>NC_069664.1:19229785-22194785 GCF_027244095.1 Hemicordylus capensis | reverse complement strand
GGAGAATCATCATCTGAATGGGGATAAGCTCAGTTGTAGGGCATCTGACTTGCATGCAGAATGCCCCAGATTCAATCTCTGGCAGCTTCTCCAGGTAGGGCTGGGAAAGGCCCCTCCTTGAAACCTCAGAGTGCTGCTGCCAGTCAATGTAGACAATACTGAGCTTAATGAACCACCGGTCGGACTCAGTAAAAGGCACCTATGAATCTAAAATGTATTAAAGGAGATGAGAGCTGGTCTTGTGGCAGCAAGCATGACTTGTCCCCATAGCTAAGCAGGGTCTGCCCTGGTTGCATCTGAAAGGGAGACTAGAAGTGTGAGCACTGTAGGATATTCCCCTCAGGGGATGGAGCTGCTCTGGGAAGAGCAGAAGGTTCCAAGTTCCCTCCCAGGCAGCATCTCTAAGATAGGGCTGAGAGAGATTCCTGCCTGCAACCTTGGAGAAGCTGCTGCCAGTCTGTGCAGACAATACTGAGCTAGATAGACCAATGATAGACTCAGTATATGGCAACTTCCTATGTTCCTAAAGGTTGGATAGGTCCCCAACTCCAAATCTGTTTTAAGGCAGTATCTTCCCTATCCAAATCTTCTAGCTAATCTCAAAAGGATGTTTGGAAGCTATTTCAGCATCAGGCAGTTTGACAGTTGCTGCCTTAGATGGCTTTAAGAGAACAGATTCATGAAAGAGAGGTTTGTCAATGGCCAGATATCTATATGGAACCCACATGTTCAGGGCTAGTATGCCACCGAATGCCAGGCTAAATGGGCCATTAAATATCAGATGCTGAACTCAATGTATTCTGGTCCAGATCCAGCCGGACTCTTCATATGGAGGTCTATTGATGGCTTTTCACCATGCGAGCCACGTGAAACCTTCATGTTCAGAGGCAGTATACCACTGAATGCAAGTTGCTGGAAAGTAACAGACAAAGTAACAGACAAAGAGAGCTGTTGCCTTCAGACTCTGCTTGTAGGTTTCCTGGAGACATCTAGCTGACCGCTATGGGAAACAGACGGGAGGACCAGACAGACCTTTTGTCTGATTCAACAGGGTTCTTCTTACATTTTCATGTTCTCACCACAGTCGCAACACCAAAAGGACAAAAGCAGGCTTGCAGAACATACAGAGATCCTAATTCTAGTCACCCTACATGTTGGTCATTTCAGGACCCTGTATGTTCCACATGCAATTCCATGCTACTGCAAAATAATAATTTGAAAAGTATGAACAGCATGCCTGATTATCTGAATGTTAATGGCTGTGCTTCCAGGCATCGGAATATATTATGAAGGCAGAAAGTTCTAAAAACATGGCTGAAGTGCAATGTCAGCAGCAGAAATAAAATTGAGGGAGGAGCACAAAAGGGGCAAAGTGAATTTCTAGGTGGGCAAGCTGTGCCCCACATATTAGATTTCTGAAATCTGTTGGGGGGGCAGGCAGGAGGGGCAGCTACCTTTTCAAGGGGGCACGTACCACCCTTGCCTCCTATGCTGGGGCCAACCTTGCTCCAGAGCAAGTGTGTAAAGCAAAGTCTCTCTGCAGGAAAAAAAACCCCAGAGACTCTCTCTGTTTTGGCTTCAGGCTTAGCGGAGTCTTAAAGCTGGAAGTGAAGGGGTCCCAGCCCCCTCAGCCATCACCTCCCAAAGCTGCTTGCCTTCCTTCAGCCTCTGTTTGCCTTCCAGGCTTCTTCCAGCTGTGTGGCAGGGGATGATGGGGGCTGTAGTTCGACAATATTTCTCCAGTACCACAGCTACTTTTAACAGACAGTTGGCAACCCTAATTCCCAGGTATTGTTGACTACAACTCCCATAACCCCCAGGCAAAGGCCATTGCAGCTGGGGAGATGGGGAATGTATGATTTATATTTATTATTTATTTAATATATTTCTATACCACCCCAAACTTGCATCTCTGGGCGGTTTACAATTACAATGTAGTCAGCAATGTCTGGGAATTCCCATTACAGGGAATACGGATAGAGACATTCCAGAGGAAAAAACATATTCGCTTTTTATTTATTATTACATTTTCCAATGAGTTCAACTCCCATCGTGTGCAGCAATATGAAACCAGAAGCCACCATGTGGACAAACCCTTCAAGTCTGTTATGTGACCAGAACATGGGATGCCACACAGGATCAGACTAATGGCTATTTAGCATTCATCTGCTGGCAGGAATGACGTCTTTCCCTATAAACTTTATTTTTTCTGGAACATCATGGGCTTTTTTCCCCTTTGCAGGAATAACTTCTATCATACCACTGAGCCTTTCAAACCTAGTGCACCAGTGTTACTAAAGCACAATTATTGTACTGTATTTCTACATATGTGTAGTAATATGTAAAGTGGTAGAAGAACATGGGTGTGTGTGAGACCAGCTTTCCTTAAAAACTTCCCTTGCTGGTCACCTGGAGGAGAAATGTTCTGGATCTAGAGAATCTCAGGGAGTGTCTTCTCCTGTATTTATTCTGCCATGTTTTAAGATCTGCTAACAATCCCTTGAAAAGTGTACCACCACTTGGTTTTATGTTATACCTTTTGTGGATGCAAGATTAGCAGCCGTTAGAAGCAGGGCCTTTTGGGTTGTTGCCCCCATACTGTGGAATGCTTCCTCCAAGGAGGTTCCTTGGGCCCCGGTACTTGGCCTCCCTTTGGTCACATGCCAGGGTTTTGAACATGAGACCCTTGTTTACTGACAGGTATCAAGAATGTTTCCTGCTGTTGTTGACCTGTTGATAGTTGAATTGCTTTAGCATTTACTGGCTTTGGGGCTTTTAATACACTGGGCTTTGCCCTTCATGTTGTGTGCTGCTTCAACGCCCAGATAATTAAAAACAATACAAAGCATGACAAGTGGCCTGTGAAAAAACCGTCTAATTCAACAGACTCACAAATATGGCCATCCCAAGCGAGCATCGCCAGGCTCCCACCCTCTGGGTTTTTATGAAATGATTGAAAACCAGAGAAGCTTTTTAGTTCTCTATTCTTTGTCTGTTCCCGTAAGTTTTTAATCTGTAAATCTCATTTTAACTGGGTCTTGTTTTTAACTGAATTGTATTAATTTTGCATTCTTTCCCCCTTCTTTGTAAGCCACTTCAAACAGCACTAGCTGGCCTGGGCACAGAGCATCTGTGCCTCTAGTTCTCCCTCATTCTCGGCCCTTCGTTCTCAGCCCTCCCCCCTCCTCTCCCCCCTCCAATGTTTTTTCTCTCTGGCTGGCCACATTTTCTGTCTGCCCGGCTGCCCGCTGCTTTCTCCCCCCTTCTGCCTCTGCTTTCTCTTCCCCAGCACCGCTTTCTCTCTCCCCTGCCACTGCTGTTTTCTCTCCCACCATCACCGCCTTCTCACCCTCCCGTCGCTTTCTCTCCCCACCTGTTTGCCTGCCTATCTGTTCGCTTGCCCACCCGTTGGCCTTATCTTCTCCGCCACCATTGCTTTCCTCTCCCCCTCCCAGCAGCTCGCACAAACTCTCTCGAGAGCTGCCACACATGGGATTAGCCACGGGTACGTCTGAGAGAATTATAGAGAGAGATTGTATGGGAGGGATATAAATATTTTAAATAAATATTTAGGGAGGAGAGCTGGTCTTGTGGTAGCAAGCATGACTTGTCCTCTTTGCTAAGCTGAGTCTACCCTAGTTGCATATGAATGGGAGATAACATGTGCAAGCACTGTAAAATATTCCCCTTAGGGGATAGGGCCGCTCTGGGAAGAGCATCTGAAGGTTCCAAGTTCCCTCCCTGGCAGTATCTCTAAGATAGGACAAGATTTTTAGGACAAGATTTTTTAAAATTGAAACAATAAACTACCAAAGCATACAGTACGTTGCCAAAGCACAATTATATACAAAGTGGTTGTTTGTACATCATATATCTACAAAGATTTACACACAAGGATTTGGAGACCCACAGGGTTATAAAGTATATGCAGGCAGTACTGTAACTCAGGGATGGGGGATTACAAGGCACATCAGGTAATTGGGGTGGGGGGTGGGGGGGGTGGGGGGGTTACATCCAACGTCCATTTCCATCATTTGTCCCATTGCTGTTTAGAAGAGATACACTTGTCTTTTTGCACATAACCATACAAACTTTTCCAGAAGAGATTTACTGTCTCATCCACGAGAGATTCCTGGCTACAATCTTGGAGAAGCTGCTGCCAGTGTGTGTAGACAATACTGAGTTAGATGGGCCAATGGTCTGACTCAGTATATGGCAGCTTCCTATGTTCCTATAAATACTTCGCATATAGAAAAAGAGTCATTCTTATTTACTTTTCACAGCCCTGTTTGCCCACCAAGCATCACTTAGGTACCCTTTCCCCTTCCCACCAGTGTTCCCTGTAACAGGAATTCCCAGATGTTGCTGGATACAGGTCCCAGCATCCCCAGCTGCCATGGCCTTTGGCTGCCAACGATGGGTGTTGTAGTCAATCACACCTGGGAATCTGTGATGTGATTCCCACCTTCCACTATTACAAACTGCTAACTGGTGGCATCTGCTTGGGGTTGCCAACTTTTCCACTCGTTTTTGCTGCTGTGCTTTTTGCTGTGGCTCCATGACAGCACAAGACAGAGAGAAGTGTTATCACGAGATAACGGCTTCTGATAAAGGCACTGTTCAAGGAGTCACAAGAAAACTTGGCAACCCAAATCGTAGCTATGCACGCACTCTGCAGAAGCATGTTGCCTCCTGACTTGCGAAGCAACTTGCATTAGCTAAACGTAAAAGTCTCTTTTTAAAAAATCAGCTTATTTTTAATACATATATTTTAAAAATATATCAGCTTATCATCTGAGGGAAAGCCAATGCATCCTAAAAATGTTGAAAAAAGGCAGGTTAGGGACAAAATTGGGACGGTGGTTTATAAAGACCGCTCTTCAAAAATAAGTCTGTCCCTGGCAAACAGCTGGAAGATCGTTGCACAGTTATGCTTAAAAAGTTGCAAAGTCATGCTGAAACGTAATTGCTTCCAGCAATGAGAAGTTCAACAGGAATTTGAGTAGAGGGGATGAGTGATGCTATCTTCCAGGTGAACTACAAGGGCTCATGCTGTATGGAGATTTCAGGAACTTGTATGCAGACGTATCAGTTTAAACTTTAACTTCTCACAGTAGTAACACATTGACAAAACGTCTCTGTGGATTGACAAACTGGAGATCAATATTTTTTTCCTTTAAAGTACTGGGTTCTGGGGAATCAGAGACGGTGAATCAGAAGAGAATTCTTTCCTGTCCCTGTCGTGTGCTTAGGTTATGTGAGAGGCCCTTTTCTCCCGGTTCTCTTAAGATCGGTTTCTTTCCAGCATGTTAACAAGCCCATTAAAGTTTAAATCTGATTCTTCCTGTGCAATGGAAGACTGCAGGCGTTTCAAAGTTGACCCAGAGTTCAAATGTTGGCTTCAAGAACCCTAGGACCCAAAATGATTTCCTATCGGGCTTGAGTTCCAGTGGCTTCTGTTTGGGTGGATGAAGTCATGGCATGAGCCAAGGAGGGCATTGTTGTTAATTATCTGGCTTAATCCCTCCCACGCCAGTTCACTTCTGAAATAAGGCTTTAATGAAGTTCACAGTTGCTGCCATTCATAGGGCAACCCTGAAAGCTATCCCTCTCTGAAAGAAACTAAGGAAGGTTCAAGCTGCAAACCACAGAAGGGGAAGATTGAGAATTCAGTCTCCAAAGTCAAATCTGGGGTGGGCTGGGGGTATCCTTATTTAGTTGGGAACTTCTTGTACTGCTTTTCAGCGTGTGCGTATGTGCGTGCACACACAAAGATGGTTAAGAAAGCAGTTTACATAGAAAAATAAATAAGATGGTTTCCTGTCCCCAAAGGGCAAGTAATCTTAAAAATAAGCAAAGTAGGCACCAGTGGTGACATCCACTGAATAGGGGCAGTGGCTAAGTGTCCCTACCCCACTAAATATAAGAGAATCTCCACTTTTAAAAAGTGCCACTTTACTCAGTTATTAACTGACTCCAAACCATTTATCTGATCATCCTTTTCGTCAACCCTTCCAAGGGTCTGTGCAGCCAAAAAACCTTGAATGCATTCATAAGCTTTATACCAGGGATTCTCAACGTTGAGTCCCCAGATGTTATTGGACTTCAACTCCCATAATCCCCAGCCAAAGGCCACTGTGGCTGGGGATTATGGGAGTTGAAGTCCAATAACATCTGGGGGCCCTGCTTTAGACAATCTTGAAAATTATCAGAAGTTAAAATAATATATGTAAATAAATAAGCAAATATATAACCAAGCAGAAGAATGGTGGACCACAACATAGCTTAGTAATAACACGTTTTCCTGGGGAGGCTATACCATTAAAGTGCTGCCTCTGAAAATATTCTGGCCTCCCCAACAGCAGATCTTCCCCTGCTTCGTGGGGTTGAGGTGGGAGAAGGATATGATATGATAGTGGAGCATTGTAGTTTCACAGTGGACCCTTAAATAACAGGCATGATATTTAACTGTGCCCGTTTCACGTCTAGATCAGATGTGACAAGGAAGCACACATGCCACTCCCTTGATTATTATTATTATTATTTTTAAAAAACCAAATGACAACTGCAAGGTATAACCCGTATTTAACCTGTATTTTTAAAGGGGGTTGTCTTAAATTCAGAATTGTCTTCTCTTCGGATAAATAGATACTTCTGAGCTCCTGCTGCAGCTCCAGAAACACTCTGTAAGATCCAAAACATACCACTGACCCTCAGGAGCCTTTTTCTAGTCTTACCGATATCGGAAGGTAAAAAGAGAAAAAAGAGATCAGAGGTAAAAGGAGATTTCTTCTTAATTTGATCACTGCCAAAAAGGCTAGTGGTTCCTTATATGGCTCAGTGTAGCAACATGAAAGGACAGTTTCACAAGGCATCATTAGTGAACTCTCAGCTCCTCTGTGGCCCGGCCATTTCTTTTGACTGTGCTCTCCATCCTTCAGTGTGAAAGCAATCAAGCATCCTAGCCAAATCAGTAGGGGGACTTTGCATATCTAAAGGCCCATCGCCATAAAGGGAAGCATTTGAAGAGTTTGTTCTTGTAGTGGAGTGGCACATCCAATCAGAAAATGCCTGTGGTCTTCTATGGAGGAATTACTGGGTACTAAAATTCTCATTTCTCCTCTGTGTCCAAAAGGGATGCCTTGCGGAGATGGAGGGTATACAATTTTCAGCTCTCCGTTTGTATGGGGAACCCTGTAATCTGTACCATTGCTAAGGGTATTGGGGTGACTAAACTGAAAGCTTGTGAAGGTGGTTGAAGACGATCCGTTAAGCATTGAGCCTACAATGAAGCAGTCCTGTGATCATTTCAGAACAGGCTGAAATTGCAATTTACAGGCAAAAAGCAACTAAGGGACAGGGATTCATGAATGGGAATTCATGAATGATATGAGGCAAAAGGTCAATCAGTCCTCTTCCTGCACTATGGCCCTGATCTGAATCCACCCGCCCACCCCGGCCCCCGCCGTTCCTGCTTTTTGAAAGGATAGGAAATAAATTAGCAGAATTTTGATCATAAACACCATGGGTCATGTGGCCCTCAAACACTTACCATGCCATGGCCAAGTGGTTGAAAGAGGATTGAGTTAAAATTAAGTTCTGAGAACTTAGTTTTTGAGAACTAAGATCCATAATCAAATATTAGGGATGGGGCTATATAGTTCAGTGGTAGGACATCTGCTTTGCTTGCAGAAGGTCCCAGGTTCAATGGCTGGCAGCATCTCCAGGTAGGGCTGGGAGAGACTCCTGCCTGAAACCTTGGAAGAGCCACTGCCAGTCAGTGTGGACAATACTGAGCTAGATGGACCAAGGGCCTGACTCTCAGTATAAGGCAGTTTTCTGAGGAGAGCTGGTCTTGTGTTAGTGAGCATGACTTGTCCCCTTAGCTAAGCAGGGTCCACCATGGTTGCATAGGAATGGGAGACTTGATATGCGAGTACTGTAAAGATATTCCCCACAGGGGATGGAGCCGCTCTGGGAAGAGCATCTAGGTTCCAAGTTCCCCCCCTGGCAGCATCTCCAAGACAGGGCTGAGAGAGACTCCTGCCTGCAACCTTGGAGAAGCTGCTGCCAGACTGTGAAGATAATACTGAGCTAGATGGATCAATGGTCCGACTCGGTATATGGCAACTTCCTATGTTCCTATGCTCCTATTTAAAAGCCAAGAGGGTTTTTCATCCTTTGGGTGAAAGATATACTAGGAAAACCTAACGGCCCTAGAGCAGGGGTCTCAAACTGTGACTCTCCAGCTGATTTTGGACTACAACTCCCGTCATCCCCAGTCACAATGGCCAGTACGCAGGAAGGATGGGAGCTGTAGGCCAACATCTGCAGGAGGACTGCAGTTTGAGACATCAGCCCTACAGGATGTTATCAGCAGTTCAAAACACCTCTTAGCTCTGGGGTGGGCAAACTTAGCTCTCCAGCTGTTTGCTGAACTACAACTCCCATCATCCTCAGCTGCAATTTATTGTGACTGGGATGATGGGAGTGGTAGTTCAGGGCCAAGTTTGCCCATCCCGCCCTAGCTACTGCAGTGCCGATTGGCACTGTTAACCCTGTTTTGCTTCTTATTAAGTTTCTTTTGGGAGATGCTAGTTTGTGCATATGGTCTTGGTAGCTTATTTTCTGTCTCCTCTGCCCACCATAACCTCCAGTTCCATTATAAACTTAGCACTTGTTTCTGAATGGGCTTGAGTTGCATCTTTACTATAATAAGTACAATCTGATCCATTGCAGGAATAAAGCATATTGGATCATATACTGGACCATATCACTCCAGTACTGAGAGATCTACAGTGGCTGCAAATAAGTTTCCGGGCAAAATACAAGGTGCTGGTTATAACCTATAAAGCCCCAAACAGCTTAGGCCCTTGGTACTTAAGAGAATGTCTTCTTCACCATGAGCCACACCGCCCATTGAGATCATCTGGAGAGGTCCGTCTACAGATGCCAATGGCTTGTCTGGTGGCTATTTGGGGACAGGCCTTCTCCATTGCTGCTCCAAGACTTTAGAATGCCCACCATGCCAAAATAAGAGCCTCCCCATCAGTGTTCTTTCTAATTTTTTTCATTTGTGTACGGAATGGGTTTCGGTCTGGGCCGCAGTACATGGGAACATAGGAACATAGGAAGCTGCTATATACTGAGTCAGACCATAGGTCCATCTCGCTCAGTATTGTCTACGCAGACTGGCAGCGGCTTCTCCAAGGTGGCAGGCAGGAGTCTCTCTCAGCCCTATTTTGGAGATGCTTCCAGGGAGGGAACTTGGAATCTAGATGCTCTTCCCAGAGCGGCTCCATCCCCTGAGGGGAATATCTTACAGCACTCGCACTTCTAGTCTCCCTTTCGTATGCAACCAGGGCAGATCCTGCTTAGCTTAAGGAGATAAGTCATGCTTGCTGCCACAAGACAGTATCGAGGCAGTGTGCGCGCTCATATATTCAAAGTGGGACCTTCTTGATCAAACCTGAGCGGGATCTAAAATTAACTGAGCGGACATCAAAAAATGTGTGAGCACACGGACATGTGCACGCCTTAGAGGGAACACTGCTCCCCGTCTCTGACAACTTTTTAAAAAGCAGTCAAGACACATTTGTTCACCTGGGCTTTTAATTAGATATACCATTTTGATAGTTTTAAACATGGTTTTAAATTTAAAATTATTGTGGTTTTATCTTTTTTATTTTGTTGTAATTTGTATTTTGAGGCGGGATAGAAATATGTGGAAGGAAGGAAGGAAGGATCCTATTAACAAAAAATAGATAAGTCTTCTGGCCAATGTATTAGCATACTTCCGAAGCCAATATTGAGCAGCCTGTTGCAGAAGAAATGAATATAGCACAAGACAGGCAGAAAAAGTATTTTCACTAATATGTAAGGGTGGGCACAGACCTTTGATGTTGTGGAAGGAGGTAAAATATCACTTTATGTGGGAATGGGACTAACTCAGTGGTAGACCACCAGTTTTTAGGGATGTGCACAAAACCAGTTTGCCCTGTTTGGTTCAAATTAGAACCGGGTTCAAACTGGGAGGGGGAGATTCGGTTTTGGTTTTGTTCAAACCCCCCCCCCCCCAGTTCGGTTCAAATTCGAACCAGCAGCTCGAACCTAATGGCTGGTTCAGTTTGAATTCGAACCATTGAACCAAACTGGTTCGAATTTGAACCAGTTTGCACATCCCTGTCAGTTTTGCATGCAGAAGGTCCGAGTTTCACTCCCTGGCAGCATCTCCAGGTAGGGCTGGGAAAGACTCCTGCCTGCAGGCTTGGAATGCTGCTGGCAGTCATGTAGGCAATACTGAGCTAGATGGACCAATGGTCTGACTCAGCAGACAGCAGATTCCTATCTTCCATAATAATTCTTCCTAAGCATCACAGCTCATTTTCAATTTGTAGTCAGTTTTTGAGTATATAATAATGGCATGGGGGAATGTGCTTCCTCAAAGTGTGGGTACTGCAAGTTCCATCTCCCCTGCCAAGACACTCCCTACCATGTTTCCTTGGCTTTGCATGCACAAGTTCCCAGGTTCAATCCCTGGCATCTTCAGGTAGGGCTCAGAGTGGGAGAGACTCCTGCCTGAAACCTTGGAGAGCTGCTGCCAGTCAGTGTAGAGTCTGGAATTAAGGCAGTGTAGAGTCTGGAATTAAATGCATGGAAGATATGGACAGGTAGAAATTCAATGCTAGTAAGCTTTTGTCCTTTTCTCTGGGACAATTGATTTTGGGGGGTTGTTGGACAGTTGTTAAAAGTAGGGAGCTTTGGGTGGGGTGGAGGATAGGAGGGTGACAATCCTACTTGAAACTGGATTCTTATTTTATTTTTTAGCATAGGCTCTTGTGGGTCTGTTGTAATCTTGAGAATGTCTGCTTTCATTCTTTTCAAAGCAAAACCAGGTTTCTTGACTTCGTAACTGAACTCTTAGAAGTGAGTGGGCCGCATCTGCTCTTGACTCCACAAAGAGCTTCAGCTCTACTGGCAATTTAAATAGCAGTTTCACGTGCAAAGTAGGTAGCTGTTTGCAGCTGTGGTTTCTTCTCCTCTATGCTGCTTTTGCAGCTTTGAAGTGAGCTGCTGAATGCACAGACGTTTCTGTTTTCTTTGCTCCTTTGAAAAGCAGGCCTGTGCAATTGGTGAACAGAGAGATGGACAATGTTTGAAGTAGCCTCTGCTCCTGTGTCTTAAGAGCCCTTTGATCTGCAGCCCTTAGCAGGCATGAAGGCTTCTCTCCATGTCGTGAAATCATCACTTGCAGATTTCTGCAGATTCAGCTGCTAGAAAGGCAGAAGAGCAGGCCAGACTGGGCTTTTTCCTAATCAGTTGGCAACCCCAGCCACCCGTCAGGCTGGGCATCGTTCCAGCCTCTCCAGGGTGGGATAAATCTCCCAGTTGGCTGCAAAAAGAAGGGGACTTCTGGAAGGTCCGTGAAGGCTGTGTACACTTCCTTAGGGCCTTTTTAAAAATCTCATGCATGCGACCAGTACTTTTCATTGTTGTGTAGGAAAGAAAACTTTCAGCTGAACAGTTTTTAATAATCCTGGCTGCACCTGCAGCTGTCAAAATTCCTTCTCCTGCATGGCTATTAACGGTGTGAGAGAAGCCCCTTCATTTGTTCCATCTGCACCACTCCACATCTGGATTCAGCAGCCTGAAGAACATCCCCAGGCTGAAACAATAGCCTTTCATGACTGTTCTCGGTATTACATTGTATCATGGGATTCTATTCACCCTGTAATCACTGTCAAGCTGATCTTCATTTAATTGCCACGGATATATGTGTGTGTGTAAAAGAGAGAGATTCTCAATGTTGGATCCCCAGATGATATTGGACTTCAGCTCCCATAATCCCCAGCCCCAGTGGCCTTTAGTTGGGGATTATGGGAGTTGAAGTCCAATAATATCTGGGGACCCAACATTGAGAATCTCTGCTCTAGCAGCTCCTCAACAGCTGTTTGATCTAAGCAGTTCTTCGCAGGAGATAGCCCCCCCCTGTTCACACATTACAATAACATGCATACATTCTGCGTAGAGTATACACAACAATTGATCTCTACCTAAGAACAGTTTGTCTCCTGTTATGTAAGCAGCAGTGCATGCAATCTGTGCTTTATAGGCTGCATGTAAAATCTAGTCGTCTTCATGCGGAACTTCTAAGCTGAATGAATGTGCCGTCACTTACATGGAAGTGAAACTAGGCATACAGAGGCCTTCATGTTAGTACATATAACATATGCCTCCCCTTAATGTTCAGCCCCATGCCATGACCATTGTAATCTGATGATTTTTGCATAACAAGCCTCTCTTGGTTTCTATCTGTTTAGGGCTTAAAAATAAAATAAAATTGCAAAGCCTTTCAGTTGGTTTTCTTCTGAGGTGTGTATACGGTACGTTTTTGATTTTCCTACGCCTCTTGGAGTTTTAATCTGATGGAAAGGGGGAATACAAATCTTTCAAATAAAGTTTCACACACACTTTCAGAATTCCGTGCAAAAATCATGAGGCTCGAAATCATGCCATATATGAGATTCACTGCATTAGTTCTCTTCCCTGTTTTTAATTTAAAGTAGCTGCTGCTGCTGCTGCTACTACTACTACAGTGAATATTTAAAGGTGCAGCTGTGGTGGTGGTGGGGACTCATACAGATGGTGGCAGAAAAGAGAGATTTAATCAGGTAATTCAAAAGCATCAGCCATCTTATTCATCTGTCTAATTCAGTTTTCTTCTCTTTTCCTATGTAAGCTGCTCTGAGAACATTTTGTTGTTGTTGAAAAGTGGTAAATAACTATTCCGCATGATGATGATGAAGCCATTCACTGAGCACAGAGGCACCTTACCTTTCAAGGTGGAGATTCTCTTTTCACCCCCGGGGGTTGGGGTTACGGTTACCTTTCTATTGCTGGGGTCAACTTTGTTTCTTTTTAGATTGTGAGCCCATTGGGAATCACCTTAATTAATTAATTAATCCCCCCCCCCATGCAAACTGTCTTGAGAAACTTTTTGGGTGTGTGTGTGGGGGGTGGTGAAAAATGTAATATAAATATTCATAGCATCAGCTATTTGTTTCAGGAGAGAAGCTGCTATGGCTGCTAACATCAGTTTCCCTACCAAATAGGGCTGCCCTATGGAAGAGAAGGCAGATCTCTAGTACCTTTTAATACATGCTCAGAAGAGGGGATTTCCACAGGTGCAGCTTTTCTTTCCCCTGTATCGCCTGAAATGTCTTCTTTCCCAAACTGCACCTACTGAAATCCTCCCTTCTGTCCATTTCTTCTAGGGGAGGACTCGTTGGTGTTGTGGTACCAAGCATGACTTGTCCCATTTGCTAAGCAGGGTCTGCGTTCATTTGCATTTGCATGGGAGACTAGCAGTGTGAGCACTGTAAGATATTTACCCCTTAGGGGATGGGGCTGCTCTGGGAAGAGCATGGGAAGAGAGCTGGTCTTGTGGTAGCAAGCATGACTTGTCCCCTTAAGCTAAGCAGGATCCACCCTGGTTGCATACAAAAGGGAGACTAGAAGTGTGAGCGCTGTAAGACACTCCCCTTAGAAGATGGAGTTGCTCTGGGAAGAGCATCTAGGCTCCAAGTTCCTTCCCTGGCAGCATCTCTAAGGTAGGGCTGAGAGAGATTCCTGCCTGCAATCTTGGAGATGCCGCTGCCAGTCTGGGTAGACAGTACTAAGCAAGATGGACCAAAGGTCTGACTTGGTATAAGGCAGCTTCCTATGTTCCTATGACCTCTTTTCCACATGGCAGCCCTACTCCCAAACAGTAGTTTCTGGGGTGGCAATGTTAATCTCAATTGTAGCGGAGCGGAGGATTAACCCTGCCCCACTATGGCTAGTCTGGATCAGGCTTCCTATTTTATAAAAATGGGAAAGGAATTACACATTTAACATCATGTGCGTTTTCACCCATAATTTCACATTCAATCTCATTTCACACGCTCGGGCCCTCCTCCAGCAAAAAAAAAAAAAAAAAAAAAAGCTGCTTCTTGCCGCCTGCTTTGCCTTTCGTTGTTTAGTTTGTCCTCTTCCAAGCAGCTATCAAGTGAACTCTCTCAGTAAAGGCCAAGCGATTGCTCATTTTGCTGGCATCTGGCCATGCTTACATTGGCAGTCCAAATATTGTGGACTCAATAATAAATATTTATTGACTCCATCATTTCCGACATTTTCCCCAGGTGCATTTGGAAACGGGGTGGGTGCGGGAGAACTGAATCAGCCACCCAGTCAGACTGAATTTCAGATGAGCAACAAACTGCCTGGAATTTCATCTTCCTCCTTGTTCTTTTGGATTCGTTGATGAGTAAATGTCAAAGCTCACAGATAGCCAGTTTTTGTAGGATTAGGGAGGGCTATCGAAAGAGAGCTGTTTTGCTGCTTTTTGAGAGAGGAAGTGTTCAGCATTCCCTGGGAGGATGGCCAGTGTTGCTGATGGCCCCTTCCCTTGTGCCTTTAAGAGCAGTTTGATCCACACCTGCTGATTAATGCAGATCAAGCGGCTCCTAAAGGCAAAGCATGGTTTTCAGCTGGCTGGTTGGTAACACTGTTTGTGGCTGGTTTAGGAATGCAGGAACAGAGGAAGCTGCCTTATACTGAGTCAGACCCTTGGTCCATCTAGCTCAGTATTGTCTACACAGACTGGCAGCGGCTTCTCCAAGGTTGCAGGCAGGAATCACTCTCAGCCCAATCTTGGAGATGTTGCCAGGGAGGGAACTTGGAACCTTCTGCTCTTCCCAGAGCAGCTCCCTCCCCTAAGGGGAATAACTTACAGTGCTCACACTTATAGTCCCCCATGCAAATGCAAACCAACATGGACCCTGCTTAGCAAATGGGACAAGTCATGCTTGGTACCACAACACCAACGAGTCCTCCACTAGAAGAAATGGACAGAAGGGAGGATTTCAGTAGGTGCAGTTTGGGAAAGTAGAAATTTCAGGAGATACAGGGGAAACTGCTTCACCAAAGTTACAAGCAGGAGTCTCTCTCTCTGCCCTATCTGGAAATGCCCAGGAGGGAATCTGGGACCTTCTGGGACCTCCTCACAATGGCAAATGCGGTTCAGTGTAACCAAGTGTAAAGCAATGCATATTGGGGCAAAAAGCCCACCATCACATCTGTACTGATGAAGTCTGAGTTGTCGATGACTGACCAGGAGAGAGATCTTGAGATCATGCTGGACAGCCCATTGAAAGTGTCGACTCAGTGGGTTGCAGCTGTGAAAAAGGGTAATTCCATGCTAGGGATAATTTTAAAAGGAATTGAAAATTCCATGCTAGGGATAATTAGAAAGATAATTGAAAATAAAAATGTTAATATTATCATGTCCTTATACCAGGCCTGCTCAATTTAGGCCCCCCAGCTGTTTTGGGACTACAACTCCCATAATCCCCAACCACTGTGGCCCATAGCCAGAGATTATGGGGGTTGTAGGCCAACATCTGCAGGACGACTGAAGTTGAGCAGCCCTGCCTTACACAAACCTATGGTGCGGCCACATTGCTGTAGTGTGTGCAGTTCTGGTCACTGTATCTTAAGGAGGACATTGTAGAACTGGAAAAGGTGCAGAAGAAGGCAAACAAGATGATCGGAACCTGGAGCACCTTCCTTATGAGGCAAAGCTACAGCATCTGGGGCTTTTTGGTTTGGATAAGAGGTGACTTTCAGGATACATGATTGAGGTGTATAAAATTATGCATGGAGTAGCGAGAGTGGACAGAGATATTTTTTTCTCCCGTTCACAACACTAGAACCAGGGGTCATCCCTTGAAACTATGCTGATCTCTAGCAAATAATCACGAGATCTTAGCTGAATGAGAACGGCTTCCAACCTCAAAGGAGAGAAGGGAGGGGGTTACCCGAAGCAGCCGTTTTGTTGCACTGGAAGTTGTCAGTGTCTTTATTTGCAAGCTGTGGTAAAGGCAGCTTCCTTATCAGCACCCTTGAAGGGAGGAGACACCAAGAAGAGAATCTCAAAACAGATCTGATCCTTCAGTCTAATTTTTGCTCCAGTTATTTTGACTCTTGAGCTAAAAGAGATTGGTGAATGCATGTGTTTCTCAATGGAGAGGATAAGTCCCAGTAAGATACAATTGAACCATGGGATGTATTGATGAGCTCTTACACGAAGGTACCACTTATCAAGCTGGTAGGTCCCAGCGTGTTCATCCGTTTATCTCATCAGTGGGGCAGATGGTATAGAAAGTCCGTGAGCCAGGCCCACAAATTTTTGGCCATCTCAGGGGATGAATGCTCATAGTAATTTTTGGCAACATCTATCCCCACTAAAGATGGAAAATAGGTGAGAATATTGTTACATGTACAGCTTTCAGTGTGTTATCACTCCTCCTTTATCCCCGCCTCCAAATGATCAGGATGAAATTGCAGTCATTTTTGCACAGAGGAAAGGGTCAGGATCAGGGTTAGGGTAACAATGAAGAAATGGTTGCATGGAGTGATCCTTGGAGATCATTCCTGCCAGTTTTCATTTCCATTCTTCTGACAACATCGATACACTTTTGTAGTGATTTTTGTGTTTTTAAAACTTTTAAAAGCTTTTAAAACACCATTGCAAATTTGACCACTGCGGGCCCGATGGTCAGGGCAGTAAAATCATGAGAACACACTGAAAGCTGAAAATCTTGCAATGCTAGCACCTATTTTCCATCTCTAGGGGTGTAAACATTGTCAAAAATCACAATGATAATTCGTCTCTCCCCCCGCCCCCCACATGGTGTTGACCACCCGAGCCGGCTCATGTACTAAGAGTATCAAAGTGCTGACAGAGACTTCAGTGAATTCACAGTTATAGGGAGACAGCATTACAGTGCTTAAATCTGGAGCCGGAAAACAGGTCATTAATGCCAAACATAATTAATCTAATTTAATTTTTAATCTAATTAAAAATTCACAGGCCTTCAGGGGTAGGAGCAGTTCTACATTCTTTCCACACTGTCTTTTGTGCTGATTTCAGGAAATGGAATGGATCTGCCTTGTAAATCAGTATCATTATTGTTGGAATGTTCTAGGTTTTGTTGTTATAAGCTGCTGTGTAGACCTCTTGGGCAGAATTGCTGGGCAAAGGAATAAAGTTCATGATCACCTGTTGTTATCCTGTGAGCTATTTTGGTTTTTAGAGCAAACACAGCAAACAAGACATTTTGCATTTATAGTTCAATAAAGCATTTCCCCCTTATTAGTTTACTGCCTGGCCCGAGAAGTCATTCCTGCCTCCCACCCCACTCAAATATGCATTTCTGTAAGTGAAGGCGGGAACTCTTTGAAGCTAATTTAGTGACACAGATATCTGCCTTTGTGGCCAAACTCTGCCCTTATCTGTGTTTTTCAACAGAGAGTCTGAAATAGATCCATCCAAAGTCTGTTCTGAGGTGGCTAAAGCTATGAGGCTTGAATAAGGGAGATGCAAGGAATCTCTGCCTGGCCTCACCTGCCTCACAGGGTTGTAAGGATAAAATAGGATAACCTCCAGGTAGATGCCACCCTGAGCTCTTTGAATGAAGGATACAAATGTGAAAAAGACATAATCTCAGGGGCGTATCTAGGGTGGGGCAGGCAGGGCACGTGCCCCGGGTGCCACTTGAAGGGGGGTACCATTTTTTAAAATGGAAAAAAAAAAAAATTAAATGGCCACTGAAAACAAAATGGCCACCACACATGCTCAGATGGCCTCTGCAAGGCCCTAGTATCTGGGAAAAGTCAAATTCTCCATTTATTTTTAAAACTTATGTAATAGTGATGCTACAATGCATAGTAGAGAATTAGGCAGGCACTTCTGTTTAGTTTTCCAAGTATACCTCCACATAGTATTTGGGTATTTCATGAGCCCCAGCATACTGAAATTTGTAGTTTTCCAGCATTTTTTGGTCTGGCTACGTCCACTGCTAAATAGTTTTTGAAATATTAAAAGATGAACGAGCTTGACTTGTATTTTTGAGCTGATATTATGGTAAAGTTATCTGAAAGATGGGTGTCGGATGTTTGGACAGGAGGTGCAATTTCAATGCTTCCATAGGTGCTGTTTTCCCTAGATATGCCTCTGCATAATCTGACACACTTTCACCTCTGATATAATGAGATCACATAGGAAGCTGCCTTATACTGAGTCAGCCCATTTGTCCCTCTAGCTCAGTATTGTCTACACTGACTGGCAGCGGCTTCTCCAAGGTGGCAGTCAGGATTCTTTACCAAATGTGAAGAATGTTAGATCATAGGAACATAGGAGCTGTCTTGTACTGAACCTTGCTCCATCCAAGGTTTCAGGCATGAGATTTTTCCAGCCCTGCCTGGAGCTGTTTCAGACTGCATCTTTACCATGACTTTGCTTTGGGAGGGTGGCTGTGCATTCACCTATAGGCCAGGTTTACCCCAAAGTTTGTGTGATATTTCAGAGAGCACTTTACACACGATTAGAGAGGAGAGCTGGTCTTGTAGTAGCAAGCATGACTTGTCCCCATAGCTAATCAGGGTCTGCCCTGGTTGCATACAAATGGGAGACTAGAAGTGTGAGCACTGCAAGATATTCCCCTCAGGGGATGGAGCCGCTCTGTGAAGAGCAGAAGTTTCCAAGTTCCCTCCCTGGCAGCATCTTCAAGGTAGGGCTGAGAGAGATTCCTGCCTGCAACCTTGGAGAAGCCACTGCCAGTCTGTGTAGACAATACTGAGCTAGATAGACCAATGGTCTGACTTGGTATATGACAGCTTCCTATGTTCCTATGATTCGGGTTTCCCCTTCCATATTGGAACCTAGCCCAATTTATGTCTGGAGTCAAACAAACAAACACGCTCTTTTTGCATCAGAGCATCCATTATGCCCCAAACTCACAGTAAAGCCTTGTAGTAAACCCATAGTAAAGCCTGCTGTCTGACGAGCCTCCCAGAGATACCCAAGCTGTTCAGTTGTGGCTGGGGGTGATGGGAGTTGTAGTTACACAAAAGCGCACTCACCAAAGGCATTGTGTGCTAACACTCAGTGTGGATTTGGAGGGGGGTTTTGGTCAGATGTGATGGGCTTCAGGAGGAAAGGTGGACCGGTTTTCCCATCAGCCCTTGCTCCATCTATTGACTACCCTTTTCGCATGTCCAGTGTGGTTCCAAGGAGGAAGCCAGATCTTACCAGGGCAGCACATGTCAATGCAGTGCCCGTGTAGAAGCAGATGGCAGTGCACATACTGTGTCTTCTCAGTCAAAGCGTCTTTCTGACTTGGTGGTCTCCGGCTCTGAACAATAACAGCAATGCTTGGTAACGGAAAACAGAAACCAGGGATTAAATCTGTTTTTAAAACAAGCGGCCACGGATGACTTCTTCTGTGTCGGCAGCCATTAACTCAAAAAGAGCAAATCTGAGGCTTTAAAGACATGTGCGCTTCTAAACAAACCAGATTCTGAGTCAGATGCTGGTCAGCTTCAGTGCAGTGGATTCTTTCCTCTCTCCGCTGAAACAAGTGGAAGAGCAGAGAAGAGTAGTGTGCTAGAAAGGTTGTTGGGTGGAATGTGGAGGTACATGGATACACAAGCAGCTGCCTTATACTGAGTTGGACCATTGGTCCATCTAGCTCAGTGTTGTCTACACTGACTGGCAGCATCTCCCCAAGATTCCAGGCAGGAGTCTTTCCCAATCCTACCTGGAGATCCAGGTACTGAGCCTGGGACCTTCTGCATGAAAAGCAGATGATTTACCACTGAGCTACAGCCCTGTCCCTGATTACTTGACATCCGACCCCTAACAAGACTCGGGTTCCAATCTTTGCATGGCCCTGAAGTTCACTGGTTGATCTTGGACCAGTCACCATCTCTCAGCATAACCTACCTTACAGGGTTGTTGTGTGATTCAGATGTGGTGGGGAGAAGTGCGTGTGTTGCTTTGAATTGAACATACCCGTCTTTCCCCGAATAGAAGATGACTCGGAATTTAAGATGACCTCCATACAAAACTAGAGGTTGAATACAGGTTATACCTGTATTTGCCCCAAAGGAACAGCACTCTGAATTCAAGATGATCCCCCAATTTCTAACATCAAAGAAATTGGGGGGGGGGGGCACGGACTAGTCTTGGATTCAAGTAAATACAGTATGAAGCCTCCTTAGACTGAGTCAGACTATCTAGCTCAGTACTGTGTACACGTGAGGGGCAGAATAATCTCTCTAGTGTTTCAGGTGGACATGCAGATTCCTGGAGATGCCATAGGTCATCTTTTCTTCTAATTTCTGTGTTTGTTTTGAGTAGTCAAAACTGAGGCTTCCAGAGTTGGGGACTTAGTTATTTCTTCTTCTAATAATAATATACTTACTTGCTTTAAAAAAAGGTTGGCCAAACTATAAATTTTTCAGATCTGAAATGTTGCAAGTTGTTTGGAGTTTCTCTTACTTTTCGTTGGACTTCACCCAAAGGTCCTTATTATCAGGAATATTACTTTATAATAAGCCTTTAAGAGGGGCTTAACAGAATCATGGAAGAGAGGACTATCAGTGGCTATTATTCATGGTGATTCTGTGTCACCTCCTGTGTTCCAAGGCGAGGCTAGTGCCTTTATGTCCTGCTCGCTTGTGAGCTTCCCAGAAGCATCTGGTTGGCCAAATAATGATGGATGTTTCATCTAGCTGCCTTTATACTAGGTCAGCTGGTCCATCTCGCTCAGTACACTGACTGGCAGCAGCTTCTCCAAGGTTTCAGGCCGGAGTCTCCCCCCACCCTACATGGAGATGCTGTCAGGGATTGAAGCTGGGGCCTTCTGCATGCAAAGCAGATGTTCTATAGCCCCATCCCTAAATATTAAGAACATAAGAGGCTGTCTTATACTATTGGTCCATCTAGCTCAGTGTTGTCTACACAGATGGGCAGCCGCTTCTCCAAGGTTGCAGGCAGGAATCTCTCTCAGCCCTATCCTGGAGATGCTGCCAGGGAGGGAACTTGTACCCTAGATGCTCTTCCCAGAGTGGCCCCATCTCCTAAGGGGAACATCTTGCAGTGCTCACATGTAGTCTCCCATTCAAATGCAACCAGGGTGGACCCTGCTTAGCAAAGGGGACAATTCATGCTCGCTACCACAAGACCAGCTCTCCTGAGGACAGAGTCTGGGTCGGGTGTTCTTGTCCTACCCCGTTGGGACTTGACTGATGTTCAAGCTTCCAGACTCCAGACTCATTTATATCTAACACACACACACAAATCAAGTGTGTGCCCAACTCTCAAACCTGGGGTGGAAGCTTTCTCTTACCCTTGATCGTATGAACTGCCCAAGTGACTATCCTAAGGCCATCCAGTGAGGTCCAGAGCACTCGGAACCCAGATCACAGCTGCCTTCCCTGGACTTCATGCCTGAGATATGCCAGCTCCCAACTGCAGGCATTGCATTAAAATTGGCATGGATCGTCTGGATGAAAAGGGGGGAAATCCGGTGGGGAAGAGAGCCTGCTTTTGTCCAGGTGCTTCGGCACACTACTGGGTGCGTGCAAGTGTGTTTGCTAACCCAGTGAGTAATTCAGCATGTCGGAGAAGCGGCGTTGCCAAGTCCAGGCTGTCTCCTCCTCTGACTGCATGCGCAAGGCATGTGGAGTCATCCAGCTCCACTCTCCCCCTCCCTTTCCTCTCCTCCTGCCCCCTTGCTCCTGGATCTCCACTCCCCATGTCAGTTGACTTACTCATCTGGAGGGCACAGCCTGGCTGTCTCTCTTGAATCAGCTCCATGCAGTCTGTCGGCTGAGCAAACCGGCGGAGAACAGGGCGGGAGGCGGGGTGGGGGGAGGAGAGATGCGATCTCATGACAGGGCTTGGAAAACTTCGTTCTCCGAGAGTTCTTTGCCTTGTGGTCGTGCAGTTCCCCCCATGCATTTGCCTTCGTCAGAGCTTTTATGAGGATCAGGATTGCTCAACTGCGGGGGGGGGGGGGACAGATCTGAGCCAAGAGGAGGCTGCTTTGAGAGCTCTTGGCGGCGGCTTCCACAGCTTGGCAGCGTCTACACGGTGGATCCCGTGTCCAGAGGGGCTGCCAATCCAGACGGACAGGGTCCGGAAGCACAGCGTTCTGTTTTGCTGTCTCCCCCCACCTCCTCCCTGCTTTTGAAAACATATATAGAAAAGAAACGGCATTTCCAGGGAAGAGAAATCTCTTCTCAGAAGTGGACATTGCACCTTTCCCTGTGTCCCAGGCCACTGAATATACTTGAGGAACACCTCTTTCTCTGGCTAGCTGCATTGGACATTCACCTATGGAATTCTCTGCCACAGGATGTGGTGATGACCATAAGCTTGGATGGCTTTTTCAGGGGGTTAGGGAATTCATGGGGGAATGCCTATCAGTGCCTACTGGACTTGATGATGATGATGATGATGATGATTTTACATTTATATCCCGCTCTTCCTCCAAGGAGCCCAGAGCGGTGTACTACATACTTGACTTTCTCCTCACAATAACCCTGTGAAGTAGGTTAGGCTGAGAGAGAAGTGACTGGCCCAGAGTCACCCAGCTAGTTTTATGGCTGAATGGGGATTTGAACCCGGGTCTCCCCGGTCCTAGACCAGCACTCTAACCACTCTACCACGCTGGCTCTCTCATAGACTTGATGTCTATAGGCTAACTCCAGACTCACAAGTAGGAGGCCTTTAAATCCCCAGTTCTATTTATTGATTTGTTTGTTCGACATATTTCTATCCCACCCAAAACCTGCAAGCAGCCTCCCGGGCTCGGGGGTCTCTCCAGGATGCCCCGCGCACCCCCCACGCTAAGCCCGCTCTCCCCACAGACCTCATTGAGACACTTCACAGCAATCGTGTGAAGTGCCTCAGTATCTAATTAAAAGCCTAGGTGAACAAATGTGTCTTGACTGACTTTTTAAAAGTTGTCAGAGATTGAGAGGCTCTTATTTTGGCAGGGAGCTCATTCCAAAGCCTCGGGGCAGCAACAGAGAAGGCCCATCCCCGGATAGCCACCAAATGTGTCAGTGGCAACTGCAGACAAACCTCCGCTGATAATCTCAATGGGCGGTGGGGTTCATAGCGAAGAAGACATTCTCTTAAATCCCTGGCATCACAGGCAGGGCTGAGAAGGACTGCTACCTGACATCCTGAAGATCTGCTGCCAGTCAGAGTAGACAATACTGAACTAGATAGACCAATGGTCTGACTCAGTAGACAGCAGCTTCCTATGAGATAAGCACATCCTTTAAGACTATTAGTCAACTCTTAATAGCTGTGGGCTTGTGCCCGTATGTTCCCCTGTTCTGCTCTTTGCTGGCATCATCTGCACAGCTGGTTTGGGTCTCTATGAGTTTTGGTCTTTGGGATGGGGATTCCCCTCCCCCCCACCTGGAGAGAGCAATTAAGTGATTTTAGATGCTGTGGGGGCAATATGATGGCCACTGGTAATCGCAGTTCATGACGGTGGATCCATTTGATAAGCCGGTAGTCTTTCTCTGCAATGCCGCACCATGAATTTGAACTTACCATGCCCCGGAGGCCATAAAGTAGTGCTGTGTCATCTGAAACCGCCTGGATTCCTTCCACTGCTTCTTTGGACAGTAGCCTTTAAGGCTTACGGTTTTGCAATCCATTCACTTCCCAAAATGCAAGGGCTGGGACTGAGTAGCAAAGCTGTGATATAGGTTAGGCCCTCTCGAGGTGGCTGGCAGAGGCCCTGGGAACAGGATGCAAAAGAGGACCCTTGCCAGGGAAATTGCAGAGGGGAGAGAAGGAGGGAACTGGCCATGGTATGAAACTGAGGGCTTGCAGACACATTCCATTGGCAACCATAGGGAGAGGAAGCCGCTGCTTGAAAAGCTGGAACCATCACATTAAGCAAAAACACACCAAGTGTTGTGGCCCCTCAGACTATTTGGGTTTTGCTTTTTCATTGTTCAGCAATATTGTAAAACAGAATATTGTAAAACCATAATGCCTGTTGTTGATTGTTTTGTTGAACTCCAGGAAAATGGGCCAAGAGGCTCCTTTTCAAATGGTGGCTTTTAAGGCGATTCGGCATCCAAATCACCGGCACAATATCTTTAAAAATGAGGATGGTTTCCATAGCCCCTTTAACAAGGAGGAGATGAGTCCACCCCTGAAATGGCTGAAACAATAAACTGAACTGAGCAGAACCTATTATTAATAGAAATGCTAATAAGAAAGTGATAGGGGTATGTGTGGGTATGTGTGTGAGAGAGATTAGGAAGTATTTTATTTATTTATTTATTTATTTGATTTACATACCGCCTTTCCAAAATGGCTCAGGGCGGTTTACAAGAAGTATGGACAGATAAGTCTGGACACATAGTTAAATCCTTGTAGTCCCCTAAATATTATTTCTGAGATGCTGTCTGTGTTCTTGTGTTAGGCAGCAGCTGGGTCAGAGAGTTTTCCCTCCTACCTTGTTAAAGACTTGGGTATCACAATTGGGTTGGAGGGAGTCTTCTGACCCAGCTGCTGCTTGGCACATGATCACAGATGGCATCTCTGGTCTTGGTTTTTACTCGGGCTGTGCAAATAAAAATGTTAAATAAAAATATGTTAAATAAATAAATAAATTTGAATTTGAAATGAATTTTTGAAGATTTGATTTGAGTGCCATTTGGCACCTTTAAAAAAAACACCACTCAGGCCCCCTGATTGGTTTTAAAGGGTGCCAAAACAGGGTCAAATCAATTTGAATTTGAATCAAGTTTTTGGAGCAATTCAAATCTGATCCAAATTTGGAACGAATTTTCGGAATTCATTTCGGATCCATTTCGAATTCGAAATGGATCAAAAAATTCATTTCGTGCACATCTCTGGTTTTAACTGTCACATGATCAAAAAATGGAATCCCCTGAACTTCTCGTCCCTTCTCTTCTTCTCTTACCCTGATCTTGATCATGAGAACAACCCTCTTATGCGCCTTGGATCATGTGTGCCTTAGGCATGTAACGGTTGACCGCTTGCGCTTTACTCAAGTGCCCAGACACCAGAGAAGCTGGCAAGCTAGACTTCCCAAGTTTGTTCTCAAGAGACTCCTGGCTTCAGTGGTGCAAGATTGAGAGCTTTGGTTTCCACGCTGCCAGCGACCTTCCTGTTCATCTAGCCAACTGGAAGACACCATTCCTGTGGCGATTTCTCCAGTTCCCGAGGAAACAATCCAGCCTTGTGTTGAAGAATCCTAGTAATTAAATTATTTTGTGGGTTGCACTGTGGCTAAATGTCTGTCATGTGAATTAGTGATGAGGAATTCCCCTACCCTTTTGCTTCCCAAGATTGTGGGGCATACGATCCACTCTGCCACTTTCCCTGCATCGCTCATTCTCCCACCAGCCTCCCCCTTTCGTTCCCGGCCTTGGAGTCTATTACAAGCTTAGCTGACCCTTTCCCCTTGTCCTCTTCAGTTTATCCTTTGGGGAAGGATTAGAGGTATTTAGCAAAGTAGTTAATGGGATTAGAGCCAATTATCTCAGGGGAGGCAGGCTGCTAAGGGAAAAAGAGAGAGAGAGGGTCTGAAGATTTTATGGAGGATAATCTGTTCATGTGTAACTGCAAGAGATTTCAAGAAAAAGTCTCCAGATTCCTGAGAAATTTGAAATTCGACTCCTTTCTGGAATCTTAACAGGTGCTAAGATTAAAATTGGCTACTGCCCCTTTCTCTGTGGGGCAAAACCTATTCCAGCACACTGGTTTCCCCTTGTCCTTAAGTGTACTGCCTCCAATAGTAGCTCTGGAGTGCTAGGAAACTGCTTCAATTTGTGGGTTATATTATTTTAAAATATCTGTTTTCTGCCTGGAGCGGCTGAGAGGAGGCACTGGCTTTTCCTTCCACTTCATGTCTCGAAATGTTTGGGCCAGACCTCAAGAACATGAATTGTTCCAGAAATGGAGCAATGAATTGCCCCGGGATGCTTTGGGACCCACCAGTTAGTTTGCACTTCATCAACAACACACCCTATCTTTCTGACTGGACTTCAGAAATTGCCCATCAGTGTAGGCAGTACTGAGCTAGATGGACCAAGGGTTTGACTCATTACAAGGCAACTTACTATTAGGGAAGTGCAAACAGGTTCAGTGTTGAACAGGTTCAATATTGAACCTGTTTGGTTCAACGGTCCAATATAGAACAGAACCTGCCCCCGCTCCCCAGCCATTTGGGGGCGGGGGGGCTTGTGCTCTTTTTTTTTTAAAAAAGGTCATGAACCCCGCCTCCCGAACCCAACCGAAGGAGTGCGTGTGAGGGGGTGCCGAACCGAACTGACCCAGTCCGGTTCGGGTTCAGTTCGGACTCGAACCAAACTGGGCCAGCCGGTTTTGTGCAGATGCCTACTTGCTATGTTCCTTACCCCAAACCCCAGGCAGCAGTTTGGGGCAGAAATACTCTGCTCAAACTGCAGCAAAATGAAGCTCTTCAAACGGCTTCAACTGAGCACAAAAGCTGAAACTGCTGTCCAAGTGAAAAGTGGCAGCTCCCTCCACTTAAAAATAAAATAAAGGAAACCTGAACACCTGGCTATCCCGCAGTCTCCCTTTTCCCCCAGCCTCAGTGTGCAATTGCTGGGAGCCCTAATTGGAACAGGTCCATCTTGGCTCCTGCTCCCTGCGTGGGTGTGAGAGGCAGGCCTCTGTGAAAACAGTTCAAAAGTGCAGACAAATTTCAGCTAATCTTGCCTAAATAAATTGGGGGCTCAGCGGGATTTAGCTGCTCAAACACTCTCTCCCCTCCTGCTCTAAGCACGGCACCTGGAAAACCCAACTCCCTCTCAGGCCTGTTGTTCAGGTGCGCCAAGTATC
The DNA here is from genome assembly GCF_027244095.1 of Hemicordylus capensis. Classification (NCBI taxonomy): domain Eukaryota; kingdom Metazoa; phylum Chordata; class Lepidosauria; order Squamata; family Cordylidae; genus Hemicordylus; species Hemicordylus capensis. Next base: position 22,168,030 of record NC_069664.1, on the reverse strand, counting down.
ACCAGGCCCCTAGACAGGGGGACCTTCAAGGTAATATGTCAACCAGCCCCACAGGAAGGTTTGGTATGAAGACTCCTTCTGTCTGAAAACTCCACTCTCTTTTGAAAGGAGCCAAACTGTGAAATGTTCTTATGTGTTATATGGGGAATTTAGGGGTCCATGGTGACTTTTGAATGCTTCTTGGGCTCCCCACTGTTATCCCCATTGATGGTCCTAAACATTGCTAACTTTCGCAGCATTTAAATGCAAATAGTTCGTTAATGCTCACTCAAACTCCCCTGCATGGCACAGAAAACGTCCCCTATATATCAAGGGTATATTCATCGGGCAGCCAGCATACTTAAGTCATAATCCACCATCCCAAACTATGTACAAAGACACTATTGTATTGTATTGTATTGTATTGTATTGTATTGTATTGTATTGGGTACATTTCTATACCATCCGTGGGCAGTTTACACTATTACATATGAAGCTGCCTTACACTGAGTTATTATGAGATATTCTTCATTTTTTTTTTAAAAAAAATTGTGGTCTGTTTTGAGTGATGCTGGCTAGTAAATGGTATTTGAGTTTATTTTCATATGAGGCATTAAATGTACTAGAGTTTGTTTTGAGGTGGATCCTTTTGGTTTGTTGGTATACCTATAGATCTTGGTACATGTTGACTTTTGTTACACCAGTTCAGACCATTGGTCTATCTAGCTCAGTATTGTCTACACTGACTGGCAGTGGCTCTCCAAGGTTTGGGGCAGGAGTCTCTCCCAGCCCTGCTAGGAGATGCTGCCAGGAGGTGAACCTGGGACCTTCTGCATGCAGAGAAGATGCTCCACCACTGAGCTTTGGCCCCATCCCCTCAGGGGAATATCTTACAGCAGATAGCACTCACACGTAGTCACCCATCCAAATGCAAACCATGGTGAGCCCTGCTTAGCCAAGGGGATGATTCATGTTCATTATGGCAAGACGGGCTTTTCTCCCTATTGAATAGAAGATTCTGAGGACAGGCAGCAGGGGAAAGTAGAGTCGTAGCTAGCCTTCCTTACTAAGATTGCAGAACTCACTTATTCAGAAGTAAATCCCATTGAACTCAATGGGACCACTTTCCTGGGCTGGCCCTGCCATGAGGCGAGGTGAGGTGGTTGACTCAGGCAGCAGGTTATTGGGGTTCCAGTGGGGCAGCAAACATGGGGAAGAGGGGAGGAGGCCTCACACTCAGGGGAGTAGCATTTGACGCCCTGCCTCATGTGCCCAGAGGTCTTGAGCTACTTCTGAGGAAGCATGCTTAAGACTGTTCTTCACACCTGGGCCACAACTTTTCCAGCTGGACTTTTGAAGAAATGCGTGGGAATGAGTACTTCCCTCATAACCAACAGAAACTTCTAGAATTGTTATCACCAATCCCACATGTTTATCTGTGCTTAGTGTTTAGGAGTGGCTTGCACAGAAATGTATATGTCGAATTAAATGGTTATTTTTAGGTTGTTTTTTTCCTACTTTAAATGAACACCTTTGTCCTTAAATAAACCAACACCCAGTGTAAAAAGGATAGGGTGTGTATTTAGGCTTGTGCTTGTGGTTTTTTGTGTTGTATGTTTTTCACCCTTCAGGGATCCTGAATGAAGGAACACACATGTACACACACTTACGAACACACACGTATACACACACGTATACACACACACACACACACACACACACACACACACACACACACCACTCCAATAATTATGTAAGGTGCTTTAAGCAAGGTATTAAGAAGGGGTAATTTAAAGGGTAGACATTTTTCAAGATGACTTTATATTAACCACAGCAAGTTTCCTACCATCACAGTCATGGTGGTGGTGGTGGTGGTGGTGGTGGTAGGGGGGAGTTTTTCTGAATCAGTTACCCAGATTAAGGGCAGTGGTGATTTTGAAAAATCCACCAAGCACCATCTTGTGTGGTCTGAGCTGGGTGGGTCAGATGTGTAAAGCACCACCACTTTGGAAGTGCATAGGCACCACTGCTTTTTTTTAAAAAAAGCAAACCTTTTCCTCTTCCAAAAGTAAGCTTGCATTCTGTAAATGCAAGCTGCTTTGTCAGAAAATTTCAAAGCCTATTATATTGGTTATTTATTTATTTATTTATTTATTACAAAAAGAATTTGGTAGGATGAATCCAGATGGGGTGGTATTCCAGCTCCAGATGGGGTGGTGTACCCCTAATCCCATCCTGACCCCATTCTTGGCTAGGAATATCCAGTTGATTGCTGTTTGAAATCAAATACTAAATTCAATGGACCCATCTGGGCAGTTGTTATCAGATACCAGAATATTAAGACTCTTTGGCTCCATATCGTATGCATGTGAGTCTTTCCCATGCCAAATTAAAGTGCAATAGTTGCAAAACAGTCTTGGGCTTTCTGGTTTTTCCTCCTCCTCTGTCGCCCCTTCTAGAGTTCCGGGTCTGTAAACCAGCTGGAGTTGCTCTTAGACCTCATGACAAGGATACACCAGGCATCTCTTTCCAAATAGCTTCAGAACTTGAGTAGGTTTATGGGACCAGGAAGGAGGCTGGAGAAGAAAGATCTTTCGCTCCTGCCGAAGACAACAGTGAGCTTGGTCCCTGACCTCGGGGTCCATCCATCAGCTCCCAAGACAGGATGGACAGCAGAGGGGGCGGCCAGGTCAGCCTGTTCCTGCTGTGGCGAACCGAACATCAATTTCAGCCTAGCTACTGTGTAAGGTAGTGGGAAGATGAGCAAGGACACAATGGGACTTTTGATGGAGAACACCACGGAGTCGGGCTTTTATAGTAAACAACATGAATAACTTAGAGCATTGATCCTTGCAGGGGAGAAAAGTGAATGCTCTTTCCTCTTGCTGTTTTTTTTTTTTTAAATTACATAAAATCAGAATTGCTTGAACCGAAGATTGGTAGTGGTTTGGATTCCAACAGAGCCAATATCATTTTAAGGCCAATTCCTTTGATTTTAAAAGTTCTTTATTTGCTTACGTGGTTTACCTACACAAAGTCTTAATGAGGAGATATTCCCACTGGTGTTGCAAAATGCTTGATCCTCCCAACCCAGCTGCATTCTTGACCCTAAAGATATTGGGGTATGTACGAAGATGGGGATGGGGCTGTTGCACTGTAGTAGAGCATGGGCTTTGCGTGCAGAAGGTCCCAGGTTTAATCCCTGGCAGCACCTCCAGGAGGGCCTGGGAGAGAGTCCTGCCTGAAACCTTGGAGTGTTGCTGCCAGTCGCTTTAGCCAGTTCTGGGCTAGATGGACCAATGGTCTGACTCAGTATATGACAGCTTCTTATGTCCCAAGGAAAGATGTGACCATGGGGGCTTACAGTCCTAGTACTTGACTTGCACTGCAAGCCACAGGATCCTGAGGGCAAGAAGGTTCACTCCCTGACAGCATCCCCAGGTAGGGCTGGGAGAGACTCCTGCCTGAAATCTTGAAGAGTTGCTGCCAGTCAGAGTAGAAAATACTGAGTTAGATGAACCAAGGGTTTGACTCAGAATAAGGCAGCCGCCTGTGTTCCTATGACTGCCGTCTCCTCTGAGTATTTATTAAGACATACGTCTCATAAAGCTCAGTTGAGCAAACTGTGAGGAAATGCACATATGCTTAGGCTGCACACTTCTGGTACATCACTTAAGGTCTGCTTTGCACATGTGCAGCTCTCTCCGGGTTACAGACAGTTGGTGGCCAAGAGGGCTCAATTTCCCCCCAAGCTGTGTTTGAATCACTCTCCCATAACCAGAGAGCAATGTGGCTGCCCTCTAACCTGATTGCAAAGGTAACTGAGCCGCTTCTGGGTGGTCTCTTGTAACCTTGGAGCACACGGAGTCCATCATTAAAATACAGCAAGCCGCTTAGGGTAGGGGAAAGGTGTACAGGCCACTTTCTCTTGGTGTTATCTTTAAGCGGAAGATGGATAGCAGAGATAGCTGGGGCCTGTGTTTATTTCTCCAGAGCCTCGCTAATAAAACCTTCTAAATATCCCAATGACATTCTTTAAACAGTGTTTGGAATCTGTTACTTATTCCCCAATACCCTGATTATCTTTTCCCACACTGCTTTTGCTTAAAAAAAAGGACCAACCTCATTTTACCGAGTTCTTCTTGATTCGCTCTGGCAACTGAGAGCGGACAACCAACATCTGTAGCATTTTGCTAAAAACAAACGTAAGCAAAACTTGATTCAAAAAAATTTTTTTTGCATAATCTAGAGAATACAGCTGCCAACCTAGAATAGGTAAAGAACCGTTAATAAAGGAATACTGTTTCCATAATGAACTAATCAAAAGCTCTGCGCACTGAAAACATGGTGATTTCTTTGTCCTTAGCAAATGTGATTTCTCTCAATAGTTTGGGGAAATAAGATTTTTTGAAATTAACATTTCTGTTGGGACTGGAGGCAATGTTTACGGAGAGCAACCATTTTATGGCCTTGCCCTCTTTTATTCCTGATCACTGAAGCCAAAAAGAATTAACCACAAGAAATGGTTGACCTTCCAAGATATTTAGGCCAATAAAGTACTAGAAATATCCCAAGGGGTCCTGTCTTTCTTTAAATAATCAAAGGACTCCAAGGCAAGATTAGCATCTTGAAGGCTCAGCCTCTGGCTATGGTGGCTACCTACCAGACACAACGTACTGGCCTTCCACTCCTCATTTATGGTGACTAGCATATGTGTTGACCCCACTTACTTGCATTCAAGCTGCAAAAGAAAGTTGCATGGCCCTCAAGCAGACAGCCATCTAAAACCTGGCATCTCAGCCATGATCTTCACCGTCCCCACCATGATCCTTGGATCTTCACCACTGGCATTAGCTTAGTATATTTACACATTTGTTCTCCCTGCCTTTTTTTCAGATATGGAATGCGCCGATGTGCCTTTGTTAACTCCAAGCAGTAAAGAAATGATGTCGCAGGCCCTGAAAGCCACCTTCAGCGGTTTCACGAAAGAGCAGCAACGGCTGGGAATTCCCAAAGGTACGCTGCATATGCTACAAATGGAGCTCTGGCTTGGCCATTTGGTCAAGGGTTTTCTGCACGGGCAGGCCAGGGTATTGCGGTGCCTGCAGTGAAGTACAAAGTCCGGGTGGGGGTCAACCTTCTTTCAAGACTAGCCCTTGAAAGCTTTTAGCATGCACTGGGGACAGGGAAAGGGGAAGATTGGCAGCAGGGTTCCCTGCCACAGAGATTTCCAGATGTTGTTGACGATGACTCCCATCATCCCCAGCTGCATCACCCCCCAGGCTTTTAGCTAGGGAATATGGCAATTGTAGTCAACAACATCTGGGAATCCTTGTGTCAGAGAACACTGGTTGCCATCACCCCTCCCCTCCCCAATTCTCATGCTTCTTGCAAGCTCTACAAGGAGTGTGAGGAGAGACACTCCTTGCAAAGCTGCTTCTTTTTTTGCAAAGTTTGCAAGGGTCAGGTCAGTCCTAAAGAGCTGCCTCTGATGGCAACATCAGGAGGCATCTTGCCACCTTGCTGCCACCCCACTAATCTGCCACCTAAGGCCACTGCCTCACTTTGCCTCATAAAAAGGCTGCCCCTGGTGTTCGGGCACTCTCCCAGATCACTCATTTGTTCCAAGCAACTGCAGAGCAAATTCCAGTTCTGGTTTGGTCTATTGTATTTTTGTGAGTATAATCTGCATGTGAGTATAACTCGCAGCTTATCGTCACTTGCGTAAAAAAGAAACAGAAACAGAAACAAAACAAAACCACGCAACTTTGTGTGAACCTTAGAAGTAAGCCCCACTAGGTTTAGTATTACCCTGGGGCATACTCCCAGGTAAATGTGGATATGGTTCCAGTCTATTTCAGGGCTTGACAAATCCCAGGCTCCAGGGAGCCATGACACCTAGAAATTCATTGTGGAGCCTAGAGTAAGATATTCAGAGGCAGAGTTATTTAGTAACATCTTTATATGTCCCAGGCAGCTTTTCTTCTGTTCTGTTACTTATCAAGGGAAAAATAAAAATTTAAAAGGACTGAACTAGTTGATTACTCTAACCAGTTAATTGACTGTTGGAGTCTTTCTAATAACAATAGCTAACAATAAGCTAACAATAAAATTAGCAGCATCTAATAAAAGAACATAAATGCATAACAGATGCAAGCTCTTCTCCATCATATTCACTAACTCACCTCACCAAAGGCTGGCCCCACTAATAAGGGCTCAACAAAGCTTGCTCAAAGACTGAGTTTTAGTAAGTTTCCTTTGCAGGGGCACAGGTGTGGTGGGGCCCCCGTGTTCGCCCCTCTCCCCAGTGGCCCCTTAGAGTGAGGGATATTATGAAGAAAATAGGGAGGAGTGGAGCTGGGGGGCCCTCAGGAGCTGGGTTCTTTGAACCCATCCGCTCATTTATAGATACAACCCTGTTCCTATGGAAGATCTCATGGGTGTGGGACATTATCAAGAAGGCCATTCCTTGAGCCCCCTGTTATCCATGCCTTTGCTGTTGAATGTGGTGGATAGAGCATATTGTTAAGGCTCCTCAGACTCTGTTTAGTTTAGCATATGTCCTTCTTGGCTTTTAATCCAGCCCTGGCCAGTAAGATGCTGGATACAAGATGGCGTGCAGAATGGCCGCTTCTAATTACCCTGCTCTCTGATTTCTTGGTGCAGATCCTCAGCAATGGACAGAGACCCATGTACGGGACTGGGTCATGTGGGCAGTAAATGAATTCAGTCTGAAGGGTGTGGACTTCCAGAAGTTCTGTATGAATGGCGCTTCCCTCTGTGCTCTGGGCAAGGATTGCTTCCTCGAACTGGCACCAGACTTTGTAGGAGATATTCTTTGGGAACATCTGGAGATCCTGCAGAAAGGTAATTTATCATGCTGGCTGTAGCAAGAGCATTCCAGCTGAACATGCAGATCAGTTGGTTTAGGAAAATGATGGGATGTTATCCAACACTGTGAGAATATCTGGATTTCCCATATCCATAACCAGTACTCTGATCACTACACAATTATATTGCTGTTGCCTAGCACTGTTCAATTCTGTCCCCAGCTCCAAAGAGGAGAGAGAAAGGAACCTCATTAGCAAACAGGATTCATTAGAACAAGGGTTCTCAAACTTGGGTCCCCAGATGTTGTTGGACTACAGCTCCCATCATCCCCTGTCACAAGGGCCTAGTCATCTGTGGACTTATATTAGAGAACCCCTTCATTAGAGGGTCCTGGGGAAGAACTTTTAAGGAAGCAAAAAGACTGTGGAAAACTAGAGGACTGTTCTGTTGGCTTTGCGCATTGATAGTCCTCTTGGAATGAGGATACTGCATCCTGCCCTGAAGTTGAAGTTCAACCATGAGTCAGAACATTGGTTTATCCAGCTCAATATTGTCTACACTGACTGGCAGCAACTCTCCAATATTTAACGCAGGAGTCTTTCCCATCCTACCTGGAGGTGCTGCCAGGGATTGAACCTGGGACCTTCTGCATGCAAGGAGATGCTCTCCCACTAACCTATGGTCCATCTCTTAAGGGTAATATCTTACAGTGCTCACATGTAGTCTCTCATCCATATGCAAACCAAGGCAGACCCTGCTTAGTAAAGAGGACAATTCATGCTTGCTACCACAACACCCAACTCTCCTCCCCAACATCTGTAATCCAGATGTTGAGAGACCACAACTCCCAACATCCCCAGCCTAAATGGTTTTAGAAGTAACATGTAGTTGGTCCTAAGACTGTTGCAAAAGTCTCCTTTCAGCTAATCCTGGATTACACTGAACAAGCTTTGAGAAACAGAGCCAAGCTTATGCCTGAGCAATAAACCTCGCAAAAGCTAAACCAACTGTAAACAGCGTGTGTCTACTAAAGTGCTGTCAAATCATTTTAAAGGCTTCTGTAATAAGACAGGTGCTTATTATGCTGTTTTGGATAGCCTGAGAAGGAGGAGGCCAGTAGTTTTTTATTTCTCCTAAGAAACCCAGTGACATATGAAGATGATTTTAAGCCCCACCTGTGGCTTTCTGAAGGTAAACATGCTTGGGTGTGGAGTCTACAGCCTGTGTTGTGCTCTTCCATTTCGTGGTGGGATATTTCAAGTGTTTCTTCCCCGCCCCCTGCATTGGTTTGGGTATCTGATTTTAGTAACAGAAATCGTTATACCTGGTTGTTTCCATGAGCATATGAAAATTCCGTGCCTGGTGTCCAGCTGTGATGTTCTTTCACACCCTATGACGGAAATGATAGGAATACAGGAAGCTGCCTAATACTAAGTCAGACCATTGGCCCATCTAGCTTGGTATTGTATGTACTGACTGCTGGCAGCAGTTTCTCCAGGACTTCAGGCAGGAGCCTTTTGAAGCCCTATCTGGAGATGCCGGGGATTGAACTTGGGGCTTTCTGCATGCAAAGCCGATGTTCTACCACTGACCTATGGGCCTTATCCCCCAAGACAATTAAGGAATATAGGAACACAGGAAGATGCCTTCTACCGAGTCAGATCATTGTTCCAGCTAGCTCAGTATTGTCTATATTGAGTGGAAGAGGCTCTCCAAGGCTTCAGGCAAGAGTCTCTCCCAGCCCTACCTGGAGATGCCGGAGAGTGAAACGGTGACCTCCGCACAGAGCGGATGCTCTGAAACTGAATGACACCCCCATCCCCAATCATTTGCCCTGCGGAAAATTTGTTTGGTGCACATGACTATCTTAAGCTGCCAGATTATTGGTTCATATTGTTCAGTATAGCACAAGGGTCAGAGATGCACCTAGGTAATTTTGGAGCCTGGACCTAAAGGCCTTTCGTTGGGCCCCCCATGCTGGAACCCCCAGCCCACACACAGCAAGTTAAGTTTGATCCCCCTATGCACACACACACCATGACACACACAGTATTTTTAACACATGGGTTCTTGAGGGCACAAGCAGCATATTTATGCAACTATGCATGATCAGAAATATTTCAACACACAACTTGACATATCCCCATCCCACATATTTCTTTCCTCTCTGTCTCTAAAGCACCTGACACAGGTCATAATCACACCTAGCTGCCTGGAGCAGTGTGGGCCAGTGGTGACCACACCACCCAGGAAAGATTTGGGAGCCCCCAGGGGGCACAGGTCATTGGTGGGGATTCTCAAACTTGGGTCCCCAAATGTTGTTGGATGGCAGCTCCCACCATTTCCAGCCACAGGGGATGGGATGGTAGCTCAGTGGTGGCGCATCTGCTTTGCATGTGGAGAGTCCCAGGTTCATTCGCTGGCATCTCCAGGTAGGGCTGCAAAAGACTCCCGCCTGAAACCTTAGAGAGCTGCTATCAGTCAGTGTAGACAATACTGAGCTAGATGGACCAATGTTCTGACTCAGTATAAGGCAGCTTACAATATTCACCTCCCCAACTTATGAGCGGGCTGCATAATGGTTGCCGGGTGAAGGCCGAAAACTGGCTGAAGAGTGGGCAAACTGGCCGAGGGGGGCATGAGGAAGTCCGGCAGGGGGAGGGGGAACCTCAGCAGACCCCACCCCCCCACCGCCTGTAGGAACTCCCCCAAGGGGAGTAAAGGTCAAAAAAATTTTTTTTTATTTTACTTAAAGTGGTCTGCGAACTTCCCGAACATTTGAGGGTGTTCGGTCCGGGATCCGGTCCAGTTCAACTGTTCAGTGGTTTGGTTTGACGTTGAACACATTCAACATTGAACTTGTTTGCACACACTTATAAGACTAGGACTATTTCCTAGTCCTACTTGTGGTCTTCCAGTGAGCAACAGCCTCCCCCCATATTACAGCCCCTAGTGGGTCTTGATAAACATCCTTCCCCCCCCCCCCCGCGTCTGCCTGGAATGACAGAGCAGGGAATTGTCAAGTACGTGGTCCAAACCTGGTGGGTTGAGTTCAGCTTTGAAGACTACAGGATGGCCCGCTGCAGATAAAAGGCCAGTGAGGTTTCCTAACGTAGATTTTGTTGTACGAAAATGATGCTTCCTAGTGTCAAAGGAAGCCTATCTTCCTTCCGCTGTGCCCTTTTCCTCCCACATTACCTCACATAGGAGCAAGGAGAACAACATAATGGGGATGGCTGCAACTTTTTGTCTGTCTCTGCTGAGGCCAGACAGAAGCTAGCCGGAGATAATGCTCCTTCATTCAAATGTACCTAATTTTGGCCTCCCCTCCTGGGGACTAGAGCAAGGGGAAAACATATGTTTAAACAAAGCCAAGTCTTGTGCGAACTGAGAAGTTGGAGGCCTCGTGCCCTTTCCCCTCCTCGTGAGGCCTGCCAAGGCTCAGGGTGGAGGACCACAGGGGAAGGGTGGGACCAGGTTGCAGCGTGGGCAACTTTCCATTGGGTTTGCAGTCAAACGGAGGGCACTGCTGGGAAACGGGCTTTATTTTAGGAATTATTGGAGGGGGGAGGAGTAAAGGTTGAATATGCCCAAATATATGAAGATGAAGAGGTCCCCTGCCTGCTTCTGTTTTTGTCCCAGTTATATGGTCTGCGGTAGGTGAGTCACGTCTGACTGAGAGATCTGGAAATAGCTAACAGAGTTGGAGGCCTGTTAATCAATGGGCCGGGGATGGAACGTCCAGGGTCACCTGGTGGCTTTCGATGAGTTTGACTCAGCAGATCTGAAGGCACATGGTGACAAACTTCAAGTGCAGAGGACTTTAAGTACAGTCTCCTGTCCTTAGATTTGGAAGTTGAGCTGCCCAATAGAATCAAGAAGTGTGGTCCATGCACCGTGGGGTCCATTGACTGCAGCACTTCAACAGGGCAGCGCAACCTCAGCCCTCCAGCAGTTGTTGGACTACAGCTCCCATTATCCCCAGCCACATGGCCAATGGATAGGGGTGATGGGAGTTGCAGTCTGTTGGAGGGCCCAAGTTGTGCAGCCCCACATTTCGGTGTGAGAACCTCAGGCTCAAATAACTTCAGACAAAATGGTGTTTCCTAGGGAGAACATGGGAAAGAACATACAGATCATCCATAGATGGTCATATGACATGATTGCCCATTTGTAGTTTTGCAATTACACAAGTTGAGACCCAGCAACCTTTCATGGTTTTCCCTCTGCATGTACCTACAGCCCAACAGACCGATTTGTGCTGCCATAGTATAGAATGCCCTACATGTAGCTTTCACTGCTGTCCATATAGGAAAGATGCTATACTCTATTCAAAGTGTTCCATTTGGGTGGAGAGTCGGTCTTGTGAGAGCGAGTATAAATTGTCCCCTATGCTACGCAGGGTTCACCTTGCTTTGCATTTGGATAGTTGAGGATATGTGAGCACTGTAAGATATTCCCCTTAGGGGATGAGGCCAAAACTCAGTGGAAGAGCATGCTTGCATACAAAAGGTCCCTGGTTCACTCCCTGGCATCTCTAGGTAGGGCTGGGAGAGACCCCTGCCTGAAACCTTGGGGTGCATTGTAGACAATTCTGAGCTTGATGGACAAATACTGAGCTAAGGCAAGCTTCCTGTGTTCCCATGTCCTGTATGTTCCCATGTTGGGTACTGACATGCAATTTGCTTGTCTTGTTTTATTCTGCAATTAGTAGAATTGTTTTAACTTTTGTGATTGCGAAGTACTTTGAATCTTAGAGAAAAGCAGGATATATGTGTTTCGAGACAACCAAACCTGTTTCCTGTCATTGTCTCTTTCCTTGGTTCAGAAGAGATAAAGCCATACCCAGCAAATGGAGTTAATACTGCCTACCCAGAGTCCCGCTATACATCTGATTACTTCATCAGTAAGTCTGTCTCCTTTTCTTTTAGCCAGGGAAGCAAATTTAGTGCTAGGCTGTTTGAGGGGGAGAACTGTTTCCAATATTCTGTAGTCAGAATATTGGAAACCAGCAGAGGCGGATTATCGCATAGGCAATAAAGGCAATTGCCTACGGCGGCAAATCTTGGGGTGGGGAAAAGTTTATTTTTTATTTGTACTTTAAAAACTGCCATTGTGCGGTGGCGAGAGGTCCTAGTGGGTCCACCCACCCACCTCCACCCACCCGCCTCCCAGTCCCGAATCCTGTGGGGGATTCGCACTGATGGCAGCAGAGAAAGTGGCAAGAGACCTCCTCACACAGGTCTGCCTTCCTTTCAAACTACACCCATCAGGCTGATTCTGGCCCTCTGCACATGTGCATGTGTGTGCAGTGTGCTGAAGTCGGCCTGACCTGTGTCATTTTTATTTATTTTTCAAATATTTTTATACCGCCCAAAACTTACATCTCTGGGCAGTTTACAACAAAATAAAAACAGAAAGTAAAACGTTAGTTAAAACAAAAAGAAAAAGTTTAAAAAATTACAATAATTTAAAACTTTTAAAACAGCATTAAAACAATATCAGTTAAAAGCCTGGGTGAGCAAATCTGTCTTTAGAGACTTTTTACAAACTGTCAGAGAAGGGGAGGCTCTTATTTCACTAGGGAGCGCATTCCAAAGCCTTAGCAGAGGAGAAGGCCCATCCCTGAGTGGCCACCAGACGAGCTGGTGGCAACTGCAGATGGACCTCTGCAGATGATCTCAGTGGGCGGTGGGGTTCATGACGAAGAAGACATTCTCTTAAATACCCAGGGCCCAAGCTGTTTAGGGCTTTATAGGTTATAACCAACACCTTGTATTTTGCCCAGAAACATATCGGCAGCCAGTGTAGCTCCTTTAATACAGGAGTTATATGGTCTCTCCGAGATGACCCAGAGACCAACCTGGCTGCTGCGTTCTGGACCAACTGTAGTTTCCGGCCTACATACAAGGGCAGACCCACATAGAGCACATTGCAGTAATCCAGTCTGGAGGTTACCAGCAGATGTACCACTGTTGGAAGAGGAAGGCAGGCCCATTTGTGACGAAGGAAGGCCCATGTGACGAGGTCTCTTGACACCGTATCTGCCGCCATCCGTATGTGTCCCACAGGATCTGGGAGGTGGGTGCCCACTAAGAGCTCTCGCCACTGTCCCTGCTGTGCTACCTCCGTACAGCGGCAGTTTTTAAAGGTTTTTTTTTTAAAGAAAAAGGTTTAACTCCCCTCACTCCCTTCCCCACCCAGTGGCAAATCTTGGCTGCCCATTGACAGCAAAAAGCTTAATCCACTCTGGAAACCAGAGAACCACATGATCTGTCCACAGAGACAGAAGGTTGGTATGTGAACTTGAACTTGGGGATCCAAGTATCATCTCCAAGTCTCTTCTTGCATGTCACTGAGGAAGACATACCAATCTGTCAGAAAATGTATGAACCTCTATGGTAGAGGAGACCCATCAGTAGCATTCTTCTCCATTTCAGTTATTATCATTTCCAGGATCTTCCTAAGAAATCTTGATTGAGTAATGAGCTGTAAAGGATTCATCCATTATTATTCAATTAAGCAATAATTTGGACGAAAACAACATACTTTTACATGATGCATACATGTGTTGTAGCCACACCATGGAAGAACATTCCCTTCTACAGACAAGAGCAAAGAGAATGCCTCTCCAAAGATGGTGTATGCCATCCATGTTCTACATGATGCATGTAACATGGATTTTCACATGATGCTTATATGCGGTGCAGTAGTACCACTACCATAAAAGGGGCATTCCCTTCTGTGAAAGGAAGGAGATGGTAGATACCATCTATGTTTTCATAAGTTATCTTTAATATAAACTTGTTAACAAACGTGTTGCCTGATTATTTAAAGGTGCTCATGGAGTCAAATCTGAGGTTCTTAATAAAAAATCCATCACTAAATGTTGCTGCCTGAACTGTATCCCTCGTGAATTATTGCTAGGATGAAGAAGAAAAGACTGCTCTCTCTCTCTCTCTCTCTCTCTCTCTCTCTCTCTCTCTCTCTCTCTCTCTATATATATATATATATATATATTTTACAGGCGGATAAATACAGAACAGGAAGGATGCCTATTTAAAAAGGGGTATCTAGACTGACCAGATACTGAACTAGATATTTTGAGAATGAATCAGGTCTGGTCCGCCCACCCACTGTAAAAGCCACATTGAACCATTGAGCCTGCTTGCCTCCTCTGGTTCTAATAACCTTTCCTGAGACAAGCAACCTTAACTCTGGACTGCACTAGCAGTGTTTCTGTGCACAGCCTTCACAATGCTATTTCAGCTCCTTTGTGACAATGTTTGTCTGTTCTTGGTTGGTTCTTCCATTCAAGCGAATGTTGTTCCTGCTCACAGGTTATGGCATTGAGCATGCTCAGTGTGTCCCTCCCTCCGAATTTTCTGAGCCCAGTTTCATCACAGAGTCCTACCAGACTCTCCATCCAATCAGCTCTGAGGAGCTCCTGTCCCTCAAGTACGAGAATGACTACCCATCTGTCATCCTCCGTGACCCTGTACAGATGGACTCCTTGCAGACAGACTACTTCACCATCAAACAGGAAGTCGTAACGCCAGATAACATGTGCATGGGGCGTGCTAGCCGAGGTAATGTTTAATAGCACTTCGTATCTCCACGTGGTCCTGTTTATAAGTTGCCCACAGCAGGGCGATTGATGTTTTTCTTATGGCTGCTCCCTGGCAGGGGAGGATTTTTGGTACCCCAGCTGAAACCTGGTGATGCAGAGGACAAGGGGATGCCTGTCCCTGACGAACGTCCACTCCCATGCCTGCCCATGGCCCCCAACACTGTCTCCTGCCTTCCCACTTGATTGCTCATCCCCTGTTGTGGTTGCCATGTGCACTTCATCCACTGCCAGGCTCACTGGCCTGAGCTTTTGTTGTGACTCAGATTGCTGTGATATGTTACAATGGCATCCCCATGGTGTGTCATTATAATGTATAGCGGCAAGTGGTGATGCCTAGGGGTGTGTATGAACCAAAAGTCGCAGCTCAGCTTAAATTTGAATTGCATTCGAGCCAAATCACCCGTTCAGTCAAACCAACTGGCTGGTCTGGGGTGTGGTGGGGGTCCTGGATCCTGTGAAGGAGTGGCTGGTGGGTGATGAGAAAGGTAGATAAAGGATCTTACTGCCCAGCATGGCTGCCGGTGCCACCGCTCACCGCCCCCGCCCCTGCCCCCAGGACAACCCATATCCCAAGTGTGTATAATCCTGCCTTGTTTACCAAGCACCCGGTTCGGTCTGCGATTGAGCCGCCGAACCGGCCCAGTTTGAGTCAAACCGGTTTGACATCAAACTGTTCATGCATGACCTTAGTGATGCCACCATTAAGCCCAGAAGCACTTCTAAGCCTAACAAAGGCCCAGGATGGTGTCTCCAGTTGAGGTGGACGTGGTGGGTAGGTGGCTGGGCAGGTAGAAGGTATCATGGGCTGCAGGCAGGTGATCAAGTGCCGGCAGAGCCGGAGGCATGTGGTGGGAGGCCAGTGGGCATGGCGACACCCGTCACAGCTTGATGCCCGAGGAGACCCCCTAGATGTGCTTAAATGGACGTGCCAGCTCTGCTCACAGGATCATCCTGGTAATGCCTCCAAGATCTCAGTCAGAGGTCTTTTCCAGCCCTGAGACTTGAGATTTTTTTAACTGGCAATGCTGGGAATTGAAGTGGGTGGAGTGTGACAAGCCTACCTTGCACCACTGAGCTCCAGGCCTTTCCCTGAAGCATCCCAGAAGTGGATTCACTAGAAAGAGGCACAACTTAAAAGCTCAGCCCTCTAGCCATTGAAAGAAGCTGGCGCCAGCAATCCCTCCCGCCCAAACCTCCATCCTGGGGAGAGCTGTTAAATTAGGACATGGCAAACATTTGGACAAGAGTGCCACTTCAAACCCCTCCCACTCGCCCCCTGAGAGTTGCTTTTTGGGTCTTGGCTGCCAGGATCTCTGCCCATGAAAATGTCTCTGGGAGGTCGCCTTGCGCAATCTCAACAGCTGTTTTCAGCTCAGCATGTCGAATGAATGAACTCAAATGATCCTCTGACACTTTGAGGCTATCAGTAAAGGAGAAATGATTGAGCAATAGGGCTTGGGGGTGGGAGGGCTTTCAAACTTCTTCACTTGAACAGAGAGTCAGATCTTCAGCCATAAGCATTAAAAGATTTTTTATAAAAAACAGCCTAGATTCCTAGGGATGCATTCTGGAACTTGCTTAATCTAGAAGCTTCTATCTTATGCTGGTATAAGACTGTAATACAGATGATTTGATTGGAAGCTTCTGTAATGGACGGGGTGGTGTCTCCATCATCAGTGGCAGCTCAATGCTTTTCTCTGCTTGGGATTCATTTCTGCTTGCTAGAGCAACTAACCTGCAGAAAAATGAGCTGGTCTTGTGGTAGCAAGCATGACTTGTCCCCTTAGCTAAGCAGGGTCTGCCCTGGTTGCATATGAATGGGAGACTTGTTGTGTGAGCCCTGTAAGATCTTCCCTTTAAGGGATGGAGCTGCTCTGGGAAGAGCATCTGAGGTTCCAAGTTCCCTCCCTGGCAACATCTCCAAGATAGGGCTGAGAGAGACTCTTGTCTGCAACCTTGGAGAAGCCGCTGCCAGTCTGTGTAGACAATACTGAGCTAGATAGACCAATGGTCTGACTCAGTATATGGCAGCTTCCTATGTTCCGAAGCAGGATGCCTGTGAAGGGAAATAGAAGGGAAGAAGGGGGTGCTCCAGGAGGGGTAGGCCAAGGAAAACATGAAAAGGGCCATTGAGGAGAGAAGATCTGGTCTTGTGGTAGCGAGCATGAATGGTCCGCTTTGCTAAGTAGGGTCTGTCTTGGTTTGCATTTGGATGGGTGACTGCATGTAAGGGCTCTGAGATGTTCCCCTCGGGAACAGCATCGTTGCTCAGTGGCAGGATATCTGTTTGCATGGCCCCATTTGGGAGGGAGATCGGCCCACGTTGCGTTGGCAGCACAGTTGGAATGGCTCTCCCTGCGTTTAAATCTTTAAAGGCAGGAAGATTCGCTCTGGCTCGCACTGCCCAACGCAGTGTGGGCCAATCTCCCTTCCAGACAGGGCTGTGCGACCCCATGTGGGATGGAGACCATGCCCCCGCGTCTGACATCAGATGCAGGGGCGTAGCTAGCCAGCCCCCTGCATCCGACATCAGACGCAGGGACGGGGCAAGGGGGCTGTGGTGGCAGCCGAACACGGGCCACCACCAGCCTGCCTGCACACCTGCACGATTACTGGAGGTTACTACTTATTTCTTGTGTTGTTTTTAGTTTAGTTTATTTAGTTTTACTGCCCTGAGCCACTTTTGGAAGGGCGGTATAGAAATCGAAATAATAATAATAATAATAATAATAATAATAATAATAATAATAATAATAATAATAATATCCCCCACACACACCAAAAGAAAGATCTGGTCAATGACTGTAATAAAGATTCCATTCCAATACTGGGTTAGAAGGAGCAATTGTCTGACTCGGGAGAAGACAGCTTCCTGTGTCCCGATGCCTACTATTTTCTCCTTATCCCACAGGTAAACTTGGAGGCCAAGATTCCTTTGAGAGCATAGAGAGCTACGACAGCTGCGACCGGCTGACCCAGTCCTGGAGCAGCCAGTCATCTTTCCAGAGTCTCCAGCGTGTCCCTTCTTATGACAGCTTTGACTCGGAGGACTACCCAGTGGCTCTGCCCAACCACAAGCCCAAAGGCACCTTCAAGGACTATGTTCGAGACCGGGCGGACATGAACAAGGACAAACCAGTCATTCCTGCTGCTGCCCTGGCTGGCTACACAGGTAAGGTGCCAGGAGAAATCTGGCATCCAACACCGTTGCTTAGGCATGTATGGATATCTGCTGTGCCATTATTATTATTGTTGTTGTTGTTGCTGCCAATTATGTTTTATAGCACTTTGGAGTCTTCAGAGGACATCATATCCAGGTGGATGGGGCCATTGGTCAGGAGTAGAGGGTTTGCTTTACATGCAGATGGTCCCAGGTTTGATCCCTGGAAAACCTCTGAAGAGCTGCTGCCAGTCAGAGTAGATGGAGCAGGGGCATAGCCACAATTGCACAGGAGAAGAGAGTAGGTGGACCAGAGGTTTGAGACACAAACATCCCTGGGCTCCCGAGGGAGCAGGCCCAGATTGCTGACTGATAGCTTGCTCTTTGCTGCCCCCCGGCCCGACTCTCTGAGGAAGAAGGATCAGGGGGAAGGGGCTCGTCTTCCTTTTTTTTGTCCCACTCCAGCCTTGCCAGGCCCCTGGGTATAAGGCAGAGTCCTATCTACCTATTATGTCCATAATCCTTCCTAATGGCGGAGACGTGGCGTACGCGTGCGCAAAAAGCTTTCTGAGGCCTTTTTCTGACGATCAGGGGAATGGGCAGCAAGTAGGTACCCTGCCACCCCTAATGCTTACTAAAATACGCGCTCCGGACAGGGGAAAGCCACGGGAGGGTTATGTAACCTTCCCCACCACCCTTAAAGGAACCCGTGCTCCGGCCAGGGAAAAGCCACGGGAGGGTTATGTAACTCCCCACCACCCTTAAAGGAACCCCCACCTCAGCACTGAACCGCCGAACCGTCCCATGTCCGGACCAGTACGGAGGGCTTTAGAATGACCTCTGGACCGGTCCATACACATTGTAATGTACTGGTGTTCATTGAAAAAGTGAACCTGAATATAGGCCTTTCAAATACATGGTGCAGATGGGAAGTATACTAAACTTCTGTATCTGCTTTCAACCTAACATGTGAATGACTGATCTGTACCTGTGTGCACTGTACACTCGTCGTATGAGTGTTGAACATAATGTGTGAATGGGCCTCTAGACTGGCCCCTGTCACAGGAAGATCCCATTTCTGGATAAGCAGGTGCCCCTTGACTTGAATGTTATCCTCTATGCTTGGAAAAGGAATTGGGTTCATTTGGTCCAGAGAGACCCAGTTTTCCCATAATGAGCTGCCGTAGAATACTGCCTGGCCAAGCTCAAAGAGTTAATACCCTTCCCATCCACTGCCCCACAATGGTAGCAAGTATGGCCCAAGGGGGCGAGGATATCGTAAAAAAGCAACAAAAAAGGTGCACAGTTCTTTCTCCCCGCTTACATAACTCTTTGCTGGGCTGGTAATACTTTATGTCAGGGGATGAGAGGTGAGGATAGGAGCTAGGTGCCAAGGGAAGTGGTTAGTTGCTTTCGCTTTGAACCATGAAGATTGCTTTCTATTTGTGGAGGCAGGCTGAGTAGGCGAGGATCAGAAAGGGAGGGTGGAGAATGCTTTCCCTTCTGGGGTGGGAGTGGGCTGCTACAAGCCAAAGGAGAGGGAGTTTAGACATGTTGCAGTTGTCAGGTGTGATGGGATTCGTAGATGGTCTTGTGGTAGCAAGCGCGAATTGTCCCCTTTGCTAAGCAGAGTCTGCCCTTGCATGCATTTGAATGGGAGACTACATGTGTGACTACAAGATATTGCCCTTAGGGGATGGAGCTGTTCTGGGAAGAGCATCTGCTTGCTTGCATGCAGAAGGTTTCAAGTTCCCTCCCTGGCATCTCCCAAGTTACTGCTGAGAGAGACTCCTGCCTACAACCCTGGAGAAGCCGCTGCCAGCCTGTGTAGACTATACTGAGCTAGATGGACCAAGGGTCTGACTCAGTATATGGCAGCTTCCTATGTTCCTGTGCAACATCTGCAGTAGGGCCAAAGTTGTGCAGCCCTAGTATAGAGTCAAATGGCATTGAAATTGTGATATATAAATTAGAATGATTAAGTATGGTCAGGAAGTGCTAGGCTCAGAAGCTGGAACCCAGCAGCAACGTGTCGTGAGCTACTAGGGCTACAGGCTGAGCATCTCCCTAGGCCTGGGGTCCTCAAGGTTGGGTCCCCAACTGTTTTTAGAATATGACTCCCATCATGGAGTTGTAGCCTTCAGCCACTGAGCCTGGGGATGATGGGAGTTGTGGTCCCAGCTGTGGATCCAAGCTTGAGAACCTCTGCCTTTGGGAATCCTGGAGTGACTCCTTGGTTCTCCTCACCAGGAAATGCAATTGTTGGGGTCCCACCGATGGCCACTAGGACACACCCAACATTTTGGGTGGTGCAGAGCCTTCCCTGGACCCCGGCGGCTCCCATCTCCTGCTGGTTCGGGTGATGCCCTGGCCGGCCACGAGTTTCTCGTCTGGCCCCCATGGCCAGACAGCTTTTTGCCATCTGACGAGATCTCGCTAGACTACCCACGAGATTTCACGGGTATATAAAGACAGGCCAGCCCATGATGAGGGCCCAGTCAGGCAAGGGCTACCCATGAAGAAGGAGCCCCGGGAGCCAAGGCCAGAGGCACTGGGGGGTAGTTTTGGCTGGTCTGTGAAGGCAACCAGCAGGGAAAGAGCCCTCTCAGCCGGGCCACTACTCTTGAGGCCAGACCTGGCACCCCTTGTCTTGACTCAAGGAACATGGGACCAATCAAAACTTCCTGGGCAGCCTGGGAAGTAATTAGTCTTTACTGACACTGGTGCTCAGTGTGTTCACTGAATTTGACTCCCCGTTCTTCTGGTTTGGCATATAAGCACACAGGAAGCTGCCTTCTACTCAGTCAGACCATTGGTCCATCTAGCTCAGTCTTGGCCTGGTCCACACAATCATTTGAATCTAGGTTTAATGTAGATTCTGGACATCAGCATGATCTGCAGAAGGTCCCAGATCCCCACCCTGGCATCTCCAAGAGAAGGCTGAGAGAGAATCGGAGAAGCCGCTGCCAGTCTGTGTAGACCAGGGATTCTCATTGTTGGGTCCCCAGATGTTATTGGACTTCAACTCCCATAATCCCTAGCTCCAGAGGCCTTTGGTTGGGAATTATGGGAGTTGAAGTCCTATAACATCTGGGGACCCAATGTTGAGAATCCCTGGTGTAGACAAT
The DNA here is from genome assembly GCF_027244095.1 of Hemicordylus capensis. Lineage (NCBI taxonomy): Eukaryota > Metazoa > Chordata > Lepidosauria > Squamata > Cordylidae > Hemicordylus > Hemicordylus capensis. The sequence goes on along the minus strand of NC_069664.1, from coordinate 22,147,302 downwards.
ACTGAGCTCGATATATGACTCGGTAGAAGGCAGGTTTCCCTGTTCCTAAGTTCTTATTTGGAGACCCTTTAGGTAAACATGCACTGGGTTGATCTCTGTACTCAATTAAGAACTAGGAAGCACCAAAGTTACATTGCTTCTGCTTTGATGATGGGTTACCTGGCAGTGGAGTATTTGTTGTTGTGTGCTTTTTCCATCACTGGAGATTCACGGTCCTCTGATGGTATCTATCAATGTGCTGGGGAGGTGATGCATTTCGGCAGAAGCCCCACTTGGTTTTTGATGTCTTTGCAAGCCCGTGGCAAACCGGCAGTGCCGTGCACTCCATTATCTGCCCCCCGCATCTTGACCTAATTTCACAAGTTGCCATGGCTTCTCAGAAAGGGTTGGTGCAACTTTTATGTCTCTCCACAGCAAGAATGTTAACTGTTCCAGAATTGACAAAAACTTCATAGCTCCCCGCCAGGGGCCACACTTTGGCAATTTTAATTGCCCAGGCTGGTTAGTTCGGAAGGGTGGAGGTAGAGAGAGGGATGGCAGCAGAGCCCCATTTTCCAAACAGAGCTGTTTGCTGAATACCACCTGAGGCGGATGAGGTGGTCAGTGTGGGTAGAAAATTGCTGTGCTCAGTAGTGCAGGGCTGCACAACTTTAGTTTTCCACCTGTTGGTGGACTATAACTCCCATAATCCCCAGCCACAGTGGCCAGTAGCCAGGGATTATGGGAATTGTAGGCCAACATGCAGGAGGGACGAAGTTGAGCATCCCTGGTATAGGGGGAAATTAGAGTTAAAGGAAGGGCCAAGCATATCATGATCTTACAGTGAACTGTTTTTAAAGATGAGAAGAACCAAACTTGTCCCTCAGAGTGTATAGATGAACATAAGATCTTCCCAAATGGATCAGGTCCTTCTGGTCCACCATTTTTGTTTCCCCAAACAACCAATCAGATAAATCTTGATACTAATACTAATTTAGCAGGGCATGAATTTGGCATCTTGTAGCTCAGCATCTGGAGCTACTCAATATTATGCAGACTCCTGGCGACTGCAGAGCCCTATGGTTGTCTTTGGTAGAATACAGGAGGGGTTTACCATTGCCTCCTCCCGTGCAATATGAGACGATGCCTTTCAACATCTTCAAATATCACTGCTGCCCAATGCAGGTGTTTCCCATAGTCTGGGAAACATACCAGCGGGGATTAGAACTGGCAACCTCTTGCTCGCTAGACAAGTTACTTCCCCGTTGTGCTAAATGTAGTCCAAACACAGCTAGAGAGCAAAAGTTGTTCAGCCCTGCATTAAATGAACCCATCGGTCCTCCTGTGTTCATATGAACATACAATTTGGCTCCAAGGAAAAGTGCTTTCATGCTGATGGCACCACGTCTTGGGGCCCCTCTGAAGCCCAGCACTGAGACCTGCTCTTCTTCACAAGCAGAATCCAGGTCTTCATTCAAACCTCTGCCAAGGCCAGAGTTCTGTTTTGCGTTAGCTCGGTTTTCCGGAGTTGTGATCAGCCCATGCCATTTTGAAAAGGAATCCCAAGGCCTTCCAGCTGAAATGGAAAATCATGATAGCACAATTACAGAAAGCAAAGCTCTTCCGGGGAGTAGCCTGATAGGCCCTCTCCTACTCGCCGCACCAGATATAAGCAGCAGGCTGGAACATGTGCACAAACCAGCCAGCCTCTAGCAAGCCTCCCTGGTGTGACTCTTGTGGGTTGAGGTAGGAGAACGGCAGAAATTAACTGCTAGCAGCTAGATTTAGAAACCTCAGTTGCTGCTTTTTAGTGATTGGGTATTTGAATGCCCTGATCCACCACAGGCACATGCAAGACCACAAGTCACAGCCCAACTTCTACTTAACGTCCAGGGTGCTGTGAGCAGCATTTATCATCTCGGCTACCTGGCTGAATCTAGCCTTTCAATGTTCTAAGGCAGTGGTTCCCAGCTGGGGGGTCTAGTATTATTTATTATACTGTAATAAATTGTATATTTACAATTTATTATTATTGTTTTATTTAACATATTTGTATACTGCCCACTACCAAAGTCCCAAGGCAGTTGCATCTGAAGATCGCTGGCTTGAAGCCGACATGTCCTCAGTGATGTGTCTGCTGCAGAAGGAGAGGGAGGAGGGTGAAGACCCTCCTTCTCTGCTCCTGATTGGCTGGCTATGTGCTGAAGTTCAGTATACTACTCCCCGCCGTTTGACTGACAGACTTCAGAAAATTAACACTGTGTGCCCCCCTTGAAATTAATGGGACAAGTAAACTGGTTCCATTAATTTCAATGGGTGTACTCTAGGGGTGTGCACAAAACTAGGTTGCCCGGTTTCGGTTTTGGCACCCCTCCAAACCCAACCCCCCCGGTTCTGTTCAGGGGTTTGCAATTTTAAAAAAGAAAAAATTAACAAGATTTACTCACCCCCTCCAGGGGCACTGCCACGGCTGTGGGTGGGTAGGTGTGGTCTCCAAAGCTACCCCCCCGCTGGCCTCCGTTTATGCCCAAGTCACCTGGTTTGGGTGGTCTTCTGCCCATTCCTGGCCTGCTTTCTGTTGTGGTGGCCATTTTGGAGGCCACCCCAACATGCCCAATGGGCCTCTGCATTGGCTGGGTCATGGCCCTCCAAAATAGCCACTGCAATGGCAAAAATAGAGGGAGGGAATACCTCCGGAGACCCACCCACCCATGGCCGTGGCAGCATCCCCTGGAGTGGGGGTGAGTAAAGTTAAAAAAATTATTTAGAACCGCCCTGAACAGGCTGGGGTGGAGGGTATTGGTTCAATATCGAACTGAACTGGGGGTGGAGGGGATCGGTCCCATATCAAACCAAACTGGTTTGATGTCCAACAGGTTCAGAATCAAACCTGTTCACACATGCCTAGTATACTGATGAGTGACTTAGTCTGGATATAAGCTAGTGACAGGTGTAGACTTTCTCATAATTGTAACGTTCAAATGTTACACACACACACACACACACACACACACACACACACACACACACACACACACACACAGTCTATAAAAGGGCTGCACAGCTTCAGTCCTCCTGCAGATGCTGGACTACAACTCCCATAATTCCTGGCTATAGGTCACTGCGGTTGGGGATGATGGGTACTGTATTCCCAAAACAGCTGGAGGGCCGAAGTTGTGCAGTCCGGCTTTATAGGGTACCTGAAAGCAAGGTTTGCAACATTTTATTTATTTATAGATTTATTTTTTAAGATTGAGGACTTCTGATGTATGGGATTCCTTTAACTGAATGTAGGCTTGCCATTTCCCAGAGACTGCGAAGACGGGTGTGCATTACAAATCAGTGCTGTACAGATCCTGGCGTGAAGCCTTGAGTACAACAGAGAAAGCTGAAAAGGCAGCTTCCTGCTGAGTTGCTTCAGTAACTCAAGTTGCCACCTGCTAGACTCTTGCAAATGAGAACAAAATTAGCTCTCTGTGGTCATGGTTGGCCAGTGTTGCAGTTGATTGATTGATTTATTTTGAAAAGACTTTACCACCCAGACCTGGCATGTAGATGAGAAAAGTTCAACACAGATTGTCTTGTCATTTGCACGATACCAGTGTGCGTCTTCTGGACCATGTATATCTGGTTCTCATCCACCTGCTAAGAAGTCTCAGCCGTGATCATATTGTAAGGCTAAAGTCTACTAGTCCAAAAAGCTATCTAGGCAGATTCATCAAAGGGCTTCTTGGTTGGTTCATTGGTTGGTTATTTTGAAGAATTGTTTAAACCAGGGTTTCTGAACCTTGGGTCCCCAGATGTTGATGGACTTCAACTCCCATAATCTCCAGTCAAAGGCCACTGGGGCTGGGGATTATGGGAGTTGAAGTCCAATAGCATCTGGGGTCCCAAGGTTGAGAATCCCTGAGTTAGACTAGGGTTTCCCAACCTATGGTCCTCTAGATGTTGCTGAACTACAGCTTCCATCATCCTCAACCACAACAGATTGTAATTCAGCAACATTGGAAGGACCACTGGTTGGGGAACCCTGGTTTAATGCATTCATCAAAATAACCAAAGCTGGACAGATTCAGCCCTCCTGGTGGTGTCAGACTACAACTCCCATCATTTCTGACTGTGGTTGAGGATGATAGGAGTTGTAGTGCAAAAGCTGGAGGGTGAAGTTGTACACCCCTGCTTTAAACATTCTTGAATGGTTCACAGATTTTGACCAGATGTGGATGCAACCATGAACCCTCTCTATGAGGGCGCATCTGCTTGCTCCGAGGTGCTTTTGGGTCCATTGTTCCCTCTTCTCTTCCCAGAATTTCTCACTGTCGAAGAGGGATGAGCCAGTGCCAGACTTGCCGTTTGCATGTCTAGCTTCCCATTTGCGAAACAGACAAAAATCTAACTTCCTGCTGGAGGGCACTCCACCACGCCATTTCCTGACTTCTGGTTGGGTGTGCTAAAATGATGGCCCAGAAAGCTGCCATGCAAATGCAGCCTTCGAAAAGGGAAGACTCGAGTTCTGTTCAGGTGTTCAGTGAAAGCAGGTGCAGGAGAGCAGTGCTTGGGGTTTTGCATGATGGCTCTGCATACCGCACATTCTAGTGGGTTCAGTCTGGTACCCAGGAAAATGGAGTCACTTGTTCAGATGCATCTTATAGAGGAAGCCGTCTTATGCAGAACTAGACCATTAGTCCCTCTAGCGCAGTTCTGTTAACACTGATTTCCAGGGACCTTCCTAGCCCTACCTGGAGATGAGTGGGGAGATGGGGAAGAGCGCTGGTCTTGTTGTGATATGGAACATGTAGCCGGGTCTGCCTTCATTTGTGTTTGGATGCAAAATTGCATGTGGACGCTGAAAGATATCCCCCTTAGGGGATGGGGCTGAAGCTCAATGGAAGAGTATCTGCATACTTGCATGCAGGAGGTCCCACGTTCACTCCCTGGCATCTCTAGGTAGGGCTGGGAGAGACTCCTGCCTGTAACCTTGGAAAGCTGTTGCCAGTAGACCATACTGAGCGAGATGGACCAATGGTCTGACTCTGTATAAGGCAGCTTCCTATTTTGGAGATGGGACCACAGCTCAGTGGTGGAGCATCTGCTTGCATGCAGAAGTTCCCAAGTTCAATCTGCAGAAACTCCAGGAAGGGCTGTGGAAAGACTGTCTGAAACCTTGGAGAACGGCTGCCAGTCAGTGTAGACAACACTGAGCTAGATGGACCAATGGTCAGACTTGCTATAAGGCAGCTTCCTATGTTTCTATGCCAGGGACTGAACCTAGGACCTTTTGTAGGATGCTCTACCCACAGGCGCTGTTACCCCTGGGCATCAGGGCCAAAATCCAGGGCCTCCACACCCCTGGGCCCTCCAAAAAACCTCTTTAGTCTGTTCTGGGTGGTGTGGTTTGTGCCCTCAAGAACCTATGTGTGAAAAAAATGATGCTTAATTTGCAGCAGGGGGCCTCTCAAGGCCTTTAGGTCCAAGCTCCAAAATTACCTAGGTGCACCTCTGGCTCTACCACTGAGCCTTGGTTCTTCCCCATGTGCTCTTGTGCACATTGGACTCTGTGCACATTGAATCTGTGTACAAAGGACAAATTTTGGGACCAGTGAGTGCAGCTCTCCCTCCGTACATCCATCTGGACCCACATCAACCCCTAAGGAAAGAGGGAAATTGGTTACATGAGTAAAACTCATGGGGAGAGTGGAGAATAGATGGACAAGTATTTTCTGCAGGTTTGCAAAGAGCTGCTCTACTAGGCACTTTCCAGATTACACACTGTTCAGCAGTAAAATGTTTTGGTTTGGCAGGATCGTTTTGAAAACGTAAACAGCTGGTGCAACCCTCCTACCATGGGAAAATACAGCTATTTTTTGCGATGTTGTAGGACTAAAACGCAAGAATCAAACCCGGAAGAAGGCATCGGGAATGTGTACAGCACCTTGCTGAAAGTGCAGGGACTGTGATGTCGAAACACACGTAGTACAGAAACACCCTTAGTGGACAGTAGTGACAGTGTTGTGGCATGTTATTTGGAATGTGCCCTGGTCACTTGTCATGAATAAGATTTGTTTGTTTTCCCAGCAATAGACACATCAGTAAATCAGAAAAAACAATGTCCTTTTTGATCCCTCTGGCAAATACTGCTGTGCAGTAAAGGACAAATATTGGTATGCATAGCTAGGAGGTTACTCTTTTTTTTTTTTAGAGTGTAGTAACTTCAATTCCTATTTTGCAAGAGGCTTATATGTGGCATTGACGTTGCTAAGAATGCCCCCACATTTTCTCACACTTGAACCACAAACTCTCTCGTGCAAAGAAAATGAGTCCCGCTCTTTCCTCTTATGTGCACTTTGCAAACAAGCCTCATTTGGGGTGTAAAAAAGCATGTTGGTTGAGGCCAAAGCAACCCCAAACAAACAGATAATTCCCTGCAACCAGATGTGTTGAGAAGAACTGCATTGGAGGCACAGTGGTATCAAGCGGATTAAGAAGTTGCTGACGTGGTGTGTGGTTGAGATTGTTTTCTTCCTGATGCATCTTCAATGAGTGTAATTAGAGGACATTTGAAAATATATAATCGGTGTCCCAGGCAGTGCCGGGTCAGAATCAGACAGATTAGTCTGGTCCCCGCAGTCTTAATAAGGGCAGGAGATACTTCGTATCCATGTTTAGGAGCTGTGCACACTTCCATTTTCCAATCATGTGCGTAAAAAGCAAGGTAGGAGGGGTGATTAGAGTGTTGGACTAGGACCTGGAAGACCCGAGTTCGAATCCCTGTTCAACCATGAAATTCACTGGGTGACTCTGGGCCAGTCATGTATCTCTCAGCCTAACCTACCACACAGGGTTGTTGTGAGGATAAACAGAAAACATGTATGAGCACCTCGGAGGAAAAGCGGGATATAAATGTATAAATAAAATAAATAAATAATTTGTCTGCTAAGCTGCAGCTGGCTCAGAGAGATGGGAACAGAGGAAGCTGCCTCCTGCTGAGTTAGACTTCTGGTCCATCTAGCTCAGGATTGTCTACCCAGACTGGCAGCAGCTTCTCCAAGGTTTCAGGCATGAGTCTTTCCCAGCCCTATCTAGAGATGCCAGGGAGGGAACTTGGAACCTTCTGCACACAAGCATGAAGATGCTATTCCCAGAGCAGCCCCATCCCCGACGGGTAATATCTTATGGTGCTCATGCAGTACATGTAGTCTCCCATTCAAATGCAACCAGAGCTGAACCTGCTTAGCAAAGGGGACAATTCATGCTGGCTACCACAGAACCAGCTGATTAAGTCCTACCTCATTTAAAGACCTGGGTGCAGCTGCAAATTAGTAATGGATACACATATAATACACCCAATATCCCTTACTAATCTGCTTCTCTTCCCCTGTTGGAAGTCAGGTAGGCAAGTTGCCACTTTACCAGGAACTTATGGCTTGTGGGTGACATGGCTACCCTCAATTAGCTGCATGAAGAACTTTTCAAACAGAGGCTGGGCATCTATCTGGCAGGAAGGTGATGGACAATTCTTACATGGACAGGGGTTAGACAAGAAGACTTCCAGGGCTTCCTACCAACTCTAAAATCCAGATTCAGTCCTTCATGCCGCTAATTGAGGGTAGCCATGTCACCCCCAAGCCATAAGTTAGGAACATAGGAAGCTTCCATATACTGAGTCAGACCATTGGTCTATCTAGCTCAGTATTGTCTACACAGACTGGCAGTGGCTTCTCCAAGGTTGCAGGCAGGAATCTCTCTCAGCCCTCTCTTAGAGATGCCAGGGAGGGAACTTGGAAGCTTCTGATCTCCCCAGAGCGGCTCCATCCCCTGAGGGGAAGATCTTACAGTGCTCACACATCAAGTCTCCCATTCATATGCAACCAGGGTGGACCCTGCTTAGCTAAGGGGACATGTCATGCTTGCTACCCCAAGACAAGCCCTCTAGTTATCGGTAAAGTGGCAGCTTGCCTACCTGACGTCCGACAGGGGAAGAGGAGCAGTTTAGCAAGGGTGTGTATGTGTGTGTCCATTACTAATTTGGCTGCAGGGTGGGACATTTTATTGACTACTCTGCTCTATCCGGTCAGGTAGTTGGAGGGTCCACCTGGCTACAGTTAAACTACCTTCTTTACTGCTTAAATGAGTTGCAACAGGCCAGTTCAGAATATGATGGCAGATAAGGAATAGCCCAGGGGAGAATGGTGAACACTCAGTGAAGGGAGGCTTGCCTTAACCAGCCTCCCATGACTGACTGGCTCTGAGGAGACCTGGGGCGGGAGCCAACCCTTTGGCCCCAATGGTCTCACTCACCCCAGTTCCATGCTTTGCCATGATTGTGCTTAAAAGACCCCCTAAGTAAACAGTTAAGGAATGTGGTCGGGAGTCTCCAAGAATCAGCATCAATCTCCAGAGAACTGCTGAAAGCAATCCTGGATATGTTAATGGCTTGATATGGTGAAGAATATTGGGGAAAATAATCTCCAGGAATAGCTTGAGCCAGAGTTAGCAACCCTATTGGGAAGGACAAAGACTGCACTACTGATTTGGTATGGGTTCATCAATTGGATGAACTGCAGGATGGAAGGTCCTTAGCTATCATGGTGGCCAGCTGCCAGGACCCACAAATGTCATGGAAAGCGGGCACATGATCCACTAACCCAGCTCCCAGGGTCCTGCTCTGCACTAATCTTAGGACTGGTAACCCGGGAGAGCACCACCTTCTGCATGATCCCCACTGCACATTATGGTCACTGAAATAGGTCAGTGTCTGGATGCCGCCAGTTTGTCTGGAGGTGACTTGGGCATGGGCCTTCTCTGTAGTTGCTCCTGGGCTCTGGAATGTGCTCCCTATAGACATTTGTGGTTTAACATCTTTACCAGCCTTTAAAAGAGCCCTTAAGGCACATTTTTAAAGCCAGCCTTTTTTTTTTTTGTGATCTCTGAATGTTATAAATTGTTTTAACAGTTTGTTGTGTTTTGTTTTTGTGATAAGGCCACCTAGAGCCTTTGGAGTCAGGCGGTATATAAATAAAATAAATAATCTTGGTTAAGAACCAGGGTTGGAAGCAGGGTTGCCTGCTTTTGGGCAGCGTGGACTTTGGGGGTTTGCCCTGGTTCATACGTGTAGGCAAACCTGGGTTAGCGGCAGATAACCCAGGTTTGGCTGACCGTGTGTAGGGGCTTATTAAGTTAGTTAGGCCAATTCCCGCAGCAATTCATAATTGGGGAGCCCGGGTTAGCGGAGTGCTCATTCCGCTAACCTGAGCTTAGGAGAGGGCTACTTAAGCGGGTGACCTGCTTAAGAACCACCAGGCTCTGAGCTGAGCCTGGTGGTTCTCACGTTCTGCAAAAACCGGGTTAGGCTCCCTTAGCCCAGTTTTTGCAGACCATGTGAATAGCCTCAGTGTAGAACATGGGTAGGCAACCTTAGCTGTCCACCTGTTGAACTACAAATTCCATCATCCCCAGCCATGATGGCTGGGGGTGATGAGCATTGTAGCTCAAGAACGGCTGGAGAGCCAAGGTTGCCTATCTCTGACCTAGAAGATATCAAAGCTACTCTCACGAGCAGTGAAAACCAGGCTAGGGAAGCCCAGCCTGGTTTTTGCTGCTCGTGAGAAGCGCCGGGAGCCGTGTATGTAGCCTGCCTCTTAACCCCCATTTTAAGAAGTAGCGTGCCCAAACACCGGGTTAATTGGTCATGTGTCTGCAACCATGGTGGACACACTTGGGTGGGGGCTCCCACTAATGCACCACACACCCATGCAGGACATTATTGGGGCTCAGGCAGCAGGATGCCATGCGGCAATGCTTCCCTATGCCTGACCCCCAGAGCCACCAGGTGAGCTGCGGGTGGCCCGCAGAAGAGTCATCACTCATCTGGGTGGGCAATCTGCCCACCCAGAGAACAACTCCTGATCGTCTGCATGGAAGGGGAGGTTAATCCTCATTCCCTACAGTTAGTCTCAAAGCTCTTCTCACTGATTGTGAGAAGAGCTTCATTATGTAGTTGTGGCCGGGTTTCTGCAGATATGCATTCGTTCATTGCACACATCCCAGAGGGGCTTTCCATTAACAGGGTACACACTGTAGTCACCATTTCATAATCCACGGGACGAGTCATATTTTCCGAGTGATGCTAGAGAATTCCAAACGTGTGACAGTTCCCCCAACGGCTGCTGTTGAAGGGCTCTCTTCACTTCTGTGGAGTCAAAACAAGGGTGGCCATTGTGAATTGGTTTTAGCATGTGAGCCCCCTCTGACTGGCTCTATTCTTAGTACGTTCTTCCTCTCCAGGACAAAGGTCAGTAGACTGCAGTCAAGGGACAGCCCGGAACTTTCTTTCATTTCCTTGTGGGCGGTGGGCACTGCCTTTTGCCGGTCTTGCCCCAAAACTGAATGGCTCTGGTCGATTCTGTTATGAGCTTAGTCTGAAAGTGTCCAGATATCTTCAAAAGAGCCACAGCTTTGAGGGTTGCTTCACAATAGGCAGCTTGTTTTATGTAACATGTACTCCAGTGCCCAATGGTTCTTCTCTAGAGCAGCCTCAGTTGTGTAATATATTGAATCTGTATCTCTAAAAACAGGGCTGCTCAACTTTGGCCCTCCTGCAGATGTTGGCCTACAACTCCCATAACTCCTGGCTATTGGCCACTATGGCTGAGATTGTGGGAGTTGTCGTCCAAAAAGTTGTAGTCCAGCTGAGGGGGCCAAGTTGAGCAGGCCTGCTCTAAAAGAACTAAAAAGTGATGGAGTAAAGCAAGGGTTCCCAAAGTTGGGTCCCTAGATGTAGCTGGTTAGGAGTGAGATTGGGGCATCTCTAGAACAACTAGTTTAGGGGCACAAAGAGGTGTCAAGGAACATTATTGGGTGAGCGAGGATTTTACTATTAATGATGCTTGCTCGACATTTTCCAAATTATGCAGAAAATGGGCCAGATCCCTGTTAGAAAATACTGAGGCTGTTCACACAACCGAAAAACTGGGTAGAACAAGTGTCCTACCCAGGTATGGGAGCTGTATGTGCTCCCAATTTTTGGTTGTGTGGAAGCAAACAACTAGCCAGGAGGAGGGAGAAGTGATTGTGTGGGAGACAGAAGCTGGGTAGGACAGCTTTTCCTCCTACCTTGGTCAAATGCTGGGTATGAAAGCTGGGTAGGATGGTGCTGTCCTACTCCTGTCTTCAACACAATCACTACTCCCTCCTCCTACATAGCTATTTGCTCGCCTACAACCCAAAATTTGGAGAGTGCACAGCTCCTTGTCCTACCCAGTTTTCAGTTGTGTGAACAGCCTCGGTGTGTGATGCATGCACAGCTCCCAAACCTGGATAGGACACTTGTCCAACCCAGTTTTTGGTTGTGTGACCAGGCTCAATGTCTTTTGAAATCTGCAGGGGAGGTGAATCTGCAGACCCCTGGACACATGATCTCTCCTAGCCCAGTTCCACTCCGGGAAGGAAGCTAAGGGTTGGCCTGGCTCCTGGGAGGCTGGAGGAGTCTCATACCAGCCTGACTGCACTGACTTCTGCTACTTGTTCTGGGGTAGAGGAGAGAGTAAATAAGGCTCCTTTAAACAACTAAGAACTTATAAAATAATCAGTTCAAGCTACAGGACCATTATATAATATGATTGTCTGACACTTTGCTGTGAAAGTTCGGTGGAAGGGGAGCAAAAGGGGGATCAGGAAATATTTTGAGGGAGCACCCACTAGTCTTTGCTAGCCCTTGGATTCATCTCTGAGTAAAGTACTGTAGATCTGCAAGTCCCCATAGAAATTAATACTGGGGATCATTACAGATCCCAGATACCTTCTCCATATCCTGGTAGCCCTGCGGTAATCCTCAATACCATTTCTGATTTTTTTTAAATAAATAAATAAATAAATTGGTGTCATTATGAAGTGCATTTCACTTTTTCTAAAAAAACCCACATGACCAAAGTGGGGTCTATCTATCTGACCTTAACATAAGATTAGCAAAGTGCTTTTTACAAGCCTGTGTGTTCTACATGCATCAATGATCTACAAACCCCAAGATATTGTTTGAGGGCATGCAGTATAGTTCCTTTCTTTACTCAAGCGAAGCAAGTCTGAATCTGCATGGGAGGAAGGCCATCTGAGAACTGTGTGCACACTCTCTCTCCCCTGAGTATCTACCACGGAAGAAAAGTGGGATATACATTAAATAATTCACTTCTCCTTTTTGAATTGCTTTTATTAGTCCTGAGTTGCTCCTCCTCAGGTTCATCACCGACTTTCTAGAAATGCTTTGCCCAGTGCAGAAGACAGGTGTGGTCCCACTCAACCTTGGCTAATCCGCCAGGCTTTGGCTTCCATTCTAGCTTCATTTGGCACAAGAGTGAAAGAACAGAGAGCATGTGACACTCATTTGCACTTCGACTGCAGTGTATGAGAATCTACTCACTCTCGAGACAGGGCACTCTGCTGAAGCATGTAGAAACTAGGTTCCATTAGACTTGACGAGAGAGAGTCTAAATAACCAGAAAGTATTGCTTCCTTGGAGCTGTTCGCCAGTTTCAGTCACCGGTGTGTGACCTCTTCACTCTCTTAAGACTTGTCTTCACAATCACACACTGAGCTCTTTCTCCCAATCAGAGAAAGGGCTCCAAAGGGGCATGAGGAGGAAGCCTTCAAAAGCTTACCTCCCCCACAGACGATCCTCATAAAGAGTCTGGGTGCAGATATTGTAGCCTCCCAGAAGCCAGTCACCCCCTTAGCTTCTTCCTGGACAGGAAGTGGACCAGGCGAGACCATGTGTGCTGGGTCCATGTGTGCAGGGTCATCTCCCCTGGAGCTTTCCCAGACAGCAGGCTTTACTGCTGGTTTTCTGCGAGGCTTTACTGCGAGTTCGAAGCTACCCTGAAAAACTGATGCAAAAACTCCGGATAGAAATTTTAAACTCCGGATAGAAATCGGACTACACTCTTGACGCCCAATGAAGAACTCGAATTGTGTGTGAAGCGCTCCCTGATACCTCTCAGGGACCTTGGGGTGAATTTGGCCAATAGGTGAATGCACACTTCCATTCTGGAGGAGATGCAAACTAAAAGCCGGGTGTGAAAAACTTCTGGCAGTTTTCAGCTGTCCTGTTATTGACCTCTTTCCCCACCCCAGTCTTTCCTGCCATGTGGTCTTGGACTGGAAGAGAAAACTAGCCAGGAAAGCAGACTGGGAGGTTTGGCCTGATCCAAAAAGATAGGTGTGTGTGTGTGTGTGTGTGTGTGTGTGTGTGTGTGTGTGTGTATCTGCACAAGAGGAATCTGGCTCTTTCTGAACAGGTCTGAAAGTGTCAAGCAAGGTTCAATGGAAATAAACCAACAACGTTATTCACCTTACCTTTAGAAATATTTTAATGTATAGCAAAATCCTTGCTCCCACAATAATGTTCTTTAACACCCCTCCTCTCCCCCTAGCTGGTTGTTCTAGAGCTGTCCCTGTGTGGTGGAAGCTACTATCTATCTATCTATCTATCTATCTATCTATCTATCTATCTATCTATCTATCTATCTATGCTGTTATAGTGGAGAAAGAGCGTCAAAGAATGCACTAGTCGATAACCTGTAGAGAAAGTCACTGTAGCTAAAAACAGAACTTAAAATGTCAGATGAAGGTAGAGGTTTATTCTGAGTGTTGACTGAGGAAAAGGAGTTCGTTTGAGGTATCTGTCAAACACAAGTACACTCAAGTGACCCAAACTGCAGGCTGCTGGAGAGTGTGTGTGGAAATGAAAGTAAAGAGTCTGGGTGATGCTGACCTTGCATGCCTGGAAGTGGGGGATATTTAAAGTTAAGCAGTCAGTCTCGGGCCCCGCTTCCAGCCACCCAGCCAACCACAACGAAAGCACAGGCTTGGCCCCTTCTTGACTCACCAACTCCACGGTTTCATTCTCGGAGATTTTGTGTAGCTTGCTCCTGCATCAACATGCCCTGGAGGGAAGCCAAATAATTTTCATACCTGCCTCTTTATCATTCCTCGGTAAACAGCCAGGGAACAAAAGGTCAAGGGCAGGGGAGGCGGCAGGCAAGACACGGGGGCAGGAGCATGCCGGAGGTCAGGTTGTAGCCAAGAGCCTTTTGGCAAGTGGAAGGGAATGAGTGCTCCCTGCACGGGTGCCAAAAACGTAATCCTGTTTATATAACCAAGGGCTAGGGGTGAAGATCTGCCTGTGAAACATCCCACTGACTTTCATGTTCAGTAGCAATGCTTCTCAGTAGGATCTGACTCCTCCGTTGCCTCCGGGGACAAAATAGGTGGTGTAAGAGATGTACAATTCCCAGCAACGTGGCATCATCACTCTTTACGCTTTCCTACGGCCACCTCGCATCATTGGCTGGAGACATCCAATATGGTGAGAGCACATTGGAGACATCCAATATGGTGACAACAAACCACTCTGAGACATTTTTGGAAGGGCGGTATATAAATCAAATAAATCAAATAAATATTGAGGTCATTCACACAATCGAAAACTGTGTTCTACCCAGGTTTGGGAGCTGTGTGTACTCCCAATTTTTGATTATGTGGAAGCAAGGCTAGAGGAAAACCTGGGTAGAAGTGATTGTGTAGAAGCAAGGTAGGAGAAAAGGCTACCCAGGTTTTCCTCTAGCCTTGTTTCCACACAATCAAAAATTGGGAGTACACACAGTTCCCAAACCCGGGTAGAACACAGTTTTTGATTGTATGAATGACCTCATTGTGTGTTAGATGTTACAAGAAAGAGAGAGGAAAGGGGCACAGAGTGGCCACAGCTGCATTTATAGTTTGGCTCTCAAGCCATATTTTATTTATGTATGTAAAATATTTATCTCAATTTTATGTATTCATATAAAGATCTGTAGTAGTAGCAGCAATACCCACCCCTCCAGCACACTGACGCTTAGGGAGCTTAGAAAAAAATACAACAAACCACCATAAAACAGGAAATCATTAAAAAAAAATAAAGCAGAATAAATGCTCACTAAAACACATACAAAAAGACAGCAGCAGATAAAATAGCCATTAGACAAGTTAAAATAACTTGGACTAAATAACTCAGGTCTAAAAACATGAATTAAAACCAGAAACCCAGTTTACAGCCATATTTTTTTTTTCAACTCTTCTTTAAAAAGGAGAGTTTTCAAGTTTTTTTCAATACTAATCATTGGAAAATTGACAAAGCCTCTCTGGGAGGGAATCTCAAAGGCAGGGGTCCACTACTGAAAAAGCCCTCTCTATATATAGAAGAATACAGATGCTAGATGTTATTTTATATGGAGGCTACCCCATTGCCTCAATTCTAACAAAACTCTTTGACCTGGTTCCCATGCCCCTTTCCTCGTCATCTTTGCAAACACTAGGTTCATTCACATGATCCCCATCTCCAAAACAGTAGTCATGTGGACTTCAAAGACTGAGGGAGGAGTCAGGGAGAGGGATCGTACAGGAGGCAGAAACTGGGCAGGATAGCTTTTTGTCCACGCTTAGTAAAGTGCTGGGGAGCAAATGTGGATAGGGCATGCCCATTTTATCCAGCTCCCACCTCCCACATGGTCACCTTCTACCTTGATCTTTGGGGTTCTTACAACCCCTCAGGTCTCCTACTCTGACAGGGCACTCTTCCTACCCATATAGGGATAGTTGGAGAGGAGAGCTGGTCTTGTGGTAGCAAGCATGACCTTGTCCCCAGGGTCTGCCCTGGTTGCATCTGAATGGGAGACTTGATGTGTGAGCACTGCAAGATATTCCCCTCAGGGGATGAGGCCACTCTGGGAAGAGCAGAAAGTTTCAGGTTCCTTCCCTGGCTTCTTCAAGATAGGGCTGAGAGAGATTCCTGCCTGCAACCTTGCAGAAGCCGCTGCCAGTCTGTGAAGACAATACTGAGCTAGATAGACCAATGGTCTGACTCAGTATATGACAATTTCCTATGTTCCTATGGTTTGTGCTGAGTAGAATGGAAAAGGTGCAGTGGTTTGGGGACACTGTCATGGCCAAGCTGAGACTGCTCCAAAATCCAGGAGTGAGCTTGAGGCTTCCTGCATAGGATCACAGCTGCCTGTTGTTGGATCTGAGGATGAGCTGGAGTTTGAAGATCATGCATTGTTGACCAAGCAAGGGCAGAAGGCAGTTTTCCTGATATTTGTAGGCCCTGAAGTTGGTGTTGTATCAGAAATGTAAGCCCTTTTTTAGTAGCCAGTATCTCAGGTTGCTCAATTCATTTCCTGACATGTAGAATTGTTAGTTATATGCCACCCAAAATTTGAGATTTGTGAGGCAGGGCCTGGTGATGTTGCAAGACTGCCTCAAGAAGGAGGAGGGGAACCCTCTGGTAACGAGGCAGAGCCCCACAGTAAAGGGACAGAATCCAGTAGCAGCCCCAAATGGCATGAAATGAAATCTTGTCATCCATCCAGTGGGAAAATGGTGTAGAAACAGGCTCATATTTGCCAAACCTACTGCTATGGACAAGTTGCTTCATTATGAATTCTATTCTGAGTGTTGGTCCCTGACACAAACTCCATTCTTTTACTATCGTAGGTAGTGGACCTATTCAACTGTGGCAATTCCTGCTGGAACTTCTCACGGACAAGTCCTGTCAGTCCTTCATCAGCTGGACAGGTGATGGCTGGGAATTCAAGCTTTCGGATCCTGATGAGGTATGTGTGCCCCTTAATTAGGAATGGGTCACTATGAGCCGTATAGCAATACAGGGGTTCCCAACCTTTGTTTGAGTATGAAGCTATTCTCACAACCAGCAAAAATCGGGCTAGGAGAGCCTGTGCTGGTCGTGTAAACCACTGGCCTTGCAGGTGATCCCGGTGGCTTACAAGCGGCTAACCCGCTTAAGAAGCCTTCCCCTTAGCACAGGTTAGCAGAGTGAGTGCTCCACTAACTGGGGTTAAAAGATCGTGTGCCGCAGCTCTGTGCCATGGCAACTCATGAGGAGACCCCCGACTGGGGGGCTAAAAAGCACCCTCCTGACTCAGGGGTGTCTCCAGCATGTCCCGCACGCTTGCACAGGACATGCTGAAGCTTCCAGAGGCTGTGCAGCCCCTGATCCCCCCAGCCCCCACCAGCTCCATAATGGAGCCGGCAGTTGTGTGGGTGGCCGATCTCTCCTCGCTAACCCTCTCCCCCCGCTAACCCTCTCTCCTCACTAACCCTCTCTCCCCGCTAGCCCTCTCTCCCTGCTAACCCTCTCGAGATAACCCACTAACCCTCGAGCAATCTCTCCCTGCTCACCCTTCCAGACCGGGTCTCACTAATTGTGAGACCCGCCTCTATGACTTCCATCATTCCCAGGCCATTCAGTTTTAACTGTGATTGATACCTCATCCGTATCAATCTCCTCATTATTTTTCGGTGGGATCCACATTCCCAGGTTGCAAGAAGATGGGGCAAGAGGAAAAACAAGCCAAAAATGAACTATGAGAAGCTGAGCCGTGGGTTACGCTACTACTACGACAAGAATATAATCCACAAGACAGCAGGGAAGCGCTATGTCTACCGTTTTGTATGTGATCTGCAAAGCTTGCTGGGATACACACCTGAAGAGCTCCATGCCATGTTGGATGTCAAGCCGGATGCTGACGAGTAAACGGAACAAGCGGGCTAGGCAGAAGACCTTCCGGAAGATTCAGTGCGTCCATTAAAAAATTCCTTTGGACTTTGTTATCTCCCCCCCACTTTTTTTTTTGTTTGCCCATCATGGTTTTCCTTTGAAAAAGAAACTCAAATTTGCATTGGTTGTGAAGAGGTGGGATAGTAAGAGTTTGGACAAAACTGTGACATGGTTTAGCAGCGGCAAGAAAGAGAGAACTTTTGCCTTTGTTCTTGAAGAGTTTTATTTAGGGCTGATGATTTTAAAGTCTGGAAGAAAGATAGCTTAAAGGTTTTACACCACCCATGATTTAACACATCTATTAATTGTTTCCCCCATTTAGTGTCATAAACTGACAATCTAAGAACTATCAAAGCTCCCAAAGGTAGGATTTGGAATGCAGGAGAGAGAGTTGATTTAAGGGGGCAGAATGTCCTGTTTTGCAGGGAAAATACATTGGAATCGTCAAGAACTGTGGTCCCACTCAAATGTTGCCTTTCAGATGACAATTTTTTTTTTTCTTGTTAGGAGGGACCAAAACTTTTATTTGTAAAAAAAATAATAATGTTATTTTATTAAATTTTGTGCCAGTATTTTTTTAAAAAATAGTCTTAAGCTCTAAGATGGTCTCAGTATTGCAATATTGTGCATTTGTTTCTGTTATGCCAGCGATGGATTTTATCAGCGTTGAGGAAAGATACAATGTAGACCCCACCAGAAACAGAGAGATTTAACAATTCGGTGGAAACATCAGATAAAACTGGGGAAACACATGAATGAATGGCTGATTAGCTTTAAGATTGGGCCTCCTGCACTTTACTCTGTTTTTCTGTCACCAGAGCCGATGTAACTATTTGGGCTAAATTTGAACATCATTTTGGTCAAGGGTGCCATTTTTTCATTGGCATTTGCTCTGGAGTTTCCCACATTTCTCATTTGTTTTCAAAATCTCTTTAAAGAAACATTTATATTCAGGTGTTTAATCCATCACCAGTATTTCACCCTTATGAATGAGTGAACCTGGTCATTCAGCCATTATTGGTCATTGGTTCTCCAGCTCACAAGAAATAATTGTTATTTGTGCTATTGCAGTAGATTCTTGCAAAGCCTGCTACATGACATTTTGTGAGACCGGTGTGTTTGTATCATGCCTCTAGCCCTACCCCAAAGTTATGTGTATTCACCTGAACAGATTTTATGTGCATTTAAAGGGTGAGTTCAGATATCAGATGGACCCATGGTTTATTTCATCTAACTGTAGTTAGTCTGGGTGGGTTCGGATATCGCACAGAACCTCAGTCTACTTTAAGTAACCTTTGTCACTTCAGTCATCCAAATCTGTACCATAGCACTAACCATGGTTCTGTTTGGGGTGTCAAACCTAGATCTAAACCCTAGGTTTGGAGTTGGTTTGTCAACCTAAGTTAAGTTTAATTGTAGTTCATGTGATGTCCGAACCCACACTATTATGTCTGAACCCATGCCAGTCAACAAACCATGGTTTATTTCAGGCAATCCAAACCCAAGGTTTGAAGTTGGTTTGTTTGCCCTAACCATAATCTTACTTGATCTCTGAACATGCAGAAATGGTTTAATCTTGGTTTGTTTAAGGAACTCCATACTTTCAGAGCTCTTGAATAGAGAGAGGCAAGCCTAGAGTGAAAAAGGGTGGGACCCTAATAAAGCAAACCAAGATTTGGCAATCATCTGTGGAGTCAACCCAAGTTTGGTTAATAAACTTTAGTTAAAATAAACCATAGTTCCATGTGATGTTTGAACCCACCCAAATGACATGCCCTATCTGTATCCTGCAAAAATATCAGGGTCCCCTGTGCAGTCAATGCTGTATGAAGTTTTTGTGCATGTAGACTCTGTTAATGAAGTTAATTGAGCACAGGTAGATTGGGGCCTGCAGGTAGTCTGGCAGCTTCTCTCCCTATGTCCATTCACTTCTAGATGCCACATCATCTGGAAAGGGCTATAAAACCCCTGTTTTAATCATGTGAAACAGTTATTTGCTCAAGGTTACTGGAGAACTCCAAGCTGAGTCATAACTCACTCAACACCCCAAATCCTAAAGTGCCTGAGTTTGAACGCACACACACAAACCTAAAGAAACAAACCCATCCTAAAAGTTATCATTGACATCCTAGTATAATTATTGCCACTGAAGTTATTGGGGGGGGGGAGAGAGTAAGGGATGGGGAAATGTGAAAAAAAGAAAACGTATTCAATTTCTTTCTTCCTCACTGTTTTTCTTTTAAGCTTCTTGATTTTGCAGTGCAGATCAATGCTTTCTCATCCTGCCCCAAATCACTCACTGACTTATGAGGTCTCCCTGATTTATGGCTGTATAGTAGTTATATGTCTCATTTCCCTTCTAAAGCAACTGAAAAGTTTCCATTTGTTAGCCAAAGCAACAACAAATATTAGTGTCGGACTTGGGACAAAGGAAACAAGGTGATGAATTTCCTAAAGTTTAAACCCTCTTCCATCAATCCGGAGTGCCAGTTCACAGATTTGACACTGGACAGGAAACCCCAACCCCTGATTAATGTACCCATAAGAGATGCATTCACACTTAGCATTTTTTAGGAGTGGCTCAGACTTGGGCCCCAGATGTCATTGGACTACAGCTCCCAACTTCCAAAGATCAATGTGATTGGGAATGATGGGAGTGATAATTCCAGTAAACTAGCTTGCAAACCCCTGCCTTAAAACGTCATGTGTGAAGGAGCCCTCAGAACAGAACTGAGAGTCAGTGCTGCAGCCATAAAGCAGCAATATGCAAATAACTGAATACATGGTGTATATGTGTCTCTGAGTGTGTGCTTTGTCATAGTGTTGAGTCATTTCAGTAGTGTCGGGTTAGAACGGGGGAACTCCTGGGTCAGTTAAGTTTCAGCACAGCTTGATTCAGGCCTGAGAGTACGGCTCAGGTTTGCAGAGCGGGGCTCTAAGGAAAAGGTGTAAAAATGCCTTTATCATAGATCTAGATCTCACAAATAGATTATCTGTAAATCTGCACCTCTTCAGTGCCAGCCTGGGCTTACATGTCAGAATACTAGGGACGTGCACAAATCGATTCGGTGCCTCCAGTAGGGATGTGCCGAATTGCTCCGGTGCAGCCCACCGAATCATTTCAGCAGGGTGGGGAGCAGTACCTTTAAGCACAAGTAAAGTAGGTCCTTTCCCTGCTCCTCCTCCACCCACCGCATTTCCCCATTGCACCCAGCAGCCTGTGCACGGCAGCCATGTTCACTCCATGCTGCCATGAGCATCCCTACGGAATACTCTTCCATCTAATATAGCCCTATATAGCAAACACAAGGGGGCTATTCCCACGATCGGGAAACCACCGATTTTCCCGATCGTGGGAACCACCGGGCTCGGCTGCGAGCCCAGTGGTTCCTAGGCGGGTAACCCACCTAAGTGCCCCTGCCCTTAGCCTGGGTTTGTGGAGGAAGCGCTCCACAAAACCAGGCTCCCGGATTGTGAGTAGCCACGCCACGGCTCTGCGCTGTGGCTACTCATGAGTAGACCCCCAACCGGGAGGTGAAAAGCCATCTCCTAGCTCCGGGGGTCTCCCCAGTATGCCCTGTGCGCTTGCGCAGGCCATATTGGGGCTTCCGGGGGCTGCACGGGCCCTGAGCTCCCCAGCGCCCACCGTCTCCGTCTCAGAGCTGGCAATCGTGGGGGGGGGGGGCGATGCAGCCGCCCAGGGCTCCCTCCCCCGCTTGTGAGTGGGGAGAGCGGGCTTAGCCCACTCTTCCTGCTCAGCACCCCAAACCAGGTCTCATGGATCATGAGACCCAGTCTTAGATGTTAGTGGGAAGGGTTCCAACCATGCCCTTGTACTGGAATTCTGGTTTTCTAAATGCATGGACTTTCAGTACTGTTTGGGGGAAAAATTCGTTGTGCAACTCCCCCCATCAGCAGTCTAGAGGGGCACAGTTTCACCACCTCACCTGCTGCTTGTGAGCAGTAGGTCATGGCACTGGATGCTACTTGGTGTCCTATGAGAGAGTCTTAAGTGGCATGCAACTCAAAACAGCCCAGGCAGAAGCTATGAATATACTATGAAGCCAGAAGATGGCTTTGGCATTTGTTTTTTATCACAGCTTTGCTGAATTGCAGTGAGCCATAAAGGTTTACGAATGTATTCTGTGTTCACAGCCAAGAGTTGCTGGTGTCAGGGACAGGGCTAATGAGGAAGGTATTCCATATTGTGTTTGAGCTCTTCTCTTGATGTGGCAGGTACTCACATGGCTTGTTAGGTTATATACAGTGATGTTTTTAATCAATCATGGCTTCAGAAAGATCCTGGGGAAAGTGCTCGGTTGAGGATGCTGAGAATTCTGTTGGAGATCCCTAGCTCCACTTGTAAAACTATAGTTCCCAGACTGCCCTGGGGGGATGACTATTACACCAGTTTATGTTCTGTGGTGTAGATGTACCCTTAGAGTACATCTACACCACGTGAATACAGCCATTCAACAGCTAATACATTGGACCATCTGCCTGTGAAGAATTAATAGCTGTCATTTAAGCATAGCTGGTTGGAGACCTTGGCTTTGCTTGGTGGAAGAAAAACTCAAATCTTTTTCAGAAAGACATGGAAGGGAAATTTTGAGCCAAGAACACTGATGGTGGATGTTCTTAGAATGGAAGGGAAATATATCAGAAGCTAGGATTCAGCTAGATTTAATTCCAGCAGAGAAAGAAGAGTGTGGGTGGAAGGAGAAAACAAAGAAAAGTTAGTGGAGGTGGAAATAGACTGTGTCCGTGAAGCCAAAACCTCTTGTCTAGCATCTATCAAATTGTGTGCTTTAGTCCTAAATCTGTAGTCACAAAATCAGCTAATGGGGAGAGAACAAGTAGACTAAAAGTGCCAGAGGAAAAAAATGATGTTAAAAGTGAAGTTTATATGTCTCAGAGCTACTGTAGCTGGTTATATTCTGGCAACTGAGCAACAAGTAAGAGCTGATGCAAATGGACATAGGACACAGGGAGCTGCTATATACTGAGTCAGACCATTGGTCCATTGGTCCATTCTCCATTGATCCATTCTCCATTGGCCCATTGGATCATTGGACCATTGGTCCATCTAGCAGCAGCTATCCAAGGTTTCAGGCAGAAGTATCTCCCAGCCCTACCTGGAGATGCCTGGGAGAGAACTTGGGACCTTCTGCATCCAAAGCAAATGCTCTACCACTGAGCGACCAATATCTTACAGCAGAGCAACCCATTCAAACGCTAGCCATGTTTCACCCTGCTTAGCAAAGGGGACATTTCATGCTCACTACCGTGAGACCAGCTCTGCAGAGGTAGACATGAGACTTGGAGGAGCTGTTGCCTGTTAGATCAAGTGGTCATGAATTAGAGGCTATGGCTCAATGGATGCAATGGGTCAATAGATGCTAGCATCATATGTTCACCTAGGACAAATAAGGATCACCAACATGCAAGGAAGCTCTCTCTCTCCCCACCCCTCAGTTCGAAGAGTTGACTTATTACCTTTCCCTTTTGGGCCTTCAAGGTGCCACATTGATATGTGCAGACAGATTTACGACTAGCTGTGGGCTTAGGTTTGATTGGCAAAATCAAAACATTGGTTTTGCCAATTGGCTTTTGTATTTTGAGGTCTCAGGAACTATGGAGCCTTCAAGCACCTGTTGGGGTAATCTGGTCTTCAGTTTTGAGTATGCTGTGGTCTCTAGAGGTTTTGTGTGGCATGGCTCACGTGATGTTGGTGAGCAGACCATAGTACCTTGTGGCAGAGAAGTGGAGCCATTCCGAGGCTCTCCCAACCTTCCAAATCCGATGCAGGTCGACAAGTCGAAGCTTTCACAGTGGAAAGAACTATTTCTCAGGGAAGGTTAAGAGCAGTAGAGCTCCATCAGTAGTGTGTGCCTGCATCTGTGGCCTTAGTACCTTATCAGTATTTGTGCTTAGCTTGCCATTTGCATATAAATGCAAGGATAAAAAGGCAGTATGCTCTTAGCAATGTGTTCTGCTTGGCCCATGATGTTTTCTTCCCTGGAGCTTTGCAAAGTGAACACTTTGGTGTGGAGATCAAGCTTGTCCAAGGCAATAAGGGAAAGTTAATTGAGTGGAGGTAATAGAGATCTGCAATCCAAAGCTTTTGTGAAATAGGTTTGCTCATTATGCATCTATTTTTGCTGATAGCCGGTCATGTTCATCCCTATGGGTCTTATGCAGGAGAACTTCTTTCAGTCTTCTTCCACTTTTCAGCCTCAAGAACTGTTTTGTGAATGTTTAAGATTGACAGTGTTTCCAAGTGTATATTGCATTGCATTATATGGTATTGGGGCTTTTAAAAAAGGGTATCAGGCATTTTACAGCCTCGTGGTGATACAATACTTTTTAAAAAATGACAATTCTTACATTAGATTTAAGCAGCATCGTACCATATATTGATATCTTAAGCAGTTTAGTAAACTCTGTTGATATCTGCTTACTTCTGATCACAATCACAATCTCTTGGTTGAACATCTTGCTCTAGTAGATCCCTATGGAGAAGTCTGAAGAATCCATTGTCAAGGTTCACTCTAACTGTTGCTTGAAATGCAAATTATCTGCGTATTTGTATCTTTTGATTCATCCTGTTTTACAGTGTTTGGGGGAAAGTAGCCTATAGGCCCAGGGTTCCCAACCTTGGGTTCCCAGGTGTCACTGGATATTCCCAAGGCCTTTGTGGGTGGGGATGATGGGAGTTGTAGTCCAACACCAGCTGGAGAGACCCAAAGTTGAGAACCCCTGCTGTTTGTCAATCAACACATTAAATGACAAACAATTTGATTGTTGCAATTGGGTTTAGAATTGAGTATGCCATTCTCAGAGGGATGTTACCTTCATGAGTGTATGCCTGTATAACACACATTTCTCAGCATATGTTTGCCTTAGTCGCACATTCTGTTAAGTCTGCATCTAAAAAGATCATGTGTGAAACATCCCTTTTTGAAACTATTCTAACAGGGTAATTTTCCCCTACATACACACACAAAACACCCACCCACACACCACTTCACAGCAGAACTGCTCCTTAATTTCCCTCACTCTGTTTCTGATGGGTTCTAAATCAATTGTCTACATTCCAAAGATGTTTGAATAGATACCTGATGTATACATATATCTTACAACAGAAATATCTCCAGGAATTAACTGCCTCAGTGAAACAAGTTTGCTTGTTTGTTTGTTTGATTTGAAAAAGAAAAGCTGTTGTGTTTTTCTTTTGTGTGTGTGTGTGTGTGTGAATGTGTGTATGTCTGTTTTTATATCTGGGTTGTTGTTGTTTTTAAGCTGATAATTTTAGAAGAAGAAGAAAAGATTGTTATATTATGCTGTTCAACTATTTCCAACTTGTATTTTTCATATAATTTATATTTTATAGAAGTGAAAGGGAAAAAAAACCTTAAAAAGCAAGAATTTTTTTAAAGGAGAAAAAGCAGGTGCTTTTTAGGAAAAAAAGAAAACCAAACTCAACTGAGGTAGCTTAGAGATGTAGCGATATCTGTGTGTGTTTAAGAAACAAAACAAAAAAAATGCAACTTCTCCCACACTGAAGACTTAATAGGGTGGAGTTGGTTTTGTTGAATTGCTGATGCTGGCACATCATTCTTCTGGAGAGGTTTTTATATACTGTAGCCTTATTTCATATTGTATTTTAAACCATTTGAAATTAAAAAACAAACAAACTCAAAGACATGCCATGCCTGGGTCTTTGATTCTGCCTCCTTTTCTGAAAACCATATGTGAGGCCACAAACGGAGTCATTTTCAGATGTCCTAACCAGCAACATGAACATGTGTTGGGAAGAGGGTGACATTATTACAGCATGGCCCATTCTAGGGATGGTGTCATAGCTCAGTGAGATGCATGCAGAAGGTTCCATGCCTGGCATCATCTCCAGGTAGGACTGGAAAAGACTCCCAGGAGGAAGCCTAAAGCCTTGGAGAGCTGCTGCCAGTCAATGCCGACAAAACTGAGCTGGATAGATCAATGGGCTGACTCAGTACACCCCTGCATCAACGTCGTGAGGTATCGACATCTTGCGAGGAAGCAGAGAAAGTTGCTCCCTGCCAGTGATTCAATGAACCACTCACTGGGGAGCCTCAACAGTGGGGTGAGTAGCCCGTTCTCAGTACTGGCCACACCCCTTGCACCTGACATCCATGCAGGGGGGAAAGTGGCCAGTACCTGAAAGAGGATCCATTTGGACTCTTTTCATGTCCACTGGGAGTGAAGCCCTGAGCTGCACTCAGCTTCACTTTTCCATGCAGGGAAATAAGCCCAGAGCCAGCCAACTTTTCAAGGAAGCATCAGCTGGACAAGAGGGAAGGGCTACCCTGTGGGAGGGGTGACTTGCCACCCCGGTCAACCCTGGCGGCCCAGGCAGTGTCACGCCCCACCCTTGTTCCATTGTCCCCATGCCAGATGCTAGTAGCAATGTCAAGAGCAGCACCTGCTGACGTGATCTAAACAAAGGGAGGACACCAGAGGGAGGTGAGCATGCTCTACAATCACAGCAAACCCCTGTTTATATACCACTTTTCGACACAAGTACTCCAAGCGGTTTGCAGAGAAAACTGAATTAAAAATAAGATGGTTCCTTGCCTCAAAAGGAAATATAAGGTAGACAAGGCACCAGCAACAACCACTAGAAGGCTGCTGTGCTGGGATTGGATAGGGACAGTTGCTCTCCCTACATATCTGCCACAAATAGAAGACTCTTTGCTCTGTTAGCAAAGGTTAGAGTGTCTCCGTGTTTTTTCCTCTGCTTGCCAGATGTACAGCTACTACAACAATTCTCCCCCAAGTAAAGTAAAGTTGTGCCCTCAATTCAGTGTCGACTCCTGGCGCCCACAGAGCCCTGTGGCTGTCTTTGGTAGAATACAGGAGGGGTTTACCATTGCCATCTCCCGCACAGTGTGAAAGGATGCCTTTCAGCACCTTCCTATATCGCTGCTGCCCAATATAGGTGTGTCCCATAGTCTGGGAAACATATACCCACGGGGATTCAAACCGGCAGCCTCTTGCTCGCTAGGCAAGTCATTTCCCTGCTGTGCCATTACATATAACATAATCACGGATAGCAATTACATATGCAAGTTATTTATATGTAATATGTATATGTTGTAAATACTACAACATTATTTAACAATACATAGACAAGGATCTCTCTCTCTCTCTCTCTCTCTCTCTCTCTCTCTCTCACACACACACACACACACACACACACACACACACACACACCATTGCTGGACCCCTGAGGTTACTTGAAAGAAAGTCCTCTCCCTACAACAGAACCCAATAAAATGGAAGAGGGGCAGGGTATCATGAATACATCATGGGGCTATTCTCACGAGCAGCAAAAATCGGGCTAGGAGATTTTTGCTGCTCGTGTAAACCAGCAGTTTACGTGTAAATGTGTAAACCAGCCCGCTTTTGTAGCCCTCTCCTAAGCCTGGGTTTGCTAAGCCTTTCCCGGGCTTCCCGATCGTCAGTAGCCATGGCATGGCGCCGCAGCTACTCACAAGTAGACCCCTGGAAGGGAGGCGAAAAGCCACCTCCTGGCTCCGGGGATATAAATATTTTAAATAATAATAAAATAAAAGTTAAGCACTGTAGCTTTCAATGCCAGTTACACGTACAAATACAACCACGACAAATATTTATAAACCGCTTTCCAAAAGTGGTTTACATAGAAAGAAAGAAATAGATCGATAGATAGATAATTAAAATGGCTCCCTGTCCCCAAAGGGCTCACAATCTAAAAAAGAAACCTAAGGTAGTTGTCAGCAACAACCACGGGAGGGATGCTGTGCTGGCGATGGATAGGGCCAGTTGCTCTCCCCCTGCTCAGTAAAGAGAATCACGACTAAAAAGGTGCCTCTTTGCTCAGTTAGGGGGGGGGGACATCTGCCATAATTGACCTCTGGCCTTATGGTGGATCTCCATGTTTCATCAACAGGAGCTTGTTTTCCAAACACGGGTTGGCCAATTAATGGCAATATCGCAGCAGGAAGGCATTTGCAGGGTTATTTCCAAATTTTGGAACCAGGCGGGGTGAAAAACCACCAGAGGCGATGAGCTGTAGGGAGAAATCAGTGGCAAGGAAAGGGTTAAGCTCCCCCCTTCCTATCCACAGATTCTCCCCTCAAATGTGCTCCTGTACCTATTAGGGAGATAAAAGTCAAACCTGAGGCTGAGAACATGTTTTTCCTCCCTTTGGATTCAGCCTATATTTTGCAACCACTTTTATTAAGTTCCACAATTGTGCAAACTAGGTTTTCATTTTTACAAGATTTTTTCTTTTTCTTTTTGGCTGAGTGTTGGTGGCAAGGACCTTGCAAAGGACTGTCCTTCCCAAAAATGGTAAGTGGGCCTTGTAAACAAAAAGGGTTGTGAAATTTTATGGGCCATCATCTCCTGCAGAACTCTGGCACATGCCCAGGACAGAACTGTTGCTTCCTCACCTCCCTGATGTGGCTCTTTCTTGTTTGTCCAGCAGTGGAAATGACTGAATCAACAATGCCCATCTTTATAACCATGCCATATTTATTAGGGGATGAAGCCTGTTCAATGCTGAGAACTTCACTGGAAATGAATCATAAGCCAGGTGGGAGTTGCAGCCTCTTGGAATATCTTGGTTGCTTATGACTGGAATTAGGGATGTGCAAACTGGCTTGACCTTGAGCTGGTTTGACATCGAACCAGCCGGGTTTGACGGCTCGTCCTCAAGCCGAACTGGGCCTAGTTTGGGGGTGCCATGGGTTTATTTTATTTTATTTTATTTTTTTGGGAAAGGGGAACTTACTGCCACTTGATGCTTCTGCGGCCTCAGAAGGTGCTGCTGTGGCCACTGCGGGGGAGTGTCCAGTGGTTCTGCCTCCCCCCGGCCTCCCCAGGGCTCCCATTTCAGGTCCCTCTGGGCATGCAGTGGCCATTTTGGAGGCTGCTGCACATGTTCATGGGCCATTTGCATGCCTGGGGTCATGACCTGGGCATGCAAATGGCCTGTACACATGCGCAGAGGCCTAAAAATGGCTGCCGTGTGCTCAGAGAGGCCTGGAATGGGCCCAAATTGTGCCACACCAACCCGAGGGAGACTGGGGGGAGTCTAGCAGGCGGAACCACTAGAGATACCCCCCATGGCCAAAGTAGCACCCACTGAGGCCATGGTAGCACTCAGTGATGGTAAGTCCCGCCCCCCCAAAAAAATATTAACATCCCTGGCACCCCCGAACTGGGTCTGAACTAGTTCAAATTTGAACCAGGCTGGACCCCTTGTTCAGGGTGCCCAAACCAAACATGTCTGATCCAGTTTGCGTCCAGTTTGGACTCGAACCAAACCAGTTAAATTGGTTTTGTGCACATCTCTAACTGGACCAAGGTTTTAGCTTACAGAACCTCATAACCATCATTCATGCCTCTGTGGCACCAAACCCTGAAGCCTCTTCACAGTTTTAGCAAGCACTGAATACAGCAACATGCCTCGTCATCAGGAGCACATCACATCAGTGCTGCCTGAGTTCCTCTCTAGAGGATCTTCTGCCTTTTAAGAGGGCCTTCTCCAATGCAGATGCAACGTAAGGGGCTTATTAGGGGCCTGTCTGGTATAGATTTCACATTCCCTTAGGGGAAGGGCTATAGCTTGTAGTAAAGTGCAGGCAATTAGCGGTGTCCCCAGATGGCATTAAGCCACCTTCGCCTCCCTTTGCCGTCCCACTGGGCACCCACTCACTGAGGCCCCGCCTCCCTGTGCTGTCCTGTGACATGCGCTTAATGACATCACACCAGTGCCTGTTGCCGCTGGGATGGAGCAGCATGCTTGTGCCAGCATGGTGATGTCACTAGACGGCAATACAGCTTGACCAAAGGAGGCAGGCCAGTGGTGGTTGGGCAGACAGGCAGCAGGGGTGGAGGCTGCCTCAAATCTTTCATTGGCACATAGGAAGCTGCCATATACTGAGTCAGACCATTGGTCCATCTAGCTCAGTATTGTCTACGCAGACTGGCAGTGGCTTCTCCAAGGCTGCAGGCAGGAATCTCTCTCGGCCCTATCTTGGAGATGCCCAGGAGGGAACTTGGAATCTTCTGCATGCAAGCGTACAGGTGCTCTTCCCAGAGCAGCCCCATCCCCTAAGGGGAATCTCTTACAGTGCTCACACATGTAGTCTCCCATCCAAATGCAAACCAGGGTGGACCCTGCTTAGCAATGGGGACAATTCATGCTTGCTCCCACAAGACCAGATGTCCTCCCTATTATCTCTCCCCAGGGCTGCCCTCAACATCACTACACAACCAGTTGAGCACATGCAATGCATGCAATCTCTGCAATCCCCAGTTAAAATGGATCTCCAGGTAGACAGGGCTCGGCAGGAAAACTTTGACTGGGATATGGACGTTTTGCAGCTCTTCATAGTACAAAATTCCAGGCTAGATGGACCAATGGTTTGCACAGAGCAGCTTCCTACTTTCATTTCCCCAGTGACACTTCTGGTCCAGTCTGTCGCATCAGAATCTGTACAGGCCGTCAATAACAACCTCCTAATGCCAAACCCAACATGATTTCCCCCAATCATTTGACCTTTCCCAGCTGATTTGATGTGGTATAATATTGAGGATTACATCCAGCTTGTGTGATCCATAGTCACTGTCCTGATGCAGAGGCTGGCACCTTGATTAATTAAACACTGGTGTGTCAACTAACTCAGCTGCACCATTGGCCCAGCTGTGGAGGCAAATGTCAACAATGGCCCTCTTCCCCAGGAAGTACTCTGTGCCACCCAAAAATATGCCCCTGAGGGTCATAGAACGCTCAAGGACATATTTTTGTGTGACAAATAGGGCTTCCTGGGGAAGGAGAGGTCACTGAAATGCCCCCTCTACACAAACATACTAGCACTGGTATTGCCTTACTCTGGGACTCTGTACAAGCACTGTTTTTTATTCTCAGAAGAAGCATCTGTGTGTCTTCCATTGCTTCATTGGGATGTCAGCCACTGGATGGAATAAAGAGGAAACTATATCTTATAAAGGCATTTGCCAAGTACAGCTGACTTCCTTAGTGCAGTACCCTGCTGAAGCGGAATGCAGGTAAAAAGGGCATGGAACCTTAGAACAATGAACCCATTTAAACTGAAACTGGCTCAGCCATAGTGCCCAGGATTTCTAAACCCAAATAAATAAATAAAATAAAATAAACTTCAATGTCATCATGAAGTGGGAATGAAAGACGATGGTTTTCTCGGTGGTAGGTTCACCTCTTTTCACCAACAAGAAACTGTTTTTAATGCAAGGAAATGCAGCTTCAATCATAGTGGATATTTAAAAAAAAAAAATGCCCTGCATCAGAGCTAGGTTCATCTAGTCCGGAATGGAATAGAATTCTAGTTCCAGGATCTTGCTTCCATGAATACATGAATGCAGAAGAAAACTTGCCCAAATGCTACAAGAGCCAGCTGGGATGGTCAGTATCATCTGCGGGGGTGGGGGAATGAATGTTCACTACATTTTTTCACATCATCTACACCCCTACAGATGGAAAAGAAGTGATAGTATAGCAAACTTTTCAATTTTCAGAGCATTATCCTGCTTTTCTTGTCCTGATCATTGGGCCTGAAACATCCAAATTTGCAATGGTGTTCTTATCACGAAACTGAAGGTTGGAAAATCTAGGACAGACAAGAGGATGTACTTTTTCACATAGTGCATAATTATCGATGGAATTATTTGCCATGGGATGTGATGATGACCACTAGCTTGATGACTTTAAAGGGGGCTTAGACAAATTCATGGAGGACAGATCAATGGCTACTAGTCTGGTGGCAATGGGCCACCTCCAGCCTCAGAGGCATGATGCCTCTCATTACCAGCTGCAGGAGAGCAACAGAAGGAGAGAGGGCATGCCCTCACCTTTTGCCTGTGGGCTTCTCAGAGGCATCTGGTGGGCCACTGCGTGAAACAGGATGTTGGACTAGATATGCCTTGGACCTGATCCAGCAGGGCTCTTCTTACATATGTTCTTAAAAACTTTTAGTGGTTGTAACACAAAAACCACTATAAAGTTATCAATGTTATCCAAGGAATAGAAATGAAAATTTGAAGGAATTTTCTCCAAAGTTTACTCCATTGAGAAAGTACAACCATTTGTTCATTGATGACCCTAACCCTTTTTTCTGTGCAAAAATGACTGATATTTTACCCTAAACATAGGTATAAAGAGTGATAACATCAAGAAGCCAAACAATGCTATCACCTATTTTCTATCTCTGGGGGGGGAGGTAAAGTGTGCCATGGGGTCAATTTCGACTCCTGGTACCCACAGAGCCCTGTGGTTGTCTTTGGGAGACTACAGGAGGGGTTTACCATTGCCTTCTCCCGTGCAGTGTGAAATGATGCCTTTTAGCATCTTCCTATATCGCTGCTGCCCGATATAGGTGTTTCCCATAGTCTGGGAAACATACCCGCAGGGATTCGAACCAGCAACCTTCTGCTTCTTAGTCAAGCATTTCTCTGCTGTGCCATACAGACATCGCTAAAAAAATATCACGATGAGCATTCATCCCCATTTGTGGGCCTGGCTCACAGACTGTAATGCATGCACACAGAAGAAACCTACGTTGTGCAAAGGTCTGCCTTCTGGGAGTTCCTATCCTCAGTCTTCATCCTGACCCCGGCTATGTCTTTATCTTTCTCTCAGCTTGTTAACAAACTCCTAACACACAGCCTGAGTCCTTCCAGGAGCTTGAACACGGCAGCTTCATCTGATAAGATAAGGAAAGATAGGTAGCCTTTCAGCGGCCTCTTCGAAGCCCCAGTTGAGAGAGGTCTTTGTGGATCTGGTTTGTGTTTGTTTTCCAGCATGAGCCACTGCAGTGCTCCCAGGGATAGGGAAAGTGTCCAACCAAGTGTGGATTAGCCTCCTTGAGAGTCATGTCAGACAGCCTCACGAAATGGATC
The DNA here is from genome assembly GCF_027244095.1 of Hemicordylus capensis. NCBI lineage: Eukaryota > Metazoa > Chordata > Lepidosauria > Squamata > Cordylidae > Hemicordylus > Hemicordylus capensis. The sequence goes on along the minus strand of NC_069664.1, from coordinate 22,114,751 downwards.
TCCGGCAGCTGGCACTGAATATATAGGAACATAGGAAGCTGTCATATACTGAGTCAGACCATTGGTCAACCTAGCCCAGTATTGTCTTCACAGAATGCCAGCGGCTTCTCCAAGGTTGCAGGCAGGAATCTCTCTCAGCCCTATCTTGGAGATGCTGCCAGGGAAGGAACGTGGAATCTTCTGCTCTTTCCAGAGCAGCTCCATCCCCTGAGGGGAATATCTTACAGTGTTCACACATCAAGTCTCCCATTCATATGCAACCAGGGCAGACCCTGCTTAGCTAAGGGGACAAGTCATGATTGCTACCACAAGACCAGCTCTCCTCTCCCATGAGATGGGACCATTTGAGATGGTCCCGTCTCAAAAAGAAGATGAGGAGATGGGGCAACTGTACAAAAGAGCAACCAACATTATCAGGGAGCTGGAGCATCTTTCCAACAAAGGAAGGGCTACCATGTTGCTGCCAGCTGCCAGAGAAGGGCTACCATGGAGGAGAGGTCTATCAATGGCTACTAGTCTGAGGCATATAGGCCACCTCCAGCATCAGAGGCAAGATGCCTCTGAATACCAGTTGCATAGGAGTAGCAGTAGGAGAGAGGGCATGCCCTCAACTCTTGTCTGTAGGCTTCCAGTGGCATCTGTTGGGCCACTGTGTGAAACAGGATGCTGGACAAGATTGGCCTTAAGCTTGATCCAGCAGAGCTTTTCTTCTTATATTTGGGGTTCTTCTAAAAAAAGCAATTAAGGGAGTACATGAGAGAAGGGGATACAATTGCACAAGTAGATGGAGGCAAAAGGAAAGGAAATTTTCCTCCCTCTCTGTTACTGGAACTGCCCCGGGTGATCGGTGAACACACCAAAATTGTGTCTGGGCTTTCTTTGTGTGGGGAATTAGCAAGCTGGGGTGGAGCAGTCCCACGCCCGAATAATTTTTGTGCAAAACTTTGGTTACGGGAAAATAACTGAGAGAGGTTGAAGTTCAAAAACAAACAAGGAGGTGGGTCTCACGATCGGTGAGACCCGAATCCAGAGGGTTTGCAGGGAGAGTGGGCTAAGCTCATTGGCCAGGACAGGAGAGAGAGAGAGAGGAAAGGAAAGCAAGGGAATGGCCACTCTCAGCAAGTCAGACACATCAATGGTTGCTTGGAGAGAAAAAGTAAGGCTTGTAGAACCCCTAAAAATGATGCAGTGGGCAAATTCCTAGGGCTGCCTAGTGGACAGGCTGGACCTGCCTTAGGGATGAAAATGTTGTGGTCTGCTCTCAAGAGCAGAGGCGCTCTGAACCCTGGACTTTGGGGCTGAAGACCAGGGCCTCCACAGCCCCTGGGGACCCCCCAAATCCCCCTTAGTCTGGCCTGGGTGATGTGGTCACCCAGTGGAGCAGGTTGATGCTTAATTTGCAGGGGAGCAGGGGCCTCCAATGGCCTCAGGTCCAGGCTCCAAAATTACCTAGGTGCACCTCTGCTCAAGAGGTGTCAAGAGTAGCGAGCCATTGCTGATTCCTACTGCTGTGGAAACTCGCTCACCAAGGTGGAAGTTGCTGGTCTGTGTGCGTCAGCACTAGGGAGGGAGAGGCCAGGGCCTGCCCTGTGGAGAGGAGCCCGGTTGCTGTTACAGCTGCAGGTGGCTCGAGCAACTTGGCTGGCTCCACATGCCAGCGTTGGCTTTTGGAGTCAGCACTTTCCACTCCTCGCTCTGTTTTCTTTCCACGCTGGGTTTCTCCTGCTGGGCAGAGGCTTCTGAACAGCATCCAACAGAAACTTTCCAGCCCTCTCTCTTTGCCTCTGTGCTCTGCACTCCTGCCTACACTCTGCAAAGGAGCTGGCCCGCCATGAAAGCTGCCCACACAATGGGGTATTGTGCCAGGCGGCTCTTTCGAAATCAACAAAGAACCAAACACATTTTCGAGAGAGAGAGTGTCTCATGGCACAGGGTGAGTTTATGTCTGGGGGAAGCAATTCAAGGCTGACTTGGGCATTCTACTCAAATTTGTCCTCATTTGGTGGAGAGCCAGTCTTGTGGTAGCGAGTATGAATTGTCCCCTTTGCAAAGTTGGGTCTGCCAGGATTTGCATGTGGATGGGTGACTGCATATGGGCGCTATCTGCTGTAAGATAATCCCCTTTGGAGATGGGGCTATAGTTCAGGAGTAGAGTATCTGTTTGCATGCAAAAGGTCCCAGCTTCATCCCATGGTGCCCCCAGGTAAGGTTGGGAAAGTCTCTGGCCTGAAACCTTGGAGAAGTGCTGCCAGTCAGTGTAATACAATACTGGGCTCAGTGGAGTGCCAGATTTAAGCTATAGCTTAGGGTCTCACATTATGAGGGGGCTCTGGTGGGTTTTTTAAAAGACTAAATTGCAAGTGGTACATAAAAAGACTGTTCTCACGATGGAATAGGAGTGGGCTGGAGGGAAGGCAGGATCCTACCTTCCTGCTCCCAGCCAACCAGAGCCTCCTTTTGAGTCTGAAGTTTGTAGGGATATGCACAAATTGATTATTTCAAATCTATTTGTACCCAAATCGAATCACCCTCGATTTGTTTTGGGTCCGAAGCTGGCCAGCTAGCACAGGGATGATTTGTTTTGTTCACAAATCTCCCCAAACAGGTCGATTAGGGTACAAATGACTTTGTATCCAAATTAATTCACACATCACTAGCAGTTGTGCATCCACACAAACTCCACAGCAGCAGTCTCCATAGCTGAAATCAGGGATGGAGTCTCTAGCTATCCCACAAATCATCATGCAAGCTGCAGAGAAGCAGCCCTCAGTAGCAGCAGCTCCACTCTCCCTGGCCCAGCTTTCCACACAACTTTATGGTAATCATGGCCGCCAGCTCCCAGGAGCTCAAAAGCACAGCATGATCACCCAGATGACCAAATTATAAAGTAGAGCAGTGGGTATTTCGCTCCTACCCCTGTTTAGACCTGGGTTTAAAAGTTGGGCTACCCACTTAGGCAGGAGCTGGGTAGAAAGGATTCCTGTGGCTCCAGATGAGCGAGGTTTACCCTCTCCCACCCAAAAACATCTGGTCGTGAGAACAAGCTCAAAGTATTTTCATTCAAAGGAGGGGCATAGCTAGGGGAGAGGGTGTTCACACCTCTGCTTTCCATTTTCATTGTCCTTTTTATTAGAACAATAATAATTCTTGGTCATGTTATGGCCTTTTAAGCTTCACATAGCTTAGGGCCTCAGCATGTCATAATCTAGCCCTGGCCAGATTGACCGATATCTGACTATAACAGCAGCTTCCTTTGTTCTTATGTTTCTGTGTTCTAATGTTGGAGTCCCCCACCTTGAGTCCCCATACGTTGTTGGATGGCAACTCTCACCATCCCTTTCAGCCACTGTGGCTCGGGAGGATGTGTGTTGTCATCCAGCGATATCCGGAAACCAAGTTTGAGCATCCATAATAGAGCACTATCAGGAAAATATGGGGATAGGGTGCTATGAAATGTGACTGGGCTTTGCTTGCTATTGTCTGGGGGAAAGGACGGGTCTGCAGGCGGTTGCATGATTTGAGGGAGATGTGGCTTTGATGGTGTCATGGCGTCAAGGTCTAGGGAAGCTCCTTCCAGGGGATTTGGGGATGAGACGGCAAAATGCAACTGTCTTCACAAGACCCAGGGGAGCCCATTAGGTCCGTGTAGTGTGGGTAGGTCTATAGTTAAGGAGAAAACTCTATACTCGCCAGAGTTTCACAGAGGAAAAGGACACATTTTCCAGACCCTTCTTCATCCAAGATTCACTGCCAAGCTCCTGCCATACCTTTCCATTACACATTGCTGATGGCTGGCCTCCATCTGCTACACGTTGCGTTCATGTGTCTGTTTTGGCAAAAGATACACTGGATAAACATTAAATTGCCCCACCATATGTTAGCAACACATTTCTCCAGAGACCGGAGGGCCTGCAATGGCATGTTGTGTCCACAAACCCCCCACGTTTGCAACATATGAAGAGCTTCAGAAAAGACAAAAGGACGTCTGCATGCAACACATAGTTCATGTATGGAATTTGTTGCCACAAGATGTGATGATTTGTTGCCAAAAGATCTGGTCACTAGCTTAGACGGCTTTAGGAGGGGGTTACACACACGTCATGGGTAGGTCTTAACAATGGCTGTTGGTCATGATGGCTGTTCAGAGACAGGATATGCTCACAACTAAACAGGTGGGGTTGGAGGGAAGGCAGGACCCTACCCAGATGACCAGATCCTGCTCTGGGCTCTGCCACTCACACACAGTGATCTCCATTACTGAAATCAGGAACTGAGGTCTCCAGCTATACCAAAATGCAGTGCAGGAGCAGCAGAGAGGCAGGCTGCCCTATTGCAGCAGCAACGCTCTGCCTGGCCCCTCTTTCCATCCAGCTCTATGGTTAAAATGGCTGCCGGCAGCCCAGGAGCAACTTTAAGCAACATGGCTGCCCAGACCACCACAGAAGAAGGAAGGACAGGCTTGGTTGTCCTCCTGACTCTCTTGTAACCTGGGTAGCTAATCTGGACTACCTAGGTTCAGCACAGCTGGGTCAGGAGGAGGCTCCCGGTTCCCCAGATGACCAGGGATTCTGGGTTTAATCCTCTCCTCCCCAGGGATCTCTGGCTGTGTGAACAGCCAAAGTACAGTGAATCTGAATACCAGTTACTGGGGTGAGGTGTGGCCGGGGGGGGGGGGGGAGACTGAAGGGAGGCTATTGCTTTCATGTCTTCTTTGTGGACTTCCCAGAGGCATCTAGGAAACAGAATGCTAGAGTAGATAAAACTTTGGGTCTAGTCCATCAGGACTCATCTTAGGTTCCCCATGGGAGCAGAGCTTGGGAATGCTGCAAAGGGCACTTTCAAGAAAGTAAGGAACCCAAAAATGGCTTTGCTGGAACATGTCAATGGTCCACATAACCCAGCATTCTGTTTCCAGCAGAAGCCTTTGGGTAGCATGGAAGCAGGTTTTGAAGCTGCCCTATACAAGTCAGACTATTGGTCTATCTAGCTCAGTGATGCCTACATTGACTGGCAGTGGCTCTCCAAGGTTTCAGACAGGAATCTTTCCCAGCTGTATCTGGAGATGCTGCCAGGGATTGAACCCGGGACCTTCTGCCTGCAAAGCAGATGCTCTAGCAGATGTACTGAGCTATGGCCCCATCCCCTACCCCTTTGGAAGCCCTATCATTTAATCCCATGGGGCTCCAAGCTCCAGTTTGTTGGTGGTGATGGAAGTGCACTTTTCACATGCCCAGTTTTATTCATCTGACTTAGACTTTCCTTTGTTCCCAGGCTTCGCCTAGACATTTCAATGAACTCACAACTACTAAAGATGATCCATGTGGACTGTGGCTCAAATTAAGCTTTGGCAAAATTCCAAGGAGACTCTGTAGCATCCACTAATAATCATTTAATTGGCTAAAGCAATTAATCAAAGCATTGGCTTACATGTGTGGAGCCAAGAACACCCTATCTAACTGTGTGGTTTAAGAATATCATAATTTGAAGACATTCCTTAAATCTTTAAACTATTGGTAGAAAATGCATTTTGCTTAACATTGGGGCAAGTGAATACACCAGAGGTTATGGTTTTTCTTAGGTCCGTTGTTCTGTCCTTAGACTGGAAGTTCAGAAGGTCTGAAGTATCATGGGAAAATTCCTAATGATGCAATATTGCAATGCAAGTTGACAACAAGTTTCAGCTACAGCAAAAATCAAGGCAAATGTGGAAGGTCTCACCGTGTCATAAACATCACAAGAATTTGAATGGAAATGAAAATAATTTTGATAAAGTCATACGAACGTTAAGTATGGTTATACTGAACCAAAATATAGCCCTATTCAGACATTAGCCCCATTCACATGACCATCAATAAGAGGGTAGAAGACAGTAAATTCTACTGGATATGCTCATGTAGATCCACAGGAATCCCCCAACACAGCTTGCTTAAATGTGGGTAGCCCAACTTTTGTTGCTGTCCTACCACAGAATGTTGATCATCTGGGTGCATTCATTGTTTCTAGCAGTTCCTAGCAGTGAGTGGCCATCTTTGTGATAGAGCGCTGTGGCTGGAAGGGTTGCCATCTGTGTATGTACCACTCTGCAAAGCACACACTATGGTACTATGCTTTCAATACAGACAGTAGGGCTGGTCCTGCCTCCTGGCCCTTCTGGGCCAATCAGGGGGCAGCTGAAGATATGAGGGTTCCCAGTGAACCTGGCTAAAGGACCCTCAAATGCATGGTAAGGATAGGAAGTGTTGGTATTCAACATTATGTGTGAATAAGTGTACCTGTGTACAGATATTTACCTGTGTACACTGTAAACTCATTGTAGAAGTGTTCAACATAATGTCTGAATATGATTATTATTTCTGAATAGGACTATATAATAGGATGATGCTGAAGTCAGGTACATCAGTACACTTCCTATCTGCACCATACATTTCAGGTGTCACTTTTAAAATAAACACAGGTAATCAAATGGAGCAGCAGGGAAATGCTTGACTAACAAGCAGAAGGTTGCCAGTTCGAATCTCCGCTGGTACTATATTGGGCAGCAGTGATATAGGAAGATGCTGAAAGGCATCATCTTAAACTGCACAGGAGGAGGCAATGCGAAACCCCTCCTGTATTCTACCAAAGACAACCACAGGGCTCTGTGGGCACCGGGAGTCGAAACTGACTTGATGGCACACGCTATCTTTACAGTCATTCAGACAAAAACATGCCCATGTGAATTGACATCTGCACATTTGTAGCAAATAATGTCGGAATATAGCTATAGATATTAGCCTGCAGCCCAGAAGGTTCTGGCAAAAGCCACACTTTCTCCAGGCAGTGGGCCAGTTTCAGCATTTTCAAATTCTTGATCCAGACGTCATCATCCTCTGGAGCAGGCCACAGGAACTGGAGCGTGGCCATCCCATCCCATTTTTTGGCCGTAAATATTTTCTGGATAAATCTCGGGCAGGTGATGAGAAAGAGTCACACTCAAGGGCATTCAGGGACAGCTGCTTCATGCCCCCCCCCCCCCCCCCCGGGCAGCTGAGTGGGACGAACAGTACACAAATGAAGAGACGTCATGGAAAGCGTGACTCATCCAACCCAGTGGCTGAACCCCCCCGCCGCCCGCAACCAAGGGTGTCTAAGCACTGGAAAGAGGCCAGCCGCATCACTAAGGTAGTGACCCTAAATGCACTTACTCATGAGTAAGACCTGCTGGCCTCCAACCATGCATGCATTCCCAGGACATTTGTGAGAGACTGTGGGATGGCTCATTCATTGGGGGATCGGCATCTGAATTTGCTCACTGTCTCATTTTCTGCCAGACTCTCTCTCTCCAGCTGAAAAATAAAGCCACATGGCTTTGCATTCTGCTGCTTTCTGATTTGCTCCTCTTTCCTCCCCTTTCCCAAGACACAAGCACGGAACATTTTTCATTCATAAACTGGTATGCAAAAAATAAAAGAGAGATTGAGAGAGAGAGAGAGAGAGAGAGAGAAGAATGAACAAAGGGATTGCTTGAAAGTGTGTGTGTCTCACTGAAGAACTACAGATAATGAGCGACAGAGAATATCAACTGGGTTTTTTTTTTAGCCAAAGGGAAACTGTCAGATTATTTCAAGGTGCAAAAAGCATAAGTTAAAGCATTCATTTGTTTAGGAATATCTGCAATGGATATGGAAGGGACTCTGCTTGTCTAGGCAACAGGACACAATTCACAGCAAGGTTCAGATGTTTTTGAGATTAAATTGCCCCCCACTGAGTCATAGGAACATAGGAAGCTGCCATATACTGAGTCAGACCTTTGGTCTATCTAGCTCAGTATTGTCTTCACAGACTGGCAGCAGCTTCTCCAAGGTTGCAAGCAGGAATCTCTCTCAGCCCTGTCTTGGAGATGCTGCCAGGGAGGGAACTTGGAACCTTCTGCTCTTCCCAAAGCGGCTCCATCCCCTGAGGGGAAACTCAAATCAGCTAGATATGGATATAAATCTATTTGTACCCGAATCGATTCGCACATCCCTACCATCTGCTGCTCAAAGGTACACTGCTACTGTCCATACAGCTACCATGCCTAATAACTATCGGCAGCCTTCTCCTTCATGAAATTGTCTCTGGGAACTTTTCTGGTTTGGATGACGTGGCCCTATCAACCAACACATCACACTGAATTACTTTTCGGCCTCCTGGAGAAGGGTTGTTGCTCCAAGAACATTTATAAGGTCTTCCCAGGCCCTTCCTTAATCATTTCTGAACTTTGTACCCACGACTCCATTTTAATCAATCCCTTCAGCTGCCTAATTATTTATGTAGCTTGCAGGCCTGTCCAGTTGGCTTCAGCCTTTGCTGGTAATGAGGAATTAGTGGCAGCGAGCTTAGCTTTTTCACACACAAAAGCTTCTGAACGGCCGGGTAAAACAAACAACAAAAAAAACCAGGAGCTCGAAGTGCAAATATTATTATTATTATTTAAAGTATAACGAACAGGCGCTTGGGAGGGGAAACCGAGCCTTCAGTTCCAAAGCCTCCACCGACTCTTAATGAAGGGATTGAAAATAAACTTTTGCTGGAGGACAGATTGTCCTATCTCCCTCTCAGGGCCACTACCGCAGCTGCAGATAGCAGCCGTGTTAATGGCGCAGGTAGCAGCTGAAAGCAGTGCAGTCTAGCAGTCTATACCTCTCTTGTGCCCATGGGTGTAGCTAGAGCCAAGGGGGCTTATGCTCTCATGCATGCCTCCTGCCCTGCCGCTTACTAACTCTTCCTGCTTCGGCAAGCTGCAGTGGTGGGTGCGGTGGAGCCAGAGGGAGCCAGAAGCAGGTGCACGAGATAGGCAAGCAGGAAGCAGCAGCAACATCTAGGGCAACTTTGTCCCTCTTGCAGATGTTGGCCTACAACACCCATAATCCCTGGCTATTGGCCACTGTGGCTCGTGATTATGGGAGTTGTAGTCCAAAGAAGGGGGGGCACTGTTGAGCAGGCCTGATCTTGAGTAAGGTGCTCATGAGGTTTGGGAGCAGCAGGAGCAGCCAGAGCAGCTGGCCAGCTGGCTGGAGGGGTGAGGTGGCGGGGTGTGTTCTCGAGACACCCTTGAACACCACTAGCTCCACCCCTCTTTTCATCCCTCCAATGTAGGAACATAGGAAGCTGCCATATACTGAGTCAGACGATTGGTCTATCTAGCTCAGCAGTGTCTTCACAGACTGGCAGCGGCTTCTCCAAGGTTGCAGGCAGGAATCCCTCTCAGCCCTATCTTGGAGATGCTGCCAGGGAGGGAACTTGGAACCTTCTGTTCTTCCCAGAGCGGCTCCATCCCCTGGGGGGGAATATCTTACAGTGCTCACACCTCAAGTGTTCTGGAGCACCTTTCTTGTAAGAAAAGGCCACAGTGTTTGGGAGTTTATAAAGGGTGGGCAATGTGTTCTAGATGGGTTCAGGACTCGGATAGATAGATAGATAGATAGATAGATAGATAGATAGATAGATAGATAGATAGATTTCTTGGCAATCAGTTTCATGGGATGACCCTGGTTCTGGTGTTATGCAAGATAGAGAGAAATTTCTCTCTATCAACCTTCTCCACACCATGCATGATTTTATAGACTTCTATCATGTCTTCCCCCATATTTTATTTATTTATTTATTTCACACATTTATATACCACCAATTTTTAGATTCCAAGGCAGTTTACAAAGAAAGTTACAAATTCCTGCATTTCATGGCCTTCTGGCCCTCTAGTTACATCCCACCCTCCATATCCATGGCTGGATAGGTAATCTGTCATACATCAAATGAAGCAGGTTCTGGTCTACAAGAGCATTGAATGAGGACTGGGGAGTCCAGGGTTCAAATCTTTGCTCAGCCACAATGTTGACTGGATCACCCTGAGTCATTGACACCTCCTCTTAGCTTCACCTACCAAACAGATGTTGGGAGGATTGAATGGAAGGGAGAAGGCCCACAATGCTTCCCTGAGCATCTTGAACTGCGGAACCAAAAAAATGTAATAAATAATGCCACGATGCATCTGTTAGCAGGGGTGAAGAAATGTTGGCTCAGTTGATCAGCCAGACAAAATATTTTACTGGTCAGATGGTTCCTTGAGCTATGTTGGTACATTACTCATCAGGACTTTTTTCACTTGTCAAGCATCATTTTTTGCTCATCATAGACTAGTAGACTAGTAGATTTCCTCAGCCCTGCCTGTTAGTCTTTAGGGATGGGCTGTACAACTTTGGACCTGTTTTTGGACTGCAACTCCCATCCTCTCCAGTCACAGTGGCTAAGAGAGATGGGTGATGGGATCCGTAGTCTAACATCTGCAGGAGGACCCAAGTTGTACAGCCCTGCTTTAAAAGTATGTGCGGCAATTCCTACTGGTGACATAATTCTTCATTTCCTCTTTTATTTCTACAGCCATGGGGCAGGTGCTCCTCATTTAATGAAAAGAAAATGGCTTCACATTGCAGATCTGTCAGTTTGAATGATGGGAATAGGAGTGAGAGAGGTGAACAGACGACAGAGCAAGATCACAGCAAGGTTGGAATGGGCCCTGGGTCAAGAAGTGTAGATGGGCCCCTTCCCTCTGGGGTAGTCAGAGAGGCAGGAGGGGAATCACAAACTGTCGTGCAGGCTGTGACCCCCTCCCTCTGGGACCCAGGGACATTTGTTCCACCTTGATCAATTCTATCTACAACCGAGCAAGCTTCCTAGCCTCACAGGTAGCCCACATTGCTTCTTGCCAACATGTCCCCCACCCCCAGCTGCATGGCCATTACGCAGACATTGGGCAGAAAGCTCAGCCTGGCCCTCTGAGCAAACTTTCCAAACATCTGGTTTCAATTGTCCTGCCAGTTTACAGTTTTCTGGCCTCCCCCTCCTCCTGGTCTGCTTAAGCGGAAAGACTTTGTCAGAGCAAAGTTCTCCGTAAATCACAAGGAACGCTGCAGCGCCCTCGATCACTGGAGGCTCGTTTTTCATCGGAGAGCTCCAAAAGCAAACAGAGGGCACACAGCAGATCTGCTGCAGTCAGCAAAGCAGCACAGCTGCCCCGATCCCTGGGAAAGTGCCTAGGTCAGCTACCCTCACGCGGTTCTCATTCCTGAGGCGGATGCTTTGCTTGGACAAATCCCACAGGCGTTTTGCAGGCCTTTCCCCCTCCCCTTGGGGGGCTCCTGTGATGCCCGTTGTCAGACCCAGAGGAAAGAACTGTGGGATCCAAGGACAAGACAGTGGAGCTGAATCAGGAATATTAACGGTTTAATGATATCATGTACAGAGAGGCAAGTGCAGTCTGCCATCAGTGCTCTTGCTGCTGGCTGTTTGTTAGCCCCGCCTCTAGTCCAGGAGTGGAATGCATGTCACTAAAGCCCCATTCAAAAGCTGGCCTGGATCAGGGAATGGACTGACCAAAAACACCACACGCATGAACCCCAATAAAGCCACTGTGATGTCAAGTCCAAGCCGCACTGATAAATATAGGCACTGGGTTGCCCATGCTAAGGGGGAAAGGGGAAGAAAAAGAAAAGAAGTGGAATAAATCAAAGGGAGGAGGCAGGAAGCCACTGGCAGCTCAGTGGCCATAGAAGCACCTTTTCTTCTTTTTTTTTACTGGCAGGAGAGGAAATATGGTTGCTCTGAGAACAGCAGCAACATTGCTCAGAAAAAGGTCAGCTGCTGCAAGGGAACTTATATAACTGGGCAGAGCCACACCCTCAAATGCAGCTGCAAAGGATTTAAAGGGAAAGTGCTCTGTTTGGGGGAAATGCACTGCTGCACAGCCTCGGACGGCAGCTGTTGCCACCTCTGACCAGGATCTCTATGGGAGTGGGTCCAGGATCTCTTGTGACTGAGGTGTGAGCAAAACAGGCCCCTTTGGAAGTGGCAATTCTCTTTTAATGAGCAGGGGGAGAGAGCAACTGGCCCTATCCATCCCCAGCACAGCATCCCTCCAGCAGCTGTTGTTGGTGTCTACCTAAATGTGACCCTTTAACAAAATTAATCCATTAGGGAACTGTGGAGGACAGGAACACTCCAGCAAGCCAGGCTTGTGTGCTGACACCCTAGCCATGGTTCCTGCTTTCCCTGGCTGCAGTGGGGAGAAGAGGTCAGGAAGCCAAAGTATTTCAGCCCTGGGGATGGGCTGTCTAGATGGTGAGGGTGCCATGTGATTGGAGATTCAACTTGTCTTTGCCTTTTAGGGGTCACTGGGGATCTGATTAATTGTTCCAAGGTGTTTGGTCAGTTTGGACAGCTTCTGCTCCATACCTAGCCTATCTGGCTTCTACCAAAGACATCTGTTGGGCTCCAGGACAGTAGGAACATCTCCATTAACAGAAGCTCTTTTCAGCATTGCTTAAGTGCCCAGGATAGTATAATTTGCGTGCACCAGACAAGACAGATTCACAGCTTTCTTCATCTGTGGCTAGGACTCTCTCCCTCTCCCTCACCCCCCCCCTTCTTTCTCTCTCTCTCTTCCCACACACCTTCACTTCTGATTATCTCTCAAAAGTCAAAGGATTAGGCAGGAGGGAGGAGGAGTAATGACCAGAGTAAAGCAGGAGGCCAGACAGCAATTAACATTTAGTAACTCAGGAAAGTAAAATGCCATTATGTATCTGTGAACATCGGCTTCCCAGATAACAAGGAAAACAGAGGTTTCCCCAAACCGTGGTTGTCTGATGATGCTACTGTGGGGGGACATTTGCAGGAAAAGAACTGATTTGGAATCAACAGAAAGAATCAGCCAAATCAAATCGAATCAAACAAAATTATCTTTATTACGATCTTAGACCAGCACAAAGTACAAGGCATGAAATGCTGTGCAAAAAGGGATAACAAGGAGCAAAAGGTATACAAGGTCATAAGAAGGCTAAAAAAAAACCTGGCAGGAAGGCATTAAAGCAGGGTTTCTCAACATGTGGGTCCCCAGATGTAATTGGACTTCAACTCCCATAATTCCCAACCCACGGCCACTGGGGCTGGGGATTATGGGAGTTGAAGTCCAACCCACATGTTGAGAAACCCTGCAAAGGTATAAAAAGACATAAGATTTCAGAATGCTTAAAAATATGGCAGTAGTATGGAACGACCCCTATACCTGAGGTTCCTAGAACCCAATGGCTTAGAATTCCAGGGTCTCTGTGAAACAGTATCAAGATTGCTTAGCTCAGGCATTCTGAAATTTGGGTGCCCAGGTGTTGGATTACAGCTCCCATTATCCTTAGCCACTCTGGTAGGGATGTGCGAATTGGCTCGACCTCAAACTTGTCCATCTCGAGGGCTCGATATCGAACTGGCCTCAAGCCAGACTGGCCCCACTTTGGCTTGAGGTTGAGCCTAACCCCTCTGAACAGCTTGGCAGTTCAAATGGTCATGCCAGTATCCATTGTGTATGCATGGCGGGCCCCAAAATGGCCACTGTCACTATACAGAGGCACAGAAGCGACCAAAAATTGCATGAACCGGCTGGTTGGAGGCTGGTGGGAGGAGGGGGAACCACAAGAGACACCCTCTCACAGCCACGGCAGCGCCCCCTCCCGAGGCAGTGAGTTTAGTACACACCCCTACACTCTGGCTGAAGGCTAGAGATGATGGGAGATGTAGTCCAATGACACCTGGGCAACCAAGTTTCAGAACCGCTGCCCTTTCACACTGCTTGTATCCTGAATACCCCAGCCCCAGGCTTTTTAAAAACCAGGTCCTGCTGGGCTATGAGAGTTAAGTTGGTTGCTCACTGAAACAGATTTCTTGAGATGTGAACTTCAGCTCCACACCCTTAATAAACATTTGCATTAGGATTGCAGTGTTTAGCAGATTAATTGACCAGATTAATCAACTGAAAATATTCTGAGAAACAAAACATCCTCTGTCGGCAGATTAAATTCTATATAGATGGCAAGCACTATCTTAATCCTTGCCTATATCAAAAAGTGTTCTTAACTTATCTAATGTTGGGGCGGAGTGTGCAACAAATGAGTAACTGAAACAAAACCTGGACAAGATTCCTTGAGCATGGCAGAAGTTGCAAAGAGAACAGTCATATTTTTTCTATGGTAGGTGCTGATGAGGTTCAGTAACTTTCCTATTCAGTACAATTGAGGTAACAGGAACAAAGGGACCTGTCTTACAAGGAGTCAGACCCTAGGTTCATCTAGCTCCGTTTTGGCTACATTGACAGGCTGCGGGTTCTCCAAGGTTTCAGGCAGGAGTCTTTCCCAGCCCTCTCTGGAGATGCCAGGGATGCTTCACCACTGAGCAATGGCCCCATCCAAAATGGTCCCAATGCAATCAGAACATATAGGAACATAGGAAGCTGCCATAAACGGAGCCAGGCCATTGGTCTGTCTCGCTCAGTATGGTCTACACCAGGCCTGTTCAATACTGGGCCCCCAGCTGTTTTTGGACAACAACTCCCGTAATCCCCAGCCACAGTGGCCAATAGCCAGGGATTATGGGAGTTGTAGGCCAATGTCTACTGGAGGGCTGAAGTTGAGCAGTCTGGTCTACACAGACTGGCGGTGGCTTCTCCAAGGTTGCAGGCAGGAGTCTCTCTCAGTCCTATCTGAAGATGCTGCCAGGGAGGGAACTTGGGACTTTCTGCCTTCAAGCAAGCAAATGTTCTTCCCAGAGCTGTCTTTTCCCCTAAGGGGAATATCTTACATGCTTGCTACCACAAGACCAGCTCTCCCCCAGTTACAAGGGGGCTGAGGGCATGAAACACCACAGGGTAATTAATCTCATTAACACTGAAGTTACACACATGGAGTATGGATCGTAGAAGACAGGAATCCAAGATATGTTTTTCCATTTCTCGTGGTCAATTTGACCCCACTATTTGGGCAAGGGTTAAAATAAAAGAGGCATTCCTTCCTATAAGTGGGAGATTCTAAGAGGACACTTACAGCAATATATGGATACACCTTCTCAAACAGAAGAAATCCTGTTGTGGTCTTTAAAAAAAACAAAAACATTTATAAACCGCTCCATCCAGAGGCTCTGGGTGGTATACAACAATTGTCTTTTGAACAATTTAATCTTATATGCAGATTCAGTTGGGTTAATTCATTGGTTAACTGAGTTAAACTCATATGATTAATTGACTAAATTTTCTTTGCTTGGATGAGAGCCCAAATATGAACTGCTGCTACAGGTGAGATTCAGATGTCCCACTTTCTGATTGCATACACATTCAGATGTACACAAAAGAGGCAAAATAAGAGTCTAATTTTAAGAATCTAAAACATCACAAATACTATGTTATGGGACAATAAGCTTGAAGGATTCCAATCCAAATCCATTGTTGTTTTCTTTAGAGTGATGGCTATGGGACTATGATTCAATTTTTTTAAAAAAACACATTTTTAAAAACTTTGCAAAGTCTTATATAACATGAACTCCATCAACCCCTGCTAACTGAGCAAAGAGGTGCTTTTTAAAAAGTGGTGGTTCTATTTATTTAGCAGGAGGAGAGCAACTGGCCTTATCCATCCTCCACCCAGAATCCCTCCAGTTGCTGTTGCTGGTGTCTATCTTAGGTTTCTTTTTTTATTGTCAGCTGTTTGGGGACAGGGAACCATTTTATTTATTTATTATTGTTTCTCCATGTAAACCACTTTGGGAACTTTTGTTGAAAAGTGGTATATAAATATTCGTCAGCATATCTGCAACATTGGAGCGAAGATTTTAAGACTGGTCACAGAGGGTTCTTCACCTTCAATGCAACCCTGGCTTCACAACTTGCTTTACAGACATGTATTCTAGCATGTCGAATGCTGAATTAGCCTCACCTCTTCCCTTGTGTGTTTTGTGGGCCACTCACCTTAAGTTTTTTCGTAAGTGGCATGTGTACATTTATTTGTGTATACACCAATCCTTCACCTTACCAAAACACATTTACAAGCACTTAAACACACTTTAGAAACTTCAACTCCATAACTGCTCAAGGAACTGGAAGTAAGATGTGTTGATGTTATGGGTGCTAGCCAATAGACATCCTCAAGAATTAGCATTTCCCTAGATGATGCTGAAAATGGATCATGCTGAAAATGTACAGAAACTTCTTTCTTACTGAGGTTTGTTTGTACTGAACATGGCAAAGTCCCTTTCCATCCATTCCCATGCAATAAAAATATCTCAGTCCACCAAAAGAATAACTCTTGCCAGTATCTCTGGGGTACTGGACATGGAAGAGATTATCAGGAGATGCCCTTGTCCCTGAAATAGCAACCAGTAAAGTTGCAAAATATGTTTTCTTAGACTGGAAACCAGAATCAGTCATATTTCTCCCCAACCCTGAGAAACCAATACCCTTTTGTAGCCAGTTTTGGGTAAAACCTTACTCAGCAAAGTTCCTTTCCTGCTTTGGGTACTTAAGCTATCTGAACACACTGGGTCTTTGCTTACTCATTTATGTGAAAATATCACAATACTAAGTTCTGTTCCCATGCCTCCTCCCCTTTTTGGAACTTTCCAGAATTCCAGCAAGCACCATAGGAGGTCCTTCCACTGGCAAATCAGAGGGAAGGTTTGCCAAAAATAGCTTCATTTATATGAAGGAAAATTATTTGTCCCATCCCGGGCTCCAGACTAGCTCTTGGTTGTCCCCTCCATGACCGCCCAACATTCTTTCCTTCTTTTTGGAGTCGATTATGATTTGCAGAGGTTCGCTTGCCCTGTTCTGAGAATTGCCTGGGATGATTTATGGAATGGGTTCAGTGGTGCAAAATGATTCCCTTAATTAAAATGTCAACACAAATTCCCTACCGCCTACACATGAAGTCGGGAACACACACAAACGCATGCCCTGGCAAGAGTGACCGAAGCCTGCCTTTACAATGAAACTGCCTCACAAAACAGAATCTCTTCTCTCCCTTTCTCAGGTGAGGAGAGCTGGTCTTGTGGTAGCAAGCATGACTTGTCCCCTTACCTAAGCAGGGTCCACCTTGGTTGCATATGAATGGGAGATGAGAAGTGTGAGCACTGTAAGATAGTCCCCTTAGGGGATGGAGTCACTTTGGGAAGAGCAGGTTTCAAGTTCCCTCCCTGGCAGCATCTCCAAGATCGAGCTGAGAGAGATTCCTGCTTGCAACCTTGGAGAAGCTGCTGACAGTCTGTGAAGACAATACTGAGCTAGATAGACTCAGTATATGGCAGCTTCCTATGTTCCTATGTTTCTCCCTGGTCCTACAAATGGCTGCCTGCTTGGATAGATGTGACAGCAGCCACAACAGCTAGCTATGGTGGTATAGGTTAAAGGGGGGCAGGAAAGTGGCTGTGAAAACGTTGTCCTGTGTTTCTAAGGATAGATCCCTGGCTTCTCAGCAAAGTCAGGTAAGAAAAAGAGAAACAGTGTTTATTCTTGCGAAAAGATTCAGGTAGGCAGATACTCTGACAAGAACATCCCAGAAGACCATCATTCTTTCTAATGCTGAACTCTGAGAACTTCTACAAAACTATGAAGCCGTTTATAGAACTCAAGATCTCATGGCTGAATCCCCTGTGCTCTTTAGCTGGATCTAATCAACGTATAGATTAGAAACATAGGAACATAGGAAGTTGTCTTATACCAGATCAGAATATTGGTCCATCTAGCTCAGTATTGTCTACACAGACTGGCAGTGGCTTTTCCAAGGTTGCAGGCAGGAGTCACTCTGAGCCCTATCTTGGAGGTGCTGCCAGGGAGGGAAGATGTCTTGGAGATGCCGCTGTCTGTCCATGTAGACAATACTGAGCTAGATGGACCAATTGCCTTGGCATATGGCAGCTTCCTATGTTCCTATATTCTACTGCCAATCCCGGAGACCTGTTCTGCACCCATAGCCTTCTTGCAGTTATTGTGAAGCAGCTGTCTACATTGCTGCTTCCTTCCTCCCATCCCATTCTCCTTGGTGAGTGCCACCATGAACCTTAGAGAGGTCACCAAAGTAGAGGTTGTGACCTCAGATCCAGGACCCCACTCCCACTTGAAGGATGAGGCAGAGAGTTCAGGCGATGAAATGGGAAGAACCAAACCTTAAGTGACCCCATGCTACTGAGACCTCCCCCCCTCCCAATAGGATGATTATCTCTGAAAAAGACCCCACTGATAGAAGAAATTAATAGAAAGAAACAGTTGCTCCAGCTTCTATTTAGTTATCCCCAGATTAATGGAGAATCCCAAAGAGGCCTGGAAAAAGCAAAGTGATTCATGACTTGTCTAGGAAAACCTGGAATGCAAATCTTGCTCGTTCACTGGCTGAAATCCGGACTGTTGAAGGAAACAGCAGGATTAGCCATGCTGGGAGAAGCAGATGAGAAGCTTCTCTTGTCACAGACCATCTCCAAACCAGGCCCTAGAAGCTCAAGCCCCAGAGAAAGTGAGACAGTGAGATAAAACATTCCTTCCATCTGGGCTGCGATGCTGGGAAAAAAGTGAGGTAGTGGAAAAGCAAGTGCTATTTATCGTGAGAACTGGAGACTCCTTGGGCCAATGGGAAGGTGTGAGGGAGAAGGTTGTAATTCACTAGAGTCACAACCAGACCATTTCTGATGGCAATGGTCCCATCTTATCGAGACACACACACCTCATTCTATTTTGCTTGTTTCTCAAATCTACAAATCTCACCTAAGACTTCTTTTAAAGCTCAAGCTTAGCCTGTGAATTTGCTTACAGTGCCAGGACATGGCCTTGAGGTACATCAGGCACCATTGACAAGACTTTGACCTTTGATCATGGACACAGTGCTTTGCCCTCACTGCTGGGTAGATACACCCATCTTCTGCATCTAGAAGGTGGCCTTATGCAAGTTGCCTTAATGGCTGGAAATGTCTGCATCACAGAGACGGCAGAACATAAGAACATATGAAGCAGCCTTATACCAAGTCAGACCCTTGGTCCATTCAGCTCATTATTGTCTACACTGACTGGAAGTGGCTCTTTCAGGCAGGAGTCTTTCCCTGCCCTACCTGGAGATGCCAAGGAGTGAACTTGAGACCTTCTCCATGCAATCAGATGTTCCCCATTAAGCTATGGCTCCATCCCCTAATGGGAATATCTTACAGCAGGCAGTGTTCACATGTAGTCACCCATCCAAGTGCAAACCAAGCCAAAAGGGAACAATGTATGCTTGCTACTGCAAGAAAACCCAGATCCCTTGAGAAGTTCATAGTGCTGGGAAGAGTTGAAGGAAAGAGAAGAGGACAACCAGCAGCAAGGTGGATGGACTCGATTATGACAGCAACGAATGCACCACTGAGAGACCTTGAAGGCCAAGCTGAAGACAGATCATCCAAGAGAGAATCTTATCTATATGGTTGCTAAGAGCAGACACCGACTTGACGACACTTAATCAAACAAACAAACAACTACAAGACTGGCTCTTCAGCCCATGCGATATGTGACACATGCTTGTTTTATTGATCCAACTAAACTTACCTGATTGAACTTTTGCTGTAATATATGCTAATATGTAATATGTGGAGGAACTCAATCCTGCCAGCATTGTTGGTGTGTGATGAGAGCATGTCACAGGAGCAAGCAATGTCATGGTGTGGGATCTGAATATGTCCTCTCACATGATTCCATCTTACACAATGGAGGGTGCACATTATAGATGTGCAAA
This sequence comes from Hemicordylus capensis, assembly GCF_027244095.1. Lineage (NCBI taxonomy): Eukaryota > Metazoa > Chordata > Lepidosauria > Squamata > Cordylidae > Hemicordylus > Hemicordylus capensis. The sequence continues at coordinate 22,095,168 of NC_069664.1, read as the reverse complement.
TCGATTCGAGTTCTAATCAATTTGACTCAAAACGGGTCACAGTGAGTGATTCAAACTCATAATGAAACACCCTAAAAATAAAGGGCCTGTTCTGAGTTTGAATCAAAGTGACCCCATTTTGAGCTCGAATCGATTTGAGTGTTTTGAGTGCCATTTTGGCAAGCTTTCCCCCCTTGCTTATAGGTTTTCTGGCACTGGCTTCCAATTGTCTAGAGATCTTCTTTCTTCTTAGTTGGATTGTTATCATACAGCTGGCTTGGCCGCTGTTTTGAGAAACTGATTTGAGGATTTTGCAATTTGTTTTGAACTTGAAATGCATCACAAAATCCATTTTGTGCAGATGCCTAGTGCACATGTGCCAGGATTAGACATCAGCACATATGTGTGCCTTCCATTTTTTAGCACCCCGCCCCCCGCCACAGCTATGCAAATTGGCTACCGAGTAGTTTGGGGGCAAGGAGCAGTGGGCGAAAGGATTGTTGGGGGCAGCAGGAGAAGGAACAATGGGTAGAGAGAGAGAGAGAGAGAATAAAGGGGGAAATATGTATGGCACCAGAGGTGCCAGGGAAATAAATCAAAGGTGGTTCCCAATGTTCATGTACTGAACACAGGTCATTCCTGTCCTTACTATACCCCCTTGGACTCCATAACACTGTTCCTTCCTGTGCCAGCATTGTACCAGTATCTGGGAGGAGAAACAGTGCTATAGAACATATTGTCGACTCCTCCATGTGACTCAGGGCTTCTGCCATTACCCAAGCAGTTCAGGAAGGCGCCCCATCACAAAGGTAGTATCTGAAGGGATCCTCAGGTAAGCTTGGCCATGGAGTTGTTGACCACATCAGCTCACCAAAGAAAGATGAGAAGCCATCATCTACATCTACCCCCAACTAATGATGGACCATCAAGCTTGGACAGTAACCCTGCCTGCCATTGAAGTTGTTTCCTTAGGGAGGTGCATCTTTTCATTGGAAGAATTAAACATACCATTTTACAGATACAATGATGCTGAGGTTCATCCAGGGAATACAGATTGGACCACTCCCAAGCTCAATGGTCTAACCAGTGGACCACACATATTGTTGACAGTAGCAGTGGGGAAACCTTCAGATTCCATTCTGTTTATTGTTCCTACGATTATCTTCTCAGCATAAAATCCCACTTTCTCCCTGCTTAGTCTAACAAAATGTTCAGGGCAGAAGAATCAGTAGGGTTTGCCACCAAATTAAAATCTAAGAGGAGTAGGGATAAGGGAGCGGGGAGAGAATCAAGGCTTAAAGAAATAGCCACCGCAGCCAATAACCCGAAAGGGTTGACACTGCGTTTGCTTTCTTCTGATGAGGTTCTCTCCCACCCTCCTGGTGTGTTGACTTCAAAACCCTGCCCTGTAATTTGAACCGTGTGCCCTCGCCTCCTCCCCAGGTCCCCAACCATTTTATCAGAGTGGGTACCAAATTCCCCCGGTCCCTAATCAGCATGTAAACTCTGAGAGCCTAAACACGGCCCTGGCATTAATCATCAGTAATAGAAACCAGAACTGGCTCACATCCCCGCTGAGTCAATGCAACTTAAAAAAAAAAAAACATTGGAAAATGTACACATAGGCTGGGAATAGGGCATGAAAGAAATTCCAGCGGGGCTTGCTTGAAAGAGGTTTTCTTAAATAGGAGCAAGAACAATCTTCAAGGAAAACAAAATGCAACCTTTCCAAGCAGTTCTCCAAAGGCCACAGCTAGGCATCTGCAGCTAGGGCCACAGGATGGCACCAAAAAACGCTTGGCAGGATGCCAAGGTGACTCGGCACGAAGCAAAGCTGAAACAAGCCATCTCTAAAATGGGATGTCTTCAAGACAAATAACACTCCCCATATGAAACAGGAGCCGATACGGTCTCTGTGTGAGGACTGTGACACATAGGCTGGTTCGGACAATACTATCATAGGAACATCGGCAGCTGTCTTATACCCAGTCAGACACTTGGTCCATCTAGCTCAGTATTGAATACACAGACTGGCAGCAGCTTCTCCAAGGCTGCAGGTGGAAGCCTTTCTCAGCCCTATCTTGGAGATGCCAGGGAGGGAACTTGGAACCTTCTGCATGCAAGCAGGCAGGTGCTCTTTCCAGAGCAGCCCCATCCCCTAAGGGGGAATACCTTACAATGCTCACACATGTAGTTTCCCATTCAAATGTAAACCAGGGCAGATCCTGCTTAACAAAGGGGACCAGTCATGCTTGCTACCACAAGACCAGCTCTCCTCCCTGCCTACGCAGCTAGGAAGGGTGTGTGCTGAGCATGTGCCCATGGGGACCTCCTCCTCCACAGATGTCCCATGGAAGATGTATGTGTAGTAGTTGTAATCTTCATTACAGTCACAGACTAGAAAAATCACAATACAAACCACTGATAAGTCATTGTGGAAGAGCAATCAGATGTGGGTTTCATCGTGTCTAGATTATTGTTTCCAGCAATGGATACCTTCTGGGAAGTTCACAAGCAAGACAAGACGAGAACAGCCCCAATGACTGGTATTCAGAGGTTTACTTAGAAGTAGGTCCTTTTGTGTTCAGTGGGGCTTACTCCCAGGTAACTAAGTGCAGGATTGCAGCCATGGTCTAGCAGTTTGGGCCTTAAGTTTGATATTGTCCTCTTAGGAAGGGAACACACCAAGACCACACCTATTGGGACATCTTTTGTGGATATCCTGACATCCTTTGCGCACATCGCTTTGTTGAGTGGGAGGATGTTCATCCTAATGGCCCCTCACCCTACACACACTTCAAATATTGATTTAAATAAGGATTTGTAGTGCATGTAGGGAACAGCCCCCCCCAGTGATAAATAGATGCACTGAGAGGGTGTGGGGACCAGTGGGCAGGAGAACAAAATGTATCAAGAATGACAGGGTTCAAGGAGTTATTACAGGAGAATCAATATTCAACTCAGTGACCGACATTCTGCCCAACTGAATGTTAGCATTAGGGACCACTGTCCCCTCTAGAAGGAATTCCCAGATGTTGTTGACTATAGCTCCCAGAATCCCCAAGCAAAAGCCATTGCAGCTGAGGATACTACGAGTTGTGGTCTACAACATCTGGGAATCCCTGTTAGGGAGAATACTGGTTGGGACAATTGTTCCCTGTAAGAGGGGATCCCAGAAACTGTTGACTACAGCTCCCAGAATCCCTAGCTGCAGTGGGCCTTGGTTGAGGATGCTGGGAGTTGTAGTCAAGAACATCTGGGAATTTCTGTTAGAGAGAACACCCAACAGGTGTGTTCTTGGGGCGTCCCATTCCTAATGATGTGTGCAGGGATGGTGTCATCCGAACTGGCCCTGAACTTATACACTACAGCTTCAATCCTATGCAGAGTAACCTGGGAGTAAGCCCCACTGAACATAGAGGGTCCTACTTCTAAGGAACTATTTGATGATGAAATAAGATGAACATTAACATACCGCTTTACAACAAAAAGTTCCCAAAGCAGTTTACGTAGAAACAAATAATTAAATTAAATTAAATTAAATTAAATTAAATTAAATTAAATTAAATTAAATAGCTCCCTGTCCCCAAAGGGCTCACAGTCTAAAAGAGAAATATAAGATAGACCCCAGCAACAGCCAATGGAGGGATGCTGTGGCTGGGGGTAGATAGGGCCAGTTGCTCTCCCCCATTCAATAAAGAGAATCACTACTTTAAGAAGCTGCCTCATTGCTGTGTTAGCAGGGAACTGCACTGAAAATATGCATATATATGCATATGCATAGAACTGGACTGAATACTCCTCATTGGGGCTGCTGTCTTCTTGTCTTGCTTGTGAACTTCTCCAAAGTATCTAGCTATCCACTGTTGGGAACCAACTAGATGGACCATGCACTTTTCTGTATACTGTGTTGTTCTATCCTGAACCTTAAAGAAAGAGGATGGTTCTCTTTACATCGTGCAGATCTTTCCCATAAAACTAAAACCTGGGAGAGTTTCAAAACACACAGCACAGCAGAACTGGAGAGAGATATACAAACCCAAGGAGGAGGGGAAACCACTCTTCTCAAACAAAAGGATTTTCCCATTAGATGGAGAGTGGAAGCATTATAAAAATGTCAAAAATGTGATGACAGTCCCAGCCTTGCATCCAGCTACACAGTCCCCCCTGGAGTGCTATTCCATTTGAGAGATTTCCAAACCACTCCTTCATCGTTCTGTCCCAGAAGAAGAGTTCACACAGCATTCTGTAGCAGCTTTCTTCATACAGCTTTTTCCTTTGTTTCTGCAGTTCCTTGCTGCTGATGGCAGGTCTCCCCTACTTTGGGTTCCCAGATGTTGTTGGACTACAACTCCCATCATCATCAGCAGCAGCAACAAAAGCAGGGGATTATGGGAGTTGTAGTCCAACATCTGGGAACCTCTGCTTTAAGGTGATTTTGATCCACAGACAGCTTAAGGGAGAAGCAGGGAGAAGAGATTTAGGGTAACTCTGTGTCAGAGGGGTAGATGAACAGATCTGATCCAAGGTGTTGAGCCATCAACCCCAGGGAAATTCACTTGTGCAACTGAATGAGCAGGAGCTACACAGCATCTATTAACAGCCATGAGGCTTCACAGGAAAAATCACTGATAGACAGTGTCCCATGTTAATTAGGAAGAAGTCGATGAACACATGAAGTGGCCATGCTGAGCTGGACCACTGGTCCAGCCACGTAACAGCTACCAGAAGTGGTTCTTCAAGATCAGCCCACCAAGCAGGAGTCTTTTGGAGATGGAGCCATAGCTCTGCAGCAGCACTTCAGCTTTGTATGCAGAAGATGCCAGGTTCAATCCCTGGCAGCATCTCTGTGTAGGTCTGGGAAAGACTCCTGCCCAAAACCTTGGAGAGCTGCTGCTGCCAGTCAGTGTAGACAATACTGAGTTAGTGGGACCAATGGACTGACTGAGTATAAGGATGCTTCATGTATGCCTGTGTATGTTCCGCACCCTTCCACAACCTAAGCGCCAGTTATTATTCTCAATGTATATGGAACCTCACAAAGTATATTGTCCCGAGGAGCTTACAGTGAAAAACTGGATGTGGGGGGAAGAATAGAGGAAGGGAAGGAACATGGCAAACAGGTTGGTGTTATGTTTTTAAAATGTATGACACATATCGTTCTGAGGACCCTTGAGCTGAAAAGCCGCTTAAAATGTGAAAAACCAACCAACACGGGGAAGAATATGAATGGATTTCAGCGACTTGTTCTCCATTCAAACGCAAACAAGGAGGGAGCTTGCTTACTTAGAAAGGGGACAATCCCTCTTGCTGCCCCAAGACCAGCTCTCCTCCTACCTAAGGTACACTTTTCTTCCATGGCCGCAGGAAGCAGGCTCTCCTGTTGGCTCTCTGCCACCTCATCACCATAAGCATAAAATTTGAAACCCGAGGCTTAGATGGATAAAGATAGGATTTCATGCACTGCAGCCTGCCTTATCTGTTAATGGGGCCCGATAACCACATTAAGGCCTCGGCCCTGTGATGTTTGAACGCTGGCGATGCCGCTGGAGTAATGTGACACGAAGGAGCTGGGAATTAACCTCCTGGAAATAATAACCAGGAGGGGAAAGGCCAAGGTTTTCCATGAGAATGACTCTCCCCCTCTTTCCCATCATGGCCTCTCGTCTTGGGCTCTTGCCAATCGGCAAGGCGAAGAATGATTGTTTTTCCCCTTCTGTCATTGGAAACATTTTTTTGTGAATGGAGATAGTGGCTTACAGCCTATGAGCGTGGAGGCGAGTTTTTACCCAGCAGGGGAGGTCCTTTCATCTTCATTCATTCCGGCATCAGCTTGGACCGGCAATCATCATCACATCCCGTGATTCTTCTTAGCCCCTACCCCACCGACCGCTACTGCTACTATTATGATTATCTTTATATATAATTCATTAAGGTCCTATGTGGCAAGCCCTGCCCCTGCTGCAGCTGCAACCAATGAAAATGTGGGGGCGGGGCTTTCACGTACAACCTGGCAGGCCCATGGCTTTCGCTGCCATCTCCACCACAGCTCCCTGTCACTGCTGTCCTCGCAGCTTCCATGGGATGGCTTATGGCGGTGGCGGGGGGGGGGGGAGGTGGGACAGAGGGAACAGATGGGGATGCTCTGGGACTTATGGTCTCACTCAGTATAAGGCAGCTTCCTATTTTCCTAACACTCCTCCATTCCTAGAATCCTCGGAAAAAGCAAAGGTTCCTCAGCAAATGATCTGAGAGGGTGATCTATGCCAAAAATGGTGATCAGAGGCTGGTGACCACCAGGAAGGGGTCCTCCAAAAGTTGGGCATTTTTCACACAGCTGGCTTTACCACAAATTTACTGAGAGGCTATACTGCAAACTCGAAATTGTCCCCCTGAAAAGACACAAAAATTGGATTTTTTTTAAACCTTGGATATAAATTGGGCTACAATCTAACGCAATATGAAAAACCCGAATTGTGTGTGAAGTGCTCCCCAATAGCTCGCAGGGACTTTGGGGTTAATGTGCCTCATATGTGAACGCTCACCCTCCATTCTAGAGGAGATGCGAGCTAAAGGCCTTTTAAAGCCCTGTGTGAAGAACACCCTGGTGGCCACAGCAGAAAAGAGGTCATGCTGGCGAGAAACAGAGGCTGGTTTCACCTCGCACTGGGTTGACTGAAAATTTGGGCCGAAAGGTTTCACATATTTTCACCAGTGGTTGCTCAAGCAGACTCTAGAGAGGCCTTTGTTGCACTGGAAGGGCGGGCTATAAATATTCTAAATAATAATAATAATAATTATTATTATTATTATTGTTGTTGTTGTTGTTGTTATTTTGTTATTCCGGGTCAGTGTAATTCAGATGGGAGTGGGAATGAGTCCTCCATAAGTAGCTGTGGTTGGAAGCAACAGCCACTGACACATTTCTTCCTTCAGTTCTTACACACACACACACACACACACACACACACACACACACACACACGTCAAGTGGGTTTCTGTGAGATTTCAGCTGCTCCCAAGACTTTTCATTTTTGGTTTTTTCCAAGAGACTTCTCCCGCCTCCGTGCTGCTCTTCTTCTTCTTTTTTTTTAAATGCAGATGCCAGTTCCCAACAAGGGTTGCAACAGAGGGAGCTGGTTTTCTTTGTCGTTTTGGATTGAACATGGAATACGGCCCAAATGGAAATGCTTTAGCAATAATGTGGTAGCAATCACCGTTTTCCCCCCTTACTTTTGTTTTTAAATCAGGGGGAAGTTGGAAAAATACACTGCTCACCCAGATAGCTGCATAACCCCCTTCCCTTCCATCTCAGCCTACTATCACAGCAACAAGAGGAATTTAGATAACAGCCATCCAGATTTCAAACTGATGGTCCCCTTGCGACTCATAAATCACTGCAGGGCTAGCTTACAACCCTCCCTTTGGGGAGCTAGAGCCCATCGTCCCCTTCAGTGGGAGAAATCCCTTAAGGTTAAAGGTCTGTTGGATATTCTCTACATTCTATTTTCAGGTCAAAAGCTATTTCAGTAGAGTTGAACTTTCTCCTGAAAAATACTTGAAATGTGCAAATTCCACTCCACTCACTTCCATCACCACCTCACTTTTCTCTCTCTTGCTGCTCCTTTGTTGGTGCCATTTTTCTTTCCGGCTGCTGCCTCTTTCTCTTTTCCGGATTAGTCAGATAGGTGAGCCCACTCAATGAGCGATCACTGAGGCTGCTCTCACAACCCAAGATGTGGGCTGGAGGGAAGGCAGGATCCTACCTACAACCAGTGCCTCCTTTTGGCTCTGCAGCTTGTGCACCCACATCAATGCCACAGTGGTGTTCTCCAGAGCTAAAATCGAGAGCTGGGGCCTCCAGCTATCCCACAATGTTGCTCAGTACTGCAACAGCTGAGCCCTGCCTGGACCTTCAAGCCACAGGACTCTGTGCTCAACCTGCCTGCCAGTTCCCTGGGAACAGTTAAAAGTGCATGTGGCAGTGCAGATGATTAGAAGTAAAAGTTAGGAGGACAACTCTCTTCTTGTCGTAAATTACTTCTAACCTGGGTAGTGGATCTGGGCTACACAGATTCAGAGCTGCTGGGTCAGGAGGACTCCCGCTACCACAGATGACCGCAGGTTCTTGGGTGAACCCCTTCCTATGCAGGTATCCATGATCGTGAAAACAGGCTTACTTAGTGAACAGGAGGATATTGCAAGGCTATGTAGCCAATGAGACCTGGATGCATGATGGCATCACTGATGGTGAGTGAAAGCAACCGAGAGAGCAAAGAACAGCCGTTTAAATGAATAAGCAACTATTTTTTCAAGCAGTACCAAAATATTGTCAAAACTGGGAGGTGCGGGGTTGGCATTGTTTTTGAAAACACTGAGGACCCAATCTGGGGCAGTGAGCGGGAAGAAAGCCCTGGGCGGCCAGATTGGCTGCCCACATGATGGCCGGCTCTGTGATGGAGCCGGTGGGGGGTGGGGGGAGCGGGGGCCACATGACCCCCGCAAGCCCCAGTATGTCCTGCACAAGTGCGCAGGGCATATTGGGGAGACCCCTGGAGCTGGGAGGCGGCTTTTTGCCTCCCGGTCAGGGGTCTACTTGCGAGTAGCCACGGCGCAAAGCCGCACCACGGCTACTCACAATCCTAAAAAACAGGTTTGCTGGAGCGCTCACTCCACAAACCTGCTTTTTAGCAGGGGTTCTCGAGCGGGTTACCCACTCAAGAACCACTGGGCTCGGCTGCGAGCCCGACGGTTCTTACGATCAACAAAAATCGGGCTAGGCTCTCCTAGCCCAATTTTTGTTGAGCGTGAGAATCACCCCTAAGTAAGTTGGGAAAGCTCTACTGAGCCAGAAAAATTGATGCACTCTTTAAGTCTCTCCCTGTGATATAAATGCAGTACATGCATACAAAGATGCATGTCATAAGAACATAAGAACAGCCCTGCTGGATCAGGCCCAAGAAGGCTCATCTAGTCCAGCATCCTGTTTCGCACAGTGGCCCACCAGATGCCACTGGAAGCCACAGGCAGGAGATTGTCATATTTTTGAGGATCAAAGTAGCCAAAAGAATGCCTATTCTTATTCTTCAATGATTATCTTATTCTGCAGTGTTTATAAGGAGCACAAGGGACACACACTGAAAGAGGGATTTGGAGTGTATGTTGAGGGGCATTTCAGATGAACTCGCCGCTCACACCATTCCAGAATGTGCCCACCGTGTGTCAGGATCTCCTTCAGAGGTGTCAGGGAAGATGCCCTCTCAGCTCAACCCTGTGCTGGTGAGATCACTGAAGCCAGTGATCGCTTGAACCGACCCCCTAATGAATTATGTATGTGAGTGAGTCCATCCGTCTCTCTGTCTGTCTGTCTTTCTGTATTGCATTTATATCAGTGGGAGAAACTTTAAAATGCATCACTTTGTCTGGTTCAGTAGGGCTATCCCAACTTACTTAGCGTTTCCAAAAACATGCATGGTGTGGTGTGTCAAACGCAATCCCTCTTTTTGTCTGCCCCGAGTTTAGGGACAATACGTTTAGAACTTCAACAAGTTTAAACTCAGGGTGTGAGCCTGCATTCTAGAACTGCATGTGGAGAGAAACTCAGATCCTTTAGTGTTTCATTGTGTGTCGCAGACTGTCAGGCCTGGAGTACAATGGGGCTCACCCCCATATGCATATGCAGAGAATTGCTTTCTTCCTGTGCTTTTTGGTCCCCTTTCTAGCACTATGAAATCTACTTTTTTAAAAGGGGCAGCCCGAACTGTACACTCTGTTTTCAATGGAGCTGCACTATAGATGGTTAGACTAGACTCCATCCCCGGCTCTTTTTAAATGCTGTGGCTATTTGTCACTCAGATTTAATCACAGAGCTGCCATCCCACGTTAAGACATTTCAGTGACAATGCCTCGTATGCAGGGTCATTTCCTTTGGGGCAAGCTCCTGCTGGCCACTAGAACACTGAGAGCTTCTGTTTAACATCTGTTATTACTTCTGCCATGGCCTTCGGGGTCACTGCTTCTGCCTGGTCACCTCCCCTTTCACCCCCATGCACTCACGAGGGTAAGGGTAAAGAAATCCTCCTGCTCCATCATATCTTTTCCGCAACAAGCCATTCTTGGATTCACCTTTCCTTGCAGGCTCTGTTCACGCATACCCAGACTCCTTCTGAAGCAGTCCTCCTCTCCGGCTCCACTGAGAGGTCATTCCTACAGCTCACGTTTTACTCATGGTGACCTTTGATCCCCCAACAATGTCAAACAAGCCTATCAAGGCGGGCAGGGGGGAGAATCCAGTCTTCTGAAACAAAGGACTCCAGCTCTAGTGCATTTCCACTGAAACAAATGATCAATTGACTAATTGTCTGAAGGTGTAATCCATCAGACACTGATTCTGCACAATCTTACTGATGGGGCTTACAAGGGTTCTCCTAAATGTGCCTTGTTGGCAGAGGCCAATGACCGGTCTAGTCCAATATCCTATTTCCAGCAATGTCCAGACAGTTGCTTTCAGAAAGTCCATGTGTGGAAACCCCATGAGCTGTGCCGGGGTACGGGCTGGCACCTGGGGCTTATTGGTAGACCGATATTCTGCGGACACTCCCATCTTCTTTGTTCTCTGTTCCTTCTTCCTTCCACTGTCAAGAAATGGTTCTAGCTAACATGAGTGCCATTTACAGGGTACTCATAACAGGGTTCAGGCTTTCTATCCAAATCTGAAACTTCTTAAAATAAACCTATTCTTGTTTTAGGTTTAAGCAATCTCCAGATCTTCTTTCCAAGCTCTGTGCTCACCAAACTGAGCTTATTAAGGCTGAATAAAGGGTTGATTCAAATTCTCCCTTAGAGTTCTTGCCCAAGCCCTAAGCAGACTGCTTAGGCCAGGGACTGGCAACCAGTAGGACTCCAGTTGTTGCTGAACTATAACTCCCATCACCCCCAGCTACAGTTTATTGTGGCTAGAGATGATGGGAGTTGTAGTTCAGCAACATCTGGAGTACCACAAGTTGGGAAATCTGGGCTTAGGCTATTGTTTTTGACTCCCTGTCCCCCATCTGGTGCCTCCTCTGACCACATCTGCTAAGACAGCCTCACACACACAAACTGAACTGGCAATGCCCTGTCGTTCCCGTCACTAGATTTGAAAAGAAGATGAGGCATTGCTTTCAAATCAGGAGCATGGTTTTAATTTTCCTTTGAGATCCATAAAGCAGCATAGAGAAAAAGGAAGGGAGATTTATGACCCCCCCATCCCTGCACAGTGGATACGCAGCATTTATCAGGTGTTGGGCACGTGGTAGCTTTTGGGGAGTGCCAAAGGCTGATCAAAAGCAAGGCCCCAGTTTTATCCTCCCCCTTTCAACATGTTTAATCTCACAATGTGATCTATAAATGGACACATTAACCTCTCCAGTTCAAACTGGAGATTCATTCTGAGATTTCACTGTCTGCCCTTGAAAGAAGCCCTCTGCTTCTGTATGCCAGGCCTGCCTCCATTGCTCTTTGATGTCTCCCTAGCCCTTTTTGTGGCCTCATGAGACTTAGATTATCGCATTTCTAATTCAGAAAGGGCAGGACGTCTCTCCAGATTTCTGTTCGGCTGAGGATGCCCCACCTCTCCATTCCACAAAGGCTTTAGGGCGTTTGTTCTGCTTTAGGGTGAAAGAAAGCAGACAAAAAAACTCTAGGATGAGATGGAGAGCTGGACCTGCAGTAGCAAGCATGAATTATCCCCTTGGCTAAGCATGGTTCACCTTAGTTTGCATTTGGATAACATAACACTAGAACCAGGGGTCATCCCATGAAATTGATTGCCAGGAAATCTAGGACCAACAAACGGAAATACTTTTTCACACAATGCATAATCAGCTTGTGGAATTCTCTGCCATGAGATGTGGTGACAGCCAACAACCTTTAAGAGGGGTTTGGATAACTTCATGGAGGAGAGGTCTATCAACAGCTACTAGTTGGAGGGCTATAGGCCACCTCCAGCCTCCAGTCTCAAAGGCAGGATGCCTCTGGGTACCAGTTTTTCAGCACAGAAAAACTGAGCTAGATGGACCAGTGGTCTGACTGAGTATAAGGCAGCTTCCCATGTTCCTGTAGTTTGTATCTCAGAAGGTCCCTGGCAGCATCTCCAAGTAGGACTGAGGAGCACCTCTTGTTTGAAACTTGGGAGAGCTGCTACCAATCTGTGTAGACAAATGAGAAAGGGAGTGTAGAAACCGAGATGAGGAACTGAGATTTGGAGTGGACTTGCCAAGCTAAGCACTGCTCACCCTCGAGTGCATGCTGAACCCATGCTCTTCAACCCATCTGAACCAATGGTCTTTGAGAACCTCTGGTTCATTCCCAGGGAGCCAGCCACTTTGCAGATGGGACCAATGACAGTGAGGCAGCAGACATAAGGAAAGCAAGGAAAGCATCCAGAGCCTCACTATGAGGTGTGGCCAAGGGGGCATCCCTTTCTGGTTCAACTCAGCTACTTCTACCAAACTGAGACATGTGACCATTTGTGACATCAATTTCAAGTTCCATCTGTGCCTTGAGCTGAAGGAACCATGAGTTCCACACTATGTGTTAATCCAGTTTATGTTATGCTGTCCTCCCAGAAGTTCTTTCTGTGTTGTCACAAAGTTGTGCCACAGAACTGGCTACAGGTGCCCATCTATTTCCTAATCAAAGGAAGGAAGAAAAATAGATGCAGAATGCTTAATGGGGATGAAAGGACCACAAATGGCTTCATGGAGGACAGGTCTATCAATGGCTACTATAGGCCTCCTCCAGCCTCAGAGGCAAGATGCCTCTCAATACCAGTTGCAGGGGAGTAGCATTAGGAGGGTATGGCCTCAGCTCTTGCTTGTGGGCTTCCCAGAGGCATCTAGTGGGCCACTGTGTGAAGCAGAATGCTGGACTAGATGGGCCTTGGGCCTGATCCAGCGGGGCTTTTCTTCTGTTCTTATGTAATGCTTCAAAACCACCTTGCAAGGAATATCATTTCAAAAGGAGCCTCAGATGGTCCAAACTTGAAGGAAAGTGATTAGCCATTGATCCCTCCCTGGCATCTTCAAGATAGGGCTGAAAGAGACTCCTACCTGCAATGGTGGAGAAGCCACTGCCAGTCTGTGTAGATCATTCTGAACTAGATGGACCAGTGGTCTGATTCAGAATAAGGCAGCTTCCTATGTTCCTATGTAAGGCTTCTGCCTTAATCTAATGCACAAAATCAGTTGTGAAGATGTTTCTCCAGAGGTTCACATTCTGCCTCCAGAAACATTCCTACATGCCACAACAGCAGCCTCTGACCAGCTGCTGTAAGTTCCTTCCGACAGTAAGATGGACTGATAGTATAAGAGATTGTATGAGTGTGTTTCCCCCTGCCACAATGTACACATCAAGACATGGCTTTTCTGTGAAGCAAGTTCTGTATGAAAAGCAGCTGGCTCAAACTGCTTAGAAAAGTTTTCTCAGAGGGCCCCAAACTGCAAAGATTTCAAGGGCATTTAATCACTGCTTGAGCGGTTAAATAGGGAGATGTGAATAATAGGGACACACACACTTTTAAAGAGTCTAGAGCTCTGATTTGGTCCTGCCCTTCAGTGGAGTATTCAAAAAGAATTCAACCAACTTTTGATGAAGTATTTTCAATTTATAGAAGGCAGGAAATGAGCAAAAATTATAAACTGGCATCTGTGCATATACAGGTTTATGTTAAACTGAGGACAGTCAAGGGGAGGCAAAGGCAGAGAGAGAGTGGCGGGGCGGGGCGGGAGGAAGAGGAAGGCCAGGAAAGTAAGAACAAATTCTCTGAATGGCTTAGCCTGACAAAGACCTGCATTGGTATATTGGTTTCCTAGCAGTATATCGAGACTTCTTGTTTCTTTGACAATTGGTTATGCTGCACAGACCAGGCTGAATCCCTATGAAACATCCTTTACAATTCAAGCCCCAACATCAGATCCAGATTGTATACTTGGCTGCAAAAATGGGAAAAGAAGATAAGCAAACTACAAATGAATGGAAGCAAATGCCAGCGCTGCTGAAAGTGCAAACCTATGAGAAGATAAGGTCCCCCATATCTTTCTTCACTTCACTAGGGTCATCGTGCTTTTGTCTGCTTATGTATAGGATAACATAATGAAATTGATTCATCTTTGTAAAGCTCTTTGAGGATAAGAAAAGGAAATGTTTGTTCATATCATTTTCGAGCATTTCGTTTGTTTAAGGCTACGTCCATGGTCAAGAGAATCCCAAGTAAGTGACCAGCTTATTGGGAGGATGTAGCATCCTCTCCAAGAGAGTCTTAAAATCCTCAGAGCTACCCAGGAATCATTAATAGGATCTTAGTGCAAGCTTAATCATTCAAATGTTCAGGGTTGGGACCTATAATTTGTGAGATCCTGAGCAGTCTTCCATCTAACAGAATACCCCAGATGTTCTTGACTACAACTCCCAGGATCCTCAGCCAAAGCCCACTGCAGCTAGGGATACTGGGAGCTGTAGTCAACAACATCTGGGATTCCCTCTTACAGGGAACACTGATCCCGAGGTCATCTTTAAGGGTTTCCCCCCCTCTGGATTTACTCAACTTCAGAAAGAAGGGACATATCTGGAGGGGAACAGCACTTGTTCAGTGGTGGGCCCAGTATTGTGGAATGAGCTCCTCAGACAGTATGGCTATGCCTCTCCTTCCTGACTGGTTTGGGTTGAATCTAGGAACTGTACTCATGTGTACGTCTGCTATTGTTGGGTATAATTAGTAATTATAATTAATTATGCTGCTGTTGCATTGTGGTTTTAATCTTTGAATGTGAACCATGTTAAACAACACAGAAAGGTGGAACATAAATGCCTTAAAGAGGGAAGATTTTAGGTTGAGTGGGATTATATAAACTAAGCAAGTGATGTGTAAATTCAAATATTAGCAAACACTGTCTAAGCATTGTAACACTTTTGTTGACAGAAAGGTCACATGGCATCTTCATCTGCAAGATGCAGCCTTCTCAATGGACAAGAGCAACATGGCTAAGATCACAATGGAGGTAATAGTGTGGCATAGCGGTGGCCACAATGGTGTGGAAGAATGGAAACTGTTAGGGAATAAGGGGACTGTCCATGGTGTTTGAAATCCAGTGGGCTTTGATGATTCTTTACCATTTGATTGACAATAAAACTTTGCAAGTGATGGGACTTACAGGCAAGAAATGATACACAGGGTCATCCTTCAGGCAACACAAAATGCCCAATGGAAAAGCAAAAGCCATGGAGTTAAGCTGAATCATATCTATCTATCTATCTATCTATCTATCTATCTATCTATCTATCTATCTATCTATCTATCTTTACATAATCCAGGGATTTTCAAACTTGGGTCTCCAGATGTGGTTGGACTCCAACTCTCATCATCCCCAACAACAAAAGTCATTGTGGCTAGGGGATGATGGGAGCTGTAGTCCAGCAACATCTGGGGACCCAAGTTTTAGAACCCCTGGCATAATCTAAAGCTAGGTTCCATGTCATCTCGCTTTGTGAAGGCAATCAGTGCTCAAAGATGCACACAGCTAGCCATGAAGGGACCTGTCCTAACAGAATGGAGACATCTCTTTTGCTTCAATTGCCAAGTAGAATCAGCGGACCCATGGGAAGCAGATGCTATGCAAATTAAATAGTGAGTTCTTCAAGAGGTTATCAAATGGTGACTGAGATCAAATGCTCTCGAGGCTAGTGAAGCACCTGGATGTTTGGGGCAGTAATCCAGTCTGGAAGAGGAACAGCTGTGCAGAGAGGATAGAGAGGATGAGGAAAGGGCAAGGATGCACCTCATTCAGATAGGCTTCCTCTGGCCTTTGAAGTGCTTTTTCCTCCCAAGATGTGCAATGTTTGTCTTGCCGTGCTTTCTTCTGCTATCTCTGTACAGAAACTCTATCCAGCTTTGATGGGTTTCCATAGACCCCCATGCCCCCATTCATGCTTTCCATTCTGTTAAATATTTATAAAGGTTTCAAGTGCAGAAATTAAAAAAAGGAAAGCTCTTAGATATAGAGCCAGTTGAGGGGGAAAGGGAGAGAGAAATGCTTCTGTTCTTTGCCAGGCAATCTGGCATCAATCAAAGACACTGGAAAGAGGCTATGCAAAGAAAAAGAGGAGCTGATAACCTTTTATTCCTCCGGTCATCATTCACCGTTATTAATAACTTATCGGCATTGACAGGACTGATGTCTCCCAGCTGTATTTGGGTTCGTTGGGCTGAAGATAAATTATGTGTCCTGTTTCTTTTCTGACCAGCATGTGGGTGAATAAGGGATGATTATAGAATGGATAAAAACTAAACAAAAGGTCCAGCAATTACCTGGATGGAAAACTGGGCACAGTACTAGTACATTGTCTCTGTTAAAACTTAGAAGCACAATTTCCACAGAGCAATATTTTCTCAATGAGCTCTTTTAAAAACCCACACAGTTCTTCACCTCAAATCCGTAGACGGAATCGCAACTGCAGCAGTAAATCTGCTTTCATATCCAGACATATCCCTCTTTGTAGCTTCTCTTCTGCCACTCAATCTTATTTATTTATTTTATTTATTTATCAAATTTTGCTGCTCCTTGACAATACTCTGACCATTCATCACTGCTTCTTCCTCTACTTTAGGGTTGTACAACTTTGGCCTAGGGATGTGGACAAAATCTGAAAACCTGATTCAGTTTGTGTCAAACTGGACTCGAACCAAACTAGACCCAGTCTGGTTTTGTGCACATTGAGCCGGGTCCTGGTTTGGCTTGAATCTGAACTGGTTTGGGCCTGACTCGGGAGGGCATTTGGTGGGTCTCAGTCATGCAAATGGCCAGTGCACATGTGCAGCAGCCTCCAAAGTGGCCACCAGAAGCAGTATGTTCTTTATAAAAAGTTTGGGATGACAACTCCCATCATCCCAAACTATTGGCCATTGTGACTGGGGATGATGGGAGTTATAGTCCAAAACCAGCTGAAGAGATGCAGTTGTGCAGCCTTGGTCTATTATAAGCCACTTCTCAGTGGTGGGCCAGTGGTGCAATGGAACATAAGATTGTAGGGTCAATTCCTGCCTGACTCACAAGCAATTTAGGGGATGGGGCTGTAGCTCAGAGGCAAAGCATCTGTTTTTCATGCAGAAGGTCCCAGCTTCCTGGCATCTGCTGTGGCAGCTTTTCTTGGAATTCCCAAATGAAACCTTGGTAAGCCACTGCAGGTCAGTGTAGACCAGTGGTTCCCAACCAGGGTTCCTCCAGATATTGAACTACAACTCCCAGCATTCCCAGCCAGAGTAGCTGGGAGTTGTAGTTAAGCAACATCTGGAGCAGGCCTGCTCAACTTAGGCCTGCCAGCTGTTTTTGAACTACAACTCCCATAATCCCCAGCTACAGTGGCCAATAGCCAGGAATTATGGGAATTGTTGGCCAACATCTGCAGGGGGGCTGAAGTTGAGCAGCCCTGATCTGGAGGAACCCTGGTTGGGAACCACTGGTATAGACCAAGGATTCTCAATATTGGGTCCCCAGATGTTATTGGACTTCAACTCCCAGAATCCCCAACCAAAGGCCACTGGGGCTGGGGATTATGGGAGTTGAAGTCCAAAAACATCTGGGGACCCAACATTGAGAATCCCTGGTATAGACAATACTGATCTGGATGGACCATCAGACTGACATAAGGCAATTTTCTATGTTCCCTTTTTAAAGAGGGTCTGTATCCAGGTTCACCTTTAAGAGAACATATGTTCTATTACACAAGCCCTGTTCAGACATTTTGTTGTATGTGTGTTCAGATGATGGTATACACATTTTTGAGTGAATGACTCAACATGGCAATACACAGATCTTTGCATGTCCTAACATCTGCATGTGCAGATCTGTGTGTTCAACAAAATGAGGGTACTCTCATGAGCAGCCAAGCCTGGGCCAAGCCAAGCCTATCACATTCTTTCTGTGTGAAACCCAGAGCTGGGATCACAAGAATAGGGCTACAATAACATGTACATGCATCCAGACATCGGTATGCAGGTGAGACATCATATCTGAATAGGGCTTATGCATAATTGTTTTTGCTTTTTTCATCCATTATTCTCTCTCATCCCTTCTCACCTTCTGTAGCCTAGTTCTCCCTGAGGTAAGAGTGGTCTAGGCTGTACCACTTCAGACTTCAGGGGACGACTCTCCTTATAGAAAATCATGGTCAAAATAAGTTCTTCCATACAGAAGCTTCATGTTCTAGCTAGTCTCATGTTCCATCTGAAATCCTAATTTTCTCTCTTTAAGGAACTTGTTTGTATGGAGGAACATTCAGTTATGTGACTGGTTGTCCTTGGATTGCAATTCTCATCATCCTCAGCCACAAAGGCTGAAGACTATTGTGGCTGGGGTTGATATGAGTTGTATCCCAAGAGCACCTGGGGTACAAGTTTGAGGACCCCTTTCCAAGACAATTAGGCACCTGATGCTAAAAATTCAAAATGGGCATCTCTATCTGTAATTGCCTGATCAATTGGTCAATTGCTCACATAAATATTTGCAGAATTTTGTAGAATTTTCATAGGAAGCTGCTTTATTCTGAGGCAGATCATTAGTCCATCTAGTTCAGTATTTTCTATGCTGACTGGCAGCAGCTCTCCAAGGTTCAGGCAGCCAGCCCTACCTGGAGGGAAACTGGGACCTTCCGCATGCAAACATGCAGAGGCTCCTCCACTGAGTTCTGGCCCCATCCTCTAAGAGGAATGTCTTACAGTGCTCACATGTGGTCATCCATCCAAATGCAAACAAGGGCAGACCCTGCTTAGCAAAGGGGACAATTCAGGCTTGCTACCACAAGACCAGTTCTCCTCACCTTATCATTCAGGAAATCCTAGTGCTTTGGCTATTAAGAGGCCTGGATAAGTCACGTCAACACGTGCTTCCCAGCTGCAGTATTGGTTTGCTGCAATTTAGTTTTGAATGTATCAATAGCAGGCCTCTGAGCTGTTAACCTGGCCTACGTGGTGGAATCACTTATCCCCTCCTTCATTGAAACCAAAATGGCACTCCCTCTGGCCTGAACCTCACTCTGAACATCACCCAAAGCATTCTCTGGGGTTTTATCTGCTACTTTTGATAGCTTTCCTTCGCCCCTGCAAATTGACAGACGTTTGCGGCCTGGCTTCGAAATACCTCAGCAAGCAAGCTGAGAAAAACATCCCCCACTCCCCAGCTCGGAGAGACCATGTTTGAACTCGGAGGCATTTTCTTTCCAGCGTCCATGCCTTATTTGTCTTCAAAAGAGCCACCCTCTTAATATGCTGAGACCTGCATTTCACGAAAGAAGCCGCTGAATTTACAGACAGGGGCCTGTCTCCTGGCACGTTTGGCTGCAAGTTTTTGGTTTCCTGACTCAGAACTGCAAACCAGGCTTCTGAGGGTAAAGCGTGGGTGGCTGCTAGGCCGTGTACATCGTTGGGAGGTATAATATGACAGATTCTTGTGCCTGCAGTGCTCTTTTAGGCAACTCACTCGACGTTGGAGCACGTATTTTATTTATGCTCCTTTATTTCAGCGTTGGCATGTTGTCTTTCTTGAGGCAAGTCCTGACCAAAATTGGCTCACATCAAGAGAAAACAATTGTGCAATAAAAAAAGCAAATAATAAATAAATAAAAACAACAGTATCTATCTATCTATCTATCTATCTATCTATCTATCTATCTATCAGATTTGTACACCGCCCCAAACTTCCATCTCTGGGCAGTTAACAATAACATAAAAACAAGTTTAAAACATACACAAAAACTTAAAAACAATCTAAAACAATTTAAAATCAAACACAGATTAAAACCTAAGCAATTTTTAAAAACCCTGAAAAAGCTTGGGTGAAGAGGTGGGTTTTCAAATGCTTAGATAAAAGAACATATGAGGCAAAATGTGTAAAACAACAACAACAACAACAACAACAACCCAAATGGGCTTTTTTAGAATGGAAGGCTATTTTAATACTTTTTGAAAAACAGCCATGTTTGACTGGACTTTCCCAGATAGGAAGTTCCACAAAATCAGGATTAAAATGATCTGACTCATCATAGGAACATAAGAACAAAAGAAGCTGCTTTATACTGAGTCAGACTATGGCCCATCTAGCTCAGTATTGTCTTCACAGACTGGCAGCGGCTTCTCCACGGTTGCAGGCAGGAGTTTCTTTCAGCCCTATCTTGGAGATGCTTTTCCCGGGAGGGAACTTGGAACCTTCTGCATGCCAAGCAGATGCACTCCCAATGAGCTACAGCCCTATTCTCACCTCGACAAAAGATGATTTGTGTGGGCACAGGGTCAAAGGGCCAGGCCCCCCTCCAGAAATGGCCTATACTGTAGATTCCTGGAATCAGTACCAGTCTGCAAATGACTATTGGAAGCAATCCTGGAGATTGTAATGGTTTAATATTTTGAAACATATTCCAGGGGAGGGGGAGACACTCCAGGAATAGTTTTGGTGTGCGTTGGCAACCATCACACCATGGCACATCTCAGATGATATGGAGATTCATATAGGGAGAGGTGCTCTCTCAGGTAACCTGGACCTAGATCATTTAGCATCTGAAAAGTCCAAAGCCTTCATCATAACCGCCCCCCGCAACCAATTCTCAGAAGTTCAGTACAAAAGTTCTCAGATTTTTGATGTTGTTGTTCAGCCCTGTATCCTAGACGATAAACTGTACCCAAAAGAACATACGTTTTGTTTTAGTTTAAATGTTTGGTGTCGAGTTGTCACCATTCTTGTCAGAAGCTTGAAAATGTGATCTGCATGTAACAAATATTCAGGATAAAATATTATTTTGTGTGTGTTCAGCCAACTCATTTTTTTAAAAACAACAACACCTGGCTTGTCTTCTGACTTCTGGAAATCTGACTCATAATATTCGAGTCAAAGATAACTGTAAAAGTTGCATAGAAAATTGATGCCTTCAATTAAGTCCTTCATATTAGTCATTTTGGACTTTTTGAATAAAAGGACATCGTCCCCATTTGCCTGCTTTTCCACCTGTAATTGCATTTGATATAAAATAATCCCATGGAAAAGCATGACATGTATAGCATGAAATGCTTGAAGACCTGGATGTTTCTGGAACTTTTTCTGCAGGTCTTACCTATGCATCAAAATAATTTTAATTTGATTCAAATTTGAATCAAATTTTCAGATCAGATTTGAATTTGATTTGAATTTGGAATGAATTTTTTGAATTCAATTTGAATTTGAAACAAATGAAAAAATTCATTTGAATTTGGAATGAATTTTCAGAATTCAATTCAAATTCAAAATAAAAAAAATCATTTCAAGCACATCTCTAGTTGTTAACCTTTCCTCCACCTCTCCACTCCTTTTAAACCCAGACCTTTATCCCTTTGCTCCAAATAAACTACCCTTTTGTTGGTACCCTTGGTCTGAATCTGAGTGCCTGATTCTAAATCTCCCCATTGCCTAGCAGCTCAGGGCACATGAAGGAAAAGAAGGTGGAAACTCAAGGGCCAGCCTCCTACCCAGTTTAAGGGCTGTTATACATAGATTCCAAACCCAGCAGCTGCAAATCATTAGGGGTTTTTTCCCCCAGGGACTCATTAACTGTAAACCCGATCCTACGTCAAACATGTTTTCACTTGTCTTAACACATTTGAAGGAGAAATCTTATCTCTTGTTGATGCTTTGCTTGAATTTTCTCTTCAAGTGAAACATATTGCTCTGAAGACACTGAAACAATGGAATCGTCGTTTGAATCAGACAGTTGGCTGTTCCACCCTCAGACTCAGCAGAAATAGAGCCCCGATTCTCCTCCAACTGCCTTCCCCCCTCTGTGCTCTATTTATACCGAGAAACGTAGGCCTCAACAAATCTAATATGGATTAGGAAACATCTGGAAATGTATTTGCATCGGCTGTCATAGCAAGATAAAGAATATGTGTCAACTGACAGCCCTGGAGGCCACAGACCTTCAAATATCTGAAGGCTCAACTGTGACTCCAGGTGGAACTCTGGCTTATGACTTTCTATCAGCAGTTTGGAGAGAAAAAACAAACATTTGGTTTTGCAAGTCACCAGGGGGGCCACTGGGCTCTCCCAGCCGGCTGGTGTTTGACGTAATGCTATTGTTCACAAGGCCGATGTTTTGATGTTTGTGGGGGCGGTGGTGGTGGAGATGCTATCTTCCTACAGTCTGATGATGGGATGCCACAATGGACATCCCCACCTGGGCTGACTAGCTGTATTTTGGAAGGATTCAATCCAGTAATAAAAGCTAATGATTTTTAGAGGGCATTGAGGGTTTGACTAGTGGGTGAGTGTGAATGAAGGGCTTCCTGTAGCCAGCCAACCAAATGACTGCAGGATCTGAGGTGTGGAAGAACATAGGCATCTCCCTGACACCAGTTGAGACAATTGTTCCATTTAGCTAGTGATGTCTACATCAGGGGTTTCCATCCTGTGGCACCCGAGATATTGCTGAACTACAACTCCCATCACTCCCAGCCACAGTAAATGATAGCTGAGGGATGATGGGAGCTGTAGTTCAGCAACATCTGGAGGACTACAGGCTGGGAACCCCTGGTCTACACTGACTGGCTGTGGCTCTCCATGGTTTCAGGTAGGGGTTTTTCCCAGCCCTACCTGGGAAAAGCCTGATTCCAGGGATTGAATCTGGGACCTTCTGCATCCAAAGCAGATGCTCTACAACTGAGCGATGGCCCCATCCTCAAAAGTGCTCATGAGCCAGGCATGAATGTGGTGACGGCTGCTGATGAGACGGCGTTAAATGTGGATGAGGCAAATTCGCAGAGGGTGGATCACACTTGTCAAAGCCTATGCTTCTCGGTATAAGACTTCCAGTGATATCTGTGTGGCAGTGTCAAATCTATATGACACCTTCAGGTCCCTTTGGGATCCAAAAGTGGGATAAAAATAAATCAAATCAAGAAATAAAAATAGTTACTTATGTATTTCTCTATAAATAATTAATTAATTATAGATTAATTATCATATTTCTATACCACCAGACATGTACATCCCCTAGGCAGTGTACATGAGTCAAAATACAACAAAAATTTTTAAAAAACTGGATAAACTGATTAAAACAATTATGATATAAAACCAATATTTGGTTCAAAACCAGATATGAATTCAGATCCCCACTCCTAGCAAGTCAGGGTCCTTGCTGCTGCCTCTGTAGTTGCTCCCACCTTGGACCTGATATGTGCAAAATCTTCCACCAATGCAGCTATTTCTGACATCATGGCTAGGAACTAGACAAGCAATGCCTAAATATTTAGGCTCCTTTGTTGCAAAGTTATCAAACACTACCAAACAAAAAACAAATCCAATGGCTTGCCAGACAATATATGAAAATGAAGAAAATAAATAAAGAAAGAAAAGCACAGCCAAAGGACTAGCGAAACGGTAAATAGAATCGCACGTTAAAAACAATCCATGACAATTCCTTTGTTCCCTTTTGAAAGATGCTTCTGGAATCATTCGAGGAGTGGCCACAGCAAGCCCCTCCCTAAGCTCTGTAAACAGGAAACCGAGGAAGTGAGGAGTCCAGACGGATCTAGAGGCTGATGTTCAGCAGGAAGCAGAGCGCACGTTGTGACGGCTAAGCACACAATAATGCAGCGGGAAATGGCCTTTATAAATATATCAGGGTCAGGGACAGGCCTTGGGGAACAACAGGGAAAAGGAGACTGGCGAGTGCTAGGAAGGACAATTTGGTCAGAATGACAATGGATGAAGTGGCAGAGAAGTATGACTGCTGTGACCGGCTGAAGCCAGCTGAGCTTTGATGGATACACAATAGAAATCGACTGCAGTCCACGGTACTTAGAGAGCGCCTTCTCTGTCATGAACCCTGTCACATATTAAGATATATCTGGGGAGGTCCGGTTATGATTGCCGCTGGTTCGTTTGGTGGTGACCTTGGGACTGGACCTTCACTGTGGCAGCCCCAGGGCTCTTGAATACACTCCCTCTTGGAATAAAAGCATATCCTCTGATTGCTTTTAGGAAGAACCTCGACCTACTTGTTTCCCAGGATTTTAAATAAAATTTAAAATCTCTCTCTCTCTCTCTCTCTGGAGATTGTTTTTACTTATTTTGTTTTCTGAATTGTAACTGTTTTATTTTGTTTTACACTAGTTTTGTTTTAACTTTGTACACCTCCTAGAGATGTCTATATCAGGCAGTATAAAATATGATAAATACATATTTATACATATAAATAAAAATATGATAAATACATATGATAGATAGATAGATAGATAGATAGATAGATAGATAGATAGATAGATAGATAGATAATAGGGTGAGGTAAGCTGCAGATTGGGCAAGCTGTTTCTCCATTACCAGGAGGACCCAAAATTCTTGATCATCAGCTTCCAGGCTCACAGAATCTGAAGGCTACGATGGCAATGATGGGAGAACAGGTTTGCCCGACCCTCCCCGCAGACAAGCACTCACCTGTTGCTTGGTAACTGTTTTGTATTGCCCCTGAGTGTGTCCACCATGGCTACGAGCAGCCACGGCAGACACACAATCGTGAAGCCCAGTTTTGGGGACTGCTCACACCCCAGTTAAGCAGTGGGTTACTTAAGAGACCCTGCCTCCGCACCGCCACTGGGAGCCATGTGGTTCCCAGTGGTTCTCACACACAGCAGAAACTGGGGGTTCTGCTGCACGTCTGAATAGCCTCAGTATGTTTGGACACAAAACATGGTTTATCCGTGCAGCTGAGAATTGCATTTCACTGGCTCCATCATCTTGCACTTCTAAATGGATGTTCCTCAACCTGAGGCCTGGGAATATCGAAGACTGGACATTCCAAATTAAATAATGAATCTTGGAGTCCACAATTAGGTAGGACAAATTGAACCAATATTTAATTTTCCTTTCGGTGATGTCAAAGGGAACAAGGGGACGGAAGAGGAAGGCCATATTCTGTTACCTATATTGAGGAAGAATGATTTGTACTCCCAAGGTCAGCAAGAGTTGCTTGCACATAGCCAGAGGCATTTCGGGAGCTGGCCGGTCGCTTGGTAGCATAAATGAAGTTACGTCACCCTTCTGTGAAGAATAGCAGGAAACCTCTTCATCAATGTGTGACTCCTTGAAAGAGTGGTTTCAAGGGGCAATGCTGGTGGTGGTGGGAGATAGAAGAGGAGGAAGGTGACCTCTTCCTGCGAAGTTTTCTGAGCATACAGTTCCAAGACAAATGGGTGCCAGAATCCTTAAAGGCACTTGAAGAAAGCCCCGTCTCCGTCAGCATTGTTCTGATGAATGGATTTGATTTGTAAGCAAATATTTTAGAAGACAACAACAGGAACCTTGGAAAGCTTGTTTACTTGGGGAAAGGTCCTGAAGAGGACTATCACAATGTCTGGCCCAGAGCCATTGCTAATTTCAACTCTAGCCCCAGCACAGCTGTGGCACCTTGACTTGGTCCATTTCCATGGTTGATCTTCTAACTTTAGGACCTCATGTCGAAGAAGAAAAGTGTGTGTCCTGAGATATTAATATGGCATCATGATTGCTAATTCCGTATCAGTTCATACGGCTTCTACCTTATCTTTACCCAGAAGATCAGAAGTACATGGACAGACTTATTGAACACCATATTGTGAATTTCAGCCTGTTTGCTATGTATTTATTTAGTACCATCTTGGTGCTTTAAAAAGCAATATAATAGTAATAAAGATTCCCTGCCCCAAGGAGCTTACAGTCTAACTTGTGAGTGTATTACACATACCAAGTGAATAAAGCAATTGTTGGTTTCACATCAGAGACAACATTCCAAATTATCCAGGAACTAAGGCTGTTCCCAAATGGCAGATTTACTTTGAATTACCCCGGGAATGGTGGATGTGTGTTCACACATCAGGGGGATTTACCTCATTGTCCCTACGAGATATTGGGGAGCACTCCATACACGATTTGGGTTTCCCCCTACGCATTGGAGCTTAGCTCAAATTATACCTGTGCTAAAACATTCCACTTTCTATGATGGCTTTTTGGGATACTTTGAAGTACCCCAACATTTCTTCTGAGATGTATGGAGGGGCCATAGTGACAGAGAGACTTTTCCTAAAGCCTTGGGGTTTTGGTGGGATTTTTTTTTTTTTTTTTGCATTATTTTAAAAAAAATATTGCAGAGTGATCTTGTGCACCACTTCCTTTCTGTATGAAAATAAAATAAAATAATGTTACCCTGGGTGGAAGGAGGGCAGTTGTTGCTGGAAGGTCTGAGTAAATATAAAATTAAGCCGTTTGGTATGATTAGATTCAAGTGTTTTGAGGTCTGTCCCGTATATGGGTCTGGATTAAAGACATGACAAAATTTTGCAAAATTCACAAGTATTTCTGAAACCATATTTGCTGTCGACAATGAAAATCTGATTGGTTAAGTGATGCACGAAGTGGATATACAATTTAGTAAATTCTATCGCAAGTTACTATCGGCTACTTTCAGTGGCTGAAATCTACTGCATATCAGACATCAGACCCAGTCAAATATTGACTGTACTAAAACCAGGGAGCTTCCCTGGGGCCTTGGGACAAAGAGCAGGAAGGGGGCCCCTATTGTGTGCACAAAGCACACATACCCCCCCAGCACCCCAAGCCACGCCCCCTGTATCTGATGTCAGAGGCAAAGGGGTGGGGCAACCATGGGTGGCAGGCCAGCCCCCAGATCACTGGGAGGCCCCCCAGGAGACAGGAGGCCTCTGTTTGTGGGCTCCTTGTGGGGCCCCTGATCTTCTGGACCCAGGGACATTTGCCTTCCCTTGTCCAAGGGACTCAACTTCTATGCTTAAAACCTTTGAATGTCAAATGCTGATGCTAAATTTAAAAACCACAGAATATTCACCCACAGTGGAGTGAAATCGACAGAGGAGGATTTAGAGTGCAAGTTCGTTTCAGCTGTGGACTAGACGTGGTTGTTGCTGGTAGTTTCTTTTAGACTGTGAGTCCCTTGGGGTCCGGGGAGCAACTTTATTGATTTATTATTTATTTTTCTGTGTTAACCGCTTTGACAACTTTTGTTGAAAAGCGGTATATAAATATTCCTATTAATAGATGTAGTATCTCTACATCCAGAAAGCTGCATTTAGAAATCGGACCTGCCAAGATCACACCCTGAATGAAAAGCTATGGTGTGGTGTAGTGGTTAGAGTATTGGACTCGGACAGGAGAGACTTGACCTCAAGTTTCTGCTTGAGCCACAAAGCTGAATCGGGCCTGTTGTTTTCTCCTAGCCTCGAGTACCTCGCAGGGTTGTTGTGAGGATGGGAAGTAACCTCATCCCTGTATGCACCTCTTTGGAACAAAGCTGAGAAAGGGACGACAACGCTGTAGACCAGTGCTTCCCAACTAGGGTTCCTCCAGTTGTTGCTGAACTACAGCTCCCAGCATCCCCAGCTACAAGATGCTGGGAGTTGTAGTTCAGCAACTTCTGGAGGAACCCAGGTTGGGAACCACTGCTTTAGAGTTATGCCTGAGAAGCACTGTTCCAGAGATCAATGTATAATTTGCTTCTGGGGCTGAGGGTGCACGTTGGAGCTCTTTCTCAGATTCAGACTCCAAGGACTTCCCTGGCCAAATGAATTTTGCATGGGAACCATGGGAAACTCCAGCAGCAGACTTTCCCAAGATTATGTAATATTACCAGAGCTTTCCCCTTGTTGCTGTGGGTCACCTCTCCGACAAGAATTGGCAACTGCATAGCGAGTTTGCACAGGGAATACTCTTCCCCAAGCCAGTACAGGGGGAGAAATCTCTCTGCAATCAATCCCTTTCTGTCTCCACTACCATTCTTCTCTAAAGGTCTTCTCTCATTACTGCCCCTATTAAATCTTGCAATTTCCCATCACATTTGCTTAATGGTGTCCCTGACAACACACTGCCTGATGTAAATGCCCCTCAACTTTTGGGAATTACGTAGAGTGATGAGGTTAATTTCCAAGGGGACATAAGGGTACCAAAGGTAGGATGAAGGCGGACACATAGGATGAAGCATCAATTAGTTGGAGGCATCAATTAGTTAGACATACTGGAAGGCCCTTGGTTTGTGTCTGGAATAAAACTGCGGCCCAATCCAAAATGACAATATTTTCTAAGGGGAATTTGGCCCATTTCCTGAATGCATTTAAAGATGTCAAGCAAACTGCATTAATATGGTAAATAAGCTAGCAACAATAATTATCTCCCCTCTGTAAGCATTGAATGAGGTTGTTCACATGACCGGGTAGGTGGGGCAGTGGGAGGGCAGTGGGGGGAAGGCTGGATAAACTCATCTTCTCCCCAGATGAGCGCTGGTCTGTTGCTGAGAGTGTGGACCGCACTCCCAGACAATCCACACCGCATGGAGGTCCAGAGGCTGGGACAATGCAGACCTCTGGATATCCCACAATGCACTGCATGACATGGGTGATGTATTGGGGGATTCCACGAGGAGATGAGCACTCTAGGTGCCTGCCTCTATGTCCGCTGAGGCTGAACACAGCCCCAGCAAACACACGATCCCAGAGTCTTGCTTGAGCCCTCAACCCTGGCTAAGAGCTAGGCTTAAAAGTGGGAGTAGGCAGCATTGCCCCATCGGGATCAGGCTGAATCCTGGAGGTTCTCACACACAGCCTAACCCAGGCTGGGCTTCCTTAGCCTGTGTTAGGGTGTGCATGTGAATAGCCTCACTGTATAGCAAAATCCTCACTTGCCTAATAACGTGCTTTGCTACTTCTTTGCTCCCTCAGACTAGTTGTTCTAGAGTAGCTCCTGCACTTTCAGCATTCGCTCCACTTCCTCCATTAGTTGACCATCCTCAAAACTTTCTTCTTCGAAATCCCATAGCTAAAACCATTACTGTCATCAGTGACAAAGTTCCGGGATATAATTCTGAGGAGTTGAGCTTTTAATTTCACAGCTCATCTTTTACTGACAGCAATATTTGGAGCTGCACGACTTGGAACCCAATGAGTGACACTCTGTCTTTGCTGGACACTGTTATTTTTGGATTGGGTTACAAATCCCCCCCCTACGGAAAATCTCTGCTCCCCAGGGAGCAATAAAGAGGAGAATAGAAAGGTCACAACCTCCTCGGCATCATGGTTACTAAATTTCTCAGAGGGAAAGTGTTTTACAAGGAATAGAAGCAGAGGTTTCGCACAAAAGGGGAGGCCCACGTGGAAAAGAAGGTCAATGCCATTTAGTTGCAAAACTGACAGAAACAAGACTCCCGTTCAGATTCTCAGTGTGAAAAACTGCATGTGGATTGGGACCTGCTTGGCTGTATTTTTAAAAACAAGTAACAGGGGCCCCCACAAGGGGGGAAAGGAGTTGTAACTCTAGGCCCTGCTGTGCTCTTGATCTGGATTGCACAATGGGTGCTATTTTGAAGTACCAAGCCCCAATTTGGATCAAGACCATTGTGGGGATAGGGGCTTTAGTCCTTCTCCTTGCCATGGTCTCATTCTGTATCCCCCTCCCACACAAATTCATGGAAGTAAAGCACCCACGGCACCAATGGGAACATTTCCCCTTGAAAATATTATTTATCATATTGAGTTCATAAATTTGTGCAGAAATAACTGTAAATTATATCAACATTTGATTAATGGCCCCTCAGCTTGGATGGCTTTAAAAGAGGCTTAGACAAAGTCATGGAGGACAGGTCTATCAATGGCTACTAGTCTGGTGGCTAGAGGCTACCTCCAGGTTTACATAGATATAAATAAATAAATAAAATGGCTCCCTGTCCCCAAAGGGCTCACAATCTAAAAAAAGGAAACATAAGATAGACACCAGCAACAGAAGAGTTGCTGTGCAGGGGATGGATAGGGCCAGTTTCTCTCCCACTGCCCAACATATATGCCTAAGAGTATCACCACTTTACGAAGAGTATCACCGCTTCAAACTGAGCCTCTTTGCTCATTGAGAAAATAAATCCTGTTCTTTAGTTTTATCAAGTACATTTTCTTTCTTCTCCCACATCACCTGAAGAGAGGTCCTCACAAACAAGCGGGCGGCGGGAGAAATGATCTCAGATCTGCCTGATCAGATCTGAGTGGCACCAGCAAAAGGACCCTGAAGTAGGGTTAGGCAGGATCCATGAGGCTGACCCAGGCTGGAATAGGCTGGTCGTGAGAACAGCCTCAGAGTCTTTTAAAAGTGTCCTTGTGGCAGCACTTAAAACATTTCAATTTAAGAAATGTCCTGCACAGGAAAATCCATCAGAAGATGTCTTCAGTTTCTTCCCACTGATTGATGAAAACTAATCTGACTTTGGGGCCTCTTGCCTCTTAGCCATTTTAGCATACACAGTCATGTTATAGCCACCCTCTTGTTTTGGGTTTTGTTTTTTAAATGATGAAATGGTCAGCCCTGCCTTCCATTCTATGGACAATGCCAACAATATAGAATTTAATAGGATAGGTCTTCAGCCTTCATATCCCACAGGCAGGTTCTGCTGGAATACTGGACACTATTAAAATGTCCCAATTTCACCACTTTTTAAATGACAACTAAATAAAATAAAATCAAAACACCACCCCCTACTTTTTCACTATAAAAATATCCTCAAGATACAATGCATATCAAAACAATAAAATAGCCTTAAATATTTAAAAGGGACAAAACAACAGTATAGGAATAATGTTGATGTCATTAATACTGACTGGGTGTTAGATACATTTTTGGGTAAAGAGGAATATCATTGGCCTGGTGCCTAAATGTCACCAAGCAAGCTTCCCTGGGGAAGGAGTTCTAGAGTTGAGATGCCATCTCAGATATGACTCTCACTTCATCATCTGCCTAACCTCTGAAGGTAGAGAGAACCCAGAGAATGATCACCAAAAATGGTTCTAACTGGCAGGGAGGTTCATGTGGAAAAAGATGATCCTTTTGTCTCCGTAATCTGGAAATTCATCCTTGCTCTGGACTAAGAGCTTTCTGTTCCAACAGATGATTTGATGACTGCAAATATTGCTTCAAAGAAAAGAAAAGGGGGTATCCTGGATTGGCCAGTGCAAATAGGCTAGTATTCAACTTGGTATTCAGATTTGGAATTAGAAGCATGCACTATTTGATTCGGTGCTCTGAATGTGCTTTGGATACCCTCTGCAATTCAGATTTGGTGATCTGGATCTGAATGTCCAATGTTGTCCATGGGATATAATAAGGAGAATCACTGAAATGTCTATAATTTAAGAGAACGCCTTCTTCGTCATGAACGCCATCGCCCATTGAGATCATCTGGAGAGGTCCATCTGCATTTGCCACCGGCTCATCTGGTGGCTACTTGGGAATGGGCCTTCTCCGCTGCTGCCCAGAGCCTCTTCATCTTTGACAATTAAAAGAAAAATCCTTAAAGATGCATCTGTTCACCCAGGCTTTTAATTAAATACTGTTTTAATAGTTTTAACATTGTTTTAAAATTTGAATCAATTTACACATCCCTACTTAAGTGTCCATGATGTTGTTGGACTGGTAAAATGACCATCAGAAAGAATCTATATGACCTTTGGCATCTCTGTTATGGTGCAGTTTAGAAATGTTTGTGTGGCTTGGGCATCCCCCGTTTCTTTCCCAATAAATACTCATGGATATTGTCATGGTCTGACAACAGTTTTTCCAAAGAGACGATTTTTAAGTTGCTGTTTAGCGAATGCACTATCATGGTTCTTGGGTGATGTTTTTTTTTTAAGTACATTGCTTTGCTTTTACTAGAACAGAATGGTTAAGAAATTATGAGAAAACCTTTTAGAAGGGACGGTGGGCAGGGGCGGGGGGGGAGGACTATGTTTCCCACTCAGATATTTGGCTAGCAGGGGCAGAAACTTGGAGAAGAGAGAGTGTGTGGATTAATTGCATTGGGACTTGGTTCTAAACCAATATTTAGTCTAAAACACTTCACTCTGTCAGTTCCCATGTCCGTAAGACTGTTTCCACCAGTTAATAGCTCCATTTATATTGAGGCTGTTAGGATGATGGCTAAAGCATCTATTTTATAAAGACAGGCAGAGAGAGGGAGAAAGGGGGCACAAGCAAAGGAAGGAAAAAACTGTAGAGGGTGGAAAGGGGGCATTGCTGTTTACTATTGCGAAAAAGAAGCATTAAAAACAAACCACTTGCTTCTTCCTAAGTTAATAAATCCAGTCAAAACATCAGAAGTTCTTTCCCACACTTTGAGTGGAAAGGCCAGCACAGGAGGCTTAATGTGAGCCACAACTCAAGTGAATAAGCCCTGGAAATTGTGTTCTATACCAGGGCTTAGTTTTGAAGAATGTGAAGAGCATCAAAAGAAGATAGTGAGGCGGTCTTACAAGTAGCCAAGACTGGGCTAGGGCAGCCAAAACTGGACTTGGCTACCCATGAGAACCCATGGGAGCCTGGTGGCACCTCTGAAAGCAAACTGACCTAGGGAGCTTGCCTCCTAAATGAGGTTAGGGGAGTGAGTGGTCCCTTAACCGTGTTTATTAGATTGTGTACCAGTGTTGGCTGCTTTCAGCCAGCGCTGAAGAACTGATGGGTGCCTGCTGTTGCTGGGGGATCCCTACAGTGAACCACACATTGCACCACGCATTGTGGTATCCCTGGGGGCTGGAGTAACAGGTTCTGGCCCTAGATCCCTCTGTCCTGCTTTGTGCTTCATGGAGCAGGCTCTGCTCATGTGGGAGCATGGAAAGCACTCCCACCACCAATCCTTGGATCATCTGCAGGGAAGGGAAGCCCTCTGGAGCCTTTCCCACACCCACACCCCTGCCACA
The DNA here is from genome assembly GCF_027244095.1 of Hemicordylus capensis. NCBI lineage: Eukaryota > Metazoa > Chordata > Lepidosauria > Squamata > Cordylidae > Hemicordylus > Hemicordylus capensis. Next base: position 22,062,407 of record NC_069664.1, on the reverse strand, counting down.
CACCAGTGTTCTCTCTAAAAAAATTTTATCTGTGTGCAGAATGAATTTTGTTCTGGGCGGCAGTACCAAGGCAGTGCCCTCTCCCCGCAAACCCCTTCCCGGTGAGTCTCACTGATCATGAGACTCGCCTCTTTGTCTTAATGTATCGTGGCTGGGATGATTTCAACAGGAACATCTTGATAGTTAAAGTATGTATGTATGTATGTATGTATGTACTGAATTTATATACCGCCTAACATAGAAATCTCTAGGTGGTGTACAGAATTAAAACCTAATATAAAATATAAAATATTTAAATATTTAAAATTCAAAAAAAGATAAAAATCGTAATAGATAAAAACACATTCAAATTTAAAAATTAGATTTCAGTTAAAAGCCTGGGAAAACAGGTACGTCTTCAGGGTCCTCCTAAAAAACAAACAGAGTAGGAGATGCTCTTATTTCAGCAGGGAGCAAGATCCAAAGCCAAAGTTAAGTGTGTCAGTGGATTGTTGTTGCTGTTTGCATATTTGTTGTTAAGAACTAGAAATTCCCATTATTCCTAGAGTGTCTGAGCGTGTACAGACAGACACCACCATGACCAAAGTGGGGTGGGCTGGGAAGGAGGCAGGATCCTACCTGCCTTCCGCCAGATGATTGGAGCCTCCTCTGGGCTCTGCTGCTTGCATGCACACAGAACTGGTACAGCCGCAGACTCCTAAAATGGGTCCAAGAGGAAGATGTCCTTTCATATCCCACAATGCACCACACAAGCAGTGGAGGAGCAGCCTGCTTCAGTGCAGCAGTGCTCCCTAGTCTCACTTTCCCCAGCACTCTATGGCCACCACTCCCAGCAGCTGTTTTCACCGCTATGGTGCTCCGGACGACTACAAAGTGAGATTGGACGGACTCCATTTCCTCCTGGGTTAATTCATGAGAGCTGAGAGCTGTGCTGCCTGCAGGATGGCCATTCTTCAGGTAGAGCTGTGCAGGCGGATTAATCACTGACCACCCTGTGGAGCTCTACCTGACAAATGGCCAGCCTGCAGGCACCATGTCTCCCATTGATATTGGGGCAGGGTGGGATGGGAGAGAGAGGAGTAAATGGAGTTGCTGGGAAGGAGAGGCAGCTGTGCCTCCTTTAGCGCGCCCCCTGCCCCCGCAACTCAAGATGAGCTACTCCTGCCTGGGAATCCTATGTGTGTTGTTGTCGGGACTCTTCCCCAATGCCTAGCAGGGCGGGGCACTCACCCGACCGGCTGGCGAGAAAATCAAAAGCCGGGGATTGCCCGGCCGTGCACAAAGCTGACAGCAACCATGCTAGGAGGAGCAGCAGGGTGAGGAAGCTGGGAGGACGGCCACCCTTGACTGGGCCAGAATGGATGGTGGGAATGGAAGGCAAGAGAGGGGCTGAGAGGGGTGGCAGCTGACCCGGAGAACATATATAATGGGCTTGAAGCCAGTGATGGAGGTGGCCAGTGGTGATGGAGGGTGGCTGCCTGTATGGGCTCCCAGGGAAGAGCAAGGCATTCCCTCTCCCTGGCCAGGTGGAGGAGAAGGGTGCTTAGAACCCCTTCCCCATCCTTCTGAGGCCAGGGCTTGTGAGGCTTGTGCAGAGGAAACGCCACACTTGCCTTGAGTTTCATCATAGAGGAAAGATGTGTTATCAGTGCAATAACATAAGATATTTGTGATCTTGTGAAGGAATATTCTAGAAGTGTGAATTGTGGGGAGGGGTCCTCATCATAGAGTTCATTTTGAAATGTACTAGACAAATCCAGCCTGCTTGCGATATGGAATGGGAGTCTTCCATTTATCAAAGAGGGTTAGGAGAAATGCAACGTTAATGGCTTCCCAGTTGGAAGACCGATTGTCACAAATAGTGGAAGAAAGCAAATTGCCATCTTGTCCAAACGCTATCCCCTCCCCACGTGTTCTGAAAGGCAGTCTCCTCCACCCACCCACCCCACAACGATCACCCTTTGAAGTCCAAACCACAACGACAGGTGCACCCTGCAAGCCGCCTGCACAGCAAGAGCTCCAGATGACTCAAAGCAAAACATCACACCACACCCCATCAGATTACGATCGCTGTGCTAGAATTTGCTGTCACCCAATGAAACTGATCGCGTGTAGATTCAGGGTAGACGAAACAACTGCTTTGCACAGGGCATAACTCATTTATAGAATTCTCTGCCACTAGCCCAGGTGGCTTAAACAAAATTAAGACAACTTCATAGAGTAGAGGTCTATGAGCCATGATAGCTAAATAGAACTTCTATGTTCAGGTGTAGTATATCTCTCGATATCAGATGCTAAGCATAAACAAAGAGAGAGGGCTCTTGTCTTTACACTCTACTTATGAGCTTCCTGCTGGCATTTGAATGCCCACTGTTGGGAACAGGATGTAGGGCTATATGGTCTGATTCAGGCAGGCCCTTTATCTGAGCCTAGGTACTTACTAGCCAACAGATCAAGGAGGAAATTCTAAGTATTTGCTGTTGTCATTCCTTATTACTATTATATTACTATTATATACCACCAAAAAATGGTTGATGAATGGTGTGATAGGATGCCACTCAGTAGCCTGTTTTGCATCAATACAAAGAGACCACCATCTTTACAGAACTTGATCCACTGTGGCTGTGAATTGGCCCTAGAGTTAATAAGGTCATCAGAAGAATGATGGAGTTATGTTATGAATGATCTGTGACTGATTCTCTTGTAAAACACTGGATTTTGGTGGAGCCGACCCAACCTATAAAAAGCTGTCTGACTCTTATCTATGGAATACTTTCTTCCCAAATCCATTTATCTGGCTGAATTCACTAAGTCACAGCAATGGATTAATGGTGGGTGAACATCCACTTTAAAGTCATGTCAATAGCCCTATTCATACATTATGTTCAACATATGTACAATTTGTACATACAGTGCAGTGTATGCATGCACAGATTTGTTTGCATGCACAGTTATTTACACATTATAATCAATACATGTACAGCAATATGCTCCTATTTATCTCGCATTTGAAAGAGACTATGTCCAAAATGCATGTACTGTACAGTCATTCACACAAAGGGCTAATTTGGATGATAAGTCCTCAGCACACATGATTACAAAAGGGATGTTCCAAGGGTCAATGCCCTCCCCAGTATGTCCCAACACCCTTTATTGTGTTTGTGTATAGGGAGGGGGCTGTTCCTCCAAAAGTGCCCCATATATTTTTAACGGTGATAAAAATTAATAATATTAAACTGTTTAATTTATTTTTTATCTTATGAGATTGTTTTTACCTTATTTTGTGAAATATTAACTGTTTTTACTGTTTCATATTGTGTTTAAATTTTTGTACACTGCCTAGAGAGGTACATATCAAGCGGTATAAACATATGATAAATAAAATAAAATAATAATACAAGCATTCCAAGTACTCTCTGGAAGATGTCCTGATGGGCACACTCAGTTCAACTCCTCCAGATGAGCCAGCATAGCGTAGTGGTTAGAGTGTTGGACTAGGACCAGGAAGACCCAAGTTCGAATCCCCATTCAACCATGAAACTCACTGGGTGACTCTGGGCCAGTCATGTATATCCTAGCCTAACCTACCTCACAGGTTTGTTGTGAGGATAAAAATAAGCATATACTCCTCAGAGGAAGAGCGAGATATAAATGTAAAAAATAAAATTATTATAAAAATAATAAAATTATTGCTTGTGCAGGGGCTACGTGAAGGCAACGTGGTCCTCATGGAAATTGCCCCCTCTGAAGTTGTAATTAATCCTGGGAGGGAAGTTTTTACTGCTATCAATAGGAGTATTTCTACTGGGATAACACCAGTTCCATGGGGGAAAGTGACTTTCATTGGCACCACAGCAAAAGGGGAAAGCTTAGATATTTATTATTTGTTTATTATTTTATTTATTTGATTTCTATACCGCTATATCCTCGTGCATCATGAACCTGATCCTGCTATTTCCCCTGAAGCTACTAACTCATTAAAAAAAGAAAAATTAGCAGAGATAATGCATTCATACTGAGCTCATATGGGGAAGTCCATCTCCAGTTGCCACCATCTTTTGTGGGAGTGACCTGGAGTCAGGTGAGGGGCAGAGCTCTTGACCAATGCGAGGAGAATGGGTTGAGTTAGGTGAGTAGCTGGAGGAGGTGGTTGGTGATGGCAGTGGCAGCTGTGAGAACCCTGGCCTGGTGGAGGGGGAGCTTGGTGACCCCTCCAGATGCTGGGAGTGAGCCTCCATGGGGTGGGGCACTGCTCACATGTGGGGAGGCTGCCCGTGTTAACTTTGTGAACATGAGGCCACTTTCCCTCACTATGCCCCTGAGTCAGGCCTTCTCTCTAACCACCCCTGGGTCCTGGAACTGTCACAACTCCTACCCGAGCCAGAGAGGAGGGGGGAGTTCCCTGGGGTTGAATCCTTGCCTTAAGGGCTTCAAAGCAGGCTGCCACCATCCACTTTATTTGGATGTGGAGAAACCAACTCTCCATATAAGGTTCCTGGGGGCGGTGAGGTAAAGTGACAAAACCCTCCCCAAAGGGGCAGAGCAGTCCTAGGCCCTCAGAGGCATGTGACTAAGGCAAACCCAAATGAAGAACAGCATACTTTGACAGCAAGGGTTGTCGACAACAAGCAGCTGCAGTAACAGTTAAAGGAGGAGAGCTGTTCTTGTGATAGCAAGCATGACTTGTCCCTTAGCTAAGCAGGGTCCGCCCTGTTTGCATACGAATGAGAGACTAGAAGTGTGAGCACCGCAAGATATTCCCCTCAGGGGATGGAGCTGCACTGGGAAGAGCGGAAGGTTTCAAGTTCCCTCCCTGGCAGCATCACCAAGATAGGGCTGAGAGAGATTCCTGCCTGCAACCTTGGAGAAGCCGCTGCCAGTCTGTGAAGATAATACTGAGCTAGATAGACTAATGGCCTGACCCAGTATATGGCAGCTTCCTAAGGGTTTATTATTAGTTTTAAAGAATAAGCATGCAATACGAACAATGATAAGAAAGAGTTTTCATTAAAATAGGCAACACAGATTCCAGCAAAACAGAAAAGGAAAATACAAATCACTTTACGCGTCTACCTGAACTGGTCCTAACTGGTTACACACTGACTGTGGCCGTCCCATTTGCCTAGCCACTCCCAGGCCACTGCTTCCTCAAGGCCCTTCTTGGACATACTAACCAACAGAACAAAAGCATTCTCCCCTCCAGTCGGTGGCTGGGTATAGTTCCCACCCAGACCTCTGGATAAGTCCTTCTGCCCACCCTCCAACAGTTGCTTTAGTTGAGGCTTTAATGCTCCCGCTATCACTACAGGAACACACTTTCTCCCTTGATGGAGGAAGTTTATTGTTGGCCTTTATGAAGGCCTCAAGAACACATCTCTTCAATGAGCTTTTATGTCACCATCTCCGTTAATTACTTTTAGTTGGTTGCTTTTAATTGTTGATTTTAGATTTCTAAACTGTCCAGAGATCATTGATTTGAGTAGTACAGAAACCTAACAAACGAACCACTACTCAGAATCACGTGCGACTTGACAGTCCCTAGTTTGTAAATGTTAGTTTTAGCCATCCTAAATATTTTTCTCCATTTGGGGAAAGGGTAAACTCTACCTTGTTGTGCAGGAACAGAATGTGCAGATCCCCTACAATTTTTGTTTCCCCGCAACAAGATCAGATTCAGAAACAGCTTTTGCATCTCCTGTCTTCTGGAAACATGCAAAACCACCACACTTCTTCCAGCACAAGATGGAGACATCATCTTGCGGTGACTTTCCCATATCAGAAAGGAATGGATGAAACAGACAGAAGTGCCTGGGAAGCTAGCATGGCTCTGCCGTATCACACACTCGTATCACTACATGTTCTCCAAGCTGCTTGATTCTATTGTGGAGAATGGAGCATGGAGGAAATACAGCACTCCAGATATGTCAGCATCGAAATTTGTGTTGCTCCACTCCGTGCAGAGCAGTCGTGCTAGAGATTGGGGTTCTGTTTATTGGCAAGGCCGTGACCCCTCCTGTTTATGACCCCCACGAGACCTCGGCATGGAAACGGGATTTGTAATGTAACACTAACAATAACACACGAGAGACAGCTGTGACAGGGTCGTTTTCATCCTACACTCTGCAGCTGGTTCCCAAGGATGGAAACATGTAGGGGAAAGGCAGAAGCTGGGGCAGAAGAGGGAGAAGGCTGTGTGTGGACTGTCAGTTAGATCCTTAATGAGGTGAGAGCTGGCTAGGTCTTTGGCTATCTAAGCAAGGGGTTCTTCACTTGGAGACTGCCTCCCAGATGCTGCTGCCTCTAGGGCAAAGGATTCTGGGCCATGTTTTATCCCCACAATGCCATGGGAGCAGGGCTGCACAACTTCAGCCCTCTGGCAGATATTGCACTACAGCTCCCATAATCCCTGACTACTGCCTACTATGGCTGAGAATGATGGGAACTGTAGTCCAAAACGATGGTGGCAGCCCCTGTGCAGGGGGGCATTATTTTGGTCCCAAACAGGACCACGTGGCCCCATTGGGGGCCAAAATTGGCCTGTGCTGCATTTGCAGCATGGCTGGAATGACTCTCCCTGCCTTAAAGGCAGTGAGAGCTGTTCCCAGTCTCACTGCCAATGCAGCATGGGCCGATCTCTCTCCTAAACAGGGCCGCCCAGCCCTGTTTAGGAGGGAGATCCATTGGCCCCGCTGCATTGGCAGCAGGACTGGGAGCAGCTCTCACTGCCTTTAAGGCAGGGAGAGTCACTCCGGCCATGCTGCCAACACAGCGCTGGCCAATTTTGGCTCCAAATGGGACTGCGTGGTCCCGTTTGGGACCAAAATAATGCTCCCTGCTTCTGACATCAGGGGCCGCAACCTGAATGGTGGTGGCCCCTGATCTGTGGCGTCCTGGGTTCTTTGAACCCGTTCATCCAATGGTGGCTCCTTCCCTGCTTCCTCTAGTAAATCGGGGATGGAACCATGGCTGAAAGAGAATCTGCTTTGCATACATAAAGTCCACAGTTCACTCCCTGGCTGCATCTCCAGCTTAGGCTGGGAGATACTCCAGCCTGAAACCTTGGAGAAGCTGCTGCAAATACTCTTCCATTTCTCTGGATGTTGAGGGTGGGGATGGCTGGAATCCTTACAACTCAAGTGATGATTAGAGGAGCATTTCAAGAAAGAGGAACTGCCGGTAGTAACATACAAACTCTGTTTTCATACACCTACATCTCAAGATGCACATCCCTGATGGCTTTTTGTTTTCCATTTCTAAGGCATTTGACATCAGCATGTAGTTAGTGCACAAAGAGAATCTGCCTAACCCCTCACCTCCCTGTGTTTCGTGAGGTCAGACTCCCTCTTGTGGAGTCGAGATGCAAAGCAGGATTTAAATTGCCCATACATTTGCTTGCTTAGGAGTGCAGGGCAGGTGGGAAATGAGTGATCAATTATTATTTTTGAAATCAGGAATTTCCACAAAACACGAAAGGTCTTACGTGTCGACGGCAGGATTATGATTCATGTACCGCATACTGCCCCCATAAGTGGTGAATTTTCATAAAGTGAATTTTCATAAAGTATTTGGAAGCATAAAGTGACCAAGGACTTAGGGTTCAGAGCCAGGTTCTCAGTGTCAAAGTAACCAAGACTCAGGAGCAGCCTTACCATAGAGTGAAGCAAAGCAAGTGCTTTGACAGGGTTCGCATCATGAATCAACATCACTGTGCAGCTACAGACGATACAGTGACCTGGTTAGGGATGTGTGAGCCGGTTCGAATTCGAACTGGCTCGACATCGAACAGGCCTGGTTTGAGGGCTCAATGTTGAGCCAGCTTCGAACCGAACCTGCCCTGGTTTGGCTTGAGACTGAGCCGAACACCCCTGGCCGGTTTTGGGGTTCTAGCTGTTAATTAAAAAAACTCACCACCTCTGTGGCTGCTGCTGTGGACGGGGGTGGGTGGGTGGTGGTCTCCAAAGGCTCCCGTCCCCCCGCCGGCCTCCCCTGGTATCATAATGGCCCAGATCCATTACACAGGTGTACACTACACATGCACAGCAGCCGACAAATTGGCCACTGCAACTACACCGGAACAGGCCGAAAACCGCCCAAACCAGGCCATTATGATATCAGGGGAAGCCAGTGGGCGAGGGGGTAGACCCCACCCCCTGCAGCTGTGGCAGTGCCCCACGAGGTGGTGAGTTTTCTTTAACCACCCCCCAAACCTGTTCAAACTCGAAACAAACCAGGGGAGGGGGTTGGGGGGTATTTGGGGGTCCACAACTGGGCAAACTGGTTTTGTGCACACCCCCTAGAGCTTATAGAAACATAGCAAGCTGCAGTGCTGCCTGCTGAGTCGGAGCACTGGTCCATCTGACTCAGTAAGGCCTACTCTGACGGGCAGCAGCTTCTCCAAGGTTTGAGGCACGAGCCATTCCCAGCCCTACCTGGCCAGGGAGTGAATTTGGGACCTTCTGCATGCAAACCAGACACTCTATATCTGAGCTATGAGCTCAGAAGGGCCGACTATTGATCTCAGAGACGATCTCTGTGCCCATAGTCTTTGAAGAGGTAGCAAATGAAGCTGGAAGGGGACCCATGGAGTTTGCCAGGGGGAGGATCTCTTCCTTATAGAAAGTGGTATATAAATATTCAACATAATCATATTCATATTCCTTAGTACAGCATTTGTCTCTGCAGAGAAATGCTGTATCCATGGAGAAGATGGGGGTGTGGTTTAAGAGAATATTGGCACAGGGGGCAGAGTAACTTGGCATGATCCTATTGGTGCTGTACCTGAGTACAGTGTCCATGCTTTTGAGCCCTGAACAGGGCTCAAACAACAGAAAAAGGATCATACGTACAATCAAAGTGATAGGGCCATTTGATTGATCATACGTACAATCAAAGTGATAGTTTTGCCTTTCTTCTTCTTCTTCTTCTTCTTCTTCTTCTTCTTCTTCTTCTTCTTCTTCTTCTTCTTCTTCTTCTTTTGCAATTTTGAACTGCAAAATAATGGGCATGTGCTGATTGAGGGAGAGGATGGAAAGGAACTGAATAGCAGCAGCAGTCTGCACATGCTCCAGTTCCAGAACAGCATTTAGAAATCCTCTGAGTGAAACCATAATTCAGGAGCAGAGGGATGCAAGAGAGGGCAAACCAGTGGAACTGTAAGGGGATAGAATGAGAGAAATCCAATCACTCCTACATTGCTTGGGGGGGGGGGCAGATTCAAGAGGTGGTGGCATTTTCAACTTCCATACTCATAGGAACATATGATACTGACATATCGGATCACTGGTCCATCTTGTTCAGTACTGTCTGCTCTGACTGGCAGCAACTCTTTAAGGCATTTTCTCCAGCATAGCTGCTCTGCAGAGGGCTACAGCTGGAGATGTCAGGGATTGAACCTTCAACTTGCTGCACATAAAATATGCGCCCTTCCACTGAACAATGGCTCTTACCCAATTTCCAGCTTGGTGTGTCATTTATCAAAAGAGTTGTGTATGTGTATGCCATTTTGACTTTTTGCTTTTTGCAAACAAATTCCAAGGCTGGCTCTGCCAAAAATCTATTCAGATTTCAGAATAAAGGCTTCATTCTTTTAAGTGAGTTGGATCTGTTTTTTAAAAGGAGAGCCAATTGTAAGTGCTAACGGGGGGGGGGGGGCAGGGGTTGAAAAATTCTGGAACGGATGTCATGCAAAATAAATAATCATAAGAGTTGCACAGAATTTTACAAAGGTTTTCTATATTTGCACCAATACGTCTCCCCCTTATTTTCCAAAAGAATCTTTCTTGATCTTACAACAGTTGACATCCCACTAACAGATGCTCATTTTGGTATGCAACTTCTGGGATCAGGGCCGAGTTCCAGGAACTGTAGAATTAAAAATGTGACATACACATACAGATATGATTGCCAGATGAAATGCTCAGAAATAAGGGGATAGACTTTCATTGGAAGTATATGGGTTGGTGTGTTTCCCATTCATCTTCCCCTGAGGCCTCCGTATGGGTGGGGAAGGGGTTTACCCATCACCCTGTTCATCTGACTCAGCCGTGCCGTCTCTTGTGGTTGGCTCTGGGCTTCCCTCAATGGCCTCCGGCTCGTGTTTTTCTCTCCCTCTTCATCACCCCTACCTTCCTCTAATGTCCCTCTCCACCACTCTGCGGCCTCATAGTCATGCCCTCACACAACCGTGTAGCAGTATTGGCAGTGGTCTGGGTTTAAAAATTTCACCGCTGCTGCTGCCACTGCTACCACTGCTATAGCACCCCCTTCCCGCTCACCGGCTGCCACAGCCCCCATTAACCACTGCAGCCACTGTGCCTGGCAAAGGGAAGCAAGCTGGACTTGGCATGGTATGATGATGTCACCACTAGGTGCCTGCACCAGGCAATGATGTCATTATCCCACAGCACAACCGGTATGCTGCCCTTTGCTAACCATGGTGGCTGCAGTGGTTAGCAGGGCTGTGGTGGGCAACTGTGGAAGAGGGCTGTGGTGGGGTGGAATATCTTACATGGGAGTTGAAGTCCAACAACATCAGGTGGCTCACTCTCCCCCCGCTGGTCTTCCCCTGAGTTTCCTGTGCCAGTTTGGCCCATTTCAGGGCTATTTCAGCCTGTTTGCATGTGCAGGAGCTATTTTTTGGGCCACTGCACGTGTGCAAGGAATGCTGCACACAAGCAGTGGAGCGGCTGCTCTCAGGAACATAGGAACATAGGAAACTGCATATACTGAGTCAGACCATTGGTCTATCTAGCTCAGTATTGTCTTCACAGACTGGCAGTGGCTTCTCCAAGGTTGCTGGTGGGAATCTCTCTCAGCCCTGTCTTGGAGAAGCCAGGGAGGGAACTTGAAACCTTCTGCTCTTCCCAGAGTGGCTCCACCCCCTGAGTGGAATATCTTGCAGGGCTCACACATCAAGTCTCCCATTCATATGCAACCAGGGCAGACCCTGCTTAGCTATGGGGACAAGTCGTGCTTGCTATCACAAGACCAGCTCTCCTCTCCTTACCTCCACCAAGGAAGCCCTTGGTGGAGGTAAGTCAACCTTTTTTGGGACATAATTCAATGGTATCTGGCACCCCCGAAAAAGGCCCAAACTGGCCCATGGGGTTTGGCTTGACTTTGATCTGATCTGGTTCTCTTTGAGGTCAAGACCTCAAGATCGAGCTCAAGACTGAGCCATTTCACACATCCCTTTTGCCTGTCACCTTTGACTACTGCTGCAAATCAGCATAGAAAATACTGAGCTAGATGGGCTGATGGGCTGATCCGGTGTAAAACTGATGTTCCTATGTGATTCAACTCAGAACCACAGTGTACAGGTAGGGAGTGTTTAATGCTTTACTTCCAATCCATTTTCCCATCAAAAATTGCCGCCACCACTCCAAAGTGACTATTAACTCTAAAAGTGCCATTGTAGAAAATGGCATTGTGGGTGTGAGCCACTTTGAATCAATTTTTGTATTCATACTCCAAATGTGTCATATGAACCCTGAGCAACCCCTGTTGATGCTAACATGCTGATTTAGAATGATAGTCAGATATTTAGTGCTTGCCTTAATGTAATGAAGTATGTATTGTAGTGTGTGTATATGTGTGTGTGTGTGTGTGTGTGTGTGTGTGTGTGTGTGTGTGTGTGGTTACTGGTCATTAACCATAATACAGATTTGTTGTTGTTGAGCTGACATGCTGATGTTCCATCCACAACAATCTTGTGCATCAGAAGAAACCTGCTTTCTGGAGGCACAAAAACAAGTCAGTACTCAGCAAGTCTCTCCTACACCAGTATCTGCCAGCAATGATCAAATACACTGCTACGTGCCAGCAATGAGCGCGTCACTGGCCAAGGAAAATGACACTTCAGCCTAACCACAGGCAGCAGAAGCAAAACAATTCGGTGGCAGGAGAGTGGATGCGACTCGGTGTACATGAAACCAGTGATGTTCTCACTCCACACCCAGCACAGCTCTGATTTCTGCGCCTCTGTTGCTTTTCTCTGACAGTTGGCTGTTTGCTGGAGAGGAAAAACCACTAGCGGGACTCAGAAAAGAGCTGCTTGAAGCTTGTGAAGCTGTGCTAATTGAAGCTGTGGTTGCCCGAGGGTGCCACCCACTGATGCCAGGCCTGTATGGAGGGATAGGTCAGGTGAGGCTTTGGGAATCCAGCCATCTGCCTCGGGTCTTCTGGGGAGTGGCTTGTTTGCCCCAGCCTCACTTTGAGTAAAGCACAGCTAGTTTAAGCCAGGGATTGAGAATAGTCAGCCACCAAACTTTAGCCTCAACTTTTATCGTGCCAGTTTCCAGGCGCAGAGTGGCATTGGAGATCCAGCTAGGCACCTGTAAGGCTGCTCTTAGGAATTTAGATTGGACACATTCCAATATACTAAAGTTAGAGGGGGGTGCAAGATGATTGGCTGCCAGGGGCAGAGCAGAAGGACAATTGTGGCTCTCATGCTCTGGGTCTCTCCGTCTGTACTTGATTAGTGACAGTAGCGGAGGGAGGCTGGTGGTGTCCCATGTTCAGCCACCACCGTGACCCCCTGGCCCGCTCCTGCATTGGGCATCAGATGGGGGGGCACGGTCTCCCTCCCAAAATGCAGCCCTGTTTGGCAGGGAGATCGGGCCCATTCTGCACTGGGCCGCACAGGCCGGAATGAGGGGTGTGTCTGGGGCCACGAGGTGGTGGCCCGAGGTGGTGGCCTGGGGGCGGTGGCCCGGGTTCTTTGAACCCATTCGCCCAATGGTGGCTCTGCCCCTGATTAGTGAACCCTGCCTGGGTATAGTGTGGGCATTTTCTGGTCATCATTTGGAGGGCTGGGTAGGAATGTTTTGGGTCTCACCAAACTGGCCTGTGATGGGGGTCTCTTTTTTTGCAGATCTTGCTCTATGTTCCTTGGTTAGTTAAGTTGCCTGGGCACAATGGCAGGTAAAGTGCAGTATGGGAAAATAGTAGTGTAGGGGTGGTGAGCACCTAAAGTCCCATATTTTGAGTCATGGGGAGTCCCTGTCAGACCCTGTGCAAAATCAGATTGGTTGAATCAGAAATGGTCCTATTTTACCCAAATTGGAGGGAGTTCAGAGAAAGTCCAGATCCAAACTTGCATAGCCCCGTTATTGCATAGCCCCATTAAAAAGCTATTGTGTCCTCTTTATGCCCGCCTGCCTGTGCATATCTCCTTTTTAAAAAGTTTTGTAAAGTTTTTTAGCCAATTTTGACGCACAAGTGGCGTCAAAATTGACAGTAAGTTGGCTAAGAATTTGACAGTAAGTTGGCTAAGAAGGCCAGCATTGGCGGCAGGGTTTTGATGCTGCTTGGTGCCAAGGTGTGCGTTGCCCTATGAGACTTAAGTTGGAACTTGCACCGTGAGTAACAAGTCTCTAGTAACCACACTGTAGGGGATGGAGAGCCAACCCCCATTTTCCACAATGGCATATTTGATTAATAAACTTGTGACCCTTTCCTTCCAATTATGCCTTGTGTCTTTATTGGGCTGGGTACAGTCACCAGTCCATGGTTCTAGCTTGGTTGCACAGTCTGGTCTGACTTGGCATAAGGCAGCTTCCTATGTTCCATTGGAGGGATGCTGTGCTGGGTTGGATAAGGTCAGTTGCTATCCCCCAGCATCCATGGCTATGACCCTGGCTGTATGTGTGCCAGGAGTGCTGTGCGGCATGGTGGCAGGATCAGGACTTGGTAGGGCAGATTTGGCAGCACTGGCCAATGTTGCCAAGTCAATGACGCCAAGTCAAGTTCCATCTTATTTGTTTGTTATTGAGACTGGCAAGGAAAGGCAAAGCAGACTCAAGAGAGACATTTGCAAGGTGCTGGGAAAGCAGAAACAAAGATCCAAAAAACCCCCACCCTGGGCAAATCACGGAGTTTCAGTTCTGGCATTGCAGGTTCTGAATGATGGCTCTGAACTCTTGGCCCTCTGGGCTCCACCTTTTCCTGATCCTGGCCAGGAAACAAAGATTTCCCTAAATCAAAAGTTAGCCTTCGATACAGCCATCAACCCTTAGTTTGGAGTGAAGGTTAGGGTTTCCTTAGTTGCAAAGTGCTCCACGCCCAGCTATTTCAGGAGCTCTTATCTTATCTGTACAACAAATGAGATAGCTTATGTGCTATCCATCTTACTGTATTTGTGCAAACGCCCACAGTTATGAACGGCAGCTTCATTTCCCAGCATCACAGGTCCAGCCACAAGGTGCTGCAAAAGGGTCTCTCAGGAAGTGTGGGCTGCAACCCAGTTCTTGTGAGAGCAAGCATGAATTATCCCCTTTGCTAAGCAGGGTCTGCCCTGGTTGGCATTTGAATGGGAGACTACATGGGTGAACCGTGTAAGATATTCTCCTTAGGGGATGGAGCTGTTCTTGGAAGAGCACCTGCCTGCTTGCATGCAGAAGGTTCCAAGTTCCCTCCCTGGCAGCATCTCCAGATAGGTCTGAGAGAGACTCCTGCCTGCAACCTTGGAGAAGCCGCTGCCAGTCTGTGTAGACAATACTGATCTATGTAACAGAGCAAGGGTAGCTGTGAGGCAGAGGCACACTGGAAGGCCTATGACAGTCCTGGTAGGAAACAAGAGGAGCTCTTCTTCTGAGGTCTCTTTCTCTAGAGCAAAGTGGATGGTCATCCAGTGTAGAAGTGAATATGTGGAGGAGGAAATCAGAATTGTGGCCACTGCCCCCTTCTTTCCACTACCTGTAGCTTCAAAAATAGGTCCACACATATAGGCTTCAATATATTATTTCCCCCACCACATATTATCTTTGATGCTGAATTACTGCTTGCATCAGACCCCTCTCTCAAAAACACAGAACAAGATTACATTCCTAACCATTGAGGGATGAAGAGGTTCATGCATATATTCATGCATTAGTTCACTTACTCACTCAATTTTTGTGGCTTGAAAGACAATAAAGCTAATAAATCAACATAATATGAAGAAAATTTAGTTAAAAACAAGACCAGATTCAAACCAGATTCAAACCTATTAGAAAGAGATGATGAATAAAAGCTGTCCGGCAGGGGCTCCCACCAGCCTTACTGGTTCCGGCGTTCCCTCGGCAGCCAAGGCAGGAAAAGCTCCAGGCAAGGCAGGTGGCCAGGCAGGTGGGGCTGGGTGAGGGAAGAGGGGGCAGAGATACAGCTGAGGGGGGCTAAGGGTGAGAGCAGCCTGATATGGCAGGGCAGTGGTCCAATTAGAGGGGGCAGTTTGAGGGTGAGTGGTGGAGGCCACCCGAGAGAGACTGCCACAGTGACCCTGAGGAACCTTGAGGAGGAGGATTCGGGTGAGCCAAACCCCCTCCCTTCGAAAACTCTCAGGCTTTGCCTGCGGGAGGTGAGAAACAGAGGTGGACAAGAGAATGGCCTTGGAGAGGCCAGTGTCGTGACAAAAACCAAATTGCCTCTTTTAAAAGATGGGTCTTTAAGTATTTCTTAAAAACCCTGAGGGAGAGAGAATGGCAAAGCTGGCGGGGGGGGGGGGGCATTTGAAAGTGAAGGGGCCACAACTGAAAAGGTCTTGCCTCTCTGGTCCCTACAAAGCAGATCTCGGTCAATGGCAGAACTGTGACTAATGAAGGTGCTTTATACCGAGTCAGACCATTGGTCCATCTTATGACTCAGTAGTCAGTATTGTATCTATATTGACTGGCAATGGCTCTTTACCAGAGTCTTCCTCAGCCCTACCTAGAGCTGCCAAAAGTTGCACCTGGGACCTTTCACATGCAAAGCATGTGCATTGCCACTGAGCTGTGGTCCCAACCCTGCAAAATATGGATATGGGCATAGAGTGTTGGACTTAAGCCAGGGAGATCTGACATGTATTCTCACCACTGAGCCTCCTCCATAGAGCAGTTGTCAGGATACAATGAGAAAACAGCATGCACGGTACCCTAAATTCCTAGGGAGACAAACGGGATAAAATTGTGTGATAGAATAAATCACGAGATTGCCTTTGGAGCACAACAGTGAAAAGCAATGCATGTACATGTTTCCTCTGCCTTAATGGTAGCTCACAGAACGGATGACTCAGCCAGTCACAGAAGGTCTGATGCAATATTCTCCTCCCTATGAATGGAATAAGCTTTCTGGCCCAGTGACTAGCAGGGAGGGAGCAGCTCAGGCCTTTGGCCATTTCTAGTTAATGGCCCTCCTAACGATTGTTGGGGAGAAGCCCCCCTTCAGTTCCTTGACTTCACAAATGAGACTGAACAGACCAAAGCCTGTGATCTCGGCTCAGAATCGCTTACTCCGTCTGGGCTGCCTCAGTTTCTGTGACTCCCTGGGAAGGAAACGGGCAGAGATAATCTATTTCTAATGAGCCTGCCTTGCTAAGTGCCCTTTTATTGGAGCAAATAGAGGCCTCTGTTACTCCCCCCACCCTCTGCTTCTCTATTAAAGTGAAATATGGGTTCAATATAATCACACCTGGTAGAAATGCTCTCATTACAGCCACTCCAAATCTCTGAGGGCTTCCACTGAGATCCTGGGAAGAGTGTCGTCCATGGGAGAGGAAGGCACTCAGGATCCAGCAGGATTTGGCTTCCGTCTCCATAACAATGAATTCCCCCTCCTTTCTGCCTGCTGGCATTTAAGAGATACCTTCCGGTTTTTTACTCGGCTTGTGTGTATTCACATTGGAGCACTTTGCAGCAAGTCAAGCTGATTCTGAAGTCTGTTATAACAAGAGGTGGAATTTTTGAAACAAATGAAGCCCTAGCCTTATTTTTTCTGGCCAGTCTCTCACAACATCCATACTAGGGATGAATTCAAATCAATTTGACCCAAATCTAGGTGATTCGAGTCATTTGAACTTAAAGGAAATTACCCCTCAAAAGGACAATTCGATTCGAATTTGAAATGAATTTTTAAAATCTTATCCAAATTTGGTGAGCTGTTTGACACCTTTTAAAAACCACAGAGCCCCCATGATTGGTTTAAAAAGACACCAAAACAGGGTTAAATCAATTCAAATCTGATTCAAATTCAAATCAATTTTTTTGACCGAATTCAAATTTTATTCAAATTCGGGATGAATTTTCAGAATTCGATTCAGATTCTAAATAAATTGAAAAAATTGTTTCGTGCACATCTCTAATTCTCACAGCATATCTGGGGTCCAGACAATGAATGTGTCTAGAGGAGAGATCTGTGTATCTTCATATCTATATGGAGTCACACAAGGATCTCTCTCCTTAACATTGGGAAGCTTGCTGAATAAGACCTAGACCCATAGAAGTGTATTGTTATTGTTATTAGAAGTAGTAATAATGGTAGCAGGGCCAGACCACCAGCTAGGTGAACTGGGCAGTTGTCTAGAGCACCAAACAAGGAAGAGTGCCAATGACATGGCTCACAGGTGCCCTTGTGGGTGGAAGCAAGACAGCAAGCTAGAGGGCAGGTGAGCGAGTGGGCACTCCCCAGCTGGCTGCTGTTTCTGCTGCCAGTCTACCGTGGCACATTATAATGACATCACTGCAACACATGGATGCAGATTCCAAGAGAAGATCAGCAGTGATGGGCAAGCTTTGTTGTTGTTGCTGCTGCTGACTGGGCAAAGAGGCACCTTTTCAACGTGGTGATTCTCTTTATTTAGCAGGGGGAGAGTAACTGGCCCAATCCGCTCCCAGCACAGTACTTCCAGTGACTGTTGCTGGTGTGTGTCTTATGTTTCTTTTTAGACTGTGAGCCCTTTGGGGACAGGGAGCCATCTTTTTTATTTATGTATTATTTCTCTATGTAAACTGCTTTGGAAACTTTTGTTGAAAAGTGGTATACAAATGTTTGTTGTTGTTATCATTTTAAAGGAAGCTTATCTGTACTACAGATCATCTCCTTGTGGATCCTTTGATCAGCATCCAAAATTTCCTTGGAGTTCCCAGGAACCCAATATGAAAACTAATGGGATAGAGCATGAGACCATTTGCTCTTCCATGCTCACCTAAATATGACCCTATAGGATTTTCTGTAAGGACAAGTTTTAATCCTCCCCCGCAACTGTAACAACCTGGCAAATTGGTTATTGAAGAGGCCAATTAAGAAAAATGATAAACGTAATTACTGCTAGGATTCCCAAATAAGAAACAAATGTGAAAGAGCACACTCTAAAGTTCAGAACAAGGGAAATCTACACACATCTCTCCACAGTCCAGATTTCCCCTATTGTTTATCAAAGCAGTTAATCCCACTTTGGTTCTCCATTACCTAGCCTTGAAAGAAAGATAGATTAGGTGCATCAGATGTTCACCTGATTAGTTTGGCTAATCCTCAGATCCCTCTCTTTTCCAAGTTCAGCTTGGAAAGGGATCTGTAGTGGTTTGAATGCAGACAGTGGAGCCAGAAACTTGAGGTAGCATCCAGAGAACATATGTGAGTGAAAGAAAGACAAAAGAGGGAGAGAGATTGAATTTTTTTGTGTGTGTCTGAAATTTTGCATTAGTTTTCTGTTTAGTCTTTTACATGCCAGGCCAGTTCACACATATCAAAAGCAGGTTAAAAGCTGGGCTACCCACATTTTAATGACTTGTGTGAATTCACAAAAATCCCTCCAGCCCAGGTCCCTCAAACTCTTGAGGAGGACGATTCAACATTTGGGTGGAGTTTCAGCTACTATACATTGCCTTTTGAAGTAGTACAGTCCAGGAAGAACATTACCAATATTTTGCAGATTTTATAGCATGACCTGAACTTCAGATCTTCCAAATAGTTGCATGTATTCATTGAATGTCTGTGTTTCAGAGGCCACCTTCAAACATAATGCCAAACTGTAAGCAACTGTGCCAGAGGTTCGGTTTTGTGGTCATCCGAATGCATGAAATCATAAACTGAACCTTTGGTTTGTAGTGAGTTTCGCTGCTGGAACCTCAGGTTTGAAGGTGGCATCATGTCAACTGGATGCTGCTGCCACTGCGGTAACCTGGGTTTTGTGCTGTGGCTGCTCCTGAAACCATAGAAAGGCCAACCCAGAAAAGTGTCAGCTCCATGCCTGCCGTGCTTCTTCTTGCTGACCACCCCTCCAATCACTATGACAGTTGAATGAAGCCTCCATGTTCAGAGGCAGCATACCTTTCATGATCATAAGAACATAAGAAAAGCCCTGCTCAATCAGGACAAAGGCCCGTACAGCCCAACATCTTGCTTCACACAGTCACCAACAAAGTGTATCTCGGAAGCCTTCAAATTGGGGGGAAAGGGCAATGCCCCTTCCCATCAGTGTCATCTGGTGTTCAACAGCATGCCCCCTCTGATCCTGATGGAGATATCCAGCTATCCAGATTAGTAGTCACTGATAGCGCTATCCTCTATGAATTTGTCTAATCCCCTTTTAAACCCATCAAGATTGGTGGACATCACCACATCCAGTGACAGTGAATTCCATAGTTTAACTATATGTAAAGAAGTACTTCCTTTTGTCATTCCCAAATCTCCCAGCATTTAGCTTCAATGGATGACCCCAGGTTCAAATATTGAGAGAGGAAGAGAAACATCTCACTATCCCCTTGATCCACACCGTGCATAATTTTATACATCTCAATCATGCCCTCCTTTACCCACTTTCTTTCAAAACTAAAAAAGCCCAAACCAAATTCAGGGGACAAACCAGGGATGACTAGCCCTGCTTGAGAGTTTCCTGAAGAAACCTAGATTGTCATTGTTGGAGACCAAGCACCGGAATAGATGGATTTTTGGTTTGTCTGGTTAAGCATGGCTGCTTTTGTGTCATCATATCAGCCAATAAGCACAAACAGTTTACCACACTGTGGCATATCCCACAGGCAGCAATTTAAAATGTTCTCCTTGTGGACAACCACTTTGAATGCACCAGCCCTAAGCCTTTTCTGTGCGACTGCTACATTCAAAAACCAAAATCACCATAGGAGAACGTTAAGCCCATGGAGCGGGAACTGGAAACAGAAATGATGCATGAGAAGTGCTTGTTTATCCAAGGCTCTGTGAATGCTGAGCCCTGATGTTCAGTTTTGCATCAGCTGCTGAAGAAAAAGGCAGAATCTCTGCCTGGAAAGAGAGCAGGGGTGTGTGGGAGAAGGAGCTAGGCCAGACCTGGGTCTTGTCAAGGGCTTGATAAGCGTTTATCTGGTAAATAAAAGTGGATTAACTCTGGCTCCCAGAATGGAAAGTCCGCTGAATTATTGTTGCCTAGTCTGTTGGCTCTGTCACCGAGACAGGGAATTCCCCTGAGAGAAGCTCAATTCTACCTTAGGCCAACGAAAAAGGCACCCTTATACCTAAGTGAGCTACCTAATGGCACAGCAGGGAAGCAAGCTTACTAGAGAGCAGGAGGCTGTTGGTTCGAATCCCCTCTGATGTTTTTCCCAGAATTTGGGAAACTCCTATATCGGGCAGCAGTGATATAGGAAGGTGCTGAATGGCATCATCTCATACTGCATGGGAGATGGCAATGGTAAACCTCTCTGTATTCTACCAAGAAAACCACATGGCTCTGTGGTCGCCAGGAGTCGACACCAACTCGACGGCACAACCTAACCTAAACCTTAGTGAGAAGAGACCTATGCTGACTCTATGCTCTCTATAATTTTATTTGTTTAATCCTTTTTTTTCTAAACAAAAAAGTCTCAAGTGTGTTAGCCTTTAGTTGTAGTACTCCTTCCCCTTATTATTTTGGGGACAATTGATCTTCATCTTCTCCAACACTACAACATCCACTTTGAAAAGGGGCGACCATCTCGTCCCATACCGTAGCCAGTATTTGAACCAGAGATTTGTGCCGGGAAATCACAATTTTAAACAGTTTCATTTTTTGTTCCTTTCCCAATAATTCCCAGCACAGATTTCTCCTTATATGCAGTTCTTGTTTCCTGGTACCTAAATCACCGTATTCTCCTCTTCTTTCTGCATCTTCTTCTTTTCGTATCAGGTCTATTCAATTGCAAGCCCCTAAACATGGATCTGTGTTGTTTTTAATCTTTGTACTGTGCCTAGGAAATTTTTAGGAATAACCAGGGGTGTGGGCAACAGTGGCAACCCTACCCACCCCCTATCATAGATTACCTGCCCCCCCATTTTGTCTGGGGATTATGGGAGTTGAAGTCCAACATCTGGAACCCAAGTTTGAGAACCGCTGGGTTTAATACTGTGGGCAGATCATCAGCATATCAGAGCAGAGCTTTGCCTAACAGATCTATTTGAAAGGCGTGGGGGCTAGCCATAATATATCACACAGCTTCTGAATATCTCCTCTTTCCCCCGATACTTCATCCCTCTTCCAACTCCTCTTTCTTTTAGTCAATGAATACATCTTTTAATCAACTTCACTTGAGCTTCTCTATAGTTTCCCTTCTCTCACCAAATCACCTCCAGCCCCAGTCTGTTTTGTGTTAGGAGCTTATGTTTCTTGGAGCGTAGCTTAGTGCCATTTTTAAGTTCAAGACCCCTCTGAGTGGTGAGAATGGGGTTTGGCCCAAGTGATTTTTGTACAGCATCCACTACCACCCTAATCCCTTGTTTGTGCCCCCCACCCACTCACCCCAGTACAAAAGATGCTCTCTTGTACATCTGTTTTTAATTAATGTGTTCATCTGACCAATGCTGGTAAAAATCGAAACTTCCAGTGTCACTCAGGCTAGGTCCTTCAAGGCATACAAAGTTTTGTGTATTTGTGTGGAAGAAATTCAAGAGCATTTTTCCCCCTGCTTGCATGCTGTTGTGCAGCACAGATTTCCATGTTTTAAGAAACAAAACCCCATTTCATTTCAATTCTCCGTGTATGGCCTTGCCATTTGGACGTACTGTTTACAGTTGTATTTCTCATGTATATACACATCTGCAAACTGAGGATAATATCATGGCCCTGATCCTGATTGACAGCTGGGACTCCAACTCCGACGGGGAGTTTTCGGTTAGATCCATATCATTGGTATTGGCGGCTGAGATGGAGGCTCTGGGCCCTGGTACAAGTTAAAAGGTAAAGGTAAAGTGTGCCATCAAATCGATTTTGACTCCTGGCACTCACAGAGCCCTGTGGTTTTTCTTTGGTAGAATACAGGAGGGGTTTACCATTGCCTCCTCCCACGCAGTCTGAGATGATGCCTTTCAGCATCTTCCTATATTGCTGCTGCCCGATATAGTACCAGTGGAGATTCAAACCGGCAACCTTCTGCTTCTTAGTCAAGCATTTCCCCACTACGCCATTAAGTGGACGTACAAGTTAAAACATAATATAAAAACAATATAAAACAGTTAAAGTTCATAAAACAGATACAAATCTCAATGAATAAAAACACATTAAAATTTAGATTTCAATTACAAACCTGGGAAAACAGGTACATCTTCAGGCTCCTCCTATAAGCATAAACCAGCTGGTCACCTTCATCCCCAGAGATTGCAGTACCTTCTGAGCTGGACTCACCCAAGTGATCAACAACAACAAATATTTATAGACCGCTTTTCAACAAAAGTTTCCAAAGCAGTTTACATAGATAGATAGATAGATAGATAGATAGATAGATAGATAGATAGATAGACAGACAGATAGATAGATAGACAGATAGATAGATAGACAGATAAAATGGATCCCTGTCCCCCAAGGGTTCACAGTCTAAAAAGAAAACATAAGATAGACACCAGCAACAGCCACTGGAGGGATGCTATGCTGGGGTAGATAGGGCCCGCATGTCAAATGACATTCTCCAGTGACTGCTCACTGATGCAGGAGGTGGTGAGGAAACAGTAGAGTGCTTGGCTCTAGTCCTGGATGCTGTTCCTTTAAGAATCTTCAGCCTACAAAAGAGGGTGGAGCCTGTAAGGGGTCATCAAAGCCAAGAGATGGAAAAGGGCTCAGTTGGAGTTGAGACTCCTTACGGACTGATCACTTGGAGCTATCCCTGGTCCTGGTTCTCAGTATAAGGGTGGAACCCAATCTACAAGGAAGAAACGATAAGGCTAGAAGAACTGTGAACAGTGGCCAATATGGCAGCCCTGTGTGGCAAAATGGAAACACTTCTCTTCCCCATTTGAAAATGTTTCATGAACTTACCCACATGAATGGGTCTAATTTGGAAGAGTTGAGAGTGGGTTGTCCCCTACTGGGAAGAGACTTGGTCCTTCCAGGCCACTCATCATTCATGCCTTGCATTTTGCCTTACATTTTGGTCAGCTACTGCTTGGGTGCCCCCACTCTCTTAAGCCATTGAGAGTGCATGGGGGTCTGCACAAACAGTCTGGGTTTGTGGTACATCTGAGCAAGAGAAGGAAGTCTTGAAGACCGAATTGTGACTTACATTAGGCCTGTACACCGGCCTGTTCTCTGGTTCTGCACAAAGCTGGATTACCACAGAGGCAATAGAGGCAATTGCCTATGGCGGCAAATCCTGGAGTAATGGCAAGTTATTTTTTTTTTAACTTTTAAAATTCCCACCGCATGGCGGCAAGAGCTCCAAGTGGGCCTGCCCGCCTCCCAAATCCTGTCGGGTGGTCCAAAATTGACCCAACCTCTGTCATTTGGGAGGAAGATGGGCTCGTGTGAGGAGGTCTCTCGCTGCCATCTCCACCGCCCACACCCAGCAGCAACTGCACCCAGCCCGACAGGATTCGGGAGGTGGTTGCCTACCTGGAGCTGTGGCCACTATCCCTGCTGTGCAGCGGCAGTTTTAAAAAGTTTTTTAAAAAGATTTAACTCCCCCCGCCCCAGGAGTGGCACATCTTGGCTGCCTATGGTGGCAAAAAGCTTAATCCGCCCCTGTTTCTGCAGATCAGAAGCAAAAACAACAAGGCACAGCACACCATAGGAACTTGGAAAGCTGCTTTATACCGAGTCAGACCATCGGTCCATCCAACTCAGTATTGCCTCCACTGACTGGCAGTGGCTCTTCAAGGCTTCAAGCAGGAATCTCCCCCAGCCCTACCTGGAGATGCCAGGGAATGAACCTGGGGCCTTCTGCATGCAAGCAGATACTCTAACATTCAGCTATGATCCCCATCCCCTAAGGGGAACATCTTACAGTAGACGGTGCTCACGTGTAGTCATAAGAACATAAGATCAGGCCCAAGGTCTATCTAGTCCAGCATCCTTTTCCCCACAGTGGCCCACTAGATGCCTCTGAGGGAAACCCACAGGGAAGAGATGAAGGCATGCCGTCTCTCCTGCTATCGCTCCTCGGCAATTTGTAGCCTGGAGATAGACCATAACCATCAAGGCTAGTAGCCACTGATAGACTTGTCCTCCATGAATGTGTCTCTGTCCCTTTTTATTTATTGTTAAATTTATTTGTTTACTGTTAAATTTATACTCCACCTTTCATTAAGAAAATCCCAAGGCGGCTCACAATAAAATTTAAAAACACGATTATTAAAAAGACACATTAAAATATTTAGCTACAAAGTATAAAAACAAATCTGATTTTTAAAAAATAAATTAAAACACAAGCATAAAAAGCTTTTAAAGCCATCCAAGCTGGTAGCCAATACCACACCCTGTGGCAGAGAATTCCACAGATCAATTCTGTGCTGTGTTGAAAAAGCACTTCCTTTTGTTGGTTCTACATTTCCGAATCATCCATCCCGCTGCAACCAGGGCAGACCCTGCTTAGCAAAGAGGACAATTCATGCTTGCTACCACAAGAGCAGTAGTCCTCTCCCAAATAATATACGTACTATTGCATGCCTTAAGAGTAGCTCTTCCATACTTTGGCCTTGACTTGTGCCACACTTCCCCAAAATTGGCCCCCACTGAAGATAAACATGGAATCAGCACTGTCTACTGATCGAGGGACTTGCCGAGGG
Source organism: Hemicordylus capensis (assembly GCF_027244095.1). Lineage (NCBI taxonomy): Eukaryota > Metazoa > Chordata > Lepidosauria > Squamata > Cordylidae > Hemicordylus > Hemicordylus capensis. Next base: position 22,037,651 of record NC_069664.1, on the reverse strand, counting down.
GGGGGGGGAGAACCTTCTCCACTTCTCTTATCCTTCTTGCCAACCTTGGCCCATTGTGAGAGTGGAGCTGGCACACAACACAGCCTTAGGTGCCAAGAGATTTGTTATGTGTCAGACAAAAGGAAACAGCTGCCACTGAGTTAGCCACGTAGAGCGCCCAATAAAAGAAATGAATTGCCCAATTAAAACGAATGGCTCGGTGAACTAACCGCGGCCAGATACATCTTCTCAGGGCCTGAGGAGTTCCTATCACTGTCCCTCGAACATGCCCCATCCCATCCAGAACACGCCTGGTAATGAGCACAAGTTATGAATGGCTTTCTCCCTCCACCCCGGCTTCTCACTGATGTTTGGAGACTTCCCCCGCAAGCAGCTGTTTCCTATTACCCGTAAGGGCTGACAAGGTGCAGGCCTGGAGCTGAGCCTCCTTTGGCAGGTAATTTTGACAAGGCGCAGAGGGCAGGAGCCGGGTGTCTCTGATGGGTTTCCGGTCCTGTTATCAGGCCAGCTTGGCACTCCCTCCAGCCCAGACAGAGCTGCTGTCGTCTGTAGATCAAGTCCATTTCTGAGAGACAGAGTGCGTGGGCGGATGAGTTGGGAGGTAGTTTTGTCTGGTGAAGAACAGTGTTCGTTTCTTCAGGTGAGGAATGGTGGTGGATATGCTACAGGGCTTTCCCCCCCGTTGCATGGGAGGTTAGACAGACACAGGATGGTTTTATGTTTTGGCAAAAGCAGCTGCATAGAATTAGAGCCATGTTACCATACCCTGGGAGATTTCACAGATGAAAATGGGGACATCCATGTAACTCTCCTGTTCCCCACCTCCTCAAGGATCATGCATCACAGAAAGCTGTCGTCTACTTGTATGCCGCCTCCATTTACTCTTCAATAACTTCTCCGGAATTAACTGCATGGCCTGCATTTCTCCTACATTTAGGGAGGTGGCCGTAGCTCAGTGGAAGAGCAGCTGCTTTGCATGCAGAAGGCCCCACGTTCTATTCCCGGTGGCATCTCCAATTAGGGCTGGGAGAGACTCCTGCCTGAAATCTTGGAGAGCTGCTGCCAGTCATTGTAGACAGTGCTGAGCTGGATGGACCAGCAGTCTGACTCAGTATAAGGCAGCTTCCTATGTACCTTCAGAAGCAGGGTATATTAGTAATCGCATGGCAGTGTTTTTAAAAACTTGGTAGAATGAATGTTTGCAGCCTGGTCAGAAGTAAGCTTGCAATTTACTCAGAAGTAGCTTCAGAATGGCACAGCGGGGAAATGACTTGACTAGCAAGCCAGAAGTTGCCGGTTCGAATCCCTGCTGGTATGTTTCCCAGACTATGGGAAACACCTCTATCGGGCAGCAGCAATATAGGAAAGATGCTGAAAGGCATCATCTCATTCTGTGTGGGAGGAGGCAATGGTCAACCACTCCTGTATTCTACCAAAGACAACTACAGGGCTCTGTGGTTGCCAAGAGTCGACACCGACTCGACGGCACACTTTACCTTTAGGCAAGCAAGCATAGAATTGCAACTTCTGGTAAAACAGGAGGTGTGGACTTGCCTCACTTCCATCCCATGATAAGTAATTACGGCAACAAATGCAGACCGACAGCAGGGCTGAGAAGGCCTTTGAGGGCTGCCTAGGCTGATTGGGAGTGATGGCAACTCAAGAGATGTTGGATGTTAGATCTCCAGGGTCCAGACAACTCAAGAGATGAAAGCATGGGAGTAAGGGGGGGAAGCCTCAGGTGGCCCCCAGAAGTGCCTATGAGCACTGATAGCCCAGGGATATTTGTCCCATGCTCCATATTTGACTGTTGGGCCACATGTAGCCTGGTGGGCTATCAATCAAACAAGTCTGACCAAACCCATCACCAAATCCTCATTTTTAAAAACTTCTTGTACAGAAACACAGAGCTCCTATTATGCCTGAGCTGGGAGGGTTAATATTTTTTAGGCACAGAGTTCTTTGTGGTGTTTCCAAAAGAAAACAAAGATTGCAATCTCCCCCAGTTTGGAGGATTGAATTCCAGGTGAACCATATGAAATGGAGCTTTTACACTGAATACTCTTTGTGTGGCTTGCCTTGACCTGCCAGTGATCTAGAGAATTTTCATATGCATGCAACATGGGAATTTGTTGAGTGTCGGGTTTAATCACAAGGAGACTTTTAAAATATTCTTCTCCTCGTCCAAGGCGCGATGTTATCCAATCCTCAATAACCAATTCAAGGGAAAGAGATGAAATTTCCAAAATTACATCAGATGCATGTAGAAAGGGGCACATTGTTATTTATAGAGCACTGCTAAACACACAGGGCACTATACAAACATCCCCATTCATCTCCAAATCAACCCTTTCGGGTGGGTCATTGATTCTTCCCATTTGACAGTGATGGAACCAAGATGATCAGATTCTAAGCAAAGACCCCTCACTGGGCTATTTCAGATGCCACATAGAACCTCAGTTAAAGCTGGGCTCAGTGCAATGTCCCTGAATCTCAGAAACACCTGCTTCCCCTTCCCATGTCTGCATGAGCATCTACTTCCTACCTAGGTTAAAATAACCCCAAACTGGTCTTGTTGTCCAAACCCACCAATTGTGGCTTATTCTAACCTACTTAATTCAAATAACCCGAGCTCTGGTTGCCATTAACTTCTGTGGTGTAAGTAGGTGGATGATATGCCAGTGGTGGAACTGGGTCTGTGAAGAATTGATTCCCAGAAACAAGAGGCATAGTTAAAAATTGTTTATATTTCTAAATATTGTTTGGTCTGGTGAAGTTAGTGAGTTAGGAACATAGGAAGCTGCCATATACTGAGTCAGACCATAGGTCCATCTAGTTCAGTATTGTCTACCCAGTCTGGCAGTGGCTTCTCCAAGTTTGCAGGGAGGAATCTTTCTCAGCCCTATCTTGGAGAGGCTGACAGGGAGGGAACTTGGAACCTTCTGCTCTTCCCAGAGCGGCTCCACCCCCTAAGGGGAATATCTTACAGTACTCACATTTCTAGTCTCCCTTTCATGTGCAACCAGGGTAGAACCTGCTTAGCTAAAGGGACAAGTCATGCTTGCTACCACGAGACCAGCTCTCTTCTATTAGAGTTAAGCATGGCAACCACTGCCAGGTACTTAGATTGACAGGAGGAGTTCGATAGATGTGAGTCAATTGTAAGTTAATGATCAAGGAGGAAGGTGGGAGAAATACTCAGACTGAAGGATACTAAACTGTAAGGTTGTTCACATGATGGTGCTGGGGAGGTTTGGCAGGGAGGCAGGCTCCTACCTGCCCCCCCCCCCACATGATCTCCTGTCCCCTCAATGCTCTGCCAATAATGTGGCACATAATCAGTGCCACAGTGACAGAGGAGGAAATCCTTGGGCATCCCACAATGCATTGAGGGATTTCCCCATGGCCGGGTGCTTTTGCTTACCAGCTCTGTGGATCTTCGGGCTATAAGACACTTGAGTGTTCACAGGAGCAGGGAGTGGGGGAAGAAGGGCATGCTCTTGCCCTTCTATCTCACTATAAGCCTGGGTACAAAACCCAGGCTGCCCCAGTGAAGAGTGTCGGGATTGGGTAGGGCTGCTCGTGTGAACAGCCTTCATATCTATTTGTGTGTTGAACTGTGTATTTCTTGGAAAGGATCAGCTTTTGTTTGTGTGTGTGTGTGTGTGTAACAATAAACCCTCCGTATTTTAAAACTATTTGGACTTTCTCAATTGGAGTAGCATCCCATGCCTATAGCATCCCCCCCACTACAAGGCTGGTAGATATGACAGGAGAAAACTATTGAAGATAAATGGTGGCAGGAGATACAGGAACCATCAGGGGAGCTTGCATGATTTTTGTGTTTTTTTTAAAAAAATGAAATTAACAGTTCTGGAGTTGGAGGGGGTGCTTGATTTCCTTGCCCCCACTGTGATCCCGATCTTACCAGGAGAGGCAATGTGTGTCTGTGCACAACACCCTCCACCCAGAAGTCCTTCTTCTGCACAAAGCCCAGTTCATCAAAGTGCTGGGTAATTTGCTAGTAAGTAAGTCATAATGATAGGAAATCCATCAGCATTGTTAGATAACTGCTTGAGAGGCTACAAGTCAATGAGGGCAGTATTGGCTTTGGTCCAGCTAAATGTAGGGCCAGACCAGATAAAATGTGGTAGATTCCTGATTGGATTTCCTGAAGGTTTTCCCAAGCTTAGAAGCAGATACGGGGAAGAGGGAGGGATTGTATCACTGTGGCCCTCACTGAAACTGCTTTTTAATTAATGAACCAGCTGATGTTTTGGAAACTCCCCTGCATAAGCCCCGATCTAGCCTCTGAGGGTTGGAAGCGGGGAAATGAGAGTTGCTATCTAAAAGAGCACATGTGTGGTTCTGGAGGAGATGGAGGAAGGGATAGGAATATATGAATGGGCCTTATGATGAGTCAGAACACTGGTCCATCTAGCCCAATATTGTCTACACTGACTGGCAGTGGCTCTCCAAGACAGGAATCACTCCCAGCCCAACTTGGAAATGCCAAGGAGTCAACCTGGTACCTTCTACATGCAAGCACGCAGATGCTCTTCCACTGAGCTATGGCCCCATTCCTTACGGGGAATATTTTACAGTACTCACATGTAGTCTCCTGTCTAGAGATGTGAAGACCGGGGGGGGGGGTATTTTTTTCCCCCAGTGGGGGAGGAAACTCACTGGTTTGGACTCCGAACTCCCTCTCAGTAATCCTCTGCTTTGCTGCCCATGCTCTCCTGCAACAGTTCTGGAATCCCACAGAAGTCATTCAGGTCTTCTACAGTTTTGCTGCAGACAGAAAATGAAAAAACAAACACACACACACAAACTACAGAAGGCACCAAGCTCAGCTTGATATCCTTTCCAGGTAGGCATCCTTCTCATTAAGGGCCAGCCCTGCCTGAGTGAAACGGCTGAAATAAAATTCGCCCAGGATGGCTGCCCTGAATCAATACCTCTCCCCATATCACATACAGCTGCTTTTGAGCTGTGAAGAAGACTTCAGGAGAAGAGGGCAACCATGATGATCAGGGGCCTGGAGCACATGAGGCTAGGCTACAGCATCTGGGGCTTTTCAGTTTGGGAAAAACTAGGGTGAGCATGATACAGGTGCATAAGATTATTCATGGAGTAGAAATTGCGGACAGAGAGAAATTTTTCACCTTCTTTCACAACGCTGGAACCAGGGGTCACCCCATGAAAAAGCTGGCTTTTTAATTACATTTGGATCTAGGTTTGATGTGGGGTTACTGACATTGAGCCGTCCTTCTAACGACTGGGCAGGTGGGGTGGCAGGCAGGTGGGGTGGAAGTCTGCACTCTGCAGAAGCCTGACTTTCCCACAGACAAACTCCACAATCCACACACCCAGACACTCCATCACTGCCTCAGGGAGTGTGGAGGCGCAGGGGCTGGGTCACATCATCGTGGTCCCTGGAAATCCCACAATGAACCATGTGAGTGTGGGGTTCATTGCAAGGATCCCCCCCAGCGTCAGGCAGGCATCCATCAGTCTTTCAGCACCAGTTGAAAACTTCCGGTGCTGACAGACAATATGGATATGAACACGACAAATATGACTAATATTTATATACCGCTTTTCAACAAAAAGTTTCCAAAGTGCTTTACATAGATGTGTAAATGATCAGCTCAACGCGGCTAAGGGAGCTCTTGCTCCCATGACTCATTTAGGAGGTGGACTCCCTAGGTGGGTTTGCTGCCGAGATGCCACCAGGAGCTGGTTGGCTTCCGGAGGTTCCCATGGACCAGCTCTCCCCTCCCATATTTGATGCTTGCCAGAATAGTCAAAAGATGCCAATTACTCAATTTTCAACTTTTGAAGTAAAATTGCACATCAAAACATGAATTCAAATTTTCAAGACTGGAAATGCTTTTGAATATTGGAGAAATTCTTTACAGATTGCACTCAAGCACAGAAACTATATGAATTGAAGTGTAAGTTGTAGAGAGCCTATTGGAATTGGACTCAGATCTGAGTTCATATCCCTAACCATTTTAGAACTGGGGTAGATTTGGACCACACTTTATCTCTCAACCTTAGCTGCTTCACAGTATGAGGATAAAATAATATAAACCCATCTACTTGACATGCAGCTCATGGTAAGATGTACGGGCAACAGAGGGGCTCATTCCATTTGATCATTCATTTCAACATGATCACCAGCATCATCAGAAATTATGTTTTGAATTATATGTTGTATTTTCTTGAGCTCAGAAAAAGAGAAAGTTTTGGAGCACTGAGATACAGGCTGGTAGCTTTGGTCTCATCATTTCTGGAAACCAACATACTTTCCAAAGCACAAACTGCAGCCAAGACTAACAGCTAGTGGGAAAATTGAAAATAAACATGCTGCGGTACAAGATTCTCAACCTGGTTAGAACTTCTGAGAAAGTCCACATGGCCTCTGAGTCAGAGGGAATTGATCCTAAGTGTTATCCCACTAGACTGAGAAGGCTCTTGGGGAGGAAGAGGTAGACCATGATGGAATGGGAGAGTGGAATTAACACGAGAAATTCCCAGATAATTTATCAGCATTCATGTCCCCTAAGTGATCTTGAACACAGTGTGCTGAGGCTAAATGCTCTGAAACAGAAGTCTGGCTATCAAAACAGAAGCCTGGATCAAATCTTCATTTTAAACAGCCTTCTCTCACAAGGGATTTATTGTCCTACTGGTTGCAACAATAACCACCAGGGCAGACCATATATTTTTAAGGGTGTGTCTGGGAAGGTCAAAATCTCAGCCCTGGCTTGCTATGCTCCCCAGGGGCATATAATGGTGTAAATATAATGTAAATATAATGGTGACTGGTGGTGCGGCTGGGACAGGGCTGGGGGGTCTTCAGGGGTCACCTGCTACCCCCTTTTCCGGCCACCTGACTCCACACACTGCTTGGAAGCAGCACACATGGAGAACATGGCTGCCACAGTGGCTGAAAGCAGAAAGGTGGCTGCGGCCAGGTCCAGCAGCTCAAACTCTTTGAGGAGGGGGCATCCCTTGCCCTGATGCCCTACTCCACAGGAGCACAGCCATCCCAGGCAAAGACATTTGGTGGCACGATTGTGAGAACAGCCCTACATCTCTTCTCTGCATGTTATAAGATTGTTCTCACTGCAAAATTGGGGGGGGGGGAGCAGAAGGGAAGGCAGGCGCTTTCTTTCCTGCTGCCACATGGCATAGGCCTCCTCTGGGCTCTGCCGCTCACATGTCCACATGAGGAGCAGTGCAGTAAGCAACAGAGCTCAGATGGGAGGTGGTAAGACACACTGGATCCTCCAGGATCCCACAATGCAATCTGCAAGCAGCAGAGTGGCTACCCTCAGCACTGCAGCAGCTCCACTCTGCCTGGCCACTGTTTTCCCCAACTCTATGATAAACATGGCCGCCCAAGAACAGTGTTGGAAGCAGTAGCACACAGAACCAATGGAGGAGGGGTTTGTTCTCCTCCTACCTCACTTTTAACCTGAGTAGCTGATCCGGGCTACCCAGGGATGGAGCTTCTGGGTTCGGAGGGCTGCTGCAGAGGTCCAGTGTTGACCAAGGTTGCTCTGATCATGAGAAGAGTGTTACTGTTTTCCTATGTGTGTCTATGCTGCAAAACATATTCCAGGCATGTATGTATGTGTGTGATGATATCTTAAGGCCAACCCCAAATTATTAATAGCTCACAATCCTCCAAAGCCCAAATTCGACCCTGGCTTTATCAAGACAATTTAACACAAAGTAGGTAAAGTAATTTAAGAACTAAGCATAGCTATGAGAGCGATATGTCTGTACAGTGCAAGCCATAGACTGACAATAAGCCTTCCCATTTGTAATAATGTCGAACAAAGCTCTGGAGAGAAATTGGATAAAATAAATGTTCTTTAGTTTTTTTCTAATGCTCTCTGACTCTCAGCCAAGAGCTTAGCAAGTCTTCCTGAGAATTACCTTCTGTTATTGGCGGGGGGCAGGGGAATGGGGAATAGCTTCCCTTTCTCTAAGACATTACAAGCTGGTGAAAATACCACCCAGCTGAGACTACTTATATCAAATGTTCCCTTGAGTTTATGTGCTCCTCATCAAATGCAATAGGTGAGTATAATGGCTTCCCTATTCAATGGTTCTTAAGCTGTAGCTTAATGCTGAAGAGCCAGTCGTTTCATAGACATTGGCTGCTGAAGAGGCAAGCTGCTTTTCAGTGTACATTTTAAAACTGTTAAGTGAAAAGCAGCTTACCTTTTCAGGTATGCAGAGATCTGGTGGTCCTGGCTGTCAGGTTCTTTTGATGCCATCCAGCAACCCTTCACTCCTTGATGAATTTGGTTAGTTACTAGGACGGTGCAAAGGTTCAGAGGTCTATTTGACCCCAAAGTGAATAGGCTCGATTTGACCCAACCGGATCCCATGTGACCTGAAATGAAGTCCAGCCCCTGGACTTTGGGGCTGACATCTAGGGCCTCCACAGCCGCTGAGTGCCCCCAAATCCTCTTTAGACTACCCTGGGTGGTGTGGTCACCCAGCGGACATGATGATGCTTAATTTGCAGGGGAGGGGAGCCTCCAAAGGCCTTTAGGTCCAGGCTCTAAAATTACCAAGGTGCACCTCTGGATGAAGTGTCATCATTTGGGGTCTAAGTAGACCCAAAACTGTTCCTGTGTTTACCAGGCGGATGGGTCTCATTTATTTTTTATTTCCAAAAGACTACCATGTTTTTTCTCTCGGTCCTCCTATGCAATTCTTTGCAGGTGCTGCTACTATGGCCACAGTCACTGGAAACACTATGATTTCCAGGAGCATTCTCACTGTTCCCAGGACAGCACCAAGAAAAGAGTCTTTTGGCAGTCCGTAACTGATGGAGCCAGAGAAAATGTACCATCTTCCAAGGTCAATTCACTCAGATTATTCACCCCCCCCCTTTTTTTTACTGTTTCCCTCTACATTCACTGGAAAGCAGAGCTGTGCCAAATATGCATCAGTTTCTGTTTTTTTTTAATTCAAATCTAACAATTTTGGTGGTATAGACATGTCTCTCTAAAGGGAATTGAGTGTGCAAAGGGCCACTTTTAAAAATATATATATATATTGTTCGTTCCTATGGTTTCCTCTGGCTGTTGCTTCTTTAATCCTATTTCCTCACCCATCTGGATTCTATTTCTTTTAGAACTAACCATGCTGGTGATCACATCCAATTTTGATGAGATGGTTAAACAGAGTGGTGTCATACTCCTATGGCTGATGTCACTGGGTGTCAGTAAACAAAATCACAGCCAATCAGATTTGGCTGCATTGGTACAACTGAGGGCCAGTGAGGACAACTGAGAGTACATGGCAGCAATTTAAACAACTAAGCCCTCATTTTTCTAAATCATGAAAAAGGGGAGATGTTTTCAACACTGTCAACATGTTTGTTTATGGGAAATGATGAGTAATCTCAGCTAGGAAATCAATGTCAGTTCAGTCCTAACAAAATAGTCTTAAATATCTGAATATCTTCCTGAAACCTATGTCCACAACATTCCTGAAAAGCTGGAAGCCAGGATTAAACCTGTTCATCTAGGTTGTATGCCATGTGTGACATGCACACACAGGGCACTTGTGACTCTATGTCTTTAGGAATAAATATTTCCCACTGCAACATGTTTATTGGAAGGGCCAAAGGAATTGAACAATTTCTTCATCTGTGAACAAGAGCAAAGCTAGCAACTGTGGGTGGAGGCTGGGAACGATTCACGTAGACATTTCTGGGTCTCTCTGTGGGAGCGAATGGCCACTGCATCAATCAACGACTAAGGGTTTTGTGATGTAGATGACGTTGCATTCCGTCTGAGAATTAGCTGCAGCCAAATGCACCCACTCACATATTTTCCAGAGACATGTTCCTGCACGTGTACTGCAGAACACAGGAGGAACCCTGTGAACGGAACTTCCCTTTCTCCATCTTTTTCTGACCAGTTCATCCTGCTGTTTCAGAAAAAGGCTGAGAGAGATTCTTGCCTGCAACCTTGGAGGAGCTGCTGCCAGTCTGTGTAGACAATACTGAGCTAGGTGGACCTATGGTCTGACTCAGTACATGACAGCTTCCTGTGTTCCTATGTTCGAGTAAATACAGATATAACCTGTTTTAAACCTGTATTTTTAAAGGGGGTCATCCTGAATTCAGAGTAGTCATCTGTTTGGGTAAATATGGTATTATCCTTCACCTCAGACAGCAAAATATCTGGGACCGCCCATGTCTAAAGCAGCCTCTAGCATGACTGCATGGTAAAGGAACATAGAAAGCTGCCTTGTACCAAGTCAGACCATTGTTCTATCTCATTGAGTATTGCCTACAACCTTGGAGAAGCCGCTGCCAGTCTGTGAAGACAATACTGAGCTAGGTGGACCAATGGTCTGACTCAGTATATGGCAGCTTCCTATGTTCCTATGACTGGCAATAGTACTGCAGGTTTCAGGCAGGAGTCTCCCCCAGCCCTACCTGGAGATGCTGCCCAGGATTGAACCTGGGACCTTCTCCATGCAAGCAGAAGCTCTTCTGCTGAGCTATGGCCCTTTCCCCTAAGAGGAACATCTTATAGCGCTCATATGTAGTCTCCCATCCAAATTCAAACCAAGGCAGACCCTGCTTAGCAAAAGGAACCGTACCTGCTTGCTACCGCAAGACCCCACCTCCCCCACATATCCACCCCACATCTCCACCCCACAGCCCTATGCATGTGTGTCTTCCCTCCGATCTTCCCTCGATTTTTAGAACACACAAACAAGGACTGACTTGATGAGAACAGCTGGGAATATCCAAGACTGAATTTGACAAGCCAACGCACCCCACAATCCCAGCTGAACCAGACAACAACACAGCTTGGCAAATGGTTTTATCACCTCTGTACATCTTAGGGGCTGGTTGCCAGATTTGGTGTTTGTGTGTGGTAGTGGGGGCGGTCAAGTGTTTGAGGAATTAAAGCAATCGCGCAATACTGCTGTAGAGTTCCCACCGCATTATGAAACCGCGATCTCACTCGTCTATTTCATTTTACACCAGGGTAGAGCATGACTGGGCTGCTGTTGGCAGGCCCTCTTCCTTCAAATTGCGAAGTCTGTTATACACACGTAGAGCTGAGTACCATAAATTGTTCCAGTGTACGGATTTGTGGAGTGTACTGTGTCTCTCCCTGCTTCCTTCCCTCCCACTCAAAGGAAGGCAGGAGCCAAAATTTATTCCAGCTGGGTACAAAAACTACGATCCAGCATCGACCCTTATCTGTTACTGAGGGAATGCATCAGCTAATGAATTCTGCACAAGTGATGGTGATAATTCACAGAAGGTTTCCCCCCCCATAATAAACACGTGTGGAATAATGGGGTTTTTTTTTTGTGTGTGTGTGTGTGTGTGAGAGAGAGAGAGAGAGAGAGAGAGAGAGATGCTTTTGTTTAGGATTTGATGAAAGATGATGTTACAGCCAATCCTGACTGCAAGCAATGCTGGGCAGCCATTTTGTACACACACACCCCAAAACATACTGGAGGGGGGAAAGACAATAAAGAGCATGTGTGAAGGTTTCTTATGATATTGCACGGGATCCCAGTCCATTTCCAGGCCCAATTCAAAGGGCAAGCTTTAATCTTGTGCTGTGTACCTGAAAGTGTGCCTTGCCTCATATGTCCCTGCCCGGACCTTAAGATCTCCATCAGAGGCCCTGCTCTGAGTGTCCTTACCAAATGAAGTGAGGTGGGTGGCAACTAGGGAGAAGGCATTTTGGTGGTAGCACCCTGTTTATGTAACAGCCTCCCTAGTGAGGTTCACCCGGCACCCTCACTATGGTCTTTTAGGCACCAGGTGAAGACTTTTTAAAAAAAAATTAAACCAGGCTTTTTACAGTTTTAAAAATTCTGATGTTCTAAAGCTTGCTTTTAATTTTTACATGTTTTAATTTGTATATTATTGATTTTGTTTTGTGAACCTCCCCAAAAACACATACCATGGGATGGATATAAAGTTATATTATATTATATAGCAATAAGATAAAGCTATTTTATTTATTATTTTATATTGCTTTGGTGCATACAACCTTTTTTAAGTTTAATGGCAGTGCCTTGGACCAGCCTTTACCAACCAAGACCTGCATCATGTTCCTCCACGCCACTAGTCCTGAGTACAAAGTGTATGCGAGAAAATAATTTGCAATTCTGCTGTGCTTGTAATTTTGAACTTCTCCTATTTCTTACATAGAAACATAGCATGCTGTCTCATACTGATTCAGACCATTGGTCCATCTAGCTGAGTACTGTCTAGAGTCAGGGAAGAAAACTGGCCCTGTGGTAGCAAGCATGACATGTCCCCTTAGCTAAGCAGGGTCTGCCCTGGTTGCATATGAGTGGGAGACTACATGTGTGAGCCCTGGAAGATATTCCCCTTAGAGGATGGAGTCACTCTGGGAAGAGAATCTAGGTTCCAAGTTCCCTCCCTGGCAGCATCTCCAAGATAGAGCTGAGAGAGACTTCTGCCTGCAACCTTGGAGAAGCCACTGCCAGTCTGTGTAGACCAGGGATTCTCACTGCTGGGTCCCCGGATGTTATTGGACTTCAATTCCCATAATCCCCAGCCCCAGTAGCCTTCAGTTGAGGATTATGGGAGTTGAAGTACAATAACATCTGGGGACCCAACATTGAGAATCCCTGGTGTAGACAATAGTGAGTGAGATGGACCAATGGTATGACTCAGAGTCAGTTTATGGCAGCTTCCTAATAATGAGGGAATTTCCTCATTATGGGAATATAACCACCTGAGGTTATAAGGGAAAAGGTAAGCCTAACCCAGTCTAGGGATGCCCAACCCCAGTGGGGCAGTATTGCTTAGCTCTGTTATTTACCCCAGCTGTTAGCTAAAGTTAAGGGAGCGAGTGCTCCCTTTCCCCGGGCCACTTGCTTGTGTGCAAACACAGGCTGCTTGCAGGCAGCCACACAGAGAGACAGGTGCCTAGAGTGTCCATCTCTTGGGGGAATGCCCCAATGCATAGCACAATCGCACATGTCCTGGCCTCAAATCAATCTGCCCAGCGCACTCCCACCAACAAAACAACAATTGTCTGGGGGGAAGGCTAGGTTTGGGAAGCCTTTCCCCAATCCCCCTGCCCCCCCCCCCCCCGCTTGGTAAGTCATGTGAATGGCCCTGATTAATTATAAGATGTTAGGAAGGGATGGGCAACTACAGCAGAACAACAAGCCAACGGAGGGTTAAGGAGGTCAAAGAAGTAGTTCCAATTGCGTTCTCATGTGCTGCAAATCTGCTGGAGGGCTTAAAAATCAGGATATAAATTTTCCTATCTTTAGTGATTGACATGCTTGGGTGAGTACCAAGCACCTCCGTTTTAAAATGGCCCTTTCTGAGTGGGCAGTCCACAACTGTAGGCGTGTCCCAAATCAACATGGAATTTGGCTATACCACCCATTCTTCCATTAACCCAGTCTCTCTAACCAAGGAGAACTAGGAAATATCTGTTGCTACTATGCTTTTTAATTAATTAATTAATTAATTAATATGAGATACTGCTTTTATTGTATTTTATTTCATTTTATTTGCAGAGGCAGCAGATATGCGAGTACAGCGTATTCCAGGCTTCTGATCCTCTGTGTATATTTAGCTGACCAAATATTTTCCCAAGTGACTTGAACAATTATTCACAGAGATCTTTCCCAGCCATGACAATGAGAGATAGCAAAGGCACATAAACAAACAGAGGGGCATTCTTCTGGGAGGCGGTGGCTGGGATGTCATGCAGGCTCTAGCATCCCATTAAACTTCCAAGTAAACACACAGATAATTGGGTTGCAAGCCAAAGAGAGTGTGAGGGTCTGTGAGGGCTCGGCTGCAGCTGGCCCTCTGTCTAACCATCTGCTGCCAACAAAAAGACTGTCACTAAACCCTGAGCCCTTTCTCACCATCAGTGAGAAGGGCTTGAGGGCGGGTGGCCGGGAAGGCCGCTTGAACTTACCTTCCCCACAGAGGACCGCTCCTCCGTTGCTGGGCGTACTTCTTGTGCACCAAGATGACCCTCCGCTGGCCCTGGCAGCATGGAGGGTCAGGGTCCCGGACATGCTGGCCCCCAGAAATCCCATCATGCACCACTTGAGTGTGCAGTGCATTGTGGGGATCCTAGCAGTGACGTCTAGGCACAGAGGTTCAGGAGCTGGGAGGCATCATTCCAGTCCCTGGAAACCCCACAACGCACCACATGCTTGTCAGGTGCCTTGTTGGGATTCCAACAGCGATGGATGGGTGCCCGTCACTGCTACAGCTTTGGCTAAAAGCAGCCAAGTGCTGCAAATGATAGGGGGAAAGGGGGGCTAAAGGCGCACTCATTCCCTTAAACCCCTTTGATGGCTTCGCAGGTGGGTTTGCCACCACCGGCTCCCAAGGTTTCACACATTCAGCCTGAGTCCCTGAATGCTTTTCTGAATTCAGCAGTAGTAGTTATAGCCAGCCATCTTAAGTGGTGCAGTGGGGAAATGCTTGACTAACAAGCAGAAGGTTGCCGGTTCGAATCCCCACTGCTACTATATTGGGCAGCAGCGATATAGGAACAGGCTGAAAGGCATCATCTCAGACTGCATGGGAGGAGGCAATGGTCAACCCCTCCTGTATTCTACCAAAGACAAACACAGGGCGCTGTGGGTGCCAGGAGTTGAACTTGACTTGACGGCACACTTTACCCTTAGTTATAGCCAGCTCCAGCTTTAGAGGGCCTTAGGAACATAGGAAGCTACCTTAAATAGACCAGTGGTCCAGCTATCTCAGTACTGTCTACACTGACTGGCAGTGGCTCTCCAAGGTTTCAGGTAGGAGTCTTTTCCAGCCTCACCTGGAGATGCCAGGGACTGATTCACACAACAATTTAGAGGTGCAGATCAGTTGACCAATGTTGGACCAAAAATGAGCAAGGAGGGCCCTGGCCACTTTTATTAAGTAGGATATGCCAGCTGTGGACACGAGGCCTCCACGTCTACCCTCTCCTTCGAATATTGGGGAGTTCTAAGATAGACGCTTCACTTGTCTCCAAGTTCTGACACACAAATCCCATCTGACGAGAGGAAATTATATCATTCCTCAAGAACGATTCTGCTAATGAATGGAATTAAGGTATGCAGCTCGCATGATTGTCTTTGGCACAGATCCAACGTCACTGGGCATTTTTTAAAAAATCAATTACTCTCTGTTATCATTTCTGCCTCTCAGTCTTATCGCTGCTCCAGAGGGCAGGACATTATTCAGACCCCAAAGAGAGGCCCAGCAATATTGGCGTGTTTGAATCGGCTGCTCTCATGTGACATTGGCTTTTCCAGCCTAGACTATCACAGGCAGACACTGAAATGCTCTGTCTGCCAATACAGACCGCCAAAAATAGCCAGTGGATGAGACGTTATTCATAGTCCATTTCTTGCCTCTTAAACATACACATAAGTACTGTTTGCAGAAAACATGTTGGCAAAGAAGGGCCTGCCGGTATGGAGATCTTCTTTATCACATTTCAGAGAAAAAGGGGAGGCGGCAGGCGGGGAAGTGCGTTGTTTGGATTTTTATCACTCCTTGTTCCAAAAACTCAGGATGACTTACAAAAATGTCCAGGGTTTTACATATAATTTAATACAGTCAATTTTAATTAAAAGCCAGTGTGGTGCAGTAACTGGAATGTTGGCCAAAGAATAGGAAGACCAGCTTCAAATCTCTCAAAGCTTGCTAGATGACTGTGGTAGTGAGCATGAATTGTTCCTTTAGCAGAACAGGGTCTGCTCTGGTTTTACATTTGGATGGGTGACTACATGGGTGAACCGTGTAAGATATTCCCCTTAGGAGATGCGGCATAGCTCAGTGGAAGAGTATCTATGGTCCCAAGTGGTGGCCCCCAAGACCGCAGCAGCCCAGGAATATTTGTCTCCTCTGTCCAACGAACACCACTCCCCTGCCTTCTCCCTTTTACAGTATTATACAGTGTAGCCCTTGTATAGTAGTATACTCCGGCAGCCAGAGGTGACCCAAATAATCTGGGTCATCTTGGAGAGACCATCGCTGCCTTCAGATGTAATGCCGGCCCACTGGTCCAATGGGCCCATGGTTCTGCATCCCTTCTCCCCGCGCTGTCCCATCCACATTCAGATGAAATGGAGAGGACAGCCCCAGCAGCCAATGACAGCCAGAGTGAGAGAGGAGCTTTTAAACTGGACTGTGGTTTTAAATTGTTTTAAGGTCTTCATTTTTAGTCTGTTTGATGTTGTTGTAAGCCATCCAGAGACAGAAGTTAGGGGTGGTCTAGAAAATGGATAGATAGATAGATAGATAGATAGATAGATAGATAGATAGATAGATAAGATTATTATTGTTTTACATTCCATGCTGTGGAAACATCTTTTGGGTAGTGCAGCTTGATTCAGCTCAGCATTGTGAACTGGACTCATTCATGTTCCAAATCCAGTAATAGTTCAATTTGGAATACATCTCAGCATTATGAGCTGGACAAATTGGTATTACAAGCCAAGTGAGTCTGAACTTTGGCAACATCACTGTCACAACCAGTTGCCCCCAACTAGAGTTGGATCCAGGCCAGTGACTTTAGAAGAAGAAAAATCTGCAACAGGCATCCCAGTTCCTATCTGAATAGCGCCAAAAACATTTGGCTGCAGCTTCAAAGACCAAAAAAGGGGGATGGGGTGTAGAGAAGAAGAAGAAGAAAGAGTTATAAATAAATTGCTTTTCATCACACACAAAAGTCAACATTAGCTAATACGAATGTTTTAATCCAGGCCAAATAATGAATGAATACGGATTTTAAAAAAAAAATCACCAAGAAGAACTCATTGTTTATCTTGGGCTGCAATCAATTGGAGTTAAGTAGCAATTCAGAATTTACCTACCACAGAGAACTGTGCTTCATTCTGTTTCATTGCATTACATGAGGCATTTCTGATCAGAAGGCATGAGTTGTGACAGCATGGATAGGGAATGCTGCACCTTTCTTTTGCCTTTATAGGAAGGAAAAGGGAGTCCCTGGTGGTCTGCATGTAATGCCTGTGAGGTTAGAAATCCATGTCTGCTGCTAGAAAAGGGTTCCTGGCCGTATGGGACTACAAACCAAACAGCCCAATGTTGTGTGATGATGATGTAATGTATCAGTTTCCTACTGACCATACCACAGCTGCCAAACCGACATCCTACTCTTGATAGATTCTCTATTTAACTCCTGCCCACTTCCCCATTTCTCCCTGACAGATGAGAAACACCGAAAGTCTTTAGAATGTGGAACCACATAGACCTTTCTCTAGGAGTTAATGTCCTAAAGGCTTTCCTTCTTCTCAGCTTGTCTTCGCCTGCCATATCCCTTTTGTTTGTTTAGGAACATAGGAAGCTGCCATATACTGAGTCAGACCCTTGGTCCATCTAGCTTGTCTACACTGACTGGCAGTGTTTCATCAAGGTTTCAGGCAGGAGTCATTCCCAGCCCTACCTGGAGATGCTGCCAGGGATCGAACCTGGCACCTTCTGAATGCAAGCGGATGTTCTACCACTGTGCTATGGCCCCATTCAGGGGCATCACTGGGGGTGGCCTATGGGGCACAGACCTCCAATGAATTGTGCAGAGCCCCAGGTCTCATGACAGTGGAGCAATGGAGGAACCTGCACAGAGCATGGGAGAGAGCTCCTGGCCTCACCGCTGCTACTTCCACTTTCATAGGTGCTGTATTATAATATTAGAGACTTTAAAAACACACATCATTATTCTTGTGGGAGTATGATTGGCTTTAATTAACAATAGGGGGCTGTGGGCCTCAGCCCCATACATTTTATGTACTTAGCAATGCCACTGGCCCCATCCCCTAAAGGAAATCTCTTACAGCATACAGTGCTCACATGTAGGCACCCATCCAAATGCATATCAGGGCAGAACCTGCTTAGTAAAGGGGACAATTCATGTTTTCTACCGCAAGTCCAGCACATGTAGTTGCATGTAGACAGCTTAAGGTGAGACAGCATAACTGTGCAAAATCTAAAAAAATTGCACCCCACCCCAACCCTGGTCATTCCTTTTCTTGTGGAGGTAAACTCCTGTTTCATTTCATGAGCCCTGTGTTTGCTTCAGCCAAAATCCGGTAAAATATATGTTGCATCACATGATCCTTCTTGGCCATGGAGAAGAAGGTGTGGGAAGACCCCAGTTATTCTCCAGTTTAGCAGGGCTAGAGTAGTAACGTCTCAAATGGGAAACAATAATTTTTTCTGTACTTTAGCATCATTGAATGAGTGACACAGTGCAAGGTAGAGAGGATGAATAGTCTTAGGAACAGAGGAAGCTGAACAGAGGAGTCAGACCATTGGTCCATCTAGCTCAGCATTGTCTACACAGACTGGCAGCGGCTTCTCCAAGGTTGCAGGCAGGAATCTCTCTCAGCCCAATCTGAAGGTGCCAGGCAGGGAACGTGTTAGCTTCTGCATGTAAGCATGGAGGTGCTCTTCTCAGAGCAGCCCCATCCCCTGAGAGGACTATCTGACAGTGTTCAATATAGTCTCCCATAAATATGCAACCAGGGCAGACTCTGTTTAGCAAAGAAGACAACTCATGGTTTCTACCTCGCAGCTCTCCTCGCAGTCATGTGCCATGTTTTGCCATATGTTACAAAAAAGGGGGGGGGCTGGTTTCCTGTATCTGGAGAATCAGCCGTCTATACCGAGAATAAGAAAGAAAAATCTTGAGAAGATTATCTTGCCTGAGAGTTCCATGCTTGTTTTGAGTGCACAGAGATAAGTGCTGAAGATACAACAGATTGTGCTGAGAATACTTGCTTTCTCTTATGTGGAAACATACATCATAACCCTACATCTTTTGTGGAGACATACATACCTCTCCACTCAAGGTGCCAGAACCATCATGCGGTCTAATAGCGCCACCTCTTGGCCGCCATCAGGACATACAGCCAGCCCCACAGCATGCGCTGAGCCTTAGCTGCTGCTCTCCATTGCATTTTATGAGCAAACTTCCTTGGTTATTCCTTGACATGATTTCCCTGTAGAGTTCATGCTTGGGGTATGATAATATACCTTCGGTCTGCAAAGCATTAAAGGGAGGATATTGTCAGATATATGATCTAGCCTGGAATACAGGCCAGATGCATTTATTACTGGGAGAAGAACCCCCGTCTTGCCCTGACACACTTTTAACCTGCTTGGTCTTTATTGGTATCTATCAGCACCTTCCTTTCTTATTCGGGACGGTTTGGTTAATTTCTTTCCTTCTGACCTTCTGGCTTCCTGAAGCCTCAGCAACCTGTAGGTGGCCACATCTTCCAATCTGAGATGAAAGCTCATGGGGGAAGGGGGAGGGTTTTGGAAATATCCTCTTTCTGGTCTTAATCCTCTGCTGCTATCTATCGATTCTGCATTTGGGGGGATTATTTTGCCCACTGGAATACATCTGTTCTTTATCATTCAGGGAGAGCCTCTTCAGTTCACAAATATAGCCCTGTCACCCCTGCTTGATGCTGGACTATTCCTCAGCAATACATTAAGCAACAGGGCTGAGTATCATAACTACGGTATATGACTTGCATATTTCACCAAGGGCAAATCTCCGAAGGCTGTGCAAAACTTCAGTGGTCCATTTGCTTCTGAAGAGATTCGACTCAATCTGGCCACCAAAGCATTGACTGACTGAATGAATGAATAGCTTTATTACGATCATAGGTCAGACATCGAAACAACCAATTATACAGCATTCAGAGAAGGGCTCCATCGTGCAGTACACCGACAAAGTCAACTTTTTATGGCAGAATCTGGAGAGTCAAAATTAATTGCCGGTGGATCTTAACAGTGGGCGCACAAAATTTAGCAACCTTGTGTGTGATAGAAGCTTTCTTATCTGCAAGGAGAAGTGTGGCAAAAGTGTCGATGCAGATCTGAACCAGCAGGCCGCTGGATCGGGTGGAATTGAAGCAGCCAGGGGGTGAGGACATCATGGGAAATGACTACAACTCCCATCATGCCTGACTATTGGCCATTGTGCCTGGGGATTACAATCCAACAGCAGCTAGCCAAACAGCATCCCGGATGCAATCAGTACTGAGCTGTGTAGACCAAGGTTCCAACTCAGTACACGTCAGTGGCCTATATCCCCATGTAAGGGTGGAGACCCCCCTCATTGAACTACACTTACGAGGGTTCCATGGAGTAGAAGAAATGACTATTAAACCAGTATAAGCCTGTGGTGTAGAGGTATGCCCTGACTAAAGTCCAAGGGAAAAGAAACACCATTGTCAACATATTTTGCAAAGTCTGATCAGCCACTGCTTTCCTTGGCCAATTTCTCTCTGTTTATTTTCCTTTCTCTCCTGACACCCTCGATTCTGAGTCTTATGTCTGGCAGCACAATTCAATCTGACTTTGGTGCAATACTTTAGATTACTGTTCAGGGCTCTCCTGGGATTTCCAACAATGACTTTTTTCTTGGCTGTAACAAGAGATGTTAGATGTGCTGGAATGCTTGAAAACGGCCTATCTGATTCGACTTCTTTCTGCCAAGCTTCTTCATTCTTCCCTCCAGAGCTGCAGTGAACAAATATTTGCTCAGTGGAAGTACTAAATGATGGATAAGCAGTGTGGCCTTCTGGGAAATGTAGTTGAGTTTCAGTTTCAGGTTACCAGTTCCATTCCACCAGTCCTCAGGACTGCAAAGCCTAGATCATACATTAGGCTGCTGGTTCGCACAACCATTAAAATCAGAGTATGGGGTGGCTGCCCAGATTTGCATGATGATCAGAACTCATGCATTTTGCTCCAGGTTGATCCCAGGCAGGGCTACCAGCTTTTGTACCCAGCTTTTAACCAACGATGGAGGAGAGGAGAGCCTTCCCACTCTGATTCTCCAGTTGTGAGAACCCTAACACTGTGTCTACACAGCCACCAGCAACCAACACGTCATCCCCTGCATGGAAACCACCGAGAGCTGTGTCTACAGAGGCTGCCATCAATGGACATCCTACCCTGCAGAGCACACTCCATGATCCTGAGGCTGCATCAGCTTTGACAGAGCTGCGTTCACTTCCTGCTCCTTCATGGCCAATGGGAGGGCAGTTGATGATGGCGTGAAGCTTTTCCAGTTTGTTGGCAGTGAAAAGCAGGCTGGGAAGGTATACTGTGGGTCCTTGGAGGATTTTCAAAGGAAAGTGGGGCTTGTGGTTGCCAAGTTCAGCAACGGAGCCCTCAGCAGCCATGATCGCCTGCTTTCTGGATTTGCAGAGCTAAGCTGAGGTGATGTCTCTGTGTTGCATACAGGATAACAAATCACCCTAGATTCCTAACCACCCTGAAATGGTTGTGTGAATGGGCTAATAGAGCTGCACAGCTTCATTAGTGTCTTAGACATACTGGTTCACACAACTGTTGACCCACCCAGCCAAATGCAGGCTCTTACTGATTCCTCTGGAGAGTCTCCACTCACCCAGGCTAGCCATTGGCCACCTGAAATGGTGGCCTACACAGGCTTCCAAGTCAAGATGGGATAGCTCCCGCTCTGTGGCTGCCTAGAAAATGCCCCCAGAATCCTTTGCAACATTCTATGAGAGACTTCCTCAACAGATAAGACAATGCAGAATGAGTTCCTGAAAGGTAGAAAGCCTGGAGCTACCATTCCAGGTCATTCGATGTTGCCAGAATGGATGACAAAATGTTATGCAGTGTATCATGCAAGGCAGCTGGAGACAAAAGTAAGATAATTAAAAAATAAAAAACCACCAGTAAAATGTTCGCAACCCCCCACCGAACCGAACCGAATAGGGGTGGGGTTCGATGGGGTGCCAGAACGAACTGGCCTGGTCAGGTTCGAGTCCGGTCTGGACTCGAACCGAATGGGACCAGCCAGTTCCATGCACATCTCTAGCAACCAGCAGAGCACTCTGCCTCCAGAGCTGATGCTCAACCCTCTGCTTCTTGGAGTTTTTTTGGGGGGGGAGGGTGATGGACAGGGCTCTAAGGATTGGGGCATTAGTGTTACCGTGGGACACTGAGTCTCCACCACTTCAGGGCTTCTCTGAAGGGATGACTGGCTGTGGCTTTTCCAGATCAGGAGGCTTGTTAGCGGGGGGAGGGGGGAGCCACCACTGGGCAGATGGGTCCAAAGAACTCTGGGCCACCACTCTCATGGAGCTGCCCCTGGTGCCCTAACCAAGCACCCTGTGCAGCTCTGTTTGTGAGAAGCTTCAGCCAGCATTTTCTCAGCCTGGCGGGCAGCACATCTCTCTGCCTTGCCATGCAAGGAAAAGCATTCCCAGTCATGCTGCAAATCCAGCACTGGCCAAAGTGCCTTGTGAATGGGGCTGCACAGCTCTGTTTCCCCATAGGGCCATTCCCCTGCAACTGATGTCAGGGCTAGGGTTCCAGGGGCCTGCACAGTGTTGCACCCAGGCCGCCGGGTGGCTTCCTACACACCTGGTTGTTAGGATCAGGGATCCAGGCTGAGGCTGACTCCCTTTCTTCCTCCAATAGGGTCTCCTCCAGGTCAAAGTCCAGGTGAATTCTGACAACTAGGCACCCTAGTAAAATCATAGTCTACCTCTTGGGTACCAGCTGGAGCAGCATCTCCATATATACTTCCCCTACTCCCCCCAAACTATCAAGATGTGATCAGGGGTAAATGAGGAACATATTTTAATAGCCCAAGACTGGGGAGGAGGGAGGCCCTCATCCTCTTCCTCTCCCCATCTTTTCCTTCAGCAGAGAGCAGGAAATTTTTCTAACAGCCGACCTGAGGCACTTGGAATCAATTAGAGGCAGAGAAGCTTTGCCAAGTTTCATGCACAGTTTGTGGTGGGAAAGCATGTGCGTGCATGTGTGCGTAGAGGTCACTTCCTTCCACTTTCTATTTTGGAATCTTATAGGCATGTCTGAAGGCTGGGGGATTTGCCCATAGGGAAGGTAAACAAATGTGCAGGTTACAGCAAGGCATCTTGGGTAAGGCAGCTGCAGCCAGGGAAAAATTAGGCTTACATGGTGCGTACAAGTTCTTGACTCGCACATGATTCATATGGTTGCTGTCGGGAGCACTGAAAAAGCCTTATTAGTTGTAGTCAGACCTGAATTTACATGAGCAATGGCCCTTCTCTCTAGAGTTCAGTTGCGTTTTTGTGTTCCATCCAGTGGCCTCCCGCATGCTCTAAACCAAGCCAGTAAGCAGAGTTTTCCACCGCAGAGATATAGTTTCTGGTTCTCATCACCAGAAGATCACAGAATACAATTGGACAGCACCAAAATTCTAGGTATACCGGCATATGACCCTGCTGTGAGAAAGGGCCATGCTCCCACGGATGAAACAACATCATCCAAACCACCGGAACCCATCAGCAGAGCACAGGTGGAACCAGGAAGAGGGGGGCTTGAAGAGGAAATAGCTCCCAGATAGCTTGGCTAGAAACAAGCCACACACTCGAAGGGAATGACTACTTGAGATCCATGTGAGAGGTCATGCTAGAAGTCCACTGGAGCTCAGAAGATGTCATTTTGTTGGTATTTAGGTGCCACTGATTGTGGCTATTGTGGACCTCTTCAGCAATACATCTTGCAGTTGCTCTATACCTCACTTGCTTTTTACACATATGATACAAATACATGTATATACTAAAATATATATAATATGACAATGAGCTGTGTCACTGCTAGCAAATCTCACACTGAGAATTTACACATTTATTCCTTCCTTCCTTCCTTCCTTCATTTCAAGGTGACAAACATTAAAATAGTGAATTGATAGTCATTCAACACAGTTTCCAAGATGTCTCGTGCAATGAGTGCTGTGTAGCCCATTAGTAGTAATTGCTAATGCTGTACACAGGTTACATAAGGAGAGCAGATGGATGCTGGGGTACTTTGCTGCAAAGATTCCTTCTTGTCTCTAAGCCTCTTTCTGCTTCTTCCCGAGATATCAACTGTGGTTAATTGGTGGTCAAGTAACATGGAAGGCTTATTGGAATGTGGAGACATGGCTTAAGATAGATAGGTGAACATACAAGCTAAGTAGTGTCTACACTGACTGGCAGCAGCTCTCCAAGATGTAAGACAAACACGAGCAAGAGCCACTGGAGGGATGCTGTTCCAGGGATGGATAGGGCCAGTTGTTCTCCCCCTGCTAAATAAAGAGAATCACCACTTTTAAAAGATGCCTCTTTGCTCAGTTAGCAGGGGATGCTCTTTCACTGAGCTATGGGCCCATCCCCTAAGCATCTGCTAGTGAGCTATTATCCCATCTCCTAAGGAAAATATCTTGTAGCACTCATGTGCAGTCCCCCATTCAAATGCAAGTCAAGGCTTGCTTGTAAAGTGGAAAATTCATTACTACAAGTAGGGATGGGCAAATCGATTCAAATAAATTCAACTCAAATCTGGTAGATTTGAATGATTTGAATTTGAATTGAATCACCCCTTAAAAGAGCAATTCAATTCAAATTTTCAAAATTCGAATTTGATTTGAAAGACATTTGGCACCTTTTAAAAACCATTCAGGTCCCTGATTGGTTGAAAACAGTGCCAAAATAGGGTCAAATCAATTCCAATTCAATTCAAATTTGAATCAAATTTTCAGATCAGATTTGAATTCAATTCAAATTTGAAATGAATTTTTGGAATTCAATTCAATTTCTAAATGAATTGAAAAATTAATTCTGTGCACATCTCTAACCACAAGACCAGCTTTCCTCCTCATCTATAATTTTAAATTTATTATATTTGTTCACTGCCCCAAACATGTGTACATGAAAGTTTGTATACAAACTTGTGTACAAACATACATATGGATGACATTGCACAAGATTAAGCCCATTATTTCCAATGAGCATTTACATTTGATTCCAAACCAAAACAATGAAGCACAGATCTTGTGGAAGTGAGCCTTAATTGTCCCTATTACTAAGCAGGGTCCACCCTGGTTTGCATTTAGATGGGAGACCACATGTGAACACTTTCTGCAGCAACATATTTTCCATAGAGGATGGAGCCACACTCAGTGAAAGAGCAACTGCCTCGCATATAGAAGGTCCCAAGTGCAATTCCTGACCTCTCCAGGTAAAAACTGGGAAAGACTCCCGCCAAAAACTGGAGGACCACTGCCAGTTGGTGTAGAAAATGCTGTGCTAGATGGACCAATTGTCTGACTCAGTATAAGGCAGCTTTCTGTGTTGAGTTGCAAATATTTTACATTCAAAACTTTGAGTTTCAAATCTGAAAGTCATAACTGGAATGGTAAAATTGAAAATTTGGAAAACTTCAAGGGTTTTGCCAATATTTTGTTTAGCTCCAATCAAATTTTTCAGTGATTTTAAAGAAGTGACAACTGGTAGATGTGCCACAGGATGTGGAACGATTTCACAAGCTTACCTTGTCTTGTTAAAAAAAAAATGTGGCGAATGTAACCACATGGTGAATTTTCCACTTCAGAAATAGGTGTGCTAGTCAACTCTTAATATTTTCTTTAAACCTTTTCCCAGTTCAAATAGACTAAGGCTTCTTCCTCACCCTTTGAGCAGAGAATCCAAGACCTAATGTAGCAGCTGCGTTTACTACACTGACAGTTAATGCTTTTGACAGGAAAAAGGCCATCTGGGTTTAAAAACACACAGAAAGTTTTCAGAAAGAATGGAGAGGAAAAGGATTTCATAGAGTGGCCAAGATTTGTGTAAAGTCATCCTGAAAAATACTAAGAGGTCAGAACTTCAATCCCCGGGGGAACACAGTTGTGAATGAATTCCACCCTTAAAATGATGTATTCTGGAGAATTTAAAATAACCTGAGCATTCTGCTTGGAGGACTCGGGTGACCCAGCAGGCAAAATGGCTATTAATAATGCACCAGATGATAAACAATGTTTGGGAGAACTGGATGGAGAAGTGAAGCAGACAATCCCCAAGGAAAACATGAGGATGTGATTCTAACACTGGCAAAAGAAGGGGAGTTTAAAAATGAAAGTGACTGCTGTGGAAAGCTGCAGTAGATGACAGGGTCCTCCCAACGCATATGTTATGTTTAAAACAAGTGGAGACTGAAACTTTGATGGAGATTTGAGAGGATCTCTCTCCCAGTCATCAAGGCTGTCCCTGAGATGTTATGAATCCTTGGGTAAGTAAGAGACTCAGCAGTGAATCCCTGGGCTGGGGACATATCTCAGTAATAGAGTAGATGTTTTGCCAGCAGAAGGTCCCAGATTTGGTCCCTAAGATCTCCAGTAAAAAGAATCTAAGATAGAAGATGATGGGAAAGACCTCACCTTTGGAAAGTAATTGCCAGAGTTGACAACACTGAATTAGATGATAGAGATGTGCATGAAATGAATTTTTAACTTAGTTTTGAATTCGAATCAGATTCTAAAATTCATTTCAATTCAAACCAAATTCAAATCTGGTCCAAAAATCAGATTTGAATTTGAACCAATTTGACCCTGTTTTGGCACCTTTTTTTTAAAAAAAAACAACAACCAGGGGGTCTAATGGGTAAAAAAAGTGCCGAACAGCTCTCAAATTCAAATCAGATTTTGAAAATTTGACTTGAATTTGAATCAAACTGCCCTTTTAATGGGTGATTCAATTCTAATAACCCGAATCACCCAGATTCGAGTCTAATCAATTCAAATTTGGATTGATTTGCACATCCCTATTAGAAGACAGACCAGTGGCCTGATTCAGTATAAGCCAGCCTCATATTCAGTTGATGAGATAATTTTATAGTTCTCTGGTTCTCACAAAATATGGACAGAATTGTTAGGAACATAGATTATTAGGAACACAAGGGTATGCCAGTAGTTCTGCGTGCATGCAAATTAGGCAAATAACATTACACAAGAGTAATAACAATTGGCTTTCCCTTGTGTAAGGTCATTTGCACACATTTTATATTTGTAGAATTTGCATAATAAGAATATAGGAAGCTGCTTTGTATCGAATTAGACCATTGTTCCATTTATCTCAGTATTGATTGGTGGGTGTCCACCCAGCCTGGATGCCCACCCTAGCACTGATTGGCAGCAACTATCCAAAATTTCAGGTAGGAGTCTCTCCCAGCCCTACCTGAAGATGCCAGGGAGTGAACCATGGACCTTCTGCATGCAAGTATGCAGGTGCTCCTTCCATTGAGATATGATCCCGTCCCCTAAGGGGAATATCCTACAACATTCACATGTAGTTTCCCATCCAAATGCAAACCAGGGTGAACCCTGCTTTAAGGGGACAATTATTGCTTCCTACCACAAAATCACCTCTCTTCTCAGCTTCCATACATGCAACTAGGCTGACGTACCTTTGTGCGGTATGCCAGTCAAGCAGTAAAGGGTCAGGATTTTCTCTTGTAAATTGAGTAGTTGGGGAATACTCAGCTTGGCTACAAAATACACTTCTGACCCCCAAGATGGGGGATTGGGCACTTCCTGATAATATGAAAGCTGGCCAGCTCTTTTCTAAAAAATCTCCCCTTTTGGAAGGTCCATGATATTGTGTAAACAGTAGCATATAGACTGCATTCTCTTACACTTTTCCTCTAGGCTTCAAGGCAACAGGGTGAAGTCCATGTTACTGAAAAGGGGGCAGGGAGTGCTTTCACATTTAATTCCTGGTATTATATCAACTTTCCTCAAAGATCACATCCTGCTGTCCTTTAAAAGATCATTGCATCTCCCCCTTTTCAATCTCTCTCCCCCCGCCCCCGGTGACTAAATAAAACTGTTCCAGCCAATAACCCATATCAGCAGGACTACACGGCGCAACATCTTGGATTAGTTAGGGGCTTTTCGGATGAGCTCAAACTCATATTTCACATTGCTCTCCCAGTCGTAAGGTTGGAGCTTGTCACATTTCCTGCAGACAAAAGGAGCAGCCTCGTTTTATTCATTATCTGCCCTCATCTGTGAAAACAAACACCTGCACAACGTTTCAGATCCAGACTGGATCATTTGCTCTGAGACTTTCTCCCTGGGTCAGATTAGGAAATAGAGCTTAAAGCATCAAACATGGCGGCTCTATATTGTTGTGGGATCACCACCTTGTAAGAATGTAGCAGCCTCCTAAGCCAAATGCAAGCTGGAAAGAAACCTCTCTCTCTCTCTCTCATGGTCTGTCCTCCTTTCTTCTATCACACCAAAAAGCATGAGGAAAAAGAAAACACTGGGGAAAGATGCTAAGCTTGGAACACAGTTTGTCTGAATCAAATATTTTCCAAAAAAAAGTCTCCATTGCCCCTGCATCGGAGAGCCCACCTGCCCAGTTCAGAGAGATCTTTTGTGGGGCTCTTCAACATCTGCTTTGGATTTCACCATCCAGACTAAAGACAACTTATCTGCCCATTACAATGTGAACTGCAGTAGTGTTTGATGCAATTCAGTTGCACTCTCAGTTCATATAGAGAATGATGGTGAGGCCAATCAAGTTTTTTTAATGCAGGGATTCCCAATCATTGGTCCTCCAGCTTTTGCTGAACTACAACTCCCATTATACTCAGCTACAATTTATTGGAGAACCCTTGGCCTAGTACTTTGAGTGAACAGTGTGTGCAAGTATATGTGTGCATGTATGCCAATTCTGCCTCCTTCACAACACACCAGTGAAAATTTGAGTGTGGACTAGCAGTGATTGGTTGGTTGGTTGGTTGAAAGGTGGGATACAGGCTCCCACAATTAATTAATTAATTAATTAAGGGGCCTATATTTATATTTATTTTATTTATTTATCATATTTATATACCACCTGATATACACATCTCTAGGCCATGTACACAATCCAAATTACAATATAAAAATAAAAACTTTCACAGATTAAATACAACTAAAAACAATTCACAGTGTGAAACATTTAAAATAATTTCATTTTGGAGGCTGCCGCACATGTGCACTGGCCATCTGCATGGCCTGGGAGAAATGCCATGAGTCAGTACTGTTGCTCTGCCACACTCCAGTCTGTTCTGAAAGCATCTCCTCACAAAAGCAGTTGCTGAGGAAGGGTGGAAAGCATCAGATCCTGCATCATCCAACAAGATTCCTTATACCTCTAGGTCTAGGCAGAACTCGATGCTTTTGAGTTTCTCCTTATGGCCAAGCGTCTCCTTTGCTAAGGAGGGTCTGCCCTGGTTTACACTCGAATGGTAGGCATGTGTAAGCACTGCAAAGGCCTGGAGGGGTCAGAAGGAACTGAGGGACTGAGTCTGAAGGGACGGAAGTGTGGTGAACCAACAGTACTGGCCCATGGTCTTGTGGTAGCAAGCATGAAGTGTCCCCTTTGCAAAGCTGGGTCTACCCAGTTTTGCATTTGAATGGGAGACTACATGTAAGAGCGGTGTAAGATATTCTCCTTAGGGGATGGAGCCGCTCTGAAGAGCATCTGCATGCTTGTATGCAGGAGATCCCAAGCTCCCTCCTTGGCATCTCCAAGACAAGGTTGAGAGAGACTCCTGCCTGACACCGGGGAGAAGCCACTGCCAGTCTGTGTAGACAATATTGAGCTAGCTAGACCAATCGTCTGACTCAGTAGAAGGCAACGTCCTCTATTCCTCATGGCTCCTAACGTGTCCATATGCAATTGGCTTTCATTCCTTCTCCTTCTTCAAAGCTCCCTTTCAAATCCGAATGGTATGTGCCAACTCAGCAGTCAGCCTCCGATTAAAGATGTCTCTCAGGGACCATTACAAGCCCTCATGCTTAACCCTTCTTTGCTCACTCTCCCTCTCCACCCTCAGATTCCAGGCCTCCCTACCTTTTCCTGTTATTGTACTGCCAGCTCCTGATAAGATTACATTTGTCCCCCATCCAAAAAAAAAAAAAGAGAGAGAGAGAGAGAAGGGATTTGTTCCTTGCCCCTTGTGCTTTATTGTTCTTCAAAGAAATTTGCAAGACAAGATCATGATCTAAGCACTTGCTAAGGAAAGGCCACAATATACAAGACTGAATAAATAACAAAGGGCCTCCACAGGGTCCATGGAAGCCCTAGACGTTTATGAAATGCATTAGAAGAGAAACCTTGGGTCTTTCTTTCAGTAATGAGCTTGTTCCTTACAAACACACACACAGAGTTTGTTTTGGTTTCTTTTTTAGAAAAAAAAATGAACCAGAGAACTGCAGGCTGCCTGGTAACTAATTGTTCGGTCTACTGAGGCTTTGGACTCTAAGTAGACCGAAGGTTTATGGTGACTCAGGGGGGTTGTATAGGTAGTGTTCCCTGGAAGGGAAGCATGGCTGAGTCTGGAAAACACATCTCTCCAAAAGAATGATTGCTGTGCTTTGGGTTCCCGGACAATGTTCCTGACAAATCGGCCAGGCATAATGCAAAAAAAGGCTCTCCGATTCAACAAGATGTGAACATAAAGAGCTTCACATGGTGGCTGTTTTGTGAGGCTGTTTTAGAACAGAAACATGAATGGTGTACATACATGCACATGAGTTGGTGCACGTGGGACTACCTAAATATGTTCTGGCGAGAGTGTGTAACTGAATACTTTATTTTGGTCTTTTGACCCGCAAAAGTAGACTAGAATGTGTATAAACTACTGGAGGGAGGAGGCTTCCACTGTGAGGGTGCTCTATCTCACCCAGCCTGGTTCATAGATTAATGTCTGAAAAGATTTTGATGATTTTGCTCCAAGAAGCCTAGGGGAGATGGGACAGAATCCAGAAGAGCATTATTACATGTGCATATACACACATAGACAGCAGTGTTTCCTATCATAGGGAATCCAAGATGTTGACTCCCATAATTCTCAGCCAAAGGCCATTGCAGCTGGGAATGATGGGAGTTGTAGTCAGCAACATCGGGGAATCCCTATTAGAGGGAACGCCAATTAAGGGTCAAAACAACATGATGCATCTGTGTAACTGAGAACTGCATGGAGTGGAGAAATGATCTTTCAGTAGATAGGATGAGCTGTCACCTTTGCTGCCCTGGTTTGCATTTGGATGGGTGACTACAGTACATGAGAGAACTGTCTGCTGAAAGATATTCCCCTGGGGGGGCACTTTCCCATGAGGGGAAGCTGGGAAGCCAGCACTGGCTAAGCTTCGGAAAAACAGGTCACTGGCTGGAGTCTGCTGATGTCAGACTCAGGGGGTGTGGCTGGTGCAGGGGGCATGGCTGGGGGCACTAGTGGTGGGCTGAACCGGGGCCACTGCTGGCCTCCCTATGCCACTGATGGGGCCATAGCTCAGTGGTAGAGCATCCGCTTTGCATGCAGAAGGTCCCAGATTCAGTCCTTGGCAGCATCTCCAGTTAGGGTTCCTGCCTGAAACCTTGGAGAGCCACTGCTGGTCAATCTAGGCATTAGTGACCTAGATGGACCAAGGGTCTGACTCAGTGTAAGGCAGCTTCCTATGTTCTTATGTTCTTGTTTAAATGTAAATAACAGCCATATAGGATTGCAATCTGGATTGGGATGATGGGTGGCAAAACCTATCCCCACTGTGGTCCCCAACTGGATCAGGGTCCTGCACAGCTGGCTATTTGCCATTAAAAGAAGAAGAAATGGCAGGCTTTAATTGCACACCAGACATTGCCTAGCCTTCCCTTACAAAAACCAGCTATCCAACCATGGTCATTCCATGAAACTGACTGCTAGGAAATTTCGACCCGACAAAAGGAAGTACTTTGTCAACCAGTTCAGAATTTATCTGTGGAATTCTCAGGATGCCTCAGGATGTGATGATGGCCGCTAGCTTGGATGGTGATAAAAATGATTTTAGACTAATTCATGGAGGACAGGTTGATCAAGGGCTACCTGTCTTGATAGCTATAGGCCACCTCCAAGTCCAGAGGCAGGATGCTTCTGTATACCAGTGGCAGGGGAGCAACTGCAGGAGAGAGGGCATGCTTTCAACTCTTACCTGTGGGCATCCCAGAGGCTTCTGGTGGCCCGCTGTGGAAAACAGGATGCTGGACTTGATAGGCCTTGGGCTTGAGCCAGCAGAGCCCTTCTTGTATTATTATGCAAATTTATCCTTTTGGTGCCAGTAATATCAACAGGAGAGAGGTAGTTTTGAGGGGAAACTTCCATAGACTGGGGTGGGTGAGATGGGAGGCTGCTAAACTGAAGAGGCCTGACAGAGACATCCAGACAGGTGGCTGTGGTCCATTTCAGCATTTTGCTTATAGTTTTGAAATGCAGAAAGCCAATGACCTGCAAGGAGCAAAATTACTTTCCTTGTGATCACATGTGCTGCCCCATTAAGCCAAACCGGGACGCTCATTCAAGGGTGCCAAAACCAAACATGCCTGGTCTGGTTCAAGTTTGGTTCGGACTCAAATCGAATTGGGCAAACCGGTTTTGTGCACCTCCCTATTAAGATGTTCCATCTCCCCCTATCATCCCTTTGGAGCAAGACTCTTGCCTAGCCAACATATAATATTCCCCAGAGCATGCTCCAGCTTGACAGCCTTCAGGAGGCTAATTTTTCAAAGCGGTAAGCTGATATTTCTGTATAAAAAGCACATCTGCGGGGTAAATGCCATTAAGTGTCGGTGAATTATGGTCCCAGCTTACGGATCACTTGAGCTTTAATGCTACAAGCACCTTAATGTTTTTTTACTCCTAATGAAGCTTTGACTAATTGCTTCCATACGAGCAACTTTTAAAAATAAATATATATATAAGGCACTCTAAACACTCCCCCAAGCCTACCCAGGCCTATGAATAATGAGCTATGAAATTGTAGCTTTTGGATGGGTCTTGATTTTATGAATGAATGCCGGCACAGTTCCAGTTTTCACTGCGTTTAGGCAGTCTTTGGATCTTGTCTCTTAAGCCACTCTTTCCTCTTGACTGGCAAAATGTTCTCCCTCCATTTAGCTATATTCAGATTAGGGGCGGAGAGTTGGTTTTATGGTAGCAGGCATAAATTGTCCTATTTGTTAAGCAGGGTTCATCTTGGTTTGCATTTGGATGGTTGACTGCATCTGAGTGCTGTAAGATATTCCCCTTAGGGATGGGGTTGTAGATCATATGCACGCATGGGGAAGGTCCCAGGTTCAGAGACTCCTGCCTGAAACCTTGGAGAGCCACTGTCAGTAAGTGTGGACAATAATAAGCGAAATGGACCAATGGTCTGAGTACGTACAAGGCAGCTTCCTATGTCCCTGATACATGAATCACAGTTTGTATCGACTGAAAGGCTCCCGAGTGTAAACAGCCTCACATGAAAACCATTTTAATGTGGAGTGGCATGAAATTGCTGAGTGCCTGAGATCCCTTGGAGCTACCTGAGAGCAAAGACCAGAACCCCGAGGAACAGAAACCAAACTGTTTCCAGGAGTTGAAGGATTCTTTTAAAAGAAAAAGAATGTGTTGGATCCCCAAGGGAGCATCAGCCCATGCAACAAAACTCTGACACCAGCTTCTCAACAAACAAACCAAAAAGGGGGGGGGGGGAAGGGAAGGTTTTAATGGGGGAAACCCAAGAAAGTTGGGTGCAAAGAATACGGACACGCAAAATATTTATATACCCCTTCTCAACAAAAGCCCCCCAAAGCTCCCAAAGCTATTTATTTACAGCGATATAAATAAATAAATAAGTAAGTAAACAAACAAACAAACAAACAAATAAACAAATAAACTGAGATGCAAAGCAATTAGTCCATGGGTTTTTGCTAACCCCAGAGCTCCCAAGACAGGATGAGAGAGGGCAAAGAGAGTGCCTTTAGTCTGTAAATCTAGGGTAACCATGGGTAATTTAAGAGACCATCTTCTTCACCACGAGCCCCCTTACCTGTTAAGATCATCTGGAGAGGTTCATCTGCAGTTGCTGCCAACTTGTCGGGTGGCTACTCAGGAACAGGCCTTCTCTATTGCTGCCCCCCCCGGGCTTTGGAATGCGCTCCCTTTTGAAATAAGAGGGGCCCCCATCTCTGGCAACTTTTAAATGGGCACTGAAGACACATTTATTCACCCAGGATTTTAATTAGATTTATAGTTTTAATATTTTTAATGTGGGGTTGAAATGGTGGTTGAAATCAAGGTGGTCTGCAGGGGTCCCAGTACCATGGCAGGATCCATTTCCCAGTACCATGGCAGGATCCATTTCCAGGATCCTTTAAAAAAAATTTTAAGTTCTTTTCAACAATCCTTTTGGCAACTGGGAGCTAGTGGACACCATCTTGTTTTCCTACAGTCCTCTGGGCATTACATTGTTCCAGGTCATTGTCAGAGAGAAATGGCCACCACACACACACACACACGCAAAATGGCAGCTGAAGCCACTGATCCGGAAAACATAGATGACATTTCTGTGGTGGTAGTGTACAGACTCCCCTCTCTTTCCTTGACCTAGAGCAGGGGTTCCCAACCAGTGGTACTCCCGATGTTGCTGAACTACAACTCCTGACATTCCTAGCTACAATTTATTGTGGCGGGAGATGATGGGCATCTTAGTTCAGCAACATCTGGAGTTCCACCAGTTGGGAACCCCTGGCCTAGAGGAAAGCTTGCTGCAGAGAGGTTGTGCAAACAGGAGCCTGCTAGGGAAGTGTAGAGAGCCCGGTTACTAAAGCTGGAACCTGGAAATATCCATCCATCCCCTTTTTCTCCCAGTATCCAATGTTGTAAAAAATCTTGTTCTTCTTAGCAGGTCTCCTTGGCTATATCCTGTTTTGGTTTCTTAAGCCAAGAGAGCAATCATGTTTCTACTTCTTTGTATTGCAAGATCATCACCATTAAGTATTGTTTTGACCCTTTGGAGCACATATAATGTTTTATTGGACAGGCGCACCATAGGAACCCTGAATGTTAGCTAATATCCGCTAATTCATATGGCTTCTGTGTTCATGAGTATTAGACCTCACAAGTAGAGGATGGTGTGATCTCCAAACAGGTTCTGGGCTTTCCCCCAACAGATAGACTTACACGCTCACTGAATGAATGACTGCTCATGTAATCCACAGGGAAAATCCCAGGGTCTTAACGGCATGCTTTGCTACTTACTGGTGTTAGCTCTCCTTATGAGTTGAACTGTCAACACAGCTTAATATACACAGGGTCATTTTCCACAATCACATTTTGGGCTTCCCTAGTTTTTAAATGACGCTTCCAAGTCCCCATAGATAGAGAAAAGGACATGAAAGGATGGCCTGGTTCCTCCACTATGGTTGGTCTGAATGCCTGACTGATGTCACCTCAAGCAATGTGTGTGAAGCTCTGGCAGAGGACGCAACTATACCACTTCAGTTTCCCATCTGTACATGGTCACCACAATTCACGAAAGCAGTCCTCAAAGGGGGTAAATTAACTGGACTGAATGCTTGATCAATGCAGAATGTCAGGCTTAAGGACCAGCCAGGGCTGCTGTGTGACTTGAAAGGCAACCCTGAGGGAGAAGTGTGTGATGGAGCAGCTATGAAACATATATAACCACTTCTGGGCACAGTGCTACTTCCATGGGAAAGAACAGTACTGCAACCAGTTGGAGTTTCAAGTCACTACATAGGAAACTGACTTCTACCAAGTCAAACCATTGGTCCATTGAGATTTGTATTGTCTACACCGATTGGCAGTGGCTCTCCAAGGTCACAGGTAGGAGTCTCTCCCAGCCCTACCTGGAGATGCCAAGGAGTCAACCTGGGGCTTTCTGCATGCAATGGGAGCTGTGCGGCTCCCGGCAGCTAACCCTCATAAATACCCCTCCCCTAAGACGGGTTTAACGGTGGCACACGGGGAGACCCCCAATTGGGGGCAAGCAGCCTCCCAGGCTCGGGGTTCTCTCCAGGATGCACCGCACGCTCACATGGAGCGTCATGGAACTTCCAGGGGCCACATGGCCCCCAATGCCAGCAGTCGTGTGGGCGGCCGATCCAGCCTCCCAGGGCTGCCTTCCAATCGTGAGAATTGCCTCACTGGTTTAGAAGAGATAAACCTCACATTTCAATCGGAGTTCTCACAGCAAGGAATAAAGATCAGCCCCACAATGCAAACTGGGCACTTGTTCTTCACCACACCTTCAGAAATGGCCAAGTCCTGGATGTCATGAAAATCCAGCTGCCGCCCGTGATAGAGCCTCCATGTCCATGATGGAGCCTCCATCCATCTGCACATGGATGCTGGCTCCTCTCTTTTCTCTGAAAAAAGCATACAGACACATGAGCCATCTTTTTAAAATGGGACTGTTCAAGGAGAGAGCCCCATTTCACACGCCTGCATGTGACTGGCTGGATTTGTTTCCAGGCACAATTGTTCTCCGTATGTGTAACCTTTGCCTTCTGGGGAACTATAGGGGAAAGAGAGGGGAAAGGGAGCTGGCAGAGGTCCCGTCATTTCACACTAGAGTAAGCATGCTCAGTGGCAACAAGGAACTACTGAAATCATGAAGGGTCCCCGAGGGGGTGATGATCGGGCTAATTAATCCATATCTGGTATGGGGATGTGCATTCCCATTTCATAGAGAATTCATATTCGGGCCTCCATGTAATCACTACTAGAAGTGAAATGAGTGGATTATTTGCCTTTTAAGGAGAGTGTTTCTACTGTTCACCACGCTATCAGATTTGAGGCTTTGATTTAATTTAAACTTTAGAGGGTTAGCTATTTTGATAACCTACTAGAGATTTTAAAAGCTCTAATTTTCAAAACCTTGCCCACGTCTGTTAATTTGCTAAGGAACCCTTGCATTTTCAGAGGATTCTAGGAACTGAAACATTTTAGGAACATGGGAACATAGGAAACCGCCTTATACCGAGTGAGACCATTAGTCCATCTAGCTCAGTATTGTCTTCACAGACAGGCAGCAGCTTCTCCAAGGTTGCAGGCAGGAGTCTCTCTCAGCCCTGTCTTGAAGACGCCAGGGAGAGAATTTGGAACCTTCTTCATACAAGCATGCAGGTGCTCTTCCCAGAGCGGCCCCATCCCCTAAGGGGAATCTCTTACAGTTTTCACATATGTGGTGTCCCATTCAAATGCAAACCAGGGCAGGTGCTGCTTAGTGAATAGGATGATTCATGTTTGCTCCCACAAGACCAGCTCCCCTCCCCTCAACTGAACAACATCTGAAAAATGTGTTATGGAAGCACATGGTGTTCGTGCATGTCTGAATCGGCCCCAGCATCGGACTTTTCGGTACTGTTGCTTCCCACGTTCCACAACTGAGCCCTGCCATTGAGCTCCAAGCTCCAAGCCTGGTTCAA
The DNA here is from genome assembly GCF_027244095.1 of Hemicordylus capensis. Classification (NCBI taxonomy): domain Eukaryota; kingdom Metazoa; phylum Chordata; class Lepidosauria; order Squamata; family Cordylidae; genus Hemicordylus; species Hemicordylus capensis. The sequence goes on along the minus strand of NC_069664.1, from coordinate 22,000,496 downwards.
ATTAAGCCCTCCATGCAGAGAAGCTCACATTCTTTGCCACAGAGCTAAGGAGCCAATCTTGAAGGGCCTTGCTCTCGGCAGGAGACAGAGGCAGAAGGAATAGGTGGGTGGGTGGGTGGGTGGGTGGGTGTGCGGCTGCAAACCTTGTTTTCTCAAGCGCCAGAAGGACAGGCATGCATCAACATGCCACTCAGATTACATCACATTTTTCTCATGGCCAAGGAGCCGAGCTTCTCCTCGGCCGCCATGAAACCCGATTCTCCTTTTATACCCTGATGTGGGCAGCTCAGTCTCTTGTGCAAACACACGGAAACATTTAACAAGGACCTGGCTTCTGACCTGCTGTGACCCTCCCCACTCTGACATGCACCCTCTTACCCACTGTGGCGCCCCATCCTATACGCTCTTCCTTTCTCTAGCACTACAGACTGCGGCACTAATGAGGATTATATTTATGGCTGAGAAAACAGTGCAATAAAGATTACAGCTTATTATATGCCTGTAGCCAGGCACATTTATTCTGGAGGATATAAGGGTGGCTGTATGCATGTAAGCAAGCAAACCCTTTCTTGTGCTCCATCCAGTGGCCCTGATGACATACAGGAGAATGTTGCAAATGTATTGTAAATGTTTTGCTTCTATTACAGCAGACACTCCTGTTCAGACATGATGTGGACATGCGTTCAGATGGCCATACATACATAAACGTTAAGTGGAGAGAGCTCAGAACTGATCTTGGGAGAGCTGATCCTTAAGGGAGGACAGCTGGCCTTGTGGTAGCAAGAATGAATTGCCCCCTTTGCTAAGCAGAGTCTGCCCTGGTTTGCATTTGAATGGGAGACTACATTGTGAGACCTGTTAGATATTCCCCGTAGGGGATGGGCCACTCTGGGAAGAGCAGAAGGTTCCAAGTTCCCTTCCTGGCAACATCTCCAAGATAGAGCTGAGAGAGATTTCTGCCTGCAACTTTGGAGAAGCTGCTGCCCGTCTGTGTAGAAAATACTGAGCCAGATGGACCAATGGTCTGACTTGGTAAGGCAGCTTCCTATGTCCCTATGTTTTGTGTGTTCAATATTTAAATTGTTCTTCAATTTTTTAAACAAATAACTAATAAATCAATGTACTGCCATACCTGTGTTCAACATGACATGTGAATGTGTACCTGCATATAGATCTATAGCTGTGTGCATTATTCACAGAAGAAGCCCTATTCAGACATTATGTTTTATGTGCACACAGATGTCTTTACACTTATATGTGCCATTGTGTGAATGACTGTACCTGAGTTCATTTTAAAAGTGGACCTGGCTACAGGCCTCTTAAATGCATTGTGTAGATAAGTGTATTGCTGTACCTGTGTTCAGCATAATGTGTGAATAACTATCAATATACGGATCTGTACCAGTATACACTGTAGATTCATTTAATGATGGTACGATCGTTGAATATAACGTGTGAATAGGGCTTCTTCTGCGAATAGTGCAGAAACAATTTAGCAACAATTCATCTGTTGCTAAACTTTCACAGTGAACAGTTGGAATGTTGGTAAACATTCCAAAAACAGAACAGCAGAGGGTGGCGATGGTGCTTGCAGGTGGCAGGTGTGCAGCATGCAGTCTGCAGTAAGGGCAACAAAGACTCCTATAAATGTATAGCATTTCATTAGAGAAATAACACACCTCTGGGCAATATAATTGAACAACTCTGTGTTAGAATAACTGCATTCTGGGGGTGTGTGTGATCCAGCATGTAGCCTCACCATTAGCTGTGCCACAGTTCTTCCTTATTACCCTCCTGAGGACGAATAACCATTGTTTCCCCTCACCTTTTGTATTTCAAATTGCATCCCTTCCTTCCTTCCAGCTTCCCCAAGATCCAAACTCAAGGACCATTTGGCATTAGGTTTCTGCTGCTAATAGCCAGGCTATGAAATCATCCAGCTAAGTGTTCACAAGCTATTTGAACCAATCACAATACATTTCCTTCATATTTATCACCCTGCGGATGGGTGAGATGGCCTGGGAATCCTACCTGCTACCTTGAGGCTCCAGGCAACTGAAGCAAAAGGGGCCCAGAGCAGGTCAGCTCCTGGGCTTAGGCAGAGCGGCTTCAGCCTACCTGGACCGACGTGGCCCATGTTGGATTGATTATGGGTCAGGAAGTGAAATCTGACTTTGCTGACACTTAACACCCTCCCCATATCCTGTCTCCTAGATGATGAGAATAAAGATATTGTATTTTCAGTGGCATTGACATTTTTATACCTTTTAATGAAAGGAGGAAGCTGAGAGTCTTTTTTCCCCCCTCCTTGGGAAATGGGTCTGAGAAGCAAACACGACGAGCGTGTACAGTGTTTCAGGAAGAAAGGAGTATTTGAGTCGGAAGTTGTATAAGGAAGGCAACATATTTGTTTTAATAAAGTTGAGCGAATTCCCCCTGTCCCAGCGCAGAAGTGAAGAGTGGGAGGGGGGAATAATATTGCAGCAAAATGACATTCACAGAAAGGAAGGGGGTCAAATGTTTGCACTTAATAATATTTTCAGATGGGGAATGGAAACCTTTTTACAGACTGTGAATTCAGGGGGAAAAGATTTATGCAGATGGTGGCTTGTAACATAGCTAAATGTTTGCATGAAGCTCATGACTTGTTTTCCATTCAAACAGTACACACACAGTGTACAATAAATAACTGAAAGCTATCTGTACTGGGGGGCATGGAAATGAATAGGAATTATTTTGTTCCAGGCCTTGTTCCGTTCCAGAATTGTTCCTCTCTTTTCCTAAGAAGCAAGCAAGAAAGAAAGCAACTTTCCAGTGAACAGGGCAAAGAGTAGGTTTGGAGGGTGTAATTCGAGAAGGTTCTTGCACCTTTAAGAATTGGACATTGTATTTGGTGGTGGTGGTGGGCGCTATTTCTTCTGCCACTGTAGTCCTGAGATGGGGGGTGGGAGCCACACCTGGAGATATACTTTAGAGGAAAGGCCATAGCTCAGTGGTTGAACACATGCTTTGTGTGTAAGTATTCTCAGTTTAAGAACAGTAGAAAAAGCCTTGCTGGATCAGGCCAAGACACATCCAGTCCAGCATCCTGCCCCATGAAGCACCCAGACAGGTGCACTCAGGAAGCCTGCAAGTCATGAAAAGAAGGCACCTCCCTGGTGCTTCCTTGGTATTCGGAGCATGCCACTTCTGATCCTGAAGGAAGAATACAGCTACCAAGGCTATTAGCTGTTGATGGAGAATAGGGCTAATGCCCTTTTAAAACTGTCTAGGTTAGTAGCCATCACCACTTTCAGTGGCAGCAACTTCCATTGTCTGACTACACATTGTGTGAAAAGTAGGGATGTGCAAACGATTCAAACTCGAATAACATAGACTCAAATCTGGGTGATTCAAGTGTTTCAAATTCGAATTGAATCACCCCTTAAAAAGGCAATTGGATCCGAATTCAAACCAAATCTTTGAAATTTGATTCAAATTTGATTCAAGAGCCATTTGGTACCTTTTCAAAACAATTCAGGCCCCAATTGGTTAAAAAAAGGTGCCAAAAACTGGGTCAGATTAATTCAAATTCAATTCAAATTTGAATCGAATTTTCGGATCGAATTTGAATTTGGTTCGAATTCAAAAGGAATTTTTGAAATTTAATTCAATTTGAAATGAATCAAAATATTTGTTTCATGCACATCTCTAGTAAATAAGTACTTCCTTATGTTTGTCCTGAATCTCCCAGCATTTAGCTTCAACGAATGACCCCAGGTTCTAATATTATAAGGAAAGGAGAAAAGCATCTCTCCATCCACTTTATCTGCACCATGAATAATGGTATACACCTCTGCCCTGTCCCCCATTACCCACTTTCATTCTAAACTAAAAAGGCCTCTTTTTTTTTTCATCTTTCCTCAAAGGGGAGCCATTCTAATCCCCTGATCATTTTGCTTGCCCTTCTCTGTACCTTTTCCAAGTTCATGAAAGATCCAGTGTTCCACATACCAATGAGTGACTGCAATCTTGGGTAACTTGTTTTTGGACAAGAACGCCCATCATTCCTGGCCTTTGTCCATTGTGGCCAGAGATGATGGGAGTTGAACTTTTGTCGAAAAGCGGTATAGTAGTAGTTGTAGTAGTCCAAATCCAACAAGTTTCCCAAGTCAGAGCAACTGCATTGTCCTCCATGAACAGAGAAAGGGCCAGTGCAGGGAATGGCAAATACTCATGCATGTGTGAGACATCTGACCTTGTGGCAGCAAGCATGAATAGTCCCCTTTGCTAAGCAGGGTCCCTCCTGGTTTGCATGTGAATGGGAGACTACTTGTGAGCACCGTAAGATATTCCTCTTAGGGGATAGGGCCGTTCTAGGAAGAGCACCCACATGCTTGCATGCAGAAGCTTCCAAGCTTCCTTGGCAGCATCTCCAAGACAGGGCTGAGAGAGACTCCTGCCTGCAACCTTGGAGAAGCCTCTGCTGGTCTGTGCAGACTGTGTTAGACAATCCTGAGATGGACCAATGGTCTGACTTGCTATAAGGCAGCTTCCTATATTTTCTGTGCTTATATTGCTTTATGAATTAAAATAATTGACAAAGTGATAGCTTGCATTCTGCTCTCTAAACAGACCACTTCACTTTGCCAAATTGCAGTGGTCAATGACTGTAATAAAGCCTCTCCCCCGCTCCCCCCCCCGGCCTAATGGTAGCCTGGCCCTGGATTAAATATTTTTCATTTATTTGTATTTATAACACAAAATACCCCGGCTTTCCTCTCCATACAAAGAAGACCAAGCAGCTTACAATCCAATCAAACATTTATTTATTTATTTATTACATTTATAAATATAAATATAGCAGTAAATCACATCCCACCCCACAAAAAAAAAACAAAAAAAAAACAGGCAAAACTATTGGGGTTTCAGTTGGGGTTTCAGATTCCAGAGACCGCTGCTAGTTCTGCTGGGACAGTTGGATGATTCCTTGCCTCTTCATCTTGCATAGGAGACAATCTGTTGGCCATTTAGGTGGCCTCTGGAAATGCTGGTTTGGAAGCAAAGCACTCCCACCTGCTACTGAGTGGCAAGCAACGTGCTGAAATGTCACCCAAGTTCCCATCTGGTTCCCCTCATTCTAATCTGCCCATGACGAATGCATCAGGGAAGAAAGAGAACGTGCCAATGAGACCCAGAAGAATAAAAGCAGAAAAAGAGAGGGGTGGGGGGAAGTAAAAAAGAAAGAAAGAAAAAGCAAGGAGAAGTTGGAAAGGGTAGAAAGCAGGTGTGGCAATAAATTCTATATCATGAGCACACATGTGCACACACACACACAGCGGCAGAGGTTTCCTTTCTGTTCCATGCAAAGGCAGATTATTGCATAGGCAAGAGAGGCAATTCTATTGCCTATGAGCCACTTTTGGAACGGTGGTATAGAAATAAAATAAAATAAAATAAAATAAAAATCTTACACCGGCAAATTTTGGGGAGCAGGGGGAAGTTAAATCTACTTTTTTTACTTTTAAAACTGCCGCCACACAGTGGCAGCATGGCACCCGTGGGCAAAGGCCTGAAATTGGGCCTATCTCCATCATTTGGGAGGAAGGTGGGCACGTGTGAGGAGCTCTCTTACTGCCCTCTCCACCACCAGCCTGCAGCCCACCTGACATGTCATAATTTGGGAGGTGGGCGGGTGGGACCTCTTGCTGCCATGCTGCCACTGTTTTAAAAATTAGATTTAATCCCCTCCCGCATAGCCCTTTACTTGCAAAAGGAACTCTTGCCACTGGGGCAGCAAATCTTCATTTTTGACAGCAGGCAAAAATGCTTCATCCGCTCCCCTGGTTCCACGGCAGAAGACATTAATTTCTTTTTATCTTAACTGTGTTCAATTAGACCCTTCCAAGTTGAGGCTGTCACCTTAAGTGGCGCAGCGGGGAAATGCTTGACTAACAAGCAGAAGGTTGCCGGTTCGAATCCCTGCTGGGACTATATTGGGCAGCAGCGATATAGGAAGATGCTGAAAGGCATCATCTCAAACTGCACGCGAGGAGGCAATGCTCAACCCCTCCTGTATTCTACCTAAGAAAACCACAGAACTCTGTGGGCACAGGGAGTCGAAATCAACTTGACTGCACACTTTACCTTTTACCTCTAAGGAGGCCACAAATTTCTCAGTGAAATTCCAAACATTTTCCTATGGGCCTATCTAACTCCCATGGGGCTCTGTGATTTGCTGCATTGTGGTGGAACAGCAATTAAGTCATCTAATCCCCTAGGACAAAGGTTCTTAAACTTGGGCCGCCAGATGTACTTAGACTACAGTTCCCAAGCCATGGGAATGATGGGAGTTGTAGTCCAATGACATCTGTCTGGGGAACCCAGTTTAAGAACCTCCGCACTAGGAGGCATAATACGGCAAGGACCAGGGAGAAGCAGGCCATGGAATCTCACAACATTTGTGACTGAATGTTCCAACAGCCATAGACCTAAGAGGACTAGCTTGTAAACAGTGAAGATTTTCAATACAGCCTTTGAACTTGGCACTGCTTGCATTGGAGAGAGGATTGTTGCTTCGAAGAGCTTGGCTTCCATCTAGTGGAATACCCCAGCAATGCTGTAATGAGCAGTGGAATCATTAACAATGAGCCGATGTTCCAAACTAGAACTATTCTAAGACTCAGCCTAACAGGAAGAGAGCTGGTCTTGTGGTAGCAAGCATGAATCGTCCCCTTTGCTAAGTACATTCTGCCCTGGTTTGCTTTGGAATGGGAAACTACATGTATGAGCACTGTAAGATATTCCCTTTATGGGATCAGGATGCATGCAGAAGGCCCCAGGTTCAATCCCTGGCATCATCAGGTAGGCCCGGGAATGACTCCTGCCTGCAGCCTTGGAGAAGCCGCTGCCAGTCTGCGTAGACAATACTGAGCTAGATGGACCAAGGGTCTGACTCAGTAGAAGGCAGCTTCCTGTGTTCCTATGTTCCTAAAGCTCCCAGATGAGAATTGCCCCTTGGGACGTGAGGATCTCCTTCTAGGGCAGGTTAGGCAACCTTGGTTCTCCAGCTTTTGTTTAACTATAGCTCCGAATATCCTCAGGCACAATTAATGCATGCAAATGCATGCATTTGCAGCCAGTTCCAGACCAGGTGGAAAGAGGATGCTTTCCTCCTTCGCACCACCTGGGACCTGGATGGATGGATAGTGCCAGTTGTCAACTGCCATGTGCCAACAACAACCCCCACCTGCAAGGCAGTGGGGTACTCTTTTTTTTAGGAATATTCAAATGTTTAGCTTCTTGTGTGTCTAATAACTTTTCCTCATAATGAATCCCTATGAGGATTCATTATTTGCCTTCATTTCTTCTGTTCATTTTGACTGTCATTGGGCAGTGCCAACTGTCAACTGCCATGTGTCAACTAGACCCCCCCCCCCACACACACAGTGAGGTTCAGTTCATTTTAAAGGAATTTTTGAAGTGTTTAGATTCGTTGGTGTCTTCATTACACACCTTCATTTCTTCTGTTCATTTTGACCTCACTGCTTTGGGGGTGGGGGTGGGGATTTAGTGGCATCCATGTGCCAACTACCCCCCAACTCGCAAGCCACTGAGTACTCAGTTTATATTTTAGGAATTTTTGAGGTGTTTAGACTCTTTGGTGTGTAATGATAGGGATCCATGATGAGGAAATGTTATTAGACACCAAAGAGTCTAAACACTAGAACATAAACTGAATAGTACCCCACTGCCTTGCAGGTGGGAGGGGATGTGGTTGGCATATGGCAGTTGACAGTTGGCACTGTCCAACGACAGTCAAAATGATTAAAAGAAGTGAAGGTGTGTAATGAACCCTCATAGGGATTCACTGAGGGAAAGTTATTATACACCAAAGAATCCAAGCACTTGAAAAATAGTGTCCACACATTTTGCTCCATAACTCAACTTCTACAAGGACTAGAGCTTAGCCTTAAAAAAAAAAAAAAATTAAAGCTGGGAATATGGGGAAATTGATAGGAGGAATCTGAATCTTGAATCGATTTGAATCTAATCTGGCGCTATTTGGATTGGACCCGAATCTATCCAATGGACCATAGCGGTGATTTGTTCTCTCTCTAAATCACCCAAATCAGCTAGATTTGAGTACAAATTGATTTGTACCTGAATCTTTGCACATCCCTATGGAATATAATATGTTGGTTTGGGAGCTGATGGTGAGGGAGTTGATTAAGACCCCAGGGAGCTGACACCAGCAGCTGTAAGAGACAGCTAGTGAGGAGGACTCCCAGAAAAATAGTGCCATCATGTATGTAATGTCATCACAGCATTCAATATCAATACACAGCTTGTCATGCCAATATGTAGTGTGGTGGTCAGAGTGATGGACTAGGACTGGGGAGACCCGAGTTCAAATTCCCATTCAGCCATGAAACTCACTGGGTGATTCTGGGCCAGTCACTTAACTCTCAGCCTTTCCTACCTCACAGGGTTGTTGTGAGGACGAAAATAACCAAGTATACCACTCTGGGCTCCTTGGAGGAAGAGCGGGATATAAATGTCAAAATATTAAAAAAAAATAAAAATAGGGTGGTATACATAAGTATGCCCATGGTGACCTCACACCAGGATGAAGATGTGGAAATAGTTAGAATGTGAAGTTTGATGAAGTTTGAAGAGGGTGTACAATTAAAGAAGCTCCACAAGAGCAATTCATTTTGTGTTTAAAGGTGACTTTGGGGCCAATGTCAGCTCAACTCTGCTGAAACTTTTCAGTGTGTTTCAGACTGAATGGGGAAAAACAGACTGACGACTGCATTTTGACCAGCGTCAATGCCATCACCAACACACTTCATGACACCAACTTCCCAGAACAGCTCTTCAACTGTTTTATTAATGTTTGTGAAATTGTGTGAAGAGATGTTATACAAAGGGAGGAAAGTGTGTGAGTCACTTGTGTTTTAAAAAAATTTAAAAGTCAGAAAGCCAGTCAGAAGCCCAAAGGGTCAAGAATGAGGATGTACACCCCATTTGACTTGCTGGTATATCTACCCAAAGTGCAAATTGGAAAGTTCATCTCATTTCCTGAAGAATTCATTCAGATTGCTCTTAAAACCCTATGTTCCATCACCTTCAGATTTCCAACGTACAATATCAACATGGTGGCACCAGGTGGCAGTAGAATCACACCTAAAACATCCTTACTACCTAGATTTGGATCTCCCCAGCCCGACTTGCTGCCCAGCAAAGTTCTTTCCGACACTTCCCTGGCCATGCTGAGAATTCCAGGTTAACAGGCTAAGTCAGTTTAATTTTCTTGGGGAAACAGTTGCAGATCAGATAAGAGGCCAGCTGGTCTTGGAACTGCCGTTCAGGAGCGAAAGAAACAAAGTCTGATAAGGTCCGTGGAGAGATAGACGCTCGTGCTCAGAAGTCTTTATGGAGCCTCCTGCATCCGTAGTGTTACATTAAATCAGTTCATGCCAAAAGGCGTAGGGGACACTCTCCTATATCTGCTGTCCCAGGCTTACAAGAATAAAATATGCAGCAGATCTTCCAGAATAATTTTTCAAAATGTAGCAACATACTTCAATGGGAGGATACACCAGAGAGCTGGTCTTTTGTCAGCGTTTATGAATTTCCCCCTTTATTAAGCAGGGTCTACCTTGGTTTGCGTTTGGTTGGGTGACTACATATGCGCTACAAAACGTTCAACATAGAACTGGTTCACATCAAACCAGGCCGATTCGACAGTTTGGTCGTGAACTGAACCGTGGCCGGTTCAGTCCGTGATCATACTGGACCAAGCCCGGCTCGATGCAAACCGGTTCTACATTTTGGGGAGTGGTGAGAAAATGGGATAAAGTCTGTTACCCAGCTCGCTTGCTGCCCCCATCCCCAGCTGAATTGCCGGCTGGATTGTGTGGGCAGCCTGTGTTTTATGAGCCAGCAATTTGGCTGGGGATGGGGGCGGTGAGTGGTGGGGAGTGGCAAGTAAAATGCTGGGTTAAAGATTTTAACTACCTTTCTCACCACTCTGCCACCCTTTTCCTCACCAGATTCCCCTTTACAAATATTGTCGCCGGAACCGCCAAACTGGTTTGAATGAACGGACTGGCCTGGATGGGCAGTGCGACCGAACCGGTTTGGTGCAATGTGATTCGGTTGGAATTGCTTTGAATTCAAACCAAACCATGTGTTTGGGTTCCATACACACCCCATAACCTGTGGTATTCTGGATGTTGCTGAACTACAACTCCCATCATCCCCAGCCACAATTGTAGCTAGGGATGATGGGAGTTGTATTTCACCAACGTCTAGAGTACTATAGGTTGGGAACCCCTGCTTTTGGGGGTGGGACTGTTGCTCAGTGGTATAGCATCTGCTTTGCATGCAGAAGGTCCCAGGTTCAATCCTTGGCAGCATCTCCAGGTAGGGCTGGGAGACCCTGTTGCATTAAACCCCGGAGAGTCACTGCCAGTCAGTGTAGACAATACTGAGCTAGATGAACCAATGCTCTGACTCTGTATAAGGCAGCTCCCTATGTTCCTAGGACTATTCCCTAGTGCAGATATCTGGGGTGTGGCCAGGGAGTTGTGACGGAATTCAGGGTCTCAGAAAATACAGTTCTGTGCCAGTGAGGTACCTTGAGCCTGCCCCCAGGCCCTCTGGGGTGGCCTGGGATAAGGGGGAATCATCTAATCATTGGTGGAGCTTTGCCTAGAGCAGGGCTGCAGCACTTTGGCCCTCCATCTCTTGTTGGACTACAGTTCCCATCATTCCCAGCCCCAGTGGCCCATAGGCAGGGATGATGGGAGTTGTAGGCCAACAACCGGTTTCCCTTCCCAGTCCCTCATCTCTTTTTGTGAAGTGCCTGGAACAGTGAGAAGCAACTGGCTTTCCCCGTTCTGGTGGCTCCCTCTGCCTTCTCTCTGCCCCCCTTCATAATCTAGGGAGGTTTCTTGTGAACAGCAGTGTTCAGGTGGTCACCTCACCAACACGTATGACACTGGGGACCTTCCAGCCAGTTGGACCATGGAGCTGCTCGTGTGGCTCCTGGCAGGAGCTATTTAAGAAAAACAGGAGGCAGACCCTCTCCTTGGGTTTCAGATCACATAAAACGCTGTGATCACATATGATGATCAGATATGAGATCACAGATTCAGACCACATATGATGGTGCATCACAGATGAACCTTGGGCTAACTCGCTCAATGAGGTCATCTACACAATCAAAAACTGTGTTCGTTCTACCTAGGTTTGGGAGCTGTGTGGGCTCCCAATTTTCAGTTGTGTGGAAACAAGGTAAGAGCAGAACCTGGGTAGAAGTGATTGTGTGGAAGCAAGGTGGGAGGAAAAGCTACCCAGGTTTTCCTCCTACCTTGCTTCCACACAATTACTTCTACCCAGGTTCTCCTCCTACCTTGCTCCTACACATTTCTCTCTCTCCACTTTCTCCACACCGTGCATGATTTTATAGACCTCTATCATGTCTCCCTGCAGTCTTTTTTCTAAACTAAAAAGCTCCAGATGTTGTAGCCTTGCCTCATAAGGACGACGCTCTAGACCCCTGATCATCTTGGTCGCCCTCTTCTGCCCTCTTCTCAGTGCAGTTAAAAGCGTTCTTTTAAATGCACTGAGTTTTGTTGAGTTTTGCCATTTCACGCTACATTCACTGAAGAGGAGACCTTTAAACCTTGCCAGGAATTGTGCCTACCCTTTCCTGCAATCCAGAATCCCCACGCCCCCACCCCAGCCCACAAAGCATTCTGAGCTCAATTACTGTGTGCCAATCCTCTATTAAAGGCACAGGAGAAGTTGGGTCGGTAAACAAACCAGAAGTTAGAAAGCGGCCATGCAAGCAGTGCCCTATAGGTGCCAGCATATTGCAGATGCAAAGACCGGCTCAATTATAGAGACCGTATCTGCAGCCCATAAATGTCCATAGGGAAGCAATATCTATAGAGGGGGACTAAAACCATCTTGCTGGAAGAAGCCGGCAGCAGAGGCAGGCAGGAGTAAAGGCAGCAGTGTGGGAAGGGATTAGCGAGCGACAGACATTATGGGCAGCTCAGCAGAAGTGATAATAATAAGTGTTTACATGCTGGAGAGGTTTGTAACCCAGCTCCAGCCAGGCCTGGAGTGCAAGATGGTATCAGTGGCAGGAAGCGTGGGATGTCAGGTTGATGGCTCAATGGGTCTCATTCAGGCCAGGGTTCTGCACCGTATGGAGCCTTCCGTTCCTTTCCCCGCTGTGATGCTTGTGCAGGATGCAGGGAAAGTTCAATGCAAACATTGCTGTCGCATTCAGGATGGACAATGCTCCCTGAAAAATCCTTCCTTGTGGTCTCCAAACCCCGCTTTCTGCATTCCCCTTAAATCCCTCACCTGTTTTGCTTGGAAAAAAAAGAATATAGGAAAATGCGTTATACCGAATCAAACCTTTGATCCATCTAGGTTAGTACTGATCCATCTAGCTCAGTGCTGTCTACACTGACTGGCAGCAGCTCTCCAAGCTTTCAGGCAGGAGTCTCTCCCAGTCTTTCCTGGAGATTCTGAGGATTGAATCTGGGAACTTATGAGAGTTGTAGTCCAAAACCAGCTGCAGGGGGCCTAAGTTGAGCAGTCCTGGTCTACACTGACTGGCAGCGGCTCTCCATGGTTTCAAGCAGGAGCCTGTCCCAGCCCTACCTGGAGATGCTGCCAGGGATTGAACCTGGGACTTTTGGCATGCAAAGCAGATGCTCTAGCACTGAGCTAGGCCTCATCCCCTAAGGGAAGTGCCTTTGCCGCTTCAGACAAAGGCTGTAAGTGTGAGTCACATGGGGGGCAGTGTGGGGGGAGTGAGGAAAATGATGGACACATTGGCAGGGCAGGACTTAAATTCCTTCTTTGGTTAGGGCACACACAGGCAGACCATCCTATAGGCATAACATCTGAAGGAGGCTATAGTATGTATGTGTGTGGGAAGTGTCTGGCAGTGTACCCACCTGTTCAACGGCCCCACGCTATGGTTCAATTTCTTCCAACACTCTGCAGTTTGGCTCAATCTTCTATCTCCCTGGTAGACAGAGGAGTTGTATGGTAGAGCAAACTGGGGGGCGGGGGGGGGGATCTTGTCTGGTGGTTGCAAGCATGACTTGTCCCCTTTGCTAGGCAGGATCCATCCTGGTTTGCATTTGAATGGGAGGCTACATGTGTGAGCTCTTTAAGATATTCCCCTTAGGGAATGGGTCCACTCTAGGAAGAGCTTCTGATCCATTCTGCATTGCCTTCTTCTCTGTCTTAATTTTGGCCTAACTAGGAGAACTTCCAACATTAATTCTAGAGCGGGGGCACATGGAGTCTGACACTTCTTCCAAGTTTTTTTTTCTTTTCGTTTTGTTGCATTATTTTTCCCTCTATGTTATCGATGTGAATGAGGACATTGTGGGTGGAGAGGGAGGATTTCCCGACATCCTGCACAGTGGAATGTCAACATTAGGGACCTGCAGGGGATGCTGCACAATTTGAAAGGCAGCCCTGATTGGACAGCATGAGGGGGATGCTGGAGAACTGGAGAGGAGAGCTGGTCTTGTGATCGTGAGCAGGAATTGCCCCCTTTGCTAAGTGGAGTCTGGCTTGGTTTGTATTGGGATGGGTGACTGCATGTGAGCACCCTAAGATCTGGTCTGGTGGTAGCAAGCATGAATTGTCCTCTTTGCTAAGCAGGGTCCACCCCGGTTTGCATTGGAATAGGAGACTACATGTGAGCATTGTGAGAGCTTCCCCTGAGGGGATGAGGCTGCTCTGGGAAGAGAGACAACTATCTTGACAGGGAGCATCTTATACTCTCATTGTCCATAGTGGAGCCAATGACAGGCTTCCATAGACATGATCAGCAAAAAGCCCAGCGGCCAGGAAAAGCTGAAGCATACCTGATACCCACTGGCATGTAAGGAGTGTGGAGTCTAATACCAGGAGTTCAGATCCATTGGGTCCAGCGATGGGATCTTGGTGTTCTTCCCTGAGGAGGAGGTCTCTGTCTTGGGGCCCAAGGACAGGTGGGTCTTGACACATAGCCGTGGAATCCCTTTTCTTTGTGAACTTGCTGATATCTGATGCGAAGCATCTCCTGGGCTTTTGCCAGGTAAGCACCAGACAGAACAAGACATTCTCACACACAGACACCTTGATCAGCAATTCTGATCACTCCTCCCCACCAAGTCCTTTAGGTTTTCTCATCATGCTCTCCGTACTTGGCTTTCATAACTGGAGATTGAAACCCATGTTTCCCATCATCATACTCTCCAGGATAGCTTGACAGGGTGTCTTAGTCCACACACCAAAACTTTAGCATTGGCAATGTTCCAGGCATCATTGAATCTTCTTTTGTATCTGCCCCCCCTTCCAGCCTCCTACGTAAAAGGAAACGTCTGGTTCTGTGTCCCCATATAGATCAGCATAAAAGAAGATCTATGAGCCCACAGGAGGAAAGTTGCCATTTAGCACTTTGGGTAATGGGTTATCCCAGCCACCTGCTCCCTCACAAATTACAGGCAAGGCCTCTTCACCTCCTGATTCCCTCCCAGGAACTTTGATGGAATAGCTGAGGTTCAAGCTGACCGAGCTCTGAGCCTCACCTTGGCCAGATGAGCAGTCCGTGAAGGCCCGAAAACTCTGGGTCATTTGGAGTGGCTGTTGATTTATCTCCTGCCAGGATGTGAGTGACCTAGAACTCAGCAAGCACAGTCTAGAGATGTAACCGGCACTGCCAATTGTCTGGTTACCATTCTTTGCAGAGCATGGAGGTTCTGCTCTCCAAGGTCTAGGCTGACACCTCAGTCACAGCATAGATCATATGCGGTATTTTGGGCTGGCGGTAGCAAAATCCCTCAAATTCCACTGCAGCAGAAAATATGGCCCATCTCGGCTTAAAGAATCTTAGACCATATTTCAAAAGACCAAATCCATTCCCATCTCCCTCTCATTGGCCCAGTCTTCCTGTCTGCCTGTAGCCTCCGGACTCTTGGAATTCCTTCCAACACTGCCTTGCTCACAAAGCCAAGTGACTAACAGGGCAAAGAGGCACTTTTCAAAGTGGTGGCTCTCCAATATTGAGAAGGGGGAGAGCAACTGGCCTTACCCAGTTCAGTATAGTATCCCTCCCAGTGGCTGTTGCTGGTGTCTCCATCATGTTTCTTTTTAGACTGAGGACACCTTTGGGATGGGCAACCATCTTGTTTCCTTTTGCTATGCAAACTGCTTTGAGATCCGTTTGGTCAAAAAGGGATATCCATCATCATCATGACCAGGAGAGCTGGTCTGGTGGTAGCAAGCATGACTTCTCCCCTTAGCTAAGCAGGGTCCTCCCTGATTGCATATGAATGGGAGACCTGATGTGTGAGCACTATAAGATATTCCCCTTAGGGGATGGAGCTGCTCTGGGAAGAGCATCTAGATTCCAAGTTCCCTCCCTGGCATCTCCTAGATAGGGCTGAGACAGATTCCTGCCTGCAACCTTGGAGAAGCCTTGGAGAAGCCTTGGAGGGATGCTGTGCTGGGGATGGACAATGCCGGTTGCTCTCCCCCTGCTAAGTAAAGAGAATCAACACTTGGAAAATCCTATGTTGCTCTCCTGTGTTTGCTGAATGCAGGGCAGATATTGTTTGAAAGGGACTTATGCCATTCTCAAAAGTAGCTTAGACCCAATGTTCCTATTTTCATCCAAGCATCAGCAAAGGTCGCCCATGAGATTGAAGCACCTGAGGCAAGGCACACATGCTGCCTTTGAAAGGATGCAGGGGGTGGGGACGAGGGAAGGGTGCCTGCAGCCTCCTCTTATCATGTTTCTTACAAGCTTTGCAAGGCGTGTGAGGAGACACACTCCTTGTAAAGCTTGCTTGGCTCAGGTTATTCCAGAATTGCCCTTCGGAGGGCATCAGCAGGGGGAATCTCGCCACCAACCAGCTGGTCCTGCCTGAGGTGACCACTTCACCTTGCTTCATGAAAAGGCCTCTCTGGTCCTCAGAATAAGGTTGTTTCTCCTGCTTTTTGCACAACTCCCTCTGTAATGTCTGAAGGGCCTCTTTATCCAGCATCCATCTTTTCTTATTTATTTATTATTTCTCTGTGTAAACCGCCCTGAGCTATTTTTGGAGGGGTGGTAAAGAAATTGATTGATTGAATGAATGAATGAATCACACACTCTGACTGAGGGTGCAATCAGCCCTGAGAAGCCAAAAGGACAAGACAGAGGAACTGGGCAGTTTTTGTGGCGCTCCACCGTTAATGACACCACAGGAAAGGTATGTGGGTAGGAGGGGCATTGAGTGACTACAAGCACCTGTAGAAAATCCAAGAGGCACACCCTGAAGTCTTTTCGTTTGGGTAGCAACATCCCTAATCGGAGTGTGCATGGACCCAAAATCGCGATTCGGTTCGGATTTGGATCGAATTCACACCGAACCATGTTCCTCCGAACCGGAAGACACTGGCCTTTACTTGTTTGGATCTTTGATTTTGCCAACTGAACGCTATTCTAATTCCACTGACAGGCCCCGTCCCCCCCCCCCCCGCCAGCTAAGCTGATTATGCTCATTTTTTTTTCATTCTTCTCCTGATAATGAATCGGCAAGCCGGGGGACTTCTTGTGCAATCAGAGGCCTGGTAACAATGAAGCAGCAGAAATATGTTAACAAACCCGGGAGAGGAAGGAGGCAGTCACTCGTTCTCGAAGCTCGACGATGCTGTTAATGTGTGCTCAGACTCAGAGCCGGCTCAGTAAATCCCACCGTGCAGATGGGGGCTGCTGAGGTACCTTGAATGAGAAAGTGCAAGTTTATATATTATGATAAACCCAAGTACCACCTAGTTGTTCATCTGGCGTGGTTAGAGCTCAATTTATTCCTCGCTCATTTGACAAATACAATATGAAAAGGGCTGCCTGTGTTTATCTGGTCCCGGCAGTGGCAGTGCTCAGCTCGGCTGAGCGTAATGGAGGGAAATTGGCCCCAGGGGTCTGGCTGTGCCGTTCTCTTGAGTTAGGGGAGGGGAAAGCAGGTAAATTGCACTCATTAGGCAAGGCGGTTGCAGTGCATGAGGAGCCAGGAAGTGAGCAGGGGCAACGGTCACGGAGGGGTCGGGGAGCAGAGACATGTTCTCCCAGGAGGGCTGAATGGTTACGTGGGCATGGTGAATGAGTTCCATATTTATTGGGCTTGCTCCTTTTTGGTGCCCTGGGAAAAGGCATCTTCTGCAACAAAAATAACACCCTCAGGGATTCGTTAAGGTGGCTTTCCTAATTCCAGTGTTTCCAGCTCGGTCATTTCGGTGGGTAAGCAGCTGAGTGACCCACATCTCAGCCCAGTTTCCTAAGATGCCCCCTATGTGGAAAGGCTTTGTATTCCGAGCTGCAGGCAGAGGCCTGGGTTTGGAGAATGTGGGGACCTCAGGGCAATCTTTATATTGCTCAGGCCAGGGCTGCACCATTGTGGCCTGACAGTTGTTTTTGGACTACAACTCCCAGCCTCTCCAGCCACAGTGGCCAATATTCAGGGATTCTGGGAGCTGTAGTCCAATGTCTGCAGGATGGCTGTTGTTGTGGTTTTTAAAATTAAGAACATAAGAATCAAAGAAGAGCCCAACTGGATCAGGCCCAAGGCCCATCTAGTCCACCATCCCACCAGATGCCCCTGGGAAACCCACAGGCAAGAGCTGATGGCATGCCCTCTCTCTGACTGTTACTCCCCTGCAACTGGGATTGAGAGGCATCTTGCTTCTCAGGCTGGAGGTGGCCTATAGCCCTCTGACTAGTAGCCATTGATAGACCTGTCCTCCTTGAATTTATCTGAACCCCTCTTAAAGCCACCCAGGCTGCTGGCTGTCATCACATCTTGTGGCAGAGAATTCCACAGGATGATTGTGCATTGTGTGAAAAAGTACTTCCTTTTGTCAGTCCTAACTTCATACATACGGCGAACCATTCACATATTGACAGCTGTGGCCAGTGAGATGGTTCACTAGTTTGAATGTCAGCAGTCACTGCAGGGTGATGGGTGGAAAAGTTATGCCCTCCTTGAAATGTTCTGCCCTCCTTGAAAGTGCTGGGCAGCTTCAGTGGAGTCAAGGGGCACCTCAGTTTCCGCTAGTGATCTCTGCTTGCAAATGGAGTAATTGGCCACTAATGAACATCAGCTTGGTTCCTGAGCCACCCCATGCCTGCCTCTCTACAACAAAAGCCTTGCAAAAGATGTTGAGGCATGTGTTAAGGGGCACACACCACCCTTCTTTGGGTGGGGTGGATTTGCACAGCATGGGAGGAAAGGTGTAACCCTCTCCCCCACTTCACTGGAACATCGGTCCTAATACAGACTGGGCCATTTGCAGCTGCTATTTCTTTTTTTTTTTTAAGTGATGAAAAGATTATGATGTGTTTAACAGCTCATCTAGGTTGACCTTTAATTCACATAGGATTTTGCAAGGTTTGGCTTTATCCTCACCGTGTTTTTAACCAAGCCCTGAGAGTGTCCTTGAAAAAGGAATCTTCTGAAATTCATCATGCCTAATCAAGACACTGTGAGGCCGCCCAGAGACGTAAGTTTGGGCGGGGTATACATCTGATAGATAGATAGATAGATAGATAGATAGATAGATAGATAGATAGATAGATAGATAGATCTTAGGGTCCCCTCTACTTTGATGTGTCTAAGGGATGCCAGAGTCTCCCAAACACAGAATCAAATGAATGGATTTAGATTGTTAACTTTTAAGGGGAAATTGACTAATTTCTCACTTCTGAAAAATATCCTAATCCCAGTGGGATTATTGGCCAAGTGGGGGTTTGTGCTGAGTCAAGGGTCAAGGGTTTCTGAGGAAAGCTGGTCTTGTGGTAGCAAGATATTCCCCTTAGGGGATGGAGCCACTCTGGGAAGAGCATCTAGGTTCCAAGTTCCAGCAGCCTGCTGGTTGCTCTGGTACAAGGGGTTCTGGTAGAGAGGGGGCTTCTCACTCTGACCCTTTCCTTGAGTTGCCTTCCTCTTCTCCAGAGTGTGTTGGGGGGAGGGATATTGACTCTGGGGACATGAGAATAAAATTTCAATAACTCAACCCTGAGGTCATATGAAAATAAAATAAAATAAAATAAAATAAAATAATAAATAGCTAAAATAGATAGCTAAATTGTCAAGTGTGAGCTCTCTGGTTCCCCTGACCCTCCAATAGGTCCAATGCAATACCAATACAATACAACATTGCATTGAATCTATTTTCAGTATTGGGGACATTTTTCACAGGGAATCATTTCTGGTGGAAAAAATGCCCCCATGTGGCTTGCATTGCATCAGATCTGCACCATGTGCCGATTAGACTATATTTCCAGCTCATCTCAAGCATGGATCCAAGCCAATAAGCATCATCCCTAGACCTCCAGTCTTAGGAAGCTGCCTTATATCGAGTCAGAACATTGGTCCATCTAGCATAGTATTGCCTACACTGACTGGCAGCAGCTTTCTACGGTTTCAGGCAGGACTCTCTCCCAACTCGACTTGGAGGTGCAAGCAAGTGAGCCTGGGGCCTTCTGCATGGAAGCAAGAAGGTGCTCTTCCACGGAGCTACAGTCCCATCCCCTAAGGGGGAGATCTTGTAGCACTCAATTGTAGGCTCCCATCCAAATGCAAACCCAGGCAGACCCTGCTTAGCAAAGGGGACAACTCATGCTTGCTGCCACATGACCAGCTCTCCTCCCCATTCCCCACCCCAGATCAGATAGTTTTGCATTTACCCATAATGTGATTTTTCTTCTTTTCTTTCTACTAGTAAAGCCTTTTTTAAAAAGAAAAAAGAAAAAAAAGAAATCCTCCTTTAAGAAAAGAATCCGAAAAGGAATTTCTAAGGCATTTTTAATCAAAGCACCAAGACAGGGATGAGGGGCAAATTGGCAACCATAAACCCATATCAGGGAACTGCCTCGGGGACAGATGATATTATGCACTGCACAGCAAGCACAATGCTATCCATTCAATATCTTGGAGGTTTACCACACACTGCTTTATACCCAGGGGACAACTAATGCAATTCCATCCAAGCTTCTGTTCTGTCCCATGCTGAATCTCAATGCAAATGAGCTTGGAGTGAGAGACAGGTAAAATAGAGACATTATATTCAAGCAAGATGTGGGGATTTCTCTTTCCAAATCTCATTTTGAGCCTTGCATCTGGACGGGTTGCAGCACATGGTCCTGTCTTTCTATTTCTGGTGGCTTATGTATTCTTTCTGCTGCAGGCATTTAATACCTCTCACCTCAACCATATGTTCTTCTCTGGCCTTTCCCTATCACATAATTCATTCCCCTCCCTACCATTCAACCCTTGCTGCTCAGACTCACCTTGGACAGAGGACAAAGTGGGTGTAGTGGTTAGATTGTTGGGCTAGGACCAGGGAGACCTGAGTTCAAGTCCCCACTCAGCCATGGAACTCACTGGGTGACTCAGGGCCAGTCACGTATCTCTCAGCCTAACCTACCTCACAGCGTTGTTTTTAGGATAAACATAACTATGTACACTGCTCTGGGCTCCTTGGAGGAAGAACGGGATATAAATGTCAAATAACAACAACAACAACAACAACACAGAGTCAGACCAATGGTCCATCGGGTTCAGTACTACACACTGACTGGCAGCAGCTTCTCCAAGATTTCAGGCTGGAGTCTCTCCCAGCCCAACCTGGA
Source organism: Hemicordylus capensis (assembly GCF_027244095.1). Lineage (NCBI taxonomy): Eukaryota > Metazoa > Chordata > Lepidosauria > Squamata > Cordylidae > Hemicordylus > Hemicordylus capensis. The sequence goes on along the minus strand of NC_069664.1, from coordinate 21,979,813 downwards.
GATGCTGCCAGAGATGGAACTGGGGACATTCTGCATGCAAAGCAGATACTCTACCACTGAGCTATGGCCAAAGCTCCGTTCAATATGCACTGCCCACTCTGAGATAGCTGCATTCAGTTTCAGCAACATGAATATAGTGAATGTGAGTGTAACACTGCATATTGCACCCCCAGCCCCAATGAAGACAGGACACGCTTAGTTGAAGTGAAATAGGGCCACCCAATTAGCCCACCTCCTTCCCTCATTGGCTGATCCTGTCCATGTGGAGGGGGAGGCAAGATAGCAGCCCATGCCTGCCTCATGTGATGGGGGCACAACCACGTGCCCCCCCCCCCCGTCCCATTGTGCTAGCGTGGAGGTGGAGACCGGCATTACACCTATGCATGTATTACATACAGGAATTGCATGCATGCTCATGAATGTCTGGAAAGGGCTCTAGTCCAGCCACCTTGGGGATAGGTATACTATGATTTTGCATATGGCAGTCTTCATCCTGGAAGCTGAACAAAGGCTGGTGTGACCTTTCAGATGTCAGAAGGAAATTCCTTTGTCCAACTCCAACAAACAAAAACAGCTCATGCCAAAGGAAAGCTGTTTCAGCAACACCTCTTTTGAATGACTATTTATTGGGACTTTGGACCACACCATTAATGCATCTATGTGATGAGAGTCCAGGTGTGAGGGAGAAAAGATGACTCATGCCAAAGACATAAATGCCAACTAGTACGATGACTACCTATAGACTAGGGCGGAGGGATGGAACGGAACAGTCTTCGGTCAGTGTCTATTTTAGGGGAAAGGTTGCTAATGGTTACGGAAGCAGCTGCAGCTGATCAAATCCCAAAAAACTGGTTTGGGCCAGTAGGGGAATTCTAAATTCAAACAAGTGGTTTTACTCCTGAAAAACAATGGACCAGGTGTGTTATAATCAGGTGCAGCTAGTGAACTGTTCACCCATCCTTTAACCGCAACCGACTGAACCCTGTTAATAAACTTGTTATGTTTCCAACATCTATTTGAAGCTTTAATTCAGTAATCAACTTTCAACAAACTGGTAATTCAATTCTCTTCAGTTGGGAAGGGCCATAGCTTAGTGATCAAGTATATATCTTACATGCCAAAGGTGCCAGGTTCAATCCCCAACATCTCAGGGTAGGACTGGGAAAGACCCCTGTTACCCCATTCACACAACCATGTATACCTGAGTGCAGCCTCTGATCAGGGTAGACATGGTTGTGTTAATGGAGTGACTATGGACCTAAAGGGAGGAGGGCTGGTCTTGTGGTATCAAGCATGCATTGTCCCCTTTGCTAAGCAGGGTCTACCCTGGTTTGCATTTGAATGGGAAACTACATGTGTGAGCACTGTCAGATACTCCCCTTAGGAGGTAGAGCCGCTATGGGAAGGGCATCTGCATGTTCAAATACAGAAGGTTCCAAGTTCCCTCCCTGGCATCTCCAATCTCTTTTTGGTTACTAGTCTGGTGGCTGTGGGCCACCTCCAGCTTCCAAGGCACAATGCCTCTCAATACAGGGAAGCAACAGCAGGTCTGTTCTTATGCAAGACAGGTCTGGGAATGACTCTTGACTGTAACCTTGGAAAGCTGCTGCCAATCAGTGTAGAGAATACTGAGCTAGATGGACCAAGGGTCTGACTAGGTATAAGGTAGCTTCCTATATTCCTATGACCAAGGAAATGATTCCGTTTAAGCCATCATTCCATTTATTGAGCAACCAGGCAGGGACTGGTCAATCCGCTACTTCTGACTGCACCAAAGGAATGAATACCCTGGGGATGCAGCTACTATGTATTTGGTGGCTGACATCCAAATGAGGGGTTTGCACAATGAATAAAGTTGCACTAGAAGATCATAAGAAGACCGTGTTATGGCACTAAAAATGGGGGGAGGGTTCAGAATTGCACACATGTGCTCTTGGTCCATAAGCCAGGCTTACAAATTTTGACCATGGGTACCATCTCAGGGAACAAATGTTCATAGTGACATTTTGCAACTTGAACCTCTGCCCCACCCCAAAATGGAAAAGAGGTGATAGCACTGTTGCTATCAATGGACTACATGTTAGTACTAAGCCAGTGGCTCTTTGGTGAACATTTGTTTCCTACCCAGAGCATACCAATATGTGTGAAGGAAGCATTGTTATCTGCTTGTACCCTCACTCGGAGTTGACTTCATGATAATGTAGATGGTGTGATCATGAATCCAAATCAGAGCAAAGGGAGAAGCAGGAAGAATGCTTCATCCCTCATTCTGGAATCATATTCTGGAATCCCTCATTCTGGAATCATCCCTCACATTCTGGAATCATTACCACCCCTCCTTTATCCCCCCAAACGATTAGGGTAAAATTGTAGTCATTTTTGCACAAAGCAAAGGGTTAGGGATAGGGTTAGGGTAACCATGAACGAATCGTTGTTCTGTCTCCATAGAGTAATCTTTGGAGGACATGCTTGCCCATTTCCATTTTCATTCCTCTGACAACCTCAATCAAACTTTACAGTCATATTTGTGTTTCTAAAAGTTTTTAAAAAAACTTTAAAAACACCATTGCAAATTGGGCTTCTGCAGGCCCGACTGTCAGGATGATAAAAACAGACGAACAGACTGAAAGCTGAAAGGCCTGCTAAGCTCTCACTTATTTTCCATCTCTAGGAAAGCAGATCTTGTCAAAAATTACAATAAGTATTCACCCCCCAGATAGTACTGACCACCCCAGCTGGTTCATCTTGCACAAAGGTTTTTTTGGTTTTGTTTTTAACATATGTGGTATGCCACAGGTTAGCACAACAGTAGTCTGGAATACAAGCTTCAGACTTAGCACAAATGTCTAGCAGAGTAACTTCATGCTAGTCATTGGATGTCAGCCAAGTTGGATTAAAAATTTATAACTCAATAGGAATTTGTATCCACTTGTTTGCTGAGGTTAAGCCTGTCAATAACCTTCATGGTTAAATTAATATCTCTTCGTTATTAAGTGTCACTTTTATCTTTTTTCAATGTACCTTTTAGGTTTAGTCATACTTTCCCCCTAATCATGTATCTGCTCATTTTTCTCATAATCAAGAAGTTCATGCTTTTTAACCATTTTAATCTATTTTTGACTTAAAGGGAATGGCTGCTATTCTGGCAAACAAGGAGATATTCAGGAGCTAGAAAAGAGCAGCAGCAACCAACCAAAGTACAGTTCTGATCACACAAATGGCACCATGTATGTGCAGAGGCCATGTTCATACTGGTATAATGTGCAGGCTGCTGGGGGAGAAAGCAAGTGGAGTACAGGGATAGTTGTGGGGAGTGCCACCAGTATGGAAGTGGTGGCAAGCGGAGGAGGAGCAAGGATGGACCTACTCTACTCCACATTAAAGGGGCTGGGAAAACCTCAATTTTAAAGGGATTGTGCCACGATTCAGCTTCCGAATCGTGTTTTTGGACATCGCTACTAGGTGCTTTGCTCTTCAATATGATTCCAGAATGAGGGATGAAGCATTGCTTCCTGCTTCTCCCATTGCTCTGATTTGGATTCTATCTACATTATTATGAAGTCAACTCAGAGTGAGGGTTCCATCTACATTATCATGAAGTCAACTCCGAGTGAGGGTACAAGCAGGTAGCAATACTTCTTCCACACATATTGGTATGCTATGGGTAGGAAACAAATGTTGACCAAGGAGCCACTGGCTTTGTACTAACATGTAGTCCTTTACCCTCCTATGAATATGGAGGAACAACACAAACATAATCTCCGATAATGACTCCCCTCCCCACACACACACTTATTATTTATCAAGTCCAGAGCAAACAATGAGAAGGATGTTTTTCAAAAACAGGCTGGGGGGGGGGGGGGAGAAGCTGCAAGAAATCAGAGCCCATATTTAATCTGAAGTCTTCAAAAGTTTCTTGGAAAGCTTAATTAAATGGTAATTCATCTGTGCATTGGCAATGTCTTGTAAAGCCTGATAATGCCGGAGTCTTAATTAAAAACTAATGCAGCTTTTAGTTTTTTATTCTGCTAGTTCAAGAGGGAAAAAAATCACCAAGCAGGGTTGCCAATTGAGCCGAAAGATCTCTTGATGCCGCATTGATTTTGTCCTCTTTAAATGCAGAGTGTCAGTTCAGGTAATCATATTAAAAGGTATTCCATATTTATTTGTACGCTCTTCAGGACAAATTGCAAATGGTGGTGCCGGAGGATTCGGAGACATCTGTAAATATTCAGCATGAAAAGCAGCATTCGTGAATGTTCCCATCTGAGTTAAGTCTCAAGTAAACCCTCGGCTTGTGGCTGCTGGAATAGAAAAGGGAAGCGACATCAACAAAGCAGCTACAAAACCAAACATTGCCTTCCTTGGTGTCAGTAGAGGGTGTTTGCTTTTTTACAGGCAGAGGCTCTGGGTCAAGCCTAAGTGCTAAATCTTGATGACCTAAGAACTGTGCCTCGTAGCTAATTAGAGAAGGGCTGAGAAAATAAAGATGTCCTGCGGCACTTCTGAAAGAGTGAGAGGGAGAGAATTGTATGAACATCTTGAGGCAGTGAGTTCCAAAGGCAAGATATCATAAGAGCCTAAACAGAACACAGTGGAGGCTTAAAATGGAAAGCAACAGACTCTCTAAAACAGGGCTGCCCAACTTTGGCCCTCCAACTGTTGTTGGACTACAATTCCCATCATCCTTACCCACAGGGAAGATGGAAGTTATTTATTTACTTATTCATTCATTCACTCAGTTTATATACCGCCCTTCCAAAAATGGCTTAGGGTGGTTTACATCAAAATAAAAACAATTAAAATCAATTAACCATTAAAATCAAAACTATAGAAAACAGCATAAAACCAATTAACAGTTAAAACATTTAAATGGTTAAAAACCCCGGAGAACCAGGCCGAACATTTACAACAGTTTAAAAACCCTGGAAGGCCAGGCTCTGCTGAAGGCCAATAATGAACTCAGATTACGGATTTCTGCCGGGAGTGCATTCCACAGCCCAGGAGCAGCTACAGAGAAGGCCTGCCTCTGCGTCGCCACCAGACGAACCGGTGGTAACTGGCAGCAGCTTCTCCACGGTTGCAGGCAGCAGTCTCTCTCATCCCTCTCCTGGAGATGTTGCCAGGGAGGGAACCTGGAACCTTCTGCTCTTCCCAGAGCGGCCCCATCCCTTGAGGGGAATATCTTACAGTGCTCACATGTGGCCTCCCATTCAAATGCAACCAGGGTGGACCCTGCTTATCAATGGGGACAATGCATGCTTGCTACCAGAAGACCACTCATGTTTCATTGTATCGTTATGAATTTTTCCTTTTAAAATGTCCTGAAGAAAAGGAAGGGAGATTGATGTTGTAATGGCAGAGGCCTGTAGGCAGGTTTTTGGGGACAGAAGGCACTCACAGGGATGAGGTGGCGGGGAAAGCCGGGAATTCTTCTTCAGCTCATATTTTGATTCTGAAGTTCAGTCTTGCCATGGGAGAACTTCACTGGCTACTCTGTCATATGCACGCACTTTGACTGTCTCCAAGTGAATAACTTTCCCCTGACTCCTGCTTTTCCACTTCCAGACTCCTCTCAGTTCCAGACAATGATTTAGAAGCCTCTTTAATGCTCATTAGTTTAATGGCACATTGGATTACAGCGCAATTAGGCAAAAAACTCTTCATTATATTCAAATATAAAAGGAGAACATAGCAAAACATATAAGGAGAAAGAACCCATCAAATCGCCGTGCATCTTTCTGGGAAACAAAGATTAGCTACAGCTCCTGCTCAGATTAAGGAGGAATTGATGAGAGGATAACTTCTGGCTGTATTTAAGCAAATGCCACTTGTACAGTAAGCATCAAAGTCAAGGTTCTTACCAAGAGAACCTCTGAGTGAGTCCTGCACGGCGATGTGGCAAATTCTGTTGTGCATTGCTGTGTCCAGCCAGATGCTTGGGAACCTGCTGTCTGGAGAACCCCACGGCTGTGTTTGTGTTATCTGATCCATCTTTCAAGTGATAGATCAGCAGAGAGAGGTTCCCCAGCTGTAAAAAGCAATGTTTCTCTCCATGACTAAGAACATGAGAACAGCCCTACTGAATCAGGCCCAAGGCCTTACAAGCCCAGCATCCTGTTTCCCACAGTGGCGCACCAGATGCCTCTGAGAAGTCCACGGACAAGAGGTGAGTGTATGCCCTCTTTCCTGCAGTTGCTCCCCTGCAACTGGTATTTAGAGGCATCTTGCCTCTGAGGCTGGAAGGGGCCTTTATCCATTGGACTAGTAGCTGTTGATAGAACTGTCTTCCATGGATTTGTCTAAGCCCCACTTAAAGCCATCCAGGCTGGTGGCCATCACCACAACCTGTGGCATAGAATTCCATTGTTTAATGTGGCATTGTGTTAAAAAGTGCTTCCTATTGTCAGTCCTAAATTTCCTTGCAATGTTGAACTACAACTGATGGTTTGGGCCTGGGATATCTGAGGGACCACTTTCTCCCAAGGGTTGCTGCCACGAGGTCATCTTCTCCCATGAGCAGAGGCATATCTAGGGAAAATAGCGCCTAGGGCAAGCACTGAAATTGCACCCCCTGTCCAAACATCTGACACCCATCTTTCAGATTTTACCATAATATCAGCTCAAAAATACAAGTTAAGCTTGTTAATGTGGATGTAGCCAGACCAAAAAATGCTGGAAAACTACAAATGTCAGTATGCTGGGGTGCATGAAATACCCAAATACTATGTGGAGGTGTACTTGGAAAACTAAACAAAAGTGCCTGTCTAATTCTCTACTATGCATCACTATTACATAAGTTTTAAAAATAAATGGAGAATTTGGCTTTTCCTAGATACTCTGAGCAGAGTAAACTGTGTCACTGCTTGGAATATATTCTAGTATTTCAGAAAGACAGTTAAAATGAGAGAAAGAGAGCAAGAAACTCCCAGGGGGCCTTAATACTAAGGATTTCACACTGATTCAAAGACAAACTCACCATTAATAGCCATATTGTTAAGACACCACATTTAACTCACTTATGACAAGAAGCAAAGTAAGAGAAATGAATACAATCCTAGCTCATAAGCTTCAACTCAGTATTCACAAGCCCTGATTCTCTGTACATAGTGCCAAACTAAATATGTGTACAGTGACATATTATATTAATTTTATTTAGAAAAAAATACCTGTAGCCCCTTCGGGGGGCTTCCTAAAGGTCACGGGGAGGGGTCTGCAAAGGTTCCCCCTCCCCCCACTGGCCTCTAGGGCCTCGCAGGGACCATTTGAGCATTTGCACTGGCCATTTTTCAAAATAATTTTTTTTAAAAAGTGGCCGCTTTAAACAAAATGGCCACCGCGCATGCTCAAATGGCCTCTGTGAGGCCTGGCTTGGCCTAGGGTCTCACAGAGGCCATTTGAGCATGCACAGTGGCCATTTTGTTTTCGGCAGCCATTTAAAATTTTTGGGTTTTAAAAAATGGCTCCCCCCTTCAAGTGGTACCCGGGGCACATGCCCTGCCTGCCCTACCCTAGATATGCCCCTGATCACGAGGACATCTGAGGGGGCTCTGCTCCGGGTGCTGACAATGAGGGAGGCTCGGCTGTCATGCACGCAGGACAGGGCCTTCACTGTTGCTTCCCCCAGACTCTGGAATGCTCTCCCGGTAGCTATTCGCTCCTCAGTCTCCATCACAGCTTTTATAAAGCGTGTTAAATCTTGGCTTTTTACCCAGGCTTTTATATGATTGTCTCTGCTGCTGCTCTTTGTATTCTGTACTGTTTTTTATGCTTGTGTTTTAAATTTTTAATCAGATTTGTTTTTATATTTTTAGCTTATATTTTAATGGTGTCATTTTTATAATCTTGTTTTAAATTCTGCTGTAAACCGCCTTGGGATTATTTTAATGAAAGACAGTATATAAATTTAACAATAAATAAAAATAAAACAAATGGTCAGGGGCCCTCCAGGATTCCAGACAGAGGCCTTTCCCAGTTCTACCCAGAGATGCCACAGTTTGAACCTGGGACTTTCTGCATCCAGAGCAGATTCTTTAACCCTGAGGTCTGGCTATATCCACTTTGTGCACCTGAGGATCAAATATTCTGCAGATCTGGCAGTAGCCCCATCCCATCTCCTCCACTGGAAAGGTAAAAATGGAAGTCTTGTCATTCCCCCCGGAGGCAGAATGTTTAGCAATTCAGCTTGCTGAAGTCACAATTAAAAACCCGACGGTGCCTGGCATCACTGCTTTGACATGAAAGCCACTGATGATGGCTGTTCTAAGTAAGCAGCACATAATTTGGTTCAGAAATTGCCAAGTTTAAATTATTAACAAACAGACAAGGCGCAGCAGGAAAAGGAAGGGGGCAACCCCTCCCGCCTCCGCCTCCTTTTAATGAAATATATTTATTGCCAGTTCTGCGCTTGAAGTTGTCATCATGTGATAGGAAAGATTCTCTGATGTTATTCATGCTTGGAAGGAACAATGGTGTCATTCCCCCCTCCTCCCCCCCCGCTTCCTCTGCAAAGATGGCTTTGTTTCCAGATTTGCTATGTTTCAGTAATAATTGGAAATGGTCTAAGTTGAAGGGCAATTTTGTTGCTGCTTTTTTCTCAGCTCAACTGATCTAAACATGAAAAGTAGGGAAATACGGCAAGCCATTTGTTTCTGTTCAGGCACACATTGGGAGAATGCAAACCTAACAAGGCATTAGGTGGCCTCTCGGATTTGAAAGGACTAATCCAGAGAAATCGGATTGTTCTTAATGGCTGGGAGCGGCACTCAGTGCCGACATCTTCTGCTGCACTGCTCCTATAGCACTAATTGATTGAGTTGCTATGGAATGTTCACAAATATTCCAGCAGGCCAGGGAACAAGCTAGTAGTAACAAGAATGTTCACAGCCCCGCTTCTTTGAGGAAAGAGAATTGTCACTCTGGCTGGGATAAAGCCTTACATGGGCCCTGTGGAAGTGTCACAACTTAAGGTCCAGACCAGGGGGGTCCCAACCTGTGGTACTCCAGATGTTGCTGAACTAGGCTGGGAGAGAAGTGACAGGCCCAAAGTCACCCAGTGAATTTCATGACTGAGTGGGGATTTCAACACCAAAACCCCCTGCTAATTGAGCAGGGCCATCTTTTAAAGCGGTGATTCTCTTTGTACGTAGCGGGCGGGGGTGGGGGAATAACTGTCCCTCTCCAACCCCAGCACAGCATTTCTCCAGTTGCTGTTGCTGGTGCCTACCTTAGAGATTGTGAGCCTTTAGTGGACAGGGAAGCAGCTTTCTTATTTATTTATTTATTTATTTATTTATTTATTTATTTATTTATTTATTTATTTGAACCACATAGAGCACTGTTGTTGAAAAGCAGTATATAAATCTCACTGGGGGTGGGGAGCATAGTAGTAGTAGTAGCAGCAGCAGCTAATTGAGCAAAGAGGCACCTTTTAAAGTGGTGATTCTCTTAGATTTAGCAGGGGGGAAGCAACTGGCCTTATCCAGCCCCAGCACAGCATCCCCCCCGTGGCTGCTGCTGGTGTGTCTGCCTTATTATTCTTTTTGATTGTGAGCCCTTTGGGGACAGGGGACCATCTTGCTGTATTATTTATTTTGCTATGTAAACCGCTTTGAGAATTTTGTTGAAGAGCGGTATATAAATATCCGTAGTACTAGTAGTAGCAGTAGTAGTAGCTGTAGTAGTAGCAGTGAAGTGAAGTGTGCCATTGAGTTGGTGTTAACTCCTGGCGACCCGTCGAGTCGGTGTCGACTCCTGGCGACCACAGAGCCCTGTGTTTGTTTTTGGTAGAATACAGGAGAGGTTTGCCATTGTCATCTCCTGCACAGTATGAGATGATGCCTTTCAGCATCTTTCCTATATCACTGCTGCCCGATGTAGGTGTTTCCCAAACATACCAGCAGGGATTCAAACAGGCAACCTCTGACTTACTAGTCAAGTCATTCCCTGCTGTGCCATTAGGTGTCTGCTAGTAGTAGTCGTAGTCATAGTAAAAAGAAACACAAGGAAACACCAGCAATAGTCTCTGGAGGGATGCTGTGTTGGGTTACAGAGGGACAGTTGTTCTCCCCCTGCCCAATATGAGGCACAATACTAAAAGGTGTTTTATTGCCAGACCCAATAAAGACCCAGATCTGCTGACCCTATAAAAGACTTAGAAAGGAAACATCATAGACAGTGGTAGGCAACTTTGGCACGCCAGCTGCTGTTGAACTAGAACTCCTAACAACCCCAGCCATAATAAATGCTCTCTGGGGGTGATGGGAGAATTCCGTTCAGCAACAAGTGGGATTCCACAGGTAGGGAACCCCAGTCATAGAAGGTACCCAGAGCTCCCAAGAAGGAGAGCAGGTTCCCTGTAAGAAATAGACGTGTGCACGAAAAAGGAAATTGGTTTACATTTGGTGTTTTTGTCGTAAAAAGCCTCATTTGTGTTGTATTGTCATAAAAAGCCTCATTTGTATTGTGTTCATATTGTAACATCAGGAAATTTGTCCTTATTCATCCCTTTGTCCCGCATTGTTCCACTTCTTTGGCAGAAGGAGAATATAATGCCTGGTATAAAATATATATTTATGTTAAAAAACAACAACAGCCACCCAACTTATCCTATTCTGTCATTGTTCAATTTCATAATGTGCTGTTGTGCAAATACAAAATGGGGGAATAAAATAAAATAAAACTTGGGTGTCCATGGAGCAGAGAGTTCTTTTGTTAAATCTTCTTTTGGGATATTTTAATTGCAGGAAAAGGAAATAGGAATCACCCCTCACCTGGCTGGCAAACCACCAGAATAATAATGGATTTGAGTTCCACTCCTGTAAACATATCCAGTACAACGGAACTTCAAAATCCAAGTCAAAATATGGATTCTGTAAGCATCCCTAGTAACAAATAAATAAATGACAAATCATTTGTGTGACCGCTTCAATATGTACTGAACTCGGTGAGGATCCACCTAGCCTATTTTAATCCACGTGCTAAAGCCTTCTACCCAGTTTAACCATCCTGTGCATCAGATGGAACTTTCATCCAGTTTGCAGCAGGGAAGACTGTTCCCAAGTGGTTTTCTACAGATCACGTGGTCTCCAGGTAGATTTTTCATCCATTCCTCCCAACATGACTGCTTTACAGTAATGAGGATCCCAAAGTGGCAGAAAAACTGGCTTGCCTGATGTCTTTTCAAAGCTGGCCCCACAGGATGCAGTCTTTGGTGCTTTACAGAGAAATTGGATGGTTCTTCCTGCATCAGGCAGAGGAACGTGCATCAAGTATATGCCATTTTCATTTTTACTGGCCATTATCTGACAGTTGGAAAAGGGAGCTTTGAACACAGAGATTGCTAAATTTATCAGGAATAAAAGAATTCTCTTTCTGGATTTTTGCAAAGCAACTTATATATTTTTTCATTTCTGCCCCCCTTCCCTGACACACAAACAGTTCTGATTTATCATATCTCCTCTCCTTTTTTTGTTCAAAGCATGCTTGTTCCACGGTGATTCTCAGTCAAGAGGAAATGAGGGTGTGTTGTTTTTTTTGGAAAGGAAGTACTTCAGCAAATTCTCCTCTGAGGAATGCACTTGCAGAAAGAAGGGGTCTTATTTATTTCATTTCATTTCATTTCATTTCTAACATCTCTGTCCTGCCTTTTGACATGCACACCTTCTAAGCAGGAAAGACTTGACTACTGCAATGCATTCTGCATGGGGCTGCCTTTGTATGTAGTTTGGAAACTTCAGATGGTTCAAAATGCAGTGGCTAGACTGGTCTCCAGGATGTCTCGGGGAGACCATATTATGCCGGTTTTCAAGCAATTGCATTGGCTGCCAATAGGTTTCTGGGCAAAATACAAAGTGCTGGGATTTACCTTTAAAGCCCTAAGTGCCTTAGGACAGGGTTACCTGGGAGATCGCCTCATAGGAACAAAGGAAGCTGCCACATACTGAATCAGCCTGTTGGTCCATCTAGCTCAGTATTGTCTACACAGAGTGGCAGCGGCTTCTCCAAGGCTGCAGGCAGGAGTCCCACTCAGCCCTATCTTGGAGATGCTGCCAGGGAGGGAACTTGGAACCTAGATGCTCTTCCCATAAGGACAGCCCTGCTGGATCCGGCCCAAGGCCCATCTAGTCCAGCATTCTTCCACCTGCCACTGTGCTCCTGCCAGCATCCTTCTCCCACCTCCCCTCCACTGCTGCTCAGCTGGCCAGCTACTCCTGCTGCCGCCATGCTCTTGCCACCTGCCACTGCACTCCTTCCAGCATGCTTCTCCCCATGGTGTACCACATTGCCCATCCCCAACAGTCCACTGCACCTCCTGCAGCCTGCCGCTGCTTCCCTGCCACTCAGTCTTCGGACCCGAGGCAGCTGGGACTGAGAGTGTGCTCGCCCCTTCTCTGCCCCCAACAGCCCGACAGCTCTGCAAGCTTTTCCTTGGAAATGGAGCGGCTGTCTGATGCCTTGGAGAAGATTTCTGCAGAAGGCAGGGAAACGAAGAGGAATGACGCCTCTAACCCTCACAAGATCACCCAGGAACGCAGGTCTCCGCAGGTCTGCATGCTGGGCTGATCATCATTTGCTCCTGCCCAGGCAACAATTCTGCACAATAATGAACTAGCTATGGGGTTCTGCACTGTATGATGCTGGTAGCTCGCAATTGTATGTATCATCAAAGCTCATCCAGTTCAAGTAGTGGCGGGGTTGGGGGGGGGGGTTCCTCCCCCATCAGTTCTGGAAATGCTTCCTGGAAGTTATCTAGCAGGAATCCCCGCTCCCTGTCTTCTGTCTGGCCACTGCTGCAAAGACATCAAACATCGTTCCCGGCTTTGCACATTGGATGTTTAGAGGCAGCCTTTGAGCTGGCTGACTCCCGCCCAGCTCAGCCTACTAGCCGCTTGCTGTGTACATGGATCCTCTCAGCTTGGAGCCTGCCTGCATCTTCTCCCTCTCCCATCTATAAGGCGGGCAGTTCCTTCCTAACGCAGCACGACAGGCCATATTTTCAGCAGATGTTAACACAGCAGAGTTTTGACTGCAGTCCTGGCTCAGTTTATCCAATTAGTCAAAGCTTCATTTCCCCATAATCCAGGAGGTGAAAGTCTCGCATGATGCAGGATTGTCCTCATGGTGAAGCAGAAGAAAAGGCCCCTCCATTCAGGGAAGGTACACACTAGTGGTGTGCATGGAACTGGTGCCTGCCAGTTCGAAGGTGGGGGAAAATATCTTTAAGGACGGGAGAAGATGCTCTTACCTGCCCATAAAAGGGCCTCTCCCACCTGTAAAAGGGACTCCGAACCGGTTCGTGCACATCCCTAGTACACACAAATAATTTCTGTTTTCTCATGCTGCAGTCACATAGATAGGAGTTCACATTTTGGGGACTGGGGCATACTGGATATTTCCTGAAAAGACGACAACATTGATAATACATACAAGAGAAGGAGAAGAGAGGAAGTATTCTTCTCTCAAATAGACGAGCACCATTGTCTGAGAACAAGACTCAATAAGGGAATTCTTGGCCAGACCCCATGCAGATCATCTTGTCTGCAATCCCATCTAACTGATGCAGTTCTGATTTTTATCCCTTAAAGTAATATTTTGTGCTTACCAGACCAAGGGGATAGTTCAGATTATTGCCACCTGACCATCCATCCAATCCATCCATGGAGAGGAGAGCTGGAGAACATAGATAGCTGTCCTATAATGAGTGAGGAGAGCTGGTCTTGTTGTCGCAAGCATGACTTGTCCCCCTAGCTAAGCAGGGTATACCCTGGTTGCATTTGAATGGGAGACTAGAAGTGTGAGCACTGTAAGAGATTCCCCATAGGGGATGGGGCTGCTCTGGGAAGAGCATCTAGGTTCCAAGTTCCCTCCCTGACAGCATCTCCAAGATAGGGCTGAGAGAGATTCCTGCCTGCAAACTTGGAGAAGCCGCTGCCATTCTGTGTAGACAATACTGAGCTAGATAGACCAATGCTCTAACTCAGTATACAGCAGCTTCCTTTGTTCCTATGAGTCAGGCCATTGGTTCATCTAGCTCAGAATTGTCTACACTAACTGGCAGCAGCTCTCCAAGATTTCAGGCTGGAGTCTCTCCCAGCCTTAACTGGAGATGCCAGGAATGTGAACCTGGGTCCTCCTGCACGAAAGCATGAGTTCTTCCACTGAGCTGTGGCCCTTCCCTGGAGGGCCCTGTGGTCATGTGTTGTCTCTGACCTTGGCTGAGAACTGACAGGGGTGAAAACAATTTCTAGTTCAAAGATCTCGCATTTGCCAGCAGTCTCATTATTCCCTTAAGGGGAAGATCTTCCAGGGCTCACACACTAGTCTCCCATTCATATGCAACCAGGGCAGACCCTGCTTAGCTAAGGGGACAAGTCATGCTTGCCACCACAAGAACAGCTCTCCTCACGCATTATAGGACAGCTGCCTATGTTCTCCTGGGACACCTACCTCTCACCAGACATTTCCTCCTCTGTATGAGCAGACCATGCATGGGCAAGCAAGCTTTCTGGTTGCTCCATCAAACTAGTATAGGGCATGGGGCCACAGCTCAGGGGGAGAGCATCTGCCCGCAAGCAGGAGCTCCTAGGTTCACTCCCTGGCATGGGAGAGATTCCTCCCTGAAACCTAGGAGAGCCACTGCCAGTCAGCGTAGACAGTACTGATCCAGATGGATCAATGGTCTGACTCAGTATAAGACAGCTTCCCATGGATATCATTCCAGTAGGCAGATGAGAGCTGTGGGGGGCACAGCAAGGCTCACTCAAGCTACCATCTGGTGTTGATAATCTGCTCAAGTCTAAGCAGCTTCTATCAGTGTCATTGATGACTGAGGCACAGGCTTGGAGGTCATGGTTTTTTAGGGCCTTGTAGTAACGAATTGATCTGCGGGGTCTGCTAGCAGCATTCAGCCTGGCTCTGAAACTTAGCCCTTGACTGATATAGCTCGGTCTGCCAGTTTTGTCAAGGAAGTAGAGCACTGGTCATTCTGGAAGCAAGGGGCTGGAGACTGCCTGCTGCATACCTTGGACTGAGACCTTCTCCTAGGCCCTTGCAACCTCATTAACAGAACTATGCAGCACCATGCTGACTGAGCATGTCCCCTGACTGAGCAAAGAGGCACCATTTAAAAGTGGTGATTCCCTTCATTCACCAGGAGGGAGCAACTGGCCCTATTCATTCCCAGCACAGCATCCCTCCAATGGCTGTTGCTGGGGTCTATCTTATGTTTCTTTTTAGATTGTGAGCCCTTTGGGCATGGGCCCAGTAAGCCATTTTATATTTTTATTTTTATTTCTCCATGGATGTATCCATCCACCTTATTTGTTCATTATTTCTCTGTGTAAACCTCCCTGAGCCATTTTTGGAAGGGCGGTATAGAAATCAAATAAGTAAGTGAGTAAGTAAGTAAGTCAGTAAGTAAATAAATGTAATCTGCTTTGGGAACTTTTGTTCAAAAACGGAATATAAATATTTGTCGTGTCATCATTTTGTATTGTATTGTATGATGAGTTATGTTTACTATTTCATAGGAGCATACTATAGCTATGCCGTTTGCTGCCGGGGTCCATTTGAATTGCTCTCCTTAGCCTTTAAAGCCCTAAATGATCCGGGACCAGTCTACCTGAACAACCACCTCCTCCCATATTCACCCACTTGGGTCTTGAGATTGAATGTTCTGGCCATGCTCTCAGTTAGCAGGTAGTAGAGACAGGATCTTTTCAGGGGTAGCACCATAATGGAACACCCTTTATGGAGCCATCAGACTGGCTCCCTCTCTTTCCATCTTTAGACCAATGGTAAAGAGATATATCTTTCAGAAGACCTTTGCTTCTCGTGCAAAATGATTTTAATGTCTGCTGTGTTTTTCTATTGCTCCTTAACTTTTTCTTTACACTATAGCTTTATATTGTAGTCTTGTACTGATTTTTCTAAGCCACTTTGACATATTTGATTCAAAAGCAGAATATAAATTAGATAGATAGATAGATAGATAGATAGATAGATAGATAGAAATTCCCTGGCTTAGGAGTCGACTCAAGAGACCAATATTTAATTGCCAGCAGCTAACCTGTAGCACCACTAGAAAATAACGTTGACATTTCAACATCAGGTAATGATGCATGTAGGAAATGGCCATCAACGATCACACAAGACAAACAGTTTCTGTATCACCCAGCATCGTTTCAATCACAACACTTTTCAATTTATTCATTGAACTGAGAGCAACATAAAGCTGAGGCATTGGGTTCTGTATATCTGTGTGTGCACCAGTGCTTGGTTTCAGTTATACACAAGTTAACAGTTATCCACAGAGTGGCAAACCAACCTCCATCCTTCCAAAAACAGAAGACATATCATGTATGACTCATTATGTCCCAGCGCCATGTGAAACTCACAGTGGAAGGCAACCAACAAGGAAGGGTGCTTAGCATCTTGTCCTCATTGAAATTACATCTTGGAGCAAGGCTGGAGGGTAGTGAATGGGTGGGTGGGGAAGAAAATAGCAGATTAAAATCTTGCCGAGAGGCAGAACTGCCTGAGAAATGGAAGCCCTCATTTTAAATAAGAGAACTTGTCAATAACTTGGGTAGACGTCCTCCTTTCCAACATTTTCCTTTCCAACTCCCTTCCTTCCTGGATTCATCAGGCCCATTCACATGTTATGTCCAACACTCATATGACAAGTGCACAGTGTACACACAGGTACAGATCTGTACACAGGTACAGTCATTCAAATGTTACGCTGAACGCGGGTACAGAAGTACACTTCCTATCTGTACCATGCATTTGAAGAGCCTGACTTTTAAAATGAACACAGGCATAGTCATTCACACAAACATAATGTGTGAATTCAGATTCAGCATAATTTCTGAATCGGACTAAAGTCTATGGTCTATATTCTATAGTCTTTTGGGCTATAGTCTATATAGTCGATGGATTCTAGTCTATGGACTTTATAGGCCACAGTTCCACCATGCTCTCACCTGCAATGTGTAACAACCCTCTTATAGCTTCCCCAGTTCAGAACCAATAGTCCATCAGCACATTTGAAGTGTGTATAAGATACATTTTCAGTAGCTGTCATCTCTTCCATCATTCATTCCATTAGGTCTTTTTTCATAGCGTACAGAATAATGAAACTTGCTTCTTCTTCTTGGCTGGGCAATTTTCTTCTCCCAAAGAGAGATGTGCTAAACCTCTTGAGAGAATGCACAGGTCTTAGCAACAGTTTTTCCCTTGAACATCTTCCTCCTTCTCCTGAGCAGGAACAGCTACATTTGACTCAAAGCTTCACTTGAGATGAAATCTGGGGGCCGCTCTGAAACACTGGCTCCCTTCTTTCCTTTGGGCTCAGTAGTAACTCTGTGAGGCCCTAAAGCTCACCTGCAAACTTGTTGTGACCCAAGTACCATTGCCACAATTGGGGGGCCCATTGGCAAGTCAATGGAAGTGTGTTCCTCCAGTTATCAGGGGCTGAGGTATGGGCTTGTGAGCCACCAGTGACTCTTGGGTCTCATCCCTTTGTCTCAGTCTGAGGAGCAAAGTGCCTTCAGTCAGGTCTCCTCCTACATCAGAGGTGATCACATATGAGTGGGCCCCAGCAGACCTTCTGGGTGGCTGTGGGAGCACAACCCATGCTGTGGGAGCACAACCCATACTTGGAGCCAGCATGGCTGGCATGGCCATCCCCCACAATGCCCCAGATGTAATGTCCTGCCTACTCCAGCCATACTTGCATCTTCAGGTCAGGTACAGCTGGGAGAGACTCCTGCCTGAAACCTTGGAGAGCTGCTGCCAGTCAGTGTAGACGATACTGAGCTAGAAGGACCAAGGGTCTGACTCGGTCTAAGGCAGCTTCCTGTGTTCCTATATCCAGTCAGGTCAGCTGATACACTAAGATGCCAAGGAACACAGAGACAAAGGAAAATAGGAAGCTGTCATATTAAGTCAGACCACCTAGCTCAATATTATATATACATCTTTATATTTTGCATTATATATACATCTTTGTTTCAGTCTCCAACTAGCTTCAGAACCTTACACACACATACAGTAAAATTACAAATACAATAAGGAGCACACAGTCTTTGTCCCATACAATCCTTATTTATCCTTAATTAGCTCACAAGCTCAGTATTATCTACACCAGGGCTACACAACTTCAGCCGTCCTACAGATATTGAACTACAACTCCCATCATTCCTGGCCATTGACCACTGTGGTTGGGGATCATTGGAGTTGCAGCCAAAAAAGAGCCGGAGGACCAAAGTATTGCTGTCCAGGTCTACACTGACTAGCAATGACTTCTCCAAGTTTTTAGGTTGGAGTCCTTCCCAGCCCTACCTGAAGATGTCAAGGAGTGAAGCTAGGACCTTAAGGAAATATCTTACAGCACTTACCTGCAGTCTCCCATCTAAATGCAAGCCAAGGTTAGCAAAGGAGACAAATGGAACCTGCTTAGCAAAGGGGACAATTAATGTTTGCTACCACAAGCACAGCTCTCCTCCTCTGACAGCAGCATGGTTTCTAACATGAGGATGTAGACATTTAAACTCAATAATTGGCGTTACCAAAGAATGTCTCCTGAAGTGAAATTCACATTTCATTTTGGGGTTCCTCATCAGACAGGGAAAGCAGGTATGGAATTTCAAGGGAGAATGTCAAGGGAAGCCAGGAGAGATTCAACAAAGCAGAAATAAATAAATAAATAAATATCCTCAGATGAAAATCTCAGCCACTCTAATGGTTGTCACCAGTTTTCTCCTGCACTGAAAGCAAATTTGGAGAATTCTCCTCAAGCAAAACAAAGAGCAGAATTTCAAAAGAAGAGTTTTGAGAAGATTTGAAATTTCTGCAAGATGGGGTGCTTATCCCTTGACAGTATGAAAATGATTGTACAGGCAAAGGAAAAGAGAGAGACTCCCAATACTGTGCCATCCACACCCCTTAAGAGTGTTTTGAAAAATCTCAGCTTTAAAAAAAAACCAAAACCCAACCTGATTTACATATGTACTTCGTTGCTTCAAAAAGTAAAGAAAAGAAAACGAAAACACTTTTTCAAAACGTTTAAGATACCTCTACTTGAGGCATCTATAAATGTAATTGCATTGTGCCTTAAAAAAAGAAAAAAGTACAGGCTCCCACAGGTTTCCCATATCTATGCCCTGTCACAGCTGCAGCATCTATTTCAAGAGAAAAGAAAGTTATTCGTATGTGGGAGTGCTCAGCTCCCATTAAGAACAGAGATAGAACTCAAAATGGGGGGGAAAGAGAAACGAAAAGTGCTCCTTTAATAACTCCGAATTTCCTTGCACCGAAACTGAAAGAGAGAAAGAACTAGGGGAAAGGGGGGTATACTCAATTGCTTTGAAAATGAAGTCAGTCCCTGTAGTAAATAAAGAGGAGAAGGGAACAAGGATATTACAAGTCTATAATCTCTTCTGAGATAGATGCTTGGAAGGAGAGAGAGAAGGAGGAGGGGGAGGAGGAGGGGAGGGAAGAGGGAGAAAAGATTACGAACAGAGCTGACCTGCTGTTAAAGATTGGCCAGCCACTGATGTAAGCATGACCTCTACATGCCAGATTTGTCACTCATATTAACGAAGTCTTAAGTAACAAAAGCTGGTGTGGTGCAGGCAGAGGCTGGAGCTGCATTGGTCTGATAAGGCCTCCCAGCAGCCTCTCTACACAATGCCTGGGTTAAGCCTGGACTTAGGGTCCCTCTCTGTACTTGAGTCTTCAGAAATGTCTTGCCAGGCAGGGATATGGGGGACTGGATGAGGGACATCAGCACAGTAGCTCCACATTTGAAAAAGTGTGCTGTGTGTTCCTTTGTGCTGTGTGTTCCACATGATTGGTGCTTAAAGGATCAGGACATCCTCCTGTGCCCCAAGAGGAACATTAATAATGCCACGGGTGTGGTGAGCATATGATGAGTGCCTTCTGCTGAGTGCCTTCTCCAGAGGGGTGGAGAGCCGGTCTTGTGGTAGCAAGCTTAAGAACATAAGAACAGCCCTGCTGGATCAGGCCCATGGCCCATCTAGTCCAGCATCCTGTTTCACACAGTGGCCCACCAGCTGCCAGTGGGAGCTCACAGGCAGGTGTGGAGGGCATGCCCTCTCTCCTGCTGTTACTCCTCAATCCAAAACTTGGATTGTCCCCTTTTGCTAAGCAGACTTTGCCTGGATTTGCATTTGGATGGGGGACTACATATGAGTGCTGAGGAGGCTCAGTTTGGAAGCAGCTCTTGAGAAGACAAGGTTCAGACCAGCGGACTGACAAATGTTTGTTTTCTTTCCTAAAGAAGCAAGCATGCAAATAAATAAATCAACAAGAAAAGAAGTGGGAAGGGTCAAGGTAAGTTTAGAAAAAAGATGACCACGGGAGACATGATAGAGGTCTATAAAATCATGCATGGAGTGGAGAAAGTGGATAGAGAGAAATTCTTCTCCCTCTCCCATAACACTAGAACCAGGGGTCATCCCATGAAATTGATTGCTGGGAAATCTAGGACCAACAAATGGAAGTATTTTTTCACACAATGCATAATCAATTTGTGGAATTTTCTGCCACAAGATGTGGTGACAGCCAACAATCTGGATGGCTTTAAGAGGGGCTTGGATAACTTCATGGAGGAGAGGTCTAGCAATGGCTAAGAGTCAGAAGGCCACCTCTAGCTTCAAAGGAAGGATAATCTTTCCTAGGGTTTGATTTCTGGCTGGCTATGGGTTTGTTTTTGACAGGGCAGTTTAAGTTTCAGTTGTGCATAGAGGGCAGTGGGTGAGGATTAGCTATAAAAGTGGGTGAGGATTAGCTATAAAAAGCTATAAAAGGGAAGAAAACCTCCTTCAGAAAATGGAAGTGCTGCCAAATGAAGAGAACAGAAAGGAACATAAATTCTGGCAAAAGAAATGCAAGGAGACAATAAGGGATGCAAAAAGTGAGTGTGAAGAGCATATAGCTAGAAGTTTCATGGGGAATAACAAAAACTTCTTTAACTATATCAGAAGCAGAAAACCTGCCTGGGAGGCAGTTGGACCCTTAGATAATGAGGGTGTGAAAGGGATTATTAAGGAGGATAAGGAGATTGTAGAGAAGCTGAATGAGTTCTTTGCATCTGTCTTCACGGCAGAGGATACTGACCATATACCCACTCCGGAACTGAGCTTCTCAAGCTTGGAGACTGAAGAACTGGGCCAATTTAGGACATCCTCTCTTATCTCCTCAAATTGTCTTGAAAAACTAAAAATTAACAAATCGCCAGGGCCAGATGGCACCCACCCAAGAGTTCTGAAGGAACTGACATGTGAAATTGCTGATCTAGAAAAATATGTAAGTTGTCCCTACAATCAGGCTCTGTACTAGAGGACTGGTAAGTAGCTAATGTAACTCTGATTTTCAAAAAGGGATCCCAGGAGGATCCAGGAAATTACAGGCTGGTTAGCTTAATTTCTGTGCCTGGTAAATTGATGGAAAGCATATTTAAGGACAAACTTGTTAAGCATATAGAAGAACAGGCCTTGCTGAAGGAGAACCAGCATGGCTTCTGCTATCACTGCCATCAAGTCTTGCCTCGCTAACCTTTTTCAGCTCTTTGAGAGTGTCAATAGGCATGTGAATAATGGTTGACATATTATACTTGGACTTCCAGAAAGCTGTTGACAAAGTTGCCCACCAAAGGATCCTGAGTAAACATAAAAGTCATGGGATAAGGGGACAGGTTCAATTGTGGATTCGTAACTGGTTGAAGGACAGGAAACAGAGGGGAGGAATAAATAGACAGTTTTCACAATGGAGGTAGGGAAGTAAAAGGTGGTGTCCCCCAAGTATCTGTACTAGAACCAGTGCTCTTTAACTTATTCATAAATGGTCTAGAAGTTGGAGTAAGCTGTGAAGTGGCAAAATTTGCAGATGGCACTATATTATTTAGGGTGATAAAATCCAAGACAGATTGTGAGGAGCTCCATAAAGATCTCTCCAAACTAGGTGAATGGGTGACAAAATAGCATATGTGGTTCAATGTAAGGAAGTGTAAAGTGATGTATATTGGGGCAAACAAACCCCAACATAATGTATACTGTACACTGATGGGGTCTTAACTTTGGGTGATTAGGGGTGTGCAAACTGGTTCGACTCAACCCAGGGTTCAAGTTGAACCGACCTGGTTCAGCCGGTTCAAGCTCAAACCAGACAGCCCTCCAAAAAGCAGGGCCGATCCAAGCTAGAGCTGAACCAGGGCCGGTTCAACTGGTTCTAGTGTTCATAGAGAGGAAACCAGAAAGGATCCTTCTTTACTAGCAGCGGGGAATGAATTTATTCTAGGATGTCACAAATAATGTGCAGTGGGAGCACTAGAAGATTCCATGGATTAAAATGAGGTAAAGAAGTTTCCAAGGGGGCAAGCTCTGTCTTGCATGCATGCCTAATTCGCAAAGCAGAACTCTATGGGATTTTAAAAGGGTGGGTTGGTGGGCAGGTGGGCGGTTACCTTACCAACCCCCACCATAGCACATCTCCTCAAGGGTGGCAGCAGGCTGTTGGTGGCTCCCCTAGACCCTTTCAGTGCTTCCTGCCCATCATCTCATGCCGGCAGGGAATATCTTACAGTACACACATATAGCCACCTATCCAAATGCAAACCAAGATGCACCCTGCTTAACAAAGGGGACAATTCATGCTCACTGCCGACTCTCCATCCCATGCAGTTCTCAACCACATATTAGATGTATCATGTAGTTCTGACCCTTAATCACACACGCAGTTGCAAAATTCTGTTGTTCTGCAATATAAGTACAACATATTCTGCTCACTAATGCTTAGAACCAATGTACAGATATGCTACTAATATGGATGTGTTTTCTGGTATTGGTCCAAGACCAAAATAAAGACTGATTGACCCTTAATCAGTAATAACAACTTAATGCTAGTAACAACAATTTTCAGATATTGCTGACTGCAACTCCCATAATCCCCAGCCAGAGGCCATTGCAGTTAGGGATGATGATGGTTGTAGACAACAACATCTGGGAATCTCTGTTACAGGGAACACTGGTGAGAAAATGCAAAGAAGGGCAATACTCTTGTACGCTTTCTAGTTGTGTAGTATAGCAATAAATACAGGGGATAATTTTGTCACATGTAGCTTGTCCTGCAAGGGTCAGAAAAAGTTGCCCAGCTTAAATACCCTCTTCACTTTGAGAACAAAATGAGATTTCCTTTCAGTCCAGTTGCCCTGGAGCCAAATAGTATTTTCCTCCAGCACTTCCTGTTTTCAGGGAGGTCTGGACATTTCCAGGAAGCTCTTACCACAATTTTAGTATGCAACTGCTATGGTTTGCTATGTATGATCTCCACAGCTCAGTTGCCTTGGCGGATCAAAGCATAACTGAAATTTGTCTAACTCTGGATTATAATTTATAACATATTTGATTTCTTTCTTTCTTTTTAAAAAATGCCTTCTTTAAACAAAAATCTTGGGCAGAACTCATCCATAATGTTGTTAAAAGTGTGCCAAATTCAGCTGCTTTATCAAAGGGAGAGTAGTGTGTGGATGAATAATTCACAAGGTAAAATGAACCAGAACATTTTACCAGAAAGAGTGGTCAGCAGAACAGCAGCCGTAACCTGACAGGAACAGACAGAGTACAGGTCCAAGAATGACAAAGATGGATCAGCTTCTGGGATTTCTTCATGCTCATCCTTCAAATCTCCTCTTCTGTTCTTAAGAACCCCTTCCAGTTTTCACTCATTGCTTTCTTCTTATTAAGATTACAGTTAAGTGCTGAATCATTTTCAGCAATGAACTAGTTAGATGTCCATAGGATGGTGGGGGCATGTATGGGGAAGGAAAGACGGGGGTGGGGGGACTGCCAGGCAAGTGAAGGATTGCAAATTTCCCAAAAAAACCTACTCTTCCCTCCATCACAAACATTTAGCTCAGACTTCTCCCACCACATCCACTATGTAGCTCAGGAGGTGTAGGTGAACAGATGGGCCCATCACAGAGGTGTGAATTCATGTTCATTCACACAGAAGAGTCTGCATATTGTTCTATTTATTTTCAAGAGCACGCTGAAATTGCTGCCCCGGGGATAGAATTCTGCCTCTCGCTCAGTGAGCCTCAGTTCAGCTCTTGTATGCAGCCAACAGCGGTTGGTATTCTTTGCTAGACCCTGTCAGATGCAAGTATGTAGTCAAACAGATGCCTGTAGAGTTTCATGGAGCTATTTTCACATCATCGATTACCATGCTCACCAATGCTAGGTGCAGCCAATCAGAATCAGATAATGATAGCAGTATGGCACCCAGGGTCAGCCTGCCTATAGGAGCAAGGAAGGGATGCATTTTCTCCAGCTGCTGACTTTTTAGGAGACACAGAAGAAAAAGCCATTAAGTAGCTCTTGGAGGCTAATACTTGTCTCGTCCCTGGTTATGCCTGTGTCAGGCAAAGAACTCAGATCTTTCCAAGTATCTATCCAGGAGGACACCCCAAAACTTAGGGCAGGTCCAAATTCTCAGAAGCCCCATTGAGGAATGACCACTGTGATCATGCATACTGCATTGGCCAGGGCATTTGTGTGTATAGTCAGTGTGACGCTAGCAATGACGAATGCTCACATTAGGGATTGTCAATTTGCCATTAAGCATCTGAACTAAGAGGTGCAGTATGCCTAGTCCTAGTACGATACTCTAACCACTGCACCATGCTGGCTCTCATATGATTTGGATTACATTTATGTCCTCCTAATTTCTTAAAGAGCTCAGGGCAATATTTAGGGTCTCCCAAACCTCACTCCCCCAGTTTTACCTTACAACAACTTGGTGACATCGGCAAGGCAAAGAATTAATGACTGACCCAAAGTCACCAGTGATCTTGGAAGTTGTCTTGGGATTTCAACTTGTGTCACTCAGCTCCTAGTCTGACCCTGAACTACTATTCCACACTAGCTCTAATTGTACTTTATGGCAATAGTAGTTCATTAAATCCACCTTGGTGGGCTTTGCCTAATGTCTGTAGACTGCCTTTGTTTTTGACATGAACCCGCTTGAACTTGCAGTTACAGCTGAGCCAAATTTGTGAGGATTTTTCAGCTCTTCACTATTGTCCCAGGAATCTTGCAGCCGACCCTTTGGGATAGATCAAGGGTCAAGGTCAGAAGCTTTCAGGCACTGTGCAGGTCTTTCCGAATCAAAACACCTTGAAAGGGGTATAGTTGTGTGAGTCGGCTCGCTTTGAGCTGGGCTCGACATTGAACCGGCCCATTCTGAATTTGAACTGGACCAGCCCTCGGTTCAAAGAACCGGCTCATAGGCCAGCTTGGGGGATATGCTTATAAAGGGGAACCTAGCAAGGATTCCCCTTTACAAGTAAATGGCATTCCCTAGAGTAAATGTGGGGTGGAAGGAGAAAAAGTAGTTTTTACCTTTAAAAAAATGAAACCAAAACTGTAAGTCATTTTGACTTCACTCTCCATTATTCTTCCAACTGTTCTCCTGAACTGCATGTCTGCATTGCCCCCTTCATGGCTGAGAGGAGTGCTGTGCCTCCCTCGAATCCTTCATACAGTATTTGATCCATCTTATTCATGTACACCTGCCTACCTTATTAACTCTGACCATTGTGTTCACGCACTATTCCAGTTCAGCTGGATTTCCTTTTAAGTTCTTCTGTGCACAATAAGGACTGTGGATTGGAAGCACTCAGTGAAGTCCACCTGCTTTTACCTTTAATTGGGTGTTGATGCCTGAGAAGAAAAGCACGAAGCTAGCTTGTTAGAGCCCACCTGGAATGGTGGCTGTAGCTGGCATGTAGACATCTCTAGGGTAGAGGTGGTAAATAGAGGGGGAGAGAAATACGCACATGATTCAACCTCAGCCCAGCAACTGCTGCAATCTATGTGGCCCAGCATGTGTTTGGGCCAGCAGATTCAGTCTGAGCCCTGCTGGATCACAGAGCTGATCATTAGAATTCAAAAGACCATGGCAACAGTTTGGAAGATCATGGCAACCCCGGTCTTAAAGAATCCCATCCAGTAGCACTGCCTGCCAGTAAACAAGCCATTCAAGCAGAACCTCCTTACAAGTGGTCTGCCCAGTTCTTAATCAGACAGAGCATCCCACCTAGTGACATTCAATCTGGCCACATGTCCACGAAGCAGCCGAGGCTTCATGTATATTACCCCGGTAATATCAGATGTATCAGTGAGGGCACCAATAAGGAGGTCATGGAGGAAGAGGAAGCAAGAGGATAGATTATCCTTCTCTCCCTCCTGAATTTATTCTTCCTTATCTCTGATTATCTGATTGACTAAAGGCATGGGCTTGCAAACCGCCTTGAGATTGGTCTAATGAAAGGTGGTATAAAAAATTAACAAACACATAAAAAATAATTAAACTATGATTCACAATTCATTCATTACAGACATCTGCTCAAGCCAATTCACAGGCACACACAAAACTGGCCTTCCTGATCTTTCATCCTGTGTCAAAGATTTGTTTCTATTAATTTTTTAAGAAATAGTTTGGCCTTTTGACTCATCCCAATACAGCTGTGAGGTGAAAAGCAATATTTTTAGAAATGTCTATTTAATTACATGATTAGCGGGAGAAAGAGCACTTTGGAAACCTTCGGCAGAAAATAGAAATCTTGACAATGACGCAGATATTTTCATTGTGCAGAAAGGTTAATATATAAACATTCTCAAACCTGACTCTTTGCATGTTGATGCCCAAGAGCTGACTATGAAATTGCACTTCTATTAAGAACAATTGCACATTGATATGTGGATTAAAAGCCTGCAGATAAGATTGGGAACTTTGGAAGGAGGAACTGCCTCCATTGGTTCATAGGAAGCTGCCATCTACTGAGTCAGAACATTGCTCCATCTAGGTCAGTATTGTCTACACAGACTGGCAGCGGCTCCACCAAGGTCGCAGGCAGTAGTCTCTCTTGGTCCTGTTTTGGAGAACCCAAGGAGGGAACTAGGGAAGATATTTCTTGGGGAATTCTTGGGAACTTGGGAAGACATTGGGAAGATATTTCCCTTAGGAGATGTGGCCGCTCTCCTCTTCCCAGAGCATCACCATCTCCTAAAGAAATATCCAGCAGTGCTCACACATGTAGTCTCAAATTCAAATGCAAACCAGGGCAATCCTAGGAATGGTAAAATTCATGCTTGCTACCACAAGACCAGCTCTCCTCACTATGGGTGAGGCTAGGGTAGATGTCTATACTTACCACTGTTGCTGACCCTCTAACACAGGGATCCCCAACCTTAGGTACCCAGATATTGTTTGAATATAGCTCTCATCATCCCCAGACACAAGACTACTGTGTCTGGGGTTGATGGGAGTTCTAGTCCAACAACATATTGAGACCCAAGATTGGAAACCCTGGCTCTAAAATAAAGGAAAGGAAAATGCCCTTTACCTGGTTGCTGGGTGCTGATTAGTGCCTAGGACATATGGCCAACATTCAAGCAAATTTGTCAGTCCTAAGGCAATGAAGAGGCTGGTGTTTCTTTGCATCCCTTGACTTCTGCAGAGGCCAAACAATCTTTGAGTTCCGCAACATTTTGAGACTGTAGCATTGATACTCAAGGAACACACTCAAGTGCTTTTGGTTTAACTGCTGTCAAGTGCTCTTTGTCAAAGCATTCAATAACCAAGGCAGAGTTTTTATTCCATCCCAAAAAGCCTAAGGGGCAACACAGACAGTCAGGTAGTGACCAGTGTCTTCAGAGACACCCTGATTGCCTTCTTTGTGACCCAGCTGAATGGATGCAAGATGCCACAAGGAGGTTAGAAAAGGAAAGATGAAAGAGAAAGTGGGGGTGAGGGGAGAAGGGCATCTCTTGTGCTTGGAGAAGAAGGGTGCTGGGAATTACTTATGTTGTATCCCATTCCAAGATGAGATTACTTGCAGAGATGTGAACTCCTGCCACAGAACTGATCAGTCAATGGACGTCTTAGCAGGACAAAGACTCTGTTTATTCATTCTTTTCATGGCAGGCTTTTGAAGGGCCAGGGTGAGATACCTTGAGACATTTCAGCCCTTCATACTGGCTGGCCATTCTTTTGGAAGCCAGTCACTGATGATTTGTTTTGTCCACAAATCTCCTGAAACCACTAGATTTGGGTACAAATTGTTTTGTACCCAAATCAATTCACACAGACAGCAGGTACAGGCAGTGATTCTCTCAGCAACAGGAAGGGGGTGAAAAAAAGTTATCTTCTCTTTTCCTCAATCAGGAAAGCAGGGGGAAAAAGCAGAGAATCCACAACATGCAGTAGGCAGGCAAGGCAAAACAAGGCTTCTCTGGTTCTCTCTCCTCCCACGTGGCAGAAAGGCAGAATGGTGGCTGCCTGCCTTCTTAAGTACATTTGAAAATCCCTCCTTTGAACTCCCTCCACCCTTGTCCCTTCTTTGACCCTTCCCCTAGCCAATGTGGGGTGAGTCACCCCTGGCAACACAAGATTTGAATGGAAACGAGCCAATCTGGAACCAGGGGGAGAGCCACCAGCCAATCGTTGTACACTATAAGTCACCAATCTGAAGCTTGAGAGGGTGGGATTTTCAAAAAGATTTGCTGACACAAAATGGAGGTCTGAATCTATGAATTTTTCAGGTCCAAAATCTGGGCGATTTGTTTTGGACTCAAATATGGCCAGCTAGAACAGGGGTGATTTGTTTTGTCCACAAATTGCCCAAAACAGGTAGATATGGGTGCAAATTGTTTTGTACCCGAATCAATTTGCACATCCCTAATGTCTTACACTGATCACATGTAGTCTCCCATCCAAATGCAAACCAAGGCAGACCCTGCTTAGCAAAGGGCACAACTCCTGCTTGCTACCACAAGACCAGCTCTCCTCCCCATAGAGACAGGAGGCTGCAGCAGCTCCCAGGTTGCTGAGGTGACACTGGAAGGACACACCTGTTTGATGTGAACCGGAGCAAGTTTTACCTTGTACTTGCATCTTGTCCTTTTACCCAGTATCTTGTCTACAAGGAGTCAGCTAAGTCTCCCCTCGAGGTCTTTGGCAGCTAAAAGCTTTTCAGTCTGTTTGCGTAAGATGCTGAGGCAGGTCTGCAGAGCCCTTTTGACACAGCTCTAACGTTATGGCAAATAATCCACCCTGATAATAACAATACTTAACACTTAATGCAGCACTTATCGTCTTCAGAGCCCTTTACAAATGTTAGCTAATTGCTCATTATCTTTGGAATATGACCGGAGTTCGTGCTTTCGGTGGATGTCACGATCAGTGGCTCGGAAGCAAAAGCCATTCTCATGCAGACTGGAAGAAGTCGTGGTTCTCAAATACTGGGCCAAAGCCACTCTCAGGTGGGCAGCCACACCTGTCTTACGAAGCCCTCAAGCCTCATGACAGACTCCAGCTCCTTTTGGCATGTCAGCGAAGAGGATGAATATGTCTACACCGCTTTCAACAGACATTCCCAAAGCGGTTAACATAGAGAAATATAAATAAATAAAGATGGCTCCCTGTCCCCAAAGGGCTCACCATCTCAAAAAGAAACATAAGATAGACACCAGCAACAGCCACTGGAGGGATGCTGTGCTGCGGACGGATAGGGCCCGTTGCTCTCCCCCTGCTCAATAAAGAGAATTACCACTTTTAAAAAGGTGCCTCTTTGCTCATTTAGCAGAGGGGGTGTCTGGCGGGCAGCCTCGTGGGAGGTGCTGCTGGTCTTACCGGGTCCAGCTGAGACGCAGTGGAAACAACGAAGGCCGAAACGAGGAGAGGCAGCTGGGGAAGAGCATGCACCAGTGGAAGTCTGGCCAGGGATGTCAGAACATGGGGAGCTTCTGCCGGGCAGCTGCCTGAGTAACATGTAGGCAAGGCGCCTCCTGATGACATCAGCCAGGTGCCTCGGGGAGCAGGGTGAGGCCATGCAAGCGAGGAGCAGAGGCAGCTGTCTGTAACCAGAGGGGGAAGGGGTTAATAAAGCAAACTTTAAAACAATTTAAAACTGGAGTCAGATTAAAAAGCCTGGGTGAAGAGGTAGGGCTTCAAGTGCTTTCTAAAAGTTGTTGAGTGACTCTTAAATGGTTTTAAATGGTTTTAATTTGTAATTGTTTTTAATGGTTTATTTAATCTTATTTTTATGGTTTTTATTCCTGTGGCCCACCTAGAGCCTCTGGGTTAGATGGTGTAGAAACGCAAACAAGCAAACCAGGTACTGTTTGTGAGTTTTGCTCTCTGCACAGCCAGACTCCAAACTTACATAGTAAGTAGTGCGTGGAAAAGAAGATATGCATTATGCTGAGATTATAAAGACGCATAGTATGTTTTTTCCATGAGACCTTTAGGTCTTCATGGTGTATAAATAGTGATGCTGTATATTGAAATGAATTATTTGTGTCAGGGAAACAAAGAACTCATCTTCAGTTCTCTAACTGCTACACTGAGCACCAGTGGTTCAAGCGGCCTTGAGCATTATTTTAATAATGAAAAGAGAGGGGATACATATTTATAGCAAAGAAACAAACATACCTGAGATGCTTCATTATTCTGGCCTTCTGTCTGAAATGATAAAAAATGTGCATCCATGTTGATAAAATGTTCTGCCATTAAAATGGCTATGAATGTTCTGATGTTCACTTACAGGATGGGTGCACATGTCTGGTGGCATCTGAAGCTCACATGAGCTTCTACACCCCTGGGGATCTGCTCCCCCCCACATCCCAGGAGTGACTGGTGAGGGCAGCACTGTGGGAGGTGGGGTGAGAGGTACGTTTAAGGGATAATAAGCAGGTGAGAGCTGCTGCATTCTGCCCACAATCCCATGTGGGGCAGTGGCACTCTGCCCGGCATCTGGCATGGTGTGGCCCTAGCCTCTGTGTGTGCATGGAGACTACGCCTACACGCAGAGACCAGGGGACCTCCACAGTCGCACCTGCCTCATCCCTGTGTGAGTCTCTACTTCTGCTACTGCCTCTTATCCATTCAGTTGTGTCTCTCTATGGTCACTCTATGGTCACTCTATGGATCAATGCACTCCATGCCATCCTATCTCATACAGCTTCCTTTAATTCCAGCATGGTCATTCCAGTGTCATTTTTAATAATATCCAGCCAAGGTCATCCCCGTCTCCTTTTTCCGCTGATCATTCCCAAAATAATTGTCTTTTCGAGTGAATCAGCTCTCCTGACATGACCAAAATATGTCAGTCTTTGTTTAGTAATCTTGGCTTCTAGCGATGTTATTGGCTGCAGTAACATCTTCTGCTATGGATAGTGATACAATCAGATTGGTGGGTTCAGACATCAAGACTATCCTGCTGCTCCCCATCCCATGGAATATGACATCTGTAACTTACTTCAAATCTCAGCTATGATATTGGGCTCCCTGATGGAAGTAGGACAGAATATGCAAAAAATACTGGATCCTAACATTCATTCATTCATTCATTCATTCATTTACACTTATATCCCCCTCTTGCTCCGAGGACCTCAGAGCGGTGTACATGCTTATTTTTAGCCTCACAGCAACCCTGTGAGGTAGGTTAGGTTGAGAGATATATGACTGGCCCAGAGTCACCCAGTGAGTTTGATGGTTGAATAGGGATTTGAACTCAGGTCTTCCCGGTCCTATTCCAGCACTCTAACCACTACATTATGCCGTCCAATTTCATGGCCAATTTCACCATGGCCAATTTCAGTATACCGGAACTTGGAATGGAAGTAGAGGCTCACATGGGATGGGACAGGGGTAGGGCCGAGGTTTGCATGGGAACTGGGGCAGGTTCACATGTATGGTGGCATGAACCTCAGGGGGCACCATTTGTGTGAACCCACCCACAGATTTGCTAAGAAAAGGACATCTTGCAAGACCAAATGAGGAGAGAATCTATTCTGAGTCCATAGACAATAGACAATAGATCTCAGAAGGCAAGGGAAGATCTAGAACTGCATTCTGGTCAGGCCGGATGTGTTTCATTGATATCATTGATACATTGATACAAATCAAAATGGAGTTTTTTTTGTTCCCAGCTCAAAATAGGCTGTTTATCAACAGGGTGTTTTGTTTCAAGCTCAAAACACTTGAAGTGGCCCGTTCCACTGTGAAACATTTTGACGTCAAAACATTTCTCACCTCCCTACATCTCTCACGTGTTTACAATCAGCTAATCTTTTACTTAATGTTCTCGTTTCTGTCACAACAATGTTCTCATGAGAAACATATATAATGCAATTAAAATATTCCTCAATTAACCTTCATTTGGTACTAAATTGCCCGCCATCACAAGTAAATTTGTGACAGAAACACAGGTGTGCAGTCTGAGGAGGGCTTCTCTGCTTAACGACGTAGGCTTCTCCAAAGCTATTCAGAGGCCTGGTAAGCAATGTGAAATTATATTTTTGAAGATATTGAGGTCATGCACACGGCCATGGGAGGGATACAGTGGAAGGCAGAGATGAACATACCTTTCCCTTTGACCAGGGCTGCTCAACTTTGGCCCTCCTGCAGATGTTGGCCTACAACTCCCATAATCCCTGGCTATTGGCTACTGTGACTGGGATTATGGGAGCTGTAGTCCAAAAAGAGCTGTGGGACCTAAGTTGAGCAGACCTGCTCAATCCATGCTCTCCTATTCAGCACACAAATGAGGTTCCAAATGATTCACACTGACCTGAGCAGCATGGATCTCTGGAGACTGGGAAAACAAGTCCCGGCCTCCAAGAATCCCTGGAGGGGGGATGGGGGAAGCCCCCACCCCAGCTTGAGGAATTTCCCCTCAAGCTGGATGCTCTAGGTGCCTGGCTCTGCGACTTGTGCAGCCTGAGCATTCACACAACCTCAGAACTGCGGTTGAGGGTGCACTTATGCCCTCTAACTCCAGTTAAGAGCTGGCGGGGGGGGGGGGAATTGACCTAGTGAGATTGGGAGTGATCCCAGTGCTCCACACAAACAGCCCAACTCAGGCTGCTCTTCTTCCCAGAGTGGCCCCACCCCCTAAGTAGTCTCCCATTCAGATGCAAACCAGGGTAGACCCTGCTTAGTGAAGGGGACAATTAAGGGTTGCTACCAGAAGACCAGTTCTCCTCTCCATATGTAATACTGCACCCTACTCCACAAAGGGCCTGCACATTCTGCATCAAGGTCACAGAGGCTAGTGTTCACAGAACCAAAAACTGGGTGGGGCAAGTGTCCTACCCAGGTTTGCGAGTTGTGCATGCTCCTGATTTTTGATTGTGTGTGAGCAAACAACAAGATACGAGAAGGGAGAAGTAGGATTGTGTGGGAGACAGGAGCTGGCTAGGACAGCTTTTCCTCCTACCTTGGTCAAATGCTAGGTACGGCAGCTGGGTAGCCCAGCTCCTGTCTCCTGCATAATCACTTCTCCCTCCTAGTTGTTTGCTCCAATACAAATGAAAATTGGGAGCATGCACAGTTTCCAAACCTGGGTGGAACACTTGTCTTTGCACCTCAGCCCCCAATCAGCAGTTAGTCTCAGAAACTGCACTCCCTCTTTTAAAGATGAATTGCATTCATTTCCAAAAAGAAATAGTCTCAGACTGGTTTTCCAAATTAACAGCAGCATCTTTTGATCTCTGAAGTGTTTGTGTTTTACCCTCATTTTAGCCTGGGAACTCTCTCCCACTGCACCCTGAAACCAGTGGGGGCTAGTCAATCCCAGCTCAAGCACATAGGCTGGTCATTCAACCTCATTAATTAGTAGCCTGCATGGCTACTGTGGGGGAGGGGCACGGAACTGTGGGTCCATTGGACCCGCAGTTCCACGTTACATCCAAAGGCTGCCAATGATTTCCAGAAGGATGCATTTATATATTCATTCTTTCATTTCATTTCATTTTTATCCCAACTTTCTTCCAAGGACCCCAAGGTGGAGCCAACATGGTGTAGGAGCCAGTGTGGTGTAGTGGTTAGAGTGCTGGACTGGGACCGGGGAGACCCAAGTTCAAATTCCCATTCAGCCATGATACTTGCTGGGTGACTCTGGGCCAGTCACTTCTCTCTCAGCCTAACCTACTTCACGGGATCGTTGCAAGGAGAAACGTAAGTATGTAGTACACCTCTCTGGGTTCCTTGGAGGAAGAGCGGGATATAAATGTAATAAATAAATGTAATAAATAAATAAATAAATAAATAAATAAATAAATAAATAAAATGTAGGAAGCTGCTGCCTAACACTGAATCAGCCCATTGGCCCATCTAACTCTTAATGGCAGGAGCTCCCCAGCATTTCAGGCAGGATTTCCTTCTCAACCCTACCTGGATGTGCTGGAGATTCACCCGGAGACCTTATTCATGCTAAGCAGATGCTCTGCCACTGAGCTGCGGGCCCACCCCTGTTCCCCACCCCCCACTTTATCTTGAGGCAGGCTAGGCTTAGAGAGAGCCCCAACTGGCCCAAAATCACCCAATGGCTTTGTTTTCCTCACCTCCCAAAGATCTAATCCCCAAGCCATTCCAACCTTTCTTCATTTGCCCTTGGTAAGATAATGTTGATTTGATTATGAGATTCCTTCTGCTTCACTCATTCAATTCCTCTTTCCTCCCACCATGACTTCCCATTTTTAGATTGTCCATAGGCTTGGTGTTTTCAGTATGCTGGCACTAGGTTGCAGGGTCTCTGTTTTTCTGATTGAGCTGTAATTTCTTTTTAAAGGGCCAGCATGTACAGTTGGAATCATATTAACCAGGCAATAAATTTGCATAATGGAGATCCATAGTGCCTCACCAGACTCTCTTAAATGCTCTTATTGTCCACGAGCTACTATAAATTCTCAATACTGCATCCATGTCCAACACTAAAGTTTCCTGGTATATTCTATGCTAATTGCCTGCAACACTGTGCCTGAAATAAATATAGCTCTCTTTTTTTCTGTCATTATTTGCATGCACAGCTATTATGTTATAGATAGTCCAGCTGAAGTCTGGAACCACTTGATTTATATTGCATTTTAATGTAATTTTAAAGACAAGGGCAAGTCTCGTTGGAGTCAAAGGCCCCCTTTGGACTTAACAGCAAAACGCATGTCCAATGGACCCGGGAGGAGCAATAGCATGCTCCTAAACCCCCTTCCCTGCCTCTGAGACCTTGACAGACCTAACATGACCTTCCCCAGACAGACCCAAGATGACCCTCCCCAGGCAGACAAGTTTTTTCCTCTGGATTGTAAGAATTGAATGTGATGTTCATAATGACTGGTGATGGTGTTGAGATAATGTACTATGTATTTTAATGCTACCAGTGATTATGCTGAAGGAATAAAAAGTGCATTGAAAAGGGCTAATGATGTATTTGTAGTTTAACTTTTTTTTAAAGGAGCTGCCACAGAATTCTGCTCAAGGTGAAACTGGGGCTAGATATTGAGGTTCTACAATGAAAAGAGCTGGGACATTTGGGACAGGGAATATTCTGAAGAATATTCATCCACTTAGTTTAACTTCCAGCATTTAACTATCTTCATGGAGTTCCAGTTTCAGTATTTGTCCTGGTGATGTCCTCCTACTCTACATATAAATCTGGAACTTTTGCTTTCTGTCTTCAGTTAGTTCTTTCAATATTCAGTAATAACACAGGTCATGTCAGAACTTTATTACCTCCAGCACATGCTGGATCAGAGTAAAAAGAGTATTTTTAAAATGCCTGGTTAACACATCGGTAGGATGGCTGATGATACTGTTGCAGTCCTGTGAATATGCAAATGGTTTTAAATGGATTTTATGTCTTTTCCAGAGCTGTTGTAATTTCAGATGCTGGGAAAACTCCAACTCTCGATTTATTATTTATTTCAATAGATTTTTATGCCGGCTCACCCAGTTGGCTCTAGACAGTTCATGAATATAAAAACAGATTAAAAAAACAAATAAATAACTCATTAAAATAAAATTAAAAACCAGTTTAAAATCATGATAAAAATGAACTAGCTGCTACGATTCAGTTTAAAATCATTCTAGTAATCACTAAAGGCCAGGCTTAAAAGATGTGTGTTTAGGGCTCTTTTAAAGGCTGCTAAAACTCTTCAGCCTCTAATTTACATAGGGCACACATTCCAGAGCCCAGGAGCAGCTACAGAGAAGGCCAGATCTCAAGTTGTTACAAGGAGATGGACCTCTCCTGATGACCTTAACATGTGGTGGGGATCATAGTGAAGAAGACAGTCTCCTATGTAACCCGGTCCCAAGATGTTTAGGACTTAAAAGGTCAATCATTCCTGGGGGAAATCTGCCTGCCCAACAAGTACGTCAGTGAGGGGGCAGGGCTTTGCTCTGTGTGCTGACGCTGAGAAAGGCTAGATTGCCATGAACACAGGCCAGGGCCTTCTCTGTTGTTGCCCCCAGAAGCTGGAATGCTCTCCCAGTGAATGTTCGCTCTGTGACAGCTGTGGTTGCTTTTAAAAAAGAACTCCAGACCTTTGTATTTACTCAGGCTTTTACCTCCAAGAGGCTTCCAGGTTTCTCTGCTTTCTTGCATTTGCTTCTTTTTAATTGTTTCTTGATGTTCTGTGGTTTTAATGTTTAATTGATTTTAAGGTTTTTAAATGCAACTTTTATGGAATTTTATTATATTTTTTGAAAACTGCCTTGAGATGCTTAGTGAAAGCCGGTATAAAAATCGAACAATAAATTAAAGTGTTGACTGCAAGGGTATATGGGGAGCTCCCTGAAGCTGAAGTCATGAAGTCTTAGGGACCAATGGGAACAATGTGAATTTTGGGGGACTGAAGGAGGAAGAGGAATCAGTGGGAAATGTGTGGATGGATGTCACGGCCCCAGGCGCAGAAGCCCCTCAGTTGCAGGAGGACACAAACAATTCAGGAATCAAGTCAGGATGGGAAGCTACAGCTTCTTTGAAATGACTACAATCAGAAGGCCACCCTTGCCTGCATCCTTGGACTTGGAGGACTGATGTTCAGCTTTCTGGGATAGAGGCTCCTGAATCTTGCTGGAGTCAGTGCCTGCAGAATTGAATATTGTTCATTTAAACTCTGACAAACACCTGCAGGAGTCTGAGAGCTGGCCAAGGCTCCATTGGGAACCACTCTTTGAAGAAGCAACATCCTCCTACCTTCCAGAGGATGCCCTCCACACATCCTTGTAGCAACTACACTTGGAGCTGTCCAATTCCTGAACCCAGCCTAGGAGCTGGCCTTGGTCCTGTTCTCCTGCCTCCATCTTTTCCTGAACTGGTTCCTTTGTGCTTCTGACCTTGGGTTCCTGGAACCCAACAAAGTCCTTCCCAAAACAGGAGGGCAGAGGCACTCTCACTCAGTGGGACACTGTTCACAGAACCCTTGTATCTAGTAAGCCAAATAAGAAAAAGAATGTCAAGATTTCTTTGAAGAGTAACTGAAATTCAAAGAGGAATTTTAGATTTTCTCCCAAGGAGAAAGATTGGAAACACTTTCTCAGCTGGCTTCTCCACATCTCTGTTTCTTTCCTCCAGAAATTTTAACTTCCCACTCATCCAATTCATACAATCCAATTGACCTGCAGTTCTGCCCACCATCACCCGTGCATGCTTACCTGTCCACGTTTGGATGAAATGGATGAGATCCAAACTGCAGACAGGGAAACTGCAGAGAGGAAGGGGAAATGGCTATGTGGGCTTCCTTCTGGCATGAAGGACAGCCCCAACAGCCAAACACAGATGGAGAGAGGGAGGAGCTTCCTCCCTCAACTCTGGTTTCAGCTAGTGTAGCTTGCAGTTCCACATTCAGATGTGCAGCAGGCTGTTGGAAACCTTGCATACGAGCAGCAAAACCCACTACAACTTGAGGTTTCAAATTGGACTTTGGAAAGAAAAACCTTGGGTTGCTCTTCTGATGGAACCAGAGCTTCATGTATTTGTACATACAAATTTGTCAACCTTTGGCTCCTTCACCTCCAGTTTCCCGTTACATACAGATGTAACCCATGTCTCATTGACCTGAGGCCGGAAACCAAGTGGATGGAAATGTTTCAAAATTTGCACCATCCTTTCTCTGCATCCCATCCCATCAGTAGTCTGGTGACTGCATTTTGTACCAGTTGTAGTTTCTGAGAACTCTTCAAAGCCCGTCTCCTGGAGATCATGTTAGAGTAATCTAGTCTGGATGAGACGAAAGCAAAAAGCTCGAATCGTAGAAGCTAGTTCATTTTTATCAGATGAAGTGCCAGCCTACATAGATTCACAGCAATCAATGAGAATTTCAATGAGAGTTTTCATCGCAAGTCAGGGGCTAACATGAAAGAACTCTTGCCCATGCGCCTGATCAACTTGAAAGCTAACCAGTTGTGCAGAAGCTGATTTTACATTCAGAAATGGAGAAGATTTTTTTTTTGAGGAGGATGCCACTTGATTCGTAATACCTCCAGCCATTATCATCTGGACCAATTCGTATCCGAAGCCAAGTAATTGGGAACTTTAGCAACATCAGTGACTCTCATCACCACTTCTTAGTCCAACTAAAGCTGTCTCTATAAGTACAGAACTGGGAGAGGTTATGGTGGAACATCATTAGACAGGCGGAACATCATTAGATACTTTAAGAACCTGATTCATCTAAGGTGTAGGAGTTTGTGCTGTCTATAATCAACTCTCAGTCACATCTGGCTTCATGGAAGGGGATTCCTGCATCCCTCCTTCTGGAATTGGCTGCCCTACTTCCATTTATGAAACACAAAAGATTGAACCTAATTGAACTGCATTCTTTCCTTTGCCTTTGGGGATAGGTTGCCACTGTACATCTCCAATGATTCAGAGTTAAAAAATAAAAAAAATAAAGTGCAGCAGCAGCTGATCTAACCATGTGGAAAGAATATGGGGAGCAGAGAATTTGCATTCACAAAATATGACTCAATTAACCAGCACTTTTAATTTCACTTAAATGCATTAACCAATAAGGTATGACGGTGGGGGAGGTCACATAACTGAAATCAGACCGACAGGGGCAAGCTTTAAGAGCAACACGGATGTCTCCAAGCCCCAGAGAAACTATGTTCTCATTATAACCATAGATTCCAGAAATGTTTTCTTGCCAATTTAAAACTTTGCTCTTGACTGAAGAAAAAAGTGTAATTTTTAGTCACTGAACTAAACGTTGGGGAAAATCTTCACGTATACCATCTACAACTCCTTTGTGTCCCATTACGATCGCCAAGATCTACCTAGGCCAGACTTTTATGGGTTATGCGTTATGATGTCATGGCAGCTTTCAGAAGCATTACAAGACCTAGATTTTTGTGCTGGCTTTATTGTTATGGATTAATTCAGGGAAGGCAAGGATATTGATTTGATTTAAAAGAAATCTTACTCTGTTTTGCTGATTCTTGCTTGTTACACTCCTCAGGTCCTTGCGACAGGGCAATCACGCAATCAATAAATCAATGCATGAATCAGGGCAATAAATACATTTTTGCTCAAAGATTTCCAAGCAGTTCCTCTAAACATTTCCAACATTTAGGAGATCTGAAGGATCATGTTTGAAAACTTGCTATTTGCTTTTACAAATGTAAAGGGGGGAAAACATTTTAAAAGAACTACTCCTGCTGGTGTTCCTTTGCAAAATTGTGCCTTTGTTCTAAAAGGAACGTGATTAAGCAACTTAAGAAGAGATAGTTGAAGAATGAAATGTTATAACTTTGCTCAAAGCAGAAATCAATGGATTGAATCCAGATCTCAGGTGCAGTTTGCAGATTCCTGCAGGTCAATGTCTTAAGTAGCCTTACTCAGTCCCGTTACAGGCCTTGGTGTTTTGTGCATACTTAGAGTTGCATTTGATCACAGTTTGGCGAGCTTCAAGCAGCATACATATTAGCCATGAACAGCCTCTGAAATCAGCTCTGCTTCCACCACTACCACAGGTTCCAGCCCAGGGTTTTGGCTGCATTCACACATAACATGAAACCAGAGGTGAAGGGGCCTCTGGTTTCAATTTCTGTATGTTCGAATGCAGGCAACTGCACAGTGGTGGAGGAAGGCCAGTGGCGGCCTGTGTTCAGCTGCCGCCACTGCGGGCCCCCTCGCCACTCCCCCTGCATCTGATGTCAAAAATGGGGAGCATTTAGCCATGCCCCCACATCTGATGTCAGATGCAGGGGCGTAGTTTCACTCCCGAACAGGGCCTCATGACCTTGTCTGGGAGTTAAATCAGCCAGCTCTGATGCTGCCTCCTTAAGGCAGGGAGAGTCTCTCTGGCCACACTGCAAATGCAGTGCCGGCCAATTTAACTCCTGAATGGGGCCACATGGCCCTGTTTGGGAGCTAAACCATGCCACTTGCATCTGACATCAGATGCAAGGGGCATGTAGGGGCCGTCAGGCTAGGTCTCTGAGAGGTGGCAGCCCAGGTTTTTTGAACCTTGTTGCCCAATGATGGCTCTGCCTCTGCCACTGCCACTGCAGTTACAACAGAAAATGGACCCCGGGTTTCCCTCTCCAGACTCCGATTTGTACCTCTGGTTCGTAGTGAGGTTCGATACCTTGACCTCCGTTAGCGGTGGCAGCATTTTGTTTGAAGACAGCATTGCAGTCTGGCAGTTTTGCAACTGGATTTGAGGGAAGAAGCTACTCCCTTGCTCCAGCTGCTATTGGCTGCCAGGGCTGTTTTTCAGACAAGGAAGGAAGGCCTGGCAGGCAGTTTCCCCTCCTCTCTGCAGTCTCGCTGACTGCAGAGAGCGAGCTCGCCATGACGTCTGAATTTGGACTGGAGAGAAGGGAGAGGGGGACCTGTGGCTCCAGGGACCCATTGGACCCATGGTTCCACGTTATGTGTGAATGTGGCCATTGTAAGGAAAGAAAAAACTGAAAGCAAATAAAAACAAATGAAAATGAAAAACATGTATTTTAACAAATGAATAATGCAACAGGTATTTATTAACAAAAACGAATCGAATACAACTACTGCTACTAATACAAATATTTATATATCATTTTTCAACAAAAGATTTTAAAGCAGTTGCGGGGAGAGAGAGAGAGAGAGAGAGAGAGAGAGAGAGAGAGAGAGAGCGCTGGGGTTGGATAGGGCCAAATATAAGAGAATCACCACTTTGAAAATAAAATGAACAAAAAAAGTTTTCATTCATTACACACCTGTACTCAGCAGATACAATCTTTGGATTTGGGTGAGTCTTCTATGTTTTGAAATACAATTCCCTA
This sequence comes from Hemicordylus capensis, assembly GCF_027244095.1. Taxonomy (NCBI): domain Eukaryota; kingdom Metazoa; phylum Chordata; class Lepidosauria; order Squamata; family Cordylidae; genus Hemicordylus; species Hemicordylus capensis. The sequence goes on along the minus strand of NC_069664.1, from coordinate 21,938,677 downwards.
TTGATATAACCCAACAGTTTGCCCCCAATCTTGTTTTAGGCAGAATACAGTGCAAACTCCAGAACTGCATTTAACTGATGGAGCTTAGATGACAGGGTCCTCCATATTTACATCAGGCTGTGATGAATCCGAATCTGCCTCAGTTCTAGTTTCTTGCCTCCTGGACCCAGTATCAAAGAAGACAATAAAGGAAATAATTATAATGTGCCTAGTCAATTGTACAGTGCCGCCCAGAAAAGAAAAGTGTCTTCAAGACCCTTTTAGTAATGAGTTCATGCCCCGAAGGATTAGGTCTGCCTTTCCTTATCATGGGATTCTTTTGCTCCAAATGTTATTATCAGCCATAAATGTTTCCAGGAAACATCAAGTGCTTTGGTCAACAGTAATAAAATAATTCTGTATAAGCAATGGCAGGTGCCATTGCTTCCAAGCCTTTCTCAGACAGGCTGACCTTGATGGATTGGGGCCACTCTGTCATGGTTTGGAAATCTGTGCTAGATGTACAGGATGCTTCATCATAAGTCAGATTTCACCAGAGCATGCAGGGTGAGGTCACCACTAACTCCACAGCTGAATGCATATCCTCTCCACCCAGAGCCAGCCTGTCCACTTGGCAGCCCTGAATGGTCATTTAGGGCACCCATTCTGGAGGGGCAAGGGGTGGGGTTGGGCAGTGGCATCCCCTGCAGTATATAGCTGCCCTCTACATTGGGCAGCAGGGGCAGTGAGAAAAGCAGATTATGCTTTTAAAAATCTGTAATTCCACCACTTCCTGTGGTCTGCTGCTCACTTGGCTGATGCACATATGCAGCAGCCATTTGAGGGATCAGATGGGTAGAAACTTGGCATGAGTGACCCCTCAAATGGCCACCATGCCTGCACGTGAATGGTGGGTCATGTGATGGGTAGGGAGTTGTTGGGCTCCTGATTGGGGTTGGGTCCACCGTTAAAGAGGGAGCCAGAAAGTGAGCAGCCAGGCCTCAGAGTCTGCCTGGTATGGAGTGCCTTCTCACAGTCAGGTTCACTGTTCAATTCACAGAGCCATGGTGAAGACTCAGCCCTGGGCATTCAAACAAGTCTTGTCAAGAGGAGCCCTACTTGACAACTGGCCCTTCATCATTCAGCCAGCTCTCTCTTAAATAGCCCCTGACAATTGAGGCAAGTCTCGCAAGATCTCGGTCCTTGAGTGCTTTGAAATCTCGTGAGACACTCCCCCCCCCCGCTGCCGTGGTCTCACAAGATGCTTCCATGAGCCCTCCTCTCTGAAAAGGAAGCATATTTTTGTTGTTCTGCCAAGTTGTTGTTCTGCCATGGCATGCTTTCTTTCTCCCTTCTCCTCCCCATCCAGGGTTCCCCCCAAAGGAGTCCATACAGAGCTGGGCAGTGATGCAGTTCAGTGACAGACTCGGGATCTCTTAAGGTTCTCACATGCCCTCTGCTCCACTCCCACTGCCCCAGCCACTGCCAGCTACCAAGTATGGCTTTGCCATCTCCACACTGAGTTAAAATTACATTCTGGATGTATATAATTTTAACTGAATTTGTGGGGAAGGGTGCCAAAGTCATCCCAAACCCCAGGGCCAGTCTTGTCTCCCTCACCTTGGGGGAGGCTTGAACTTCCCTAGTTTGGCATCTGTAGTTCATCCTTGTGGCTCCCTTCCTGGGGATTCTTAAGGCAGGATTTGAGAACTTTGGGGCTCAAATATATCGAAAGAACATACACGGAAGGCCAGGAGTTCCCAGTAGAGAGAATGCTCTGGCTTCCAGCTAGTCAGAGTAAGGTTAACCCAAACTGGTCGGGAAATAAAATCCATGCTGTAGCAATGTTGGTGGCGGCCTGGGTCCAGGTTGCCCACCCCTGTAGCCACTGCGCACACCCCTAAGCTCACCCACCACCACAGCCTTCCGCTTCTGTGGCCGTGTCCACAGTGCAGTATAATGACATCATGGTACAGCAGTTCTGAGTGGGGACATCATTATATTGTGCCACAGCCAGCGTGAATGCACTGAGGCCAGTGGGAGGGATGGCAGGTGGGCCCAAGATGGCAGGCAGTGAATGTTGGGGCGGTTGGTCAATGGTGTGGGGCAGGCAGGTGTGGGGCTACACTATCAAGGTGGCAAATGGCAGGTCTTATGGTGTCTCCCCCTGCCTGGGCATCCCGCTTTCGCCACAGAGCCCTGGGCGACCTGTGTTTTTGGAATATCATTGCTCAATTAATTATAGATCTAACCCAGGACAGAATTCTCCCCACCCTGCAGAATGACTAAACAGAATGGACCAGCCTCACCCTGCTGAGTCACATACAAGTAACAGCAACTTGAGGGGACCAACTTCTCCAAGCCTCTTACAAGCCTAATTCTAGAACAACATTAATTCAACACAAGGCTTCCCGGGATAAGGGACAGTAGCTAATTCTGTCTGAACTTAATGTAAAGCAATGCCTAGTATGGGAGAGTGTTGATGTTTCCAGCTTCAATCCGCATGACTGGCAAATGCCCCCACTCCCCCGCTCCATGCAAAGCCCATGAGAAGTTGATCAGGTGCCAGCTTTTGTTCACAGTTATTTAGGAGAAACAAGGAAGGGGAGAGGAGGAAGAGGAGGAGGTGGCGACGGCTGGTGGGAGTCGAGAACAATTTACAAAGAAAATAAATTCTACCCCCTCCTAACTAGGTTCTGTGTCAAGGATTCCGAAAGGAGCGGCAATTGTATATTTCACATCGACAGGTGCTATTATTATGACATGATGTATGTCGTGCCTTTTGCAAGCCTCAAGGCGTGTTAGCAAATTACAAGCCATTAGAGCCAGGCAGAGCTCAGCAATTTTCCTTCTCAGGGGGATGTGCAAATATTCACTTTGGTTCAGGTCCAGCTGAGTTTGCCTCCTCTCTTCTACTTTGGCTTTGCTTTTCTCCTCCAATCAAGCAAACAAACAAACAAAAAAAGTCAGAAGAAAATCCATCCGTTTTCATTGAGCTCTGCATCTTTTGTTCGCTTGCAAAGCTTCAGTCTCATAAACTCAAGAAATTCACACATTCCCTTGCACCTTACTTAAACACTCGAGGTTTTCTCAGGCAACTCCTAGATAACAATGACCTGAAGAGCTTTTTCCATCTTGAGTCTCATACCATATTTGATGGTTCCTGTTTCCTCTGCCACTATTTATCTTCAGTAGACCTCTCTTATAATGTCTATTGCCCTTGATATTACTCCATTATTACTCCTTGGTATTACTCCAAATATTTTTAAAAGAAAGAGGATTTATTGTTCTTTTGCCAGCCTCTTCCTTTGCAATGAACTTCTCACTGACTCCACAGCACACATTCTGATATCTATAGAACTTCTCCAGTCATTCAAAGCGCCATGGCAACAGTTGCCATGCTTACCTCACTAAACTTTGGCCCGCCTGCAAATGTTGGCCTACAACCTCCATCATCCCTGACCCTTGACCACCATGGCTGACGGCGATGCAAGTGGTAGATCGGCAAAAATTGTGCAGCCCTGACTTAGACCAAATATTGAGGCGAGTCTAATGATCAGTGAGACCCGCCTCAAGCGGGTTAGCGGGGAGACTGGGCTTAGCCCACTCTCCCCACACACAAGCAGGCTGCAGCCTTGGGTGGCCAGATTGGCCGCCCACATGACTGCTGGCTCTGTCACGGAGCCGGCAAGGGCTGTGGGGATCGGGGGCCGTGCCCCTCCGGAGGTTCCAGGATGCCCCTGCTTTTAGCCTCCTGGCAGGGGTCTCCTCATATTGTGCCGTGGTGTGAAGCTGCACTGCAGCAATACACTATCATAGAACCCAGGTTAGCTGAGCGCTCACTCCGCTAACCTGGGCTTAGGGGAGGGCTCCCTAAGTGGGTTACCCGCTTGAGAGCAACCGGGCTTGCCTGCATGCCCAGTGGTTCTCACGGTCTCCAGAAAGCGGGCTAGGCTACTTTAGCCCACTTTTGGGCGACAGTGAGAATCGCATCAATATGTAAAGCATCTGAAGCCTTTTATGAACCATCAGTAGTGACAAGCCGAGACTATTGGGTCAATGTCATTTTGGTCAATGTCATTTGGGTCAATGTCATTTTGGTTTGAAAGCCTTCCCCAACATCCTGGAGCTAATCACACAACTGGGCGAGAAGGGGAGCGGGTGGGCAGGGGGAAGGCCGTGCAGTCCTTATCTTCCCCCAGATGAGCAAACGATCCTTGCTGGGAGTGCTGCTGACCGTGCTCCCATACGACTCGATCTCAGGAGGACGGGACGATGCATCCTGGCCTCCAGGTATCCCACAATGCACTATGCACCAAGCACAGTGCATTGGGGGATTCTGGGGGGGGGGACAGGTGCTCTAGGCGCCCATCTCTGTTTCAGTGTCAGCTGCAAGCCATGCAACACAACCCTGGAGCCTCGGTTAATGAAGTGCTCACTCCGTTAACCCCAGCTAAAAGCCGGGCTTGAAAGCTGGGTTTGGCACTGCAACAGCGCTGAGTTCCACATGGATGCCAGCGGTTCGCATGGGCAGCCAAGTCCAGGCGTGGCTGTTCATGAGAACAGCCTCCCTGATTTGCACTTGAAAGATTTGTCAAGGTTTTGATGAAGATGTAAACCACTTTGGGAACTTTTGTTGAAAAGTGGTATATAAATATTTGTTGGATTCAGATCTTGCTCTCCTTCTGAGTGAGTTTCTGGTGGGTCACTGTGACAGAATCCTAAGTGAACGCTGGGTCTAATGGCATAGCAAATCTGCACAACATCAATCCTGCAGCTGTTGTTGGGCAGCAACTCTCATCTTCTCTGACTATTGGCCAAAGTGTCTGGGGATGATAGGAGTTGTAGTCCAACAAAATCTGGAGAGCTAAAGTTGCATAGCCCTGGTGTATAGGTTGTTATGATGCTGCATTCTTCCTCAGCCCAAGGTTGAGTCGAAAAACAGAGTCAGTGTGGGTAAATGAAGCCTTATCTTGAAAGCCAGCATAATACAGTATATATTATACAAGATTGTACACACAAGACCTTAATTTGCAATCTCCAAGCTTTATTGAGTATGGATGAAAATGGTAAGAACCTAAATTTTCATCTTAAACCAAAAATTTTCCGTTATTTAATTATCCCCATTTTGTACAGAGAGGCTTTTTAAAGGCTGCCTAGTGAATTCATGGCAGGGAAGAAATTTGAACCAGAGTTCCTGGGTCCTAGCTCAGTCTCTTCACCACTAGGCTACAGCGGCTCACCGTGCCTGTAGCTGTTGTAAGATTTTGCACACCCCAGAACTGCCAACCCCAGAGCATAAAAGGCTTCCCAGAAGCTTTCTGAATTTTGTATGTTGTGCAAACCTCATGAAGTAAGCTGGCTCTGCTCTGTTATGCTCTTTTATCTGCACAACTAATGAAATCTTGGGATCATAACAGGAGGGTGGCTACATAGGTTGTGTGACCTCCCTCTCCGGTTCGTCTACACTGTTGAATGCTGAACTGGAAACAAAAAACAGGCTAGGACATCTGAGAGGATGCATACATGGCACTCTCGACTCCCATCAGTTCAATCAATCAGTCAATCAATATCTTTATTATAGTCACTGACCAGTACAGAAAAAGAAATACATACAGAAGCCCAATAAGAAAAAACTAAATTAAAATATATCGTAACCATAGAAGACTTTTAGATCAGATTAAACTGTTCATAATAAGCTCCTGGCGAATTTTACTGGCTATCAAACAAAACCTAGCCACATTATAAGATATTATATCATTCTGATCAGCTAAAAGGTAATTAAGGTAATTAAGGGAGACTAGAAGTATGAACACTGGAAGATATTCCCTTTAGGGGATGGAGCCGCTCTGGGAAGAGCAGAAGGTTTCAAATTCCTTCGCTGGCTTCTCCAAGATAGGGCTGAGAGAGATTCCTGCCTGCAACCTTGGAGAAGCCGCTGCCAGTCTCTGTAGTGTATTCTAGACCAACATTGCTTACACTGCCCAGCAGTGGTTATCCAAGGTTTCAGGTAGGTGTCTTTCCCAGCCCTATCTGAAGATGCCAAGAATTGAACCTGTGGCTTTCTGCGTGCAAAGCAGATGCTCTTCCACTGAGCTACTGCCCCATCCCTTATTTCTTCATACTCCTTCCAGTAGTTTCTTGATTCAGACCGACAATTCCAAAGATACTGTTCTCAGATGCTCCCTTGGAGACTTCCATGATAGTTATCCTGCTGGAGGTTTAGGATGGCTGCTAGAGGAGACGGGTCCCATAGCATTGTGAAAATGCATATGTAAAAGCCAGAGCCTATCTTAGCACTCTGTTTCCATAGCAACAGGTGATGCTATGAACATACATCTGAGAGTTGGAAAAGTATTCTGACTTCAGCACAAGGGAAGGAGACAAGCTGGCCATGACGGTCTGGCTCTTCTACAAATGGAGATCACTTCAGAGATGTTGGCGCATTGTGGAAAAGAAATCAAATGGATGCTAAAAAGGATTTTTATTTTTTATTTTTTTAAAAGAGCTTTGAAGATTGAAATTGTGAAATTCTTTCCCACCTGGCTTCTTGTGAACTGGACAAGATGGCAGATGTTAGATCAGTCGCTTTGTGTGCGTGTGCTTAAATGTAGCTTTAGGGGGCTGAGAATCTTACTGGAGTGGTAGCAGTGATGGATGTGCTTAAACAGTTTCCCTCTAGCCATTTTCTCTATTAAAAAGCCCTTCCCCAGCTGTTTTAAGCACCTTCAGGTGAAAAGATCTGTCTTTCTCTCCGAATGGCTGGGAAAGCCGCTGAGGAAGGGCTAGTTGTGATCGGGGGCGGTGGGGGTCAATGAAAAGGAAAGGGTTACCTGTGCATCCGTAACTGTGTGCATCCATGTGCATTCGTGCATGCGTACACACATGAGCTGCTGCTCCAATCAGATTTGTGGCTGCATTTCAATATAAAAAATGAGCTGCCAAGAGATTGATCACACACCTCCTGGCATCTCGTAGTTCACAGCAATCAATGAGAGTTTCACCGAGAGTAAAAGAAGAACATTAAAGAACATCCACACATGCCTACAAAGCCACAGGAAGCTTGAATACCAACTGCGCATGAGCAGAATCACATTTTACATTCCAAGCCAGAGAAGACGGTCTGAATGAAATGATGAGCATTACAATTTGGGCAGATTCATAATGACTTGATATCCCAAGCTAGGTTAACTATGAATGTTGATAGCCTCATTTATCCCATATAATAAATATGTATATATTAATTGCCCCCCTATTGATCATTTTCTCAGTTTTTAAATAATAGAAATAGTATTAGTTAATTATTATCTTTTTAAAAGCTTTTTTACTCTTTTAGTATTAACGCATATATATGTGATTATTTTATCTATTTTATAAACATAATCATTCTTAGTTTTGGACTTTTTATGGTTTTTTTTTAAAAAATCCGTAATTACTATCCGTCCCTTTAACATTAATCTATATGAAATTTTATGCTGGTGTCTGACCGTACTAAAGGTTGATTGATTGATTGGTTGGTTGTTTGGTTGATATATTAAGTATATGAACAGAAGTCCAGAGAATCTAGATTATTTTATTATTATTATTATTTTACATTTCATGTCCCGCTCTTCCTCCAAGGAGCCCAGAGCGGTGTACTACATACTTGAGTTTCTCTTTCACAACAACCCTGTGAAGTAGGTTAGGCTGAGAGAGAAGTGACTGGCCCAGAGTCACTCAGCAAGTCTCATGGCTGAAGGGGGATTTGAACTTGGGTCTCCCCGGTCCTAGTCCAGCACTCTAACCACTACACCACACTGGCTCTCCACGATGCCTGCCCTGGCACATCCAGGATGCAGTTTGCTGGCCCCAGCCATGGTTTGAATGGAAAATGAAATAATTAGGGTTCTTTTATTGGCTTCTGGGCCAGAGGAGGGTGGCAATAGAGCAGGTGTTCCCAACCTGTGGGACTCCAGATGTTGCTGAACAACTCCCGCCATACCCAGCTACAATTTATTTCCCCATCACAACAGCAGGTACAGTGCAGAATGGGAAATATTGGTGTAGGGCAGGGCTGCACAACTTAGCCCCTCCTGCTGGTTTTTTGGACTACAACTCCCATAATACCCAGCCACAATGTCCAGTAGTCAGGGATGATGGTCATTGTAGGCCAACATCTGCAGGAGGGCCAAAGTTGTGAAGCCCTGGTGAAAGGTTTGGTGAGCACCTTAAAACACACATCTGGTGTGATGAGGAAGCCCAGGTCAGTCCCTAGATGTTCCATGGCTCTGTGAGTGCTGGCGGCAGCTTTCTCTAGCCTGCTGGGGCATCACCAGTCTTAAAGGCTGTTACCAGCCAGGGATGTGATGATGCCTTTGCAGATGCCTTGACCTTAGATTGGCCAAGGGGAGCAGCAATAAGGATGCTGCTCCAAGCCAAGGTGTGTCTGATGCATTTTAGGAGACTCTTAACATGAGTTTAGAGTCTCTAGTTTTTGCACTGTAGCGACTGAAGAACCAATCCCTTGTTGTTGTTCTTTGGCTTGTTTAAATGGTAAAGTTGTGGCCCTTTACTTCCAAGTATGCCTCTTCTCTTCATTGGTCTGGATGCAAGTGGTATTTCTAAGCTGACTCCTGAAGGGACTCTTTCATTGACCATTGATACTGAAGCAATATACTTTCTCTTCTCACAGCAAACAGATCAGCTGATCAGGCAAATACCTCCCGCCCTGTGATCATCTTGGTTGCCCTCTTCTGCACCTTCTCCAGTTCTTGGTTTCCACACATCTGCTCTCCCCTTGCATCCCCATCAGCAGGGTCCAGAATGCTGCTTGAATTATTTTGCCAGCAGATTAGGGGGATGCTTGTATGAACAGATGGCTTGTGCTGTTGTGTCAAGAGGCAATCTGCATTGTTTCAGTGGAGGCTGTTACAAGGATGTACAAATGCGTGTGCGCGCGCGCACACACACACACACACACAGACAAACACACACAATGAATAATGTAATGTGATTATTTGTCAGCAAGGTAGTTCAGGGCGCTGTTATCACTGCTAGTGATAGGCATACAGTAACTAGGAAGGAATGGTACCCTTTATCAGATCAATGTGTTGGAAGTATTTTTAAAAGTGAAAAAAAAACAACATCACACAAGCTTTCTGTTCATTCACTCTTCCTTGTAACAAATGTTACAAACATTTAAAAAAGAAGTGTGGAAGAAGACAAAGCCCCTGTTATACTAAGTGGAGAGTTTATTAGCATTTTAAAAGGTAGTCGGGGGTTTTATTCTACAGCACATGCACACATCAATGCTAACCCATTTATTTTCGAACATTCATCAAATCTTTTGAGCTCTCTGTTTGAAAAAAGATAAGGATTGCTGCGATCTGATATGACAGGTGCTTGACTCACTCAAACTCTTAAATGATGTGAGCTTTTTGAACAGTTCTGCATTTCTCTCTCCTCCACAGAAAAGTTTTGGCAAGGAAGAATGTGATTGGTGATTGCACCCCCAAGCCCCAGTGAAGACAGGACATGCTTAAATGGCGTAAAATAGGTCCACTTTATTAAAATACAGCCGAGATAAGACTTGCAATGAGGTACCTAACTAACCACAGTGCAGGTACTCCTCCCATGTGAGACAGCCTCCTAGGGAAGACCGTCTCACACCAGGGCAAAGGTCCAGATGCTGATTCCGGCAGTGTCAGGTCCTGACGTCCTCTCACCATGAGGCTTCCCCCCGCTGAGGGGAGGGCAACATGACCCACCCCAACCCAAGCCACAGAACTCTGAGTTGGTGAGCCGAGCCACTCCCCGCCCAAGCAGGGGCCATTCCCAGCCCTTCGGGCCGCAAAAACCCTCAAATGGCCCTCCGGCCAAACACCATTAATCAACCTACCTACCCCGCACTCTCACTCTCCTGCCACAAAGGTGGGGCAAACTTCTGTTTAGCCCCGATTAGCCCATCCCACTAGCACCTTCTGAACACCTTGTTGCAAGTCTTGTAGGAATAGCTTGTTCCCTCAATCAGACAAACGTACCCCATCTCCTTTGGAACACTCTTCCCCCCCCAGAATCGTTCAGTCCCCTCCTTAGCTGCTTTCATTCTTAAGCCATACCTGTTTCGCCAGGCCTTTGCCCTTTTAGGTAGATAGATAGATAGATAGATAGATAGATAGATAGATAGATAGATAGATAGATAGACATTATTATTATTATTTCTTGTTTACACAGTCAGTCAGGTGTTATTGACTGGTTTGTTTTATCCAGACATCGAGTCCTTCCCAAGGACCTGGGATGCAAGAATTTTCCTTGGGAATTAATAATTCAGTTTCTATACCTCCCTTCCAAAAATGGCTCAGGGCAGTTTACACAGAGAAATAACAAACAAATAAGATGGCTCCCTGTCCCGGAAGGGCTCACATACTAAAAAGAAACATAAGACACACCCCAGCAACAGTCACTGGAAGTACTGTGCTGGGGGTGGATAGGGCCAGTTACTCTCCCCCTGCTAAATAAAAGAGAATCACCACATTAAAAGGTGCCTCTTTGCCCAGTTAGCAGGGGATTGAGTGATTGATTTAATGGACTGTTGTGGGTATTTTCTGTTGTTCACCGCTTAGAGTCTTTGGAGGAGGTGGTATATAAGAAGTTTAGATAGATAGATAGATAGATAGATAGATAGATAGATAGATAGATAGATAGATAGATAGATAAGATCTCCCCTGAACAGCAATCCGTTCTGAACCCGAATGTCTGGATGTGGGATCACCCTTCCACCCAAAGCAGTGACTACCCTTCCAATCTCCCTGTTCACTTTTTTGCATGCATGATTGAAACACAGTGGACCCCCAGCCATGGAACCATGTTAGACCAAACCAACAACAATTTCGGCCACTGCACAGCCATCTATGCAGATCCTCAATCACCTGTAGAATCAAGGCCTTGCCCTGCAGCAAGCTGATGTCATTGCCCCCCCCCCCCGGAGAATGATTAGCATATGTGGTGGCCCCCGTGCAGTGGTGTACTCATCCAGTAGTAGTAGGGAAAGGTTCCACAGCATTCCTTGGCACCCCAGCCGGTCTACCTCCACATCCCCAGCAAGGCCCAACTGTGTGCCCACGTTGGTCTGCCGAGCTCTCCGACTGGCCCCAAACACATAGTTGTGACCGTAGATGAGTACACAAAGAGGGTAAGGAGGCCGCCGATGGTCTGCAAAACAAAGGCAAGTTAGCAACGCCATCTTAGAAGCCCCTCTCAACACCACATGGGTCGTATGGCAGGTGGATTAATGCCACCCCCCCGTTCCCAAATACGGCCCTCAGGCATCCCCACCGCCGCTGCTGAAGAAGCAGCCCCAATCCTGAAGGAGTGGGTGCTGTACTCCACTGGGCTAAGGACCACCCTCCGCAATGCCTCCTTTACCATGGACCAAAACCGATAATGGGTAAGAGGGGACATGTCTTCATAGCAGAATAGGGGAGCTATCCTCCTCCCCCTGAACCTCCAGGTAAGCAAGTAAGGCCCACACTGGGCATGAGCCTGTGGTAGTCTGCCTCTCAAGGGTGACCGTGCTGCGAAGTGACTGGGCTGAAATGGAGGCAGGCCGGTGCTGTAACCTGGCCACGTGTGGTGGGAGGCAAGATGGTGGCACCATACAATGTTCTTGTGCCCAGCTGCTGAATGACATCAGAGGATAAGCCCTCTCACCCAGTGGAATGCTAGCAGATGATCACTGCCCATGCTGCCAACTGTGTTGTTGTTTTTTTAAACTGGCGCATGATCAGAAAACACACCCGAGAAGAACACCTCTCCTACACTATTTATCATCGTGTGAATGAGCCTAATGTCTATGGCATTTGGCAGAGTATAAAAGGAGAGGTCCCTGCCTTAAGGACCCTATATTCTAATAAAGTAGCATAGGGAATGATCATCCCCTGGATGCTTTAAGAAGCTTTTCCATGATCACAGGAGATCACATAATACAGATGCATCGCCATAAACAATAAGGTCATTTGTCAGGGAGGAGAGTTGGTCATTTGGTAGGAATAACTGGGGGAATTAGGAAGAAAGAGGAATTGTCCCCTTTGATAAGCAGGGTCCACCCTGGTTTTCATTTGAATGGGAGACCAAATGTGTGAGCACTGCAGGATATTCCCCTCGGGATGGGGCCACTCTGGGAAGAGCACCTGCATGCTTGCATGCAGAAGGTTCCAAGTTCACTCCCTGGCATCTCCAAGACAGAACTGAGAGAGACTCCTGCCTACCACCTTGGAGAAGCCACTGCCAGTCTGTGCAGGCAATACTGAGCTCGATGGAGCAATAGTCTGACTCACTAAAGGGCAGCTTCCTATGTTCCTAGGGTTCCAGTGGGAGGAAGTGTGTTTCCTATCCCTTTTAAACTCCAAAAATCCCAGAGTAGGCCTAGCCAAAGTCAGTCTCAGAGTATGGCAGGGGAGGTTACTTAATCATCTCAATCTTCCTCCTGCTCACCACATCTAGCCAGTTCCTTCTTCAGGGGAGCTCTGGCTCTCACATCCCAGAGCAGCCCTCATCATTACACTTGGTTTTAAATGTCCTCCAAGCCCAGCCCCCTCCCTGGTCTCACTTCCTGCCTCTTGCCTTTCCCAACATGGCGGCTCCACCAGTGCTGTTTCACAAAGCTCTCCCTGCCTTGCCTGCTCAACACCCCCACTCCCTGCCCGAACCCAAGACTCCTGAAACCATCTCACCCCTATTCACCTCAGTAGAAGAAGGAAGTCTCAAAGGAGGGATGCCACACTCCCTGCGTGCCCTGCCAAACTTCATGGGGCCGCATGGGCCACCAGGTCATGCGGTGCCCCAGTATAATTCACATGACACTTACCTGGGCAGGTGGGGAGAGAGAGTAGGCCAGAAGGCAAGCTCCTCCCTGTCTCCCTGCAGATGACCAAAAGAAACAAGCAATGTTGCCAATCGTGTGCCCACATGTGTGCCTGGGCGGCGATCGGCAGATACTGCCAGGAAGAGGAAAGTGCACTCTGGGTCCTCCCAGAGCATGCTTTCATTTATAATTTGCCCAAGCAAATGTGTTAGCAGCGGACTTTAATGCTCAAATATGACAGTCACTATTTCTAGGAGTGTACGTTGGATGAGATGGATGATGCTGCCATGGGTGCAATGCGTGATAAGATTACTAATTAGTCAGGAGCACCGTTTCTAAAATTTAGGTACAAATATAATTTCAGTACATTAAACAGCCAGGTGAAGAAAGATGGGATCTGTACTGATATGATAGCAGAAGGGGGCAAGTACTATTGATTACAGTCTTGTTAAGCCTTTTAGGTGAACTGATTACAGTAATTTGATGTTATGCTACTACCGATATTAACTCCTCTAAGGAAGTATGTCCACAACCAGTGCTTTGATTATTCCCTGTGGTATACCATCAATAGTAATCATATGACTAGATGTCAGGTGGAGTCATAATTCCATCCAATTAGGGCTGATTCACCCAATCATTTGTAACACAGTCAATATGAAGGTTTCTTTCCCTAGTGGAGTTTTGGCGTGCTGAATCAGCCTTCAGCATTTTTACAGATCACTTTCCTGTTTGAGTATGAGGTGGGCTGGGTTCCAGGGAGCCTGGAGTCAGAAGTGCCAGGCAATCGAGCCACCAAAGAAGGCTGGTAGGAAACAAGGATAGGGACTAGTTCTCAGAGTAGGTTCAGCATTTAGAGAGTTCCCAGCAAAGTAGTGCTGATGAGTAGGAACAGGTTCAATGTTGAATAGGTTCAACATCAAACCTGTTCAGTTTGATGGTTCAATATCAAACCAAACCCCACTCACTTCGGTTCGGTATTGGACCAAACCCCTCTAATAACTGAACTGGCCCAGTCCAGGGTCCAGTTAGGACTTGAATCGAACCAGGCCAGCCAATTTTGTGCACACCCCTACTGATGAGGCTGAGTAGAGGGAATGTATAGGAGGATGTTGTTTCAGCGAGGATTGGTTCTCAATTGATCTTGAAATAATCCTACTCTGAGACCCTGCCTCCAGGCTCCTCCCACTCTGGTGTAAAGCAGCTTTCTGTTCCTAATCCTGTGCATGCTTACTCTGAAGTAAGTCCCACCGAGCGCAATTGCAGGTAAGTATGCATAATACTTCAGCCTTATAGTGCTATAATTCAATATGTGTCCTTTCATTATTTTGCCACTCAACTAGCTCTGTTACAAATTAACATCAGGAGATATCCCTGTTCTGGCTTTAGGGGTCAAGCATTCACACATACAATTATCACTTGCTGCTAAAGTTAGCAAGGATGAGGATGAAGGTGTGTGAACCAACCCGTAACGATGCACCCTGAACAATGCATTTTATGTGCAGGGACACATAATTCCCCCCTGCTTCCCACAATGCCTGCAATGTCTGACCTCACAAAGTTATGTAAACCAAACCACATGCTGGCATTATCTAAACTCATGGACACTTTGCTCCCACTCTTTAAAAAAAAGAGAGAAAGAATAAAGAAACTGATAAACTGCAATGCAGGAATGGAGTTCTTGTTGCTCATTACATTTGGCCTATATACGTCAGGCTGCATAGCGCTAATTACATTTCACACTTAAGCTACAGAGCAATTAAGGATCAATTCAGCTTCCAGGGATGAAAGAAACTCCTGTGTTGTAAAAAAGAGACAGGGAGTTTAGTTATTAGTACAGCTTACAGGCACCAGAACAGTGGGCCAGGTATACTGCTGGCTAACACCTGTTTAATCACATCCTTTGCCATTTGTCCGATGAAAATAGGAGACTTGTTCCATATTCTAGCAAGACCACTTTAGGCAAAGTAAAATGTCCCGCAAGTAAGCCACATGAATAAAACATAGAAGATTCTGGCCAAGGTTGGAAGTTATAAGGTTGGAATAAGGCCTGTGCAACGTTGGGTCGAGCTCAGTCATTTTGACAGCAGCCTTACCACCTCTTCCATTGTCAGAACAGAACAGAAGAATGCTTACAATATTGCTGAATGTAGTAATCCCGTAGGCAGCATGATGAAGGTGCTCAATGGACCTAAATGCCTTGCCAACCAAAAATGGTTGCCAGCATCTTGTAAGATAGGGTGACATGAAGTGAGGCCTCTTTCTGTGTCAGTGGGCCTGTTTTGGATGCTGCTTCTTCCCGGTGCCCTGCCTGGGATCACAGATAAGCTTCCAGGAGTCTCTGGTCTCCAAGGAGACTGTCAATCACTCACAAAGGCTTAAGCTACTGCAGATGTCTGCACAGCACACCAACAAAAGCAGTCGCCAGCATCAGAAGGAAGGGCTCGACTTCCCCTCTCTTCCTATTTACAGCCAATAATTGAATTGATTCTGAACTTGGAATTTCAATACTTGTTGAAAGAATGCTTCAGAAAAGGAGTCGCATGTGGTGACTGAGCCCAAAGTTAGAATGCAAAGCTTTGGGTAACAACATTTCTTTTATTAGGAACTGGTTATTATGCTTCAGATGGGGGGGTTGGCATATGCTGATTTCTCCACACTCCTGTCATGAACTTGAACCTGAAGCCACCATAGCCAGGAGTGGATGTGAGGAGTTTGTGCAATGAGGCAGTGGAGTAGTCCCTGAACCCCTTCAAGCCACTGACTCAGCCACATCCTGGAGATACACCTTTGCCCTTCTCCTTGGATTCAAAGGATTCCCTAGAGCTTCAACCTTCTCCACCACAGGAGCCTATGCCTACACAATAGCCCCTTTAAGCCTCTGTAGTCCCTGAAAGATAGAGGAGGAGCCTGAGACAGGAGTCCTGGGTCTGTAAGGCCTCAGGCACTGCCACACAGTCTCTCCAAGGCAGAGACCAGAGATGCCCCAGAACTTGGACAGCTCCCAGGACAATATTTCAGGACCATGGAGAGGGCTGATCATGAGGATTCAGAGCTTGGTATCCCAATCAGAACTGACACTGAGTATTGAGAACATAGCCCTGACAGCACCCTCCAGTTCAGAGGAGTCTTTCAAAGATCTCCCAGCCATGATGGAGCCCCACCCCAGTGCAGTTAGAGCAGGCATCTGCAAAACTCGGCAAGACCCCTTTCAAGACCAATGGTTGTTCCTGGAAGGGACCCTGCCAGTTAATCTGGTACAATTCCTAATGGCATGGGGTCACCAGGTGCCTGGGTTGCTGGTACCTCCCAATGTTACTCCTGTCCCAGACTTTCTGCCCTATCCCCCACTCAGGAGCCTCCAGGGTCTGGGGTCATGACACCCCAAAGGATTGTTGTGGGAATAGAATAGGATAATCCCATATTTGCTGCCCTGGTTCTTAGATGAAGGAAAGACCACACATGTGGTTGTGGTGGTGGTGGTGATCCCATAGAGTGTATGAGAAGTAACAGGAAATTATGAAAAAAAAAATGTGCCATCCATTCATCTCAGCATTCACTCCTACTTTCCAGTAGCAAGGGATTTAGGAAAGTCTTTTATATAATTTGGTATATGTTCATCTTGTCTGAAATGATGAATCCTGTTTTCAAAACTGATGGGCTAAACAATATAGCTACCTTTGTCTTCTCAGGAACTTCTTGAGGATCTAGATAAAATGAGACATTCTAGGGATGCTTCTGATGAACATCTGAATTTCTCCCTTGTTTTACCTAATCTCCCGTCCGCGCCATTGAATTAGAATCAATGCATTAGTAATTCTCCAGCTGTCCATTTTTCATTTCTGAATTTTGCACAGAGCACCACATGTGCAATTTGGCATTGTTGACTCTGTCCATCTTTGTGCCTTTCCCCAATGGTCACATGAGCATTGATAACACACTGAGGAGAACAAACTAGATGTGATCATGCACATATGGTTGTGGTGTTTTGTAGGTGTAAAGAGAAATTAGATGCCATCTTACATATAGCTGAGCAGAACTGCTTTCTTCAGTGTTAACAGAAGAGAAGGAAGATGCAGATGAACTGAAGCAAATGGAAGCAGGAGCAAATTGTGCATGCTCTAATACCAGAATTAACATAAGCAATTCTCCTAGTTAACTGGAATTTAGGAGGAATCCAATGCCAGTGAATCAGATAAAGCAGAGAAACAATAAAGGAACAGAAACAGGGAAATCTCTTTGTCACTAAACAATCCACTGTTTTGTACTTCCTTGACTGCTTCAGCTTTGCCAGGCCACATGGCTCTAAGTCATAGTTGCCCTCATTTTATTCTTCAATGTTATTTTGCTATAGAGCCAAAAGAAGGTGAAGGAGGAGGGGTTTTAAAAAACCCTAGATTTTGCAGTACCTTTCCCAGAATCTTAAATTTAGTTCCCTTGCAGCACACTTCCCACATCAGTGTATCTATATCACTTTTTAATGTGATTGACAGCTGCACCAGAAAATTCAGCATAGGTGCTATACATGGTTTCTCTCTGCGTTGGCTTCCGAACTGCAGCAGAGTATGAGAAACTCTTCATATGCTTTCAGAGGCATTTGGTATCACAACTTTGAACAGAGCACCCAACCCAGTGCTTGCTTTCATTATTTTAAATCTGGCATTTGCCATTAGGAACCTAGGAAGATGCCATATACCAAGTCAGATCTTTAGTCCATCTAGCTCAGCATTGTCTACACAGACTGGCAGCGGCTTCTCCAAGGTTGCAGGCAGGAATCTCTCTCAGCCCTATCTTGGAGATGTCAGGGAGGAAACTTGGAACCTTCTGCATGATAGCATGCAGGTGCTCTTCCCAGAGTGGCCCTGTCCCCTGAGGGGAATATCTTGCAGTGCTCATGCACGTAGTCTCCCATTCATATGCAACCAGGGTAGACCCTGCTTAGCAAAGGGGACAAATCATGCTTGCTACCACAAGACCTGCTCTCCTCCCATTCCTCTAAGCCTGATTATGTGGCAATGATTTGATGGAATCACACCTCATTGCTCTTATAGTTCTATTGAGAAAAATCCTGCCATTCAGCCGAGTAGTTCACTATACATCAACTTAATAAAATTAAGAACAATTTGAAAAACAGAGACCACCACAACAAAGAAAAAGCAGAAGGCCAATTATTGTTCAAAGCTCCCAAACTTCTCAATATTAAATGTTCAGCCTTCAGCATATGGAAGGAGAGATGGGCTTGTGGTAGCAAGAATGAATAGTACCCTTTGCTAAGCAGGGTCTACCCTGGTTGCATATGAATGGGAGACTACATGCATGAGCACTGCAAGATATTCAGGTATACAGGTATACATTTGAATGGGATACTATATCTGTGAAAACTGTAAGAT
Source organism: Hemicordylus capensis (assembly GCF_027244095.1). Taxonomy (NCBI): domain Eukaryota; kingdom Metazoa; phylum Chordata; class Lepidosauria; order Squamata; family Cordylidae; genus Hemicordylus; species Hemicordylus capensis. The sequence continues at coordinate 21,920,470 of NC_069664.1, read as the reverse complement.
CTTCCCCTCAGGGGATGGAGCCACTCTAAGAAGAGCATTCGCATACTTGCATGTAGAAGGTTCCAAATTTCCTCCCTGGCATCTCCAAGATAGGGCTAAGAGAGACACTTGTCTGCAACCTTGAAGAAGCCGCTGCCAGTCTGTGTAGTACTGTGCTAGAGAGACCAATGGTCTGACAGGAATATTTCTTTGTTCTTCCTATGTTCCAGAATGAAGTTGCACCCTTTCCCCATTTGCTGTGCTGGCGGTTGGTCGAGAGGCCCACAGTGATGAGAAACCCATCCATCTTCCCCTGGTTTCACCCGAGAAACCAGATGATTCTAGAGGCAAGACACTTAATGGCAGTTGATGGGTCAGACTGACTCCAACACAGCACATCTCAAGATGGCCCTTAAGTTTTAAATGCCTCAAAAGTTTAAATAGTAAAATGTGTAGGTTTATTACATGGGGTAACCTTTAAAACTTGTCTTATTAAGCTTCATCTTCTTAGCCTCCTGGCTCTCTTTGAAGACGATGTAGGGGAGCTCAAAGCAATGTGGGGAAATGGTTAGAAATGTCACCATTTGCCAACTTTTTTGATAATAATGTGGAAACTTGCAAGGGGAAGGAAACAGGATGTTCATACTTCCTCGAGGCTTTAATAACAGCATGTCACTCACTGATTGAGGAGTGCTTCCTACCATCATGCCATTGATCATTTAGAAACTGGATACACACATATTTCAGTCAAGGAATGTAGCCAAGGATATGCAGCCATTCGCAAAGAAGACACTGGGCATAAAGGAAGGGCACAAATTGTACAGGGAAGCTATTGGTTAAAAAAATATATATAATCAACATTTTGCCAAGTTTTAAGTTATCCCATGGAGGCTAGATACATGTTATACATGTAAAACTGGAACTTAATTCTCCTTTAAAAAGAAAAGTTAAAAGTCAGTTCAGGAGGAGAGATCTTTAGAGCAAAGAAGCAGAGAAAGATGGAAGCATCAATTAATTCTTTCCCACCCGAATCAACCCCCAAAGTCCAAAGCACTCCCAAGCAGCTTTTTACACCCAGACCCCAATAAAAGACAGGAGGAGGACACAAGTGAAAGACTGAAAATAGGGCCACACTCTATTAAACTATCTGCAGAATCTGCAATGAGGCAACACTTACGAACTGAATTAACCAGAGTGCAGGCAACTCCCCTGCCATGACACAAAGCCTAATCAAGAGAATTGCTCTCCCATTGGTTGCCAGCAGCCACCTGACCCCTTGCTTCCTCTTTGCCACACGGCATTCTGTGTCGAGGGAGGGGTGCCCAAGTCGCCACCCCTAAAATACAAGGACAAATATTTATATACCGCTTTTCAACAAAAGGTTCTAAAGCAGTTTACAAAGATATAAACAAAGATCTATGGGATTTAACAGCTGGGGAACAGAGGAGGGTTTTTATCTGTGCACATCTGTTTGTTTAACTGAATGTTGCACTGAAAAAAAAATTATTTTTGTGTACCATCTTTAATTTCTTTTTGTGCAATATTTTATTATTTTATTTTATTTATTCAATTTCTATACCGCCCTTCCAAAAATGGCTCAGGGCGGTTTATAATAATAAGGTCTTTTGTTGAGAGTTATTATACACATTGCATCGCCGACATATCAATTTAAATAAATAAATAAATAAATAAAATGGCTCCCTGTCCCCAAAGGGCTCACAATCTTAAAAAGAAACATCAGACGGACACCAGCAGAAAGACACATAAGATAGACTCTGGAGGGATGCAGTGTTGGGGATGGATAAGGCCAGTTGCTCTCCCCATTGCTGAATAAAGAGACTTGCCAGCCTGAAGAGGTGTGCAGACAGTGGGCATTGGCAAAGCCGCGCCAGCCTGAGGAGGTGGCAGGAGGAGGAGGAGGTGGGAGGTGGTGACAGCGGGGAGAAATAATGTTGGAGGCAAGGAGGTAGGCAGCCGGTGGGCAGCCGGCGGGTGAAGCAACGCCAGCCGGGAGGAGGAGGTGGGAGGCAGCGGTGGTGGGATGGCCTGGCCCAAGTAGAGGTGCAAAGTATCTAGGGTCCACTAGTTTCCCATTATTTCTGGGACTAGAGACACTGCCATAGCAATGCTGTAAAAAGAGAGACAGAGCAAAAGGGAAGGTAGAGAGGGAGAGAGACCTTCCTTTCCTGCCTATTAGCACTCAACACCATTACCACTGCGGGTACCTGGTAAAGGGGCTTGGGAGCTCACATGGGACAGGATATAGACTTTTGTGCTCACAAATGACATCGTGGGAAACACAGCCACACTACATACCAATTGGACTCAGGATGAACCGATGGGTTTTCTAATTTGGGGGAGAATAGCTCATTTGCCAGCTCAGTTCCAAATTCAAGTGGCAGCTGCAGGTGTGGGGTGGGGGTGGGGCAACATTGTCCCACCTGGGAAAGATTCTGGCAGGAGGCTATAAAAAGAAATGTGTGTCTGTGCAGAAGCTACGTAGGTGCGTGCAATAAAAACCAGTTGCTCTTTTCATTCATATCTTGTCTCTGCTTCTTCCTTTCAGTGATCTGGAGACGGTGAGGGGAACGGTGAGGGGAAAGCAACGGAAAACCTCATCGTATCTTGGTCAGTGCCCATCCATTCCTAACACAAAGAGAAGGATGAGATTGGGTTAGCGGTACGGGCACATGATGTGGCAGTGGCTGTGCAGGAAGAGACCTTTGTGTCCTGAAGGCTCAAAGAAGGAGGCGGGGGGAGGATTCACACATCTGCGAGTACCGCCTACTCTTGCCAATTCTGTAGGTTTTGCGTTTCCTCCAAACTAATTTGAACCAAGCACCGTGTCGGCTTGAATTATTCATGAGCTCAAGAGCTTTGACAAGAGCTTTTCTGGGGAAGAGAGAGAGAGAGTGTGTGTGTGAGAGAGAAAGAGTTGATGTAAGATGTCAGCCACAGAGCATCCAGAGTTTAACATTACTGGGATAAACACTTGGTTAGGAAGCGGCAATACACTTGCCCACTCACCCAGTCAAATTCTTGAGCTTCCCAAGATCTCTCAGGCCTTTCATTATTTCTCATAAGCTTTGCAGGGTGGCGGGGGGGGGGGGGAGAGATGGATAGCTGCTATAATTATAATGCAACACTGTTGCCCTATGTCTGCAAGCACAGGATGCAGCTCATTTGCTTAGGTTCAGTCAATGCTTGAATACCTGCCAGCCATGTATAGTGCCCTGCATTAATACTCCTGTTATATTAAAAGGCAAGGCATGTCGATGCAAAAATGATATTCCTTCCATAAGAGTCAGCTTGCTGGATCAGATCAAGGGTTCATCTAATTCAGTATTATGTTTTTAGCATCATATATATCTGGGAACTCATCTCATATGGGGAGAGAAGAGACCATGAGACTATTCACACATGCGTGCGGTCTTGTGGTAGCAAGCATTACTTGTCTCCTTAGCTAAGCAGGGTCTGCCCTGGTTCTATATGACCAGAAGTGTTTGCACTGTAGGATATTCCCCTCAGGGGATGGAGCTGCTCTGGGAAGAGCAGAAGGTTCCAAGTTCCCTCCCTGGCAGCATCTCCAAGACAGGGCTGAGAGAGATTCCTGCCTGCAACCTTGGAGAAGCTGCTGCCAGTCTGGGTAGACAATACTGAGCGAGATGGACCAAAGGTCTGACTTGGTATATGGCAGCTTCATAGGTTCCGATGTTCCAGGCTAAGGGAGCCAAGCCTGGTTTTGCACACGCATGTGAACTCCCAGGATAGGGCCCGAACCCAGCAGCACCATGGCTGCAGACCCGCCTATGAAGCCACCCTTCAAACCGGAGTTAGGAGAGCAAACACTATCCTAACCCCATTTTTTGTATTGTGTGTCAGCTGTAGCAGGCTGACGAGGGGAGGGGCGGGGGATCCCCATAATGCACCACACACTTGCACAGTGCATGATTGGAGCTCCAGGGGGCGGGGTGATGAGTTCCAACACCCTGAATTTTGGCACTACCAGCAGCTGCCGGTGCTCCCAGGGACGTCAGATTGATCGTCTGTGGGGAGGGAAGCTCTTTAGGGCTTCCTTCCTGCAAATGGGATAGCCCTTTCTCACTGCTCATGAGAAAAGGCTCCATGTATGGCAACCTGAGATTCTTAGAAGGAAAAAATAGGATTAATAGATAGATAGATAGATAGATAGATAGATAGATAGATAGATAGATAGATAGATAGCAATCCATTAAGAGAGGAGACATGATTTGTTCCCTTAGCTAAGCAGGGTCCACCCTGGTTGCATTTGAATGGGAGACCACATGTGAGCACTGTAAGATATTCCCTTCAGGGGATGGAGCTGCTCCGGGAAGAGCAGAAGGTTCCAAGTCCCGCCCCCTCCTGGCAGAATCTCCAAGATAGGGCTGAGAGCGATTCCTGCCAGCAACCTTGGAGGCAGTCTGGGTAGACAAGACTGATGATCTAGATAGACCAATGGCAGCTTCCTATGTTCCTATAACCGGCTAGGAGCTGGAACTGTATAGGAGTCAAATGGCTTCATTGGTTGCTTGTTTGCTCCCAGGCTAGATTCAAAGAGCTGTTTTTGACCTTTTAATCCCTTTGCGGCTACAGCATGGGGTACTCGCCGGACCATGTTTACCCATATGAATCTGCCAAGACTCCCAGACCATCAAATCAAGCCCTTCTCTCAGCCCCTCCATTCACACAAATCTGGTTGGTGGGGACCAGGTGTAGGGCTAGTGGCTACACTTGGGAATGCTGTCTCACAAGGGCTTCATCCGTCTCCTTCTTTGATTCGCACAAATTGCTCTCTTATGGACTTTCTCCTGATTCTCTACTCTCTCTGGACCATGAAAAGTCTGAACTGCAGAGTGATTTAAGTTTCCTGCCTAGTTCCTATAGGTGGCCGAGGGAACTTTCTAGACCTGTGCCAGCATCCTATCTATTAATTCTCATCCACCCAAAATATCACTGGGCTTTTAAAGCCCATTTTAAGGCCGTACCCTCAGCATTATTAGAAGGTAGATTCCAGCATATACCTGCATTGCAATGCCAATGTGCTCGGTGGCTCTGGTGAGATTGAGTCAACAACACATGTCCTCTGCTGTTGCTTTTATCATGATCTGAGGCATGTCTTGATTTTACCAATATTGGCAAAATTTCCAGGTCACTTGGATGTCTTTTATGTTAATTTTCTTTTTGATGACAGAGACCTGTCTGTGACTTTTGAAAGCTAAATTTTGCTTTTTAGCTTCTAGGGCTCATTGTATTCTTGTAGATTCTGCTTAGAAAATAACAGTCAGAAATGTATGAATACCTTGTGTAACTGTATCTTTTTGTTTTCTGTTCTGTTGCTATCATTGACTTTTCTGTTCTGTTGCTGATCAAGAGATCTGACTCTTCCTTGATTAGTTTTTTAGAAGAACCCTCTTTGAAAACCCTCCTTTAAAAATAAGCTTTAGCCTTTTAGAAACTAGCAATTGGGTTTCCAGTGTTAATTAGTTTTAATCCTGATTGCTCTTCTATCTTGTGTATAGCTTATATTATCTGTTTCTGTCTTCTCTGGTGCTTTATGATGATGTATTGCATTTTATTGATTTTTATTCTTTTATCGTGGATTTTATGCTTTTATTATTTTACTGTAAGCAGCCCTGAGCAGAAGAGTGCTGGAGGGGTGTGATAAAAATATTTACAATAAATAAATAAATAAATAAATAAGTAAGTAAGTAAGTACCATCTGGCTCTGGTATGGGTGAGTTGCAGTTCCCTCTATTCACCAGATAGGGTGGTGACGCTCAGACTGAAACCAAGGATGATCAACTCAAGATTGCCATGAGTTCCAGTTCTGATTCCCAATGAATCTCAGAATCTGACTCTCAGTCTCAGTGATTCTCAGGATCTGACTCCTGATCTCAGTAATTCTAAGGATCAGTAGGTATGGGCTTTAATGCACTGAGCTTGCAAACAAAGATGCCATCTGAAATAATAAAATACTAACACCAACAATTTTTCTATTATTATTATTATTATTATTATTATTATTAGACATAACCGGATTGAGCAAATCCTGCTTTTTTTTCTCCTTGAACACTGAGGCCTGGAAGGAAACAGACACAAAAGGGGAATTTAATAAAACAATGTGATCACTTTCCCCAAAGCAATTTGCTGCCCTTCTTCCCCATTAAATCAACCTAATTACAGGCACACACATTAAATGAACATCACAATCATGTCAAACACACCTGCACTCGGACTTAAAAGGAATGTAACTGCTTTGAAATATTGCAAGTTACATCTTCATTACTCTTGAGCGTGAAGAATCCCCAAATGACTACAGGGGCTCTGTGTGTGAGAAAATTGCTTATTCAGCACCAGAGTAGAGAGGCATTGGGAAAAGAGAACTCAGTTCTACTGGTGGTAGATCTGCTAATGAGGGCCCTGCTGTGTGCTTCAAGTCATTGAAAGCAGGTCAAGACACTACCCAAGAGGAAATTTGGGGAGCCAGTGTGGTATAGAGGTTAGTGTGTTGGACTAGGACCAGAGAGCCCCAAATTCAAATCCCCATTCCGCTACAAAACTCACTGGGTGACTCTGGGTGAGTCACTTATTTCTCAGCCTAACCTACCTCACAGGGTTGTTGTGGGGAGAAACATAACCATAGAAGTGCTCAAGGCTCCTAGGAGGAAGAGCAGGATAGAAATGCAAAAATAATTTTTAAAAAATTAAGGAGTGGTGTAGGGCATTATTTCTGACTCCATTTTTTTAACATGGTGATGGGCTGACATTAATGCAAAGGAAATATTTGCATCTCACTGTTGGCTGATTAACACATGCATGCTTGTCACTTGATGATGACAAACATCAAGTGCTTATCATCTTTATCAAGTGTCATCTCCTCTATGGGAGGAGAGCTGGTCTCGTGGTAAGTAAAATAAAGTGTGCCTTCAAGTCGATTTCAACTTCTGGTGCCCACAGAGCCCTGTGGTTTTCTTTGGTAGAATACAGGAGGGGTTTACCATTGCCTCCTCCCACACAGTTGAGATGATGCCTCTCAGCATCTTCCTATATCGCTGCTGCCTGATATAGTCCCAGCAGGGATTCGAACCGGCAACCTTCTGCTTGTTAGTCAAGCAGTAGCATGCATGAATTGTCCCATTACTAAGCAGGGTGTGCACTGGTTGCATTTGAAGGGGAGACTATATGTGTGAGCACTGAAAGATATTCCCCCTCAGGGGATGGGATTGCTCTGGGAAGAGCATCTGCATGATTGTAAGCAGAAGGTTCCAAGTTCCCTTCCTGTCATTTCCAAGATAGGGCTGAGGGAGACTCCAACCTGTAATCTTGGAGAAGTTGCTGCAAACATGACTTGTCCCCTTAGCTAAGCAGGGTCCACCCTGGTTGCATATGAAAGGGAGACTAGAAGTGTGAGCACTGTAAGATAATTCCTTCATGGGATGGAGCCACTCTGGGATGAGCAGAAGGTTTCAAGTTCCCTCCCTGGCTTCTCCAAGATAGGGCTGAGAGAGATTCCTGCCTGCAACCTTGGAGAAAGAGGCTGCCTGTCTGTGAAGGCAATACTAAGCTAGATAGACCAGTGGTCTGACCCAGTATATGGCAGCTTCCTATGTTCCTAGATGGACCACGGGTCTGACTCAGTAAAAGGCAGCTTCCTATATTCCTATGGATTGTGTGTGTGAATGACCCACCATAGTACAACCACCACAGAAAGAACTTTCATAGCACCCCAACCAAGGCAGGCAAAAGCCCCTGGGATGGACAGAACCATGGCATGGCAGAACCATGGAGCTGTTTGCCCACAACAGGTTGCCATAAAGCTTCCTGGCAACGAAAGTTATGCTGCTTTGGAGGGAAGGAACATTCAGCAGGAGAACACAGGGATAAGATCCACAGTTCAGATCCCAGCACCTCAGTTTATAGCATCTTAAGTAGCATTGCTTGAGAACCCAGAGAGCTGATGTAGGTCAGATGGTTAGATGAAGCAATAGCTGAGTAGTGTTTAAAGCCACACCCATGTTGCCATTGTTCTGGGTGGAGGTCTTTGAAAGCTTATTGCTAGAACTGGGTTCTCATTTTGAATTTGAAGCTTCTGTAGCCATACTTGGACTTATTCCACAGGACTGGGATTTATCTAGAGGTAAAGAGCCATAGCGATTACAGGTACTACTACTTAAAATGCCTTATACTTCAGAAATGGAAAGCAAAGGATCCTCCTGAGATAGAACAGCGGATTACTGTCTAGATGCCTCTCATTTCCAGGGGAGCAACAGCAGGAGAGTGGGCTGTGGGATGCTGGACTGGATGGACCTTGGGCCTGATCCAGCAGGGCTGTTCTTTTGTACTGCTGATTGAATGCATGGGGGGATGGTTATTTTAAAAGAGAAGCTCATGACAAGTTCCAGGTAATTTGGAAACCATTGTTAAAATTGTATGCATTGTGAAAGACATTTTTGTACAAAAATAGAGGACCATGTAATTATATACTAGAATCTTTTAAAATTATTTTAAAATAATGTCTGTTTATTACTTACAGTAGGCGAGGCCCATCATTGAGCGAGCCTAGCCATTTTGCAATTATAGAAAAGTTGAAGAAATTAAATATATGTTATAGGATTTTTTTAAAATGTGCTTGCAAAAAGGGAAGTAAAAGAACATTTGGCATTTGTAGGATTTCAGCTGCAAACATTATTCATTGTATTGAACCGTTACCATATATGGTAAATTTGAATCACGAAGTGCATTCCACTCATTTCAGTGGCAGGCTTATGTATGCAAAATTTAGTATTGGTAGGTCATTGCAAAGTATGACGTTATTTTGTGCAAACAAATCCACAAACCGTTCAAACTATATAGTAGATATAAAATTGAGAGGCTTTTAAAAAAACTTTGTCTTTATGTTTACTAAAATTGTTTGTCCTGTCTGAAAATATTTAAAAAGCAACATCATCTGTTTATACAACATTCCATTTTGCTGTGATGGGCTAATTGTTCACCATCAGCCATGGAAATCCATGACCATCAGTCTCAGGACATGACCTGTGATGAATAGTCATCACTACTGTAACAACTTAAATAGCACAGTTATTATCAGGGACTTGATTGACTGCAGAGATCCACTGCACATTCAGTCTTCTTTTGTTTGGTTGGTTCGCTTAGGACTTTCCTCTCGCACATGGTTATAAATGCAGAGCAAATTCATGAGATTTGGATGAGAGAGGACAGGGGAAAGCAACAAGGTGCCAACAGCTGATTAATGTAATGAAATATTGCCATTCTAATGCTATTTGTTTAAAACCCCCCCATTCCTGTCTCCCCAATGCAGAATTGCCTTTGCCATTACTTCAAATGACTACATCACTGATTAGGTATTGAGAAATCTTGATGTGTATTACACCAATTTAAAATCCTGTTTTCAAAATGACTTTCCTTAATATGGCAAGTTGTATTGACGTGGGCTTTGTTTCCTGGCTACATGCACCATCCATATTTATCAGAGCCAAACCACCAGCTTTCAGATTTGCTCAGGCTAATGTTGCTACTTGTTTATGCCAGTGAGTCTCGACTTGTGCATAGAAAAAGCATCCTGAATTATGCACACAGATGAACTTAATCCTGTGTTCACAATAATTCATGCAAAGTGGGTAAAAACTCATAGATTTGCATAGTGCATAAATGATTCCAGTTGAAATATTGTCTTTGTGCTGTCACAGAATTGCGCAGACATTGAGCTCTGCTTCCACTCATCCAACCATAGAAACGTCCTCAGTCCTCGCACAGAAACCACCCAACCAACAGTGTGCCTGAGGTGCAGGGGTGTAGGGTTTGTTTGTTTGTTTGTTTGGTGCCCTAAGCAAAGTTTAGGTGCCTGTAGAATCCAAGGGAAAGAGTTGTGGTATGCAAGGACAAGGTTTCAATTACTCCAATTGTTTAATTCTTGTTTTAAAATGTTTCTAAATTGTTAATTGTTGTTATATTGTTTTTAATTTTTGTTTTAGCTCTTTATTGTTTTAGTGGTTTGTTTTTAATTGTAAACCGCCCTGAGCCATTTTGGAAGGACAGTGTACAAATCAAATAAATAATAACAATAAATAATAATAATAAGGCAGTGGAGTGGAATCAGGAATATTAACAGTTTCCTGGAAGAGATATTATGTACAGAGAGGCAAGTGCAGAGTGTAGTCTTCTTTTCAGTGCTCTTGCTGCTGCCTGTTTGTTAGCCCCGCCTCTATTCCAGGACTGGAATACAAGTAACTAAAGCCCCATTCAAAAGCTGGCCTGGATCAAGGAATGGGTTAGCCAAAGACACCACAGTGCCCACTCCTGCCGGCAAGAAATACAGAGCCCCAGTTTAACCTGAGCTGTGTATGCTGCTCATTTGTGAGGTCAAATGACCAGCCCACACAGATGACCAGATAATGACTAGCTTACCCTGGTTTGAGGATTCTTCAGGAGAAGGGCCCCAGTCTATTATGAGGGCAAAAGTCTAAGATTTTAGAGATAATGAGCTGCTGCTGTCAATTTGGAAATCCAGCCTGAGACCATTTCTTTCTGGCAATGCATGCGGAGGGGAGTGCAGCTTAGGATACTAGATTTCTGCTGGGAGCTGAGGGGCAATAAGCAAAGATTATGTATTTTGGGCTGCAGTATTACATATTAAGGCTGTAACCTGCAGTTTGCTGTTATGTCCGAAGGTGGCCGGGGATGACATCATCCCCCTGATTCCTGTTTCCAGTAATAGCTGTTGCTCTGATCATCTGTGGGACCAGCAGCTCAGAGCAGAACTAGTTCTCCTGCTGTAACATATATTTCAGGTCTCCATCAGAAGTATTTCCATGCAAACAGATTCAATATTGAATTTGAAAGTGCGAAAGCCGTTTCCTCCTTGATTTAATATTTTTATGATATATGTTTTAGACCAAATTTGCATAAGGCAAAAAAGGGGGGAAAGGAAAATGCTATTCTTATGGCAGTGCTCAAAATGGCCCCCTCCTCAATCTCCCAATTTCCATAGAAACTTTGCTGCAGCAAAACTGTAGACACTTCATCAATTGTCAAAAGCCTAAAACCTTCTCAGTTCTTGTTGCCCTTTGCTTTGCTGGAAAAAAACATCACCAACAGGATATTTTCACCAGTATGGATTTTTTCTGCATTTTTTTAAAAAAAGTCAAACACACATTCAAAGTGAGTGCTTAATGTTAGTGAAATAGACTTATGTTCCTGGAACTGCACCAGAAATGTCATCATCTTTACCAGATCTATTTTGAGCTAATCACTAGGATCTCTTCAAAGCTTTAGAAGAACTTGCTATAATTCCAATGAGATTGATTATGTATTCCAATAAGATTGATTACACTTTCCACCCCTTAAAAGCTACTAATGTTCAGCCATTGGAACCCTCTCTCAAAACTATTTCAGAACCTTACTCAAAGCTCAGAATGCCTCTCAGTTGCTAGTTACTGTCTATGCCCAACTCAAGCAAGACAACAGCTTACTTAACAAACTGTTACTGACCCAGCAGAGGCTAGTTCTAAATGGTTTTATAGTAGCCAAGAGCCCCACCCTTCCCTGGATCTCAGCCTGCTCCCAATGATACAGGCTTCTCCTTCCTCCTGAGTAGACCCATTCAGAGGGAACCTCTAAGCAGCCAAGTAAGCATGAGGCTTCTGGAGCTCAGTCCAGTCACTCAGCTCTTCTGGGGTCCTAGGAGTGATGAAGGAGTTCTAGGGGATAGCACAGGAGCCCTGCTGGAGGGCACGGGGTCCCCAAGGTGCCTGTGATGGGCCATCTGAAGGAGAGGTGATAAATCTGTGCTCCAATGCCTCCCTGCTATTTGCAATACACTTTGTTGAAGACTGGACTAAAGCCACCAAAAGTGGTGCTGTGCCAAATGGACATATTCAGATGTTTTCAAAGCAAACTGTAGGCTTTTATGGGGTGCAGAAATCCCCCTGAAAACCCCACAGTATCAATGACATTTCATATTTATCCCATGCCTCTTGCTCTCCCTGTTTACCTTGCTAACTGAGAAAAGAGACACTTTAAAATGACGAGTCTCTGATATCTGGAGACTAAATATTTAGAGCAACTGTCCCTATCCAACCCCAGCACAGTATCCCTCCAGCAGCTGTTGCTGTTGCTTCCATCTTTCTTCTTAGATGGTAAGCTCTTTTGGGACAGGGGACCATCTCATTTTTCTCTGTAAACTTCTTTGAGAACAACTTGCAAAGCAATATATATTAAATATTCAGAGTTGAAGTCAGAGTAATTCCCCAAATGCTGCTACTTCAGTGCCATTTGTAGAACATTGTTTTTTATTGCATGGACCCAACCAATCAGAGATCCTGTGCAGATGGAGTGATGATTTCGATCACAATGCCACCATCAGATTTGGCTGCATGTCAACATCACTGAGGGCTAACAAAACCCTCCCATTGCCCTCAATGCAGCTTGGGAGAAAGAACATGTCCCTGTTGCTGAGGATGAGGAACATAGGAAGCTGCCTTATACTGAGACTTATACATACACCATCTAGCTCAGAATTGTCTGCACTGTCTAGCAGTGGCTTCTCCCAGGTTGCAGGCAGGAGTCTCACTCAGTCCTATCTTGGAGATGCTGCCAGGGAGGGAATCTGAGACCTCTTCCCAGAGTAGCCCATATTTTACTGTGCTAACATATACTGTAGTCTCCCATTCAAATGCAAAACAGAGAAGACCCTGCTTAGAAAAAGGGACAATTCAGGCTTGCTACCACAAGACCAGCATTCCCCAACCAAGTCAATGCTCCCAGTCTTGTCATGCTTTAATGAAGGTTTCATGGCCTACTGGCTATTCTCGCCAACATCTTCCTTATCTTCAGTCTGTTGCTCTACACACGTTTTCCCTGATATTGGAGCCATTAAGGCAGAAAGGTGCCTCAAGGAGAAACCAGTGGCAGACAGAGAGAGGATGGGCACCCCTCTCCCCTGTGCTCTTTTTATTGTTAAGGTGAGACATCCATCCCATGTTTTCTATGTGAATGGGGCAGAATATTGCCCCAGCATGATGCCCCATGAAAGAACGATGGCCCCATAAAATCAGTGTTTGGTCCTCCAATGTCTGCCCTAATAAAATTATTAGCTTCTGTGCAAAAAAGAGAAAAGGGAGGAAATCTTGCTCAGGTCTAATGTCCCAATAATGTATCCCCTCTCAAGTGCCTAGAGTTTCCTGTCCGGTCCTTTAGTGTCCATCTAAGCTACTTGCTTGGTAGCAGGGGCGTAACTACCATTAGGCAAGGGGAGGCAGTAGTCTTGGGGCCCCACTGCCTCGAGGGGCCCCCCAGAGGCACATCACATGACTCCCCACCCGCCCATGTTGCACCCCCTATGAATTATGTTGAGTCTCTTGGAGATCGGCAGGAGCAGAGAGTAAAAAAACTAGATTCAATGTGAACTAGATATTCACCATATTCATAATGGGGATGTGAGTGTGAGTGCATAATATATTGTGAAGTGTGTTTGTGTATATCAGGAGGGGCCCATTTTAAAATCTTGTCTCTGGGCCCCCTCCAACCTTGCTACGCCCCTGCTTGGTAGCTAAACTTCAGCACATTTCCTGACCCCAAAATGCCTTTGCACTAACCTTCCCCTCAGATAGGAAAGAAAACAGGGCAGTTTGTTTCCCCCGCTTCCCTAAACCATCCCATAATTCGGCCAGAGCTGGAACTGGCAGCCTGGAAAGCCAGAAGGGGTTTGTTAAGACCGCCAAAGACCCAGACGATGGCTAAAAACAAACTCTGTTTCCATGGCAACCCTGACTCGGGCCTCTTTAATTGTTACATTTAATTTCTATCAAAAATTGACCTGAAAATGAAAAGCTTTCCCCCTGCAATTACAGAGGCCGAGGGTGGCGGAACCGTGATGCTGGAATAGAAGTCTTCTTGATTGTCCTCAGTTTTGTAAGTAACTTTTGACACCCTTGATTCCAGTGAAACTTTTTCTTCCTCTCCTTGGAGGAATATTTAAATGGATGGAAATTGTTCTTTCAGAGAGACACATTCTGGCAGGAAGGATGCAAGATTCCTACTTGTTTCGCCTCCCATTTCTTCCCTGCAGATTCCACAGTCTTTTCCATCCTTCATGACGTGATGTTTTTCACAGGTATTCTTCTGTAGTAATATATGTCTCATGGCATAGTCTGAAGTTACCTGAAGCAGTATTCCCACTGGAGGTAAGAGGTTCTGGAACATAGGGACATAGGAAGTTGCTTTTCGCCTGCATCTGGTGGGCCACTGTGTAAAACAGGATGCTGGGCTAGATGGGCCATAGTCGTGGTCCAGCAGGGCTGTTCTTATGTACCAAATCAGACCTTTGGTCCATTTTGTTCAATCTTGTCTCTGCTAACTGGCAGTGGCTCTCCAAGGAAACACCAGGGACAGACCCTGGGATCTTCTGCATGCAGAGCTCTTCCACTGAGCTCCATTCCCGGAGAGCAAAGTGCTTCTAAGCATGTGCGGAGTACATAAGAAGCTGCCTTATACCAAGTCCAATCATTGGTCCATCTAGCTCAGTAGAGTTGACACTGAGTTGACATTGCTGACAGGCAGTGGCTGTCAGTTTCAGGTTTCAGGCAGGAGTCTCTCCCAGTCCTACCTGGAGATGCCAGGGATTGGGAACATAGGAAGCTGCCTTATACTGAGTCAGACCCTTGGTCCATCTAGCTCACTATTGTCTACCCAGACTGGCAGCGGCTTCTCCAAGGCTGTGGGCAGGAGTCTCTCTCAGCCCTATCCTGGAGATGCTGCAAGGGAAGGAACTGGAACCTTCTGCATGTAAGCATGTAGGTGCTCTTTCCAGAGTGGCCCCGTCCTCTAAGGGGAATATCTTACAGTGATCACACATGTAGTCTCCCATTCAAATACAACCAGGGTGGACCCTACTTAGCAAAGGGGACAAGTCATGCTTGCTACCACAAGACCAGCTCTCCTCCCACACATAAGAAGCTATGTATCCCAAAATAGACTCTTGGTCCATCTAGCTCAGGACTCGTTACACTGACTGGATTGAACTTGGGACCTTCTGCATGCCAGCAGATGCACTACCATTGTGCAACAGCCCCATCCCCTGCCTTACAGCACAATGCTCACATGTAGCAAACCATCTAAATGCAAATCAAAGGTGAACCCTGTTTAGCAAAGGAGAGAATTCACGCTAACTTCTGAAAAATTGGCTCTCCACCCCAGACCCTCTGAATCTGTTGAGGAGCTGACTTTCTGACTGATGATGCATGTGCCCTCTGAGGGACTGTGGGAACATGCAGGGAGCCCATGCACAACTGAGCACATGTTGTTGCAGCAGAGATATTAGGACTTGGAGCACTCCCTGTGCTCCAGAAGGTCTATGCAAGATTGTAAACACACCTGAGGATCAGCAATGTGTTTCTGATCTTTCAGAAACCTCCTGGGAAACCAGGAGTGCTCTGAACTCTAAGGACTCTGACTCAACAGTACAAATGGAAGGGGACTGGGGGAGTTGTGAAATATGTCCTGGAGCATCCCACAGTCCCTGAGACTCAATAAGGTCCTTGTTTGTGTGAATGTAGCTTTGACTTGGAACTTCCAACTTTTGGTTCTTGAGTTATCCACAGTGCAGCTGAATTTGGACTGAGCAGGCATCCAAACATATTGTTAGCCAGTGCCTCAATGGGAGATTACTTGGGGACCCTATCCATGCTGCTTTAGGTACATAGGAAGCTGCCTTATACTGAGTCATGCCACTGGTCATCTAGCTCCATATCCTGTCTGCACTGACTGCCAGTGACTCTCTGAGGTTTCATGCAGGAGTCTTTCCCAGGTTGTATCTGGGACCTTCTGAATGCAAGCAGATGCTCTACCACTAAGCTGCCTCCCCTAAGGGGAATGTCTTATATCAGACAGCATTCACATATAGTCACCCACTCAAGTGCAAAGGTGAATCCAGTTTATCCAAGAAGACAATTCATACTCTTGACTGCAAGACCAGCTCTCCTCCCATCGAGGTGCTGATTCCAGTACAACCATGAAGGAGACTTCCTTGAGTTCCATCAAGGAAGAAAGGTAGGCTATACATATAATAAAGTAATTATAGTGATGGGCGATCTTTGGATTTCTCAGTTTGGAATTGGGTCATAGGAACATAGGAAGCTGCCAAATACAGAGTCAGACCATTGGTCTATCTAGCTCAGTATTGTCTTCACAGACTGTCTTCACAGCTTCTCCAAGGTTACAGGCAGGAAACTTTCTTGGCCCTATCTTGGAGATGCTGCCAGGGAGGGAACTTGGAACCTTCTGCTCTTCCCAGAGCAGCTACTCCATCCCCTGAGGATAATATCTTACAGTGCTTACACTTCTAGTCTCCCGTTCATATGCAACCAGGGCAGACCCTGCTTAGCTAAGGGGACAAGTCATGCTTGCTACTACAAGGTCTCCTCTCCTCTCATAATGGGTCATCCATTATGTGTCAACAATCTGGCCACCTGGAAGGGAAGTCCAGGAAGATAGTTCACAAAACAAACTGGGTTGCAGAAGCGAAACATGGCTCGGAAGTTTCTCTGTCTCTGGCTCAGGCTGAAAGCTGTCAACACGAGGGATGACATACGTTGTCTTCCAGCAGCTAACTGAAAGCTGTCGATGTGCTTTATAGTCCAAGCTGATAACTCTCAGCTGGCAGAGATTCAAGGCTTATCAGCCCTCTGCAAGAGGCGCTTAATTCTCCTGATGGTTTCTAGCCGTGCCTGTCTCTGCTGTGAAGTCAGTGGGGGTTGCCTGCACAGCTCATCCTCCGGTTCGTCCATCACTGTCTCTGCTGCATCAGACTGCTGTGCCTGCTCTGAAACATCAGCCGGACTTGCCTCAGCCATCTCTTGCGAACCGACAGCCGGGCTCTGCCCCTCAGGCACCCCTGCATTGGCTGAAGGGCTGTCAGCTTCCCCTTCCTCCTCGCTATCTGAGAGCGAGGGCGTGGCATTATAAGCATAATTGGAGAACATTTGAAGACTGAATACTTCAGTCTTCAAATGTTCTCCAATTATGCTCATAATGGATGACCCATTATGAGAGGAGAGGAGAGCTTGTGGGCCACCGTTTGTTGCCATCCTCCTCCTCCTGCTCCTTCTCTTCATAGAGATTTGGCAAGCCTTCCCAGAATCCTTTGGGACATGAAAAGCCAAGAACATGAACGACCTTGGAAGAAAAATCACTTCTGCAGGGCCATTTCTGATGTTCTCATCAAACAGGATAGAAAACAAAAGAAAAGGTTGTCATGTGATGAGGACTCCCTATGCTATATGAGAAACCAAATCTACCTTTCCCCTTTTCATTAATTAGTGTGTCTGTTTAAAAGAGGCTAGACCTAAGGCCTTTTCAGGGGATTGATTGGTGCCGCAGGCCTCAGTATGGTTTTGTTTACTGCATGAAAGTTCCACCAGAGGCCTGCACCACCAACTTGGCCTTAGCGAGACAACCTCAAAGCAACTGTGGCTGCCAGCAGAGAACACGAGAAGTGGCTTAATGAATGATGCAGAAGGTGTCGCAGTCCTAATTGTCCTAGTAAACAAAAGCAGAGAAGCTGAATACCACGGGAAAGGACCTGAGCTAACACAATGGAGCACAGCAGCACCTGTTCACTCGCAGGATACTTTGCTAAAAAGGAAAACTCAGGGCTTATTTTGCTTTCTTAAAAAGAAAGCAAAGAGTCTGAATGACAGCGAGGAAGTCTGGAAGAGAGGAAGGATCAAGGCTAGAAGTGGGTGGTGGAACCATCTATTCATCTGAGTAAACCCAGATTTCAGTAAACCCAGATTTCCACATCTGGAATCTGCTGGAACTTCTGGAAAAGGTCCAGGATCTGGTAGATTCTAGAGGGTCTACAAGGCTATCATGCTGTTCATGTGAAGCAGTCATCCATTACTTTGACCTATGGATACATGATGTGATTGGTCATATCAGGGACTTTGGTGTGTGCATAATGAGGGCTACTACAGCTGCAGAACTTTCTGGAACTAGCTGCACATAAATGCAGGTAAAACTCAGTTCCATTTTGGTTAGCTTCTCTCAGAGTGGAACCCTCAGTTCAGACGGGCCTGAATTTGGTTGGTCTGATTCTATTACTGCCTAGTGCAGCATGGCAGCTCTTGGTAGAATATGGAGTGCATCTCAGCAGATCTCAATATTAGAGCAGTTCTGTATGGAGTTCCTCATTTGTTTGCTTAAAAAAATATATGTTGAGTCTTCAGTGTCATTTTTGTTTTATTTGGTCTCTTTTATCCATCAAGCCATTTAATTATTTAGATTACGAGGCCCTTTGAGGACAGAAATGTTAGCATTTGGAGGTGCGAGGAAACTTGCTGTAAGCTTCTCTGAGCCCTTGGGATAGACTTGGATATGAATCTAATGAAATGAAATGAAAAGAAATGAAATGAAATAAGAGTTTTATTTTTTTAAAAAAAGTTTTCACAAACCCAGCTGATATGAAGCTGCCATTCACCGATGTCACCAAACATCCCCCCAAAACTCAAATCCTCTTTCATGATGTGCAATTTTGAGGTCCGGACCATCCACTAAGCAGATCTAGACAGTTGCCTAGGACACCAATTCTTGTCGGGGTGGGGGGAGAGGCATAAACAATGCCAGAAGAGAGCACTGCCAATTATTCTTTCCCTCCCTCTTGCATTTCACCCCTGAAATACTGCACAGGGATGTAAGAATGTGAGATGTACCATATAATACTGCATCTTGTTCCCCTGTGCATTCTGTACCCCAAAATACACAGTCTCCTTTGCTCATTGCACCTCAGCCCCCAAGAAACAACTAGTCTCCTAAGCTGCATTCCCTCCCTTGAAGATGAATTGCCTGCCTCAGTATCCATTTCCAAAACGAAATGGTCTCAGACTGGATTTCCAAATTAACAGCAGCACAATGGGGATGCACCAAAGTCAAACTTTGCCCAGGGTAAAAGATTATTCTCCCATGCATGTAATAGAATGGGTAGAGTAATTTGCCAAAATATTCTCTCCTATTCCAAATAATGCAGGAGAGTGTTCTTTTCCAAATCTACCCCAGCCCAAACCCTAAGACCGGCCATCTTCCTGAGTGAAGTCTGTGAACTGAGAAATTGTGAATTGGAGAAGAATTATCTTAAGCATTCTCCTCCCCTCCAGGTGAAGTATATTCAGGGGGAAAAATGGTGGCGGGAGAAGATTCATGTCTAATTTCAGGTCTAGAACAAGAAGTTTTCATTGAAGAAAACAAGAAACATTATCATTTATCATTGAGTGGGCCTCTTCTGCCACAGCTCAGCTTCTGCCTGGGTTTCTCTTATTTCCCAAGCTGAGACTATCAACAGGGAGAAGGATGGAGTCCTAATGAATTCCCAAGGGGATCCATGACAGTCTATTGTAGCAAAAACAACTAGCTTCCTTTGGGCATCTTAAACACAAACCATTGCCTGGTACGAAGCTGAACACAGCTTCTTGGAAGACTTCTGATCCAGACACATTCAGCACCATTATTTTCACTTAGAAATTGGAAGGTGCGGGGGAGAACTTTATACTTGCGAAATGAGTTATATGAAAGGAGAGGGATTATTTCTGAGCTCCCTTTCAAACTTTACTAAGCAAATGAAATTGCAGAATCATAGTACCAGTGAAAAGGGGGATATGAAATTTAATTGGGCCGCCTGATCCTTTGCAAGGACGCAATCACTATCACTTACCTGCTCCAAAGAGGGCCTTGACACCTGTGAAATGGAGTGATTTATGGACCCTGTGAAACTATCAAGGCATGTAATAAACCTATACAACCCTGTCTCTGGGTTTATTTGGCTGTATTTTAGAACTTCACTGACATTTCACCAAATGTAGTGCATTAAACTACTTTGCTTACAGGGCAGTGGCCCTTTAAAAAGAGCCCCTTCCCATCTGGGTGGAAAGGCCCTGTCTCTTAGAACAGCTTCAGCTACCACATTGAGTTCCACTGTATAAAACTGGGAGCTCCAGGGATGAAAGATATAGGTTTACTAGCAAGATGTCAAGGCAAGGAGTGAGTGGAAAGAGGGTCGGAATTATTGGAGAGGCTTCTGGGGGATACTGCTCATTAATGTTTCAAGCTCCGTAGGATCAGAGGCAAACAGCAGAGTCAAGCAGACTGAGATACCTCTAGTTTCCTGTCCAGCAAAGGGATGGGGATGGGGCCATAGGTCAGTGGGTAGAATCCGCCTTGCATGCAGAAAGCCCCAGGTTCAAAACTTGGCATCTTCAGGTAGGCAGAGATGCTCTTACCCCTTGACTTCGGGGCTGAAGTCCAGGGCCTCCACAACACCTGGGGGTCCCCAAATCATCTTTAGTCCATCACGGGTGGTGTAGTCGCCCAGTTGAGCATGATGATGCTTAATTTGGAGGGGAGAGGGGCCTCCAAAGGCTTTAGGCCCAGACTCCAAAATTGCCTAGGTGCACCTCTGCAGGTAGGGATGGGAAACACTCCTGCTTGAAACCTTGGAGAGTCTCTGCCGGTCAGCATAGACAATACTGGATTTAGGGTCAGTAGAAGAGCATCTACTTTTGCATGAAGAGGGTCCCAGGTTCAGTCCCTGGCAGCATCTCCAAATAGGGCTGGGAAAGACTCCTGCCTGAAACCTTGGAGAGCCGCTGCCAGTTAGTGTAGACAATACTCAGCTTGATAGGCTGATAGTTTGACTCAGTATGGCAGCTTCCTATGTATGTATGTATCTTTACATTTATATCCCACTCATCTTCCAAGGAGTCCAGAGCAGCCTAAATGGTTATGTTTATCCCCAGTTGTAATGAATATGATGTGTATTTAATGCTGGTTGTAGACCATAATAATTAATTAATTAATATACCCACAACAACCCTGTGAGTTAGGCTAGGCTGAGAGATTATTTATTTATTTATTTTCTTACATTTCTATCCAGAGGAGGAGCTCAGAGTGGTATACATGGTTATTTTTATCCTCACAACTACCCTGTGAGGTAGGTTAGGCTGAGAGATACATGACTGGTTCAGAGCCACCCAGTGAGTTTCATGGTTGAATGGGGATTCGAACTCAGGTCTTCTCGGTCCTCGTCCAACACTCTAACCAGTGACTGGCCCAGAGTCACCCAGTGCATTTCATGGTCCTAAAGCAACACTAGGACTTTGGCCCTCCAGCTGTTTTGGGACTACAATCCCCATAATCCCCAGGCACAATGGCCGATACCCAGAAACTGTGGGAGTTGTAGGCCAACATCTGCAGTAGGGGCGAAGTTGAGCAGCCCTGCTTTAACCACTATAACAGACTGGCTCTCAGTTTAGGAGCATACCTTCCTGTGCTCCTATGTAAAGAAATCTGAGCTCAGGGCTTGCCCGGCATGTCTCCCTTGCTGGATCAGGGAAGATGACTTTCAGATCACCTCCATCCCAACTTTTCTACTCTGTTTGGCACACACTATGGATTCAGCTGTCACCCCTTTCACTCCCCAAGAAAAATGTCTATAGCCAGTTGCTAATCTCCAGTGCCATCTCGTCTCCTGCGGCCTGACCTACATTGAACACAGACAAATCCACAACTGCCCATTTGATCTTTAATTATAAAACAAGTCCCCCCCTTTAAAAAAAATAGCAATTTGCTCAACTTTGTAATTAGAGCCAGTGATTAGTGAATCTTTTTACACAACTGCCGAGTTTTCCTTTCCAGATGAAAAAATAAATCGAAGGAGAGGAGTAAAAACTGGGCTGCTAAATGAGCTCAAAGACTAGAATTAAACAGATTATATCTCATTACTTTCAAATGGAATAAAAGAGAGAGAGAGAGAGGGAGAGTTGGGGCTTTCGTGAAGCAGCATCCACATCTGCCAATGAATAAGAAGAGGAGAAGCGTCTTGACAACTTAATGGCTGCAGAGGAGCAGCTTCTTATAAAAATAAATAACACCAATCCACCAAGTTTGGAATTACCATTTTCCAAGAGAGCCTCCAGCGTCTTTGCTAGGCTGCACACATGCTTCTGTCATAGGATGGAAATATGCCAAGTGACAACGGACAGCTGAGAGGGGAAGCGAGAAGCCCAATGGATACTTCCCTAGGCAGCTTTCCAAGGATGGGTCTGGCACAGACAGCACTCCAGAGACCAGGGGAACTGGCCAGCCCAAACCCAGGCTGGCAGCTTTTTTGGGTCTCTCCCTAAATGACTATTAATTTTGTCTCCCTATGTCTCCTCTGCCAGTTGTTCCATTTTTGCACAGACCTCGGTGCCAAATGATAACACGCTGGCTACAGCTGGGGCTCGTGGCTCTACTTGGCACGGAGCCCCCTGACCCAAACTCCATCACACACCTGATCACAAAGATGTCAGGGCTTAGAAATGGTGCACATAGAAGGAAATTAAGGGTAGGCTTCAAATGTAGGTTAAATCCCACTTAGGGATGGGCACCCCCGGCCCCCAGTGATATGATGCGGCCGTGTCACTGAGCCAAATGTTCCATCCAGTTTAATTTTCATGTTGACATCTGCATATTCAATTTGAGAGGTTTTTGTTGTTGTGGCTGAACAGTTATGCAAATAGTGTGCTTTTCTTCCAGATCTTGGACACAAGGACGATGCTTGGAGCAGCTCTCCTGTGAGGAAAGATAGCAGTGTTTGGGCTTTTTTTGTTCACAGAGAAGGCATGTGAGGTGATATGATAGAGGTGTATAAAATTATGAATGGCTGGATAGAGAGAAGTTCTTAAGAACGTAAGTACACCACCCAGAGCCTTTGGAAGGGGCGGTTTATAAATGTGATACATAAATAAAATAATAAATAAGAACAGCCTCCTGGATCAGGCCCAAGGTGGCCCATCTAGTCCAGGATCCTGCTTCACACAGTGACCCAACAGATGCCTCTGGGGAGCCCACAGGCAAGCGCTGAGGGCATGCCCTCTCTCCTACTGCTGCTTCCATGCAACTGGTAGTTAGTGGCATCTTGCCTCTGAGGCTGGATGTGGCCCATAGCCCTCAGACTAGTAGGCGTTGATAGACCTGTCCTCCATGAATTTATCTAAACCCCTCTTAAAGCCATCCAGGCTGTTGGCTGTCACAACGTCTTGTGGCAGAGAATTCCAGAGGTTGATTATACGTTGTGAGAAAAAGTACTTCCTTTTGTCGGCCTTACATTTCTTGGCAACCAGTCTCATGGGATGACCCCTGGTTCTAGTGTTATGTGAGAGGGAGAAAAAGTTCTCTTGATCAACTTTCTCCTCACCATGCATGGTTTTATAGACTTCTATCATGTCTCCCCTTAGTCATCTTTTTTCTTAAAAAAAGCTCCAGGAGTTGTAGCCTTGCCTCCTAAGGAAGGTGCTCTAGGCCCCTGATCATCTTGGTTGTACCTTTTCTCCAGAGGTTTCCTGTGCCTTCCTAAAATGCATCCCTGAATACTGTGTAGCCCTCAGGGACATATTTCTGGAAGTAACAGAGCACTTTTTGGAGGTAAGGGAGATCAGCAAAAATTGTTCCCCCCTTTGTCCATGCACATGCTCTACCTCTGGGTACAAGCAAACAGCTTCTGCTGCATTCTTGCTCCATTGCTGTGGATGTCAGCCACTGTTTGGGGGACTTTACATAATTTGGATCACAGCTTGCTCCAATGAGATAGTAGATACTTTGTTGAAGGAGGGTGGGAAGCCAAAAATAGGAATCTCTACACTACTTTTTTTTAAGTACAGAGGAATATAGGAAGCTGCCTTGACCCATGGGTTCATCTGGCTCAGATGAACTGAATCTGTGATCTTGTGCATGCAAAGCAGATGCTCTATCACTAAGCTCCAGCTCCAGCTTCAAAACAGAGAAGATAGGGAACACAATGATTCAGAACATTGATCCATCAAGCTCAGTATTGTCCACTCTGACTGGCAGTGGCTTCTCCAAGAGTCTTTCTTAAGAGTCTTTCTCAGCCCTACCTGGAGATGCCAGGGATTGAACCTGGGACTTTCTGCATGCGAAGAAGATGTTCCACCACTGGACAATGACCCAAAGTAGAAAAACGAGGGGAGGAAAAACATCACATACCTCGATAAACGTTGCATATAACTGCTAGTCTGAAGATGAGTCATTGACAAGATCAGATATTTGCATTTAGCATTCTTTAAACCCCCTATAAATAAGTCTGTGCATTGTGGAAAGGGACCTGTGGAGCAAACAGCTCAAGACAGCCTCCGTGAGTCAAGATATATTTTTAATTTCAAGCTCCAGCTTGATGACCTCAAACAAAGTTTTAGATTTTAAAACTTTAGCAGCATCCAAAACGTTCTTAATTGTGTTCATTGCTGCCATCCTTCCCTTAGGCAGGTTTATGAAATGCTGATGGCCAGGGCATGAGGGGCACCCTGCATCTTTTCTCCCTCCTAAAACTTCTGCTGCTGTTAATAGAAAACTGATTCTCCTCCACCCCGCAAAAAATCCATCTCTTCTTTGTGCCACTGCTGTGAATTTCCTGATAAATGCCACAGGCATTCCTGTCCATTTAAAGGCCATAGCTAATCTGATAATGGATCCGAGAGACTACACTTTTTCTCCAATGTCAGTGTTAGTTATTTTATTTCAGCTGTTTATGCACTAAATAAAGACTCTCTCCTCTTCCCCTCCCTCCCTCCTTCTCTCTCTCTCTCTCTCTCTCTCTCTCTCTCTCTCTCTCTCTCTCTCTCTCTCTCACACACACACACACACACACACACACACAGATTGGAGCAGGATTGCAGGACTTTGGCCCTCCTGCAGATGTTGGACTACAAATCCCATAATCCCTATTTAACACTGTGACTGAGTTGTAGTCCAAAAACAACTGGTGTGTCAATGTTCTGCAATCATCTACTTGAACAGTCATTCCCAACCAGAGTTCCTCCAGATGTTCCTGAACAAGAATTTCCAGCATCCCCAACTGCAATTTATTATAGTGGGGGATGCTGGGAGTTGTAGTTCAACAAAATCTGGAGGAACCCTGGTTGGGAACCACTACACTAGAGGATATACCGGGGTAGGGAATCTGGGCTCTCCAGCTGTTGTCGAACTACAACTCCCATCATCGTCAGCTTCATTTTATTGTGTCTGGGGAATTGTAGTTTGACAACAACTGGAGAACCAAGGTTGCCTGCCCCTGTTATAACATCCAGGCACAAAATGGAGCAACCTCCGCTTATTCCTTTGAATTCAACAGAAGTATTCATTTGAGATTGACTTAATGTAAGTAAGATAAGACTCAATGCCTTGGGAGCCTCTCTGGAAATTCCTTCTCCTGCTTTATGGTCCAGAAAGAATAAGGAAAAAATTAACATTTCCTTGGAGCTTTTGTTTTAAAGATAGAGATGTGATCCTGCTTTTGCTTCAGTGGGTCTTGAGGGAAGCAGGGCCATCAAGATCTCAGCATCGCTCCCAGGTGAAATTAAACAAGGGATATTGTGATCCATCACAATTACACCACTGGGGTAGAAAGGCCTGCCCTACTTGGCTCAGCCGTGTGGGAAGAGAGATTTTCAAAAAACACCACCAGGTACAAAATCTAGTCTACCTTTGACTGTTTGGGTGATTTGCAACTGGTCATTTGGAAAAATGCATCTTGCAAGAGAAAAGCGAGGGCGTGTGCAAGCCCTCCCGTAAACAGCAGGGGCCTATGTTGGTTTCTGTTTTTAAAAGGGCTGATGAGAATTATTTATGTTATTTTATTGTAAACAGGTTTACCCATGCTTTAGCCAACAAGGCTTCCAGGGTGGCTTAAATACAAGAAACACTAAGAGCAAAATGATACCACAGTGAAAGGTGGCTATGTTCTGTTGTGGATATGCCAGAACAGAAAACCACGCCAGGGCACTAGGAAATTACCGTTGGTCTGTGCAGCCTGACCCACCATCCCCCCATGGCCCACCAGCTGCTGCTTTTAAAAACAAGAGGTGTGGAGGTGCCTTTGAACCATTCCTGGGAGCGGTAAGTGTTAGGGGGGTGGCAACCTGACCATGCCATCCCGCCTCACAGCGCACCTGCCACTCACACTGGGCTATGCGCTTCAATGGCCTCTGCGCATGCACAGGGAGGCCATTGAATGGGAAAGCCCAGAGTTATTTCCACTAGGAGAAGGAGTATTTTTTTAGGAGGAGGAGAAGGGGAGGGGGGAGGGGGAGGATACATCTCTATTGTTTCTGAGGACAGGACTAGAAGCAATGGGTTGAAATGACGAGGAAGCAGATTCAAGCTAGATAGGTGGAGAATTTTCCTAACTGTAAAAGCTCCTTGACTGTGGAACTGTCTGCCTTGTTCTCATCTCCTTCCCTGGACATTTTCAAGCAGGCTGGATCGCCATTTGTCAGGATGCTGCAGCAGATTCCTACTCTGAGGGGTTGGACTGGAAGGCCTCCAAGATCCCTACCAACTCTCTAGGAGGCTAGTCTACATCCAGCACTCTAGGCACTGCACCCCACTGAATCAGGCTGAAGCAATACATATTGAAACGTTATCCATGTGGAATCATTTTAGAAATGTAAAGACATCCTGAAGAAAGACGTCTCTGAAAAGGACACTCTCCAGCACTGAGCTTGCATACTCTACAGTTGTCTTCTGGGTGAGAGATGGGCATCTCAGTGTGAAATGGCTCTCACCTAGGACTTGTCTCAAATCAAGATTGGAGGCCTTCCGTTGCGCTTTTGTTTCTGCACACCCTCCTCTGGTGCTCTTTCACCCTGCGCTTCTTTCCTTTTAATCAGCTGCTGCAGAAGACAAATTTCAGCCAGAAGGCCGATCTAGCCATCTGGAGCCCTGTCATCTCAGGGAATGGCGAAGAGGAGACACTCTTTATCTGGCTTGGCTGGATCCTCTTGCCTGGAGGCCACATGTCAACTCCAGGCTCCTCATCCTGCCCAGCCTCCAGGTCACAGTGCTCAGGTCTTTTCAAAGTATCACTACTGGGCAGAATTAGTGATTGCAGTGCAACGGAGTCATTATTGCTTTCCTTTATAGCTGGAAAAGGTCACCTTGAACTGTGTCTTCTTGTGTTGGAGCTTTTTAATTTTTTTTTTTTTTGAATGCGTCCTGCTGTGGCCAGATTTATAGTTAATTGCATCTTGAATCAGGTGAAGATGATTTGTTTCCAGTCATTCTGAATTTTATACATGCTGCTTTTTGATGCATTTATACCTTCAGCAATTTACAACATAAAAGGAAACATACAGATTACACTTAAAATGGAGTGGAATGAGGATTAAATTAAATGTAAGCCTGGCTGTGCAGAGGCACAGTTGTATAGAAGGTTTACCATGGAAGAACAACAGGAAAATGTCACCTTGTGGTGAATTTTCCCTATCACTATTGAGGTTCAGAATTCCAAGCTTGTATTGTGAAACTCACTTTCTCTCGGATTCCTAGCATGAAATACAGTCTTGAAAATCCTGATGGATTGTGGATTTCCTTTGCAAGCACTAGCTTTTGTTTTTGGAAGACTGTCAATCTTTAAAAAGACCAAACTGACATTGACAAGCAATTTGAGAACAAGATTTTTAAAAAATGGAGATGATGTAGTCAAGCCATATAATACTTCCTTTTCATCTCCACTAGTCCACCAGCTATTGATGTCACAAATGTGGGGAATCTCCCAACCAGAGTGGGATGGGATATTTATTCAGATTGAATGTAGATGTTCTCAATTAACAAATCAATCAGAACTCATAGACTTAATTGATTTGTTTGATTGGGTGGCAGCCCTATGAGCCACCCTTTGGATGGTTCTGCAATGCAGTTGTTAGGCTCAGGCTCTTCTATTTTTGTTCAAAGCTGTGTGGGAGAGAAAGCTGTGATTGTCACCTCTAGCCTCCAATTTCCACCATTGTTCTGATCTACCATGTAGGCAGGGAGGAGGAGGAGGAACAGCCTCAGGTGAGCAGCATGGCACATTTATTCCTCTAGTGCTTGAAAACAAGAACATAGCTAGGGAAACGGAGTGTCATCTGGCAAAGCTAATGGCTTGTTATCGCTCATGCCTTTAGCATCCATTAAAGGTTCACTCCCTCTGCAAGAGCTTGATTCTGACTTTGTTTGAGTCCCTGATGTAATCTTCAGCACCTACCTGTGGCCACTTTCTGACCTCCGTGGTGTAAGTCAAAGCCGGAGCGTGATAAAAACAGACAGCTCCCTAAACACTTTTAATTGGAACTCGGGTTCTTTATTGATTTCCCCCTCCTTCCTTCCCTTTCCCTGCTCCCTCCCTCCCTTCTCCTAGAAGAATGTTTTCATTAACCAATAACGAAATATTTAGGGGCCTGACATGCCCAGAGTGCTTGTGTGTATTTGCAATGTGCATTAGATGGAAAGTTTAGCCAGCGCTTAATAGGCCTGAAGAGAAATGGTTGCACTTTGGCAAAACCAGGCAGGCTGATTGCGACCTAAATAACTAATTCATCTTCATAGCGGATGCATGTCAGGGATAGGAACAAGCAGATACACCCAAGGTCGCACCAATTAGAGGCAATAAAGGGGCTGAAAGCAAAGAAAATGGAAGATGGTGACTTCCTAAATGCCAGAATTCCACACAAGGGAAGAGAGCTGGTCTTGTGCTAGCAAGTATGCATTGTCCGCATTGCTAAACAGGGTCTGTCCTTGTTTGCATTTGAATGGGAGACTTCATGTGTGAGCACTGTAAAATATTCCCCTCAGGGGATGGGGCCACTCTGGGAAGAGCATCTGCAAGCTTGCATGCAAAAGGTTCCAAATGCCCTCCCTGGCATCTCCACAATAGGGCTGGGAGAGTCTAACTGAGCTTGGGGCTGGTCATGAGAAGCGGCAGGATCCTTGCAGATCTCTCCACTTCCCACCTTCCTAACCCTCCTAAACAACACAGCTGTTAGCCAAGGTTAAGGGTCCGCTCGCACCCTCAATCAGGCTGCCCGATGTCATGTGTCTCTTTGGGCTGAGTTCAGACCAAGGAGACACAGAGATGGGTGCCTAGAGCTCTCATCTGATGGGGGAATCCCCCAATGCAACATGTGTATGGCGTGCTGCATTGTGGGATACAGGCTGCATTGTGGGATACATTGTGGGAACGACGAGTTCCAATTGGAGATTGTGTGAGGAATGTGTGGGCGCATGGGAGGCACCCCGAAGATGGTCCACTTGGTCATCTGGGGTGAAGGTAAGTTGAAAGCAGCCTTCCCCCACACCCTCCCCACTCATTCCTGGCAACCGTGAGAATCGCCTCACTATATTTTTAGGTGCTTTAGAAACACAAGGATCTATTTACTCTTTGAATACTCTATTTACCCTTTGAAATATAGTGGAGGCACATTCATTTACAGATTGCTTTAAAACATTTTCCATAGGGACAAACTGTAAGATGACATTTTCATTTGTCTAGAGAGAAATCTAGCAGAATATTCAAGTGGAAACACTTACAGTAGGTAAAGCTATGAGAAAATAAGTGTTCAGAAAAGTAATTTGTTTAAAGATCAAATGTGCAAATGTAAAGTACAAAGTTAAATGCAAACAAAATAGCTTTTTATATTTAAAAGCAAAACCAGAAGTGTGACTGTACACCTTCAATGTGTGGCACATTGAACACATTTTGAGGGTATGAATTTTTCTGGCACTTGATCAATGCAAGTTATTTCGCTTCCATAATTTCTGTAAGCCTCATTTTTTTTTCTAAATTAAATCTTCCTTTTCCCATTCTAACAGAGCAAAATTAGTACCATAGCTAAAGTAGTATGATACATCAAGAACAGCAGAATTTTAGATTCCTGGAAAGGAAGAATTTGATGTACACCTCTGAAGCAGTAAAGTGTGGCCAGTATCACAAACTTGTTCAGGCTTTGGATAGGATGGAAATGCAAGTTCATTACTAGAACAAGCATTTCAAAAGATGACATCACCGCAGTTTCGAAGCTGGTGCTTTCTTCTTGAAATGGAGAATTCTTTCTCTCCTTGTTTACAGTGGGTTGCTTCATCATTTTTCAGCTAGCTATTTATTCATTGTTAAATTAGTTAGTTAGTTATTGTTAAATTTATATACAGCCTTTCATTAAAAACAATCCCAAGGCAGTTTACAAAAGTTAAAAAACATACAATAAAAATGACAATTAAAAATATTAAGCTAAAAATATGGCTATGGCCCTTTAGTGCTTTATTTACTTCTTTAATATCTTCCATTTTAAGCTTGGATTGGCTAAGGTGAAGCCCCATTTCTTGAAGAGCTTGATCTTGTTCTTCACAAACCTTTTCTAATGGCTGCTTCTCTTCCTGCAGTTTTCATAACTTTTTTTCCACTTGCTGAAGTTTTGTTTTTAACAAAGCTGTCGTGTCCCTCTCTTGAGGCAGCTCCTGTTGCAGAGTCTGCCTCCGTTCTTTCTCAGATTTTAATTCTTTCTCAAAAATGGAACACTTGCTATCCAGTTGAATTAGTTGTTGCTTCATGGTCTCAATTTTACCACACAGCTCTTGCTTCAGCTTAACGTTTCTCTCTCTTTTCTTCATGTCTCAATCTGTCCTCCATTTGCACCACAGAAGACATCATTTAATTTAATTAATTTAATTTAATTTAATTTAATTATTTATTTCTATACCACTCTTCCAGACATGGCTCAGGGCAGTATACACAGAGAAATAGCAAATAAACAAGATGGATCCCTGTCCCCAAAGGGCTCACAATCTAAAATAAACATAAGATAGACACCAGCAACAGTCACTGGAAGTACTGGGCTGGGGATGGATAGGGCCAGTTACTCTCCCCCTGCTAAATAAAGAGAATCACCATGTTAAAAGGTACTTCTTTGCCAAGTCATTTGATGTGTTTTGCCCTCAAAGGAAAACACTGCTTCTTCTTTCTGTTGCAATGAGCTCTCTGCATCCTGATCTTAGCAAAACATCTGCAAATTGGTCGCTTTAACTTCCTCCAGCTGTTGCTGCAGGGCAACTCAGGAGTCCTGTTTTTCATGAGTATCTTTCTCCGGGAGTTTCATAGCAATTTCCACTTTCATTCCAATCTGCAGTTCCAACTTCATCATATTTGTGAGATTTGCACGTTCTTCCATTGTATGGCATTTTGCCACTGCACCTGCATTACCAGTGCAACACTTCCCTCCTCCTCTGCTTCCAGGAACAGGTCCCCACCTTGGACCCTTTCCAAAATTTGTGACAGAATGCATGGTTCCAGAACATTCCCTGTGCACCTCAGTAGATGGGATTTTATAAGATTTGGACAGATCTGTGGATGCTATACATTCTGTATGTTTGCATAGAAGAGAAATTCCAGTGAGTGCTTTTCAGCATAGTATCACAATCATTAATCACTGCTTGCATCACCTGCAGCTTGGCCTGACACAGAGATGGGTGCCTATTGTGGGTGCACAGTGCACTAGGCACTGTGCCTAGTGTCCAGTGCATTGTGGGATGCTCGGAGGCCAGAATAATGATTCCCAGCCTCAGCGCAATCCACTCTGCTCTGCACTGCACAAAGCAGGGCAGGCTGATCGTGTGGGTGTGCTCCACACTCCCACCAACAAGAGCTCGATCGTCTGGGGGAAGACAAGGTTTGCAGAGCCTTCCCTCCACCCGCCTGGTAGCTCGTGTGAATGTCCCAATATTTGCTTGGTATTGTGATATCACAACTATTGTAGAAGTCAGGCACAATATAAATCAAACATCATTCTCATGATCTTATATATTAGAATGTCCTACACTCTTGTGAATCTGTCTGTGTCCACCTTCCCCGGAGGAACTGTTTTGCCTGCATGGGCAGGAAAGGTGCTGCTGGAAAGCTGAGAGATGGGGAAATATTTGTGTGTGTGTAGCGGGGAGAATCTACAAGCGCTCACATGGAACAGAGTCCTTGCACGTGACCCTAGAAACAGAGGTCAATATCACTGCTTTAAGGTACCACCAGAACCTCTGTGACATCAGCAGCTCTTCCACCAATCACCATAAACTTCTCAGATCTATTTGCATACTTCAGAACCAAGGAGAAAAATGGCCACCATGCCTAATGAAGGCTGCCATACTTAAAAGCACTCACTCGCCCACTCAGATACTAAACTCTATATTTTTATTTTTTATTTATTTAAGATTGTTAAATAATTGTTAATTGTTATTGGTTTTAATGGTTTCTGTTTTTAATTGTAAACCGCCCTGAGCCTTTTCGGAAGGGCGGTATAAAAATCGAATAAATAAATAAATAAATAAATAAGATTTCTTCATGCCACCAAAACCTTCCTCTCTGGGTGCTTTACAATAATGATTTCATAATAGGAATAAGAATGTCTCCTGTCCCTCAGTTTTTGATCTCCCAGTCTGCTGGCAGCTCTGCAAGAATTTCAGGTTTGGCTACAACTTGATAGAGCAGATGAATTGAATCTTGCCACTTGATAACCTCCTGTGGATTTTTGTCACATTATGACTGAAGCACACATTAACGTGCATTTGTCTTTTGTAGTCTTTGTTTGCTGGGAGCTCCTCCAGCCTTAATTTGATATTTTTAAAGCTCTGTCACTGCTGCTCTTGTTTAATAAGTAGTTAATCAATTCTGTGAAGCTGCCACGACCCGCTTGCTGCCAGCAATGCTAAAGCGGGACACTGTGATTAATTTTTTGTGCTTGCTTGCCCGCAATGCATTCTGATAACTCTTAATATAGTGACTTCAGGATATCTAGATGCACATTTCTGGGGCTCTCTGTTGTTTTGCCTGGTGGCTGCTGATCGGTTCTAAAGACAATACATTGCCGAGATGAAAATGTCAATGGCAAGAGAATACACAAAGTGGAGAAGCAGATGAAGAAATATGCAATGAGGCAAGGGGAGCTCTGGAGAGTGAGTCATCTGACGGTTTTGAAATGAATGGCCTGGCTACTTCCTGAGCCTGTGGGGCTAATGCAAGGTATTTGCCAGGCCTTTGAATGTTTCCAGTGTGTGCTCATGGATAGTTAACATATGCACATTTGGGGGGATCCTGAAGCAAAAACCTGAACCTTGCTCTTGAGGATAAATAGCCCAAACAGGGTGGAGATTTGAGAATGTCATTTTCAAAGCTGCACACCGGCAGGGTGTGGGGGAGGCAACAGAGGGGAGATATGAAAAATGCATATGAGAATAGAGTGAAAGGTTAGTTATTAAAGTGATGGGGATTAAAGTGATGGGCCATAGTTCAGTGGTAGAGCACCGGTTTGGCATGCAGAAGGCCCCCAGTTCAATCTCTGGTGGCATCTCCAGGTAGGGCTGGGAAACACTCCTGACTGAAACCTTGGAGAGCTGCTGCCAGTCAGTGTAGACAATACTGAGCTAGGAGGACCCATGGTCTGACTCAGTATAAGGCAGCTCCCTAAATTCCTGGGTTTATAAAATTATGCCTGGGGTAGCACAGCGGGGAAATGCTTGACTAACAAGCAGAAGGTTGCCGGTTCGAATCCCCGCTGGTACTATATTGGGCAACAGCGATATCAGAAGATGCTGAAAGGCATCCTCTCATACTGCACAGGAGGAGGCAAGCAACGGTAAACCCCTCCTGTATTCTACCAAAGACAATCACAGGGCTCTGTGGTCGCCAGGAGTCGAAATTGACTTGACGGCACACTTTACCTCTAGGGAGACGGGAGATAACTTTTTATCCCACTTTCACAGTACTAGAGCCAGGGATCATCCAATGAAACTGGCTGCCAAGAAAGTTAGGACCAATGAAATCAAATACTTCTTCACACCGTGCATAACTGATCTGTGGAATTCTCTGTCACAGGATGTGGTGATAGCCATCAGCTTGGCTGGCTTTAAATGGGGCTTAGACCAATTCAAATAGGACAGGTCTGTCTATGGCTACTAGCCTTGATGGCTATAGGCTACCTCCAGGCTCAGAGGCGAACCATTTGCAGGAGAGGGGGCATGCATATTCTCTTGGCTGGCATCTGGCGGGCCACTAGGAAATAAAATGATGGACTAGATAGAACCTAATTTATCAAGGCTCATATGTTCTTTGGTTATGTTATCCGAAATTGGGTGTGAAAACTGCTGGAACCAATTGTGCATATGATGCACAACATCCGATTTGCATTATCTGGGTTTCTGAATGGTAAGCATGATGTGCAGATAAGCCAACAACATGCCAGAGATGTGCAGCAATTTTCAGGTCAGTATTACAAAAATGACAGATCTGCTTCTGCAGAATAAGTGGTCTGTTCATAAAATGCCAGCATGTGCAAATGTAGAAATTGCACATCACAAAAAAATGTTGCATATCACTTATGCTATGGCTCACACCAGCATATAATAAAGATATGCCCACATGCAGAGTTTCTTGTTTAAGAAGCTGGGAATGTGTGAGTCCTGGCAGTTCACACCACGAATGAGGATCAGCCTCATATCAGTCAGGCAATCAGCAGTTCCAACTTTTAAATAGCAAAATGGAGGGAAAATGAATTGTCTTTGCTGAAATGTGCTTTCTGGTTTAGTACACCCAGGTTAAACTGCTGATATAGGGTGTCACCACTTGGATGACACCTTCACCTTAATTCCAAGCTGAGCCAACCTAAAAAATAAATTCTGTACCACTGTAGCCCAGTTCTGCGACACAAAAGGTTCAGTGGCAACACTGATCTGAGGTGAGCTGTATGGATCAAACATAATCAAGCAAATATGGTATATATAGTTGTTCTTCTATTTGACAACCCCAGCACAGCAACCCTCCCATGGCTGGCTGTTGCTGGTGTCTACCTTGTGTTTCTTTTTTTAGATTGTGAGCCCGTTGGAGAAAGGGAACCGTCTTATTTTATCTACTTTATGTTTCTATGTAAACCACTTTAAGAACTTCTGTTGAAATGCAGTACATAAATAGTAGTTGTGGTGGTATTGGTAGTAGTAGTAGTAGTATTTGTACCATTTGTTTTGCTTTCTCTAGTCATGAGTAGGGACAAAAGACCTTGCATACCCCTTGACTATTCAGATCTACCCCTTCGACTACTGGGCATGCTCACAAGTTTCTGAGAGTTTATTTGGCTACTGACTAGATCTATTTCACATTCTTAGGGTCTAGATACTTGCTTGCTTTCTTGCTTTAAAAGAAGATATCTGACACTTCTCTTATACTGAATTCCATGACCAATATTGCAGAATACTTGTCCAGTGCTATGATAGAACAACCAATACCACAGAATACTTGTCCATGCAAAGCAGATGCTCTACCACTGAGCTTAGACACACACCCCACCCCCACCCCCGTTTGATTTTATTATATTGCTATTTTAATCCTGAGAATATACTGTCATCCTGGGAATACAGGAGAACCTCGTTATTTGTGAGACTGCTATTCGCGGTTCCACGTATAAATGGTGTATCTGACACCAATGTCCAGTATCCATGGATACTAATGTGGGTTAAAACCCACATATCTATAGTTCCTAGAGGGCCAGAAGTGACCATGGAGATCACTTTCAACTACCATTTTGTTTCAAGGAAGCCTAGAAGAGACAGAAGGAGCCATTTTATGACTCATTTCTGAGGGGGAACCCAGACTTTTTCCAGTGATTTGTTGCAATTTGTGGGGGCATTCCTAGGCACATGGGGGACATGTGGGGTACAGCACAGTAAGTTCTGGCCCTCTTAGAGGCCATTTGGTGGGCATTTTGTAGCTTTTTAAAATTGTTTCCCTCCACCCTGATACCTAGCCCCCCTTTCCCCATAGACCAAATGCCTTGTTTCTCCTGGTTCTGTTACTCATGGTTAGTAGGTGAGTAATGGAACCACTGTGAGTATTGAGATTCTTCTGTATATCCACTTTCAGGGATATGAGAGATTGGCAAAAATAGTAGTAGCAGCAGAAGTATGTTCATCCTCT
The DNA here is from genome assembly GCF_027244095.1 of Hemicordylus capensis. Classification (NCBI taxonomy): domain Eukaryota; kingdom Metazoa; phylum Chordata; class Lepidosauria; order Squamata; family Cordylidae; genus Hemicordylus; species Hemicordylus capensis. The sequence goes on along the minus strand of NC_069664.1, from coordinate 21,884,646 downwards.
TCATGAGACTTCCTAGTGCTTCCTTAGGAATCTAGGTTTAATGTTGGTTAATGACATTGAAGTGGTTGTGTAAACCCATGCCAAGATGGCTTATGACCCAAAATTTCCACCTTGGCATGGGTACACACAATCCCACTGATGTTAGTAACCCACATTAAAGAACTGTGTGAACAAGTCTAGTATGTCCCAGAGAGAGCTCACCAAGACATAATTTTCTAAATGCATAATTGTCTCACCAAGCAAGCCCACTGCTCCTTGCTCACCCCATCAACCAGCTTGTAGCATCCTCCCTTGGGTGGAGACCTGCAGTGCCTCAGAGTTGAAAGGGAGGAAGACTGCATCCTAAGTCCTCCTCTTTCAGGCTTTTCTTCCAAGACTGACTCCTCACCAGGGACTCCATCCTCTTCCAGCTTGACTGCCCTTCTCATCACTGGCCAGCTGCTTTTCAGGGCTTTCACACATGCCACCCTTCCAGGTTCCTCCTTTCTTTCCTCCACTGTCATCTTTATTAAAAGTCCCTCATCCCTTTGTTCTGGCTCCCTTGCCTCCCTCCCAGCCCAGCCCCTCTCATCCTGCGGTGGTGCTCCAGTGACATCATTGCCAGGCACCTCCTGCTCTTCCGATACCACTGCCAATCTGGTCACCCATTTCAGCTCCGGAGGACCTCGGGGGAAGGATCTTCGTGGGTCCCTGATTACTGCCTGGGCTTTCCTACCAGCTTCTGCCTCCCTCCTCCATCTGGTATATTTATCTGGTAGGTTCGGGTAGTGGAGAGGGCGGTCAGACACGTTTGTTTGTTTGTTTGTTTGTTTGTTTGTTTGTTTGTTTCAGGGAAGAATTCAAGCATGAGATTCCTCACCTCCCTTCTTGCTGGGGAATGTTCACATACACATGAAAAGGCTATTCTGGAGTGATCTGTATTAAGTTGTGATCTCACCAGGAAGTGGGGAAATTGCTACACTATGTTGTAAGTTCAATTTGAGGACAGATTTAAGGGGAGGGGAAATTGCTTAGGAAAGTGATGACTAAATAGACGGAGGATGGAAAGCATATATACTGGTGTGTGTGTGTGTGTGTGTGTGTATTTAATGGCTTTTCAAAATTGCTTCTATTATCCCTTTGGGTGATGGTGGAGTTGAAGGTAAGAGAAATTAATTGGCTGAAGACCAAAGCCTGGGAGTAACCCATCTCTAAAGACACACAAGGGAAGCCAATGATGGATAAATTGGCAGCCAGAAATAATAATAAATTACTGGATGGTCTCAATTGTACACAGGGGGACCCATTGCTGCTCTGTTTGTTATTTATTTGAAAGGGATAAGTTATTACAATAGCACTGGCTTCACTCATCCAAACACTGAGCAAGAAGATTTAGAAATGAAATTCAGTATGCAGAATATCCCAAAATCTTGGTGGTTAATATATTTCATGAGTTTACAATTAACAGTGTGTCCTCCTTCTACACATCTAGACCCATCCCATGATCTTGAGGAGGAGAGTTGGTCTTGGGGTACCAAGCATGAATTGTCCTCTTTGCTAAGCAGGGTCCACCCTGGTTTGCATTTGAGTGGGAAACTACATGTGAGCCCTGCAAGATATTCCCCTTAGGGGATGGGGCCACTCTGGGAAGATCACCTGCATATTTGCATGCAGAAGGTTCAAAGTTCCCTCCCTGGCATTTTCATGTAGGGGTGAAAGAGACTACTGCCTGTAACTTTGGAGAAGCCACTGCCAGTCTGTATAGACAATACTGAACTAAATGGACCAATGGTATAAGGCAGCTTTCTATGTTCCATCCACAAAGAAAAAAAATCTAGCATGTGGGAGCCAAAAACGGGCAGCCGTGTAGACACAAGCTCTTGAATTTATCTAAATATCTCCTTTAAAAGGAGAGGAAGGCATTATGTTGGGATTAAGGCAGTGGCGTAAGCACTATTGAGCAATGGGGGACAAGTATCCCTGGGCTGCAGAGCTGTAGGGTCATTGTGGCACCCCCACCCCTCCAGTGCTGCTGCAGTTGACAACAGTGGGCACTGCACTCACATATGTGCCTCTCAGTATCACTGGCACCACTGGGTGCCAGGCCCACCTTCCTCCCACTTCCACTGGGCACAGCACCTGCCTCCCTTCATTGTCAAGTATGCATGGCCTGTCCACCCAGAAAACATTTCCTTTGTGAACAAGGGAGAGGAAGGAAGACCCCAGCCAGGCCAATGAAAAAAACACTCACTGGCTGGATGGGCCATGTGTCCTTGCACAGCACTGGCAAGGACACCGTGGGCCACTGTGTCAGCATGCTGATGCAGCTAGAAAAGGCATGGTCAATGTGGAATAGCATTCTCAGTGGCAGAGGGAGTGGACACTATGCTCAGCATTAGTGGTTCCAGAGCGGTCACCAGCCTTTCTGTGCCACTGGATTATGGTGAATTGAATACTGTGTTTACCTGAATCGAAGACTTGGTTTTTCCCAAGTTCTTTGATGTTAGAGATCGGGGGTCATCTTAAATGCAGAGTCCTCTTCATTTTGGGTAAATATAGAAATAACTTGTATTTAAACTCTATTTTTAAGGGACTCATCTTAAATTCAGAGTAATCTTGTATTCAGGTAAATACGGTACTTTTAAAATGTGCATTTATTTATTTATTTATTTATTTATTTATTTACATTTGAGAAGGTGTTGCCAAAACAGCTTTTCTGGGGGCTGCAAACAGCACCCCTCTATATGACTTGGAATTGTGGGATCACAGCTTCCATTCTTGGATACCTGAACTCACAGGATTGTGAACTCTGCACATGCCCACATTTGGCAAACCATGCAATTTGGCTGCTTAGCACAAGCAAAGCGTGGGGGCAATGCTGCCCTAGGTCACCATACCAAAGGAATGAAGGGGATCATCCCCAAAACCTCTCTTTGTCTGACTTTCAGAGAGCAGGAAAAGCTGGCAAAGTAGACCTCAGGTTAAAAACAACATACTCTCAGAGGGAATAGCTAACTCCCTCCTGCCAGAAATAACTCAGATAAGCACAATGCATCCCCACTCCATTACAACAACCTAATGAGCTGCTGAGGACTAAGAGCAAAGTCATTAAGATTTAATAAAAACTTCTGTCTCCACCTAGAGAGACATCCTGGTTCTCAGATAAGCGTTTAAGGTCACCCATTCCTTCCTCCACATACATTTCACCCAAGCCATTTCCAGCCTTTTGTTCAGTGGGTCTACACCCAAGTTGACCAACTCCTGCAATGATGAACTTCATTGTTCTACCTGAGCTTTGGTCCCTCCAGGGAAGGGAGCATGATTTATGCATTGCCCCCGGCCATGTTTTGGAGTACAAATACTCCTAGCCCAGCCACATGGCCTTGGAATCAGAATTTGAATCGGAACTAGAATCAGGGTCTGTGTGGGATGTCTGCCTGGACTTACACTAGTCTGGTTCTTGAGGGTGGTAGCTTTATGCCACTAGCCTCTTCTTTTCCTTCCCACTTTTCTGCTGCCTTCCCCCTGCGAGGTGACCTCCTTGTGTGCTTTCCTCTGTAAGTGCACCAAACGCACCGCTGGACAGGATAGGTTAAACTAATCTGAATCTTCTCATCTCCCTTTCCTCTTCCATTTTTCAATCCTTTATATAGCAAGCCTTAAGCTGACTGATCTACAATTTGGACCTTAAGCTAAAATTCTTAGTGAGATTCTTGTTAAGACTGTTAGTTAAGATTTTATTGCTTTGTCTGACCAACTTTCCATTTTCTGTACTCCTTCTCCCCCCAAAAAATAAAGTTTAAACTGCATATATGCTTCCTCTTCATTTCCAGACCAAAACTTTGCTCATGATTATTATTGTAATAGATTGCTCCCCCACAGTCAAGCCAATTCCCCACATTAACCCAACAGTATAGTTGGAGTGTCCTAGCCAAGCACTCCAGTCCAGAGTGAAATGTTTGGCAGAAAGTACACAAATAACTTATCTCCCCCCTGCAAGGGAGTCTCATACCATTTCCTTCCCTGCTGCTATTCCCAGCAGTGGCTTCTGTAACATGATCATATGGGCTCTACCCACCTAGGCAGATTTGTGAGCATCCAAGATGGCTATGCATATGGTGTTGGCATTCTAGGGAGCAACTTGAATGCTCTCTCAGGTTTCCACAGTCTGCAGGTGCCCCTGCTGTTGTTGCTGATTTGAACAGTCTTTTTTTTTTACAGATGGAACAGCAGTGGTAGCACCCACCGAGTAATGATCCTTGGAGGGACATTCAAGTTGCTCCCTAGAGCATCCACATTGTGGTTGTGATGAGCAGGGATGCCTAGGTATCTGATTAATTGTGCCATCTTCATGATGCAAGATGGCAGTAGCCATATTGTGGACACTCTAGGAAACAATTTTAATCCTTAATAGAGGATGCTTAAAAATGCCCTAAAATGGAGGCATCTAAAAACATGAGGAGGAGGAGGAGGAGGAGGAGTTTACCTTTTTAATATTGTTTCTGAAACAGGCCCACCAATTTTGTGGAACATATTGACTTTCAGAGAAAATCTCCATGTGAAAAATAACTGTATACAACTGCTCCTTTTAGTATTTTATTAGATGTAAACCTTAAAGGCTATCTGTCTTAACATAATTTTTGTCTAACTTTCAGAAATAAACATTTTTGTTGGGAGAAAATTGGACATTTTCCTAGAATGTGGAATGTGTTACATTTGAGCCTATTTCTGTGTGCTTTAAATGTTTGCCTAGAATGTTTCCTCCTAACATGAAGCAGTATTTTATGTTACATCATGAAATGTATTTTTGGACACTGCTCCTGTGAAATGTGCAAATTTGTGCCTCACTCTTAAGAGAATGTGTAAGTACACCCCATGAACGTTGGCAGGACTTAACGAGCAGGCAAATAGCATTAGAGAGTTGTGGCTTTTAATTTGAAAATAATGAATAGTTTTCCCCAATGAATTAAAAAGGCAAGTTAGGAGTGCAGCACAAATTAATTCAGCCTTTCCATACTTTTTTTCGGGGTGGGTGGGCAGGAAACATCACCAACAGCCTCTGTTTGTTTCATGAGCCAGCTTTTTGTATTGGCAGGACTTCAACCAAGCAGGGAGACCTAGGTTCAAATCACTGTTTGCCTGCATCTCCTTGGATAACATTGGACTAGTCACACATTCAAACTTAACTGTCCTCACAGGATTATATGGGAGGGAGGTAACATCCATGTATATAGGGGAACATAGGAAGCTGCCTTCTACTGAGTCAGACCCTTGGTCAATCTAGCTCAGTATTGTCTACAGAAGGGATTCTCAACATTTGGTCCCCAGATGTTATTGGACTCCCATAATCCCCAACGAAAGGCCACTAGGGCTGGGGATTATAGGAACTGAAGTCCAATAACAGCTGGAGGCCCAATGTTTAGAATCTCTGGTCTACACAGACTGCCAGCAGAGATCTCCAAGGTTGCAGGCTGGTCTTGTGATAGCAAGCATGACTTGTCCCCATAGCTAAGCAGGGTCTGCCCTGGTTGCATATGAATGGGAGACTTGATGAATGGGAGTCATGCACTGCAAGACTCTGGGAAGAGCAGAAGGTTCCAAGTTCCCTCCCTGGCAGCATCTCCAAGATAGAGCTGAGAGAGATTCCTGCCTGCAACCTTGGAGAAGCCACTGCCAGTCTGTGTAGACAATACTGAGCTAGATGGACCAAGTGTCTGGCTCAGTATATGGCAGCTTCCTATGTTCCTAGATGAACTTTACATCTGAAAAGCAATTCTGGATTGTTGTTACCCAGCATGATTTGCATTCCTTTAAAAAGATATTAAGGGCATCCTATAGAAATGTTTAGCTATCCATTAATGTGAGGAGCATTTCTTCTCAATGGATCCTCCATAAGGTGAAAGATGTCATGTCCTGGACCACTTTTGCTTCCTTTCCTTTCACTAGTGCTCCAACATGCAGTAACACTTAGATCTGTCCCTATTGTGAACCACCCAGAGAAGAATTTGTTGTGGACCGGCTAACAAATAAAGTTGTGTATTGTTTGTTGTTGTTGTTGCTGTTACTAACAGCATATGAATACGATGAATATTTATGTACCGCTTTTTGACAAAAGTTCCCAAATAGGTTTACATAGATATAAATTAATAAAGGTAAAGTGTGCCTTCGAGTCAGTGTCAACCACAGAGCCCTGTGGTTTTTCTTTGTTAGAATACAGGAGGGGCTTACCACTGCCATCTCCCACGCTGTATGAGATGATACCTTTCAGCATCTTCCTATATTGCTGCTGCCTGATATAGCTGTTTCCCATAGTCTGGGAAACATACCAGCAGAGATTCGAACTGGCAACCTCATGCTTGCTAGGCAAGTCATTTCCAGCTGACTGTACAGAAAATGGCCTCATGTCCCGAAAGGGCTTACAATCTGAAAAAGAAGCATAAGATAGACACCAGCAACAGCCACTGAAGGGATGCTGTGCTGGGGATGGATAGGGCCAGGTGCTCTCCCCATTCTCAATAAAGAGAATCACTACTTTTAAAAGGTGCTTCTTTGCTCAGTTAGCAGGGGACATGAAGTAAACATTCTAATCACACACAAAAATACCAGATACAAGTCACCTTGTGGTGATTTTTCCACAGATCAAAAATAATAATCCTTATCCCGCTCCAGCGAACCTATGGCTAACCTGGGATTTGAACCATGTTCTCCACAATCCCGTAATCCAGCTACTAGGCCACACCACATAAGCTTCCAGACATCTACTGCTGCCTGCACACATTCCCCGTTTGGAAGAGGGAGCCAAGAAAAAGGGGGAACGGAGAATGTTTTGCTGAAAGGCCCGCTGCATCGAATAGCTTGTCCCACAGGATTCGTCTGCCGCCCAGAGCTCGAAACAAATCAGTGCCACGCATGTCTCAATAGCAGGTGTTCTGTATCAGTGGCTCACAGAGTGCATTGAAAAAGCCATAAGCAAAGAGAAGGGGAGTCATAAAGCATTCAGGTCAGCAGTAAATGAGGGGCAGGGGTGTTCTAAAACCATGCACATTGATCATCGCAAATGTGGTGCAGTGACAAATGTTTTCAGAACAATGGGCAGAGGCATGAGCATGAATCCCTTTAACTGCCAATGTGATCCCTACAACCCCGTCTCATCATAAGCACCACTAGAGAAACAGGATCCTTTTGTATTTCTGTCCATACTCTCTCTCTCTCTCTCTCTTTCTCTCTCTCTCTCTTGCTTTTGTCTTCCTTTCCACCACCTCTCCCTCCTCCCCTTAACGGTCAGACAATACAGAGCTAGTGCCTTCGAACTGCGGAAGAGGCATTCATGAAAGATTAATGGGCCTGAGGGCTTCTGGGTAATGTCTTTAGCGCTTGTTGTATGAGAGGTATGCTGAAAAATGCAGGTATTATGCTCATCAGAATAAACAAGGAGTCCTAAATAAAGGCTCAGCCACCTCAAACTTTCTTCCTAAGGTTCAGAGTCATGAGTGTGTGTGTGTGTGTGTACACATATATGTGTTATATATATTTATATTTATATTTATACACACACACACACACACACATATAACATAATGTACTATATACTCTATAAAAGGTAAAGTGTGCCGTCAAGTCAATTTTGACTCCTGGTGCCCACAGAGCCCTGTGAGTTTCTTTGGTAGAATACAGGAGGGGTTTACCATTGCCTCCTCCCGTGTGGGGATTTGAACGGGCAACCTTCTGCTTGTTAGTCAAGCATTTCCCCACTGTTCCAGTTAAAGTGACCCATAATATACTATATACTATATAACAGCTGGTAACCTCCAGGTTGGACTGCTGCAATGCACTCTATGTAGGGCTGCCTTTGTACATAGCTCCAAAACTTCAGTTAGTTCAAACTGTGGCAGCCAGGTTGGTCTTGGGGTTTCCTGGAGAGACCATGTTATGCCTGTTTTTAAACAGTTGCACTGGCTACCAATACTGGACAAGGTACAAAGTGCTGGGTATTACCTTTAAAGCCTTGAATGGATTAGGTCCAGGTTACCTGAGAAAGCACCTTTCTCTACAAGATCCCCACTGCTCATTAAGATCATCAGGAGTGGTCCGTCTTCTGGCCCATCTGGTGGTGACCTGGGATCAGGCCTTCCCAGTTGTCGCTCCTGGGTTGTGGAACGTGCTCTCTGTGGATATAAGAGGATTGTTTTCCTTGGAGGCCTTCAAGTGAGCCTTAAAGACCCATCTTATTAGCCTGGCTTTTAATGCTATATTGTATTGATCAGCACACATCTGGCATAGCATGCAAACTGTTCTTGTTTCCAACCCTGGTTTGAAAAAGTATTTGAGACAGATGTTCCCAACCTTGGGTCTCCAGATGTTGTTGGATTGGATCTCACATCAGCCCATGACCACCCGTCCACCCCCACCCCCAGATAGTACATGAGCCCACAGGGATGGTTGGTAGCATTTGAGGAGATGATTTCTCAATGTGACTTTTGACAAGGTCTGCAGCCCTAGAGATGGAAAACAGATGATAGCATTGCAATGCTTCTAGTTTAGTGTGTTATCATGCTTCTCCTGGCCAAATTTGCAGTGGTTTTTTAGGAGTTTTATTAACACAGAAACTACTATATAATTTTATTGATGTTGTCAGAGGAATGGAAATTAACATTGCCAGGAATGTTCTCAAAGATTAATCCATGGAAAGAATACAAAAATTTGTTAAATTTTGCCCTATCCCTTACCCTTTCCCCTGTGCAAAACTGACTACAATTTTACCCTTATTGTTCAGGGGTATTGAACTTTGGCCAACACATGACCCTTTCTCCGGAACGTGCACGAAGGTCCTCCTACCCTGACTTTGGTTGTGTGAACCAGCCCAGTATTTTAAATATGCTGATGGACCTCTTTGGATTCTAGTTCAAATGTTGGGGATCACAAAGGCCTACCAGGGAATTGTCAAGTCTGATGGTCTCTCATTTCACCACTTTGGAATCTAGCCTTTGCATTTTTGCATTCCAATGCTAATTCAAACAATGCTTTTGGACTAGAGTCAATTCAGGTAATTTAGTCAGGACTTCAGTTTGCTTAAATCAAAGCTCTTGGCAAGAAGGCAGGATCTCTTCAACTAAGGCTAGGTTCACACAGTCACAAGGATCCTGGCTGATATGTTAAATTAGGATATGTGAACTCAGAGGAGCTGATTGTGTGGACCCAGAATTTCAGAGTAATCCCAGTCAAACTGCTGCAGTTAACCAGCATTTAACTAGGAGCAGCTGTTTGTCTAGGATTGTCCTGAAATTCTGGGTTCACACAATCTTCTTACCCTGGCCTTTAACCAGGGTTAAGGGTGCAAGTATGCCCTTAACCCCGATGCTGGGGTCGTGCATGTGCTCAGGCTGCTTGCACACACAGAGTTGGGCAACTAGAGCACCTGGCTCATGGGTGTGCCCCCAAATGTCTCACAGTGCATTGTGGGATATCCAGACACTGGGATGCATTGTCCTAGCCTCTGGAGATCCACACTGCCAGGAGCAGCAGGAACTGTGTGGGTACACAGTGGCATGCAGAAGAATGGAGCGATGATCTTCAGGGGGAAAGTTGTTTTGTCCCTGCCTTCACCCCCGCCCACCTTCCCGCCCACGTTCTGGATCATGTGCATAGCCTTAACCTTTAGCAATCCTTGCAAAATGCACTTCTAGGTCAAAAGAGAGATCCATGCAAGCCCTTTGTTTCTCTACAAGTGAATGATGTTTTGCTAAACATGAGTTCCGGAGACTGATTATATCTAAGGTCTTCCAAATTATCTCAAACTGAGCACAACTGAAGAATGCATTCAGCTTTATGGCGGAGGGTGGTGGTGGGACACCTTATATCAGCTTTTCAATTGTCTCCTGGATGCGAGGAGTTAATTTTCTAGGCAGAACAGCATTGCTGGAGATAATATAGCTGGATAAATTCACCTGGATTTATTTTTAATTCGTTCTGGTAGAGGTTTTAAGCCTCCCCCCCCCCCGCTTGCCAATATACCCATTATGTACACTCATAAGGGCTTTTGATAATAAAACTAAAAGGTCATTCACACGACCTCTCTCCTGGGTGTGCAGGGAGGGCAGGCAGGGAGGCATAGGAACATAGGAAGCTGCCATATACTGAGTCAGACCATTGGTCCATCTAGCTCAGTATTGTCTACACAGACTGGCAGTGGCTTCTTCAAGGTTACAGGTTGGGGTGAGGGGGAACAGCCCTTCAGGCTGACACACCAGCTCAGAGCTTGGCGGTTTGAGTTGGGGGTGGGTCAGGTTGCCTCACCGTGAGATGAAGTCAGGATCTGGTGCCTGACCGAATCAGTACCTGGCCCTTCGCCCTGGTGTGGGATTGCCCTCCCTAGGAGGCGGTCCCACACGAGAGGAGTACCTGCACTGTGGTTAGGATTAAATACCTTGTTGCAATTCTTATTCTGCTGTACGTTAATAAAGTGGCCCTCATTTACTCCAACTAAGCATGTCCTGTCTTCACTGGGGCTGGGGATGCAATTTCTCTTCTATAGAATGTCTTGCACATGCTTCTGAAATTGTAAGTGAGACACTCCTAAGCAGGGGATCCCAACCTGTGGACCTCCAGCTTTTGCTGAACTACAGCTCCCATCACCCCCAGCTACAGTTTATTGTGGCTGGGGATGACGGGAGTTGTAGTTCAGCAACATCTGAAGGACCACAGGTTGGGAACCATTTATCTAGAAGAGCAATCCAAGTCCGTGTTTCTTAGGTCCGTTGGTAGGAGTTGGCTTTGCTGAGGAACAGCTTTCCTAACAAAGTCATCCTTTGCGAACTTTCAAGGTTTCTCTGAAGCAGTGACAAACGCTCCTTCCTCTTCTTGCATGCTTAGCACCTTTCTCAGAACACGAGCCCTAGATGAGGTAGCAGAGGAGGAAGATTAAGTGTGGCATTTGTTCAGATGGCTGGAAGACTTTGTTAGTGCAGTTTCAGAAACGAAAGATTTATGGCCGTGCTTAATGAATGCTAATCGTTCTGTTATCGGGCAAGAGCCATACAAACATTCCTCTGCATTGTAAGGTTAAAGTAAGTCTTACAATGACGCTCTTGAAGGTAGAATATCACTGGTGGTAAGTTCCTGATGAGTTTCTGTTGCCCTGGGCATAATGTGGCCTTCCATGAACAGATGCAACAGAAGCACTTCAATGCATGCAACGTACCAGAGAAAGCGTCTACATTAGGAGTAGAAACTTTGCTACCTCCTACGTACATAGGAGGTGGCACACCCTTGGACTTGAAGTGGCACGCTAAAGAGCACCAAGGGAAGGAGCGTTTGCCCCCCTCCTTTCCTGCTTGTTGGCTTCCCATGTTGTACCTGATTGGCCTCTGTATGAGGCAAGATGCTCGACTGGAGGCACCTTGGCCTGATCCAGCAGGGCTTTCCTTATGTTCTTGTGTTCCAGATCCCATGGAATCTGCATCATACTGTAGCACAGCATTTCCTAACTTTTGGAACTTCAGACATTGCTGAACTACAACTCCCATCACCCCCAGCTACAATCTATTGTGACTGGGAATGGTGGGAGTTGTAATTCAGCCGACATCTGGGGTAGTGCAGTGGGGGAGCCCTTGCTGCAGCATTCTGAGTAAAAGACAACTGAGGAGGAGGGGAGGTAACTGAGTGGTATGCAGAAGATCCTTGTCTCCCTCCCTGACATCCGATTAAACAAGATAAAGCAATTATAACAAAGTGGGTGATCATCAGCCAAAATATTTATTACCACAATTGGACTTCCTTTTGGCAAAGTACACTTCTGAGCAAATGAGACATTGTTACAATGTATAATTAAATTCATATCCCCTTGTAGTACAGTGGATTATTGGCCTCCATGCCTGATTAGTACTCTGTAGTTATGATGTAGATCTCAATCCGAGAGTTCTCTTGATGCATTTTATAGCACCCCAGTGCTTTTTGGATAGTTCTTGAGATAATGTCCAGTATTTTCCAAATATGAGTATAGCATCTGATGTAAGAAAACATCATAACATTCAATAGGTGCACTATATTTTACATAATTCAATAATAATAGAACTCTACCTTTAGGCGGACAAACTGCCGGGTTTTCTCAATGTACGTGTTTCCCTCAGTGACACAGAGGCAAGGTGGCATTTAAGAAATTTATTAATTTATTCATTCATTCATTTAGATATTTATTTATCACATTTGTAGACCTCCCTAAATTTCCATCTCTGGGTGGTTTACAACAACAAATTGAAATGAAAACCTTAGAACAATTCAAAACTATAGTCCAGTTACAGTTGTCACCATGCGTACGAGCCGGCAACAACCGTAACTGGACCGGGCTTTCTCTGTGGCTGCAGGGCTTTGTACTATGCTCCCCACTGAAAGAAGAGTATCTCTTTCTCTCTTTGTTTTCAGGAAGACCCTCAAGACTCACCTGTTCCGGCAGGCTTTTAATTAGAATTCAATGTTTGCAACATCTGAACTTGGTGAGAATGTCTGATGAGACAACTTTTGGAAACATGGTGATCTCCATTAGAGGGGGTTCCAAGTTCTGAAACTGGATTGCTGTCTTGTGGTTTTCAAGATTTCCCGAAAAAGAGGGAGGGAGAGAAACCTCCATTAAGCAGCATGGGTTGGCTCACCACTTGTTTACACTCTCCTTAATGGGCAAGATACAACTTTCCCTCTACAGCTGCCACATGGAGCAGAGCAGATAAGTGTTTCTCACTGGGCACCTTTTTTCATGCTTCAGAGGGGCCTCCAGGTTTTATAGCCATCCCACTGCTTTCCAGCATCGGAGAACAATGAGTAGCTAATAGAATCCCTCTGTTCCGTTTTCCATAAAAGCTAAAGCCAGTTGTTGCTTTTTATTTCTTGCTGAGGTTGATATTTGCATTGCTCTTCTTTCAGTTCCATTCATCCTCATTCTATTGGGAATCTTCATTTCTCCCAGCCTTGCAAATAAGTCCACAGAAGATACCTGCAGGCAATTCTTGCTTGCTACACTTGTTGGGCTGAAGAGTATTTAACATCACAGAGACCTTGGTGACAAGCAGTGTTCCCTGTAACAGGGATTCCCAGATATTGCTGACTACAACTCCCATCACCCCCAGTTGCAATGGCTTTTGGTTGTGGATTATGGGAGTTGTACTCAACTACATCTGGGAATCCCTGTTACAGGGAACAGTGGTGACCACCAAGAGGAATGCTGTTGGTGCAACCACTGGGGATGTGCAAATGAATTTGGAATCAAATCAATTCGATTCAAATCTGGGTGATTCGAGTGGTTCAAATTCAAATCAAATCAACCCTTCAAAGGGCAATTTGATTCAAATTTGAAACAAACTTTTGAAATTTGATTTGAATTTGATTTAAGAGCCAAAGGCACCTTTTAAAAATGATTCAGGTCCCTGGTTGGTTAAAAAGGTGCCCAAGTGAATAGAATTTTCAGACCACATTCAAATCTGATTCAAATGTGAAATGAATTTCTGGAATTTGATTCAAATTTGAAATGAATTTTAAAAAATTCATTTCATGCCCATCTCTAGCTACTACCACTTCCACCACCACTGCAAAAGTGACCGTGGCAGAGGGAAGTAAGACCTTAAAGGGGGAAAATAGAGCCTTTTGAGATTCAAGCCATGACAAGGGACAAATACCAGGTGACTGACTGCAGTACTCCAGAGGACCAAAGAGGACATCACACCTGTAGAGTCCCAGGAAAATGAGCAAGATGGGGAGAGGGTGAGGGAAGGCACGGGAGGGGAGGGGGAGGGGAGGGCATTAGGGTGGATTTCTGACAGGCCTGTCCGAAATCCAATAAATTTTTGCCAGGACAGGAGGGATTTCAGTCGGAATTCCCACTGTCAGGGGTCTTGACTGTCTTGGCAGAATTCATTCTGCCAGAGTCTGATATTGAGTATATTGGGTTGGACATGCCTATCGGACTGACACGACTGCACTGGCTCAACAGATAGGCTGAAAGATGTGTCAGAATGAAAGCACAGCTCCCCCCACCCCCCCACACACACATCCCCCAAACGTTCTGCAAATTCACTGCAGTCTTCCTGTTTGGTAGTTGTGGGTCAGAGGCAATGGGGCTATGGGATGGAGTCAAAGCATGCCATGGCATAGGAACATAGGAAGCTGCCTTATACTGAATCAGACCATTGCTCAGTATTGTCTACACAGACTGGCAGAGGCTTCTGCAAGGTTGCAGGCAGGAGTCTCTCTCAGCTGTATCTTGGAGAGCCAGGGAGGGAACCTGGAACCTTCTGCATGCAAGCCTGAAGGTGCTCTTCCCAGAGTGGTCCCATCCCCTAATGGGAATATCTTACAGAGCTCACACATAATCTCCCATTCAGATGCAAACTGGGATGGACTCTGCTTGGCAAAGGAACAATTTATGCTTGCTACCACAAGACCAAGTCTCCTCCCATGAAGAGGAAAAATGGCAGACAACTACAATTCTTTGCCACCTGCAACTTGAGGATTCATGAAAGAATACATATCTACTGAGATCAACAAAACAAGCTCATACGCTGCGTCTATGTCTTTGGCCACGACATCAGCACACTGAAAAACGTTTCGTGACCCAACAACCCAAGTTGCCTAGCTCTCCCACTCATGCGATTACACTTTCATAGTGTGCCATTTATTTCACCAGAGTCATGAAGTCTTCTCCATCTTGGCCTAACTCAAATCAGCGCCTGTCATTTTTGCCCAGACTAGGTGGGCGGAAGGGTGTCAGCACCCTGGGTCCAATCAACAAAGACAACGTGACAGTAACAAATTGGCTTGTCAAAGAGAAAGGGCTGCCTTGGTATTAATGGACATAATAGCAGATTACATGGCCTTATGTCACATAATGGAATCAGAGGCAGGATCAAAGCGAGCTAATATAGCAAATGGTTAACACAGAAGACATGCTAATGAGATAAAAACACTTTGCCTCTCCACCTCTCTGAGGCTTCAATGAAACGATAATTGATACTAAATAATGTAATTCAAGCACCAGCAAAAGACTCTTAAATTCAGACAATAAATGGGCCTTGGCGTTCTTCTTCTCCTCTCTTTATATTTGTGTGTGCGTGTGTGTGTGTCAGACTGCTGTCACTTTCGCTGTTTTATTCTCCAGCAGCCTGTACATAATTGTTAACACAGGAAAGAGGATGGAAGAAAGCATCTTAGGCAGATATTTAATTTTGTGTTTGACCTTCAATGTGCATCTGTTTAGGTCTGTTTTGGTCAGCAACTAGTTTTCTGGAAGGATCACTTTGAGAAAAGAGTGCATTCTGATGTGCCCCAATCCTTCATGTCCCTGCTAAATATCAATGAGCCAGGCCGACAAATTTTGGCTGTGGGTACCATTACAGGGCACAAATAATGTTAATAGAACTATTTTGGCAATGTCTTGCCTCCTAGAGATGGGGAAAAGGTGATAGCATTGTCACACTTACAGCTTTCTCTGTGTTATTGTCCCTTCTTTATCCCAACCCCCAAACAATTAGGGAGAAATTGCTGTCATTTTTGCACAGAGGAAAGGGGAAGTGTTAGGGTAACAATGAACAAACGGTTGTCCTCTCTCCACAGAGAACGTTCCTGCCAATTTTCATTTCCATTCCTCTGATAACATTTTATCGCAGTTTTTGTGTTTTTAAAACACCATTGCAAATCTGTCTGCTTGTACAGGCCTGATGGCCAGACGAATATAATGCACTGAAAGCTGAAAGTATTGCAGATCTGTTCCATGTTTCCCATCTTCAGGGGTGTTATCCTGGGTGAAGGGTGTTCCTTCAGAAGAGACGTCTTGTAAACTATAATGAGCATTCATCAATCAGCATAGCATCCAGTGGTGCTCTTTGGACTGGACTTCTGGGTGAAGATTCAGTCCACCACAGGTCTAGAGCGGGCCTCCAAATGTTGAGCATGTAATTTAACATTGCTCCCTGCTGGAGAAGGCACTGTGGCAGCTGCAGCTGTTTCCTACATTAAGGGGTTGGTGGTGTTCTCACCCCCCTCGTGCTCACCCCATCTTTGCTTTCGACTTCTCCATGTCCCCTTCCTCCTCTCCTCCTTCTCCTCATCCCTTTTTTCCTTGGCTTTGTTTGTTCTTGTTCTGTTTCATTTTTGGTACTTGCTACTATTTCTTGTGTTACTTTTCATTCCTAACAGTTTTTACTTCTTTGTCTTTCCCGGCCTCTTGTCCTTTATGGGACTCCTCTGGAGTCAGAGTTTGGGGAGCAATTTTTGACGGCTCTTGGGACTCCTCTTTGGACCCTCACCATCTCTATCCCTTCTCTTGTGCATCCCATTGCTACGTTTGCAACACTCTCCTCTTTGACATCTCTTCCCATCCATACTTTCCCCCTTCTTCACCCTTTTCTGCTGTCTTTTCTGACCTTCTTGCCTTCTTTTGTCTGCTTTCCCTCTCCGCTGCCAAACAGCATTCTATTTCCCACCCACCCCAACATTGGCAGTGGCGCTCTTTGGACTGGACTTCCAGGCAAAGGTCCAGTCCCCTGGAGGCTGGGGGTGGGGGCCTTCCAAATGTTGGCTGGTCTGGGTTGGGGAGCTCCAAATGCTGAGCTTGCAAAATGTGGTATCTCTCTGCAAGTCAGTGAGGAGTATCTTATTCAGAATCTCTTCTAAGAATAAAAAGAGTTTCCAGCTTTCCCTGAGCATGTTCTGGTGTAAAAAATAGTGCATTGCAGCTTATCTGGTGGTGGTGGTGGTGGTGATGGTGGTGGCGGTAGTGGTGGTGGGCGGTTTTTCCTCATAATAAGTTATAATGGAGCTTTCAGCAGCCCCATAAGTGCACTTGGGGGGGTGCTGGGGTGGCCCAGAGCGAGTGGTGCTGTAGTGCACATAGGGTGCCAACCGGGGGTGGTTGGCACCCTATGTGCACTACACCACCACTCGCTCTGGGCCACCCCAGCACCCCCCAAGTGCACTTATGGGGCTGCTGAAAGCTCCATTATAACTTATTATGAGGAAAAACCTTAAAGACGCGTAAACTTCAACAATTAACCAAAAATCAGCCCTCTGCCCAAATCCTTTGGGGAAAAATTCAGGTAGCTTCCTTGCCCCTACCTGGCACTACCACCAACCCCACACTGCTCTAGGCCACCCCTTTGCCCCGACGTGAAGCTATACATTTGCTGACACCTCCATGCTTCTTTATGGAGAAAACCCTTAAAGACGCGTAAATTTCAAAAATCACTTAAAAATCACCCCTTTGCCCAATTCCTTTCAAATAATTCAGGTAGCTTCCTTGCCCACCCTAGGAACTACCAGCCACCACACTGCACTCTACGACACCCCTTTCCCCCCGAAGTGAAGCTATACATTTGCTGCAATCCTAATTATTCTCTATGAGGAATTCAAAAATACTTTAACAATTCACCAATAATCAGAGGAGTGTCCAATTGCCTTGGGATTTTTGGGGTGGTAGGCACCCATGTCTGTCTACCACACTTCCCACTTTTGTGCCCCTAGGTGCTCCACAATAGGGGATATGGACTGGTTCTGGTCCCATTATACTCTATGAGAAAAATAATTAAAAATATTTCAAATATTCATAAAAAATCATAGGGCTGTCTGATTGCTTCGGGTTTGCATGGTTGTTGGCACCCATGGGTGCTCCACAATAAGGAATAATGGGATGGTTGGAGTCCCATTATATCCTATGAGAAAAAATAAAAATAATTTTCAAAAATTCATAAAAAATCGTACGAGTGTCTGATTGCTTTGGGGTTTGGGTGACAGGTACCCCGGGGTGCCAGCTACCATCCTACCAATTTTTGGGTGTCCAAACTGATCCTAACCAGTCCAAACCAGTCCATATTGAACCACCCCTGGTTCAGATCCGAACCGCTGAACCACCCCCAGTTCGGATCTGAACCGGTTCATATCCGAACCGGTCCGCACATCGCTAATGTAAACCAGCCAGTGACTGGAGTAGCCCATTCTTCAGAACTGTTACATTTTCATTTGTGAGTGTGCAATTTGTGAGTGTGTGTGTGTGTGTGTGTGTGTGTGAATGAATGAACAGCCTGCACAGTTGGAGTGAAAACTAGGGCTTCACACTTCTTAGCTGAGGTGTCACCAAAATCAAATTTTGCCTAGGGCACCAAAACCCTAAAGCTGGCTCTTCCCCACCTGACGTGGAATGGAGTAATGCAGTGTTATGACATCCGGCCATCAGATCCGTTGCAATACACATTACAGGGGCAGCATCTTGGTATGAGAAGTGGGCTCTTTTTTTATTGCTTCAAAGACTTCCTTGCATATCAGGTTGATGAGGAATTTAGCAGGCTGTCTCTTGGGTGGTTCAGCTTATTCCAATGATGTCCCTGCTTGCCATCTTCCCTGCATTTCTTGAGTACAAAGCATCACTTTGCTCTCTCTTCAGCATTTGCCTCTTTACTACGGAGTCAAGAAACCTTCACACTCAAGAAATCAAGAGAGTGCTCCTCCTGGAAAATCCCTGCTCCAAATTACTTCAAGAGCTAGAAGGTAGTCAGCCCCTTCATTGTGTAAGGGAAAAATGCATTTCAGCAAAAAAAATACTTGGCCTCTCTCCCTTTCTCTCTCCCTCCTAGGTCCTTGGCAGTCTTGTTCTTCTTCCTTCATTAAGGAATGATTAAAAACTCATCTTCTTTCTTTTGTCTTTCTTTCTGCGTGATGTTCCGTTTGGATTTGCTTCTCTTTGTTAGGTTAATTGTTGTACCGCTTTTAGTCTAACTGATTTCAGTTCCTTTCAGCTCACTGAGAAAGTGAAAAGGTCTCCCCATCCTTTCAAGCTCTCCCCCTTTTTGTCTCTTTTTTTGGTTAAGCGAGTGAGACTGTAGGGAGGGACCTGTGCATTGTATCCATGCACAGTGCTGAGTATACGATAGGTACTCCTTAAAGATGTGGGTATGTGTGTTGCTGACAACCTATTTTGTCAGGGTGATGGGGCCATAGCACAGTGGCAGAGCATCTGCTTTGCATGCCCAAGGGTCCAGGTTCAATCCCCAGCATCTCCAGGTAGCGCTGGGAAAGAGTCATGACTAAAACCTTGGAAGAGCTATGGCCAGTCAGTGTAGACAGTACTGAGCCAGATGGATCAAAGGTCTGATTTGGTATAAGGTAGAGATATGCAAATTGATTCGGATACAAATTGATTTGTACTCGAATCTAGCTGATTCGGGTGATTCGGAGACAAAACAAATCACACCTGTGGTCCATTGGCTAGATTCATGTACAAATCGAATCTCGCCTGATTCGATTCAAATCGATTCGAGTTTTGGCCCACCAGATGCCGCTGGGAGCCTACAGGCAGGAGTTGAGGGCATGCCCTCCCTCCCGCTGTTACTCCCCTGCAACTGGTACTCAGAGGCATCCTTTGAATTCTTAAATAGCGTATCAATAAATATTTCAAACCACTACAAATGCATGATCTTGCTACTCCTTACAAAAATCATATTGGAGCATTTCACATAAATTATCTTGGTATCCCTGCAAACTGGGCAAAGAGGCACCTTTTAAAAGTGGTGATTCTCTTTATTTAGCAGGGGGAGAGTAACTGGCCCTATCCACCTCCCCAGCACAGAACCTCCAGTGACTGTTGGTGCTGCCCGTCTTATGTTTCTTTTTGGATTGTGAGCCCTCTGGGGATAGGAAGAAATAATTTATTTATTATTTCTCCATGTAAACCGCTTTGGAAACTTTAGTTGAAAAGCGGTATATAAATGTTGTTGTTGCTGCTGCTGCTGCTATTGATATTACCTACATCTGTAGATGATATAGAAAGGGGCCTAGGCAAAAAGAGGGTATCTTGCCCAAAACCACACAGTGAAGGAGATTTGAACAAGGGGCTTCTCAGCACAGAATTTAAGAAGATAAGAACAGCCCTGCTGGATCAGGCCCAAGACCTATCTTGTTCAGGATCCTGTTTCCCACAGTGGCCCACCAGATCCCTTTGGGAAGCCCAAAGGCAAGACTCTTGCTGTTGCTCCTCTGCAATTGGTATTTGGAGGCATCTTGCCTCTGAGGCTGGAGGTGACCTATAGCTATCAGACTAGGAGCCATTGGTAGACCTGTCCTCCATGAGTTTGTCTAATCCCCCTTTTAAAGAAACAGAAGTTTAGACAATAACTTGTAAGGATATTTCTGCAATGATACAAATTTCCCTAACAAATTCAAGGATCTTGGTTGGATGGGAAAAATGGGTAAGAAGATATCGTCTTAGATGCTCAGAACCTCAGCACTACAGCGGAAAGAGAAGCCATCAGGCCAATGCCTTGCAGTGAGTCCACGGCAGGGCCAAAAAGAGCATCAGACAAAATATTCAGCTTGGGTGGGCACAACAATGCCTCCAAGCCCTGTTGTCTGTAAGCACAAATCAAATAGCATCGGAAAGGCAATTGGTGGGCTGTGTAATCTTGATGATTAGTCAGAGTTAATGTGTTTGCATTTTATTCTCATCTCCATGTAATGGGTTTGTTTTGCACAAAACAGTCTCGGTGGCTTATGGCTGAAGTTGGGCACTCTGTTTAGCATTCCAAACCCATCATTTTCCAGGGGCAGAGGGGACTTGGAACAGAACAGGGAAACGGGCTATGCACTATTGACTGAGTGATCTAACTAGACCTGAACAAAAGCAACAGCAATGCAAAGCAAGTTCCAATCCATCCCCAGTGACTGATATCATTCAAAATGTGTCTGTTTCTTCTGTTCCCAATGCATCGACACCAAACTGAAATTACGAAGCAAGCAGAACCTGTAGGGGGGGCATATGACTCTTCCCAGGGCTGTTCTGCACCCATGTGGCACTCTTCTTATATGGATTGCACGACGTGTGTACATCTTTGGATACTTGGCATCTGCTGAGAAGACGGCAGCAAAATATGATGCATACAGAGGTGTTGAGTAGCTCCAATGTCTACTGACGGCAGTACACAGCAGGTATGCAATTAATAGTCACAACTTTCACATTCAGACAACAGATTTTAAAATATGGAGGTGTTGTGAATAAAGCAAGGGCATACCTGCCAACTGCCCCATTTTACCCTCTTTGGGACAGCCACGTTTGGGGACAGCCAGGTTACCCTCTTTGGGGATAGCCACATTTTTCTTAGTGATTCTCAGAGTCCCAGAGAGACTTACCAAAACCCCAGTTTCAGCACTGCTGCCTCACCCCCCACCCACCCCTCAAGGGCTCCTCTGGCAGTTCCATCTGTGGATCTCAGCAAGAGCCTGAGGTCCCTTTTTGCAAGACTTCCGACAAGATCCACAGACAGAGCTAGAGGAGGAGGGAGGAGGAGGAGAAGGCTCCCAGCATCCCAGAGCCTCCTAGGAACCACACTGCAGCCACCACAAGTGAGGGACTCTGGCGGCAGCAGCAGAAACAGCAACAGCCAGCTGCACCCTTCACAATTTGGTTTCTGCAGGTCAGTGGGAAGTATCCAGAGTTTCTTCTAAAAAATACAGCAACAACAAATCAACCTTCCCCTGAGCATGTCTGGTGTGAAAAGTAGTCCGTTCATCTAATTTAAGTGGCAGCATTGAATCTCTGTGTGTCACTTCTGTTTAAATATTTGCAGCAACAATTATGGTTAATGCTTGAGTTTTCACAAAAACCTGGGGGTTGCAATGTTGGTGCCTCCTGTGATATGATACAATGGTGCCATACGATGACATAATGGTATGGCATGATATAAGTTTCAAGGCCACAATGAAGTTTGGATAACATCATAACAAGGGGCTAAAAACAGAAGGGAATAAAAAGTTCTTGCTTATCCCCAGCTAGCATGATTACATTACATCATTGATTTGATTTTTATTGTTATCTGCTTATTTAATGATCTATATTGCCAGGTGCTCTAAAGATTATATAGCTGGCGGAAAAGCAGGAAACAAATGTCCTCTGAGACCTTGCTTGCTACACTTTGTTTATTCTGCAGCTGCTTCCATAATGTGTCTGCGTATCCCAGTGGGTCTTAAAAAAAATTAAATTGCCAGATTTGTGTGTGTATATACACACAGAGAGAGAGAATGCCTGCCCGTGTGTGTGTGTGTGTGTGTGTGTAGATTTCCCCTCCCTCATATTGAAATGTTGGCTGGTATTCAAAGGTCCTTTTAAAGCCATCCAAGCTAGTGGTCATCACTACATTCCATGGCAGAGAATTCCATAGATTATGTGCTGTGTGAAAAAGTGTTTCCTTTTGTTGATCATAAATTTCCCAGCCTTCAGTTTCATGGGATGACCTCCAATTCTAGTGTTGTAGGAGACAATCAGGGTTAATTTAATACATCTCTATCATGTCTCCCCATAGTTTCCTCTTTTCCAAACAAAAATCCCCGGATGTTGTAGCCTTGCCTCATAAAGAAGGTGCTCCAGGCCCCTGATCATCTTGGGTGTCCTCTTCTGCATCTTTTCCAGTTTTACAATTACAAAGACAAATGTAACAAATAGCGGCTGCCATAAGTGAATCTATTCCTAACCAAGGAAGTCATCCCTGTACTTAACACCATGAAAATCTGGTGCTGGCCACCATCAAATTGCTCCTGATTAAGTCCCTGATTAAGTCTCAAACTTCTTTCATTTTTGTACATCTCTTACTAGCCCACTGTGTGTTTCCAGCTGTGTTACAAACACAGCCATAATCCCTGATCACCTTATTCCTGACTGTTCAAAGGAGCATTGATCAAATTTGCTACCTCAGATGAGGGAACTTCACTTTCTTTTCCTTTTCCTTTTCCTTTTCCTTTTCTGTTCTTGAGCTCCAAATTGATTGTTTTGGAACACGGTGACCCATCTTGGAAATCACTCTGTCTGCTGCACAGCTGAGTGTGTCATGGAAGTTCAAGAGTTGTCTTTATGTAATTGTTTTCTCCTTTAATGTGTATTGTGCAGACTTGTATTGATCAGCCTCTATCCTAACCTCTTTCTGCCAGCCTTTCAGGAAACCTTGGGATCACATCTCCAGAAGCCCTCTCACTAGGTTTATTGCTGGTAGAAACCACACGACAGTACTGTAGCTCATGTTGCTAGATTTTTGGGAAATGTTTCTTACTCATATCTCTAAGATGCTCATGTTACCATGGAGTTTTCTTTTCATAGCTGCCTGAAATCATAACTAGTAGGGATGTGTGAAATGATTCGGGTACAAAATTATTTGTACCTGAATCTGTCCGATTTGGGTGATTTGTAGACAAAACAAATCAACCCTGTCTTCAGTTGCCCAGATTCAAGTACAAAACAAATCACCCCCGATTCTGATCCGAAAAATTCAGAGATTCGGAATGTCATTTTGTAGCCAGAGTGGGTTGGGTGTGGTGCCAATGGGTGGAAGCTACCACCCAAATTTCAAAGAAATTGGACAAAGGGGTGATTGTTAAATGATTTTTGAAGTTTAAGCATCTCTAAGCTTTTTCCCATAGGGAATAATGGGGATTTCAGCAGCCCCATAATTCTACCTGAGGGGCACCAGGGTGGCCCAGAGTGAGTGGTGGTGTAGTGCACATAAGGTGCCAACCACCCCCAAACCCACAAGCCTATGGGGCACTGGGTTTTGTTGTTCCTGAGGTGTTCTGAGAGTAGGTTCTCTGGTAGCAAATGAGAGTGGATTCAATTGATTTGGGTAGGGACAGATTCGGACCCAAACCAAATTGGGGGTGATTCAATTTGGGTACAAATTGAAACAAAAAATTGATTCATGCACACACTTAATAACTAGAAGAGGGCCTCTGTTTTCAATGCAAGGAGATTGTCTCTTCAGTACTTTGCCAGCACTATGAATACCTGACAATAAACATCCATCTGATTCCCAACTCGCCCCATACTGATGCCAAATCTAGGAGACACCACTGTGTAACTTCCATCTATGCGGATGAATGCTGGTTGTGTGGTAGCAAGCATGAATTCCCCCTTTGCAAACAAGGTTCCACCCTGCTTTGCATTTGGATGGCTGACTACTAGGGATGTGCAAATCAATTCAAATTTGAATCAATTCAGCTCAAATCTGGATGATTCAGGTGATTAGAATTTGTACTGAATCACCCCTCAAAAGAGAAATTCAATTCAAATTCAATTTTTTTTTCAAAATTTGATTTGAATTCAATTTGAGAGTAGCTTGGCACCTTTTTAAACCATTCGGGCCCCTGATTGGTTAAAAAGGCATCAAGACACAGTCAAATGGATTCAAATTTGATTCAAATTTGAATCAAATTTTCAGACTGAATTTGAATCTGATTCACATTCCAAATGAATTTTTGGAATTCGATTTGATTTGAATTCAAAATGGATTGAAACATTTAAGAGAATTTATTTAAGAGAACGTCTTCTTTACTATGACCCCCACTGCCAACTGAGGTCATCTCGAGTTGCTGCCAGCTTGGCTGGTGGCCACATGGGGATGGGCCTTATCAGTTGCTGCCCCAAGATTGTGGAATGCGCCCCCTACTGAAATACAATCCTCCCCATCTCTGGCAATTTAAAAACAAAACAAAACATTTGAAAACCCACCTCTTCACACAAGCTTGTTCAGCTTTTTAAATTTTTTAGGTTTCAATCTGTTTTTGACTTTTAAATTGTTTAAATTGTTTTAAGTTTTGTGTATATTTTTAACTTGTTTTATGTTATTGTTAACCACCTAGAGACAAAAGTTTGGGACGGTGTACAAATTTAATAAATAAATAAATAAATAAATAATTCTTTTCGTGCACATCTCCACTGACTACAGTGGGCCCCACGTTCATATCAAGGAATCTCCAGGTAGGGCTGGGAAAGACTCCTGCCTGAAACTTTTGAGAGCCCCTATAGAAAATCCTGAGCTAGATGGATTAATGGTCTGACTCAGTATATAGCAGCTTGCTATGTTCCTATCTGCAGGATATTCAATATGCAATATGGTTTTCTGTCTGGCTTTTACAAAGAAGACCCAACCTCTCCCAATTTCATCCTCTCATAAATTCAGACCAGAATAATTCATTAAGAAGAGGCAAAATCCTATTAATCAAGCATCCCATTATAATACATTCTGGCAACAACAGGGTAGAATGTGTATATTTGATTCCAAACATTGCGTGGGCAACCTGCATAATAAAGATGCTTGGGAATGCATTGACAGTTGTAAAGTATCAGACTGTTCTGACTAAGCAATCTGGATGCTGTGACAATCATTCTCCTTAATTCCCATTCACAACTGTCTAAATTTGCTTAGGGTTTGCTAGGAGAAATGGCACATTGCCAGATAATTTTGCTTGATAAGCCACAAGTTGGGGAGGGGGATTTGGAGGGTGGTAATAATTAGGGCTGCGCGAAATATTCTCTCGTGTTGATATTCACTTCATCAATAGCACATCTGACACAGCCTGATTCAAATATTCACCTCAGAAAAGTCCCCTGCTATCTGAGCAAAGAGGCACCTTTTTAAAGTGGTGATTCTCTTTGTTGAGCAGGGAGAGAGCAACGCCAGCATTGGAATTCCTGGGTCTCCGATTTGCACAGGCTTAATATGTAACATCTCTCTGCAAAGATTTGACAAATCCAGCTGGTTTTGGACGACAGTACCCATCATCCTCACCCACAATGGCCAACAGTCAAGGATGATGGGAGTTGTGCAGCCCTGGGTTAAACACTTGTTGAGGCCCACAGCCGGCAAAGGACCAACCATCCCAACAGAACCACTATTCTCATTTTGCAGTGAGCATTGAACCCAAGAGCTCAGAGGAAATGCCAGAGAACAGATAGTATGCATGGTCATAAGAACATAAGAACAGCCCTGCTGGATCAGGCCCAAGGCCCATCTAGTCCAGCATCCTGTTTCGCACAGTGGCCCACCAGATGCCGCTGGAAGCCACAGGCAGGAGTTGCGGCCATGCCCTCTCTCCTGCTGTTACTCCCCTGCAACTGGTACTCAGAGGCATCCTGCCTTTGAGGCTGGAGGTGGCCCACAGCCCTCCGACTAGTAGCCGTTCCGACTAGTAGTCGTTGATAGACCTCTCCTCCATGAAGTTATCCAAACCCTTCTTAAAGCCATCAAGGTTGTTTGCTGTCACCACATCTTGTGGCAGAGAATTCCACAAGTGGATTCCATCTTGGCCAGGTTAATTAACCCAATGAGACTATCTTGCCTGAGAGCCCATCCCCAAACTGTCTTCATATACAAGCAGATCCATCACATGCACCCTATAATGTTTGCTATTTTGCTAGTCCTGAGGGAAAGGGTGGGATCTTGTGTGTTGCACCATATGATTCTGTTCTATCTCTGGCTGAAGCTAGCAGCTGTTTCTTTCTCTCAAGACATAAATTTGCAAGGGGGTGTGAGGATTAGTGGATCTCGATCCATCTCAGATTTTCTATATTTGTGTTTTTCTGCTCCGCTTCACTCCAGCCTTACTGGGAATAGCATTTCAGAGACATTCCATGTCAGAAATTCATTAACTAACTTTGCATTTTGATGCTGCGCGTCGAAAAATGCCATCTGCTACACGATGGCTGTGATTTCTAATCTGCTTAAATCCTGCTGAATCCTACCAATGTCACTGAGGCAGGTTGATCCTCTGTTCCCTTTTTTCTCATTATTAGCAAATTAAGATACCAATCCTGCTGTTGATTTCATCATCTAAGTCATTTAAATACTGTATCGGGAATGGAAATAACCTTATTATTGGGCCATGAAATAATTTAGCCATTAACACTAATCTCTATCGGTCCGTAATGGTCTATAAACAGTGCATGTTCCTGAATTCTCCATTGCTCGTATGTCTAAGGTAGTGGAAATATATTTCTTTATCAGATAGTCTTGCTGAAATCTAATTAGATAAAGGCTCCAAAGAGCAGTGGTGTAATATCTTTCCCTCTATCAAATTCACCTTAAATATTCCAGGATAACAGCTGCTTCCTCAAATCACTTTTTCCACAGATGGGGAAAAACACAACCTAATAATTAAAGTTTGCTACCGATTTGTCTTACCATTTACTACCAGAGTCTATTTTTAAAAGTTTCACTTCTAAATCCAATCGAGGGCAGAAATAGGAGTAGGAGACGCTCCTGTTGATGCTTGAGAAATGAACCCAAGATAAGAGACAAGTCCCTGCCCTGAGGAGCATGCAGTTGAAATTTTGACAAGGGAGGGAGCAGAAGGAGGAAAGAGGGCAAAGGCAAGGGCAACAGAGGAAGGAAATGCATCCATTCACTTGCAGGCAATTTGGCCATTTCCAAGACCCATTGCTAGCTTTTCTAGGAGCAGGGAGTCTCAAATTAAGGGTGGGAAGGGAACCTGTGTGTTGGATAAAGAGGCTGCCAGCAGGTGGCACTGTGGGAAAGGAAGTTAAGGAGTGTCAGACCCGATGGCCATGAACTTAGAAGTGGGACCAAAGGAATGATGATGGTGAATGTCTGTAAGCCCGTCCCTCTATGGTAAGTCTGTGAGACACTCTGGGGGACTTCTATGTATTTCCAAAGCCATTTCTCTCTCCAGTTAAGTTCCCTAGCAAGAGAGAAGCCCATGGTGGGCCCAAGCACCATTTCAGATTTCAGCAGGTGTGGGAATGGCGGAGCTTTCCATGGGAGGGGTGAGATTCACCTCTACATTTAATGGCAAGCTCTTACCTTAGACTGAATTGCAAACAACTGTGTGTTTTAAGAGCATTTGCTGTAGAGACTGGTTGAAGGTGGTAATATCTATGGCAAGGTCACCCACACCGGACAATTATCTATGTTTCAAAATACAACGTTTGCTGCCTTTGGCATGCTGCTCACGTCATGCGTATGCCCAATGAATGGTTTGTAACAACAGATACTAATGACGCTTTTTCACGCAACTGCCAGAAGGGTAGTTGAAGAGCCCAGCCTGGGTAGCAGAGCTGCGAACACTCCTGGTTTGTAGCTGATGTGCTTGCAAACATTAAGCTAAGAAGTGTAGAGAATGATTGTGTGCAGGGCAGCAGCTGAGTAGGATGGCTTTTCCTCCTCCCTTGGTAAAATGCTGGGGATGGAAACTGGGGAAACATGCTCATCCTACCCGCACAGGATCATTCCCCCCACCTCCTACCTTAACATAAGAACATAGGAAGCTGCCATATACTGAGTCAGACCATTAATCTATCTAGCTCAGTATTGTCTTCACAGACTGGCAGCGGCTTCTCCAAGGCTGCATACAGGAATCTCTCTCAGCCCTATCTTGGAGAAACCAAGAAGGGGCCTTGAAACCTTCTGCTCTTCCCATCTATTAAGGGGAATCTCTTAAAGTGCTCACACATCTAGTCTCCCATTCATATGCAACCAGAGCAGCCCCTGCTTAGCTAAGGGGACAAGTCATGCTTGCTACCACCAGACAAGCTCTCCTCATTGCAAGCACATGACTGAAAACCGGGCATATGCTTGGCTCTCCTAACCTGCTGGCGGTCATGTGGACAAGCCCAGTGTGTGTACAGCCAGTAACTGACATTGTCTTCAGAAACGATGTATTTATTTATTTTTACACTCAGACCCCACTCTTCCTCCAAGGAGCCTAGATCTCTGTACAGGGTGACGTTTATCCTCACAACCACCCTGTGAGGTAGGTTAGGCTGAGAGACACATAACTGGCCCAGAGTCATGCAGTGAGCTTCATGGCTGAATGGGGATTTGAACTCGGATCTTGCTGGTCCTAGTCCAGCACTCTAACCACTACGCCATGCTGGCTGTCATAAAGTGTCAGCCACTGGTCAGTACAGCTCCAACTTGTGCAGCAGCCTATCTCCAAATCCCCTGCTGCTGCTGTTGTTATTGTTGTTGTTGTTGCTGTTGTTGCTGCTGCTGCTTCACAAAGGCAGCACCACTCTTACATACCGTTGCACAACTGCACAATGCACACTGCCCCCACTATCCCTTTCCCCCCCAATAACACTGGACCAGCATCATTACATATGAATCCGACCATAAACTTGGTCCACTGTGGAAAATGTCCTCCAGTATTCTTCTCTTTCCCATTAAAGCATCCTTCTCTGGGTCAATCGGGCTCCTTTAAAAGGTGAGTGATGGGCCAACCGACATCTTCTATGGGGTGGACTTGGCACACAGTCTGCCAGTTACCAACCACTGTGCTAAAGCCACTTTAAGAGATTGCGTGGAGTGGTTTACATTGCTAGGAGTGAGTGCAGAGCAATTTAGAAACTGTAAAATTCATCTGGCAGAACACCGAAATATGACAGGAGCACTTTAGAGCAGCAAACACAACAATGAAAACGTCGGCAAGGAAGATATACTAAGCAAACCTGTGGTAATCTGTTAATTACATACATAATGTTCCGATGTGGGTACTGCTTGCCAGTTATGTGCTAAAATTAACGTGATTTTGTTCACTTAAGCTTACAATTTATAATCATGCATTTTGATCAAATGAGGCAACTGGATCACATTTGGAATAGGTTACAAAAACAGTAGACAGGGAAAGATGCACAGGTTGGCAGGATATTATCAGACTTCAACATGTCATCCCTGCATGTATTAGGGCAAAGATGTAAAAATGCTACTCTGAATTCGGAGACTCTGAAAAGAGTGAATCAATTTTTATAGATTATTAAAGTGTTCAGCAGCTCAATAGGTTGATTCAAAAACATCAACACTACTTTTGTGCATGGGGTAATAACTCTTTAGTAGCGTGCTCACAATACTCACAAACTTGTGCTCACAAGTTAGTCATCCATTCAGCATTTACAAGCAAATATATCGGGGGCCAAAAAACTTTGGTGGTGGGCAAGAGTTTCATATGTGTCCTGAAAACTCCTGCTCAGAAAAGAGCTGGTCTTGTGCCACAAACATGAATTGTCCCCTTTGCTAAGCAGGGTCTGCACTGGTTTGCACTTGAATGGGAGACAATGAGGCATTTCACATGATTGCTGTGAAGCACCTCAATGTGGTCTGCGGGGAGAGTGGGTTTAGCCCGCTCTCCCCTCAGGTGAGCAGCCACTCGTAGCTGGGCAACCAGATTGGCTGCCAACACAGCTGCCGGCTCCATCAAGGAGCCAGCGGGGGCTACAGGGATTGGGGGCCATGTGGCCCCCAGAAGTTCCAGGATGCCCCAGGCGAGGGCGCGGAACATCCTGGAGAGCCCCCGAGTTTGGGAGGCTGCTTGCAGCCTCCCGGTTGGGGCTCTACTCATGTGGCACCGCGTGCCGCAGTGACACATGAGCAACCAAATGAAGTTAACAGAGCGCTTGCTCCGTTAACTTCATTTAAGGAGAGGGGGAATTAGGCAGGCTAGCCTCCTTGGGAGCACCAGGCTTGCCTGTGAGTCCAGTGGTTCCCATGATCCCTGGAAAGTGAGCTAAGCTCCCTTATCTCACTTTCCAGTGATCGTGGGAATAGACTCTATATGTGAGCGTGGTAAGATATTCCACTTAGGGGATTGGACCACACTGGGAAGAGCGTAATCTTCTTGCTTGCACACAGAAGGTTCCACGGTCTCTCCCTGGCATCTCCAAGACAGGGCTGAGACTGCTGCCTGTAACCTTGGAGAAGCCAATGCCAGTCTGTGCAGACAATACTGAGCTAGATGGACCAATGGTCTGACTCAGTATCTGACAGCTTCCTATGTCCCTATGTTTTCTAAAGGTTTACACAACCATTGTGAGGTGGGTTGGAGCCCAAGTGACCTTGTAAGAAGGACACGATCAGCATCTTTGTACCAGCATACAATCATGACTGTTACAAGTCTACAGCTCAAATCATCAAGCTCCATAGAAAGGTCCCCAAGGTCTGGGGTGCATTCTCATCATGCCCTTCCCTGCCACCAGACTGGAAAAACCTCGGGATGTCAGCAGCTGCCCTCCCATTGGCCACAAAGGAGCAGGAGGTGGACACAGTCCTGCAGAAGATACTCCAGCTTTAGGAGCATAGAGTGCGTTTCGAAGGTTAGTGCATTCATGGACAGCAGCCACTCTGCAGGTGGTGAACTTCACATGCAGATCAGGGTAGCTCACCTCCGACCCCAATTTTGATGGTTGTGGGAAACTGCATGTCAATTAATCAAGAGTTGGTTGGCATTTACTGCCAGCAGGATAGAAGCTAGTTTCTTTATTAATCCATTAAATGTATTCTTCACTTTTTCAGCCTGGGCAGGCTCCCAAAGTGACCTGCCATTTAAATAATAATGTAAAGATACAGTATTCAGGTGGAGATGTTTATGCCTGGCTGCAGATGGACTTGGGAGGCGGCTGATGTTCAGGATGCAACATCTCATTTGGTCTGCAGTCTTCTGGTCCCTGGTAGTTGGTGCTGTAATCCCAAAGTCCTGGGCTCCTCACCCTGGAGGGAGGAGATAGTAGGGAAAGCAAGATGGATGTTTCCCCCAACCCCAAGCTGCTCTTGTGATGTAAGAATGGAGGAATAATGGCATGACCCAGATATTCAAGAACTGAGTAAGCTGGGAATAGGAGGATATGCACTCAGTGGACATGCTCTAACACCCCCAGATTTAGTTTCTCTTTCAGGACATGAGCTCTGAATATAGGGGCATTTAGGCTATCTGGAACCCTTGTGGTTCCAGCGTTCTAAATCTCATGGAGGAAGTACCCTTAGGTTCAGCACTGCCCTCTTTCAGACAAACACTGAACTTGGAACACCACGTTCCTTTAAAAAAAATTAGCAGACAGGATGAACAATTTTAACAAACATACACTAAGATATAGAATCTTAGAACGGATTAAAAATTACATCTTTCAGCATTGTTCTCCCTCAACTTTATGGAATATATAAATACCCATCCCATTTCTCAAAGCAAATTACTCCCCCCCCCACACACACACACTTTAGGTAAGCGAACAAAATAAACCAAAGAATAAATAAACAAAATGAACAAATCAAAAGAAAAGAAAAGACTAACAACAGAATCATTCCGACCACTAATTTCTACAAAAGTGTCTTTCTCAATCTAAGTTCCTTATCGAGAGGGCATGAATAATTGTTGCCACTGAAGGACATGCCTAGCCAGTTCATTCCCATTTCCTTTGCATTAGAGACAGTGTCTCCAGTTACTGAGGGAAGGAGAGCCTCATGTGAGAAGAAGTACACTGGTGCTACCCACCATACGCGCTCCCATGGTTTTTCTCACCCCATTTCCTCTTCTGTGTCAGGGGTTCCCAACTTGTGGTCCTCCAGCTGTTGCTGAACTACAACTCCCATTATCCCTAACCAGAATACATTGTAGTTGGGGATGATGGGAGTTGTAGTTTATCAGCATCAGGAGTACCACTGGTTGAGAACACCTGTTCTATGTGATTCCTCTGTTCCTGTGGGGAAAGAGTCATGAAGGAGTGGGAAGGAATCATGAAGAAGTGACTCCCACATCACAGTTCATAAGTGTGACACATGGCCACATATGTATGATTGCTCTAACCTGGTGCACTTCAGTCAGCAGTGCAGTATATACCTAGCCAGTTCAGTTGCATAGGACAAGCATCCTACCCAGCTATGGGTAGGGGTGTACACAAACAATTTGGTAGTACACAGTTCGGCTTGAATTCAAATCGGCTCGAATTCAGATCGAATTTGAGCCCAACTGCGACTTTTGGTTTGTGCCCTCCCAATTTTAAGTCATGTGTTAGCAAAAAGCTTAGATAGGAGGAGGGGACTGTCTGTGCGGTAGTTGCTGGGCAAGATGGCTTTCTGTCCATCCTTGATAAAATACAGGGTAGGATGGAGCCATCCTACGCAGCTCACAGACAATCACTTGTCCTACATGTTTTGTTGGACAAAAGCTGGCAATGAAAATACAGATCAAAGGTGACAAGACCTGACAATAGTGAGTGGATCACGAATGAATCCACAGAGTACAATGCATCTCTGTGGGCCCTACAATGAATGGACCCACTCTTTCTCCCCTCCCCCCATGCAACTTGCTAACAGTTTTCAAACGGAACTTTATGAGGGATCAGTGCCTAGAATTTTTCTACCAGGAGGAAACAAAGAAGATTCTGCAGCCACAGAACATAATTCCAATTTGCATAATTATATTAATTCGAAACCATCATGCCACCCAACAAATTGTTCAGTCATAAATGGCTTCTCCCACTTAATTCCAAATAGCTTTATGGGGCATAATCTTCTTCAGAGCAGAAGCTATGCATGCTGAATGTTGAGAAAGCTTGTATGTGTGACATTACCTCTATCTGCAAACTTTTCTGGGGTTCATCTGCCTCTGGAGAACAGTAATAGTTTTGTTATGTCAATATCATGTGCCTTCTTTCTCTCGCACTGGTACCAGCTAAATTCATCTGTGAGCACAATCCAGCTCTGTATAGGATTCTTTGGTGGTGGCCAAACCCATTCTTTAAACTACATTTGTTGTCTTTGTACTGACAATGAGGTTGAGTGCTTTTCAGAACACCTTTGGAGAGACTCTGATTGAAACTCAGTGCTATTCAATTAAATCCTAAGCACCCTGCATCTCAGCCTACATATTTTGCTGCAACATTTCATGAGCTCAGGCCTCAAATTGCTCTGTGAACCTGGGATTCTTTTCCACTTCTCTGGGCTCCACCATGGCCCCACCAGATGCCTATGGGAAGCCACACAACCAGGAGAAGAAATCATGCCCTCTTTCCTGCTGTTGCTCCCCTGCAACTGGCATTTAGAGGCATCTTGCCTCTGAAGCTGGAGGTGGCCTATAGCCATTAGGGCTTGTAGTCACTGATAGACTTGTGCTCTATGAATTTGTCTAAGCCCCTTTTAAAGCCATCCAATCAGGCCACCATCATCACATCCCATGGCAGAGAATTCCACAAGTTGATTATGCATTGTGTGGAAAAGCACTTCATTCTGTTGGTCCTAAATTTCCTGACCATTGTTTCATGGAATGACCCCTGGTTCTTGTGTTTTGAGAGAGGGAGAAAACTTTCTATCTATCAACCTTCTCCACACCATGCATGATTTTATAGACCTCTATCATGTCTCCCCTTAGTTGTCTTTTTTCTAAACTAAAAAGCCCCAGGTGTTTTAGCCTTGTCTTGTAAGGAAGGTGCTCTAGACCCCTGATCATCTTGGTTGCCATCTCTGAACCATTTCCAATTCACATTGGGAAGAACCCTGACATTTGGTTAATTCCTCTTTTTTCAAAATTTCAGCGCCATCCCTAGTATGTTGTGTTTGACTCAGTAGAAGAGTCAGAGTTCTCATCCAGCAGGATCTCACACTCCATATCTGTAATTTTGCACCCAGAATCCTCAGTCTAATGAATGTTAGTTCCCCAACTGTTATCTGAGCCCACTTGCACACTACCAAGTTTTGTGCTTTCTGGATTCCCAGGCAGAGAAACAATGAAAAGGAAAAAAGAAATAAGGTTTAGGAGTATTGGAGGATCTGAGACAACTTCAACTTGCCATTTAAAAAACATGTACTTTGGGCAGGTTTGCAGCAAGTCAGCACTGAGGTTAGGGATGGGCGAACTGATTCAAATTCGAACCAGTTCAACCTTGAACAGGCCTGGTTTAAGGGCTTGATGTCGAGCCAGCCTCAAACTTAATCTACCCCAGTTTGGCTCGAGATTACACCCGAACCAGCTTGAACTTGAACCAAACCAGGGGTGGTGGTGTTCGGGGGTGCACAAAACCGAACATGCCCGGTCCGGTTCGAGTCCAAATAGGACTCAAACCAAACCAGGTAAACCAGTTTTGTGCACACTCCTAACTGAGGTAGATAGAACCAGAAGTAGACTTATGTCAGAAAACTGAGGCCATCTTTGCACACAACAGCAAACTGTGCATCCAACAAACCCACAATTTGCTTCCATTCCTCCTGCGCACTCCCAGACGAGTCCAATCTGGACTCGATTGCAAGTGCACTTCTGTGCAGGCTTCCTTCAAAATACGAAGGAAAGCCACAGCAGCCAATTGAGTAGAAGGGAGGGACAAGCTTCCTACCCTCAACACTGTGCCTCAATTTGGATGAAATGATGCTACTTTTTGACCCAAAGTTTCAGCAGTGAAACTTAAAAGGTAAATGAGGGTTCCAATTCAGGTTTGCAGGACTACAACAGATCCGTTGTTCGGTAATGAAACCACAGGTTCATGCATTTGGGTGACCAAATTCTTGAACCTCTGCCACAGTTGCCTCCGGTTCCAGGTTATGACTGAAGAAGGCCTGAGCTGTGGGTAGTGGTACCAGAGAGTGGAAGTCCAAAGGTCAGGACTGAGAGAGTCAGGAACACCAGGGCCAATCAAGTAGATTTAAGGCAGGAAATTGGGAACCATGTACATGCCCAGTGTAAAGTAAAATAAATCCATCAGGAACCAGAGAGCAGAGACAGGAGTCAAAGAGTAAGAGTGTGCAAGAGGTCAAAGCTGAGTATCCTTCAGGACAGAGGGTTGAAGAAGAAGCCAGGATTCAAATTATTGCCAAAGGTCAAGCCAGAGCAGCGGCCAGAAGCCAAGAGGTCAAACAGGAAAGCAAGAGCCATGGACTGGCCAGAGATCACACCATCGAGACAGGAGAAACAGCCAGCACCGCCAACTTATGAATTGCCCCTTCCCTCATGGAAGAGTTTGGTCTTTGGCCATTCTCATTCCTGGCCAAACTCATGTCCTGTGACCTGGAGGCCATACCATGTACTAAACCCCTTGCACTGATGAGAGATCCACCAGAACCAAACCATAAATTAACCCACCTACTGCCTTCAGTAGATAAATCACGTGTGATGAATTCTCTCTTTAGTGCTGCTCCACTCGGAGTTTGCAAAATCTCCTTTTGAGATATGCTGAGGGCATAGTCTGGAAATGGAAAGTTGCAAAAGCCTTCCTCAGTGGTACACCCCTAATATTAACCAGATACTGTGAGAGGCTTCGATGTTTCTTATAATGGCGGTACCAGGATGAGAACTTTGAAGACCATACCACAGCAGCGTCTCTACTAGCATCCTGTTCAAGGAGCCGATCTCTAATATTTTCTCTCCTCCAAGAATTAAGTCCCCCCACTGGAGGCAAGGAGCTCAACTGTAGGATGTGAGACAAACATTTAGTCCTCTTTTGTGTCAGCAAAACACCCTGCAACTCTGAAGCATTCTTTGGCTACCAAATGACCAAGGCCTTGGTGTGTGATTAGCAGCGACAAATGAGAGTCAATGCTCTTCCCGTTCTCCATCTCCAAATCACCTTCCGCACAGCTCACATAAGGCCAAGATTGTCTTTACAGATAGATTTCCCCCCACCAATCTCTCCAAGGTTTCCAGTTCAGTAATACCACAAGCTCTTAATGCAGCTGCAGTGCGCAAGGGTGAGAAAGGTAAGTGGAGCT
The DNA here is from genome assembly GCF_027244095.1 of Hemicordylus capensis. Lineage (NCBI taxonomy): Eukaryota > Metazoa > Chordata > Lepidosauria > Squamata > Cordylidae > Hemicordylus > Hemicordylus capensis. Next base: position 21,848,404 of record NC_069664.1, on the reverse strand, counting down.
CATAATTCCCTCATTTGCATTCTTTACTTCTCTGAAATGGAATTGTTAATGACTTTTCTAGCGAATGGGACATGATCAGCCAACATAAAGCTTGTAGATTCTCGGCTGGAAAAGGGAGCTGAGGTGGCATCTGTCAGAGATGTGGATGACTTGCACATTGGGCTTTTGAGGTGACTAATCATCTGGCTTTCAATCAATTAAGTGCCAATACAACTGAACCTTAGCAAAACCTCAGTCCAGGTTCCCATTGGAGGTTACAGAAAAGACATCGCAGAATGCATTCATGAGATTTTCTGGTGCTGGTGGTGATGATGACACCTCTGGCAGGGACTCACTGATTGCCCTGGTGTCACAGTGGTTTTCTAGCTGCCTTTGAGGAGCTGTTCTGACCCTGCTTGAGAGAAAACAGGGTCACTAGTTAGATGGACCCATAGTCTAGCTCAGAACAGCAGCTTCCTATGGGAGCTGCCATACTGAGTTAGACCATTGGTCCATCTAACTCAGTATTGTCTACAGAGACAGGCAGTGGCTTCCCTAAGGATGCAGGCTCAGGTCTCTCTCAACCCTATCTACACTGGCTGATTGTGGACCATAATTGATGATGATGATGATGATGATGATGATGATGATGATGATGATGATGACGATGACAACGACCCTATTTGGAGATGCCAGGGAGGGAACTTGAAATGTTCTGCATTCAAGCATGCAGATGCTATACCCTTGAGCTATGGACCCATTCCCTAAGGGGAATATCTTACAGTGCTCACACATGTAGCCTCCCATTCAAATGCAGGCTAGAGCAGACCCTGCTTAGCAAGGGGGCAATTCATGCACAAGACCAGCTCTCCTCCCATATGTGTACTGTATGTGTGTATTGACTGTAAATTTGCTTGCTGCTAGCATTTTACCATTATTCCACTAATCTTTTTTTATTTATTCACTGTTGTATCATTGTTTTATTTCTTCTTTCGTTCAGCTGCTTTGGAAATTCAGATTTAGAAGCAGGATCAACTTTTTAAAATAAATAAAGCAAAATAAAATATGAATGCTTCAGCCAGCTTCCAGTTCATGCGCCATACAAGTACCTCACTGATCCTTTACCCAAGCGTATATCTGCGGCGGTGTTTTTTTTTAAACAAGTTCTTTGTCAACTGCTGACAGATAACCATTGCTGACAATGAATCAGCCTCCAACACATTTTGTCTAGTTTTGCTACATATGGCAAAAAAAGAAGATGATGAAGAAGATAGTGGTCCAGGGAACAGATCCTGACAGCAATTTTTGAGAAGCAGTCTGTTAAAAATTGCTCCTTGTCAACTTCTGCCATTCTTCACAATCAGTTTTGCGAAATCAAGGGTTTTCCCCTCACCTCTCTTACATCTCCGGATCAGTGATATGGTAAACAACAGCAAGAAGGTGATTATTTCTAGTGCAGGGAGAACCAAATCCTGCATTAATGGGTGCCACTGGGTGCTCTAGGTATTTTGCCACCAAGGCTGCTCTTCAGGGTGAGACGCTGAGCAGTTGCGCAGGGTACCTACCTGAAAGGGGCACTGAGCTGAGCTCGATGACCCAATAGCTGCCTTCCCGCCCCCCGCCCCCCGCAGTTCTCGTGTCCAATTCGGATGAAATTGAATACCTCCCCATCTCTCTCCCCACCTCTCCCCCTGCTCTCTCATCTCACTGACTACAGAGAGGAGGGGCAATTGGTTGCCGGGGCTTCCTTCTTTAATGAAGGACAGCCCTGGCATCCAATAGGACATAATGCTGGCACCACGTACCTGGAGTTAAAGGTGGCAAAACCCATGACAAACCAAAGGTACAAAAGGTAGTATAGATAGGGAAACCACAGGTCCATTTCTTCACTAAACGGTGGTTGCCCACTTTCAGACGTACCGTTTCTGAAGCCAGAGGTGAAGGGACCTCTGGTTTCATGTTACGTGGGGAAGCAGCCAATGTTTGTTGAGTGTACTGCCTGCAATGAGCTAGGGAGAATCTAGCAGAACAAGGAAAGAGCTTTCTCTGCCCAATTCCTCTCTTATGGTTCAAGAGACAGCTAGGTTGGGGAAAGGATGAAGGCAAAGGGGAAAGAAGATTGAAGAAGCAGCCTCAGAAGGCCAGAGAGATTTCTGGTGGATCCCAAAACTGGAGCAGAAGACCACTGGTAGCAAAACAGCAATTTATTGAAAAGTAGCTTGGGCCCAAGGTATTTAAAAGAACGCCTTCTTCATGAACCCTACCACCTATCATTCATCCATCCATCCATCCATCCATTCATTCGATTTCTATACTGCTCTTCCAAAAATAGCTCAAGGCGGTTTACACAGAGAAATAACAAATAAATAAGATGGATCCCTGTCCTAAAAAAGAAACACAAGATAGACACCAGCAACAGCCCCTGGAGGTACTGTGCTGGGGGTGGAGAGGGCCAGTTACTCCCCCCCTGCTAAATAAAAAGAATCACCATGTTAAAAAGTGCCTTGTTGCCAAGTTAGCAGGGCTATTAAGATCATCAGGGGAGGTCTGGTTATGCCACTGGCTTGGTTGGTCGTGTCTCAAAACCGAGTATGTTCTAAGCTTGCCCCGGGACTTTGGGACGTGCTCCCTAACAATTGGCACCTCCCTTTCTCTTGATGATTTAAAGAAAAATCTGAAAACATACCTGTTTTATCAGAATTTGTAGTTTTAAAGTTTAACATTTTAGAGTTTTTATCTTGTTAATGTTTTAATGACTTGTTAATGTTTTAATGACTGCTGTGTTTTAGATTGTAAATGCCCTGAGATTTGTACATGGTGCAGTATAGAAATGTGTGAAACAAACAAACAAACAAACAAACAAACAAATGTTCCATCTACCAGCCTCATGCCGGGAGAGGCATTTTGCCTCACCCCACATTTGTAGAGGCACAAGGCCGGGAGAACTGGTTCAGGCCTTTGATGGTTGTGGGGACCAGCAAGGCTTGGCAGCCATTGCTGCTTGCCTGTCCTCCAGGGGCCTCAGACTTTGCAGAAAGGCTCTGAGGAAGGGGCTATGTGCCCCTAGCTGTGGCATGAGTGTTTGGCTGCATGGGTGGCAGATTTGGCAGCATTTTCCCAAACACACCCACCACGGTGAGGGGTTCTAGCATTAGGGGCACTTGGTGGGCCTGATCCCTTGCCGTGGCTCCTTTGCTACCCTTGGGGGGTTGCTGGGTTTCTTGGTCAGGGGTAGAGAGCTGGTCTTGTGGTTGTACACACAGCTTGCCCTGGTGTCTGCCCAAGTCTGCATTTGGGTGGGCAATTATGTGCAGTGTTGTCGGCTATTCTTAAGGGGCTAATTACTAAGGTTTCCCTTTGTACCCCTCCATGTTTTTGCTGCTTGGCCATAGGTTGGGGTACGCCCCATTTCTTGGTTGCAGAGTCTTAGGGTACCTGGCTGCTGAATTTTTAGGGAGGGGGTTGCCGTGGGCTTTTGTGTGTGGTACATTCTTCCTTCAAGCGGGGTATGGTGCCTAAAGAGGCAAAAGATCTTTAGCGATGCCCCCCAAACCCCCAAAGTTTCCAATCTGGGGGCTTTTGGAGGGAGTGGGAAAGAGCCACAAAATGACTCTGTGCTACGAAACGGCAACCAGAAATGATATCAGAAGTCATTTCCGGCCACTCAGGAACCACGGATAAGTAAAAATAGCCCCTTTTTAATCCCACAGATAAAGAAACCGGACCCCTATGACCCGACCAGGGATACACAAAATGGATAAATGACCATGGATACACGGATACACAGATGAAGAACACGTGATAATGAGGGTCTTCTATAATGACTGAATGTGGCTTCTGACACAGAGACATTGCACAGTGCCTGCCTTCTCGACTACCTGGGTGAATTCCTTAGTGAGTCAAGAGCTCTTGTGTGCTTTGTTAGTTAGGCACAAGGGCTACTGAAGCTCTGATAAATTTCTCTGAGAGGGGCTACATCTGAAAGGGAGAGGAGAGAAGAAGAACAGCACAAGCCCTTTCTATGATTGTTTCATCCTGCCCGTTTGCCTTTGACTGTTACTGATCCTGGGTCTTCTCGAGTGATAATTCTCCTGGGTCGCAGGATCAAGTGAAGCAATTTAGAATAAATTGTGTTCACTTCATACTTTTGCATTAAACTCTGAACCTCTGGAGCTCGGCAGTACTGAAACCATTGGTGATGTACACTCAAGGGGATTTGCATTTATTTATATCTATTGCCGTCTGCCAAGTCTAACCTGCTGAGGGCAGGGGGAATGGAGATGGTGGGGGGGCAGACTCACCCCCTCAATTTTTCTTGGCCATGTTTGAGCTTTTGAGTTTAGTGGTGGGATACAATGATGGAATAACAATGGAGGATGATGTCCTTTGTTCAGTCAAGGTGAAAACCGACTTGCATACAAGGGGCCTTCCACATCAGATTTAACTGATAAAGTTTTGGAGAATGAGCTTTTTTACATTACTTTTTTTTTTAACCTTGCCTTTACATGCAGAACCTGAGAGCAACTGAACATGGTTTTATTGATGCCTTTATTACTATTGATATTGATTGTGCTTTTATATTTCATGTTTCTTTTTTGTATGCTGCCATGGTATCTTTGCACGAAGGGTGGCACAGAAAAATTGTTCATAAATAAGATGTGCAGCAGCAGCAGGAGACAGCTGAGTGTTCTCTGGGATGCATTTGCAGGTACCCTAAGCTACAGCAAGACCTGGTCTGTGTGAACTGGTCTTGCCAGTCTATAACACTTCCCAGACTCCTCTGCTGCGGCACAGAGATGTGCAACTAAGACAATTGATTCAGCACAAAAGGAGTTCCTTGATGCCAAAAATGTGCCTCAAAATTACCCTAGATAAGCATCAACATTCAATTCCATGGGAGTAGTTCTTTGCTTGGATTATAGAGACAGAGACCCCCACCCAATCTCTTCAGCTCTGATTCTGACTCACTACTGATTCTGCTGATGGCATGGTAGAAGAACATTCCATTGACTTGACTCAGAAGTTTCTGGCTGTAGAAGTTTCTTAGACTCAGAAGTTTCTTAGCAGTGTGGTGTAATGGCTAGAATGTTGGACTAGGATAGGGGAGACCAGAATTCAAATTCCTGTTCAGCCATGAAACTCACTGACTCTGGGTTGGTCACTTACCATGCAGCCTAACCTACTTGACAGGCTTGTTGTGACAACACACATAACCACATGCACCACTCTGGGCTCCTCATAAATGTAAATATAAATGTGAATATAAATATAAATGTAACAATAAATAAATGAAAATAAACTGGGCCATCCCCAAAGCACAACATCAGAAGTGCGCTCGTACTGGAGCCAAAGATTTAATAGAGGTTAAATGTTCATATCAGGACCCAGTGTCACTGGCATAGCATATAGAAGGAAATTAGTATTTGGTTCCATCCCTAAAGACTGCAGTCCCCAGGGTTATGAATCCTCTAGCCTTGGCATGTCCTAAATTAACTTTATTTGAAGACATACAAGCAAAACAAAAAAAGGGACCGAATTAACAATCAAGCAATATTTATGAAACACACAATGAGTACACCCAATAAGTGTTCCCTTAAATCTAAATTAAATCTATATTTAATTCATTTCCTATTGTCAGTCAGAACTGGACTCGCTGGATTGGCATTCATCCAAATTTCATGCTTCTTCTTTGAACCACGCTTATCTAAAATGTCCTTTTTTTCTTATTCCTTTTACATTTGGCATGTTGCTGATTTTAAGAATTTAGAAGAAAGTGGCACCCTGCAGACGGGAAAAGACATTTTTTTCCCATTTTTCTATTAAGCTCCCCTCATTCTGTCTGCAGACTGATTCAGTCAAGATGACTGCAGAAGGACATTTTGTGTCTCATCTGAGTCAAGCAGGGTCCGCTTTGGTTTGCATTTGAATAGGAGACTACATGTGAGCACTGTAAGATATTCCCCTGGGATTGGGTCACTCTGGGAAGAGCAGCTGCATTCTTGCATGCAGAAGGTTCCAAGTTCTCTCCCTGACATTGCCAAGATAGGGCTGAGGGAGATTCCTGCCCACATCCTTGGAGAAGCCACTGCCAATCTGGGAAGACAATACTGAGCTAGATGGACCAATGGTCTGACTTGGTATATGACAGCTTCCTATGTTCCAATGAGGTGTTCTCCAAACTAGGACCCCTAGAATTCAGGAGTGGAGACAGGGAGGGCATTATGTTGGCCAAACTAGAAGAGAAGTAACTGTAATCGAGCAGACATGTGCAAGGAACCCAAGCCATCCTGGGTCTGATCCAAACCCTCCATCTCAGAAGCCACTGCAGTGTAGTTTGTTTCTGTTTCCTTGCAGTGTCCCGGTATAATGATGTCACTGCCTAGTACCAGTCTTTAATCCTCATCTTGAATCATGCCAACTGGGGAGTCAACCAGCCTTATTCTTGTCACCACACTTCAAGAATCAAGAAAAGGTTGCATCAACAGACTCCCTCCCACCATCATGGCATATCTTTGCATAAAGAAGCCAAGCAGATTTCTGTGATTTGTCTGCCCCTCTGGGAACTGTACCTCCATCTGTAGCTGGATGAAAAACAAATGGGGGGAAATCCAAACTGTCAGCGCTTACTTCCATTTGCTCTTTTTCTTTTCCTTAGCCGAGAAATAATTTTTCTCCCTCTCTCATCATGGGCCATCCCATGAAACTGAAAGTCAGGAAATTTAGGACAGACAAAAGGCAGTACTTTTTCACACAGTGCATAATTAATCTATGGAATTCTCTGCCATGGGATGTGGTGATGTCCACCAGCTTGGATGGCTTTAAAAGGGCTTAGACAAAATCATGGAGGACAGGTCTATCAATGGCTACTAGTCTGGAGGCTATGCACTACCTCCAGCCTCAGAGGCAAGATGCCTCTGAGTACCAGCTGCAGGGGAGCAACAGCAGGAGAGAGGTCATGCCCTCACCTCTTGTCTGTGGGCTTCTCAGAGGCATCTGGTGGGTAACTGTGTGAAACAAGATACCGGACCTGATAGGCCGTGGGCCTGATCCAGCATGACTATTAAGAACACAGGTTCTTAATAATACATCAGTGTATTATTCTTAATAATACATCAGGATTTGAAGCTGACATCCCCCAAACCACCCTGTGTTGACCTCCAGTGGTACCATGTGGCCATGACTCACAAAATAAACCATTATCACCTTACTTTTGCAAAAGAAGCATTCAGGATTCCCACTCCCACCCCTCTGGAGAGAGAGAGATGCTATAAGGAAGGCTTTATTAAAATGACTCTCTTCTAACGGGACTTGGAGCTTATCTTTCTGTCCTGAAGACACAATTAAAAATATGTACCTGAGTAAAGGAACAGATGGACTGCAGTTGTTTTCCTGCTATTGCGTTCTTTTGCGATACCTGCCAAATTAGTTTTATTTCCAGAACAGCGGCAGTATCCAAGTGTGTTTGAAAGTGGGGGTGGGGGGTCTCTGAAATCTTGCCAGCAGAGCCTTCTCCAACTCCACTTGGTGGAACACGATACACTCTTTGAGAGAGTGAGAGGACAGAGCTGGGAAGCAGTAACTGGACAATCTCCCAACTGTGGCTGCTTTCTCTTTATGTAGTATGGTAGTTCCAGTCCACGCAGCTGCTTTTTGACTCGTGCCCAACAGGAATACAGCATGTTGATTTTCAGGGATGCTTCTGAAATGTCCCTTATCAAAATTTCTACTTCGATTGTAGCCTTCTAAGAAGTTATTGCTACTAAAAAGTATTTACATACTGCTTTCCAACGCCCCCCCCCCAAAAAAAGTTCTGAAAGTGGTCACATAGCAAAAAATCTGAGAAAACTGTTCTCTGTCCCTAAAGGACTCATCATCTAAGTAGTTAAACAAAACACATAATATCTAGACATGGGCGAGAAGAATATTCTCCAGCCAATGTTTCCCCCAACAGCATTCACCTGGAGGGGAGGAGAATGCTTAAGGGAATTATTCTCCAATTTGGGGAATACTTTGGGGGCATATTCTCCCCAAGTCTAATGATATCATTATTTCACCAGGTCTCGTACTATGAGCAGTTTTGTGATGCTGATGCAACATTCTGGATGGATTTTAAACAAACAAACAAATAAATAAATGTGACTCAATGGCATTTGGAGGCTTCGTTCAGCAAGCCTGATAAAGCACCTCACCTTTCCTTAGGAAGTAGCAATGTAGAAAGTGTGGATGTAGAAAGATACCCTGTATGGTATCAATTATACAGATTCTCTGAGCTGGTAGCAATCAAAAGAAGAGCCATTTCTGCTTTAACAAATGGAATAACTCAAAATAATACAGGTGGCCCTCGTTATTTGCAGGGGTTCTGTTCTCACCTATAGGTGCGAATACAGAAACCGCAGATAATGATACCTTACCCCTATGGGAATCTAGGGGTTAGGTTCTTAACACACACAAAAGGCCCCAAACCCTGAAAACAGTCTAATATTCATCAAAATATGTTTTAAAGGAGCCACAAAATGGCCCTCTGCTATTAAATAGTGGCCGGAAATGACATCAGAAGTAATCTTCAGGTCATTTTCTACCACTCAAAACCTCAGCTAGGTGGGTTTTCCCTATTTTTCTACCTGTGGATAAAGAAATTGTGTCTCTAGGACCCAACCATAGATACACAAAACCATGATACATGAAACGAGGGGCACCTTTATAGGTAATAAGCTTTTGTTAGAGCTAATCAATCTGAATCAAGATCTTCAGAAGAACATAAGACCATTAGTGATGGCTGCCACTTCTTTTGTTAGCTTCAGGAGGAACCACATGAGATTCACAGAGGTCACCTCTGCTCCAGGATGATTCAGGCCCATCAAGGTGGAGAAATTGGGCAAATAGGAAACCAAAGAGCAAATACTGGCCAAATGGAAAGAGAAAACTTTGCAGTTCTTCTTGGCAGTTTCTCCCTCACTATGACTCTTGGTCTCCCAGGATACAAATAATATCTGTGAAACTTGCACTTTGAAAAACCCACTTTGCTTATAAATGGACCCTCAAGCCATAATCATTAAGGATCGTTAGTGATTATGATCCTTATGATCCTAATTCATTAAAGATACTTCCCACATTAAGCCTTTTGCTCCAGCAGAAGTACAGCCTCTCTGCATACAAGAATGTTGTCATGAGATTCTCACATACATCCAGTTTCAGGGGAAAGAAGAGCAGTTAAAGAAAGGCCAGTCTGTTTTTAAAAAGAGAGAGAGAAAAGCCCCCTAAAGAAGGCACAGGAAAATGGCTGTAATTTAGGGTGGTCTTGTGGTAGCAAGCATGACTTGTCCCCTTTGCTAAGCAGGGCCCACCCTGATTAGAATTTGAATGGGAGACTACATGTGTGCAGTGGTGGATTAACGGAGAGGCAGAGTAGGCATCTACCTACGGCAGCAAAATTTGAGTAGTAGCAAATTTTGCTCCTTCTCAAATTTTGCCACCCCTCTCTGTGGGCAACGGAGGCTGCAGCAAGGGTGGATGGAGAGGGCGAGGAGAAAGCTCCCCCCCTTACCTTATCTAAAAAAAGGCAAATCTTTTTTGCTTAAGGTAAAAGGGCGGCAAAAGCCTTTTTGCCTATGGGTGGCAAAAAGCTTAATCCGCCCCTGAATCTGTGAGTACTGCAAGATATTCAAATCAGGGGATGGGGCCACTCTGGGAAGAGCACCTGCATTCTTGCATGCAGAAATGTCCAAGTTCCCTCCCTGGCTCTCTCCCTGGGAGAGACTCCTGCCTGTATCCTTGGAGAAGCTGCTGCCAGTCTGTGTAGACTCTACTGAGCTAGATGGACCAAGGGTGTGACTCAGCATATGGCAGCTTCCTATGTTCCAAATAAGATAGGGGATCACAGATACGACCCATTCACTTCGCTCCCAGCAGATGCAACCCTTCTCTTTAGGATTAGTTTGTTGTAACCTGACCTTCAGGCTACATTCTCAACCCAGGATCATTTGTGAATGAGTTCCTGAAGTGCTCAAACCTGGAGCAACTATGCTGGACATACTCCAGTTTCCACTTTCAGCTTGAAACTAGGAATTTCTCTGAACTAGAAATATTTTCTGAATGGCTTCTTTCATTCTTGTCTGCCACCAAGGTTCCTTCTGTCTGCTGTTTCCTTCTCATTCCTGGATTAGTCGCATGTTTCATTTCAAGCAGCCACAGAATAACTGGTGAGTGTAATGTCACAATACTATGTAGTCAATCAGATTTAGACATGACAATAGTCCAGGTATTCTGTAATTGCGTGGGCTGTATGTGGTTTTGGCACATCTCATAATTAGTTATAGTTATGAGGAAGTCATTATCACGCTACCAGTTTCGCTGTTAGAGCCAGGATTGTGATCTCTTATATCTGATCTAATCTTCAATAATGCTAATCAATTTAGCCAGATGCAATGAATAAATCAGAGTGTCTATAATGCAGAGCTTGGGTAGAAGAAAATTTCAGGAAGTGTAGCTTTCGTTTCCACCCATGCATGAAAAATATCTGTCACATTTCCCTCTTCTAAACTGTTACTAAAGGGAAAGATCCTACTTCACAACCAATTAACTTAAACTGTAATCTCTCTTTCAAGCCACTCTCATTAGTTCAAGACTTAACAATATAGAATTAAACTCCTCCAGAGTTTTGCTTTACCTTCATTTTTAGTATTTTTCATTGGGCCCCACTGCGATCTCACCTCAGTTATCTTTGTCTTTGGGCTTTCCCAATTAACTCATCATATTTTATCCAGTGGCCCCATCTACACTTAATGGGAAACTGGAGTTGAAGGGGCCTGAGGTTGAATTTTTAGTATGTCTGAACATGTGCAACTGTGATTCAAACACAAAAGCAACCTGAGGTGTCCGTCCTGAAACTCAAATTTGAACATTCAGTTTGAAGTGGGTTTCACCACTCCTACTTGAGGTTAGACAGTGTCAGTATTACATCCGAACAGTCACACTGAACTCAAACTAGAGTTGAGAGAGAATGCTCCTACCTCACTCTGGGTGTAATTGGCTGCCGAGGCTGTCCTTCATTCCAGAAGGAAGCCCTCACAGCCAGTTCTCCTCCTCTCTGCAGTCTCCCTGACTGCAGTAGGGGTCCTGCCACCTACATCCAAATGCAGACAAGTAACCATGTTCCAGGGAGTGGGGCAAGGAGGACCCGCTGTTCCACATTACATGCAAATGCAGCCAGTATTTTTTATGTTTTGTAGTTTAGAAGTTTATCCCAGTGGGGATCCTGTAGAGAGTGTGGGGGTGGAGCCAGAAAGGAAAAGTAAGGGAAAGGAGAAAATGGAGTTGTTTCTGAATAAACTTCGTTAAATCTATATAAGATTGCATTGTGTTTGTGAGGGAAGCCGCTGTAAAACACTCCTCTTAACCTTTTCTCAAACAGGACATTGTTTTCTAAGATTCTGCCAAGTGCGGTGTCCTTGCCTGGATAGCTTCCACTGCCTCTATTGAAGTTAAAATACATGAAATAAGTTCAGCTCCATCCATTAATATTCAAACCCAAGAATCACCTCAAGTTACTGACCTTCGGAAGCTGATGGACAAATTTCTGAGGATTAGGAGACAAAGTGGTCTCAGCCTGGTGCCAAGTGTCTGGGAGGGCCATGCAAACTTCCACTGCAGATTTCTCTTTTTACCAACTGTTCTTAACTAGGTCAGGACCATTGTTTCTCCTTCTGCTAAGGAATTTGTGGTGCATTTTAGCCAAGGGCCTTGGGAAATAGATGTTGTCCTCCAATCTAGCCTGCAGATTAGACATTATGACTGAACTCTCTATTTGTATGCATTGCGGGGTGGATAATAGAGGCTTCCAAGCCCATTGCGAGCTTGTGAAATCTGGCTAGTTATGTGGTCCTGGCATCCAACTCCCTTTGAGGCAGAAAGTCCTGTTGCTCCACTGTAAAGAACATACAAACATAGGAACATTGGAAGCTGCCATATACTGAGTCAGACCATTGGTCTATCTAGCTCAGTACTGTCTTATTCACAGACTGGCAGCGGCTTCTCCAAGGTGGCAGGCAGGAATCTCTCTCAGCCCTATCTTGGAGATGCTGCCAGGGAGGGAACTTAGAACCTAGATGCTCTTCCCAGACCGGCTCCATCCCCTGAGGGGAAGATCTTACAGTGCTCACACATCAAGTCTCCCTTTCATATGCAACCAGGGTGGACCCTGCTTAGCTAAGGGGACAAGTCATGCTAGCTACCACAAGACCTGCTCTCTTCTCCTAACATAGTAAAGGGCCTTGCTGGACGCAGTCAAAGGTTCATCTACTCCAGCATTGCCTTGCTGGATGTAACTAACAGTCCATCTACTCCAGTATCCTGTGCATGGTCATCTGGGTGGAGTGACATCTAAAATGAACTAGTTCCCATTTTGTTCAATGGGGCATACTCCCAAGGAGGGGAAATACTGCTGCCTTTGCCTCCCCCCCCCCCACCACCAAAAACATAAGTCCTGTGGAATCCCTTGACCTTGTTTCCCACAGTGGCCAATCAGATGCCTCTGGAATGCTAAGAATCCGGGCATGTAGGCAAATAGTCCTCTCCCACTGTTGCTTCCCAGCAACTGGTTTTCAGAGCCATAGATGGCCCAAGGTTTCGGGCACCTGAGGCGAAACACCAAATGTTGCCTTGCACCCTCTGCTCACCTACGTGTATCTTTTCTTCTGCGAACTAGGAGGCGAGAAAGAGAAGCTACTGCTCACATCTTCTCCTTGCCCCAGGCCTATTTCAAAGCTTATATAGGTTGGGTCCAGTGTTCCTTGTAAGAGGGATTCCTAGAGGTCAGTCATTGACTACAACTCCCATAATCTCCAGCCAAAGGCCATTGCAGCTGGGGATTCTGGGAGTTGTTGTCAACAACATCTGGGAATCCCTCTTACAGGGAAGACTGATTGGGTCTAACCTATCAGGCTTCAAAGTGGGCATGGGGCAAGGAGATGAAAAACATCACAAAACTCTTTCAGGACCTGCAGGGATGAGATCCAACCCCTGCAGGCTTTGAAAGGGGTGCAAGGCAGTGTTTGCTGCAACAGGGATTCCCAGAGGTTGTTGACTACAGCTCCCAGCTTCCCCAGTTGTAATGGCCTTTGGCTGAGGATGATGGGAGTTGCAGTACCACATTTGGGAATCCCTGTTACAGAGAAGACTGGTGCAAGTCAAGAGGAAGAAGCAGCTGCCGATGGCCTTTCCCTTCACCGCACCCACCTCCACTGCAGAGTTCTTAACCCTGCCACTCGTTTTGAAATCTACAGGGCTGCTTGTTTTTAATCAAGGCTCCCTGTCTCCTTAATGAGTGACTGTTGGATCCTGAAGCCCAGATGCCCATGTTGGGCCAGGCTCGTCACTGAGCAAATGAATCAATATTAAGAGAAGAGCTTTTTAGTGCCAAAGCTGATTAGGCTATAGGGGCTGACGAGGGCACCATACCTTGCAGTCCTGAAATGATAATGAAAGTGGTGACTGAAATGGCTTTTGACAGATAGACCACACTGTTGATTGTGGCTTTGCTGCATTTCCTTTCTCTTTCCTCTCCTTTTCTTTTTTCCTTGTAGAGAAAAATGCCAAACCGTCGTCTTTGAGCCTCTCTCGTGATCCATGAGAAAGGGCTTGAAGGGGCATGGGAAGAAGCTTTAAAAAAACTTACCTCCACCCCATATGAGCCTTTCTGTTGGTCTGGGCATGGAGATCATTCATGTGCCCCAACATGCAGCTGCCTTCTCTGGCAGTGCGTAGGGTCAGGTGCCAGGAAGCATCACTCTGCCCCCAGAACTCTCATAATGTGCACAGTGCATTATGAAGATTCCCCCGATGAAAGCCAGGAGCCCCGCATTCTCCCAGCCCCGGCTGCATGCATCCTGGGCTGGCAGATGATCTGAAAAATGGGGTCAGGAGAGCACCCACTCTTTTAACCCCGTTTAAGAGGTTGGCTGGCTTGGCAGCAGGGGCATAGCAAGGTTGGAGGGGGCACAGAGACAAGATTTTGAAATGCCCCCCCCACTGAAGCTCAGCTCATGAAGTAAAGAAATCTTAAATGAGGCTGAATAGTGGTAACAAAAAGCATAGTTATATATATCCTATATATAACCTATGTGCCACAATAGAACATCATCCTAAATTATTTTTTTAAAGGTTTTGTAAATTGTGGACAATGCAAGTCATTTAATGGTACTAGAGAAAGACCTGCTGTTCTGGTGGCTGCAGGTCTTAACACTCACATCAGTTTCGGAGGATGAATACAACTGAAGGAAGCCTGGGCGGGTGCGCGGCTGGGGGAGTCCATCATGTGACTTGCTTCTAGGGGGCCCCCAGACAACTGTCTCCCCGTGCCCTATTATAGTTACGCCCCTGCTTGGCAGATTTGCTGCCGAGGATTGCTGGGATCAGGCACGATCCTGCTGGTTCTCTGCGCATGAGAACAGCCTCTGTGATTGCTTCTTTGGGCCTCCTGTCACTTATTTCTTAGCCTAACCTACCTCACAGAGTTATTGTGAGGATCAACAGGACTATTTACAGTGCCCTGGGCTTCTCGGAGGAAGGGTGGGATATAAAAACAAACCTGAATACATACCTAAAAATAACGAGCAAATCAAAATGATTTATTTATATTCCAAAGTATGTTTTTCCTGGCTGCAGAATTCAGACACTAGGCTTTTTCACATGACAAGCATCCTACCCAGGATCAGGAGCTCTTGCTTTGAGTACAACAACAATAACAAGGTAGGAGGCAGGGGAAGTGATCCTTTGTGAGGATGATGCTGGGTAGGAAGGCTCCACCCTATCCAGCTGTACCCAGCTGCTCAATGAGAAAGGAGGAAAAGCCCGTCGACGCAGCAGGAACCTCACACACAGTCAGTTCCCTCCTTCCTACCTTGCTTTTTATTCCCACATGATCACAATATGTAGGTGCGCTGCACATAGCTCTCGAATTTGGGTAGGATGCTACTCAGTAGGGTATCCTATTGCTACCTTATTGGGGATTGTGTGAATCCATCTAATGTGTGTGTATGGAAATTTCACAAACAGGCTGGAATCTGCACATAAAGGCCCCTAGTAGAATAAAGATGATGGATGACGATGATTTGTGGTCTTTTGGTTAATCCACTCTTTGATCCAGGTCAGCTTTTGAATGGTGCTTTAGTTACTTTTATTCCAGTCCAGGAGTAGAGGCAGGGCTAACAAACAGCCAGCAGCAAGAGCACTGAAGGCAGACTGCACTTGCCTCTCTGATCCTATGATGATGATGGTGATGATGGTGATGATGATGATGATGATTTTCTTGCAGAATAGCACATGCAACCTCAGTCTCTTGGAGTCCTTGGGCAAAAAATACAGTTACCACTTGCAGCTTTGTTGGGTTCCATGAAGCCCAATTTTCAGCTCATGTAGGTTAAACGTAGGTCAACCCGCTTCAGTGGACTTACACAGATGGATGCCTGCACAGTATTTTGGCCTGTTCTTTTCAGCGTATCACTTATTAATGCATTTGGTCTCCACTGCACTTTCAAGGAAGGAGGCATAATACACAAGAAACTGGGGGGGGGGGGAAACCCCACCTAGTGCAGGTGAAATGTCTGGGGCAGTAGCAGCAGTACCAGGATGCTTGTGTTTATCAAGATTGGGACAACATTTAACATCCCCCAGGCTAAGCGCAGATGTGTTTTCATTACAGCATGATCAGTACAATTAAAACAACGGTACCTATATTTATCATATTGATGGGGTGAAGCATGCTCTAATGCGCCGAGGCATTTTCCATGTGCATTATTCATATGCCTTAATACATCACAAAACTATTTTAATCTTGCTTTGGAAATGGAAAGGGAGATGCAGGAGAAGCATTGTTTGTGGGTGCACAGAGCACTGTCTGCTCAGCCATCACCCCCACTCCTGCCTGCATGCCCAGAATGTGACACTTCAGTGCTAATAATACATTCTCTGCCTATCCACATAACATATGCAATGACATCTATTACCAGATGGAGACCACGAGCAGTAGGACATAGGATGGAGAATTTATTAAGCAATCATGTCTAATAGCCTTCAAATTTGATCCTTGGATTCATGGAGGTTTCATCTATCAACATATGTTGATAATGATAGTTAACCAGATATTAGCTATCCCCATGATAGGGATGTGGATGCAGCTCAGAGGTAGAACATCTGCCTTACATGCAGAAGGTCCCAAGTTCAATCTCTGGCATTTCCAGGTAGGGCTGGGGAAAGATCCTGTCTGAAAACCTGGGGAGCTGCTATCAGTCAGAATAGACAATACTGAGGCAAGATGGATCAATGGACTGACTCAGTGTAAAGCAGTTTCCAATGTTCCTAGACAACCAGTGTGGTGTAGTGGTTAGAGTGTTGGACTAGGGCCAGGAAGACCTGGGTTCGGATTCCTATTCAGCCATGAAACTCACTAGGTGACTCTGGGCCAGTCCCTTATCTCTCAGCCTAACCTACCTGAGGATAAACATAACCATGTGAGGATAAACATAACCATGTACAACATTCTGGGCTCCTCTGAGGAAGAGTGGGATATAAATGTAAAGTAACTAAAGCCTCCCGTATCACAGGCAGTCTACCTCTGAATACTGGTTGCTGGTGGGGGACACAGCAGAGGAGGTGGACTCTTGCCTTGAGCTCCAGCTTGTGGGCTTTGTGGAAGCATCAGACTTGCAACTGCTAACTAGCTTTACCCCTGCTAACTTGGCAAAGAGGTACCTTTTAACATGGTGATTCTCTTTATTTAGCAGGGGGAGAGTAACTGGCCCTCTCCACCCCCAGCAGAGTACCTCCAGTGACCGTTGCTGGAGTCTATCTTATGTTTCTTTTTAGATTGTGAGCCCTTTGGGGACAGGAATCAATCTTATTTATTTATTATTTCTCTGTGTAAACCACCTTGAGCCATTTTTGGAAGGGTGGTATAGAATTGAATGAATGAATGAATGAATGAATGAATGAACGAACTGTGAAAAAGAAGATACTGGTCCTGTGGTTGAATCCTGCAGAGCTGCCCTTGTATCCTTTTGTCCACAATGTTCTCACATCACATACTGTATTTACTATTACTACTGCTACTAATACATATATACCACTTTTCAACAAAAGTTTCCAAAGCGGTTTACAAAGAAAGAAAGAAAGAAAGAAAGAAAGAAAGAAAGAAAGAAAGAAAGAAAGAAAGAAAGAAAGAATAAGATGGTTTGCATTCTTGTCCCAAAGGGCTCACAGTCTAAAAAGAAACATAAGATACACACCAGCAACAGCCACAGGAGGTATGCTGAGCTGGGGTTCGATAGGGCCAGTTGCTCTCCCCCAGCTAAATATAAGAGTACCACCACTTTAAGAAGTGCCTCTTTCCCTGAATCCAAGACTAGGTCCCCCTCCCGCAGGTTCATAAGAACAGCCCACCTGGATCAGGCCCAAGGCCTCTTTAGTCCAGCATCCTGTTGCCCACAGTGGCCCACCAGAAGCCTCTGGGAAGCCCACAGGCAAGAGGTGAGGGCATGCCCTCTCTCTTGCTGTTGCTTCCCTGCAACTGGTGTTCAGAGGCATCGTGCCTCTGAGGCTTGATGTGTGGCCAATAAACACCAGACTAGTAGCCATTGATAGACCTGTCCTCCGTGAGGACAGGTTTCCTTGGTGTTAGAAATCGGTGGTTGTCTTAAATTCCGAGTCCTCTTCCTTTCAGGTAAATACAGTACAACCTGTAATTAATCTGCATTTTTAAAGGGGTTGTCTTCAATGGCGGGAAAATGCTTGGCTAACAAGCAGAAGGTTGCCGGTTCGAATCCCCGCTGGCACTGTATCGGGCAGCAATGATATAGGAAGATGCTGAAAGGCATCATCATCTCATACTGTGTGGGAGGAGGCAATGGAAAACCCCTCCTGTATTCTACCAAAGGAAACCATAGGGCTCTGTGGGCACCAGGAGTCGAAATCAAGGAGTCACTCCATGAAATTGATTGCCAGGAGGTCTAGGACCAACAAACGTAAGTATTGTTTCATACAACGTGTGATCCACTTGTGAAACTCTCTGCCACAGGATGTGGTGACGGCCAACAACCTGGATGGCTTTAAGAGGGGTTTGGATAACTTCATGGAGGAGAGGTCTATCAATGGCTACTAGTTGGAGGGCGACAGGCCACCTCCAGCCTCAAAGGCAGGATGCCTCTGAGTACCTGTTGCGGGGGAGTAACAGCAAGAGAGAGGGCATGCCCTCAACTCCTGCCTGTGGCTTCCAGCGGCATCTGGTGGGCCACTGTGTGAAACAGGATGCTGGACTAGATGGGCCTTGGGCCTGATCCAGCAGGGCTGTTCTTATGTTCTTATGAAATCGAATTGACGGCACACTTTACCTTTACCTTCAGTTCATAGACTATTTGGGTAAATATGGTATTTGCTTTTCCTAGACATTAATAGGAAAGCGGAGAGGAGGAAATGCAAGACTGATGCTTTCAGTGACCAGTGCATGTATTGTCTGCTTTCACCTTCAATCAGGTCAGCTTATCTACTACAATCAACATAATTAATTACTCCAAGTGTTATGGCGAGGAAGGAGGGTCAATGTACAAAGCCTCTTCCAGGAAAACATCCCTGGCTAGAGCGAATTTAGGGGAAAAAACCTTCGTGGAGTTTACACTAATGGCCTACTACACATTTAATGTTCTGTTAACCAATGGTTATTTCCCCATTAAGGTCTATCATGACCCATGCATACTTTATGAACAATGCTGTTGTCCTTGAACAGAGACTGTACTGTACAAGGTAAAAATAGATGGCAGCCACGTGATGTCTGGGCTGTAACTCACCCTTGCAGCTCTGCTGAAGTCACGGAGCCTGAGAAACCCAGCGCTGGTGATTTATAAGCAGCTCCCCAGCTCTGAGTTAGAACCGTGCCTGTGTGCACAGTGGCCAGTCTCTGGGGTTAATAGGCTGGAGATGGGCATGTAATGACTGTTTAGCTGCAGTGATTACAGGTTTCTAAGGACTTTGCTTCTTTCTATCACTAAATCTGTCCATAGGCACAGGAAGAAAATATTCAACATAATGTCCGGGTTATTGGGAATGGGACTAGATTATTATTATTATTTTATTTTATTTTATTTTTACATTTATATCCCGCTTGTCCTCCAAGGAGCCCAGAACGGTGTACATGGTTATGTTTATCCTCACAACAACCCTGTGAGGTAGGTTAGGCTGAGAAATATGTGACTGGCCCGGAGTCACCCAGTGAGTTTTATGGCTGAATGGGGATTTGAACTCAGAGCTCCCTGGTCACCACACTAGCTCTCTTCTTCTTCTTCTTCTTCTTCTTCTTATTATTATTATTATTATTATTATTATTATCATTATCATTATCATTATTATTATTATTAACAACCATGCTTTTGAGCTATATAGTCCTTTACAGTGTATCATCATTAGGGCTGAGCTGAAAATCCTCGTTTGGGAGCTTTTAGTTCACAATTTAGGGAAGGCCAGGGCCAAAATACAGGCCAGAACTGTCCCTCTGGCCTCAATTATATTGCCATTCCCTAGGGTGAGCCATGTATGCTCCTGATTGGTGTGGTGTTTGGGGTTAATCCATTCCTTGATCCAGGCCAGCTTTTGAATGAGCCTTTCGTTACTTGTATTCCGGTCCTGGTAGAGAGGAGGGGTTAACAAACAGCCAGCAGCAGGAGCACTGAAAAAGCAGTCTGCACTTGCGTCTCTGTACAGAATATCCCCCATTCGGCTGCCTTGTCCTTGCATACCACAACTCTCTCCTTTGGATTCTGCAATTAGCAGTTGTGTATTTGCAATGATCAGGAGAGGAGGAGGAGAGAGTGATCGTGCGGGATCCAGAAGCTTGTAATGTTAGCAGGCTGCCACAAGAGGCAGCGAGGTGCAGGCTGCAGAACACACGTACATACGGCCTGACGTGCAGAGCTGAGTCTTCCAGGCTTGGCGTGGAAACAGCTATGGTGGCACAGGAGGAAAGGCACTGGTGCCTGGCTGCTGGATGGTCCAGGACACTCACAGAGAACAGTGCAATGCCGGGATGATTTTAAATGAAACTTTGGCAGCTCTGCCCCCAGCTCAGGGGAAAGACGTTGCATCAACAGACTACCTTTGTTGCAATCACATCCTTGCTATAGCTCCATGTCTAACCATTTCTCTTGGCCAGGAACAAAGCTGTGTAGCTCCTGAGCAGGCTGTCAGGTTACAGGTTGGAATGTATGGTGCCTGCCGTGTTCAATGGTGCTCAGAAGGGAGCCAGGCTATGTTTTACTCGGCTCCAGAGGAAGCCGCACGTGTCTCTGCAGCGATTACAGCCCCACAATACAGATTATTTTGGCCTTGCACATTTCAATGGGCTAATAGAAGGCCAATTGCAGGCAGGAGTAAAATATCTCCGTAATAAACCCAAAAACGTTTGCCTGTTTGAATCGTTGCCAGTTTTTATAACAATTTCCATCTTAAGCCAGCTCAATACATATTTAATGAAATCTTCTATAAAACCTTTAACAGCCCTCAATTCATTTCAAGTGGTAAATGAGTCAGCAGTTTGAAGTGATGAGCTGGATTCACACTGTCTTCGTTACTTAAGAAGCAGAAGTGATTCTTTTTAATGCCTTTCTCCCCTAAATAACTTTTTTTTAAAAGCCAAGGCTGTATCAATAAGAAGGCAAAAACACTCAGGCGTGCCAGCTCTGTCTCATCAGAGCCAGCGATTTGAGTCCGTCAGAGATCCGCTCATGCTTTTCACAGCATTTAATCATTGGAAATGGTTCTAGTTATCCATCAAAAAAGTGTGCAGGTGAGGTTGCAGGACAATGATACACTACAGAATTCTGTCAACTCTGTTTCCCAAAAAGACACGAGGCTAGCTTAGAAATGATGCTGTTTTACGTACAGAATGCAGTTCTCCCTCGCTAACATCCCAGTATCTCTAAGCTTTTAAAGGAGAGTTGGTCTTGAGCATGAATGGTCCCCTTTGCCAAGTCTTGCATTTGGATGGGTGACTACATGTGAGCACCTTCCGCTGGAAGATATTCCTCTCAGGTTCACTCCCTCGCATATAGAGGAAGGGCTGGGAAAACCTCCTGCCTGAAACCTTTGCAAGCCTCTGCCAGTCAGTGTAGACATTACTGAGCTAGATGGACCTAGGGTCTGACTCAGTATATGGCAGCTTCCTAAGAGGGGGATGGGGCAGTGGAGAAGTTCCCAGATTCAATCCTCACAATCTCCAGGGAGGGCTGGGAGAGACTCCTGCCTGAAAACTTGGAGAGCTGTTGCCAATCCATGGAGAAAATACTGAGCAAGATGGCTCAATGGTCTGACAAGGTATAATTATTATTTATTTATTATTTATTATTGTTTATTACATTTATAAACTGCCCCATTCAGAGGCTCTGGGTGGTGTACAACAACTTTTTAAAAGACATACAAACACACAATTCAAAACACAGTGCTAAAAACAATATAAAAACAATTCAAAAACAATTAAAACCAATTAAAATACTTTAAAAAACACACAACACTTTACAAATAGGTTTTTAGGGCTCTCTTAAAGGACGACAGCGAGCCTAAATTGTGGATATCTGTCAGGAGTGCATTCCATAGACCAGGAGCAGCTACAGAAAAGGCCCGGTTCTGAGGCGGGCAAAAGCAGAAGGCCAGGTTCCTGTGATTTATACCAAGCCTAGCCAGTTCTGAAGCTTCATACTGCATAGTAACAGGAACCAATGTTACATAAAACCCTTCTTATGAAGCTCTTATGAGCTTCTTAGGAAGCTCTCTCAGTTAAGCCCCAGCCTCAATTCCTAGCTCAAATACTGATGTTCTTAGCATACATTCACAAGGTAGGTTTACATATAATACTGGACCTACTTAAAAAGGCGGTAACTGACTTGTCTATGCCTAGCAGGAACCTGAAGTTGACTCAAGGCCCCAAACTGAGATATGCAACCAAGATTTGAAGCTGGATCACCAAACCAAATGCTGCTCCCATTGAGATGCACGTTATGGCTGAGTTCAGACATACAGGATAACGACAGTTATAGCTGGCCAAGGCTGTAACTGCAGTACGCCCAAACATTTGAAACCAGAGTTATGGTGCAAAAGTGAACTCCAGTTTGCCTCGCCAAACTCCAATTGGAACCTTTGGTTATCTCTAAGTTTCACGACCGGCAACTGAGGTTTTGCCGCCAAAGCATTATGCCCAAATGCTGAGTCAGCTATAACTGTGATTTTATGCCTATTCCAAACTCCAATCGTAGAGGTGGTGGAGATGTGCCTGAACAGCCAGGCAGCAGGGAAGGGCTCCCCTCTCCTTCATCTGGAGTTTGGCTGGCCATGGTTTGGTGAATGTCAGTGATGCAATTTGAGTTAAGAACTAAAACCTTGGCCATGCTTAATTCCAATTAACCTGTACATCTGAACTGGGCCTATCTCTGAACCCACACTCTTCATGAATCTCTGTTTCATTCCAGGCAAGCCAGCTCCCTTTTCCATCAGGACCAATGGCCACAATGTGGCTAATGTAGGGAAGGCATGCTAGTCAAAGACCAATGCAAGGCCGGCTAGGGAAGCATCCAGAGCCTTACTGGGAGGCCTGCCTGGGGGATGTACCTCTGGCTCAACTTAGTTATTTCCAACAAACTGATATATGCCAACTTCAGGTCGTTCCGCATTTTATGTGAACCTGGCCTAAGTGAAACAGCCTGAGGTGTCAATTAATATTGCCTGCTGGGCTTATGTTATTTCCTCGTCACTCAAGCACATTGGCATGTGGTTGAACTGCCCATCAGTGATTTGCAGAGATGCCAAATGGAAGCAGATGCCCACTGAAATGCCAACTCCATAGAGCATAGAGCATTACTCATTGAAAGAATGAGCTGCCAGTTCAGTTTAAGGCAAAGGGAAAGGCAGTGGCCATTATGAAGCTCTCCTCATGAAGGAGCACAAAGCTTTTCAAAAAGACGGGGGGAATAGTGTGGTCTTTCTGATCGCTATAATTACCAGCTAGGTGCCAGCAAGGTTCTGTAACCTTCCCGTGCCAGCAGGTTAAGAAGTGTTGTGTGTGCAAAGCTTTTAGATTAGAGTGAATCATTGTTCTCCTTTCTAAAGACTGTGCGTTTATATTGTAAACATTTGACTTTCTTCCAATAGGTCACCAGCATAGAAAACCAGCAGCCTGCTGGGGGTGTGGTTGTGCTGCTTTGTGGTTCTCGGTAGTTAATTCATTGTGAGCCATGCAAAACTGGCCTCCTTGGATGCTTTAAAGGAGTGTTTAATGCTCCAAAGAACATAGGATCAAGATACAGTGTAGAGAGGCACATGTACCATCCCACCTTGTGGTCTGTGTCAGCCAAGGCAAATTGTCTCATTTCTTTAATTTTTTACATAATTGTTTCTCTGTTTACGGAAGAGGTGGACACATTAAGACCTATATGGAAGGATAACGGGAGTGCCAGTCGATGATCCAGAGGTACCAGCAGACTTGTTCAAAAGTGTTCAAAAGTTCAGAGGTGTTCAAAAAATCTGAAGAAAAAATAAGGGAGGCCACAAAAAAAAAAAAGGAAAAAAAAGGCAGATCTCTACCACTAAGCAATGGCCCCATCCCTCATGGGGAATATCTGACAGCAGACAGTGTCTACATGTAGTCACCCATCTAAACAGAAACCAGAGTGGACCCAGCTTAGCAAAGGGGACAATTCATGTATGCTACCACAAGACAGCTCTTCTCCAGATTAGCTCTCCTACCCAAAACCAGCTCCCCTCCCCATCTTTACAAGCTGTTCTAGAAACTGACACACAATGAAATAAGCAGAAATCCATAGTTTGCTAAGATGCCTGTGCTAATTTAGTTCATAACGGAGCCGAGGAACCTGATTGTATTGCATGCCAGTACTAGCTTGATAAATGATAGACACCAGCAGACATAGGAGTCTCACTTTAGAGGTGGCCATCATCACCACCTGCCAAGCCCAAAGAACTTTTCCGCATTCAGCATTCAGTTGAAAATAAAAGTGACTGATTCAGTCTAACTATACAGCTGGAGAATGGAAGCCAGCCATATTCAGCACTGATGATTGAAACACACCTGGCATTTCATTCCTATAAAAATGACTTCGGTGCAATCAGGACGGCAAAACAAAGGCGTTTTGCAAGGCAGAAACTCTGAATTGATTGGGAAACAATTTATCCAAATCTGAGTCATTAAACTCCATGTTTAGCTGCTGTGTGGAGAACCTAAAACCATGCTGATCACTGCCGTGAGTCCATCAATATGAGTTTGTGTCCCTTATCCATTTTTAATCACAGCCACACAAATCTGCTACAAGTACATCCCCAATGAAACCGGTTGCCTCCCAGCTGATCCCATCCATCTTTTATGAGATGGTGGAGGTAGTAGCCGCCATGCTGAAAGGGGACCTGTCACTTCCTGTCAGTTAGGTGGAGAGTTGGCATGGCCTTGTTAAACAGAACCCATCGCAAGCTGTTATCTTCTACAGTCATCTCCTTGATTAAATGGCACTTAATGGAATAATGAGCAACTGGGAGCAATGTACAAGAAAAGTTCATTAAACCTAGTTAAAAATGAATACAATCCAGAGTCAATTCCCATTAGCAAATACACTGGCATTCCATATATTTTGAGGAGCTTGATAATGAATTCATGTATCGCCTGGATAAAATCATGGCTTTTTTTTTTTTTTTTGGCCTAACTCCGTTTTCCCCTCCCTAATACAAAATGAGAAGGACATAAGACTTGGCGTTAGCCTCTTTGGGTTTCCCCCCCCCCCCACGCATTGTATAAAATATTTAAAGAATGTATTTTGCTTCTTGTGGCCATGCCCTTATTATGTCAAGTCAAATTAGTTAAGTACACACAAGAGAGTAAACAAAGGTGACAGATAAATGAAACACAGGGATACTAAAGTGTCAGTAGGCCTGCACAGGATCTGTCCATCAGCTCCTCGATGGTGAGTCTTACTTTTGCATTGCAAGAAACCAAAGGCAGAAGATCAAAGTTTCAGATCTAATTGCCGTTCATAGGACCCGCACATTTCCCTCTCCCTCACACTCATAGCCACTCTCACCATCTCTCCTTCTCTGTTCCACATTTTACAAACTTTCTAGTCTTATATAAGAGGTAAGCAAGCATTAACTGGGACTGAACAAGTAGCAGCAATATTGGCATTGATCTTATGTTTGCATTGCTAGCAGTAACATTTGGAATACAAACCTTAGCACAGACAAATGGAGGCTTAGTGGGAAAGCCTTTGAGGAATGTTGTTAGGCTTATGCAAACTCTTTTTGGCTTCCTGCAAAATGCCTTGGATGTTTTGCCAAACCAGGAACTTCCATATTTGCCTCAAAATGTTGCTGGAGGCCAAATTTGGTGGCAATTATACTCTAAGATTATACTCCAACATCGTACCCCAGTGATACTCCAAGGATGTAATGAGGTTGGTCCCTCGATGCTTCATTCCATCTGTTTTACTGTGGCATCTCTTTAGTACAAGAAGACTGGACAGATCTCAAGGATAAGTCAAAACTGCTCTTTTATTGCTTGTAAGTACAGGTATGTTTCTTCCTCAACATCTCTCACTGGTACCAATGTCAGGTTGCTTCTTTCTCTCCTTCCGTCTCTTATCTGATCTTTTCCTCTTCAGTCTGCCTGGCCTCTTAGGCAGCAAGATAAGGAGATGTGAAGGACTAAGGTAGAAAGTCTTTCCAACTGTGATGCCCAGAACCTCACCTGCCTGCCTTGCTTTGGTCAAATTTGGACACCACTTTGCCTTTTGGCACCACTTCCTCTACCACAGATCAGCCTTGCTTAGCCCTCCGTGGTGTCTCCTCTTTTATGATTTCTTTCTCTCCCCACAACTGCTTTAATCACAAATCATCTTTTCTCCCCTTTCTCCACCATCCCATGGTCCGCCTTGCTTGCAGAAGGTCCCAGTTTAAATTCCTGGCAGCTCCAGGTAAGGCTTGGAAGGACCCCTTGTTTGACTCTCTGGAAAGCCATCAGTAAACACAATACAAAGCTATATAGACCAATGGTCTGACTCAGTACAAGGCAGCTTTGTAGTTCGTTCTTCATCTCTGTGGGTCCTTAGTGAAATAATGGAAATAATCTGAAATAATCTCAGGAACTAAAAGATGGTCCATGTTCAAATATCAGGTGTGATGATATTTGTGGTTGAAGATTAACTCATCTCGTGGACCAATGCACAGTGAGATTTAATGATTACACAAAGCTGATCATGGAGTGGAATTCAAAATGATTGATTTGAGAAGGGGGAAAGGCAACCACAATGGATCCTCCTGGGCTAAAAAAAAAATCAATAAACTGCTGATCTCACTGCACAGTCTGGATGATTTATACAAATAAAAATTGTGGATTCCCTTGTGTTGTCAAATGGAACAATCTACAGGTCTTAAATTAGTTACTGGATAAAGACTGGGATTTTTCAACAAGGTGATTTAATACAACCCAAGCAAATTTTAGCAAGACTGTTAATAAAATTAAGAAGAAGAAGGCAAAAAATCAAGTGGATCCATAATTAATACAGACATGTCCCCACTTAGTAGTGGGGGTAAAAAAAAGTGTTCTTTTACTCTAGGTCTTCCATGCCCTGGTTCCTGATCTAGACTTTCGGGACTCCAGATCACTGTTGGCCAGCTTACTTGAAAGCAGGGATCCTCAACGTTGGGCCCCCAGATGTTCTTGGACTTCAACTCCCATAATCCCCAGCCAAAGGCCACTGGGCCTGGGGATTATGGGAGTTGAAGTCCAAGAACATCTGGGGGCCCAACGCTGAGGATCCCTGAATGGGTTCTGTCCAGTCTGTGCCCAGAGCCCAAGGCCCCATTTCAGCTTTCTGGTTTCTGCAGTTCCCACAGCTTTTATCACAGCTTTAATTATTTGGAAGTCCCACCAAAAACAAACTTAGTTTATAAGTCAATACAGACTAGGAGCACTACAGAATATAGGAGCACTAAACAGAGAGTCTTGTTTAGAAAGAGGCTTTTGGGGAAAAGATCTGTATATCAGTACAGTGCTTCACCAGAAATGCTATGCTTCATAAAGAAATCCATGCTGCGAGAGGAGCCGGGTATGTTATCAGCTCCAAAGGTCTTGGGGGAAATACCGGAATGATGCGATTTGTCTGTCAGATCACAGTGTGAGGAAATAAATATATCTGAATGAAAACTATTATCCTTTCAGAAAGTGACATCCAGCCTGTGATTTACTAACCCCTCTCTCTCCCCACCCTACTGGCGTTTGCCGATTCCTAGCGCTCAGGACGGGGAGTGAAACAGATTGCCAAAAGAGATAATCCTGAAAAATATATTTTATCAAAATTGTATAACCTCACCTTTAAAAGCACCATCACCATTTGGGCAGCGTTGCTCTAAAATGATGGTATGCTGGCAATCTTTTATGAATAACGTGTGTTGATCCCCGGCAGGAGATGCACATCAAAGAAGATAAAAGAGGATGATGGATCTCTGCTTATGTTGGGACTCATCATCCAATAGCACAATGAACAGGCTGTAGAGATGCAGCATTCTGGGAATCTCACACATACCTAGGGTTTGGGGGCATGGGGGAGTACCACTGTGCAGCTTTATAGCTGAATAGCTTTAATTTTTTTTGTAAGAACAAAAACAAACCATAAAAATTGATAAAACTGAATTATGTGCACTAGATAGTAATCAAAGCTCAATTATATTTATTACTCTACATACAGTAATAATTGTCATGTGCTGGCTTAATTCTAGTAACTGGATCTCATTTTCATTAAATACAGTTTGCTCTCTTTGTGAAATAAATACTAGAACTAGGATGGAGCTTTTCTGGTATGCCTAAAGACAAGCACCTCCATTTTCAAAATTTGGATTGAGACCCACCGTCACCTCCAATTAATCTAAATTATCTGCTGCATGATGTGGTGATGGCCACCAGCTTGGATGGCTTTAAGTGGTACTTAGACGAATTCATGGAGGACAAGTCAATCAATTGCTTCTAGTCCTGATAGCTACTTCCATGTTCAGAAGCTGCTACCAGCTGCAGGGGGCATGCCTTCTTCATCTCCTGCTTGTGGGCTTCCCAGAGGCATCTAGTGAGCCACTGTGGGAAACAGGGTGCTGAGCTAGATAGGCCTTTGGCAGTATCCCCTGTAACAAGGAATCCCAGATGCTGTCTACAACTCCCAGCATCCCCAACTGCAATGCTCCTTGGGGAAGCTGGGAATTGTAGTCAACAATATCTGGAATTCCCTGTTACAGAAAACATTGGTCTTGGGCAAGCACTATTATTTCACCTACTTGAACTTTCCTGATTGGTTTACATGTCCATTTAATGAGATAGTATATGTCATAATGTTGTGCATTGTTTGCAGTCACGACATGAACTCTGGAGGAAAATGGGGGGGGGCGGTCTGCAGTGATTTATTGTGATTTCAGGTTGAATTCGGGAATTGTATTGTGGCTGTGATGGGCACCTATTGTCTAGAACCCATGTCTCTAATCATTTTCCTCTCCCTCAATCCTAAGAGTATTTTTTTTAAAAATGGTGAAATGAAGAATGAATGGCACCAACAATTCAAAGTGACCTCTTCCAACTTCACCCTTCGCCTTGCAATTTTTTTTTTTTAACTGCTCTGGAAAATAAGTAGGGAGCATGTTGTTGATGTCACAGGTGCTAGCCAAACAGTTTGAGCATACTTTTAAAATAACTGATTCATGAGGGGCAAGAATGGGAACTGACTCAGTCGGTGGTCCAGCAGTGGACACACTGATGTTTATGTATGCAATGGAGAGTACAGTATTTTACTTGAATCCAAGACTAGGAGCCTTTTCTCATGATCGGAGAAAGGGCTCAAAAGGGGTGAGGGGAGGAAGCCTTCAAAAACTCATCTCCCCCACAGACGATTCTCATGAAGAGTCTGGACATTGAGAATGAGTACTCAAATATGCATCTCCCTCCTCAGGCGTCGTGGAGGGTTGGGGGGCTGGGAGCATCTCCCCACCCCCCAGGACTCCCATAATGCCCCACACGAATGGGGTTCTCCTGGCATCAGCTAGAGCCCTGCAGTCTCCCAGGCCTGGATGGAAGCAGCCATGGCTGGCAGACGATCTGAAAAACGGGGTTGAGAAAGCGCTCACTCTGAGTCTCTTGACCCTGTTTAGGAGAGGGCTGGTTTGGCGGGTTTGCCGCAAACATGCCACTGGAATCGGGCCTGATCCTGGCAGTTCTGATGCGTTGGCAAGACTGGGCTTGGCTTCGTTTTGTCTGCATGTGAGAACAGCCTCAAGGCTTTTCCCACATTCTTTGATGTTAGAAATTAGGGGATCGTTTTAAATTCAGAGTCCTATGCCTTTCAGCTAAACATAAGTGTACAGTAGTCTGCATTTAGCTTCTGGTTGTTTTTTTTTAAGGGAGACATCTTAAATTCAATTATCTTCTATTCAAGTAAATATGGCACTAAGGGTAAAAAGTCACTGTGACTACTCAAAGATGCCAGAGTGGTGTAGTGGTTAGAGTGCTGGACCAGAACCGGGGAGACCCGAGTTCAAATCCCCATTCAGCCATAATACTAGCTGGGTTACTCTGGGCCAGTCACTTCTCTCTCTGACATAGCCAACCCACAGAAGAGCCCTGACACTAGCCCGCATGGATGTGTTGCCCTCTGTGGTATTAGACAGTAGATTTAGGAGGGTTCCTTTTTTGGAGAGATTGTGTCCTTGTGGGAATGGGAATGTTGAAACAGTAGGTCATGTGCTCCTGTATTGCTCATTTAATTGTGATGTGCATCTTAGACTTATTGCCCCTCTTGTTTTTAGATATCCAAATAATTCTGATGAGTTTTATATAAACTTATTTCTTTCTGATACGTATACTGATGGCTCACATCTGGTGGCCAAATTCTGTACAGCTGCAATCAAGACCCACATACGGTGTGTCGGAGATGGTTAATACAGGCTCTTAATTTGTTTTGTTTTTATTTTGTTATCTTATTCCATGTTACATTTTATGTAATAGTTCTTGATTGTATATTTTATGTTTATATATATGCATGTATTGATGTTCACTTTCGGGGACTCTTGTATCTGGATTTGATCTGTGTGCTGATCTTTGATAGGAATAAATTGAATTGAATTGAATAAATACTACTACTATTTCACCCCTATTGAGACTACTATCTATTCACCCTAAGCTGTCCATCCTGAATAGTCACTGGATCAAGCTAGTTTTCAAACTCTGGTTTAAATACATTTGTTTGGACAAGATGGGGAGGAAATCCCACATTGGCAACAAAAGAGCTGCATGGAGACCAAATGAAAATATATTTTCCATCTCTTCTCAATTTGTCTTTACACTGGGCTTAACACCATTATCTTTCTCCTTTATGTGAGATAAAAATTTAACAAGGACAGGAGAAACTCCAAATGAGGATATTTTCATGGATGTTTGAAGGTCCATAATGAGAACAGGAAATAATGCATAATTGAACAGAGAGTGAGTACAAGACAAGCCGTCAGGGTAACAAACTGAAACATGCCACCTGCGAAGCACCAAACCCGATTTATTTTGTATGAATTTGAGAGAGGTTACTTTGAACTGCCAGCAGAATTTATTTTTCATTATTATCCAGGCTGTTTCTCAGGGTTAACAGATCTGAGTAGCACCACTTAATGAAGCAAAAGGGAGATGGAGGCACACATGCCTAAGCAGGAAGAAGAACCTTGAAGTGAAGGCACTGAACTGGGCCCCGTGTGTTCTCAAACTGTAGGTGAGCCCAAACACAAAGTTCCCCAAAAGTAGGACAAAGGCCTCGCCTCTTGAAGGAGAAAGACACAGAGAGATATCACTATATAGGAGACACTGGTACTCAGCTAAGAAATCTTAATTCCAGGGCTCAATGAAGTAATATTTAGAAACAGCATGACTAATAGCCACATTAAGATACTCATGAGTATTTCCATTGCAGTTGAATGCAACTCGTTTCATGCACCCAAGACAGGGTACATGGAACCAGATGTCATGATGGACACCAAGTAGGCATGTGCAGACTGGTTCAATATTGAACCAGTTTACATTTGAACCGGGCAATTTCAGATGTTCGAACTCAAACCGAACAGGACCCAGTTCGGTCAGAGGTCGAACCAAATCTCTCAGGCTAGTTGTGGCCCAGTTTGAGGGTGGCGGGAGGCATTAAAATAGTGTAAATCCGTGAATTACTTGCAGCCGCCACCAGCTGCAGAAGCTTCAGGAGGTGCTGCAGTGGCTGCACGGGCCTCCAACAGTTCCCTATCCCCCGCCGGTCCCCCCCCCTTGAGTCTCCCAGCACATTTGACCCTCTACAAACATGGCAGCCATTTTGGGGGCACGTAAATGGCCCAAGTGCATGTGCAGTGCCCCCCAAATGACCAACATGCAGTCACAGAGGGCTGAAACGGCCCCAAAACAGGACGAACTGGCCCCAGGAGATGTGGGGGGAGGCCAGTGAGGTGAGGCGGAGCCACCAGAGACCCCCGTGCAGCCATCACAGCATACACACCCGCCCAAGGCTGCCAGAGCCGCTTGCAGCTATAGGTAATTCATTGATTTACAAAATTTTAACCCCCACCGCCACCTTCGAACCAGGCCAAAAAAAGCTCGAATTCAAGCCAAACGAGGCCCCCCATTTGAGGGGGTAAAACCAAACATGCCCAGTCCAGTTCGAATCTCGTTCAGATTTGAACTGAACCAGGCAAACTGGTTTTTGTGCACATCTGTAGCACCAAGTTGCTGCTGAAGATGTCAGCCTTGTATCAATGTCTGTCTTCTTTCCCCGTACTCTGTAGCAGTGGTTCTAAACATGGGGTCCACAAGATGTTGCTGGACTGCAACTCCCAGCAATTATTGTGTCTGGGGATGGTGAGAATTGTAGTTCAGCACCCTCTCATGGACCCCCTGTTTAGAACCGCTTCTCTAGAGTTATCTGTATATATATTATATATAAAGTTATAGTTCCCCATACTCCATGCTCTTTCCCACATACTCTATAGTTATGGAAATGTATGGATTGATATGATAGAATTCGAAAAGGTGCAGAAAAGGGCAATCAAGATGATCAGGGGCCTAGAGCATCTTCCTTATGAGGCAAGGCTACAACACCTGGAGCTTTTTAGTTTAGAAAAAAGGCAACTGAGGGGACACATGGTAGGGGTTTATAAATTATGCATCATGTGGAAAAAATGGATAGGGATACATTTCCCCCCTCTCTCACAAGGACCAGGGGTCATCCCATGAAACTGACTGCCAAGAAATTTAGCTTCATCCAAAGGAAGTTCATCCTTTGGAAGTTCATCCTTCCAAAAGGAAGGATGAACACAAGAAGGATGAACACAGCACACAATTAATCTACAGCATTCTCTGCCACGGGATGTGGTGATGGCCACCAGCCCTTAAACAGGGGCTCAGAGAAATTCATGGAGGACAGCTCACTCAGTGGCTACTAGTCCTGATAGCTATAGGCTACCTTCATGTTCAGCAGCAGGATGCCTCCAAATGCCAACTTCAGGGGAGCAGCAGCAGGGGAGGGGGCATGCCTTCGCCTTTTGCTTGAGGGCCTCCCAGAGGAATTTGGTGGGTCACTGTGGGGAACAGGATGCTGGAGTAGCTAGGCCTTGGGTGTGATCCAGCAAGGCTGTTTTGATGTCCTCATTATATTGTGAACTATCCTGTTCCCCCAGCAGGAGAAAAGGAACGGGGGTATACCATGCACTTCCATAATAATATGTTAGTTAGCATTTTTAATCTATATTTTAAATTGATTTAATTGTGTTAATGATTTAATTGTAATGGTGTTTTACTGTGTGAATCACCCAGAAAGAGTTGCATATGGGGCAATATAGAAATATGTCAAAGGAAGGAAGGAAGGAAGGAAGGAAGGGGGAGGGGAAGGAGGGAGAGAGAGAAGAAAGAAAGAGAGAGGGGGGACGGAGGGAGGAGGAGGGAGAGAGAGAGGAAAGAAAAAGGGAGGGAGGGAGGAAGTGGGGGAGTGAGAAGAAAGAGAGAGGGGGGACAGAGGGAGGAGAGGAGGCTACCTTGGCTCTCCATTTGATGGAGCCACATCTCCTATCATCCCCAGCCACATTGTGGGTAGGACATTTGTCCTGCCCAAGTTCTGATCATGGGAACAACCTTAATGTATCCATGGAGAACCAGGGAGGAGGTGCTACATAGCACATCAGTGAAGTTTTTCCTGCCCAGTTCATGTGAGTGCTGTAACAATGAGAGTTCATGTTACAGCCTGGTTTGGGGTAGTGTATCTCAATATTATTGCTTGTCTTGTATATATACTCATTCATCTATGAAATTACTTAATTGCAGTTGTCATTTAAAAAAACCCAGCAAGCCTTTCATGCATGTAGAAAAACATATGTGCAAGCAAAGGGTCTTCCTTTCCCCCTCGCCACACTGCAATTGATTTTGGAATCTCCCCCCACCCCATAGTTGGTTAAACCCACCTCCACCCCTCGGGTCTATCCCATCCCACCTTTTGACCCATCGCTATTCTGCCCTCTTGTTCTTGAAATTCCAACTGCACAGACAGATTATGGGAGAGGAACTGATAATAATGAGTTTACGATTGATTGTAATTGATCCCTCTTAAGGTCAAAGAGGAAGAAAAGAGGGAAAGAGAGACAAGCAATCAGCATGCATTTAAAATGCTTTATGGATTAAGTGCTGCAGTTGTTTTCTCCAGGCTTTTGGTTAGCTGCAACACAGAATGTTCCTCTTCACCACTATTTTTAGTCCGTGCTAACAGAAACTTCTTGGTTGGACTTCAGGTTTTATATATTCACAGATTTTGTAAAATTCACAGGAATTTACTAGAAGATAGTGCTTCTGGCCTTCAAATGGGAGGATGGGAGGATCTGATCTGTCTCTTCTAGTATGCATTTCATCCTATTCTTTCCATTTGCCTTTGTGCAGTAAAACGTCTGAGAAGCAGCACCTGGAGTTCCAAAGGGTCACCTATACTACAAAAGTTCTGGAGTATTACAGGAGTACCTGTGGAATAGGCCGCAGTGCAGCAGGGGGGAGTTTTTTGTCCACATCCAGCACGCTAATTCACTATCAAATAAAGCTGGGGCTCTTTCATCCAAATATTACAGTTCTTGTGTCATCCTTGCAGGTGGAGTGTGTGGGGCAATGCCCTAAATAAATAAATATCTGCATCTCTTTTTGAATTCATATACTGCCCTTCAGCCAAGACATCAAAGGCAGCAAATGTAAAGGATCAATTTGGGCAATTTCTCAATCATGTCTGAGGGGGGAAAATGTCTCAGCCTACTAGTAATAGCCATTTCTCACCAGAAAAATATCCTCTCAGAATTATGCTATGCTGCCACCATCACCTGCTCAAGCATGATATAAATGGGGGGGGGAGGGAGGGAGGTCTCCTGAAAATTTGTCTCATATTCTACTCTATTGTAAATTTTATAGCATTCCACATAGAAAATTGATTTTACCCCTTTAAGACAACTTACAGGGAAGACCAACTGTTTTTTATATAACCCTTCTTGTAGATAAGACTATGAAGGGAAACCTCTTTATATGTGGATTCAATATTCGTGGATTCACATATCTGGTCAGGGGAAAGACATCTGACCTTGGCATACACTGAGAAAAAACCATGTTGACCGCACATATGTGTGAGTCGAAGGTGGCCGTAAATGACTGCAGAGGTCATTTCTGGCTGCCATTTTGCTTCTTGAAGCCACAAAATGGCTCCCTGGGGTTTTTTAAAAACCAAAATGGTGATTTTCAGTTGATTTTCAGGCATTCCAGGGGCACAGCACATCACAGGGGAGCAGCAACTCATGGTAAGGAGCAGCTCCATCCCCTGAGGGGATTAACTTACAGTGCTCACATATCAAGTCTCCCATTCATATGCAACCGGGGTGGACCCTGCTTAGCTAAGGGGACAAGTCATGCTTGCTACCACAAGACCAGCTCTCCTCCCTAGGTAGGGTGAAGCCAGTCTTATTTCATAGGAGGGCATAGAGAGTCCTCATTTACAACACTTTTAAAAAGCCAGTGGAGTCCCAGCTCTCTGTCTCAGGTAAAGCACATATGCTTCTGATCCCACCCCCCTCTGCATCAAGAAATAATAAATGTTAAATAGGAGGGGATTGGAGTATTTGTTATGCACTTTGGAAGAATGATCCCCTCCTGCCAGCTTTCACAATTGCCTATTTTTTGTTTTCTCCTAGGAGGGGGGAACAGAATGAGCTCTCTGCTCTGACTGCATAAAGGTTCCATATTGCCAAATTCATAACTATTTGCTGGCGGTTTCCCCCTAGGGAAGGCTATTAACTACAACTTAGCATGCGATTGATGGCTATGCGGCTTAGGTTCTGTTTTACATCAAGGCCCCAGAATATGCATCATTTTAATGCATGTGGGCAGACGGATATTAAATAAAACACCCCCAAAGATATTTATTACGACTGTGTGATTGGAGCACATCCCACCGCATACCTATTTATGAAGATTTAATAATAACGGATTTTCTTGATCTTCAATAGTTGCCTCATTATATCTAAATAGGATGTATGTTCAGTGACCTTCACTTAACAGGAGGTGGTTTTGATTCCACGTTTTATTGTTCTTAAGTTTCCCCCCCTCTCTGTTTCCCTGCAAGCTGTTGTACACTTCCCAGTGAGTTGACAGAGGCATAGTGATAGGTGCAGTAATTCTCAAACTGTACATCGAAGCACAGTGGTGGGCTGTAAGAAAGCTGCTAGTGCATTGTGTAGAATGAAGTCAGCAAAGATTCCCATGAGTCTGAAGCATCCGTCTACCAGTGAGGCTGCCTGCCATGTCTTTGAATCAGTTACTAATCAGTGCTTCCAACTGGGCTCAGTATGGTGGCTCAGCCTGCTTCCTCCCTGCATCCCGGGTACCCAAATCATTCAACCACTCCAGATTCAGAAAAAAGAATCATTCACATGACCTTAGCTGCTAGGGCTGGGTAGGGCTGTGGGGAAGGTAGCTGATGGGAAGAGAGCTGGTCTTGTGGTAGCAAGCATGACTTGTCCCCTTAGCTAAGCAGGGTCTGCCCTGGTTGCATATGAATGGGAGACTAGAAGTGTGAGCATTGCAAGATATTCTGCTCAGGGGATGGAGCTGCTCTGGGAAAGGCAGAAGGTTCCAAGTTCCCTCCCTGGCAGCATCTCCAAGATAGGGCTGAGAGAGATTCCTTCCTGCAACCTTGGAGAAGCCGCTGCCAGTCTGGGTAGATAATACTGAGCTAGATGGATCTAGGGTCTCTTATGCATTTAATACATACTACTTAAGTGAAAATAGACACAAGTAATGGTTTACTTAAAATAAATGTACAGGAGGCCCTCGTTATTCATGGTTTCAACGACCGTGGTTTTGTGTATCTGTGGATGAGTCTTAGAGACCCAGTTCTTTATCCACGGTATTTTAAAAAAACAGGCAAAATTCACATATTCATGGTTCTTGGGTGGCTGGAAATGACTTCCAGTTTCAATTCTGGATACTGTTTTACAGTGTGGAGCCATTTTGTGGCTCTTAATTTTTTTTGGCAAATATTCACCAAAATTTCAGCCAATTTGGGAGGGGGGGCACTGCTGGAGATCTGGAGAGCAAGGTATTGTGCTTTTCTCCTCCTATTTCTCCCCCCCCTCAATTTTTGGGCCCTATTTATTTATTTATTTATTCAATTTTTATACTGCCCTTCCGAAATGGCTCAGGGCAGCTTACAATTAAAAACACTTTAAAAACAACAGCAGTCCGTGTGTGTGAGTAACCTAACACCTGGATTTCCATAGGGGTAAGACTTCTTTATTTGCAGTTTTCATAGTTGCACCACTAGGCATGAATGGAACCTCCATGAAAATAGAGGGCCTCCTATCATTATGGTTGTTTCTTGGACCTTTGGGTATTTGACCTTTTAATTCTCTTGTAATCTATGAGGGTCTACACACGATCAAGGTGTAGCGCCTCGAGAAGGTTATTGGGGAGAGCGGGCTTAGCCTGCTGTCCCTGCACACAAGCAGTCACCCGTTGCTGGGTGGTGGCTTTGATCGGGTGCTCCTGATCCGGCTCACTGGAGGGCTCTGGGGGTCGGGGAACAGGCTGTGTGGCGCCCCAGCCCGGAACCGTAGGAAGGCACTGCCTGAATGCATGGTACCTTCCTGGCTCCCTCCTTCCCCTCTCTCTCCCAGCCCGAGTGTTTCAGCCACAGCTGCAAGCAGCCATGGCTTACACATGCTCCAAGAAACAAGGTTAACAGTGATCGCTCCATTAACCTTGTTTAGTGGGAGTGGGGGTTAGGCAGGCTAGCCGCCCTGGAACCATCGGGTTCACCCACAAGCCCGGTGGTTCTGACGCTCACTAGAAACTGGGCTGGGCCCCCTTAGCCCACTTTCTAGTGATTGTGGGAATAGCTTCAGCGAGTACTTGATCTATTCAAACCCATTATACACACGTTACTACTGTGGAGTAGATTTGCAGATCTATAATAACTATTTTGTCTAGAGTATTTAGATATCATGTATTCATATCATCATTGGGATATATAAATATTGGGATATACAAGTATAGAAATATTTTAAATATTTTAAATAAATAAATAAGTCAGTAATGAATGAATGAATGAATGAATGAATAAGTTTGTATAAATGGTCATCGGAATGATATAGTCTTCATTTTCACTTCATGGTCTCTTTTGAATGATGCTGGTTAGCAAATCATTTTCCTTTTCTGTGGTTTTGTCTACAGGGTTTTGTCGTTTCCAGAGTCCTATTTCTTTTCTTTTAGCTTCTGGTCTGTTTGTGCACCATCTCTCTTTGCTTTGGGGCCCATTTGCAGATTCCTGGCTTGTTTCCCTAGCCCAGATTATTTTAGGGATCTAAAAAGATGAATGACATTCTGTTTAGCTGCTCCTTCCTCACTGCTGCCTTTGAAAACAGCAGCAAGAACTCCAATCTGTCATTTGGTGGCAGAAATTTGAATTAATTTTTTAAAAACTCACGTGCCTCAGGACACAGCATTGATTTTGAAATACCACCGTGTTGGGTTGATTGAAATTTAGGATTTTTGTAGCCATCTGCAACTAATCGCTGCTAATTTGTATTCCATGTGAAAAGAGCTCATAGAGTATTGAAGAGTAAACTCATATTCCGATACATGCAAAATGTGCTGCTTGTTACGAAAGGTCAGAAGATGGGCAACATTATATAAATAAAGTAACAGCTCAAAAAGATGAGAAAGAAGGTAAGATATCTACCCCCCCCCCAAGTGTGGCTGCTACTTAATGTCATTCATTTAATGGATGCAATGCCATGCTTTTGTGTATGAATATATAAGCTACAGAAGCTTTTTCTCGCCTTCACAGAAACCGAACAAATCCTTTATTCATTGCAAAGCTAATAGAACAGATTTATCCAAGATGCTGCTGATGGTAGTTCTAAAATCTCCCTTTGCTACCTATTCAAGAAGTGTTGGGTTTCGTAGCAACCGTGGTGTGCATTTGAGACTGCTTTGTCCTCAAGCTCAAGAAACATATGTGAGTCCTAGTGAAAAGACAATATGGTTGTCATTATTGGAACATTGGAACATAGGAAGCTACCTTGTACTTAGCAAGTCCATTTGTTCTCCAAGGTTGCAGGCAGGAGTCTCTCTCAGCCCCATCTGGAGATGCTGCCAAGGAGGGAACTTGGAACCTTCTGCTCTTCCCAGAGCAGCCCCATCCCCTGAGGGGAATATCTGACAATGCTCACTCATGTAGTCTCCCATTCAGATGCAAACAAGGTGGACCCTGCTTAGCAAAGGGGACAATTCATGCTTGCTACCACATGACCAGCTCTCTTCTCTGCATTGTTCTAGTTTATAAAGTTTGGACTAGCTTGCATCTGGTCTCTTTGGAGAGCCAGTGGTGGTTAGAGTGTTGTACTAGGATTAGAGAGACCTGAGTTCAACTCTCCATTCAGCCATGAAATTCACTGGGTGTCTCTGGGCCAGTCACTGCCCACCAGCCTAACCTATCTCACAGGGTTGTCGTGAGGACAAACATAACCATGTGCATTGCTCTTGGCTCCTTGGAGGAAGGGCGGAATATATATGTAAAAATAAAATAAAAATAAATTTCAGATTTAATTCACTGAAGTACATACTTTTGTTGTTGTTGTTGGCTTCAAATTTTGGACTGGGCATTTCGAGTTTGGAAATAAAGATTTTTTTTTGGCTGACTCTATACTTAGTTTCCTAAACTTTGGGGATTTACATTGAGAATAGTCTGGTGGCATTTCCTCACTTTTCCTGCACAAACCCTACTGAAATGATGGGATCAACACAGGAACATAAGAAGCTGTCTTATATGGGGCTAAATCATTGGTCCATCTAGCTCAGTACTGTCTACTCTGAACAACAGTGTCTCTCCAAGGTTTTGGGTCTTAAAGGCAGGGAGAGCCATCCCGGCCATGCTGCCAATGCAGTGCAGGCTGATCTCCATACAACTGTTAAAGACCAAAATAAAAATAAGAACAATGGCTATCTTAGAATGAAGATCAGATCCATGACTTCTCCCAATCCCCGTTCTTTTATTCTCCCTCTTGTTCACTCCACCCTGTGTACCCTTCCTCCTAGATTCTGATTTAGCTAGAAATTTTCACATTAATTCAAATTTAGTGCAGATTTCCCTTCCTTCCGCTCATTTTGCATCCCCCCTCCTCTGCATTCCTGATGTATATATGTGCACATTGATCAACCACTGCCAAACAGAAATCTTGATGTGGTCATTAGTATGATTGCATCAAGATTCATCATTAAACTGTATAACGATGTACACAGGTGCAGTGGGGAGGAATGCGATTAGAAATTTTAAAACGTTGCTTTTCAGAACTCCTGTCTGCAGTAATCTGGAGGTGGCTTTAGGGTGTCAAGAGCTGCTGGGACCAGATTCTGGAATCTATCATTCCGTACATACTTTCTTCACATGGTGAGCCACCAGGGTGAGTGGGCGACTCCACCCACGCAGGGCAAAGTCCTAAGAGAGGCCTTGCTCCATGAACCTGGTGGCGGGGGGCAGCCCCCTTTCAAAACTGACCCTTGCAAGCTTTAAAAGTGGCATGGGGGGGTGAGGAGGGTCAGTTGGTTGTCAGCCACCTCCTTCTCTTTCCTTATGCTTCCTGCAAGCTTTGCAAAGAGTGTGAGGAGGGGCATTTCTTGCCAAGTTTGCAAGGGTCATATTGGTCCTGAAAAGCTGCCCCCATGGTGACAGTGGTGGGGGTGGGGGTCTACCTTTTCTGCTGGCACCCTAAAAACCTGCCACCTGAGGTGACACCCTCAGCTTACCTCAAGAAAGGACCACCACTGCATTGGCTCACCGCAACAGGAAAAGCTTCCTCTGTGGGGCAGAACACACTGCCTGGCAATGATTATCTTTACTGGCCCTGGGTCAGGTCTGAGCCTCCTTGCATAGAATCCCACTTGATGGCTCAACTCTAAGGAGAGTCAGAATTGTCTCCAGTCCTGCCTCCAGTCCTTGACCTCACTGGTTTGGGACAATACTTTTGTCCCCCACAAAGCAGCCTCTCTTGCTCTCCTCCTGTCCTGCAGCAAAACTATCCTGGAAATCAGGGGTGTTGATGTTAAAAACCACCATTATGTCGATCTAATTTTTTGTAGAAGCTGCTACGATTAACTGCTGATAGCTCCCAGGGTTCTGCCAAAATAAAAGTAAGTTCTGGAAGTCTTAAATTTGTCCACCCCAATATATAAATTTGTCAACTCCAATACACTGATGCAATTATGCAAAGATTCTGTTATTTCCAAAGTTCATTTGATCAACTAAACAGAAAATAACGGTATCAAAAAGATGTCAGTCTATTTTTCCACCTTTATGAATGTCATATGAAAACTCTAATCAGAGGTGCTCTTACCCCTGGACTTTGGGGCCGAATTCCAGGGCCTTCACACCCCCTGGGGACCCCCAAATCTTCTTTAGTCTGTCCTGGGAGGTGTGGTTTGTGCCCTCAAGAAGCTATGTGTTAAAAAAATGCTGCTTAACTTGCAGCGGGTGGGCCTCCAAAGGCCTTTAGATCCAGGCTCCAAAATTAGCTAGGTACACCTCAGACTCTAATGTGTCTTCTCTCTGTTCGATTGTGTGTTTGTGGGTTTTTTTGTGTTTAACTTTTAAAAAACCTTTCTTCAAAATTAGGTTCCATGTTACCCATTGAACAATTTTAAAAGAGCAAAACATACAGTACAAAATGCAGCAATGGTGATTTTTAGACAGGGTGAATATGAAAATATATGCAAGTGGCAGAACCATTACTATCTCTATTACCTGGTGACTATTCACCGAAGGAATGATACAGAATTTTCAAGTCAAAGTACACACAATTCCACAAACCCTCCATGATCTGGAGCGTTTCCAATTCTAAATACAGCACAAAGAGTAGGCAGGCTAGGAGCTCAGTGTGAATACTCCCATTAGGTCTTTTGACAAATGCAAAAATCGTTAATAGAACTAAAGCTTGCTACAGTTGCAAAGGTCTTATGGAATGGTTAACTTTATTCTGAGAGTCTGGATTCACGCTTTGTTCCTGTGCTTTCATTTTAGCATTTCTTTTAGCTTTTGAACGCTGAAAACTAGGTTAGGAAATATCTTTATTGGATCACACTTTTGGGGGAAGAAATATGCAAGCCTTAGGGTATTTGTAAGCTACAAGTTTATAGCAGTTTTACACCACTTTGACTGTGATGGCTTCCTCCCAAGAATTCTGGGAATTGTAACTTGGTGAGGTGCTGAACATTTTGTTGTTGAGGATTTTGAAGCTTCAGGTTAGCTTCAGTCTCACATAGCTTAGCTTCAGTCTCACACAGCTACAGTGCCCACAATTCCCTGGGGCAAGAAATGCATATTAAACCAGTTAATTGGGAAAGTAGATTCATTCACTGATTTCTAGCACTTACAGGCTGCATTACATTGGCATTCCCTCAAACGTTTCAGAGATAAAAATAGAGACAATCTTGAGTACATCCTTATTTTCACACCACAGCCCAAGGGTTATGGGATAGGCCCATAGCTCAGTGGTAGAGCATCTGCTTTGCCTATAGAAGGTCCTGGGTTCAATTCCTGACATCTCCAGGTAGGGCTGGGAAAGACTTCTGCCTGAAACCCGGGAGAGGACACTGCCAGACAATGTAGACAATACTGAACTAGATGGTCTAACTCGGTATAGGGCAGCTTCCTGTGTTCCTATTTTCTATGTTCCTATCACCACCATCACAAATGTTTACACATGATTCTGCCAGCGGTACATTTATTTTGCAATAGCCTGGGTTACTTCTTCAAACTGTGGTGGAAATTGCTAAATCAAACAATTGCTGACTTTTTGGTATCCCCCACTGTAATTTTCCTTCAGCATGTTTACTGGAAACCAGGGGCTGTTGGTGGTCCTTAGACCACAATTCGACATCTATCCATCTACATTTTGAAGCTATTCACACGTGCAGGCATAACTGGGCTGAGGAAGCCCAGCCCTGCGTTGCCTACATGTGTGCAGCACTGGGATCGGGCCCAATCCCGGTGGCATCTCAGACTCAAACCCGCCTAAGCAGCCACCCTCCAAAATGAGGTTAGGAGAGTGAGTGCTCTCCTAACACCATTTCCATCATCGTCTGCCATTCGTGGCTCCTTGGATCCCCATAATGCACCATGCACTAATGCAGAGCATTATTGGAGCCCCCGGGGGGGGGCTGTTCAGCAGCTGGTAGTCATCTGGACACCATTGCTCATCTGTGGGGAGGTAAGCTCTTTAGGTCTGCTTCCCCTCTAACCCTCTTGCTCTATCTCACTGTCAGTAGCATAAGAATGCCAAATGGAGGAGGGGGGAAGCATAAATAAATTTCAAAACCATGTAACACCAATTCCTATTCCAAATTTGAACTTTGACTTTAATATATTCATATTATGTTCAAAATATGGGATTTCAATTTTTTGGCTCTTCTTTCATTTCTGAATTCAAACATAAGAGCAGATATCAATCAAATGAAAACAGGGAGGAATACTCCTGCTAATCACATTCGCTGGAGCCAAATGGCTTTACTTATTAAGAAATCT
Source organism: Hemicordylus capensis (assembly GCF_027244095.1). NCBI lineage: Eukaryota > Metazoa > Chordata > Lepidosauria > Squamata > Cordylidae > Hemicordylus > Hemicordylus capensis. Next base: position 21,805,247 of record NC_069664.1, on the reverse strand, counting down.
TTCATCAGATTTCCATCCGTCTTTGCGAATACAGGTTCTCTCTTTGGAGAACAAATATGGCAGACGGTCACGTCAGCCAAGGTGTTTCTGTCTCCTTTCCAATAGTGGGGTGTCCCAGCCACATCCCAGTCCTTGAAGCAAATGGCCTTCCCCCACTCCTTGTATGCTCTCCCCAGAGCAAATAGCTGCAGCAAATTAGGTATTAACAGCTGTACAGCCGTGTTATCCGCAGTGCCAATCAGAGCACCATAATTGCATGGAATGTCTTCCCTGAAGGTTCCCAGCTTGTATGTTTAATAAAACAACCAAACCAGGTCTCAGATTTCCTTGTTTATATGAAAAATTCATAACGGCAGTTCCAGTAAGTGTTGACTCAACTTACATCTGCTGTCTACTGTAAGAGAAAATTCTTTCCAAGCAGTAAAGGGAGCACCATGGATTGCTGTCAATAACACTCTAGGATGTAACAAGAGCTTTTCTAAGTAATGCATCTGAATATCTCAAAGCACTTTGCTTTTCAAACATTAAGGTATAATCTACTGAGGGTGAATGCACTTTGCCAGGACATGAACAAACAGAATGGTTTCCCTTTATACCACTCACCTCACTCGGATTTGTGGGGAATTTCCAAATATAGGATTCAATCAGTTCAGTCTCTGCTTTGCAAATCATCTCAATACCATTTCAGAATGAATGGTGGTCACACAAGTCCTGTGCTTAGAAGTTCATGCCCTAAGAAGAACGACAAGTGTGACGAAATTGAGGACTACATTGTGCCGACACAAAAGCAATTTGTTTGATGGGGAGATAGCCAGGAAAACTGTGTGGTAGAGATGTGCACAAAATTGGTCTGCTCGGTTCGGTTCAAATCTAAACCTGATTTGAACCCAACTGGGCATGTTCGGTTCTGGCAACCCAAACGGGGGCCTGGTTCAGTTCAATTTAGAATCATGTCGGGTCAGGGGTGCCATGGACTTATATTGTAAAAAGAAATTGTTGACGCTGCTGGGCCCACAGATATAAAATGTATAATAATAAAGACTTCCAAACAGCTGCTTTAGAGAGTTTTCCCCCCCAGGGGAAAAACACATTGACTGTCATCCTAACTAAATTATTAGACAGAAGTCCCATTGAAATCCAGTAGTTCTTCAGGATAGCTCCTGAGTAGTACTACTAAGAAATGTAGACAGGATATCAGTCATTATATTTATTGTAATTACTAAAGAAAAAACAAGCATCCATTCAGCAGCATTTAGTACAATGAAACCTTTTTGATACGGATAAGGTTTCATTTTGTCTTTCTTTTGCTTCTCCAGGAATTTAGGGATAGGGAAAGGGAAATTAGACAGTGAGTGTGTTATTTGAGTTCTCAGGATTTCTGCTTTTATTAATTTTAAAAGTCAGTTTTGCAATACGCATTATTCCCTAAATTTTGGTAATAATTCACTCTCTATAAGAAGAGAGTGAATTACTACCTTATATATATTTGCCCATATAATTTTGGTTGTTAAAAATAGATTGCATAGGAAAGCCTTAAGCCATCACAATAAACTATCTGGTTCCAAGAGTTGCAAAAGAACCAAGTTTGAACCCTTGAATATTGCAGATTGCGCTATGTTTCTATAGTTTCTATATTTTCTCCACAAACCCAGTTTTTTTGCTCACGAGTTGCTGTGGCACAACTCCATGCCACAGCTACTTATGAGGAGACCCCCGACCGGGAGGCTCAAAAGCAGCCTCCCGGCTCAGGGGTCTCTCCAGCATGCTCTGCGCGCTCGGGCGGGGCATACTGGAGCTTCCGGGGGCCGCACAGCCCCCAATATCCCCAGCCCCCGCCGGCTCTGTAATGGAGCCAGCAATTGTGTGGGCGGCCAATCCAGAGATCAGATCGTGAGAAGAGCCTCAGTATTTTCTAACAGGAATCTGGTCCATTTTCTGAATAAGCTTGAAAATGTCACGCAAACTGCATCAATAAAGTAAATAATGAACTACCTTATTAATTACCTTACTTCTATAAGTATTTAAGGTATAGCAAAATCCTCAGTTCCTTAATAATGCTCTTTGCCAGCTCTTTGCTTCCCCAAACTAGTTGTTCTAGAATCACCCTGAGTGAGTGTGTGTGTGTGAGAGAGAGACTCGGGGGGAGATCTTGGACTGGAGTACTGGTGGACTTTTTTCTTCTTAGACAGGCTACTTTTCCTTAGTTCTGGGTCACCAGCTAATCAGAGGTAGGCTGCAAGCGGAGAAAACGGGGATGTTCAGTCATTTGTTTAATTTTCAAGCAAATGCCTGCCTGACCACATTCATAACCCCCTTTTTGTTCAGCTCCCTGTGAACATTTGAACGCCTGTATCTCAGCATCATGCATACTGATGAAAAGTGCATTTTTCTGCCTGCCTTTTAAAATATTCAACAAAAATGATGTGCAAGAGGTATACTTGATTATCAAATTTGCAATTTGTGCTGCGTTGCTTAGCTACCTACATCATCCAATCGCTGCACAAGGAAAAGAACACAACACTGTCTTGTGTCACACTAATTCAAACTGAACAATCCCTTAACAAATAAAGGGCAAATATGTGTGACTCCATGCCTAATTCAAAAATGTTTCACTCCCAGCAAGGATTATACCTCCCTGGATTACAGCCTGATAGTACTACATATGTTTACTCAGAATTAAATCCCACTGAGTTTAACAGGAATCACCTGCATGTAAACGTGTATAGGGTTATTGCCTCGATGTACTGGAGTACGGATTAGTTCTCACAATCATTCCCATGTTGGTTGAATGAAAACCTGAGATCCCAACTCCCATAGACCCCAAACAAAAGCCATTACAGCTAGGAATTCTGGGAGTTGTAGTCAACAATACTTGGGAATCCCTGTTAAAGGGAACACTGATTGGCCCCAAACCAATAATTAGCCAACACTGACAACCCAACTTCAGGTCCTAGATTCTGGAACTGGGTTGGAGTTCGGTGGATTGTTGGTCAGCTATGGCATCTGTCTGAGATGGCAGGAAAATCACGAGTTCTCATGACAAGCTCTGTGGGGTCTCAGCTTTGGGTTTTGTCTTAACTGACGTGAATGATCGTAAGAACCAGCCCTATAGCTTTCTATGTAACACTTTTTACTGTAGGGTGAGGCTGTTTCTTTTTCATTTCAACAACGTTTTGAGCAAGAGACTTCTGTGCACCTAGAAAATTAGCACGGGAGGAAGAAAGGTATGCTGGAAACTTCTATGAAGGACATGAAAGAGTTTTTTCTCATGTAGGACCAACCAAACAGAACACCTCCCACGCGCAGCCAGGAGTGGTACAGTGCAAAAAATGTTTTACCCCTTGGTATTGCTGTCAAATAATGATAAGGATGACTGATGATGATACAACTTTATTTTTTAGCCACCTAATCGTCATCATAACTATCATCATCATCACTAAACGTCTTTATTTGTTATCCACCCCATAACAAATCGTTCTCTGAGCCACTCACAATAGAGAATTAAAACATGCAATATAAACACATAACACCTTCAATCATAACAGTCAAAAAGGGAGGAAAGAAAATACAAAACACAATACAAAGCAATTTAAAAACTCATTTTAAAATTAGTTAAAAATCAAATCAGATCTGAAAACCAGAATTTAAAAGGCCTGGTGTGAACAAAAAGGTCTTGACTATGATGACTACGAATATTTATATACCACTTTTCAACCAAAGTCCCAAAAGCGGTTGACATAGAAACAAACAAACAAACAAAATGGCTCCCTGTCCCCAAAGGGCTCACAATCCAGTCTGTCCCTGTTGTCTAAAAGAACAAAGTGTTGAAGCCAGGCGAACCTCACTGGTTCCATAAATGGGGTGCAACTACCAAAAAGGCCCTCTTCCTAGTAGCCGCCTGACTCATCTCGTTTGGCAGGGGCACCCGGAGAAGGGCCTCCAATGAAGATCTTAAGGTGAGATCTTCTCACCTTAATAGATGGACCACAGTCCATCTAGATAGGAGATGGACCTCCGGACACGTGGAGAAGGGCTTCCGATTAAGATTTTAAGGTGAGATCTTCTCACCTTAATAGATGGACCACAGTCCATCTAGCTCAATATAGCCTATTTTGAAAGCTGACTGTATATTTGAGAGCTGACTGGTTGAGACATATGGGGCAAGGCGCTCTCTCAGGTAACTGGTCCCATGCCATTTAGGGCTGTAAAGGGCTCACAATAGGGCTCACAATTTGTTAGGGCTTTTAACAAATTGTTCTCTGGGCAGCTCACAATAAAACAACAACATCCAGTAAAACAAACAAAAAACAACACCCATACAAAACATGCAATAAAAACACATAAAAGGAAACAAACAATTGTTTGCCTCTTTTGAAATTCACAATAGGAACATATGAAACAGCCTTATAGAGAGTCAAACCATTCACCCATCTAGCTCAGTATTGTCTACACTCACTGGCAGCAGCTTCTCCAAGGTTGCAGGCAGGCATCTCACCCAGCCAGACCTGGAGATGTCAGAGTTTGCACCTGGGGCTTTGTCCATGCTAAGCAGATGCTCTTCCACTGAACTATTGTCCCTCCCCCAAAAAGAAACACTTCTGAATGAATAGCTTTATTACGATCATAGATCAGACATAATCACAACCAAATATACAGCATGCAGGCAAGAGATCTATCATACCATACACCAATAAAGTAAACATTTGATGGTCGAATCTAGAGAGCAGAAGTTAATTGGCGGATCTTAACAGTGGATCTTAACGGGCAGATCTTAACAGCAGCCACACAAAATTTAGCAACCTTGTGTGTGACAGAAGCTTTCTTATCTGCAAGGAGAAATGTACCTAACATGAACATAAAATTCATCAGTTCGGCCAAGAAAATGTAATAACAAGGGAATAATAGGGCTACGTCAACTATCAAAGAAACACTTCTAAACCCAACATTATTCTGTTTCCTACAGTGACCAGTGAGATGCCTCCGGGAAGTCCAGAAGTGGGACGTGTAGGCAAATAACTCTCTTTGGCTGATGCTTTCCATCAATTGGTATTTAAAGGCATACTGCCTCACTAGAATGCACAGGAAGCTGCATTATACCAAGTCAGACCACAGTCCATCTAGCTCAATATAGCCTATTTTGACAGCTGACTGTATATTCGAGAGCTGACTGGCAACAGCTCTCCAAGGATTCTCTCCAAGCCCTACCTGAAGATGCTGCCAGGGGTTGAATCTGGTAGCAAGCAGATGCTCTTCCACTGAGAAACAGCCCCATCCCCTAAGGGTGTGTGTGTATCTTAGAGCAGGGATAGCTCATAGGTAGTCACCCACCCAAATGCAAAGCAGGGCAGACCATGCTTCGCAAAGGGGACAATTCATGCTTGCTACTGCAAAACCAGCTCTCCTCCCTTAAGAATGTTTAATGTTAAGACCCATAAGAGCTTCTTTCTTCCATCAGAATCCTAAAGCCCTCTGAGATCCTCTTCAGGGAAGCTGCCAAGAATATGTTTTGGCACTCTGTCTGAAAGAAAGTTTGCACCAACCCTGAAAGAAATGAGCCAGAAAGAATCCTGCCTTCCTCACTTGCTGCCCTGGGGATATTTGAAATGGCATCAGATTTTGGGCAAACAGTTGTGTTGCAGAAGGCACGGCTGGCACCCGTCAGCCTTGGGTGGCTCAATTGAAATGGTTGCTGTTCTCTCTTCCTTTTTCTGAGCTCATTTAGGAACATGCCTATCTCGCTAATTGCCTGCCTTAACTTCCCCATCAGCTTTTTAAGTTATCTGAATAATTGAACAGACTGCGAGAAAGTAAGATATGAAACGCGAGCATCAAAGTGTTGGGTATGCCGAGGAGAAGGGATTTGTCCAAATAATCTGTGAACATGTGCACAAAACCCAGGAGAATGTGGGTGTGTATTTTGTGGGAGAGGGCAGTAAATGTCCTAGGCTAACAGGACAAATCAACTCAATGCCTGCTTCTTATTTCCTGATGTGTTGCTTTGTCTTATATGGTGAAGTGGGCATTTGCATAGCAATGCAGGGATTAGTACATGAGGGGGGGGGATGAATGTTCATTGTGATTTTCTTTAAATCATTATTTTTTCAAAAAGATATGCAAATATCATTAAAATAACACAAAAGTAAAACATCCATTAAACCACCTAATGGCACAGCAGGGAAATACTTGACTAACAAGCAGAAGGTTGCTGGTTCAAATCCCCACTGGTTCTATATCAGGCAGCAGCAATATAGGAAGATGCTGAAAGGCATCATCTCATAGTGTGCAGGAGGAGGCAATGGTAAACCCCTCCTGTATTCTACCAAAAGAAAAACACAGGGCTCTGTGGGCGCCAGGAGTCAAAATCAACCTGACGGCACATTTTACCTTTACTTTAAAACATCCATTATAAATGAGTTAACAAGTCATCCCATTTGCACATGCTACGAAAACAATAAGGTAATTTTAGACCACACAAACACACCCACCCCTATGTAATTCTAATTTGCCCCATTAAACCAAGAACCCATTTGACCCATAGGCAATACCAGAGTTTTGAAAAGGTCTACCTACACCCCTAGAGATAGAAAATAGGTGATAGCCCTGCAATACTTTCAGCTTTCAGTGTCTTATGCTTTTATAATCCTGACCATTGGACCTGCAGTAGGAAAATTTGCAAAGGTGTTTTAAAAGCTTTTAAACATTTTAAAAACACAACAGCTATTAAATTGTATTGACATTTTTTCGGAGGAATGGAAATGAAAATTGGAAGGAATGTCCTCCAAAGATTATTCTGTGGAGCAAATACAACAATTTGTTCATTGTTGCCCTAACTCTTTCCTCTGTGCAAAAATGACTGCCAATTTTCCCCCAATCATTTTGGGATAGGGATACATATGAGGGGATAACACAGAGAAAGCTGTATGTGCCACAATGCTGTGGTCTATTTTCCATCTCTGGGTGGGGGGAGATGTTGCCAAAAATCACTATGAGCATTCATCCCCTGAGATGGTACCCATGGCCTGGTTCATGGATTAATCAAGCAGCATTTTAAATGCCACAGAGAAAATGTCGAATGTGCATCACTGGGGAAACTGTGATGCTCACTGATTGTACCCTGAGGGTCGACTCACTGAGGTGAGCTGATTGGTGAAGCGGGATGATTCTGGATGATGCTTTATCGAGTGGTCAAGACGGATACGCAACTGGCATTCTGCACGTGGTTGCAGATGTATTTGTTAGATTAATCTACTTCATTTCTAGCCTACCTTTCAGTTCAAGGAGAGTCCACAGCTGCCATCAGCAACATTAATAAATTAATTCATTGAAACTCTTGCATTAATAAAGGACTGCAAACAAGCAATCTGGAAGTTATGGTATGCATGATGATATCAAGATTCTTTCTGTGTGGTGATACACCAAAGTGCAGGGTTGCATGTGTGGATCAAGAACACACAGCAGGAAAAGAACCACGACACAAACATAGACAGGATCACATCCAGATTGCTTGTTTGTAGCATGGGTATTGCTTAAGTCGAGGAGAAAAAAAGTCTAGAATAAACTGAAACTTGTGGTCAATTATAAGCCAATTCTCACAAACAGCCTAACCTAAGCTAGGGCAGTACAGCCTGGGTTAGGCTGTTCATATGCATTGCCAGGATCCATGTAGGTCCTATCACTTCCTACCTGCCTGCCCCTACTTTTTACCCCGGACATTATCCCCCAATGCACTGTGCTTGCTGCACGGTGCATTGTGGGAAATCATAGGAACATAGGAAGCTGCCATATACTGAGTCAGACCATTGGTCTATCTAGTTAGTATTGTCTACACAGCCTGGCAGCGGCTTCTCCAAGGTTGCAGGCAGGAGTCTCTCTCAGCCCGATCTTGGAGATGCCAGGAAGGGAACTTGGAACCTTCTGTGCTTCCCAGAGCGGCTCCATCCCCTAAGGGGAATATCTTATAGTGCTCACATGTGGTCTCCCATTCAAATGCAACCAGGGTGGATCCTGCTTAGCTAATGGGACAAGTCATGCTTGCTAGCACAAGACCAGCTCTGGAGGCTGGGACGCATTGTCTGAATCCTGCCTGAAACCTTGGAGAGCTGCTGCCAATCAGTGTAGACAATATTAAGCTACATGGACCCGTGGTCTGACGCAGTAGGTGGCATCTTCCTCTGTAAGGGGAAGCCTATGTGGACAGGTCTGCAGCTCAGTGTTGGAGCATCTGGTTGCATACAGAAGGTCCCAGGTTCAATCCCTGGCAGCAACTCCAGGTAGGACTGGGAAGGCCTCCTGCCTGAAACCCCAGAGAACTGCTGCCAGTCAGAGTGGGCGCTACTGAACTAGATGAACCAACAATCTGAGTCGATATGAGGCAGCTTCCTATGTAACTTTTTTAGTTAAATGAGAAATGTGGTCGCATGAAATGCAAAGCAGAATGCACCAGAGAAACAAGAAAGAAACTGGGGAAATCCTCTCATCTCTGATGTTATTGTGCAAATAGATGATGAACATTGTAGAGGATTTGCAGGAATGTTGCAGAAATGTAAATCATAAAAACAGAGCGAGCATTTGGGGCAAAAGGCAAAACTGGGTGGAGGGGGAGAGGCAACAATATCTGAACTGTAACTTTCAAGGCAACCGGCAGGTCAGAAATTAAGTACTTGCTCTCCACAGAGCCCTTCCCTCGATGGGAGCCAACATCTTTCTTCTCCCCACACCAGAAGGGGCCTCCATCCCTCTCCACAGCCTCCCAAGGTACTCTTTATCTCTGCCTAGCTGTTTTGTCGTGCTATGCAAATGGTACGATCCGTTTCTTCCAAATGCTCCAGAGGGAGGGCAAGTGTTTAATTTCTAAATAAACCCTTGATTTTTGTTCCCCTGTCGTTGCCAAAGTGGTTGTAATAATAATAATTAATCACAAGTAAAGCACCCTCTCTCTCTCTCTTTGAATAGGATAATATTAATAACACTTGGCAGCCTGGATGGTGTTTTGCAGACGTTTGCTAATTAATCCTTTCATAACTCACTAGCCTTTTACTCAGAAAAAACAAACAACGTCTTATTTTCTTCAGTCTGCCCTGCATCTGGTTGGATTCTTGTACAAACATGTCCTTGTTGTTCTCAGGGCTGGCCTGTCCACTTGATATATCTAGATCAGGCCTGCTCAACTTTAGCCCTCCTGCAGATGTTGGCCTACAACTACAATAATCCCTGGTTATTGGCCGCTGTTGCTGGGGATTATGGAACTGGAGTCCAAAAATAGCCAGGGGTGGGAAGTTGAGCAGGCCTGACCTAGGTGGTCACCTAGAGCACCTGTTCTGGGGGGCGGGGGCACATAAACAGTGCCAGAATATAACACTGACAATTTTTGGTGGGGTTAGCAGACAAAGCTGAGGGTATCCTCGGGCAGGACCTTAGGGAAAACATGCACTTTCCCCCCTCACCTGTGCCTTTGGGGGATGAGGCTGTAGCTCAGTGGAAGAGCATCTGCTTTGCATGAGAAGGTCCCAGGTTCACTTCTTGGTAGCATCTCCAGGTTGGGCTGGGAGAGACTCCTGCCTGCAACCTTGGAGAAGCTGCTGCCAATTAGTGTAGACCAGGGCTGCTCAACTTCAGTCTTCCGGCAGATGTTGGCTTACAACTCCCATAATCCCTGGCTATTGGCCACTGTGGCTGGCAATTGTAGTCCAAAAACAGCTGCCGGGGGGGGGGGCTATGTTGAGCAGCCCTGGTGTAGACAATACAGAGCTAGATGGACCAATGGTCTGACTCTGTAGAAGACAACTTCTTATGTTCCTATGAATACCAACTGTCAAACTGATTGATTGATTGATTGATTGATTGATTGATTGATTGATTGAGTGCCATCAAGTTGGTGTCAACTCTTAGTGACCACATAGATAGATTCTCTCCAGGACGATCTGTCTTCAACTTGGCCTTTAAGGTCTCTCAGTGGTGCCTTCATTGCTATTATAATTGAGTCCATCCATCTTGCTGCTGGTCATCTTCTTCTTCTCTTTCCTTCCACTTTCCCCAGCATTATGGACTTCTCAAGGGAGCTGGATCTTCACATAATGTGTCCAAAGTATGATGATAGTTTGAACCTCTGAGCTAGATAGACTTGGGATAAGGCAGCTTCTTGGTATGATCTGACCTGGTATAAGGCAGCTTCTTATGTTTCTGATTAAAATACAGATAAAATATTCCGAGAACATCCAGCAATTATTTCAGCATTCAGGAAATAGCAGGGGAGTATTTGATGTTAAAAATCCACAGAGGAGCCCTTTTTGCCAGCAGATTGGATTCAGTTCTAGTTTAATATATACTGATGCCTCCCAGATAATTGGCGATATGCCCCAGGATGGGGTATCTATGAGGAATTCCTTTTATCTGTAAATTCAGGGAAGACAGCACAGGTAACTGTTGAGTACTAAGGTTGCAGGGCTTTGAACGAGTTAACAAAAAACACATGTCAATGCCATGTGAAGAGGCACAAAAATTCTGAGCAGATGATTTCTACTCATTTGTAGCTCTCAAATAAGTCCCTCAAGGTCTCAGTATAAATGTGGCCATTTTGGGCCGTAGAATCTATTTTAGTCTCTTGCATTGAAGTAAATTATGCAGACTTACAACTTATTTACCTCAGAATGAAGCCATGATTCAGAGTGCCTTGGACCCAAGCGCACACTGCAAGAACCTCACAGCCACCCTCTCCAGCACAGCAGTCCATCTTCCAATGCAGTTAACCCCCTTCTGTCCCGCTTTGATAACCAGAAATGCAGACAAAAATAACCAGCCTTCCCTCTTTAATGACCTATTTCCAATTTATTATTTGGCATCAAATCATATAAAAGAAGAAGAAGGAAAGAAAGAGCTGGCCAATCGATAGAACGCTGAAAGCTAAGGTATATTGATCTGCTCTCTGGATTTTGCTGGAATCAAAAGAAGTGGAAGACAGGGGGAAGGAAAGCTGGGAGTTCTCTTAACTAAGATATTCCAGTCCTACGCTGTGGTCTTGGGAGTCTTACTGCTTGCTCATGGAAGCCATGCAGAAGGGGTCTTCTCCTACCTTTTTATGGCTGAGAGGGACAGAACACTACTACAGCTAATCTGCAGGACTTCACATGGTGGGAAGGGAAAGCAGAGGAAGGGAGCAGAGCCAGAGCCAGCTAATGTAACCACTGACTGAATGCGGGATATGCCCCCTTTTCCTTGGCTCCTGGATTGAGTTGCTTTGCACATCTCGAAAAAGCCATCCGCATTAATGTCAAGACTGATGTCTCACGCAGGGCTGCCTCTGAAATTTTGCTCATTCGAATTGTTCCCCAGGTTTGTTCCTAATTACCCAGTTTCTAAGTATTGTTTCGGAAGCAGAAACCTGGATTGATTTGGAACCTGGATTGAGCCCAACCTATGGGTGGGCTCAGACAATACATGGAACCACAAATTATTTTAATTAAGGTTTGTTAAGCAAACCTAGATTGGCATTGCAGATGATCACCAAGTCTTGGTTTGTTTCACCATTTGTGGTTTGTCTGAGTCTTTTTATCTGAGTCTTATTGTCTGAGTCTTCTTGGTTTGTGGTTTATCTGAGTCTCTCTCCCCTTCTTCCTATCTCCCGTGCTCGAGGCTTGCCTCTCTCTAGCACTGAAACGAATCGAGATGAAACCATGACTGCAGATTTGGACATCATGGGTGACCATAGTTAGGACAAACCAAACAACTGCAACTCCTTGGTTTTAGATTGTGCTTTGTCCAAAATAAACCATCATTTGTTGCCTGGAGAAAGTTCAGAAGTATACTTAACCAAGATGAAATAAGCCATGGTTCTATGCAATGTCTGAACCCACCCAATGTTTCTGTACTCCTCCACTGTTTTGTGTGTGTTTTAATATGGATTTTATAAAAAAGTGTTAGGCATACACAGTTTGTCTCAGGCTTTAGTTCTTTCAGTTCATTCATAGCTTTCCCCTTCTCTGTCTTAACAAAGTGTTTGCGTATACTGATAAAACCTCACAAAAAAGAAAGCTCCATGTATACAGGATTACCTCCGGGTTATTTTTGTGTGCTGCTTTAACAATGTGTGTGCGTCAGTAAAACACTGCACACACACACAAAATTGGATGCAATTAAACATACAATCAGATCAAAATTGTTCTCTTTTTTTGCACATGAATATTAGTAATTTATAGGAGGAAAGGGTGAAAATGAAGAAAAAGCTGAGCAGCATCCAAAGTGTCATTCTGAAGTTGTTTACCATAGCTCCAAGTTAAAGCAGAGTTAATGAAAAGTAAAATGAACATGCAAAGCGAAACCACACACACACACAGAGCACAAACCAGTTTTGAGGATCTTCCTTTGGGCACCACATAACAAAATAAAGTCATCCTGGCATGCATGCAACTGACCCAGGAAGTCGAGATGGGCCGCCTTTGGACCAGCAAACTGCCAGTCCAATGGACCCACAGTTTGCCTGCATTCCCCTGGCACTCTAACAGATGATCATCTTTTGCAGTCTGGGAGACAGCAAAGAGGGAGTCACTGGCTGCCTAGGTGTCCTTCAATGCAAGAAGGACAGCCGCAGCAGCCAATTGCGTGCAAGAGGGGGAGGAACTTACTCCCCTTAACTCCAGTTTGTGTAAGTTGCACAAACCGGATGATGCACTGGAGGGAACAGACCCTCGGTTGGGTAAGTAGAACTCACTACAAATTGAGGGCTCATTCCAAGGTTTGGGACTGAATCTGAACAGTGGATGGTTCCGGGAACTGTGGTTCCGATCATTGGGACATCACAGGGGGTGAGCCTAAGGTGAGTTTGCCACAAAGATTCCCCGAGACATCCCATGGTGAATTGAAAAACAAAACCAGAATTAATTTCAGAAATCCTAAATTTAAACTAGGATTGAGGAGGAGTGGAGCACAATGTAAAATGAAATAATGCAACAAGAAAGGAACGGAACGGGGCAAATCTGCTTATCTGTCATTTCTGTGTGTCATGCTCTTCCCAAAACTGTAGTCTGTTAAAAAAAAAGAAAGGAAGGAAGGAAGTAGATTGCCTACAACCTCCCTGTGTCTGGAAGCCCAGCTAGGAGGCAGCAGCACACCTGGTCAATTAGGAGCTCTCCTTTGTGTGCCAAAGAGAAATCAGTCCATCAGAGGTAGAGAGAGAGTTTATCACAGCATGTCTTCATATTGATTGGCTGGAGATGGCATAACTGGTCTATCATTAGGAGGCAGGACTGGGTATGCTCAGTCTGCTGTATCTTACTTCCCCCCAAAGACTTTCACCTCAAAGTATTTCACCTGTTTCTGGAGGAAACAGAAGTGTTGTTTTACCATGGTTGCCACTATCCAGGGGGCTGCACTAGGAAACTGCTTCATCCCATGGATTGCTCACAAATGCCTGCCCATTATCTGCTCTTATTTATTTACTTACTTACTTACTTACTTATTTTATTTGATTGATATACCGCCCTTCCAAAATGGCTCAGGGTGGTTTACGACAGGATAAAAACAATTAAAACCAGATAACAATTAAAATCAAAACTATAAAAACAGAATAAAATCAATTAAACATTCAAACAGCTAAAAATCCTGGAAACCCAGGGCAACCATTTAGAACTATTTAAAACAGTTTACAATAGTTTAAAAACCCTGGAAGGCCAGGCCAAACAGATAGGTTTTAAGGGCTCTCCTGAAAGACAGTAATGAACTCAAATTACGGAGAAACCTTAGATGGCCTTACCTACAATATGCTTCTTAGCCATGGATCAATACCAATTTGAGGCCCATATAATGCACAGCAAGCCTGCACTCTCTGGGCTGAAAATCTCCAGGGATCTATGTGGGTGCTGTGTTACAGTTCTGAAGATCGTGCCTTTTTGAAGAGAGGGGATATTCTCTTAATTTTTTTTTTTTTAATGGAGACAGGAGAAACATGTGATGAAGGGTCATGCCATTCATCTGTTCGATCCCTCTTAAAAGAAGTAAGCAACTGAATTCACATGTAACATGGAACTGCAGGTCCAATAGACCTGCGGTTCTCCCCCGTCCCCCACAATCCCATCCAAATTCAAATTTTCAGGAGAATTGTCTCTCTGCAGCCAGTGAGACAGCAGAGAGGTGCGGGGAGCTTGCTGTTCTTGACAGAAAGACAACCCACACAGCCAATAAGGCCAGAGTTGAAGGAGGAGCTTCTTCTTTCATTCTGTGGGGCTCAAACTGCAGTGCCAGTGTTCGGATGTAATGCTGGCACTGTAAAACGAGTTAAAGGCTGCAAAACTCCACTCTGACTGAAGGTTCAGAGTTGAGTTCTGGGAGGGAAACCACAGGTCCCTTTGCACCCTTAGCTCCAGTTTCCACCATTTGGACATGTGTCTATAGAAAACAGAGGAGAATGGGCCTCTGGTTTCCTATTATGTCTGAATTCGACCTGTGACAGTCCCACTGGAGCTAGCGTTTAGACGGGAACAGTCAAACCCCTCATAGTGGAGACCACCATATGATTAAGCTGCAAATTCAAAGTACATACAGTACTAGACATAAAACTTGGTGCAAAGACAGATGTAGCATGTGTAGTGAGCTGGAGGGAGTCTGAAAGCATCTGCATTGCTATCAAATTATACATACTTCTGCCTTGATGGTACCTATTGACCAGTGCCCATTCCATGACTAACAAACACAACCACTGTTTCCAGCACATATTTGCAACTGTTTGGTACATATTATGTGCCTCCTTAAAAAAAAAAAAAGATGCAGCCATCAGCAATCATACAAAGGGAGATACAAGAATGAGGATTGCTCCAGTTGCTCACTGCGTATGTGTAAGGCAAGCTATGAAGTTGGACAAAGGGACAAACAGGATTAATTCCTGGGCATAGATAAAGGGTGGAGATTGGATATTTCTTGGATTCATATTTATCTTCTTTTTTTAAAAAAAAGTAGATGAAACCAGAATTATCTGACCATGATCTTCCTGTCAGGATTGCCTCTAGAGTTTAGGGGGGGGGGCGCTATGATTAATCCATGTTGTTTCAGCCCCAACAGAACCAGAAGAGTCTCTGTCCTTGTGTTGCAGAATGAGGGCCTGTTGCTGTGGGGCCCTGGGTGACTGCCCCCTCTCTGACTGCCCCCTCTCAGACAGACCCACTCTGTTGGAAGGCTCTAAAAAATCCCCCACCCTCCCCAATAAATGACACTTCCGAGGGAGGCTAAGGCTGTGATGCCACACTCTTCCTGACTGGACACCACCACCACCACCACCAAATATTTATATGCTGCTTTTCAATGAAAGTTTCCAAAGCAGTTTACATAGAGAAATAGAAATAAATAAATAAAGGTGGCTCCCTATCCCCAAAGGGCCCACAGTCTAAAAAGGAACATGAGATCGACACCAGCAAAAGTCTCTGGAGGGATGCTGTGCCAGGGATGGATAGGGCTGGTTGCTCTCCCCCTGCTAAAGGAAGAGAATCATCCCCTTTAAAAGATGCCTCTTTGCCCAGTTAGCAGGGGTCAGCCTGCAGAGACAGCCGCAACACTGTTAATCTGATAAAGATTTTATTGACAAAGAGTCATCTCTTTAAAAATAAAGCGGGGTGCGGGGGAGGAAGATCGAGAGCCAGGGGCTGAGTGTCTGATGCTGGTGATAAAGACCCCATTGCAGCAAGTTTAATTAAAAATTATTGTTACAGTCGCATGTAAGGAGCCTGCCCTTCATCAGGAGAAATTGATTTCCAATAGATCTTCAGGAATAAGTCCATTGACGTGTGTATTATTTGAAGTCGTAATGAATAGGAGAAACAGGTAGGGAAGCAAATGGAGAAGGCTGGGGAAGATTTGGAAGGAGAGAGGGGAGAAGGGTGAGCTGTAAACCAAAAGGCACTGAAGGACTACATGACACATGTCCACCCTTTATTTCTTCGGGTCTTAGTGACACCCTTTTCACCCTGCACGTCCCCTGTTCACCTTGAAAATTCATGACATGCTGTCCATTATTAAAACTGAAAATGCATGAAAAATGCTTGACACCCTGTGCACTCTGCACATGCCCTGGTCCTGATGACTCCCTGTTCACCTAAAAGTGCATGACACCCTCCATGCTCCCTGCACGACACCTTGTTCACCCTGGAAACGCATGACACCTTGTTCATGACACCCCGGAAGAGAACTGGTCTTGTGGTACCAAGTGTGAATTGTCACCTTTGCTAAGCAGGGTCTGCCCTGGTTTTGCATTTGAATGGGAGACTACATGTGAGGGCACTGTAAGATATCCCCCTTAGGGATGGAGCTGCTCTGGGAAGAGCATCTGCATTCCTGCATGCAGAAGATTCCAAGTTCGCTCCCTGGCATTTCCAAGATCAGGCTTAGAGAAACCCCTGCCTGTAACTTTGGAGAAACTGCTGCCAATCTGTGTAGACGATACTTAGCTAGATGGAACAATGGTATGATTCGGGAGAAGGCAGCTTCCTATGTTCCTGTCTGGCATGCCCAGTAGTCAAAATGCACCTGGTTACCCTGCACGTTCCCTGGCCTTTATTCAGAAGCTTCGGACAGACTTTCTGGCTGAGCAGATTTCTGCTACCAGCAGACAGGGGGATGCCCGTGTTTCAAGAATGTCCCCACCTAATCCTTGAGGTCAAAGGTCAAAGGCGCAGCTCACGGAGAAAGCACAACGGTGATGCCTGGCCCAGCTCTCTTTTACACAGCCCCACATGAAGGGAAGCAGAGTCAAACTTCAGATCGACACTCCATGATCAAGGGACAGCGTTAGGGAATGGCTTGTTGTAAAATTAGTGTCAGCAAGGGCCATTAAAAATAGAACAAAGCCACAGCAGAGAGAATGTCATTCTAGCAGCCCTGACCTTTTCACGTAAAGTAATCGATTTCAAGCTACATTGTCAAAGAGGTTCTAGCCTGAAAGATTGTAGGGTTGCTGGGGGGGCCGGTTTTCTAAGGGCAGAATAAATAAAAGAACAGTAGTCGTTCAAATCTTAACGGATGAAATGTTCAAGCGTGGCAGACATTTGCGGGTGTTAAGCCACTGCTGCAGATTCTGAAGAGGAAAAGACAGGAACAACAAGCAAGTGTTTTATGAAAGAAGTGACCACTATCTTAGTTCAATGGCAAATATGCCCCCAAACCATAAAGACTCAAGGCAGCACACCAGAAGGAAAGGGCCTCCTCTTGATTAAACCAAACAACCCAATCAAGCAACATAGGAACACAGAAAGCTACCTTCTACTGAGTCAGACCATTGGTTTGTCTAGCTCAGTATCTACACAGACTGGCAGTGGCTTCTCCAAGGTTGCAGGCAGGAGTCTCTCTCAGCCTGATCTTGGAGATGCTGCCAGGGAGGGAACTGGGCACCTTCTTCGTGCAAGCAGGCAGATGTCCTTCCCAGAGTGGCCCCATCCCTTGAGGGGAATATCTCACAGTGCTCACATGTAGTCTCCCATGCAAATGCAAATCAGGGGGTGCTAGAGCAAACAGGACAATCCATGCTTGCTACCACAAGACTGGCTCTCCTCCCATGGCCACAAGGCTGGGCTTTCTCCACTCCCTTTGCAGGGCAGGAACTAGCAGTGGCTCTGAGCCAAGATGGAGTCCCTTCATCCTGTCAGGCCATTACCTCCCAGATCAGAACAGCATCACTGCTCACATCCCTGGCCATCTTCGCAGACCCCCAAAGGCAATAACTAGGACCATTGCCCCCCAGCCAGGGGTGGCTCAAGGTCTCTGTGAGTCTAAGGTAGGGCGGGGGGGGGCATCTGGCTACCTCACTGGTGCCCCAATAATCTGGGCTGCCACTGAATCCCCCCTGCAGGGTTCCATCCCTGGCATCTCCACTTAAAAGGATCAGATAGCAAGTGATAGTAAAAGTCTCTGCCTGAGACCCAGGAGAGCTCTTGCCAGTCAGAGCAGATTAATGAGTCAGATGGACCAATAAAGGTAAAGTTGTGCCATCGAGTTGGTGTCAACTCGTGGTGACCACAGAGCCCTGTGGTTGTCTTTGGTAGAATACAGGGAGGGAAACTGACAGCCGGGCTCTGCCCCTCAGACACCCCGGCATCGGCTGAAAAGTTGACAGTTTCCCCTTCCTCCTCGCTGTCTGAGATCAAGGGTGTGACACAAGCAATCATAGGCAGGCTAACTAGGAGATTGCATGGTTCAGCAGTGGTTCCTGCCTGAAACCTTGAGGAAGCCACTGCCAGTCAGTGTAGACAATACTGAGCTAGATGGATGAATGGTCTGACTCGGTATATGGCAGCTGCCTATGTTCCAGGATCAGATGGAGAGGAGGAGAAGTGCCAGATTTTAGGCTAGAGGGCAGCCCCTTTAAAGTAAGGAGCCAGAGTCCAGTGGGGACAGACTGAGTTCAGAAGCATTTAAAAGCTCAGCCTGTCCCCAACTGTTGTTGGATCGATATGTTCCACCGAGCTGTCCTTGTTGTCTTGACTCAGTTGCTGCCAGACCCTGTGGGCTCTGTGCTACACCAGTGAATGCTAACTTTGATCCCTGATTTATGGGTTTCTCAGAAGCCAGGGTGGGAAGCAGGATGCACAACTAGATGGACCCTCGGTCTGACACATCAAACCCTCTTCTTAAGGCCATATGTTCCAGTTCTAGAGATCTGCTAATTGATCCATGGCCCAAATCAAAGCCTGGCTTGCTGACCATGTTATGTGCCTTTTAGCGAGGGAAGAATGGGAAAATCCAAGCACATAAGCAGTATCCAAATTAATATGGCGTTTCCCTTCCAATTGCCTCTGTCCTCAGTGCTCCCCGAAGCAGGGCCATTCTTCACTATTGTCAGGACTTCCAGCCAATTGGCAACGTGCCATCCCCTGAATACTGGAGTCTGGCACATACTTCTAACTCAGTTGGGCATCTGAGGAGTGAAGCATATCCCTGTTGGTTTGACAAACTAGCAAAGCAGTGCAGGAAGCTGCTGAAACCTGCCATATCCTAGTTAGCCTGTCTGGGAAGGATTGTTGATGGCTGATGAGTGAAGGATGGTTATGAAAAAGAACGGGAAGGAAAGACGGCAGAGTTTTGAGTGACACACACACACACACACACACACACACACGGGGCCTTTCCAGACTATCGTTTCTTTCATGCAAGAAATGTAGAGTTGCTACACATCTTTTGCAGGAAAACCCGACACCTTCCTCCAAGTCAGTGTTTCTAGTGTAGAAATATCACTCTTCCCCTATGCTCAACCCAGACCTGCTCCTAGGAAAAACATGATCGTTTATTATATTCTAAAGGGATGTGATTGAGTATCATGAGGACCTAGTGGCCAGTACCTGTGTCATCATTAGTGACCAATCATACACGTGCCCCTGTTGGCAATATGACTATATTGCTGATATTCTAGAAATATCTTTCTTTCCTTCTTTATTCCTTTCTTTCCTACCATCACACATATGTTTCGATTTTGTGTTCCAAAAAGGTCATTGGCTATACTTTTTCCTTTACCTTACAGCCACGCTCTTCCTACTGTAAATCTTTCCTTTCATAGGAACATAGGAAGCTACCTTTTACCGAACCAGACCCTTGGTCCATCTAGCTTAGTATTGTCTGCACAGACTGGCAGAAACTTCTCCAAGGTTTCAGGCAAGAATCTCTCTCAGCCCTATTTTGGAGATGCCAGGAAAGGAATTTGGAACCTTCTGCATGCAAGTGTGAAGGTGCTCTTCCCAGAGCAGCCCCATCCCCTAAGGGTAATATCTGACAATGCTCACACGTGTAGTCTCCCATTCAAATGCAAACCAGGATGGACTCTGCTTAGCAAAGGGGACAATTCATGCTTGCTAGCACAAGACCAGCTCTCCTCCATCCTCCCTTCCCTTCCCTTTTCCAAGATCCATATATTTAGGCAGTATGCATCCAGCTCTCCAGTGCTGCAATGGAGGTGCTGAAATCCTGGAGTGTATAGTAATGGAGTGCAGATCTGTATGATTTTAAAACACACACACACACACACACACACACACACACACTATCAAAACACACAAGAATAAGCCTCTGTGAGACACAGATTCATACACTCTCCTCCCTTCTCCAATGCTCTCATATTCATTTCAGAACACACCACAGTGCTTGTTACTGGGAGCTCAGGGAACAGATCTGTTCTAACTATAAGTTGTTAAAACAAAGCTGGATCAAACCATGGACATCCTGCCTCCAGAAATGGCTCAGATCCATGGGCATCTGGAGGGCGGGAAAGTTGCCCCAACCCCTGGATCAAGCTATCCCCAATTAATTCCATGGGGCTTACTCCCAGGTAGGTGGGTATAGGATTGCAGCTTTTGCACACACGCGCACACGCACGCACGCACGCGCACACACACACACACAAAACCAAAAATGTGCTGTGAGTGTCCATGTTCAGGTCTTGTGGTAGGAAAACATATACATGAAACAATGAGGAGGATAACTGGTCCTGTGGTAGCAAGCATGAATTGTGCCCTTTGCTAAGCAGAGTCTGCCCTGGTCTGCATTTGAATGGGAGTCTCTGAGGTCATCCACACAATCAAAAACTGTGTTCTAGCTGGGTTTGGGAGGCTTGTGTGCTCCCAATTTTCAGTTGTGTAGAAGCAAGGCAAGAGGAAAACTAGGGTGGAAGTGCTTGTGTGGAAGCAAGGTAAGAGGAAAACCTGGGTAGCTTTTCCTCCTGACTTGCTTCCACACATTCACTTCTACCCAGATTTTCCTCTTTGCTTCCATCCACACAACCAAAACCTGGGACACACAGCTCCCAAACACAGGTAGAACGCAGTTTTTGATTGTGTGAATGACCACTCTATGTGTGAGCACTGTAAGATATTCCCTTTAGGGATGGAGCCATTCTGGGAAGAACAGAAGGTTCCAAATTCCCTCCTGGCTTCCCAAGATTGGGCTGAGAGTAGAGTTGCCATGCCCGCCTCCCGCCCACCCCCCTGGAATTTCGGGTTTCACCCAGATTTTAAGCAACTCACCCAGATTCACCTGGATTTCAGCTTTCATTTTTTAAAAAAAGGCAAAAAAAAAAAAAAAAAACCAAACCCCCCCCAACCCCAACCCCCAACCCCCAAAGCTCTAGTCCTTATAGAAGTGGAATTATGGAGCAAAATATGCAGTCACTATTCTGCTCAAAAATTATTTTCAAGTCAATTTAAATAATATGCAAAGTAGGCACCCGGATTTGGAAAGCCAGAATATGGCAACGCTAGCAGAGAGAGACTCCTGCCTGCAACCTTGGAGAAACCGCTGCCAGTCTTTGTAGACAATCCTGAGTTAGATAAACCAATGGTCTAACTCAAGGCAGCTTCCTATGTTCCTATACTCCTAAACCCTTTCCCTGCTTCCACCTGCTTTGAACGGTCCTTGGAATATGGACAGGGATATGGGACAAATCCCATTGGAATACATCCTCTAATTCTTTATACAGAGCTGAACATGGGGTGGCACAAAACCAAAAACCACCTAAACAGCATTGTGCCAAATTGTCTGGCTGACCATCACACATACGGTTCCCGTTGGCCCTGGTAAGAAGCAGCTAATCACTGGTAAGAGCTCTCTTATCCTCCAGCTGTGAGCTCTGCTGCTACTAAACCTAAAAACACCAGGACAGCTGATGTGTAGGCACTTGTTGAAAGTGGCTATTTGAGGAATTGTGCTAGCTGCAAAATTGACTACAGACCAGAAAGAGCCGGGGGGGGGGCACTAAAAGAAAATCCAATACAATATAATCCTGTCATTTCCAAAACGGAAGAACTGGCACTTTGTTATACGCTCCCTTCAACATCACTTGCATTTACCCTTGTTGCTGCTTGGCTTTGCACCGAAGATATTTTGATATTTAACAAAACTGTCAAGTGCAGGATTGAGAAGCCAGCTCTGCTCACAGGTGCCCAATTGCAAATCCCACAAATGTGTGCTATTGAGATGGAGTCACTCCACACTTTCTCTTGAGGATCCAAAGGCAGGATCAGGCAGCAGAAAAGATTACAAAGGCGGTGGCTGAGAGCCAGAGACGGCTTTGGCGACATGAAACTCCAGCCCCTTCTTCCAGCATCAGTGGCCCTCAGATTTGTGCCTAATCAGTCTGTGAAGGAGCTATCCATACCTGTCCAAATCTGTCAAAAGGGAGAGAGTGGAGGGGACAGCTCTGGCTGATTAATGGCAGGACTTGATGGCTTTCCCACCAATCCCATTTCAGATCTGACAGAGCCAGCTTAGTTTCAAGAGGATTGAGGAAGCACTTGTTTTGCCTGGTCACATTGGACCACTTAACAGGACTACTGCAAAGCTTGGCTGTAGGCAGCCTGGAGAGTCAACAGGATGAAATGGAGGAGGCAGAAATCCCAGAGACCAGGACCTGAGGAGAATCCAAAGCAGACAAGAAGCAGCAAAGGAAGGAGAACAGAGTCACTGGCTGTTGCACAGATGAAACCGAAGTCTGATCGGGAAGGTTTATAGCCCGTCCAGGAGGCAATGGGCTGAATGGGTAGGTGGAGTCCTTTGCTCTGGAATCAACATCATTGCTCTGGAAGCTTTTAAGTGGCTCACCACAAGGGGCAGCAGAGAGCTGATCCAAACTAATCCTGAGATCTCCTGACCGGTCCATTGGGGTCCACATTTCGGCTTGCCACAGCAAGCATAGGAACATCAGAAGCTGCCATATACTGAGTCAGACCTTTGGTCTATCTAGCTCAGTATTGTCTTCATAGACTGGCAGTGGCTTCTCCAAGGTTGCAGGCAGGAATCTCTCTCAGACCTATCTTGGAACTTGGAACTTTCTGCTTTTCCCAGAGCGGCTCCATCCCCTAAGGGGAATATCTCACAGTGCTCACACTTCTAGTCTCCCATTCAAATGCAACCAGGGCAGACCCTACTTAGTTAAGGGGACGTCATGCTTGCTACCACAAGACAAGCTCTCCTCTATAAGGCATGGGGATTGTTCCATTGTACTCTGGTGAGAGCAACAAGGGGGTCGAGATCATCCTTGGCATTGCACCATGCTTCAGAGAATGCAGAGCAAATACAGTGAGCATCCTTGCCTCATTTCCAACTCCAGGCTGGAGTGGGAAGCTAGGATTTGCTTTTTTACGCATTGGATAGAGGAGGCATGTAGAGCACATAGCCAACCCAAACAAGCCCACACAAGCACAAGCCTTCACCTCTGGACATTTAGAAGCTCAGTTGCCTAGCTCTAAACCAAGCCCCTGCTTCCCTCCCACAGTTCGAACTTGGAGATGAGGGCAGCTGAGAATCATCCCTGCAGTTGCATGGGAATTCTGAGGCACTCCAAAACCCAGCTCCAGGGATAATCCTTGTGTGCCTACCTCCCTCTCTCCAAACTTGCAGCTGTGAAAGTACGGCAAGAGATCATAGGAACGTAGGAAGCTGCCTTATACCGAGTCAGACCATTGGTCGCTCTAACTCAGAATTGTCTACACTGACTGGCAGTGGCTCTCCAAGGTTTCAGCAGGCTTGAACTGTACCTGGGACCTTCTGTCTCCAAAGCAGATACTCTACCACTGACATATGGCACCACCCATTCCTGACCTCAAGTAGAGCCACAATGGGGGCAGCCTTTAGACATGGGGAGACAGCTTCTATTTTGCCACAGCTTCTATGCAACTGATTGGGTGAAAGGCCTGTAGTGCAAAGCATCGTGTCAGAGGTGGCATGAGGTGAGATGGAAGCTGTGTCCATGGTGGGAGTCCCTTCACACGTGCAAACCATTATTTCATACTGCAGCCATGAAGGGGCCAACCCTGGGGTTTTCAATGCTCTAGGCAGCTTGACTTTGACACCCCTACAGCCAAGAAGTGCAGAGACTCGACTTTAAATTGGGCCATAAAGGTAAAGTTGTGCCTTCAAGTCGGTGTTGACTCCTGGCGACCACAGAGCCCTGTGGTTGTCTTTGGTAGAATACAGGAGGGGTTGACCATTGCCTCCTCCCACACAGTGTGAAATGATGCCTTTCAGCACCTTCCTATATCACTGTTGCCAGATTCAGGTGTTTCCCATATTCTGGGAAACAGACCAGCAGGGATTTGAACCAGCTACCTCCTGCTCGCTAGGCAAGTCATTTCCCCGCTGCGACTGCTCATTTGCCAAGCCAAATGGCCACTCATTTGCCAAGCCAAATGGCCAGCCCATACAGATGACCAGTGAATTACTAGCCTGCACTCATTTGGGGATACAGTGGGAGAGGGGAAAGAGCCAGACACTCACCCTTCCTCGGTTACTGCCCCCTTCTTTCCCTTAGCAGTGCAAGCCATGCAATCCTCAGGGCCAACCAAACTCACTGAGGCTGGGCTAGACTCCTTGTGTGGAGTGCCGGGATCCACATGGACCCACTCCCAAGCCCAGCATGTGGGAAGCTAAGGGAGCAAGCACTCCCTTGTCCCAGCTGCCAGGATCATGTGTCGCAGGCTCAAGGAGACACAGAGACTGATGCCTAGAGTGCCCGTCTGATGGGTGGGGTCCCATCAAGGCACAGCGCTCATGGCAATGTACATTGTGGCATATCTGGAGGTGGGGATGATGCATCCTGGCCTCTAGAGCTCTGTGTTGCATGTCACAGCATGGATTGTCTGGGAGGGCAGTCCGTACTCCCAACAGCATTTTTGTGCTCATCTGGGGGAAGTGAGTTTGAGCAGCCTCCCCCATCATACCCACCCAGTCATGTGAATGGTTCCTCTGTCTTGCTGAGAGGCAGCTTTTAACAGGGCTGCAAAGAGCTTCCTTACATAACCAATCAGGCCATATGCCAAAGCCTACTTCCTTTTTGGGATCCAGGCACTTGAGAAATCAAGATGGAGGCTCCTGTCCGAGCACCCATAGTGGTGCGAGGCAGGGAGTAGGCAGTCACAGAGGAGGAAAGCAAGCCAGATACCAGCTAGAAGGTGGGCCTTGCCCACTAAACTTCCACCCAGGGAGCTATGGTGCCCCCCAAGAGCAGGTGCCCTAAGCTACCACCTGGCCTGCCCGGCGGATGGGCCAGACCTTTTTTAAAAGCATTTTTTTAACATGAGCAATCACCTTTCTTTTAACATGGAATTTGTTTGGGATGGTAGAGATGTGATCTCAATGACAAGCTATTACAATTCCTTTTCAATAGACGTGCTTATTTTTAATATGATGTGATATGAAAATCAGATAATGGTTTATCAAAGTGTGATATTTTTTTTAAAAAACAACAACCAACTTTTAATAGCAAGTGGCATTTTAAGGTTATGCATTCTGAAAGATTCTAACTCCATTCAAAGAACAGTTTCCTTTTGGAAAGAGGACAAACCACAAATTAAAGGGGCATAAGGAGGATAAAAATCATCTCTTGAAATATAGATTCTTTGTCTGTGTTATTAATAACATTCTGGATTAATATTTTAAGCAGAATGAATTTTAAAAAACTAATTTATGACTTGGAGAGCCAGAATGGTCCAGGGAATGGTAAATTAGGATACAATCTGGGAGATGTCGGTTCACTCATACAGTGGTTGTTGGATGAGTCAGTACATTTCAGCCTCATCTCAATAAGAGAGTAATGGTTCATCTGACAGGCAGTAGGTGGAACATGCAAAGGAAAACACCTCTTTTCCAATCTATTCTTTACTTGAGGCGGTCACTACCACAAAAAATGCCGATGACCACTAGCTTAGAATGCTTTTTATACGCATTGGACACATCATTGTTAGAATAAGAATAAGGGTTCTGCTGGATCAGACTAAAGGTTGTGTTTCCCATGTCATCATGGCTGAACTAGACAGCAGTGAGAGGGCCGTAGCACAGGGCTGGGAAATACCTGTCTGAAACACTGGAGAGTTCCTGCCAGTCAGAGGCCTGGTTCACACAATAGTTCAAATCTAGGTTTGATGTTTGTTTGTTTGTTCGATTTCTATACCACCCTTCCAAAAAATGGCTCAGGGCGGTTTACATAGAGAAATAATAAATAAATAAGATGGCTCCCTGTCCCCAAAGGGCTCACAACCTAAAAAAGAAACATAAGACAGACACCAGCAACAGTCACTGGAGGTCCTGTGCTGGGGGTGGATAGGGCCAGTTACTCTCCCCCTGCTAAATAAAGAGAATCACCACGTTAAAAAGGTGCCTCTTTGCCAAGTTAGCAGGGGTGTGGGTTACGGCTATTAGTGTGAGTGTGTGAACTCACACCAAGGTGGTTTATAGCCTGAGATGAATCTGAGATTCCCTCCTTAGCATGGCCTCACACAATCACACTAATGTCCATATCTCATATTGTACCTGGATTCTAACAATTGTGTGAATCTGGCCACACAATAGTGAATTAGAGGGATAAACGGTCTGATCCGGCATAATGCTGCTTCCTGTGTAACTGTATATATGTTAAATATGTTTGTAATGTTGCATATAAAGCAAGGATGAGGATGTCTGCTCTTTACACAAAAAGTGGGTGGGGATGGGAGAAAACCCTGTCCCCCTTCTCATACCTTATTCCACTGCTTTTCAGCCATTTTCCTCCAGCCCAGCTCCAATTGCAGAAGGGAGCCAAGCAGAGAGAAATTGCTTAAAGCTATGAGCATGGCAATTTAAGACAGAGGGGGAGCAAAGCTGTAACTCCATTGCAGAGCATCTACTTAGTATGCAGAAGGTCCCAGGTTCAATCCCTGGCATCTCCAGGAAGAGCTGGGGGAACCTTGGAGAGTTGCTGCCAGTCAGCGTAGACCAGGGGATACCAACCTATGGAATTCCAGATGTTGCTGGACTGCAATCCCCATCATCCCTTTTATTATGGCTAGGGATGGTGGGAGTTGTAGTCCAGCAATATCTGGAGTACCACAGGTTGGGAACCCTGGTATGAACAATACTGGACTAGATGGACCAATGGTCTGACTCACTATAAGGCAGCTTCCTATGTTCCTAACATGGTGGCAGGCACTTTAAGGAATGGGGACTGAGGTGCGAGCCAAACACTTCTTATTGACTCTTCAAAGTGGACCCCAAAGAAAACCCATTGCTAACCAAGGTTCTAGAAGATTCTAGAATATGACTAAGCTTTTGGCATGCTGACAGGCTACAAATCTATCTTCTTGGATACTGTCTGCAATATTTCAGCATAGTTCATAGCTTTTTGTTTGTTTGTTTTTTTAAATGTCTCCTGTATCTTGAATAGGAATAATTACATATACAGTGTTTTGTAAATGCAAAATCTGTAAACCTCTTGAGACTGTAGAGCAAAACCCGATACTCTCAAACCAAGGCTATTTCTTTGGCAGGCTGAAACCTGCAATCTGATGCCAGCTCTTCATGAGAAATAGGTGGAGAGGCACTCCATAGCTCACGAGATGAGGTATGGCTGGGCGCGAGATGCATAATTCATACATTCAATTCTGCTTCAATTGGTTATTAAAAGTACTCTCATTGTGATGTACTGTGCTAAGTAGGCAAGAAGGATATGATATATCTAGTTCCCAAGGTAACTAAGCCAAGATTACAGACTGAAAGGTAAAGCATCTCCTCTCTGGTTTTGCCACTCAATAGACCTCAGGTAGCAACAACGAAAGGCACTGGCAGTGAGCCATTTCAATGCAGCATCTGGTTACATCCTTCTCCACCTGGCCGGCTACTACTGTAGTGGGGAATCAAGTTGAGGTACCAGAAGAGAAATGCCATGTAAGAATGCAAGTCATAAAAACATCATAAAAAGAGACCTGCTGGATCAAACTAAAGCTCCATCTGGTCCTGTTTCTCACAGTGGCGTAGAAGATGACTCTGGGAAGCCCAGAAGTGGGAAGTGTAGGCAAATAGACCTCTCTTGTTGCTCCTTTCTAGTAACTGGGATTTATGCCCCCAATTACAATATTCCACTTAACATCTGTGTGTACTGAATCTGCACCTATAAGAGCAATGGTTAGGATGCATAAGTCAGAACCAAAACATGTGTTGGTGTTGTTGTTGTTGTTGTTGTTGTTGTTGTTGTTATTAAGAACAATGAAGACAATTAAAATCATATCTGAATTGAAGGGGACATGCACAGCAAAAATTAAAATGCAGCTACAACCAATTGTAAATATAGTATCACCATAAACTGGCAGCTTCCCATGGTTTTCAAAATAAATTCAATTTCAAGAGATAAATTTCAAAGCAAATCAAGACATCCCCTTTCATAACAGAAGAGATTCTTTTGGACATTTTCCCTCCAACATTCAGCACCAAGGAAAGGAAAGCACGGTGGTTCGAATTCAAACTGAACTGCCAAAAACTGTTCCATGTACATCCTAGACAGCAGCTGGATCACTCTTATTTTGCTGAATTAACACTGAAGCACATTTCGCTCTGAGAAAAAAATAAAATAAAATAAAATAAAATAAAATAAAATAAAAGCTTCAAAGTGCTCAGAACTTTTTTTTTTTTTTTTTTAAGAAAAACCGCTCAGAAACTCAAGTTGATTGAAGGAAATTGCAATGTCCAACACATTTCAGCATAAGCGTTCTTCAGGGGCACAGAGGAATCTCTTCTTGCTTGTTAGAGACAACACCATGTGCACAAACTGAGAAAGGCATGAAGTCTCCCAGGCCATCCCTCCATGACGAGGGAGCCAGATCATGCTTATTGGCCATGTCCCCTACATGCATTTGGCACACCTGCAAAAGCACCTATGGGGATACAACTGCTTCCAGTCAGGGCCCTTTGAATAGGCAGGGTCACGATCCCATATACAAAGGGTCATAGTTCAGTGGTAGAGCACCTGTTTAAGATACAGGAGGTCCCATATTCAAACCCCAGCATCTCCAGGTAGGGCTTCGTTACTGACCATAAAGACCTGTAGACCTGTGCCTTGTAGAGAGACTCAGTAAAAGGCAGCTTCCTATGTTCCTAAAGGTGATGCATGCTCATGTGTGTACTGTGAACACTTGCATGGGTTATATAGCTGTCAGGGATCCCCCAATGAGCAAGGGATTGGGCCGGCACTCGGGAACCTACCCTCCCATTGTGGCTGGTGTCAATCCCTCCCAGCCATGCAACCCTGGAGGTGGCTGCTTGCCCCAGCAAGCGAGTGTCTGCCTGGCCCCCACAGGATAGCAGCACACTGTCGCTTAAATACAGCGAGTCATCACAGGATCAGGGACAACTCACATGAGATCTCGGCCTGAGTTCTCATGAGACTTGCCTCACCTGCCAAGGGTTATATAAACGAGAGCTGGCCAGTGATGGGGGACTAGTCCAGGAGGAGAGCTGCCAGGAGAAGGAGCTCGGTGACTCCCTTGGAGAGTTGGAGGCAGCAGGTCCCTGGAGCAGTCTGTGAAAGAAACAGATTGCCAGACAGTGGAATAGCGCCTCCCCAGTGGCCATCTGGAACCCTCTACACAGGAGGAGGTGGAACATTACAACAGCATACACATTTGGATGGGGACAGGGCTAGCAGGTGCAAACTTCTTCCAAAACCCCTATCTGGAATTATCAGTACACAGAAATATCCCAGTATATGAAACCTTCAGAGGAGACTTCCCTACTAATAGAGTCCTTTTTTTCTCCCTTTGTTTGCAATTTCCCCTGAGAGAGGCAAGCTAATTTCCAGAATATACTATCAGCAGCGGACATAACACTGAGATTTTGTAACCAATTTGAATGCCTCCTTTTGATAGAATAGTCAGGGGAGGAAGCAAGGTTACAATGAATCCGAGGGTCACCTCAGCAGGAAGGCCAACATCCGACTAACAGCTCAGTAGGGAGGGTGAGGGGCAGGATTAGAAATCAAGGAGGTCTTGAACCAGGCAGGTCCTGAACTAGTGTCCATAGAAAAAGAATAATAAAAATCACACTCTCACCAACACCATAAACCAGCAATATTCCACACGGGTCAACTTGCAAGGCTATTTTTGATTGATCCAAGATGATCTTTCTCTAGGGATGAGTCAGTTTTCCCCATTTTTGTAGATTTGCTTTGCTCTGTGTCCCAGTCCTGCCGGATTCCAGTTTCACTGGGAGAATTTGAACATATGCCACACTTTATCGTACCTTCAGTTTCAGTTCAGCTCGGTATGAGGCAGCTTCCTATGGATATATAATTTATGGGAGAAGAGCTGTTCTTGTGGTAGCAACCATGACTTGTCCCCTTTGCTAAGAAGGGTCCACCCTGGTTACATAGGAATGGGAGACTAAATGTGTGAGCACTGAAAGATATTTCACTCCCTGCTGAAATAAGAGCATCCCCTTCTCTGTTTGCTTTTAGGAGGACCCTGAAGACGTACCTGTTTTCCCAGACCTTCAACTGAGATTGTGTTTTTTTTAAATTTTAAGGTGTTTTTAATGTATTTTTATCTATAATTTTTATCTTTGTATGAATTTTAAATGTGTTATATTGCATTTTTTAACTTTGTAAACCACCTAGAGATTTTTATACTAGGTGGTATATAAATTCATAAATAAATAAATAAATAAATATTCCCCTTATGGAATAGTACCTGAGAAGAGCATCTAGGTTCCAGGTTCCCTCCCTGGCAGCATCTCCAAGATTGGGCTGAGAGAGATTCCTGTCTGCAACCTTGAAGAAGCCACTGCCAGTCTGTGTAGACAATACTGAGCTAGATGGACCAAGGGTCTGACTCGGCATATGGCAGCTTCCTGTGTCCCTGTGTCCCTATAGTCTCAGGGCCAGTAGTCCAGATCTGCCCTGATCTACACATTCATCTGAAAGCCATCAGTTGGAGAGATGATCCAGAAATGTGTATGTGAACCAGCAACACACATTTATGAATGTTGACTCTTGCAGCCAAAGGCCTGAATGCAAATTTGATGAAAATAAAGCAATGAACAGAATGAGGGGGGGGAGCACTCACCCACACAAACACACCTCATGTTGACGTTAAAAAGCAAAACATTTGTGGGTCTCTTATTAATGTTGCAACATTCAGTCAGTTCCTAGATACTGACAAATATCTTTATTTACATCAACACCACAGGCAAAGCCCCAGGTATCAAGAAGTTGCAGTCCAATGTATGGTTTGCTGGCATTCCGCTAACAAGCAAGGAAAAACATGACCTGGAGAAGAATAGTGTTGATTTCATTTCATAGCTGTGCCTCCAGGCAGGAGGCCCTAAAAATATGAGTGTGGGGGAAGGGGCAAGTGAAGGAGGCAGAGGGGATGAGAAGGAAGAATGGAGCAGCTATACGACTCCTGTGATGGGGAAAAGCAAAAACTCCAGGTGATGAGAAGGAAGGCTGTATTCCTTGTTCATTCAATCAGGCTTCCTGCTGGAACAAAAGGCACTTGCATTTGGGTTCCTGTTGGATACATTTTTGCCCTGTTTGCCAGGGGTTGTCTTCCTTGAGTTGTCTCGGGTGATGGAGAGAGAAGAACTCTGACAGGGGAGACACAGTATGGCATAGCAGAGAAGAGAGCTGACAGCAAGCAGCATGGATGAGCTCTTTAAAGCTCAGCCTATGGCAGAGAAATTGTATGCACCCCCTGCACCTTTTCCCTGCAGCCATTGAATTTCAACTTCTTTCCCATGCAGCAAACTTTGGGCATAGCTTTGCTCTGAAGCTCAACTAATGGAGTGGGGGGAGGGGTTCAGCTTGAGAGTGTCTGCACATGCACAGCTCATACAAAGCAAAACCTAGTGGAAACAGAATTGTCCCCAAGAAGAAACTTGACCTTAAAGTCACATCCCTCCATCCTCTGCTGCTGCCATTTCTCAGAGGCAGGAAGTGGACAAGAAATTGTGAGGTACATTAGATGTTCCAGAAAAGAAAGGGAATTATGGGAGGGTCCTACTCTGATCTTGCTCCCTCTGCAAGACTTATTTTCTCAGAACGTAAGTGCTGGAATTAAAGTCTGCCTCACGGGGCCAGCAAGAGGGGTTTTTCCACCCCAGGCAAATTATGATGATTGCGGGCCTCCCAGGCAGTTAAAATTATATTCTGTGACAAAGAGCCTGTTCTCACAACCAGAGATTCCTGGGTTAATCCAGGGAGAGGGTTAATCCAGGAGAGGGTTAATCCAGGAGAGGGTTAATCCAGGGACCTTTGGCTGTCTGGGGCACTGGGCATTCTCCTGACCAAGCAGTTTTGAACCTGGGTAGCCCAGAACTGTTACCCAAGTTAAAAGTGAGGTGGGACAGAGTCCATCCCAATTTTTTCTTTGGTCTTCTGTGCTGCCACACCATTCTAAACTATTCCTGGACAGTCAGCAGCCATGTTTATTATAAAGTCCTGTGGCTAGTGGGGCCAGGCAGAGTGGAGCTGCTGCAGTACTGAGGGTTGCCTCTCTGCTGTTTGCACAATGCATGGTGGGATATGTGGATGCCCCAGCTCCTGCTTTCAGCAATGGAGAATGCCACTGCAGTGTTTGTGTGGGCATGCGAGCTGCAGAGCCTAAAGGTGGTTCTGGCTGTCTGGGAGGCAACTGCCCTGCCACCCTCCCAACTGATAGTCCAGTGAAGGTGCAGAGGCCCAAACAGCTCAGATTATTAGTTGGGAGGATGGTGGGGCGATTGGAGGAGCTCTTGCTGCTGCCTCTTCCCAGCTCCCAGGCCAGACCAGAACTGGCCTGGCTCGATCGAGCCCGAGCCCAAACTGCCCGGGGTGGCTCAGATCCGGTCGGGATTCGAGCCGAACCAGGCTAACATCGAGCTCGCTCATCTCTATGATGCCTGCGGCACCTGTCCAGCACAGCCCATTTCGAAACATTACCTTCCACTTTCTAGACCGCTCGGACGGAAGGTGGGCCATTGAGAAGATCAAGACATCACAAAGCGTGTGGTGGCAGGAGTTATTGAAACAAATGACACTGCAGTCCCAGAGCAGGGTGTAGAGGAGAGGGTGAGGAGAAAAGGAGGGGGGGGATAGCAATCATCCAGCCGTCTTAAATATGATCCAATTGTAAAGAATACAGCTGCTTCCCATGGCAGGCCTCTGAAAGCACACCTTTGGCAGCTGGTCACTCTCCAGCGAACCCGGGATGGGGTCGGTGAGGCTGGAACATGCTTTCTGAATTGAAGCAGCGGACTGTGAAATAGGAATTACTGACAGCTCTTAAGTATATCAAGAGAACAGCCGTATCCCTTAATACAGAGCCTCTAATAGACATCTAGAAACCTATAAAACAGACAATTCCTCTATATCATCCTCGTTAAATCAATGTTCTTATATTACCCTCATCATTTTTCCTTTAATGTTTATTACATTTTGCCACTGTAATTTATTTTTTTCATATCCATCAGCCGATGAAAGACTTCATTCTGAAGGCACACATATCCTGATGACCTACTTGCGACTGACCTGAAGTGCTAAGTTAAAAACCACAAGGTGTGAGAGGTTGGGGGTTACTCCCTCTTCATGGCACCTTTTTTTAAATAACTCATCCTGTTGCTTCTGGGGGGAAAGCTAGTCTTGTGGTAGCAAGCATGAATTGTCCTTGTTGCTAAGCAGGGTCCACCCTGGTTCGCACTCAAATAGGATAATATATGTGAGCACTGTAAGATATTCCCCTTAGGGGATGGGACCACTCTTGGAAGAGCATCTGCATGCTTACATGCAGAAGGTTCCAAGTTCCTGCCCTGACATCTCCAGATAGGGTTGAGAGAGATTCCTGCTTGCAGCCTTGGAGAAGCCGCTGCCAGTCTGTGTAGATAATACTGAGCTAGATGGACTTATGGTCTGACTCAGTACAAGGCAGCTCCCTATGTTCCTTTGATCCTACGTTCTTAGTGTGTTATGAAATCTGGAGGGAGGGCAATTATTTTCTGGGTGCAAGGAAACACCTGAGATTTGCCATCATGTCAGTGGCCCATATCACTCCAGAGCAGGGATGCACAACTTTGGCTCTCCAGCTGGTTTTGGACTACAACTCCCATCATCCCCAGCCACAGTGACCAATAGTAAGGGGTTATGGGAGTTGTGGTCTGCATCTGCAGGACAACCAATGTTTTACAGCTCCGCTCCAGAAAATCACGGTGGCCAGTGCTCACAGGTAGTCACCCATCCAAATGCAAAGCAGGGCAGACCCTGCTTAGCAAAGGGGACAATTCATATCCACAACCACAAGACCAGCTCTCCTCTCCTTATTTTAAAAATAAATGATGAAGCAGGGTAGAAATGTAGTCATTAAATAAAATTATAGCACCACTGAATGCTTCCAAACCATGAAGAGACAGTCTCACCATCAGGAACATAGGAAGCTGCCATATACTGAGTCAGACCATTGGTCTATCTAGCTCAGTTTTGTCTGCACAGAATGGCAGTGGCTTCCCCAATGCTGCGGGCAAGAATCTCTCTCAGCCCTATCTTGGAGATGCCGGTGGAGGGGGGACTTGGAACCTTCTGCTCTTCCCAGAGCAGTTCTATCCCCTAATGGAAATATCTTACAGTGTTCACTCTTCTGGTCTCTCTTTCATATGCAACCAGGGTGGACCCTGCTTAGCTATGGGGACAAGTCATGCTTGCTACCACAAGAGTCAGCTCTCCTCCCATGATCAGGTGTCAGATTGGCCTAACAGCAGCCTCTTCTGATGCAACAAGAGTGGTGCCCTCCAGCACTGGAGGTGGGGAGCAAGGAAGCCATGAATAATTACAAGTGGTGGGAGTGGAAATGAAATGCAAGACCAAAAAACATTCAGGAAATGGCAGGGCAGTGTTGGAGCGAGTTAAAATGGTATCCTGGTTTATGTTCCAATCTATTTGTCATTGTTCAAATGATTGCACAAGAGCAAGGACTGCTCAGCCTCGAAAGAAATCTGATATTTAGAAAGTTAAAAAATACATTTCAAAAAGGGCACAGTGGCAGGAGTTCGAGGAAAGGGCTTCTTTCACTTCTCGGCAGGATTTCAGAAGACATTTTAGACAGACCCATTCCCTAAGGTAATAGTGTGTGTTTGGGGGCATAAATTCCATAACACTTACTGGCTGGTGAGGTGTGACACAAATAAGATAGTCACTAGCTTAAATGTGGTTTTTTTAAAGGGGTCAAACATCATGGGGATATAAGAACACAGAACGTTGCCTTAAACCGAGTCAGCCCATTGGTCCATCTAGCTTAGCAAAGGAGACACTGGCCACATTCACATGTAAAGCAGAACCACTGCTCCATGCCCACCTCCCGCTGATCTCCCATCAGAGCATCCTCTCTGCAGTCAGTGAGACTGCAGAGAGGCGGGGGAGCTGGCTGTGTGGGCTTCCTTCTTCCTTGAAGGGCAGCCCACACAGACAATCAGGGAGGGAGGGAGGTGCTTCCTCCCTCAACTCTAGTCCAGCTGAATGCTGGAACAGAGGCTCACTGGACTCTCGGTTTGTAGCAGTGAAACTCACTACAAACAAGAGTTCAAATTAGAATCTCCTGAGCTCAACCTTGGGTTGTGCTATGGACATCATTGAAGTTGTCTGCGTTTGGATGTAATGCTAAGGAAACCATGGCAACTCTGGTCCCCTGGTACATGTGAATGTGGCCAATTTGTGCTTGCTACCACAAGACCAGTTCTCTTTCCCTTAGGAAGCCACCTTCTTCTACTGAGTCAGACCATTGGTCCATCTAGCTCAGCATTGTCTACACTGACTGGAAGTGGCTTCTCCAAGGTTTCAAGCAGGAGACTCTTCCAGCCCTACCTGGAGATGCCAGGGATTGGAACCCGCTCATTCATGTTGTGATAGGAGCCTGGGGGTGTGCCATGCCATACCTATCTAAGTTGTATAGCTTGTCAAACATGGGCGTGTGCAAAGTTCACCATCCTGTGAGTACAGGTAGCCAAGATGGCAGTTGTAAGCCTGCAACTCCAAATCACATAGAGGGGTGCAGTTTTCAGCCCCAAGACAAGCTGAAGCTATTCTCATGATCACTGGAAGGTGGGCTAAGGGAGCTTAGCCCACTTTCCAGGGATCGTGGGAACCACCGGGCTTGCAGGCGAGCCTGGTGCTCCCAAGGCAGCTAGCCCACCTAACTACCCCTCCCCTAAGACAAGGTTAATGGAGCGCTCCGTGGACCTCATCTTTTTGCTCATGTGTTGCTGTGGCGTGTGGCAACACACGAGTAGACCCCTGAGTGGGTGGCTGCAAGCAGCCTCCCAGGCTCGGGGGTCTCTCCAGAATGGAACTGAATCCCCGCCGCCCCTGCCAGCTCCATGACAGAAGTGGCAATTGTGTGGGTGGCCTATCTGGCCACCCAGCTATGAGTGGCTGCTTGTCTGTGAGGAGAGCGGGCTAAGCCCCCGAGCTCTACTCACTGATCGTGAGAAGAGCTTTGCCGCCTCTGTAACAGCCCATGGAATAAAAGTGCCTGCACTGCTGTAATGAGCTAGATGCGGCTGGCGGCAGGGCGGTGGCGGGGAGAGATAAGATCTGGCTGAGCCAGAGACCTGTTCTGGAAGCCAGCCAAAGACATTCTCACCTTCTGCTAGCTGTCCACACAGCTGCTCCAGAGGCAGAAAGCTGTGAAAGTGAGCAATAAACAAAAGCCACTCCAGCATGACCTTTGCAAACACTACGGTGTCAACCGGCTCACCGTGGCGCTTCCATTTCCCTGGGAAGTTCCTCTATTTGGCACATCCCTCCCACACAGAGGATACCGAATGAGTGCCCTGCCCTGGAAACTAAGGATCACACTGGACAGTATTTTAAGCATGTGAGTGGAGCTAATGTGTGTGTGTGTGTGTGTGTGTGTGTTGTTCAGTTAGATCACCATCCCTTACAATTCAGATGGATTGTCATCCTTTGCAGACAGAACCTGCAGCACGGGGAATAACAGATTTAGTCCTTTTCCCACCATAATCCCATTCCAGAGTGTTCAGCCACCAGCAGCAGCTCTTTGACCTGGAAAAAAGGGTTTCCATTTGCACAAATGGGAGTTCTTCTTCCAAGATGGCTATCAGTCACAGAGGCCTGATATAGATCAGGACCATGGTGGAGAAAAGGGGGGGGTGTACATACACACACACACACACACACACACACACACACACACACACAGCCATTGCTCCTGATCTACAGAAGGCCCAAACCTCCAAACCTAGCTGCTCATTGAATAAACATAGGAAGCTATTTTCTACCAAATCAAACCATTGGTCCATCTAGCTCACTGACTGCTAACATCTCTCCAAGGTTTCAGGCAAGAATCTTTCCCAGTCCCAGCCCTACCTGGAGATGCCAGGAGATGAACCTGGGACCTTCGGCAAGCAAGCATGCAGATGCTTTTCCGCTGAGCTTTAGCCCCATTCCAGATGGGGATGATGGGAGTTGTAGTTCAACTACATCTGGAGTACCACAGGTTGGGAACTCCTGCCCTAAGGAGAAGTTCTTACACTGCTCATATGTGATCTCCCATCCAAATGCAAAACAAGGGGAACACTGCTTAGCAAAGGGGACAACTTTCTTGCAAGACCAGCTTTCCTCCCCAGGTCAGCACTCTCAGCTGGATCGTGTGCTTTGTATAGTTAGACCATGAAATACAGCATAGTATAGTGGGTAGAGTGTTGGACTAGGATCAGGAAGACCCAAGTTTGAATCCCCATTCAACCATGAAACTCACAGGGTGACTCTGGGCCAGTCATATCTCTCTCAGCCTAACCTACCTCACAGGGTTGTTGTGAGGATAAACAACAACTGGGCTCCTTAGGGGGAAGAGCAGGATATAAATGAAATAGATAGATAGATAGATAGATAGATAGATAGATAGATAGATAGATAGATAGATAAGTAAGTGAATGAATGAATGAATGGATGGAT
The DNA here is from genome assembly GCF_027244095.1 of Hemicordylus capensis. Classification (NCBI taxonomy): domain Eukaryota; kingdom Metazoa; phylum Chordata; class Lepidosauria; order Squamata; family Cordylidae; genus Hemicordylus; species Hemicordylus capensis. Next base: position 21,767,557 of record NC_069664.1, on the reverse strand, counting down.
GGATGGATGAATGAATAATAGAATTCAGTGGCTGAGTTCACACAACCACAAGGAATGTGGTTAAAAGATTACTTAGAATTAGTGAGCTCCATGCACTCCTATGGAGCTGATTGGGAGAACCCAGAATTTCAAGACAATCTTGGACAAACCACTCACTCCGTTAACCTCGTTTAAGGGGAAGGGGAATTAGGCGGGCTAGCCTCCTTGGAACCACCGGGCTCACCCCTGAGTCTGGTGGTTCCGACGACCACCAGAAAGCAGGCTTGGCTCGCTTAGCCCACTTTCTGGTGATCGTCAAAATAGCTTCATTGTGTGAAGCAGGCCACAGTCTGACTGATCATCAAGCCATCTGCAGGCCCCTCCACTTAGTATACTTGTTCTTTGCTTCTGGCATTTTGCTATCTGGATTGTACAGGTTGATCTGTAAGGGCTGGGGTGGTCTGTGAGTGGGTGATGCTACCTTGTGCCACTGTGTGGAGCCTGCAGGGATTTTTATGCTAACTCTCTGGAGGGATTCATTATTTCAGGCTAACTGGCTGTGAAAGCAGGGAGTGGTTTCATTTTAATCAAGGCAAAGGAGGATTTGATTGACCTGTCAGTTTGCATCTTCAAAGTTCTACTGTATTTTGCTCACAAGGAAATTTTTCTACTCCCAGTTCCGAAGTTCAAATACCCTCAAGTTTCAATAAGCTTGTCAGCATTATATGAGCATCTCCGTTCCCTTCATTAGCGTTACCAAATCCCAGTGCAATTGACTTGGTGATTGTCGGCGGTTTCTTTGACCTCAGCCCATCAATGAATCTCATTGAGAATTAGCTTCATTATATTTCTTGTAAGTCTGCATCGTGTGTGTGTGTGTGTGTGTGTGTGTGTGTGTGTGTGTGTGTGTGTGTGTTGTGATTCCTTGGCACAGAAACTCAGAACTGTTTCATGATCAGCAGTGTCAGGAAAAATGTAATCCAGTCCTCGTCCGCTGTAAGAACAATGAAGGGATCGTTTAAAATATATTGTACCAAGTCTCAAATTTATTACCTGCTCAAAAGTAGATAACACTACTTAGAAAGACATTTATTATGATGGCTCCAGGGGTGAGAAAAAGGTTCTCTCTTCTTTATTACTAGTTTGTTAGGGAGGCAAATTCTAACACACGACATGGAAAATTCTTCCTAGGACTAAGACATTAAGAACATTATAACTATGTTGCATCTGGAATGCTGGGAGTTTCACTCCCAGCACCAGAAGAAAAAGGTCTGGATCTCAAAACCACTGAGGGACTTCCCAAACATCAGCTTCTGAGAGGGAATGGAGGACTAAGTAGACCCATAAGCCAGATACCAACTGAAGCCATCCCATGTTGATGGAACGCTCATCATCCTTTGAATCCTCTTCCTTTCAGTGGAATGATCAGAAATGGGGTTCTTCCTGAACATGAGAACAGCCCTGCTGGATCAGGCCCAAGGCCCATCTAGTCCAGCATCCTATTTCACACAGTGGCCTGGTTTCCATAACCTGGACAGGCATCTGTTAGAGATGCTGTAACAGTTTTCTGCACTGAGAAGGGGGTTAGGAACATCGGAAGCTATCTTCCACCAAGTCTGTCAAACCATTGGTTTATTTAGCTCAGGATTGCCTAAACTGACTGGCAGCAGTAGTTCAAGGTTTCAAGCAGGAGTCTCTCCCAGCCCTACGTGGAGAAGATGTTAGCGATTGAACCTAGTACCCTCTGCATGCAAAATAGATGCACTTCTATTGAGTTACAGCCCCATCCCCCTAAGGGGACTCTCTTACAGCACATGGTATTTACACGTACCCATCCAAATGCAAACCAGGGCAGACCCAGCTTAGCAGTGTGACCACAAGACAAGTTCTACTCCCTAGACTCTAGATGTCCAGGGTCCCTTCCAACTCTAGAATTCTATGATTCTGTGAACTCTGCAGTATCAGCTTCAAAAGTCCATTTTGTTCAGCAGCCTCCTCCTCATCTTGGCCAATGAAATGCCTCCAGGAAGCCCACAGACAGGCTATGATATGGAGGCAATACTAATCCCCCCCTTCTTCTTCTTCTTCTTCTTCTTCTTCTTCTTCTTCTTCTTCTTCTTCTTCTTCTTCTTCTTCTTCTTCCTCCTCCTCCTCCTCCTCCTCCTCCTCCTCCTCCTCCTCCTCCTCCTCCTGGGTTAGCCACATCCTAACTCTAAACTGTGAGGCTCATGCCTAACCACTAGCAATAGACCTGTATTCCATGAATGTGTCTAACCCGGGGATGGGCACACATGGCCTATCAACTGCTTCTGAATTACAAGTCAATTATAAATTGTGGCTGGGAATGATGAGTGTTGTAGTTCAACAACAGCTGGAGGGCCAAGTGTGCCCGCTCCTTAATCTGACCACTTATGGCAGGGGTTCTCAAACTGGGGTCCCCAGATGTTGTTACACTACAGCTTCCATCATCTGCAGCCACAGTGGCTGAATGCTGGGTATGATGGGAGTTGTAGTCCAACATCATTTGGGGATCCCAGTTTGAGAACCCCTGACATATGGCACTGCATCAATGCTGCTTCTTTCAGATTCTCCCTGAAAGCTTAAATGGTCCATGCAGAGATACTATAGAAACGATAGACCTCCAAGCAGAGCCCTGGCACTTGTACACAGTCATTCTGAAGCTTGGAACACAGGAAAAGGAGAGGCCATCATCTCCATTTCTTTTCTGTACTTTTAATCCATATTATTGACTATAAGCCAGCACAATTTCATTTAGAACAACAACAAAGGCCTGTGAAAATTATCCATGTGCCTCTAAATCTGCCTTCACTTAGAAGCAAGTTGGATTGTTCAACAAGTATTTTTGTGCCCTATGTGTAATTTTCTTATTATGGCTCCAAACAGATTTGGTGACCTTATTCAACAAGCCCCATGATAGGTAGGTATTGACTGCTTTCCTGGCTCATTCCATTGAGCCTCCATCATTCTTCCTGCCCCAAGCATCTTGAGTGTGCATTTCCCCCTTATTCAGAGGAATGGCTTTGAAGGGGAGATGCTACCCAGAACTGGTCCAGCTGTGCAGAAGTGGGTTCCATTCCAAACACGCAGAAACAGCTTCTCTTCCAAACAGGGGCCAACATGCCACACAATATTGTTTTTGCCTTTTAGTGGACTGTGTGCACATAAGGATTGTGCTAACACAGGTTCACATTGTGCTAACACAGGTTCAAGGGGCAGCCATTTCCCCAATGGCCTTCATCGCACTCTTGTGCAACTGTGTTCACATTCTGTTGACTGGCAGGTGGAATGTTTCACTGTGTGTCAGCCAGAGATGCCAATGAAGCTCATGGGATAGTTCAAGAACAAACTTTCCCTTCTGCAAAATAAGCCTCCCTCTTATACCATGGGCATCTTGCAGGGGGGCAAGAGGGGCAGTCACTCCCCTAGGTTCCTGTCAGTATTGGGAAGTGTGTTAGCATAACAGAAAAAAGCTCTGTGTCGATGCTGAATGAAGCTCCGACTGCCGAGAATGGGAAGAGTGATGGAGATGCTCCTCTTCCCAATACTGTCCATGACTCCCTGTGTCTGACATTGATGCAGGGGATGTGGTTAGGGGGCATGCACTAGGGATGTCCAAATTGATTCAAATCAATTTGACTCAAATCTCAGTGATTCAAGTGATTCAAATTTGAATTGAATTCAAATTTAAATCATGTTTTATAAAAGAGTTCATCTTAGTAATTTGCAAAGTATTTCATTTTGCCCCAATCATTTCTAAGTGCAAACAACATTCAGGTTTTTGTTTTTTTTTAATCTTTGTATAAAATTTAGGGGACTGGCCCATCCTAGCCCCCACCCCAAGCTATGGGTCAGCATCTGTCTCAAGGTGGAAGTGGCTTCCATTAGGCCTTCCTGCCAGTCCCCTCTTCCAGCAAGCAAGGACTCCACTTACTTTTCTAAAGCACAGTAACTCCTTTTTGTGTACACATATTTTGTTGCTTAGGTTAACATTCCATGACATTTAGAAGCCTACCTAGAGTGGGAGAAAATCCTCAGATCTGGTAATTTGAGAGAACTATTACTGTCAGAAGAGTGTGATATTCATTAGGGAAGACTCTCTTGGGAGTAACAGGTGCATCTATGGGAAGCGTCTTCATCAGGGGAAGGAGAAATGGATGTGCTTGAGCAGGCTCCGGGATCTAGAAGAGTCTAGACTATGCACTTGCCTTTTCTTATTCATTATCAGTCACTTTTTACATCATCTAACATAATGCAACTTCCACATGAATTTTTGAACAGACAAATGTTCTTTTGGAAGTGCATTTCCCCCCCGAACTGCACATTTGGGGTCTTGTTGGTAGCAAGTTTAGAGCTGGTCTTGTTGGAGCTTGTTGGAGCTGGTCTTGTGGTAGCAAGCATGACTTGCCCCTTAGCAAAGCAGGGTCCACCCTGGTTGCATATGAATAGGAGACCTGATATGTGAACACTGCTGCAAGATATTCCCCTTAAGGGATGGGAAAAGCAGAAGGTTCCAAGTTCCCTCCCTGGCCGTATCTCCAAGATAGGGCTGAAAGAGTTTCCAGCCTGCAACCTTTGAGAAGCCGCTGCCAGTCTGTGAAGACAATACTGAGCTAGATAGACCAATGGTCTGACTCAATATATGGCAGCTTCCTATGTCCCTATTTAAAATAAAAAAAATTCCTGCACTAAAGTATTGCCACAACTTTTTGTACCACATCCCCAGAACTGGCTGCCTCCACTCCACTCAGTTTTTAAACACACTTTCAGGCTGACGTTAATTTGCCGTGGTCTACCACCTGAACAAGTATGTACCAGGGTTAAAGTTAGCCATGCTTCAACTCACTGTTCTGTGCCCTCCTCCAAGCATCAGAAAAAGCTCTTTACCTAAACATAGCTTTAGCTGGTTTACCCACAGCCTCAATTATGCAGAATCCAACGGATTAAAAACCCACTAAGAGGAATTAATCACAACTTTAACAACCTGTTTTCTGCTGCAATAATATAATGCAGTCACATCCAGACAGTGGACTAATCCTGTCTTAATCTCACCCTTTTGCTGATCTCTCTCCCAAAATGCCCTTTAATGAAGGTTAATAAACATTTCCGCTGCCTTGTTAGTGAACATTTCCATCCAGATGTTGGGGTGGATGAGGGTAGGCAAGATGCAAAGGGGCATATTCTGTTATAATATGACACCTAATATCATTCACAATGGATGAATGAAGGAGGGACAGTGTTATTCTACCACAGACAATTGTTTTAAGGATTCCAGAGGTGGGTAGCTGGCCTTATTGTGTCTTTTCCTGACACTCCAGGGAATGAACGAAACAGCTGTCACATTTTGAACACAGTAGAAAGCAGTAACTTTCTACTGAGCACAATTGCCAGGTGAAAAAACACGCACATCTATTAGCACTTACAACTGAGGCTGTACCAGATGTTCACTCTTTCACCATTTCTGGTGCAAAATGGGAGCTTTTAGGAGCTCTGAAATTTTCTCCCCACACCCCCTCCGCTGTACTTTTTTTTTGGTGGGGGGCCTGCAATTCATAGTTGTTCATAGCTGTCTGTCCACTGCTTTGATGCCACTTCCCCGCCCCCAGACAGATGTTCTCCTTCCCTGATTGATCCCAGCCAATCAGGGATCACTTCATGAATATAATGATGTCACTATGTTATATAGCTAAACAGGTTTGTCTGTGTGATGATATCATAAAACCAATTATTAGTAAGACCCATTCAAGTTCGATCCTGACCAGGGGCTCAAGGTTGACTCATCCTTCCGAGGTCGGTAAAATGAGTACCCAGAATGTTGGGGGCAATATGCTAAATCATTGTAAACCGCTTAGAGAGCTCCGGCTATAAAGCGGTATATAAATGTAAGTGCTATTGCTATTGCTATTGCTATTGCTATTAGGGATGTGTGAACCGGCTTGAGGTCAAGCTGGTTTGAGATAGAACCAGGCCGGCTTGAGGGCTCGCCCTTGAGCCAGACTAGCCAGACCAGCTCAGGGTCAGCTCAGGGTTCTATAGTGTGAAACTTTTTTTTTTAACTTACCATCGGAGTCGGTTGCCACCAGAGGGTGCTGCCGCAGCTGCGGGAAGTGTCTCCAGCAGTTCCATCTGTGAAAAGGGCTGGAGCCATGGCTGTGGGGAGGTCTTCAGCCACAGCGGTGTGTGGGGTGCTACTGCAGCTGCAGGATGGTCTCCAGTGGATGACCCGGCCACACATTTGGCCAGGGAATATGCGCAGCAGGCTCCATAATGGCCAGCATGACCACAGAGAAGACCGAAACGGCCAGAAAATGGGCCATAGACGAGTGGGGGAAGCAACCTTGGAGAAGCCGCTGCCAGTCTGTGTAGACAATACTGAGCTAGATGGACCAAGGGTCTGACTCAGTATATGGCAGCTTCCTCTGTAACCATGTAAGCCTTGGAGAGCCGCTGCCAGTCAGAGCAGACAAACCTGAGCTCAGCGGACCAATGGTCTGACTCAGTATAAGGCCGCTTCCTTTGTCCCTATAAGGAAGAGGGGAAAGAAAACTTGAAAGATGAAAGAGCACAGAGGAGAGCTGCAGAAGTGACAAACACCAAAATGCAGGTAATAATTTGAAACCACCAGGCTTCCGAGGCCATCTTTGAATTTGTTATTACTTCCACAACCCCACAGATCCAAAGGCCAAAATCCCGGTTCTTGAGCCCACCCCAGAAGTGCTAACTTAACTGATTTCATGGGAAGCAATCGCTTGCTCCAGGACTGGCCTCTTTCTGAAGCTTTTAACTACACTACCGGGCTGTAGTGTAGTTTGGGGTATAATGTATCTCTAGCATTCTGAAAAGAAAGAGGGCATTCATTATATTCTACTTATCTGCAGCTTTGGGGGGAGGAAATGACAGCATTTTGAAATCAGGGACATTCTTGGCAGCCTGTTAGATCCTGGCCTTTTCAGAGCAACAGCCCCTGCCATGGGATTAATTTAGCTCGCCACAGGATCCCATTTGCCAAGATTCTCCAGGAAGAGCAACAGAGGTAGTGACTAGTCACCCCTCAGCTACCTGTGTATCGCTCCAGCTAAACATGCAGCCAGCCATTCAAAACTAAGTGCCATGCCCTCCAGCTACTTCTGTGATGGCCCATCCTTTGATAAATAAAATATCACCCAGGGAACCAGCCGCAGACAGCACAAGGCTGCCTGAAAAGGGAAGTCAAACAGTCTGTGGAGGTGCTTTAAAGCACCTCTTTCTTTCCTCTGAGCTCTCAGCCAGCTCCCAGATGCTGACTAATCCATTTCCCGTTAGTTAAAAAGAAGCAGCAACAATTAAGAAAGGGAAGAAGGTTTCCTTGCAGTTTCTTTGCAGATGCAGTCAATTGATAACTACTGTGTATAGCATGGGGGGGGGGAGGGTTGAGCGGGGCAGGCAACTAAGGAACTTGTCTCCATTTCTATTCCTGATGGCACTCCTGTGTTTTTTTAGCAGCATGCTGGCCAGAACTTTGAATAGGTAAAGCTTTTCCCAGCATAGAGATGCAGTGATGGGGAAGAAGGACAGGCATTTAGGGACATAGGAAGCTGCCATATACTGAGTCAGACCATTGGTCCATCTAGCTCAGTATTGTCTTCACAGACTGGCAGCGGCTTCTCCAAGATTGCAGGCAGGAATCTCACTCAGCCCTATCTTGGAGATACTGCCAGGGAGGGAACTTGAAACCTTCTGCTCTTCCCAGAGCAGCTCCATCCCCTGAGGGGAATCTCTTACAGTGCTCACACATCAAGTCTCCCTTTCCTATGCAACCAGCCAGCGTGGTGTAGTGGTTAGAGTGCTAGACTAGGACCAGGGAGACCCGAATTCAAATCCCCATTCAGCCATGAAATTTTCTGGGTGACTCTGGGCCAGTCACTTCTCTCTCAGCCTAACCTACTTCACAGGGTTGTTGTGAAAGAGAAACCTAAGTATGTAGTACACCGCTCTGGGCTCTTTGGAGGAAGAGCGGGATATAAAATATAAAGAATAAAAGAATAAACCAGGATGGACCCTGCTTAGCTAAGAGGACAGGTCATACTTGCTACCACAAGACCAGCTCTCCTTTGCCGGGTACGCAGCTTTTAAAGGCACCTGGTGCCCTAAGGTTTTAAAGTTTTACCTGGCCAAAAGTGAAGTTGGTGACTATTCCACTACCACACTCTAATTGAGGGGTTTCCAAGTTCCAATCTTTTAAAAACAACAACAAATATACCTCTTCCAGGGGCGTGGTGGCCCGGGTTCTTTGAACGCATTCACTCAATGGCTGCCAGACCCAGGGGCTGCACCTGGTGGCCATGTCTCTGCATCAGGTGCAGGAGGTGTTGCCACATTAGCAAGCGGGGCTGCACACCCCTTGTGGAGTGTCTGGGATGCTTTCTCCCTGCTTGCAAAAGCAGGGAGAGATGTTCCCAGCCAGGCTGGGAGCCCAACACTGGCTCCATTTTTGAGAATTGTCAGCTACCACTGGGCTCCATTCTCCTGAGTCAGACCCTTGGTAGCTCCATCTAGCTCAGTATTGTCCACACAGACTGGCAGTGGTTTCTCCAAGGTTGAAGGCAGGAGGAGTCTCTCTCAGCCCTGTCTCAGAGATGCTGCCAGGGAGGGAACCTGGAACCTTCTGCCTGTAGTCATGAAGATGCTCTTCCCAGAGCAGCTCCATCCCCTGTGGGGAATACCTTACAGTGCTCACACATGTAGTCTCCCATTCAAATGCAACCAGGGCAGACCCTGCTTAGAAAAAGGGACAATTTATGCTTGCTACCACAAGGCCAGCTCTCCAGGCATTGAACATGATCAAAGACAACAAAGAATATGCATTATTTAAATGTAATGGGGGAAAATTGCAGTCCCTCTGAGTCTGCTCATTCATTTTACCCCCAAATGGAAACTCAGGAATATTTGGCACAGTTCTAGTCAGCACACAATGAGTCAATACATCTCCTTTAACTGGTACCATGTTATCTGTAGCACAGCAGCTCTGACAATTTAGCTATGCACAGAGTTGCCAAAGAATTTCTCCTAAAGCAAACACAGAAGGAAATGCAGAGAGCTAACTCTCATGAAAGAACTGTGGGAATTGCATGGGAACTTAAACAAGTTTCAATCAGAATAAGGAAATTGCTCAGATGGGGGGGGGGCGCGTTCGATCAATTGATTAAGTGCTGTCAAGTCAGTGTTGACTCTTAGCGACTACATAGGTAGATTCTCTCCAGGACGATCTGTCTTCAACTTGGCCTTTCAGGTCTCTCAGAGGTGGATTCATTTCCACCATAATCAAGTCCATCCACCTTGCTGCTGGTCATCCTCTGCTCTTTCCTTCCACTTTTCCCAGCATTACAGACTTCTCAAGGGAGCTGGGTCTTCGCATAATATGTCTGAAGTTTGATAGTTTGAGCCTGGTCATTTGTGCCTCAAGTGAAAATTCTGGATTGATTTGTTCTATGATCCATTTGTTGGTTTTCCTGGCTGTCCATGGTATTCTCAAAAGTATTCTCCAGCATCAGAGTTCAAAAGCATCAATACTTTTTCTATCTCCTTTGACTTCTTCAAAGTCCAACTTTCACATCCATAGAGTGTCATGGGGGGAAACCATAGTCTGAACTATTCTGATCTTTGATGCCACATCATGGCATCTAAATATCCTTTCCAAGGCCTTCATTGCTACCCTACCAAGTGCTAGTCTGCGACATATTTCTTGACTGCTGGATCCTTTACTGTTGATGGTCGATCCTAAAAGGCAGAACCTAAAACTTCAGTGTCTTCATTATCAATTCTGAGGCTGGTTGCTGTACCCGTTGTCATCAGTTTAGTCTTCTTTACATTTAGTTATTGTCCCATTTTTTCACTGTGCTCCTTGACTTTCATTACTAGAGCTTGCAGATCATCCACATTCTCAGCTATCAGAGTGGTGTCATCAGCATAGAGCAGTTGGGGGCGTGGTTTACACATCTCTAATTTGCACTAGATTTCACCTCAGACAAACTTCAAGGTGAGATTGTGGAGGATCTTGCTCAAGTGAAATATATATAGTTATATTTTTAAGAGAGTTACATGAATCCAAGAAGACGAGCAACATTTCTCAATAGAATTTTGCGTAGCTGTGGATGTGCCTGTCCAGTCTTATTCTCTGTGTCAATTGCACTGCCCTCTTTCTCATGCAACTCTGCTAGGTTTCAGTTTCAGTTTGCACTGTGCTCTTGGAAAGCAAGTGATGAGGAGTAAACTAGATGTGGCATGAGACAAGCAGGACTAGAATCTCCTATGGTTTTTAAACAGCAGCCACGGAGGGATGGGAAGCTAATTTGGACCATGGCATTGGGGAAGGAGGGGTATCCTTTTCTCCCACATTGTTTTTCGTTTCAAAATTGGCTTCCCCAGCACTGCTGTTTGTTTGCTCTATGGGGCAAATATAGAGGTTACAGTTGTGAAAACAGGGTGGGAGGAAAGGATCCCCCTCCTTCCACTAGAGTCACAGTTTTGATACAAATTGTCCTCCTCTGCAAACTGCTATTGATTCTTGCGGGGGGGGGTAAAATGGTATTGATGGATTTCCAGGACCATGTCGAGTTTGGCCCTAACTGATCTATAGCAATCAAGACCTCAGTTGAAAATGGTTGAAAATCTTTCTGAAACAGTTTTGAGTAACTATTTGCTACCATTCCCCTGTTTTCCTAGCTAATTGCCACTGCTGCTAAAATCTCTCATAGGCTCCTCACAGCTCCTCTGTTTTTCTGGTGTGACTTAACCAGACCCTCTTGTCCATGTGGCAGGTCTTCTCATACCCTAAAAATTAATATCTCATCTCAGGATGTAATGAGTATCAGATGGTACTGTCTCCCCTGATTTGGGAGAAATTGATTCTGTAGAATTCAGTGGCTGAGGACTTGGTTGTTGCCTTGACAGGAAAGGGAAGTGGGAACTCTATATAAGCTATTCTGAGCTCTCTTAAGTCAAGATTTAATAACATATTTTATTTCTGGATATGAAGACAGAACTGGCAATTGATCAATAACATATGTCTGCCATGGGTATGTGCAGAACTCTCCAGGGAAATTTCACCTGTCTTGGAGGAACTCATTCAGCTTCCCTTGGAAATTCTAAGATGTTCCTCCCTAGGAGGACTCCCCAAAATTGCTATTCTGAAATTTCAACTCCAACCCTGCCCTAAGGAAAATGTAATGATGAATGTGCAAGTACCCTTCCATAAGCTCTACAACATGACTGGAAGTGTTGGAGATGCAGCTTCTGAAGGCATCAACAACTCTTAGCACCAGCAACCCAAGTGATCTCCAGGGGCACTAAGGAACAGTGATAAGGGAATCCCTTCTGATCATGCTGACTCTGTCCCAATTCCCCTTAGTTAGACTGATAGTCTCAGGTTTCATTCTCTCACCTGAAAGAAAGACTTCCATCTTTTTCCTCCTCTCCTGATATTTTCTTAATAAACTATTTTAATTAGAACTTTTAACTCCCATGTCTTCTGATAATATTAATTATTAGTGTTCTTATTTCTGCACTGCTGCTGCAGGTGGGTAGACAAACAATCTAACCCCTCCAAACTCTAACAAGAACTTAGATAGGAGACATGTCCTAACTAAGTCTGGGAAATGCGTGTTTCCTGATTGTGAGTGCATGCAGTAAAACTAGAGTAGCCTCTCTAGGAAAGAGCTCAGGAAGAATGGAAGCCTTTATAAACCTGGGGAGCCACACCCTTCCTATCCCATCTAAGGAGGTTTTACTCTAAAGGAGGTCCCCTCCTCCCAAGGAGGCCCATTTGAAGATATATGCCAAGGGACTAGTTGTACACTCCTCCTCCTCAGCTGGGCTTCTTCCCATGTCTGATGCCATCTCCCCTCACAATACAACAATATGAATACAACAAATATTTCTATACCGCTTTTCAACAAAAGTTTCCCAAAGCAGTTTACATAGAAATAAAGTAAGTAAATAAATAAACAAAATGGCTTTCTGTCCCCAAAGGGCTTGCAATCTAAAAAAGAAACATAAAGATAGACACCAGCAACAGCCACTGGAGGGATGCTGTGCTGGAGTTGGATAGGACCAGTTGCTCCCCCCCTGCTCAGTGAAGAGAATCACCACTAAAAAGGTGCCCCTTTGCTCAGTTATCAGGGGACAAGGTAGGATGCAAGGAACTTGATCATTTGATAAGCCCTGCCTGGATAGGACAAGCACACGCTACTGTGATTCCATCCCCAGCTTTGGAATAAGGTTGGGGGGAAACATCCTACCCAGCTGAGGCTTAGCAAATGATTGGACTCTCCACCTCCTGTCTTGTTCTTAACTCACACACGGTCAGAAAACGAAAGTGTCCGCAGCACTTGAATGTGGGTAGGAGGTTTTGCTAACCCAAGTTCTGCTTGTGGGAATGAGCCTACTGTCATCCCCTCACAAATCTGTGGTTGCAGCTCTACAGTTCTCTTCTGCACCTGAAATGGACTCTGAGCACACATAGTCCCAAAGAGGTCATTAAGCTATCATCCAGCCTTGGATATGTGATTCCTGGTAAAGTCCTGGAAGGACTTTGTCCTACGAAGGAAAAAGAGAAGTTTGGGATGACAGGCCCACTGCGAGTGAGTGGATCAGAGATATCACAGGAGAAAGATGGACATATGAAGCTAAACATTTGCAGTCAGTAGTACATCAGTTGGAATAATAAACTGGCTGAGCTTTATAACAGCAGATCCAAAGATAGGCTCAAATCTTTAGCAAGTGACAAAAGCCACCTGTGCACAAGCATTTGGGAAATTGACACAGTTCAACACTGTAACACATCTGGAAATGAACATCGTGGGCCAGTTTAACTGCCAACTTCTGGAAGAACAGATGGCTCCGGGTTAGATGTGAGCTGTAAGCTGAAGGGAGCGGGGAGAGAGATAAAGTGTTTCCAACCTATTCTTGTACCTACATAATGTTAAAAAGTAAACATATTGATAATAGAGATTCCAGCAAACTTTTCCAAAGTTCAGCTCTGAAAAGTTCACCAACATCTCTTCCTCCCTTCCTGTCAGCCCACCTATCTTCTTCCCACCAAAAAACAAAAACAAAAAAACCCTCCTCACATTTTGTCTGGAAGGGGTAACAGCTATTAAATTTCTGATCTCCCTTCCTCTGTAATGGCCTGCTACCCGTCCTCTGTTCCCCAGCACCACTGGAATAGTCCCAGGACCTCAAACACCCTCCCCAGGGGTGTAGCAAGACCCCTGGGGGCTAGGGGACAAAATCTGTTTAGGCCCCCCCCCATCGCTGCTGCCCCTGCCCCACCGCTGCTATTTAACTGTTGGCCTCCGGTGGAGGGATGAGCCGGGCAGTGGCAGCAGTGGGCGCAGTGGTTGCCTGGAAGGCCTCTCTGGCCGACTGAACTGCGCACCTGCACAGTTCAATATGGACACCGCATGCCCATGATGTCATGGGCATGTGATGTCTGTATTTGAACTGTACTGGCGTGCAGTTCAGCTGGCCGGAGAGGCCCATCAGGCAGCCACAGTGCCCGCAGCCACCATGGGAGCGGTGGCCTGCCCCGCCCAGCTCACCCCCCCCAGAGGCCAATAGTTAAGGAAGAGTGGCAGCAGGGCAGGGCTGGTGGCAGTGAGGCAGGGCCGCCAGCGGCGAGGCAGGGCAGGGCTGGTGGCGGGCAGGTGGGCAGTCTGCTTGGGGGACCCTGACCCTCTGGGCCCAGGGACATTTGTCCCTATTTGTCCAATGACCGGTACGCCTATGACCCTCCCCCCATCTCCAGATATACCAAAACACATACCCACATAGAGAGACGGTTAAAAAAAAAAAAAGCAGCAGCATGGCTTGCCCCAGCCCTCCATCCTATCCCCAAAGCCTGCCCCTAAAGGCCGGCCCCCGAAAGACCATTGGTCCATCTAGCTCAGTACTGTCTACACTTGAAAGTAAGTCCCAATAAAACCAGTGATATTTCAATGAAAACAGGTTTAGGAAAGTGACGAAGCAAATATCCCCACCGCCATCACAGAGGTTTTACTTTCAGAGAATAAGGAGAGAGTTGCTTAGCTACTAGATGCAGTGGAGTCATTATTGCATCTGTTTGCTAGATTTTGGTAACGTGCCTCTCACTAAGCTTCATGAGTAGCCATTTATGTCCGTCAAAATGCAGCTTTTAAGAGATTGTCCAAACAGTTAAGCTAAACAACACTCCAGAAAAACAGGGAGACAATTGCGTAGCTAACTTGCTTACTGATGTACCAGCATTGCAAACACAGCAGAAAAGGGAAGAAACAGGACCAGCATTTCCCGGGGTGCATTGCAAAGTCAATTTGTACCAACATGGACATAAGGGCAAAGGGCTTTCCCCCACTCTCTTTCAGAAGGGGATTATAGCACACTTTGCATTTCACTGCTGTAATTAAAGTAGCATGTCAGAATAATTACCTCTTGCTGCTCGAATCTGGTACTGTCCTCACCTCCCCCAGTTGAGTTTCGCAGAGCAGAATTACCTGCAAACATTGTTTGTGAAGCGTTACATTTCCATTAGGATTCTGACAGATTTATCCAAAAATGGACACACCTAGTGACTTAACAGTGTTTGGCATGAAGCCTGCAGTTCCATCTCACGGATATTGTATGAGGTGAGGGCTTGTGTGTCGCTGCATTTGATGATTCCAGATCTGTGGGAACGACATGATAGTTTGGTGAACAATCCCGACCAGCATGTGGAACAATCTGTTAACAAATGAGAACAGCTGTCAGTGGATGACATCAAAACTGCCATCTCCTCAGTGATATGTCAGATAAAGAAAGTGCAGAGTTTGACTGACTGTGACAATGCATATCTGGCAGTGACAGTTTATACATCCAGCGTCCTACAGGAGATTATGGCAATATAAAATATATACATTTGAAGGGATTCCATTGGCTCTCTGCTTGTTTTTAACTCAGTGATTACACCAAGGAGTAGCAAGGGGTAGCACATGCCCCTCCCTTGCAAATATTCCCCACTCCCCCTTTTGCTCCCCCATCCACCAGACTAGAACATCACAGCAAAGTGTCAGACAATATGGCCATAATATATTTTTGTCTTATACCTTGAATTAATTATATTTAAATGTCTCTGTTTAAAGAAACTTCATTCACTCACTCCTCTACGCCAGAACAAGCAGCAGAAGCCACTGCAGCCAGGTAGACAGAAGACACTTCCAGCCTTGTAGGAGCCTGAGCTTCCTTCTTGGCTAGAAACTGGGCTGGGTCAGACCATGGCCATGTTCGCACATAATGGGGAGCCAGAGTTGGAGGGACCTGAGGTTGCTTTATCATTATGTCTGAACCCAGCCAACTCTGGTACCATCTGGAGTGCAACCCAAGGTCATGGTGATGAGACTCCGATTTGAACCCTCAGTTTTTCATGATGTTTAGCTGCTCCAAACTGAGGGTCGAGGAAGCCTCCCTGCCATATAAATGCAGCACTGGAGGCTACATTCAGCCAGATTGGAGATGAGGGAGGAAGCTCCTTTCTCCCTTCCTCCCTGATTGGCTGTGTAGGCTGTCCTTCAAGCAAGGAGGAAGCCTGCGCAGCCAGCTCCTTTGCCTCTCTGCAGTCTCACTGACTGCAGAAAGGATGCTCTCATGAATGTCCAAATGCGGACGGGAGAGTGGGAGGAAGAGGGGTTCTGCAGTACATGCAAATTCAGCCCATGTGTGCAGTGGGTGCAGGGTCATCTCCCCTGCAGATTTCCACTGGCTGGTACTGTCCCTATCCCAGAATTTCCTGCCATGTGGTCTTGGAGAGGAAGAGTCAACTATCATGGACAGCAGAGTGGAATCCAAAAAATAAGAATTTTCTAAGAGAAATCTGGCATCTTAGAAAAGTTCCTAGAAATGTACTTTTAGTAGAAATGTACTTAGAAAATACTTTTCTGGCCCAGTCAGAAAAGTACTGTCATCCCACCTAGCTTTCATACCCAGCATTTGGCCAAGGTAGGAGGAAAAACTGTCCTACCCAGCTTCTGTCTTCCACACAATCACTTCTCCCTCCCCCTACCTAGTTGTTGGCTTCCACATAACCAAAAATTGGGAGTGTGCACAGCTCCCAACCCTAGGTTGGAAACTTGTCCCACCCAGTTTTTGGTTATGTGAATAGCCTCAATGTATAGCAAAATACCTGCTCCCCCAGACTAGTAAAACACTTTGCCACCTATTTCCTCCCCCACACTTGTTCTGGAGCCACCCCTGTTTTCCCTGCTTGTTAGATCCGAGTTACCCAAATGACTCTTGAAAGTACAACATGTGAGTTGCAAAAGAAGCCCCTTTGCTTGCATTTGCCCCACAGCAAAAATGGCTTCCGTGTAGGCCTCACCCCCATAGGGGGCTAACAGCCCATAGTGCCACTTCAACCTCTGGGCATCAGCTGCACAGGTGGGCCTAGATGCTGATCATTTGTGAAGCTTACCACTAACTAAATCCAGGATTGTAGCCATATGTTTGGAGGTGTCAGCTGAGCAAGTGGCTTATGTCAACTGTTTCAAAGATTGACTGAAGTGTTCTCATTAGCAGCAGACAGGCAAACTCATTTGGGTGGATATATCCTCCCCCCCCCCGCCACCGCCACTTGCCTAGGAATGTTGCAAAACTGAGCCTTATTCATTCAGGATCCCACATTAGGCTGCACATGGCAAGATGCCACTGAGTGACTATAGCAGCAAGCAATTCCAACAGTTGCTACACCCACACGCAGGGAGCACCCTGTTAACACTTTCTCAGTGCCCCCTCCCACCCACTCACCCTTTCTCCAGCAACACCCAGTGCCTTCCTGGACCAGGAGGAATAGACTGGAAGTCAATGTTGCTGGAGGCGTATTCCTTCATGAATCCTCATCCAGGGCTATTGTCCCCTTAGGGGATTGGATCATAGTGCAGTGGTAGAGCATGCTTGCATACAGAAGGTCCCCAGTTCACTCCCTGACAGCATCTCCAGGTAGGGCTGTGGGGGACTCCTGCCTGGAACTCTGTAGAACCACTGCCAATCAATCAGTTCTGAGCAAGATGGACCAAGGAGTGACTCACCATAAGGCATGGTGTGATTATCATACTGTATGTTCCTATGGTTATCTGAGTTTAGATACAGGAATAGATTGTAAGTCTACAGAAACTGAAATACAGAGATTCTCATACCACAGGATGGTCAGAAGCATCTCCGAAAGCAAGCACAGAGCGCTGGGAAGAGTAGCCCCTTCTCAGCCCATTCCCCATAGAGCTCTTAAGAGGGCCCTCCCAGCACGGAGAAAAGTGCGGTACTGTGTGGAAGTAAGCACAATGGGAAATGGCTCTTAGGCTGATGGTTTTTTGCCAAAGTGGACCCCGCATGGAAATAGTTAAGATCACTGGATTAGAGTGCTGGGCTAGGAGTGTGGAGACTCCTGGATTTGAACCCTAACGCAAGTCCAAATCACTGCTCCTCCACGCAGCTTACTGAGTGACCTTGAGCCAGTCACTCTTTCTTAGCCTATCTTACCTCTCAGGGTTGTGAGGATCAAAAGCAGGCAAGATGAACCATGTATACTGCCTTAAGTACCTTGAAGGAAGGCTGGGACATAAATAAGAAGGATTGCAGGTCACCATTTTCTCTTGGGTCAGAGTGGCCAGTTATGCACAGCAGGGATTCCCAACCTTGAGTCCTCAGATGTTGTTGGACTACAACTCCCACCACCCCCTGCCACAATGGAGGCCATGGTGACTCAGGGTGATGGAAGCTGTAATCCAACAACATCTGAAGGCCATTCTCACAATCAAAAACTGTGTTCTACCTGGGTTTTGGAGCTATGTGTGCTCCAAATTTTTTGTTGTATGGAAGCAAGTTAGGAGGAAAACTTGTGTAGAAGTGATTGTGTGGAAACAAGGTATGAGGGAACCCAGGTTTCCCTCCTACCTTGCTTCCACAAAATCACTTCTATCCAGGTTTTCCTCCCACTGTGCTTCCACACAACCAAAAATTAGGAGCACACACAGCTCCCAAACCCAGGTAGAACACAGTTTTTGATTGTGTGGATGGCCTCCTGGTGTTGCCCCAAGGTGGACAACCCCCAAAGCACAGGAAGGTTGCCTTCCCTTGAGCAATTTGATTTATGTCCCTGAGCAATCTAGATTAATGTATTAACTACTGATCAATCCTCATCTATTTCAGTAAATGGGAGATTTTTCAGTGATTCCAAGGGGATGTGGATTGCAAATTGTATCTTGAATTATCCAGCCTTTTCGGGAATTGAGCACTTTCTTTGTCCTTTCTCTCTGCTTAATCATCCAGACCATCCAAATCTGGATGCTTGAATAATCAGGCTAGAGAGTGCCGTGGTAGAGAAGCAAGTTGGTTATATGCACAAAACCATCAGAGCAAGGAACTGGAAAGCATGAACTTTGGGTTTCTTCAAGCCTTACCATTCTCAATTTCTACAACGAACTCATTTCACACAGGCTGCAAACCAACAATCAAATCTCTCTCTCCTTAAGGTAGAACTGATGAGCATATTCTACTCTAATCCACTGTATTTTAATTGTCTCCTCCCCCAGGCAATTTCTGCCTTTAAAAAAGAGTTATGATGGTTTGGTATGTCGGGGGGGTGGGGGTTGTGTTGTGGTTTTTTTGTACAGTCCCTCACTGTGGTACTCCCTTCCTCACACAAACAGCAGCCACAATCAATGCTTTTTAAATAAAGGTGGAACAATTAGACAGAAATGACAATTGTATCCGTCAAGTACAATGGTCTATTTAAACATCCTTTGTTCACGTAATGATCACTATTCAGTATGGGACAAAAGATAACAAGTGCACATTTTTCTCCTCCAACTACATCTCACACTTTCTCTTTTATACCACCAGCTTGAATAGAAAATTAGCCACACCAAGACGCCAAGGACAGATGGACTCTGCAGAACTCAAGAGGTGCCAGCAAAGTGGATAGCATGATAGGAACAAACACCAATTATGGATGATCAGGCACTCCTGTAGGAATTATCCAGGATGCACTGTATTTATGTACTGTTCACACATACACATTTTAAGAACAGAAGCACACAATGCTAGAGAAGGGGCAGAGTTTTCCCCAATCAGGCTAGAATTCTGGCTTTTGGGTGGGGATCAATGTGTTTCCAAAGTGGACTCAGGACTGACTATATTCTGGTGCATTCTAAGACCATACCAGGAAAATCATGAGGTGGACAAAGCCCAAATACATCCCCAGCTGATGTTAAGCTTGTCTTGCATGGCCAGGGATGTTCTCCGTCAAGAGGGCAATGTTATCATGTCACTTCTTCATGTCATCATTTCATCAGCAGCACCATCATTACGTCCTCAGACCTTAAAGTATCGGAAGCAGAAGAATCTTGTGGCTCAGGCACCTCTACTCCTAGGGCTGCCAGTTAGAGGAGGAAACTGTAGGCAGTTTGAGCCAGGATACTGATACCAAAGGCCAGAATCTCATAGGAACATAGGAAGCTGCAATATACTAGCGCGGTTTACACAATGGGCATTAGAGATGGGCATTAGAGTAGGAGAATTTTTGACTGTGTGTTGGATAAAAACTAGGTCAGGAGCTTGATGGTCAGTCAGGCCCCAGCTGAGGAGGACAATTTTCTACCTCTCTTGTTCAGAAGCTGGGGATGGAATCTGCATCTGCTCATCCCCCCTGCTGGGCTTTGTGGTGTTTTTGGTTAATCCATTCCTTGATCCAGGCCAGCTTTTGAATGGGGCTTGAAGATTGAAGTGCTCTGGGTTGGTTGAACTGATCATTTGAGTAGTGAGGTAAATCTGGTCTTGGGTGGCATCACACTCCCTCTGAAATACAAAGTCTGCAGCTTGTGGGGTTTTCTGGACCCAAAGTTGTCCTTGGAGGCAGAGATGGTAACGGTGTGCAGATGTGCCTTTTACTAGGTATGACTAGTACAAAAGCTGTGACCTTACTTGGAGAAATTGGACCTGACCTCAGTCATTCATGCCTTGGTAACATGCAGACTGAACTACTGCAATGCACTCTACAGTCGGCTGCCCTAGAAGACTGTTCAGAAGCTTCAGCTGGTCCAGAATGCTGCTGCAAGGATGCTTGTGGGCTCAGGTCACTTCACGTGGTCACTTCACTCAGGTCACACCCATCCTGCAGTAGTTTCATTGGTTACCGGTCCACTCCCAGGCTAGATTCAAGGTGCTGGTGCTGACCTTTGAAGCTCGACACAGCTTGTGGTTGGGGTACCTGTCGGACCGCATTTGTCCAAACGAACTTGTGAGGGCCCTTCGCTCATCATTGCAAGCCCTGCTCATGGCCCCGCCACTAACAGAGATCCAGTTGGCAGGGTCTAAAGACAGGGCCTTTTTTGGCCGTGACCCCTCAGCTTTGGAATGCCCTCTCTGAAGGGCTTCACCATGCTCCCACCCTCAGTGTTTTTAAAAACAATTGAAAACACATCTTTTTAACCGGCTTTTTAATGTTTCATTTTTGTTTATATCTGGTAGGTTCTGTAGTTTTTATAGTTCTTAGTTTTTAGCTTTTAAAATAACCTTGAATTCGAAACTTCTTTTTTAAAAAATCATAATTTTAAATGTGGTTTTAGCTTGGTCTTTTAACTTGCTTAACTTAAGTTTGGTTAATTTTATTAGTCTTATTTTGCATTGTATATTTTTATTATTTTGTGAGCTGCCCCAAGCAGTAGCATACTGGAGGGGCAGGGTATAAATACTTTTAATTAATTAATTAATTAATTAATTAATATAAAGATCATGAAGAATTGGGAGGAAAAGTGATGCTGTGAGAGGCTGAAGCTGGAAGTTAATCTTGGTTCAATATTTGCAGCGGGCCTCTCCAGAGCAAGGATGATGACATGAAACACTGCTCACTTTTCAATTACTCATTCTTTCTGATTTGGGGCCTTTAAAAGATATTTTCTTGCCTTGTCCTGACAAGCAACAGACACAAAAAATGTCCAAAACTGCTGCTAATTGACAACAAGCAAAACGGGTCAGTAGCCCTCAGCAAGGGGCATCGTTTTGCAAGGCTAATTATTACAAAGGACTCCAGCGCCTCAGGAACAAAAGGCTTGTTTTCTGACATGAGGCTTCCTGTCAGCAGCCTAAAGTCTCAGTCCTGCTGGGTTCTGGGTAAAATGTGTTGTCGTGGTTTCAAGAGGTTACCAAAGGATTCTCCGCAGACTGCAAGGAGGCCAAAATGCAACGTGGTGATCTTGTGCTAAAATAACATATCTTATTTTAACTTATATTCATGTGAATAATAATCTGAAAACCTTATCATGTTTGAATGCTGGCTAGCCCATTAGATAATATAACAGGAAGAGCTGTTTGACAGTGGAACTGTCTGCCTCATGCAGTGGTGGGGATTTTCGAACAGGGGCTAGACAGGAATCTAGCAGGGGCACTGTAGCAGTTTCTTGCACTGAGCAGTAGGTTGGACTAGATGACCTCCAAGGAACCCTTCCAACTCTCTATGATTCTCCGATCTTCCGGTTTTATTATTCAAGAGGCCATTTTTTACTATTCTGGAGGCCAAAATCATGACTCAGTAGGCTTGCTCTCACAATCAAAATGTGGGTAGCAGGAGTGGTCCAGTTAGGTTAGGAGAGCCATGTGCATTCCTGATCTGTGGTTGTAAACCTCAAGGAATAAGGAGGAAAGAATGACTGTATGGGAGCTAGGTAGAATGATTTTTTATCCACCCGCATTAAAATGCCAGGGAAGGAATGTGGGCTGGACAAGCCTGTCCCACCCAGCTGCCACCTCACACATGAGCACTCTTCCCTCCTCCTACCCTGACAACTCTCCTGCCCTGACCGATGGCTCCTCCTACCCACATTTTGATCATGAGAACAAGCCTAGTTTGTAAAAAGTTACAATATCGTTTTAAAAGTCTAGAAACAATAACCCCATACAGACAATAGGTTGGAAGGATTCAGTGCATGGATAGGCAGGGAAATCCACCCCCCACACACACACTTTGGCCACATCTTCCACATCTTGATCAAGTCATATGCACCGCACTTATGCTCATATAAGTATGTAGGCTCCGTGTGTCCTCTGTAACCTGCATTTTTTCAATGTACACAACTAATGTGTGCAGAGCCTACCCATGTACTGTTGGTGTGTGCATAGATTCCATGCACATGACCTGACTGATGCAGGGAGGTCAGAAGGAATGATACCACACTCTTAAACCCCAGCCCATGTGTAAATACTCTGTTGCGTATACAAGGCTCACTTATTAACTTCCCATGTGGAGTGCTTTTGCACACAAGCTGCATTTCGCCAGAAAAAATACAATCAGAAGCAAAATCACTTGGTGACAACCCTTCTGTCTTAAAACATGACCATGAGAATGGTCTCTATGATCATGTGAAAACTAAGTCAGTCACCCCATTCACACAACCATATAAACCTGGGTACAAGCCACCTAATTGCACAGCGGAGAAATGACTTGACCAGAATGCCAGAGGTTACCAGTTCGAATCCCCACTGGTATGTTTCCCAGACTATGAGAAACACCTATATTGGGCAGCAGAGATATAGGAAGATGCTGAAAGGCATCATCTCACACTGTGCAGGAGGAGGCAATGGTAACCCCCTCCTGTATTCTGCCAAAGACAACCACAGGGCTCTGTGGTCGCTAGGAGTCGACACTGACTCAACAGTACACTTTACCTTTACCACCTCTGACCTGGGTCTGCATGGCTGTGCGAATGGGCGTGTGTATATATCCAGGTCAGAGGCTGTACCCAGGTATATGGATCCACAGTTCTGCATCACGTGTGAATTTGGCCACAAAGTGTGAGTCAGGAAGCTCCTTACTCAAATCCTACATTGGTCAGAGTTTCACTATGGTTGCCAAAGGCAGGCTAGGGCCATTTTCTCCGTCTCCCATCTCCAATGTAGAGATAATAATCACAATATTGGTCTATCTTCAGAGCTATTGTAAGGATTAGTAAAGTGTGCCGTCAAGTCGATTTCGACTCCTGGCGCCCACAGAGCCCTGTGGTTTTCTTTGGTAGAATACAGGAGGAGTTTACCATTGCCTCCTCCTGCGCAGTATGAGATGATGACTTTCAGCATCTTCCTGCCCGATATAGTACCAGCAGGGATTCAAACTGGCAACCTTCTGCTTGTTAATCAAGCATTTCCCCGCTGTGCCACTTCAAGTGGATTACTGAGATACAGTATATGGCCCCAAAGTGCATGCATTCATTTCACTGCAACCTATGTTCCTTGCATGTGCATCTGTGTATATTTTCTCTCTCACACACAGGCAGATTTTTATATATGAGCTTAATAATAGTCCTAAGATGCTGCAGGCAACTTCCCTCTGTGGAATTTGCTTTCCCACTCAGTCGGTAGAAGTCACTCAGCTGTCAGAATCATTCGCATAATATTGCCAGATATGTGTTTAAGAAACCCTCCCAGAGAATTGCCGAGCCTGAACGCAGGAAAGGGCTGATGCAAATTGGATGCCGACTGAATCAAGCTTTCTGAGCAGGAGTCTTGGTGTGGTATGGAGCATCATGGAGGGGCCGTTAGCAGAACGACATGATCAGAGTGGTGCTGATGTTGGGTTTTGCCTAATAGGGAAAAGGACCACGTTAGTCGGAATAACTAAAATGTGGGTAGCGGGAGCAAAATGTGGGTAGAAGGGGTGGTCCAGTCTCCTACCCTGACATTGGGTTTACAGGACTGCCAATCACGAGCACACACCGCTCTCCTGCCCTGAATGACAGCTTCTCCCACCCCCATTTTGATCGTGAGAACAAGCCTAGTTTGTAAAAAGTTACTATATCCTTTTACAAGTCTAGAAGCAATAGCCCCGTACATGGATTCAGTGCATGGATAGTGCACTGAATCAGTGCACTGAATCAGTGCATAATCACCTTTTAACGTGATGATTCTCTTTATTTAGCAGGGGGAGAGTAACTGGCCCTATTCACCCCCAGCACAGTACCTCCTGTGACTGTTGCTGATGTCTATCTTGTGTTCTTCTAGATTGTGAGCCCTTTGGGGACAGGGATCCATCTTATTTATTTATCATTTCTCTGTGTAAACTGCCCTGAGCCATTTTTGGAAGGGCGGTATAGAAATCAAAATGATGATGATGATGATGATGATGATGATGATGATGGTGATGATGGAGGATAGGCCGGGAAATGGACCCCCACACATACCTTGGCTGCATCCTCCACATCTTGATCAAGTCATCTGCACAGCACCTATGCTCATATAAGCTATAAGTATGTATACTGATCTACAGACGTTTGTTTGGTATTTGTTTGTTTGGTATGTAGGAGAGAGACCAGCTATCATCTTGTGTAGGCTGGAAGCACAGTGCTGGGAATTCTGGGGAGTCATGGCACTGTTTGCTGCTAATGGTTACTAAATGTGCTGTTTATTTGTTAACAATAATTGCTGTGACTTCTGCCCCTGTTTTGTGTGGCAAATTCTTTGCAAGTTGGCTGCATCTCCATCACTTGCCAAACGGGTTGGTTGTATAATTAGCAGCTCCTTGGGTGGCCGGGGAAGCGTTTCTCTAGACCACAATGAATTGTGCTACCTGCACATATGCCTTGTATTAACAAATTTCCACTCATTCCAACAAGCTGAATACTTGATATTAGCTCATTAACAGGGACAGTCGACCAACAGTCCCAAAAATCCCACAGCCAGGAGAGAGTGCGTCTCTGTACACGATACACAAAGTCACATCGGTAACTCTCTCTTATAAGAACATAAGAACAGCCCTGTTGGATCAGGCCCACAGCCCATCTAGTCCAGCATCCTGTTTCCCACAGTAGCCCACCAGATGCCTCTTGGAAGCCCACTGGCAAAAGCTGAAGTTATAGGAACCTAGGAATAGAGACCTCCTGCCATTCATAGCAGACAGTACAGGGGTCAACGGACACAGAACAATGCAGCTCCTAATGTCCTCCTCTCTCTTCTTTTGCGGAAAGAAGAGAGCCCAGCTCTTCCATTCAATCACTGTGATTGTGTGCTCCAGGGCTGAGGAAACACAAATTGCTGCACCAAAATAGCCCATCATCTCTCTGCCTGCTTCTGACATGCCTACTCTTGTCACTCTGCCGTGACAGGGCAATGGGACGAGACATCTTTGCTGATTCATTTCCTCCACTGGCAATATCAAGTAACCCTCGTAGGCACTTCTCTTTGCACTTAATCAGAGAAGAGAAGAATGCATGTGGCATCTTAAGGAGATCTCAGGTGAGAAACATCCTCTCCTGAAGGGTGCTGATCACAAGAGGGTTGGCTGATGAACAGGTGGATGTGGAAGACTCTCTTTGGCTAAGGAGTGTGTTTCCTAGCATTCAGACTCGGCAGTTCAGAGTCAAGTTATCCTGTTAGTATATCTGCATTGTTGTGATATACAAGGCGCATGCAATGCACAAACCCTTGCACATGGGGGCTTCCTCATTCATCTCTGTAGAGGGGACAGATCTATGCTCCCCAAGGAACCCAAGTGCATCTCATGCAACTCTTGAGCTCATCTCTGGAACAAAACCTTTTTCTTTTTTGATGCAGCAGAGTCATGCCGCTGTTATTCTGGGCCCCAGGACTGGAAGATGTAAATGGACCCCAGAGGTTTCCATGACGGAGAACTGGGGGAGAGGTGTATAGCCATCTTTCACACAAAGGTAACAAGCTCAGCCTGTCTCTCTGTTGGGTTCAACATCGGGTTCTTCATGTGCCTGACCTATAAAATTGGGGGGTGGCAGAGGACAACAAAAACCTTTCAGCCACGAAGGAGAGAGAGATCAAGTATCCAGTTCCTTCCTAGGAGTATCAGTAGCACTAGCACCTGGGTTTTTGGTTTTAAATCTCAGCTAAGGATGAGAGATTTCCGTCTTCAGGGTCCTTCTGCTTTAAAAGCTTTCTTTCCTTTTTCATTCCAAGAAAAGCCCCTGCCTTTCTCTGCACTCTAGCGATGATTGTTTTTAAATGGAGCTCCTTTCTGTAAAGAGGAGCTGGAATCTCCCCCATCCTTATTGTTAACCTGGGACTCTCCCGTCTTCTTTTATTTCTTGCTTGGTTCTATAAGCACGCCCCTATCCTTTCTCAATATTGATTCCTTCCTCTCTTCCTATTGTCCCTGTTAGATAATGCAAAAACACACACACAAAGATAAGGCACTTAGGTAAACAGGAGCATAGGGCTTCAATCCTGTGCATATTTACTAGGGATTAAATGCCTTCAAACTCAGTGTCTTCACTGGAGTCATGCAGAAGCAAAGAGATTGAGGTATGCATCAGGTAGTTTCCAGTCTGAATCTGACCTCTGCCATGTGCTCAATAAATAACCTTTTGGTGGAATCAGACCCTGAATGTTCAACTTCATGGATTTTGAGGCAACAGCAGTCAGTACCAGTCTGAGTGAGGCTGTGAAAATGAGCAGCCCGAGCCAGCCTAGGGCAGCCCAACCTGAGTTGAGCTGCTCATGTGCAACACCAGGATCGAGGCCAATCCCAGCACTACCTCCCACACAAGCCTGGGAATTGACCACAGGCTTTAACCAGGGTTAGAGAGCATGAGCACCCCCTACCCAAACCCAGGTCCCGGATCATGCAGCCCAAGCATACACAGAGTTGGGTGCCTAGAGTGCCCGACTCCCTGGAGAATCCACAAATCCACCATGCTTGTTGCATGGTACATTAAGGGATTCCTGGAGGCCAGCACCTGTTTTCCCATCCTCCAGAGATCCATGCTGCTGGGAGCAGCAGGGATTGTGTGGGAACACAAGCACTGTGGAGCAAGTGGGTGCACAAGCAGTGCATCCCACACATCCAGTGGAATCATCTGGGGGGAAGGTCAGCTCGACCTTGCCTCCCCCCCGCCACCTGCAGGAGATAGTCATGGTCTTGGTGACTGGCATCCTTTCTAAATTATGTAGTGGGAGTCCCACTGGGATTTAGTAGTCCTTTAGAGCAGGAATTCTCAACGTTGGGTCTCCAGAAGTTATTGGACTTCAACTCCCATAATTTCCTGCCCCAGTGGCCTTTGGTTGGGGATTATGGGAGTTGAAGTCCAATAACATCTGGAGACCTAACGCTGAGAATCCCTGCTTTAGAATAACTCTTGAGAAGTACTTTTGAGGAACTTGGATGGATGTCAGCCAGTAATTTTACACCTTCTAATTCTACCCCCTCTTTATTGTTAAAAAAACAAACTCTTCGAAATCCAATAGTGTCCATAATTGGGAATCTGTTAAAAAAAAAATCAAGAAAATTTAAATCTCTTTGTAAGCAAATTTATTCCTGAGATGAATTTGCTTCGGAATATGTTTCTTCAAATCTACTTCAATTCTAATTCACATCCATAACTACTGTAAATAAGCTCTGTGCAGGTGCCTTCACAGCTACTATCTCCTAATAAAGTTAACACTAGGGGTTTATGTGATTCTTCTCCAGATTGGTCTGGTTCACACAGTCATTCAAATCTAAGTTTAATGTGGGGTGTGGGTTACTGACATTAGTATGATTGTGTGAACCCATGCCAGGGCGGGAATCTCAGATTCATCATGGGCCATAAACCCAGAGGCGTTCTTACCCCTGGACTTCTGGGCTGATGTCCAGGGCCTCTTCACTCCATGGGAGACTATAAATCCTTTTTAGTCTGTCCGGAGTGGTGTGGTTGCATTAAAAACGTGTCAAAAATACTGTATGGGTGGGTGGGGCCTCCAAAAGCCTTTAGGTCCAGGCTCCAAAATTACCTAGGTACACCTCTGCATAAAACACCTTGGTATAGGTTCAGATAACCATACTAATGTTGGCAACCTACATTAAACCTAGATTTGAATGGTTATGTGAACCAGACCTTTGTTAATCCATTTCTTTTCATTATTAAAAACATCATTCATTTAGTTATTCGTTTTAAAATGCCATTTGTTATCATAATTCCTATTCATCTTTGGTTCTCGTTTATTTCAACAGGAGATCCAGCCACTTAACATCCACCACCCAATTTCAGCTAATGGGTACAGATGGGTGGTGAAAGGAAACCAACACTGACCCAACATTTCTGTGTTCAAATGATACAGTAATGACTAGGAGTGCATGCTCCCTCCACCTTTCTTTCTGCAGGTTGCCTGAACCTGCCCAGTGCCTTTAATATGATGTATGGTTTGGCCCACAGTCAGATTATTTGGAATGTCTCTCTATCCAAAATGCACTGCTTGCTCCAAGGTCTGCATTTACCAAGCTAATGAACTTTTTGAGCAACCTGTCTGTCAACTCCTTCAAAGGAAAAGGGATCGACATTAAACAAGTGCAGGAGCCAGAGGCAGAGTGAATTGCCTGCCTGGGCATCTGATTACATTAAGAAGACTTGAGTGTGACAGTTTCCATTTCTTTACAGAAAAGGGGTTTATGCCAATCTGAGCCCCAGATCCACAAACATTCTTTCATTATATCTAGGAAGAGCAGGGATGCTCAAAGATGTGTTGGTATCTGATGCACACACAAAAAGTCCAAATATTGTTTCCCCTTAAGCACTCCCAGTTGTAAAAATATAACAAAATCTCTACATAATTGACAATTGGCTCTCCTTTCGTGCTCCCTCATCTGCCCCCCGCCGCAAGCAGGTCTTCCACTTTGCCTAATTAAGGATTGCCAACTTACATGGAGTGAAGAACCTTTACTGCTATTGTGCTTTTAACACAAGGGCAATATGTTAGAATTAGCAGGCGACCCTTTATATGCCATAGTTTTTTTTAAAAAAAAATCACTTCCTTCATGGTTGCAGATCAAACAACCATTGAAGGCACAGCAACAATGGACATTTCAGAGTTGGCAATCGAGGCAACTAGGTAAGTCGAACTTTGGTAGGAGCCGAATGTATGTACTTCCATTGCAGGAATTTTCCTGCCTTTCTGTCCTCCAGAAGTATGATCCAGACTCAAAACCTTCTGCATAGAAATAGCTTGCACTAATACACCTGTGGAGTTTGATCATACCCCAGTGTTCCCCCCACCCCAAATGAGAGGTGCTAGCAACCAATATGCTGTCAGACATTTCTTTTCTAGAAATCCTGCTCTCTCGCCCCAGATATACTGTAAGTAGGTAGCGAAGGTAATGTAGAACTGAGGGCAATGCAGTTAAGGCTTTTCAGAGGCGAGGGAAGTGTACTACAATTCCATACTATATGGAATTCCATTCTGCATACTATTGGCAGCTGCCTTATCCTGAGTCATTTGTCTATCTAGCTCAGTATTGTCTACACTGACTGGCAGCAGTTCATGAGGGTTTCAGGCAGGAGTCTTTCCCAGTCCTAACTAGCTCAGTATTGTCTATACCAGACCTGCTCAACTTTGGCCCTCCTGCAGATGTTGGCCTACAACTCCCATGATCCCTGCCTATTGGCCCCTGTGGCTGGGGATTGTGGGAGCTGTAGTCCAAAAACAGCTGGGGGGTGGGGGCAAAGTTGAGCAGGCCTGGTCTATACTGACTGGTAGCAGCTATCCAACGTTTCAGGCAGGAGTCTTTCTCAGCCCTGCCTGGAGATGTTGCCAGGGATTGAACCTGGGGTCTTCTTCATGGAAAGCAGATGCTCTACCACAGAGCTATGGGTGTTCCTGATAATCACATGTGGAATCAGATGTTTGATCCATCTAGCTCAGTATTGTCTATAGCAGGGATTCTCAACATTGGGTCCCCGGATAGTATTGGACTTCAACTCCCATAATTCCCAGCCAAAGACCACTGGGGCAGGGGATTATGGGAGTTGAAGTCCAATAACATCTAGAGACCCAACGTTGAGAACCCCTGGTCTACAGTGACTGGTAGTGGCTCTCTAAAGTTTCCGGTTTTCCCAGCCCTGGAGATGCTGTCAGGGATTGAACCTGGTGCTTTACCACTGAACTACAGCCCCATCCCCTCTCTGTGTTTGAAGACTGAAACAATCTCCAAACCACTCACCACTCCTGCATAGTGCAAACTGGAATTCCTCTGGGAAGCATATATATTTTAACCTTGTAATGTTTCACTATAAGTACTTTACTTATCCTTTAAATTCTTCTCCCTCGCTGGCACACAAGCATGCCCTTTGATTTGGTCAGTAAAATGGCAACAATGAAACCACCCAGGGGGCCCACCCCACTGCCCCTCAAACCTGGGGATTATATTGGAAGCTCTAAGATTAGGGGAAATGTTGGCTCAAGGAATATTCTAAGAGCATATGATCAGGCACCATAAAAGAAAAGCTCATCAGAGTTTGTCTCACGGTGACATTTATTTCTCATTAAATAGGAGATTATTTTCAAACAGTATGATAAAACCCATAAACCTAAAAGCTCCCCATTGCCTCGTACAGTAAGTTCTTCATCTGTTGAAGGTGTTACAGTCCAAGTAGACAAAATGGAAATTGCAACGGATCAGCAGGAGGATAAAGAAATTCCTTTGAGCATTTTGAGAAGAAGAGCAGGGATGCCTTGGAACTTTAGGGGAAAGAGAGGCAAAATTAAACAGTAATGCATTTATGGATAGTATTGTTGTGGTCAAAGGAGCTATCACTTTGATCACTGAGGTGCGTGGGGGTTTGTCAAGAGATGTCCTGAGCCTTACTACAAGATCATGTTCAGTGAAGAACGGATGGATCAGAATGTGCTAACTGGTAGGGGTGTGCACAAAAATGGGTTGCTTGATTTGGTTTGAATCTGGACTGGACTAGAACCAGACCGGGCATGTTCAGTTTTGTGCACCTTGAACCCTCGGTTTGGTTCGGATTCAGGGGTTCATGAGTTAAAGGGGGGGAAATTAAACTCGCAACCCCCACCCCAAACAGCCTGGGGGGTGGAGGCTCGGCTCTATATCGAACCGAACCGGGGGGATATTCAGTCTGAACCAAAGCAGTTCGATGCTGAAAAGTTTCATTTCCGAACCTGTTCACACATCCTTACTACTTTGTATTCTTGGTGAATTACTATAACTATGACTCCAATCCGGATGAGAGATACAGGACTGGATCCCCAACTGTTTTATAAGATATACAAGACTGGATGGCCCATAGTCAGGGCCCCAAGTTGGAATGCAGCAGTGGTTTTGGAAAAGGGGATTTAACCTTTCCCTTTCTTACCATTTCCCCACTCTAAGTCACCTTCCAATGCTGTTCACCCACTAGGGTAAACATACCTATATGTTTTCCCCACTAGGGCAAAAAACAGTTAAATGCATAATTTAGTACAGAAAAATTGCATGGGGAAAGTATTTGAACCTCCCTTCCCCAGTGCTAGGGTCAGCACTGAGTGTAAGTGTGTGTTTAATTGAGGGATCTAATCAAGAGTATCTGGTTCCTCATCTATTTGGCCTCAACTGCAGCACTTCATTTCTCCCTATGGGAGTGAACAGAAGATATTTACGTACATGGGACAAAGTTAAGGGCATCATTAGGGTCTGGATTTATTTTGCTTCAACCCCCTGTGATCCCAGTCACTGAGCATCAAGCCAGTGCCTGACTCCATAGCTTTATCCTAGGTTCTGCCTCTTGGACACATTCAAATGTGTGATCAAGACATGGTAGGAATCAGCTTGGATATAGAGCTCTTGTATATACAGCAAATATTTCCATAGCTACCACTACCAGTAGTAGTAGTAGTCAGGAGGATGAGAAGAAGGAGGGATGTGCAAATTGATTCAAATTTGAATGGATTCAACTCAAATCTGGGTTATTTGAGTGATCTGAATTTGAATCAAACCACCCTTAAAAGGGCAATTTGATTCAAATTCAAATTGAATTTTTAAAATTATTTTCAAATTTGATTCAAGAGCTGTTTGGCACCTTTTTAAAAACCATTCAGCCTCCCTGATTGGGTTTAAAAGGCACCAAAACAGGGTCAAATAAATTTGAATTCAATTTTTGGACCAGATTCAAATTTGATTCAAATTCGAAATGAATGTTTGGAATTCTATTTTTAAAAAATTCATTTCATGCACATCTCAAAGTAATAATATTAATGTGGCATAGTGGAACATGGCATTTTGCAGAATATCACAGTGTGGGGTGGGAGATAGATGTCTGCCCCAAATCATCCAAATTTCAGAAGTGGGCAAGGGACGAGAAAGGGGAAAGGACCCCATAAACATCTCACAGACAGAGAATAATGAGAGGGAACATGTAGAAAGGGATGGCTGTAAGGAGGGATGTACACTTATTTGGGTTTTGTTTCAGCTGAGGCTAAAGCTTAAGGAGCAAGGGCTGCCAAATGTGTCATGGAAAAGGTGACAAATTCAAAAACCTTTCCTTCTTTTGTAAAATTAGAATCCATCCTTCCTTGGGATGGAGAGCCTGTCTGGCGGGAGCAAGGACAAACTGTTCCCTTTGCTAAGCAGAGTTCACCTTGGTTTGCATTTGGATGAGTGACTACATGCCCCCTTAGGGGATGGGGCCACAGCCGTAGAGCATCTGCTCTGCAGGCAGAAGGTCCCAGATTTGGTTCTCAGCATCTCCAGGTAGGGCTGAGAAAGACTCCTACCTGAAACCAGCGACAGTCAGTGCATACTGAGTGCAATCCTGAGCTAGATGGACCAGTGGTCTGACTCTGTATAAGGCAGCTCCATATGCTCCAGTTTCCTCCCTCCCTCTGTCCCTCCATCCCTATAAAAACAAAATTTTAACCATCTAAATCTCTACAATCAGAACTGTTTTTGTTTTCTCCCCCCACCTGTTTTGAAACATTCATCCTATGTTAGTCCAGTTCCATATGCCATGGGGCCTATTTGACACCTTGAAGCAGACAGAGCAGACTATGAAGCAGCGATAATGCCATGTAAAAAGTTTGCTTAAAGAGGAGAAGAAGTGAGTAGTGAGCCAGGAGAGATGCACTTGGGTGGCTCAAAACTCCAGCAGAAACATCCTTTAGAGACAAAAGCATTTGTTACACCCATCGGTGCTGCAGATAGCGCCAAACAAATGAAAGTTATTAAAGGAAAGGAGATGGATGACGCCCAAGGCATCCGTTTGTTTTGCCAGCGCCAAATTCGTTTCCAGAAAAAGCCCTTATCAATTTCCAGGGAATGGTTTGCCCTGTCATTGCAGCCCGAGTGTTAATGTTCTTTACAGCTCTGTTAAAGCTGGTGCAGTGACACCAATCTAAATAAGGGAGAAGGGAAGGCTTAATCAGCCTGTCACTGACCAGTTATTAACATTTTCGAACAAGGGCATTAAAGGAGAAAATTCTGAGAGGCCTATTTGTACTTAGGAGAGGAGCCAAAAAAATAAAGAGGGGAAATTAACGGGGGGAAATGCAGAAGAAGCTTAGAGAGCTGTGCCCCGTCCTCCTTTCGTAGCTCATAGGGCAAATGACAGAGGTTAAGGAGGTGAAACATTCCTCAATACGTTTGCTGAAGACCTGGGTCATCCAATGGCTAGCACGGAGGTGCAAAACCCATGACAGACTGATCTTATAGGAACTCATCTGGCTTCCCTTGAAAATTCTTTGGAAGTTTTTCCTATAAAAGACTCTAAAATTCCCTTCAAAATTTGCTCTTGCAAAATCCTAGTGCCAACTCTAATGCAAGTTGGCTTTGACCATGAGACATTCAGCTTCCTGTTTAGTCGTTGCTACTCACAAGGGAGACTTTGGCAAAGATCATTCTGTGCAAATTAGTTTGCAGCAGGTCAGCATGGCTTTGAAGGTGGCCAGAATCAATGGACTTGGCACCTACCATTCAGTTTCAGGATGGTGTTCCCTATTCCAATGGTTGCCACTTGTAATAGACTAGTAGGATCTGTGTGAGAGGGGGAACTAACATCACACATACTTGCAGACATAAACCCAGGTTTTTGCAGACAAAACCCTAAACCCAGGTTTACGTAAACTTCAAGCTGTGGGATTTACTCGGTGGTACCTTGCCTACTTTGTGGCACATATTCAACAGCAAAGCTTCTGTTGTAATATAACCTTCATGGTTATATTATTTATGGAGATATTTATGGAGATATTTGATTTATGGAGATATTTGATCTTGAATTTCACTTTCAGCTTCCTTTTTTCTAATTCCTTCAATTTCAGGCATTCCCACTTTTTGAAATCAGGTGTGCCTGTGTTGGATTTCCTTGGCAATTTTCTACGTTTATATGGGCAGCTTCACACAATCGGTGTGAAGTCCAGTTCCTGGGAACCCCTGGTTCCCAGGGAGTGCACACTCCTGGCAAGCATGTGTGAACCTGTCAAAGTCCAGTTCCTGAGCCTTCCGCCCAACATTCACCCAACATCCATTTGACATTTGTAAGCAACATTTGAAGCTGGGCAGAGAATGTCAGGCAAAATTCTCAGGAACCAGATTTTGGTGGGTTCACACAACATTATCACTGGGAGCGCAATCTCCATGGGAACCAGATTGTGCACTAACTGTGTGAGGGCACCATATATGCTAAATCTTCATAACATTATGGTGACTGCTCTCTACCTTGTCCAGAACACTTACACTGTATAGCAGAACCTGGGTATCACTAAAGATTAAATCCAGGGCCACCACATTAAAATACAACAAAAACTAAATGATTAATTTAGGTCCAGTCCTAGCCTGAACTAGTGGTGTGAAGCAATGTCCTTTCCCTTTGGTATTAGTGATTTCAGAGCCTCGTGAAAGGCTCTTGTTTTCTATCACACCAGAAAAATAAATCTATGCAAATAGATTTTTTGCCGCCTGGCTTCCAGGGGCTGCACCCCACCTCCGGAAGTCCCAGAATGCCCCGCGCAAGTTTGCGGGGCATTCTGGGGAGACTCTCAATGCTGGGAGGCTTGTTTTAGCCTCCAGGTTGGAGGTCTCCTTGTAAGTCGCTGCAGCGCTGAGCTGCGCCATGGCAGCTCACGATCACAGTAATGGGGTTAGCAGAGCACTCACTCCACTAACCGCATTTTAGGGGAGGGGTCTTTAGGCGGGCTAGTTGCTGCTGAACCACCGGGCTCGCCTGCAAGCCCAGTGGTTTTCATGACCGCTTCAAAGCGGGCTGGGCTCCCTTAGCCCACTTTCGAGCAGTCGTGAGAATAGTCTCATTGTTTCATTTGTTTTGTTGTGGTGAGCCACCCCAAGCAGTATGACCCTGGTGGAGTGAGCTATACAAATTTTAAATAAATTCCTGCTTGGAAAGAATATCAAAGAAAAACTGAAACAATATAGTGCAGAGAGGAGGAAGCCCCACACATTATGAGAATGCTTTGCTCTAGGCCAGAGGTTCCCAACCTGTGGTCCTCCAGATGTTGCTGAACTACAACTCCCATCATCCCCAGCCACAACAAATTGTTGACCACAGATTGGGAACTCCTGCTCTAGGCCAAAGAACTGGCCACTTCAATTGACAGTTTTCATTACTAGCAGAGTTTCATTATTATCAGAGTTAGAGAGTGAATTTTACAGGCTGCAATTCTTGATTCTGTAGCTCTTCTCCCTTCGTATTTTTCTAATCCATGTTTGTTTTCCTGACCACTTTTGATCCGAGCCTTGCCATTTTGCGAGCAATCATTCTTGAATCTTCCAGGCTCAATTGTGTGCTAGACAATTCAATTGTTTTTCTTATCCTCCAAGAACAAGACAGAAAACTAAGATGCAGAGAACCATGTTAACAACAGAGCAAATGCCGTTCGCTCTCCCAAGTCCTGACTCTTCGAGGAGCTCAGTAGACCGTGCTACTTAAATAGCTGATAACTGCAAGGACAAGTATCTGTTCTCACTTGTATTAAATGTAAGCCTTAAACAATCAATGTTCTTGTGTGGGAGACAACATGATAAATTACGCATCTCGATCGATATCCTTTAGTGGATATTGGTTTTTAAAAGTTTATAGGCAAACAAACTCTGGCCATTTTCAATACTGCCCCTTCCCAAAAAAATCAATTTCCACTATAATTGCAAAGAGGAAAACCAGAAGTAGGGAGGAAAGTGCAGATATTTCTGAATGCATGCAGCAGGCTTGTGACTCACAAGCTAGAGCAAATGACTTTATAGAGGGCATCACCAAAATGAGCTGCCACATGCTGTCAGACCATTGGCCTATCCAGACCAGTATTCTGGTTAAATGCAGCGCTACAGGCTCTTGGGCAGAATTCTTTTTTCCCCAGCCCTGTTACCTCTGTTTATTTTAAGGCAGCAATACTTGCATCCAGTCCATACAAAGCAACCCCTAAACACATTTCCCTACCTAGAGACAATAAGAACTTCTCAACTATATGTTATGACCTGGGACCTTTCCCATTGAAGGATCACAATTCAGGGGATGAGACAAGGTGGGAAGACCCTATGACCCAGACCCAGAGTGCTTTTGCACCACCACGAACCCCATCAGCAGGAGAATCAAGGGAATGGAACCATCAAACCCATCACAAGCTGAGGACACAGCCCTGCCTTTATCCTCTGACTTAAAGGAATCCCTTGGCCTGCCAGCCCAGGCAGAGGTTTCCAAGCACCACCAGAACCAGTACCTAGAAAATATAGGATCATTATCACAGCTTTAAATATGCTCAATGCCCTTGAAGTGTGTATAACATTTTGAATTCATTGCTCCCCCTTTACTGCAGAATTTGTTGATTGATTGATTATGATTTATTTATTTATTGCAGAATTTGTTGATTGATTGACTCTGAATGCCGTCAAGTTGGTGTCGACTCAGCGACCACATAGATAGTTTCTCTCCAGGATGATCTGTCTTCAACTTGGCCTTTAAGGACTCTCAGTGGTACATTCATTGCTGTCATGATAAAGTCCATCCACCTTGCTGCTGGTCGTCCTCTTCTTCTCTTTCCTTCCACTTTCCCCAGCATTATGGACTTCTCAAGGGAGCTGGGTTTTCGCATAATGTGTCCAAAGTATGATAGTTTGAGCCTGGTCATTTGTGCCTTGAGTGAATATTCTGGGTTGATTTGTTCAATGATCCATTGGTTTGTTTTCCTGGCTGTCCATGGTATCCTCGAAAGTCTTCTCCAGCACCAAAGTTCAAAAGTGCTTTCCCCATCTTGCTTCTTCAAAGTCCAGCTTCCGCATCCATAGAGTGTCATGGAAAAAAACTATTATCCAAACAATTCTAATCTTTGTAGGTATAGACACGTCACAGCATCTAAAGATCTTTTCCAAGGTCTTCATTGCGACCCTACCAGGTGCTAGTTATGTGTTACACCAGTACAAATGGAGACATGAACATATCCCCTTTCAAGCAGTACCTCTTCAAATAAGTTGCATAAGAAGCTGCCTTACACCGAATCAGACCATTCATCCCTCTAGCTCAGTATTGTCAACACTGGAAGCAATTCTCCAGGCTTTCAGGCAGGAGTCTTTCCAAGCCCTACCTGAAGGAGCTATTGAAACTGGGACCTTCTGCATTCAAAGCAGATGCTCTGCCACTGAGCTACAGCCAGTCATCTCTGCCCTTGCAGTTTTGCATATTTTATATCTTCATTGTGGGAGGATACAATGAGCATGTGTAGTGAAGGGCAGGGCTTTTTTTTTTTTTTTTTTTTTTTTGGCAGAGTTTCCAACCATATGAAAAGATACACATGTACATTTGTAGGCTCTCTTCAGATCTTCCAAAGAATGTGTGTTGCCCAGGGCCAGAGATCCCACTGGTGCCCAAAGCACATTCATTCTTGATGCTGTCTTGCAACTTTGCTTCCGTTCCCTCCTCCTACGATTGTATGGATATGAATAACACCTGGAATGGATCCACTTAAGGCCCATTGAACATGAACTTCAAAATAATCAGGCTGGCTCAGACTCAAAAATGTGCATCTAGTCAAGGGCAGCCCTTTCATGAGGCGAGGTGAGATGGTTGCTTCAGACAGCAAACTATTGGTGATCCAGCAGGGCAGCTTGAGACCCAACTGACTTTTGCTAGCTTTGCAAGGGGTGCCTTTCACAATGGCACCTCAATACCTTGGGCTGTCCTTGCATCTCGCCCAGACTAGCTTTAATATCCATTGAACCAGGGACTGCTCTGTTGTCTTTCCCAATTCCCACAGACTTGTTCACATAAGACTTTCTCAAGATAGAGAGAATAGATTTCAGATCGGGATGATTAATCACTCTTGCACAAACAGCGTATTAATATATGTTGCTAGTAAAAAACAGTGTTTGGCTCAGTTCATCGTTATGTGTACCAAGAATAATTTCTTAGCACATGCCTTGCTGACAAGAAGTCACTGGATGTCACAGCTCCCATCTGTCTCTAACAGTTCCAGAGCCATGGAAGATAACGCAGCTAGGGCTTCGACTGTACCTCTCCACACCATATGCCAGTGCCTACCCTTGCATCCCTCAACTGGAACAGGAAGGAGTAGGATGTTCAAAACCTGCATCCTACTTGTGCAACTGGAAAAGAGACAGGTGGGATTTCCAGGTTGCAATCTGGAAACTAGGGATGTGCAAACGGATTCAAACTTGAATCGATTTGACTTGATTCTGGGTGATTCAGGTGATTTGGATCAAATCACCCCTTATAAGTTGTAAACTGCCCAGAGACTTGTGTTTTGGGCAGTATACAAATATGTTAAACAAATGAATAAATGAATGAATGAATGAATGAATGAATAAAAGGGCAATTCAATTCAAATTTGAAATAATTTTTGAAATTTGATTTGAATTATATTCAAGAACCATTTGGCATCTTATAAAAAACCATTCAGGCCCCCAATTGGTTAAAAAAAGGTGCCATAACAGGATCGAATAGATTCAAATTCAATTTAAATTTGAATCACATTTTTGGACCTAATTCAAATTTGATTTGAATTCAAAATACATTTTTGAAATGTGAAAATTTGCTCTCTCTGTACCTCTGTCTGAGTTTGCTCTCTTGCACTGGTCTTCCAGCCATGGTGGTCCTCTGCCTGTCTTCACTATGGGCTGGGGACAACTTCAGGCTGCACTTGCCCCCTAGAGGTGGGAAGGACTTTCCCAGCTGTTGAGCTGTTAAAGAGGCAGAAAGGATTTCCAAACTGCCAGCCTGACAACCCTCCTTCACACTCATCTCCCACCCAGGCTGCTCCCCTCTCCATTATAGTATTGTTGCAGGCAGTTGCATAGGTCTGGGAGGAACTAGTCCCAGCTACAGAGTTCTTAGATAGGTCAGTGTTTCCCGACCAGTATGCTGTGGGACACTCAGCAGTGTGTTGTGCTGACTCATTCTGCGTCAGCTTCAACCGTACCCTGCTTTATGGTTGAGTTGTCCCACAATGCTCTGGGAAAGAACCAACCCTTTCCCAATGCATAAGGGAGCATGTCAGCTGCAAAGCTGAAAGTTTAAATTCTCCCCTATAAATGTACCAGGAGGATTAAACAAATGTAAAATAATTGTGCCGTGGCTTCACCTCAGAAGGGGTGGGAAGGGAGGGCCAGTGTGCCTCCCCACCACCACCACCATTTTTCCTAATCTAGGTGTGCCTCGGAGGGGGGAGGAGAGACGTTGGGAAGCCCTGAGACCAGTCTAACATAAGCAGGATCTCCAGACCACATGGCAACCTTACATGCACTGATCTTCAGACCTTGTTGATTATCCCTTTGACTGTGTTATGGAGGTGGGGGGATAGTAGACAGCACTATTCCCTGTAACAGGGTTCCTAGATGTTGTTGTCAACAACTCCTATCATCCCCAGACAAAACCACTGTAGCAGGGGGTCATGGGAGTTGTAGTCAGCAACATCTGGGAATCCCTGTTATAGGGAACCCTTGCAGACAGATGCACAAGCCCAGGAGGAATGAGCTTTCTACACATTTATCCATCCTGCTCTTTGGAGGCTTGTACTTCCTTGCTGGGAGAGAGCAAAGAAAGGGCAGCCATTTCCCTCAAACTGATTGGACAAGGGAAAGAGTTGCCTGGGGTAGCTGGAGGCTTTCGATGATAGACAGCGGCACCTCATTATATGCATTGAATTCAAACATTGCTTTGAATATTCATTCGGCTCTAATTTCATTTTGGGCAAAAAGAATGGCTTTATTTTTTTCCTTGCCTGGCCATTTTTCCAGCCCGGCCTCGCTTAAGGGACTTGGCCACAATGCCCTTGAAAGTTAATGGACAGTTTCTCATTATCTTCCACCAGCTTTGGATCACGGCAAGATGCATGCTTCGCTCCGAGCCATTCTGAGCTACCTCTGGGGACTTGCAGCCTGCACACAGGTGTTTGCATATTTCCCTGCATCCCCAGCTGGCATCTATTATCCTGAGTAGACAGGGTAATTATTACGTGAGGAGAAGTAACTGACTCAGCGCGAACGCAAATGAAAGACCCTCATACTTGCCGTGGTGTTCAGAGGAACAATGTTAATTATGATGGATTCTTTTGCCGTTCAGGTAGCTGTGTGAATAGGGAAGTTCCTCCAATGCCCTCATCCTCACCCTCATCCTTCACACATTAGAATCCATCACTGTCAGAAAGGACAGATCCCTGGCTGATTTTACAGGTCTCTGGCCCAGCTGCTATAAAGGGAATGGAGGAATAAGTGGGCAAGAATGGTTCATTTTGCCCATTATGCGGGGGGGCGGGGCGGTCGGTCTGAGTAAGGCAAAGTAGGAGAGCCAGTGTGGTGTAAAGCAGGGTTGCTCAACTTTGGCCCTGCAGCACTTTTTGGAATACAACTCCCATAAGCCCCAACCACAATGGCCAATAGTCAGGGATTATGGGAGTTGTAGGCCAACATCTGCAGGAAGTCCAAAACTGAGCAGCCCTGAGTTAGAGTGTTGGACTTGGGACCTGAGTTCAAATCCCTGACCAATAAAGCCATTCCCTGGATCACCTTGGGTGAGCTACAATCTCAGCCTAACCTACCTCACAGGTTCTGGGCATGTCAGTCTAGCTCTATTCAGACATGATATGCATGTATACAACTGTCTGTACACATGTACATGTTTTGTGTGCAATATTACCGTATATTTGTTCATCTTAAAAGTGAACCCAGGTACAGGCTCCAACAATGCCAGGACTAAAGTATATGTGTTGAACATAATGTGTGAATAACTGTATGTTCACACAGATCTACACATGTGTACATGTCCAACTGCATGCACACTGAAGATAATTTGCACTTCTGTTGCTGCAGAAAACGAGTCTTGTAGCACCTTAAAGATTAACAAATTCATTCTATTATAATTTGTCATGGACTATAGTCCATCAGATGCATCACACACACACACACACACACACACACACACACACACACACACACACACAGTATAAATAGAATCCAAGGGCAACGGGACAGAAGAAGTATAGACTCAGTGAGCATAGTTATATAAAGGCTGCATTCACAGAATCACAGTCATCCTGGTTCAAAAGTTAACCAGGATCACTGAGCCCTGCAGAGCTGATTGTGAGAATACAGAAATTCTTGGCAATTCCGGTCAAACCAGTGTGGTTACCCCGTATTTAATAAGGATAGGTAACCAGAACATCCAGACCAGGGTAATTCTTCAAACCACACTATACTCCATCCCCCC
Organism: Hemicordylus capensis; assembly: GCF_027244095.1. Classification (NCBI taxonomy): domain Eukaryota; kingdom Metazoa; phylum Chordata; class Lepidosauria; order Squamata; family Cordylidae; genus Hemicordylus; species Hemicordylus capensis. The sequence goes on along the minus strand of NC_069664.1, from coordinate 21,726,101 downwards.
AAACTGTGGGGAAAGAACTGGTTTGATATGGAACCACTTGGTCTATCTCAGCCAAGACCTTGGGTTCAACCCACTAGGAATAAAGCAAGTCATCCAGGCCACCTCTTGCATAAAACCTGGGTTGAAATTTGTACCATTAAACACATTTAAAAAAAAAAAAATCTTAAGTCTTTATATAGTACATCACTTTATATAGTACATCACTCCTTAATAAAACATTCAGTGTGAACATTTATGATTGCTCACATCAAAACCAAAGGAAGAATTACAATATTGTACTGCGTACAAAAATTACCATGTACTTTTAGATCAATGTTATACAGAAGTTTTAATTAAGTAAACAGAACCCCCTGTGAAAGAAACTGTTCCATGCAATACTTATTAAATCATGTTATTATTAGAAGGAGCAAAATGATGTTGGATGAAAACAGAGGAATAAAGGATTAGTAGATGATCAAGTAGATGCCTCTTCATTGCACAGTCTGGTGGATGCAGTTGTGATCCAAAGCAGGACACTAAATGCTGCCCTCACCCATGTCCCCCACACTGTACACATGTGAAGGACAGTGGGGAGAGAAATCCAGCACTCTGTGTTAAAGTCTTGCTAGAAAATTTGCACCTTTTTAAGTCCCCACAGACCTCTTCCATTTGCAGAAAATTGGATAACTAGGTTGTATGTGTGGAAATATTGTAATAGGGGGACAGTTCAGACAATACTGTCTAAGCCAGGGCTGCTCAACTTTGGCCCTCCTGCAAATGTTGGCCTACAATTCCCATAATCCCTGACTATTGGCCACTGAGGCTGGGCATTATGGGAGTGGTAGCCCAGAAACAGCTGGGGGGGGGCCTAAATTGAGCAGGTCTGGTCTAAGCAGTGACATATCATATAATAAGTTGAAAATAAGTCTCGAGTTGAAAATTATTTAAACCATTCAACCAAGAGCTGATTTGGATGCTCCAGCCCCCATGGGTGGGGCTGGGGGTCCAGAAGAGAGGTACCCTCTGAGTTCTTCACTGAGCCACTGCTTAGACTGTACCAGGCAGGGGGCTGCAGGGTTCAAATTAAGCTGAAAATAGTTGTTTCTGTCTTTGGAGGCCTTGCTCCAGTGAGTGATTGCACAAGGAATGTCTCATCTGGGTTGCTGATTACGTAGGAGGGAAAATATATATATCTTCTTTTCCTTCATTCTGGAAATTTCCCAAACCCTTCTCAATAAATCCACAGTCCACACAAGTGAGTGTTCAGTGAATCAAATAAGTTTTCAAATTTTATTTTAAAATCCACTCAGCACAAAAAGCAAACAAGCAAAAGGTCACAATTCAACAGTCAGAGTACATTTCCTCTTGTTCCCTATTTTTAACCTGTCAGACTATTTCTATGTGGCCAAATTTACTGCTGTAGGTTCGATCCTCACTGAAGGACCGGGGAGTAGGGATGTGCGAACTGGCTCCACCTCAAACCAGTTTGCCATTGAACTGGTCCAGCTCGAGGACTCGCCCTCAAACTCAACCAGGCCTGGTTTGGCTCACGGTCGAGCCAATCCTCCCTGGCCAGCTCAGGGCCAGTTCAGAACATGTGTGTGTAATGGAGGCCTCCAAAATGGCCTCAAGCAGTGCAAAAAGGCCAAGAACAAGCCAAAAATGGCCCAAATCAGGCCATTTTTGACCAGGGGATGGCTGGCTGGGGGGGGGTTGCTGTAGACACCCCTCCACAGGAGCACCCCTGGAGGTGGTGAGTTTTAATTTAATTTAATTTAAAATTTTTTACATTAGAACCCCTGAACCGGCTCAAATTCGAGCTGAGCCAGGGGGTCTGTTCAGGGGGGAACCAAACATTCCTGGTTCAGTTCAAGTCTGTTTTGGACTTGAACTGAACTGAGCAAACCAGTTTTGTGCCCACCTCTATTGGGGAGGAGAGCTGGTCTTGCACCAATGAGCATGAATTATCAGCTATTCTAAGTAGGATCTGTCCTGGTTTGCATTTGGGTGAGTAACGACATCTGAGCCCCATCTGCTGAAAGATAGTCCTCTTAGGGGATAGGGCCATCGCTCAGTGGTAGAGCATCTGCTTTGCTTGCAGAAGGTCCTGGGTTCACTCCCTGGCAGCATCAGTAGACAGAGCTGGAAGATACTCCTGCCTGGAACCTTAGAAAAGCCACTCCTAGTCAGTGTAGACAATACTGAGCTAGATGGACCAAAGGTCTGACAAGGCAACATCCTGTGTACCTATAGATGATCTATGCAAGTAACTTAGAACACACTGTAGAACCCAGAGGAAAGAGCTGTGGTAAGCAAGGACAAGACAGGGGAGTCGAATCAGGAATATTAACAGTTTAATGATATTATTTACAGAGAGGCAAGTCCAGACTGCTTTTCCGTGCTCTTGCAGCTGGCTGTTTGTTAGCCCTGCCTCTACTCCAGGACTGGAATAAAAATAATTAAAACACCATTCAAAAGCTGGCCTGGATTAAGGGAAGGATTGACCCCAAACACCACACACACGTCCCTTTCCTTTTATACACAGATTGTTTATTCCTAACTACTTCTTACTACTCACTTACAACAGTTATTTGTATACTGCTTTTCAGCTAACAGCTGCTAACATAGAAGAAGAAGAAGAAGAAGAAGAAGAAGAAGAAGAAGAAGAAGAAGAAGAAGAAGAAGAAGAAGAAGAAGAAGAAGAAGGCTCCCTCTCCCACAAAGGGCTCACAATCTTTAAAAAAATCCCATAAGATAGACACCAGCAACAGTCACTGGAGGTCCTGTGCTGGGGGTGGATAGGGCTAGTTACTCCCCCCCCCGCTAAATAAAGAGAATCACCACGTTAAGAGGTGCCTCTTTGCCCAGTTAGCAGGGGTTAGAGGATGCAGTAGTGCTGAGTCTGAATAGGACCAGTTGTTCCTCCCCACCCACCCCGCCCTGCTAAATATAAGAGAATCGCCACTTTGAAAAGTGCCTCTTTGCCTAGTTAGCCGGGGATACTTCTAATGCACTAACATCTCCCCTTTCCTCCTTCCTTTTTCTGGACAAGGCTCTCTTTCCTAACCTGTGCTCAATACATTCATTCTGCCAGCTTCACTTGACTATGTCCCTGCACTTTTGTGGCTTGATTGCACATATTTCTGTGCACGTTATCCTACATGTCGAAAGCCTGCTTGTCCAAACTAATGCGAACTGAGGCCTAGCCAATTTACTATATACTGGCCCCCAACACTATCCTTATCCTATAATATATTTTTAATCTTCTTCAGCTGCTGGTTGGGATTAGGAAGTAAGTACATAAGAGGAGAGAGAAGCCAAGCATCATACCCAGATGCTTCCTGCCCCAGTCACCAACCCAGGTGCCTCTGGGCACCAATATTTTAGCACCTCTGCCTGAATTATAACATGTCAACAAGGACTTGGGGGAAGAAACAGGTTCTCGGGCTCTGCTTGGAACGTCCCCAGCCCCAGAGTGACTGCTGCACGAAGGGTTTCACTTGGAAGATTTTAATCCGTGAAAAATGGTTTTAATACTGAATGTTCTGCGGGGATATTCGTTTTACAACAGCTTGAGCTTAAGTCAAACGTTTTTGCATTTCCCACATCCAAATGATTAATAAGCAGACAGAGCAATGCAGACGCACATTGGGGAAGGAAAGAGGGAGGGAGAAACTGATGGGCTTTATTATTCTCATCATCATCACCATTATGGCAATTATTATATTATTATTATTTATCAGTCAAATAGAAGGGAAGGCAATTTTCCTCCATCCACAGCTCACAATGTGAGGGCTGCAATCTGATGATAGAGTGTGAGAAAGAGGCGTAATGGGGGAGAATTCTAAATCAAGGGCTTTTGTTCGGGTTCCTTGTAACTATGCCAGAAATGAAAGTTTTACTGTCATCTGGATGCTCCCATCCCACCCTGCCCCATTAGCCAGCGTTCTTCACTGTAGGGCTAGGGTCCACTGGTGGCCCCCATCAACCATTAGTGGAGCCCCCTGATTAATTGTTTATTGGGTCTGTAAGAAGAGTCCCCTTAGTCAGTTCTCTCTCAGCATAGCATACCTCACAGCGTTGTTGTGAGAATAAGCATAACCACATATGCCGCTCTGGGATCCTTGGAGGAGGAGCAGGATATACAGTAAATGTGAAAACAAACAAACACACACTACGATGACAATACTCGTAATTTGCACTTACAAATAATACAAAGCATTCCAAAAGGCAAAATATGGCCCAAAGAGGGATATAGAACACAGGAACATAGCTGCCTTGTACCGAGTCAGACCATGGGTCCATCTAGCTCAGCATTGTCTACACTGACTGGCAGCAGGTTCTCCAAGGATTCAGGAGGTGATTTCCCCAGCCCTACCTGGAGATGCTAGGGATTGAACCTGAGACCTTTTGCATGCAAAGCAGATGCGCTTCCAATGAGGAACTGTCTATAGTAAACAGGCCAAAACATACTATTGGTATACAGTAACAGAACATACCATTGACCAAACCACACACTAATGAAAATGTTCCAGAAGATCCCTTGATATTTAATGGGACCATGCCTGTACATACTAGGAGCGAATATTGACAGAACATGATACTGGACTTTGCAGCTTGGCACTGAAACAAATCTAAACAGGAATATTCTGTTTTAGCATCATCTTCCTATTCCTCATTACAACTGATTGCATTAATTGACACTTGTATTTTTGTCTCCTTACCCCCTCCTTTTAAGAAATCAGTGTTCCTTTTTTTTTTTAAGCACTTGGAAGGGAGCACCCACTTTAATGAATTCTTCATCTTTAATTAGCAACAGAATAATGTGGGATGCAAAGAGCGTTTTCTTACAAGCAGCTTTACAAGGAATTGTGGGCTGAATCTCATTCCTGACCTATTTTGGGTTACCAGAATGCTGCCTCCAAAGGTATGAATGCAGCAGGGCCAACAACATTAGACTGCTTGATTGGGTGAAGATGACGCTTTAGAGACAATTTGGGAATGGCTGACAAGGAATAAGACTATAAACGAAGGGCTGATTCATGTAACTACCTATGGGAGCTTGATTTTCATCTTGTTGTGTCTTTTTTTTCCACCTGGATACAGCTGCCACCACTACTCCGGTAAAGCAAATTTCAAAGCAAAACTATGGGTTTCTCCATTGGCAACTTATCTGAAGCATTTCCCACTGAATCCAAAAATGTTGCCAGAAGGCTAGTGAAATTTTCTTGGGGTGTTTCCACACGTTCCAAGACTGATTACCAGGTTGCAGAACAAGGATGCTCAACATTATTTTGGGATTAGTACTTTGGCAATGTACCTGAGGAATTTCCAGTAAGAGTTTTCACCAAAATTCTGCATGGTTTGGAGAGAGTGGAGAGTGATAATTTTTTCCCCTTCCTCTCTAGAACCAGGGGTCATTCCATGAAAATGATGGCCTCGAGATCTGGGACCAACAAAAGGAAGTACATTTTCACACAGTACATAATTAATCTATGGAATTCTTTGCCATGGGATGTGGTGATGGCCACTAGTTTGGATAGCTTTAAAAGGGTACCAGGTAGTTACACAAAGTCTAGAGTGTTACTCTACCGCAGTCATGCTTGTTGTGGCACAACAGTTGCACAACTGCACGTGCTTCATTTGTTATAATGGGAACATCTACACAAATGAACTATAGCTTAGGAACTTAGGAAGCTTCTATTGAGTCAGACCGTTGGTCCATCTAACTCAGTATTGTCTACACTGACTGGCAGCATCTTCTCCAAGATTTCAAACATGGGTTATTCCCCAGCCCTTTCTGGAGATGCCAGGGGTTGAACCTGGGACCTTCTGCATGCCAATCAGATGCTCTGCCACTGAGCATAATAGCGCTCTTATGCAAATCTGGTGGGGTTTTTTTTAATGCAATAACTAAGCTAACTTCTTGCCTGGTGCAAATTAACTCATTCTGCAAGTGTGTCTTTGTTCTGGGAGTCAGCCAATGGAACTTAATCATGATTAGCTTGGTCTGGACGTTGCCCACAGTTTATTACAGCCCACTTTGAGGCATGTTTACTCCTAGGAAAAACCCCGTGGATTTAATGGGACTAATTCCAAATAATTGTCCATAGGACTGTCTCCTTAACATTTTCGCTACCTTGCCATTCTGTGCCCATGGTATTATTCAATACGATAGCTCCTTAACCTTCCCAGCTAGGAGTGGTAAGAAGACTTTACCTCTAATATCTTCTCATCTGTTCCCATTTATCCTCAGAACGGCCCAAGACTGACAGGATGCTGCAGCTGTAAGAAGAGTGATAACTAAGAGGACATAGACCAGCACTATCCAAACAGGCAGTTGCAGCTGCTTCTTCTTTTTTTTAAAGCACCAGGACAATTCATTTGGGCATTTCTGTCTCTAACAGGCAAATGTGTGATAATGTGCTTGGCCCATTAATACTGCAGCTGCATAGGAGATTAGCTGTGAGGCACCGTAGTAAGCCATCAACCAGGCATTTATGGAATTAGGGGCTAGTGTCTAATCACTCAGCTGGGGAGTCTGTAGATTAAATTCTTCGGTGTTCCAATAGCTTCCTAGCCCTGCTGTTCTCTCCAGGACTGGATCTGAAGGATGCATTTTTGAAGAGCACAGGGTGACACAAGGGCCGTCTACATTTGAGCTCAGCTAGAACAACTCACAGCTCTTCGTGAACATTTTCAGCCATGGGGGAAAAAATCCCCTCCTCTTTTCAGTTGTTTTTCAGCAGTCCCCGCCTACATGTCAGATGACATGTGATTCGATGTTGTGATTCGACATGTGATTCGGCATCGTGATTCGTTCACTGATTCAATGCACAGCCTGGGCACCATTAAAAGGGAGGAGAGCAGGTCCATACCTCCTCCTCCGCTGCTCGCCACAGCTTCCTCACTGCTGTGGTGGCACACCCCACAGCTGCTTGCATGTGTTGTCAGTGCTCCCCCCAGATGCCCTTGAATGGCAGCAGCACAAACATGGCCTCCATGCATGCATGCAGCTGTTCAAGTGGTCAGCATCCATGCTCTGACTGGTAGCAGTTCTCTGTGTTTGTGTGGTCAGCAACCATACTCTGACTGGCAGTGGCTCTCCAAGGTTTCAGGCAGGAGTCTTTCCCAGCCCTACCTGGAGATGCTGCCAACGATCGAATCTGGGACTTCTTTGTGCAAAGCAGATGCTCTACTACTACTGATTGCTTCTCCTCTCATGTTTCAGTCAGGCTGTTTGCTTCTGGAAGAAGAAGGAGAAGGAGGAGAAGAAGAAGGAGAAGAAGAAGAAATCACTACAAAGATCTACAAATTGAAATTGAAAGGCTGTGGCAGAAGAAGACCAAAATAATCCCAGTGGTAATTGGCACCCTGGGTGCAATTCCAAAACAACTTTAAGAGCACCTCAACACCATAGGGGCCTCAGAAATCACCACCAGCCAATTACAAAAAGCAGCTTTACTGGGAACAGCCTATATTCTGTGACGATATCTATAACAATTGACAATAAAATTCAGTCATCCCAGCAACCATACTTGGGAAGGACTCGATGTCTGGATAAAACAAACCAGTCAATAACACCTGTCTGACTGTGTAAATACTTACATACATAAAACTCTGATCCTGATTTGTTGTTTTAATTTACACTGCTTGCAAATGCCTTAACATTTTTGGAGGAGGAAAGAAAGTTGACTTAATGACTAGAATAAAAGCCAGTGAATCAATGTTGTGCACAGCCTTACTCTGAAAAGAAGGGATTCGTGATTAACCTGAGGGCTGCACAGGATTCTGTCCTAAACCAGAACAAGTACTCTCTATGCCCACCGTGGGTAAGAAAGCTATACAATGTGTGTGTTTAAACAGCAAGTGATCTTCTGGAGCTATGCATGCCTGTACACTGCCACAATTCCTCCCATTCATGTTGATTCCTAAAGATAGTTCCCCAAGTTCCATTGGACTGAAGTAAGATTTTTATCCAAGTACATATGTTAGGACAACAGCCTTAATTAACATTCTAATTTCAGAGTCTGTTTATTGGAAGATTTAATTATAATCTCTATGTACTGCTAAATATGCAAGCTTTTTTTCTCCCCAGAACAGCAATAAAAGGGAGACCATCCTGATCTGTCCTGTAGAAGCAGTTTTTCTGCAGGTGAGTAGTAAGGCAGCAAGTCAAAAGCTGAAGCTTTTCTCACCATGCAGTTTCAGTGCTGGAAAGCCTGACCTGCTAAAAGATACATACATGTGGCCACTCAAAGCACAAGGAGCCCTGCTAGGAGAAGGTGAGTGGTATTGTATTGTATTGTGTGAGGTCTTTTGTGCATTAGCCCCATTTTTAAAAATCAGAGATGTAGTTATTTATTTATTTATTTATTTATTTGTTTATTTATCATTTTCATTCATTATATTTATTTATTTATTTATTTATTTAAGGATTTCTTATATACTGCCTCCTCCAAAGATTCCAGCTGGTGAATATGCCAGAGATGGCATATTGAAAGAGGGAGATCTCACAATGCAATTACGAAGTCAAGCCTTCTGTGGCCTGAGACTATCTAGAAACTGCTCTCTTCTGCTGCTCTCTTGTCCTCCATAGGAACATAGGAAGCTGCCATATACTGAGTCAGATCACTGCTCCATACTGTCTACACAGACTGGCAGCGGCTTCTCCAAGGTTAAAGGCAGGAGTCTCTCTCAGCCCTACCTGGAGATGCTCGGGAGGGAACTTGGAACCTAGGTGCTCTTCCCTGAGTGGCTCCATCCCCTGAGGGGAATATCTTCCAGTGCTGACATGTAGTCCCCCATTCAAGTGCAAACCAGGGCAGACTCTGCTTAGCAAAGGGCACAATTCATGCTTGCTACCACAAGGCCAGCTCCCTTCCTCTTTTCTCCCCATAAGAAAAGAGATGGTGAAAGAGGAGGGAGTAACAGCAGAAGAAGGGTCTGGTAGGTCTCCCCCTGAGCTGCAAATCATTTTCTGCCCAGCATTTCCCATGATGCACTGTGCACATCATTCCCTGCCAACCATCATGGGACTTCATGCAACCAAGCTTTGCAATCTTCAGCAGGAATATGCAGTCACATTTGCAACTGAGAGTCCTCTCCTGAGTTGCTTTTCTGTCCTCTTGGCTGTTATCCCTATCCTCTGCATAAGACCTTTTTTTGGTGGCAAAGTGAGTGTGGGGGGAGGGTTTGGCAGAAAGGCTTAAGGGGCAACAGCAAAGTCAAGGAAGCCTTCAGAAAGTGAAGGGTATTGAGCTTTTTGAAGATATTGGGCTTTTTGAGTGTTCAACTCAAAAAGCTCAATTTGTTCTTGGGGCATACAAGATGGGGTTCACTGGTCCTTATGTTTTATTTGCAATTCTTCACACAAACTCTAATTCTTCTTGTGCACTTCCAGAACGCCCCCCAGATTGGTTCCATTTCCTTTGTCAATATGGTCTACAGGAGCTTCCTTCCTAGATGGGCCAAGAGAGAAAACAGCAACGGGATAACTTAAAGTGGCAGAATATCTTCCTGTATATCTATTTCCAAAGGAGCTGGAAATGTTATCATCCATATGGATGCATAATTGGAGCACCTGTGGCAAGATGGAAGTAGGACAAATTTGGGGTAACCTGCAGACACATCACATTCACAAAAATCTGAAAGAAAATGAGCCAATATGAGCCACACTGCCCACTGAGATCATCAGGAGAGGTTTGCCTGCAGTTGCCACCAGCTGATCTGATGGCTACTCGGGGACGGGCCTTTTTCATAGCTGCCCCCTTGGAACACACTCCCTGCTGAAATAGAAACATAGGAAGCTGCCATATACCGAGTCAGACCATTGGTCTATCTAGCTTTCTTATAACTTTTTAAAAGGCAGTAAAGACACATTTGTTCACCCAGGCTTTTAATTAGAAACTGTTTTAATAGTTTGATGGTTTTCAACAGTTTTAACATATTAAATTTTAAATTGTTGTAATGCTTTAACCTTTTAACTTGTTTTTATTGTTTTGTTGTAAACCACCTGAAGATTTGCATCTTGGACATGTTAAATCATGTTAAAATATGTTAAATCAATTAAATACTAAGGGGACAAACACCCCAAAACTGTCACAATGTAACTCAGTGGAGCAGAATGTTTGCAGACTCAGAGGGCACTTAACAGACAAGCAGGTGGGTGGAGCTAATGGAACTCAGTATGAGGGTAAGGAGGGCTTGAACAAAAAGAGCAGACTGCTTCTCAGCTTGAAGAATACTCCTTCAAGATGGACACAAGCCCTTTCTGCTTCTGACGGGCAAAGGTGCCTAAAACTTTCACCATGCTCAGTATAGGCTCAGGTAACACACACAACATTTTGTTGGGGGCCCATACTTGTTAATATTTGATTTAAACAGGCCAGGGATTGCAGAGCCCAATGGCTGTGAATGGTAATGTAAGCAAAGCGCCCTGAGTCCTTCCAGGAATGCTGGCAATGGGGGAAAGAGGCCTATTCAAGCTGGCATATAAACCTTGCAAAACTGAAATTTAAACTTCACGGGTCTTCCTGCTACAAGTCAATCAGCTCCTTTCTTCGCAAAGGCATAGAGGGAAGGTAACATTCTTCCCGGTTAACTCCACAGTGAATAATAATAAATGGACTTCAAAGCTATATTTTACAGAAGCACTTTCCTTCATCGTGAAGCACAGCTGAGGAACATAACCTGGGTAGTAGAGGGAAATAAAGATGTCAGGGGAAAATAAAATGACATTTTGAAACTCACAATGGCCGTTCAGAGAATTTCAGGCTTCCGTTCCAGATGCAGAAAGAGGCAGCAAAGGAGAACATAAGTAACATCAGTACATAAAATGTTATATATTTTTTTTTGTAAAGGGGGCTTTCCCAGATAGCTCTAAATCTCAGAGATGCCAGGTATGGATGCTGACTCAGAAACACCTCCGTGCTGACTTGCCCCGTGAAATCCAAGGACTCAATGGATATTCCGTCATCACGGTAATTAAATGCAGTCCTCATGGTAATTCATACCTTGACAAAGCCCCCCACAAATCATGAAAACTGATCATAATAAGGAAGGTGGGAGGTGAGAAAAATGATACACTTTCTCAGCCAATAGGGTGAGAGTTGAGGTTCCCAAATGTCTGATAGCTGAAGCAGCACTTGTCCCGGTTCCCCCTGCCCTTCTTCGGATTAGGAATACAGGAATATAGGAAGCTGCCTTATACTGACTCAAACTATTGGTCTTTCTAGCTCAGTATTGCTTGCATCAGGGCTGCACAATGTCCTCCAGCTGTTGCAAGACTACAACTCACATCATTCCCTAACGATTGGCCATTGTGGCTGGGGGTGATGGGAGTGGTAGTGCTGGTGATAGGCCCCCGCCTAAAGAATCTGGCTGCTGCTCCTGAGTTCCAACACAGACCTCAAATACATCTTTATCTGCGACAGAGGTTGGGGAAAACTCCTCTGGATGTTCTCTTTTAACACCAGCCAGATTCAAGGGCTGGCTACATGCCTATGCACAGGAGGCGAAAAAGCACCGCGTGCAACGATTTCCAAGCAGGAAACAGATTTCAGCTCACATGCCGACCTCCTCCAGCCCTGTTTTGACAAGCCACTAACAGATCTGGGATCTCACGTCTAATCCAAGCAGGTTTCCTTAAATTAATTCTCCTTGCACCACACAATTCATTAGCCCTACTCCTCAAATGAAGTGCTAACGTTTCCTGTCACCTCCTTCTCCTTTCTGGCTGCAGTTCCTTAAGGCGGCTGCAGTCAGGGACATGAAAAGCTAATCAAATAAGACAAAATGTAGGCAGAGTCTGCAGGCTGGCAAGTGCTCTGCGCAGACCCGGATCCTCATTATTACCTTCATGAAATCCCTGCTGTTGCAAGAGGGGGGGGAACCACCACCACCACCACCGGCTTGAACTTTTTCCTAACTGACTTGTGATCTAGGATCAAGAGCAGCTTTGTTATCTTGAAGCTTCCCCCTTCATCTCTGAACTTCACAGTTCTATGGGACATTAAAGAACATATTCTATTCCAGAACATGTAAATCAGCTCCTTAGGTCATGGTTTCTGAAAGACAGCCACCTGGGAGATCTGATTGGTTGGGGGTAGCCAACTAGGATTTGTACTCCCATTTCTCTTCTTTTTTTTAAAGTGACATTTGAAGAGAATTTCATGGTTACACAGAGGTGCTCTTACCTCTGGACATCCGGGCCACGTCCAGGGCCTCCACAACCCCTGGGGCCCCCCAAATCCTCTTTAGTCTGTCCCGGGTGATGTGGTCACTACACCATCTGCACAGTGCCGGGTGGCCAAATGTGCCTTCTCCTTTAGGGACAGAGATGGAGGGAGTAGGGAAATAAATATGTGGGATGGGAATATGTTAGGTTGTGTGTAAATGTTTCTGCTAATGCATATTTGCATAAACTTCTGTTTTATATTCTTACATATGATTCTTGTGAGTAAAGTTGCTGTTTGTACCCTTAGGAAACAATACTGTGCGTGTCATGAGGTGTGTGTGTGTGTGTGTGTGTGTGTGTGTAAGGGGATAATACTTAACTTGCTGGCGGGGGGGGGGAGGGTTCCAAAGGCCTTTCGGCCCAGGCTCCAAAATTACCCAGGTGCAACTATTCAAAAAGGGCAGGAAGGAGGACCCCACCAACTACAGGCCCATCAGCTTGCTCAACACTATCAGCAAGATTTATGCAAGACATGCACTGGAAACTCAGGGACTGGCTAGATAAAGAAAATCTCCTGTACGAGAGCAGGAGGCGGTGGCGGGTCAACCTGGCCCGGCTGGCGGAAGGAGGTGGCCACTGGCGGGAGTTGGTGGGTGGGTGGGTGGGTGGGATGGATGGTGGGCTGGCTTTCCGGCCGACCCACCAGCCAGAAAACATGGGGGGGACAGAAGCGGGGGGGGGGGAAGAAGCAGGCTGGCTGGCCGGCCAGAAAGTCAGGCGGTGGGGTGGGGGGAGAGAAAGGTAATGGTGATGGGTGGGCCAGCCCAGCTAGTTACAAAAAATTTCTGGTCACATTCTCCCATCATTAGGATTATAGAAGCAGTCAGGCTTTCACTCTGATTATCCATCTAGGATACAACATATGATTTTTAAGTACACAGAGAAAAAAATATGACAACTTTATGCTAGTGAAAAAACAAACCAAGCATCTACATACCCAGAAGACCTAGAGCTGTAAGATATGAAATAGAGAACACTCCATTGGGGTTTTTTTTGGATGACTGACATTTATTAAATAATAACAAAAAAGTTTTGGCATAGCGTAATTCTTCTCATTGGGAAGAAAAATACAAAGAGGCTGATGGCGCCTCAGGGGAAATTTAGTAAACTATTTCACAACCATTGTGGCTCCCAACACAGGCACAGGGCAGCCTTAGAACGTATTAGAGTTTCTGCAAAAACAAAGCCACAGAATGATTCTCTTTCTACAGGTTTTGAAAAGCAACATTTTTATTCTTTGTTTTGCTCTCCCAGTCGTAATGCAGTAGATTTGTTATTCAGAGAATTCTGTTTTATTTCCCTGCTTTTGGCCCACATTCCCTCACTTTGTAACTCTTTCCCCTCATTTTCCTGCTTTAAAAAAGCATAAAATGGGAAATTAGGAATAAAGAAATGACACTGTTGAAATTACCCAACAAAATGCATGAGCAAGGGAAGAATCACTTCCAAGTGTTCAGTGTATTTTTTCTCAAAAGTTGTAAGACGATGGTCCCCTTTGGACACAACAGCAAACCCCGGGTGCAACACACCCACAGTTTGCCTCCATCCTCTCCCCGCATGCTCCCAGATGATCACAATCTGAAGTCTGGGAGCCAGCAAAGGTGGCAGGACTGGCTTCGTCGGCTTCCTCCAACCCTGGAAGGACAGCCCATGCCAGCCAATGGGCCAGCGACCTGTGGGAGGAGCTTACTCCCTTACCTTTAGTTTGGGATGAAATCCAATCCAGATGTCACGGAGGAGGGAACAGACCCTTGGTTGGATGAATAGAACTCATTACAAACCAAGGGTTCATTTCCAGGTTTGGAGGCAAAATCGGAACTGCGGATGGGTCTGGGAACTGTGGTTCCAATAATTTGGCTATCACAGGGGGTGAACTGGAAGTTATTTAATCTGTGGTTTGGCGTGATGTCTAAAAGTGGTGCGGGGGAGGAAGGATCATGCCGTTGAATCAGTGTCGACTCCTGGTGACCACAAAGCCATATGGTTTTCTTTGGTAGAATACAGGAGGGGTTTACCATTTCCTCCTCCTACGCAGTATGAGACAACGCCTTTCAGCATCTTCCTATATTGCTGCTGCTCGATATAGTACCAGTGGGGACTCAAACCAGCAACCTTCTGCTTGTTAGTCAAACATTTCCCCACTGCATCACTTAAGGTAACAAATTAGTTATATAGGTGATCCTAATCAACCAGGGATCATGCAATGAATGGACTGACATCACTAAGCTATGTAGCAAATCAGATCTGATTATACAATGACATTACTGATGCCCTGGCAACCATGACTCATGCCCTCATCACCTCTCAGTTGGACTATTGCAATTTGTCATCTCAGGTGGTTGTTCTCAGAGTTCCCGGCCCAGGGGAGGTACATGGGGCCCAGGTTCATGGGAGGGTCTTCTCTGTTGCAGCCCACTCCTTATGGAACACTCTGCCTCCTGAGATTCGTAATGCACCCCTCTCTTCTGTCCTTTAAGTAGCTTTTGAAAACTTATTTATTTTGCCAAGCTTTTAGTTTTTAATGTATATGTGTCTGGGGTTTCCCCCCCTTTTTTTCTCTTGTTTTTGCAGTTGTTGCTTTAATTTATGCAAACCACCATCTATGGAAGTCAGGCTGTCAATAAATTTGCTAACTAAATAAATTAAATTACTGAAGTAAATGAAGATGAATGGGTGGACATTTTTGTTAGAAATGCTGAACAATCACTGAAAGACAGTGGTTTTTCATCGTGCAGAAAACGTCTCCTAAAAATTGTGAGTAGCTATGGCTTAGCACTAGGAAATCCCTGATGATTCCGCATGGGTGTATAGTCCAGCTGGTACTAACCTTTGTCCATGCAGAATGGTATTGCATATAAGGAAGGATTCACCAGAGAAAATTAGACTCTAGTGTCACACCATCCATATGTTCACAGAAGCAGAGGAGGGCCACAGGCTGTGAATAAGACACCTTTGCACAGTGGAAGGGAGCAAGAGGTTGTTAGTTCGAATCCCCGCTGGTATGTTTCCCAGACTTTGGAGGAGGCAATGGAAAACCCCTCCTGTATTCTACCAAAGAAAACCACAGGGCTCTGTGGGCACCAGGAGTCAATATTCAAACAGACACACATATATAAAATATATAGCCCCAAAACTTGTGTCTCTTGGTGGTTCACAATTAAAATAATTTCAAACATCAAATCAATTAACAATTAAAATAATTTAAAATATTAAAAACATGATGGCACACTTTACTTTATGTAACTAATTTAGGAAACATTTCCTTCTTTTGCAATTGACCTCATTGGCCCTCAGTGACATCACCATGTCGCCAAATCTGATTGGCCATGTAGCAATATGACATCATCCCATTCCATATGTGGCCCCTGACTGTCTGACGCCATGTGACTAATCAATAGACCATGTGTTTGGTATTGTGTGATTAATTCAGGAAGCTTTTGTGTGATTTGTGTGATTTTTCCAGGAGCTGGGAATCACACAAAAGCAGCAACAGGCTTGGATAAGCTTATCAAATTGTTTTTAAGGAAATATTTCTCATTCCCCACTCCCAAAACTATCTTTCATTTGAAAACAGAAAGTCGTACAACCCTAGCATTTCCAACATAGCCACCAAAATTCTCTCCAGCAAAGATGGCTGTCATCTTCCTGCATTCACAGTATCCTTTTGCAGATTATCAAGGATATAGGCTGGTGAGCAATGAGTGACTTTGCCTGCCTGACATTATTTATTGATTCATTTATGGAATTGAAACTTTCTCACCCCATGCCACGGGATGGTTCTATGAAGGTATTCCTGAACACCTCCCATGAAGGGACTTCACAAAACATATATGATCAACATAATTTTGACTGGCAAGACCTATCAGAGCAGTTTCACCCCCCTACCTTAGGATCTGCTATTGGTAGTGTACATATGTTTTTGAGCCACAGAGTGGTATTCTGTCATCTACCCTTAGAAAACAGTAATGGACACATTTGGGCCTCTGTGCTCAATGCATCATGGGAAAAGAATTACTGCTGTAGGCACAGCAGTAATTCACTATGTTTCTGTAAAGTGAATAATTTTACTTGCTAATTTAATCCATATTTCTCCCACATTTACCAATATTTTCTGAAATACACCATTGTATCAAAACTAAGGAGAAATAAATTAATGGTTCTTTTTCATTCTTTTGAACAGCAAAAGTTAATTTTAGTGTATGGGGAAATTGGCAATATTCTCGTAAGCAGAGTCTGGGCTTTTATACAAATGGTCTTCAGACGTTCAGCTCTGGGGGCAATCGGTGACATTAAATCCATTTTAATTATTCCCTTCAAATTTTCTCTCTGTTTTGCCCCTTGCCTCTCTTTCTCCCTGTATCTCCTACTATTTCCTCTGTCTCTCATC
Source organism: Hemicordylus capensis (assembly GCF_027244095.1). Lineage (NCBI taxonomy): Eukaryota > Metazoa > Chordata > Lepidosauria > Squamata > Cordylidae > Hemicordylus > Hemicordylus capensis. The sequence continues at coordinate 21,709,497 of NC_069664.1, read as the reverse complement.
AGCTCTCTTCTTGGACAGCTCCCAGGCTGTGTCCTGAGCATCTACTCAGAAGGAATGACTGTTACTTCAACAGCTCCCCTAGCCACATCATTTGCCACCCCTTTGTTCCTGCAAACTAGTTGCTTGAGAGTCACTCATGGTGCACCATCATCATTACCTTTCCTCCACAAAGGAAGCACATCATTAAGATGCTAACTCGCATTCTCTTCATAGGTATACCAGCGGCACAGAGGAAAGCACACACTCTTCAGAGGCAATGGAAATATAGGGGCCACTTGGGAGAGGTCTCTGGGGGCGTGGCAAGGAGCCTTTCGTATCAGGTCTCATTTGGAATCAGCCTTACTTTAACCCTTTTCCAGAACTCTAAAGGAAAGGAATGATTGTGTCATCAAGTCCGTGTCGACTCCTAGCGACCACAGAGCCATGTGGTTTTCTTGGTAGAATACAGGAGCGGTTTACCATTGCCTTCCTCCCATGCAGTATGAGATGATGCCTTTGCTGTTGCCACTGCAGTGAGCATCCGCCTCCAGCACCTTTCTATATCGCTGCTGCCCAATATAGGTGGCTACAAATATATATTTACTAGGCTTAGACTGGGAAGTACACCTGCGGGGATTTGAACTAACAGCCTCTTGCTCCCTAGGCAAGCTGCTTCCGCTTGCTAACAATTGTGGAGCTGATAAGCCACAGCCCAAGCCCTTGTTTCCTGGTTATTAAAGCACTTTTCCAGTCCATTAGTACTAAGAAAGAAGTGGGGGAACTTTCTGGGGAGATACATTCATTTAGGTTACTCAAACCATGGGAGGTTTGAGAGCAATCGGGGGGAGGGGGGCTAGCAAAGTTATGCACTGTAATTGTGTGATGTTAGAAGATGTTATTCAACATAGACAAGTGCAAGGGAATGCACACTGGGAGGAACAATTAAACTATTCACACACCCTGATGGCTTCTGAATTAATTGTAGCCTCTCAGGAAAATAATACAGACTTGGCTGTGGACAAGTTGATGAAGATGTCAGCAGCAATTTTAAAAAGAGCATGTTGCTAAGGTGTATTAATATGGGTACCAGATTGTGGAGGATTGTATCACTAGGATGCTCTTAAGCAGGGTTTCTCCCCCTGGCCTTCTATAATTATTATGATTAGGAATTCTGAGAAATGTCTCACTCAAGAAGTCCTCTCTCTTGGGCTTAGCAGAGCCTTCAAATTGATTAGGGATGGGCAGCCTGTTAATCAGGGCCGGCCCTAGATTAAGTTCAACTTTGGTGCCCTGCCCATCATTGAGCTGGAGCTGTGCAGGCTGCTCATTCACCTGGTTGAGTGACCAGGCCATGTGGATGATGAGCAAATGACTTGCCCGCACTGGTCTGGGAATACAGTGGGAGAAGGGCAGGGGCGTAGCTAGGGGAGAGGGGGCCCGTGCTCACCCCTCTCCCCGGAGTCCCCTCCAAGTAAGGGAGATAATGAAGAAAATAGGGTGGGGTGGAGCTGGGTGGCCCTCAGGAGCTTGGTGGCCCGGGTTCTTTGAACCCATTCACTCAGTTACAGCTATGCCCCTGGAGAAGGCAAAGAGTTGTAAAGCTTAGAGCCCACCCAGTGCCCACCCTTCCTCTATTGCTGCCACCTCTCTCCCCTCAGCAGTACAAGATTTGTAATCTTCAGGGTCAACCAAACTCTCTGGGGCTAGTCACACACACAGGCAAAACCAGGCTAGGAAACTGGGCTAGGAAAGTGGTGTCATGGCAGCAAACCCTATTGGGTGCCCCAGCTGTTAGCCAGGGTTTAGGACACAAGTGTGCCTGAAAGCCTGGCTAACAGATTGTGTGTTGGTGCCGTGTGGCTCCGCATGGCACCTACACATGAGTAGCTTCCTGACCTGTGTCAGGAGGCTCCCCATAATGCACTGCTCATTTGTGTGGTGCATTATGGAAGTCCTGGGGGCCTCCCGGCCCTAGAAATTCCCCGCTGCTGATTGGAGCTGGAAATCATCAGGGCGAGCGATCCACTCGCCCAGCAAGGGAAAGAGGATCATCTGTGAGGGAGGTGAGCATTTTGAGCATTTCCTTGCCCCTTTCGAACCCTTTCACTGATCATGAGAAAGGGCTCTATGTCTGCCTAAGAGGCAGCTTTTAATACTGTGAGGAGATTCCCTCTGTGACCAATCAGACCAAATGCAGGCAAGCCAACCATCATGTGCACCACGTACGTCCTGTTTGGGGTCCAGGCATTTGAGAAACCAGGATGGAGGATCTCACCTGAACAGTAACAGAGTAGGAGGGGGCAGGGACAGAAAGCACTAAGGTGGGAGGAGGAGGAAAGCAATCCAGAGACCAGCTGGGAGGCGAGCCCCATTGACTTCCACCCAATTGGAATTGTTGCCCTAGCTCGCATCTGCCTAGGTCTGCCTAGTGGTCAGGCCAGCCTTGCTGTTAATTAAGTCAGAAATTAGGCAACATGAAAATTTTAAATCTTTTTTCTCTTCAGTTCTACTGCCATTCATTCTTGGTTAGGAATGATTATTCTTCCATTTGGGCTGTGGCCTGCTGGACACATTTCCCTAGCTGACAATATTCTTCCGGTGGCATTGATGCAGTTGCCCCACCTCATCACCTCCAGATCACCACACAAGACCACAGCAGAGCCTATTCATTCACAGTCCAGTATGTGTTGGTCAAAATGGCATGGCTGGTTACTGAACTGTATCAAGGAAATCAATGGCATGATTTGGGCCAACAACATGCATTTGCACACAGTACACATGCCATTATAGCTTCATGTAAATGCGTGGAGACGTTGGAGTGGGGAAAGCATGCTGGATAGTTAACAAAAGAACACATGGAAGAACAGCCCTTCTGGATCAGGCCCAAGGTCTATCTAGTCCAGCATCCTGTTTCACACAGCGGCCCACCAAGTGCCTCTGGGAAGCCCACAGGCAAGAGGTGAGGGCATGCCTTCTCTCTTGCTGTTGCTCCCCTGCAAGTGGTATTCAGAGAAAAGCATCGTGCCTCTGAGGCTGGAGGCGGCAGTGGTTGGTGCACCCTTGCTCACCTCCATATATAGGTACTGGACTGGTGAGAGGTATCCTACAATCTGACCCATTTTCCTCTGAGCTGGTTAAATCTGAAGTTGTATGGAGACAAACACGGTTTGTTGCTGTGCACCTGACATTTCTTTTAATTATTATGTGTGCTTCTGTAAATAAGCAGCTTCTTGTGACATGGAGGACATCTGTGTCTAGTGTCCACTCACTCCTCCAAAGGAAACTGACCCTTAAAAATATACCATGGACCTGCCATTGCTTGGGAAAAGAGAGAGCAATTACTTTCAGGGCCAGCAGTCTTGCAGCCTGGACTTTACATCAGGCCCAGGTTTCCCTCTGAGAAGTGGGACACCATCCTCATTATCACTGCCCTTCTGTGCTCCCCGCAAAAGGGCTGCACCTTCACAATGCCGAGAAATGGCAATTCAATGAGACCACTTCGCGTGGCAAGCACATTGCTCCTGGGCTCCGAGCATCTGCTCCCACTATGACATCTACAGCTGCTGTGAAAATGTGATGGTGTCGCCTCTTAAACCTTCTATTTATTGGGCTAGGAAGAACTGCAATCTTCTCATGGCACTTTTGAGAAGCTCAGGCTAACAACTTGATTGCAAGGGGATCAAAACTAGAGATTTCACATTATTTTCAACAGATTTTATATCAAACAATGGTGCAGTCACATTGGGCATATTGGTCAACAGCCAGACTAATTCTGTAAATTAACAGCTGAATCTCTGTACATCTGGATTTTCCTTCTTATAAGGGTAACCAAAATGCTCAGGGAGTTGGAATACTTTTCCCGCAAGCGAAAGCAAAAGCATTTGAAACTTTCAATCTTCTTTTTAAAAGTGAGTGAGGGAAAACATGAGTCAGGTTTACAAAATTATGCACGGAGAGAGAAGTTTTTCTCCCTGTCATAATCTCGACGTCATCCAATCAAACTGGCTGTAGATTCAAGACAGACAAAAGCAAGTACTTCATACAGTGCATAATTAAGCTGTGAAATGCATTGCCACGTGTTGTGATGATAAGTCACTAGCTTAAATGGCTTCAAAAGGAGATTGGGGGGGGGGAATCATGGAGAATAGCTCTATCAATGGCTGTTAGACATGGTGGCTGTTGGACCAGGGTACTGTCCAAGAAAATGGATTCTATCAAGACCCAACCCAACTGGGGCACTGTCAGGAGAGGCCATGTTGGCCCGGGGAGGAGGACAGGGCAGTAGGCACTGGAGTTGGGAGTGGGGGGACACAGGGATGTCAGATCTCCAGTGGTGTTACAAAGTGACCACAGGGAGCCTCCAAAACATTCTGACTGTTGGAGACTCCCAGCCATCATGGCAGAACTCTGACAACTTCCAATAGAGGGTATGTCAGTCTGGCATGTCTGCCAGACCTGACACAATGCACAACCCCAGTAGCAAAGTGGGACTTGCATCTTTAGAGTTAGTATTCCACCATGTATGCTACCTTTAGGCTCAGAGGCAAGATGCCTCTGAATACCAGTTGCAGGGGAGTGAGAGCAAGAGAGGGGGCATGCCTTCATCTCTTGCCTGTGGGCTTCCCAGCAGCATCAGGTGTAGATAGGCCTTGGGCTGGATCCAACAAGGCTGTGCTTATGTTAAGTACCAATTGATGTGGAGCAACAATAGTGGAGAGTCATCACCATGTACTATTTGTGGGTTTCTTATTTGTGGGCTTCCTGGTGGCCATTCCAGGAAGCAGGATGTTGGATTTGATGGGCCATCCATAGGGTTCTTTGGAGCATAGGAGTCCCATATAGCCCTCCTGGCAAATAGTTATTGGTACATCTATCCTCCATGTACGAAAGGAGATAAGCCCACTTTTGCACACTCACAGGTACATTTAGAAACAGTGATGAGTTAAGCAGAACATAGTGCAGAGCCAGATTTGAAAATAATTAAGAAATAAGGGCCATCCATTCATCTAATCTGTTCATCTTCCAATATTGCCTACCCTGACCGGCAGCGTCTCTCCAAGATCTCATGGTCTTTTTCAATTGGAGATCATCTGAGATCTTTACTCATAACTGGAGGTGCTGGGGAATGAATGCAAGTTATGTGCTCTAGACTGAGGTTTGACACCTTCCTCAAAAAAGGGGAGGCAAGCACAACCTTACCCTGGACCCTTCTCTGACCACTCTGGTATCCTTCCGTGATTTTGTGCATGTGCAGGAGAGCCAAGGGAAATGTTCGAGACAAAGGGGAGTAGGGAAAGTGCACAGAGAAAGCCAGCAAAGCCCTCTTTCCACTCAACCAGCTTGCTTTCAGCTTCCCTCTTGAGATGCTTCACCTAAGTGGATCTCAGGCACCATCTCAGCATTCCAAGCACACACAGCATACTCTAGAGGGAATTCTAGCATTACGGTATCACTCAGAGACATCCAGCAGAGAGAGAAGAGCTATTTCCTCCCACAGAGGTTCATTTCATTACAGCTTGAGTTCAGCTGCCTTCTGTTTTGCAACCTCATTTGGTTCTGCCTCTTTCCTTTTCACTCAGCACGCCTGTGCTCCTGGCTCTGTCCTGAATATACCACCTTTACCCATAATGCTTTTCCTCTGTATCCCCCCCGGCTATGTTCAGTATTTATCTCTACTGTGTTCAAGGGGAAGGACCTCTCTGACTTCCTGCTCCTCTTTCGCCTCCAAATGAGATTCTCCAGTTCTCCCCGGAAAACTCCTGAGCAACTCTAGGGGATATTCTATTTTTTGCACAAGGTGTGAATTTAGAAGTCAGGAAAGTACCAGAAACATTGAAACAGGCTCTGTGAAATAAGCCAAGGTTCAAAGTCAAGGAAGGAGAGCTGTCACAATTGCCAGATAATTCATTACTGACTTTTAAAAAGGATTTCTACCACTATCCTTTACATTTACCAGTCCTTACCACAACAAAAGGAACCTCATATGCATATAAGAAAATGGATAACAAGATTTGATAAAAGATCTCTCTTCTGGAGATTCATATAATGAGATGGCATATGGATGCTTTGGGGAGGCACAGACATGTCATTGTCTCGTCTGTGCAAAAACAAAGATTCTGAGCAAATACGTTCTAAGACCCCAAAGTTAAAGCCTCATTTCTGGAGTGAAGGTCAGATGACATCATTCACATGAGCAGCTGTACCCAGGTTTGCACAGCCCTACTTGGGTAGGGCTTCTTGTGTGGAGCACTGGGATCAGTCCCCAATCCCAGCTCTCTTCACTGGGGTACCCTGGATTTTTAAACTCAGGCTTATACTAAGGTAGACGGGTGTGAGTGTGCCCTTCTATCCCACTCCCCAGTTGTAAAAATTCTTGGGCTGCCTATAGCCAGAGCGTTCATAGAGACAAGTGGCTAGAGTGCCCAACAGAGGGGAAATCCCCCATTGCACTGCACTCCTCACATGGTGCATTGTGGGATTTCTGGAGGCCATGCTCCATCCCCCCAGCCTCCAGATGGCTGTGCTGCTCACTGCAGCACAGATCATATGGGAATGCAAGGGACGTGGCTGAAGGGAGAGCATGCTCATATGGTGGTGGGGAGGTAGGACCGATCCTACCTTCTCCCCTGGCCTCTCCAGCCCCACCAACAGTGGTCATGTGTACAACCTTACTATGTGAAGTTGCATGGGATCTGCATGGGATCTGAATCCCAGACAGTACCATCATACCCAACATGGGTTGGCCCTTTCCATATAAGCCTGTTTGCAGGAGCAGCCTGTTCGTGAGGCACAGAGAAATGGTCACCTCAGGAGGCATATTGGAACTCTGTGGGCTCATCTCCTCTATCATTCTAGACTGCCAGTAGGACAAGAGAATCTCACCACCTTACCACTGCTTTCTTGTGTTCAAACAGACGAGACAATTCAGTTTCTACCCCACTCCTGCTCATGGAACTATCTTGCAAACTCCTCATGGGATTTGCATCTTCAGATTCTCAAAGAAAAGCAGCAGAAACACATGCTGTTATTTGCCCTAAGCTTCCAGGATAAGGTGGTGTTGGGGGGGGGGTCTACATCTTTAATTATAGTTGAGTGTGGTTTTTTAGTCCAGTTATAGAAACAATGGTTAGCCAGGCTCCTTCAAAGAGATCAACACACCATCTGTTATACAATGCCGGAGAAAATGTTTTCTCCCTTCCACTTCATGTATTATTTAGTCAGATGTGTAGTTCTACCAAGAACGTTGGTTAGAAATGCCAAAGGGAAAGGCGTAGGTAATCTGTTGTTGCTCCTTCTGATATTTATTTGAATGAAGGATGATCACATGCTTAAGTTTTGTAAAGTTTCTGACAGGCCAAATGCAACCGAGTAGAGCATTCCTATAACTTTTAATTAGTGTGTGGGAAACAGAACATTGTCAGGAACAGCCTGGCACGTGCAGGTGAGAAGTGCTACACCTGCTGGAATTCCTTCTCCACACCGATTAAAAGTGCAAGAGACCTGGTTTTGAAGTGATTGCTCATTTGTTATCCACAGTAAAAATGTCAATAGCTCATGCTTGAAACAAAGATAAAGAAATAAACCTACCTCTTCTGTCAAATTGGCATATTTGAAGGACAGGATGTTGTCTCTGTGCTAAAACTCACTAGTAATGTTATATATGTACCTGACAGAAGACAAAGAGGTTTGTGTGTGTGTGTATGTTTTGTGGGTGGTTTTTTTGTTTGTTTGTTTGTTTGTTTGTTTGTTTGTTTGTTTTTGAGAGAGGAGGCTCTTTCTTTTCTATATTGTGGAACAACAAATTACCACACATGAAATTTTGTGTTGTGTTCAACCCTTTGATTTGTAATTTTGTTAACTTTGTGAAAATAAACACTTTCATTGGGAAAACTAAATGTATGGAGTAAGAGTGTCAACTGATGAGGAGGAAAATACAACATAGGTTGTTATTTTTCCTTTAATTGTGATTTGTTCTGCAGAAATCAACAGGTGACACTTTCCACAGTATGACAATTCACGTTGCAGTATGACAATTCACCTCACCATTTAGTCCAGCATCCTGTTTCAAACAGTGGCCCACCAGATGACACTGGAAGCCTACAGGCAGGTGTTGTGGGCATGCCCTCTCTCCTGCTGTTACTCCCCTGCAACTGATACTCAGAGGCATCTTGCCTCTGAGGCTGGAGGTGGCCTATAGCCCTCTGATTTTTAGCCAATGATAGACCTCTCCTCCATGAAGTTATCCAAACCCCTCTTAAAGCCATCCAGGTTGTTGGCTGTCACCACATCTTGTGGCAGAGAATTCCACAAGTTGATGATGCGTTGTGTGAAAGAGTACCCCTTCTTCAGCTCCTTACCCATCTTTCTCATCCACTTTTTATTCATGTTAACTGATATAGCTAGACTGGTCAATTTCTGGACTATGCTGTGTGTGAATTATGTGATAGATTTTTGCCCTGGCAGGCCTTCCACTGAGGGGCTAGTTGGAGACTCCCGAGCTCATTCATTTTCCTGGTTATTTGGGCATTGGCCACCAGAGGAGAAAGGTAACTGCATTTAACTCACTGCTGCCTCCCAGGCATTGAGATTTCTATGGTGATGTATGGAATGGCTGCTTTGTTCCTGCTGGGCTCTGCTGCAGCTACAACCCTGCCTTGCACATTTAGTGAGACAAAACCCGATCATGGGGAGACGGAGAGCTGGAGATAGAGGGAGAAGTCAGCAAGTTGAGTAGCAGAACAGGTACAACACAGGTTGCTCCAGTATTCCCCAGCCTCAGGGCCTCAGCTCTCATGGGGGCTGAAGTGTGAGCACTGTAAGATATTCCCCTCAGGGGATGGAGCTGCTCTGGGAAGAGTATCCAGGTTCCAAGTTCTCTCCCTGGCTCCTCCAAGATAGGGCTGAGAGAGATTCCTGCCTGCAACCTTGGAGAAGCTGCTGCCAGTCTGGGAAGACAATACTGAGCTAGATGGACCAATGGTCTGACTCAGTATATGGCAGCTTCCTTTGTTCCTAGATGGTCTGATTTGGTATAGAGCAACTACATGCATGCAGGCCAGGACTGCACAACTCTGGTCCTTCTGCAGATGTTGGTCTACAGCTCCCACCGTCCATGAGTATTGGCCACCATAGCTGGGGATGATGAGAGTTCAGCTGCAGGTCTGAAGTCAAGCAGCCCTTCCTAAGGCCAACTAGTGAGTTGGTGGTGAAGGTGAGCTTTAAACTGAGACTTCCTTCCTATCCTATCTCACATTCTTAGCCACCATGCTCCCCCAGAAAGGCATGTGCTGCTTATGTCCCTGTTTCTCTGCCTCCTCACAAAGCCTCTCCCTTGGTCCCATCTGCCTGAAACTGGACCTCTAAAACTGAGGTCCAGAAGTCACAAAACTTGCTGCTTTTTGAGACCACAAATGAGACATTACATCCTCCAAGCCTGCCACTTAATTGTCCCTCCTGGATGTTTGCTGCCTCCTGTCGGTTTTAACCCTTTTTGATCTCACAGGAGCGACTGATGTGGAAGGCAGAGAGCTCCCCTTTCACCGGCAAACAGCACTGCCATAAATTCTACTTACATCCAGCAAAACCCAGACATCCAATTAAAGCCATAATCCTATAAACCTGTCAGCAATCAAACAAGCTTCTTAAAATCAGGGAAGACAGCTTGCTTTAAATCAATATGTCTAGGTAGCAACTTGCAGTTTGTAGGATGTTCTGACACCACATCTTTGGCTGCTGTGTGGCTGTTTCATGCTTGAAATGGAAATAACAAACACTCCCCCTTCCTTTCTATAGTTGGAAGTTCTCCTTATTATAGTTCTTCACAACCCAGTAAAGATAATATTACTCAAAGGCTAAGTAATAATCAGATGTGGAGAAGGAACTCTACTCCAAAGATAATTCTCTCTCTCTCTCCATCAGTGTGACCAGGTCATCTTTTTTCATTGCCTTTTGAGGGCCTATATATCTTTCTAAGAATAACATGCCCCTTTTAGATCATATAATCCTCAGCAGTACTACTATTAGGGAGGGTGGAGGGCATTTATTTCTAAATATACATCTTGCTCACTAGCCCACAAAAACCTTGTGAAGTGGATACACAAGTTTCTCACCTCAGCCCTTTATGTATCACACTCTCCCCTGTTTTCCAGACATGACAACTTCAGGTCCTGTGGGCAGTTCAGTGTCAAAAGATTCCATGGACTCCATGGAAAGAAAATATTTCATTTACCTTCTTTTCCACCTCAATAGGAAGAGGTACCAACAAGCACAAGGATCTGATACCACAGTTGCTTTCAGAAGTTGTGTCACACAGGTGGATCTCACTGTCCAGGGGTCTCAAATTTAGGACCCCATATATTGTTGGACTAGTAATCCCATCATCTCATAGGAACATAGGAAGCTGCCATTTACTGAGTCAGACCATTGGTCTATCTATCTATCATTGTCTTCACAGACTGGCGGAGGCTCCTCCAAAGCTGCAGGCAGGAGTCTCTCTCAGCCCTATCTTGGAGAAGCCAGGGAGGGAACTTGAAACCTTCTGCTCTTCCCAGAGCGGCTTCATCCCCGGATGGGAATATCTTACAGTACTCACACCTCCAGTCTCTCATTCATTTGCAACCAGGGCAGACCCTGCTTAGCTAAGGGGACAAGTCATGCTTGCTGCCACAAGACCAGCTCTCCTCCCCTAGCCACAATGTTTAATTTGGACCCTGTTTAATTTGGACCCAATGTTTAATTTCCAGCCACACATGCCCTCCAGATATTCATAAGAATCCCCACTTCAGGAAACACCTGAAGACATATGTATCGCCCCAGCCCCCATGAAGATATAAAGCAAAGCAGATGCTCTGCACTGAATTAAAGCTCCCAAATTGCAACTGTATCTGTGTACTTATCCTGATTTGTTTCTGCATCAAAGCTCCAGTAGTTTCAGTGTACTTACCTGAATTTATTGGGCATTTATTGTTTCTTGTAAAAAAAAAAGTTTTAATGTCTGCACATGTAAGGGTTGTTTTAATTTAAAAGAAAAAAAATCCCAAAATTGCACCTGGAATAGTGAAGCCATCCCTGCCATCCCTCTCCACCAACCCCTTAAAATGGATAAGGTTTAGAAATGTGCATATTGATTTGAGTTGAATTGATTCAAGCTCAAATTGGGGAGATTTGTGGGAGCATAAGAACATGAGAACAGCCCTGCAGGATCAGGCCCTAGGTGGGCCATCTAGTCCAGCATCCTGTTTCCCACAGTGGCCCACCAGATGCCTCTGGGAAGCCCACAGGCAGGACCTGAGGACATGCCCTCTCTCCTACTGTTCCCTGCTAACTGAGCAAAGAGGCACCTTTTACAAAATGGTGAGTTTTGTTTAATTTAAATTTTAATTTAATTTTAATTTTAGTTTTAAAGGCTTATTGAGCAAGTGATTCTCTTTATTGAGCAGGGAGAGAGCAACTGGCCGTATCCATCCCCAGCACACTACCCCTCCCATGGCTGTTGCTGGTGTCTATCTTGTGTTTCCTTTTTAAGACTGTGAGCCCTTTGGTGAGAGGGAACCATATTTATTTATTAGTTTATTAGTTAGTGAGCTATACCATATCATATATCATATAATATCATATCTATGTAAACCACTTTGGGAACCTTTGTTGAAAAGTGGTATATAAATATTCGTCATATTCGTATTCGTACTGTTACTACTCTGCATCTGATATTTAGAGGCATCTTGCCTCTGAAGCTGGAGGTGCCCTATGGCCCTCAGACTAGTAGCCATTGGCAGACCTGTCCTTCGTGAATTTATCTAAACCCCTCTTAAAGCCATCCAGGCTGTTGGCTTTCACCAGATCTTGTGGCAGAGAATTCCATAGGTGGATTATGCATCGAGTGAAATGACTGCATGTGAAACAAATGAGTAATTTGAACTTGAATTGAATCGCCCCTAAAGTAAAGGGACTGATTCAAGCTCAGGGCCTAAAATAAAGGGCCTGATTTTCCCTATGACCAAATCACTTGAATCAATTCACTCACATTGATTCAAGTTAAGTAATCAAAACAGCCAGCAATGGCCTCTGTTTCAGCAAATCAGTTCAAGTATTTGGCAATTCAATTCAAGCTTGAGTCAAATTGCAAAAATATGATTCACGCACATGTCTAGTAAGTGTCAGCACAGAGGCATCACCCCTCCCCCAAGCCATTCAGCTTTTCAGACAAGTGATGCCACCAGATAAGAAAAGAAATCCTAACCCTGATCCTGCCAAGCCCTTAAAGATTTCAATGATGACCGTCTCCCCCATTTTTCAAAGATGCCAATGATGTTCACTGACAACACATTGCTACAGCTCTGCCCTGCCAGTTGAGACCTAAAACTAACTAAAGAATGGGAAATGCCAACACACACACACACCCTCGACTGAGCCAATCTATTTGGAACCCAAATATTCCTGCTTGCTGCCCACCACAACCAAGGATGATAAGCAATGCCCATTCTGTCCCCTGGGAGGGAGGCAGGGAGGGGTGCTGGGAATGAGTCTCAGGGCAGGAAGGCACACCTCTCTCCTGGAGACGAGAGCTGGACTTTCAATAGTAAGCATGAATTGTCCCCTTTGCTAAGCAGGGTCTGCCCTGGCTTCAATTCGGATGGATGACTACATGTGAGCACTGTCTATCGTAAGGTATTTCCCTAAGAGGATGAGGCTGTAGCTCAGTGGTAGAGCATCTGCTTTGCATACAGAAGGTTCCAGGTTCAATCTCTGGTGCATCTCCAGGTAGGACTGGGAGAGATTCCTGCCTGGAACCTTGGAGAGTTGCTGCCAGTCTGTGAAGACAATCCAAAGATAGATGGACCAATGGTCTGACTCAGTATAAGGCATCTTCCCAGGCTTCCCATGGCTTTCGCAAAGCCACTCCTCTCACTGCCCCCAAAATCCCTAGTCCACCCATTGCCTTGTGCCATCCCTTAGAGTGCCTGGTGGGACAAATCTGCCCCCTAGAACCAGGTTGGAGGTGTGTCCTCATTTTTTCTATGCCTTCTCTAATTAGCTGAGTTTTTAATTGGGTCTCTTTCTTCTTCTTCCATCCCTCTGTTTTCCTTTACTTTTTTCTTTTCTTGAGTGTCTATTTATTTTGATGGTAAGCATAACAGAAGGGTTTTGCCAATGTTAATTTTAGATTGTGCAATACATTGAATTTTAGGAGCTTAATATATTAATCATCCATCATCATCATCATCATCATCATCATCATCATCATCATCATCCAGTCCTTCATTCTCTTCTCCTATCCCAACCAATCCCTTGCCCAAAATAAATCATCAACCATTGCAAGCCCAAATTGTCAAAATAATGCAGTGTATGCAAATGTATGCCATTTGCCAAAAAATAAAAAGTAAAAAGTAAAATTGTGTCATGATTGTAGAGGTTGAGTGTGCTTGGCTCAAAATTTCCAATTTGCTCTTACAGACCCACTTTGAGAATTCAGCACCACCTCATTTATTTAATTGTGCTTGGCAAAACCTGAAGCATTCAAGTAATGAGAAGTGTGGACACATAACCGTAGAAATGGCAGAGCAGGTAGATTGTCACAAAGCTGCCGAAAACACAGAGTGGGTTGAAATTCTGCTATATTATTCAAGGAAAGAAGTGTGGGGAGGCAGAAGGGCAAAGGTGCTGTGAAGGTTTCATAAAGACGGTGTTGGGTCAGCCACCATCAGCTCTGCTGGTCGGTTATGCAGTTGATCACTCCTGATACTGTGGATGTTCCTTGGGGACCTTTTATCCTCTATCAGGGCACTGCCCCACATTCTCTATGCCCTTTCAAGGGGCTTTGGACAGGCTGCTGCTGCTGCAAATGCTGGGGGAAAAAATATAGTTTAGAAATATTTAGGGAAGCTTTAAAGCCCTTTTATTATGGCTATTTTTCACAGCCCTCCATCCTGAAGCCAGATGGCTTAGCTTCTGGATGTCCAACTATACTGGGCTCAAAGGGAGCCGTAAAGACTAAAAAGGCCTCAAACCGCTTTTTTTGGTACATAAACAACTCCTTTGTTTTACCTCTGCACACTCAAGGCTGCAAGCAATTGCTGCCTGCTGCCTGACACCGTCCGCATTGTCTTGACAGGCATATATACAACACATTCTACCATGGGGATCTAATTGTTGCCACATAAATAACCTGGACCCCCATGGATGCTGTGACTCTAAGACAGTGCAAACAGTTATGGAATATGTGAAAAACAGTACACAGCAGCAGCTTTGTACGCTGGTTTGCTACCGCATTCTAAAGCAGTTCACACATTAAGCCTGCTCACACGACCATTTGAGGGTGGGTTGGAGGGTTAGAGAGAGTCTACTCCAGTAGCAGCACATGATCAGAACCTCTGTTTGGGTCAGCAAACCCAGGAAACTTATATCATTAAGTTTGCAACTTATTGGGTCAGCAAACCCAGGAAACACAAGCTGTCCATTGCTGAAATCAGGAGCTGCAAGCGTGAAAAGTCCTCCAAAGGTTTCGCAGGACTTCCCAGTGTGCTTTGCACCACCAGTTGACAGGAAAGCTTCATGACGTCGGCAGTTGCCCTCTGACTGGTGAATAAAGAGCTGGAGGTGCACCCAGCCCTGCTGAAGTTTCTTCAGCTACAGGATCATAAAGTTTGTTTTGAAGAATGACACACCCATAGATGGCAACCCATGTAGCCACAGATCTCTCTTTCTTCCAGTATGGATCCACTCCATTGTGAATCCACATGGCAAGAAGAGCAAGGCAGGAGAGCTCTCATCTTCTCCTACCATGGTTAAGAGTAGGGTACAAAAGCAGGGTTACTCTGCTTTGAGTAACCTGGCCTGGAGGGATTTGCGTGAGTTCTCAGAATAATGCCAAACAGGGTGACCCAGCTTCTACCCTGATTTTAATAGCATATAATTAGGATAGGTTAAGTGTCTGATTCTAGTTGGGGAGCTGTGTGTGCTTCCATTTTGTGATCATGTGCAAGGGAAGCAGCAAGGACAGAGGGGAAGGATCATCTGGGAGAGAGGATCTGGGTCACATGGCAGTTCCTCCTACCTTGGCGAAGTACAGGGTTTGAGAGCTGGTAGGATAGCACTGTCTAAATCAGATTCTCACTTCCACAGGAGCACGTCCTCCCTGTTCAACCTTGCTGTTTTCCTCGCAATTGATCACAAAACAGGAGGGCACACAGCTCCTGAACTAGAGTAGGACACTTGCCCTACCCTAATTATAATCAGGCCTGTTCACACAACAACCATAATCACGGCTGAAGCTGGTTACCATGTTTTGCATGATGACAAAATGCACATGACCACAAAACAGGGGTGGCTGTCCTACACTAATTATAATTGTGTGAAGTGCCTTATTGTGTATGAAAGAGCCCTCAGCAGCAAATCTCATTGACTTCAACAAGGCGTATTTCCAAGTAAACATGTTTAGATTCAGCTTGTTTACTTTCTAGTTTAATAAATGCTGCTAAACATATTGGTACTTCATTAGATGGATGACCTGACCAGGGTTAGGCATATTTACTACTCAGCAGGCAACATGGAGACTAACATTATACATGCAGGGAGGTATCTTGGATAACAGCATACATAAGGGATGCATTGTTGGCAAGATGAGAACAAAACATTAGGATTCCATAACATTGCTTACTGAAGGTCACGTTATTAGATCTTCTGGAAGCAGTTCCAAAAGGATCTGTGCATATATCACAGATGAAAATCCAACACAACACACAATCTAACTTTGGGTTCTGTCTAAAAATGAAACTTGTTCTACAGGTTTGCATGTATTCTTTTCATGCTGGGAGCCTGCAAGGCAGTGGGTTGGTTCAGATACACACAGTCCTGTTGCATGCAAGTAAGTTGGGGCAGCTCCAAGGACATGCCTGCCTTGCCGTCACCAGCAGTCTTGCCGACATGCTCTTGGCATGTCCTTCAATGATGTAAGAGGGGTGTGCATCTGAATTGCCCCTCTAGCAGGGCTCTGAAACACATGGAGAGAGGTGATTCAAGTGAACACCTCTCTCACACGATTAAAGGATGCACAAAGAGTGTGTTGGCATGTCCACCAGTGACATTAGTATGGGCATATTCTCAGCACAGCCTCAACATTCTCGCATGTGCAGTTCATCTGAACTGCCCCAGTGTGGCCACTGACATCTGGAACTCTTTTACCTACTTAACTGCAAATTTAGAAGAATGTTTTCCCCCAAAAAATGCCTTCTGCATGCACAGGTTAACTGTGCTTCAGTTGTAGCAATCAAGCTGCCTTATGCCAAGTTAGACCGTTGGTCCATCTAGCTCAGTATTAGGGAAGTGCACCTCCCAGGCGGGGGGCAGGAAATGGGACTTTTACAAAGAGGCAGCCAGGTCCTACCTGCTTCTCCAGTGAGCCACTGCCTCCCCCTGCCACCCCATCGCAGTGCTGTCAGGCTTAAAACGTAACTTAAAAGCAGGAGCCATGCTGCTGTCCTCTTTTAAATTCCCCGCCGATGGGATGCTGCTCCCAGTTGCCCTTGAGCACCATCCAAACACAAATGGCATCGATGCATGTGCAGACACCATCTGCATGGTCAGCGTGGTGTTGCTGACCATGTAAACGGCATCGGTGCATGCATCGGCACCGTTTGCATGCCAACGCCACATGAGGGCTGCTGGGACCAGCATCCCCTCAGCACAGTGTGGTGTTTCCAAAAGGACTGCAGCATGGCTGGTGCTTTTAAGTTAAGTTTTAAGCATGACAGCACCTCAGTGGGGCAGCAGGGGGCGGCAGTGGCTCACCAGAGGAGCAGGTAGGACCTGCCTGCCTCCTTTTAAAGGTACCTCTCACCGTGCACTGAAATGTTTTGGCTGCAGGAGCTCGAATCGTTTCGGCACCTCTCCAAAGAGGTGCCAAAATGATTCGGGCACATCCCTGCTCAGCACTGTCTAGACTGACTGGCAGTGGCTTCTCCAAGATTTCAGGCAGGAGTCTTTCCCAGTTTCAGGCTGGAGTCTCTTTTACCTGGAGATGCCGGGGAGTGAAACTGGGACCTTCTGTGTGCATGCAGATACACTGCCACTGAGCTATGGCCCATTCCCAAAGTGGGGTCTCCTACAGGAGACAGTGCTCATATGTACCCATCCATCCAAATGGAAGCCAAGGTAAACTCTGCTTAGCAAGGGAGAAATCCATGCTGTTACTGCACTGCTGGCTCTCCACCCCAAATGGTGGTCATTACCAGCAAGTGTAACAATGCAGAATAAAGAAAACAAAATTAATATATGCTGTGCAGTCACAGCTAAAAAAAAGAAAGAAAGAAAAAGAAAAGAACAGATGATAAATTTAAAGAACACTCATTTGCCAAGACTTAAAAGAATCAAAACTATTAAAAAGTATAAAATAACTAACAAGGAATCAAACAAAAGAAAGAAATGGAGGAGCTTAGAAGAAATGCACCATCCACCATCATATCCAACACTCATTTGTAGACTCTTGTGACTTCTACATTTTTTAAAAAAGTATTTTACAAGCTTGACCCAAGAAGTTAGATAACACTGCAGTGACTATCCCCCTCACACTCACCTGTGATATTCAGTGTTAACACGCCTTAATTTCTTCCTATTAGATGTGTACACAAGAGCACCCAGGGATATATCCTTTCATTTCTGATGCTGCTAGATGTTATTCCCCCCTCACACACAGTTATGGATCAGGCCTACTTTGAGGTCATTTACCAATTTGCTCTTTAGGTGGACATTCTTTTTTATCTTACCAGATAAAAATCTGGGTTTGCACTCATTTCATTTTATTAATCTGAATGGCAATGACTTGTCATAAATGAGCATGTTTTGGCAGTTACTGGAGGGTCTATTTCCCCCATGCCTGCAAAATAAGAAAAGCCATTTCCCTGTTCTATTACACAGGATTTTATTAAACCCCTGGTTGACATTTACTGAAACGTTAAAGCATATTTTTGATTATTCACTCGTACACTCATAAGCAGCTTAATTTTGCTCTGCTTTAGCTATGAACTCCGTAAATTCCTTACAATTCATATTAAAATTTAACTTGATGGGCAGTTCGGCCTTTGGCCTCAACCTTGGTTACTTATTTATTTCATTACTTCATAAATTTGCTTCTTCTCGTTGTGCCTGTAATAAAGACAACGTTCAGATGAGCTGATATTTCCCTCTTTTTCCATTTCTTGCAGGCAGTTTCCCCCAGCAAAGTCATCCCAACCAGTTGTCTGGGCAATCAGAACAAAAGAGGAGAGAGCATAAACAGCTGAAAGTTGGGGTGTGGGTGGAACTGCTCCAGGCAGTTCGATTCGAGTTCCAACCAAGCTCAGACTGAACTGCTTAGTCTGAGTACCGGTTCTAACTAACCATCCAGTGATTTGGTTCGTGTCTAGAACCAGGGTTAAACTGGGTCGTACCAGTTTGCCCCTGGTTCTAGTACTTACAAAGGGGAATCTGGTAAGAATTTCCCTATAGAAGCACTCGGGGGACCCTATGGGGTTGAGAAAGGGCAGGCGGAGACTGGCTGGAAAGTTACCTCGTGTGCCACAATGGTGCCAGAGCTTCTCTGGGGCAGTGGTGGGCTGTCAGTGGCTCCACTAGGCCCTTCCGGTGCTCCCTCCACATTAGCAAGGGCTGGAGAGGGCCTGGTTTGGGCCAAGGTGATGGGAGGGAGTGCTGGTGGGGCCTAGGTGAGCCACCACCACTCCTCCACCTTCGCAAAGGAGCCACACCACTAGGAGGGCACATAAGGCAACCTACCACACACCAACCCCCATCCTTTTTTAGCCCTATATGTTTCCCCCAGTACCTGTAATGGGGAATCCTTACCGTATTCCCCTTTGCAAGCACAAGAACTTATTGAATCAGGCTGAAGCAGTTCAATCCAAAATCCAACTGGTTCAAGCTCGAACTGGTCAAACCAGGCCAGTTCAGCTCAAACCCCGTTTGAACTCAATCTGGTTTGCACACTCCTTGCAGAAAGGAGAAATCTTCTCGTTCCAGATTTTACTCCATGGCTGGTCATAGCAGTAGGCAAAATCAGATACATGCCAAGGTCCAGAAGCAACTAAACTAGTGAGGTCACTGAAGTTTGTGATTACTTAGGAATAATGCTCAGGATGATTATGCAGTGAATTAAGCATCATTAATACAAAATGCTGGACTTGCAGTAGCAAGCATGATATATCCCCTTTGCTAAGCAGGGTCCATCCTGGTTTGCATTTGGATGAGTGACTATATGAGAGTGCTGTCCGCTGTAAGATACTCCGTAGGAGATGGCATCATCGGGGATGGGGCCAAAGCTCAGTGGAAGGGCATCTGCTTGCATACAAAAACATCCCAGGTGCAATGCCCTGGCAGCATCTCCAGGTAGGGGCTGGAACGACTCCTGCCTGGAACTTTGGAGAACTCCTGCAAAATAGTGTAGACAATACTGAGCTAGATGGACCAATGGTATGACTCAGTAGGAGGCAGCTTCCTATGTTCTTATGTTTCCTAAGCTCCATGCTTCAGAGGATTCACAATTCATTATCACTGGCCTGTCATCTGCTCCTCTCCCTCTAAAAGGGTCCAATCACGTTCTCTTGTCTGAAGACACCCCAAATCTTGGAACCAGTCTGGCTTCACTCAAACCTAACCTTTCCTCCAATAACTAACTAGCCTTCCCAACTCGGATGAGGAATTTCAGGTGTCAAATGCACACACATACATGGTTCCTCATCCAGCTAAGGATGTGTACAGATAAATTCATTTCGATGTGCGTCTGACCCTTAGCCGGATCAGAATGTGGATGTTTCTGCTCTCAGAATTTGCTGTTTGCAGGGATCCCCACGCCTACCACAAAGCACCCTGCAAATAATAGTTAGCACCTACAAAGAAGAAAACAAAGTATCACATCTCTCTGAATTAACCTCTCAGCACTGGGTGACTCTCACCTGCCACAGGCAAAGGCTGATGGGATTAGGTCAGCCTCATTAAATGTGGATAATCTGATAATAAGCACTCTGCTTCCCTCCCCGCCATAACAACCTGCATTATACATTCTTCATAAAGAGGATGTATTCTAGCAGTTGCATTTAATCTGCTTCAGACTTCGCATTAGTGGAGGAAAAAAATATATATTCTGTTTCCCTCATTGGCTAATAGGATTATTTTAAAATGTCTTAAATACAATCCCAAAGCCTGTTATTTTAATGATTTCATTTTTAAAAATAATTATTCTTGTTCTCTGCATCAGGAATGGATTCTGAGGCCCTGGGTGCTGTTCAGGCACACCAAATCAGACACCAGTTAGTCAAAAGAGTGGTTTGCCCCACAATAAAATGATTCTGAGTTGTGAGTTCTGAGGTTTTCACCATAATCAACAGTAAAAAGAAAAATGACAGAGATGCCCTGAGAGTTCGTGAGTAGAAAATAATTGGCTAGTGGGGATTAGGGTTAGGCTTCTTATCCTGTTCCTTCCAGTTGCATCCCTCTCCCTCACCTCATCCCACTACCACATTAAAGACAGGTGTGTGCGCCTGGTTCCCTAATGTCGGCTCACAAGACCAGGGGCGTGTTGGAGCTAGGACCCTGGCAGCATCTGCTCTCAGCTGCAATGTCTCATAGTGACCACTGGGGGGAGGGGGGTTAGGGTCATGGATAAAAGTGTTGGACTACTCCCCTCTTTGTTCTTCCAGTGTTTATCTCCATTTTGTCTCTCCAGAGATGGCTGCTTGTTTTGGCCTCTCTTTTCAGCCATGAGCTACAGCTGAAATTAAGATGCAGGCTTTTTCACATGTGTTTGTAACCTTTCCTTTAAATAAATCCTTGTAGTTCTTCAATACTAAAAAATGGTCTCCAGAAAACTTGCTTGGCTGAATTCTCCCCAAAATGGCTTTGCTCCACTAATGGACTTCCATTCTTCTCCTACTGGGCGAGGCAAGGAAGGGAAAGGCAGCCAGGGTGGGGCAAGAAGAGTGGGCACAAGCGGCAGCCACAACTTGTCCAACCCTAGTAGGTGGGCCAAATTTGGGCAGCCGTGCTCCCGGGGTGGGGTAGAAGCTCCCAATTGTTGCCCTGCTCAAGAGAGACCAAGTCTCAAGATGCTAGAAGACAGGTGCATGATCTTTATCAGGGAAGAAGGAGCACTCAGGGTAGGAGAGATGGGCACACTCCCAATCAGCAGTCATAAGAACTCCAAAATCAAGGCAGGAAGATAGGAGAGTGATTATATGGGAGGTAGGAGCAGACATTGTTTTTCTCCAAACTCAAAAGGGGAGAGAATTTGGGTAGGGCACACCCATCCGACCCCCACATACGCTCCCATCCTTCTACTTTGATTCTAGAGTTCTTTTTGTGACTGCCAATTGGGAACACAAAAAACTCTCCTATGAATAGGACTAATATGAATGTGACAAAGCCTGGCTGGGTGCTCCTCCTGCCCTGATGAGGATCATGTGAACAAGCCTAATATATTTTAGGAACATAGGCCGCTGCCTTATACTGAGTCTGACCATTGGCCCATCTAGCTCAGTATTGTCACTAGACTGACTGCCAGAGACTCTCCAAGTCTACAGCAGGAGTCTCTCTCAGCCCTATCTTGGAGATGCCAGGGAAGGAACTTGGACCTTCTGCATGCATGCAAGCAAGCAAGCAAGCAGGCAGGCAAATGTTCTTCCCAGAGTGGCCCTTTACCCTAAGGGGAATATTTTACAGTGCTCACACATGTAGTCTCCCATTCAAATGCAAACCAAGAAGGACCCTGATTAGCAACGGGGACAATTCATGCTGCTTACCACTAGACCAGCTCTCCTCCCATCGTATGGAGAAGCTGGGCTTTTAATGGAAGCCCAATGAATTTAAGCCCAAAGGGCCTTCTTTAGGAGCCATGATGTTACTTAAATATGCAAGAAATCTCTGGTGAAAAAGACATTTTCCCAAATGCTTGCAGGTCTATAGACCAGAGAGGGCTTGGTCAGGGTGATGACAGAATGTTGGCAGAAAACAATTTGGAAGCACAGATGGACAGCCTAATGCTAACCCCTGCTAACTTGGCAAAGAAGCACTTTTTTAACATTGTGATTCTCTTTTATTTAGCAGGGGGAGAGTAACAGGCCCTCTCCACCCCCAGCACAGTACCTCCAGTGACTGTTGCTGGTGTCTGTCTTATGTTTCTTTTTAGACTGTGAGCCCTTTGGGGACAGGGATCCATCTTATCCATTTATTATTTCTCTGTGTAAACTACCCTGAGCCATTTTTGGAAGGGCAGTATAGAAATCAAATGAAGAAGAAGAAGAAGAAGATGATGATAATGGTTCGTCTCAGCATCCAGTTCTCCTGCCTGAGACAATGCAGATTGAGCGGTTTGAGACGGCAAGGAAAATCCACATGATTAACCTTAAAAAAAACTACAAGCAGCAACATTTCTAGTGTTATGAAACCCTTGCTTGGAGGGCCACACCTTTACAAGCAGGGAAGAGCTTCTAAAGCTGTAATCCTGTGCACACTTACCTGGTAATGCATACCTTACCAGCTCTTTGATACTTTGATAGCTCTTTGATACTTACTGCTGGGTAGGTTTCGATGGGAGAGGTTTAGAAATCTACTCCCAGATTACGCATTCTTGTGCCAATTGCACAAGCTCTCTGCTCAGTGAATGAGTTTATCATTTTTCTACATTATTCCACTTGCTTTCATTGCTGCCTGCAGATGAGTCTGATCTTTACAGAGGATAATGACAGAAAATTGCAGTGTAATAAGGTAATGGGATTTATTTATAGAATTTGCGTCCTATTCACGCCCACTGGATGGATGTATAAAAACACGCACATACACAAACACATGCATAAACATTCTTTTCTCTTTTTTCCTCCCATTTGCACATTATTATATGTGCTAGAGTGGATGGTTGAGAAGCACCATTTGAGAAATCTGGAAATGGGCCCGAAACTGGGACATCACCATATCATTTTACAGGTAATAACACTCATTGAGCAGTGGCATCATTTGTATATCAATTTTGTAGCCCAAAGAATTTCAGTGCACTTTCAAAATTGCATCTGAAACACCCAGCCATTGTATGTAGTTGTCTGGTTCGAGAAGGAGAGCTGTGATAGCGAATGTGATGCTGTGCAGTGTGGGAGCAGGGTTGGAACTTATACTTTTCAACATAGTGGCTATCAGTGTACCATGGGCCTTGCAGAACTGCCCATGATGTTCTCACACACACAGCAATGATGCTGTGCAAGAGGGCCATACCAGAACTAATAGGAGAAGAGATGGTCTTGAGGTAGCAAGCCTGAATTGTCCCCTTTGCTAAACATGGTCCGCCTTGGTTTGCATTTGAATGGGGGACTAATTGTCTAAGGGAGCCTAGCCCGCATTTGGGTGATCATGTTCTGTAATGGGAGCCGCACAGCTCCCAGCAGCTAACTGCCATAAATACCCCTCCCCTTAGACGAGGGCTCTGTTAACCTCGTCTTTTTCCTTGTGTGTTGCCTCCTGGGCTTGGGGGTCTCTCCAGCATGCCCCACGCATTTGCACAGGGCATCCTGGAACTTCTAGGGGCCGTGCTGCCCCCGATCCCCAAAGCCCTCGCCGGCTCCGTGACGGAGCTGGCTGTTGTGTGGGCAGCTGATCTGGCCGCCCAGGGCTGCCTTCCAATCGTCTGCGGTCTCCCCACAAACCCCCTTACGGCTCTTCTCGCTGATCGTGAGAATCACCTCTATATGTATGAGCAGCACTGTAAGATATTCCCCTTGGGGGATGGGGCTGCCCTGGTTAGAGTACCTGTGTACAGAAGGTTCCAGGTTCCCTCCCTGGCATCTCCAAAATAGGGCTGAGAAGGACTCCTGACTTTAACCCTGGAGAAGCTGCTGCCAGGTTGTGTAGACAGTACTGAGCTGGATGGACCAATGATCTGATGGTGGGCAACCCATTAGGCTTTCCATCTGTGCTTCCAAATTGTTTGTTCGTCAACTTGCTGCCATCCTGCCCCAGTCCCCTCTGCTCCAAAGACTTCTCAAGTCTCCAGTCACAGGAGCTGGATCTCTCTATAGGATGCAGTCCAGAGGACAAGGCATCCATGCACCTCCCTTTGCTAAGCAGGATCTGCCCTGGTTTGCATTTAAATGAGAGACTACATGTGAGCACTGTAAGAGACGTCCCTTAGGGGATGGAGCTGCTCTGGCAAGAACATCTGCTTGCTTGCATGCAGAAGGTTACAAGTTCCCTCCCTGGCATTTCCAGATAGGGCTGAGAGAGACTCCTGACTGCAACATTGGAGAAGCCACCACTGACAATCTGTGTAGGCAATACTGAGCAGGATGGCTCAACGGTCTGACATTATATGGCAGCTTCCTATGTTCCTATGTTCTTCACAGGCAAAGCCTTCTGAGTTGAACCCAGAGGACATTTTCTCAGCAAAATTTCTCTATCCCATTGCTTCCAGCAATGAACCATGTGAACATTCTTAAATATTTGAAATCAGACCTCAGGAAACAATCTCCAAAAATATCAGTGGAAGAGTTTGGTACCATGTATTACAGCTTTTATTATTTTTGATTATTTATTATTATTGCTCCCTACTCCAGCAGCATTTTAAACACAGGGATTAAAACACAAGCCAAGAACATAACAGAACAGTTAATCAAATGCTAAATAAAATAAAACAGCTCCGGCTGGGGAACAAAGAGCCTTTGTAATATAATGAAGCCGAAATTGTTAGAACCAAGTGCTATGATGATGAAAGAGAGAGAAAATGCTGTCAGAACCATGAAGCTCAGCTAGTTCTAGAGCTTGGTGAAGAAGCTCCCAGATATGTGGGGAGGCTTCCAGGCCCCACCATCTTAGGACACACCCAGTGATAGGTTTAGATTTTCCAGTTTTTTGGGAAATCATATTACCCAAGCTTATTCCAAATCAAACTGGGTGGTGGTCAAGGAGATGCTGGCTTTCACATCACTACTAGTAATACTGGCTGTCAAAAAAAAAAAAAAAATCCCAACAAGTAAACTTCAAGAACTATCAAAATGTGAAACTGCCTTTTTCATGTTCAACAGATCACCAAATTAACACTAGCGACCCATTCGTAATAATTATTATGAGGAATCACAGCTCTCTCTTGCAGAAGATGTATGGTGTTCATCTTCTACTTTGGAAAGAACCAATCTCTTGTTTATAGTCTCCAGAATGAATTCTTAAAAAATTTCAGGAATGCACTTTATTATTTATTTATTTATTTATTTATTTATTACATTTATAAACTGCCCCAACCAAAGGCTCTGGGCAGTGTACAACAACTTTAAAAAGACATAAAACAAACAATTGAAAACACAGTGCTAAAAACAATATAAAAACAATTAAAATCATTTAAAACCAATTAGAATACTTTAAAAAACACTTTACAAATTTTGGAAGTCCAGGCCAAAGAAACAGGTTTTTAGGGCTCTCTTAAAGGCTGACAACAAGCCTAACCTGCGGATATCTGCCGGGAGTGCATTCCATAGACTAGGAGCAGCTACAGAAAAGGCCCGGTTCCGAGTCGGCACCAGATGTATCGGTGATAACTAGAGATGGACCTCTCCAGATGACCTCAACGAGCGATGGGGATCATACCAAAGAAGGCGCTCTCTAAGGTAGCCTAGAACCAAGCCATTCAGAGCTTTAAAGGTAATAACCAGCACTTTGTATTTCGCCCGGAAACATATCGGCAGCCAGTGCAGCTGTTTAAAGACAGGCATAATATGGTCTCTCCGTGTTACCCCAGAGACCAATCTGCCTGTCACATATTGAAGTACCTGAAGTTTCCGAACTACATACAAAGGCAGCCTCATGTAGAGTGCATTGCAGTACTCAAGCCTGGAGGTTACCAGCTGATGCACCACTGTTTTGAGATCGTTCTCTTCAAGGAATAGACGCAGCTGTTGAATCAGCCGAAGCTGATTGAAAGCGCTCCTGGCCATAGCCTCCACCTGAGATACCAGGGTGAGGCCTGGATCCAAGAGCACTCCCAAGCTGCGTACCTGTTCCTTCTGGGGGAGTGTAACCCCATCCAGCACAGGAAAATCCCTCACAATGAGCACCTCTGTCTTGCTTGGATTCAATTTCAATTTGTTATCCCTCATCCAGCCCATTACTGCCTGTAGGCAGGTATTTAGGGAGTGAATGCCATTTCCCGATGATGATGATGATGATGATGATGATGATGATGATGATGATAAGGAGAAATAGATTTGGATGTCATCAGCATACTGATAATACCCTGCACCAAATCTCCTGATGACCTCACCCAGCAGTTTCATGTAAATATTAAAAAGCATTGGTGACAGAATGGAGCCCTGAGGGAGCCCATATGATAGCTCCGGTTTTAAAGAGGAACTGTCACCAAGCTCCACCATCTGGAATCTGCCTGAGAGATAGGAGTGGAACCACTGCAAGGCAGTGCCTCCTATTCCCAATTCCCCCAGGTGATCCAGAAGGATACCATGGTCGATGGTATTGACTGCCACCAAGAGATCCAAAAGAACCAACAAAGTTACACTCCTTCTGTCAGTTCCCCAGTAAAGGTCATCCATCAGGCCGACCAAGGCAGACTCAACCCCATAGCCCGCTCTAAAGCCAGTTTGAAATGGGTCTAGAGAATTGGTTTCCTCCGAAACCGCCTGGAGCTGGTTAGCCACCACTCTTTCAATCACCTTGCCCAACCATGGGAGATTGGAGATTGGCCTATAACTATCCATCAGTGAGGGATCTAGGGAAGGCTTCTTAAGAAGTAGTCTAATCATTGCCTCCTTCAAACAAGGAGGCATCCTACCGTCCCTCAGTGATGAGTTAATGATATTAACTAGGCCATCTCCAACAATATCCCTGCTAGACAGAAGCAGCCAAGTTGGGCAAGGATCCAGAGAACAAGTGGTAGGCCACACCGCCCCCAGCAGCTCGTCCACATCATCAAGTATTACAGATTGAAACTGATCCAATCTAATACTGCAAGTGGGATTGCTGGACACCACCTTAATAGACTCTGCAGAAACAGTGGAGTCCAAGTCAGCCCAGATACAAGAGATTTTGTCTTCAAAGAGCCCTTTAGATTCTCCTTTAGATTCTCTTTATTTCAAGTAGCTTTTTGTGCTACCCAGCCAATAAAGAACATAAGACACACAGGTCAGCAGGTCAGGTGGATGAGTGAAAAACAAAGTTCTCCTTTCTCAAGCTGTTGGTGGTCTCTTCAAGAGCTGATGGTGTGAACTCTCTGGCCCAGGCTTCTCCTTTCTCAGATTCCCTCTGGACAGATAACATAGTTTTGATAGCATATTGAAGAACAATTACATTTTTCTACTATATCTTTACCGAAATCATTTTATTGGCTTTTAAAGTAATGGAGGGAAAGCTACTTCAGAGTAGGAACATGCAAAATCTCCGTGAGAAATTTCACTTATAAATACTTGTTTGCTTTCCCTTCCAATTATTGGCCGTTTCTCCTTGGGAACGACTCTGAAATTCGCCTCCAATTTCATTTTGTATGAAATTTTGGTGGCGGCCATATGGATGTGCAGAAACTAAGTAAGAAATGTCTCTTTTCTTTAAAAACTTCATCTTCCATTGAAAGGCTCAAATGTTCCTTCCTGAGAGGAACCCTCAAATTTAAATGTCACTCCCCCCCACACACAATTTCATTACCAGCTCTATTGAAAGATATATACAACAGATTAGTAGCAGTAAACAGCCTTCAGCAATGTGTAACAATAGAGGCAATGAGGATTACATAGTCACCAGCAGTCTTGGAAACTTGTTGGTTTTGGACTACAACTCCCATCTTCCTAGGCCTTCAGCCATTGTGGCTGGGGATGATGGGAGTTGTAGTTCAAAACCAACAAATTATCTAAGACTGGTTAACATTTCTCTCTTTTCATCCATGAACTCTTGGAGGGAATGGTCTTACTCTGAATGTGCCTTTCTTTTTATAGGAATGGTGGGAGGAATCCACATTAATTATAATATATTCATTGTATCTTTTTTACAATCTTGTTTTTAAATTTTGCTGTAAACCACCTTGGGATTGTTTTAATGAAAGGTGGTATATAAATTTAATAAGAAAGAAAGAAAGAAAGAAAGAAAGAAAGAAAGAAAGAAAGAAAGAAAGAAAGACTGGGGTACCACAATTTGGAACAGTTAAATCAGGGGTTCCCAACCTGTGGAACTCTAGATGTTGCTGAACTACAACTCCCATAATCCCCACCCACAGTAAATTATGACTGGGAATTATGGGAGTTGTAGTTCAGCAACATCTGGAATACCACATGTTGGGAACTCCTGAATTAACACAGAGGTCACCCACACAATCAAAGTATTCACAATCTGTGTTCTACCCATGTTTGGGAGCTGTGTGGAAGCAAAGTAAGAGGGAAACCTGGGTAGAAGTGATTATGTAGAAGCAAAGTAAAAGCTACCCAGGTTTTCCTCCTACCTTGCTTCCACACAATCAAAAATTGGGAGCACATACAGCTCCAGACCTTGGTATAACACATTTTCTGATTGTGTGAATGACCTCAAGGTCACTGTGTCCATTGAGATAGTCATGGAAGCTCCAAGCAAATATGGAATGAATGTTTGTCACAAAATAATTCTCTGAAGATGCTCTGAAGATGAACAGACAACTGTCTCCAGCATTCTTAATTCTGCAGGAAAAAAGGAGCATTTTAAGTTTCCAGTCCAACATTCAGAAAAAGTAGTCGATGTCTCAGGTAGGGGTGAAGAAGAAGAAGGAATTAACTTTACGGAGGTAGGGAGAAAATGAGCAGATTTCATTGGCTGGCTGGCTGACTTTGAAAACAGGGAACAATAGCCAACCAGAAGAAATTACAAGAGGCAGCTTCTTTTGGTATAGCTAGACTATCCACCAGAGGAGTACAAATTGTAATTCTTTAAAAATAAAAAAATAAAAAAGCAAGTTGGCAAACCTGCCTTTGCTGATCTCTGTAGCGGTAGGCATTTTCCCTCTGCAAATTTCCTTTTCCTTGTACCCCTCTTCCACTAATTAATTGAAGAATCAATAGTATATAAGCGCTAATCTCCGAGCTCTCTCCTCTGGAAATGCCCACACGGCGAGAGTGCAAAGCAGGGTGGTTGGATGGAGAGGGTCCGCTTGGCTTGCAGACTCCCTCTCTCCCTCCAAATTTAGTTGTGATCTATATTCAAATGACAGTTTAATGAGCCTTTTCCTATTTCCAGAAACCTTATCACATCATTAAAGCGTAGAAATGAATAATACATCTAGCAGTTGGATTAAGCTGAACTCCAGACCTGATGCATCTTCAAAAGGATTGAAGAGAAAATTGAAGGAGGAAGGAAGGAATGGAAGAAGGTTTCGGGGCATAGCAGAGAGGCTGTGGCAGTTGTTTAATCAAACCACAGAGATGTCTGCACTCTACAGAGGCTTCTGGTTATTTTGATGTATATTTGGTGTTGGAGGACAAGGAGGAGGGGCTTTAGCTCTGTAGTAGAGCATGTGCTTTGCAAGAAGAAGAAGGAGGAGGAGGAGGTCGTCCCAGGTTCAGTCCCCAGAATCCCCCTGTCTGAAAGTGTGAAGAGCCACTGCTAGGCAGTGTAGACAATATTGAGCTAGATGGACCAATGGCTGACCTAATACAAGGCAGCTTCAGATGCAGGGATGCAGACAGCGGGAAAGTTTGAGGAGCAAGTTCTCACTTATTTTTGTTTTCCTGAGAAGAGGAAGGACACTTTTAGAATGGAGAAAAATTGCACTGAATTTTGAAATTGCAGTGCCATCACCTATTGCAGTTCCATCACCTATTTTCCATCATCTATTGTAGGATCCTATTGCATCACCTATTGCATCACATCTTCTTTGCTATGAACCACACCGCCCATTGAGATCATCTGGAGAGGTTTGTCTGCAGTTGCTACCAGCTTGTCTGGTGGCTACTCAGGGATGGGCCTTCTCCATTGCTGCCCCGAGGTTTTGGAACACATTTCCTGCTAAAATAAGAACTTCCCTATCTCTTACAACTTTTTAAAAGGCAGTTAAGGTGCATATGTTCACCCAGGCTTTTGATTAGATACTGTTTTAATTGTGTTTTAATTGTGTTTTAATAGTTTTAACTATTTAAATCTTAATTGTTAAAATGCTTTAATTTTTTTATTGGTTGTTTTTATTTGCTTGTAAACCACCCAGAGAACTTGCATTTTAGGTGGTATAAAAGTGTGTTAAATAAAATAATAAATAAATAAATGTTTCATTGAAGTTTATCAGAGGTTCCTCAATAGGAAAATCAGTACAGGCTGTCCTCGAATTAAAGACATTTGACTTACGACAAACACCACTTTAAATGTTTTCGAATCTCCACCACTTTTCAAGTACTGCAAAGACGTTTCCATTTTCAGCACTTTGAGACTCCACCCAGCAGCCATGCAACCTACCTCTGAGGAGATACTAGACCACATGCTCTTCATCCCTGCCCTTCTTCCTTCCCCATCTAATCCATGCTCTTTCCTCTGCAATGCTCCTGCTCCTCTTCACTGTTCAGTTCTTAGGCACAAAGCTTTGTTTGTAGGGGAGAGGGTGAGTTCTCTCCGACAAGTTCCCCAGTTCTTGTTTGTTTATTTATTATTTTATTTATTTATTTGATTTCTATACCGCCCTTCCAAAAATGGCTCAGGGCAGTTGACACAGAGAAAAAATGAATAAGATGGAACCCTGTCCCTAAAGGGCTCACAATCTAAAAAGAAACATAAGATAGACACCAGCAACAGTCACTGGAGGTCCTGTGCTGGGGGTGGAGAGGGCCAGTTACTCTCCCCCTGCTAAATAAAGAGAATCACCACATTAAAAGGTGCCTCTTTGCCAACTTAGCAGGGTTTAGCAGGTGCTAAGGAGAGAGAGTGCAATAAAGCGAGGAAACAGTGGTCCTTCTCTGCTCTCCCACTGCCCACTTGTCAGAGTCCCGCCAGAACTGACATGCAGAACTTACCGCTCCCCTGGGAAGATGTGGCAACAGAGCCTCCTCTGTTCATAGGCCTCCCCAAAGAGCTGCGACCAGCATGGGCAGCACCTGATGGGCATGAGTGGAGAACATGATAGACCCCAACAGCCAAACAAGGGTGGCCACACTGCGGTTGAGCAGCTGAACACCACCGCTGCCACCCTGCAGACCCGGGTGGAGGGGTGGGGCTCCCAGACCCAGAAGAAAAAGACGAGAAGTACCCTTGGGGTGAGACTTTCAGGGGCAGGGCTGATGTAGCAAACCTGCTCAGGGTTATTTAGGGGAGGGCAGGCCTGTGATGTAGGTGTCTCTCCCCAGAGCTGGGAAGTTTGAGATCCTCTGAGGAGAGGCTCAATAAAGCTGCCAGTCTAGACAATTCTCAGATGTTTCTGAGAAACATCTCAGAAATTTCAGGAAACCTCAAATTTGATTTGAATTCCATTTTAAAAAAACAAATCAGTGCCACAACATCAACAACAAATAGTGGTTCTGCAACAGACAAGTCATTGTGGAATGGTAGGTATCATAAAAGAAATAAATGGGGAAACCCCAGATCTTAACAGTTGAAAGAGTTCCCTTTGATTTGCCCCAGGGTATTTTAAATGGCCTCACCTATTAACAGAACCTCTTGATGCCCGTGTCACCTGGGTCCTGTAGGCATCAGATGTTTTGTAGGCCTCGGCCCATATAAATAATCATGAGTTCCTTTGAAATTCAAAACACACATTGTTTTTATCCCTCTTTGAAATGGGGTTCATCATTCTGGTTTTGAGTTTCCTGGGTGTGAGAGAAGCTAATCTCCAGGCATCTTTTTAATTAGCATGAAGACAATGTGTTTTCCACCCCTGCCTCCCTCACTTCAGCTTGCACAAAAAAGAAGAGAAAGGCTTTTAAAATACAATGAACCACCTCTAGGTTACAGCTGGTTCCAAATATATATGTAGAATGTGCATATATATATATATATATATATATATATATATATATATATATACACACACACACAAACTGCACAAACAACAGAAGTAGGCATTTAATTAGATTAGCCTGAGATGTTTTTAATTTTTTGCTCATTTACTTATTTCAAGGTATACCCTACCTTCTCTCATAAGCTTAAAGTGGTTTCGATTTTAAAAGTAAATCCTCCCTCTTTGAAAAATCAGCAAATTATTCAGTCATGCAAATCCCACACACTCACCCTCTATCCAACCGGAAGCCCAGAAGCAGCCTCCAAAGCATATTATTTAGCTCCTGGCAATTCTACCTATCAAGGGGAAAGTGCAAGAAAATGTCAGCTATCCAAAAGTCTCCTGCTCCATCCAATGACTCTCTCCTTTCTCCCTTGCTGCCCCAATGCTTGGCATTGCCTCCTCAAACTCCTGCATTATTCCTCCTATCCTCTTCCTTCAGATTCAACTTTTGCATGAAGGCTAGTCCATGCCTGCTGCTGGAACTAAACCCAAGTACATGTAACTTAAATTGATGATCGATTGATTAAGTGCCGTCAAGTTGGTGTCAACTCTTAGTGACCATATAGATAGATTCTCTCCAGATCCAGAATGATCTGTCTTCAACTTGGCCTTTAAGGTCTCTCAGTGGTGCATTCATTGCTGTCGTAATTGTGTCCATCCACTTTGCTGCTGGTCGTCCTCTTCTTCTCTTTCCTTCAACTTTCCTCAGCATTCTGGACTTCTCAAGGGAGCTGGTTCTTTGCATAATGTGTCCAAAGTATGATAGTTTGAGCCTGGTCATTTGTGCCTCAAGTGAAAATTCTGGATTGATTTGTTCTATCATCCATTTGTTTGTTTTCCTGGCTGTCCATGGGATCCTCAAACGCCTTCTCTAGCACCAAAGTTCAAAAGCATCAATGCTTTTTCTATCTTGCTTCTTCAAAGTCCAGCTTTCACATCCATAGAGTGTCACGGGGAAAACCATTGTCTGAGCAATTCTAATCTTTGTAGGTGAAGATGTAACTTAACTTGTAACTTGTATGTAACTTAACTTGTAATTTGTATGTAACTTAAATAGTCACATATTATTCCCTGTTTAGAACTGCACCGACTTCCCCAATGTAGATCAGGGATTCTCAGTGTTGGGTCCCCTGGTGTTATTTGACTTTAACCCCCATAATCCCCAACCCAGTGGCCTTTGGTTGGGGATTATGGGAGTTGAAGTCCAACTATATCTGGGGACCCAATGTTGAGAACCCCTGATGTAGACAATAGTGAGCTAGATGGACCAAGGGTCTGATACTGTTTAAGGCAGCTTCCTATGCTCCTATTGTTCTCTAAGTGGGATGGGGCAATTGAATCAAAAATGCTCTCTCAAGTTAACACTCTCTGCAAGTCAAATATTAAAAGCCAATTTCATTAACTAATATAAATATGCTTAATATGATGGCATTAGATTTGATGGATTTAATGTAATTTTTCCCTAATTGACACTGCTACTGACATTGCTTGGTTGGGTAGATTTGAGCATTTCTTTGGATTTTGTGGGATCTCGTTCTAGATACCTCTCTTCTGATTAGGGCTGTGAAATGTCTTAGTAGCCCCCTTTCCCCATCCAATTTATAAAGATAGAACATTCTCCATGAAAACTTGCTAGCTAGTTTTCATCCTGAGCCGTTTGACAGCCAGAAGAACATTTTCATCCCAAGCCTTTTGACAGTCAGAACAGTGTGTCTTATATATAAGTTTGCCAAATGTTTCGGTTATGTCAGAATGCATACATTTTCCTATGCAAACTGCCTTTCTCTGAAACACTTTTAAATCTATGGAATGAAAATGCAGTTAGCAGATGCTGGCATAAAAAATTGGGCATTTTAATTCTTAAATGGTGCTTGAAATGATGCTTGAAATGATGATGCCCGCCCACCCCCCCATCTTTCTGATTAGAAAACAGTAACTTTTAAAACATTTTGCAGAAGGTTGAATTTTAATCCTGTGCATGTTAATGAGTCTGTCAATTTCAGCTCTCGCTAAAAAAACTGGGGTTTTTTTAGGACTTAAATTATCACACTGCCATTCGAAGTCCTGGAGCAGATGCTACTGAGTAGCACCACTTCAGAGACAAAAGGACTGAGGTCCACTTCTCAGTTGTAAGCTATGGACATGTTACACATTCACCATGAGATTATTCTGCATTGTACATTTTGTATGATGAACAGATCATTTGAATTGCACCCTTGGGTGGCAGGCATAGTTAGCAAGTTGTGGGCGGGGGGACGGGACACACAGGGGACTGACAATTACAGTTTGCCCTAAGCTGGAAATCCAGCAGCTCTCACCACATAAATATTGTTGAAACAAAATATTCACCATGGATCAACCAGCTCCGAGAACCTAAGTCAGACTGGATTTCCTCAGAAGCCCTGACTACATGCTGGGACTAGAAGAGGAGACCTGGTCTTGTGGTAGCAAACATGACTTGTCCCCTTAGCTAAGCAGGGTCTGCCCTGGTTGCATATGAATGGGAGACTAGAAGTGTGAGCACTGTAAGATATTCCCCTCAGGGGATGGAGCCACTCTGGGAAGAGCATCTAAGTTCCAAGTTCCCTCCCTGGCAGCATCTCCAAGATAAGGCTGAGAGAGATTCCTGCCTGCAACCTTGGAGAAGCCGCTACCAGTCTGTGCAGACAATACTGAGCCAGATGGACCAATATTCTGATTCAGTATAAGGCGGCTTCCTATGTGTTTGGGACATTCCTCTGCAAAAGTAGAAAGATTTGACTGATGTTATGGAGCTTTAATGCTGCTCCCAGGGGAACTTCAGACTTCTAAACAAGCCCCAATGCTGTTCTAAAACAATGTTTCCAATGGTTCTACATGTGATCACTGTAAGATACCTTTAGGGGATGGGGCCCCTCTGGGAAGAGCACCTGCATGCTTGTTGTAAAGTGTCCAGAGGCGGATGTTTGGGGTGGTGTCCAAATATGATAGATAGATAGATAGATAGATAGATAGATAGATAGATAGATAGATAGATAGATAGATAGGATGTGTGAATGCAGAAGATTGCAAGTTCCCTCCCTACCATCTCCAGATAGGGCTGAGAGACATTCCTGCCTGCAACCTTGGAGAAGCTGTTGCCAGTCTGTGTAGACAATTCTGAGCTAGATGGACCAATGGTCTGACTCAGTAGAAGGCAGCTTCCTATGTTCCTATGAACTACAAGAGCTGGTGCAGTCACATGAAAAACAATATGACCTCCTGGTTGTTGGAATTAGCTCTGAGTGCAACTGAGAACCTTGGTGCATTTGAGCAGTTTGTGTTTCCAGTAACCCAGGGCTTCTCAAACTTGGGTCCCCAGACAACTCTCATCATCTCCAGCCACAATAAGCAAAGGCTGGGATGATGGGTGTCATCGTCCAACAACATTTGGGGACCTAAGTTTGAGAACCCCTGCCATAAATAATCAATATTTTCACCATCTCCTCCCAAACCCATCCAAAGATGCTACAACTCTGACATCCAGTAAATGGCTTAGAGAGAAGCATGGCGAAGCTGCCAAGCTAATCCAAAACATAGCCCTGGCACTGGCTTCGGGCACAGCTAATCTGCCTGCCTGCACAGCCAGAGGTAGAGTAACACACAGACAGCTGTCCATGTTAGAATGGAGGGAAGAGGAATGAAAGATAAGTAGCAAAGAGATGATGATGACCGGCAAGAGATACTGTCCAAAGCCAGGCTGACAGGCAGGAAAATTCCTGTTCAGATGTAAAAACATGGGAAAAGATTAGGCAGTTACATGTCCTCAAAGGGAATGGTGCAGAAACCCAGAAAAACAATATTGATAACTGCCAATTCTTCCCCTTCATATTTTGACATAAAACTGAAGGCAAACAATCCTACAGTTCTTTAGCTGATCCCCACTGTGTTTACTCAGAATGAAGCCTCATTGATTTCAGTTGGATTTATTTCAAAGTATGTACAGTTAGGGGTTACAGTCTTCGTCTTTGGCATCCAGTTGCTGGACTCTGACTCTCTCTTTCTCTCTCTCTCTCTCTCTCTCTCTCTCTCCCTCTCCCTCTCCCTCTCCCAGAGCCAGAAATGTTGTGTTATGGATGCATAAATGGAGGACCTGTGGGTACTGACAGACTCACGGTAGCCCACAGAGATGTCAGCTTTACAGAAATCTGAAGGGGGAAAACCTACACACACACACACACACACGCACACACACACACACACACACCAAACTTCCCCAGTGTAACTCAATGGAGTGGAATGTCTGCAAATTCAGAGGGCACTTAGCAGAAGAACAGGTGGGTGGAGCTAATGGAATTGAGTGGTGAGGAGGGGAGAAGGAGGGCTTGAACAAAGAGAGCAAGAAATTTCACAGCTTGAAGAGTACTCCCTCAAGAGAGTCACAACCCTTTCTCCTTCTAAAGATGAAGGCCATGTAACCACGGCTCCAATGGACCCATGGTTCCACACCCTACCACACTCTCCTGTCCAAGTTCAGACATAACGGAAAGCAGGTGCCCTACACTCAGGGAGACTGCGGAGAGGAGGGGGAACTGAATGTGTGGGTTTCCTTCTTGCATGAAAGACAGCCCACACAGCCAATCATGACTGAAGAGAATGAGGAGCTTCCTCCCTCAACTCCAGTTACAGTGATTACAGCCTCCAGTTCTGCATTCACACATAATGCTGGAGAACTGAAACCTCAGGTTGGAGTGATGAAACTCACTATAACATAAGGGTTCCAAGTGGAGTTGGGAGAGTGAAGCCTCAGGTCACTCTTCATGAGGAACTGGAGTTTGAATGGGGTGTTCTCCATTTGCATGTACAAGTTTGGCAGCCTCTGGCCACTTCAACTCCAGTTTCATGTTACATGCGAATGTGGCTGAAATGTGTCTAAAACTTCTTCGCTTTCTCACCAGTCTTTTCACACCTAAGTGTTTCTGAGGGGAAAGGGCTTTGACACATTTAAGATCTTGATGTGTGTGTGTTGGCGGTGGGGGGTAACCACCCTAAAAGAGCATAAAAACTACTGTA
Source organism: Hemicordylus capensis (assembly GCF_027244095.1). Lineage (NCBI taxonomy): Eukaryota > Metazoa > Chordata > Lepidosauria > Squamata > Cordylidae > Hemicordylus > Hemicordylus capensis. The sequence continues at coordinate 21,672,527 of NC_069664.1, read as the reverse complement.
TATGTGTGAATGCATCTGAGAAATGGCAGAGGGGAGTTGTGGACTGAATCTGTTAATGTGCTGATCACTGTATGTTTGCACACATGCACATTCACACAATGAACTGACAACATTCACCATTTTTTCACCACAAGAGATATATTGCAACATGTTGCCATGATTCCATATTTGTATATATTAAACTTTGTTTTTAGATAATGCTCTGATGTGTTGCAGGAGGAATCTCCCAAGAAGAGGTATCCCCCTTATCTTTCCCACAGAAAGGAAATCCTCTTCTATGATGGTGCTTTTATTTACAAAGATTTTAATTTTTGTTAATCTGCTAACCAACTAACTAACAGGGGCACTTTTTTTGGTCAATCAAAATGCTTAGTTAATTGATTAGCCAAACAAATTAATTGACTGAACACTGTAGCCCTAATAATAATGATTGATTTCCGATGGCAACAACCAAATCCTCCCCGTACAATCCATCAGTTCCTCATGGCGTTCCACCTAGCAAGGAACAGAAAACAGTGCCTATGGAATGGGTGTGAAATGTTCAGATTGGTTTGTTTAGGGTTTTTTTATTCCCTGTATAAAGAAGGTAATTCAATCTCTATGGGTGACAAGAAAAGCTCTGAAGGATTTGGGCGTTGTGATCAGAGTGAATAACTGTCCTAAGGCTCTTTTGCTTTATTTAATACTTATCCTGACAGGCTCCTGCTGCTTCAATTTTACTACTAGTGCATATCTTACCAGGGCAGGCCCTCCCTCCCTCTCAATAATTTTTCACATATTTCAGGCTGCAAAACTATTGATAACAGCCATATAGTACTGGCCGTCCACCACCACACGGGTCCTGCAGCTGTTATTGGACTACAACTCCTATAAACCCCATCTACAGAGGCCAATAGTCCAGGCTGATGGGAGCTGTAGGACATCGGCAAGAGGGCCAAAGTTGATCTACACTTTCTGGCAGTGTTTCTGCTGCTGCTATTACTACTACTACTGCAAATATTTATATACCGCTCTTCAACAAAATCCTCAAAGCAGTTTACATAGAAAAATAAATAATACATCAAGAAGATGGTCCCCTGTCCCCAAAGGGTTCTCAATCTAAGAAGAAACATAAGGTAGACACCAGCAACAGCCACTGGAGGGATGCTGTGCTGGGGATGGATAGGGCCAGTTGCTCTCCCCCTGCTAAATATAAGAGAATCACCACTTAAAAGGTGTCTCTTTGCTCACTTAGCAGGGGTTTCTCCTTTGCTTCAGGCAGTACTTTCTCCCAGCCCTATCTGGAGATGCCCAAGATTGAACCTGGGATCTTCTCCATGCAAAGCATGAGAACTACGACTGAGCTGCGACCTCCACACAGGGACTTCCCCCAGTCCTACCTGGAGATGTCTGGGACTAAACCTGGTGCCTTCATCTACTATGACCCCAGTCAAAAGGAATCTGAAGGATAAGGAGGAGGCCAAAGCACATCCTATATTTATTTATTTATTTATTTGACACATTTGTATACCACCCAAAACGCAAGTCTGAGCAGTTTACAACAGAATAATAAAACAGGTAAAAACAACAAAACAGATAAATATATGGCCCCTCTGCCTTATTTCAAATGAATGTGTTTACACATCAGTGGCAGTTGCAGTTAAAACACAGGCTCTTTTGTGCAGCAGATGTCAGCAGATGCCATATAATTCAATAACTGGCAGAGGGCTAGATGCTGGCATAATGGCGATGGCCCACATGATGCGCCAATCTGGGCCATGTGGCACAGAAGCACCTTTTTCACAATACTGCCAGGGGCAGCTCCCACTTCGCACAGCCACGCCAACCAGTTGGCAACAAGACCATTGTCTTGGGCATCAGATGGGTGCAAGCTGGCATTGTGTTTCTTCACAAGCAGCTGGTACACTGAAAAGTACTGACTTCTCTTTCATCCTTTGGGAGCAGCAGGGCCAATCCATCCGGAAGGCCAGGTGTTCCCAATCTGTGGTATTCTGAACTATAACACCCATCATCTCCAGCCACAACTTATGGAGTTGAAGTTCAGCACCATGTGGAGCACCACAGGTTAGGAACCCATGCTCTAGGCAGACCTTGACAGTCCCCTAGGGTACCAGTTCTTGGGTGGTGGGTGCAGAAACTGTGCTAGAATATAGCACAGCCAATCATTCTTTCTCTCCCTCTTTTGTAAACCGCCCAGAGAACTTGCGTTTTGGGCGGTATAGAAATGTATTGAATGAATGAATGAATGAATGAATGAATGATGCAACCCTGAAGTACTGCAGGGTGGAGCAAGAATGTAAGATGTGATCCAGCACCTTGCCAGGAACATAGAAAGCTTCTTTGGACCAAGTCAGACCATTGGTCCATCTAGCTCAGTGTTGTCTACCCCAGAGATTCTCAACGTTGGGTCTCCAGATATTATTGGATTTCAACTCCCATAATCCCCAACCAAAGGCCACTGGGACAGGGGATTATGGCAGTTGAAGTCCAATAACATCTAGGGACCCAGCGTTGAGAATCCTTGGTCTACCCAGACTGGCAGCGGCTTCTCCCAAAGTTGCAGGCAGGAATATCTCTCAGCCCTATCTTGGAGATCCCAAGGAGGAAACTTGGAACCTTCTGCATGCAAGCAGGCAGATGCTCTTCCCAGAGCAGCCCCATCCCCTCAGGGGAATATTTTACAGTGCTCACATGTAATCTGCCATTCAATGCAATCCAGGGCAGACCCTGTCTAGCAAAGGGGACAACACTTGCTTGCTACCACATGGCCAGCTCTCCTCCTCAATGAGCCTGTTGCACATTCTGCACCCCAGATGACACAGCCTCCTTTGCTCATTGCACCTCAGCCCCCAATATGGGGGGTGGTCTCATGAGCTGTGCTCCTTGTCTTAACTATGAATTGCTTGCCTTGGTTCCAAAAAGAAATGGATTTCCAAATTAACAGGAGTATCATTTCATCTCTGGTGCTGGAGATTTGCTCCCATAATAGACTGAGAAATCTCTCTCCCACTATATCCCCGAAGCAGTGCAGACAAATCATTCACTCATCATTCAAGCCCACAAATGAGTCACCTGCATGGCTCAAGTTGAAGCTGGGCTCCATACTTGTCAGCTGGGGCAGGGGGTGTATCAAAGTCAAACTTCACCTAGGATGCCTGAAGACCCTAGGGCCAGCCCTGGGGAACAGCACTAGCTCTTGCTAGTTCTTCCTATGCCAAGCTCCCCATTCCAGTGTTTTCCAACTCCTTGTCCTCATTTGGACCCATACAAGCTTGCGCGGTTGTAGTGCTTGACATCCCTGGCATGCAAGTGAGCCGTAGTGAAGAAACCTTATTTCTGAAGATGAAAACTCATTTGCTGTTTCAAAAAGAAACCCAAACAACATCTCTCTCATATTCAAGATAGGAGATGTAATCTCCCCGAGGGGGAAAAGAGCAATTAATACAAGGAAGATTGCAGAGCTGAGTCGCTGAGGTCTTCCCGTTAATGCTGCTCTTGCAAAAGCACAATGGCGACCTCCAAAGAGCAACTAATCGGGAGCTATCCCGGGGATGCATCCAGCTCCCTCCCAGCCTGATCTTTGCAAACAGAAAACCACGGAGTCCTTCTTCCCCTCCCCTATCTCTTCAGCAAGCTCCATTTTTGCTGCTATCTGAAATTAATTAGGATAGTGATCGCCAGGAATTCATTAAGAAGCCCTCTTTGAAATGAAAGAAGAAAAATTAAAGAATGCTGAAGGGGAAGGGGGAAAAAACAATAGACAGCCTAACAAACAGGGTGCGGTTTCAGCTGGTTCTGCCTTATCCTGTCATTCAAGAATGTTACTAGAGAAGGAAGGTTTCCCCATGCCCATGAGAACTTTTATGAATAAATCGGCCGGTTTGTTTGTGGACATTGATTTATTTTTCTCAGATCCTCGGTGATTGTTATATTTTGGATGGTGCCTACTGATGTGAAAAAAAGCCATCTTGTGTTGCTGATAAATCAGGAGATAGCCTCAGAGGTCAGGGAATGGGTCATGGAAAGCAAAGTTGGGTGGGGGAAGAAACTTTGAAAGTCGCTAACCTGGCTTTGTCTCCTTACACATAGCATTGAAGAAAATATTAGGACAGAGAATGCGTAATTAGATGTGTTTCCCCTCAGGATGTGAGGGGGAATTGACTTTATTTTCTTGTTATCTGATCACAGTGATTGTAATTTGTGTTTCCTTTGAGGCGCTCTCCCTTTTAAAAAAATGCCTCCTCCACAGTCAGCGGGCAAGTCTCCTCAGCTGAGTAATGGATGACAGTGCAGGAAAATGGGACATTTTTCTTCACTTGCACACTAAACATTCCCAAGGTCAAGCAGGCTAAGGAAAAAAATGGAGCCTTCAAGGTGAAAAAGACACTTAACGTTCACTCTAGTCTGGCAACTGAGCTTTTCTGTTTTCATTGACAGCTGTATTCAAATGAAAAGCCATGTGTGATTCATGTAATTCAGGGCTGCACACCATCACCACACCACCCCCAGTTGTTGCTGGAATGCATCTCCCATCATTCCCAGCCACACTGGCCAATAGTCAAGAGGCAATGGGAGTTTATTTAATTATTCATGAAAATTTTCTAAGCAGCCAAGGAGGGGGCTGAACGAATCTGGAGGGGGTGGGGTGAGAGTATTCCAAAGAAGGGGAGTTGCAATCCAACATCTGCTGTTGGAGGGCCAAAATTCTGTTGCCTTGTAAATGATGACAGTGAATCCCATCAGCCACAAGAAACGGACCAAAGCAATTGCCTCACAATTAACTATTTGCATCAGCAAAATACCCATCATTATGATGCGTAGAGTACACATCAAGGGGTTGCTGTATATTGTATGGAACCTGAGGAACAGGCACTATTTCTGAGCATTCAATGCAAAAATAAATAAATTTTGTACACACACACACACCCTGCATGTTCCTTGAGAACAAGTCTTTCAGGGGTCAAAAGCTCGGCTCTCACTGCAACTGCATCCATAAGCAAAGTTCTTCATTTTGTTTTATTTTGCCATAGAAGTGAATGAGAATGACTAATCTATGTGGGAGAAAGTAAGAGGTATAGTACATGTGTACATTTGCACATAGCGGGGGACTGGAGTTGAAAAGAACCATGGTTTCCTTAACATTACACCCAAACACATGAAACTCCGGTCCATTCCATAGTGCAACCCAAGGTTGCGCTCAGGAGACTCTAACTTGAACCCTTGGTTTGTAGTGAGTTTTGAGGGTCCAGGAAGCCTGTTCTGTCCGAATTAAGTACTGGAGGCTACATTCAGCCAGATTGGAGTTGAGGGAGGGAGCTCCTCCCTCTCTCCCTCCCTGATTGGTTGTGTGGGCTGTCCTTCATTCAAAAAGGAAGCCTGCACAGCCAGAATCCCCACCTCTCTGCAGTCTCACCGATTGCAGAGAGGATGCTCTCCAGTTTGTCTGAATTCAGACAGGAGAGCAGGGGGAGTGGGTGCATAACCGCAGGTCCATTGGACCTGCGGTTCTGTGTTACATGCAGATGCAGCCACTGTCAGTAGGCCTATGCACAGCCCCAAAAGTCAGATTCCAGCACAACACAACAATGGCACTTGGGGTCATGTCGGCCTCCCAACTGTCATGTTGTATTGCAGTTTTAACATGTCTGTCAAATTAGCCTCTTTCTTCTTCCTCATGCTCCTCTTCCTCCTCCTCCTCTGACTGGGTGAAGGCAAAAGACAGGCTGCACATTGCTTGATCTATGCTTCAGAGGGCACACACGCCTCAGGGTCTTCCACAACTTCAGTTTAAAAGAGAAATTTGACATGATTAAAGTCACATCTTATTTAGCCCTCTATCAGCACTGCTCAAGCTTATCACTCCAGACTGGGACCATGTAGAGGAGGGAACCATAACTCCCATGCTGGGAAGAAAATCTCCCATTACAGCCAATGGATGCCCCCGCCCCCAACCAAATAGCACACATGGGGGAGCAATCCAGATGGGGCCCATGGTGGGGTTAAGAATTACCCCCTTCTGTAGTCTTGTGCCATATCACCCCTGTATTCTATTTACATGGAAACACATGTGCATGCCAGCTGCAGTGATGTGATTTGACACTGAGACACCTATTGGGCAGGTTCACACATCATACCAAAGTGGAAGTTCAGCACTGCAGCTGGTGTCCCAGGAATGTACATGCATCCTACTTCCAGACTCAGGAAGGCTATGCCAAGATTGGACGTGTCATACGAATCCACCAATCCTGGCATATCCTGCCCTCTTGTGTTATGGAATCCAACATATGTAATTAAACTTTCGACAGATTTTGGGTTCCATACCACTAGTAGGGGAGGATATGCTGAGATTGGCGGGTGTATATGACATACCCAATCTCAACATATCCTTCCTGAGACTGGAAATAGGATGTGGTGCATTCCTGGGACACCGGCAGCCACCCTGCAGAACCTCTGGTTCATCGTAACCTGTGAAGCCACCCTCTGTCTCCTCTGCCACCTGCTATCAGCTTCTGGAAAGGATGAGAATTCCCATCTCATGTTAACTGCCCCACAGTGGTGGTTCCTACTGGAATCCTGCCGCACTGGCCACCACTTATATCCAATGCAAACAATGAGCATCAACGCATATCACATTTGCATCTGTATATCATCATTGTATGGATCGCTGACTTTCGAAGAAGTTGAGAACAGAAATGATTCCAAATCCAATTGTTTTTCAGCTTCCCCGCCCTCCTCCTCCTCCTCCTCCTCTTCTTCTTCTTACTAAGCAGCCAGTAAATAAATTGTTCATTGCTAAGCTGTTTGTCATTTCAATCGTTTGACCTTTAGAGTGCTTGTAGGGTACAGCACCTTAACTCAGTCAAAATGGATGGAGACCAACACAAGCCATAAACCATATTAAGCTTTGAGTAATTGGACCAATAGGTCATGTATCCTAGTTTTGGCACCAAAGTTCTCCTCCTAATCAGATTTCTTTTAAATCTTTTCTTGATCTTCCTGAGCCCAAATTCATTTGTGGGAGAGAGAGAGAAATATAATGGCTAAGGCATTTTTATTGGTCCAAACGGCTCACAAAAGGAATAAAGTGTATTCTATGGAAGTGAAAACTTAATGTAAATCTATGGAGTTCATTCAAAAGGACATATGGTTCCCATATGGGGTATGAGAGAAAGCTTCATAGGCCTAATTAACAGGGTCACTGTGGTTAATAGTCTGCACACTGCAAATTAACTTTTTAAACTTAGCTCATCAAAATGTGTTCCATTCTGATCACTCATCCTTGCTCTGATCATCAACCTTTTTTCCCCTCTCATAGTTCATATTTTCAGGCAATTTACTGGTGAGAACAGTTTTTGAATGCATAACCTAAATATCTTTGCTTGGACAAAAGCCCTACTGATTTTTGGTGAATCTTACTTTACAAAGAAGAGTGAAAATGGAGAGTCTAAGCAGCACAACGACATCATCTTCTGTCCAGAAGCTCACCTTAAACATGCTGCCAGACCCGCTCAAAGGGAACAATTTTGGTTAATCTCCAAGTCACTTACAATGCAAGGGTGCCATCAGTTACACATGCATAAGTTATACGTGATGTCAAGAGGATTTATGTGTAAGTAAATGGTACGTGATTGAAGCCTAAATCTGCAAGAAATGATTTTCATGTTAACCATGAGAAAAAAAATAGCTTTAAAATGCTTGTCTAGAGCTATTGCAGTACAATATTTGGGTTTTGATGAAAGAAAATAAAACTTTTTGAAGTCCTCACTAATAATAAAGCTCACTGAGTGACTGTGTACAACATCTCTCTCCCCACCACACACACACACACACACACACACACACACAACATGAGCTTATGTCAGTGCAGTTCAGAACCCCCTGTGCTGTGACAGGCACAGGACCATAGGAAGCTGCCTTATACTGAGCCAGACCATTGGTCCATATAGTTCAGTACTGTCTACACTGACTGGCAGCAGCTCTCTAGAGTTGGAGACAGGGATCTTTCTCAGCTCTGCCCTGGAAATGCCGAATGAACCTGGGACCTTTTGCATGCAAAGGAGATGCTCTGAAATTCAACTCCAATACCTCCCTATATTATATATCGATCGATCGATCGATCGATCGATCGATAGAGCCCTTCTCCAAACAGGAAGAAGCCTTATAATGAGTCAGGCTACTGAATCAGACCCTTGGGTCCATCTAGCTCAGGACTGTCTACACTGACTGGCAGCAGCACCTCATGGTTTCAGGCAGGAGTCTTTCCCAGCCCTAGCTGGAGATGCTGCCAGGGAGGGAACCTGGGACCTTCTGCATGCAAGCATACTGGTGCTCCCCTACTGAGCAATGGCCCCGCCTCCTAAGGTAGGGATAGGCAAAGTCCAGCTCTCCAGCTGTAGCTGAACTAAAATTCCTACTATCCCTTGTTGTATTAAATTGTGGCTGGGGGTGGTGGGCGTCGGAGTTCAGCAATGTCTGGAGAGCTGCAGGTTCCCTGTCCCTGCCCTAAAGGGAATATCCCAGCGCTCACAGGTACTCACTCATCCAAATGCAAACCAAGGAGGACATTGCTTAGCAAAGGGAACTATTCAGGTTCCTTTTGCTAAGGGAACCAAGGTGCAAAGAGGCATCTTTTTATAGTGGTGATTTTCTTTATTGAGCAGGCGGAGAGCAACTGATCCTATCCAGCCCCAGCACAGCTTCCCTCCAGTGGCTGTTACTGGTGTCTGTCTTTTGTTTCTTTTTAGATTGTGAGCCCTTTGGGGACAGGGCTCCATCTTCTTCTCTCTTTTTAAACTTTCTCTATGTAAACTGCTTTGGGAACTTTTGTTGAAAAGTGGTAACCGTGCACATGTGCAGTGGCCTCCAAAATGGCTACCATGAGCTCAGAGAGAGCCGAAACAGCCCCCAAATGGACTGAACCCAGCTCTGGGAGACCGGGGAGAGGCTGACGGTGGAGGGGGGACTGCTGAAGACACCCCCTGTGGCTGCAGCATAAACCCTAAGGCCACAGAAGCCCTTGGTGGCAGCAAGTCTGTGTTTTTTTAAAAAAACGAACCTCCCCGAACCGGCCCGGGGGTCCAGCGTGACCTTGAGATGAACTGAGCCTGTTCAAGTGCAAGCCAGCTCAATCTCGAGCCAGATTTCACATTCCTAAGGTTAAGTCATAGAAGAGTCCTATCATACAGCATTACAGGCATGTTTTTTTAAATTCCCAAAGCAGCAGAGGGCAGTTCCGAATCACCTGCATTAAACTGTACAGCATGTGAGCCTGTGTAACCTTCCATTTAGAAAATAATGGCTGACATACCACACAAGAGCATGTCAGCCTAGTAGGTGCATTTGTCTACATTGCATAAATGAAGAATGTACACAGATTGTGTTACAGAAGAATAAGCCCATTGGGGATAATGGGTTGTCTCCTCTGTCATGGATTTTGTGCCATGCTTCTGTTTTTGCAAATTGCACAAATGCAACATTACTAGGCTGGTGTACTCTTGCACAATTCGTCAGACTCTGTGTCACCAACCCTGGTCATCTAAACAGGTTGTGATGTGGTCCTGTCCACACATGCACATTCAGCACGTGATGACTGCAATGCTAAGTGATGGTTTGCACATGTAAAAGTACCATCACAGATCAAATACTATGGATAGGAAGCTGATTCAGATGCAATGTCAAACTATGGTTTGGTGCTTTGTGAAGAAGCCTTGGGTTCGTGTTCCTCCCTCCCTCCATCAAATGTCATGATTCCCACCCTCATTTCCTAGTCTGAAGCAAACCATAGCTTGTCATTTCATCCCAACAGAAGTATTCTCAGAATCTCTGTCTATCAGCTGATAAATCTTGGAGAATTCCTGGAAATGGGCTTCGCTAGGGGGAAAAAAAAGAAGAAGATTCACAAAACTACAGATCAGTCAGTCAGTTTGATCATTCAGTCTGATCTCTGCCATATTTGATGGCAAAGGAAGGTCTTTGCCATCAAATATTTATTATTTGCTCCCATAATGATGCAATTATTTTTAAAATACATTAAAACACATACAAAAGAATATGCGTTATCAATTTTTAAATTAACAGAGTTGGATTATACTGAAATGATTTTAAATGGTTGTAGAAACAAAATCCCTTTGAAATGTATTCACTTCTCCCAAAAACTGAAATATAAGAAATGTAGAATGCAAAATATGTATGTTTTTTTAAATAGCACTTGTTTTATTGTAGTGTGTTACCATGGGCAGACCAAGGTTAGTAATTTTGTTCATGAATCTGCTCATTACAAACTAGAGTTTGGGCAGATTTCTTTTAATTTGTTTGGCCAGCACTACTCATTACATTCCTTCAAGTCAGAGGCTCGTAATGGAAGTGTCTCTTCTGCCATATTTATAGCACCAAACTAGTGCAGTGCTATTGCAAAAGTTCAAGTATTGTAATTGAAATTCAGCTGAAGAGGAGCAGTCAGGAGAGAAACATTGAACAGAGACTGGATTGGAAGGACCCTGAAGTTCCAAGATCTATTAAGACCCAAGTAAGATGAGCCCGTGTTTTCCATAATCAATCGATACATCAATATGTGATTACCATAATGCACTCCATGTGGGACTGCCTTTGAAGAGTTCTCAGAAACTACAGCTGGTACAGAATGCAGCAGCCAGCTTGTTGAATGAAGAAGGCTGCAGAGAGTGTATGATTCCAGTCTGTTCCCTAACTCAAGGAGTTGGTTATGACCTTCAACACCCTAAACAGCCTGCATCCAAGATACCTGAAGGACTACCTTCTCCCATATGAACCTACCTGTCCATTAAAATCTGGTTCACAGGATCTGCATCAATGCCCTGGCCAGTGTTGTTACACTGGTGGTGGCGGCCCGATTCATAATATGACAGCCGCAGTCATTTTTGCAATGCCCCCAGCTCACCTGCTGCCTTTCTCCCTCCCTGGACCTCCAGCCTCACCTGCTGCCTTTCTCCCTCCCTGGACCTCCAGCCTCACCTGCTGCCTATCATTCTCCCCCAGAGGCCTCCACCTCCTCTGCCACCTCCACAGCAGCTCCTGGAGGCATAGGAAATGCTGAAGTGGCCCAGGGAGAGGTGAGATGAGGCAGTAGGGGAGGAGGGGTCTGTGAGGGAAGAGATAGCAGGCAGGTGGCCCTTTGTGGTGAGAGGCCAGAGTTCAAGGAACATGTCCACTAAGTTATAGTTCTGCCACTGTCCCTTGTTGTTTGACATATGATGGAGGATTACCCAGGACAGAGCCTTTTGTATGGTGCCACCATTTTCAACCAGTTAACAACAACAACAACAACAACAACAACAACAACTTTATGTATATAGCCATTCCATAAACAATATTCTTCGGGTGACTCACAAAGTAAAATAATAAAACAACAGTAAAATATAGCAAGCAATTTGAAGCACATGAAAGCAAAAAAAACAAAACCCAACAACCCCAAAAAACTACTATAAAATACAAATAAGAACAGAAATGCCTCAGTGAACAAAAACGGCCTTCACCTGGCATCTAAAATAATATATTGATGGCACCAACTGAACATCACCGGGGAAGCAATTCCATGAAGGGGGTGCCAACACCAAAAAGGCCTTCTCTCTTGCCACCATTTGCTTCACCTCATTTGGTGAGGGAATTCAGAGCAGGGCCTCAGTAGGGGATCTTAATGTCCAGGTACAGATATATGGGATATGTCTCTCTTTTGGGGGACCTGGTCCCAAGCTGCTTAGCTCAAGCAACTGGTGACCTGCCATATGTCATTGGAGGGCTGCATTTTCCTTGATGACTCGTAAGTTTTGCAAGCTTGCAGGGCAGAAGATAAATGCATCTAGTTTACATAGTTTATTCTGGCTTCAAAGCCTTGTTTTCTAGTTATGGACTTTGGAAGTTGTTGAGCAGATTTCTGCTTTTTACAGGTCCTTATGCTCATTTCAGATCAAAGGTTTTTCGGTGCTATGACAGAGAATAGATATGGCCTCAACAGCAATAATAAACCGTTTCTTCTTGCAGCCAGCTCAACCAGCCAGATACCAGCCTGCTGCTTGCCCGGCTGTGGCATTTGGACTTTGCTGTTCATTAGACTGGGCTGGTGTGCTGCAGCCAAGGCAGATGGAGCTTTAGATTTAATCCAGAATGCAGATGCAGATAAGTGCAGGCTATGTCTTATATATCCCCAGTATTCACAAAGTGTTCATCAAGAATAGCTACTAACAAGCTGGATGATGGTGTGAGAATCCATGAATTGGCATTGCTAGCTACAGATCTACCAGAAGGACAGGACATGTGTGAACAGAATTAATGATAGGAAGACAGATTTGGTTTATACATTGGGAAGATCTTCTTAACTAAAAGAAGTTCAAGAATGGAAGATGATACTGTGGACTTTACTTCCTTGAAGGTTTCCCACCAGAAGCTGGATGGAATTTCATTCATTCATGGGAACATTTTGTCAGAACAGCAGTTCTTAACTGGGATCCTCCATGTTCTTTCAGGTGACTCAAAGGCCATGGTGAAAATATAACACAGACAAATGCTGTGGATAGTAGAGTCCTGATGGAAAATGTAGGAGCATAGGAACATAGGAAGCTGCCATCTATTGAGTCAGATCATAGGCCCATCTAGCTCAGTATTTTCTACCCAGACTGGCAGCGGCTTCTCCAAGGCTACAAGCAGGAATCTCTCTCAGCCCTATCTTGGAGATGCCAGAGAGGGAACTAGGAACCTTCTGCTATTTCCAGAGTGGTTCCATCCCCTAAGGGGAATATCTTACAATGCTCACACTTCTAGTCTCCCATTCATATACAACCAGGGTGTACCCTGCTTAGCTAAGGGAACAAGTCATGCTTGCTGCACAAGACCAGCTCTCCTCTCCTAGACCAGCTGTCCTCTCCTCACTGATGTAGTCTCAGTGATTCAGAATGTGCCATATCAGCAATGTCTTTTCATTGCCTAACAATGCTTTCTGGTTCCCTTCACCTTGGTATTTTTGTACAGCTCCACCAGAATGCAGAAAGAATTAATTCACAAAACCTTCAACCTTCAGCTGCCTCCTTTCTGGCAGCTGTAATTTTAGAAAATATGATGGTCCACAATGCACGAGTGAAACGCAACAGTGATTTAAAGTGGAACCCTGTGATTTTGGTACAGCTGCATCAGGGTGCAGAAGGAGCTATGTATTCATTCAGAGAGCTCTCAAGCAGCTGATATGTACATTTGCATCTGGAATAGCTTCTTGTGTGACAGCTGTAACAGAAGAAAATGTGGCAGTCTGCATGCATGAGTGAACCAGAAGAACGGCTTGCAATAAGCCAGGTTTAAGATGAAAACTACTTTTTAAATGTGTTAACTGCCCAGAAATTTTATATCTGGCAGTATATACATGAGAGAGAGAGAGAGAGACAGACAGGATAGACAGGATAGACATAACAGCTACATTGCCAAAATGTGTGTGTGCAGTTGCACAGGGGTGCTATTGTGTAAGATGCAAGAATGGTGTAAGGCAATAATTGTGCAAATACAATTACATGGTAGATAGACACTGGGGAAAAAAACAGCCATCTGATTCTTGTTCAAGAGAACATAAGTTCCATTAAAAGGCAGCTGGAATATTGCACAGTTCTCACGTCCCTTCCTTCTCATCTTCCATAACATTTTGTAAGCCCATCAAGGCAAGATGACTGTGTTGTGAGTTTCCCTCGCCTTGGGATTGTTTTAATGAGAGGCGGTATATAAATTTAACCATAAAATAATAAATAAAATGGTCAAAGGGCACACAATACTGCCATTTTGCTGAAGCTAAGCAGGTCTTGGTGTGGACAGTGCCTGGATGGGAGACCCATGTTTGCCACCTGTGGAGATGAGGCCATAGTTCCATGGTGGAGCATCTGCTTTGCATGCAGAGTGTCCCGGGTTCACTTCCAGGCAAATCCAGGTTTTGATGGCAGTGGCCCTGCATGAAGCCTTGGAGAAGCCACCGCTGGCCCGTGAAGATGGTGCTGAGCTGGATGGACCAATGATCTGACTCAATGTAGGGCGGCTTTCTATGTACTCCTATTCTACTTCATTGGTTGCACTTGCAGGGGGAGGGGCGTGCAAACATCTTCTATATAGCTAATTCTCTTAAACGTACCCGTGGCTAATCCCATGCTTGGCAGCTCTCACAAGAGTTTGGGATAACGACAGGACGGCCGGGAGGGGAGGAAATGGCGGTGGCGGCAGCCAGCCAGTTGGCCAGTGGGGAAACAAAACGCCAGCGAGCAGTGGCACAGCTGGTGGGTGGGGGGAAGAGGGAGAGTGGGGGGAAGAGAGAGGGCAGGGGGAAGAAAATGGAGGCAACAGTGGCAGGCAGGCAAGTGAAGCGGGTGGGGGGGGGGTGGCAGCGTGGGCTAGCCTGGCAGGGAAACAGCAATGGAGGCGGGCGGGGAAGAAAGGCAGCGGTGAATAGTTAGTGGTTGAAACTGAGGGTTTTTTGAAGTAGCTGGGAGGAGAAGTGGCGGTGGGCAGAGAGGAGAAGCCTGGCCACTGAGGGAGAACAAACTGGGAGGGCGGGAATGAACTGGAGTGGGGGGGAGAGTCCGGGAGAACTAGGGGTGCAGATGCTCTGTGCCAGATCAGCTAGTTTACTTGTAATTTTACAATTGCAATTACAGCATGCATTTTATTTTGCTGAACATTTCAACAGGGGAGAGAGAAGGAGGAGGCTAACTGAGGTATTAGCCACTGAACTGCTGAACTCATTTGGTCAAACGGACTGGACCGGTCAGTTCAACTGAACCGGTTCAGTAGCTTGCAGTTTGGCTCAAATTTGATTCAAATTTGAGCCGAACCACATATTTTTATTCATGCACACCCCTAATGTGAGGGTGTTGCCTTTGGTGGTAGTCGCAGACCAGCCATAATGTGTCATTTGGGTTTAAGACCATCTGAGGAAGGGGTTCTCCTACCACACAGGAAGGGATGGGAACAGATGGCTGAAGTGGTTTCTTGCCACGGCTTGGATTCCATAACAGTGCTGAATTCCTTGCCATGAATATTCCTTTCCTCATAGAGCCTGACTCCTTCCCAGTGTGTTCTAGCTGTGTGCTGTCAAGGTACTGCTGCCAGTATATGTCATTTTAAGCTTTTGCCATCTGTTCCAGCCCCCAATTACAAATTCATGGCGAACATATGACAGCTGAGATTACTAAAAAGTTTTTTAAAATGTAAAGCTGTGAGTTGGGCATGCCATTGAAAAGCAAGCACGTTTATTTTATTCCGTAAAGCAAAGATCCAAGAGGGGTTTTCTAATTTCGACAAGAGAAAAAGAAGAGAGTGGACAAGAAAGTTCTGCTCCTCTCTCTCTTTTTGTCCTAGACAACATTTTCCATGGCAAACTTTCAGACCTGAAGGATGCTCAGAAGAGCGACAGCATTTTAATAAAGGATTAGCAAGACGTGTTGAATGCAGCTATGTAACGGCAAGATTTGGAGTGCTTTCATATATTCCTCAAGTAGCCCACACAAAAGCAATATGCTTTTTCTCTCTGTAGCCTGCCTTGGAGACTATTATTCACTTCCTCCCTGTTCTCAGGTTAATCACCCACTGCTTGGGTGGCAAGATGCTGCTTCTGATGTTATTTTATTTAGTTAGTTATTTTCATACAGACACACATCTCGGGAGCTGTGTCTCCAGGAGCATGAAATTGTCACTTGAGATTAAAAATGGTTACCGAGTCCTGCCTGCAGATACCTTGCAGCCTCTTGCCTTTTGCTAAATGCAAGATAATGCCTGACATAATGAGGAAAAATTGGAAGGGATGCAATTGCTAACTCTCCACAGGTAGTTGCATTCCTTACCTCATGCTCTCATTTGACAAAAACACCCCTGGTGCTGTATAAACTGGTCCTCAGAACCCGTCAACATCTAAGTAAGAGAAATGCTTGCCAGGTGCATCACGGGTTTGCACTCACAGAGGCAAAACTTCATCTCCTCTCTGCGCAACACTTATAAGCACAAATGGAGGGCCTGATCCTGGCTCACTACTACCACTACGAGCATTTCCAAACCTCTTTTCAAGAAATGTTCTGAAAGCAAATTAACATAGAAAAATAAATATGAAGGCAGTTCACACAATCAAAAACTGAGTAGGACAAGCATCCCACCCAGCTTCGGGAGCTGTCCCCACTCCTGAATTTTGGTTGTGTGTGAGCAAACAACTAGGTAGGAGGAAGGGGAGTGATCATATGTGAGATAGGAGCTGGGCTGGAAAGTGCCGACCCCATCCAGGTCTCGTACCCATCATTTTTATTATGATGATGATTATTTACATTTATATCTTCAAGGAACCCAGAGTGGTGCACATGGTTGCAAACCCAGGCCCAAATAATGACAGGGCATGCATAGTTGGAAAAAACTAGGACCACTTTATTGAATATTTACAAAACCTGCAACGAGGAATCTTAACTAAAGTGCAGGTATCCCCTATATGGGCCAATCTCATAGGAGGTATGCCCACAAAAGGGCGAAGGGCCAGGCTTTGATTTGGCTCGGTACCTAGTCCAAACCTCTTCTCTACCATGAGGTTACCCCCACTGAGGAGATGCATGCCAGCCCACCTCAACCCAGGTCGCAAGGCACTGAGCGGCATTCGCTGGCATGCACCCAAATGGGAGCGGATCCCGCCTGAGAATCACGAGATCACCAAGCCTTCCTCCATATTCCCACTCACCATAACAACCCTCCAGCCCAGCACCAATGTAAATTAGCCTACCCTGACCCACACTCATCCACAAAGTGACCAATTAACCTGGCGGAATATCCCTCATTAGCCAATCAGTTGAGACCCAAAAAATTCCTACTTGGCTCCATTGATGACCGGAATATCCCTCACTAAGTCCAGGGGTGGACGGGAGAGTGATTGCCCATAGAGCAACTGAAAGACAGAGCAACGGAGCCAACGTCTTATGCAGCCACTCCCTGCATGTGATTGGTCCACTGGTGTCATATGCTGGGGGTCCAAAATGGCAGCCTGTATGCCTGTCTCCCATGCCAAGCCCACAACTCTGCCCACCCCTACTTATCCCATATTATTATTATTACATTTATATCCCACTCTTCCTGCAAGGAGCCCAGAGCTATGTACTACATACTTGAGTTTCTCTTTCACAACAACCCTGTGAAGTAGGTTAGGCTGAGAGAGAAGTGACTGGCCCAGAGTCACCCAGCTAGTTTCATGGCTGAATGGGGATTTGAACTCAGGTCTCCCTGGTCCTAGTCCAGCACTCTAACCACTACACCACGCTGGAGCACGCACAGATCCCAACGCTGGCTAGGACACCTGTCCTATCCAGTTTTTGATCATGTGAACTGCCTTATGAAATAAATAAAATGGTTCCCTATCCCTAAAGGGCTCACATTCTAAAACAAAACATAAGGTAGACATCAGCAACAGCCCATGGAGGGATGCTGAGCTGAGTTTGGGTAGGAACAGATATTCTCCCCCTACTAAATATAAGAGAATCGCCACTTGAAAAGATGGCTCTTTGCTCAGTTAGCAAGATTTCTGCTCCTTAGATACCAGATTTATACTTTCCCAGCCCCACTAGCATTGCTACCTGCCAACTCAGGGACATAAATCTCCCAACACAGTGCAAGACAAGGATAAGGCAGTTGCTCCTTCCCATTTCCCCCATGGTCCTGCTATCTGCCCTCCCTCTTCAGCCTGTCCTCAGCCATATGTCTGGTAACAACAGGCCAGCATAAATGGTCTGCAATGCCAGATCTAAGCACAGACAAAGTAAACTACAGCTTAGGGCCTCACATTGCCTCTAAAATCAAAAGACGTGATTACATTTCATGTTTTACACAACTGGTTGAAAACTAAAAGATAAGGCAAAGAAGAAGTCACAGACATTATCAGTCTGAGAAAACAAAACTATGCTTATATGGCTACAGAAGTATTTAATTTATGGCATTTATAGACCTGTGCAGAAATAACTGTAGGCTATATCAAAATTGCATTAGATCAAGACCTGGTTTTTTGAGTGCATGATCCTGGATCAGAAATTTGATCTAGGATCAGTTTGATTCTGGAATCCTGTGAATAAAGCTTTATTATTTATATTTTCATTGTCACTTTTGATCGAATACTTTTTTTTGGTAATGCTGTAGGGCATTTTAAGCCTGACATAGCTTAAAACCTCCACATGTCATAATCTAGCCCTGATGCATAACTACGTAGCAGCTGAGGGCCCATTGACAATCCTCAAGACCACCACCATGGCCATAGCCTTTGTGTGGCCATGAGGAAGGGCCTTTCTTGGCTGTGAGAGGCTGCCTCCTCTCTCCCTTACAATTTCCACATGTAAGAGTTCCCCTGGGAGAAGTTCCCTTTGCAAATGGGTGGCAACTGATGAAACTGCCTCCTTTCTCTCATTCCAAGGTGAGTCCTACCATGAGTGACCAGTACCTCCTGGTCACTTCTGACCCAGGAAGGTAGGGGCTCACAGATGCAATTTGCTAAGGCCCTGTGAAGCTGGAGCTGGACCTAACAGCCTCTCTCTGGCTCCACCTACCAGCCCTGCCCACAATAACATAGCCAAAGAGAAATGTTAACAAATCAAGAAACTGTGTCTAAACTCTCAGCATGTCAGACAAGCTCAGGACATGCACACAATGTTCCCTTCTTCCCAGAGCTGAAGAGTGGCCCTGAGCTGTGTGCTAGCTCAGGGACTGCATAGTTCCCTGGAGTCTTATAAATCAGCCTTTGAGGGCTTTTGCACAGCTTCTTCTAACATCCAGAACCTGAGCCAGAAACAGCCAACATTTCAAGGGGATACTTGAACGGAAACAACAGACTGAAACTAAATAGATTAAACTAGCTCAGCTCTAGCTATATTCTGTATGATTAAATTAGATGATTAGATTAGATAACCTAGCTATATGTATATTAAATAGGGTTTGCAGAATACTGAACAACCCCTCACAGAGTATTTCAGCACAGACTAGGGCTGTCCTTTTCCAGGTGGGTTCATTAACCAAGCCAGGGTATCAGCTGAGGCAAGAGTCCACTTGGAGGCAGGAGTCTGGGAGAATTCAGAACTTGGACAGCTCCAAGGGAGAGCAAGAGTCAGGCCTGAAAGGCAGGACTATGGACAGCTCCAAGCAGGAAAGGTTTTGCTGTAGAGTCCTAGTGACTCTATTTAGAGTTATAGTGAGTCAAACCATTGGTCCATCTAGCTCTGTATTATCTATACCAGTGGTCCTCAACCTGGGTTCCTCCAGATGTTGCAGAATTACAACTCCCAGCATCCCCAGCCACAATAAATTGTAGCTGGGAATGATGGGAGTTGTAGTTCAGCAACATCTGGAGGAACCCAGGTTGGGAACCACTGCTGCAGAGTAACACCAAAGCAGGTAAAATGTTCAGCAAAAACTGGGAGCTTCTGCAGGCTTATCTGCAAGCTGCTGGCTTTTTAAAGTCGTTAGTTCCACCCTTTTCTTGGAGAAGCTTCTACAGCTTAAGGCACCTGATTTTGTAGGTGCTGAGTCCAATGACAGTGCAGAGGGAGTGGGCTCTGCTTCAGCTGTTGCATCCTCAAGGGATTCTCTGAACTGGAGGACAAGGGTAGAGCCATAACCTTGGGCCATGCAGGGAGTGCGGGAACTGTTGCCCCGGTAAAGAGGGCTCTGGGAGATAACCATTGGATGACCTCCTCTG
This sequence comes from Hemicordylus capensis, assembly GCF_027244095.1. Taxonomy (NCBI): domain Eukaryota; kingdom Metazoa; phylum Chordata; class Lepidosauria; order Squamata; family Cordylidae; genus Hemicordylus; species Hemicordylus capensis. The sequence continues at coordinate 21,652,825 of NC_069664.1, read as the reverse complement.
TCTCATCCCTTGAGTTTTCCACTTGTCTCTAGTTTGAGGAGGTGGGTGTCGGACTCTGGGGTCATGACAAGTATGCCTTCTAATTACATTCTCTCATCTGTTACCCTTGCCTCCATTGATGGGTTTTTGGTCTAACAAATATCTTACTAAGCCCAAAAATTGTTTGCATGAGCCAGTCCAAGTCTAAGGCTTATATCAAAAGTTGACCATTTTAACTATGCCCTTTCCACTGCTGTTTTCTTCTCACTACAAAGTTTTCCAGACTATTCTGTGACACATAAGTAGCTGTTTGTAGTTTTAAACTTTTTAGACTAAGCACTCAAGCTCTCTTTGCCCTCCTTTTTATTATGATTTCAAGGAATTTAGCCTCCATTAAATCAGGGGTGGGGGGGTGGGAGGAGGTGTTGGTGGTTAATTCTGACCAGAGGGGAATTAGAACTGTGACCCCTACAGAGCAGAAGAAAGACTTTGATACCTGCTGTGCTAGCTGGTCTCTTTAATTTCCTTTAGGAAGGGTTACCTGTTCATGAGGATGGTATTTGAAAGGAAGGCATAGGGACACAGCTCATAAAATGTCGGCATCTCTTTGAAGATTTGTGCAGAATTTTTTGCTATGTAGGTATGCACTGGAACAATGAGAAGGAACCTTTCTTTGGAACCAAAGAGTGAACGTCTGCTGGACAATGTTATCTTAAAACTTGTTATGGTTTGGCATACATATTCTCCTCTTTGGAAAATCCTCCAGATTTGCTTTCTGGTGAAATTTATACAGCACAAACAAACAAAAAACACCAAGAGGAAAACATTCAAAGGTGGTGTGGAAAATATATTTTTTTTAAAAACACCAACTCTACCCACCCCTCAAGACCACCTTAAGTGGCGCAGCAGGGAAGTGCTTGATTAACAAGCAGAAGGCTGCTGATTTGAATCCCCCCTGGTATGATTCCCAGACTATGGGAAACACCTATATCGGGCAGCAGAGATATAGGAAGATGTTGAAAGGCATCAGCTCATACTGCATGGGAGGAGGCAATGGTAAACCCCTCCTGTATTCTACCAAAGACAACCACAGAGCTCTGTGGTTGCCAGGAGTAGAAACCGACTTGATGGCATACTTTACCTTTACCTATCAAGCAGAAGGTTGCCCGTTCGAATCCCCACTGGTATGTTTCCCAGACTATGGGAAACACTTATATTGGGCAGCAGCAATATAGGAAGGTGCTGAAAGGCATCATCTCAGACTGCACGGGAGGAGGCAATGGTAAACCCCTCCTGTATTCTACCAAAGAAACTCACAGGGCTCTGTGGGCACCAGGAGTCAAAATTGACTTGACGGCACACTTTACCTTACCCACCCCTGAAATAATTAAATAAACTAAACTATTTTCTTCAGTACCTTTGGATATTTCCCTCTCCCATCCCCCACCCCGCCCCCTGCTTTTCTTTCAATGAATCAGTGCAGCTCTCTTGTCTCTGAACTCAGCATTTAAGGAACAAACAGATTGGGCTGCCATAACTAAACACCAGTTTAAGTTGGAATGAGATGTTTCAAGAGTATTGAAAGCAGCAGCCCTGTTACTTCCTCTGCTCTGCCCAGTAATGTCTACCAATCCACAACAAATCTGGCCTGCACAGACATTCTTTGCTGCATATACAGAAAGGGTGAGGTGGAAAGATTCTTGATGTTCTGCCCACCATATAAGCAAATGCCCATTGGCTCTGCCCCCAACTTCTTCGTGGTTTCTAGCACTGCTCCTCTGCAGGCTCCCAGAAGACTTTCTGCTTATGCCTGAGACCACAGGCTTATGGATTCTCACTCTTGACATGCTCTGGAGCCTCATGGGATCATGAGCTCTCCATTTGTTGGCATATGGGGATCAGTCACTTAGTAGGCAGAGGGACAGTTACCCTCAGATTTAGCAACTACCAAAGCCAAATTGAAAGGGAACTAGCCTCGCATCTTCCCTATGCTGGGATACCTAAGTAGACTCTAGACTAGAGTTAACTCGCAAAAGTTAACTCTCTATTCAATCTCTCTCTGCATGGAGATTGATTCCCCTTTGGTCTACCTCCCCTCCATAGATGCCTCAAATGAGCTAGAAACCAATTACCTCAGCAGGAAATTCAGATAAAGCTGTGCAATACAACTCTCTTCCTATCAGAAAGCTAAGCAGACAATAGAAACTCAGAGGTGTACCCATTAAAATACTGATTAGTTTACTAGGTCCTTCCAACTTAAAAGATACCATGTTTGCACATCCATTTACATAACAGGATATGCTTGAGCCATTCAAACACTGCATTGTAGTGCAACACAGCAAACACAAACAATGGAACCTTTTGAGATTCCCCAGAACTGCCCCATTCATGAAAGAAAAGCAACTGGAATGTTGCCCCAAGACACAATTTGGGCTTTAATTGCCCTTGGTTCCTTAAGCCAATGTACTCCACTTGGCCTCTAGTGCGTTTCACTTGGTTTCCATACCTTGGAGTCACCCGTTACTTGGACGCTACAGCTGGCACCTGCCATACCACCTGGCCATGTTTTGCTCTTCAGGCCACCCTTGCTTCCAGTCTCCAGATCAGCTCTCTTGCCTGATCTGATCTTCACAACCCTCTCTCCTACTGCCTGGAGCTGGCTTCACAAGAACAGACTCCCTTTGGATCTATCCCAGCCATCTATGTAATCCCCTTTATTTATCTCAGCTGTCTGCTGCCTCCTAGTCCATCCCTGAGGAAAAAGGTTTTTTGGTTACACCTGAGCTACAAGGATCCACCTGTCAATAAAGGAAGGAATTAGGTTATATGATAACTGCTGTGCCCCAATCTGGGCTCCCTCTCTCCCTGCTTCTTATCTCTTAAATCCAAGAGCCTGTTTCTCTGAGCCTTCTTTCTCTAGCTAGCCTAGAGTTCATTTCATTTTGACCTAAGCTAAAATGCCTCTTTGCAAGTTGTTCAGTAATATATTTTAGTAGTAATATTGCTTTAAACAACCTTCTTTCCACTTTACCCCTACCCTACAATAAAAACTTGTTTGTTTTTGAATTTTAACCTCTCTCTCAGTCCATCTTCCTGACACCAAAGCTTTGCAGAAAAATTATTCTGACATGGAACTGCTCCACCCAAGCAAACTGATTTCCCCACACAAAGCCCGAATGCAATTTTGGGGTATTCACCAATCACCCCGGGGCAGTTCCATTAACAGTGTGTTTGGCAGATTTTAATGGGAACCTTATAGGAGGACAACCACACTCTAACCCTGCCAACAGTCATATAGAAACATAGGCAACTGCCTTAAATTGAGTCAGAACATTGGTCCTTCTAGATCTGTATTGCTTGCACTGAGTAGCAGCAGGTCTCCTAGGTTTCAGGCAGGAGTCTTTATTCTTAGATGCTGCCAGGGATTGAACTTGGGACCTTCTGCATGCAGAGCAGATGCTCACCACTGAGCTATGACCCCATCCCCAATAAGCATAGGGGAAGACAAAACTCCTGATACCATGTGTACAGCTGTATGTTAGTAGGCACCAAATTCAGACCATTCTGCCAAACAAGATAAAGGCAGGGGAGGGGCAGATTCTGCTTCCCTTTCCACCTGTTTGGTATATGCACAGAGAGAGGTCTATATAGCTCTGTCATGCAATGCCACTGCACTTTAAACCTGCCCAATCCATTACATTGGCTGTCATCAGCAATGGGGGAAACTAGTAATTTGGTCATGTGACATCATCTGCTTTGAATTTCTAGATATTATGAATACGGCAAATATTTATATTCCGTTTTTCAACAAAAGTTCCCAAAGCGGTTTACAGAGAAATAAATACATAAATAAAATGGCTCCCTCCTCCCTGTCCCCAAAGGGCTCACAAATCATAAAAAGAAACATAAGATAGATACCAGCAACAGCCACTGGAAGGATGCTGTGCTGCATCCGGAGACAGCGGAAAACGAGACAGGAGGATGCCATTTTCAGCAGAAGCCCCATGATTCTTGTAACTCAGTCTCCATGCCAGCCTTACATCTTCCCGACTGCATTCTTTCTCCCTTGCTGATGATTACTACCACTGTAATTCTTTCTTCTTCTTCTTTTACTTCTTGGCAGCTGTCTGGCTCCTTCCATTAGTGTATTTAAATACAGGTTATACACTGAAACACTTCACTCTGACATACTGTGGCTGAACTCACACCTCCCCTTTGCACCTTCTCCTTGTGCATTTGCTTTTATTGTTAAGATGCTTACTTTGATTGTAAACCCGAGGTCAGAGTCTGTGTGATTTATTTCATATAATATAAAGCTCAGCATTTCTGTAGAAACACTTAAGATTAGTCATAAGAACCAGGGTGTGGCTATAATTCAACAAGTGTGTGGTGGGGAAGGGCAAAGATCCCTGGGCCCCTGGGGGTGGGGGTGCCATCTGAGTGAGCTTTGCTCTTTGCTCTTCTTCTCAAATCCATACATGAGGTATCAGGCTCCAACTATCCTACTTGGGACACATTATGCGAAGACCCAGCTCCCTTGAGAAGTCCATCATGCTGGATAAAGTGGAAGGAAAGAGAAGAAGAGGACGACCAGCAGTAAGGTGGATGGACTCGAATATGACAGCAATGAATGCACCACTGAGAGATCTGAAAGGCCAAGCTGAAGACAGATCATCCTGGAGAGAATCTATCTATGTGGTCTCTAAGAGTCAACACCGACTTGATGGCACTTAATCAATCAATCCGTTATATTAATTATAATATATATTAGGTAATTATTTATAGTAATTATAGAAGGTATATATGTTAAGAACATGTTTCTGAGCCAGAGAATACATACATCCGCACGCGTGTATGTAAAACTATCTCAGTGCATGGAGATTGTGTGGGGCTGGGCCATCTACTAGACAGGCCTAGACGGTTGCCTGGGACACCAAATTTTGTGGGGCACTGCAGCTCTGTGGGACTTGACTTCCAAGTCATGTGGGCAGGACCCATCTCCCAGCTGGTCTCTGACTTACATTTCTCCTCCTCTCCTCTCAGTGTGCTCTGTCACCACCCAGAACACCCAGAACATTGGTTTTCATCATTCACAGGCATGTATTGTATATACATATGCATTAAAGTCAATATATTCTCTCTCTCTCTCTCTCTCTCTCTCTCTCTCTCTCTCTCTCTCTCTCTCTCTCCTCTCCCCCCCCCTCACATACACCCCAATAATAACCCAGAACACTAGAACATCATTAATGTAAAGTGCACAAGCAAATTTTACTTTGCATTCTTCATTTTCTCCCTCCTGTACTTCTGCAAAATCCACTTCGAATAGTATAAAAACACTGTAATGTTACTGGCTGAATATGCTAAATAAAGCATATTTATTTGGGTATTAAATATCAAAGTGTTCCTGTGTCCATGACATAACACCCAGGGAGACAGGTTCTAGCTCAAACCTAGAAACATAGGAACATAGGAAGCTGCCATATCCTGAGTCAGACCTTAGGTCCATCTAGCTCAGTATTGTCCACACAGACTGGCAGCGGCTTCTCCAAGATAGCAGACAGGAGTCTCTCTCAGCCCTGTCTTGGAGATGCTGCCAGGGAGGGAACTTGGAACCTTCTTGCTCTTCCCAGAGTGGCCCCATTCCATAAGGGGACTATCTTGCAGTGCTCACATCTAGTCTCCCATTCAAATGCAAGCCAGGGCAGACCCTGCTTAGCTATGGGGACAAGTCATGCTTGATACCACATGACCAGCTCTCCTCCTCCTACCGAGTGACCAACTCACACACAATTACTCTCCCCTCCTCCTTCTCCCTAAAAGTTTTTAAGCACACAACTGGGCACTCTTCCCACCCTGCTGGCAGCCAAGTGAATGAGCCTAATAGATACTTGTCCATTCTATTAAATATTATATATTCTTAAAATTATATATAGAGGTCATTCACTCAATCAAAAATTGTATATACAACGCGGGTTTGAGAGCTGTGTGTGCTCCCAATTTTTTGTTATGTGGAAGCAAGGTTGGAGGGAAATCTGCATAGGTGATTGATGTTATTCCCACGATGAGGCGAAATTGGGCTAGGGGAGCTCGCACAGGTCATGCTGGAGCTTCCGGGGGCCACGCAGCCCCTGAACTCCCAAGCTCGCAGCGGTTCCGTGATGGAGCTGGCTGTCATGTGGGTGGCCACAGCGGCCGCCCAGGCAGGGCTTGCTGCTTGTCTGCGGGGAGAGCGGGCTTAGCCCGGTCTCCCTGCAAACCCTCTGGAAGTGGGTCTCATTGATCGTGAGACTCGCCTCACAGTGTGGAAGCAAGGTGGGAGGAAAAGCTACCCAGGTTTCCTTGCTTCCACACAATCACTTCTACCTAGATTTTCCTCCTACCTTGCTCCCGCACAATCATTTATTTCCAGGTTTTCCTTTTACCTTGCTTCCACACAACCAAAAATTGGGAGCACACACAGCTCCAAAACCTGTGCACAGTTCTTGATTGTGTGAATGGTGTGTGTGTGTGAGTGAGTGAGAGAAAGAGAGTCAGGGCTGACTCTGGATTTGAGAGGGGCGATCAGCAAGGTGCTTCTACTCATAGCTTCTCATTCAACTCTACCCCTTAATTATTTTGTGGCAGAAGGGATCTGAGATGTAAAACAAGAAACTAAGTGTACACAGATCTAAATATCACAAATATCTAAAAAGAAATACCAGTGGAACAGGGCACCTGATTATAATCGTATGTAGGTGCCTTGTTTCATAGGTATTACTAAATACATACCTGTATTCTACTATGGCTCTTTCTTGTTAGGTATTTGAGATCTGAGTTGTGTCATCCCAAGAATCCCAGATAGATCTCTGTATCCAGAAACCATCTTCTACCTATTAACTCCCATTTAAAGATACCTACTGACCATTAAGAACCATTAACATTCTTTTGTCAAATCTCAACCCCTGATAAGGCATAGCTTTAAGGCAAACCTGTAACACTGCTGCTGAATCCAATTTCCCCATCAGATTCCGCTGTAACAAGAAGGATTTTTGATATGCTACACAGTATGTGAAAGGGAGAAAAAAGATGAACTAAAGAACCGGGGGAGAAACAGGTGCGCAAAAAAATGTAGCTGCCTCATTTCCTGATTCAGCATCAGATTTAAAAAATAATGGAGAAAACCTCCAGTAGCTGCACCTGCTGAAATTCCTTTTTACACAGCTAATTGTGCTTGGGGCAGTTGGAACATTGTTTTCTGTACTTACAGGGACCCAACTGGATACCTGATACTCAGATCCCAGCTCTAGCTGATTCCTTTGAACAATGCGTATTAAGCTGGAATGTTTTGCATAAAGCCCTCCGTATGCTCACGTCTTGCCTCTTTTGAAGTGGTTCCTCTGCTCTGCTTTACATGTCTGTCTTCATCACATAGAAGGTGTAATTCTTTTTGGCTGCACAAATAGAAGGACACTACAGCCATCCATCAAGCATAAGTGTGCAGCATAGGGAGCAGAGCTCCATGCTGGGGGGAACCGTGCTGAGTTTCTCTAATTCAACCCACCTGGCTCCATTACAAAGCAGAAATATAGATGATGCTCACTCAGAAGGACTGAGGGAGTTGGAAAACGTTGGGGGTGGGGAGGAAAGGCTGGGACTGTTAGGTATATTGTGAAGCCTTTTCTCTGCATTATGCAGGCCTTGGCTGTTAAAGAGATCGGCCCAAGCTTGACCGGCTTGTGCTAAAGATCTATAGCTAATGATAGGCAAAAGTTTCCTTTGTCTCTTTGACAGTAGTGGCTGGAGAGGTGATCCATTAGGCAAAACCACTGCCCTGTAATACCTATTTATCATTCATTCATTCATTTGATTTATATACTGCCCTTCCTAAAGTGACTCAGGGCAGTTTACATTAAAATCAAAAACACATTAAAAACAATTAGAATCAGAAAGCATGTAACCCAGATTAAAATTAAAATTAAAACTAGATATCATTAAAAGCCAGGCTAAAAAGATGGGTCTTTAAGGATCTTCTGAGGGCCTTCAAGGAAGGTAATCTCCTATATCCATAGGGAGTACATTCCACAACCCAGGGGCGACAACTGAGAAGGCCTGATCTCAGGCCACCACCAGATGAATTGGTGGCACCTGAAGACAGACCTCTTAATGAGTGGTGGGGTTCTTGTAGAGAAAGGCACTCTCTTAGGTAACCCAGACCTAAGCCATTCAGAGCTTTAAAGCAAATAACCTTTTTACCTTGCCTGGAAACATATCAGCAACCAGTGCTACTGTTTAAAAACAGGAATCATGTGGTCTCTCTGGGAGACCCCCAAGACCAATCTGACTTCCACTCTACAGAGTGGGGAGGAGATCTGATCTTGCAGTAGCAAGCATGAATTGCCCCCTTTGCTAAGCAGGGTCTGCCCTGATTTGCATTTGGGTAGGTGACTACATGTGAATACTGCATGTTGTAAGATATCTCCCTATGTATGGGGATAGGACCATAGCTCAGTGGATGAGCATCTGCATGATTGCATAAAGAAGGTCCAAAGTTCACTTCCTGGCATCACCAGGTAGGGTTGGAATAGACTCCTGACTGAAGCATTGGAGTGCCATTGCCAGTCAGTGTAGACAATACTGAGCTGGATGAGCCAGTGGTCTGATTCAATATAAGGCAGCTTGCTGTGATTCCCAAGAAGGCTGTGCTTAGGAGATCTCAGCTTACCTCTGACTACTTTTGAAGCAAATTGTCACACGGAGCTGTCCATGGTGCTGCAATCTGAGCAAAACGCTAAGTCACCTTCTACACCTCATGGACTCCTGTCTGCGTGGTGGGACAGGAAAACAGAAAAGGAGCCCAATCTCCTGATTCTGCTACTTAAGAGGAAGTGGAGTTCTTTTGTGTCTCTTCAACCAGAAAAGATTCAAATTGGGAAGTACCCAGGAGGATGTGGCATATGGAGCAATTCCTGTAGATTTGGCAGCAATCTACAGCTTCATAAGGAGGCCTTCCTCATGCCTAGAGAACTATTTTCTTAAGCTGTTCACATAAATTTTTCTTTCAACTTCACTATATAAGGAAGCTCTCCAGCATGTCTGCTTACTCCATATCCCTTTAAGGTGCCCTCCCAAGCCTTCACCTTTGTGGGTCCTGAAAGGTCCTCCCTGTGCCCCTATCTTTGAGACCTGGCTAGCAGAGTATCCCTTTACTTGCTGCCATCATCAGATCTAATAATTAGACAGGGACAATAGCAAGATTAAGGACACAATGGTCCTTCCTTTACATTTCAATTTCTATTGTACTACCCACAGCCACGCCAGCAGTCCTTCCAGAAATAGCCCATTGTGTTTGATCAGATTGCCATTTCATTAGTATCACAGGGCTTCTGTTATCATAATAAATGGGGAGTGCAGTGCCCGCACGTCAGGTTCTTTCAAGTGCTTTGATTAAGGAAATATCTAATATCATTTCCCCACTTTCTGATTAATTTCCCTTTCTGCCAATCCCCAAAGGGGGGAAAAAGTGCAGTCTCTCTGCTTATTTTCCCCAAGAGTGAGATGCTTTAACCAAGGGATGGACCCCCGACTCATTGCCAAGTAGATAATTACCATTTTAAAATTATTTTTAGTGGGTTGAATTTGGTCCTTAGGCTACAGTGAAGTGAAGGCCAACACCTGCTGCTCAAAATGTAGCAGCCTCCAACTTTAGAGGACACATCAAAGGAATAGGAGAAGAAACAAATGTGCATTATAATGTGCTATAACGGTGTGCACAAGCACTTGTTTTGGAGCCCGCTTGGGACCCATTCAGACTCTTGGCTGTCCCATTTGCAAGCAGCAAAATGGGGGCAGGGCATTTCCACAATAATGAGAAAGACAAATAGGAGTGAAAAGGTAGGGCTTTTTTAAAAAAAGACACAAAAGACACAAAAGGTGCAGTTCCAAACACAGAAGTACAGTTCCAAAAGAACATTTGTGCATTTCAAAAACTCAACTCAAGCAAAAGTGTATTATGTTAGATGATGTAAAAAACAACTGACACCAACAAAAATGGGGAAGTGAGTGTTACAGTCTCCTCCAGAACCCAGACCCTGAGCAAGTGTATCCATTTCTCCTCCCACTTCCAAAGACACTTCCCAAAGTCTCCACTGCCACTCCCCACAGAGTCTTCACCAATTAATAGAACACTGCTCTGCAATAATGCTGCCAGATTCTCAGTTCTGAGGATTGTCTCCCATTCTAGACAGGCTTCTAAATGTCACGGGATGTGACTGTAGTCGATGTGTGCATGCACAGACAAGGAAATGGAGGAGAGCTGATCTTGAGGTAGTGGACATAAATTTCCCATTTGCTAAGCAAAGTCTGTCTTGGTTTACATTTGGGTGGGTGACTACATGTGAGCTCTGTAAACTATTCCCCTATGGGGATGGGGATGGAGCTCAGTGGTAGAGCATCCGCTTGCATGCAGAAGTCCCCAGGTTGACTCCCTGGCACCGCCAAGTAGGGCTGGGAGAGACTTTTACCTGAAACTTTGGAGAGCTGCTGCCAGTCAGAGTAGACAATAGTTAGGAAGATGGGCCAGTAGTCTGACTTGGTGTAAGTGGCCATGATGAGACAACAAGTGGCCATGATGGGAGTGCCCCCTTGGTCCCCCCACCTGTGGGGGCAGGAGCACTGGCATGAGTCACACATGACCAAGGCTGTTGGCACCCTCCTTGCTTGGTTCCCTAGGTGATCACTCAGTGGATGGGCTGGCCCTGAGCCAAAGTGAAGAGGCGAAAGAATGGATCATACTTGGAACTTACCAGGCGTGCACGCTCACCATGAACTTCAGGTTCCCATCAACTTACTTGCCACTGTTACATTTGAAGCCACCCAAGCTCTTTCCAAAGGTCAACACTAAGAGCCAAATAGGAATGGTTATTTTCTAAGGAGCGGTATAAAAAAAACTAGGAAGTGGATCTGGTACACTTGGCACATAAGGGAAAGTAATATTTTTTTAAAAAAATTCAGGGAATTGCTTGTTACAGGGTGTGGGTAAGTGTTATTCAGAATTTCTGTGTCTTTAACAGGGGTTTCTTTAAGACTGTGTAATTAACAGAGAAAGGGGCCTTAAACTTCAACTAGAGATGGGCTTCAGATGATGAGAGTGGAAGAGCTGTTTAACATATCAGAAGAATTTGCCGCTTTTTATATATAATCTTTGAAAAGAAATGCATTTATTAATAGGAAGTTCAGAAAGATCTAACCATCAAAACCAGGGGATGGTTTTATATTTCCTGAAAGTAAAATCACAGATTGTTTTTTTAAAAGAAACCTTCAGAAGTTGGGGGAGGAGGAGGATCTGATTTAATGAGGGTGAAAAGTTTATGAAAATAAGGGAGAAAGCCTAAAAAGGGCTGTCACGGTGTGAGGACAATTCAGTCCCGGAGTAAGAATTCACACCTAAACCACAGGAAATATACTGAGATGGTGGTTACCAAAATAGATGCCTTATTAGGAACCACTAATCCCCCTTAGGGATTCTTAATTACACACTGCAGTTCAAAGCTGGGTGCACATCTATAAAGACAAAAAGAAAGCAGCAAATAGAAAACATAATTTGTTTTGCCTTTGGAGTTTGCTGGTCTCCCGAGGGGAAAACATGCAAGATTCCTTTTTACCCAGTAAGTTGCAATTCACCACCACGTTTATTCAAAAGAAGTTCCAATGAGTTCAATGGGATTACTTAGGGCTGGATTTATCATTAGGCATTCTAGGCAAGTGCCTAGGACCTTTATTTAGTTATTTATTTTTAGGGACATCGAGATGTTTGAAGCAAAAACAAAAACAAAACTGCCCTGTGTGAACATTTCAGCCACAGTAATTCCCTTTAATTAATCAATGTTTGCAAGAGGAATAGAGTAAGGAGATGCCTTTGCTGCTGGACGGGTCTTTCACACTTTTTGAACTGAGAATTCTTTAATCTTCTCTGACAATTGCCAAGCTCTATTTAAATTTATGCATGGATATGCTCCAGCTCCCATGATACTCTGGCATATTGTCAGGGGGTGTGAAACAACAAGACCTTGATTTCTATAGCGACTAGGGTATCCACAAGTGTAAATCCATGCCTGGAACAACTTCAGAGTAAGTGGTTTGTGGACAGCAGCCTACCAGATGGGTCCTAGGAATCTGCTTTAATTTAAGGCTTGAGCGAAGCAATGCTCAGACTGTGATATTATTACCCTGATGTCTGTTCTTGTTCAGACCTCTCTTGCTGGCCACTCCTCTGTTCCATAACTTCAGTATTTCACCTTTCTGTACTTTTAATCAACCCGCTATTATCCCCCCAAGAACCATTCAATCATAGCTGGGGTTAGGGCCATAGCCCAGTGGTAGCACATCTGCTTTACACACAGAAGGTCGCAGGTTCAATCCCTGACATCTCCAAGTATGGCAGAGACTTGTGTCTGAAATCTTGGAGAACCACTGCCAGTCAGTATAGCCCAGAGCTGCTCAACTTCAGCCCTCCTGCAGATGTTGGCCTACAACTCCCATAATCCCTGCCTATTGGCCACTGTGGCTGGGGATTGTTTGTTTGTTTATCAGTCATATTTTTATACCACCTGATATGTACATCTCTAGGCGGTGTACAAAATTTAAGATATTAAAAAAATCAGATTAAAATACATGAAACACAATAGAAAAAATAGTATAAAGCGAATTAAAATTGTTAAAATTAATTCTAATTAAGGAGAGTCTTGAGGGTCTTCCTGAAAACAGACAGAGAAGGAGATGCTCTTGTTTCAGCAGGGAGCATATTCCAAAGCCCTGGGTGCAGCCACAGAGAAAGCCCGGTCCTGAGTTGCCACCAGAAGAGCTGACCTCTCCAGATGATCGTAACAGGTGGCACTGTTCATGATAAAGGAGGCGCCTTTGTCATGAACCCATAATGCCATGAACATTATGGGAGTTGTAGTCCAAAAACTGTTGGGAGGCCATAGTTGAGCAGGCCTGGTGTAGACAGTCCTGAGCAAGATGGACCAATGGTTTGACTAAATTGATAAAATCATAGCATTAGTAAAACAGCAGAAATTCATAAGGGCCTTCGAGAAAAAAAATTTTTTTTTAAGGCTGGGTGCCTTAACATTAATAATATCATTTACTATTATTGCCCTACAGATCTGCCCAGGGAGGCTGTTCCAAAGGTGAGATGTCACCACAGAAAAGACCTTTTTCCCAGTCATCACCCACTTAATCTCTGCAACTGGGGGCACTCACCAACAGTGTTCCCTTTAACAGGGAATCCCAGGTGTTTTTGACTACAACTCCCATAATTCCCAGCCAAAGGCCATTGCAGCTGGGGATGCTGGGAACTATAGTCAACAACATCTGGAATTCCCTGTTAGAGGGAAGGCTGCTCACCAATGGGCCTTGGAAACTGGTCTCAGGATCAGTATGCAGAATCATACAACTTCAGAATGCAGTGTTGCAGAAACCTAGCATGACCATTGGGATATCACTTAAGATCTGAAAAGCCCTGAACCTGAAGAGGCAGGTTCAGAAATATCCCTTTTACAATTCAGGCAGACAAGTGTGGTAACAAGCAGCTGGGATATGAAAGAGCAGAGATAGAGGGGTGAGGGTCAGACAAAATAAAGCAATGCGAGTCTGTGGATGGTTTTGTAAACCCACAGGGCAATTCTGAATGGCATCGTGAGATGTCTATGAAGCAAGTGAAGGCGACAGAGTAGTTGAGGAACCACATCCCAGAGCAAGAGAGCAAAACAATCACTTCAGAAGATTTTTTTGAAAGAATGAAGAGCAAGGGGCTTTGGCAGGTCAGCGCTGATAGATATTAAAGGCAGTCATACTGCCTTTGGGTTTTTTTTTCCTCTTCTGCACATTTCTTTCTCCCCCTCTGGCCCTGATTGCATTTCCAGAAACAAAGTACCTTTTTCCAAAACAGCTTGATTTGTCATCAACACACAGTGCATGGCTGAAGCCACCATTGCACGGGGGGGCTCAAAGAACCCGGGCCACCATGCTCAGGGGCCACGCCTGGCACCCCAGCCACACCCCCTGTATCTGACATCACACACAGAGGGTGTGGCCCCATTAGCAAATGGGGGCACACTCCCCGTTTACAAGTAAGCTTTGCAAACTTCAGCTGGCACCGTATCTGCACACAGGGAGAGGGACTGCAGCTTTTGCAAGCCGGGAGGGGCACTCCAGGCCGCACTGCGAATGTGGCGCCAGCCAAAGTTTACTTGCAAATGGGGCATGTGGCCCTGTTTGTTAACATGGCCACACCACCTGCATCTGATGTCAGATGCAGGCTTGAGCAGCACAGGCTTCCAGAGTCCTCGCTCCGCCACTGACACGGTGGATGATGTTATATGGATGGACTGCAGTAGTGTGTCCCAAATGCTGTTACTCCAGGTATACCAGCTACTTCTCTGAATGAAATATTTGGATCCATCTTCCACTTCACGTCAAGTAAGCCTTGTTAACATCCTTAAGAGATTAGCCCTATTCACATGTTATGTGTTGGATGCCTGTACAGTCTCTGTACAGTGGCTGATATCCTAATGCTGCATTCGCTAGTTGCTCTACTTGTGCTAAGCCTGGGGCTTGCATTCCAAGCTAATTCTTCACTAAAGCAAGCATGGGTGTGCTTGTGCAACCGGTGCACAACCTCTGGCATACACCATATGTTTTAAAGGCCACTTTCGCACAATAGTGCCCTATTGCGCAATAGGGCACTTTTGTGCAATGGTGCAATGGCACAGTTTTGGAGATCCCCATGCTTCTTGCAGCTGTCCATCTTCTTGCGCTAGTGCAACTTTGCTCATGGTGCCAGCACAGCATTAGTCAGGATGTCAAGCAGTGCACACAGGTACCAAGCTGTATGCACATACAGTTATGTTGTACACATGTGCAGGGAAACACTTCTTAGGTGTACCTTTGTTTGAGATACAGGTATGGGAGAGACTCCTGTCTGACCATAGAGAGCTGCTGCCAGTCAGTGTAAACAGGATAAAGCTAGATGGACCAATAGTCTGACTCAACGGCTATTATCAAAACCAGGCAGGGGGGCACATGGGAGGAGGCAGGGTGGAACCTACCTGCGACCCCAGATTATTGTTAAAGGTCTTCTTCGACACGACACTGCATGCCCACATGATCCACTCAGAGAAGCATGGATCTCTAGAGGCCAGGACTTGTCCTGGTCCCCAGGAATCCCACAATGCACTGCACAACAAGTGTGGTGCATTGAGTGATTATCCCAGGACTCGGGCACTCTTGGCATGCAGCCCAAGCATACACACAGACCCGTACCCTAGGGTAAAGGGTGCGTTCACGCCCTTTAGCCCAAGTAAAAGCCCAGGTACAAAACCTCAGCTTGCAGGGAAGGCAGTGCTGTTGTTGGGATCGATCCCGGCACTGCACATGAGGAGCCCTACCCAGGTAGAGCTTCCCTAACCTGGGTAGGGCTGCCCGTGTGCATAGCCTTTTGGTATAAGGAAGCTCTCTATAATCCTGTGAAACGTCTAAATATCTACTTCATAAATATACTACAGATCTACCAATTTTCCTTGTGATATGTTGCCTCTTTTTGAAAAGAGGTTGAATTGCCCCCACACATCTTATTAGATGAGGCTTTCAAAGGATTTTTAAAAAACCCTTCAACTAATTTCCAGCGCTGTGTGCATGGCTGTACAAATTTCTTTGCATACTGCCAGTGACCATGGCAGAAGCTGAAAGAAGTTTGATCAAGCCAGCAATCATCAAAAACTGCAAGCATTCTATTATGGCACAAGAATGCTTAAGTCACCTTGCTGTTTTGTCTATTGACTATGAACTTGCAAAAGAATTTGACTTTGGTGAGGTTGTTCATGATTTCACAATGAAAAGGGCCAGAAACATAAAGAACGATACACTATTTGTGTCATTTCAGAAATATAATAGACATTTTCCTTTCAAAGGATTGTATGCATGGGATGGGATTATGGTGGGATGTCCTGAGAAGGGAGGCTTGGACATTGAACATTGTGTATCCCTATTATACCAGAGTTCTCTGTCTGCACTACCTGCCCATCATAATGATGGATATTCGCTCATGAATAATAAGACTCAGCCAAAAGATAAACTCCCACATGAGTATACCCACAAAAGTATACCATGCAAGTTATTGTATACAAAGTACACAGTGAAATGTTAACCTGGGGGATGGGGCTGTAGCTCAGTGGAAGAGGATCTGCTTTGCATGCTGAAGATCTCAGATTCAGTCCCTGGCAGCATCTCCAGGTAAGGCTATGGACAGCATCCATAGCTGGCACCTTCATATCTCAACCCCACCTGAACCCTTTCTGCCATTTAGAACTGCTGCAGAGAAAAATAGATGGCATTCAGGGGCTGTTTTTTCATCTGTGTCCATATGGAGAAGCCCAAGTCCTACAACTGCCATATTCAATGACAACTTCCAGTTCTTTCTGAGGACCATTTCCCTGGGGAACATCCACACTGGGCCAGCAGCAAGATTAAGTACCAACAGCAACTGCGGCAGAAATTTGATCTATTTTTTTTTTGGTCATTATTTAATTGTATGTAAATTGCTTTGAGCTGCATGGCCTGAGCAATGGTATACAATCAAATCACATCAAATACATACAGTACATACACACCTTACATAATACACACACACACACACTCATAACTGGGAGGTATTCATGATGCTCTAAATGCAACTGTCCCAGTTGTGTGGATGATTTGGACTCAAGGGTTGTCTAGCATTCAATCTGTTTAAGAAATGAAATCAAACAAGAGAAAGACCAGAATCTGCCACTGCTTAGAACAATGAGAATTTTAAATCACAGAGAAATATATTTTACCTTCATCCCAGTTCTGGAACCCATTTGAAGCTATTAATAGAGCAGGCTGACTCTTTGAGAGGAGATCTCTGCATGAAAGCGACTATCTTGGAATCCTAGAATGGAGCAGCCATAGAGGGACACCAAGGAGGATTCCAGGGGAAATGCAGAGGTAACTCTAGCCCAGCGAACTCTAGGATACATCCTCAAACATGATTCAGAGGGTAGGGGATAATGCCCTCAGAAACGAAAATCTCTGCTATTTTCATCCCATTCCACCTGAAAGCAAACAGGGCAAGGAAACTGTCACATATTAGGGAAGGAGTATCAAATTCGGGGTAACCAGAAAGTGGGTCTTGTGTATCTGTAATAATTGTGTAGAACAAGGCTTCACAACTTCAGCCCTCCAGCTGCTGTTGGACTACAACTTCCATTATCCCCAGCCACAGTGGCCAGTAGTTGGGGGTCATGGGAGTTGTAGTTCCACATATACAGGAGGGCCAAAGCTTTGCAGAAAACGCAATTGTAGGGGCTGATGTTTGTAACGTGGGTGAAAAGTGGGAGAGCTGGTCTTGTGGTAGCAACCATGACTTGTCCCATTAGCTAAGCAGGGTCCGCCCTGGTTGCATATGAATAAGAGATCACATGTGAGCACTGTAAGATATGGGAGTTCTGTTTTCAGTTGGACTTACTCTCAAGTAAATATTCATGGAAGGCCTGTCACTCAAATGAAGAAATCTTAATTGATTAATCATATAAGATTTAGCTGATTCATCCATCAATCAAGTTTGCCTATAGGTTCTGACATAATAAGCAGACTTGGAGAACCTGCTGCCAGTCTCTGAAAACAATACTGAGCCTGATAGACCAATGGTCTTACTCAGTATATGGCAGCTTCCTATGTTCCTATGATTGGTTTTTAGAAGATATATGCAGGTTCCATATCCGGGATCCTCCTGGAAGAGGGCAGAGGCATTCCCTCCTGTGTGAGCTAAGAAGGAACATCTTTTTCTAATTGATTAAAAGTTCGATTTTCTTGTACCTGAAAGTTTTCTCTCAAAGTTTTTTTTTCTTTTTTCATACCTTGTATATGGGCAATACCTATATCAGGTAGCAGCAATACAGGAAGATGCTGAAAAGCATCATCTCCTACTCCACAGGAGATGGCAATGGTAAAGCCATCCTGTATTCTACCAAAGAAAACCACATGGCTGTGTGGTTGCCAGGAGTTGACACCGACTCGACGGCACTTTACCTTTAATCCACATGATCAATACTTGGGTAGGAGAACTAGTTTAGAGGAGATTCTGGCTATATGAACTTAAGAGGAGAGCTGGTCTTGTAGTCTCCCATGATCTCCGATTGGTCTCCCATCTCCCACGGTCTCCCATGTCTCATGGTCCCATTGTGTGAATGAGCCTACTATTTATTCCACAGATATCCTTCCTTTCTTCCATGGTGAAACTCAGGGTGGTATAGATGAGGCTCCCATGGTCTCCCATGCAGCCACTGTTCAGACCTAGATGATCAGTGATGGCTACTCCATGTGCCCTCAGACCATGTCCTGGGACTAGGAATGTCAATAGAGTTAGTATTCTTCTTGGGTCAGCTTTTATTTGTCTACTATTTACTTGCATCTGCACTTGTTTACAGGCATCCATTGTTACCTTCCCCCTCCTTTCATTTTGTGTTACTGCATTTAGTCTGTACGTTCCTCAGGGCAGTGACCTCTCTCTGTCTGTTTTTGGTATCTAAAGTGCCAGGTACATTGATGGTGCAATTCATCACCATCTCCAATGTGCATGATGCTTTACATACCATAAGCAAAAATATGCCTCTGAAATTATACAGCTTCAAGCAAACTCTGCAGAATCCCCCTCCTCAGCGCTATTAAATAATAATCCAAATATAAGCGAAAAGTGAAGGCACTGGATCCTGAGCTAGATTGTGAGGATAAGGAAGATAAATCCTGAGAACAAAAGCGACATGGGAGATGATAACAAAGAGTAAAATAAATATGAAAAAAGACAAATTTAGGCTGGGGGGGGTGTATGTGTGTGAAGCACCAGTAAAAATATAGTACAGCTCTTGAAAGAAAAGGGAAAATTGGGAGAAATAAGATAAATGCCAAATGGGACATAAATCAAGACAACAGTGTATCTGAAACAATGATTGGGGATAAAACTTCCCTCGATCCAAGACATGTGGAGTAAGACAAATCTGTTGTGACTAGCAAAATGCAGATATGATGGTAAAGATAAAAACACATTCTGGGAGGACAGATAAATATAATAAAACTGGCCACTCTAGTTTCCTGGGGAAAGAAAGGTAGCACCATATTTACCTGCATTTCCCTAAACATATCTGTCTTTTTGCTTTTTTGTATCCAGTTTCAGACTCCAGAGGCATCACTGCAGCATAGAGATGTGCAGAATGATCCCATGGGGATTGGGGGGAAAGGTTAAAAATGTGTTTAAAATCACCCACTTGCCCATTTATTTTGTGGGTTGGGTGGTAGGTAGCACTCATCATGCCTTACCACCCAACCCACTTTGGTGTCCCTAGGAGCTATCCATGGGGAACAATGGGGTGTTTTGAGTTCCACATTGTTCCCTGTGGCTGAGACACTTGAAACGTTTTGAGTTCTTCCATTGAAACAGCTGGCTCGACCTCTGTTTCAATGGAACGTTTCAGCCATTTTGTGCTTTGTTTCAAGCTCGAAACAGAATACAAAATCTGTTTCATAAACATCCCTAGGGCAGCATTTATCTTCCATAGGAGAGCATCTTGCACTTCCTGCCATCAGAGTTCTTCTTATCTTCTGCCCAGAGGAAAGCCTTTTCTCTATTTTGTGCCAATGGGTAAGACCTGCAGCTGCCACAAAATTTTGCCTGAAACAAAAAGTTGAGATATATTTAGAGGCTCCTGATTAAAGGAGAACTAGAGAATTGTGAGGGAAGCAAAGTAAGACTAGAACAGAATGCCCAGAGGGCCACACTTAGTTTCATCTAAAGTGAAAATTTGAGCTGAAATTGTGCAAGTAAAACATTGAAAGTATTTCTTGGGAAAACAAAAGAAGACTAATTTTTTTTTTTTTTTTGTAGGGGAGGCTGTCAACAATTCCTGATGAAATCTCTTTCCACCAGCACCCCATATCTTCCAAAAGGTTGGAGCCCTTTCAAAAACATTGTAGGTCTCCTAGCATCTCCTGTTCACTGGGCAAAGGTCCATCTTCATGCACAAGCAATTATTCATAGCATTCAGCCATATGATAAGGAATATTTTATTTATTATTTACATTTATATACCACCCCTTCATCCTGGGACTCCAGAACAATGAACAACAAATTAAAAACAACAAATGAATAAAACAATTGTAACATTGCATTAAAATACATTAAATCAACAAACACAGCTATAGCCAATTAAAAGGCTTGACTATTGCAATGCAAAGTGCAGGTTCTAACTTTTAAAGGCCTGAATGGCTTAGGTCCAAGTTGTCTTACTTAGAGAGCAACTTCTTCTGCATGATCCCTACTGCACGTTAAGGTCATCTGAGGAGGTCCGTCTTCAGTTACCACCAACACGTCTGGTGGCGACTCAGAGGCGGGCCTTCTCTGTAGCTGCTCCTGGGTTGTGGAACGCACTCCCGGCAGAAATTCATAATCTGAGTTCATTATTGGCCTTCAGGAGAGCCCTTACAACCTATCCGTTTGGCCTGGCCTTCCAGGGTTTTTAAACTGTTTTTAAACTGTAAAGTTTTGGCCTAGTTTCCCAGGGTTTTAAAGACTGTTTTAATAATGGTTTTATCTTTTTACAGTTTTTGATTTCAATAGTTAATTGGTTTTAATTTTGTTTTAATGTAAACCGCCCTGAGCCATTTTTGGAAGGGTAGTATAGAAATGAAATTAAATGAAATGAAATAAAAAACTAACTAAATAAATAAAAGAGAATCAGAGAATAGTTCTCATTGGCCAAAGGACTGAATGAAAAGGGCAATCCAGTCTCCTACAACAGATTAGGAGTGAGGGAGCCATACAAATTTCTCTTCTGAAAGTAATGGGTACAAACTGCAAATTGCAAATTGGACTGCCTAGCGGCAATCACCAAGAAAGCCCTGTCCTGCATGCTCGACAAATGAACTTCAGAAGGTGCTGGTACACAGAGCAGAGCCCTCCTGGCTAATCTAGTCAGATGGGTAGCTTCATCTGAGAGCAGGAACTCTTTAAGGTACATGAGACCCAAGTCATTTAGCATTTAAAGGTAATAAACTTCACACCATGAATTGTGTAGGTTATTAGTGTAACCCCATCCAGCACAAGCTGAACCCCTTTACTTTGACCAACTGTTCTGTTAACTACCATGACCTCCATTTTGCTTGGCTTAGTTTGTTAGCCCACATCCAGGTCATCATGGCCTCCAAACCCCAGCTCAGAACCCGCTCTGCCTACCTGGGATCAGATGACATAGTGAGATACGGCTGGGTGTCATTTATATATTATGACAGCTCAAATCTCTGGATGATCTCCCCCAGGTGTTTCATGTAGATATTAAACGGGGTGGGGGGGCAATATCGGTCACTCCAGGACCACACAGATTAATAGCCTTGGAGCTATTAAAAACAGCTACCACCACCCCCAACAAAAACCTTCTGCACCCAACTCTCCAAGCAGGACTGGAACCAGTCCAAAACCAACTCACCCAGCCCCATCTCAAAGAAGTGGACCAAAAGGTTACCATTTTGTTCAGATTGTAATGAAAGCCACTGAGAGCTCCAGCAGAATCAAGAGGGAAGTTTTACCACATATTGCACCCCATCTGGAGACCTGGAGTTGTTGTATATCTGGATGGACACTATAGATGACCCCGGATGCCCTGGGAAGTTATGTTCTGGCAAATAGTTGCCTGACTTCTTGATGTTTTGGCAAATGGTCACCAACAGTACTTTCTTTAACTATGGGAAAGGTGGGAAGAGGGAGACTCTTGGAAAACCTTAACCCAACCTAGAAATGAAACGAAAATGGCAGGGAGGGCAGGTTAAGTGATGTCCCTGGAGAAATATAGGTCTTTGGGTCCCTCAAAATAACCATGAATCATTGATTATAATTCATTTTAATATTTCTTTGCAAAAATTGGATACAGAAAAACAGTGATACTGTATTTCAACTGAGCTCTTTTTATACATTGCCATCTGTTCACTCAAGGTGTCACTCTCAAGATTTACCTGAAGAAAAAAGTATTTAGCATCACAGTTTTGCTGCTGGAAGGCCAATTTCTCTTGTTAATTAAAGTGCAAGAGATATAAGGGGAAGTTAAGCTGCACTGGTGCTAGTATCTCTAGCTATAATTCTTACTATCCAATAAAGTCATTAAAGACCAATGCCCAGAGACTTCAGCAGTTTTGAACAAATAATTCATCCTAGTAACCTATGAGCAAAATGTTTGCTCTTGCAAATTTATAGAATCTCAATGGCTTAGAGTTGGTAGGCATCACTATGCCTGGTTCCACACTAGCCTTTTTCTTCATTTCCAAAATGACTGTTTCAGGCATCTGCTTCTAAAATTCCAGACAACTCACCTGTCAAAGTGTTGACTTTCCATATGTTCTTTGTCCCATTCCCGCATTTGCTGAGAGCTGATTTTGTGATGACTTCTATTTAATCTGCCACAACTGCAGCAAAAGATCAAATGTGTGGACAAGAGAAGGCTATTGCCACAGGAGGCATGGACAGAGAACCTGCTCCTAATCTCATGAGCAGTGCTCCCTGTAACAGAGATTCCAAGATGTTCTCTTTAACTCCCATAATCCCCATCCAAGGGCTATTGCAGCTGGGGATGTTCTGAGTTGTTGTCAGATGCTATAGATGTTGTTATTTGGGAATCCCTGTTAATGGAGAACACTGCTCATGATGTCCCACCTTTCTTCATGAAGTGCTTTATTTTTGTCTCAACAGAGTCCCCTCCACTATTATCTGACAATTTTCTTAGTGCAGATAACCTAACAACTCAGAAATATAAGGTACCTTTGTTATACTTCGTTTGTTTCTTCCACACATGCACATGGGTGCAGAACTCCCAGGTAAAGCACCTTTTGCTTCTTTTTTCTGGGAGTAAGTGACATCAGTGACTCCTCTCATTTGCCATGAACCGCCCATTTTACCCTTGCAGTGTAGATGGAATTTGCAGTGTGAGAATGGAGCATATATTGCAATCTGTTTCCCATTCCACTCATTTTAAGACAACCAAAAACTGGCAGGTGTCATGGCCTCAGCAAAACAGAGTCTGTCTCTGTGAGCTATCCAGGGTGCTGAAACTCTGGCTGCCTTGTCTTGATTTTGGAACAGGACACCAGGGGAGATGGCCTCACCATACAGCCACCTCTGCCTCCCAGATGTCTATAACCTTTCATTTTTCATCTGTGGCCCCTCCCTCTCTTTCTTCCTGTTTGTTCCCTATTTTGCTCCCCATTTGCCTCTTTCTACAAGACTGCAACTTTACACTTAAGTCATGTAAACAGAGGTTATTTCCCCCCATTTCCTTCACATTAACTTTGCCAAAGTGTACCCAGAGTGTGAGGTACAGGTTTGGATAGAATTGGTTCCATATACTGATGGTATACAGCTCAGCAGGTGTGGGTAGAAAGACAGTGTATGGCTGACCCACCTGCCCTGTCAATATAGATGATGTGGAAGTTAGCTTCCTGGGGGACAGAAGTGTCCAATATGGCATCATCACTCACTCACAAGGCATGGAATGAGTGAGTAATGACTCGTCTCTCTCCCCTATTGACAGGAGATAAATCCCAGTGCCTCCAGAATTTTATGGCATGTGTGATTTATGCAACTATACTATACTTTTGATATGCCGTGTGCTGCCAGTGCTGCTTCTAGGTCTCTCTTTCTCTCAGCATCTGTTCACCTCTCTGGCTCTGGCTCTGTCATGACTGCCCCTATAAAGGGGGAAATTAATAATAGCAAAGGGCACTGCGGCCTTAGATTATTGCTTAGTATTCCGTCCCCTATGGCTTTTACCCTAACTTCAAGCCTAGTTTATAATACAGATCACCACAAATAAGTGAATAGCATAACATTAACTATTTCAGTGTTCTGTGATATCTGTAATGGACATAGCCCATGGGCTGGATTTAGTTGCTGAAGCCATTTGAGTTGGCTTCTGGCCATTCTACCCAATTTTAATCAAGCTGTGGTTAAACAAAGGTGTTGAGGCGTATAAGGAAAGGGAGTCAATTTTCAGAAGTGGCAAGGAAAAGGAGAACAGCTGCACAAACTTCATGGCACACAGAATGATGCATAGCAGAGATTGCACCTATTGCCCCAACCATTGGATACAGACACCTGTTCCACTTCCATGCCCTCTGGATGTCAACAGATAAACACCCAGAGATGAAAGTTTGGGGCAGTGTACAAATTTGACAAATAAACAAATATGTGTAACACAGGGCCTTTGTGCCTACAATTCAAGGCATGTGGGCCTTCTGAAGTTTGTGGTTGGTTCTCAGATTATACATGGGTTATTAATCATGGAGTGTAGGTTTTTACATACATAGGTTCTGTGATGTTGTGCCCATACAAACATGGACATCTATTGGGCCCAGAGAGTGGACAGACACAAGAAGTCTGCCCAAACTGACCCAGAGATATTACACACACTTCTAATCTTACATTCGTCTTTGGACTGTGTGTGTAGTGCCCTGGCTATGCTTGAGCTCATGTATTCCATAACTGTGATGCCTGTTCCTGCAAGACAATGCTAATTTTATCACACAGCCTGACCAATCATGAGGAGGGACTGTTTGTGCAATGAAGTACATTTCTGGAAAGCGGGGCACTGTCTGAATATTAGAATAGCCCCTTGAGAACACAGAAATTGGTCAGAATCAAATGTATTCAAAGAAATCATGGGAAACACACTGAAGGCTTATGGAGGCTTATACACTTATGGAGGCTGTGTATCCCTCACAGGAGAAGCAACAAAAGATTTTTGTAAGATAATCCCCATGAAGGATTTCTGTGTCCTATAGTGTGACTCTGTGCTGTCACTACAAAGTTTGATAGCAGGGGTGCTTGCAGAAAAGTTGGTTCCCTATCCCTTTTCAGCCACAAAGCTTGCTGATTACCTTGGGCAAAACACGCCTCTACTTAGTCTAACCCGCCAAGGCCAATGTTCAACATTTCAACAGTTCCACTCCTGAAGAGGAAACTAAGCTACACACACATTTTAAAAAATTAAAATGACACTTAATTATGAGGCTTGTAGGCAGAGAATTTATATCCCTTTGGTATCTGTCACCCAACGTTTTGCACAGCTTGATGATAAAGTCACCCCAGTACCTCAAGGACAATGGCGGAAATATATGAATTGAAAAACTATAAAACATTCTGAATACAGAGAAAGGCTATTGAAATGGCTACTTATTTACTTCCTTTTTTGCATTTATATACCACTTTTCAGGTGAACCTCCCAAAGCAGTTTACAAAAAACTTAAATAAAGGACAATACATTAAGCCACACATTCACATCTTTACATGGGCCTTAGTCTCACTTCCTCTCTGCTCCCCTCAGATCAAGATGGTCCCTGGCGGCTCTGGGGTGGCATTAGGGGGAGGGGGGCTCTTTAGCTGGGATTTGGAGCTAGATAGTGGCAGCTCCCCAGCCTGTTTCTCTTTCTTCTCCCCTCTTCTCAGAGCAAGATAATGAGACATGTCATTATTTGTATCTGAACAGCCTCCACCTCATACCCACAATATTCTGTAGCCACACTGGTCTATAAGATGGTATAGGACTGAAGGTTACAAGGCAATAGGAGGCATACTTAGGCATCATGAAGCAGCATTCATGCTGCCATCCTAACCCATCTTGGGGACTTGACATTGAGCAAGCTCATGAGGCTGTTCACACACGCAGGCAAAACCGGGCTAACGAAGCCAAGCCCCGTCTTGCCCATGCATGAGAATTGCTGGGATCACACTCAAACCTGGGTGGAGCCTTGGTGGCAAACCCGCCAAGCGAACTACCCTCTTAAATGAGATTAAGGGATCTAGTGCTCCCTTAGCCCAGTTTTTTTTTAATTATCTGCCAGCCCCAGCTGCTTGCTGCCAGGGCTGGGAGACTGCGGGGCTCCTGGCTAGTGTTGGGGGTATCCCCATGCACCATGCACAGTGAATTATGGGAGTTCCAGGGAGCAACACATCCTGGCCCCCACAGCCCGCTGCACTGCCAGAGAAGGCAGCTGCACATCTGAGCATGCAATCTCCATGCCCAGACCAGAGGCAGTCATCGTCTGTGGAGAGGTAAGCTTTTCAAGGCTTTCTCCCCACTCTCCCTCGAGCCCTTTCTCTCCAATCATGAGAAAGGGCTCCATGTTTATATTAGGATTTCATGAGCTTCTCAGTGAATCATAAGATCCTTAGCCACAGCACTGCAGGGGTTATCATACAGGAGGAAACAGAATACTTGGATGAAAAGGAAAAGATCTCAGCTAAGTGATCACAAAACGAAAATTTTGTTCATGAGTATCACTTGAGCAAGAACCTCTACCTAAACACTATCATAAAAAAGACACTCTTGACCTACTTTCGGTGAACAAGGACTCCAAAGGATAACCATGAGCCAGCCAAGTGAGTGAATATCTTCCATGAGATCCTTGACAAAAATGGGATGAAATGTTTTATTTCAATATTACTTTTTGACATAACCTAGAAAGCACACCTTTATACTGAGATGGATATTTTTATTTGGACCACACATCTCATTTCCAAAAGAAATGAGACATTCAGAAAAACAAAAGTCAGTATGAAAAAGCAAAGCTTCTTTTTCCAGCTCCTCATTGGGAGACACAAATAGGTAACAACTGGCAAATAAGTTCCAATATTACATAAACAGTCAGTACCCACCAGAAATCATGGTCTGTAAAACCAAGAAAGGTCAATCTTTGTATTTAGGGATGCTCTTTTATTTATGGAATGGCACTTCCCAAATGGTAGGGAGAGTCTGTACCCCTTAGTTTTTGTGATAGGCCCCTTAGCTACTGCTTTTAGGACTATATAGGGGGCATAATGTGGCTTAAACTTGGGAGGAGTTGGGGTTGGAGCCTGTAGATTTGTTTCATACAAAATACACAAAAGTAGCCTCCCCACTGAAGTTTCACTTCATCGTTTGAGCTCTGCACAATGGACCGAGGCCAATATGTGTTTGTTTTGTTTTATACACTGTTCCCTGTGAGTGATCTTGCTTTATAATGAAACTGATGACACCCATTAGCAAGGGCTTCCTAGTGAAGGAGCACATGTGCCTAGGTACAGCAATATCTGCTAGTATATAGATGTACACCTTCCATCTAAAATCCAAAAGAAGGTTGTAATAATGAATTGTGGAATCCATCCATTTCTTACAACTTGAAGATTATTTTTTCATTACGAGTCAATCAGCAAACACTGATTAAAATGTGAAAGGCTCTCTGGAGTGAGCATATACAATGGTCCCATAACATGGTCTGAAGACACATGATACAGCAAACTTACCGAAGACAGGCAGGTCTGGGTAGAAGGTGCCAGGAGGCGTTTCAAAGAAGGGCTCCCTAAAGTTAAACTCCAGATTTTTACCCAACCTGTGAAACTGAGCTAGGAACATAGGAAGGTGCCTTACATCATCCGCATTCACATGGAACGTGGAACAGAAGGTCCAATGGACCTGCGGTTCCACTCCCCACACACCCCCTGCACAGGCTTTCAGTTCCTGAGATGCATTATGAGAAAACACTTCCTGTTCCTGTAAAGAAGGAACAGCTGGTGGGTGCTCAACTTGTAGCATCATTGACATTATAAACATAAAGGCTTTCTTTACCTAGTCTTATCCAGCATTTGCTGGCTATCCAACTATTCCTTTAAATCTACTTTCTGATTTATATATTTGTAGGCTCTGGTTGGGAGCTGATATTATGACACGTCTCAGCTTCAAAATAAACCTCTCTCTTGATACCGGGTTATTTTATTGGGTGCATCAAGCTTGAAAGGAACCTCATCCATCTTAAGAAATGTATTTTCCCATTTGCTGTATAAATACATATACGTTCCCTTGCATCATGCCGCTTGGTCCGGCAGACAGATGAACAGGGACAGCAACATAGCGCTGCTGATTCCGCTTTTGTAATAGAGTCGACACAGGGGATCTTTGTGGCAAGAATAGCTTGCGCATATAGAGGATTCTGTGCTAAAACAGATGGATAGGGCATGAGGTTTAATGTGATTCAAACCCACATTTGTATTGTGCAGAAAATGAGGAGTAAAACAGAAAGAAAATTGTCAGAGTCCCTTTGCCCTACACACCATTAGATTAAAGAACATCATGTGACCAATGTCGAATTGGATTCTAAAGACTCGTTAGTTCTCAACCATAAATATATATTTCACCATGCTCAAGCTATATGAATTGTTCCCTTTGCTAAGCAGGACTCACCCTGGTAAGCAATACTAGAACCAGGGGTTTCCCCATAAAATTGGCTGGGAGGAAATTTAGGAAGGATAAGAGGAAGCATTTCCACACTGCACATAATTAATCTATGGAATTTTCTGGAAAATGATGTGGTGATGGCCACCAACCTGGATAGCTTTAAAAGAGGCTTAGGCAAATTCATGAAGGTTAGTAGTAGTCTTGATGGCTATAGGTTACCTTCACAGACTCTGTGAAATGGCCTTGGCCCGGAGTTCTCAACCAGTGGTTCTCCATATTTTACAGACAGCTGTGGGTGGCAGGAGTTGTAACTCAGCAACATCTGGAGAACCACAGGTTGGGAATCCCTGGTCTAGGCCGAGAGGCTCAGAGTCAGGATGCCTATGAATAACGGTTGTAGGAGAGCAGCAGCAGGAAAGGGGGCATGCTTGCATCTCCTGCTTGTGGGCTTCCCAAAGGCATCTGGTGGGCCACTGTGGGAAACAAGATGCTGGACTAGACAAGACTTGGACCTGATGCAGAAAAGCTCTTCTTGTGTTCTTTTTTTAAAAAAGCTTACTAAGGCTACTCCAAAGCATTAAAAAGTAACTTCAGTAACTTATTTTTAGTTCTAAATCCCACCCTTCTTTCAAGGATCTCAGAGCAGCATACAAGGTCTTCCTTCTCCCTTTGTCTTATCCTCACAACTCTGTGAAGTGGCCTTGGCCCAGATTTCTCAACCTGTGGTTCTCCAGATATTGCAGACAACTGTGGCTGGGAGTGGAGAGAGTTGTAACTCAGCAACATCTGGAGCACCACAGGTTGGGAACCTCTGGTCTAGGCTGAGAGACACCAAATGAACCTCATGTCTGAGTGGGGATTCGGACCACTAAGAGACTCAGGCCAGCAACAGTTCAAATGGCATCCCAGGTGTCGTGCATCTTTGATACCCTCTTAGAGTTGTCCAACTTTTCAATAGATTTCTTGCATTTGGAACCCCTCTCACCATTTTGATGAATAATTTGCCCCTGTCAGATAACACAATTTTGCACATATGGATCTGTGAATGCCTACTCATGCCATATGCAAGCAAATAAAATAAAAACAAATCTCTTTCGTCTAATCTTACAGAAGCATCTTAAAAACCTTAAAAGTTAAGAATCACTGAAATATTAGGCACTCCTCTTCCAAGTTTAGCACCCCAGGTGATTACTCACCCTTGCATGCTCAGAGGCCAAAACCAAGCTGCCATAAAGCCACCAACTTGGTAAAGGAACAGGGAAGTTTTACCACATATTGCACCCCATCTGGAGACCTGGAGTTGTTGTATATCTGGATGGACACTATAGATGACCCCGGATGCCCTGGGAAGTTATGTTCTGGCAAATAGTTGCCTGACTTCTTGATGTTTTGGCAAATGGTCACCAACAGTACTTTCTTTAACTATGGGAAAGGTGGGAAGAGGGAGACTCCTGGAAACCCTTAATTCAACCTAGAAATGAAACGAATATGGCAGGGAGGGCAGGTTAAGTGATGCCCCTGGAGGAATATAGGCCTTTGGGTCCCTCAAAATAACCACGAATCATTGATTATAATTCATTTTAATATTTCTTTACAAAAATTGGATACAGAAAAACAGTTATACTGTGTTTCAACTGAGCTCTTTTTATACATTGCCATCTGTTCACCCAAGGTGTCACTCTCAAGATTTACCTGAATTAGAAAGTATTTAGCGTCACAGTTTTGCTACTGGAAGGCCAATTTCTCTTGTTAATTAAAGTGCAAGAGATATAAGGGGAAGTTAAGGATTGAACTTGCCGCACCAGGAGGGCGAGCGTTGGCAAGCAGCTGGGGTAAGCAGCTTTTCCCCCACCCTTGCTGCCTCCACCTCAGGAATGCCCCTTTACTTGTAAAGGGGAATCCTTGCCAGATTCCCCTTTAAAAGAATATCCCTCAAACTGGTTCAGCCTGGTTCAGTGCTCAAACACATAACCAGACCCATCCAGGTTGAATCAAATCCATTTTGGATTCCAACCAGATCAGCCAAACAGTTCCATGCACACCCCTAGTACTGTGGACACTGTCAGCACAGTGTGAAATGGCTCTCACTTTCAAGGTCTTTTGCCAAGTGGTCCCTGCTTGGAAAATAGGGAGGATCACTGGCCTACAGGCTCTACCTAGCCCATCAAAGATTTATTCCTGTAACAGTTTTTCCTCAGTACCTCGGAGAGCTAACACACAGCAGCAGCACAAACTCCATGAACTGAAGTGGAAGCATAATGCATTAGACTGTACAATTACGTTCTTTTAAAATCTCCCCTATAAATTTGGGGGGAAATGCCCAAGATAGCTCAAAGCTTCTCTCTGCTGCTTTGCATTACCACTGCCGGTTTGAGATGGATAGCTCTTAATTGGATATTGTCGTTAACTCTAATCATGTACACGATTCAATATCAAACCTCGAGACTCGCACTGTGAATCAGTTTCCATCTTGTACCTTTCACAAGCATTGCTTGTGTTTCCTGAAAATATCTTTTCTAGCACGGAGAGAGAGCATTTCAACATTGTTGGGGGAGGGTCTCACAAACCACTACCTTTCATGTCTCTCAAATATAATCACCACTTTTCTTTAACCAAGAAAGGTTGTGGCAATATTGGAGATGCATGAAAGGCAAGGATATGTGAGAACCTTCCAGAGAAATGTTGATAACATAATAGAACTCTTTGCTTTTCTTAAAAATGCTGATTGAGATAAAGAGCAATGGTGCACTGTTCAGTGAAAGAGCAGAACTTCCCAACTTAAAACACTGGTGCAGTAGCCATTTTTGACATCCTTCCTTGGCCCAGGAAACCCTCTGTGCCACCCAAAAATATGTCCTTGAGGGTTATGCAGCTTGTCAGAACATATTTTCAGCTGGCACAGAGGGTTTCCTGGTGAAAGGGAGAGTGTCAAAAACTGCCATTTCTCTGCTGAACTGGTGCAGTTAGTTGGGAAGTTCTGTTAGGTTATTCTCTCACTGCACTGGTGTATATGTGCTCCATATGTCAGCCACTTAGATTTTCTTCCAAATAAGAACCTCCATATTCACTCTGATATGGGCACTTTAGGTCAAATTTGGTGGCATGTCTGGACTCAGGTCTTACCCACATTGACAACTGCATGGTGAAATCCAGCCGGTCTTAACTCTCCTAGGCATCCTATGCTGGTGAGAAGCAGAAGATGATATGCACAACACAGCTTAACTACCAGCCTGAATTCATGTGAAACCTCCCTAGAAAAATTTGAGTGGTTGACATTGTGTGCAATGCTGCTTTGGGAAGAAGATATGGCCAAGAGAGATTCCTGCCAGCAACCTTGGAGAAGCCACTGCCAGTCTGTGTACACAATACTGAGCTAGATAGACCAATGGTCTGACTCAGTATATGGCAGCTTCCTATGTCCTATTTCCCTATGACTCACAGCTCCTCCCAATGTGTTGCTGAAGGCATAAAGGAGAGCAGTTTCTGCTAATCTCTCCTGCCTCTGAAAGGACTTTTTGACTTCAGGAATATGTCCTTGATGGCTGTGCAGACTTCAGGGATTAACCTTGGTAGGGGGGAGTTTGCTCACTTGATATTCCTTAGATGTTTTGATCTAGCAAGAACCTCTAAATTCATCTAAAGAATTCACTAAATGTCGAATTTAGTGACAACAAAGACAAGTTCACAGCTGTACGGGTTTTTTTTTTCAGCAAAAAGCCAAAAGGTAACTGTTGTTATAATTATTAATTATTATTAACAACAGCAACTTTATTTTTTAGCTGACCCGTAACAAGTTGTTCTCTGAGAGGCTCACGACACACCATTAAAACATCAAGTAAGAAGACATAACACATGAAATCACAACATACACACACACACACTCAAAAATGCAAAATATAAAACAGAATATAAAACAATTTAAAAACAGAGGCTGGTCTGTCCTCTAAAATATCTGGCACAATAACCTTCACCAGATGTCATTAAGTGTATTAATTCAGGCAACTAGAATCAGCAAAAGTCATTTTCATGACAGGACACAGGATCTAACATCAAGGTGAGTCAGCAGGAAAAAAACCCTCAATTTTCCCCCATTCCAGGAAATTTGATAACCTCTCTGCCAGTTTCAACGTTTCAACACAAAGTACTCTGCAGAGCAGTTTAAAAAAAAAAAAAAAAGGAAGATGCACATTTAAGTTTATCATATGATGTAGGCTTGATTCGTGGCCACTCATTCGCTCAATCTATCCAAGAGGCCTGGATGTAATCCAGGCTGCAGAGGATATCAAGTTGAAAGTTTCGCTGTCTGCATTATTATTATTATTGGTTCAAGATTACCAGAGAAGGGAAGGAAACGAACATGAAATGTGGGGACCCAGTGATAATATGTGTAAGGCTTGATGCTGTATCTGCACCAGAAATAATAAAGTATTGAGAAATCAAACTGACAAGCAGGAACACAGGCTCAGGATGAGAAACGTTGGCTTGGTGGGGTTTCTGAAAGCAAAGAGAATTTCTCTTTTCCCCTCAAGATGGATTAAGCGAGTGCTAGCAATAGATAAATGTTGAACTCCCTTTATAATGTGTTATGGCTTGTCATGTCCATGAGGGCCTCTGATCTACGAGACAATCTCTCTGAGGGAGTGATGCTCTTCCTAATGAAGAAAGTGTAAAACAAAGGCCCGGTTTAGGTTCAAAAAGTGCAAAACAAGCCCCCTGCCCCTCAGAAATTTTCCTTACCCTGTTTCTTAACTTCTTTCAAAATCCGGACTAACCTTTCCTAAGCAGCATCCTTCATATCCATTTCAAATGTTCCTTGAAGTGAAATCAGTGGCAACTAAAGAACTACTGCCCCCCTCCCTCAAGAAATATCAACCTAACAAAAACTCAATTAAGTTGACAGCTGGTATGAGTGGCTAAGCATGCAAGCTACAAATTATGAAGTCCTTAATTCAAAATCTCACCTCAGCCATGAAATGGCTCAGTGGCCTTCGACTGGGGCCTGAGACTGTTCTCTCAGCCAGCATTGCCACTGAGATTTCTCCTGAGGGGAAGATGACGTAGTCCACATATCCCAAGGCTGACAGTGCATTTTGCCTGAAGCAATTTTTGTTTGCTTCATACTAATCATCCCTTCATCCATGCCTCCATACATCTGAGGCATTTCAAGGGAGACCAGCATGGTTTTAGAGAGATACACTTGATGCTGTCCCCGTGGTGAAGAAAGATATTTCACTGAAGATTTTTTTTTTTTTAGTGAAATAGTTAACATTTACATTTTAACTATGTGTGAGATTATCATGGCGACTCTAATAGTTTTGACGCTTTTTGAGGCTGTTCTCACGAGCTGCCAAGGCTCGGCTTAGCTGCCCATGAGAACCGCCAGGATCTCTGTGGATCTCGGAGGCACATAGACGGATGCTCATCCCTGGAGGAATCCCAGCCTCCGTTTACCAACGCAGCCAGGAGCAGCACCCTTAACCCTGTGAACGTGCCCCTAACCCTGACTCTGGGATTGTGGGTCACCGCAAGCTGCTTGCAGCTCATGCGGACACAGAGACCGATGCCTAGAGCATTCGTCCCCCAGAGGAATCCCCCAGTATGCTTGGTGCAGAGTGGACTGTGGGATTCATGGAGGCCAGAACAGCGAGAACCAGGCTCTGTTCACCAGCGCATCCAGGAGCAGCATGGAGAGTCATGCTCCCAGAAGTGCTGATTTGTTTATTTGTTTATTCAAAATATGTATACCCTGCCCCTGCAGGACACTACTGCTTGGGGCAGCTCACAACATTATTAAAAAAGATACCATGTGAAATAAGACTAATAACGTTAGTCACATTTAAGCTAAACAAGTTAGAAGACCAGGCTAAAACCACTTTTAAAATTATGTTTTTTAAAGATGTATCAAATTAAAAGTTATTTTATTAGTTAAAAACTGAGAACTATTAAAACTAAAGAACCGACCAGATATAAACAGAGCTGAAACATTTAAAAGCCTCTTTAAAGAGATGTGTTTTCCATTTCTCCTTCAGGACCTTTGTTTATTGCATTAAAAAACCGACAAATAGCAGTCAGTTGTAAAAACTGTGTTATCTACATTTCACCACACACCCCTTAGCAGCCAACTTTGCAGTCTCTATCTCTCCATTTCGTTCCACATCCTTTAGTAACCAATATACTTCACAATCTCTTTAAGCTCTTCCTTACCATTTACACTGGGTTTTAATTTAACTATGTATATCGCCTCCCTAATTTTTCTTCGCACCAAGCACTGCTCCACCTCCAGCACATTTACTTTTATGGGCAACTGTTTTTTTAAAAAAAATTAAAAACACTGAGGGAGGGAGCAAGGTGAAGTACTTCAGGCATGGTGTTCCACAGTCACAGGGCCACAACCAAAAAGGCCCTGTCTCTAGTTCCCACCAACTGGATCTCTGTTATTGGCAGGGTCATGAGCAGAGGTCCTGAGATGATGAGTGGAGGGCCCTGGGATGGGCAAATACAATCCGACAGGTACCCTGGCTCCAAGCCACATTGAGCTTGGTTGTGTGGGTGCACGGCTTGCATGCCCAGGCTGCAAAGAGTCATCTGGGGGGAAGGTAGGTTGAACCCTGCCTCCCTCCCCGCCCCACTGCATGACCGTGTGAACAGCCCCTATGTTTTGTATTGCTGGTGAAAATGCAATTCATATTCTAATTCCTATTTATTGTTTTTTCTGAATTGCATTGTTTGCTGTGTTGAGATTTTAATTCAGATGGGCCCACTGGTATTTCCCAAAACTACCTCTGTGTCCACAGCTTTTGAGTCTTGCTAGCAGAATAACTCTCTCAGGGCCTACCCAGATAGGAGAGGGCCTTGGATAGGAGTTTGCGGAGGCCCTCCTGAAACCTGGGACCAGCCCTGATGTCCACATATCACCTTGAATACATAGGTTTTAATGCCATCAAAAGACATATCAGGGATTGGGTGAACTCAGCATGGCGATTTTGAGCATCACAGATTCTTCCCACACCAGAACCGTGAGATAGATTGTGTCTGTGACTTTCCCAAAAATTTCACTGGTCTTATCAGAACATTTGGGGGGTTTCCTCAAAATTCCTTGGAAGTTGTGCCTGAGGAGCAGCTTCCAAATTTGCCTTGAAAATTCACTTCAGACAAAATCTGGAGATAACCTCGGGGTGTGTGGAGGCTTCCTACAATATCTTACTAATCTTCTCCCAGATCCTTTGGCTTCCGTCAACATTCCTGAGGTGTTTTCCCCCATGAGGAAGATACAGATTTGCTTTGAACTTTGCTTTAAGGAAAATTGCAGCTGCCATTCTGAACTTTCCTGATGGAGAAGAAGCCCTGAGAATGAAGTGATCTCTCTCGCTCGTGCACTCTCTCTGCATAATAAGGATGTATAACTGCAAGTTGGTGCTGCTGAGTGTACTGTGGAAGAATGATCAAGACACATTCCAGAACTTTCTTCAGTTGGTTGATCAGTCTGCGGAGTTTAAAACCGGGGAACGAACCACTGCAATAATACAAAGCTACCGCTCAACCAGGAATGTAGCTTTGCCTTAATTAAATAATTAGTCAAGTTCTTTGAGTGGTTCAGATGAAGAGTACTCTGTGAACACAAAGCTCTCTTTCTGTTATCATTACCATCCTCATTGCCATCCCAACAGCGCCTGCAAGATCAAAGTGGGCATAACATGAATGAGCATCAGCGCACTGTTCTGTTGTTCCTATTGATTTTTTGCAAAGTACTTTTCATGTGTATCAAAGTGCCCGGCAACAGATGCACCAAACAATGCAGCAGACTCTATGACAGACCAACTATTAGAAAAGAGAAAGAGGATGAGAATAATAAAAGAACAATCTGTTGGACTGGGAGCAAGAGACAATTCCTTGATGCTGCACAAGCTGCTAGTGAGTTCTGCACAAGGGTCTGGTACATGTGGAGGCAGAAGACAAAGCCCTGGCTGGCATAAAGATGCACGGGTGCACTCGGAGAGCAGCCTAACAGAACTTCATGACTCATTTCACTGATGCAGCTATGAGGCAAGTGGCAACTTCTGACAGCCTCCCCTTTTCCAGGAAGCCCTCTGTGCCACTCAAAAATATGTCCCTGAAGGTTGCACAGCCACCAGGGACATATTTTCAGGTTTCACAGAGGACTCCCAAGGAAGGGGAAAATGTAAATTGATGTTTCCTCACTACGCCACTTCAGTTTGTTGGGAAGTTCTATTCAACTTCTCTGTTGCTGAATTTGCATCCTTGCTCTGAATTTCAGCCAGTTTATGTTCGTGGGAAAGAACATGAGAGATACCATAGCCCTCGTCAATCGTATAATTGTGGGTACAGTGTCCCCAGTTCAGCTAGCAGTGTCCCCTGGTGCTAACATGCTCCTTGGCCATAGCCTCTGCTTTTCCATATTCAGTGTGCTTGTCTGCAGAACCAGGCTTAGAAACCCGGGAGGACTTCTCACCATTTGTTTCTGTAGACAAATGTTGGGCATAGGAGAGAAGAGAGCATGATAACAGTGACAGAGTATGTCAGTAATGGGTGGCACAGTTAGGCAAACATGGTCCTGAGTATGACTTACAGTATCTTCTTGGTTCTCACTCAGTGTTTTACATTTCATCTGCTTTAGGAACTGGGGACTTTCTGTAATCTCAGCAGTGCACCATCATTGGAACTACCTGCTGGGTTGTGTGGGAGTAGCCCTGGAGTCAAGGCTGGAAGAGGAACCCCAGTCCTGTTGCCAGGCAACA
The DNA here is from genome assembly GCF_027244095.1 of Hemicordylus capensis. Classification (NCBI taxonomy): domain Eukaryota; kingdom Metazoa; phylum Chordata; class Lepidosauria; order Squamata; family Cordylidae; genus Hemicordylus; species Hemicordylus capensis. Next base: position 21,615,789 of record NC_069664.1, on the reverse strand, counting down.
GAGTTAGATTGCTTCATTCCACAGTAAAATCCGGGCACAAAGAAACCAAGGAGAAAACAGGAAGTGGGCATTGTAGGAAGTGGGTCTGGCTGGGCAGCACCATCCGAGGGCCTAGGTTACCTGGGCCAGGCTCTGCTGGGCTCCTGGAAACTAAGTGAGAGAGGAGAAGGGAAGTGAGGTGCACCCCTTCCATCTCTCTAAGATCTGATGGGAAGCCTCGATCCAAGAACCTTGTGCTCCCTGTGAAGTCCCATGCTGGTCTCCACATGGATTGTGCAAATTGGACTTGCATTTCACTAGTGCAATCAAGATGCTTGTTTAGCCTCTAAATCCCTTTGCTTTACAAGTGTAGCCCGAATGATACTTACTTAGAAAGAGATGTACATTGCTGAATTGTTATATTTGCTCTGCTCCATACATCTGTGTTTTTCTTGCAGCATTATTCCAAAAAACATGCTCAAGGATGAGTCATTTCTCTGGGAAGATCTGATGGAAATACAGTGCTGCTTCCATTCATCTACAAAGAGATGTCCTTTGTTCTCAGGGCAACCAAACAACGCACCACCAGCCCGAAGATGTAAGGAATCCGTCTTTAATTTTGCATAGACTGCATATGTCTCACAATGAGCTTATTTGGGATTCAATAGCTTGCTCTCCTCTTTCTTTTAAGCAACAGTTGGTCAATTCAACAGAAGAAGAGGCCTACAGACAAAGATTTAACTGGCTATTCAAAACCAATAGGAAAACTTCTGCCTTTTTCATCTCTGTGGCCCCTGACCATGTATGTGTCTTCTCTGCCCATTTTCTTTCCCCGTGTCACGTTCAGATTTTCCCCCTCGCCCCCACTACCCTCCTAAGCATGCTGCATTTATAGGCCCTATGGCCTGCTCAGCACATCTCAAGAATCTTAATAGTTGAACCAGTGCCAGCCCCTTTCCCTCTGTGACATCAAGGCAGCTTAGCCAATCACTCCCAAAATCTTCACTGGCCCCGCAAAATCCTTTAGCACAGGGGTTCTTGTACTTGGGTCCCCAATTCTTATTTAGTTTTACATTTATATTCTGTTCTTCCTCCAAGGAGCTCAGAGATAAACATGGTTATGCTTTTCCCAACAACTCTATGGAGCTGCTCTGGGGAGAGCAGAAGGTTCCAAGTTCCCTCCCTGGCTTCTCCAAGATAAGGCTGAGAGAGATTCCTGCCTGCAACCTTGGAGAAGCCTCTACCAGTCTGGGTAGACAATACTGAGCTAGATAGACCAATGGTCTGACTCAGTATATGGCAGCTTCCTATGTTCCTATGAGTTAGGTAAGGCCAAGAGATAAGTGTTTGGCCCAGAGTCATCCAGTGAGTTTCATGGCTGAATAGGGATTTGAATTTGGGTCTCCCTGATCCTAGTCCAACACTCTAACCTGGAGCGGCATAACTTTAGCCCTCCAGTTGTTTTTGGACTATAGACCCCATCATCCCCAGCCACAGTGGCCAATATAGTACTGAAGGATGATGGGAGTTGTAGTCCAACATCTGCAGGAGGGTTGAAGTTGTGCAGCCCTGCTCTAACCACTACACCACTACAACCAAACTATCGTGGCTGGGAATGATGGGAGTTGTAGTCCAACAACATCTGGGAACCCAAGTTTGGGAACACCTGCTTTAGTACAACAGATTTGTGATAGGCCATAATCCAGTAAATTCCACATGTGTACCTTAGAGCATGCGAGTTTCCTTCTCAGATTTGCTGCAGCCGCTCTGCCACCAAACATACAAACCATAAAGGAGCATCCCGTGCCATGTGTCTGTTTGGGGAACAAGTTGCTAAAGAAGTACAGAGAAGAAAAGCCATAACTCAGTGCATGCAATCCTTAGAGAATATGCCAGAGGCTCCAAAGATTACAGTAATATCTTATCTCTATACTGCATACATATTTCAAACTGTTCAACTCTCCTGCAGAATCAGAACTGCAGAAGAATAAATGGTGGCCACACAGGTTTTAGGAGACCTTCTAGCCAGCCACCACAGCCCTTTCAAATGGTCAGTTAGTGGAATGAAAAGCAAAAGGATGAGTTAGCTGACATAAGGAGGGACCATAACAGTCACAGAGCACATGCTTTGCATGTACAGAAGCAGACAGCAGCGATGAGCCCAGAACTTGTACCCAGCTCCAGAATGAGAGTTGAGAGAAAGCTCTTTCTGTGCCTTCCACTGGCACCTCCATAACGAGATTTCAGACTGTAGAATCCAGGAGGAAAGAGTTGTGATATGCAAGGACAAGACAGTGCAGTTGAATCAGTAATATTAACGGTTTAATGAGATATTACTGATTCAACTATGTGTGCACACACACCAGCCACTGATGCTGACCAGGGAGGCAAAAGGGTACGCAGCCGCCCCATACCAGCAATTTGAAGACAGACTGGCAGGAGAAATGCAGGGGGGGGGGTAAGAGCAACCTCCCTGCTCCTTAAAAGGTACCCCACACACACACACCGAATCAGCTGAACCACCGAATCGGTTGGTTCCCCCGAATCAGTTTGGAAGTCTGAAAAAGGACCTCCGGTTCATACACATCCCTAGTTGTAGCCTCTCCCATGGGAGAACAAACAAGACTAAGTGATGAAGCTTATTATATAGCATTCATCCGGAATCATGACAGGAAACAAAATACTGCAAAGGATTTTGTGCTCAGCTGAACTAGATAATAATAATATGCTAATAGTAAGTTCTAATTTATAGGTGTCCATGGACAAAGGCTGCCTCTGCCAACAGACTCCATAAATCATACTGTAATCAAAACTGTATGTGCACATTTTTACAAATAATACAATGTGGAATACTTTGTAATATATAAGGTTATAAGTCATTTCCCAAGATGGGGGCAATCACCAAGTTCCTACGGACTTTTGTTTCAGATGAAATGCCCGCTGAATTTGGAGGGTTCCAGGCAGTGTTCCCTCTAACAGGGATTCCCAGATGTTGTGGACTACAACTCCCATAATCCCCAAGCAAAAGCCATTGCAGCTGGGGATTCTGGGAGTTGTAGTCAACAACATTTGGGAATCCCTGTTAGAGAGAACACTAGTCCCAGGTTAGCAAAACAACTTCTATACAAATTTTGCAAGAACTTAAAAATGCATTTTGATAAAGGCTAGCAACATCTCCCAGTAGAATTTTACATATTGCAAGCCCTATTCCTCATTATTTTTCCCCATGTTCATTGAAATGTACTCTGTGTGAGGCTGCCTTTGAAAAACATTTGAATACTTTGAACCCTGGCTGGCCAAGGTTCTGAACCATGCAAAAGAGATCACTCTATGTTCAGTCCTGTTGTCTATGAAAAGCACTCAGTGCAGTGTTGGGAAAGCAATGGCATTTGATTGGAATTAAACCAAACAAATTATAGGAGTCTAAAGCTCCTCCAGGCAGCAGGTGGAGCTGTAACCTACCACTGTTCACTGGTTGGCACTTTGTGGATTAACTGCTTGTTAGGACTGTTTTCTATTCTTATTCTCTGCTCAAATCCATGCAATTTCCTGTCTCATTAACTTCTTTTTGTCACTATTCTCCTTACCCTGCAGCACTGTGTCGCATGCAATTCTTGCTGGGTTTTTTGTAACTGTAAAGCATTCCAAAGAAACTCAGCTCTGTGTGACTGGCTGATTCGATGATCTGCTAACACATGGGGACAGCTGGGGGCATGGCCAGTGACCATGACGTCATGGGATGTGTGGCCAACCATTCACCCTATGTCACTGAACACACAGGGGAGTAATGCTGTTAGAACTAGAAGGCGCCTTTGCATGTAACAGGACCAATGATTTGACCTCATTCTCCCCACCATGCTCCCAGATGATCCGATCTGGAGTCTGGGAGACTGAAGGGTGGGGGGGCTGGCTGCATGGGCTTCCTCCTTCTCATGAAGGGCAGCTACAACCGCCAACCAGAGATGGGGAGTGGGAGGTGTTTCCTACCCTCAATTCCATTTATAAATAGTGGCAGCCTTCAGACAGCATGACACTGCTTTCTAACTGGAGTTATTGCCTGCAAAACTGAAGAGTTTTGTGGCCAGGAACCTAGGGTCACTTTTCGAATGTGGGTTCCCACATTTGGACTACCACAAACCCCAACCTCAGACATGGTTGCCTGTGGTTTGGTATAGTGTCCGAAGGTGGCCATAGTGTCCCAACAGCAATAGGGAGGTGAAATTATAAGACAATAACAAAAATCCAAGCACTGCAGAAGCATTTTTAGGTAAATAAGATAGATCCAAATATATTTCTTAAGTTAGTTGCTCAGTCAACTTCGTCAGGGAATAAACTAGAGGTATCCTTTGAAGGTTGGGGGGGAAACGCCAAGGTCATGGACTCTCTCTCCGGAAGAATAAGAAAGCTCACAATATGGTGGGACTTGAAAACCATGCTACATTCTACTGTATACCTGTATAATTGGGTTTAAAAAAAAAAACACACACACACAAAACACTGAGATTTTCTTTTTCAGAAAGGCTTTGGGAAGTTGGTGTTCTCTGCATTTTTAGGGTTTTACAGATTCAGGCTTCCTGTTTCATTGTTTTAATTGATATTGTTAATTTCTATTGCAGTTTTATTGGTTTGTTTATGTTTTTGGGAGCTACACTGAGTGCCCATTTGGGGTTGTAAAGTTGAGTATAAATTCTGGGAGTAAATAAAAGAACAAGGTGTTGTGCACTTTTTGGATGATTTGTGCTATCTAATACTTTTTTTTATCTTGCCTGGAAAGATAGAATCAAGAGAGGTTTGAGATTTCTAGCCAATCTTTCAACCAACCAAGCTTCTTTCTCCCCTGCCCCCCAATTTCCTTTTTGCTGCTCCTTATCCACCAGAGATCTTCAGTGCTGTTCCCATCTCCTAGCTAGTGATACAAGAGAGATCATTGCACGCAAAGAGCTTTCTATCCATGTTGCAAATGAAGATCAGAGGCATACTTCTACATCCACATCTTGAGCCATATTAAACTTGTTAGATGCACCTTTGGATGAATGGGGAAGGATCTGGTACTCGTGATTGTTAAACATTATTAGTGGCCTATATGTCAGCAATGACTTGTGGATAGCCTCTGAAGGGTAGCTTGGAACCTGAAGTCAGAACCCGAAGGGCCTGCAGAGAACCAGGAGCAAGAGAACAGAGCAGGAACTGGGTCCAGAAGCAAGCTAGGAGTCAACACCAAAGTCAAGGGTCAAAGCCAGAGGTGTACCTAGGTAATTTTGGAGCCTGGACCTAAAGGCCTTTGGAGGCTCCCCTGTTCCCTGTAAATTAAGCATCTTCATGCTCCTCCGGGCAACCACACCACCAGGACAATCTAAAGAGGATTGGGGGTGGGGGGCAGGTACTGTGAAGCCCCTGGACTTCAGCCCCAAAGTTCAGGGTTAAGAGCACCTCTGGTCTGAGCAGACAAAACAGGATCAGGAGGCAAGCTGAAAAAGAGCTCAAGCTAAGGGTCAAACCCAAGCAAACAGGAATGGAAGACATGCCTAAGCCTGAACCAGGATTGGTATACACACACAAAACCAAGGAGACCATGAAACAGAGGCAAAGCCTGACCCTAGTCAGTAAGCTTGTATAACCTTCCTGTCCTTCAATGACCCAATGAACAGCCTGGCTGGGTGTGGTCATTCCAGGGCTGGAGAACTCCATGCCTAGCAAAATTGCTGTAGTTCAGCTGGCAGCCACATGATAGTAGCATGCAGGCTTTCAGATTCCCAGCCTTAACACAGGCAATTCCTGACTTTATTACTATACTTGGAGCAGGGCTACAGTAGGGCAGATTTTTGGCTTTCTTTTTGAATGTTTCTTTTGGATGAGCAAAATTATTGATCAGAGTTCACCTTGCTCCACATGCCGATGGTGAGAGAGGCTTTGTTGTTGAACACGTGGAACAGGGCCTTCTCAGTCATTGCCCCCAGGCTTTGGAATGTTCTCCTGACTGGCATCTGCTCCTCAGTCTCCTTGACAGTTTTTAGGGGGGGAAATAAAGATGTGGCTCTTCACCCAGCTTTTAAATGAAAGTATTGTTTTTGCTGCTGCTTTGTGTATTGTTGTTTTTAAATGGGTTATTAAATTTTTAAATAGAGCAATTGTTTTTATATTTATATTATCTGTACTTCTAGGCTTTAATTATACTGTAAATTGCTTTGAGATTATTTTAATGAAAAGTGGTATATAAATCAAACAATTAATAATTAATTAATTAATGAGCAGAAGGCCATGACCCCCACATTTGTTCCCTCCTACAGGATACCTCCTCCCTTGGGGGGGGGAATTATGATTCACCGGGGTTCCTAACCTGTGGGTACTCCAGAAGAACTACAATTCCCATTCCCAGGTACAATTTATTCTGTCTGGGGATTATGGGAGTTGTACTTCAGTAACAACTGGAGTACCACAGGTTGAGAACCCCTGTGATATACCATCGCAGAATGGTGATCACAGAAAGGTTCATTTGAGAAATACAGGACTTGCAAAAGTCCTGGTGTCAGAGGAAGAATTTGTATTATCTGTATATCTGTCTTACTGAAGCTGATGCAGCATTCTCTCTTTTCCACCTCATGACAGAGGGAAAACAAAAGAGTCCTCAAAGGACATATTAAGCACTTGGCTTTCCATCTCAGTCCCGACACTTATAATAGTCATTCTCTGCTGTCCTGTCTCTTCTAGCCATACAACTTTCTTCAAAAGAAGAATTCGAGCAAAGTTCTCTTGGCTACAACAACCCAATATAGGGGGGGAAAGCAGAGCAGAGGGAGGGGAGGAATGAGGAGGAGGCCAAAAGTATCCAAGGGCCTGTATGAGAAGATAAAAGAGAGAGGTCTCCTGGAGCCAGGGATGATCTATAGCCTCCAGCACATCTCGACGGTTTGCTCTGAATGCTCTTTATTCTTGCACACATACGGAAGCACTTGTCAGACCCATCTGCCATCCTTCCTACCAATACTGACAGTTTGGAGCCCTCCGGGGAATCAAAAATACGAAAGCACTTGAGAGTTTATCCCTTCTGGATTGCCTGCTCTCTCTTATCTGTGAAGTCACAGGAGGTTGTACTCTTGAAGGATGGCCAGCCCAGCTGCAGTCAGGGAAGGAGAAAGAGGGAAGACATTCAGCCAGCAGGAAAGGGTTCAAAGGAGGGCTGCACAGCAAATATCCTCTGATTCCAATATTTGTTTGTTCATAGCAGTGGAACAGATCATTTAAAAAAATCTCTCACAGAATATTTGCATGGTTTATCTGCTATTTGAAGCCCTTTTGTCCCCCTGGTGGTGGCTGCTAAATGCTTCTTGGCACACTATTTTCCTCCTCCTCCCCCCCCCCACCCCCCAGTCATCATATTACATGAGCCAGGTGGGGTAGTTGGTATCATCTGGGGAGACAAATGCTCATTTGATAAGTTCTACACCCCTAGAGACAGAAAATAGCTGGGTGCATGGCAAAACTTTCAGCTTTCAGTGCCTTATGTTTTTATCGTCCTGGTCATCAGGCCTGCACCGGCCAAATTTGCAAGGGTGGTTTGAAAGCTTTCAAAGGTTTTAAAATCACAAAAACTCCTATAGAATTTGATTGGTGTTCTCAAAGGAATGGAAATGATAACTGGCAGGAATGTTCTCCAAAGTGTACTCCATGGAGAGAGTACAGCCATTTGTTCATGGTTATCCTAATCCTCACCTTTTGCTCTGTGTTAAAATGACTGCAATTTTACCCTAATCTCTTGAGGATTGGGATAAAGAACGGGTGATAACACAGAGAAAGATGGAAGTGAAACAATGCAGCCACCTCTTTTCCATCTCTAGGGGGGTAGAAGCTGTTAAAAATTATCTTGAGCATCCGTCTCCTGAAATGGTACCAGTGGCCCAAATGGGCAGACCTGGCTCATGGATTGTCAGCCTCATCGGCTCAGTTTGCCATTTAGGGCAATTGGCTACTGCAACCACGGTGATTTCATTGAAAAATATCCTCAACATCAGCATTGTGATGTCATCGTGTCATGGCCTGCCCTGGTCTCAACCAGCCCTGTGATCGGATTAGTTTTACTGCTGCCACCAAGTAGAATTCTTATGTAACTTGCCTGGATGTCTCTATGAAACAACCCTCCAGACCTTCGTCTCTGAAAAAAATAGGTAGAGTGGAACATGGGAAGCTGCTTTGTACCGTCCGAGCACAAAGGAACAAATAAAATTGTGTTAAACACATTCAACTATGCTATACTTATAATGAGCCCTAAGAGAGTTCTCACCAGTTCTCTATCTATCTCTATTTATCTCTATCTCTCTCCCTCCAGAAAGCCTCTTTCTTTTGCCCAGCACTGGCAGATTTTGGTGCAGTCTGTTCCTTCAGCTGCTCTGGGAGTGATCCAGCGCTGTTGAGTGATTTCATCTCTGACTCCAGCAGCAACCTTCCTGGTGATTTCCAGCTCTGTGATTTCACAGCTCAGAACACCCCAGCTGCTCAAAACCTTCCTTTTTAATGTCTGTAACTCCACCCACCACTTCTAGAGTTCCCAATCAGGGCTAACAAAAACCAGATCAAAAAATAATCAACTCCAGACAAAAAAACTTACAGTTAGAAAAGCAGCCTTGAGCATATAACCTTTTGCACACAAAATGGGGGAGCAGGCAGCCATTTTATACTTACATCAAAAGGAAGACCACCAAACACTACACACAAAATTTGGCTCCATCCACACACGGACAAAAACTGCATCGTTTTCCACAGCTACTAGGATGAAATGGCATTGTGGGCGAATAAGGGCAGGGAAAGAGACAGCAAAGAGTAAGGAAAAAAACTGGCACCAAGAAGAGCACCACCAAAGTGACATGAACATGTTTACATGTTTACAAACTGGCCCTATCCACCCCCAGCACAGTACTTCCAGTGACTGTTGCTGGTGTGTGTCTTATGTTTCTTTTAAGAATGTGAGCCCTTTTGGGACAGGGAGCCATCTTATTTGTTATTTCTCTTTGTAAACCACCCTGAGCCATTTTTGGAAGGGCGGTATAGAAATTGAATTAATTATTATTATTATTATTATTATTATTATTATTATTATTATTTATTACAAGTGCCAAAAATATCCCCAAATGAGAGGCAATAGCAATAGCAATAGCACTTACATTTATATACCACTCTATAGCTGGAAGCTCTCTAAGCGGTTTACAATGATTTAGCATATTGCCCCCAACATTCTGGGTACTCATTTTACCGACCTCGGAAGGATGGAAGGCTGAGTCGAGCCCCTTGGTCAGGATCGAACTTGTAACCTTCTGGTTACAGGGTGGTAGTTTTACCACTGCACCACCAGGGGCATTGTTTGACATTCTAGAAAGAGAACACTAAATGTGGTATGTAGCTCCAGCTGTACCCTAGACCAAGTATATGTTTGCTGGGAGTAGGGATGTGCACGGAACCGGCTGGCCCAGTTCAGTTCGAGAGCAGAGCGGCCTCAAACCCAACCAGTCCAGTACGGTCCGGCCGGGGGGGGGGGGGGATTTTGCAAGCTTCATTTTGTTAAAGACAAATGCAGAGGCCATGTGCGCAGGCATACGGCCTCCATAATGGCTGCCGGGCGAAGGCCAGAAACTGGCCGAGGGGGTAATTTTGAAGGCCGGAGGGGGGAGGGGGAACATCCATGGACCACCACCCCCGCCACCTCCAGGAACTCCCCCAGGGGGAGTAAAAGGTTTTTTTTTAAGTAATTTTTTTAAACAAAATGAAACTCGCGAAAACACACCCACCCTGAACATTTGGGGGTGTTCTGTCCAGGGTCGGACCAAACAGGCGGGGTTCGGTTCGACCCCGAACGTTCGAACTGGATTGGTTTGGCATTGAACCTGTTTGCACACTCCTAGCTGGGAGAGACTTGTTTATGCCCCTGAAAAAGCTGAAATTCGACTCTTTGACTATAAGAACTGACTGCGAATCCTTTCCAGAGGTTGTTCGATGGGGATGGGTGAAGCGGTAAAGCATGCTCTATGTATCCAGCAGACAGACTCTTATGAAGAAGGGAAATGTGTGCATTATTACTGAAATGAATGGTGGAGAAAATCATGTTGCAGAGTGTGTTCTGTCTGCGTGTTTTACAAAGCAAACACCAATGAAAGGTTTAAGATAACTTTACTTGTGAAACAAAGGCACTCGGAGATCAGTACAGAACTTGCTGACTCATACACAAAGGAACAAAAATGAATAGGAAGGAGAATAGAAACTCCTAGCTAGCCTAATCAATAGAGAGGAAACTAGATTGCTCCACCTCTGGCTTCATAGTAGATTACATACAAACTATACAGCAAACTAGGCTGCAGCTGTTGCATATCCCAACACCCCTTCTCAACAGCTGATAGCTTAAGTTGTTCCTGACTTGGTGCTGAGACTTTCCTGCATAAGATCTCAATTGCTGCTGCAATGTTGGGTCATGTGACAGTGGCAATGTATAAAAATTTCCCAATTACATCTCTATATTGTTGGTTGTTTGGCATACTCTGTTCCTTGCTCTCCTTTAAGCAACTGGTTTCCATGGGAGTACTTACTGTCTTTGCATCTTTCATTCCAAAGTTCCCTATTATTTCTTCTATTTTGCCACTTTGACTGAGGAGGTAGCTCCCAGCATCTTCTCTTTCTATCTGTATTAACAAGTAATGTGTTACATTTCCCAGATCTTTCCTTTCAAATTGTTGATTTAATGCTTTCATTATTGCACTACCATCCCCTTCCTGTTCGAAACATATCAATAGGTCATCCGCATAGACCAGAAGAAAGATGAGATCAAGAAATATTGTACACTTTCGTTGAACATAGGCAAGGATCTGCTTTACTTCTAGTGAAGTTTTCATTTATGATTTTTTTTTTATTCCAAGCCCTTGCAGCCTATTTAAGTCCATATATGCTCTTGTGCAACAAATATACAAAGTCAAGTCTTTATGTATCTTTGAAACCTGATGGCTGCTCCATATAGATTTCTTCTTTAAGCTCGCCATGCAAAAAGGCTGTTTTTACATCTAAATGTTTGACGTGCATTCCTCTTCCAGCTGCAACACCTAGCAATGTCCTAATTGTTGTGTGCTTAACAACTGGAGTGAACGTTTCATCATAATCCCCTCCAAACTTTTGTGAATAGCCTTTTGCAACAAGCCGAGCCTTGTACCGCTCAATGTTGCCTTCTGCATTATATTTAATCTTAAATGTCCACTTACAGCCTATAGGCTTTCTACCTGGTGGTAACAGAGTAAGCATCCAAGTATTATTGTTGCTCAGGGACTTCATTTCCTCTTCTGCTGCCTTGGCCCATTTGTTGGCTTCCCCTGCAGGCATTTGTCCCATGTCTTCCCAAGATGATGGTTCAGGTAACCTTTTGGTACTAACTTTGTATGATAGGCAGAGAGGTAGTTTAACTACATTTGTCCTGAATGGTCGTCTGAGCTCAACTTCTGCTGATTCTGCTTGCTTCTGCACTTCAGCTGGTTGTATATTGACTTTAACCATTTGTTCAGAAAGTTCTTCTTTCCAGGTGGTTCCTTTTGTGTCTGAGTGTTCTTTCATGACATCATTAGCTAAGCTTTCCTCAAATGTCACACTGTTACTAATAGTTACTTTATCTGTGTGTGGGTCCAGAATTCTTCTGTATCCATTGGCTGTAGCCAATGAGAATTCCTTCCATTGCCCTGTTTTTCAGCTTGGTACATTTCTCTTTTAGGATGTATACATACGTTTTGCATCCAAATAACTTAATATGTCCCACACTGGGTTTTTCTCCATACCACAGTTCATATGGGGTTTTCTTCACTGTTGTAGAGAAGGATCAGTTCTGCAAATATGTAGCTGTGATTGCTGCTTCTCCCCAGTATTTTTCAGGTAGACTGGAATCTGTCAGCGTGTATCTAATCATTTGTAAGTGTCTTATTTTTGCATTCTGCCACTCCATTCTGTTTAGGCAAGTTTGGGACTGTTTTGTGATGCTCTATTCCATGGGCTCTTAAGAAGTCCTCAATTTTCTTCCCTGTGAACTTGCCTCCATTGTTAGTTCAGAGTATAAGCAGCTTGCGCTGAAATCTGTTACTTGCCATGGATACTTCATCCTTGAAGTATCTTCTCCAAGTTCTCCGACATTTCTCCAACACTTCATCCTTGAGCTTCATGAGACAGATGACTGCATATCTTGAGAAGTCATCTATAAAGGTCACTATGTATCTATTCCCTCCATGTGCTGGTATTTATATATATATATATATATATATATATATATAATATATATATATATATATATATATATCTGCCATATATATCACTGTGTATGAGATCAAGTGGTTTTGAAGCTCTGATTTGGCTTGCTTTGGGTAATGTTGCTCTCCTACACTTCATAGTCACTGGACAGGCTGACATCACAAGGTCTTTTGTCAGGTGCTATTTCACCAGTTCCTTTACACTTTTAGGGTGCCTATGGCCCAAAGGCCGATGCCATAGGTGAATGCAGTTGTCATGTTGTTTATGTGTGGTGAGCGTCACCTGTTCTGTTGCTGAACTACAGCCCCATTAAAAAAGAAGCTGCTAGCATTTAGCTTGCTCATTCAGTCTGCCTTTACCATAGAAGCCGACCTTTCCTTACACAGATGACATCTCTGAATATAGGAAGCTACCCTATATGGAGACAAACCATTGGAACATCCACTTCAGTACTGTCTACACTGACTGGCAGCAGCTCCCGCGAAGTTTCAGGCAGGAGTCACAGTAACATATATAGCTGGTCATCACACCATTCTTAGCTCAACATTGCCTACATAGACTGGCAGAGACCTTCCAAAGGTCCAGGCAGGATTCTTCCCAGATGAGTAACAACCACAACCCCAGGAGGAGGGGGGCACTAGTCATAAAAAGGGCCTGTGTGGATGTCCAGGCCTGGAGCCTGCCTAAAAGTCTTGAGGGGAAATCATAGAAGTCGGGGGGCAGGTTACATGGCCTTTTAAAACCATCTGTAGCTTGGGGCACTTATATTGAAGTAGTGCAAACGGCAACAGAAATTGCAGTTTTCTTAATGTCTGCTTAATGCATTACAATTTCACTTTGCACAATAAGATTTCACTCCCCACTCTGACTCTCAAGAATCTGCAAGTGCACTTTGCCTTTGATAGATAGATATAAAAAGAGAACTTTGGTAAATGTCTTTTCCCTCAGTGCCTCTTTGCTCTTTCCCCAAGCAGTCTCCCACCCAAGAACTTACCAGACCTGGACCTGCTTAGCTTCAGTAAAGGGACTGCCTCCTAGACCTTGAGACGATGCCCAACTGGTAGGCTCATTATAATTACAGCTGCCCCCCTTCTACCAAAATTGATTTAATTCAAGTACCCAGGCAATGAAAAACTCACAGCCTGAGCCTCTGCCTTCCCCAGCAGCAGCATCTAACTCAGCAACATCCAGCAGCAGAAGCCCACAAGAGCTTCAGATGGAGCTGACCCGCTCCCACATGGTGAGGAGGCAAATTTGCTGTGGTAGTGGCTGCTGTGCAACCAGCCCCACCTTGCCCTTTACCCATGCAAGTGGGCCCAAAACGCTGCCACCCAATTCAGGGACAGGAGCCCCGCACAACCTACCTGCTGCAGCTAGGGTCATTGATATCCTGGCTGCCCCAACTCTGGTCCACGCCCCCCACAAGGGGCCCAAACACTCTCTCATGCTCCAAGGGGCCGCCTCCCCAAGCCCAACCATCATGGCGAGAGCCGCTGGGATCCCTGCTCCCCAGCCCCCTCCCACCGGGCCCAAACACATTCCAGTGTGTTCCTTGGGGCCATAGCCCCAAGTCAAACCACCACGATGACAGCCACTGGGATCCAGCCCTTCAGCATGTCCCTTGCCAGTCTTGACTGCTCATCTTCTACCCGAAAAGGCCACATGGCTGGGAAGGAGCTGCAGAAAATAGCTCCCTTCCTGAAGCCTGTAAAGAACAGTCAGAAGAGGGGAGGCGAGGGGCAGTCTCTATGGCATGCAAGCCCCACCTCCCCTCCAGCACTGACCAATCAAGGTGCTCCCTGCAGCTGTTGTTGAGGGTGTGGGACAAAGACCCATCTCCCAACACGAGGCTGCAGGATGGGGCAATCTGCAATTGCTCAGGCCAGGGTTTTTGTCCCCTCTTGGATTGTGCATTCATGGCCCCAGAACTTAATGGTGAGTCCTTTGGTTGCCATACACTTAACTGATAAGAGACCACCTTCCAAGTCAGGGACATATAGCACATCTTTTACTGGTATAGCGAGGAGGCCCCCATCTGTCTTGGTGCAGTTTAGAAATCCTTGACCAATTCCCTCTGCCATTATGCTGCTTCCATCTGCAAGATCAATCTTTTCCTTATTACTTAAGTCCAGTTCTGTGAAAAAGGTTCTATCACTGGTCATGTGACTAGCAGCACCAGCATCAACACACCAACCCTAGGATGAGTTACTCCATGTTGCTTTGAAGCATCCACTCAATTGTTCTGTAGTAGTGCCACTAGTTGGATCTTTCGCCTTTTGCTTAGGTGCTTGTGGAGACTTTCTTTGTGGTTTCCATTGTTCTGTCTTCCATATGGAGCAGTCTTTCTTTAAGTGTCCCACTTTCTTCCACCGGAAACGTGCTCTTGTTTCCTTCTTGTGTGCCTTGTCACCTGCAGTTGTCAGTGCAGCTTCTCCATTCTGTCTGCTACTGACTTCCTTTCTGCACCGGAGTTCATCCACAAATCCCAGTGTCGGTCTTCCTCAGGCCTTGTCTAAAGGGCATTAATGAGGGCACCATAGGAATCAAGCAGGCTATTGAGTAACAGGGCTGCTATGTGACTGTCTCTTATGTCTTCTCCAATTCCACACAGTTGTGCCACCACTACATGGCCAAAGCATGGCATTCTTGTGGTCTTGCATTTCTGTTGCCTTGCCAAGTTTCTTTCTTTCTTTCTTTCTTTCTTTCTTTCTTTCTTTCTTTCTTTCTTTCTTTCTTTCTTTCAATATTTATATACTGATTTCCAACAAAAGTTCCCAAAGCGGTTTACACAGATATAAATAAAATGGTTCCCTGTCTCCAAACAGCTCACAATCTGAGAGAGAGATACTAGCAACAGCCACTAGAGGGATGCCGTGCTGGGGATGGATAGTCTCATTTTGTACAGCATCCTCAAAAGAAATAGTCTACTGTTCAGACCAGTTCTTTCATGCAAATTTTCTCAGTGCATTGCACATGCGCTTTGCAGTAGCCTCATTCCTTAGGTGAAATAGACTAATGGTTGCTTGTGCCTGTCTATCTTTTCTATCCCATTCTTGGGGATTTGCTGCTGGTCTCTCTGTGATAATAACCTCCCATAAGTCATCCTTAGTTAAAAGCATTTCTATTTAAACTTCCATAGCTGATAATTTCCATTATTCAGCTTTCCCTCAAAAAGCTTAAATTCAGAGCATCAAGCCATTCTCCCCTCACCCTCCGCCCTTAAAAAAACCCCTAGCTTTGCTTATTTGGATTCAACACACTTCCTCTTAGAGGTTCTCCTTGTGGCTTTTGCTGTTTCCAGGCTGCTTCAAGATCTGCTCTTCAGGGTCATTCTGGGCTGAGTTCTGGGTTGCTCTGAAGAGGTCTGAGCCCATAACTTGTTGCAGAGTGTATTCTGCCTGCATGGTTTACAGAGCAAACACTTGTAAAAGGTTTAAGATAACTTTACTTGTGAGACAAATTAACTGAGAGATCAGTACAGAACTTGATGACTCAAACACAAATGAACAAGAACAAACAGGAACAGGAAGGAGTATAAAAACTCCTAGCTAGCCCAACCAATATAGAGAAAACAACAGTGTCTTCTCTGGCTTCATAATAGATTACATGCAAACTATACAGCAAATTAGGCTGCAGCATACAACAAATCATTCTCTGAACATTCTCCCAAATCAAATTTCTTTTTTAAAAAATCCATTCTTCCAATTTCCTCCCCCACCACCTGTCCTGTCCAAATTTCCTGATTATAGATGATGTTGGATTCTATTGCGTTTTCAAAAGGAAACTTGAATTTGATTCTTAATCTTATTGCCTTAAACATTGATTACATTTGGAAGTACCTCTAAAGGTCAACATTGAAAAGCAACATTTTAAAATGTTCGTACATCAAAGCCAAAGTTGTATTTTGAAATACTGGCAATTTTAGAGTTCTTAGGAGGACTAAATTCAATTTCAGCTTTAGAGTAGATGACTAAGGGTACTTCAACAATGGAGGTTTTTCCTGTTGTTCTTAAGGGGGAAAATGTGCTCATCACACACTGATGAGTGTCCGCAAAACAGTGAAGCAGCAGCCAGAGAATTGTTGTATTTCACCTAGTCCAGAATTCTGTTTCCACCTGCAGTTGGCCAGATGTCTCTAGAATTGCACATGGGGAGTAAGCGGGTGATGACCACCCTCTGTTGTCAATCCACAGCATCTGCTCCTTGGAGGAATTCTACCTCCTGAAAATGTAGTTTCCATTTAGGTATCATCATGGCTAATGACTGTTGGTAGACCTGTTCTCCATGAATAGGCACAGCTATCCTGTAAATGTCCACATTAATTGCAACATAGTGTTCACTTTAGAGCATCATGCCAAAAACAGGGTGGGAAAAGGGAAAAACTCCTTGAAGCTTGGTAATGGAGTTTAGCTACTGTATAAGGAGCAAGATATGTCTTTTTGAAGTCTCTTTCAATTATTGAGACATATTTGAATAAGAGCCCTTGATAAGGCTTTCTCTGAAACACATTGGGCAATTAATAAAGACTCATTTGGAGGCATTTGAGGAATCCCCTCTTTTTTCTTTGCCACATTAAAGCATGTCATGCATTCCAGGAGATTTTATTTTTTATTTTTTATTTTTTGCTTGAGTGCCTCTCATTAAATGTATGAGAACAGCAGCACAGACCAGATTTCCTCCAGCAACTTAGTCATGTATTGCTTAAAACTGGTAGAAAGCTTGATATGATAAGTACAGCTTAATTGAGTCAAGTCTGGTCCATGTGGGGCTAGGATTCTTCAGGCTCCACAGAAGCTCAACCACTCACACAGACCTCCACTTAAACAGACAAACTTTTCCACTCCAGTTCTTTCAGTTTTTTCCAGAGATGTGCATGAAATGAATTTTGCAATTCGTTTCAAATTCAAATAAAATTCTGAAAATTTGTCTTGAATTCAAATCAAATTCAAATCTGGTCTGAAAATTCAATTTGATTATTAATTCTTAATTAATTCTATTAATTATTATTAATTATTAAATTCTGTTTGATTATTTGATTATTATTATATTCGATTATTCAATTGAATTTATTTCACTCTGTTTTTGCACCTTTTTTAACCAATCAGGGGGCCTGAATTATTTTTTAAAGGTACCAAATGACTCTCAAATGGAATATGAATCAAATTTCAAAAATTTGATTTGAATTCAAATCACCCTTTTAAGGGGTATTCAATTTGAATGTGAATCACTCAAATAACCCAGATTTGAGTCCAATTTATTCAAATTCAAGTCAAATTGATTCAAATTTGAATCAGTTTACACATTCCTTGTTTTTTTCCTCGGGTTCCAGTTTTTACTCAGTTCATACAGCCTGAGGCTGTTAGATCTTGCCTCTTAAACGCAGTACACAATATCCCTGAGCACATATAAAGTGTTGTCTCTATGTGCTAGTCTGCCACAACTGTCCAGTCTTACACATCTGAGATGAGTACAGACTTCAGGGAGGCTTGAGTTTGGGATGGAAGGTGGAATGCACAGCAAAGTCTAAAGATCTGCTCTTGGATATATTCAATATTAAGAATGAAATACTGCACACTTCCTTGGAAATAAGCCCCTTGAATTCATTGGGACTTACTTCTGAGCAGGAAACAGGCTGCTGTGTGTGTGTCTACACACACACACAGAGTATATTTAAAGAGCATTTGTTGACCATATCTCATAACAAGAGATTCAGGTGCTCCTAATTGCATACAACGTGAACACAGCAGAGGAGGTAGGGCGATGGCCCTCTTTGCCCTCGGTAAATGGCACCCCTGATGAGCAATTTCTCTTTTTAAACGTTTTTTTAAAAAGCACCAGCTATTGTGAAAGTCCATCAGTGCAGTTTCACTGCCAATGTGCAGAAAGAAAAGCAATAATTTGTTAGACATCAGAGTGTGACCTTGCCCAGTTGGATTTGGGCAGCTTGTCCAATCACTAACCCCCATGGTGAGCTGGGAGGACAGGCTTCTACCGGGGGCGGGGGGCAGAAACATTATGAACTTTCTGGACAAAAATCAACACAGAAATATTATGATCTCAAGCAGACTTTCTGGAAAAGAAAGCATGTAAAATTCAGAGACTTGGGCATAGTCTCATTTCTGTGCTGTAATGTCATTCTCCCAGATGAACAGCATGCTTCCTTAGGCTAGATGCTTGGGTTACAGGAGTTTTCTGCAAAAGTCAGTGCCAACCATTTGTTAATAGCTGCAAAACGTGAAACACAAAATATAAAATCCAGGCATCGAGAGACACTGAAAGAAGATTTATTTAGGAGACAGAGGTTTTTCTCCTCTATTAAGGGATTTCCTTTTAGTGTCTCCAAAGCACCTCCTGAATCTTGGCCTACACTTGTCACAGGATTTGATTGAGGGCAGAAGGACACTCCAAAGTTCTCCTGGGGGAAAGCATTGAATCACCAGTGGTCCACAGCACGACTGTGCACACTTGACAGCTTGACAGAGGGGCCGCTTTCCCTGGCTCTAAATGGACACCCCATTCCAACTTCTTGAGGCAGTGCCCATTTTAAACCAGCTCTTCAACGAAGATCAGAAGGACAGCTTCACTTAGGAAGGTTAAAATGAAACAAGGAGAAGAAGAGGAATTTTTTTTTTTTAAGTCACACTATGAGGTGATTCACACAAGCAGCCCTACCCAGGCTTGCAGAGCTCTACTCAGATACGGCTGCTTGTGTGGAGTGCTGGGATCAATCCCGACCCCGGCATTCTTCACCGGGGTATCCTGGGTTTTCTACCCAGGCTTATACTGAGGTTGATGGGTGTGAGCATGCCCTTCTACTCCAGTTCCCAGACCTATGAGCGCTCAGGCAGCTAGAGCACCCAGCAGCAGGGAAATCCCAGAATGCACCACACTCCTTATGTAGAGCATTGTGGGATTTCTGGAGGCCAGGCTTCATTTCCCCAGCCTCCAGTTGCCTATGCCATTTTTGCAGTGTGGCTTGTGTGGGCATGTAGTGGCACCACGAAAGATTGGCAAAGAGTTTAGTGGTGTAATCCATTTCTGCCCTCTACACATGATATATTGCTTATAGTTATACATTTCTGCATATATTGCTTAGGATCAGTTCTAGGCCTTTCTCCTTGGGCTTTTCCTGGAAGACATGAACTGTGAACAACCCTGCCTTTCACAGACCAGGTGCAGACTAGATGTTTATATCTGACCAAGTGGTACAGCTAGACCCCAGCGATATTTCTCAAAATAATTAGGAAGGATCAGAGGCTTTGCCCAACACACAGATAGTGCTTCCCAAAACATCTAGGGAAGATGAATCAAGCTGTGCCCAGGGTTGGAATCACACCCAATCACACACTTGCTGATAAGGAGGCCTATCACTCCCTTCCTTTCCTGATAGATGGCGTGCCCAACTATCAAGGAATGGCGTGCCCAACTTTACACTCACACAATTGATGGGGAGGGGCCTACAGCCTTTTCCAAGGGCTGTTCAAAGATATTAAAAAGGCACACAGACACCCTAACTTTGGAGTTCTGTGTAGGTCGAGGAAGCCATGACCGATGCTGCACACCAAGGGGGTGCCTGGAGTCATGTTCCATCCATCACAACGGACTCCCCGTGGACAAGGTCTCAGCAGGACCAGGGACATATGATTGCTATTCTGTATCTTCTTTAAACTATTATTAATAAAACCTCTGCTAGCCTTCACATTGGTCTGAGCCTATTGTCTTCGCATCCCAGACAACCTGCTAGCAACCAGCTGGCCACTGGTGGCAGTACAGGGCACACAAGTGGCATAGCCAAAGAAAGACCTGCACTTATCTAGGGGGGAGGTAGGTATGAACCTGCCTTTTCCCCACCCTCCCCAGCCCCACACACAATGGTCATGTGAATGAACTTATGGAATGAGAACATTCTCCACAATGGGTTTTATATTTTTAGCTTCCTCTTGCTGTCACGATGCTGGGTTCTACTAAGGAGGGCTGGATTTAGTACTTAATGGTGGTTCTGAATATTCAAGTTGCTTCTGGATTCTGACAGTTTCTCAGAACGGAGCCATATGCCAGAAGAGAAGTTCACATTTTACAAGCATAATGGATTGGAGTGATGGAATCTAGAAGACAAAGTTCTCTTCACACTTGCAAATTCTGTTTGCTTAATTTGCATGGCAAATTCATTTTAAACAGCTGAAGAGGTCAAAAGTAGAGAAGTTGAGAACGAAGACATTGTAGGATGAAATAAAGGCTCGATTGCTGGGAAATGCCTCTCTCAATTAGATCCGTAGATCCTTTAAAAGTTTGTGTCAGTTTCATTGTCACTAAAACGAATTAGATTAAACTAATTATACAAATGAAGGTGAATTACACAAACTGAAGTCAGATTGAATTATGGGCTATTCATCTGTGAAGTTGTGCATTTCCATGAAAAACTGCAGAAAATGTAAACCACAAGGAATGTTGCAGGCAGATTTGTATTGCTGTAGTGGGGGCAATATTGCATTTATCACTATTTTTCAAGAGGGGACCACTTTGTTAAAAAAACTCTTCAGTGTGAGAACTCTATGCTGAACTCTGCACAATACTGTGCTTTTCTCAGTGCTGGGAGGGCCCTTTAAGAGAGATGAATCTTTCTATTAAGAGCTTTAGGAGGAAAACACTGGGAAGGGCTATCCTTCCCCGCACTCTGTGCATACCTTCCAAAATGGTGCAGGGTTTCAAGAAGTCTGTTTCCCTTAAAGGATCCCCACTCCCAGTGTGGGGCAAAGTACAGCACTGCATAGTGAGAATGGTCATCTCCACATGCTGCTAGCTTCACACAAGCCCAATATACAATTAGTCAGGGAGCCACACTTAGGGTTGATGGGGGCTGCCATGGTCTTTGAATGAAGAACACTAATTTAGGGCCATACAACTTCATGCCTTCACTGACTAGCCCAGATTCTATTAGATCCTCTTTTGGATTTGCGTCCTTTCTCATCTCCAGTTTTTCCTGACATTACAAAAAAGAAAGAGAAAACTGGATCACCCAGATTGATATTCCTTGGGGTGGTTGAACAAAGTTCTTCAGAAGTGATCAGTGATGACCATGGGCATAGCGTCCGTTGGACAAGCAGGGACAAATGACCCTGGGCCCATAGAGTAAGGGGGGGCCCAAGGGGCCCCCAAGCAGGCCAAACTGCCATCACCTCTGCCCTGCTGCTATTTCTTATCTGTTGGCCTACAGGGGGTGGGGGTGAGTTGAGCGGGGCAGGTGGAGGTGGCAGGTGCTGTGGCTGGTGGGCCTCTCTGGCTGAACTGCGCACCTCTGCAGTTTGACTATGGACATCACATGCCCGTGCCAAGGAGGGGGTAGGAGCAGCAGCCAAGGAGGAGATAGGATCAGTGGTGGGGAGATATTGGTTGCCCCAATATCTTGCATCTTGCATCATAACCCCTTGCATCTGACATCCGATGCAAAGGGGATGGCTTAGAGCACTGGGGCACGCTTGCACTTTGTGCGTATCATTGGGGGTGCTGCCCTAATTTTGTCCTCTGGCCCCAAGGGTCTTGTTATGCCCCTGATGACCTTCTTGGAACGCAGTGCAAAATTGTCTATCATCCACCTTCAAAAGATATAAGGCTTTCCCCCATCACTCCTCTAAATGGAAATAAGGATGGTGCCTTCCCATTTTCTGCTACCGAAACTGGGCTATGACAAGGAGGATCCAATTGGTCCAGCACCTGATCCCTTCCCCCGTTGACCTCACAGGTGAAGACAAGAGGAAGTTCCACTGCTCAGTATATCTGGAGGTTCCAGCCTCAAGCAGTTACGATCCTGGTTCAGACTATGGAATCACCTGTTTGCCTGCTGTTATGATATTTCCATTTTCCCACTGCTTTTGTGCCTACTTTCTGGGTGGCTTCACATATCACACTGAACCTGCCAAGAATTTGCATGTCCTCGATATATGCAGAGATTGGGTGTGTTGTTTGAACCTGCCAGTGTTGGCATAATCTACCCTGATATTTGAATATATCTATGTGCTGGCTTGGGGAGGGAGTATCCCCAGTTTGTTTGTCTGCTCCTCACTTGCCTTGAATTCATACTGAGAGGTTCTCCCTTTCCCTGCAAAAGAGACTGTAAGACTGTAAGTTTTCTTAGCCTATGTTTAGTTAGTAATAACTATCAACCTCTTTGTTCTCTGTTAAAGTTGTTTCCTTTTCAATTACTTATAGAGGATAATTAATTACTCTGCAGCATTCGGTTATGGGCCCAGTTGAGAAGCAATAAGTTGTAAGACAGCAAAGAGTTTGTAGGCAAGAAAGCTGCACAAGATGACTACTTCTGCATCTGTTGGGAGGCATCCCACTGTTGAACTGCTCAATGAAACAAACTGCAGAAGAAGGTCCTTCAGAGTGAAGATGTTGCTGGATACACTTGGACTATCTTGTGTTCTGGAGGGGGGAAAAGACAAACAGAGAATGAAGAGGAACAAAAAGAATTGGATTGTGCAAACAAAAAACCCATGGGACACATATCTCTGACTGTAGGTGATCAGTTAATCTATCATATAGAAGACAAAAATACGACGAGAATGTGGGAAGTTGAAAGGATATTTTTAAACAAAGAACCATGAGTATCAGGGTATAGCTATAATTGAGTGGATGGGTTCAAAGAATCCAGGGCCCCCAGTTCCACCCCTCCCTATTTTCTACATTAACTCCCTCAGTCCAAGAGGCTTCTGGGAGAGGGGTGAACACTCAGTATATGGCAGCTTCCTATGTTCTATTTGAGGAATGCTTGTCGTAGTAAAGAGCAAGGGAATTATTCTCAACAGAGAAAAGTGAATAAGACTCAATTCTATACAAAAAGGACTAACAAACAAACTTGCCTGTGCAAAATAAAAAGCAATGAAAAGAATGCTCAGAAAGATGAAAAACTCTGTACTTCCAAAGAAATCATCTGCAGGGTGGATATAAGTCAAAGTAGAAACAAAATATGTTTGGATAGTGGAGCTACTTCACATTTCTTCCGTAATACAATATAGTGGCAATTATATATACATTCTCCCCTACTCCAGACAAGATTTTAAGACCTCTTTTAATGTGTAGGTGAAACAAATAAAAACAACCATCTTATAAACTTGAGCAAATGCATTTCAATGTTAAAACATCACTGTCAATGTTGTATCTCAAACAGCTGGAAACTCTTGAGGTTAAATACAGCAACTGAAACTAAATAACCAATCCAATAACAGGGGAGAGGAGGGAGAAGGAGATGACTCTATAGAATAAATTTAACCCTTTAATAGACCATTAAATATCATTGCCTCTTTCATTTCCCCCTAATATTAATAGTTGGTTGTAGCTGATCAATATACATGACCTCTTTAATTTTACACTTTACTGTGTTTCCTTCCTTCTATAGCCAAAATAAACATCTTTGTTTGCATAACTCTTCCTTCATTCCCCACCCCCCGATCATATGCTTTGCCCAAGGTTTCAAACAGTTTTTATTATGTTGCACGTCTGCCATGTATATTGAACAGCTGCAACCAATTATTAAGGTTAAGGAAGAAATGAAAGAAGCAAGAAGGAGAAAGGAAAGAATGAGACAATGAGAAAGGGAATGTCAGAATTTTTCCATAGACATTGTCTCTTTTATTTGTATGGGGCTTCTTTCTCTATGTGAATATATCTATGTACTGCCTTGGGGGTGGATTCACTGTGTTTATTTGTCTGCTCCTCTCTTGTTGCCTTGAATTCAAACTGAGAGGTTCTCTCTCTTCCTGCAAAAGAGACTGTAAGTCTGTTTATTGTTTTCTTAGCCTATGTTTAGTTAGTAATAAATATCAAACTCTTGTTTCTCAGTTAAAGTTTCTTCCCTTACTTATATTGTTCAATTACTTATAGAGGATAAATAATTACTCTGCAACATACACTGTATACCTACTGTACGAGTGCTGAAAATAATGTGTGAATGGGCCTCATATCTGGAAGCAATGTTAGGTGGTGGAAGGAACCAAGGTATTACTCTAGATTCTTGGAGCTAGTGCTATTAATATAAAATTAATGCCAAACTTAATACAGTTTTGTATATTTCTCTCAAAATACAGTATTGAGAGAAAAGCAATCCCAACTGACAGTGTCTGGAAAGGCCCCCAACTCACAACAATTGAAGAAACGGATTTAATTTAATCTGCACAACTGGATTGTATATATTCTTTTTCTCTTTTCCATCTGCCAAGTAAACATGACACCTTCAAACTTCTCTGTGGTGAGCACTTATAATTTGGCATTCCCAGCTTCTGCAATCCAATGCAGGGGGAAACTCTGCAACCTTCAGTGAATGGAATTTAATTCTTTCCCCCCTCTTTTCAGATCAGTGTCTGTGTCAGCAGGGTACTGTTACAACAAGAGACTTTATTACAGCTTATCCAACACTTGGCAAGTTCTGAATCTTAAGGAGAACTGTTTTGTACTACAAAGATTAATGCTCTTCACTGAATAATAAAAAAGGGAAAAATACAGAAAGGAAATTGAAAGAGGATTTTTGAAAACATCTTGCAAAGCTTTAAAAAGAAGAAGAAAATGGGAAAATGCCTTTTTCAGTGTGGGGGGGAGAACCCTGCTATCATATGTAAACCAGTTTTTTTTCCCCTCCTTCTTTGATAGCACAGGCAACACAATGATAGAAAAAGTAACAAGAAAGGCAAAATCCATTTCATAGGAATATTTATTAATCAGACCCCCCACCACCACTTTAAAATAAAAAAGCCCTCAAGGCTAAATTCTGTTCAAAATGGAAATAGCTCAATTGTGTATATAGATAGAAGTGGAAGGTATGTGGGGGCAACAGCTCAGAACGTCTAAATGTAGCATCATTATATTATAAAACCACATATCAAAGCAAGCCATGCAAGCATATATTTGGTTAATCAGAAGTTTAAACTAGCATTAAGTACTATTCTAGTTTTTAAGCCTGTGGGCAGACCCTGTTTTTACTTTTATCTGTGCATAGCAGCTAGCCATTTCTGAGGGACCTAGGGCAGAGAGCTACATCTTATGAGAAACATGGGATGGCTTCCCCAGATAGTAATGTGTAGTAAAACTAACTCTATAACTCTATTGAGGCTGTTCTCAATGGGAAGCCCAGCCTGGGTTAGGCTGCATAAGAGAACTACCAGGATCGGGCCCAATCCCTAGCCTGGCTATTGAGCCTGATTGCTAGTTGGGGTTACGGGAACAAGCCCTCCCTTAACCCAGGCTCTGCAGTAGTGTGTCTCCATGGGCTGCACACAGACTGAGGAGACATGAAGACGGGTGCCGGGAGCACCTGTCTCCTGCATGACTCCCACAATGCACCATGCTCAGCACACGAGGCATTGTAGGATACCTGGAAGCCGGGACACAATGTCCCAGCTTCCGGAGCTCCGTGTTGACTGCCACAGCACTGCTTGTCAGGGAGCATGTTCTGCATTTCCAGTATCTTTCAAGGGATGTGGCTTGTGAATAGAAGACACATGTGGCTTGTGAATGGAAGTGAAGACTGTAGGTGGCCACGAGAGCTGTCGGGGGGCTTGATGTATTCTATCCATTTCCTTTTACCCCAGGGAGGATCCTGTAAAGAGTGTGTGGGGGTGGAGTCAGAAAGGGAAGGGGAAGGAGAAAATGGAGTTGTTGCTGAATAAACTTAGTTAGATCTATATAAGATGTTGTGTTTGTGAGGGAAGCAGTTATAAAATAATTGGCAATGAGATTTTGAACCAGCTAAGCCTGTAAAGCTTGTGAATTTTCCTGCAACTTCATTTCATTGCATTACTGCGCCTGCACTGCTTTCTGCTACTGATTGTTTCTCCAGCTTCCAGACCTGCACAACCCCTGAAGGTACTTTCCCCTTATCAGTCCTGGACTCTGTTGTTCTCTGAATGCCCTCTTCTGCAGCATGGTTCAGGTCCCACCACCACCTTTCTTCTCCCCCCCCCAGGATAACCGGCTCTTCCCTGGAAACAATGGGGTCACATTTCTGCAATTACCACCTCACTGTACAGACCCTAGATTTTACTCCAGCACAGCAGAAGGCTATATTTCTTCAGTGCCTGGGCCCTGAAGGCCAGAGAATATATCATCATTTGCCCTTTCCTGCCAACTTGGAAGGGGATGCCAAATCTTAAGAAGCTGCTCTTCAAGCTTTAGATTATCATTTCAACCCTGCATTGAATGTGATTGCTGAAAATTACAAGTTCTATTCTAGATCCCAACTGCCTGGTGAAGCTGTATCGATCAGTATGTCACAGCATTGCATGCCTTGAGAGTAACCTGTGAGTTTGCCAACTTTACAGAGTGGTTCCAGGACTCACACCTTGCTTGGGTGGAGCTTTATGGAACTCCCCTATGGTCTTCCACACTTAGAGGGTTGCTTTTGAAAAAAAGACATAAATACCCTTGGTAGTGCAGGGAGATAATTCCAGAAAAGCATTGTGATTCATTTTATCGACCCAAGAACTGCCTCTGCAGAAGAGCACTACCTTTAAATGCATAAGGCAGCACTAAGCTAATTTTATGGAAAGTATACCCATTAAAAAATTGAGTAAATCTACCAGCACCTTGGGTCCTGTTCTTGGGTCTGGGTCTTGTTTGCCATGTCTGTAAAATACATGATCATGTTGGGAACTTTTCTGAGTATGGTTTCTCCTTGTGCAGTACATGGTCTTTCATCTCCAGGACAGAGACTGAAGATGATTCTTGCTCACCTGCCTATGCTCCACTAGAGTCTTGTTTTCATATTCAAGCTTGGTTGTTCCCGAGCCTTGCATCCGCTTCATCAGATTTTGGTTTTACTGGCTTGCTTCTTGCATGTGCTTTCACTGTAACTGGGCTCCATTTGGCAGTATGGTCGGTCAGAAAGCTTTCCCACTGGGGAAAAAACAGGAGACAGCCCACTGGGAGCATTCATAAAAGGTGGTTTGCATGAGTTGAGAGGTTTTGTCCAATAAAGACTAACAATTAAAGGCCCAAGACTGTAACAATTATTGTGAAGAACTTTGTTATGGGGGATATAGTTCTGGTTTGGATGGTTGAATTGTTAGTGAAATCAAAAGGCCTGCTGCGATGATGCTCCAGCGGAGATAGCCTGAGCCAGACTAGCTCCGCCATGCTGGGATGGTTTCTGGATCATTTGTGCTCATCCTACCCGGCTGATGACCAACTTTTGAACACTCCCCGCCCCACACCTACCTACATTTTTTCAAGCACATGATTGAAAATTGGGAGTGCACACAGCTCAAGTATTCATGATCGTCAGAACAGACTCAGAATGGATTGCAATAGGGTGGCTATAATTATGTTGAATCAGTTTCCTTAAAAGAAATGAAGGCTATAAACCATACTTGGTCCCTGTGTTGCCATTAACTCCTATAGGGTTTCACTGAATTGGGGAGAAACATCGTTCTGATTCATGCTACAGAAATTTTATTACTCCCATCACATATGGTGTGAAGGGTAGCACTGTTCTATGCTGAGTTAAACCAACCTGGTATACAGTTCCTCCCCCCCCCCCCGAGGAGTTGCAGTATTGGCAAGGTGCAGTTGGCCAACTCTTCTGGCAGGTGGCCAACTCTAGTTGGAGCCCCAGAGTCCCTGCCAAGTTCAGACATTCAGCTGCAAGTTGCTCAACCATAAGAAATTAATCAGTATGAATAAAGGGGGAAAGCAATCCTTTTGTCTCCGTGGGTTTTTAAAATAAATATTATATGCATGTTTAAATTCTGACCCCTCACTCTGATCCCTGGGAATAGAGTGAGGGAGGCATTGAAATGAAAGGAATTTTCAAATTCTAGTAGTTTTTGCTATTTCACAGTGGCACGCATTGCAATAGAAAAGGGTACACTCCTATATTCCAGTGGAGAAAGCATATCAGAGGTTATTATAGTTCGTTTTTAAACATGGCATGGCCAGCCTCCGCATCTTTGGCCTCTGCTTATGGCAGGAGTTCATATAATACTGCTCTTTCCCCCTTGGCATACTGGAACCTTGAATAGTACAAAATGCCCTCTAGACTTTGCTTTTCTACTTTTTTTTTTTTTTTTTTAAACCTACATAAAATGGGATGCATATTATTTTCTGTCCATGGGGGTCTGAATAGAATAGCTAACAGGTTCCAAAGGGATGTCTCCAGTTAACTCCACTCACGATAAAGGTCTTTTTTAAAAACCAAAAAAAATGCCACTCATGCCCTGAGCGCTGATGAGTTTTCAGGCTTCCTGATTTGTGGAATATAGTACGATATCCCACTGGAGCTTATTAGACAGCCTATAGATAGACAGCTGGATGTGCAAGCACAATATGCATATATGCCATTCAAAAGTTTAAAAGAATTACTAGGCAATTACATACTTTCCCCACCACTCTCATCCCCAACAACAAGGTTAATCAAGGGGCTATTTCCAGCACATCGCAGTAGATAAAAGAAGCCCAACAAGCAGCGGAACAGGCTTGAAGCAGAATCCAGGGGAAGGAATGTCCCCCAAGTATGAAGGAATGTCATACTTGTAAGAGGATGCTAAGCAAGCTCTCTCTCTCTCTCTCTCTCTCTCTCTCTCTCACACACACACACACACACACACACACACACAGAGAGCCTAATTTGTGGTGCGGCATACCTCTTGATCCTGTTTTTCTGTAGCTGGAATCGGTCCTGAACCATATGCAATAAGAAAGAAAGAGCATATCTAAACATGTGCAGAGGGCTTTGCTATCATCATTTGCAACATGCAAATGTCATATTTGCTGAGATAATGTGAAGATGTCAACATGGTGCTCAAATAACCCTCACTTACCCATTTGCCTTCACTTATTCATGTGGCCTTCACTTATTCACTTCCCAGTCACATACACTTCATGAAGATCACACAGAACCTTAGAGGCTGCATAACCCCTACAAAAGGACCAGCAAAGGGGTTTTTTTCCCTTTCAAAAACAATAGCTGGGCCACTGTGGGTCACCTAGTATATATGCTGCATACTCACGGGACTCTTACTACGACGACAATGACAAACATTTATATAATACCACTCTTCAACCAAAGTTCACAAAGCAGTTTACATAGGAAAATGACACATAAATAAGATGGCCTCCTGTCCCCAAAGGGCTCACAATCTAAAAAGAAACATAAGGCAGATACCAGCAACAGCCACTGGAGGGATGCTGTGCTGGGGCTGGATAGGGCCAGTTGCTCTCCCCCTGCTAAATATAAGAGAATTGCCACTTCAAAAAGCATCTCTTTGCTCGGTTGTCAGGGGCGTCCCCAGCATCTCCATGTGCTCCCCCCCGCGAATCACTCCAGAAAAAACAGACCTAGAAGAACTACAATGGAGGGAAAGCAATTGGGGAGAGGGAGTTGGGAAGTGGTTGTCAAGGGATGGGCTAAATCCTCCTCTTGCTTGCTGCTGACCTGTTGGACATTATACTCCTGTGGCCAACACTGCAACAGAGAAGTGATAGCCAGACTTTGAGGACATGAGGTGGAGATGGAAAGTATAGTTCCATCTTCAGAAGAAACTATCCCAAGTGGTAGCAGTTTGAATTCGACATAAATGACTATGTAACATAGTGCAGTGAGAATCGAGTCTTCAATGCTCTGAAGAATCCTTACCACACAATTCCAGGGCTTAATTTGCACTTGAGATCTACCACAGACTCTGTATCCACTGCCACAGCTTTAAATTGGCACATAGGAAGCAACAAAAAAGGAAAAAAGAGAGCCTCTAAGCATGTTTAGATTCCACCAGAAATGGATGAATACTAGCCCCACCTAGGTTTAGGGATGAAGACTTTCATGGCAGAGACATTGGCTGTATTTGCACAAACAGCAGTTGAATAGGCCTGCAGTTCTGCAGATGTTATGTCCGCATCGGGTGAACCGGAGTCCGATGCAGTGACGAAACCGAGGGTTCAGAATTGGAACTCCAATCTGAACACTCAGATTGTAGCGAGTTTTGTCGCCGCAGCCTGAGGTTCCTGGCAGCCTGCAGCATGTTCAAATTCAGAACCACGGGCTGCTGGCCCCACCTAGGTTTAGAGATGGAGACTTTCAGAGCAGAGACTATGTGTTCCGGGCAGGATTGAATCTCAGCACCTCTCCGTTTGGGAAACTGAGCACCAAACCTTTGCTTATATTGTAAACCTATGGCATCGGCCTGTCCATATCACTTCTTCTCCAAGCTGCTTCTTGCCTGCCCGAAACTCCAATTGTAGCTATGCCATGGACTGCATAATTCAATAGATTTGCAGATGTGTCTTGAGTCAATTTTAATTCTATTTAAAGGACAGTCAATAGAGCTCTCTCTGGGGTTTTCAGGAAAGGATTTTATATTCCATTTAATATGCACTATATACGTAGCAAAGAGGGTAGAATGCGTTTTACAGTGAACAAGACAGAAAGGGATGGGTTCAGGAACTACCTTGAATGTCTGCTGCTGCTTTCTTTTCAAATGCAATGTGAAATTTCCCAAGAAAGGTAGGGGTGTGTGTGTGTTTGTGCACGCGCATGCACGCATGCACATGCACATAAATGTGAAGTACAGAAATGAACTGCGTATGCTTTACAAGAAACCCGCTTAAAAGAATTGGCTTTGGGAGGCATTCTGGTTATAACAGGATTCTAGCCACAAGCCAGCAAGATGCGCAGTCACCTCCATCTCCATACACAAATCTAAAAGGGAGTTCACACAATTATAATTAGGGCAGGACAAGTGTCCTACCCAGTATCCCTTGCAACAGGGATTCCCAGATGTTGTCAACTGCAACTGCCATAATGACCTTTGGCATGCCAGCATCTGGAACAACATCTGGAAATGCCTCGCCTTGATCTCTGCTGCTTTCTCCTTCATAGGTGCTGTATTATAATACTTGAGACTTTAAAAAACAGTTGCAATTATTCTTGGGAGGAGGTATGATGCTTGAGTTTAATTATCAAAGGGGAGGCTATGGGCCCGGGGCCTGGGTCTTTTAAGTACCGAGCAATGCCCTTGGGGCTGGATATGAGAGCTAGGTAGAACATGACAGCCCAGCTCCTCTCTCCCAGTCAATCACTTTCTCCCCTTCTGACCCTGCTGTTTCCCTCACACACTATCACAGAATGGGAGCCTGCAGAACTCCCAAACTAGGGGAGGACACTTGTCCTACCCTAATTATAATTCTGTGAACTGACTTCATCTCTGTAATAGGGTTCCCAGTTCATTGTGAGAGGTGAACGCAACAGGTCTTTCAATCTGGCAAGAAGACAATGCCAGGAATCTAGTATTTATTTATTTTTATTTATAATTTCTTTAACATAATTCTATACCACCCCAAAATTGCATCTCTGGGCAGTTTACAATTAAATAATTTTAAGTATATGTATAATTACCATTATACTGTTGATAGATGAGCAATGTAAACCACTGCATGTATTGTACTTGGTCTTTGACTACTATACTAATTCTAACTTTCCTGGCCAACAGGGGCATTGCTAAGAATTTAAAAGATCTGGGCCCACAGCCTCCTTTTTGATACTTACTCAATCATACCTGCAAAAATAATTTTGTATGTTTTAAAAGTCTCTAATATTGTAATACATCCCGTACGTAGATGGAAGCAAGAGAAACTAGGAGGAGATCTTTCCCATTCTCTATGCAGGTGCCTCCACAACTGCACCTCCTTTCTGGAAGCAGTCAGAGAGGAGGGAGGTGGCTGATGAGATTTGGGGCTCTGAGAAATTCATTGGGGGCTTTGTGCCCCATGAGCTACCCCCTAATAATGTCCTGGCTGGCCAATCAAGAGGCAAATGCAGAGGCAATTGTTGCCAAATTCCTACACATTACATCAAGTTTGACTTCTAAGTGAGAATTAAAAGAGAGAGGCCTTATACTGGACTGAGCATTTTTAGAATCACTTGCCTTTAGACATTTCTTTCTCTCTTTTTCCTCCTGAAATCAGGAGCCAGGGGTTAAAAACTCTGCTGCCCACAAGGGACTGCAGTGGATTTTCACACATATAACAGAAACCAAGTTCTTCCCACAGATTCTATTGCAGGTGGAAACAGCTCCTTTCTTCTTATTTTACACCAGATGCTGGTTCGCAAATTTGTTCACAGGCTGGTGAGGCAGATTGCAAGGCGCTTGCCTCGAGCAGAATCAGCACGCACACTGTGCAAGATTTGTAGTTGTAATATACCTAACCAACAGTGCTTAGAAGAAGTTGGAATTCCAGAAACTCTGTGGCCACAATCCAAAGGAGGACAGCAGCAAAGAAGTCCCTGCACCAATAGTACATGATCCAGCTGGGATGGTGAATACCAGCTGTGGGGGGATGAATGCTCATTGTGCTGACAAGGATTACACTTCTAGAGATGGAAAAGAGGTGCACTGCAAAACATCCAGCTTTTTAAACAGACATCCAGTGTGTTGTCCTCATGCTTTTCTTGTCCTGACCATCAGGCTTACAATTGTGTTTTTATTTTACATTTATTTATTCATTCATTCATTCATTCATTCATTCATTTAATGTATTTATATACCACCCTAAACCAAGGTCTCAGGGCGGTTCATAACAAAACAATAAATACAACATTACCATAAATTAAAAATCTAAAAAACAGTTAAAACAAATCAAGAACAATCTAAAATTTAAATGTTAAAATGCCTGGGTAAAAAGATGAGTCTTCAGACACTTTTTTAAAGCCGCTAGAGACGGAGAGACTCTTATTCCCATGGGAAGCATGTCCCAAAGTCTCAGGGCAACAACAGAGAAGGTCCGCCCCACACGACGTGAAGGTAGCCACAGATTAGCCTCCCCTGATGTACGCAGTGGACAATGGGGATCAGTGGATGATGTGGACGCAGTGGACAATGGGGAACCTTTAAAGCTTTTTAAAGTTTTAAAAACACAAAATACTATAAAATGTTATTGACGTTGTCAGCAGAATGGAAATGGTAATTGGCAGGAATGTCCTCCAAAGATTACTCCACAGAAATAGTACAAACATTTGTTCGTTGTCATCCTAACCCTGTCCCTAACCCTTTCCTCTGTGCAAAAATGACTTCACTTTTACCATAATTGTTTGGAGGCACAGATATGAAGGGGTGATAATGCAGAGAAAGCTTATAGTGCAAGGATGCTACCACCTATTTTGCATCGCTAGCGGGTCAGTTGCCAAAACTCACTGTGAGCATTCATCCCATGAGAAGGTACCAATGGCCAGAATGGGTGTGCTTAGCTCACGGGCTAATTCCTCAAAAGGCTGAGGACAACCAGTGTGTGCCACCTGAGGTCCATGCAGAGAGTAGGCTGGAGGAGATGTGATCTGCTGAGGGAAAGTATCGATCAAGGAAGAGGCTTGTATTTCTTCAGCTCTGTGAAAATGCTCCCTCGGGGCCTTGCAGAGAGGCTAGCACACCAAAGACAACCCAAACTTTTATGCAGCTTAATAAATGGGAAAATTACTATTGCAGAGAATAATTTGGTGCACAGTGGAATTTGATCCAAACACTCAGCGTATCGATCACCAGGCTGAATGTCATGATTGCAGTCAAAACATGGGCTTTTTTTCAGAAAAGGCTCCCACTGTACATGCCAATACACTCAGCAACATCTCTCCACTGCATGAAACTGAGACAATCAGTTTTGTCCCCCAACAAGTCTTTACAGTCGCTGTATGGTAGCAATTAAGTAGAACGACATTTTTCTGAAGAAGTAAACGAGACATCAGTTCCGTGGTCCGCTGGCTTGGAACATGCTGCAAAAGTCTGCCTCATGCTAAATGAGCTCCAATATGCATTTAACCCTTCAGAGAACCCAGTTTTGCTGGAGTCCAGCGAAGGATGCTATAAATAGCCATGCTTTTCTGCTTCTGAAGTCACAAGCGCATAATTGGTGCTGCGGATGTGTACCAAACAAGCAACAGGTATGTGTATAATTATTTTGGATTCATGCAGGGAAATCACTGCAGCAGCTCCAGCCAATTCAGAAATAATGATTCAGATCAGCATTACATCATCATCTTCTGAAGGAAGAACAATGTGCAATAAAGTCAGGTTGTGCTTAAAGAGGGAACAATGGGCAATGAAGTCTGCTCTGTGCTTTTGAATGAGGAACAATGCACAATTAAGCCCCAATCCTGCTTTTGACTGAGATACAATGCACAATTACACCAACGGCATATGCAATACACCACAACAATGCACAATGACGATTCAGGAATGGTCCACTCTGTGTCACCTAAAAAAAACTCATCCAAAATCCAAACTTTGGTGGAGAAGTGCCTTGAGCGTGCAAAGCCAGCCTTCAGGAAGGCAGAAATGTTTGTGAAAAGAAATGGGGAAACAGCACTGCTGGATCAGGCCCAAGGCCTATTTGGTCATATCTTGGAAGTGTGCTTCCACACTTCTTGCGTTGTGACACAGCCGTCCCTACAACAGGGTGCCGTTCACATTTCCAATGCCTTGTTTCAAACTTAATTGCTCCGATATAGAGCTAGGACGTCGTATATCCGGCGTAAGGAAGTTGCTGTTTTTTCGGGTTCTTAGCTTCCATGAGACTGCTCCCCCTCCTGTTTACATTTTGAATGCGACTTGCCTGAATGGAGGCATTTTGCCCAAGTTGAGCAGCTAGCCTGGGAAACACCCTGGTAGCAATCGGGATAGACCCTTCTGAGTCAGTTGGCTTGTTATTATCTATCTATCTATCTATCTATCTATCTATCTATCTATCTATCTATCATATTTTATACACCACCCAAAACTTATGTCTCTGGGCGGTTTACAACAAGATTAAAAGTAAAACATTAATTAAAAACAAAAACAAACAAATTTAAAAGCACGAAATTTAAAACACAATTAAAAAATTTAAAACAATATTCTAAAAACAACATTCAAACAATCCAAACAATATCCGTTAAAAGTCTGGGTGAAGAAACGCGTCTTTAGAGACTTTTAAAAAGATGTCAGAGATCGGGAGGCTCATGACCTGGCTCAGTGGAAAGTAGCTTTTTAGAAAGTGTCTTAAAGGATGTTGTGTAGTTTCCTCTTTAATAGTCAGCAGGCATCATCTATTGCTTTAGTTGATTTCGCTTTGAGGTATGTCCCTGATAAAGGAAAATTGAGAATGCTCTCTAAGGAGTCATCCTTTAAACTGAATGCAATATATATTTGCTCCAAGTAAAAGTGCTACTCAGTTCAAGGCCAGGAAGAGGCAGGCCTTGGTCTCCTCTCTAGTCCTTCCAGTCTTTATTGCATCTACATGCAGCACAAAGTGCATTTGGGATTAATTCCCATGATGCATTGTTTCCCAGTACACTCCACTATTAGCCTTATGGAATTAGTATGCACCAGCAAAATGCATATTATCAGATGGGTGATGTGCAGAGGGAGAGCTTCAATACTGTAAGGTTCCCAGGTGGATGGGGTGGGCGGGGTGGGGGGCAAATCACCTCTGCATCCCATTGTCAATGAGGGTCTGGCAACTCAGTGTCAAAGGCAGGAGGCAGGATTTATCCTGAATGTAACATCACCCCTCAGGTCCAGCAATTTACTTTTCCTCATATTTATTTTATTTTATTTTATCAATATATACACCACCCGTCCTAAAGTGGCTCAAGGGTGGTTCACATTAAAATCAAAAGCACATAATAAAATACATTTTTAAAAAAGTTTTAACCCAGATTAAAATTAAAATTAAAACGTATGATTGATTGATTGATTGATTAAGTGCTGTCAAGTGGGCACTGACTCTTAGTGACCACCTAGATAGATTCTCTCCAGGATGATCAGTCTTCAACTTGGCCTTTAAGGTCTCTCATTGGTGCATTCATTGCTGTCGTAATAGAGTCCATCTACCTTGCTGCTGGTCATCCTCTTCTTCTATTTCCTTCCACTTTCCCCAGCATTATGGACTTTTCAAGGGAGCTGGGTCTTTGCATAATGTGTCCCAAGTAGGATAGTTTGAGCCTGGTGCTTCGAGTAAAAATTCTGGATTGATTTGTTCTATGATCCATTTGTTTGTTTTCCTGGCTGTCCATGGTATCCTCAAAAATTAAAACTCGATATTATTAAAAGCCAAGCTAAAAAGATGGGTCTTTAAAGTCCTCTCTTAAAACCCTCCCCAAGACCTACCTGGAAATTATATGCCTGATTTGCATATGAACAAATGAAGAGGACTCATCCTGAGTTAGACCATTGGTCCATCCGAATCGGTATCATCTGTGCTGACTAGCAATGACTCTCTAGGTTTCAGGCAGAACAGGTACATATTTTCATAGGAATGACTATGCACACGGTCATTTTGCAAGTCAACCGGAGACTGGACCCTTTGAAAAAGTAGACCACAGGTTGCTTGACCACTGTAGGCAGGATTAACCCAACATAGGGAAAGCTGTACGTGGGCATCGATCAACAGTCATAGGTACCCTGTACACAGATTGTACATGTGTTGAATGGAATGTGTGAACAGGGCTGAGGAAATAGTGGATCAGAATGTTAAGAAATGACACACACACATATGCACACATTTATAGTTAAGTGTGCCTAAAGAAGTTCAGGGGCGATATCACATTCATTTCTGCAATTTGCAGAGTGGGGGTGGTAGCCCATGCGTACCCACAGGCCAAAGCTATGGCATGAACATAGGCTGACTTAAATTCCACCAGACAAATTTATAGTTTTTTGTTAAGAAGCACTCTACAGTTTAGAATAAATTACTCTGTCACATTTGTGGGGTAATTAGCGTATATCAAAGAATTATTCAACCAGGATAGTTACTTTTAAAAGCACGTAGCCCTCTCTCTTTTTTTTTAAGCACAACTGGAGCACATTTACTTTTCTATTATGTCTTTGAAATTAAGTTATATGGCCCTAATAATAGCCTTGGCTTTTAAAAGAACGTGGTGTTTAAAGAACAAACTCTCCAATGTCGCCGGCATGGCATATTTGTCTTGCAGTTAATTTCCACTCGCTGTTGTATTATTAGACGTTAACATGGTAGTTTTGTTTAATCTGCAGCTCCGTCGCCCATGGCTGACTCCAAACTGATCACTCGCACCCGTTGATGAAAGTCCTAATTCATCCTTGTTAGTGCAATTAGAAGGAAATTGGATAACTGTACCGCTTCTCTCCAAAGGTCCACGAGAGGGTGAATCTTTCCCCTGAGAGGTTAAGCAGGCAGTGTGCTTTGGACTGAAGGAGGTAGAGAGATACTTGACTTGTCCTTGCAAAAAGAGGGGAGAGGAAATTAATGAAGACTTCAGGAAGTTTTGAAGTGGCTGTTGTGGGTGTTTGTTCTCTGCTCAGTGCAGCAGGGAAGGATCTGTGGCATTGGTCACCAAGGACAAAGCGGCAAAATGCCCACACTTGTAGGGACAGAATCAGGAAAAGAGCTGGGGGTGGCAAGTTCAGAAAGAGCTGCGAGGGATGCCAAGAGCAACAAAAAGGGCTTTTCCAGTGTGTTT
Source organism: Hemicordylus capensis (assembly GCF_027244095.1). Taxonomy (NCBI): domain Eukaryota; kingdom Metazoa; phylum Chordata; class Lepidosauria; order Squamata; family Cordylidae; genus Hemicordylus; species Hemicordylus capensis. The sequence goes on along the minus strand of NC_069664.1, from coordinate 21,578,102 downwards.
GGAGGACCAGGGGCGTAACAAGGCTGGAGTGGGCCCAGAGACAAAATTGTTAAATGGGCCCCTCGCTGATACACACACACAAGAAAGGAAGCAGGGAGGGAGGGAGGGAGGGTCGAGGGACAGAGAGAGAGATACTAGCCAGGCCGAAGGAAGAAATAGAAGGAAGGATCATAATGAAGGAAGCTCTGCGGGTTTTGGGGAGTCATGTGACTTGCCTCTGGGGGGCCCCTCAAGGTGTGGGAGCCCCCAGGCAGCTGCCTCCCCTTGCCTAATAGTAGTTAAGCCCCTGTGGAGGAAGATGGAGAGGAAGGATGTGGTAGTTCCATTGCAATATGTTCATGGGTGACACAGAGAAGGTGGAACCAGGCACCTCTTTTGGGGAAACCCAAAGTTTCTGAGGGTTTTTTTGAATGGGAAGGATCACAGCTCAGTGGCAGAGCATAAGTTTTGCATGTAGAAGGTCCCAGATTCAATTCCTGGCATTTCCAGGTAGGGCTGGGAGAGACCCATCTGCAACCCTGGAGAGCTGCTGCCAGTCAATGTAGATAGTACTGATGGACCAATGGTCTGACTTGATATCAGGCATCTTCCTATATAACCCTATGTATTAGAGATGTGCATGAAATGAATTTTTCTATTTGTTTTGAATTTGAATCTAATTTGAATTGTCACCCCTTTTAAGGGGTGGTTTGATTCAAACGCAAATCACTCAAATCACCCAGATTCAAGTCGAATTGATTCAAATTGGAATCAATTTGCACATACCTACCATGTAAGTGTGATGGATGCAGCTGCAAAATGCCTTTGTTTTCCAGCCAGAACTTGCCTTCTTCATTGTTGCACCACACTGTTCACACCTACAGCCATTTTTCTTTCACAATGCCAAGATCTCTGTTCTGGCAACCAGCAAATACCTGATCAAGTACAAACACATTCGCAAGTGATAGAAACTCTTAAAGGAATATTCAAAGGTTTGTAAAATTAGAGATGTGCAAAAAGGCGCTTGAGAAAATGTGCTCGTCCTTTTTGAAATGTCTTTGATTTCCATTGAAGTTCTTCTGATGTTTTGCCTGAACATCATCTTCTAATTTGTCTTGAATTTCATTGTAGGCAACTAAGGTTCAGTTATGTTATTCATATCCCACCCACCCCTGAGTAATTTGTGTGATTAGGCCAGACTACAGAGACACCAAGCATTTTTTAGCAATATTAATAGTAGTCTCTGGAGAATAATAGTAAGTAATAGTAGGTGAAAGGCAGAGGATATGTATTAAGACTGCCACCCTTAGAGAAAGGGGATTAACCCTTTTCTCATTGCCATTTTTCCAATTTAAACCATTTCCTGTAGTATCCATACCCACCCCTGCTAACTGGGCAGAGAGGTACCTTTTTAACATGGTGATTCTCTTTATTTAGCAGGGGGAGAGTAACTAGTCCTATCCACCCCCAGCACAGGACCTCCAGTGACTGTTGCTGGTGTCTGTCTTATGTTTATTTTTAGACTGTGAGCCCTTTGGGGACAGAGATCCATCTTTGTTTGTTTGTTTGTTTGTGTATGTATGTAAACCGCTTTGGAAACTCTTGTTGAAAAGTGGTATATAAATATTTGTTGTTGTGTTTGCCCCAAAGGGCAAACCACATAGGTTTTGTATCATATGGGTACATCAGTTAACTCTGTACAGCAAGTAGCAGATTAGAGGGGCAATTTTTATAGAAAAATCAGCACCAGGATGAAGGATTAAACTTCCCTTCTGCCATTTTTGTGGTTCCAAATCCTATCCCCCAAAATAGCTACATCAGTTGCTCTGAGGGCAAAGCACCCATCACTCCCACCCCAGTTCAGTGAGGCGTGTCCGGTCGTCTTTTGGGGCCAAGTAGGAATTTGGGGGGTCACACCTTATTATCTCTGGTGTGGCCTTTTCCCGCCTACTTCTCACTGACTAATTGTTAGGTTATCATTGATGCATGTTTGGTCACTTTGCAGGTGAGTGCGGGTTGGGGTAGGTTGTCTATGTTTGGTGTCTGACTGGAGGACCTTTCAAGGTGAGTAGGCATGTCGAGGAATAGCCCTTGCAGGTTTTGTAGCCCTTGGGCTGGGATCCACCCCTTCTTGGAGGCTGACTGTCGCCTACCACTCAGTTGTGTGGCCTGGGTGGGGTGGGGGGCCGGTTGGCTTCCCCTCAGCGGGTTTAAAGCCTCACGGTTGTGGTAACGTCCAGACTTGGTGCTGGGCATCACAAAAACACAGCAGTCATAAAGCTAGCAGAGAGCAACTTAATGAATAATTCTGGCCACATTGTTTCTGGATGCAAAGAATGCAGCATTATACTGGCACAAATGTGCCAGTATAGTTAAGACAGAGAGTACTGTAGTTTGAACATTCCACCATTATAAGCCTTGTATGTTCTATTGCTTGTAAAATCAAAAGCATTTCTCTGATCTGCCTAGCTATTATTGGCACACATTCACTAGGTGTCAAGAAACACCTCTCCTGCCAATTTTATGAAGATCCATCAAAAAAAATGGCTTAGATAGAGCAGTTTAAAGTTTTTCTCTTTTGAAGAGATTCTTAAACAGTTATTTATTCATTCATTCAGTTTTTATACCGCCCTTCAGAAATGGCTCAGGGCAGTTTACAATGAAAACAAAGCCATTAAAATCAGTTAACAATTAAAGCAAAAATTATAAAACAGTATAAAACAACAATTAACAATTAAAACATCATAAAACAGCAATTAAACAATTACAACAATGTAAAAACCCTGGAAGGCCAGGCCAAACTGATAGGTTTTAAGGGCTCTCCTGAAGGCCAGTAAAGAATTCAAATTGCAGATTTCTGCCGGGAGTGCATTCCACAGCCCAGGAGCAGCTACAGACAAGGCCTGCCTCTGAGTCGCCACCGGACGAACCAGGATCATGCAGAAGAAGGTGCTCTCTAAGATGTGCACTGAACCAGTTTGTGCACTCCCGGGAGGGCAGGGGTTGTAGCTTTAAGGGACAGGGAAGGCACTACCTCTCTGTCAGCCCCTGCCCTGCTGCTTTCCCCCCGCCAGCACCCTCCAAAAAAGCGGGCGTGCTGGGCTGGAGCATTCTTGCTTGCAGCCCTGATCAGCATTGGCACGTTCATGGCTGACATCACATGCATCGCTCCCAGAAAGGGAACGCCGAACTGTTTCTGTGCACATCCTTATAAACCGTTGACAACATTCTTTCGGACTGAGGAAGTGGTATTGAAATGATTTTGTAGTCCATTTGCATAGTTTCAGCCTTTAGGCTGCGTGCCAGAAAAGTGCCTTTGGTATGTGCCTCTGGGACCCACTCAATGGTTATTTCACCACTGATCCTCAAAGCTGCATTTTAAGAGGCTGAAAAATAAATCTTTCCTGTTAAGAGTCTGTGCAGTAGGACTTTTGAAGCTGTGGTGCCCACAGCATTGCCCACAAGCAGTATGGTGGTCAGTTCCTTCCCCATCCAAGCCTTGGGAGCACCGCGCTTCAGTTTCCTTACCTGCTCTCTTCTTGCATTCCCCCACTGCAGCTATACCTTTTAACACTCCAGTCATTAGTTACTCCATGGTCATCAGTTCTCCAAAACCACATGATGCGCTTCACACATGATGGAACTAGCCCTGATGTGCTTCACACATGATGCTCTTCAATACAGATGCACTGCTCTGTGCAGCTGGATGTAAGCGGGAGGTGTGGGGAAGGAGATGTGCTCCATTTAGCTAGGCTGTAAATGGCTCCTCTGGGCTGCAGTGTGTGTGTGTGTGTGTGTGTGTGTGTCCAGTGTGTGTTTGTGTGGGGAGATGCCTGCTCTGTGTGTGTGTTTGTGTGTGTGTACATGCACTAGTTAACCATGCCAGATCTTCCTTTTCAAAAAGTAAGTAAATTCAATAACTAAAAAACTCTGATTTAAGATGGGCTTACATTTTCACTCATGCTCTAGAAACAGAAATTCCAAGTTAAGGTTTGCATCTTAACTTCTGCACCATAGATCTGTAAAGACTTTGTAGAGTCTTGCATAGCATGCTGGCTTTAGAAATTAGGCTTCATGCACCTGCACATTGCCAGGACTTTGCCTGGTGTCAGCCAGGACCAGTTTCCAGGACTGAAATGGCCTATTGAATCTATTGCAGATTATTTTAGGACTGCAGGTAAATAGGTGGCCTTTTGGGAGTAGCACTGTTCCTTGTAGAGAAGCATTGGAGAGAAATTCATAGGGGGCATCTCTAGGAAGTGTTTGGGGAAGCTGCACCTGTTGAATGTCTGCCTAGAGGCATCCCTCCCAAGCCCACCGTCCAGATGAAGGACCAAAGCAAAGTGTGGGTGCATGGAGCTGCAAAAAGAACAGTTTAATGGTTCAGTCTTGATGCCACATCTGCCCAGTCGTTGTAGTCCTGCAATTGGTGAGTCAGCCAAAGCTGGTAAAGGGTGCTCTGAGGCACTTCCTTTGTGAAGTCTGGTGGTGTGGGGGGAAACCAGCAGCACAGAAGGCTGGTGAAATCCAAGGGTCCAACTTTGTGCTCATGGTTCCTCTATGCAATGTAAGGTTCTGATCATGTTCATCACCTCTGCTGCCACCAGGAACCCTCTTGAACTGTATTTTTCTTTTAAAAATTCTTCCTGCTTTTATATTTCTCCTGAGGAATATACAACAACTATAATACTCAGAGTTAAGATCAGCAATGGAGACGCTTAGCACTATCAGTAGCTGGCACTGCAGATACAGTAGGAATCCTGGGAGTTTAGTATGAATGCTGAACTTCTTCTAGTGAGAGTGAATCTTTCTGCTTTAAGAGAAGAAAGTCAGGAAGTCCTTAATATAATTTAGAATCTGTATTAGATTTTTCACTTTCAAAAGACATAGTGCATCATGACAGTAATGTACTGACCTTTGGATAATGATATAGATACTTATTCCAGCTATGTAATCTTGGGCTCTGATTTGTTGGAGATAAATTTTGTATGTGAACTGTACTTTTAGAAATGAAACATTATAAATAAAATAATAATTTTCAACATAGTTGTCAAACAACATAGTTGTCTCAAAGAGAAAGCTTGGAAAGACTGAGTCAATTATTATTTGAGCTAGAGGAAGTTTGCCCATCACTAGAAAACAATGGCAATGGACAGGATTAAAGAAAAATGAACATTCTCAATAATTAAGAGGCTTTTCATACCAACAAAAATATCTCCCCCAAATTATATTTTCAAAATCAAAATGTGTGCATGTTCGACACAGCCCTCTTCTTAAGAGACTAGATGGAAAGGCGTAGGAAAATATTATAGGTCTTGCCGGAAAGAATCTGATTTTTAAACAAACAGTAACATGTTTCTGAGTGTATAACAAAGGGAGATGACTTTAGTAAAAATCTCTCTTTCCTGTTTGCTTTGTCTTGCATTCAGAAAGGCATAGAAGCAACAAGCACTGCTCAGCACAGTCTGAGGGTAGGATCTGAAAGTAAAATGAGCACAGTTGGAATCACAAAGGTAAGCAAGAAACTGCCCACCAGGACAGAAAAGAAAACCTATATAAAGAGTGGGAAAAACAGAAATGTGGATAGCAGTGTTCCAACATGGGCTTCAGATATTGACTGGGAAACTGTCAAGGCACTAAGAAGTGGATGATGATTTATCACACAACGCCTTCTCCAGTCAACATTTTTCCAGGGGATTTTATTTTGGTGAGTAGTGATGGCTCTGATGCACGTTGAAATATTAGCCCCCTACGGATGTTCAACAGGGATAAAATGAACAAATGGAATGAGCAGCATCCCAACGGCAGACTTCACCCTCCAACCATCACACATTCATTAAAATATCTGTAGAGAATTCCCACAAAGTTTCCAACTGCATGAAGACAACCGTCTGGAGTTCTCTACAGATGATCTAATGAAAATGTGTGGATCAGTGGCAGAACTTGATGCCACAATATTGCTCCACCTCCAACAAATTCATTTTAACTTTACCTTTATTGAATGTTTGCCAATGGTGAGTCATCCCATTTTAGCTCAACACATTTTTGAAGGTTTCTCTTTCCCCCCACTGAAGATGAGACTGAATTGCACATTCTCACATGCTGGAATATTCCCAAAAGAGATTAATCATGCCCCAAACCTCCCAAAAGTCAACCCAAGGTGATTTCATAGTATTTAAAAACATGCTAATCTTCCGCTAGTGAGCTCAAGCCCCCAAATACTGACAGATTGCTTTGTTTTTATCCACCTATGCTACACCTTCTTTCAGGAGGACTCACAAATCTTTCCATTAAAGCATCCTCTTGTTGGCAAGCCATGATTTCTGAGAGCTCCAACCAGTGTCATGACCCTGGATTCAAAACTCCCCCAATCTTGAAACAAGGCTGAAATCTCAGAGGATGAAATTAAGTGGGGAGCTGCTGTGGTCCAGACCCCTGGTGCCCCCACTCCACTGGAAATCACAGGAACATAGGAAGCTGCCATATAATGAGTCGGATCATGGATATATCTAGCCGGATTGTCTACACAGACTGGCAGAGGCGTCTCCAAGGTTACAGGCAGAAGTCTCCCAGCCCTATCTGGAGGAGCCAAGGAAGGAACTTGGAACCTTCTGCATGCAAGCATGCAGATGCTCTTCCCAGAATGGCCCCATCTCCTAAGGGGAATATCTCATAGTGCTCACAAGTAGTCTCCCATTCAAATACAAACCAAGGTGGATCCTGCTTAGTAAAGGGGACCATTCATGCTTGCTACCATAAGACCCACTCTCCTCCAGTGTTACTGAAGCTATTCCCACGATCACTGGAAAGCGGGCTAGGGGCTGTATCAGAGGAACCAAGGGCAGCCTCCCGTACCCCTTCCATGTGCTGCAACCAACACATGCCTCGTCCCTCATTCTCTATTCTCGAGGAATCCCTTGAGGCCCTAACATTTGAAGAGAGCTGGACATTGGAGGAGAGCTGGTCTTGTGGTAGCAAGCATAACTTGTCCCCCTAGCTAAGCAGGGTCTGCCCTGGTTGCATATGAATTGGAGACTTGATGTGTGAGCACTGGAAGATATTCCCCTTAGGGGATGGAGCCGCTCTCAGTTCCAAGTTCCCTCCCTGGCATCTCCAAGATACGGCTGAGAGAGACTCCTGCCTGCAACCTTGGAGAAGCAGCTGCCAGTCTGGGTAGACAACACTGAGCTAGATGGACCAGTGGTCTGACTCAATATATGGTGGCTTCTTATGTTCCATCCTATGAAGCAGAGGCCTGCATAGCACTTCCAGAGTCAGGACCTGCAAAACCAGACAATGTCCCTTTAAGTTTCAGAAGCTTCTCCATAGAAATGGTGTCGCAAACAAGCCATTCTGACTATGCAGTAATTTACATAAATATACAGCAGACTACAGACCTTTGTCGGAACAACATCTTATCTGCTCTGGTGTTACTGGCCAGCTCATCCTCTCCTGCTTGGAATTGTCCGAGGTACTGAGCCTTCTTACATTCTCTTGCTTTCCTTTGCTTTTGCTTTCCTATCTGAGTCCAAAGTCTCTGAGTCTCCCAGGACTCTTGCCTCCACTGAAACTCCAACTTGACTAATGACCCTCCATAAAACATGGCAACATCAGAGGGCCAGATAAGGCAACAGAGAGTACCCATAAGCCTACCTGCCAGGGAAGGCAGACCAAAGGGCACTGAGGAGCACCCAAGTGGCTTCTCTTTGTGACTCAGTGCTTGGACCAAAGAACACAACTATTAAAACCATTTTAAAAATTAAGGAAACATGCCTGATAATAACCTTATCAATTCTGGCACCTGCCCCTGTAGCTGTACCTTCAACTGTGATTTTATTTGAGGCGATTAACAGGTGATCAAGTTTAGCTCCATGCTTTAAAAATCTTTGGCATATTTCTGCATTTCAAACCTTTGTTAAAGGGACAGGAGCAGAACAAACTAGTGTGGCTGTTGTTTTCTTTTGTCCAGTTAGCAACCTTACTTGGTAAGAATGCGAAATATACAGGAAGAGACAAACAGGAGATGTTGAATTGCCTCCCTCCAATTGAAGCCTGAAAATAGGCAACTGTTCCTTTAAGTGGCTCTCAGCAAGGATTCTGTAATTGTCTCGGTGGAAAGTAAGAGTTCCCCCTAGTGCAGAGTGATAAATCATGGATAATAATAGCTCTTTCCAAAATAATCCTCAGGCAGGAGAAAAACCCAACAGAGAAGGTGGTGCAGAGTCAAAATGTGGCACCTGGATCTGCCGTTTCAGTGAGCTCTATAAATACACCCAAGTGTTGTTTCCTTTGTCAGTGCTGTTGACATAATGTATTATTATTATTACCACTCCACTATTAGGCCTCTAATGCCTGTATTTTGGGGCCTCTCTTTCCTGTCATCTTTTCTCCCAGAACTTCTGATTTACCACCCAGCTCGGCACAGACACCCCACAGCCCTATTTTTCCTGCCAGAACTGAGGAGGCACATTGAAGCTTGACAAGGGACCTCCAGGAAAGCTCTGGGCACAGGCAGCCCGGAGAGGAGGATGAAACTCAGCAAAATGGGACTAGAGCTCAGATGGCAAGTCCTGCGTGCCATGTCCTTACTAGGGATGTGCAAATTGATTCGGGTGATTTGAAGACAAAACAAATCACCCCTGTGGTCCATTGGCTAGATTCGGGTACAAATCGAATCGTGCCTAATTTGATTCAAATCGATTCAAGATTCAGATCCTTACTATTAATTCCTCCAGATTCCCAGCTTTCATTTTTTTAAAAATGCTAAGCTCTAGCCCTTGTAGAAGTGGAGTTATGGAGCAAAATGTGTGGTCACTATTATTCAAGTGTTTGGATTCTTTGATGTATAATAATTTCCCCTTAATGAGGAAATAGGGATATATGAGGATTCATTACACACCTTCATTTCTTCCATTCATTTTGACTGTCTTTTCGATAGTGCCAACTGTCAACTGCCATGTACCAACTACACCCCACTCCCACCCGCAAGGCAGTGGGGCACTACTCAGTTTATGTTCTAGGATTTTTTTCAAATGTCTAGGCTCTTTGGTGTCTAATAACCTTTCCTCATAATGAATCCCTATGAGGATTCATTACACACCAAAGAGTCTAAACACCTCAAAATTTGCTAAAATATAAACTGAGTCCCCAGTGGCTTGTGGGGTTGTTGGAACATGGGATGCCACTAATTCCCCACCCCCACCTGCAAAGCAGTGGGGTCAAAATGAACTGAAGAAATGAAGGTATGTAATGAAGACACCAAAGAATCTAAACACTTCAAAAATACCTAAAAAATAAACTGAGTACCACAGTGTGTGTATGTGGGGGGGTGTTGTTGACACATGGCAGTTGATAGTTGCCACTGTCCAATGATAGTCAAATTAAACAGAAGAAACGAAGGTGAATAATACATCATCATAGGGATTCATTATGAGGGAAAGTTATTAGACACCAAAGAATCTAAACATTTCAATAATCCTACAAATTAAAATGAGTACCCCATTGGCTTGCAGGTGGGGGGGGGGGTGTAATTGGCACATGACAGTTGACAGTTGGCACTGTCCAGTGACAGTCAAAATGAACAGAAGAAATGAAGGTGTGCAATGAATCCTCATAGGGATTCATTATGAGGGAAGGCTAGATAGTGCTAGATGGACCAATAGTCCATCAGTATAGGGACAGTGTAAGGCAGCTTCCTATGTACCTAGCAGTAAATCCAGCCCACTTCATGCTCCCTTCCACACCAGATTGTTGCACAACAAGTATCTGACTTGGTTCACAAGCAAACAGTCCCAGTTTAGTGATGGGACTGGAGAGTGGTGTGCACAACACTCATGTAATCCTTTTTAAAGCCCTTTGCACATGCAATATTTCTTCCAGCTAGGAAGATGAGAGCTGAGATCTAGTGTGATGTGGTGGTTAGAATGTTGGACTAAGACTGGGGAGGCTGGAGTTCAAATCCCGGTTCAGCCATGAAACTCACTGGGTGACTGTGGGCCCATCACTTTTCTCTCAGCCTAACCGACCTCACAGTGTTGTTGTGAGAATAAACATAACCCTATAGACTGAGGCCCTTGGAGGACAAGCAGAATATACCGGCCTGCAAATACAGCAAAAAGGGTCCAGTTTCTCCCTCGCTGTCTGACACAGTCTTTTTATTCCATGGAAAATTGAGGGCAGTGAAAAGTTACAGTCGCTCCTTGAAACAAAACTAACTTAGAAAGCCTCATTAAATACCCAGCGTGAACTCTGGTGACAGGGAAAGAAAAGAAATAACACCAGCATGACTGGGGCTGGTTGGCTGGAACAAGAAAGGGAAGGCCTGTGTACAAACTCAGCAAGTTCAGCATCTTAATCTTAAGGTCACATTATTTGTTGCTGAGGACTCTTTGCACCGCCAGTCACTGCATCATGAAAAATGCTCATGACTCCAACAGACTGAAGCATTTCCGCACAAATCACCGCTCACCTGAACGCAGTCTAATCAAGCTGCAATCTTTTTTGTCATTTGTCATTATATTCTCCGGTCTAATATTTCCATTAGAAAAACAGGCTAGTTGTTTTTCAGTTTGCATTCCTTCCCATTTCAATGGCATAGACCAGGTAACAAGTTGATTTCAACAGGGGGGAAATCCCTGTTTTATATACAAAGAATCTTGGGGGTTTTGCCCCTCCCTCAATCATGTTGAAGGACTTTCACAGCATATATAAAGCTGAAATCCAGTGTTGATCCGTACACCATTCGGGACACCCTGAGAACAAGACATTAGAAAACTGGACAGTTTTATCTCTCAACCTTGAAAGATCAAGGGTCAGTCTGGACCTGAATGCAAACATGTGCTATAGAGGCATCCTGCAAACTGGAAGTGCCTCTTATTTCCGGGAGTGGTCAGTACAGGCAAATCAGGGTGGTGGTAAATGAGCCTCAACTGAGTCTCATTCTCACTCCTCTTGCCCCAGTTGGGCTACCTCACTCTCCCTTGCTGTGCTGGCCTTGGTACATGGGCTGATTGTTCTCCAGGTTGGGAAACTGGGCAAATGACCAACCCATGCACAAAGGGTTAATGCAACAGTGAGTGAGGCAGTTTGAGTGAGTGAGGCAGTTGGGACATGGTGAGAGAGGTAAGAATGAGCCTCAATTGAGGCTTCTTTACCACCACCACCATCCAATCCACCCATCCCAACCGCCACTGCTTAAGAACAACTGTAAGGCTCCCCGTACCATGTTGTATGGAACCAGGCATGTCCTGCCCCCCATAGACCCTGCCCCAGTTTGGCTCAAATTCAAGCCAGTACAGGTGTTCTAATGCAGGGGGGGAATTGTTTAGAAATTCACCGCCTCTGGTGGGTGCTGCTGCAGCCATGGGGGGTTGTGTCTCTGGTGGTTCCTCCCCACATCCACCAGCCTCTCCCCCGTCTCAATTCATCCATGCAGATGGCATGTGCAGCAGCCTCCAAAATGGCCACCACCAGTGCAAAAAGGCCCAGAACGGGCCAAAGACCACTGGAAACAGTCCAAACTGTGCCGAATTGAGACTGGGGGGGGGCAGTTGGGAGAGGCAGAATCACTGGAGACCCCCCCCCATGGCTGAAGCAGTGCCCCCCAGAAGTGGTGAGTTTCTTTTAAAAATTTCATTAGAACTCCCCTGACCAGCCATGGGGTGAGGGGTTGGCTTGAGCTGGGTCTGGTTCAGCTCGAGGGTGAGCTGGGGGTGAGCCCTTGAACCGGTCAGGTTTGATGGAGAACCGGCTTGAATTCAAACCGGTTTGCACATCCCTATGCCTGGGTCCTAGTCCAACACTCTAACCACTACATCACACTGCCTTTCCAAGCTTAACAGAAGAATCTGGTTAACCACTGTGGGAAACAGGATTTTGGATGGATAGACCTTTGGTGGATAGGCAAGCAGAAAGAATTAGCCAGGTGACAAATGTGGGCTTCTCCAATCTTTCTTAAACGTTTGGTTATACCAGGTTCCCTAAGAACCCATCTATGTTTCCTGGGTCTCCCAGTAGTCTCGGGAAGACCTGAGCAGCTTTTCATATCTTATGACATCTCTCTGACACATATATCCATGTTGAGCAGGGGATGTAAATACGAAGTCAGTAGATGCCAAAGTGCTCAGTCTGTCACCTATTTCTTCTCTGGCAAGGATCCAGTGTATTTAACAACTGCGGGGTGACAGTTGTTCACTAAGTGAAGCTTTCCCCATCACATCTTCATCGTGGGGGAAAGCTTCATCAGCAGAACTTGTGGCCTGTAGCACAGCTGCTAAAAGCACACAAGTCCTTCCCTTAAACGTTTGCTGAACTAGCCTCCATTTGGCTGTTAGCCCATTGAGTTCAGTGACAGGAGGACATACTTTTGAGCAGACATAAATGGGCTATGGCTGACATCCAGATAGGGGCAGAGCTATAATTGAGCGGACGGGTTCAAAGAACTCAGGACCCCCAGCTCCACCACTCCCTATTTTCTCCATTATCTCCCTCACTCGGAGAGGCTGAACTAGTTACACCCCTGCATCCTGAGGAATGTCTTCTTCACCATGAGAACATAAGATAACATCTTCTTCATCATGAGCACCATCGCCTGTTGATATAATCTGGAGAGGCTTGTCTATGGTCACCAGTGGCTCATCTGATGGCTACTCGGGGATGGGCCTTCTCCATTGCTGCCCCTGGGCTTTGGAATCTACTCCCTGTTGAAATAAGAGCCTCTCCATTTCTGGCCATTTGTTAAAAGGTGCTGAAGACACATTTGTTCACCCAGGCTAGATTTGCAGTTTAATGTTTTTCAGACTAGATTTGCAAAGCATTTGCAAACTAGAATTGCAGTTTAATGCTTTAATCGGATTTTTGGTTTTGTTTGATTTTTGTTGATTTTGTTGTACACTACCCAGAGACGCAGGTTTTGGGCAGTATATAAATATGTTAAATAAAATAAATAAATATATAAACAGAACAGTTGCAGAATGAGCAGATCTGCTCCAAAACAAAAAGTTAGCTTCGTTGCACTAAAGCAGGCATCCCCAAACTGCGGCCCTCCAGATGTTGCTGAACTACAACTCCCAGCATACCCAGCCACAAAAAATTGTGGCTCGGGATGCTGGGAGTTGTAGTTCAGCAACATCTGGAGGGCCGCAGTTTGGGGATGCCTGCACTAAAGAATAGTGATTTCCAGAATTGTGCTATTGAATTCTTGTACAAATGTCCCCATTAAGACAAATGTGGTGTGTTGCAGTTGCACAACTGTTGTGGAAGCTCAAGCATGCTTACAGTAGTAGTGCAATACTTAACACAACTAGCTACGGCAATAGTTTTGCACTAGTGCAACCGTCTTCTGCAGGCAGTTTGTTCCTCTGGATATCAGCCTGTGTTTCTCATATTATCTGCACTGCATATTAATAATTCCAGATGCTATGACTATACCAGTCTACAAGATTTAAGTCTTCATATGCACCAGAGCAACCTTGGAAGGAAGTAAATGGATTTCCTTCCCCCGCCCCCTCACTCTCACAGACAAATGGAATTTCCCTCAATTGCAGTAACTCTTCAAAGTTCAGATCCTTTTGATTTTCAAGTTCAAAAGGACATATGAAATATTGCTGCCTAAGACTTCCAGGTTTCAAAAAGGTCTTGAGAAGCTGGAATGGACCACATCAGGCTAGTAATAGGCCTAAGAACTCTTTAGAAGTCCAGTAAAGAGGAGTAGAACAAAGAGAGATGATATAATCATGAATGTTCAGACAAAGAAATTTCTTTTCAAAGTGTATTTGGATTTGAGCAATGTTCTTGTGCTTACAGCTAATAAAGGCAAGAGCAAGATGATAGTTTTTAAGGGAGATGAAAGTCGTGTGATAGATGTGTCATTGTCCTTGGTGTATAAATGCATCTCTGTTTGTCTCACTGTCATCTCTGATCAAACAGGTTGTGCATGTTTTTGGAAGAATACAAAACCAGTTTCCCATAGGCGATAGTGGGGTGAGTGTACACCCTGTGGTCAACATGGCCTGCCTCATTTTTATCATGCATCTTGAAATTCATATCCTGCTTTTTCTGGTATAAAATATTCCCTATGCAGCTGACATGAAAATCAAGAAATCAACAAGAATAAAATTATTAACCGCAATTTAAAAACCTCAAAACTAATGGGGGGGGGGGACTGTTAATAGTCTTCAGCTTAAAGATTAGTCAAATGATGAAAGCATTGGCCAGCTTCACATGACCACCGGCAGGACTACTGCCTGGAAACATGTCAGGAACTGGGAATATACACTCCCGGTGGCTGTGTCATGCAAATCTGGCCAAATCTGGTTCCCAAGCTATCTGCCCAACATTCTACCAACTTTCACCTGACATTCCTTGGTACTAAAAATTGAAGATGGGTGGAGAAAGTCAGTAGAATGTCATCCTGATGGGTCAGGAACCAGACTTCAGCAGGTTCACACAACACACCCACTCAGAGAGCACATGTTCCCACTCAGAGAGCACATGTTTTTCCTTGGTAGCAGAATTGTCAGTGGTTGTGTGAAGCCACCCGTTGTATTAAGACTACAATGAACATCCCCCACTTCAATTATTGAGCCAAAAACAGCACTTGGCAGGGATTAGAATATTTCCTGAGAAACACATTGGTTGTACCAATATTCAACATTTTTATCTTGTTTAGCACCATTGTTTCTCCTACATTTTTTCTGGTGATTGCTTACTTCTCTTTCCTGAAATAATCATATAGGTGATCTCAACCAATCAGGGATGTCATGGTGCATGGAATAGTGTCATGACCCTGTGTACTCAATCAGATTTTGCTATTTGATTATGTCACTGAGGGCAAATGAAGTAACTGAGAATTAGAGCAATGCTTTCTGGAGTTGTCCCACCAGCAATCTCAGCCAATCACAGTTCACACAGTGAATGGGATGATGCTTCTCTGCTAAGTAGCTGGTCAGATTGCCTATGCTATGACATCCCTGAGGCCAGATGAAGTCAAGACAAAGGCAAATTAGCATGAACATTTTCAGGAGTGCAAAAAAAGTTGGGAAGCATTTTTTCCACACTGCCAAAAACATTTCCCCAAAACTTTTGAGTCATTCTGGCTCAGCACTCTTTTTTATAGAATCCAAAGCACAGTCCTTCCAAAATGTGATCTTTGGGAAAACTCTTGAAATAAATGGTGACTGGAGAGGAGACAGTCTTGGAACCTTATGCCCAGTGGTTCATCAGTGATTATAATCCATTGAACATGTTTTGGGCCTTGTTGCCTAGCAGTGTGAACTAAGGCATCAGGAGTTTCACCAATTTATACAAACAGAGAACCTGACTCTCTATATGCGTAAATAATTGAACCATCAACAAACCAACATTATCATTTCTGAGCCATTTTTGCGGCATAACAGCCATCCAAAGAGCACCGCTGAAAGCTTTGCGGTCAGGATTTTGGTGTCATTCCATCAAGACCTATGATTCGCATGAACTTCCTCGTATGTTAAGAAAAATATTTATGAGGAACCAGTTTGGCCCTAACAGCAAAAGTGACTCAGTCCTACAAGTCAACCCCACTTTTCTACCTCAAAGGGGCAGACTTGGGGGTGGGGAGGCTTGGAAGGATTTGGAGGGCAGTAAAGTGGCATTCGATGTCTTTGTGTGTCTATCAAACATAAAATAGCAATAATGATGATGATGATAAAAGCCATTACATCTGAAAGGCAAAAGTCACTTTTTCATTGCAGAGATATCTCGGGCAGCAAGATGTCTTTGTGAAAGGTTTCTAATTCACACAAGCCACAGAACAAGGGCTGCTTTATCCAAAGCCCTTGAGAAAAGAAATAATAAAACCACATCATAAGTTGTCAACAAAAATCATAATAGCACAATAGAGGTGCTGTCTGACCAGGATCAAGAAGCTGGTTTATCCTTGTTGCAACTTTCTGGCAGTTGTGAATCCTGCAACTAAGTTTTAGAGCTCTTACAATCAGTGAGAAGAGCTCGTGGGCTGTCTGTGGGGAAGGAGGACTAAGCTTACCTTCCCTGCAGACGATCGTGTTTCCTTCCCTGGATGGGTCGATTGCCCACCAAGTTAAGGGGTGGCTTCCCCTGAGGCACACCTGGCAGCTCTGGGGTTAGGGTGCCAGGATGCACCACCACATTCTGCCCCGCCCCCAGGAGTCCAAATAATTAGGGATGTGCCCGAAACGTTTTGGAGGC
Organism: Hemicordylus capensis; assembly: GCF_027244095.1. Lineage (NCBI taxonomy): Eukaryota > Metazoa > Chordata > Lepidosauria > Squamata > Cordylidae > Hemicordylus > Hemicordylus capensis. The sequence continues at coordinate 21,561,920 of NC_069664.1, read as the reverse complement.
CATTGTAAAGGCCTCCAAAACATTTTGGCGCTGGGGCGGGATTCGGTGCTTCGGCACTGGTGGGGGTAGCTCTTTAAGGGCGGGGGAGAGTGTACTCACCCCCCACCGCGTTTCCCCCACAGGCGCTCTTCAAAGTCCAAGCCCCTCGGGGCGGCAGTGTTCCTCCCTGCCGCCCCATTCCCCCATCGGCCGGAAGTGGCCGGAAGTTGCGACCACGCATGCGCCCGTCGTGCGTGCGCATGCCCGCCCGTCTGCCATGCGCGCAAGCACACGATGGGCGCACGCGCGGTCGCAACTTTCGGCCACTTCCAGCCAATGGGAGGGACGGGGCGGCAGGGAGGAATGCATTTGCTGAGAACCTCATCAGAAACCCTGCTTAAGGTGCTTCACCATTAGAGATGAGGCAAATGGCTACTTGAATTAAGAGTTTTTTGTTTGAAACACACTCTCCATTGAGGTACACTTGGCAGCTACAAAGTTCATCTTAGGGTACAAGAAAGATCCATTTCATTTCTCCTTGCTTTCTTTTGCTGAGTTTTCATCTGGTTTTAATGATTTAATTGCTGTGGCTTTATTGTTGCTGATCTTATTGTTTTGGAATTTATCTATGACTGGGTTTATGGATTTTTATATTTTTTGAATGTAGGCCACATTTGATAATTAATGGAAAATATGGAGTGTAAATCTAAGAAAGAAGCCAAATTTGCTGCAGCTGTAGGGACACATAGGGATGGCTCAAGTGTGTCGTTTGTAATGATGTCATCCACCCTGATTCGAGATGACAGACACATGCATGTTTGAGGCACAAGTGGATAACTTGTGAACTGCCTAACCAATTTGGACCAAATTTAGTCCAGTTGTAGGGATAGTGAAAGGAAAGTAGGCAGATTAGTTCTTACTAGAACAACTTGTTTTTAAAATAAGTGCTAAACATATAGCTCAACAGGAATGCTCCAAAATTCAAATACTTTTTTGAGAGGAGAATGTTGTAGAAAAAAGAAAACACCACAGTTTCTGCTGTTTCGTGCTGAAGGAGGGTGAAGTTCAAGGTTCGTTATCTCTCAAGAGCTTTCAAGTCCTTGTGACTGAACTAGAGATGCAATCTTATACACTGCAAAAGAGATACTTCTCAATGTGGTAAGCTCTGCAATAGAAACAGGCAGCCAGCTCACACAAGCATAGTCCTACCCATAGTCTGGGAAACATCCCAGTGGGGATTCGAACCAGCAACCATTTTCCTGCTGTGCCATTAGGTGGGAATGCAAGCTTATCTTGTTAGAACTGATGTGAAACCTGCTACAATGCTTTTTTTTAACAAGCTGGATACAAATATAAGGATTGGCAATTGATTAATTAGTTTTTAATTGGTTAAAAACTTCTATTTCAATTAATTCACTGATTACTCAGTCTCTTAAATGGAAATGTTTTCTCCTAACACCAAAAACTCAGTATGGGTACCCTTCTGGGAAAGCAAAGAAAATGTGAAGTATCTTAGAAATTAATGAAGAGAAGCCACCATTCATTGTCAGGAAGAAATGTCAGTGCTACTATTTTCTTCTCCTATGCAGACTTTTAAAGATCATTTGTGAATTGCAAGTCCTTTTATTTATTTTTAATTATCAGTTGCAAGTCCTGTTCAGACTAAAGTCTGCTGTTGGAACTAGGGTGCTGGATAAATGAGACCTTGGTCAAACCCAGTGAGACAATTGTTATGTTATTAATAGAATGGTGCTTATATTTTGATAGCTACTCTTCTGCTCTGGTTTTTGTATTGCCTGATTTTATTGGTGGGAGGGCACAATGCAGCCCTTTCACTAAATAAATATGATAAATTCTAAACAAACTGAGATGATGCCTGCATTTCTTTCAGCAGTTTTGTTTGATGTTGTCCCTTTGCATTTCCTCCATGTGCTTCTAGATGCCTCAGTGCCTGTGATGTTCTGGTTCCTTCTGCTAATTTCTCTGTGCTGCATCCTTTCATCCTGGGTTTGGGTTCATCACACTTGATCCCAAAATCCGGCTGTGAGACAGAGAGATGCAGGGAAGCAGATAGTTTGTTGGCTGCAGGGCCTCGTGTTATTTCCATTTAAAAGAATATTATGACATGGCTGTCTTGGCATATTTGCATAATTAAAGGTCTACAGCATAGAGCCAGTTTTATTTATTTATTTTTAATACACACACACACACACACACACACCAAGAGAGAGGTGGGCAGAAACAAATGGGAAGAGCAGGAAGGCATGCTATATGGACTCAGTTCAGACATGCAAGTTAACTGGCATTAAGCATGGCTGAGGTTTCAGTTCTTAAATCCAAACTGCGCCGCAGACGTTCACCGAACCATGGCCAGCCAAACTCCAGTTGAAGGAGAAGGGAGCCCCTCCCTGCTGCCCAGCCACTGAGGCACATCTTTGATTGGATTCTATGACTGGAATTTTTGATTGGATCTATGATTGGAATTTGGAATAGGCATGAAGCTGCAGTTATAGCTGAGTCAGCATTTGGGCGTAATGCTTCAGCGGCAAAACCTCCGTTCTCGGCAGTGAAACTTAGAGATAACTGAAGGTTCCAATTGGAGTTTGGTGAGGCAATCAGAGTTAGCTTTTGGCCCATAACCATGATTTCACACATTCGGGGAGACTGCAGTTACAACCTCGACCAGCTATAACTATGGTGGTGGTGGTAGTGATGAATATGATGATCATGATGATGCTTTATTTTTATTTATTTACTGCCTGACTCCAAAGGTTGACAAACGTATATACAATAAAAGCAAAATGCAACCATTAAACAACAATTTTAAACAATTTTAAACATTCACAGATTACTAAAAGCCAAGCTGAACAGGTGTGTTTTAAGGGCTCTTTTAAAGGTGGGTAACAATGTTCAACCACAAATATCTATAGAGAGTGCATTCCAGAGCCCAGGAGTGACTACAGAGAAGGCCCACTCCTGAGTTACTGCCAGAAGAACTGACGGCATCTGGAGACAGATCTCTCTTGATGACCTTAATGTGCAGTGGGGGAGCGATCATGCAGAAGAAGGCCTTCTTCCAGGTAACTCAGTCCTAAGCCATTGTCCTGGTAATTCTGTATGTCCAAACTTAGCCATTACGGGAGAAAAGTTATGACATTACCACATTTCAGATGGGAAATAACCTGCCGCTCCTTCTAATGGAATAAACAAAGACAACAATTTATGTAGGGTTTATATAAGGAAGTCTTCCCCCAAAGAAGAAATTAATCATAGAATTGTGGAGCTGGAAAAAATCTTGGAGGTCTTCTAATCCCTGCTCAATGCAGGAAACTACTACAGCACTTCTGACAGATGGCCACCCAGCCTCTGTAAACCTCCATTGTCAAACAGCTCTCACAGTTATGAAATCCTTCCTCATGTTCAGCCTAGATCTGTTTCCTTGTAATTCCAATCCTTTGGTTCTAGTCCAGCCCTCAGGATCAACAGAGGTAGACAAATTCTTGGTGGACAGGTTTATCAGTGACTACTAGTCTAGTGGCTGTGGGCCACCTCCAGCCTCAGAGGAACGATGCCTCTCAATACCAGTTGCACGGGAGCAACAGCAGGAGAGAGGGCATGCCCTCACCTCTTGCCTGTGGGCTTCCCAGAGACATCTGGTGGGCCATTATGTGAAACATGATTCTGGACTAGATGGGCCTTGGGCCTGATCCAGCAGGGATGTTCTTATGTTCTTATCAAACCAATTCCGTATTTTATGTGAAAGCCCTTCAGATATTGGAAGATGGCTTTCATACTTCCCTTAGTCTTCTCTTCTCCTGGCTAAACATACACAGCTCTTTCAACCATTCCTCATAGGAACTGGTTTCCAGACCTCTCAACATCTTTGTTTGCCTCTTCTGAACCTCTTCCAGGTGATCAACATCCTTCTTAGTGGATGGGGCTCTTGATAAATTCCAGCACGCTGCCTCAGATGAAGAATGAATGGTTTGATTTGATACTCCACAAATGCAATGATGACAACATTCCGAAGAGGTTCTTGGTACCCCTTCCAGATCAAGGGAAACAAGAAAACGTTACTTGAGACGTCAGCTATGTATATGCATGCAATTTGAACACTTGGGGGGGGGGGAATGAAATGTCGTTATGACTGCCAGTTTGGTGCAATCAATAGACTGCTAAACCTGGAAAGAGGAGATGCTAGTTAAAACCTTCACTTAATCTATGTGTTCACTGAGTGGCCTTTGTCAAGTCTCTCTTTCCCAAATGAACCTACTTTGTTGAGTTGTCCAGGCGGAAACAATAGGATGCACCTATTTCATGCTAAGATACTTGTAATAGGCCACTGCATGTTGGGACCTTTTCATTAACTGAGTTCTATGGTATTCCTATTCTTGTGTTCCATAGTATTCCTTCTGTTCCATGGTATTCCTGACCCTGTAACAAAGATGATTGCATGCTGCAAACTTTTCGATAACTTTGTTCCAGAGTCTTCCTATTATTCCATGGCAGCAACATTACTGAGCATTGGGGGGGGCGAGGGGTAGATACATTTCTGATGCCACACACAGATAAAGTTATCTAATCTAAAAGCTGTATTAAAGTGAGTGTGATTAAGGGACAACAGTAACAACCTGAACTTAAAGCACCTGTGCTCATAACCTTTATGAAGGAGCTGAGTTCATTAGCTTGACATATAAATTGCTAATTGCCTTTAAGTCATATTTTTGTACAATATCCTCCAAGAGATGAGCTCTGTGATTGGCATCTTCCCACATCTTCCATGACTGTGTTCTACATAATAAAAGTATACACCTAGTTTCACAGTGATGGAGTCTCTCATTTTTCCATGATGAACTTCAGATTCACTGGTCAGTTGCCAATGCCATTAACGAAAGGTCAACACTAAATTATAACAAAATTATAATGCAGCCGCAAACAGTTAGTGGTTGCCAGCTTGTGGAAGACATCTTGAAGATCTGCAGCTGGGAAACTGTCTGTCATTATCCTGCTCCTCCCTCTGAGAGGTTATAAGAAACACCTACTCTCCAGAACTGTGAGTCTAGAACCTAAGAACAGCCCTGCTGGATCAGGCCCAAGGCCTATCTAGTCCAACATCCCACAGTGGCCCACCGGATGCTTCTGAGAAGCGCACAGGCAAGAGGTGAAGCTATGCCCTCTCTCCTGCTATTGCTCCCCTATAGCCACCAGACTAGTAGCCATTGATATACCTATCTTCCATGACTTTGTCTAAGCCCCTTTTAAAGCCATCCAAACTAGTGGCCATCACCACATCCTGTGGCAGATAATTCCATAAATTAATCGTGTGCTGTGTGAAGAAGTACTTTCTTTTGTCGGTCCTAAATTTTGCGAGCCTGATCTCTTTAGTCACTCGGCTTTTGTTGGAGGTCACTTAGCATTCCTTGCCATGTTGTTTTGCTTCCATATTGTACTGTCTTTGGAGGAGATGTGTTTGTTATTGTGGCATGGTACTTACTAGAGCTGGCTATAACTACTAGATCTAGTTCCTGTAACTGAGGACGTAGCATCCTATATCAAATTGCAAAATCAATCCAGAATTACAGATTTCTTCCCCACTGAAGGGAAGGTTGCAAAAGATCAGGTATGAATATGAATACGATGAATATTTATATTATGCTTTTCAACAAAAGTCCCCAAAGCAGTTTACATAGATAAAAAATAAATAAATAAAATGGCTCTCTGTCCCCAAGGGCTCACAATCTAAACAACAGCCATTAGGGGAATGCTGTGCTGGGGATGGATAGGGCCAGTTGCTCTCCCCCTGCTAAATAAAGAGAATCACCACTTTTAAAAGTGCCTCTTTGCTCAGTTAGCAGGGGCAGGTGACACATGGGAATGGTCCCTGGGGCCTCAGAGCCCACTGGTCTTTGAAACTGAAGAACATGGTTGCCAACTTGTAACCAAGGCTTAGATGCACATTTAAATATACATATTGATATGGGTGAGGATGCATGTCTGGATTCACATCCATTGACATGTTCAATTGAAGTCATGCCATGCAGATAGACTACAACTGAGTTGCATGTATATCCATTTTGTCCTCTCCTCCTAGGATGGATTCCTACTCACAGTTTCAAAGATCTTGTGAGTAGGCAGGAGAAATAGACCTAAGAGGAGTCATCTGCCCTCTTCAGTCTCCTTCTCTCCACCTCCACCACCACCACCAATTGCCTCCCCAACCACTCAATACTTTGAACTGCGAAGGGGCAGTCCATCTTGCAGTTTCGAGGATCCTTTGCAGACAGCTGGACTGAGCTTTACAAATGCACGCCTGAGGGTGTCAGGTTCTACCTGGACTGCAGCTCTTCATGTCACTGCCCCTTGTGGCAACCTGCTGCATTGCAACAGACTTTCCAGCCTCCAGACCAGACCCTGGGCAAGCCCCATGACATCTACCACTGACTCACTACCACTGACTCACCTTAGGCAGCCAGTGGAGTTCTTTCATTACTGCTAAGGCTGAAGGGATTCCCCAATGAAAATCCTCACTGCTGGACCAATGGAAGATTTCAGCCCACTTTCAAGGGCAGACCCAGGCATAACACAGAGATGAAGCTGCCCTTTACTGGGTCATTGGTCCACCTAGCTCAGTACTGCCTACACTGAGTGGCAATAACTCTCCGGGTATTTTCAGACCCCTATATGGAGATACCAGGGCTTGAAACTGGGATCTTTGGCATGCAAAGGAGCTCCCACTGAACAATGGATCCTCCACAAGGGTCATATAAATGTTCAGTGGTGATCTGCTGCCAGTGTCTGCTAGCACACTCAAAACAAGCACATGCAGCCCTCAACCTCACTATTTGGGCATGCGGGATTTGAAGAGTATGAACTTGTATTCAAAGAGAAAGATTTTCCTCCAGGCTTCTGGGACCCCTCTAATCAGTAAGGGTTACAGTAAGGGGGTCTTATGTTAGAGTGCATGAATTGTCCCCTTTACTCATCAGAGTTTGCCTTGGTTTGCATTTGGATGTAGGACGACATGTGAGCACTGTTTGCTGTAAGATGTTCCCTTTTAGGGCAGGGGTAGGCAACCTTGCCTTTCCAGCTGTTGCTGAACTACAATGCCCATCATCCCCAGCCTCAATAAATTGCAACTGGGAATGATGGAAGTTGTAGTTCAGCAACAGCTGGAGAGCCAAGGTTGCCTACCCTTACCTTTGGGGAGGGGGTCGTAGCTCAGTGGTAAAGCATCTGCTTGCAGCAGAAGGTCCCAGATTTTCTCCCTGGCAACATCTCCAGGTAGGGCTGGGAAAGACTCCTGCACAAAACCCTGGCACGCCACTGCCAGCCAGTGAAGACAATTCAATGCTTGACAGACCAACGGTGTGGCTTGTAATAAGGCAGCTTCCTATATTCCTTGAAACCTGTGCCTTCCAAGGTTTTGATGCCCACCACACAAGACACCAACTTTACACAGAAGGGAATGAAGATTTGTGTATGGTGAGGTATCAAAAAGTAAGTGGAGCAAATGCTCATTAAAATGATTTGCTTGCAGTTTAAAAACTTGAATACAGCCAAGAGTCGGCCTTTCTGTTTCGCTCTGAATCTTCTCCTGCTAACGAAGTATTTTTGCCTCTCCCTTGACAAGAAACTTGAAATGGCACTCCTGTCTAGAGTGCACTATGGCCAGTAGGTGGAGGAAAAGTTAAATGAGTTCCTGTTGCCTGACATAAAGGGTTTTTCTAGATCTGCACTCCTGCTGGAGAGGAAAGACATCTTCATAGATAGGGCCAGCCCCAGGATTCGGAGGGTTCTTAGCAAACTGCCCTGCATGGGTCCCACTGCCCCATTCTCTCTGGTGGCTGTTGCTTGCTGGTGACGCCCTTGTGGTTTCACACCACACACACACACAGAGTTGAATTTACCTGAATGCAAAGTGACTCTGGATTTAAGACGGGCCTCTTAAAAAAGAGAGGCTAAATACAGGTTTGCCCTTATTTATCCAAAAGGAAGAGGACTCTCAATTTAAGATGACCTTGATTTCTAACATCAAAGAACTTGGGTGGGGGGCACTAGTCTTTGATTCAGGTACATACAGTATGTATTTGTGTGTGTGTTTGTGTGTGTGTGACAGACACACACACACCACTTAGAACTTTTTTGTCAAAAAGTGGTTAATAAATAAAATAGCAAACTCAATAATAAAAATAAAAATTAAGAATAAGACTAAAGAATAAAAGGATAAATAATAATTAATAAATAATAATAATGGCTGACATGGTGCACAGCCTCCCATCTCTGTAATGCTCTACCCTGGGGCTGTTGTCGACTTCAAAGGCAGGCCTGACTCTGTTTTGAAGTGGTGATTGGAGAAGCAATAGTTGCAGAAACCTTTGAAGTGCATCACGTCAGTCAATCACCATCATCTCCAGGTAGGACAGGGACAGACTCCTGCCTGAAACCCTGGAGAACTGAACTAGATAGACCAGTGGTATGACTGGGCTAGGATACACCTTTCTACATTCCTGTGCTATGGTTAGCCACTTTGGATTCTCTGAAGAAGAGCAGAGAGCTGGATGTTTTTAAACTACATATAAATATTAAGTATTCTGATTCGAAACGTAGCATGTGATGCTATGCTTGACATCACATGTCAAACGTGACAAATGCATGAGTGGGAAGATCTGGACACAGCGGGGTGGGGGAGTGTGTAGGTATGAATGTCTCAGCACATATGCACAGCTGTGGATGTGTTTTGTCTCCTGGAATGTGTGAAGCAGACCTCTGTTCACTTTGGATTCTAGATAAGGAGAATTTCAATTTATGTGCTTGCTAAAATGTCATGCTACCTCTCCGTTGATCTTAAAGCAGGGCAGATGTTTGGAAGGAAGTTTTTTTTTAGATCAGGGTTTTTTAAATTTATAATTCTGCCACAGCAAACTGTGCATAGAGACAACAAAGAGCAAATGAGCAGGGTCTCTCTGGCATCATTGAGAAGAGAGAGGTTTCCATCACTCTGCAAGACACACCAATGGAAGTTCCCCCAGACTGCAAAGCCGTTGTCAAGCCTGCAGGGGGCTCCCTTGGGCTTCAGTGTAATTGCCTGGGATTGTTACTTCATGAAAGATTAACTAGCTGATGACACAACACACTGCTGTGATTGCAGCCAACAGAATGGTGTGCCTTTACTAACAGGAATCTGTTATCAACAGTGAGTGGTGACTCAGCTCCAGCTTTTCTGAAGTCCAGATTGGTCTTTGAGGAAGATGGTTGTTGGTACCAGGCAGGAAAATCTGCTGACGAATGATCCACTGAGGGTTTCCTGGGGCAGATTTCATGCTGTGTGCTAGCACATTTCAAGGCAGTAATTCTACCAAGCTAGGCTCATTATTTATTTTTATCTATTTATCTTTACATTTATAATCCGTTCTTCCCCCAAGGAGCCCAGAATGGTGTACATAACTATGCATATCCTCACAACAACCCTGTGAGGTAAGTTAGGCTGAGAGATACATGACTGGCCCAGAGTCAACCAGTGAGCTTCATGGCTGAATGGGGATTTGAACTCGGGTCTTCCCGGTTCTAGTCCAATACTCTAACCACTATGCTACGTTAGCTACCCATTAGTGAGTGATTGCTTGGAATTCTTAGAAAGTGACCACCCACACATTTCTCTTTCTACTGGGCAACGCTGCCACCAGATTCTGCCCAATATTCAAAGTGAAGTTGAAGATTCTGATTTGGGGACAGGGGGAGCAGATTGAGACATTTCATGGGAAGCAAAGTATTTTTTATAAGGCTTGAGTGGGTTCTGGCCAATTCCTAGCCCTGATTGTTGTTTTTATTGTCCCTACTACAGGTACATGTTGGAAGCAACAGGGCATCACAGATGAAGGCACAATGAGTTGGAAGAAATAGGGCATCACTTTACTAAACCAGAAGAAACAAGTACTGTATTAGCACTCCATCCTGAATTACAGTGCAGGCACAAACACAGTGCGAGCACTAACACGAACTACAGTGCAGGCACTAACACCTTCCCAACTGAGTTTATATCTACCCAACATCATGATGGGTGAATACATCCCATTTCAGAGTAGCATCATATCCCCGAGGCCGGTTGCTGCTCTTCCTAGCTGACCCAATGAGGCCAAGATGTCTGTGGGGAGCATTGCAGCCCACTGCAAAGCTGTGCAACCTTTAAGGTTGGCAAGGTCCCTATAAAAAGAGAAGCCCCAATCATAACTCCCTGATCCATAAAGCCTCTAGAGTTCCTAGAACTCCACATCATCATAAGGGTGTGCCCTTTTAAGCTGTCCTAGGCTTTTATGGACCGCATTGTACCTGCCAGTTGTGACCAGGGAAACCTAGTTAACTACAGAGAACATTATGACATAGGCAAAAAAGAACACACAGAGACACACACTGCCCAAATATTATAGCCAAAATGATGGAGGGTCAAAAGATTCCTACCTGGACCCAAAAGCTCAGAAGCTCGACCCGCTTGGATCCTTCACCAATCAATTCCTCCCTCCCACCCCTGCTTTAATTAATGCAGGGTGAGGCAAATCTGCCATGCCCACAATGTGCTTGCAACATTCTTGCTCTTATTTATATAACACTTTTCAACAGAAGAAAAAGGAATAAGGAGATGGTTCTCTGTCTCCAAAGGGCTTACAATTGACTGGAAAAACACTATATTGGGCTGAGTCAAGCAGTTGCTCCGTCCCTCTACTAAATATAAGAAAGCCGACATTTTAAAAGGTGCCTTCTTGCCATGTTAGCAGGGAAATCTCATCTTAACTCTTACTGGGCATAGGAAATTAATATATGCAGCATGCCAACATCGTGTAGTGGTCAGAGTGTTGGACTAGGACAGGAGAGACCCGAGTTCAAAACCCCATTCAGCCATGAGACTCATTGGGTGACTCTGGGCCACTTATCTCTCAGGCAATCCTACCTCACAGGGCTGTTGTGAGGATAACATAACCATGTGCATGGTTATGTAGGAGCCACTCTGGGTTCCTTGGAGGATGAGCACGATATAAATATTGTACGTAAATATTAACTCCTCAGCTTCAATCCTCCTGCAGATGTTGGCCTACAGCTCCCAAAATCCATGGCTATCAGCCACTGAGGCTGGAGATTATGGGAGCTGTAGTCCAAAAACAGCTGGGGGGAGAAGTTGAGCAGCCCTGCTGCAGACAAATCTGATAACTTTTAAGGTTCTGATAACTGACAGAGGGAATGGGGGGAATACTGTGGGAAATCTTTGTTCTTGTTTCTGAAACGGCTCATCCACCAGCTCGTTCATCATCCTTTAGTTGCTTCTGCTCTTTGGTGGGGTTTATCTTTTTCAGAATCAGAAAATAGCAATGTGTCCCGAGGAGGGATTCCATCAAGTGTGGATAAAATTTGGTGCAACCAGATTGCTCTCAGAATTGATGGCATCATCTCCATCAAAGGAAGAAAGAGACTACTAAACCCCAGAGCGAGATTACCTATGGCAAGAGCAAGCTGCACCCAAGGCAGCTAGACTCGTCTGAATCAGTCAGCAGTCTGCTGTCTCCATTTGAGCTGACAAGAGTACCCTGCCAGTTTCTCTGCATTGCTGGAGAACCATGAGAAAGATAAAGAGTGCACATGTGATGATCATATCCTGTCTAAAGCAGTTCAAGGTTACTGGTTCTGAATACAAGAGAACCGTGATAATCACAGACTCGACATCCACAATTTCATGTATCCACAGTCATGTAATTGGCACCTGACCTTGGTATATGAGGGGGAAACAGCAAAAAGATGAATTTTCATGAATCGGCAGGTCAGGGATGGGCGGAAATGACGTCTGAGGTCATTTCCAACACCATTTTGTGTAAGGGAGACATTTTCCAAATCATTTTTTTTAAAAAATGGGGGGGGGACCACAATTTTTCACTGAAAGCCCCACAAATTGCAGTATTTAGGAGGCATTGCTGGGGACAGACTTAGCACAGTAGGGCACTTTATCCTGTGATTTTAGGGCAATTTGGGCACTTCTTTAAAAAAAACTCCAGGACCTCCCGTGATCCCCTAGACCAGTGTTTCTCAACGTTTTTGGAGTCATGGGCTGGTACATTCTTTGTGCGCAGTTTCCTGGACCAGCAGTTAGTAAAGGGGTCACCCCCCCTTCGCTCACACCCCCAGGCACCCCAAAACAATTTTGAGTCGGGGGAGCCACCGCTGCTGGGAGCTCTCCGGAGCTCATTTCTAGGCAGGCAGCCCTCGCTGCTGGGATAAAACTCATTTAGCTTCCTCAAAATGAACGTTATCCCAGCCACGAGGGCTGCCTGCCTAGAAATGAGCTCCAGAGAGCTCCCAGCAGCGGTGGCCCCCACCAGTTCAAAACTGTTTTGTGGGGGGATTAATTCCTCATAGACCAGCACGGACCGGGACTCAACTCCTCACGGACCAGCACTGGTCCACAGACTGCTGGTTGAGAAACACTGCCCTAGATTCAGTATTACTCAGTATTTGCAGTTTCCTTATCTGTTCATTCATTCATTTATTTACGGTCAACAACCAAATATAAACACTATAGCAAAGAACAATACAATACAATACAATAATGTAAGTGAAAATTTAAAAGCCAGTTTGCAGACACCTTATTTTACATGCCTCCAAACAAAAACAAGCAATCCTATGAGTAACGTCTTCATGCTTTTCTCCTAAAAAATAAACAATAAAATGTTCCCCAGACCAATCCAAGTGTTTCTTTTTATAGTTTCCTTATCTGTGGCAATTGCAGAAAATGGAACCCCCATGAATACTGGGGTTCTCCTGTACATGCATGAGCTGCTGGGGAGGGATGGCAGCTTTCCAGAGCACCCAGACCTTCCATTCTGTCTGTTCTCTCATCCACGGCCCCACCTGATGAAATAAAAGAGGGCAATCCCCATGCCCCTTCAAGCACCTCCCACTTCCTGCTTGAGTTGCCTTCCCCTCCTCAAGCCTCTATTGACCTGTTCCTGCCTGCCCCACCCCTTCCCTGCCCACATGCAGAACCAGCTCGCCCTCTGATTCTGTTTGGGGCAACAAGCCCCCTCCACTTCCAGCCACAATTGGGGGAGCCACCCACAAGGACACAGCTTCAGAATGGCTACCATGCCAGCATGGCATCCTCCAGTGCATCTGGAGGTGGGTGTGTTGTAGTTGGCTCTGAGTGCCACTCCATATCATTTTACATGCCATTTCTGGCTCGTGTGCCATTGGTTACTGATCCCTGCCTATCTCCACAGCTCTCCCCATCTTCCTCTTTCCTTTTCTCATTGAGATTTCCTTCCAAATCTAGCAATGCTTCTCAAAGAGAAGTCACCATGGTAGTAGTAGTGAGATTCATCTTGCTACATATTGATTGATTGATTGATTGATTACAACACCATCCATGTTCAAGAAGCCAAGTGCTTGACTTGCAGGACTCACAAAAACACTTCACTACTAGAAACTGCAAGATTTTTATTTTTCAGTGTTAGCATTCAACGGTTCTATACTGCTCCAGCATGCAACAGAGGAAGCATCTTTAAGTAGACTGTGATGGCCTTTGTATTGCAAAGGTTGCGTTCATTTTAAGATGGAAAGTTGGATTCCATGGACGTGGATGAAAACTTTCAAGCTAGTTCTTTCCTCACAGTAGCCCCTATACCATTCTGCCAATAATCCGTAGTAAATTTAGCAATTTGATTGCTACTTCATGCAATTAGGCCCAATACCAATGCCTTCATTAGTGCAACAGTGGATTTCTTTTATTTATGGGGGGCCTGCTTTTGTTTCTAATTCTCTCTTCCCTTTGTTTGCTAATGAAAAAAAATGGACCAGGTGGTTTTGAGAAATCTTTATTCATTTAAGCCATTCTTCAGTTAATTGCATGTAAATGAGGGCCAATTGTTTAATTTGGGCTGGCAAGAAGTCATTGCTTCCTGTTAAGAATGATGAAAGCTGGGCTGCTTAAATATTACTCCCTTCTTCTGCACTGTAACCTAATGCCTGACCAGTTGCTGTCTGTCTGTAACAACTCTTGTCCTAAGCAATATAAGGCTGGTACCATTTGGGAGCAGTGCACCCGAAAGTGGAAAATCAAAGTCCTGTACATTTAAAGACCTTTAATAGAAAGCATATGGTGATGTAGAGAGAGATCACAATGGTAGAGTCTGCCTTCAGTCTATGTGTATCACTTCAGTTGCATGCACTGTGAAGAGAGCTACAGGACAAAAAATACTGTCTGTGGGAGGGCTCTTTCTACAAAGTCAAGAATTCTGACCAAATTGGGCAAAAATTCCTAACTACATATACATTGATAAGGTCTGAACTGGCAGTGACTAAGTAGGAGAGGGATCATGGGGTAGTGGACAGCTCAATATGTGGCACTTGTGAGCAAAAAAAAAAGGATGAGAAATAGTCAGCTCCATCATATGTTTGGCACCATCAACGAAGAAGGTTTTCAACAGTTGGGAGGAATATGTATTGCACAGATGATACTGACTACAGGGGGTGGGGAGAACTCTTCTAGCCATGTACCACCAGTTGGCCCTAGAGTGAAGCACACATTCCTCTCAAGGCCAGACATGGAGCTCATCACAGCAATCACCAGGAAATATCACACACAGTTGAGCTACCACTGTCCATTTCTCACCACACGACCATCTCACAAACAGACCAAACCACAACTCAAGGGCGGAAGGAAGGCACCCAAGTTCTGCCTTTGTCAATCTGAGATAGAGCAAAATGAGATAGTTATAGCTGCAAAGGCACCGCGTATTATACTCAGTGCTGAAAAAAGAAAACCACAAAATCAAACCTTCCTTGATTCCTTCCTTCCTCCTCTCCTGATATATCCTCTTCAAGGGCACACTAAGGACTCTCTCAGCCTCCCTTCATTCAGCCCTTTGAAAACATTATTTAAACTCCCTCCTTTTTTGTTTCCCCTCCCTCCACCCAGTTGCCCATGACAACACTTGATCTGTATGATAACAAGGCAACCAAGAAGCAAGGAGATATCAAGCCAATTGGAAGCCAGTGCCAGAAAAACCAAACAGCAAGTGTGGGGAAGCTCACCAGAATGGCGATCAAATCACTCAAATTGATTCATGCAAAAACCAGGGTCAATTCAATTTAAATTGAATCAGGCCCTTTATTCTAAGGATGATTCAATTCAAGATTGAATCATTCGAATCAGCCCGATTCATGCTTGAATCAATTCGACTTTTCCCAGTGCTACTTAGAGATACAATTCAGACCAGGAGTAAGCGATTCAGAGGAGAAGCAAATCTACTGTAAGAGCAATTTGGCTGGATAGGGGGGACACTCTTGGTGATGGGAAATGGAAGGGAAGTGGAGGTCACAGAAAAAGGCAAAAGACAGAAAGTGACCTGAAGAAAATCCCCGTAGCAAGCAGCAGTCAACACTTTGAAAATCTCAGCCTTAGAGGATAAAATGTGCCTTGCATCATGCCTGAAAGATTTCAGAAGCTCCGTGAGCTGAGAGCTCTTCAGCTGACTGTGTCCTGCTTCCAGCCTCCAGCTGCTTAGAAGGGCTGTGTGAGCAGCAGCTGATCTTGGCTGACACATGGGATGGCGCCTGCCATGCAGGCACATTAACATGCAGGGCAGGATTTGCCTCTGATAATCAGAGCCAAAGCCAGGAAAGTAACTTTCAGTGAAGAATAGGAATCCCATTACAGAGCAGCTAGCTGTGAAATGCTGTACCTGAACTGCACTCTGAACATGATCTTCCAGTAACAATGCAAAGCCAAGAGGCAGCTAGAGATGTTTCTAGCACAAGGCAGGAGAGTTGCAGAAGAGGTTGGTGTGGGTGGGGTGGGGTGGGGTGGGGAGGCGTTGGGAGACTGAGATAGAACAGAGACAAGATATGTTAACTGAGCAAGGAGGCACCTTTTTAAACTGGCGATTCTCTTTTTTGAGTAGGGGAAGAGCAGTTGGCCCTATCCATCCCCAGCACAGCATCCCTCCAGTGACTGTTGCTGATGGCTATCTTATGTTTATTTTTTAGATTGTAAGCCCTTTGGAGACAAGGAGCCATTTTATTTATTTATATCTATGTAAACTGCTTTGGGAACTTTTGTTTAAAAGTGGTATGTAAATATTCATCATATTCATATTCATTAAATAATGTCCTGAATGTTGAAGCCATTGCTGAGGGGAGGATATTCAGAAGTTAAGTGGATGGTACAGTATCACTGGCTATTTCAGTTCTTAGGATACAAGAGGAGCCTCTTAAAGTCCCTTCTCCAATGTTTCCTTCCCCATTTGGGTTCAATCTACTGGGGAGAAGAACTAGTCTTGTGATAGCAACCATGAATTGTCCCCTTTGCTAAGCAGGGTTTGCCCTGATTTGCATTAGATGGGTGACTACATGTGAGTGCTGTAAGATATTCCCCTTAGGAGATGGGATCTTAGCTCCGTGCTAGAGCATCTGCTTGCATGTAGAAGACCCCAGGTTCAGTCCAGGTTCAATCCTTGGTATCTCCCCATAAGGTTGGGAGAGGCTCCTGCCTGAAACCTTGGAGAGCTGCTGCCAGTCAGTGTAGACAACAATGAGCTAGATGGACCAATGGTCTGATTCTGTATAAGACAGCTTGCTATGTTGCTATGGTTTGCCTGGATGGGGCAAACCAACCATAGCACAAGAGAATCCATAAAAGCAGTACAACTCCCAGATGTAGTATGGTCCTATAAATTCAGGTCATCATAAGAGGCTCTATTGAATTTGCCCTGGTGATGCAGATGAGACCCAGGACCTTTTTCAGTAGTGGCACCCTCTATCTGGAACCAGCTTCCTGTGCTGGTTTGCAATGTTAGCTCACTTGTAGTTTTCAGAAAGATGGTTAAAGTGTTTGGATTTTTCTTCTTCTTGTTACTATCTCAGTGAGCTTTTGCATTGGCTGTTTGTTTGGAATTCTACTCTCTGTTTTGATGGTTGATGTTCTGGGTATTTTGATATATTTCAAATCATATTGTTATGATGATGTGTCTTTTGAATTTTGTGTTTTATGGATTTTATTGTGAGTCACATATATGTGGGTCATATGTGGGCATATATACAGCTGGAAAATAAATATAATGACTAATATAATCAGCTGGGGGAAATCTACATTTGTTGTCCACAGCATTTTTGAAAAGGCTGCATAAATCCATTCTAAGACTCAAGAGGAGCCAAACGTAGACTGACCATTAAAAGGGGAAATGTGGGTCAGTAATAGCTATGCTTTTTTCCTTTAATGCATGGCTATTTTTATAGTGTTAATTGCTGCAAGTTGCCTTGGGAATTGTTCCGATCAAAAAAATGGGGCTTGTGTCTTCAAAATAAGACAGTAAGCAGCATTCAAAGCAAGCAACATTCTCCACTGCTACCACTTTTGTTTGGGGAGGGGCTACTTAAATAAAAGTGTTAAAAATATTTTTAAAACAGGCAGTGTTAACAAGCTGGGGTTAAACCATAACAACTTTGGTTCTTGTACATTTCCTCATAAAACAACCTTTGATTGTAAGCTGTTTGAGCAGCAGTGTGCTAGAGGGGTGGGATATAAATATTTTTTTTAAATACGTTAATGATCCTTGCCTTGTGCTAGATAGAAGAATCTCTAGTTGCTTCCATAACAGAGGTTCCCAAATGAGGGTACCCAGTTGTAGTTGAACTAGAATTCCATCCACGGTGGCCTTTGACTACAATTCCCATCTTTCCATTCCATAATGGCCTTTGGCCAAGGGAATGATGGGAGTTGTAGTCCAACATCATCTGTGGACCAATGGATGAAAACCTCTGCCCTATAAGAGGCTCAAGAATCCACAGGCCTGGTCCAGGGAATCTGTGCTCACTGCCAGAGCTGCTGCTGCCACCCACACAACTTGTTTTAGAACCACCCTCATGTCAGATGAGCGTATGATCAAGGATATGCGAGAGATGTTCACTCACAGAGGTTTGTGGCTTCCAAGCACAGTTCTGAATGCCAGGACCTGCATATAACAAAGCGAAATGGAGATCAAAACGGAATCATTTGAAGAATCTGTGGCTATTATTTGACGGGGAGGGGGGGAAATAATTTAATCAGGACATGCCAAGCAACCTTCTAATTCAGGTGGTAATGAGCAACTAGAAGCATATAATGAGGGGCCATCAGTCAAAGCTTTGGAACGGAGCCAGAGCAATAAGTGAAAGAATCCAAAGATCAATGCGAATATTGAGACAGCCAGAACTTGTTGCAAGGACATACCCCTATTGAGGTCTGCTTTAATTAATGGCTCTTTTATTGCTCGGCAAAAGGCTCTTCAAAGGACTCAGGTAGGCAAGACACTGAAAGGCATGGCGGATTCCCCAGCTGCTAATGCTGGATGGGATTATAGTGTAGCCCACCATTATCCCCAGCAAACGTGAGGAGGAGGATTGGGATGAGCCAGTAGACATAAGAACTGCTTTGCTGGATCATGCAAAGGTCCATCCAGTCCAGCATCCTGCTTCACACAGTGGCCCATAAGATGCCCTGGAGAAGCCCGCAGGCAAGAAATGAGGGGGGCAGGCCCTCTCTCCTGTGGTTGCTCTCCTGCAAGTGGTACTGAGAGGCATCGTGCCTCAGAGCAGGGCTGTCCTTAGAGAGCCCCAGCAGAGTGCGGGGCCCAGGGAAAATCAGCCAGTGTGGGCCTCCCCTCCAGTTAATTCTAATGGGGGTTAAAAGAGTGGGGCCCGGGGCAGTCGCCCTGCTTGCCATGCCCTAAGGACAGCCCTGCCTCTGAGGCTGGAGGTGGCCTATAGCCGCCAGACTAGTAGCCATTAACAGACCTCCATGAATTTGTCTAAGCTCCTTTTAAAGCCATCCAAGCTAGTGGCCATCACCACATCCCATAGCAGAGAATCCCATTGATAGGCTGTGTAAAGAAGTACTTCCTTTTGCTGGTCCTAAATTTCATCACCTGCTCCAGGCCCCTGATCATCTTGGTTGCCCTCTTCTGCACCTTTTCCAGTTCCACAATGTAGTCCTCAATATGGTGGCCAGAGCTGTATGCAATACTCCAAAAGAGGCCGCACCATAGATGACATGATAATATTAGCATTTTTATTTTCAATCCTCTTCCTAATGATCACTAGCATGGAATTTGCTCTTTTCACAGCTGCCACTCACTGAGCCACGCACCCCGCCCCCCCCCCCCACCGAGTTATATAAGCTGAATGTTCATTGGTAGGCCCCCATTCTGGCTTGACTCTTTTCAGAAATCGCTAACACATGTGTTATACCTTATAACCGGAAACAAAGAATTATATACCCAATCTTCAAAATTGGTAATAGACAGGAACCTTCTAATTATCACCCAATTAGTCTCCTAGACATTTCTGCCAAGTTGTATGCTTGACATCTATTGTATAAGATGGAGGATTTTCAGGATTCAATAAAAAATTCTATCCAGAGCAGGAAGGATTTTGTAAAGGTCACAGTATGATGGACCACTGTCTCACCCTGAAGGCCTTAATCCAGAAATAGGCTAGTGGCCACAAGAAACAACTTTATGTCGCGTTTATTGACCTCACGTCAGTTTTCAATTCTATTTATAAGTCCTGATTTGGGGAGATGACGGATATTGAGATGATGGATATTGATAGTTGACTCCTTAGGTTATTAATTGAACAACACTCTGATATCAAGGCCAGGGTGAGAGTGGGCCGACAAGCCCAGCCTGTTCGGACATACTGCAAGTGGCTGGAAACTTCAGGTATGAGCGGCAAAACTCACTGCAACCCAAGCTTTCAAACTGGAGTTTGGCAAGCAAAACCTCGGGTCGCTGTCCATACAGGACCAGAGTTTCATGCATTCAGACGTTCAGCTCTGGTCCCTTCAACTCCAGTTTCCCATTATGTGCAAATGAGGCCAGTGGTTTTCCCAGATTGCTCTGAACTGAAAGAGGGAAAGAAAAATGTGCCTTGCCTGCCCACTGCAGCCTTTCTCCAAAATGTGCATAGCATGATGTATAGGACTGAGGGTGTGTGAAAAAAGAGAGTTAGAGAGGAAGAGTTCCAGCGGCCCTGCTAAATCCCCTTAGGGATCAAATCCAAAGTGCCTGCTTTGGGGAGATAAACAGAAAGCTTTGCTCTTTGCAGGGATGGACAGTAGCTGAGCAGAGTGTTAATCTCTTCATGACTGAGGTCCCATCACCATGACAAAAAGGAAGGGTGTGGGAAAGAAAACCTTACTGGGGGCAGCACTGTGACTCTAAATACTCTGAGCAGCTCAAGTGAAAACATCTCTGGGCCATGCAGCATAGAAGAAGCAGCAGAAAAGGAGGAAAACAGATTCTTAACCACTGCTTCAAGAGTGGTGACTTCTAAGCTACCATTTTGCTTCCCACCCTGAGTCTGGACTCTACCACTCCCTACACCTTGGACTCATATTTTTATTTACTTTTTCTTTTGTTTTTTTGTTTTGGTTTAACATATTTTTATACCACCCAAAACGTACGCATCTGGGTGGTTTACAATAAAACAAAATAAATGACAACCAAAAAAGTTAACACATTACCAACAATTTAAAACAGTGTTAAAACTATTAAAACAGTATTTAATTAAAAGCCTGGGTGAACAAATGCATCTTTAAAAACTTTTTAAAAGTTATTTCAGCAGGGAGTACATTCCAAAGATTTTGGGCAGCAGCGGAGAAGGCCCGTCCCCGAGTATCCACCAGACGAGCTGGTGGCAACTGCAGACGGCTTATCTGCATCTCCTGATGATCTCAATAGGTGGTGGGGTTCATGAAGAAGATGACATTATTTTAAATACCCAGTACCCAAGCCATTTAGGGCTTTATAGGTTATAGCCAGCACCTTGTATTTTGCCAGAAACTTCCTGGTAGCCAGTGTAGCTCTTTCACTATGGGATTAATATTGTCTCTCCGAGATGACCCAGTGACCAACCTGGCTGCTAAATTCTGGACCAACTGTAGTTTCCAGACTACATACAAAAGCAGTCCCACACAGAGCACACTGCAGTAATCCAGTCTGGAGGTTACCAGCGTATGTATTATTGTTCTGAGGTTGTTTGCCACCCAGTCTACATGCGTCAACAGGTTAATTGTAAAGGTCTTTACGAATGGCGTTGCACTCCCCTTGCAGGATCATGCTTGCAGTTCAGGAGTGTTCTAGGACCCAGCCTTGCCCCTGGAGAAGTAGGTAGCAGCTGTGACTGGGAGCACTTCTTGATGGTTTCAGTTGCTGCACCAGCCCTGCTTTTAACTATAAGAAGCAGATCTGGCCACTGCCACTTAGAAGTTTGTTTATTTACTTTTCCCACCCATCGTCCAGGATGTTCAAGGTGGCATATATGGTTCTGGAAGCTTCTCTCCTCACAGTGACCCCACAGGGCTGAGAAATAGTGACTGGCCCAAAGTCACCTAGAGAACATCTTGTCTACATGCGGACTTGCACCCAGATGTGCCGGATGCTACTCTGACAAAGACCTGGTGCCTGAAGTCCTGTAGAAGGCTTACCTAGCAGCACTGAACTCAGGACTGGATTATGGTATGCTGAGGCCCTAAGCCAGGGATCGGCAAACATAGTCCTCGAGCTGTTGTTGAACTACAACTCCCATCATTCCCAGCCACAAATTGTGGCTAGGGGTGATGGGAGCTGTCATTCAACAACAGCTGGAGGGCCAGGTTTGCCCACCCCTGCCCTAAGCTATGTCAAGCTTAGAGGCTCCATAGTGCATACACACACACACACACACACACACACACACACAGCCTTTCATTAAAACATTCCCAAGGCGATTCACAGAGAAAAATTAAAACAAGACCATAAAAATACACAATTAAAATATTAAGCTAAAAAATAAAACATAAATAAGACTAAAAAGATTTAATATACAAGCACGAAATAACCATACAAAATACAAAGAAGCAGCAGTAGAGACAATCATATAAAAGCCTGGGCAAAAAGCCAAGATTTTACACTCTTTCTAAAAACTGTGATGGAGACTGAGGAGCGAATAGCCACTGGGAGAGCATTCCAGAGTCTGGGGGCAGCAACAGAGAAGGCCCTGTCCCATGTGCACGACAACTGAGCCTCCCTCATTGTCAGCACCCAGAGCAGAGCCCCCTCAGATGACCTCATCAAGCGGGCAGCAACCCTTGGGGGCATGCGGTCCCTTAGGTATCCAGGGCCCATACGATTAAGATAACGAAAATAGAAATAATAAAGCTTTCCTTTACTTGGCAAAGATACAATGAAAAACTAATAATCTAACTAAAACCGTTCTCTTGCAATAAGTCTCTTGGCATTACAAATACATTTCAATGAAAACACATTTTGGAATACTTGAAATTTAGTCTTTTTAAAAAATTCAGAGGCCCTTCATAATGTGAGACAGCAAGTTGCAGCTTTCTTAGTTTGTGCCTAAATCCAGACCTGACAGGACATAAACCAGTATATACTTTTATTTCAATAAGTTGGATTCTTCTTTCAAAGTAGCAATGGATCTGTTGGTGCTTAATTACAGCACTCCTTCAACCTTCTTAGTAACACGTCACCCTTGGGAAAGGTGCCCATGAACTCATAAATAAAGATGTTACAGGTCACATCTGGGGCCTAAGACGGTCTCTAGCAGCAATCCACTAAGCTCTTTCTCTGGAGGATTCAGAAGAGAACAAATATACTGGCAAATGATTTAGAATCAGGGGCATATGGGAGAGAAATGAAAAGAATATAAGCAGGGAAAACACAAAAAAAGGGAAATACGATATGATTTTAAAGGACTGTAAGATATGTACAACTTTGCTCTGGAAAAAGGGAACATGTTCTAAATAGCACAGTGCCAAATTTAGACTGCGACTCTGAAAAGTTCTCTTAAGGTAGTCAGAGCAACGGGAAAAAGTTGCCTTCAGATGTCTGGAATGTGTCATTTGCAAAGTTGATTTAAACATATTCAGGAATGGAGTCGAGTTACAGTGCAAGGGGTGGTAATTAACTTCCGGTCCTCTTCTGCCCTACAGAGAGTCATTTTGATTGCAAATGTTGTACTTAAGTGGAGGCAAAACAATAGTAAAAGTGAAGACATCGATATTTCCCTAGGAGGCTGCCAGCAGCACTGTGGAATATATATGGTTTTAGGAAAGAATCTTAATATTAATTTGCCTTTTTCTCTCCTTTGGACAAGTTTCAGCTTTAATCCAGTTCCTTCAAGAACACAGAATTCTCTAAGCCTGATAAACTTCTTAATCAGACATGCACACTAACAAGAGAGAAGAAAACATAATGAAATTAGGGATGCAAGGAATAATTGTGAGTTTTAATTCCCAAAGCAAAAAGTAGCATATTGGCAGCAGTGGATAAGTAACTATCTTGAATAAAGAAATAGTGCATCAGCGTTGTGGGTGAAAAGTAACTAGCCTGGGTTCTCATAGGGCTCACTCCTCCTCTTCTAGTCTTGGTCACAATAGGGAAGGGGGTTATCATTGCCATAGCTCAGTGGCAGAGCATCTGCTTGCATGCAGAAGTTCAATAGTTCCGTCTCTGGCATCTCCAGGTGATCTCTCCAGCTGGGAGAGATTCCTTGGAGAAGCTGCTGCCAGTCAGTGCAGACAAGACTGAGATACATGGAACAATGGTCTGATTCTGTATCTGGCAGCTTCCTATGTTTCTATGATCCCAAGGCATCCTGAGTGCTCCTCATCTCTCCCCAGGCTCTTGCTCCCTCTCTCTACGGGCAGCTGTAATGTTCTAGGGCTGATCCTCCCTGTTGAATGCCTGGCTGGCTTATGGACAGCCTGCTACAGGCCTTTCAGTAGCCCTGGACCCTGACCCACACCATTCTGAAGCATCCAAGCTTTCTGACAGGAGAAGAAATGCCTCTGTCACCATGGCAAAGGGACCATGCCTCCCTTTCATTTGGCTCTCTTGCCCTCTCTCTTGGCTTGTCTTGGCTTTGGTTCTACTGCCATGGTGACTGGAATACTGTTGCGCCATTTAGCCCTCAGGCTGTGCCAGCAGACGTCCCCTTGGCTGGTGAGTAGGGCGCAGTGTTCTCTCTAATTTTTTTTCATCTGTGTGCAGAATGACTTTCATTCTGGAAGGCATTATCAAGGCAGTGTGCTTACACTTTTGTTGTTCTCTTGTTCGGCAGCATGAGTTTGACACCTTCTCTGCTTACTAATGGTTAGATCCAATGTAGTGGTATGCTATTAATAGCCATATTAATAAGGCAATGTTTAAATTATACATTTGTTTTAGATGTTCTGGTGTTGGTCAAAGACCATAATAAAGACTGACTGACTGACATACCAACTTTTCATTTTACATTTCCATTTTACATTTTATATCCTGCTCTTTCTCCAAGGAGCCCAGAGCGGTGTACTACATACCCGGGTTTCTCCTCACAACAACCCAGTGAAGGAGGTGAGGCTGAGAGAGAAGTGACTGGCCCAGAGTCACCCAGCAGGTATCATGGCTGGATGGGGATTTGAACTCAGGTCTCCCCAGTCCTGGTCCAGCACTCTAACCACTACACCACGCTGGCTCTCTTTTGCAGGTACATATCCCAAACATGAAATGTCGCTTTTCCACAAAGCAGAAATAATGAGGGATGTTCTACACATTTCTAACTGAAATCTTCCCTGCATTTCTTTTGGAGTGAAAGGAGAATGGAATATAAGAAAGGATAGTGGAATATAGTGAGTCAGATCATTGCTCCATCTAACTCCCTCCACATTGCCTACACTGTCTGGCAGTAGCTTCTCCAATATTTCAAGCAGGCATCTCTCCCAGCCCTACCTGGAGATGTCAGGGATTGAACCTGGGACTTCTGCTTGCAAAGTAGATGTTCTGTCATGGAGCTGTGGACCCGTTCCCATCATGGTCATGCCAGGGAGGAGCAAACTGATCAGCGTGATCTGTTTGGTCCAAGGATGTGGAACAAAAGCAGCTTTCAAAAGCTAACAAAACCATTTTTTCCCCTCAGAAAAGATGCAAAATAACTGCAAGCTCATTAACAAACCTGCCAGACCATCATGGGGATACTGCTCACACCACCAGACCCTGGAAAAAAATGAATGACCTGCCAGTCCTCTGTAAATTACGACCTCCGAGGCACAAAGCACACATCATGTGCCTGCCGACCTGCCAGGCCTGGCCTCCAACAGCAAAAGAAAAATTAAGCCCCTAGTCCACATTAAAGAGCCCAGCAAGCCCACTTTGATTATAACAGCATGATGTTATGAGGGTTCTTATTTTAACATCCTCAAAGGCTTGTGTCTGTCAGCTTTTCTTGCAGGCAACTGAAACCTTGTTCTGTCCCTCCACCCCCACTCCTTCCCACAAGCCCTGAGCTCTCAAGTGCTTGCCTTTAATCTTATTTCCAAGTTCCAGGCTGTGTTGTATTAGCACCTCTTTATTTCTGCTGGCGTGTTTGACAGCAAGTTCAATGTGGCAAGAATCCTCGATTTGGTGCTAGCAAATGGGGAGCGGGGGGGGGATAGGGGCTGGGGGAAGCGGTGGTTGGTTCTTTTCGGAGTAATGGCTTCCAGTTAAAATTATCTGCAAAGTGTCATAATTATACAGGTGCTGTTTCTATCTTCACAGGAGAAAGCGGGCAGTGCTAAATTATAGCCGATTCCATCCTCGCTTGGATGGACGAGGAGGAGGAAGAAATTCAAGGTAGTCGTGCCCAGGGCAGAGTTGGGGAAATAGCTACAAAATGACAGCAAAGAAATAACAAACATAGGAGGAGCCCTGCTACATCAGATCAAAGCTCTGTCTAGTCCCCCATCTTGCTTCTACAGGAGCCAATCAGAGGCCTCCGGGAAGCCCACCAGGTACGTATGAAGGTAATCGCTCTCTCCTGCTGTTGACTACTGGTATTCAGCAGTGCGCTGACTCTCTGGACATGGAGGCTTCATTGAGAGCCCCATTGTCCATGAATTTGCCTACTACTTTTAAAGCCATCCACGATATTGGCCAGAATCACATCCTGCAACAACCGATTCCATAAATTAGGGCCATTACATAGGAACATAGGAAGCTGCATATACTGAGTCAGACCATTGGTTCATCTAGCTCAGTGTTGTCTACACTGACTGGCAGCAGCTCTCCAAGGCTTCAGGCAATAGTCTTTCCCAGCCCTACCTAGCGATGCTGCCATGCACTGACCCTGGGATTTTATTTATTTTTTGCATGATAAGCAGATCATGCAGACTCTGGGATTTTCTGCATGATAAGCAGATCACTGAGCTACAGTCCCTTCACCCATTGCATTAATAGCATCTTTGGCCCTGGTAGGCTTGGTTTTTCATTGGTTACAGTGGCCATGGGAGTGCCAATCAAGATTGGGACCACAATGTGGGTGAAAGGGGCCTTCCCCCTTTACCCCTGCTGTGGTCTCAGTTCAGTTCAGGCCTCCCATTTCCTTCAAAGGGGAAGCACCATTGGTGTCAATGGCAACCTCCTCCCCAAAGCAAACAGCAGCTGTGGGGTCAAGTGATCCAGATGAGGGCCATGGCAGAGGCAAAGGGTTAAAGCCTTCTACTCCTTTGCCACTGATAGCCACCCTTCTGCGGCTGCTATTTACCAGCGAAAAGCCAAGCACATCAGGGCTATATACACTCTTAACATAATAATGTCCCGTTTGGGCGGGACATTATGTAATGAAGTACTCTCTAGTATGTGTTTTGAATCTAATGACAGTTCCTGTGGGTGGCCCTCGGTGGTAGTGTTATGAAGGATGGAGAAAGAGAAAACATCTCTCGCTGCACTTTCTTCACACCATGCATAATTTTATAAACTTTTATCAGCCTCCTCCACCATCCTCTTTATGTTCAACAACAGCATTTGATACATGGGTGTCACAGCCCTGTGTCATGTTGGAATGCTAGATTTCCACAAAAGAAGTCATTTCATTTACAAATTAGCATCTCCATTGGACAAAGAACTAGCTACCAGGAAAGACATGCAAAGGGCATGTACCAGAGAGTTAATTATAGTGGCAGTAATATAGAAGCAAGGACACCCTCACAGTACGTTGAATCCAAGGGACCTTGAAACCTCCCAGAGGCTTTTGAAATGAAATTGCATTTTTTATGGGGTCAAGATAACAAGGCCCTGTGTTGTATGGGTTGTGTGCATTTGCCAGATTTGCAGATGGGAGAAATTCTCAACTGTTTACCAGCAAACTGCACCTCACAAGGTGTTGGGAATTCTCACTGGTAAGAGATACCCTTCTAATATAGCAGAGTGCACAGAGGCACCCTTCTAATATAACAGAGTGCACAGAGGCACAACACAGTGGAGTCTGCCCAGGCATGCGTGTATGCTAAGAGTAAAATAACTTGGAGCCAGTTCATAGTTTCTAATCAATATAATGAGTATTTATTAGTGAACTCCATTCTAGATAGTAAAGTGGAGAGATAGTATCTCTAATCTAGCTAGCTAGCTGGATGCAGATGGATTCTGCTTCTCTGCACACATGGTGCAGGGAAAGAGAGAAGCTTGCATGTTGCAAGGGAGAAGAAAGGAAAGAGAAGGAAGAGGAAGTGGCCAGGCAGGAAGGAAGTCAGTCCCTAAGAGTAGCAATCTATATACCAAAGGGATAGTGTCAGAGCAGTGGAGAAGGGATAACCAGTGTCTTGACCTCTCTAGCCCTCTGACTCACTAGTCTGTCCCCCTCTGTCACTGAGACATGAGACAGCGCAAAGTCCTTCAGATCAACTACAAAGACAGTGTGCAGAATTTTCACTCATACTGGTGGAGTGGCTAGCACCAAGAAGCTTCCAATTCAAATTTGGCTTCAGCCAAAAACTAGCTGTATAGCCTTTGGCAAGTTACCCTCTGAGCCTTTGCTCCATCTGCAATATATTCTATAATCAATAGTTTCACGTGTTAAGCTATACTGTGGCAGCCATTGAATAGAGAGGTAGGTGGTCTTTGGCACCAGTTGGTTCAGCTTATGTGATGCCTTAGAATCTTCATGAACACTCTAACTTATAAAGGCTGAAAACTTGAAGCAAGAGATTCAGGGCCATTATCCTTTAAGAATAGTGACACACAAACCTCACACTGGCTCCAGGGTCAGGAGAAGCTGTGTTGACAATATATATATAGGCTAAATGAGATGAAGTTTCCAGAGTCAAGGGATATAAGTGGCAGAAGCCATTTTGTTGGCAATTATCTACTCTGGTTGGACAGCACATCCTGAATTCGGATGACACAATGCTGCTTTTTGACTTGAGGTTTCAGCAGCAAGACCTAAAAAGGAACCGAGGTTTCCAATTCAGGTTTGGGGCTAAAACAAACCTGCAGTTCGGTGACAAAACCACGGGTTAACACATTTGGATGACCAAATTCTTGAACCTCTGCCACAGTTGCCTCTGGTTTCGCGTTACATCCGAAGGCGGCCATAGAGTCCAGCTCGGCTCACTTCCAGACACAGCATTGACTCAACTCTATCAGTGCAGCAGCAGCCATTTCTGGTTCAGACTTCTTTATTTCTTCAGATACCAGCTCAATTTGGAGATAGTTCTTTAATGCAGAGAAGCATGGAAGTCTGTTTTCAAGTCCTCTTTTTTCAGGGGGTGACTTTATTTTCAAAAAACGAAGAATAAATAGCAAGACCAAGTCTAGCCAAAACAAAAGGAGAAACAATCTTTCTCCTTTTTTTTAAAAAAAAAGTAGATCCCATAATGCAAGGGCTGATCTGCGTCCCCACTTTCAGGTTTCCACAGCCACCTCGTCGTTTGCTTTTGCTGTAATCACTTTCACCTAAAGTATTCCAAAGCGTTAATGTCTTCATTTAATTTTCCTGAACAGCATTAGTGGCGATTAGACTAAGCAAGATAATGTTCCGCAAAGAGTGTGAGCTGCGATGCTGATATGGAGATCCTTCGTAAGCTCAGCTAGTCTGCACATTAATTAAAATCAGCTAAAAAAATTAGCCGAATAAATCACAATGCCTTTGCAAACTTTACAAACTGGGCAAAATGTCAGAAAATCCCTTCAGGAAGTTTTTTGGGTGTTTTTTGTTTTTTGTTTTTTTAAGCTGTGAACCATGGCACTGTGCTTTTAGAAACAACATTAGGATGAATCCAGATATCAGCTTTATTTTATCCTTCAGATGACAAGGGCCTTTCCTAAAAAGGAGGTAGCAGTCTCCCTATTTTGAAGTAGTTAGGACAATACACTGGTAGCATCATCAAAAGACCTTTTGTGTTTTCAGTAAAGTGAGAGGGAAAGAAACGCAGCAATTGTTTTCTTTGAAGCTATAAGAGGACACCAAGCACATTCATTAAAGTTAGGGCCTCCCATTGTGCACGCCTCTGGGAGGAATTGTAGCTTAGTGGTACAGCACCTGTTCTGCATGCAGAAGGTCCCAGGTTCAGTCCCTGAAGTCTAAAGAGTTTGGGCTGGGAAAAGCCCTCTCTGAATTCCTAGAGAGCCATTCCCAGTCAGTTTAGACAGAGTGGCAGCACCACAACAAAAATAAAAAATAAAGAATGAGAGGGAACACACACAAAGGGGGCAAAGAGCATTTATAGGTGGGTAGGTGGTGTCCCATATATTAGATTTCTGAAACAGGAATGTGGGTGGATGGGGGGCAAACTATTTATCTGAGGGGGCACTTCCCTCCCTTTTCTCCCCTCTGGAGCCACTCTTGTGTAGACAATAACTGAGCTACATGGACCAGTGGTCTGCAGCAGTAGAAGACAGCTAACATATGCTTTATCGGGGTGCGCAGGTGTGATTTTGACTTCTGGATTTTCTATGTGCAATGCATTTTTTGCATGTTGTTTTAAATCCTTGTCAACCACCACAAGCTGTAGTTTTAAGTGGGAAAGGGGGGTATCAGTTTGCATGATAATTAACCGTGCAGAACCGTGTCCTATCCAGTGTTCCCTCTAACAAGGATTCCCAGATTTTGTTGACTACAACTCCCATAATCCCCAAACAAAAGCCATTGCAGCTGGGGATTCTGGGAGTTGTAGTCAACAACATCAACAACCCAGTAAGAGGAGAGCTGGTCTTCTGGTAGCAAGCATGACTTGTCCCCATAGCTAAGCAGGGTCTGCCCTGGTTGCATATGAATGGGAGACTAGAAGTGTGAGCACTGGAAGATATTCCCCTCAGGGAGTGGAGCCACTCTGGGAAGAGCAGAAAGTTCCAAGTTCCCTTCCTGGCTTCTCCAAGATAGGGCTGAGAGAGATTCTTGCCTGCAACCTTGGAGAAGTCTCTGACAGTCTGTGAAGACAATACTGAGCTAGATAGACCAATGGTCTGACTCAGTATATGGCCGCTTCCTATGTTCCTACCTGGGAATCCCTGTTAGAGGGAACATTGGTCCTACCCAATTTCAGGGACTGTGCACACTTCTGGTTTTTTATTGTCTGCAAGGGGAAAACAAGGTTGGAGGTGCTGGCCATGCCCATCTGTTAAATGGTGCTTGATATGAGGGCATCATCCTACCCAAGAGCTGTACCAGTTCCCTAATGAGGTAGGAGGATAAGCCTTTGTACCGAGCTGCTGTTTAACAGACGGTTACTGTCAGCTCCCTCAACCTTGTTTTTCCCTTGCTCTTTCACACCAGACTAAAAGTTCTGATGTAAATTTATTTGCACTAACGAGCACTTGGGGGTGCTATCAATCTTGCGAAATCAAACGGATCTCAATATTACTGTCCTCCGTTTTCACCCCCATTTCACATAGTGCATAACAAATAACATCCCTCTCATTTGCATGGGATACAAGAGTAAGATCTGCAATTAGAAGATGCCTGTATTTGCATTTCATATTAATCTGTGGTGCCTTCAACCACCCCACCCCACCTGCATTATTCAGGATAGGCAATTAGCAAAATTGCCAAAACTTTGCTCTGGAAATAAACTGGTTGCAGCCCTTCAGGTTGGAGGGCATGGCTACTGCCCCTAGCCTCTTGCCCCCGCCTCTCTCTCACACACATATCTGCCTTATTAGATGGACACCAATTGTCCATCTAGCTCAGTGTTTATCTATACTGACTGGCAGAGGCTCTCCTAGGTTTCAGGCAGGCAGGAGTCTCTCCCGGCCCTACCTGGAGATGCCAGAGAGTGAATCTGGGACTTTCTGCATGCAAGCAGATGCTCTGCCACTGAGCTACAGCCTCATCCCCTAAGGGGAATATCTTACAGCTGATGTTGCTCATGTATAGCCACTCATCCAAGTGGCAACCAGGGCAGACCCTGCTTAGCAAAGTGGACAATTCATGCTTGCTGCCACAAGACTGGCTCTCCACCTACACACACACACTCATATTCCAAGAGGAACTTGTAAACTCACAGATATCCTCCTCCTTACAAATCACAGCAAAGCCACACCACTGAAAACTGGGAGATGTTTGACTGTCACCATCATTAGACACCGAAAGAAAGAACAGAAAGAACACGTTCCCTTTCTAAAGGCAACAACTAGCTTGTTTTCGTCAAGTACCTAGGATGACCTAATGCCGTCTGCAGGAGTGAGCCACACGTGGAACAGCAGGCCAGGGTGCATTTTTTCAAGAAGCCGAGCTGTTTACTAAGGTGTAATGAGATAATAGGGTACCTGGGAGAGATTCAGACTCCTCCAGGGAACGATAAATACCTTGAGTAAATTCCCCTTTCTGCTGTGTCTTGTCAACCACTTATCTCACTTTAAAAGAAGCTGTTTAAATGTGAGATTCTCACAGTGCATACAGGAGAGGGGTCAGAGAACTGCGACATAATGTTGTGCCTTTATTATCAAGGCCGGCAGTCTAGAGGTGAGCCAGGAAGCAGGCAGTAGTCAATAAGCCAGGCCTACAATTTTTGGCCATCTCAGAAGACAAATGCTCAAGGTGATTTTCAGCAATGTCTGCCCCGCTATAGATTGAAATAGCTTCCATTGTGCTAGGCGAGAGCACTGTTGCACTTACAGTTCTCTCTGTGTCACACCCCCCTTCTTTATCCCTACCCCAAAACAATTAGGCAATTGCAGTCACTTTAGTAACAATGAACAAAACTTTGTATTTTCTCCATGGAGTGATCTTTGGAGGCCATTCCTGCCCATTTATTGACAGCATCGATACAACTGTATAATAGCTTACTGTGTTTCTAAAACTAAGTTTTTAAAACACCACTGCAGATTTGGCCACTGCAGGCTCAGTTGACTGGGCAAGAGAATTCCATATTAAAAAAGCTATGCCCATGCTAACCATTCCCTTCCCCCTGCTCCAAGCCTTGAGAAATTTAACCTATTAGAAAGGTAACTCCTCCTGAAATATTTCAATGGGTTATTCCAGTATCCTACTAATTGCTTATTGATATCCCTGTCCTACCATGAATTTCTCTAATCCTTCTGTGAAAATGATACCACTAACCATTATTACTTATTGACAGTTAATAGTTCGACTCTGTATGGTGCCGAAAATTCATATTCCTTTTAAATCTGCTGCATTTCATTGGAAAGAGACTGCTCCCTTATGCATCGGATGAGGCTTGGACAGCTGCCCATATAGCCAGTGGCAGATCTCAGAGCACTGCCTCACTATTTTCCTACCAAGGAACAGACATATTCACCCTCCTTTCCCAGTTTTTGAGGGCAATTAGAGCCGGCTGTATTCTGTTCATGGGAACCACTGTAGGCATGGCTGGCTGCCCATTTTCCTGCAGCAGGGAGAGGATTTTTTTCCTCCCCTCCCTAATTTGCCAGATTGGCCAGTGAGAATTTGTGGGTGGTTTTGTGGTTGCCTTGCTTATGACAATCTTCTTGTCTGATTCTGCACTTTATTTACTGCCCTTCAGTTAGGTTGTTGCCAACCAAGAGTCTAGGGTTCTTTTCCTTTCTGCTCCTTTTGGTTTCATTGTGCTGTTTGTAGGCAGGTTCCATGGCAAAGGCCATCTGCATTCAAATGATCCCTATTCATGCCCACTGCATGAATAGACCAATGAATGCAGAGTCCCTACTCATCGCCCTTGAGTGCTTCTGCTGAAGCCAGGGAAATAAAGGCAAACAATCTGCACTGCAGGCAGGAACTGGATTAGTAGTCACTTCCTCTTACCAGAGTCCTCTTAGAACTACAGGTCTGTGAGGGGATCTAGGGGCTTCTCAGCTTCTACAACTCCCAGGATGTTTGCTGGGAGCCATGACCATTAAAACAGGTAAAGGTAAAGTGTGCTGTCAAGTCGATTTTGACTCCTTGTGCCCACAGAGCCCTGTGGTTTTCTTTGGTAGAATACAGGAGGGATTTACCATTGCCTCCTCCCACGCAGTATGAGATGATGCCTTTCAGCATCTTCCTATATCACTGCTGCCATATATAGTACCTGCGGGGATTTGAACCGACAACCTTCTGCTTGTTAGTCAAGCATTTCCCCACTCTGCCACTTAAGGTGACTTGAAACAGATACTGTCAGTTAATCTTGTCTCCACCAACAATGAAAAAGGGGACAGAGGAAGGATGCCCACCAACTCCCATATTGACCAGGACAGTCCCTATGTTCTGCTCTCACTGTACCTGGTAAATTACGATGATGATGATGATGTTGATGATGTTGATGATGATGATGATGATGATGGTGGTGGTGGTGATGATGATGATGATGATGATGGACTGGAACATCTGCAAAAAATACAAGCTACCTGTAGCCAAAAATTGGTGGGACCATAAAATTGAAAAGGTTGTAGAAAATGAAGATGCAAAAATATTATGGGACTTCCGACTACGAACAAACATCTGCCACACAATACACCAGATACAACTGTAGTCGAGAAGAAAGAAAAACAAGTTAAAATAATCGACATAGCAATACCAGGGAATAGCAGAATAGGAGAAAAAGAAATAGAAAAAATCACAAAATACAAAGATCTACAAATTGAAATTGAAAGGTTGTGGCAGAAAAAGACCAAAATAATCCCAGTGGTCATTGGCGCCCTGGGTGCAGTTCCAAAAGTCCTTGAAGAGCACCTCAACACCATCGGGGCCACAGAAATCACCATCAGCCAATTACAAAAAGCAGCTTTACTGGGAACAGCCTATATTCTGCGACGATATCTATAACAACAGCAACAACATTGACAATAAAATCCAGCCATCCTAGGTCCTTGGGAAGGACTCGATGTCTGGATAAAACAAACCAGTCAATAACGCCTGTCTGACTGTGTAAACAAGAGATAATAATAATACCAGATGGCGAGCAGATCAACAGCTGGGGATTGCCTGGTTGTGCATGAAGCCAAAACGGCAACTAGGCTGGGTGATGAAGCTGGAAGGACAGCCACCCTTGACTGGACCAGAATGGCCTGACAAGCCATTGCCTGGCTGCAGCCAGGAGCTAGCAGGTCCTTCCGCTCTGCAGAGACCCTGGAGGATGATGCAGGGAGAGGAAATGGAGTCCTGTGAGGCGGCCCCTTTAAGGGCTAACAGGCTGAATCCAGGAGGCTGGGAATGGAAGGCAGGGGAGGGGCTAAGAGGGGTGGCAGCTGACCCTGAGAACATATGGAATGGGTTGGAAGCCAGTGATGAGGGGGCCAGTGGAGATGGAGGGTGGCTGCCTGTATGGGCTCCTAGGGAGGAGCAAGGTATTCCCTCTTTCTGGCAGATGGAGGAGGAACATCTCCTCCAAATGTTAGAACCCCCTCACCATCACTCTGAGACCTGTATGCCAAGGGTTTGTGAGTTTGTGCACAGGAAATGCCACACACCTTTTAGAAAGAAGAGCCAGCCATGCAGTAGCGAGCATGAATTCTCCCCTTTGCTAAGCAGGGTTCACCTTGGTTTGCATCTGGATGGGTGCCTCCATGTGAGCACAAGTATTACCTCTAACAGGGGTTCCCAGATGATGTTGACTACAACTCCCAGAATCCCCAAGCAAAAGCCATTGTAGCTGGGAATTTGGGGAGTTGTAGTCAACAACATCTGGGAATCCCTGTTAGAGGGAACACTGGTGAGCACTGTAAGATATTCCCCTTAGGGGAGGGGGCCATAGCTCAGTGGTGAAGTATCTGCTTGCATGCAGAAAGTCCCAGGTTCCTTCCTTGGCATTTCCAAGTAGGGCTGGGAGCAACTTGTGTCTGACACCCACTCTGTGAGAGCTTCTCCCAGTCAGTGTAGACCAGTGGTTCCCAAACTGGGGGGCCTCCAGATGTTGCTGAACTCTCCCATCACCCCCTAGCTGAGGCTGATGGGAGTTGGAGTCCGGCAACATCCAGTTGCCCCCAGGTTGGGAACCACTAGCACAGAAAATACTGATTTAAATGGACCAATGATCTGACTCCATATAAGGCAGCTTCCTATGTACTTGTGTATTTCTAGTTCCAGCCTGTAAGGTATGAACAGTCCATCCGCTCTTGTATATTATTTGGATATTGTCTCATAACATGTGGCAGCATCACAAAATGACATCCCTCTATGATTTCCTCCACAGCATCGATGACTGACAATCTAGCTCCAGGCAGCTTTCAGTCTCTGCTGACCCATTGCTCTGTTTTATGCAGCCAACAACTTTTCATGTATCAAGTTATAAAAATCAATAGCCAGCTTCCAATTATCGCAAACACCCATTGCAAAAAAAAAAAAAAAAGTTAAAGCTCCCTAGCAGTTTTGCTTTTCAGAAAGGTTGGCGACAGACTCTTAATATCTCTGAACACATATGGTATCCTCATTCCACTGAGCGCATTTTTAGGGCAAACTTCTCATCCTGCTTCTGCTCTCTAGACTGAAAATAGATGCTTGAAATTTTGGGATGAAATGTACAAGAGTTGGCTTGGGAAAATGTATTCAATTAGAAACTTCAGCTGCCAGGAATTTTTTATTTGGTACATATGCTGCCTGTGATCCCATCCTTTTGGGGTGGGGGGCGTGGATGGACTGTTTGAGAGAGCAGAAGGAGAGGCTTGCATTTTAAATTTGCACATACTTTAAACTTTTATGGGTACTTCAAACAACCTGGATTAAAATTCTGTAGCCTCCAATGTGAACAACCAAGAGGTGAATGTTACATCGAGGTCTACAGCTCATTAGAATGAATGTTATTGGTTGAGGAATACCAGTAAGTAAAGATGATGTTGAAATCTGGGATTTGTAAGGTAATGCTGTCAGTTCTTTGGAAGCAGACTAGAAGTCAAGAGCTGGTGCCTGTTGGTCTGGAACCAGGGCTCAGACAAAGAAAAATACAACATGATTCTTCCATTGTGTGCTCCGACAATACTCAGAAACTGCTTTGCCCAGTCTTCTGATTGACCCACACGCTACTGTAGCCATCCTGCGTTTCTTGAAGCCACCACCCAGTTCAAA
Organism: Hemicordylus capensis; assembly: GCF_027244095.1. Lineage (NCBI taxonomy): Eukaryota > Metazoa > Chordata > Lepidosauria > Squamata > Cordylidae > Hemicordylus > Hemicordylus capensis. Next base: position 21,525,665 of record NC_069664.1, on the reverse strand, counting down.
GCACAGAGGTAACCATTAGGAGAATTCCCTAGTCACATCCAAAACCACTCCTGTAAATCATGTCGCTGGTTGGAGATTGAGAAGAGGAAGAGGAAGAAGAAGCTCATGCCATCTTGCTTGTCAGCTTGGTAATATATTTGTGTTATCTTCCAAGGGACAAACCACATATTCTGAAATACAGTCATTCCTCGCCAACCCTGAGGGTTCTGCTTCTGGAAAACTTTGCAGTTGGCAAATTCAAAGTTGGAGAGCCATTGAACTCAATGGCAAACAGGGGGTAAGGGTAATCGTGGTTGCAATAAGAAAAAAAAGGTTAAAAATAGAAAAGAACACACTCTGACCCCTGAAAATCACTCCCTGACCTCTGGAAATGACCCCCTGAAAATCATCCCTGAACCCCCAGAATTATCCCCTGATCCCCAGAAATGACCTCCTGTCCCCTGGAAATGACCTCCTATCATGACCCCTGGAAATTTCCCCCCCAAAACCCAAAATTTCCAAAAAAAAATCACCAAACTGCAGATAGTCAGGCTGTGTATACTCAAATCTGCGATTGGGAAACCCGTGGTTGGCTAGGGACGACTCTATTACACAGTAGAGCCCATCCTCAAATATATAATTTCAGATCACAGCTGAGAGATGCCCTGCCTGTAGAAAGGTAACATATCAGAGAGAGGTTTTCTAGCCTAGCCGCTCCTTGATGTGCTATGTGTAGACTGCTGGGGTTTTGTTTTGATTTTAGGTTGGGTGACAAAAAAAAACATGCAGGCTTCATTTCTACCTAGAAATCAAAACTGAAGGCTATTCAGCACAAGTCTACTTTTTTCATATAGATCGTTCCCTTATTCAGCAACAACTTAGTCCCATGTTACTAACAGAGTAGCAAAGGACTTTTAAAAAAACAAAACCCTAAGGAACTAGACCAGGCCTGCTCAACTTAGCCCCCCCCTCCACACCAGCTTTTGGACTACAACTCCTATGATCCCCGGCCACAGTGGCCAATAGCCAAGGATTATGGGATTTGTAGGCCAACATCTGCAGAAAGGTCGAAGTTGAGGAGCCCTCAACTAGACCTTCATTGTAAAGGCTGGGGGTCAGTGGTGGCCCCTATCAACCCTAAGTGTGCCCCCCAACTAATTGTTTATTGGGACTGTATGAAGCTTCAGCAGACGCTAAATACTCTGCACAGTCCCCCTGCAACCTACCATTCCCACCGTACAGTGTTATGCTTTGCCCAGCACCAGGGAGGAGGGCTCTTTAGAGCAAACAGAGCCCTCTTGAAAGTAGTGCATGGAGCGTAGCCCTTCCCAGTGCCTTCCTTGGATCCTCCTACAGCTCTTAAGGGAGGGCTCTATCTCTTTTAAAGGGCCCTCCCAGCACTGAGAAAAGCACAACATTGTGGAGAGATCAGCACAATGGGAAATGGGTCTCACATTGAGGTTTTTTTTGCCAAAGTGGTCCCCATTTGAAAAATAGTGAAGATCACTGATCTAGACAAATGTATGCTGCTGGGCACCTAGAACTTTGGAATTCTTGCCTAGCTCTCTTAGTGAATGTTAGAATTAATATAATTCCAGAGTTGGAAGGGACCTTGGAGCTCTCTAGTCTAGCCCCCTGACCTATGCAGGAAACTGCTCCAGTGTCCTTATAGCACCCTAGCATGTCCTGTACCTTAAATACCAGAGCTCTGCAGCTTGCTTTACGTTTTGGACATGTTTGATCAGGCAAGTCTGAAGTGCGATCAGACATCATAAGAGGAGATTATTCTTGCTGTAAGGCAGGTCTGACCTTTGGTCTCTGTCAGCCTTCCAGAGGTACCAGGGGTGCATCTCTGTGGTCACCAGGTGTCCCCGGACCCCACGGTCTCATATCTAGTTCTGTTGTCACAACAAGCAGAGCCAAGATGTTCCCTCCGTCACTGAGCCTGCAAAGAGGAAAACAGAAGCACTGGGGAAGAAAGACTCCATGAGAGCTGTATTTGCCCCTTTGGCTTGATTCTGCCTGTGGCTCCAACGGACTTTTAATAGAAATCTTCAGAATGGAATGGGCTACAGCTGTTTGCCTTGATAAATATATTTTATGCTACATGCCTCAGCCGCCATCTGTTTGCTGATAGGAGCGTTTCTTCTCTGCAGCGATGGAAAAGAAGCTTTCAAAAGAAATTGCAGGAGATGAGTTTCGGGAAAGGTAAAGAAGAAAAGGGTAGTGCAGGCCATGCCTATGGCATTATTCTGCTATTTTACCCAGCCAAAATTATGTGCCAAGGAATCAGCAAAGACACACTGTGACATGATGAAACTGGGCACAGATCAGTCAACAATGCCTCCCCCATCCCCAGGTAACTCTCCACGTGTAAAGATGCTATACTTCTAAATTTCCAATACAAGGGGAAACAATGGAAGACAATCACCTTCATCCTTGGCCTGTAAGCACCCAGAGACATCTGACACTTGGGAAACAATGCTGGGATAGGTGGATGTCGGTCTGATCCAGCAACACTGTTCTGATATCCACCGGTCCAATTCTGTAATGCGCAGATTCAGAAAGCATGGAGCGCGTTAGCTGCAGAAACGTCTTGAATTTACACATCATGAAATTGGCTGTAAGACTATCTGTGTAGTGCCAATTCACAGCTAGCTAAGTTTTATGACACTTGAAACTACCCTCAGTTTTAAGTGGCAACGAGCCCAATTCTTACATGCTAAGTACTTGATTCACAACATCATGGGCACAACATCAACAACTGCCTGATGTTCAAAATTAATCCAGATCCAAGAAAGATTATGGAAATCCTGGGAGTAAGCTCTCTGTAGACTAGGCCAAGGCTGATTATTTCAAGGGTCGGTGAACATACATTTTGGTACACACACTGGTATTAGACTACCGCAGAGACAACCTCTCATCTGTCACCAGGTCTCCAGAAGATCTTTGTCACCTCTGAAAGTCCATTCACACTATACATTTTAACCTGTGTCAAGATTCACATTAGAAAATGATGTGTGAATAAGTGATATACGCATGACTGAATGTTCAAAATCTGGTGAATGTTGATATCCAGGTGGGTATGTTGTCAAACACACATTTTATGAAAGTTTGAAAATGCAGAGATACACCAATCACTCAAAATGAGGTTGGCCGCATCCACTGGTGAACGTCTGAATAGTGGAGACAGACATCACTATTTTCAAATATTCACAGATTTTGTCTGGAAATATTAGCATTAGCATTTGAATGTTGACATTCAGTAAATGTTGGATGTTCACTGCAACATATCATTCCCTGGCAACCTGTGATCTCTGGAGATGGATCTGCTGTCATCAGTAGTGGCTCAGCCTAAGGATCCATGTGGCCGGTGGGGGGGGGGGACAAAAGAGGTGCAGCTGCCTCTAGTTCCTGGCAGCTCCATTTGCCTCTCTCTCTCTCTCTCTCTCTCTCTCTCTCTCTCTCTCTCTCTCTTTTTCTCTCTCTCTCTCTCATCCTGTCCTGCCCCGCCATACTGCCTGCAGGCTGGTCATTCATGCCAGTTGTGAAGCCTGCACAACTCTACCTGATGAATGGCCAGCCGCACCACCTCTCTCAGCCCTACCTGGAGATGCCAGGGAGGGAATTTGGAACCTTCTGCATGCAGATGCTCTTCCCAGAGTGGCTCCATCCCTTAAGCGGAATATCTTACAGTGCTCACATGTAGTCTCTCATTCAAATGGAAACCAGAGGTTGCCGGTTTGAATCCCTGCTGGTATATTTCCCAGACTATGGGAAACGCCTATATCAGGCAGCAGCGATACAGGAAGATGCTGAAAGGCAGCATCTCCTACTGTGTGGGAGATGGCCATGGTACACCCCTCCTGTATCCTACTAAAGAAAACCACATGGCTCTGTGGGCGCCAGGAGTTGGCACCAACTCAACTTTACTTTACAGCTACTGAAGCAGGGATATGATGCTTGCCCTCCCTAGTTTACCTTCACGAGAGCCAGCCTATTGTTTCCTGTTTTTGTGGGAATCATCCAGGAACACAGTTAGCTAACAGAAGTGATTCTTTGCCGGAAAAAATATAAATGGATGGATTGGACAAGGATGGCAAGAGTCCGTTCAACTCAGTAAAAATGGGGTACAAATGAACCGAGCTTCCCGGTGCATCCTTAGTACTGCAGTTTTAATATGCAGCACCAAAGAGAGCTGCTTAAAAAATATAGGTTCTTCCAAATACAGATTCTGGATTCAAAAATGCAACTGCCCAGCACCTACTGCCCTGACATTTATCTGGGTCCTGATGATTATACATAGAAAAGGAGTCACGGGGCTCTGCAGGGTGCACCAACTCCTACCTTCGCCCTATTAAGCCCATAAGAAAATGCACTCTCCTGTTGCAATGACTCCCCCTCCCATCGGAACAGTCCTTACATCCTCCATAACATGGCTCTGCTAAACGCCGCTTCCAGCAGCATTGGGCAGAGGCCTGCAGTGGAGAAAATAGCACTGAATTAACCTTGAATGCCAAAGAAGAGGGAGGAAAACAGCTTTAAAGAAAATGAGGGGTAGGTAATTACCCTTACATTAACATTAATGAGAACAGGAAAGGCGGTGAGCACAGGGTAAAGCAAATGGCCCCTGATTGTCCTTTTGTGCACCAGGGCCACCTAAGAGGATAACTCCTCCTTTAGCTGGATCTTCAAGCAAAGGAAAAAGCTTGGTTAACAGCTCGGGAGAGTTGGAGTGCTGTTTGGGAGATGAGTTGTGTATGTGCATGAGCTGCTTGTGTCATGGGCAGGGGGGAGGATGGACAAAAGGAAGTACTTCACACAAGGAGGCTGTTCACACATCCCTGGGTAGGGATGTATGAACAGGTTCGAATCTGAACCAGTTCAATAGCTCGATGCCAAGCCAACACACACACACCGGTTCAGCTCGACCATGGACTGAACCCCCTGGACATTTGGGGGAGGGGGGGTGTTCATGAATATTCTTTTTTAAAATTATTTTTTGTACTTACCCCCTCCTGGGGGCTTCTCCAAGGTTGCAGGGTGACCGCAGATGTTCCCCCTCCCCACGCCAGCATCCGTTTTGCAAAAAAGCACCCAGTTCAGGTGATCTCTAGACCTTTCCAGGCCTTTCCCCCATCATGGCGGCCATTTTGAAGGCTGCTGCACAGGCGCAATGGGTCTCTTCATGGCCAGAATCATGACACCCGGCCAAGCAAGGCCCATTGCACATGCGCAGCGGCCTCCAAAATGGCTGCTGCGACAGGGGTCAGGCCCAGAAAGGGCCAAAGATCGCCCAAACCAGGCATATTTTTAGCAAAATGGAGGCCAGTGGAGAAAGGAGGGGACATCCGCAGACCTCCCTCCTCTGGTGCAGCCTCAGAGAAGTCCCCAGGAGGGATTAAGTACCAAAAAAAAAAAAATCCATTCAAGAACCACCACCACTCAGATTAACTGAACTGGGCGGGGAGGTCCAAGGGAGGGCCAAACGGTTTTGTGCACACCCCTAGCCTTGGGTAGAGCTGCTTGTCTGAAGCACCAGGATTGAGGCCAATCTTGGGGCTGCCTCCCTGGTTAGCATGGGATTTATACCCAGTCTTTTCCTAGGTAAGGTCTAGGGTCCTGTGTCTGCTCAGGCAACAGGCAGCCCCAGAAGACACAAAGCCAGGCACCTAGAGTGCCTGGCTCGAGGGGAAATCCCTCAATGCACTGCACTCATCGTGCAGTGAATTTAAAGATCTCTGGAGGCTGGGATGCATTTTCCCAACCTCCAGATGGTCGTGTGGCTCCCAGGAGAGCCACTTGTGTGAATGCCCAAGCCACGTGGTCAGGTGACAACTGAGAAGGGAAGCTCAATCTTGCCTTCCCTCCGCGCCCTCACTACCAGGCAGCAATGGTCATTATAATGATCTTATTGTGTCATTCATTTATGGGATCACTGCCAAAAGATGTGGCGATGGCCAGTGGCTTCGAAAGGGGATCAGACTAATTCATGGAGAACAGGTTTGTGAATGGCTATTAGAAGTTTTTGAAAATGAGATGTTTTGGAACTACAGCTCCCATCATCCCTGGCCACAATGGCCAAAGGGCAAGATGATGGGCGTTGTAGTCCAAAATCAACAAGTTGCGCAGGACTGGCTGGGAGGAGAGCTGGTCTTGTGTTAGCAATCATGAATTATCCCCTTTGCTAAGCAGCGTCCACCCTGGCTTGCAATTGAATGGGAGACTACCTGTGTGATCACCGTAAGATATTCCCCTTAGGGGATGGGACCACTCTGGGAAGATCACCACATCTACGTGATTGCATGCTGAAGGTTCGAAGTTCCCTCCCTGGCATCTCCAAGATAGATCTGAGAGAGATGCCTGCCTGTAACTTTGCAGAAGCCACAACCAGTCTGTGTAGACATTACTGAGATGCATGGACCAGTGGTCTGACTCGGTATAAGGCAGCTTCCTATGTCCCTATGGCAATTAGTAATTAGTGATGTGCAAACAGGTTCAATGTCAAACGTGTTCGACGTCGAACCACTTCGGTTCAACTCTTTGGGGTTGAACCTAATCAACCCCTGTTCAGTCTGACCTGGACTAACCCCCCGCCCCTCCCCCACACACACACCAGCCATTTGGCAGGGGTGCAATTTTTCGCATATGGGCCAGTTTGGGCAGTAAGGGAGGCCAGTGGGGGGAGGGAGAACGGCCACCCCCTGCTGCTGCCTTGAGCAACTCCCCTGGAGGGGGTAAGTTTTAAAAAGTTATTATTATTAATAATAATTAATTATTATTTTTAATCATGAACCCACCCCCCCTGACCGAACCGAGGGGGGTGTTTACGAGGGGGTTCCAGACAACTGGTTCCACCTCCCTCCCTCCACCTTCATTGTCGGTGGCAAAGAGCCAATGGTGGGGGGGGGGAAGCAACTCCCCCAGCCTGGCCCTTTTGGGTGGCCCATGTTTGCTGCACACAGTGGACCAGCAGTCAATTTGTCCCTGGACTGGAGCAAGTCCAGCAAGGTTGTTTTGGAAAGGCTATCTATGGGACCAGCCCCAAGAGCCCCACTCCTCTGTTATCTTAGTAAAGTATTTGAAATTTGGGGATGTTTTCCTTCATTCCTCCTTATGGAAACTTTCCATCTCCTTTTCCACCTGAGATGCACCAAGCTCAGAGCCATGGAGCGTCTCCCATTAGGGGAATGCCATTTAAGTGAGTTTCATTACATTACAAGACATTTCCCAGTGCAAATCGGCAATTTACGGTAGCTCACCTTTATATTAAATGAGTTCTTGTCCCCCTGAGTTATTAATAGAACGCCCTTTTGCATTAGCTTTGTCCTTTTCCAGCACAAATGCCCCTCTTCTTACTTGCAGGAGAACATCATCCAGCAGAGCTTGTGTCAAGAGGACAGTCTGACTTGTGCTTATTGGAGTGTGAGAAGCTTCAACAGCCAATTTTGGGCCATACCAAATCAACCTGATTCTACCCAGATTGGACCAATGTCTGTTGTGGGCCAAATTTAAGCGAGTATTTGGGTCATGCATAGAGCAGCGGTTCAGATGAACCACTTTGCTGCCAACATCTGATAAAGGAAAGGGTTGGGAGGGTATCAGGATGTCTAGAAGTAATGTCAGGATGGGTATGCTCTTGGCACACAACCCTTTTTAATCATTTGGGCCAATTCAGGGGGATGCACATATTATCTGACCTGGTACAATATGAACAAGATGGCCAGCTGGCATAGCTCAGGCAGGAATAAGGCATGCTTTGCTCTTAGTGGTATGGTTTTTCATGACCCCCTGACCTTTGTTTAATGATCCCTTTCCATGCTAGGGCTCATTAGGAAAGGAGTTGCTGACTGAGCAAAGATGCACCTTAAGTGGCAACTGGCCCTATCCATCCCCAGCACAGCATCCCTCTAGTGGCTGCTGATCAAAGTGCAGAGAACCGGGCTAAAGTAAGTCAATTGAACTTCCTTTCACTCTCCCCCTGCAGCCAAGCATACCAGGGCAGATTCGTTTCGAGGTCAAATCCCTCGGATCGACAAGATTCAAGTCAAATCAATTTGAACTCAAAACGATTTGCACATCCCTACCCCTGCCATGGTCATCCCAAACGTCTCCATCGCAACTCTCTGTATGACTGCAAGCTGATTTTACTGAGGGAAAATTGCTCTCCTTGTGTGGTTTGTTGCAGCAATAGGTATGATTCAGTACAGAAAGGTATTTTGACAAGTGACAATCCTGTGCTCTCTCAGCAGCATTATCTCATTTTCTCAGGGTGTTATTTTCCCTCTTCTTCTCTACTTCCTCTTCCAAGACCTATATTTTCCCATCCTGTATTCTCCACCTCAATTCATGCTTTCCCTAGCAACCACCATCTGAGTCTGCACAAGCAGACATACTTCACAGTCTGAGAATGGTGTCAGGGCTTTGTCTCATTCCCATCATCATGTTTCGACCTGAAGATGCTCTTTAGAGACAAGGCTTTATATTGTTCACATTGGACTATGTAAAATCCCACATCCAGGCAAGAGGCCTTCAGCTATCTTCTTTAAGCTCCAGTCTATGTTTGATGGTAATACACAGGCAGAAAGAATAGATTTTTACAAACTTTATTGAAGAATAACCTACAGGCTAGAATTAGGGCTGTATCGAAATGTTAACCGTTTTCAATGTTGGGGTTGGCTACTAGCTATTCTAGTGGAAATTTCCTTTGAAAGTCCCTTAAATTGCACAAATATTCACCTATTTAAAAAAACATGTTCAGTGGAATTGGAATTTCATGGAATCCCATGAAATTGATTGCCAGGAAATTTAGGACCAACAAACAGAAGTACCTTTTTAATGGAACGCATAATCAACTTGTGGAATTCTCTGTCATGAGATGTGGTGACAGCCAACAACCTGGATGGCTTGAAGAGGGGTTTGGATAACTTCATGGAGGAGAGGCCTATCAACGGTTACTAGTCGGAGGGCTATGGGCCACTTCCAGCCTCAAAGGCAGGATGCCTCTGAGTACCAGTTGCAGGGGAGTAACAGCAGGAGGGAGGGCATGCCCTCAAATCCTGCCTGTAGGCTTCCAGTGGTGAAAGTCCAGGGGTAAGTGTGCCTCTGCTTGCAACCTGTGTTATTCGGGTAAGGACTGTAGCTCAGTGGGAAAGCATCTGCTTTCCCAGGTTCAGTCCCTGGTATTTCCAGGTAGGGCTGGGAGAGACTCTTGCCTGAAAGCTTGGAGAGCTTCTACCAGTCAGTATAGGAAAACTGAGCTAGATGGACCATTGGTCTTACTCAGTATGCAGCTTCATATGTTCCTATTATCCTGATCTAGATTAAGGTCTCACACAGGTACTACTTACATTTTTAAAAAAAAAATCTGGCCCAGTCATCTAATCTGTATATCATCTAGTCTGCCCTTTATTGGCTGACCCAGGTCTGTCCTGAGTCAAATGGCCCTTAGGAAACCACAGAGTCCATCACAAAGGAGAGCTGAATGGGATGTGCCATTTTTCTCCCCATATCATCCATTCATTTGATTTCTATACCGCCCTTACAAAAATGGCTCAAGGTGGTTTACACAGAGGAATAACAAACATATAAGATGGAACCCTGTCCCCAAAGGGCTCACAATCTACAAAGAAACATAAGATAGACACCAGCAACGGTCACTGGAGGTACTGTGCTAGGGGTGGATAGGGCCAGTTACTATCCCCCTGCTAAATAAAGAGAATCACTACGTTAAAAGGTGCCTCTTTGTCAAGTTAGCAGGGGTTTATCAGTGTGAGTGCTTTCTCTGTCCATAAACATCCTCCCCACTATCAGAAGATGAGGTGGCAGAGATGACACCTCATCTTCCAGCAAGCAGTCCAGCCATGTGATTATCAGCTGCTCTCAGCTTATCACTGCCTAGGCATGTCTGTCTGTTCTACCTTTTTCTGCCCTCAAACTCCGCTCAAGAGTCCTTCCTGCCAGAGGCTGCCAGCCACAGGTGGTTGTTATGTCGGCAAACATGAAAGCTCCAATGAATTATTCCTTTCACTAAAGCCAAGCAGAGAATCATTGGCCTGTGATCTTGTAAAATTAACATGCCCTGCTATAAATAACCACTCTGTAATGGGTTGTCGTTGATGGCTTTTGGAAAGGAGAGCAAATGTTTCAATGATCAGTAATTGAAATTAAATGAAACCCAGTGTTGGGCTTCCAGTGACCCAGGTTAGCACAAAATGTGTCATGCACCAGGAAAATATGGCATCTCTTGAGCAATATTAGGAAGGATGCTGTGAGTATAGTGCTCTTTGCTAGCTGGATGAGTTGGGGCTTTGTTCCACTTGGTCCGATCAGCAGAAACAAGTGATAAAGGCCCCAGCAAAATGCCAAAGACACTACTATTACTACTACTACTACTAGCAGGGAGAGAGCCAATTGCTCTCTCCCTGCTAAACATAAGGGAATTGCCACTTTAAAAGGTGCCTCTTTGCTCAGCTACCAAGGGATAAAGTAAGCCCTTCTCCCTGGTATGTTATTTTTCTAACGTTCGGGGTTGTTGTTGTTGTTGTTTAAAAAAAATTGTGGGTGCTGTAGTGATAGTCTGGCTTGAGGGAGGACTAGGCCTCAGTTAAAGTAACTGTTGGGAGAGTTTATGGTTCTGCCATTTTGAATCAGGGTGGATGACATCATCATAAACTACGCTGTTGAGATGTCCCTGGGTGTCACTCACTACAACTGTACCTAATTTGGTTCAAACTGGTTAGGTGGTTCACAAGTTAGCCCACTTGCACCTCAAAAGTTACGCACCTGCCATCTTGGATCAGGATGGATGACATCATCACAAACTACACCATTGAGGTGTCCTTATGTGTTCCTACAACTGTACCCGATTTGGTTCCTATTGGTTCAGATATTGTGAAGTTGATGGGGGGGGGGTACACATGGACACATGGACCACACAGAATGCTGGGTGATGTCATAAGCCTACTCGAAAGTAGGCTAAAAAGGAAACAAATAGGAAAGCTGAGAGACCCAGCAGCCCCAAAGGGGTAAATCCTGAACAAATAAACGGGTTTTTCATAGAGCTGGTTTTTTAAAAAGAACAGCCACAGATGTCAAGGAGCAGACACTCACTGGGAGAGCATTCCAGAGCCTGGGGGAAATAACAGAGAAGGCCCTGTGCCGTGTGCATGACAATTTAGCCTCTCTCAGTTTTGGCACATGGACCAAAGCCCTCTCTGATGATCTTGTTAGGCAGGCAGAAACCCTTGGGAGAAAGCAGTCCTTCAGGTATCCAGGGCCCAAACCATCAAGGGCTTTAAAGGTAATAACCAGCACCTTGAAATGGTTCCAGAAACAAATTGGCAACTAATGCAGCTCTTTCCAAATAGGTGTAATATGCTCTGAACTAGCTGTTCCAGAAAGGCAGCTGCTGGTAACCTGGGCCAGTAAGCACGAGGATAACCAGGAATAGCCCAAACCCCTGCTACATAAGTCCACCAAAATTTGTGTGAGAACCTCTAGCCTGTAATAATCCTTGGAGGGAGGGTTGGATGCATTAAGGGGATGTTTTAGCATGCTGTATGGAGTGCTCTGATTCTAAATGCAAGCAAATGTGAGACTTATTTCCTCATTCGTATATGGCTTGTTTATTGATTTTAAAAAAATACTCTGCTTTTTGCTTCCTTATGGAGTTGCCCAAAGCAGCAAAACAAAGAAACACAATAAAACAATATCAAATAGAACAGAGCTGCGTCAACAACTTTCTGTCATTTCAAAGGCAGCAATTTTCTTTTAAAGCAGAATCCAAGGAGAGAAATAACCAAGTGGAAGTGTAAAGGTAAAGTTGTGCCATCGAGTCGGTGTTGACTCCTGGTGACCACAGAGCCCTGTGGCTGTCTTTGGTAGAATACAGGTGGGGTTTACCATTGACATCTCCCGTGCAGTGTGAGATGATGCCTTTCAGCATCTTCCTATATCACTGCTGCCCGATATAGGTGTTTCTCTTAGTCTAGGGAACATACCAGCTGGGATTCGAACCAGCAACTTCTTGCTCCCTGGGCAAGTTACTTCCCCGCTGCACCTAGCATAACAGAAACTGTAATCGAGTCCATCCACCTTACTGCTGGTCGTCCTCTTCTTATCTTCCCTTCAACTTTTCCCAGCATTATGGACTTCTGAAGGGAGCTGGGTTTTCACATAATGTGTCTGAAGTATGATAGTCTGAGCCTGGTCATTTGTGCCTCAAGTGAAAATTCTGGATTGATTTGTTCTATCATCCATTGGTTTGTTTTCCTGGCTGTCCATGGTCTCCCCTCAAAAGTCTTCTCCAGCACCAAAGTTCAAAAGCGTCAATACTTTTTCTATCTTGCTTCTTCAAAGTCTAGCATTTGCATCCATAGAGTGTCATGGGAAAAACCATTGTCCAAATGATTCTGATCTTTGGGAGAAGATCATTCCCAGCTCTGCCCACCTTTTGAAACCAAAGGCCAGCCTTTGAATTGGCTGCTACCTCATGAATATTTAAATGAGCCCAATGAAACATGTGGCATTTCAGTATGGTGCTCCCGACGCCCACTCTGTGCAAATATTGCAGCAAGCAGGCTGCAAGCAGGGAACATGGCAGCACAGACTGAGAGGCAGAGTCAGTGAAGCAGGCAGCTGCTGACTTGGGCAAATTTTGGGGTGGGCACTGCCCACTCTGCCCTAAGTGAGGAGCCTCCCCTGGCAGCTGTACTGTAGCCCTCAAAGTTGCCGCTGGGCTTTTACTCCTTGGAGCTGCCAGGGAGCATTCAGAGGACCTCACAGCCTCGATTGTCATCCCCAACTCTCTTCACCACTGTTGTGAGATGTTCTGGAGAACAAGCCATAATCCCCCAGTGTGAGCTTAACCATTCCCTTGTAGCATCGCATGTCTGGCTTAATTGCATGTACAAAACATTGACTCTCGTGAGGGAAGGGGTGTTTTGTAGCAAATGCACAGATGAGGGAACCTCTCCAGGAAGGGCTGATTATTCTTGCTTTCTAGCCACAGGGAATGCTCCTTGAGACGCAGCTTTGGCGGTTCAAAATCGTACACGTTAATATGGAGGACAGACATATGCTTCAGGATTTTGTTGTGAAGGGCAGGGAAGAGGGTGGGTTGGGGGGGGGGATGAATGTATTCCTAACAGTCTGTGGCAATTTTGAGGCACTTCAGAAAGGCACAGTGAAACACACCCATTTCATTATCACAGTAAAGAGACCAAATATGCAGCACAGTGGGTTACTGAAAGGATTAATACAGTGTAATTATTAATTCTGCTCTCTATCAGAGAGTGTCACGGCACTTTATAAGGCATTAACTAATCAGGCAACACAGCGCTTCTCCTATGGGTTGAGCTGAGTTAAAGCCATGAATGCTGATGGGTAAACTGAGGCCCAATAAATGGTAAGAAATGACAGTGATGGGTTTAGTCAACTAGCAATTATGAACAATCCTTTTCTTAAACTTTCTTTTCTGCGTGCTACTTTACTACAAGTTCTTCCAGCTCCCAGAAGCCTTCCTGGTTGCAACTGGATCTCCAGGCTTAGGAACAAAGGGACATAGGAAGCTGCCATATACTGAGTCAGACCATTGGTCTATCTAGCCCAGTATTGTCTTCACAGACTGGCAGTGGCTTCTCCAAGGTTGCAGGCAGGAATCTCTCTCAGCCAAATCCTTGTGTGTAAATCTTTGTAGATATATGATGTACAAACAACCACTTTGTATATAATTGTGCTTTGGCAATGTACTGTTTGGGTAGTTTGTTGGTTCAGTTAAAAAATCTTGTCATATATTTTAAAAAAAAAAAATCTTGTCCTATCTTTGGAGAAGCTAGGGAGCGAACTTGGAACCTTCTGCTCTCCCCAGAGTGGCTCCATCCCCTGAAGGGAATATCTTACGGTGCTCACACATGTAGTCTCCCATTCAAGTGCAACCAGGGCAGACCCTGCTTAGCTAAGGGGACAAGTCGTGCTTGCTACCACAAGACTAACTCTCCTCTCTCAGTTTGGAGATTGCACATTTGATATGCTCAGTGAGCTCCCAGTCTGTTACACATGGGGAAAAGTCACTTAGTTGGCAGTGGACTGGTTGTCCCTAGATTTGGCTGCATGCCCCATAACTTGGAAAAGGGATTAGATCCACACTCCCTCTTTCTATGAGGGGGCCTTGGCTAAGCAGACTCCAGAACTAGCTGCTGCAAGTGTCTCGTATTCAAGATCATTTCAGACTTGGAATGAAACCTAAACTCCCCTCTTCCTCTCGCCAGAGAGATAATACCTGTTGTTAATGAAGCACTCAGGCCAGGAAGCGAAGGCAGATAAGACAGAACTATTGAGAAGCCCTTCGCAGCACAGGATGCTCTGGACACACCTGCACACTCCAATTGTCCTCACAATCAGCCTTGAATACAATGGGCAATTCACACACCTTCCTACTCAGGAAGGACAATCAGACACAATGCATTCCCAAGAAGCCTGTATAGGCTAACCTATTCAGTGAAGTATGACAAAAGAAAAGTGCCTTCAAGGCACGTTTTGGGATATAAGTATCCCTAGCTCCATGACCCAGTGTCTCCATGACCCACCTGGGACTCCCACTGCAAAACATCTTAGAGTTCTCTTGTGCCTCTCACTCTGGACCCCATCAGACTGCAACAAGGAACTCCAGCAGACCACCTTGGTGTCCCCCTCTTCAGGACAAGCGATCTAGCCTCTTGCCCGGCTTCTTGTTGGCTGAACCTATCCCTTTTTCTTATTTCTGAAACCTTGCCCCTCTATCTTAAAGTACCTCTCCTAGCCCACCTGGGAATTTACACATAATTTGGAACTTTAAGCTAAATGTGCCTTACAATAGTCTGTTTCTTAGCATTTTTGTAGTGTCTTTAAACTAGGCCCACACAGTAACTTAGTCTGATTTTACTTGTAATAAACTCCTTTTTGATTTAATTAAAACCTCCCTCTCAAGCTGATTTTCTTGAGTTGATACGCTTTCACAAATTAAGGCTGATTGGAACTCTCTCCCCTTTTGAACTAAATTATTCCCCACGTTTGCCCAAACTGGGGTTGCCGACCAAACACCCTCGAGGCAGTTTCATCAACATACATGCAGGGAGCTTTCCACATGGGGAGGTGCTTTATATGAATATCAACATGACAAATATTTATATACCGCTTTTCAACAAAAGTTCCCAAAGTGGTTTAGATGATAGATAGATAGATAGATAGATAGATAGATAGATAGATAGATAGATAGATAGATAGATAGATAGATGCTCCCTGTCCCCAAAGGGCTCACAATTTAAAAAGGAAATGGAAGACAGCCACCAGCAACTGCCACTGAAGGGATGCTGTTGGGGATGGATAGGACCAGTTGCTCTGCCTCTGCTAAATAAAGACAATCACCACCTTTAAAAAGTACCTTTTTGCTCTGTTAGCAGGGGGAAGCATTTCCTCCTCCCCCTCCCTATTATTGCATCCAATTTCTTTGCTCTACAACCATTGGGTTGATTGGGTATATCACAGCACAATGATTTCAGATAGGAGTTTCTCCCAACCCTACCTGGACATGCTGCCAGGGAGCAGAGGTACACCCAGGTAATTTTGGAGCCTGGACCTAAAGGTCTTTGGAGGGGCCCCCTCTAGGGGCTGTGGCAGCCCTGGACTTCGGCCCCAAAGTCCAGGGGTAAGAGCACTGCTGCCAGGGAGTGAACCTGGGGCCTATACAGATACTTTACCACTGAGCTACCCCATCCAATATTTCGCAGGGCTCATATATCATCACCTATCCATATGTAAACCAAGGCAGACTTTGCTTAGCAAAGGAAATTATTCATCCTCACTACCACAAGACTAGTAGTTGCTTCTTCCTGATCACCTGATTCTAGCTAAGAAGGGATCTGCCCAAGGGTTTCTGCCTGATTGTCTGAAGGACTCTGCAGTTCTGTCCTCTGACCAGCCATCCTGGTGCTGCAGTGAGAAGAGCATCCTAGAACTCATTCCATCCCTGTGGCACCATATAACTAGGCCAATGAATTCCAGCTCCAAATCATTAGCTTCAACCTTTAGTCAAGAATGTGATGCAGTGAACAAGCAGCGAATAGGGCAGGCATTTCCCTTTTCCCCTTCCCACCCAGGATTCCCATCAATCACCCTGCTGATTTCCCCTGGGGCATCATCATGAAGTTCAAAAGTGCTGAGTCAGCACTGACGAACAACCTTGTGGGGAGGGAGGAGGTAGTAATCAGCCCTCCGGGCTCCTGCTGCAGGAGCTCTCTTACACTACAGAGTCCTTTGCTGGCTTTTAAACCATCCCTGATGAGCTGAAGGTAGCAGCTGTATCCCTTAGGGAGCCACAGTAATGTATCAACTGCGTGTTCATTCCCCTTGGTGCCAATAATCCTCTAACACCATGCATAATGAATTCCAATAAGGACAGCAGAGCACTAGAAACCAGGTTATGTTGTGATTTTTTATAAACAAGAAGGAGATCTAAAGGGCTAAAGGCAGGAGTCCAAGTTCAAAGAGTTGTGTATCCCAGGGACTGCTTCCAATCCACATTGGACAAATGGCTTGCATTTAAGTCTCTGTGGAGGGTACCCTGCAGCCCTGGAAGAAAGCGAATAACCCAGTTAAACAACAACAACAACAACTTTATTAATAATAATGATAATAATAATAATAATAATTATTATTATTATTATTATCCTAGACCTTTAGGAACATAGGAACATAAGAAACTGCCATATACTGAGTCAGACCATTGATCTATCTAGCTCAGTATCGTCTTCACAGACTGGCAGCAGCTTCTCCAAGGTTGCAGGCAGGAATCTCTCTCAGCCCTATCTTGGAGAAACCAGGGAGGTAACTTGAAACCTTCTGCTCTTCCCAGAGCAGCTTCATCCCTGAGGGAAATATCTTGCAGTGCTCACACATCAAGTCTCCCATTCAGATGCAACCAGGGCAGACCCTGCTTAGCTATGGGGACAAGTCATGCTTACTACCACAAGACCAGCTCTCCTCCTAATAATTAAAGTAACAAATCCAGTCAATAACTTCTGGTAGACTGTGTGTAAATAGCATCATCATCATCATCATCATCAACAACAACAACAACAACTTTATTTGTTAGCCGCCCAATAACAAATTGTTCTCTGGGTAACTCACAGCATGATGCGGTCAGAAGTATGCAATATGACAGAGGTGGGCAAACTTGGCCTCCAGCTGTTGTTGAACTACAACTCCCATCATCCCCACCCACAAGCTTAAGAAGCCACATTCTACTCCAGTGGTTCCCAACCAGGGTTCCTCCAGATGTTGCTGAACTACAGCTTCCATCACCCCCAGCTATAATACATTGTAGCTGGGAATTATGGGAGTTGTAGTTCAGCAACATCTGGAGGAAACTTGGTTGGGAACCACTGTTCCATTCTGTGACACAGGAACATAAGAAGCAACCATATACTGAGGCCATTCACACAATTAAAAAAAATTGTGTTCTACCCAGGTTTGGGAGCTGTGTGTGCTCCCAATTTTCAATTGTGTAGACACAAGGTAGGAGGAAAACCTGGGTAGAAGTGACTGTGTGGAAGCAAGGTAGGAAGAAAAGCTACCCTGGTTTTCTTCCTATGTTGCTTCTACACAAATGGGTTATTCTCATGATCGGGGGAAATCGGGCTAGGAAAGCCTAGTCCGATTTTTCCCGATCGTAAGAACCACCGGGCTCGGCTGCGAGCCCGGTTTTTCACAAGCGGGTCACCTTCTGAAGTGCCTTGCCCTAAAACCAGGTTTGTGGAGCGAGTGAGCACTCTGCACACCTGTTTGCACCCTTAGCCCTCTTTCCACTGATCGTCAGAATAGCTCCAGTGAGTGAGTCCCAAGCAGCTTTATACAGATAGATGTAAAAAACTAGATATTTTTAGGTCTTGTGTATTTATATATTGATGTAATCTTTCCAATGTATTGTCTTTTTTTATATGTGCATAGAAATGCATTAATTGGAAAATAAATAAACAAAATCTCACAAGTGACCTGCTCATAATCTGGAGAGACAACATGAGAACTGAACATACCCAAAGCGAAATAACTGATATATTGCTACTATTTCCACCATGTGTTCAGTTGAAACAGGGCCAAACCAGGAAGTGTCAGAAATCTCTCTTGAATGCCTGTTTCCCTGGCAAAATAGGCAGCCCAAAGAAGTTCATCAGACACACTCTAGTAAAACTCTGAACAACTGTTTGGCGAGTCCCGTGGGGTGGGGGAACTAGGGGGATTTGGCAGTACACTTAGATGAAGGGTGGGGAGGGAACCTTGCACCTTCTTTCAAACCCCTTGGGGCTGGGAGGAAAAACAGAAACGAAAATCCTACCAGAACATATTTTCTTGTGGTGTACACATATCAGGTGGTATATAAATATCATACATCCATTCATACATACATACATACATACTGTACATACATTTCTGGGCTCAGTCTCATAAGCACGCAGGGGCATCTGTAAAATGCAAACCAAGGAAGGATCTGTTTAATCCAGGCTCTTGGGAAATGGTGCCTTGCTTGGTTTCATGCTCAGAGTGTAGTTTGATGCTATTCTTCATGGTTCATCCAAGCAAGCCTTGCTTGGGACCGCAGGGTCCTGTGCTGCCTCATTACCAAACTGTGATGAAGGATGAAAAAACACATACCAAAAGAAGAAGGAGCAAAATTGTACAAGCTGTATCCTATTGTATGATTTTTTCTTAAAATGGAGGAAAGCGAATAAGACCCATAGCCTTCCACACAGAACAGAGGTCTGTGCTGAGGAAGGAGAAGACTGACAAGCTGTGTTCTCCTTTAAACATATGGCTCCGTAAGTTCAAGAAAAGTTGGAAATTGAATTATCTGGCCCGGTTTAGGGATGACCTTGAACAGCCCTCTTGTTTTCCACCTTTGTGGTTGCTTCCATCCCACTTTAGCATTCAGATAATGTGCATAGCTTCTACACACATGGTTAGGGTAGATTGCATGGTGATGGTTCATCCTGGTAACATGCCATGTATTGTCAGCATGATGCACAGCGATGCAGCCTAAGCAAACTACGTGGGTGGAAGATATACACATTTCAAATTACTCAGAGTGAAGTGGGTGCAACCGTTGAGGTGATGGCAAATCTTTCATACAAGGTGATTTCTAAAGCAGATCTCAAATGTGTCCAATCTGGCGGTCTCTTCAACCCTTTCAGACCCAGGACCTGAATCTGAAACAGAGGATCCAAATTTAGCGTTTATTGTTCATGATGGTTATGTCCCTCTTTCTCTGATCTGTCTTTGTTTTTCTTCTCTATATTTTTTTCAGGGTGCATTCATATTGCAGACATACTAGTTTAGTAATCACTTTTTCCTTGGAAACCTTGGGAGTTGTGGTTACGTCTGTGTGTGTCACCAGCATCTTAGGTAGGGGATAGGAGAAGCTATCCAACCAGTACAGAAACAGCATACATTTGTAGCATAGTCCTACTCACACCCTCTCACATTCAAACTCTTCTTCCATCTCTCTACTCACACTTCACATTGCATCTCATTCCCCGTCACCCATTTTTCTTGTGTATTGCTTTCCTTGCAGTGGTTGATGGTGGTTGTTTTCAACGATAAGAAGAGCTCAGTTCCATGTAGGCGGGACCCTGTGGACTCTGCAGTAGAAAACCCCAGAATTATGTTCCCTGAAAATCCAAATTCTGAAATGCAGCTTTCTCTAACCTGTATAAACAATGTAAATTAAGATCTTTTTTTTGGTACTGTTAGCATGCATTTATTCTAGCTTTGTGAATTGTGAGGAAGGAAAAGACATTTTAGAGAACCCTGAAAACTCCAGGTATTCTATTCAGTCCTATCCTTGGCCATAGGTAGAGACTTAAATTTCACCCCTCTTATGGTCTGCTTTGGTCCTGCTTTGCCCCTCATCCCCAGTTACAGCTCTGTACAACCTGGTTCATTATAAACAAATGAAACTATGGAGGAGAATCGCCCCATAAAAGCATCATAGATTTTGTTCCTTTGCGAGATATCTGGAATTCAAGGCTGTCTTTATTTCTGCAGAACCTTTGCCATGTTACTGACAAGCCTGGGAGAGTGAAGGTTTTACAAGCGAATTTAATTTTTTTAAAAAAAAAATCTTGGCTCAGTAATTCCTTGTTAACATGATAAGATTAAACCTGTGTCCCAGTCAAAGAGTGGTGCTTTGACTGTATCATTCCCTTCAAGTATTCGCAGTTGTAAGGTTTTTCCTTTTTTTCTTTAAGATGTTGTAATCTAAAGATAAGTGTAACGGTCTGTAAGCTTCCCATTCTCCTCAATCTGATTACTGTGGCAGCCAAAGGACAGGAGCTAATTAAAATGCCAATCAAGGAGAGATGGGATTCCTTGGGTTTTTTTGATACAAACATTGGTGCTCTCTTCCATTTGATTCCTATAGAGCACAATCCACAATCCTTTCCTTGCTTATAAAACTCAATTCAGAATTTCAAGAGATGCAATTATGAGAATATATAAAATTTGTTAATAGCTTAACAAATGCTACAGCATGAGAATCATTCATGGGACATAAAGGTTTGTTTATCCTCAGTGACAGGACAGACATTCAGGGGTCCAGCTCAGTATTATGGAGAGGAATAGAGGCAAAGTCAATCGGATATCTAATGTATCATTCTGCAAAGTGGCCTTTTTAAATATATATCTGCCGTGATCACCTCCTAAATATAAATGGAATGAGTTAGCTTCCCAACATGCTCTACTTTGCATTCTGAGGTTGAATGTTCTTCAAATATTTTCTGAATGCTTGAAGATTTGCAAAATATTACATATCTATATGTTACATATCCTGGATAATATCAGAGCTCTCCATTATCTGTTGGCCTTTCGTAAGGCATGTGAGACTGAAATGTTCCGCCAGATGTTTGGTTGCTGAGATATCTGGTCGTAGAGTGATCTTGTAATCCATGGTTATTATATCATGTGGAATGAGTATTGTATGGGGCTGTGGTTTATGAGGCTATGTAAGATATATTTTTATGAAATTGTGTTGTTGTGTATGTTTGCTTGTAAGCCGCCCTGAGTCCTATGGGAGTCGGGTGACATATACATATAAATAAATAAATATCTGTATTTCACAATCTAGATTTTATTTTACTATCCAGTGTTTCACCATTTATATTTGATTAATATGGTTTGATTAATATGGTATTATCTAACAGATGACATGCAATGGTATTAGTATGTGGTAGTACTATGGTTGACGTATGTTGGCATTTAGTATCTTATGACATTTGATAAATAGCTATAAGGTTCCACCTCCTCCTGTGTCGAGGGTTCCAGACAGCCTCAGAATTATGGCCACTAGGGGAGTGCTATTCCACCATCTGGCAATCTGCTGCTCCTTCTCCTGGCAGCTCTCCTCCTGGACTGGTCCCTCATCACTGGCTGGCTCTGGTGTATATAACCCTTGGCAGGTGGGGCAAGTCTTGTGAGAACTCAGGCCGAGATCTCGCGTGAGTTGCCCTCGATTCTGCGATGACTTGCCATCTTCAAGTAACGGTTTGCTGCTATCCTGTGGGGGTCAGGCAGATGCTCCCTGGCTGGGGAAAGCAGCCACCATGAGGGCTGCATGGCTGGAAAGGACTGACACCAACCACACTGGGAGGGTAGGTTCCCAAGTGCTGGCCCAGTCTCTTGTGGCAGCCTGCAGCCTGTTGGGAGATCCCCAACAATTGCATATAATACTACACTTGATCTTTGCCAAAAGGCCGAGAAGCAATAAAATGGTATGTAGTATTTGATGGATGACCATTCATGATGTTTCATATGTGATGCTTGTCATATCAATCAAGGAATGCCAATGTGCTGCAAAATCTAACTTCAAAATGCGAATTAAAACTATGAATTCAAAACTTAATATGTAAAATCTGAACGGTAGAATTGGTACATCGATCAACATTTGAATATTTGTGAACATACATTTCAGCTCTAACCTAAAAATTGAAGGGGCCCAGGTTAATATCTGCAGTGTGGACATAGAGGCAGGCAACCTCCTTATCTTCAACAGTCATTTCTCAAAGCAAATTGCCTGAATTTGGTTCACTGTAGTGTATTTTTTTTAATTTCTTGCCTTTTGGGATAACAATCTCCAAATGAACATAAACTTGTGCTAAGGTGTCATAATACAAAATATGTATTGACCTGAAACCTGTATTGTTATGTATGTCGATAAGTATGGCATATGTATGTCATAAGTATGTCAATATGTAAATATGTATTGACCTGAAACTAGACAAAATTTGTATTGTATGCTGCTTAGCACAGTCGTATTTTGACTTTCTGGTGGGGTTTTTTTTTGGGGGGGGGGGTTAAAGGCAACTGGATCAGTCCTCCATGGATTGGGACCATGGCATGGGAGAATGAGGTGTTAAGTCTTTGCCTCCCTGCTACATTTCTGATCTGATTCCCTGCCTCATGGCAGCTTTTTGCCTCAGCTCACATTGATGCCAGGATTTAATTCCTGCGAAAGAAGTATCAATGCCTACAATGATACATGGACAAAGTGGGGAATGACAGGAGCTACTTCAGTCTAGCCACTTGCTTATTTGTGATGGTTGAAGAGGAGATTTCTTAGAAACACTGTTCAGGCTGTATTTACATTTACAACCTGGACAATGTTCCTGTGTAAGTTCCCCTTCAGACATCACAAAGAAGCATTGCAAGCCAGTTGTGGAAGAGACTGTGCTAGGAGTTATTGGAGCTTGTTTCTGAAGATGGAAATTGGCCAGTGGTTCACGGGTGTGCTGCAGTTTGCCTTCTGGCCACCCCTGTTTTAAATGGCCTATAGGAGGCACCAAGTGGTTTTCTTCATCCCAGAAAATGATCTGGTTTTCTTCATCCCAGTTGTACTCATTCTGAATGCATATCTACACAACACAGTCATAGTGGATTCAGGTGAGTGTGTACAGTATTCCTTTATAGATTTCAGCAGGCAAAATCAGCCTGACTTTTGCCATTGATATTTCTGTTTCATGAAATCAGAAGAAACTTAAAGCTCATGTGCCAGTCTGATTTTGTAATGAAATTGATTAGTAATGTGAAATTTGTATAAACTGGCAAATATATTGTTTACATGCTTGGGGCATGCTTGGTTTTCACCGAATCCAGATTGCAACTCTGGCTTCTGTATAAATCATACTCTTGTATATGGTAAATTTCAATTGTAAGTGTATGGCTATATAATGAAGGTTACAATGACAACTGTGTGGAAGATTAAATTCTGGTTATCAGCTTGTGGCAGAGATTTGTGGAAGTATATGGTCTAAATAAGAGGTCATAGCTCAGTGTCAAAACAAATGTTTTGCATTCGTATTGACATGCTCTGCCCATCCAAGACCTTGTGGTAGCAACATGCAGAAACCCCTTTTCCAACATTGCAACACACTCCTGGGTCCCTGAAGTCCTGGTCAGGACCTGCCTTATGGGACCACCCATTGGCCAATCCTTGCCATTGGAAGTATGAAGAACTTCCAGGCTGAGGCAGGCCTTGCCTCAGTATCAAGGTTCTCTGCTAGTCTATTCAATGTGATCCTTGGTGTGTTCTTCACTCCTGGCTTCTATTCTGATTATCTGGCTCTTGCCTACACCCCTGCTTGACCCTTGGCATGTTCCTGGTTCTGTCTGATTCTCTGGCTCCTATTACTCAGTTTGACATTTGGTGTGTTCCTGGCTTCCGTTTGACCTTCTGGCTCCCAACTACTGCTTGGTTTGACCTTTGGCATGTTCCTGACTCCCAGCTTCTATCTGACTCTCTGGTTCCTGACTGCTATTTGGCTTTATCTTCAACACAATCCTAGCTGGCTTGACTCTCTTGCTTTGACTGACTATTCAGGAGATCATCTGGCATCTCTCTGGCTCTCCCAGTCTTGGCTCAGGACTTGAACCCACTAGTGACTACTGCCCACAGCTTACCTCCTGTCACATTTGGTCCTATCTGATTCAATCCTCAATATATCTAGAATAGCTAAATTATTTCAGGAAGAATGGTAAAGTTGGGGGAAACTCTGCCTATGGCCTTGGAGAACCAATACTAATAATTGTGGACAATTAACCCAATGCCTTACTTGGTGTATGGGAGCTTCATGTGTACCAGTTTAACACTTGCTTTTCCCCACTCAAGAATCCTGGGAATTGTGGTTTAGTGTGGAATTCTCTTGCTGCAAATATCTCTCTCTCTCTCTCTCTCTCTCTCACACACACACACACACACACACACACACACACACTCACATGCACCCCTACAGTCCCTAAGATTCCCTGGCAGGAGGAGTGATAATTACACCCTCAGTAAAATTACCTTGCCAACCCATTTTCTCTATGGATCTAGATATGCACCATACCCTTTCTGACTATATAGGCTGCCATATACAGCTTCTTCTTTGTCTGTCCTTCCAGAATAAGCAAAAATCCTCCTTTTTGACATTCCACTCATCTAGCATCCCCCAGGTCTTGGTAATGCCAATTAGGTCATGGTTCCCTTTGCTTTTTACAATGTCTAGCTCACAAGGGAATCTCTATCTTCATTTTGCCTCTCACAGGGCAAAAGGACACTTGGAAAACTAATTAACTCTGTGCTCTGTGAAATGCAACCATTTCTTGAGTTGAATCTCAGCATTTATAAGACATCACACAGGAACTCCCAATGACGGCCTAGAGCAGGGAGTTCACACACATTTGAATGTGGCTGATGGGAGATTTATCAGAGTAACAAGTCATCTGATCTGATCCCTTGAGTTATGAAATGACCACAACAAGTCAAAAACAGTATGTGGGGGAAAGTACAGAGCACCTCCTGTCTATATCCTGAGGAATTATTATTTCTTAGCCTCATCAGAAGGACTTCATCACAGAGCTTCATCTAATGTTGTGGAATAAGATAGCTGCCACTACATCCTGGTGCATGTCTGTGCACTCTCCTGTTTTGTGGTTGTCTGTGTGGCAGAGAGTAGGAGATAGGGAGCTTGATCATTTCCTAAGCCCCAACTGGGTGGGATGAGCATGCCCTCAGTGGCCCACCTGTTGCTGCCACCGCCACAAAGCCCCTCCCCCAGCCAAGAGCTGCCACCACCACCATGACCACCATGGGGCCCAGCCATGCCAAACTGTGACTTTTCTGTAATTTTAGCTGCCATGTGCAGGGGTGGGGGTTTGCTGAGCATCTCAAAAACTGTGAGATGCACCTGCACAATTCGAATAAATCACCGCAAGCCTGTGAAGTCAGCTTGCAATGACCGTGAGGTCAGATTTGGGCAGAAGAGCTGGTCTTGTGGTAGCAAGCATGAATTGCCCCCTTTGCTAAGCAGGTTCCACCCTGGTTTGCATATGAATGGGAGACTACATGTAAGCACTGTAAGATATTGGGGCCACTTTGGTAAGAGCAATTGAATGCTTGCATGCAGAAGGTCCCAAGTTCCCTCCCTGGCATCTCCAAGGGAGACTCCTGCCTGCAACCTTGATGATGCCACCAATGGTGCTCTTTGGAATGGACTTCCAGGCAGAGGTCCAGTCCCATGCAGGCCTGGGGGGCCCTCCAAATTCTGGTCGGGGGTGGGGGTTCCAAATGCTGAGTGCCCAAAATGTGGTATCTTTCTGCAAGTCAGTGAGAAGTACTGTATCTTATTCAGAATCTCTTCTAAAAAGAGAAATAAAAGGAGTTTCCCACATTCCCTGAGCATGTTCCAGTGTAAAAAATAGTGCACTAAAGCGTATCTAGCAGCGGCAGCAGGGGCCCCTCACATAAGGCCTTTTGGTCCAGGGTCCAAAATTACCTAGGTGCACCTCTGGATGCCACCAGTCTGTGTAGATAATACTGAGCTAGATGGACAATTGGTCTGACTTGGTAGAAGGCAGCTTCCTATGTTCCTGTCTCTCCACCCAGCCACTTAATGACATTCTGTAGACCATGAGTTCTCAACCTTGGGTCCCCAGTTCTTGTTGGACTTCAACTCCCATAATCCCCAACCAAAGGTCATTGGGGCTGGGGATTATGGGAGCTGAAGTCCAATAACATCTGGGAACCCAAGGTTGAGAATCCCTGCTATAGACATGCTGTATCTGTATGTACACAGCTATAGCTGGGCTGCATAAATTCCTTGTACCAACGCAAGAAGCAGAAAATTTGGCTGCACCAGTAAAAGGCTACATAGTCAGCATCCTATCCAGCTCAGTCATTCCTTGGCATCAGATATGATTGGGGCAGCAGCCCTTCTTTCTTCTCATAGCTGTGCATCAATATCCTAAGAATTGTACATACTCAAAAATGATTTCGTGAGTTCAATGGGACTCACTTCCTGATAAGTGTGCTTAAGATTGCAGCTTCAAACGCCTTCCTCATTATCAACATTGTGAGTATTCTCTGAGGTCTCCCATACAAGTACTGACCCAAAATCAGCCTTATTTATCTTGCAAAGTGTAGCAAGAACAGAACCTTGAGTGGGTGGGAGGCTAATCTTTCTTGCCATGTTGCCATAAAACAAACAATCATCACAAACTTTTCTTTCACCCTGAAAAGTCTATGTTGCTTTTTTTAATGGTTCTGTTGCTCCCAGGGCCTGCCTGCCTGCCTCTCTGAGTCGGCACTGTCCCTTAACATGCTGTCTAATAGCTTATCACATATTGCAAGACAAGATTTTTGGCAGCCATCCATGCACCAAGGGAGATCTTACTTGCACCCCGTTATCTACACTTTCCGGTGGTGCCGCAAGGATCTGGCTCAGTTTCAGATGCTCTTTAAGTTGGGAGCATTATCAAGAGGGACAATGTTTCTGAAAATGTTGCTTTGTTCTAGAAATCCCAAAGGTTTCTGTGCTCCTTTTTTTGAACATTTCCAGTGCGATGCGGCGGCAGCTCTTCCTAGCCGGCAAATGCATTTCATGGAGACTTCTGTGGGTTGCTTTCCTCTGTTCCACATTTTGTGAGCCTGTATGGTATCAATGATCAAATGCAGATGTGTCTCACACTGCTCAGGGACTGTCACACCCAACAGGAAAATAAATTCCATATAACAATAGTAGGATAGAAAGAATGCTCCCAGACTTCAAGTTTAAACAGCACTTGTATGAACATAGCTATATATTGTGGTTTCACTATTCATTGCCCATACATTGGCCTAGTTCATACATAACATGAAACCCGAGTTAAACGTGGCAGAGGTTGGAACTCCAGTATGTCTGAACGTGTGAAACCACAGTTTTGCAGCAAAAATGACCTCCAGTTTGGCTTGGCAAACTCCAGTTTGAACCTTTGGTTTGCACAAAGGTTTGCACCTGAGGCCTGAGGTTTGGCTGCCGAGGCATTACATCCGACTCCAGATGCTGCCATAACCATGGTTTTGTGCCGATTTCCAAATGGCAGTCATAGAGGTGGCAGCGCAAAACCATCCAGGCTCTCAGCTGCTCTATGCCAGTGGCACATTTCACTGGCCGCCTCTTGGAGAACCAGCCCATCCCCTCCTGTCTCCTATGTTGCTATGCAGTTGCCCAGCAATGAAGATACTGCAATGCCCCATTGCAGCCTTGCCACCCTCTCAATGGGCATTCCCTTTTCCAACTCTGTCCAGTGCTCCCTTTACCAGGCAAGCAGGAAGGAAAGGGGACAGGATGACAAGATCGGCACCAAGTGCTTTGTTCCCTGAGAAGCAAGCAACAGCAATGTACAAGCACTCCAGGTGGCAACATTCATTCATTCATTCATTCGATTTCTATACCACCCTTCAAAAAATGTCTCAGGGTGGATTACACAGAGAAATAATAAATAACATCAGCAGGGCATCCCACTGAGGTGCCGGGAGGGGAACATTTGGCATGGGGGAGGTGTTCCTGTGGTCAGGTTTAAAAGGCAGCCCGAAGAGGGATCCCGGAACAGCAGAGTTCTATTTTTCCACTGAAACATTGGGGAAGGGGAGCCTAGCCCTTTCTCCTTGGGGGTCTTTGGCTCCTAGGCTTACTCATAAGAAGAGTGAGAAGAAGGTGGGGGCGCTCTGAGGTACTCTTGTTGCATTCCTGGACCAGGCCCTTGAATTCTGACTGGGTTTAAAGTTCCATCTCAGTGTCTCCCCCATCTGCTCTGCGAATGTGGCCAGGCTATGGCACATGGAACATATAGCTCTCCTTTGGGTGCTTACAAGACTTCATGGGGTATGTGGGTGGGGCAGCTTCTCATGAGCCACCTGCAGAAATGGAGCCTAATCCATATGCCTTGTTCCATATGTCCATACATGGACCTTAATATTTTTTTTTTGTCAGGCCCTGCTCTTATTGCCCCTGCCAATGAGGAGAGATGAGATGGCTACTAGGGAGAGGGCCTTTTTGGTGGTGGCAGCCCATTTAGAATAGTTAGGCTTTCCTGGCACCATCACTATGTTCTATGTTCTATGCTCACCAGGTGAAGACCACCACTTCACCCAAACTTTTAAACAATAATTTTAAAATGTTTTTGTATTTTATTGCAGCTTTTTTTGTTTTAACGTGCTTTTAATTGTATGTATTATTCCATTGTGTTGTTGTTTGTGAGCTGCCCAGATAGCAATCGTTAAAGTTGTTGTTGATGTTGTTATCCCATGCAGTTACCCTACTGACTCTTTTCTCATAGCCCTGAGGAGCTGTTATCCATTACAGAAGTAAGGAACAGCATCGGAGAGAGAACCCATGTGACACAGAGATGCTCTGTGTGTGTCAGAAAGGCAATTTGGCTACTTTATAGAGTTGTTTAACAGCAACGGCTTTCCAGAAGACAAGTTGATGGGCGATAGATTCAAAAAGATGAAAGAAAGAACCTCTTCATACTACGCAAAATTAATTTACGAATTCACTGCCACAAGATGCAGTAACAGCCACTGGTCTAATAGCTTACATTACCATTTTTGATCTAAGGCAGTAGAGATAGGGTTCCCGGGAAATCTTCCATTCACAAACCAAACGGACCCAGATATGCTTTGCTTCAGCAAGGTGCCTGCATCTTTACCTTCAGGCCATACCCTGAGACCAAATGGGATTAAACAAATCCATGGAGGATTATCAAAGGCTATGATGGCTATTTGAAACTTCCAGGTTCAGAAGCAGTATGCAGCTCTATACTAGCTGCCCAGGGACAATAGTGGGAGAAGGATAGTGTCTGAGCTCTGTCATGGGCTCCCTGGAGGCATCTGGTTGACCACGATGGGAAAACAAGACGCTGGATGGTATGGACTTTTGTTCTGTGTCACTTGTGTATTGACTGAGTGAGGCTATTCACACGTGTCTGCAAAACCGGGCTAAGGGGGCCCAGCCCAGTTTTGCACACACATGTGAACTGCTGGGGTTGTGCCTGATCCTGGCAGCACCATGGCGGCAAACCTGTCTATAAAGCCTCCCTTCTAAATGGGCTTCGGAGAGTGAGCGCTTTCCTAACCCTGTTTGAGCGATCATGTGTCAGCCATGGCTAGCAGACTTGGGGAGGGAAGGGGGATCCCCACAATGCACTGCGCACTCGTGCGATGCTCTCATGTGATGCATTATTGGCGCTTCGGGGGAGGGTGGGGCAATACGGGGCGGGGCATTCCAACACCACAGCCCTCGGAGCCGCTTGGGAGGGATGGAGCTGAAGGGCCCTTAGAAGCTGGGGGCCCGTGTTCTTTGAACCCTTTCCCTCAATTAGAGCTATGCCCCTGGAGCCACTGGCAGGAGCTGGTGCTTGTCTGGGCAGGTGATCTGCCCACCCAGGGATGGCTGCTTGCTCATGTGCTGAGAGGTAAGTGCTTTCGGACTCCCTCCCTGCAAAGTGGGTAGCCCTTTCTCATTGCACATGAGAAAGGGCTCAGTGATTGCTAATGTATATCCTAATTTGATGCAAGTCCTCAATTCTGTGTGTCATGTGAACCCTTAGTATGCTAGAAACAAGCTGAGTTTTAATATATAAATTCTGTAGGTTCTGTATGGAAACAATATATTTTTTCAAATGAGTTATTTTAAGAAACCAAAATATAATTGTAGGTTATAATTTGCAATTCTTATTACCTGAAGTATTTGTAGTGCATACAGAAGGTATATTAAAAACTGGGTTAGCGCTCCCCCCTCCCAGCTTTATGAGTTTGTTTTCACAGACGGGAGTTGTCAAAATTATAATCCCCATTTTGTTTAATATTTATTTTGTCTTGGAGTCTGGCGCGTTAGTGATGCTATGCCTTTTCAAGATTTTGTTAACAAGAACTCGACTTCAGAATATACTATTTAATTTGTTGAGGTCCCCCCCCCCCGGTTTTAATAAGAATCTTGTTATTTGGGTCTTTAATGCTTACAATCTGATTTTAAAAGTATGCATTAAAATCATTGCAGGTGGCAGACTTTTTAATATGATCCACTGATTTTCTTCAGGGTTTTTTTTTTAAAAAATCCAGCCTTTTAGCCTTGTTGAACCATTATTCCTGTTTAGTGGACATTTGTAAGCTTTTAAAAATTCTTCTTGGTCTTTGTACCATACTTGTATCTCATAATTCTAAGTTGAATTTGCTTTAAAAAAATATATATAGCCATTACCCACAACATCTAAGCACTGAAACATGCTTTAGCATCTAGCAAAACCTCAGAGGCCACAGCTAGTTCATACAACCATTTAGAGAGTAAAGCTCCCCCCAACCCATTCAGCTCCAGCTCATCTGTGAGATGGGTGGCGCATTTGTCCTTGATGCTGGGTCTACCAAGAAAGCCGCTGGGAGGGAGGAAGGTTTCGAACAGGAAGAGGAAGACATTATGCATTCAAGGAAGGCAAAGGCAGAGGAGATCAAAAGAGGATGCTACATTTTACGCAGAAGATCTGTGCTTGGATCTCCCAGCATTTTTAGTTTTGCTTTAATGTAGCTCTGGTTTGACTGGAGCAATGCTGATGTTGGGGGTAGGGGGCATGTTTTCTGACCTAAAGTGCTCCCTGGAGTTATAGTTATTCCAGGGCTTTTTCAAGACTCTGAGAGGCCCGGGGGCAGAATATTCATATGAGAGACTCTCCTTTCTGCACTGGCTGACGTACTACGCAATGCTATGCACGCGGTGGAATGTCACATTCATGCAGTTGTGCAAGCGTGCTGTTGCCCAAGCGCAAAAATGGCACAGAGTTGCACAAGAGTGTGGCCATATATATATAATGGACACACTGTTGCACAACTCAATTTGCACTTTTTTTTGTTTTTGTTTTGGCTTGCACAACAGTGCAATGCTATGTTTCACCACATGCATAATGTTGTGGTTGGTGCCATCAACCACTGCATCCTGGTGTCAACGCAGTAACCCAAAATACTGAAATAACTCTTGATCCTGGGGTTATATTAACTGATTGGTCTTACTGTCTTGAGTGAAAAGGATTGATCATGTTGTATTGTACTATGTGCTGATCAAAGACTGATGATCAAATCTATTCATTCATTCATTCATTCATCTGATCATTTCAAATACTGAACTATACTTCAGATACACCATTCCTTATGTTTGTAGTAATTACTCTGTCCCCCACCCCCCACCGCCAAAAGGCCCTGGGTGAGACCCATGGGGAAAATATAATTACCTGCATTTTTCACCCAGTGGGCGAACAGCAGCTTTAAGGGGATAGTTTAGATCAGGAAAACAGAAACCAGAGGGTTAAATCCACCACCACTCCACCAATCCAATCGGGTTTGGGCCATTCTGCAGCGTCATTAAAATGAAACCCTGCCTAATGTTTCGTTTGACCTTTAAATACTTAGCTAAGCTCAGTGGAGCTGCCACCATCCCTTTTTCTTCTGCTGTCTTCAACTCAGCCTTTGTCCTTGCAGAATGTGTCCTGTACTATCAGAATGTGTACTACTTTCAGATTTTGTATATGAAGACATTTGGTCCTAAGCCTGGAATCCTAAACACAATTACAGAGTTGCCCCAGAAGTTTCCCTTAAAGTTAAAAACCACCTGTTCGGGGGGAATTGATCCATAGGGGAAACTTCTGAGGAACTTCAAAGAAAGCCAAAAGAATTTTGATGATTCAAAACCAAACATCTCAGGGGGGTTCTACATGTTTCCAGGCTAGTAATGGGTTTTGTCTAACGTATTGTTCAAAGCAAAGTTTGAATTTCAATCTCCAGCAATATATTTGAAGGAAGATAGAAGAATTTCAATAAGACCAGAAACATTTCTACGGAGGGTTCTGCATGACTTTTAGGAAGTTAGTTCAATTGTAAGGTCGTCCTCCCTGCCCTAGCCTTGTGTGATACCTGTTCAACCTAGTAATGAAACATCGGTTCTGCTCTATGAGACACAGAAGCTATTCCCATGAGCAGCAAAAATTGGGCCAAGGAAGGCTAGCCCAATTTCTTCCTACTGTGGGAAGCAACGGGAGCCACGCAGCTCCCGGCAGCAGCTTGACGGCAAGCCCACTTACAAAGCCTGCTGCTTAACCTGGGTTTGGGACACGAGAGCACCCAAAAACTGGATCAAAGGATCATGTGTTGCTGCGATGTGGCTCCGCGCTGCAGTGACTCATGCGCAGCCCCCTGACCAGGAGGCTACAACAAGCCTCCCAGTGTTGGGGGACTCCCCAGAATGCCCTGCACACTAACATGGGTCATTCTGGGGCTTCCGGGGACCAGGCAGCCCCCAATCCCCACTGGCCCAACCAGGTCCGTGATGGAGCCGGTAATCATCTGGGCAGCCGATCCGGCCACCCAGGGAGGGGTCCCTGCTCATCTACTGGGGCTGGGCTCATCTTGCGGGTCAGGCCCACTCTCCCCACAAACCCCCTTTAGACTCTACATATGGATCATGTGTAGAGCCTCGCTGAGTTGCTATCTTTTAAATGGTTTTGTATAAAGTTACATGGAAGCTATTTTCACTTCTACTGCTGACTCTCCTGGTCTGCACAGGAAACTTCCGGATGACCTTGGAGGGACAGCCCCTTCCACCTTCAAGATCGTGGTTAATTGATTTGGTGGAGTTTCAACCATGCCAGAAGGGGACAGCACAGGCGAATCCATCCATGGCAAACCTTCAGTGGTCTATAGATTTTTCACATGCTTCGGACAGATTTAGCAGTCCTGGTTAGACTTCCACTGCTCTAAAAAAAATGTGTATTATTGTCATGGCGTGGTGGCAACAAGTGCTACATTCACTAGCCGGGACCACCATAGCCCACGTGCTCCTTGAGTGCTGGCTTCTTCCCTTGCACCAGGAATTGGCATGGAGGTGGCGGCCCCATTGATGGACCACTGAAGGCCAGACAGGGCTGGGTGGAGGAAGAAGAGCAAGCCTTGCTGCAGTGAGTGCAGGATTTAGGTGAAGTTTTAGATTTCACAAGACTTGCAAGGCCTGAGGGAGGATATATAGGGGAGTGCTGGCTGATGATGCGGGCCAGTACTCCGAGGAGGGCGAGGAGTAAGCACCACCCTTGGAGCCAATTGGCAATGCCAGGAGGCTCTGGAGAAGGGGAATCACAGGTGATGCAACCTTCCCTCTGCAGCTCATGGACTCTGAGGCCCTGCCAGGGAGCAACAGGAATCCCAGGGGAAGTGAACCAGACCGGAGAGCTGGAGCCCCACAATTTGATTTATTGCTCTCAGCATACAACCTGTGGGCTTCCCAGAGGCATCTGGTAGACCACTGTGTGAAACAGGATGCTGGACTAGATAGGCCTTGGGTCTGATCCAGCAGGGATGTTCTTATGTACTAACAACGCTATTCCACCAGTGGCAAAGCAAAGCCTTCCATTTTGTCATCTAGATTTCATGTATCAATTCCATACAATGAGTGCACTTGGGATATTTTGAAAGGAGGTACAGCTGTTTCTTCTCCACAGCTTGTGGCAGCATCTCTGAACATACACTGTAGCCAACACACATTTTTCATTCAAATTGTGAGGGCCAGGAAGCATAGCTCAGAGGCAGAGTTCATTCTTTGCATCCAAAAGATTTCTGGTGCAGTCCTTTAAACAGGATCATTTAGTAGGGTTGGGGAAAACATCCTGCTCAAGGCCCCATAGCTACTGCCTCTTAGAGCAGGCAGCATTGGGTTAGATCAGGCCTGCTCAGCTTCAGCCCTCCTGCAGATGTTGGCCTGCAACTCCCATAATCCCTGGCTATTGACCACTGTGCCTGGGGATTATTTCTATTTACATTTATATACTGCCTTTCATCCAAAGACCCCAAGCCAGTTTACAAATATAACATACATCAGAAAAAAATGAAAGGTATTAAAATGTCCACTCCACTGGCCTCAGGTGTTACATATGCTGATGTTCTGGCATTTCCAACTGCTGCTCCATCTTTGGTCAATCTATGGTGACCAAAGGGGTGAAAACTGGGCAGTTTGCAGCTACTGGCTCTTTCTGATGGCAGGGATGATTAAGGCGCTGAGTCAAGGACAGTGAAAACATATTCTCCAGATGGTTCCAGGATAATTCATGCAGCCTTGTCCTTTGTCTTCCCTGGTGATGTCTTTGGCACATCCTTCTAGGTAGTAGCTCCCTCTCAGAACCGCTAAGGCTTGCTGCTGCTACAACCATTGCTGCCTGCTATGTCATTGCTGCTATGTTCGCGCTCTTGTGTTATTATTTCAGTGCACACAGGCTTTCTCTGATGTTCTTCATATGCTGTAATTTGTTTTGATTAATGGATTTTTCTAAGGTGTGGTCCCTGGTCTTCATCCTCAGAGAGCTTCGGGAGCTCAAGGGGAGGTGCTTGCTTCAGCCTGGTCTTCCCTCTATTGCAGTACCTCACAGAAACAGAAAATTATGGCAGTTGTAGTCCAAGAACAGCTGGCGGGGAGCAAAGCTGAGCAGGCATGTGGACCAGTAGTCTACATCAGTACAAGGCAGCATCATGTGTGTGTTCATATAACCTCAGGAAATGCAAGAAACATGTCGACCGACATTCCTCAAAACAGCAATCAAAAAAATATCCTGGCATTACCTGCCATTCGAGCATAAACGTCACTGCCACATTGCTTGCTGTTCTCATCATTACCTTCCCAAGATGAACTGTATTGGCTATGCACCAATACCCAGATTACCTGTTAACCCAGGCCCTGTTTTATTGAACTAAAGATTGTGCCATAAATAGATTTTGCATTTTGGATGCATTGCTGGTTATGGGGCTCTTGATAATGTTGCCTCCAATTTGCCCATGCAAATCCACAATAGCTCTGCTGAAACCTTACCAGTTTATATACGAACTGAAAGCATAATTTGTCTCTATGTCTCTAATGGGCTTCTTGGATTCCTTATTCCTTATTCGTGTTTTGTTCCATTTCATAAAAGCAGTAAGACTCCAGGCAGCTCATTACTAGGTGATTATTACTGTTCTCAGCTGGTTAAAACCATTCAGCCATTGGCTGCCTTCCTTGCACCAGTCATGTAAGAGGCCCAAGCTTTGGATTAAGACCAGTTTGAACAGTGATTTCACTTGAAATTTTGAACTTGCTCATTTTAAATGCACAATGAAACAATTTATCCAGGAGAAGTGTAGAAGCATCACCTCTTCTGAAAGGTTCCAGGGGGCTGGATATAAAACTGATCTTGCAGTTGGCTCACATATGCATGTACGTTTTCTGTTAAAGTCACTTCATGATTCACATTTGAATGTGTCAACTTCCAGCATTGTGTTGGAAGTGATGTAATACAGATTTGCCATTAACCTTTTGCCTAAAGCAGCAAACCATGAAGTGAGTGTTAGGGCTCATCCTCAGACAAAACACTTGCAGGATTTCAAAGGAACCCAAAAGGACTTCATTAAGACCTGTGAAAATTTATAGGGAGAATTTACATTTTGTCATTGTGATATCATTTTCACAGATACAAATCATCACTTGATGCTGTAGTCATCAAGCACTGAACTTGCATATGTGTTCTTATCCTGGAAGGGGTTAAATCAAGAGATTCCTGCAGTACACTTTATTGCACGCCACTAGATTACCTTAA
This sequence comes from Hemicordylus capensis, assembly GCF_027244095.1. NCBI lineage: Eukaryota > Metazoa > Chordata > Lepidosauria > Squamata > Cordylidae > Hemicordylus > Hemicordylus capensis. The sequence goes on along the minus strand of NC_069664.1, from coordinate 21,489,713 downwards.
TATTTCTGTCTGTCCAACTATGGGTTGTGCAGAGCCATGTTGTTGCAAAGTGGTTCACTATACTATTTATTTTTCTATGTAAACCACTTTGAGAATTTTGGTTGAAAAGTGTTATATAAATATTTGTAGTCAGGGTCATACACTAGAACAGTGGTTCCCAACCAGGGTTCCTCCAGATGTTGCTGAACTACTACTCCCAGCATCCCCAGCCACAAAATTGTAGCTGGGGATGCTGGGAGTTGTAGTTCAGCAACATCTGGAGGAGCCCTGGTTGGGAATCAGAGCACTAGAACATCACAGCTCCAAATAAAATAATGGATGCCCTTTACTGTACATCACATACCCCAGCTCCGAAGAATGCCTTATTTTTAATATTAAACATCCCTCAGTATTAAAATATAACATCCCTAACAAATATGGTCCATCTATGACACAAATATATATATATCTCACCGCCCCCACAGAATCCAGTACCAGAATCCAGTACCAAGAATCCAGTACCAAGAAACAGAGGAAGGCCCTCTTCCTGGTTAATCTCAGGAAACATCTACTGAGACAACCTCTCTTTATTTATTTATTTATTTATTTATTTTTATTACATTATATATCCCGTTCTTCCTCCAAGGAGCCCAGAGCGGTGTACTACATACTTAAGTTTCTCCTCACAACAACCCTGTGAAGTAGGTTAGGCTGAGAGAGAAGTGACTAGCCCAGAGTCACCCAGCAAGTCTCATGGCTGAATGGGGATTTGAACTCAGGTCTCCCCGGTCCTAGTCCAGCACTCTAACCACTACACCATGCTGGCTTCTTGCAGAGAGTTACTTGGATGTAAGGGAGGAGGAACTCCAAGGAATCATGGTTCCTCTATCCACTGCACCTTAGTATACTTCTTTGCCAATATCCTCAGAAACTAGTGACTTAAACTGGGAAATCTTGCAGCTCTGGGCAATCCACCTGCACCACTAGGCTAGTGCCAGAGACTGCTAAAGTGCTTGCCTCAAAGGCAAAGTGCTTCACGTTTATATGAGGAGTGGCCGCATCCAGATTAGTGGGGCCTAGAACACACACTCCTCCCCAGACATATTTCAGTCCCTAAGATGCTTCAGATCACTGCTGGAGCAATATTGTAGGTGTTCACTGGCTAAGATCCTATTCTTTAGCCCCACCCTTGCCCCTGGCTCCCATAGTGCACTGAACCAGGTATTGACACCAGACTGTGCATTCTTCTCTATTGCATGCCTGTCAACCAGGTTCTGCAACTCATCTACAACTAGGACTGCAGGCACTTCACAGCCTTAATCTCTTCTACGGAGCAGTGGCTCCTCTACAGAAAGAGAACCGAAACAGTGCCTCTATACAGAGTGCTTGGACACATTGGCTGCTGTGATTTATGTGATCATAGCTGCTCAGAAAAGTAGACAGTGCAACTGCACACATTATAAGTGCTGTCTGTATCATAAAACTAGGCTACTGGTGAGGATTACATGCTTGAATGCTAGCTCATAAAAAACCCCACTCCTTGCATATACAAAATAAGAATGTCAGAGAGAAGAGTTCAGTCATTGCATTCTTCCAGAAGGCCTGGTTTTTTCCATGTTTATAGGACTTTGTTTGCTATGGAAGAACATTCAAACAGGTGCCCACATCTTCAGCCTATAGTGGTTCAATCCAGGAAAAGCCTGGATTGAACCTATGCTGACTTCTATAAACCTATGCTTTACTTCTATAAACTGGCCCTTAAGGTCTCCAACCATGGTGAGTTTCACCCAGCTCCAGGCAGACAAAGTAGGGAAGTTTTTGGTGACCAATCAACACATACACAATAGGATGTGTGTTTACCTCAATCCTAAAACGATCTCATAGCAACATTCTCAGTATGAAAGCTTAAATATCCTATTCAAAGGTTTGTATTATGCTTGTGTAATAGCTTGTATCTGAATAACATGATCCTGCACTCAACCAATCTAAGTCAAATCCCTGCATGTCAATCACATATCAAAAATCATGGAAGAGCAAAAGCTTAAGTTTGTCAAATTGGCATCTTATGATCCTCCTTCACCTCCACCCAGCTTTCTACATACTCCACAGGGAGAGTGTTCTTGCAAACCAATCTGCCCACTCACAGCTTGCAGGACAGCAGCACAGCTTCTGAGCACAGCCTGAAATACACAGTGCACCCATGGTGAGCAAAACTCTCTGCTTATCCATTCCAAATCTCTGTTCATTGTCCAGAAAGGGCCGTCCATCCTCTAGCACAGCATTTTCCAACTGGTTTGCCATGCCACACAAGTGCATTGCAGGACAGTGCCCAATGTGCTGTCCTGACTCACCCTTAAACTGCTTTTGGAGCTTGGCTCGCTCTCTTATACACCAGGAGGGTCATGTCCTTCCCTGTGCATTATGCAGGGTTTCAACTCTAGGAGGGAAGTCTACAAAATTGTAGGAAATTACTTGCCTAGCGAGCATGAGGTTGCCAGTTTGAATCCCTGCTGGTATGTTTCCCAGACTATGGGACTCCCAGACTATGGGAAACACCTATATCGGGCAGCAGTGGTATAGGAAGATGCTGAAAGGCAATGGTAAAGCCCTCCTGTATTCTACAAAAGAAAAACCACAGGGCTCTGTGGTCACCAGGAGAGGACACCGACTTGAATGCACACCTTATCTTTTATGAATAAATAAGAATAAAGAGCAGTAAAGAGGCATTAGATAAATAAATATTGCATGGCAGCTTTACCACTAGGAAAAAAGGTGTGCCAGGGTCAGGGGGCAGTGTGCCCTCCGCCCTTTCTTAATGTACCCGTGCCTTGGGATGAAAAGGGTTGGGAAACACAGCTACAAATGGAAGAAGCAGCTGTCCAGGTGCTGAAAGCTCATAGGAGAACTTGCAGAGGGGGAAAAAGACTGTGATCCTATACACACTTCCTGGGGAGCTCATGTGAGTGGGATGCCTGAATAATCCTGAATCAAGCTATATACTTCTGAATATTTTTTTTTAACCCACCAGTTGTTATATGGAAGGAGAGAGAGAAACTGGGACATTTTCATCAAAAGCTGGCCTTTGGGATGGTACAAAGAAAAGCAATGTATCTCAGGGTCAAAATTAATGTGGGTGTCCCTCATCTTTTTGTTTGAGAAACAAAGATTTAGCTGAAGATGTCCATAGCTCTGACTGGCTCTGACTTGATGCTGCTCCCCTTGAAGGGGCTTTTATGCCTTGCATGGATTGCTAGATGTCTGTTTTTATTGGTACTTTATTGATTTTCATCTTTATGATGCTTTATTCCATTTTTGTACACTGCTTTGAGCTCTTGATGGACAGACAGCCTAAAAATAGAGTACATAACAATAAACTGAAGGCCCTTCCTTTGGCTGTTCTCAAGCAACATTGAATGTCTTGACATCATGTACTGTTGATCTCTTTTGTTCATGCACTAAAAGGGGAAGCAGGGACAAATTTGGTGCCCAACTGGGAAATGGAAGCAGCTTTGTGTAGCACCGCTCTACAGGAGTGGCCATAAAACCCTGTCCTACTAGACTTAAATGGCATATAATGTGGTTAAATGGTCCCTGTACCATTTCTGACTGCAGGTGGGGGATTGCTTAACTGAATACTCCCTGAATGTAGAAAATTAGATGTCAGGGACTAGAGGCTGACCTTTGTGTTGCATTTGCAAGGATTTTGTTTTCCATAAGGAAGCATATAGCCTTTTTATTCACCCTGACTTTTAAAAAATGTTGATTTGGGTGTTTTTTTAAATGATGTATTTTATGGTAGTTCCTGTTTTTGTTTGTTTTAATGCATTTTTAATTGTATGTTTTATTTTACTGTTTTATTGTTTCACTTAGTGAACTGCCCAGAGAACAATTGTTATAGGGTGACTATATTCCTTCCTTCCTTCAATATATTTGTATACTGCCCCAAACTGGCATCTCTGGGGGGTTTACAACAAATGCAACATAATTAAAACAGCAATTAAAATATTAAAACAGTTCAAAACAAATTCACATGAAAATCTATTTAAAAGCTTGGGTGAACAAATGTGTCTTACACATCTTCTTAAGAACTGTCAAAGATGGGGAGGCTCTTACTTTATCAGGAGCAAATTCTAAAGCCTGATGATGACAACCAAGGCCCACCCCCAAGTATCCACCAGATGAGCCCATGGGGACTGTGGGAGGACCTCTCTGGGTGATCTTAATAAGCAATGAGGCTCATAGGAAAGAAGGCATTAACTTAAATAACATTATTTATGTATTTATTTATTATTAATGATTAATTATTAGATCATGCAACTCACCACCTACATTCTGAAGAGCCCAGGACTACCTCATCTGTTTGTGTGAACTAGGTCTCTGTATCTCAAATCTGAGTGTAGCCCATATCCGGGCCCTGGAGGGTAAGACCAACAGTTATTGCAGTAGGGTTATAGGATTAGGGTTTATGTATTTTACAGGTACCAGTGCATCTCACATGCGTAGTTGAAACTTAATGTGGGCAGTGGATTCTGGGTTAAGTTTTGGTAGGAACCAAAACTTCCAGGAATCCATTGGAGGGGCCCAGTGGGTTCTGAAACAGCCACACACAGAGAGGGCTTCAAACACTGAATTGGTCAATGATGTAATCAATTCACATTGCCCCAGAAGCCTCCAGGAATGCACTGTGAAGCCAGCTATGACCCAGAGATAGCTTGGTGGGGCACACACAGAATCTTCTGGAATATTATGAGGTGCCAGAATTATTATGCAGTGATGGGCTTGCCAGAACAGACTGTTTGTTTGTTTGTCTCTGTGTGTGTGCACATACATACACTGCACTTCCAAAAATGGCTCAAGACAGTTTAACTCCCAGACAGCCTTAAGGCTAGGCATCTCCCTTTTGAGAAATTAACCACTGGACTCAATGGACTTACTGATGAGGACTGTACTCTCAGTGATGTTGCAAGCTTTGAGAAGAGGACATTGAAGGCTGAGGGGAAATCCTCATACAGGTGTTTGAACTGTGGGAACATTGTGTGGGAGACTGGCTTAGACTTTCTTTAGGAAGCTCAGTAACAGGAAGGAGGTATGAAAACCAAGATACAAAGAGGCAGTGTAGCTAAAAGGAGATTGTCACAGCTGGCAATGTACTGAGACATAGGAGCCTAAGAGAAGAGTGGGTTATGAACCAGAGATCTGAGGGAAAGGAAGACAGAGGAGAGAGGGGTTTGTTGAAAGGGAAGACTAATCGAAGGGGAAAACCCGGTAAGTCTATGGCAGGGCTATTCAACTTTGGCCTCCTGAAGATGTTGGCCTACAACTCCCATAATCCCTGGCTATTGGTCACTGTGGCTGGGGATTGTGGGAGTTCCTCAAAAACAGCTGGGGGGCCTAAGTTAAGCAGGACTGGTCTTTAATGTGGTTAGGGATGCTGGGAGTTGCAGTTCAGCAACATCTGAAGGACCACAGGTTGGGAACCAGTGGTCTAGAGCAGGGATTCTCAACCTTGGGTCCTCAAATGTTGTTGGACTTTAACTCCCATAATCCCCAACTAAAGGCCATTGGGGCTGAGGATTATGGGAGTTGAAGTCCAATAACATCTGGAGACCCAAGGTTGAGAATCCCTGGTCTAGAGTGCATGATGTTGATAGAAAGGCGGACAAGAATGTTCAAGGATGAAGTAAGAATAAACAAAGCTAACAATGAAATGCAGAGGCCTACAGAATCAGTGGCTGACATGTTGACTAAATGTACTCAGAGAAACTCCACTGAAATTAAAAGGACAAGTTAGGCATGCCTAACTTGCCCTTTTTAATTTCAATAGTGCTTTCTTGAGTAAATTTAGTCAGCATGTCTAGCCAGTGGGTGGTAGAGGAATGGAGACAGATTTGCCAGCTTTGTAACGAGCTCCTCTTTATGCCTGTAGCACGAACTTTCACTGCAGATATGAGCAAGCGATAATACTCATATACAGCAAAAACAAAACGTAAACTGGTGAGTTCTTGAGCTTAGAAAAGGGTGCGAAAGGCACCAAAAGAGATCAGGCTGGTGTCCCGTCCCCCCCACCGCCACTGCCACCGCCCGCACAGACATTTGGCAACTCTTACATACAAATACAACAAATATTTATATACCGCTTTTCAACAAAAATTCCCAAAGTAGTTCAGAAAGAAAGAAAGAAAGAAAGAAAGAAAGAAAGAAAGAAAGAAAGAAAGAAAGAAAATGGCTCCCGGTTCTCAAAGGGCTCACAAACAATCTTCAAAAAGAAACATAAGGCAGACACCAGCAACAGCCACTGGAGAAATGCTGTGCTGGGGATGGATAGGGCCAGTTGCTCTCCCCCTGCTCAATAAAGAGAAACACCACTTTGAAAAGGTGCCTCTTTGCTCAATTAGCTGGGGATGGAGATAAATTCTCTACATGGAGATAAAGAAAGTAGGGCTAGGTGCACAACCTCACAAGAGGGGTTATGAATTCATGGCAGGAAGGAAGGAACAGCCAAGAGCATATGAAGCCACAGGCCTGCACCAAAGAGCCTCCTCTACCTTTCAGAGTTGCATAGAGGGGAGCATTCTGTGCCAGGTGTGGCTTTTCCCATCACTGCAGCCCAGTCATGGGAAAAAAGGCACCTGGAGTCAGTTCCCTTTCCCTGCATTTGTGTGGTGCAAAAGTTCTCTCAGGATAGAAGTCCTAAAAATGCTAAGAGGCCAAAGATAACAAGAAGGGTCCTGTATTTCTAAAAAGGTAGAAACGGTGCTGGGTCGTTCCAGTCACAATCTCTCAGGACAGCAGGTGAAATTGAAATGGAAGTTGTGAAGTAGGGACTCAAAAGGGCTGGCTGGATAAGGGGTGGCTTCTTTCTTTCTTTACAAAAACAGACAAACTCTGAACCTACTCCTCTCCTTTTAAAACAGCAGCAGTTAGGCATAGAGAAATATAACAAGTCAGGAAAAGCTTCCTCTGCACCATGTGTCTGCCCGGCTGCTTTTTATTTATTAACAGATTTATATTCCACTTTCCCAGCCCTTGGCTCTTTAAAGCAGCTTATAACTATGTGAATAATATTGTTTGTGGCCTAATCTTCACCATGAACAATTCTACCACAGAAATGAAGGAACGGACTCCTAGGCCTGATCTCTGCCCAGGTTCTGGCTGTCTTGGCCCTGGCCAGACAAAGGCCTCTCTAGAAGCAACATGCCTTGCCTCAACCAAATCCAGGAGCAAAGCGTTCAAAATGTCCTGTCTGGAGAGCAGCACTGCACACACGTCTTCCCACAGAGAGCTGGCTTGCTCACCCTAATCTGTGGCAGGTGGCATTATTAAAGGCATTGGAACAGGTCTAGTGAAAAGGTGCCAACCCTCAGCTGAGAGAAGTGGACACAGCAGGTACTGGGCTGCAAAGCAATTTGACCAACTACGTGGGGAGCCAGTCTTACAAATGGCTTCCCTTCCAGTCGCGACTTCTGTTAGTTGCTGCCCGTGGCAGTAGTAAGGGGCAGAACATTTGCAGACCATGTTCCGACATGACCCGCCGGAAAAGAAGAAGAGTCATTAACTCAGACAAATGCCCCAGTTGCTGTGAATTTGACCCCAGCTGGGCTTGACTGCCCAGTTGCTGCAAAGAGGTAGGATAAATATTAATTAACACGCATACCACTTTTCCACAATAACAGTTCTCAAAGCAGTGTATATAGCAAAATAAAGGAAACCATGGTTCCCTGTCCAGAGGGGTTCATAGCATAAAAGCAAAATGCACACAAGAAAAACACCAGCAAACTGGAAAAGATGCTGTGCTGGGGAAAATCGGGGCAATTGTTTTCCCTCTGCAAGAACTACCATGCAAAAGGTGCCTCTTTCTCTAGCTAGCAAGGGTGAATAGGGTTGCCACTTTTTTTCTTGACCAGACTCTTGTTCCTTTAAAAGCTGCATTACAAATAGATGCTTAACAGCTGCAGTGGTGGTGTTTTGCAATGGAGGAGAAAGTAGTGGCTATTAACAGTCATGAAGCTGTTTAAACACATAGGAGCCTGGCATGGGGGGAAAGGTGGCAACCTTTTTATAGGAGAATGAGTAAGAGAAAGAAACGGGGATCAGATTTGCCATGGTGGGGTAAGCTTCACCTGTTCATTTATCAGTTGTGAAGCTTTTAAAGGCATATGAGCCAGCATGGTGTAGTGGTTAGAGTGCTGGACCAGGACCGGGGAGACCCGAGTTCAAATCCCCATTCAGCCATGAAACTAGCTGGGTGACTCTGGGCCAGTCACTTCTCTCTCAGCCTAACCTACTTCACAGGGTTGTTGTGAAAGAAAAACTTAAGTATGTAGTACACCGCTCTGGGCTCCTTGGAGGAAGAGCGGGATATAAATGTAATAATAATAATAATAATAATAATAATAATTAATATGAGTCCTGCAAGGAAAAAAGTGGCAACCTTGTGATTGGCTAATGTCTGTGAGCTTTCTCTGGGTCCCACAGGGAGCAAGCCAAGAAATGCAGACTGCCTTACTAGTCCTGTAACTTGCCAGGTGTTTTAAAATAGGGGTTTAGCAGTTCCAGGAAGGTCTCCCATTCAAAAGGTTGATAAAACATTCTTCTCCTTTATGGATGCCTGTAAAAACTCGGTGCGTTGCAACCTGGGCAGGCTTCCTTTAAGAATTACACCAGGTGCAGCATCTTATGTTACTGAAGCAGTGTGATGAGAAAACCTGCAGCTAGTGAAACTGTGCTTGCTCATACAACTGCACAAGCCCTCTCAGGCTCCAGAAATTGTCTTGATTTTGGGCTCCCTCCTCATAATCGTTATTGGGCATGCCATGTTAGTACACAGCACTTAATGGAGAGACATGTTCTTGGTGGTTCTCCCACAACCTGCTGGGAATATCTTTCCTATGGAAATGCAACAAGATTCAAGCATATTTTGGATGGAAGTATGTAAGTGCATTCTCTTTTGTCATTTAGGTTTCATTTGTTTTAAATAAACCATAACTGTCATGCTTCTAGTAGCCCAACACCTATGGGATTAGATGGGCTAAAAAGCTATATAGCTGAATAAATAGTAGTGATATGGGGAGTGGGGTATGAAGACTCCAAGTCTAACATCTCCCCCACCACCCAAGATTCGTAGAGTTTAACAGATGGATGGCAGGTGTGAAGTTCAGTATGGTGAACTGCATGACAGTGCAGTGAAAGACATCATCTGTTGGATGTTTGCCTGTTACACTGCCTTCAGAGTCACAGGAGCTTTGCCAGGAGGAGGAGAGAGAAAACTGGTAACTATACAGGCCTCCTCACCCCGAAGCATTGCTTTCCAGGAAAAGTAATTTCATGAGCTCAGGTGTTGGTCTCAAGAGTAATCAAGCAGGTTGCTCACCTGCAACCCTTTCCAGGAACTTGAGGCATTAAAGGATTGTCGTTCTGAGCTTTCCTGATTACTGTTTCATTCTGCACTTTTTCCCTTTATAAACATTGTGGGATACAGTTGGTAAAAGAGAACATTGCATATTAACAAAGGTGGGAGGAAATTTCCTCGGGTTGCAGCCTTAATTACTTCAGTGAAACTAAAGAAGCTCTCCCCATAATACTTGTATGTGGTCAAAGTTACAGCTCAGTGGATAGTTACCAGTAGGATTGCCAACTTCTTAACCAGATCCTGCTCTTTTGCTTTTAACAGCAGCTTGATTTGTCAACATGAGCAGGTGATGCTTATCTCCATACTAAAATAGGGGGGCTAAAAGACATATAAATCTTTCTCTAAGGGAGGGCCTTCTTGTCTTAAGGAGACAAGGCCCCTCTTGAAGAAACCTGCACTGGACTCCTTCGAGTTAAGCAATTATAAGCCCATCTCCACTCTTCCATGGTTGGGCAAGGTAATTGAGAGGGTGGTGGCCTCTCAGCTCCAGACAGTTTTTTGCATTTGGTCACCCTATTTCTCAAACCCCAATCCTATGCATGTATAGACCCAGAGAACTAACTTCCTAGTAACCGTGTTTAGGATTGCAGGCTATTTTCTTTCCCTGTTAGCAGGGGTGAACATAGGAAGCTGCCATATACTAAGTCAGACCATAGGTCCATCTCACTCAGTATTGTCTACTACACAGACTGGCAGTGGCTTCTCCAAGGTTGCAGGCCCTTGGAGTCTCTCTCAGCCCTATCTTGGAGAAGCCAGGGAGGGAACTTGGAACCTAGATGCACTTCCCAGAAAGGCTCCATCCCCTGAGGGGAATATCTTACAGTGCTCACTCACACTTCTAGTCTCCCTTTCAGCAAGCAGAGCCTGCTTAGCTAAGGAGGACAAGTCATGCTTGCTACCTCAAGACCAGCATGCAGATGCTCTTCCCAGAGTGTCAGGGTGTCACTATAATTGAGCAAATTTGGCCCCCCAGATCCACCCCTCTCTATTTTTTTTCATTATCACCCTCACTCCAAGGGGCCACTGGGGAGTGGGGTGAACGCAGGTTTCCTCCTCCCTGCCAATTAGGAACTGCAGTTCTCTGCACTTAGTTGGGAGTAAACAAACAATGAAAACAAATATTTATATATTGCTTTTTAACAAGTGTCCAAAGTGGTTTACATAGAGAAATAATAAATAAATAAGATGGATCCCTGTCCCCAAAGGGCTCACAATCTAAAAAGAAACATAGAGACACTGGCAACAATCACTGGAGGGATGCTGTGCTGGGGGTGGATAGAGCCAATTGCTCTGTTAAATAAAGAGAATCACCACGTTAAAAAGGTGTATCTTTGCCTAGTTAGCACGTAGCAAGTCCCAGTGAATTCTGTGGAGCTTCCAAGTGAACATGAACAGCCTTCTTGCCTAACATTCTAATTGAAACCTGAGACTTACTTTCAAGTAAGCATACAAAAGATCGGACTGCGCAACGCCTTCTCCCTTCTCAAATGGGAAGACGTTCGAATTTCATCCCACCCTGTGGGGAAAGCGCTTCCCTATTATTTCTTCAGCAGTTCAATATCCTTACTAGGAACTAATTCAATTGAACGTATGTACTAATGGGGTTTACTTTAGAAAAAAGAAAGAAATCAAGTATCAGATCGGACGGGAAATCTGTGATCCCTCGCAGCGCAATCCTAAAGCTCTTTACTTAAGCCCCACTAAATTAAATGGGGTTTACTCGCAAGTAAGCGTGCATAAAAAACTTAAGCGCATTTGGCGTCCGAACCGCGCTTACTCGAAGTAAGCCTCACTAATTTCCATGTGCGTTGCACTCCAGGACCGTAGCCTTTCTTGAGCGCACGCCTCCCTGGATCCAGCGCGGTTTGCTTCCGAGTAAACACGCGCAAGGATCGAGTCTCACAAGTTCTAGTTGGCTTAGCCTGGATTTCTTTCTACTACTTGAAATGAGAATAGCAACACTTAATTTTTTTTAATTTTTTTCGGTAGGGGACGGGCGAGGGGAAAGAAGAATCCCCTTCTCCCCGGGCTCCTCGCAAGTCGTTCCTCTTTAAACCCTACTCCAGCGGCTGTGTCAGTCAGTCTCGGCAGCGGTGGGAGGAGCTCCTCCGGAGGAGGCTGGGGATGCTCAGAGCCTGGGAATGGAGCTGAGAGGAGCGCGTACATGAGCGAGGCGGCGGCAGGCGAGTCGTTGAGAGCAGAGCAGAGCAGAGCCGAGACGGGCGGAGAAGCCGAACCCTATCGCCGCTGCAACAGCCTCGCCGCTTTGCAAAGGAAGGCGGCCGCAAAGGAACACACGAGCCCCGGCCGAGGAGGAGGATACGCAATCCCAGCAATCGGCAAAACTGCTTAAGCGTGCAAGTTCGTCCCTCCTTTCTCCGCCTAACTCTAAGGAATGAAAGCTTTCCAGGCAGATCTGGTCCTCCTCTGCTTCTTCCTTCTCAGCCAAGGTAGGACCCAGCTGTGAGACTTTTTTACTTTCCAGCCGGGTGGGTTGGGGCTGGTCACCAACGAACGCGCCTCTCAGTTCGGGGAAAGAAGAGGGGATTGCAACTCAAAAAAGGACTTTGTTTTCAAAGCTGTTGACTGCATCTCTTTCCCCTGTTCTCTCCCTGGTGCGTGAGTGTCGGCTGCTCTTCCACTTGAAGTGAAGCGAGTTTGTGGATCTCTCCATAAGCAGCTTGGGTACGTGTGAGTGCATGCCTGCCACCACCAGTATATCTCTCCCCGCCACCCCCATGCAAACGAGCTGCTTATGCTCCAGCTAATGTTCAGAAGAGGAGACCTTGGGGTGTGTGTTCTTCGAAAGCTTCCGAATGTTTCTATTTCTCCCTGATTAGCACAGATTTTGTGGGAGAAGGTGTATAAAAGGGGGTTGGGGGTGGACAGGCCAAGGATGCCCGGCAGCCTGCTCTTATGCACCTTTACTCGGACGTCGGTGCTACTGAGTGTGCATAGAGGTGTGCATAGAGGCTGTCACTGTCGGGTTTCTCACGGCTCCTGTTCAGGTGCCTGTCTCCTGGCTACGCCAAGGCTGCACAGGACGGCCGTGCAATTTTGCTGGGGTATAGGGTTGTCTGGAATGTGAATTGTCTGCTTCTGCAGAAGGAGAGAGGAGTTAGTACAACCAGTAGGGTGACTTGGGCTTGAAATCCTGTAGGATTTCAGCGTGACGTTTTATACACCGGAGATGTGCAGAGAGCTTGCAGAAGCGACGATCACTCCAATAGCTTGGATTATTTATTTCTTTATCTAATCCATTGCATGTATATACCACCTGATATATCTCTCTGTATATCTCTAGACAGTTCTGTGCCATGATGATAGCCAGGTAGGAGAGCCCTAATAATTTCTGGATGATATCATTGCTGGCCTGAAGTGGTGGACAATCACCTGTGGAATATGGGGAGTTGAGATAACTCAGTTTTCTGAATGCTAGCCTGGGAAACCATCCCACTCCCCAGGCTATGGTGGTGTGCCATCTGTGTCATATTGAGACACCACTGGTCCCAGCATCATTCTTACTGTGGATCAGTATTGGTTTTAAAAGCCACAAACACACAACAGGTCCATCTGTGGATTAAATGAAGAGGAAAACTTTTGTTTGTTTGTTTATTACTGTCTTAATTAGGAAGCAGCTCCTGTAACCCACCCTGTGCCCATTCCCTTTCCCCTTGCTGGAAGAACAGGACTGCACAGAAATCAGTTTTATAGTTCTTTGCTCTATTTTTAGTGCCAATGCTTGTGTTCGTCAGAGGGTCTTCTCCCTGCTCTGTATCCCTATTGTACTTTAAAGCAAAGGACCTCATTTTATAACTCCTAAACAAGGCACGTTGATGGGCAGCATGCTGTACAAATGTCTATATAAGTATGGACATGCATATAGTGGATAGTGGAGATTCTGGTCCATTTGCAAAATGGACTTCTGGCTCTCTTTTTAAAAGCTAGCAGTTCATCTTCTGGCATGGTGAAGTTAACAAACATGCTGGGCAACCTGAAGAAGTTTGGGCTTCAAATTCAGGTGGGGTTCCTTTTCCCCAGCTCATCTCTTTTCTGTAATAATAAGGCTGGCACACTGTGAAGATGCTGGTAATCAAAAGCAGTTGCTTTGTCCATGGTGGCTGAGTCTGCTTCTTATGTCTGAAGTGTTAGCATGCTTCTAATAGCTTATTGGTGAACTGATGTCAGTCCTCCTCTCAAAGCTGCTGCTGCTGCCGCTACTCCTTCCTGCAGAGTAGTCTAATTTCACTCTTGTGCAGTGTGCTAGGTTTGAAGCGACAAGTGATGTGATGGCAGGAAACTGGGTTACTAGCCCACTGGAGCATGGCTGGGTTGAATGTAGTTGTTGCATCACTGCTTAAATCCGTTTAGTGTCTAATACACCATGCAGAGATGTACATATCAGGCGGTATAAAAATATGATCGATAAACCAATAATACTGAACTAACACCTGAAATCTACTTAAAGTATTCTGCAGGGAAAGCTTTATGCATGTTTTCTGTGGGGAGCGGGTATATTTGGGTATTTCCATATATACCTACATTACACACACATTCTGGCATATCTGGATGCAATGCCTACCCGTGGTCTCATTGACTTATGTCTCATGTACCCATAGGCAGATTGTGTCATAATATGTTTCAGTGCTGAGATGGGGCATACAGAAACCACTGGATGCTTGAGTGTGATTTTTGGATAGGATTTTCTCCTCTTGCTTGTCTTGTATTGTGAAGTGGTTGCCACATCACTGAAATCCAGTTGTTTGTTGTCCTTGTAGGCCATGGCTTAAGCAATGTGATGCCCACAAGGCTTTTTGTGCAACCTGTAGAATCTTGTTAGAATCCCAAACATGTTAATTAACTGAAGTACAAACAAGTAAATTTCTAGTCTTTGCTAACAGGATGGCAAGCAGAAATTACTTGCTTCAGGGGCAGATAATGGGATACTTGAAACTATGGCCTGAGGTCAAGCAGGGTTGTCCCTCAGGTGTGCAACAAAAGCAATGTGTGTGTGCGAGCACGTGTGTGCATGTTCGTAAGTTACATGGATAAAAAGTACTGCACTGTATTCGGAAACAACAGGAATGTCATTATAGGCATGTGAGAACTCTGCATGATGACTGTCAATGCAAACTCTGGTTTCTTCCTAACTGGTGCACTCTTGTGTGACCCTTTGTATTTTTGCCACATGCATGTGATGATATAATGTGTCTGGGGGTTGGGTAGGGAGCTTCTAGAATCCAAATTGCAGTGTCCACATCTGGAAATGATCCATAACCATGTTGTAGGAGTTTCTGATCATTCTTTTGCAATAATTGCCTCCTAGGGAAATTATGCTTCTATGCATTCCCTGTGTGCTCTGGCTGAACAGGTATCAATTTGACCTGTCTCAGCTGGTGTTTCCCAGTGTAAAGTGCAGCTACCTTTTTGCAGAAGAGCCTGCTAATAAATTTCTGCATCCCTGCAGAGCCTTTTTAAAGCCTCTTAGCAGAATAATTTTCAGACATGCTCTTCAAAGCCAGATTTCAATCGTATCTCCAACATGTAAATGTCCAGTGGCAAATCCACTGTGCCAGCTTCCCACCCCCACTGCTTTTCCCCTTTGCCAGCAGGGCTGGGAAATAATTAAGGAGGTGATTTCTAAAGACACAGATTAGAATGTATTGTAAGGGTCAGCTCTGGTTGCTCAAGGTGGCACTGCAAAAGAAATGGCTCTTTGCTGACTTTCTTTGCATGGCTCTTGTCTCTGCTGCCAGTGAGGAGATGAGAAGCCTGTTTCCGGGCTCTGAAACTTGACAGCTGCCAGTGTTGTATATGTATGGGCTATGTTTGTTCCTCCCTCCTTTCCTGGTGCTTGTTTTTCCTGGTGCTCTTGCTTTCCCTAAGCTGTCAGGGCTATTGTGCCTCACAAAAACTGGTATAATGTCACAAGGCAATTTACCTCCTGCTAGCACATGGCATCAGTGGTGTTCCTTGGTGGAAAGAGAAGTGACCCTGTCATAGACAAAAAAAAAAACCCACGAAGTTTTTGGGCTGTGCTTTTTCCCTTCTATTCATTCTCATTCCTTGGTTTGAAAGACTTTAAGACGGAAATAACAAAAACAGAGGGGCCCCCTGCCGTCTGTCAGATCTGGAGAGCACAGTCACAGCTGAACTGCGTCCTCATTGTGCCCTTCAGCAGAACTTTGCTATCACACAGGGAGCCCCTAGCATTCCTTGCAATTGAATTATTATTTTTTTTTTGGCGGGGGTTGTTCCTTCTGGGACTCATGACTCTTTTGGACAACATGAGCAAACTGGGGAAGAAAACTGTCTCCCTGCCAACTGTGCTTGAAACCAAGAGAGGCTAGGGATTGGGACCGGAGCTGGTGTCGCACCAAACTGCAAAACCTGTAGTTGTGTGTGTCAGTAACTTATGCAGCATACATTACTTTCTGCATCACAGAGACTAGATTTGTTAGGAAAAGGAGTGTATGCCTTTTTTGGCTAGCAGAGAAGATCAAGGGCAAAAGGCAGCACTGCAAATTATAGCCCAACTCCTGCTGCAACTGCTGCTTCTGTTAAAGATCCAACTGGTGGCAACAAGGACAAGGTATTCTCTGTCCGGCTTGTGGAATACTTTCTCATGAGAGGGTCATAGGACCCCATTGTGCAGGCATTCAGGAATCTTTATATCAAAAAAGGGATGAAAGAATGCATAGAAACCTTCTTCAACTATGGGCATTGTTTTTTAGTCTTGCTGCTTGTTTGACCTTATTTCATGACTCCCCTCATTTGTAGAATGGTGAAATTTTCTTAACTTCCGATGGGATTTTTTCACCTGTATGCCTGTTCCCTCAAGCCCCACTATGCTGCAATGTCTTTCTATCCTTGGGAATTATATTGATGAATGCAATGCTCCTCTACATATTTCAGTTGGGACATAGCCATTCAGCTGGCTTCTGTTTGTTCTGGTGTAAAACTGAAGCTTGTATTTAGACTGAAGTTCCTTGGGATTGCCTTGAAATTGGCTGGGTTGGGTTGGGATCTGATATCCTCAAAGGGTTTAAAAGAAGTACATTGAAGGTTCTACAAGAGTTATTTTCTACCCTTAGTCCTTGATGGAATGGCTGTTGGAGAGGAATCTAGTTCCCTATGCCAGAGGAGCATTCGCTGTGGTAGTGTCTGCATGTTTATGTGACTTGTCATAGGGGAGATGTTTCAGAAGTGTCAACAAGGAGTTGACATGGGGAAATGTCTGGAGAATGAACATGTCAATCATGTTTTCTCTTCTGGTGTTGCATCAATCTTTCCTAGAAATTGCATAAAGTTTGAATGACTGGTGCTGGGGAACCCTAGCTGAGGGGTGGCTTCTGAATATGTAGACACAGGTGTACTTGTACAGTAGTCATGTTGGAAACAACACAAGAAGTTTCTCTAAGAAGCCTATGACTGTTTCCCCTAGCAGGGCACGCAGAAGGTCAAAGAAAGGTACTTGGATAAACTAATCCAAAAGACCAGTCTACTAGAATCCTTTGCTTTGCCCTGTCTAGGTTTACTGATCTGTTAAAGTGGTATGTGTAGAAGTCAGTTTCTCCCTTCTATGCAGTAACATGCACATCTTCTTAAGACAGAAGAACTCTTTCTGAAGTGTAGTTCTCCTCCTCTGCGTACAGTCCTGAGCTTCATCTTCAATTTTGAATGTGTGCACTTGGAAATAAGTTGCACTGACTCTAGTGGAACTTGCTTCCAGTGTACTTCAAGGGAGCATCTGCATGGAGATTTTTCTGGGAATTGGATTTGCTGCTTTAAAACATTTGATCTCCTGCAAGCTATGCAATGCCTTTAATTTAAACTGCTGGTTCCCCTACCTTGTCTGTCTAGCAGATGGATACAGTATTGGAGACCTTGAGGACTGGGTAACAGAAGCTAGAAAAAAGGGAAGAGTGAGTTTATCTGTGCTCAAAGAGAAAACTTTGAGCTCCAAAAAGCGAAAAATATTGACTTGTGCCTTCAGGGAGACATTAACAAATAAAACAGCCATTTATTTAAGGAAATAAATAATCCACTTGAGTCTAGTTTAAAAAGCAACAGTCCCCTGGCACATGTGAGTAGGAAGAGGACATGCCAAGGGAGTGCCAAGAATGTGCAGATTAGAATGTCCTCCATGGATGAGCAGCACCCCCACCCTCCGATAAATTGATACCCTTGGAGGGCATCCAGATGTCCATGGAGGATGTCCCAGTTGGCACACTCTTGGCACAGCCATTTCTTAATAGCACATGCTGGAGACTGAATCATCCAAACTGGCCCAGTGTCTCAATATATTTGCTGATAGCTTTAACACAGAGACAACCTAAAGTTCTCATACAGTTTTAGGCCTTCCATTTGGGATAAGTTTAAATTTAACTTTAAGAATCTTGGTTGTTAAACTCCATGCAACTGTCTATTTTGCCTGGAACTCATGGATGGTTTCTCATTTTCTTTAATGTCTTTTGTGGTATACTGTACAGACTCTGCACACAGTGTGCACTCTCCAGCATGGTGTGCATAAAGGGCCTTACTTTTGCCCTCTTGTAAGCAAATTCTCCTGCAGTTTCAACCCGATCTAAAGAACGAGGCTGAGAATCGAAATCATTCCAATTCCGATAGTCTCTTAAAGAACAAGGAACCTCCAGATTTCTATTGTGCATTCAAAAATGTTGCATTCTTTTTGGCTGGTCCCTGCATTCTTTAGAGACCATCAAAATAAAAAGGAACATATAGACCTCATGTTCCTTAATAGACAAGAGTTAGCTCTGTGGGGCTATTCACATGACCATTTGGGCCAGCGGGTGGGGGAAGGCAGGGTTCAAAATACCTTCTCCCACACAACCTTCTGCTGTTGCTTTGCCGTGCAATCCACGAGCCCGCATGACCCACGCAGTACTTCCCTGCTGCACCATTAGGTGGCTATAGCACCCACCCAAAGATGGAATTTCCCCCATAAATACCCAGGGTGGGGGGTTATTTCCCCTTGCCTAATATCAGAGGCTACTCTTCCTCCCCACCAACACAACCTCTTTGGTCTTGTTCAAGAAGTGAAACCTAAGATTTTGAGAAATGCTGCTTGACTGCTCTGTCAAGCAAGTATGTGTGAACTTTCTCCTGTAGATTGTATTGCACTAAAACGATGTCGACTTTCCTTATTTCTTGTAACTAGCCTATCTGCATGAGTGTCTGTGTGTGTAGTGGGAAAGCTTGTGCAAGTTCTGACCTCTTGGACAACCAGTTGTGTTCATGCACTGCCATGAACAGGATTTGTCATTAGGAGCACCACCACAAATATTCTACAAACAATTTTGTACTGGCTGTGCCGAAAGCTGAATCCTGCATATGGTGCCAGATGAACACAATCTGCTCATTGTAGGCTGGAAGCCAACATGTATAGGCTTTCCAAGTGTTCTTCCTGTGTGGCTACCATGTACCTGATACTCATGTGAATAGGCTCTTAATAAAGAGATGAAGGGAGCAATACACTGTTCAACAGTGTATTATTAAACACTTACAAATCTAGTTAAATGCCTCTCATTGACTCGGTCAAAATGATGAAGCAACCTCGTCAGATTTGCAGTGTTTCATATGCATGAAGTACAGTGGGGATAAGAAAGGGGACCTTCTCAACTGCTGCTCCTTGCTTGTACAGCATGCACCTTGTAGAAGTTTCTGTTCACTTTGATGCTGTTTTTCTGGTGTGTAGCCAAGATTTGACTCTTCAGGACAGCCATATTTTTGACTCTGTTTAAGTAGGTTGTGGCATTATTTGCTGTTTCTGTGATTGTTTTGGTTATCTATTGACTGGTGTGTTAAATTCTTTCATTGTAAGCAACCTGCTGAAATGTGAGGCATAAATGTTTTGGTAAATAGATGAATACTGGCCTCCTCAGTTTAGTATGTGTGTTTCTCACTGGCTCTTTGAGTTATTCCTTGATTTAATTAAAGATGAGAGTAGCTTTACACAGTTCTCACAATCCCTTGTCACTTCTCCAAAAAAGTAGTAGTCTTAAAGAGAAGAGTGTTTCTAAAGCAGTGCTACACAGCTTTGACCTTTCTGCAGATGTTGGACTACAATCCCCAAGGCTGTTGGTCACTGACCTTTGGTCCCTGTGGCTAAGGATGATGGGAGTTGTAGTCCATTGACAGCTGTAGGGCTGAAGTTGTGCAGCATAGATCTAAAGGATAAAAGTTGCAATCCCTCCCTCCCCCCACAGTATTATCAGACCCCAGTGCTCTGTGTTACCTATCCTAAATTAATGGTCATGCCCCAGTGATGGTAAATTCATGGTCATGGGTGACGGAACTCAAAAAAGTGTTCATGGTACTCAAATTCAGGTTCAGATGGCTAGGTCTAGCTCTGCGCATTTACAGTGGCTAGGGGACTGTGCACCAATAATTCTACTCATCTGTTCAAAATAGTACCAAACAGCCGACCAATAGGGCCATTCAGCACTGTTGCAATACCTGTCTGGAACCACATGTAAACAGATTTGGCTGGTGGATCAGGCTGAGGGATTCACATGTGTCACGGTGGTATTGACTGAGTCCACAGTTTTGTTCCATTTTTAGCCCTGCTACTGAGAATAGACACCTCTTTGTTAATTGATTGTTGTGATTTGCTCAAATATGTGAGTGAATAGCCTTGGTGTCCCCCACCCCCGCACACTTCTTTCCAAATATATTCCAATCCACAAATGAATGTACAGACTATATACTGCCAGGAGTCAGTAAATGTCAATAATGGCTAAGTGTTTCCTTTATATTATAGCAATTTAGCATAAGCTTCTTGGAAACAAATGTCTTCCCTAACCATGTGATGTTTAAGTACACATTCAACATTATTATGAGGATTAAATAAATGCTAATGCTACTTGTGTGCTCCTGTAACAAGTTAAGACAGCTAAACTTGCATAGTGGCCAATCTGGCTACAGCAGATTTCGAGTGGGATGGGGAAGAATAAGAGAGTTCATTACCCACAGTTCTCTGCAGCAGAACTCCTAGAGCACAGTTGTAGTCCTTGGACATTGGGAGACTCCTCTAGAAGAGTGATTGCCAGATGGTAAGACTAAATTCACCAGTTGTTCATTGGAGAGGTGGGTTGTTAAGCCCAACTGTCTGCAGATGAGGGTAGCAAAGAGACCTGAGCAAGATAAGCACTTGTTTTGTGGTTAAACAAGTGAGACTGATGGGGCAATGCTAAGGATTTGTTAATAGGATCTCTCAGTAAATAAAGTTGGGGATCATGACATTTGAATTCCTGTTAAACTGGAAAGGCACTGGCTAAATGAGTAGATACATATGTTAGGGGGAAAGTGAAACTCCAGTCGTTATAACATTTTGAGATGCCCTTCTAAGACTATTTAAACTATCTATTCCCTTCTAAGACTATTTAAATTCTAAGACTCATTAAAACTATCTCAAAGCAGTTCACAATGTAATTCAAACAATGCATAATTAAAATACAAAGGTACAGATGACCTCAAAAGTTAAAATACATAATACAAAAGTACAGATAAGATAAATAGAAAAAATTAATAACCCATAAAATAATACGTAACACATAGCAGCAGCAGCAGCAGCAGCAGTAAAAAACAATACTCTCATTTAAAAGCTTGATGGTTGTACTGATGGCTGAATGTGGAATGTTCTATGAAGAGATATAGATAGATAGATATTAAAAACAAAAAACAACTAGGATCCCAAATGAAATAAATGACTGAAAAGACTGTGAAGTCATTCATGATTGTTTTTGGGCAGAAGCCAACAGGCCTTAATGCTCTTACATGAGTGCACAGGTGGTGTGTTTCAAAAGATGCCTATTTGCATCAAAACCTCATCAAGCCGAGCTGGGGGTGCATTTGATATCATTCTTCTGTAGCAGTTTTAGCATCTGGCCTATGTCTATATTTACAGCTCAGTCTGGGTAGGTGCGAGGGAAGAAAGAAAACTCAGCGTATGACTAGGTTACAGCAAGACGCCGATCCATGAAAACTAGTGTCCTCATTCTGCAATCATTAATATATTATATTTCTGACACAGAGTGTTAATTTATGGAGGAGGAAACGAAGCCTGTGGCTAAGGTGTGAACATACACAAATGAAGCAAGAATTTTGGCTTTGCCAGAAAGTGATATTGCATGTACTGAACACTTATCTGCAAAATGGGTGTGCAGTTTTTGCAGTTGTGCAACTCTATGGTTAGTCATCACATCTTGGCCTCAACGGAACATGTTTCCCATCAAAGTGCTGTTTGGCTTGCTATTTCCCTTGGTATTGGGATGTTAAGAAAATAGGATATATCACATCTTTGTGCATCCTATGACCTTGCCTTAGTTGGGCAACAAGTCATTGATTTTTTTTCTTAAGCATATCCACTTATTTGAAAGATGCTGTTTTATTTAGGACACTTACCTGTAGAATATGTGACTGTGTTAGGAGTTTAAAACCATGGGTATTTGTTCCTTTCTTATTCAAAAGGGCTGTGCTGAAAGGTAGATATGCTCATCTACTGGTGTAAATTCTCCCCATAGACCCATTCAGTTCAGACCGCAGTGTGTCAAATGCAGAGAGCAGGTGGACTGTAAGAGGTATATTGCAGTGCAGTCATTCCAAATGAGTCATGCAAGCAGGTGAGGCTGTAGAAGACGATCAAAATGGGATTGGGGGCGGGGAGGGGGAGATAAATTGCAGTATCCATTTTGACCTAGAGGAAAACTCCACCCCTAATATAATTTGTCCTGAGAAAACTTGACCACAACCCTGGACTACTAAATATCTTGTTTCTAATTGTGGCAGTGGCGTTGCGAGGCTACCAGCGGCCCCTGTTCAGCCCAATGCCCAGCCATGCCCCTCGTGTCTTGTGTCAGGCACACCCCTGCATCTGACAACAGACACAGGGGTGTGGCAGAATGGGGCCACATGGCCCCATTTGCAAACCACTTCAGCAAACCAGTGCCGGGTTTCCAGCTCTGTTTGTGAGAAGCTTCAGCCAGTGTTGGGTTCCCAGCTGGGCCGGGAATGCATGTCTCTGCCTTTCCAAGCAGAGGAAGCTGCTCCCGGCCATGCTGGAGACCCAGTGCTGGCTGCTGAAGTGGTTTGCGAAAGGGGCCACATGGCCCTGTTTCAGCGTTTCACCATGCAGGATGCTTGACATCACAGGGGCATGGCTGGGGCACCAGGAGCATGGCAGTCCGGGTTCTTCGGGCCCATTCGGTCAGTGGTGGCTACACCCCTGAATTGTGGCCATCTCTAGCTCCGCAGACTACTGTGCAGATTCCTTTTCTGAGCCTTTGGCAGACTGATTTGTGCTTTAAAGCATAAAGCCCGTTAGCTCTCTATCATTATAGAATTACAAGCTTTAGTAACTGGAACACTCTTTATTGAACATCATAAAAAATATTTCAGCTGTGCCAAGACAGATGAGAATGTCCCATGGGGTTTTTAAGTGTCCACATACCTGATAGGAATACAGGAAGCTGCCTTATATTAAGTCAGAGCATGGGTCTATCAAGTTCAGTATTGTCTACATTGACTGGCAGCAGCTCTCAAATATTTCGGTCAGGACTCGGGAGTCTCTTCCAGCCCTACCTGGAGATGCCAGGGAGTGAACCTGGAATCTTCTGCGTGTCAAGCAGATGCTCAAGCACATCCCCTAAGCAGACAATGCTCAGTGTAGTCACCCATCCAAATGCAAACCAGGGAAGACCCTGCTTAATAAAGCGAACAATTCATGCTAGCTACCACAAGACCTGTTCTCCTCCTTGTATAATTTGGGACACTCCAAGCAATGCACTCACTGTGGCCTGCCAGGTATTTGGCTATTGCTTGCCACTGGAAGGCAGTCAAGCCTGCTTCATACATGGCTGGTGGCAGGGTTGATACAAATCGATGATTTTTTTAAAAAAGTAAAGAATAGGATTTATTTTAAATTCAGATTTTTACATTTTAAATCTGATTTTATTTTTTTTAGAATTATAAAAACAGAACCTGGGTCAAAGATATCATCAGGAATGTTAATCATAACTTTCAATTATTTTCTGTGAACTAATTAACAGTAGTATATGGGGATGAGAGATAACAGACCTGATCAATCCTATTCTGCATGTGTTGTGTGTGTGTGCGCACACACACACACACACTCAAGCACTTGCCTCTCTCTGTCTAAGTGCAGACATTAGGCCCTTTCACACATTATGTTCAACACTCATACAAGTGTGTACAGTGTATACTCTACCTGTGTAGGATCTGTACCTGTACAGTGTATACAGGTACAGATCCTACACAGGTAGAGTCATTCATATGTTACATTGAATGCAGGTACAGTGGTTCACTTCCTGTCGGTATCATGTAATTGAAAGGCCTGCATCCAGGTTCACTTTTAAAATGAACCCAGGTACAGTAATTCACGCAAACATGTGCACAAGTGTACAGACATATGCAGCATAATGTCTGAATCGGGCTAAAGAAAGCCAATGAATTAATAGAGGATTGCGGGGGTGGGGGGGATAGATTAGAGCTGAGCAAGGAGGAACAGTCTAGATATAAATGCAAGGGATAGGGGAAGGGAATAGATAGTGAAACCAAAAGTGAACAGAACATATTCATGTACTCCAGAGGGATACTCCATTGTAGAAGGGAAACACAAATCATGGCAGTGGGCGGGGCATAGCTATAATTGAGCGGATGGGTGCAAAGTGACATCACATGATGCTATCCATACTCGGAGTATGCGCAGGCCCGAGAGAAGCCACACACCGGCCGGGAGTGCAGGGGGAGAAGTGGCAGAGGGAGTAACATTGCCCACAAAAAAATGGCAGATGGAGGGGGCATGGCTTGAGTGCTGGGGCATGTGCACGCTTCGTGCATGTGTGCACTGCTCCCTTCCCCAGGGTTCTTTGGCCCTGGGCCACAGGGCAGCTTGCTACACGGCTGCTCCTATCCAGTGGCCAGTGTGGCTGGCAATGATGGAAGTTGTAGTCCAAGGATGGGGCCGTAGTTCAATGGTAGAGCATCTGCTTTGCACGCAGAAGTTCCCAGGTTCCCATGCATCTACAGGTAGGGCTGGGAGAGACTCCTGCCTGAAACCTTGGGGAACCTGCTGCCAGTCAATTTTGGGCTAGACAGAAAGCTTGAGTAGCAATTCCTCACTTAGGTTTTTGGGAGGAGAGCTGAATTTGTGGTAGCCAGCATGAATTGTCCCTCTTGCTAAGCAGTGTCTGCCTTGGTTTGCATTTGGATTGGCGAATACATGCAAGTGCTGCAAGATATTCAAATATAACCAATATTTATAAACTGCTTTTCAATAAAAGCCCCCCAAAATGGTTTACATAGAGAAGAAAATAATAAATTAATAAGATGGATCTCTGCCTGCAAAGGGCTCACAATCTAGAAAAGAAACATAAGGTAGACACAGCAGCCACTGCCACTGGAGGGATGTTGTGCTGGGGATGGATAGGGCCAGTTGCTCTCCCCCTGCTAAATAAAGAGAATCGCCTCTTTAAAAAAAGGAGCCACCACTGATATTCCCCTTAGAGGATGGAGCCATAGAAGAGCATCTGCATGCTTGCATGCAGAAAGTCATAGGTTCAATCCCTGGCAACAGCTGCAGTAAGGGCTGGGGGAGAATCCTGCCTGAAAACTTGGAGTGTCACTGCCAGTCAGTGTAGACAATCGGGGCAGAGCCAGCATTGAAAAGACTGTTAAAAGAACCCTTTTAACCATTGAATGCTGCCCCTCAGGCCCCAGACATGCCCCCCGTGTCTGATGTCAGATGTGGGGGTGGGGGTGTGATTTAGTTCCCAAACGGTGCTGTGCGGCCATGTTTTTAAGCTAAATCGGCCAGCGCTGCATTCGCGGTACAGCCAGAGCAACTCTCCCTGCCTTTTAAATCAGCAAATGCAGCACTCTCCGATTTAGCTCCCAAACGGGGCTGCACATCAGATGCGGGGGGCCTGGCTAAACTCTCCCTCCATCTGATGTCAGATGGAGGGGCAGGGCTAGTGGGGCCACGGCGGTGGCAGAATCTGGGTCACCACTGGCCTCCCTCTGCTCCTGTAGACAATACTGAGCTCAATGGACCAATGTTCTGACTTGCTATAAGGTAACAACTGGAGGACTGACGTGCAGCCCTGAAACAGATGATGTCAAACCAGTGTGGGGAGCTTTAGTCTCATGTGTGACAAGATACTGTTTAGCAAACCAAGTTGCTTCCAACCTCAAGCAAAACCAGAGTTTCCTAGCTGCACGTTGCTTTATAAGGCCATCAACTGTCCTGTGGTATCACTGGTTGCTATTTCTCAGTTGGAGCCTTTCATTCATGAACTGAGAAAAATAATGGTGGGAGAGGGAGAGAGAAAGAATGAAGTGTAAAATAGCTTTGATATGTTGCATTCTTGTAGACAGGGAACTGCTTCTGTTCCAGCTGATTGCAGCCTTGACGACTACTCTGCTGGGCCAGAATAGCTGCTGTCAGAGCCACAGAGATTAGAAGTGGAAAGGCCATTTTGGGCTTCCTAATAAATCGTTCCCAGCTCCTGGTTGCATTAAGCTCGTTTCCTTTCAGCATGTCCTTTAGTGCTGTGCTCTGTCCGCTACAGCCCTCGATGACTCAAAGAATGTTTCCTGATTGGGGTCTGATTGGTCACTGCCCACCATTAGGGGATTTGCAGGCGACTCAAATGGCCAAGCTAACTCGGAACAGTCTGTCAGCTTTCCTCAGCTGTGGACTTGCGGTGCTAAGAAAGCCGGCTGCCTGCAGATGGGGGTTCTCTTAATCATTCAGACCTTTGAGAAGAGGAAGATTACTCTTCCCCACCCCAAATAAAACCTTATGCATTTTGAATATTAATTCTGGTCACAAAGCAAGGGTTGGCATTCCTGCTCTTCTAACGCTGGCCTTGCGGTGGCAGCAGCAGCACTTTCTATGGACAAGCAGCTGTGTGTGTGTGTTAAGAAGGGATGATCAGCGGTGCTGCCTTTCTGGCTTCTGCAAGACCTGCCAGAGAGTTGCGAAGGAAACAGTGATTGGGGTTTGTAGGAAGGAATGTTGCCTGTTAGCCAGGAGTGAAGTCTCCCACTCCCCCTCGGAGTGAGGAATGGGTGTATGATTTGCTTGAGTTAGAGGCACATGAAAAATGGGCCCTCTTAAAAGTAAATAAACTGCATAAATGGTCAAAAATCTGGGACAGCTTCATTGAACTGTTCTTAGAATAATTAAAAAACCAACCAACCACAAAACACCCTTTCAGACTTACCCACATCTATTGGTGCAATGGTGTGTATCTCCTTCTCTTCTCTACCTCCCCTTCTCTCTCTCTCTCTCTCCCTCTCCATCTCTCTATCCATCCTTTGTTTTCCCACCTCCCTGCAGCCAGCACAGCGCACGAAGGCTGGACTTGGGGTTGGGGCAGGGCGGGAGGGGGGGAAACGGGGAAAGATGTATGTAAAATACAAAATGTCAAAAAACATTAAATTTTTAAAAAGAATGAAGTTCTGCAAAGGGGTCATGGCAGGGCTTAAAATGTGCATCGGGGGACCATTGTGGCCGACAGGTTGACTATGGCTTGGAAGGAGAGCCTCATTGAAATAATAATTGGTATGGAGACAGTGGAAAATAAAACGACTCATACTTCCAGTGTTTACACCTAAACTCTTCCTGCCCGTTTCTTTCTCAGCTGTTGCTCTCCCCTACATCGTTCCTTGGAACTCCTAGATATTCAGAGCTCATTCTTGACAGTGAACATGAATAGCAGCTGCAAAAGGATTAGAGGAAGAAGTAGTATCTGTGGTGTGAGGATTAAAGTAGTAGTAGTAAAGTACACTGTGCACCCTCCAAGTGTTGTCACTGGACCCAAGCTACCCAGTGGCAGGTTTATAGGAAGCTGCCTTCTACAGAGTCAAAGCATTGGTCCATGTAGCTCAGAATTGTCTTCACAGACTGGCAGCAGGTTTTCCAAGGTTGCAGGCAGGAGTCTCTACCAGTCCTATCTGGAGATGCCTGGGAGGGGACCAGGGGCGTAGCTAGGGGAGAGGGGGCCCGTGTTCATCTCTCTCTCTGGCGGCCCCCCAGAGTGAGGGAGATAATGAAGAAAATAGAAAGGGAGGGATCTGGAGGGCCCTCAGGAGCTGCAGGCCCATGTTCTCTGAACCCTTTCGCTCAATTATAGCTACGCCCCTGGAGGGGACTTGGAACCTTCAACATGCAACCAGGCACACACTCTTCTCAGAGCAGCCCAATCCCCTAAGGGGAAATGCTTACAGTGCTCACACATGTAGTTTCCCATTCAAATGCAAACCAGGGCAGACCCTGCTTAGCAAAGGGGACAATTCATGCTTGCTACCACAAGACCAGCTCTCAGACCAGGGTTGGGTTATGCCACTACCGCAACAGTGTCTCCAAGTGCAGTATTACCCAACTTTTCAAGGAACTGATGGCAGCCATTCACTAAAGGGAGAGTGTCAAATAGTTGGGGGAAATGGTTGGGGTGGAGGCTAAACCTGCCCTTAGTCATCCTAGTGTCGGAAGTACAGAATAGTTTTGCCGCTTCTCCCCTCCCCAGACTGTATCCCAGATTCTGATCCACTTGACTTTGAAAGCCACCTTTAGGTGACTTGACTGAGAAGCAGAGTGTACATTCCAGGCATAAAACGAGCTTAGAAGCAAACATGCTTCAGTTTGTACAGCCTGTTTCATCATGTGCACAACTTCGGCTAGGAATCCTCCCCCCACCCCTGCTTTTAGTGTAACAAACACAGCAATCTCAGGAACTGACATGAGGAGAGACAAGGAGGAGGACTGCCATATTTTCCCCTCTCCAAATCTGTCTTTGAGACAACTTCCTTATCCAAGCTGCTCTCCATCCACCATATCTTCACCATACCAAATTCTCCATATCTCCTTGTTACTCACTGATGCACCCTTGCCTCCCTCTGTCCCCATCCTTGTCCATTTGAAGTGTGCAACAATCAATTTGGGCAGTGGCATAGCTACTATGGAGCACTGGGGGGTGGGGCCAGATGTTGCTGGGATCCAGGAACCACCTTGGGGCCGCCCAGGGCTAAATCACTTGCTGGCTGGGCTCCCCTTGCAGCAGCACATCGAGGCAGGGGGCGTGGCTGGCCAGCCTTAGAAACCCTGCTTGTTGCCTGCCCCTCTCCCAGTCGGTACTTGGTACATAAGCACCCTGCCAGCAAAGAAAACTGCTTGGAAGCACCACAAGAGAGAGACATTGGGGGTTGCAAAGGCAGCAGCCACAAGGTGGTGCGAGAGGGGCTGCCGCCTATCTTCCTACTATGCCTCTGAATTTGGGCTGGAATTGCACCACTTATGGGTCCTGTACCAGCACCTTAAGTGGCACAGCGGGGAAATGCTTGACCAACAAGCAGAAGGTTGCTGGTTTGAATCCCCGCTGGTACTATATTGGGCAGCAGCGATATAGGAAGTTGCTGAAAGGCATCATCTCATACTGCGTGGGAGGAGGCCATGGTCAACCCCTCTTATATTCTACCAAAAGAAAACCACAGGGCTCTGTGGGCGCCAGGAATTGAAATTGATCTGACGGCACACTTTACCTTTACCAGCACCTACCACATAAGCAATGAGTGGTATTTACTGGCTGCAGGTCTGTTATATACAGGTTCGAGTTCATTTCTGAAGGGCCCAGACTCTAAGCCAGGCCTGCTTAACTTAGGCCCCCCAGCTGTTTTTGAACTACAACTCCCATAACCCCCAGACACAGTGGCCAATAGCCAGGGATTATAGGAATTGTAGGCCAACATCTGCAGGAGGGCCGAAGTTGAGTAGCCCTGCCTAAGCTGTCCAATTTTGCTGTTAATTTAGATTATTTATATACTGCTTTTCAAAAACAAAACAGTTCTTGAAATGGAACATAGCAAAAGGAATGAGAGGTCCCCTGTCCCAAAAGGGCTGCTCATCTGAAAACAAAAACACAAGGGAGACACCAGCAACATTCATTAGAAAATGATGCTGTGCTCAGATTAATAGAGCCAATTGGTCTCTCCCTGTTCAGTATGAGACACACCACTTTAGAAGTTTGCCCAGTTAGCAGGGGACAACGCCACATCTGGTGTTCAAAACATTCTGTGGTTCATGCGTAGAAGTGCTGGATATTTATAATAACTTTTTACCAGTGAGCGCAGGCTGGTCCTCAAAGTTTAAGCTCCCTACTGTTTGTGAAAAGGTTGAAGTATTGCTGGCAGCTCAGTGTCAGGAGTGCAACTCGTTTACATTTAGAAGAGGAGTTGGATGAGGCTTTCCAGGAGATCAAAACTACTTTTTGCTCTCAGGCCCTGTGATAG
Organism: Hemicordylus capensis; assembly: GCF_027244095.1. Classification (NCBI taxonomy): domain Eukaryota; kingdom Metazoa; phylum Chordata; class Lepidosauria; order Squamata; family Cordylidae; genus Hemicordylus; species Hemicordylus capensis. The sequence continues at coordinate 21,459,994 of NC_069664.1, read as the reverse complement.
CTGAAATGTCATCTGATGCTGCATTAATAACCGTAGCATTGTTGAGCTGCATGTTGTATAACTCTCTCTCTCTTTCTCTGGAAGTCTGCAATATTTTTTGGCTTCTACATGTGAGCAGCATCTAGCTCCTGTGCTAGGAACAATTTCTCAGAAAGTTCACTCTTTCTCTGGTTATGCTCCAGTGATGATGTTGTTTTAAGATATACACTTAAGATAAACTAGGTAGCACAGAGTTCTTTCAAGTCTTCAAAGCCCCTTTAGTTCAAATCTGTTGCCTAAGAAAGGAAAATTGCTGGTCACACAGATTTCTGCATTTGAGGCACAAAAACCCTTCTAAATTGTCTTTTCCTAACAGCCTCTTCATCCTTCTCCCTCCACCCGCCCTGTTCCAACAAAGCCTCACTGTATCAATGCTTCATCACTTGAGATGTATATTCCGTATCTCTACTGAGCCTCCATTGTATCCCTTTTGATCTGAAAATCCTTATCTTTTTAATACACTGGAATACAGGGGTGGGTGGGAAGGCCACCCAAACAAAAATGGATAGATGGAAAGTATGTGTGAGGGAAGAACACTAGCAAATATACACCATGTGTGGCGAGAATGAAAGGTTCTGCAAACTGACCTGATGCCGTTTTTGTTGTTGCTTTTGGCATGCGGGCAGGACTGTATCCTTCTTTCATCCTGAGGTGAAACACTGCAGGCTTTATAGTCTTTGCCATGCCATGACTTGTTCCAGGCATTCGGAAAGCATCTCAAAATGAAAGTCAGTCCATATTGTGAAGTGATTTTGGGCAAGATGCTTACAACCTGTGCCATCCATCTGATTTGTACAATCAGCCCCTACTGAGTTCAGCCGGAAATGCATCTGCACACCAGGATTCTAGAGACCAGGTTTGTGGAGGGTGGCCAAGGAATCTGCACACCCTGCAGCCATGTGGAAAAAGAGCTGGGGCAAAACTTAACCCCACAGTCTGCAGCGCTCCTTATGGTGGTGGGCAACAATGGCTGCATCTTTGGCTTACTCAAATGTGTATGAAATGCAAGCATGCTTACTTGGAGTCAAGCTTGAGAGTTGGACCAGGGGAGATGCACTGGATGTGAAGTATAATGCTGAAACGTGAAACTTAGAATTTTAGGGGTGGGAGGGAGAAATTGTATCAAAGGAACTGGTTCCTAGTCTAGATTTAGTCAGAAAACTAGTCTATGGGAAACACTCTGCTCATTGGAATACTGGGGAGTATTCCCTATGGAAGCGGTTGGCCATCTTCATAGCTGTTAGGGACAGTGTTCCCTCTAACAGGGATTCCCAGATGTTGTTGACTACAACTCGCAGAATCCCCAAGCAAAAGCCATTGCAGCTGGGGATTCTGGGAGTTGTATTGAACAACATCTGGGAATCCCTATTAGAGGGAACACTGGTTAGGAATGGAACTCCCATAGGCATTTGCCACAAAGCAGGCTATAGATGAGCAATTTTTGTAGTTGAAGCAGAAACCTGATTTGCCAACTTGCATTCCCCCTGCCACAGATTTCTGTGTTGACTTGTATGTTCGCTTTGTCATAGATATGTGAAACATGGCCACTGTTGTTCATTCTCTGAAGCCTGGCTGCCGTCTGTCTGTGTGTGTGTGTAGTTTTTTTTAATGGTGCCATCTATCACTCTGGTGACAAATACATCCATTGATCTTACCCGAAATAGTATTAACACCTTTTGTGTACAGCTGTACATATCTTGCAAAATCTGACAAATGCAGCCACATTCATATGTTTGGACTGACTTAATAAAAATATGGAGATGATGGTGTGAAGATAAGTGTCGTGGGGGTTACCATGAGCAGCAGAAGCAAAGCACTTTGTCACGTCCCCTGTTGGCACATGGCACTCTAACAAAAACATTACTCATGCTTCATAGTTTTGAGTCAACCCTGCATGTTCCCCTGTTTTAGGGATGAAGTGAGCATTTGCAGCAGGGGATTTCCGTTACTTGTGAGCAGCATTAAGGCAAGCACAGTTCACCTCTAAGGAAAGTTCTCTGAAAACTATAAGGTCATGTTCAGAGAAGGGCTGTACTTCAGTGGTAGAGCATCTGCTTTGTATGCAGAAGGTTCCTGGTTCAATCCCTGGCAGCATCTCCAGCTAGGTCTTGGAAAGACTCCTGCCTGAAACCTTGGAAAAGCTACTGCCAGTCAGAGTAGATGGACTAACAGTCTGAATTGGTATAAGGCAGCTTCCCATGTTCCTATTCTGCTTCAAAAGAAAGCGTCCGCCTTGATTCTGTGTAATAAGCTCCAAAGGTCACCTCAGTTCTATCTGCTTCTGTCCCTTTCCCAAGGGGAAAAAACAATACCTTCTCTTTTGGGAAGTGGGAGGGAGTAGCAGGCATAAGCTATGCAGGCAGCATCCCTTCCTATTGAGGACCTGGGACTTGACTGCAGTTTCCTTAAATTCAATTACGGCATTAGAGATCTATGTATTTGAATGTTTATTTTCGTTCTCCATTTCTAGTTCCTGCCATTAGTGCTCAAGTTGGAGTAAGTAATTAAACTGAGTACAAACAACCTTTACCCATGTAGAGCATCTGTGTGCTAGTGCTGAGTGGCAAGAGCTCCTTCTTCAGGCCCACCTTCCTCCCAAATGCTAGGACAGGCCATTTGGGGGCATTTGGGAGGCAGGCGGCCCTTCGCCACCATCTCAGCCACCATCCCCGCCACACCGCTGGCTTAAAAGGCATGCCCACTCCAATATGTGCATGCCACGTATCACCTATGCATGATATATAATCATCATATATCTGCAAGAAAACACAAGAGAGAGAGAATTTGGAGCTAAACATCTAGAAAGATTCAAGGAACAGCTCTACATAAATATCTAATCAATTCCACTGTTCAAATAAAAAATTTATTTATTTATTTGTTATGTTTTCAGGGGAATTGATTAGATATTTATGTAGAGCTATTCCTTGAATCTTTCTAGATGTTTAGCTCCAAATTCTCCCTCTCCCTCTCGTGTGTGTGTGTGTGTGTGTTTTCTTGCAGATAGAAACTTATGACAAGTCTTCACAACCAGCTCAGCGGGCTGCATGCTTCCTGTCTCTGGAACTATGCTATTGACAAGCTGACATGGTGTGACTGTCCACCATGCATGGTGGGACAGAAGAATCTGAGCTGATCAGAGTATATGTCATAGGCTCTACAGTGCTCAGAGATTTTAACATGAATGGTAGGCTGGCAGAATTGAATTAGAATGGTAGACTGCTGTCAGTGGTAACTACAGAGATACAGTCTAAGAGCATTTTGTTAAGCATGCTCTCATTTTTGTGGCCTTCATCCATAATACATAATACGTTTGTTCCACCGTTCAGATATGCAGTGCCTTTTGCTGAGTTTAAGAGTTCTGGTCCAGAGATTGTGTTTAGTATGTCATAGTGGAAGCTAGTATGAAGGAGAGTAGATGTCCAAATGGTGTTTGTGCATAAGGAAGTTGGGGGTGTTCCAAAACATGAGTGTGTCAAGGAGGGGAGGGGGATTTAAATTTAAACAGGAACAGTAATTTGGAAGAGGGGTTTTTTTAAGTCACAAGAAGAGGAGGAAATATGTAGATTTGATTGCAGTGTTTAATTGTTCAGTTTTGACAATTTAACACTTTTCATTTAAGTCAACTGAAGATCCTTCTGGACTGAAATGTGGGGTAGAAATTAAGTACCCCTGCCATCAGCTAAGACATGTTTATGTTTCGCCACCTGCTTTGTTTCCTTCTGTTAGGTTTGATAGATTTATTTCTGTCAAACAATACAAAAGGGAGATATGACTTGGGTCTATCTCTCTCTTTGGAAAGAACCCTTAATCTGCTCATAATTACATTAGAAATTCCCAGTGATTAAAAAGGTGCTGGTGACATTCATTTGGCCCCTGTGCATTGAGGAAGCAAACAGAGGTCCAGAGAGGCAATAGAACTGATTGATGGGCAGGAACGTACATAATAGTAATTCTTTTTTTGTCTTGTGTGTTTAATAAAGTGGTGATTGATGACAAAATACAGGCCAAGGCCCCCCTGGCTAGGAGGCCAAGAGAGGCAGTTAAACATCGAAGCTGCTTAATTTAATGAGGCTGTGCAATAAAATTGAGGCATAATGAGCAAAGTATAATAGTGCTGTTATGTTTATAACTTTGCTTCACTGGCAAAGCACTGAGCAAATGCATATGAATGTAGATGAAAAGATTTCTGTTGAATGAAATCTGTGTACAGCTTAATCCTGTTTATCAAACTCTAGTGCAGTGGCACAAAAGGTGTAACCTTGGGAGGGGATGTTGATGCGGGGAATCTTGGCTCCATTCTTTTTTCAGTACAGTAGTTCTCTGCAAGCTGCACTGAGAATAGGCAGAGTTGATAGTTACCATTAAAGCACAGAAAATGGTTAATCCTAAATTGCAGTACCACAAGGGCACACAAGCTGTTTTTCCATGGCTTCATTCCACACTGTCATGCTAATAATATATATGAAATACTGGAATTGCAGTTGATCCCATGGCCAGAGCCTACCGTGCAAGTCCTTGCTACACAATGGTTGCCCTTTCTTATTGGGTACTCTGTTGTTCCTCCTGCAGGGAGGGAAGAAATTTTGATTTCACAAAGGACTTGCAGGGAAAGGGCTATGCACATCCTCACCAGAATCGCTGTTGTAATCAGTGGCTGCATTTGGTAACAAAAAGTTGGGAGACTAATTGCAAAGCTATCTAACCATGTGCAGTCTGGCCTTTCATTTGCAGAGTTTGTGCGTGACCTAAACGCACAAACCATAGTTACAACAAATGGGTTTGCAAAATGATATAACACACTGGGAAACAGTGATTGGCTGGCAACTCTTGGAGTGTACGCTCGGGCTCAATTGAGACATCATGGCAAGCCATTCTTAAGGAATTTCAGCAGCCTACCAAAAGTTCGTCAATTTAGACACCACGGTTGGGGTGGGTTTATTTTGCAAACCATAGCTCATGCCAGCTATCGTTTGGCATGATATCCAAATTGATCAACCATAGTTAGGTCACTTTCTTCATCTTGTGAAACAACTGCAGTTGGAGAGGAGGATGCTGAGCCCGTCAGCCACTCTAAACCAAGCTATTTACCTGTGTGTCTGAAAACCCCAGACTCAGCTAGGGTTAGCACAAATCATGGTTTGGTGCAAGGCTGCTCAACTTCAGCCCTCCTGCAGATGTTGGCCTACAATTCCCATAATCCCTGGTTATTGGCCACTGTGGCTGGGTATCAGGGGAGATGTAGTCCAAAAACAGCTGGGGGGACTAAGTTGAGCAGGCCTGGTTTGTCTGTTTGTCAAATTTGTACACCACCCCAAACCTTTGTCTCTGGGTGGTTAACCATAGCATAAAACAAGTTTAGTGTGATGTCTGATTTTGAACTTCAGTGGTGAGACCCAGATACAACACAGCATGTGTGGAATGGTCATTGGTAAGATGAACTTCCTAGTGGAGATTTCATGCTCTGTACTAAAATGTGGTGGTTTTGTGTTTGCTTTATTAAAAAGAAAAGGGGAAAAAGAGTACAAATAGATTGCACCTGAAGAGAAGGAAATATCTGAAAGGTGTTAACTCTAATAAACTAGTGGTCAGATAGCAGCATGGTAGATTACCCACGAAACAAGTCCTTGACATATTTCATTTCCTTTGTGATGGGTAAGAGAAGCCTCGGATTCATGAAGGAGGGGGGGACTGGATTATCACAGTTGTTCTAAAGCAGTCTTTTAAAATGCTCTTAGTTAAACTTCAATGACTCCTAGTCTAATAATGAGGGGAAGAGAAACTAGCACTCTAAATGATGCATGTCGCTCTTGAAATGTGTGCTAATTGAAAATAGATATTTACTTCAAATGAAAATGTAATGCAATAAAAGGATGGGGTTGAGAATTCCGTGCATGAAATGGCAAGCATTTCCCCCCAACTCTCATCTGATTAGTAAATGTTTCCATTTCATGTGTGCAGTCTACCAGTTGTGTAGTCTGTAATGCTGTCTGTGTTGGGAGCAGGGCAATAGCTTAGTAGTAGCAAACATAGTTTGCATGTGTTAAGGGCTCAGGTTCAGTCACTGCTCTTTCGAAAGGCTATCTGGTAGCAGGAAAGGGTTAGGGTTAAATATAAGAGAATCGCCACTTTTAAAAGGTTGCCCTTTGCTCAGTTAGCAGGGATCCTTCTTTACATTCGAGTTTTGAAAATATGTTGCTCACTGCTTGAGGAGGAGAGTTGGATTTCTTAAGCAGAAGATTCATGGTAATAAACATTGACTGTGCTGCTTCTTAAAGGGCACTACGGAGATAACTCGATTAGCCTTGGTCTAGAGCTGAGCAAACAGAGTGGTATCTGTCAATATCTTGAGCTCTTGCTAAATGCTAATGAAATTGTAGCCTCTGTCTAGTACCTCCCTTATTCTGAACTTTCACCTGGCAACAGAGTGGGCTGGTGGTCTTTATGGAAGCTAAGCCAGGGCTTCTCAACTTTGGCCCTCCAGCTGTTCTTGCACTACAACTCCCATAATCCCCTACCACAGGGGCCAATAGTTGGGATTATAGAAGTTGTAGGCTCATAAAGGTGTACATGAACTGTGGTTCAAGCACTGGTTTGGCACCAAAACGGTTCTGACCAGGGATGGATTCAGCTTTTTGCCACCCATAGGCAAGCAAGGATTTGCTGCTCCTCTCTCCGACACAAAACTATTTAGTATATAACATGCTGTGCATAACATTACTGGAGTGGCACTCATCCCAAGTACCTATGTGTGGCGGCAGCAGCAGACACATGGCATCTGTGCATGCATAGGTGCTATTTGCATAGTCATGGTATTGCTGACCACACAAATAATGGTGCCCATGCATCTGCAGACACCATGTGCATGCTGGCACCATGCGGGGGTACTTGGGTGAAGTACCCATGCTCACAAAGCTGCTTGGGGTGGCAGAGAACTGGTAAGGACCTGCTCTCCTCTTTCTTAAAGCTCCTGCCACCCCAAACCAGTTGGGATCTCATCGGAACCGGTTTGACGTGAAACCAGTGCTCAAACTGTGATTGTGCACACGTGTATAGGCAAATATCTGCAGAGTGTTGATCCAAAGTTGAGCAGCTGTTCTCTAAGCCTGCCACTTGCATGACACTTCATAAGTGCTTCTGACCAAGACTGCTTACTTGATTATCTTTTACCATGATATAATGCAAACTCCCATTTGTACTACTTGTGTAGTTGGGCATATAACCTAATTTGTTTGCACCTCTTGCAGTGACCAGCTGCCTTGTTCATATCCTCTGCTTGGCTGTGCTTAATTTTATCTTCCTCTCCACCTGTCAGTCAGAGTCCCAGTAGATAGCCGCAGCCCTTTCAAGTCACTCTGCATCCAAAGCTGCCTGATTTGTGACCAGCTCCCAATAAAGGTTAAGCTGCCATGCTCCCAAACAAAAGGTCCCATCCCTTGGACTGTCCTCTGCGACACCCACCCCAAGCAGAAACTGAGCTGATGCTAATCCTATTATGCATAGTTCCCTTGTTTGTTTCTTCTTATGGGTGTATTTGTATACATTTGCATTTGATTCTGTCTGATCATATGCATAGAATTCAAATAGAAATGACTTTGAATAGATTTGAATATTAACAAAGCGTTTTCCCCTTTTTCTGCCACCCCCCCCCCCTTCGGCGTCTGCAGCGGCACACAGCATTGGCTGGAAAGAAGTACAGTTTCTGCTAGTAATAGTATCGACCTGCTCTGTTGCAGATATTGCTGGGTTTCTGCACTGGAGAAGTTTCTGCAGTGCCATTATGGTGGCAAGCCTTGCAACTATTTGTTTACTCCTGGTCTTGCATTTCCCCCCTGGTCTGTTCTATAAAGGCAAATAAAGATACCAGTGACCAAGGGTCCTTCTGGTTGGCACAAGGGCCATGTAATCCATGACAGATTAATAGGCAACCTATATTTATTGTGGAAGAAGCTTTTGGAGCAATATTTCCAGATCACATGCATAGAAACCCAATGGTGTACTATAGATAATTGAAACATGCACTGAAGCTCATGGACAGGATAGAAGATTATGTCTGAGTAGAGTTGGTCTGTCACATATTGTTCAGTGTGTATGCAAATACTTAAACAATTTGGCCTAAGTATTGTAACTCCTATCATTCTGCTTTCTTCATAACAACTTTTTTCCTTGCCGGTATACTACTAATAAAACACATTGGTAAATATGTTGAAGTGTTTGGAGGCTTGTTCCCCATGGTTCCTGTCTTCTGGGATCTGTCCCTGCCATTACTGAGTGTGTGTGAGACAGAAATAATGAATCTATTCCCTGCTGTATCGTGCAGCTAGGGAGCTGTGGCAGATGAAGAAGAAATCTTGAGACGTCTGAAGTCGTCTGTGTCCCTCATATGTCTGCCCAATGCAGATGCGCTCTCAAGACATGTTCAGCTTTCCAGACGGTCTTCCACATCCCTGTGGTCTCTGACCTCTCCACTGCGGGACTGCAGCTGTGCTCATTATTGGGAAGCTTTCCCTTGGCTATTCTTCAGTTGCTTCAAAGATTTGGTGGGACCTGGGTTAGATCTTCTTGTCCCGGGAAAACAGGGTTCCCTTCAGTCAGCCCTGAATATGGCTATTACTGCGATAAGGAACTAGCAAAATATATATTGTTATGATGGGATGAAGAGATGGGGAGCGTGTGCAAAGACATGGTTTATAAATTGGAATGGTCTCTGGAGATGCACTATGTGCCTTTGCACTCTGGCTTCGACACAACCCTGTTTGTGGGATCCTTATTTAAGGGTCAAGTCATCCAGCATCATGGCAGATTGTTTTAGCACTTGCTGCAGTAACGTCCCAAAGTATAGGGCTTTCCTTTTCAATTTCTGTAGGATTGAACAGCAATTCTTTGCTTATATGGGACAAGTAAAAGGCACATTCAGGAATTCCACTTCATTTGGGGTTTACTTAACCCGATCCCCACTCCCACTGTTGAGAATTCCCACCCCACCCCGGTTGATTAGAATCAAACATGCACCTTACGTGTAAACCCTGGGGCACTCTAGAATATGATACAACACAAGGACTTGAATTTTATCTTGCTAGAGCAGGCCTGCTCAACTTTGGCCCTCCTGCAGATGTTGGCCTACAACTCCTATAATTCCTTACTATTGGCTACTATGGCTGGGGATTATGGGAGTTGTAGTCCAAAACGGCTAGGGAGCTTAAGTTGAGTAGGCCTGTCCTAGAGTAATGAGGCTATTAATATAATTGGTGGAACATACAGTGTTTTTGTATGCATGGAGACATACTGTACCCATTCTGCTCTCCTTATCAGTGAAGTTCTGGTCACACAAGGTGTCCTCTACTCCAGTGTCCTGCAGAGCATTCCTTTCTTTTTCCCGTAGGAATGAATGTTGAAAACTGGCTGTTGTTGACCGATAAACTGTTCTGTGGTGGCTGTAGCTAGTGTGAAATTGCCCAGGTCTTATTATATGCAGCATTTTGTCTTTAAAATGATGCAAGTTGCCTTGCTTGATTTGATATGCAGTTTTAAAATGGGCTCCTTGGCTTTTATCTATGGATCAATAAATCATGCTTGACCTCGCTTGGTCTCTTATGCCATCCTCTGTGCCCAGAGGTGTGCGTGATCTGTGCTAGCTACAAATGACTAAATGACAGAAGGACTGTTTCAATGCATAGTGGAAAACGTTTAAAACACTTCCTTTTTATTCTACTGTAAAAGTTTCTATGCAGACTCTAACAACATCTGTAGGAGTTGGAGGAGGCCATTGTTCAAGCCTTTCCAACTAATTTGCTAGCTCTCAGTTGTATCCCAGTGGTAGACATTACTCTATCTGGTTTCATTTATCTTATTGTTTCCTCCCTCCCCCCTCCCAATGTAGCTGCAGAATCCATCAGTAAGTACATCCGCAATCTGTTGGACTATATTCTTAATGTTTGTCATTTGCTTCTTCCCACACTGAATACTCATATCCAGGACAGTGTATATTCTGCAGTGTGAACCCTTTTTTTACAAAGCTTCATACATTCTGCTTCTGCCAGCTATTGAGGGAGGGTTAAAGAGCTGTGCTGAAAACTGAAGCCTCACTCCTCACTACTTGAAGACCTGCAAAGCACAGGAGGCTCTCTTCATGCGGGTTTTGTTCTCACCTATAATCACGAGTATGGGAACAGTGAATAAAGAAACTTAGCCTTCTGGGAATCCAGAGGTTAGATTCCTGTCCTCCCTGAAAAAGGCCAAAACAGTGGGGGGTGGGGTGAGGGCAGAAATAAAGCACGTATCTTGCTCTCCAGCAATGCCCCCCCAAATCCATCCATCCTTCCTTCCTTTCTTTCTTTCTTGGGTGGGAAATCACAAACTTATTTTTAAAGATCCACAAAATGGCTCCACGCTGCCTGCAGACAGGAAATGACACCAGAAATCATGTTTGGTGTCCCGGGATCAGCAGATAGGCAAAAATTTTCCACAACCAGAGATAAGGAAATTGGGTCTCTAAGACCCAACTATGGATACGGGAAATGACAATCCATGAATCTGCATATAACAAAGTCTTCCTGTACTCCATTGCACCTTCTCCATGTACAACAGGATTGGAATTGGGGTGGGAGTGGGGCTTGATACTACTTCTGCATGAATGGACTGCATAACTGGGTTTAACTTTTTCACATTAAAATAGGCAAAGGAAGAGGGGTGCAAAAATAGTGCAAAGGAAGTGGAGGTGACTCTAACCTCTTCCACCCCATCATGGTCCCAATCTGGATCATCCCAATCTTCAGGTGCTATTAGCTACTATTACCAATGGGAGCCTTCTTCCCAGAGCAAATAGCAGATGTGGAGGGTGTGCACGCAAGCCTAGATTGACTTGTGGCAGAGGCAAAGGTTAAGGGATAGTTTTATCACCCAGACTTTTTAGGAGCCACCCAAGCAGTGTTGCCCTGGAGAGGCAGGATATATATTATTAATTAAATAAACAAAGCTCTCTTCCACTTGCTGCAGTCTAGATCAGGGCTACCTTGCACTTGGAAAATGCAAACATGCAGACCCCGAACAGGCAATAGGCATATAATCAAGTTTGGTCCCTACCCTTGTGTTCACAAGACCAGTTCGCCTGTGCTAAAATCCTTTACATGGGACAGTCATATCACCACAGTTGTAGAGAGGAAAGAACGTACCTTTGCAACTTTGTACCACGGGACTCTTCCACATGGGCCATTTGAGTCCATATAGGCCATGGCAATGCTCTCCCAGCTAATGTTCACGCTCTGATATCCATGGCTGCTTTTAAAACAACAACTCAGGACTATTTTATTTACTCAGGCTTTTACCTCTTAAAGGCAGGTTTCTCAGCGTTCTTGCTTCTGTTTATATTTTAAGTAAGTGTGTGTGTGTGTGTGTGTGTGTGTGTGTTGTTGATTTATTTGTTGCATTCTTATACTGCCTTTCTGCCTTAATGATGGCATCCAAAGCAGTTTACAGTATTAATGAAAAAAGAAATGTCATAAGATTACAAGCATTGTTGTCTCTGGCTGTTGGTCTTTTCAGGAGCCAAGGACAAGAGTTCACTGGCCTGGTGCTGCCTCCATGGTTTTTAACACCGATTTTAAGGTTTTAAATGTAACTTTGATGGAATTTTATTGTATATTACCTTTTTGTAAACCGCCTTGAGATACATTATGAAAGGCAGTTTAAAACTTGAACAATAAATAAGTAGATGTGAGGGTGAGGGGAGTGGGTGGTAGACATAATAATGGTGCAACAGCATCCACCCTTTTCTTCCTTGTTGTCTAACCATTCTTAAGGCCCCCTTTCCCCCAAGGATTAATCTGGAAATGCCACTGATCTCGTTCATAACCCAAACAACTACCCCCTTCTCAAATGCTGATGGGAGTGAAAGACCACTTTTGAGAAGTCACAAGCCTTGACACCATGAGAGAATGTTGAGCAGCAAGCCAGATAAGCTCACCTTTTTTTTTTAAACATTTTGTAGCTTAATGAGACAGAAATTGCAAGGCAATTGTCATATGTGAAGGGAAAGATTGCTGGCTTGTGTCTAAATAAAGCATGAGCGTTCCTGCAGCACTGACACCATTCACAATAACAGCGGAAGAGGATGTGACATCTATCATCGGGTCTTTAATGCTGTGACTGGGTAATGCTTGTTCCAGTGCATGCAGTTGCTGCTGATTAGCATAGATCTGGCATTATGCTATCAATTGATGTGCCCTCCCAACAGGAAGTTGTCAAGAATGCCCTGTTCCATTGTCTTCTGTGGGCAGACCTGGGACACTAAAAATGGCAGCCTTCACAAACAAGCCTTCAAATTTCAGTCTTCAAGTTCTATGGTTCTACCCCGGACCTGGTGTGAGATGTCAGTTCTTCCAGTTCTACCCAGGAACAGGTGTGAGAAGTCAGAGTTGCAGAGCCATTGAGAACAGTGACTATAGTGTGATCCAATTCAGCATATATGTGAGTGGAGAATTGTCAAGGAAGTCCAACATAGATGTGTTGGACTTCAGAAGAGGAAACTTCACAAAAATGAGGGGACTGGTAAAAAGGGGAAATTAGGAGGGTCAAATCACTCCAGAAAGCATGGAACTTAATTAAAATCACAATACTAGAAGATCAGTTGGAATGTATACCAAGACGGATGAAAAGTACCACCAAGTTTAGGAGGGCACCAGTGTGGCTAACAGCAGCTATAAAAGGGAAGAAGACTTGCTTCAGAACATGGAAGTCCTGCCCAAATGAAGAGAATAGGAAGGAACATAAATACTCTGGCAAAAGAAATGCAAAAGGACAATAATGTGCAAAAAGAGAGTTTGAGGAGCATATAGCTCGAAGTGTCAAGGGGAATAACAAAAACTTCTTATCAGAAGTAGAAAACCTGCCAGGGAGGTGGTTGGCCCCTTAGATGATGAGGGTGTGAAAGGGATTAGTATTAAAGGGACAAGTAGATTGCAGAGAAGCTGAATGAGTGCTTTGTATCTGTCTACACAGATGGCGGAGAATACTGATTGTATACCCTCTCCAGAATGGAGCTTCTCAGGTTTAGAGGCTGAAGAGCAGGGCCCATTTGAGGTGACAAGGAAAAATGTTATAAACGATCTTGAAAAACTAAAACTTAACAAATCGTCAGGGCCAGATGGCATCCCCCCAAGAGTTCTGAAGGAACTCAAATATGAAATTGCTGATCTCCTAGCAAAACAAAATATGTAACTTATCCCGTGAGGAAGCAACAGCAGGAGAGAGGACATGCACATTCCTCTTGCTTATGGGCTCCCCAGAGGCATCTGATGGGCCACTGTATGAAACAGGATGCTGGACTAGATAGGCTTTGGTCCTGATCCAGCTGGGCTGTTCTTAGGTATGGTTGTTGCCATACATTAAAAAGAAATTCAGAGGGAGACTTGAGCCTGAATTTAATGAGTGGTGCATTCACTAGGACATCTATCTTCTAATTGAATAAAGTAGGAGCCCTCAAACTTGAATTCCCAAATGTTGTTGAACTACAACTCCCATCACCATGATTGGAGTTGCAGTTCAGTAACATCTGGGAATTCAAGTTTGGGGGTCCCTAATGTAAGGGATCTTGTGTGTGTTGGGTCAATCTATCTAAAGTTACACAGGGAAATGGCTGGTTTCAGTTTGGCTGCTATTGGCTAAGCTGCTTCAAGCACTGCAGAGGAGAATTGGCTGGAAGGACTTTGAGGACTGTGAGTCGATGATGAAGTAGAGGCCTGGGAAGCATCTATCCCAAACTTTCCTGTTTACCAGGCACAGTCCCTGTTATCTGGTCTTGGTTCCTTTGTTAATCACTGTACTTACTTTGTCACTTCTCCCTGCCCCCAAGATTCCTCATAGCTTTGATATGACTACTAGGGGTGGTTCTGTTCAAATTCGAACCAGCCTCGAAACAGGGTGGGTAGATTTGGGTTTGGTTTTTCTTGAAACCCCCTGGTTCGGTTCGAATTCAAACCCAACTTGAACCAGTTCTAAAAGATTCTACATAGGGTATAATGGGCACTTGAACCGGCCCGTTATTCCCTATACAGAGCACCTAGGGGCACAAAACAATAAAATTGGTGGCAACTTACAGGAACCAGCAAAAACAAGAAACACCCTTGCAAAAAAAAAAAAAAAAGCACATAAAAAATACCTCCCCCAAACCCAATCAAGGAGGCCCTATTTAATAAAAACTAAGGACAAAGGGGGCACCAAAAATCAATCACTTATCCCCTCATTGTCCTGAAGTATCTTCTGCCCCAGATACAGCACACACACAAACACAAATTAAAATAAACACTGAGTGAGATAAAATGCTGAGGCAGACCTTGCTTAGCAAAGGGAGCAATTCATGCTTGCTACCACAAGACCAGCACTCCTCTTCCAGCTCCTCATTTTACCTTCAGTATTTACTGTCTGACTAGAAGGATTCAGTTTCTTTAAATGTAGCAAAAATTTGCTTTATTGTTTATAGTTTTTGATGAATAGTTTTTATAAATTTGCCAAGAGTTGGCTAAATGGTCTTAGCTTACTGGTTTACTCTTTAGCTATCTTATTATTTTGTTTTGCTTCATTAATTGTTTGTGTTTTGCTGGTCATGGTTTCTTCGTCTGGGCCCTCTACCCTTTCTGCATTGTGAGATACATCTGCTTCTATAAGAAACTTTTAATTTAAATTGGTGTCAAGGCTCTCTTGCTAGCATAACAGAAAATGAAAGTATTGCCACAAACACTCTGAGAAGTAGCATCTTTCAGATTCCAGTCTCAGGCAATTTGCTTTTCCTTCCTGAGCCAATTTCTACATTCAACCTAACAGCTAGAACTGGTGCTTAATACTCCTGCTGCTGCCGCACAACACCTTGTATGGTAGAATTAGGGTATGTGGATGCACATTTCTTTTTAATTTGAAGCAAAGTCTCTCCCGCCCGCCCCCCCCCCCCATTATTTGATCATATCAAACTGAGGAAGCTGTGAAAAATCTCTGCTGTTGTCTTACTAATGGTTGCTCTGCAAGTGACGAGTGTCTGGAAGTATCAGGCGCATTGTTAGGTGACTAGAGCATCTTGATGAAAAGAGGAAAATAAGCCACCTTGGGCCATTTGGATATGACAGCTCGGAAGGGCAGGGGTAGGCAGCGTTCACCAGCTGCCAAGAGCTGAAGAACTTGCTAAAACAAGGAATGCTCATTTAATAAGGCTTTAACACAGGGAATGGGGGAAACGTAGGTTAGGAGTAGTATCTGTTCCTCAGGGGTTGTATCAGGGCCAAGCATAGCACAGCATCTGATCCCCCAAACTCCCCTTTATGTGTATCTTATATCTATTTCTGAAAGAGCTGGAAATGCTACAGCTCTTATGGATAGATAACTGGGGCACTTCTGGGCAAGATGGACTTGGAGTAACGCATGCATACATTGATTTCACAAAAATCTGAAGGGGGGGGGACCTAAATGCCCCAATGTAATTCAATGGAGTAGAATGTTCCCAGACTCAGAGGGCACTTGGCAAACGACTAGGTGGGCGGATCTAATGGTACTTTGTGGCAAGGAGGGGGAAGGAGTGCTTCAACAAAAGGAGTGGGACATGTCTCAGCTTGAAGAAGACAGACACACCCATTTCTCTTGCTTTGGGGGAAAGATGCTTACAACTTTCACCATCCTCTGGCACAAGCTTTGGTAATACATGCACACCAGGACTATACTGCAACATTTTGTTGTGGGTCCATATTTGTCTGCCAAGACTGCCATATCTTTCTCTACCAAGATGAAGGCACAAGGCTCTTAACTTGCCTCCCCACTCCCACCACTCAATCCATAGCACCTGAACTTACTGTGTCCCTGTAAATGTTCTACCAAAGCAACACCAGTGTTGTTCTGGACTCTGGAGCTTATCATCCATACTTGAACTGAGTAGTTCAGGCTCCTGAATTTAGCATCTGGAGAGCAAAGGAGCATCCAAGAATAAAGTTGAACACTGCTGCTCCAGGAAATGAATTGTTGCTTTATTTTTCTCCCTGCACACATCTTTTTAATCTGTGGAGGGCACAACCGCAGCCAGGGGCAGCCAATGTGCAGCTCTCCTGATGTTGATGAACTACAGCTTCCACCAGCCACAGTTTATTACAGCTGGGGAAGATGGGAGTTGTAGTCCAGCAACATCTGGAGGGCCACAAGTTGCCTCCCCTAAAAGAGGAGGCCAATACATTCCTGCAGCCCATAAACTATTTGAAGCTAAATCACGGGCGCAACTCCTCTATGGTGCTCAGCTGGGGCCCTTTTCCCAACTTCGCCTCTCTGGAGCTCATAGTCTAAATTTCTAAGAACAGTGTCCCAGGTACCCCATTGTGTCTCAAATAACCTTCTTCCATTGGAGGCTGGTCTGATGAAACTGGAGGCCAGAGTATGGTACTCAACTTCTGGCTAAGACTTCCCAATGGGCCTAACCCCCAGAACATTGGAGGATGGCCATCAGTCTACATGGAAGCGAACCCTGCTGGCTAAACTATCATTACCTGTGCTCTCCCCTCCCTCTCTACTTTCTGTGGGTAACGAGCATGCCAGAACACTCCATAAACAGCACATAATGGATGCAGAGCGCCAAACCAGTCCAGGCAGGGCTCCAAACTTCCCCATCACTGAAAGTCTAAGGTATATTACAACACCTGCTGGATATCTTATGCAGCTAGAAGCCCCTAGCCATAGAATGGCCCTCACCTTAGCTTGTTGTAGTGCCCTCCCTTTGGCTGTGTTAAATGGAAGACAGAGGAAGATGATCCCCTTTTTGGAATGTCCGTGCCCCTGTGGCATCGGCCAGGTTGAAACCACCGAGCATGTCCTCCTTTACTGCTCATTTTACAAAGACATCGGCAATACTCTTATTCTCATTTGCTGGTCAATGGGCCGAATAAAGATGATTGATACCCTTATTCTCTCAGTGCTTATCAGGCTGCCAGGCCACTCTGGCCAATTTTACATCTCCCTATTACTCTCTGACTGCGACCCCTTTATAACACACAATGTTGCCAGGTTCTGTGCAGTAGCGTGCAAAATTCCCCAAGGCCTAACTGCCTGCAAGAGTTAACCCGGATTCAACAGCTCATATGTGTATTGTTGCCTCTAATTTCCAGTTGCTTTATTTTTGTAGCTTTTATTGTTAGTGCTTATCTCTTTAGCTTTTCTTAGTGCTTATCTCTTTAGCTTTTGTTGGAGCTTATCTCTTTAGCTTTTGTTGGAGCTTATCTCTTTAGCTTTTTAGATAGCACAGAGCACCACCCTTTTACTATACTTTATTACTTTTATTATAGCTTATAATCATTGTTCTAATTTCATAGCTTTTGTAGATTTTCACAGATTATAGCTTTAGGGCATTTTTATAGTGCTTATGCTACCACCTTTTAACTCTATAGCGATTATTTGCCTTTGGCATAGACCTTACTGTTAATATTGTTAATTTTATAGCTTCTCTGTTCCTTCTACCTTATGCTGGTATGAAATAAAGATATTGACTTGCCTACCCTTCTACCCAGGACTGTCAGTGAAAACTTTACCTGGAGCATGTAAACATTTTGCTGCTGAAGGCAAAGGACAATATGGCACCCATCTGTGGCAAAACTATGCCACTAAGCCGGTCAGGGGTGTTCCTAGGTTGTATTGGGTAGAAAAAGAGAGGAAAGAAGAAGTGTGCCCCTGCTTGGCGAGGAGCGGGGAATGAACAGCCTAACCCAGTGCATGATGGCAGAGAGCAGCAAGGAAGCCTGAAGCATGACACCCATGGTGCCCCTTATGACCATGCCTAAGATGACCAGCTTGCCCTGTCTCATGGAAGGGTTGTCCCTGTGTGGACACCATGTCACGGTGCTGTGCACTTCCCTACCCCTTCCAATAGGAGTCAAAGATTTGGGGTTGAGAAATACTTGCTATGAGGATGCAGACTTTGCCAAAAGTCCTGGGATGAGCATAATGTGTAGTTCCTCTTGGACTGCACCAACTCTTCACTCAGTTAAAATTATACCAAAAATGTAGTTTGTGGGTGGGGGAGGTTAATTTTACCAAAGCCTGCTGCATGGTTATAACTTGTTGAACCTGTTCACTGCTGTTTGTTTCCTATCTCTTTCTCTGCTGTGATACTTTTTTTTTTTCTGGTCATGACTTGTTCCCTTCCCAAAGTGATTCTAGCCATTCGAGAGTCCCATCAGACCTGCAGTGTCATTTTCACTGTCTCACAAAGCAAACTAAGGAATCTGCTGCAGATTGTCTAGTTGTTTGGTTTTGTTGATGCTAAAGTTTTTTGCTCAACAGTCTTCTCTAGTGTTGTTTAGTTAACAACATACCTCCTATAGAGGTAATGCTCCAGTATTTTTGAATATAACTTTTATTTCTTTCCGTTCATCTCTCGGCGTTATTCAGATGGGTTTTAGCAAATGCATAGTAGAGCTATATATTACAGCCATTTCCTTAAAAGCTTTCATTTTTCTTTGCTGGGTATTTAAAAATTCTTTAATGTAATAGTCCAGGAAAGACAGCTGTATTGTTCACAATGTGATATTTATGGAGCCTTTCTCTAGCTGTGTCTTTTAAAATCCCCATCTTCACTTTGCTCTTATGCAAGGATGTAATACAAATAGCTGCTTTAGTCACACAGTGTTCCTGCATATTCCCTTGCTGAACACTAGTGCTTTTGGTGGCTGGTTTTCAGGCTTTGCTTGCACTTGGATATTCTTTCAGAAGTGGACATAAAGGGCTTGAATTCATCTTTTGGCAGCCTTCTCCCTGGCTAGCTCCAAAGGCAGGTATTTTCTGGGGAAAGTACTGCAATCAGAAACAGGCAATGCATTATGTCAAAAACAAAGATTTAAATGAACTGGGTGCAGTTTGGTGCAAGATGGAGGCACAACACAGTGAGGTCATTCTCATGACCAGCCCTACATTTCTCTGTACACTTATTTGTGCATTTTGATATAGTATTTATAAAGCAGAACTGTCTTTGCTCTGTCAAATATATATGATTATTTGTAAAAGAATGTAGGCTTGCATAGCTGGCAATATTTCATATTTAAAACTTCAGAACAGTGGTGCATATGCTAGTATTTTCCAGACTGGATTACTGCAATGTGCTCTATGTGGGGCTGCCCTTGTATGTAGTCCAGAAACTATAGTTGGTCCAGAATGCGGCAGCCAGGTTGGCCTCTGGGTCATCTCAGAGAGACCATGTGACTCCCATATTGAAAGAGCTACACTGGCTGCTGCTAAGTTTCCAGGCAAAACCTATAAAGCCCTAAATGGCTTGGGCCCTGGGTATTTAAGAGAACGTCTTCTTTGTTATGAACCCCACTGCCCATTGAGATGACCAGGAGAGGTCTGTCTGCGGTTGCCACCAACTCATCCCCATCTCTAACAACTTTTTAAAAGCTTTTCAAGATGCATCTGTTCACCCAGGCTTTTAATTAAATATTGTTTTAATAGTTTTAACATTGTTTTTAAAATTTTAAATTGTTGTAATGTTTAAATTTTTGTTGTTTGTTTTAACTAATGTTTTAACTCTTCTGTTGTTGTTTTGTTGTTGTTGTTCTAACTAATGTTTTAACCTTTTCTGTTGTCATCTTTTTTGCCTTTGTTGTAAACCGCCCAGACGTGTAAGTCTTGGGCGGTATAAACATATGTTTACATACCTACCTACCTACCTGGGTAGGGCAGCATTAGTCTGGGTAGGGCTGGTTGTGAGAACCACTGGGATCGGGACTGATTGTGATGCTCCTCTGTCAGATATGTGCACCCTCCTTACTCTCAGCCCAGTCATGTGGAAACTCAGGCTATCAGCAGCTGGAGTTTCCATAGAGCACCTGGCAGTGGGGAAATCCCCCAGTGCACTGGGCTTCTCATGTGGGATGCTGGAGGACACAACCTGCTTCCCCCACTCCTCTTCACCACTCTGGCATCACTTGTGCACTAGCCATGTGAGCACGTGGCACTAGTCATCCTGGATCAGTGAGGGCCATGTGGGTGGAAGGTAAGTTGTGGCCTGCCTTCTCCCTAGCCCTGCCGAAAGTGGTCATGAGGAGCTGATTCCTCCCCAGCACTGCCTAACAGCCTACCTAGATGCAGTGTGACATCTGCAACATTTGCACCAGCAGCATGCATCCAGCCTCAAAGTCCTATGCTGATCCATAGATGCCTGTCATTGGTCTCCCTGCAGACAGGAAAAGGATAAGATGCTTCCTGACCACAGCAGACTTTGCTTTACTATCAAGTTTCCTTAGTCTAGTGTCCATCCCTTGGCTGCATCTCATGATTCCCTGGTGTGATCTCTGGTCTGTGACTCATGCTTGACCCTTTTGGCTCCTGACTGTTGATCAGCTTGAGCTTTGGTGTGGCTTTGACTCCCTAGTTCCTGTTTTAATCCTCTAATCTGCCAGATACTTGGCTTTGACCTCCTACACACTTGTGGCCGCTTTCTCAGCTCCCTGATTTCTGGTGGGTTTACTTGGCTTGTCTCTTATGACCAATTCAGACATCACACCAAACCTTAGGTAGATGTAGCTATGGCCTAGCTTGGTATAATACAGCTTTCTATGTAAACCATGATGAGACTATTGGCTGCTCCTGTGTTTGCGATACCACTTCAAAACTTTAAAATCATTGGCCCAATATGTATCAAATCTAGATTGATTCTTTCTGGTCCCCATTAAGATTTATTATCCTCAGGAGAATATTGAGCAGCCCTTCATGTCATTCAATGTTCCCTGCTCTGGACAATAAATCATGTTGTTGCCCTTGACAAAAATCAATATTTCCTTAGAACCCCAGAGTCTCAAAGTGTGACAGATCTCTTATGAGTCCCTCATCGTTTTAGCTATAAATCCTTTCTTGCTAGAATTGAAACCCATGGATTTAGAATCCTTCCTAGGGAATAGGTTTGTGCCTGACTTTCATAGCAAATGCTTTGCTTTATCTTGAGACACATGATGCAAAAAATTGTGAATAAATATAATTAGAAGCATACATTTCCTTCCCAAATAAACAAGGGCTGCAATTCTATATATAATTGCTTGGGAGCAAGTCCCTTTGAACTTGGTTGGACATCTCTGAGTAAACATACATAGGATTGCAGTTTAAGTCTAGCAAGATGTCTCTGGTTCTCAAACTCTCATCCATGCAGCTTAGAGGACAAAATACGTTTGCTTTGAGTAACAGTACTGCACTGTGTGCTTTCAGACCATTATCTGGGCTATATGAAGCTACTGCTACCTGAAAGCCACCTTAAATGTATTCTTTGGCATGGTAAATGGTGGTAGTTGTCACCTGGCAAGGGGCATGTGGGAGAGTGGCACTAAAATCCAAGAAGGTGAAATATGTTCAAGGCAAAACTATCCACAAGGTCTTTTCCCCACTGCCACTAGTTGTGCTCTTTGGACCGGACTTCTAAGATGAAATCTGGTCCTCAGCACTGGGTGTGTGTGTGTGCTCCGGGCACCCTCCAAATTGCTCCTGGAGGTGGTCCTGTTGCAGCTCACCTGCTGTGCTCACGCACCATACCTACAGAACTTGCCTGCCATCAGGCCAATCTCCTGTACTGAATGGGGGTGGTGGCAGGAGCTGACAGCCAAGCAGGCTTGTCTGCCTGTGGGCACTGGGCCTTTCATTGTGCTTGTGCCTGCGCAGTGAGACTTGCGAGCATTGCAAATACATGACATCACACACTTGCAACACTCGCGGGTCACACTGCGCAGGCATGAGCATTGTGAGTGACCCAGCGGCCGTAGGCAGGCCCACTCAGCTCTCGGCCTCCCCACTGCTCTGAACAGATCAGTGAGTAGGCTGCAAGAAGGTGCTGGCTTTCGTGGGGGAGCCTTGCTGGGGACGGGGGAGGCTCGCCAGGGAAGGGCCTCCGTAGCCCTCTACATCTGAGCCACAAAATTGACTAGGTGCACCACTCTTTGCCACACACCCTTTGGCTACTGTTTAAGTGACTACTTGCCGATACCTGTGAAAAAGTTCACCTGTTCACTTAGATGGTCTTTTCTTGCTTTCTCTCAGTCGATTTCATTTGTTTTCTGGGATATCTAGAATACAGCCAGATCTGACTGGCTACATAGCATTTGGATATCATCACGTTTTTCCATTTACTGTGTAGGACCTGATTGGTTCCAGTTATCCATATGACTAATCCAGGAAGAAGGAAAGCAGTAGCAGTGTAAAAACAAACAAAAACCCCACTGAAAGCCTCCAAAGCAGTAGTAGGAAGAAAGCAAGAGTGCTAAACAGTTCTTAAAGGGTGATTGGGAGAATAATCAAAGCATTTTGGGAAAATATTTCTGCAGGCACTCATGTTGCATGCACTCATACATCCAGGCATCTGGAGATTGCTATTTTCTATCAAAAAATTTAATAGGAGGATATTTGGTGCAGTCAATGCCACCCTCACTTAACTGCTTACTTTATTATAAGGTTTGCCACATGAAAGTTGGAAGTGTGCCCTGTGTTGTGGCTGTAACAAGTAAATGAGTGCTATTTAATTAAACTGACCTGAAGCAGACTGGGCCAAATTCAAGCATTTTGCAAATTACAAAGATAAGTGCCTATGTGATGAGTTGATGGGTTTAATTGCTCCAGGAGAGCAAGTGACCACACTTTCCCCTTTTGGATTATCACCTTTCTCTCCCCATCCCAACCCCCAGCTAGATTACCATTCTGTTATATTGGGAATCTGTATAACACAAAATACAAGTGTTCTTTTTGGCATTTTACTGAAGTGGTAGAGGGTTCTGAGGAACCAAACCCAAGAGAGTGTCTGTTCAATGCAGGAAGGATAAATATGCATCAGCAAGCATGGCTTCATGGTTATTGTATTGGACTAGGACTGGGATGACCCAAGTTCAAATCCCCATTAAACCATGACTCTGGGCCAGTTGTGTGTCTCAGCCTAACCTACCTCACAGGGTGGTTGTTAGGATAAACATAACCATTTACACCACTCTGGGCTTCTTGGAGAAAGAGTGGAATATAAATGTTAAAATAAAAGATAAAAGATAAAAAGAGATTATGACCACTGGTGTCTCTTAAGAATCTCCATGTAGTAAGAGTGTTTTCTTTTACTCCATCTGTTCTTTCCAGCATATATTTGTATTTTTCTTCCCCATCTCCCTTGAAAAGCAGCTATTGGCACTCTCTTCAGGATGCTCCCTGTCGACATTCACAAAAAGGGTGTGTATGTACAACTCTGAATCTGGTGGTATGAACATCAAGGGAGCCTTGGCAACCTTTTGATGAGTGCATGAAGTTAATGCTGGTGCTATTTGGGGTCTAAACAGTACTTTCCCCCTAGATACCTATGTGAAAGGCCATTGTCAGTAATAGTTAAAATGGTTTAGACCTGGCAATTTGTAGAACAGTCACTCAGCACTATTGAACAACTATATACTTTAGGGATTTTGTTTTGTGTTTTGGTTTTGTTTCAGTTGACTGTATTTACTGAACAGAGCCATCACTTCTCCTTTGTTCTTGTTTTTCTGCCAGTAACTTTTATTCTTCCAAGATTCTGAGTTGGCACCTAATTGTCAAAGGGGCTGCTTTCTTCCTTTGAGCAAAAGCTAATGGCCAGTAACTTTGCTTCAGCTCGCTTAGTCATTCTCGCAGAAGCAAAACAAAGGCAAAGGAGCCTTTAACCGTACTGTACTCCTTCAGTGAGAACACCAATGCCTAGGGGCAGCCTTTCCCTTATTAAGTATCTCCACTGTTTTCTCCGGTCTCCCCATGTCTTGACTCATCAGTGCCCTGACTGTGTGAAATCTGGTGAATAGAAATTAGAGCATTGAGGTCACTGGTGATGCTTCTGGGGGCTGGTTTGAGCCTCTGGGGCAGAGGTGCTCTTACCCCTGGACTTCTGGGCTGAAAGTCCAGGGCCTCGACACCCCCGGGATCCAACAAATCCTCTTTAGTCTGCCCTGGGTGGTTTGGTCGCTGTGCTGTGCTGGGTGGCCAAGCATGACTGTGACGTGGTCGGGCAACCAAATGTGACCTCTGCTTTAGAGACAGAGGGAGGAATGGGGAAAGAAATATGTGAGATGGAAATATGTTGAGTTGTGTGTTGAAATGTTTCTGCTATTGCATATTTGCATACATATACCTGTTTTATATTCTTACATTCTTGTGAGTTCAGTTGCTGTTTATGCCCTTAAGAACTCACTTGTTAAAAATAGTGTGTGTGTCGAGATGATGCTTAACTTGCAGCCATTGATGGGGGGGAGGGGGCACTGTCAGTCAGTGCAGAAAATACTGAGCTAATGGTGTGACCAAATATAAATGTAATTACATATGATACACATGGAATGTACAGTCTGTTCCTAGGGAAGAGAGCCAAGGTACTACTATTACTGATACGCTGCTTTTCAACAAAAGGTTTGCAAAGTGGTTTACATAGAAAAAGAATAACAAGAGGAAGATGGTTCCTGTGGTATGCTTGGTTAATCCATTCCTTGACCCAAGCCAGCTTTTGAATGGGCGTAAATTAATTTATTCCAGTCCTGGAGTAGAGGCGGGGCTAACAAACATCCAGCAGTGAAGGCAGACTGCACTTTCCTCTCTGTACTTAATATCTATTTCATTTAACTGTTAATATTCCTGATTCAACTCCACTGCCTTGTCCTTGCATACCACAACGGTTTCGTGTCCCCAAAGGGCTCATAATCAAAAAAGGAATATGAGTTAGACACTAGCAACAGCCACTGGAGGAATGCTATGCTTGGTCTCAATAGGGACAGTTGCTCTCTCCCTGCTTAATAGAGAGTTGCTATTTGAAAGGTGCCTCTTTGCCCAGTTAGCAAGACCTTGCTGCTAGAAAAAGGATTGTTGTGGTTGCACCTTTGTGCCGTTTGTCAAAGTTTTGTAGGTCAGAGCCCACTTCATCAAACACCTATTGCTGTGTTGCTACTAGATACCAAATCAGAATTAACTGGTGGTAGAAAATAAGTAAAAAGGAAGTTACCTAGTGCAATAGATAAAAATGGATTTAGTTAAGAAATGGGGATCCTTTGAAGTACAAAACATAAAATAATGTATTTTTAAAACCAGCAAACTTCCTTTATTTCAGGATGGTATGAAGTGACAATGAGCATGTATGGTTTAGTTAACCAGTTCTTAAATGTCATTTTCAAGTAGTCACTTCTTGAAATGACTTGATCTATAGACTCTGAAGCTCATGTGTCTTACAGAGGGCATCAAGTAGAATCAAGAGAACAAGTAAGAAAAGCAATGAAATAGAAGCTATTGGCTGAGTAGGAAAAAGCTGTTGGGACTCAGTAAAAGGCTACCACCACCATCCCCTTGGTATGCAAATATGTCGATATTATACATAACTGTAAGAGGCCAGGCTTGCACAGAGCCAATCAGAGAAGCTACTACCTTATGCAAATAGATGCTTTTCATTCACCATGCTGATGAAGGGTAATTTGAATCTAAATGTTTAACCACTGTGTAGAGCAGAAAAAAGTGCATCTACTTTATGTTTATAGTGGAAGTTTTTTGAACTATTTTGCCTCTTCCAGAAAGGAAACAAAAGCAATACACAATACCAAATGGTAAAAAACCAATGATCTAAATAATATTAATTAAAGCAAACACAAAACAAAAACCTATAGCAAGACTTCAGGCCAAGCCATACACTGTGCAAAAAAGGTAGGTCTTCTGAAACATGGTGGTGGAGTGGCCAGACAAGGGTAGAAAGTTCAGCTGCCTGGGTGTAGCAATGAAAAAAGGCTCTGTCTTGGGTACTCAACACCTCTTCTAAGTTCCAGACATGTGAATGAGTAACTTCCCAAGGGAGTAACTTGGGAAATTTCTTGGGAAATTTCCCTAGAAAATTTCCCTAGAACAACTCAGTTGTAAGAGTTTGGGTAGGGAAGGGGGAAGAGAAATAGGTGGGGATGGGAAGTTTTATCTGTTTAAGTGACAAATGACTTGAGTCCACATTGGATGCAGAACAGACTAGCGATGCTGAGTATGATAAAAAGGAGTCTTGCCCTTTTTAAACATGGAAGTTAGCCACATCAAAATGACCCAAATAAGTTGAGTTTATTGCACATTCCCATGCATATATAAGTAAGCAAAAATATACTACACCAAAAATATACTACAGAATATTATGCAGATAGTGTGGCTTAGCTGTTTAGGGCTTGTTTATGCAATCCAGTATAATAAAGATCTATCATCTTGTTATGTTGTTTAAACCATCCTTCTTTAGTTGATTAATAAAAGGGAGCATTAGTACAAAAAGGAGGTGTGGCTGTATGGGGTCACCCTCAGGTCTTGTGTTTGCTCAAAGTGAAATATTAAGTCCATCCATCCCCCTTCTTCAGACCTGAGATAGGAACGATAATTTTCTGAAGCGGATTAAAGAGATTTGAATCTAGGATTTCTAATTATCCAGGGTGACTCTTCCTTTCTTTTCAACTTGCTTTACCTACTAATTAACCCCTTGATCATCTAAACAAATCCCAGATTAAAGCAGGTCAAGGGGTTGTAGTCAACTAGGGATTTAATGACTGTGTTGTTGCATATTATTTCCTTGAAGCTGTGGATGGCATGCATCTCAGCTAAGATCCTTTTTAAGAAGAAAAAAGCTTATGCTTTGTAGTATAGTGTGAAGCCTTTGGAAAGAGTAAGACTCATCATTATAAAATACAACCTATCTAGACTTATACTGAATATACTACCCAGGGCTGGCTCCGGGGGGGGGGGAGACAAAGTGGCCTCTGGTGGGGCCTGGCCTGGTAGGGGTGTGTGAGCTGGCTCAGTTAGTTAGTTAGTTAGTTTGTTTGTTTGAGCTGGGTTCTACATTGAATTGGCTCAGTTTGACAGGTTTGGGGGCGAACTGGGCCCAGTTCGTACTGAACTGGTTCGGTGCTCTACTGGTAAAGGGAAATATGGTGAGGTCACAAAAATAGCTTCTGCAGATGCATGGAGGTCACTGAAATGACCTCCATGTGCATGGAAGCCTGAATCAGGCTGCCAGTGGCCCTGACTACTCTAAATGAGAATGGGGGTGGGGGTGTTACAATGATAGTACTTGTAAGTAATGACTGACTCCTCTCCCTCTCCCTCTAGGCTTAGGGAAGCCCCCCTGTAATGATCAGGCAGTAACAGCCTTTCCTTTCCTTTCCTGTAAAGAGTGAACCAGAAGTGAACCCTGCCCTGACTGACAGGCAGTGACTTCTGGGGATCAGCCACTCAGCACAGGGTGACCGGGACCTAGAGGGCCTGGTGCCAGGAAGTGAAGGCTGTCTTTGTGCACAGAAGGAGCCAGGAGGGCAATGAGAGAAGATGGGGAGCAGGCTTTGTGAGCACCAGCCATGAAGTCCGGCTGCCTCATGGCCAACAGCAAGCTTGGAGACTTCTCTCATGGAAAGACATCTGCAGATCCTTGAGAGACAGGATTACAGGAAACTTGAATTATGTCCTGGAGTTTGGGGTGAGTTCAATGGAAAAGGAAGCCAAGGGCTTTGGTTTCAGGGAAAGTTTTAGCCAGGGAGCTGTGTGTTAGGTAGCCTGCATTAGATTTCTTTTGATTTTGTTCTTTTGCAAATCCTTACAAGTGGTTTATTGTGTTATTATCTGTAACGTAACAAAGAGGAACTGAGCCTGAGCCCTTTTATCCAGCCAGGGCTTTGTAGAAATTTCTGTACCCTGTAAAGGTGCTTTTAAAGGTTTCTTGCAACTGGGGGTGCTTCTTGAATTATTCTTGCTACTGGGTAACCACAATTTTAAGTGTGCCACTCCAAACACCAGCTGGAGTGATCTTTGGGAAGTAATCTTGTAAAGTACTAACTATTTCTTTTTACCTGTAACTAGAAGCTGAGAAAGCTTCAGACTGAAGCAGTCTGAAATATTTTGGAAATAAAGTTTTTCTCTTTTTTGTTCTTTGTATTTTACCTGTCTCTGAGTGGATTCTTAACCCAGGAAATGAGTTTTACTCTGGTGCAAACATGCCTCAATGTTAATTTTTCAGCAACCCACCAAGTTCTCTCTCCATATGTAGCCTGCATGTGGAAGGTGTTCTGTACTTTTCCATTTGGTAAAGAGAATGAGAGTCTCCCTGGACAATCACCCAAATCCAGGGAAGGGTTAAGCTCTGTAATTAGGGTTGGTGACAGTGTATTTTCCTACCAGTTTAAGTTTAAAAGAACAGCCTTTGTTGAGCAAATGAATCAGCATTTTTCTTTCCACCAATTGGGCTTGCTCTGAGGCAAAGACTGAGCTTAAATCCACTGTTCACTACACCCCCTGTCCCTTTACTGGTAAAGGGGAATTCTCACTGGATTCCCCTTAACAGTAGAGCACTGAACTGGTTCAAACCAGGTCCAGTTCAACTGGAACCAAAACCAAACTGGGCTTGGGTCAGTTAGAATCCAGTTTGAATTGAAACCAAACTGGCAAAACTGGTTTTGTGCATATATCTGTGGCGCGGGCAAACAGGCACTGGAAATGATGGCGAACAGCAGCACCAGCAGCACCACATCAGTGATGTGGATGGACCCTGGCAGGCTTAGCAAGCAGCAGTGGCTCTTCTCAGGGTTCCAGCACAACTGGAGTCACTATTCTAATTCCCCAAAATGCCCCAGAAGCAGTGCTCCAGATGTCTTGGGGAAATTAAGATGGCAGTTCTGTTGCACTAGAAGGAAGTAGGAGGAAGAGACTGTGCAAGCATCAGAGCAGTGGTTCCTCCAGAGGAATCAAGTCCCAGTATCCATTCAAGGTTGTCATGTGCTGATGCCAGCCCTGATCCTACCTAGTCACTTTCCAGATTACATGCTGTTCAACGGTAATTTACTTTGGCTTGGTAGGATTGTCTTGAAACCTTAAATAAGGGTGTTGTGCAAAGCCACCAGCAAGGGGGGCAGTCTTTTCTAGCTCACATGAACCTCCTACAGTGGGAAAATACAGCTGCTTTTTTAATTGTTTTACAACGTTGTAGTACTGCAACGCAAAGATAAAACCTGAAAGAAGACATTGGAAATGTGAGCAGCACCTTGCTGCCTGTGATGTCAAAACACAGGCAATATGGAAGCATACTGAATGGACATGTAGTGAAGCTGTTGTAGGGTGTAATCTGGAAAGCAGCACCCTGAAGAACGAGACTTGCAAACGCAACCAAAATGCAAGTGTTCCTTCTTTATTAAAATGTCTTGCTTTACTGAAAAAGAGCTAACCTGATCAGGTTATTTTTGTCATAGTAGGACATCTGGGCATTTTCTTAAAAAAGCAAATCCCTAAGGTTATGCCTCTTATATTTTGTAATTTTGTCCCTCTTCTCCTTACTTCTGTCCTCAATAAGTGTGTTCTGATTGGATGGCTAAATATCCATCAGCCGTATTCCCTGCCATGCCCAATATATCAACAGTTTAAAAAAAAAATACTATCTCAATAGTTTTTCACCTGAGTCTTGCTCTCAATACAGCATCCCAACAAAAGGTATCCTTGTCTAGAAAACCAGCTGTCTTCTCATTAATTTCTGCAAGCTTTTGCTTGAAGAGGAATGTGCCTGAATAATAATAATAATAATAATAATAATAATAATTATTATTATTATTATTATTTTTACATTTATATCTCGCTCTTCCTCCAAGGAGCCCAGAGCGGTGTGCTACATACTTGAGTTTATCTTTCACAACAACCTTGTGAAGTAGGTTAGGCTGAGAGAGAAGTGACTGGCCCAGAGTCACCCAGCTAGTTTCATGGCTGAATGGGGATTTGAAGTCGGGTCTCCCCGATCCTAGTCCAGCACTCTTACCATTACACTACTGATTCTTCTCCATATTCCATGAGCTACATGTAATCATAAACTTCAGCAAGTCTCTCTTCTGTTTCACAATAAATGGAGATTACATTGAGAGTAGACGAGTGTACCACCTTAAGTGGCATAGGGGGAAATGCTTGACTAACAAGTAGAAGGTTGCCAGTTCGAATCCCCGCTGGTACTATATCAGGCAGCAGTGATATAGGAAGATGCTGAAAGGCATCATCTCACACTGCACAGGAGTAGGCAATGGTAACTCCTTCCTGTATTCTACCAAAGAAAACCACAGGGCTCTATGGGCACCAGGAGTTGAAATCAACTCGACAGCACACTTCACCTTACCTTTAGACCAGTGTAGGTGGCACCTGCTCCTGCAAGACCCACTAAACTTCAGAGGTATTCTATGCTGTAGCTCAGTGGTAAAGCACATGCTTGCAATGACACCCACTTCCACCATCCCCAAAGAGTGATAAACCACCCTCCCTAGAAACTTCACTTCTCCTCCCATCCCCAAAATCATGCATTGCATCCCGAAATCCTTCAACATCTCTTTGAATTCTGTCAGAACAGCTCTGTTGGGTCCATTTCATTTGGAAACTTCTTCAGTACCTCCAAATTCTGCCCAAACTACTTCTAAGAGAATTTTTGGACCAGCTATATTTTATTTCGACATTTTTATAGCTGACATACAATATGAGACGGTCTTCGACTGTATTAGCAAGATAACAGCTTGAGATGTCAGCTTTGATGCCTGCCATATGCCAAGCCAAAGTTAAAATTTCCTTCAGAATGTTGGATTCTTTAGACAAATCTTACTGGATTTCAAATAAATGTATATATTTGTGTTAAACTCATAAGCACCTAACATTGACCACTGGACTCCATGTAGGAAAGGACATTACATGTTAAGCATCTATGAAGCTCTGGTTTGATTCATAAAGGAGTTAAACATGTAATTGTCAATTAATCTCCAGCTAGAGAAAGAGAATCTTGTACACATGAACCATATGTATTGCCACAGGCTCTAATCTATGCCAGGAAAATAACAGCATCTTATAAATGAAATGTAATAATCAATTATTATTTTTTTCCATGACAAAACTGTTTCTTGATGGCAAATGAATTGATTTTTTCCTCTCCCCCACCAGCCACTATCACAGCAACAGGCAGGAAGAGAGCAGGGGAAGTGGGGAGGAAATAAGAGGCAATAAAAGGAAGTCTCCCATTCTAAGGATGTATGGAGCAGTTGGATCTGTTGTTGAAAATGTAATTTGTTCTGATGTGCAGACAAATAGCCGATTGAGCTGGCACACTGAGGATAAACAAATTAGTGACTTGATGCATTGAGAGGGGCAACATCCTTGTACAATTTTTTTAAAGCTCTTTCATTTCTGCCGTCGGTTGTAAACATAGCAGCAACAATGGTGCTCCATGGAAGGTGTCCAATATTGATGTCTTTAAAACAGCTTAGTTGGTGATACTTACCTCCCTTCTTCTCAAATTGAATGACTGTTCTCCCCTGCAGTAAACTCTGACTGCTCTGTCACTCTTGTATTCTTGTGCTGCCCCACCCTGAAACCATATGTCATTAAAGGGCTTAGACAAGTGGAAAAGGGGCTGATGGAAATCTGGGGAGACAGGGGAGATGCCAGTGAGCTGAGACTTTGTCAGATGGAGTGATTCTGACATTCTAAACACTAAGCCAAAGAGAAAGATACAGCAATAGGGGAAGGGATGAATGGGTTGGTAGACATGAACTGACAGAGGAGCTGAGACGAGCATCATGGGTGAGGCATTGCACATGCTTGGCAGTGGAGGGGGCTGGAGATGAAAATCATTCTCAATGGCCAATAAGGCAACAAACAGCAGCAAGCTTCAATAAGGTTTCTGCTGTTTGTTGCCAATAAGGCCACAAATCAGCAAAATAAAGAGACGATTTAGGAGAAGCTAAAGGACGACCTTCACTATAACCAAAACTCTCCAACTCCCCCATCTCCCTCTTTCTGCTGTTTGTTGCCAATAAGTCCGCAAACAGCAGAAAGAGGAACGATGAGGGAGTTGGAGAGTTTTGGTTGTAGTGAAGGTCATCCTTTAGCTTCTCCTAAATCGTCTCTTTATTTTGACTACTTGCTCTTCCTTTGCTCTTTAAACCAGTTTTCTTTTGTTTGTGTTTGCTTCAAACTGTTTTTCTAAGCAATGTTTTCCCCAGACGTTAGATTCTTGGGACACCACATTCTTTTCTGGATTAAAACTGAAGGCACAGTGCACTCTGATATAACATTCAACAACAGGGGCAGCCCTTTGATGAGTCAAGGTGAGGCAGTTGCTTCGAGTGGCAGATCACTGAGACTGGGGGCAAGGTATCCTGTACTCACTGTTGGAGCAGTGCTTTGGGGCTAATTTGACCCTTGCAGACTTGGCAGGGAGTGCCCGTCCTTGCACTCTTCTACTATTACAGATAATAATAATATTTTATTTCACTTTCCAACTGAAGTTCTCAAGTGGGGGAAATACATAGAGGGCAGTGTCCTTGCTAATTTTTGTCATCTCTGTGCAGAGTTTTGTTTTGGGTGGCAGTATCAACACAGTGCGTGTACATGTGCATTCAGAATGGGGCCTTCCTGATTCAACCTGAGTGGGATCTAAAATTAACATCAAAAAATCTCTGAGCATGCGCATGTGTGCATACCTTAGAGGGAACACTGATGCAGGGGGAGGGGGATGATGCTCTGTCTCCAAAGGGCTCACATTCTAAAAAGGAACATAAGTTACATACCACCAACAGCCCCTGGGGAGATGCTGTGCTAGAGTTGGATAGGAATAATTTCTCCCCCCACTGCTAAATATAGGAGAATTGGCACTTAAAAAGTGGTTCGCTCCATTTGTAGAGGGTAAAGCTTGCAAAAAATGTGAGGAGTGAAAAGGAAGCTATTAGCAATCTTCTTTCTTTCCTGTCACCATGCATTTTCAAAGTATTTGTAAGGGTTGCTTTACAACTGTGCTAGTTGCTTTACTTTAAGGTAGGCATGTAAGACTTAGCTGCATCGGTCTCGGAAAGAACAGGTCACAATGTATAACATAACTATGAATTATTGGCACGCAAGTTGTGCTTTGCACATGTATTTGTTAAAGAGATGTTTGTATGTGATTACTTAGTTATTTCTTTGTAGGCTTAGCTTCAACTATATATCGACTAAGATACCAGCCTGCTCCTATTGTAATAACCCTACCCACCTGTCTCCCACACAATCCCAAGTCCGGCTGGTTTAACTGACATACTTCAGTTGCCTTTTCCTCCCGCTCCATCTTGTCTCATCATTCTGTACCACAAACAATTCCCCCTCCCTTCCAGAAACTCGAGGCACAAATGACAATTTTCACATGAGGCACAAATGACCAGGCTCAGACTATCATACTTCAGACACATTATGTGAAGACCCAGCTCCCTTGAGAAGCGTATAATGCTGGGGAAAGTTGAAGGAATTAGAAGAAGAGGATGATCATCAGCAAGGTGGATGGTCTCAATTACGACAGCAATGAATGCACCACTGCGAGACCTTAAAGGCCAAGCTGAAGACAGATCATGCTGGAGAGAATCTATCTATGTGGTCGCTAAGAGTCGACACTGACATGAGGGCACTTAATCAATCAATCAATCAATCAATCAATCCAGAAACAAGCCAGGCACAGTTCATTATACATATGTACATATAGCACATTCCTCTCCACATGGTACTTTCCAGAACAGCTGCACAACAGCAGCAAAATTCCTTGTTTCAGGCAAGTTGCATTTGAAATGTAAACAGCAGGGAGAGCAGTCTTGCGGAAACTAACAACCAAAAAACCCAGCAACTTCCTTATGCTGGATATATGGCGTCCTAGCTCTATATCGCGGTGATTTAAATTTGAAGGAAGGCATTGGATATGTGAACGGCACCCTGCTGCCTGCATAGGGACTGAAGCACACTTCCAAGATATGGCATGACCCCATTGCAGGGTCTAATCTGGAAAGCGTCCATGTCACTTTTGTACTTTCTTATGAAACTTTGGTCTGGCATTCTGTTTCTGCATGCTCAGTTCCAAGTTCAAATATTTCAGTTCAGAGTGCCTAATATAGCACTGTCTAAATGGAATGTGTCTTCCCAAACTGGAGATTCCCCAGCTTCTGTCAAGTTTCATCCAGAAATCAGTGTAATCAATCAGTTTTGTGATCTGTTCAACTTTAAGTACCAATAATCTAAGTGTGTAGCAGCTCAACTGGGATCCGTCTCTTTTGAGCAGGATTAACATGCCCCCAAACCTTCTCCAGTACACAACACACCCTTCTGAAGACCATCCTTCTGACACTCCCACGTTGTCTTCTCATTGAGACCCCACAGCTCTGCCTGTTTGACTAGCCCTGTGTGTAGAATGTTGAGTGTTTCTGAAAATGCTGTCTTGAAGGTCCTAGAT
Organism: Hemicordylus capensis; assembly: GCF_027244095.1. NCBI lineage: Eukaryota > Metazoa > Chordata > Lepidosauria > Squamata > Cordylidae > Hemicordylus > Hemicordylus capensis. Next base: position 21,425,721 of record NC_069664.1, on the reverse strand, counting down.
CTAGGCTCTGAGAGCCTCACAGCATTTCCCTGTTCACTAAATATATCCTTTTTTTACAATTGAGCTTCTTGACACTCCAAAAGCAGTTTAAGAGGCCTGTAGTTTGTACGCATTAAAGTCTAGAACTCATTTTTCTTATTCCTCACATGCACTCAGTGGGGAAAACCTGGAAAAGAATTTCCTGTGATGTTAGGGCAACAGTGTGTGTGAATCAAAGAAAAAAATCCAACAAACTGACAGAGTTTAAGGGGGGAGGGAATCCCCAGTTTGCTTACAAAACATTGCTCCTTTGTTGAAACAGCAGGCAAATCCCGTCTGTAGTTGTGTCAAGGAAGGGAAGATCTGACACTGTAAAATGTACAGAAAAAGATGGAGAAACTGTAGGTAAAAGTAGTTTTTGAGAGCCACACCAAAATTTATTTGCGAACAGCTTCTTAAAAGCTGCTCTGGTATCATGTAGGAACAGCATATTCGACCCAACTAGACACAGTTACATGCAGTTGTGTTCTCTTGTTATAACAGAGACGAAGTTTGGATGGTATAAAAGTGTAATAAATAAATAAAGAGGGGGGGAAACTAAAAAGGAAGGGGCTGCTTAATGCTTTCCCCTTCTAAAAACACTTCTTAGAAGAAGCATTTAAGCTATTTTTCAAGCAACAAGGGGAAACAAGTATGTAAAAAGTTACTCAGAAGGGGACCATTTGAGAGGGAAGCCTCTCACAGGCATCTACACAAATCTGCTCATCAGTAATAATGTCATTAGGGGTTGATCCATGGGGCTTGGGCCTGGCTCAGACTGGACAACAGGGCATATTCCCGGTGTGCCCCATCCATTGGGCACCCCGTGCCCCGTTGCACTTGGCAGCAGTGAATACTCCCACCCTTAATTACCCATTCTGCTCAAAAACCAGCGCCTTTCCCACATACATTCCACCGCCCTCTCAGTGCCCCCAGTCCGGCCCTGGCTTGGGCCCCCACTGAATGGTTCAAGCCCCAAATCTCATTGGCCACTTACTACTTGAGTAGAGGGGTAGACAGATGCCGCTTCTTCTTGTCTCTGCCTCCTCCCTAAAAGGTGCTGTTCTAGAGGCAAAACAGAACCCTCAATACAACACTTGTTGCTTCCGGTTTCCCTCTACACAAGAGTCAGTTGTATTTATTGGGGGAGGCATGATTGAGTTGATCAGAAGTGGGGCTGTGATACTAACAATGCCCCTGTTGCTCAACTGTTGAGATAAACTCCCGAGGCCTGTCTTTGGATATTTGCATCAGGGTGGGCCCATCCACAGCAGCTGGAAGGAGCACTGCTGCTCATCACACAGTAAGTGAACTTACTGCAACACTGCACAAGTTCAGCCTTCCTGCAGATGTTGGACTAAAATCCCCATGATCCCTGACTATTGGGCACTGTGGCTGGGGTTGATGGGAGTTGTAGTCCAAAAACAGCTGAAGGGCCAAACTTGTGCAGTGGTGCAGGGAGTTCACCTGGGCAGTTCCACTCACACTGGCAGTGGTGAGAGAAGCCCCATTGCTGTCCCTGCTACCAGGGCTCACTAATGTGTGGAAAGCAGCCAAAGGCACTTTGCCCAGGGCCCTCTCAACCTGGAGTTGGCTGGCACTGACAAGCAGTAATGGAAGTGATGGAAAAGGATCAGTACCAAAGATCTAAACTTGCACAGTGCATTTTTTAAAGGCTAAAATCACAGTCTGGTAAAAATTGGGATAGGATGGAAAAAATATGGTTTGAGACTGCAACCCCCTTTACCCAAAGTAAATCCAGAAATGTGTTTGGGTTTTGTCTCCTTTCATTCATAAACTCTGCCTCCATTTTGTTCTAAATAACCAGCCTGTCACCTTGAAAAGCCAATGCATTTCTAAACCTAAGAAATCATACAATGGATCAAAATGGGTTTGTCGATGCAAAAAGCAAACAACAAACAAAAAAGCTTCAAAAACTAGAATGGTATGATAAAGTGAAAGGCAGGAGGGAGGAGTAAGATAGTATGGAAAAAGAGACTGAGAAGCTGTGAATGTGTCAGGGTCTGTATGTCACTAACTCTGACTCAACTCAAAGTGAAAGAGTGATGCAGAACCAGAGGGAGGGTGATTTAATTCGTCTTGGGACTGAGATGCAGTTACAGGAGGACTCTTTGGATTGGGGTGGACAGGGAGTGAGTGAGTTTGGATGCACAAACATTCTGGAATGGTCCAACCTGGTTTTGCTTCTAAGGTAAAGAAGAGAGAAGACTAGATGCATCTATCATGTTCACTTTCAATAAATTGGAGAGAGTGGAAAGAGGGCAAGCAGAATAACACACAACTTAAAATGGTGCCCTAGTCAATATCTTGCATTGATTTCAATTTTGTCTTACATTGCAAGACCCAGAGTAGAGTGAGTCTCTGTGTGTCTGTGTATTTGGAGCCATGGAACTGGTCAGGAAAGGGCACATGGAGAAGTACATTCAATTAATAAATTGGAGATCTTATGTGTACATAATCACAATCAGGCCTTCCACAATCAGCCAGTGGCAAGTGGTGAAGGCAATGGAAGGGGGGCAGTGAGAGACACCTCTATCTATCTATCTATCTATCTATCTATCTATCTATCTATCTATCTATTTGTAATTATTTATTTTACATATTTTTATACCATACTTGCGTGTCTGGGCGGTTTGCAGCAAGATAAAAACAACATTAAAACATTAGTTAAAAACAAAAACAAGAAAGTTAAAACTGTTAAAACAATATTCTAAAACAACATTAAAAAAAATCAAAACAGTAACTGAACATCCTGCTGCTGCTGCTGCTCCTCCTCCTCCTCAGTTTTTCAAATGTATTGTAACCTATTTGGAACCTTCATGGTGGGTAAGGATTTAAACTGATATAAATAAAAAACGATTGTCTAATTTCTCATGACTTACTTAATACCAAGATGTTATTTTCCCACTTCAATTCACTTGTGGCTGACTTGGATAAAAACAATAAGACCTTTTCTTTTTTCCAGCAGGGTTTCAGATAATAAAAAGATTTATAATTAAACTACTAGATTTCCTTTTGCCATGCTGTCCTAGATTATGAGAGAATATATTTCTATGCAATTATGAAATGAACAGTATTTCTTACTCAAGTGAAGCTTTAAAAGTCATTATGAATCCATTAACTCATCAGACCTTACAAAAGGCCTTTTTTTTCTTTGTTTGAATTTATTTTAATTTGAATCAGATAGGAAACTTTTCACCCATCTTATATGCGTTAATCCTTTTATGCTGTGTTAGGAACGGGATGCACAGATTATGCTGTGTTAGGAAGGGGGTGCACAGCAAATGGAATAATAGGCCACATTCTCTGCTGAAGTCAATGGCCACACAAGAAGGTCAGGGACCTCCTAACAACTATGCTGCCATAAAAACTGGTCAGCATATGTTTGGGGAAATTCCTAGTACATTTCTCAGAGGACTTCTTCAGGTTGACTTTGAAGCTTTAGTTTCATGTCTGCCTATAGGTGCAGGCGCCTTAAAATTTCACCTTTCATTTGGCAATAGAGAAGCTTGTTTGAAGAAGATGTTGAGTAGCGTACAAATCAATAAAAACTGAAATATCAGTGAAAGATTGTCATCTGTAGGGATAGTGGAGTTACGTAGTTATTGGTGGAAATCTCACAGAGCAAATGTTAAATATCTGTCCCATGTAATGAATGCTGTGTTTAAAATATAAATGGGATATGGAACTATGAAGGCAGGGAAGAATGATCTAAAGTTAATTCTGGAGCCTTGTGTTCTGTCTTATTTTATTTGCCTTAAAATTTAGAAAACCGCAGCTGTACTTGCATAGCTATATTGGGATCAAATGTTGCCATCTCAAAAAGTACATGGGAAAAGAGATGAATAGCATCGCCCTTTGAACAGAAGGCACATTTGAATTGGGTGGTGGCCTTGAAATAGTCACTCAGAAGGCAGGAACTTGCTGTTGCTTCCTTCCTGAAGATGTGGTTTTGCCAGGAGTGCAGGGGCAGGTTACCCCCACAGAAAGTCTGAAAAGGGGGTTCAGAGCCATTGGTCGCTGTACTAGAAATCTAACCTCGGGGATAACCTTTGTGTATGTGCTCTTTTGAGCAGAACTTGAAATGCAGCAAGCTGATGGTATTCCTCTATAGACTTTGAAATAGGACTGTGAGCTAATTCACGGAATCTTAGTAGTCTTAACAGTTATCTGCATAAATTTGCACACAAGCAGTACATTCTTTAGAACTGGAAAAGTTCTTCCTTGTTTCCCCTAGATGATGTACATGCTTCGTGTCAGGGGAATAAGTGTAACTGAACAAGGGAGCGGGATGTCCCTGCTCTTGCTCTTGACAGCTTGCTCTTCCCCTTGTGCCTCTCTGAAAAGGAAGATGTACCCCTGCCCTTCTTCACTTTTTGTCCAAGGCCCACTCCAGCTTTGCTACACCCTGTGTCTGCTGCAAAACTGTAAAGGGTGGGGGTGGGATATTGTGTCTAAAGTGATTTTGCAACGGGTGGTTTTTCTAAATGGCCAACATGGTTTTTTTTTGTTTTTTTTTAAAGCTACTTGTTTAAAAAGGTATCCCCAGTTAATCAACTAATCTTACCAGTTAACTGACTAAACATTGCTGCCTTAATTTATACCAGGTCAGGCCAGTCCTGAGGCTACATCATGCCTGCCAGTGCTACACATTATTCCCTTCTGTGCCTGAAAAGGACTCAAGGCCACAGCAGAACACAGTTGTAGATAGCTCACCAGGGTGGTTATCAACTTTGGACCATGAAGATGGTTTGGTGTGCATACCACACATGCATCATGACCTTCCCATTCCTTACAGTGCCTAGCATAGCCATGATGTATGCTATTCCTTTTGAAGTGCATTGGAACCAGAGGTTCACCTGGGTAATTTTGGAGCCAGGACCTTAAGGCCTTTGGAGCCCCCCACCACCACACACACATAGGAACTTAGGCAGTTGCCATATACTGAGTCATCCCATTGGTCTATCTAGCTCAGTATTGTCTTCACAGACTGGCAGTGGCTTCTCCAAGGTTGCAGGCAGGAATCTCTCTCGGCCCTATCTTGGAGATGCTGCCAGGTAGGGAACTTGGGACCTAGATGCTCTTCCCAGAGCAGCTCCCTCCTCAGGGAGAATACCTTACAGTGCTCACCCATCAAGCCTCCCATTCATATGCAACCAAGGTGGACCCTGCTTAGCTAAGGGGACAAGTCATACTTGCTACCACAAGACCAGCTCTCCTCTTCATCCCACTTCTTTATCACTGCATGGTATATTTTCACTGGAGAGTCAGAGCACAATGTGTTTTGCTGTGTATTGTAGCAAGTAGTTTAATTGTGCTTGAGAACACACTCTCACACACACCCCACACAAAAAAGGGGCAGGAATGCCCCTTATCTTAAGAATGCAGTAGTATGGGGGCCGTGCCAGGGTGAAATTATCAGAAAGTTCTTGTGTGTGGAAAATGTGTTGATCACTCCTGACAATGGAATCCTTCAAGATGCCTCCACAGCTCTGAACGTAGTTACTGCTGTGTGTTGACGGGACATTTCCCCAGGAACAGATAAACAGCAACCTATCCCACTTCTGTTCTTGGGCTGCCGGAGCTGACAACACCATTCATACATGCAAGTCTTCCCGTGATGCTCCTGAGTTGCCCTGCCCTCCCTGTAACTGGCAGGAGCGCAAGCTACCACAAGACCAGTTCCCCTCCCCTGCAAGTTAAGCATCATCATGCTCCACTGGGCAACCACACCACCCAGGATAGACTAAAGAGTTGTAAAGTGGTGTTGTATTTTAATTGGTTTTAAATGGTTTCAATCATTTTTAAATTGTTTTTATATTGTTTTTATATTGTTTTTAGCATTGTATTTGAATTGTGGGTTTTATGTCTTTTTAAAAAGTTGTTGTACACTCCATCCAGAGCCTCTGGTTGAGGTGGTTTATAAATATAATAAATAAATATAATAAATAAATAATAAAGAGGATTTGGGAGGATCCAGGGGCTGTGGAGGCCCTGGACTTTGGCCCTGAAGTCCAGGGGTCAGAGCGCCTCTGATTGGAACCTAATACCCTTGAAGTGAAAGACGGAGCTAATGCTGGGAAGGAAGCTCTGTATTGTCCATTGGGACATTCACAGGGCTCTTACTACTTCTGGATTAAGTGGGGGTAACTGGAAGATGTGTCCTTGTGGAAGACTATTAGCCACTGTTTGCTTTCTTTACCTGCTATTCTCCAAACCTTTTCTGTCTTCCAAACAGGCTATCCAGTTTGCCCTCAGTATAAACCCTAAGTGAACAATGCTCCCATTATAGGAACTTTTGATTTTCCTTAATGTTCAAGCAGTATTTTTTTCTTAAATATGAAATGGATTTTGTTGTATACAGAACTCATTTCGGCATTACCCCCCGAGTATGCTCCTCATCCATTAATTGGAGAAACTAATTAAGCTCTTAATGGCTGAGCAGCCTATTTGTGGCTGATGGAGATGAATGATGCTACCTTTTTTGGTCTGGAATGCAGCAATTTTATTCTCTTGTTTTCCAACACCAGCATGCAATTAATAGCTTTCTTCAAGCCTTGAAACATGAGGATTCATTCTCCTGCTGTCTATTCTCTTGCCCCCCACTCCCCAAAAACTAGAGGTTAGAGAAACTGGTATTTTGCTTCATGGAATGGTAAAATCCCTTAAGTTTCTTTATAAATGGGGAACTTCACAATCAACAGTGTCACATGATGTAAAGGTAAAGTGTGCTGTGGAGTTGGTGTCAACTCCTGGCGACCACAGAGCCCTTTGATTGTCTTTGGTAGAATATAGGGGGGGGGGTTTACCATTGCCATCTCCCGCACAGTACAAGATGATGCCTTTCAGCACCTTCCTATATCTCTGCTGCCTGGTGTAGGTCTTTCCCATAGTCTGGGAAACACCAGCGGGAATTTGAGCCAGCAACCTCTGGCTTGCTAGTCAAGTCATTTCCTGCTGTGCCATTAGGTGGCTTTCCAGGGGTATATACCTTATAAAAACTCATAATGTGCACTCATTTCCAAGGTGGAGACTCCAAGGTTTGAAAATTCCTTTGTGGTCTTCTTACCCCCACAAACACCCTTTGCATGGAAGTCTAGAAAATTCTCTCTCTCTCTCTCTCTCTCTCTATATATATATATATACGCACGCACGCACGCACGCAGTATTTTATATTTATTATTTTTCTTTATTTACAATATTTCTATACCACCCAAAACTTGTGTCTCTGGGTGGTTTACAATTAAAACCATTCTTTTAAATTAAATCAATTAACAGGGCCCAGGGGGTTATTTAAATCAAATAACATATGAGGGGAGTTTTCAAACATTCAGTCCCCTGCAATCTGAAGTGATACAGTGCAGTGACAGATAAATTGCATGGCACTGCTCCTTCCTGTGTAGCTTGATTCTAAAACTTTCCAAAATTAATGGACTAATGTGATCGCTAAGAATCGACACTGACTTGATGGCACTTAATCGATCAATCAATCAATCTGCATTTTGTAGTGTCTGTTGCAATCCTGGGAGTGCACTATCCTCTTAGTAGAGATGCCAAAGGATTGCAAGATGCAAACTTTATATGGCGGTCTCTTTTCTGGATGTTAAACCGGCTGTCCTTTGAATTTGCCACAGTTTGTACATCATCAGAGGGAACTGGGGAGCAGCAGGAAGTGCAAAGGTAATTGGTTTTTCTGTAGGTTGTAAACCACCCAGGGCTATTGGATTGGGTGGTATAAAAATGTAGTAAAAATAATAGGTGTACTCCTTTATCCTAGTCAAGGGTGGGGGGTGGGAGACATGAAAAGGGTGTTGAAGGAGAACCAGGAAACACGGGTTAATGACATACACTGTCATGGCCCCAAGGTATCCACACTACAAACTTCTTGGCTTTATGCCAGTTCAGGTATTTGGATTTCCCTCAAATAATCCTGGAAACTGCACTTAAATCAAGGTAATGAGCATTGTTCAGGTCCGCAGCCTGCTTCGTGTTTGCTGAGATTCCCCAGACTAGGGGTGTACACAGAACCACCCAGTCCATATAGTAGTTCTAATGAACCGGCTGGCGATTCAGTTGGTGCCTGGAACTGGGGTCGAATCAGATTGACCCTGGTTCTTGTGCTTCCAAAGGGAATGTAGTAATGCTTCCCTTTTTATAAACACCAGGGGAACTCTGTGGGGTTGAAAAAGAGGAGGTGGAGGAGGCAGGCGGGAGGTTAGCTCACACGCCACAGTGATGGTGTGGCTCTTTGGGGGGGGGGGCACGGCAGCTCCCATAGGCCATGCTGGTGCTCTCCCTGTCACCTTGGGCCAGCAGGGGTCCTGTTTGGGCCCCCATGGAAACCATTAGAGTGATCTCCATGCATGCACAGAAGCCATTTGTGTCACCACACAAATTTGCAGAAGCCATTTGCACCACCACACAAATTTGTGTGGTGATGCAAATGGACTCTGTGCATACGCGGACGTCACTCTAGTGGTCTCCATGCTTGTGCAGAGGCCTAAACTGGGCCACTGCTGGCCCAAGCTGATGGGGGAGTGCCAGCAGGGCCTATGAGAGCTGCCGCCAGCCCCAAGGAGCTGTGCCACCACAGTGGTGTGTGAGGTAACCGCCCACCCACCGCCTGCCCTTTTTTTGTTGGATTCCCCTTTGCAAGCACTAGAACCTGTTGAATCTGCCAGAGAGAAAGGAACAGAACTACTGTAAAACAATGCCACCCAATTCCATCTCCCTTATGCGATCCAGAAGGATACCATGGTCGATGGTATTGAAAGACACTGAGAGATCCCAAAGGATCAGCAGAGTCGCACTCCCTCTGTCAGTGGCCAATTGGAGATCATCCAGCAGACCAAGACCTGATGCATATCATTGCATCATATTATATTTATATCATCATACCATATCATATTGTGTGCATATTATGAGATGTCATCTTTTATGAGTGCTGATTGCATTCCTTTCAGTAGTTTATGCTGTGGCTTCAAACTGTGGCTGTCCATCCGTTGTTGGGCTATAGCTCCCACCATCCCCAGTCACAGCTGCCAGGGATGATGGGAGTTGTAGGCCAACATCTGCAGGAGGACCACAGCTCAATAGGCCTGGTTCACACTGCAGTATGAGGCATGATGCAACATTTATCAAGCTGAGCATTCTGATATTGTTGCCAAATTGGGGTGTGTGTGGCATTTCTTCCTTAAAATGTTGGATTAAAATATTCTTGAATGGGCCCTTGCTTAGCTTCTCTATGAGAAGGGTCAACATCTTTCTGGTAGCTCTTCCTGGTAAATTACTGTCCATACTTTTGCCTTTGGAGATGCCCTGAAAAAAAATTCTTCGAGTGAATTACTAGAGTTGTAATTCTTCACATTTCATTTCCCTTCTCTAGGTCTCCAGCAGGAAAGGAGTGGGGGATAAATGCATCTTGTCTTGAGCAAACATACACATAAATGCGTGTGGATGAACCTTAAGACTGCATGTGATTGTGTCCCACCACCCTCCTGTTGTGATTGGATGAAAACTGGATGGACCTTGGAGGAGAGTGGCCCAAGTTCATTGGGGAGCTAAAAGTCACTAACAACCCTCCCATGACCACCAGCCAGGACAATGCCACACTCAGAGGCTGCAGATTCAGGGTCACTGCCACATCCTGACTGGTGCCTTTCTCCAGACCAGGCCTGCTCAACTTCGGCCGTCCTGCAGATGTTGGCCTACAACTCCCTTAATCCCTGGCTATTGACTACTGTAGCTGGGGATTGTGGGAGTTATAGTCCAAAAACAGCTGGGGGGCCTAAGTTGAGCAGGGCTTCTCTAGACCATAGGTGGCAGCAGGTCAAAATGAAGCCTGAGACCCAGAGACTCAATGTTTGGGAGCTGATCCCTGCACTCAAGAAAGAGGCTAGAACCAAATTGTGCTTTCTGATGCAACAACTATTTTGGATAGGCTCTTAATGACCACATAGTCAGACAGTTTCCTCTTTAGTTGGACAGCAGAAACCTTGCTCCTTGACCTGCTGGACAGCTCCCTAGCCTCACTGGTTTAGTAGGAAACTGGGGCCATACAGCAGTAGCAGTTACTGGAATGGGACTATAGCCCACAGTCTACCATCTCACATGCTAGAATCAGTAAGGCTTGTTTTGAATTATTGATAACCTCCTGTGAGACAATTACACGTGTGTAGAAAAGTATATTTGGTAGAGAGACTATCATAAAGGAAAGGAGTACAGCAGATGGAGTAGAGCCTTGAATGGTGTGTAACTGGGATACCTTAGCCCTATTTAGATGCTATGTTGTATGAGTGTACATGTACCCCTCATGTATTTGTGTGATTGAATGAGCAAACCCAGGTTCATTTAAAAAGTGAACCTGGATACAGGCCCCTCAGATGCATGATACAGATAGGAAGTGTAGTGCTGTTCCTGTGTTCAGTGTAAGATGTGAATAACTGTGTTGACATGAGGAAAAGGATATTACATATGTGTCCCTATTTTCCTCTGTGAAATGTTAGAGGGTATACCTTATTCATGCAGTCCTGCAGCCAAAATCTGCATGCTATGCTGTTGTTATAAAAGCCCTAGATCATCTAGGCCCTGCACAGCAGCAGAGCCAGGCTGACGGTAGCTCATGTGCAGCCTCCGCCATGGCCCCCTGACCCCATCGCCCGCGTCTGACGTCAGATGCACCCGGCTAGCCATGCCCCCGCATCTGACGTCAGATGTGGAGGCGTGGTCTCCTTTCCAAAAGGGGCCACGCAGCCCCATTTTGTAGTTTACCTATTTGGTTTTATTCTTTTGGTTAGTTACTTTAGTTTTTAATTTAGAATGTAATTTTAATGCTGTCTTGCTCTGTATGTTTTTGTACACCGCCCAGAGTCTTCGGAGTGGGCAGTATATTAAATGTTTCAAATAAATAAATAAATTAGATGGCCCAATAGTTTGAGTCTGTATTAAGCAATTTCATATCCTCACATTTGTTGTTATCGGGACTGTTATTGTACACAACTTTAGGACTGATATGTTAAAGTTGCTGGCACATGCAATTTTTTTAGTAGCAGTAACATGGACATCTGTGTTGGCTCAGTGCTTATCAGTGCAACATTTCAATGGTGGTGTTTGTTTTTTGTTTTTTAAATGTCGCACAGATATTTCAAGCAGATACCCTATTGTAAAGATTTAGAATCAGGACGCTGGTGTGCTATGCCCCTGCCAGATCTGATCAGATTTTGCTTTAAATATTTAGCAACATCTGTTCCTTCCCTGCAATGTGTTTTGCACTCAGGAGGTTGCTAGCGTTGGTGGGGGAGATAATTCAATAGATAATTTGCCGTGTGTGTGTGTGCATGTGACTGAGAGAGAGAATACCAAGCTCCCGTTTTAATTGATTCAGTCTTAAAAGGTTTTAGGCACCCTTAATCTGGACTAAATTTTCTGCCCTTGGCTGTATCCTCCCTTAGCCCTTATCACAAAAACACCATTCGGGGAAGGAGTGAAAGATGGAGAAGCCAGTGCAGCCCTGTTTTTGAAGAGAGCTATCCACTCTTTCAGTCTCTGCTTATTGATGTTTGTTTGCTTGGATGAACCCCACCCTGCCCTCCCTGCACACACATACACAGAATTAAATCTATAACTATTAAATGTCTTTGGGGCCGGACATTATTTCCCACACTTTCTCCTTCTTGCTGTTCAAAAGCCTCTAAAGTGTCAGCATGTTTCCAAGCAGGCGGGATGTGCCCAGCATCCAAACAACATGATGTCAGTGTGCTAGAAAAATTCCCACTGAGGGCCCTGCAGGTCAAAGTAAAGCTAATGTATAAGGCCATCCATTCCACTATCAAGCATGAGTTGTGCAGATAAGGCTCTGTGTACTTTTTGTCTATTATATATATTTCCATTGTATCAGCAGCAGATGCACTGGTTCTTTCTCTTCCTTCCCCATCTTGAATTGTGTATTTAAAGCAAACTGCTATTGGGAGGAATAGCAAACTGCGCTCTTTAAAAAATAAATAAATTCTGGGCAGTAAAACCTTAACTGGGACTCGGTGCATGCTGCAATATTTGCAGAAACCATGAAGAAGAAAAAAGCAGAATCCATCTTCCCGAGAACCTATTTTCCATTATTTAAAATGAAAGAATCTAGTTCTTAGGGCTGTGAAGGTATTGTTACAGCTGCCAGTCAACCGTTCCTTAGTGAGACAGATTGCTAGTTAATAGTCCAGGATGGCTGGTGGATGTTTCACCAAAGGGAACGAATGCATAAGAGAGATTCTCCTAATCACTCTCTGTTTTTGAATGAGATACCCCTTTGGGTGAGGCATGGGGGCAGGTGGGATGTGTGTCTGGGCACTGGGGGTTAGGGTCAAAATAGTTGAAATAGATGGCAGTGGCTGAAGCAGTGTTTCCAAGTAAATGGAGTTATTACATGCACTATCCAGGTCATGGCATAGTGACCCACAGAAAGTGGGTTCCATGCAGAAAGTGCCTGGGTGTTTTTCACACATGAGGCTTTACCACAAGTTGACGGTGAGGCTTTTCTGCAAGTTCAAAGTTGCCCCCCAAAAAACTGATGCAAAAGTGGATTTTTTTTAACCTGGATATAAATTGGGCTACTCTGTAACTTGCAGTGAAAAATCCGAATCATGTGAGAAGTGCTCCCTGATAGCACACAGGGTGGACTCAGGGATAAATCTGGCTATGTGTGAAAGCACACCCTCTATTCCAGAGGAGATGTGAGCTGAAAGTCCTTGTGAAAAATGCCCTGGAGGTTTTTCATACATAGACCTATGCCTTGGGGTATCTGAAGAGTGAATCTGCTTCACAGCAGATTACAGGCATTTTAATTTGAGGGATTAGATGGACCATTCGCATAGCCATCAGCAGCACCTCCATCAACACCTTCAGGGAAAGCAGAAGCCCAGAGTTTTTTCAAAAGCTGCTGGAAATAGAGGGTTTTTTTTTAACCGGATATAACTTGGGCTAAGCCAGAATTCGCAGCCTTCCTTTGGAGAAAAACAAAGCCCTGTCTGCCCTGGTCCCTGATAGTCCACAGGGAGGTCTGGTTAAATCCTCCACTCCAGTCAAGAGTGGATTGTGGGGTGGTGGTGGGGGAGCCCTGTCTGTAAAACCTCCTGGGGAACAAATAGCTCCAGGTTCTTCAAGCAAGCAAGGAGGGGCTTGTTCTCCCTGGGAACAGGCTCATTCTTGCAGTCCTTGAGAACTATTACTTACAGGTTTAAAAAAACAACAGGAAGGTTTTCGCCTACAGCTGCATGGATAAATATTAGTCATAGAGTGCTTTTGAGTGTTCAGTAATCTTTACAACCAATATGTCAGGTAAGCCATATTGCAGACTAGGACTGAGGGTCTGAGGCTGCAAGTCAGTTGCTTGCCAAAAGCCACCTAACAAGCTCAGGGCCGAGGTGAACTTTCAACTGGGGATTTCCTGCTCCATAACTCGATCTTAATCCTCTGTCTTGAATGTATCTCATCCAAGGGAAACATATGTGAGGTTAAAAGCAAAGGGTAAAAGTATAGCCTGTGTAGGAATGATGAAGAGTGCCTTTGACATACAGGGAGCATGAAAGAAATGGGGGAAGGCAGCCAGATAGACACCTCTAATCTTTCACATTAACTGTGTTTTCTGGCTGTGGATTTGGGATGCAGCTGATGCCAGCATAGCTCAGGCTACAAATGAAAAAAGGATGATGGGGGAGATCATCAGTGGTCTGAGTGGATAATGCTGGTGGCGGGTGTAGGGAGAGAAGGAAGGAAATAGCAGACATCTGCTCTCCAATTCAATCTTCACACTGATCTCTGCTCGGACCTGACAATCCTTTCCCTCTAATCCCTAAATCCCAACAATCTGCCCTAGTCAGCCACCCTAAAACTACATATCCGTGTAATCTGCCTACCCACTGAAGTTGTTCGCTTCCCTCTCGCCCACCTCCCAGTCATGGGCAAGCTCCTTCACTTTTTCCAGGCTGCTCAGAAGCTTGCGTTGCTGCTTTGGACTGCCTGGCATGGCTACCAAGAGGTGGCCTAACAGAAAAATGCTGGTGACATTCCGGGCGGGTCACACATACACGTACTAATCAAAATGAGAAAGAGCAGATGGGAGGTGAGACATTCAGTTATGCAGCTTGAATTATGATGACTGATTGGGATGCTGGGAGGTAAATAATACATTTGTGAGTCGACCTTCTGAACAGACCACTTTTGCTGCTTGAACATAATGTACGCAGCAGGCAAACTAAAATAGGAGAGGGAGGTGCAGCTTAGTTTGCTTTTTGTAAGAGTTTGGCCTAAGATGAATGATACTGACCTGTTGATTACCGCACTCTCCCTCCTTGTGCCTAGTTTGTTCAACTCCTGCTGATATGGCACTAAGCGGATGTGTGTTACTAAGGCTGCTAAGTTTGTGGTATAAGGCCTAAAGGCAATTGTAAAAATAACGTGAGAACCAAATCTGGAATAGATCCCTAAATTTGGGATTTGGAATCAAAACTATTAGGGGGAAATCAGGGGGTAATCCTTTGCATGTTGCTTGGAAGACCTTGCTTCAAAATTCATAACACATTCTGGAGGAATGCAACTGTCCAGAGCTGGGTTTTTTGTTTTGTTTTTTTAATGATTTTACAGATGTTGACTCAGTTTTAGGATTGATTCCATGTGTGTATTCTAGGTCAAGTTGTATTGTGTTTTTCAAAAAAAGAGAAGCTGAGACTAGGGTCTGCTGAATTACTTCCAAGAACCCAGCAAAAACAGCCCAAATTCCATGCAAGCAGGCCTAGATGAAAATTTAGATGAAGTTCTCTGGATTCCTTTGCAGGGAGGCAGAGTCCCTGCTGTGTGGATTGCCCAGTTTGTGGTGTGGTGTGTGTGTGTGTGTGTGTGTAAAGATGTGTGAATTGTAATTTATAGGAAAACCAATTTACAACAAGTTCATCTTCCAGGCAGATATTTTGTTCCCCCATCCTTGTAGGAAGAATATGAGAAATATATTTGCAAGAAAGAATCACCTGGGTTTCTTTCACAAAGCAAGCTTAACTGCAAGGCTTTACTGCAAGTTTGAAGTTGTCCCCCAAAACAGACGCAAAAGATCTATTTTTTTTTTCTTTTACTCCAGACATAAACCAGGCTACACTCAATGGAGAAACCCAAATTGTGTGTGAAGTGATCTGCAATAGCTCGCAGGGACTTCGGGGTAAATCTGGCCTATGTGTGAATGCACACTCTCCATTCCGGGGGAGATGTGTGGAACTGGAAGTCACTGTGAAATAAGGGCTTCTTGCTCTCAGGCCTATGGAACATAACAGGGTGGGCATCCTGGCCGTATTTCCAGCCTTATTAATTTCAGTCATTCATTCTTCCTTGCCCCTCTGCTATAAGCAAATTTCTTTGCAGCCTCAATGGTTGCAAATTTGTTTCAACTTCCTTTTTGTTAAGGTAACCTTAACAAATTTTATGCATGCACCCAGCAAATTGAGGAGATGGGGGGGGGGGGGCAGAAGGGAGATACTCATTACTTATTAATTTATAAAAGTAGTAAGATTCAGAGCTGCTTTAATACTGAAGTCATGTTCACTTCAGCTGTTCTGCATAATTAATTATAAAGTGATAATTTGTACATCATGATATTTTCATTCCAACATGAAAGTGAAATGCTCTAACTGGTAACAGCCTCAGGCAGGAGAGGAGACGAGCAAAGGATGGGGAGTGGAGGCAGGGAACTCCAAGCTGTCTTATTGTAGAACGTGAAACTGGTCCTGTGGTAGCAAGCATGAATTGTTTCTTTTAAGCAGGGTCCACACTGGTTGCATATGAATGGGAGACTAGAAGTGTGAGCACTGACATTCCCCTTAGGGGATGGGGCCTCTCTGGGAAGAGCATCTAGGTTCCATGTTCCCTCCCTGGCATCTCCAAGATACGGCTGAGAGAGACTCCTGCCTGTCACTTTGTAGAAGATGCTGCCAGTCTCTGTAGACCAGGGCTGCTCAACTTAGGCCCCCCAGCTGGTTTTGGACTACAATTCCCATAATCCCCAGCCACAGTAGCCAATAGCCAGGGATTATGGGAGTTGTAGGCCAACATCTACAGGAGGGCCAAAGTTGAGCAGGCCTGCTGTAGACAATACTGAGGTAGATGGACCAATGGTCTGACTCAGTACAGGTGGACCTCATTATCCATGGAGGTTCTGTTCTCCACTCCAGCCGTGGATAACAGAATTGTGGATTCTGTTGTGGTGAAGGAGGAGGGAAGGTTAGGTTCCTGGAGGCTGGAGAAAATGGCAAAAAACAGTGAAGGTGAAAACAATCAAAATAAAGTGTACTATCATGCTTCATGGGCCTGCAGCTGTCCAGAAAAGCCCCCCATCCAAGTCCCAAATCTGCAATTTTTCTGCAAAAAAAAAAAAAGCAGCTGATTTTTAAAAAACAAATAAGCCACAAAATGGCTCCTTTTCTCAAAATGGTGGCCATAAATGACCTCAGAGATAATTCCTGGCCATCCTTAAACTGTGGATGCATGGGTTTTGACCCTTTTGTATTCACAGATATTGAGGCTGGGTGCCTAATCCCTGGCTGCGGATGTGCAGAATGGTGGTACTGCGATTAACGAGGTCCACCTGTATAAGGCAGCTTCCTATGTTCTTATCCTGGAATGCAAGAGAAGGAAGGCAGGTTCAAGACCAGAGCAATGCAATTGTAAAAAGAATTCGCTATGAAGTCCCTGGTTCAACTGCCACCTTGGCAATTAATTTTCTGTATGGCCTGGCACAAATCGCCATCTCTCAGACACAATGTTTAATGTGTGGATTTTACTGGCCTACCTTTTATGGTAGTATTTAGGATTACTGAGAATGCATATGAAATACTTTGAGCAGTTTTTTAAAAAAGAGCTACTGTATATAGATTGTGGTGATATTTCTTGTTTAAGGTTTATGATTCCTCACTGGCTACTCACAGAGAAGCTGTAATTTCCAGGGGTTAGCATGTTTTCCAAGGTTCCTTCCCTGTGTGTTTTTTCTTAATAGAGCAGAGTAAATTGCAGTTAATGCTTTGTCCAGCATATTGAAGCAACTGGAACACCAATATGTGATGAATGCCTTTAGCTGATGAGATGGCTCTACATTTTCCAGCCTTGAGTTCAGTCCTTGATTGTTAGCAGGTTTAGCAACTTCCACCCCTTCGTTAATGGAGAGCAACACAATGCCTGTGGAGTCTAGTATGACAGTCTATATATAATCAGTCATAATCCCTTACATAGATTGTCCATAAATGACCTCAACACCATCTGTTCTACACCCAAAATTCGGCTCCCACAGAAATCCAGGGCTAGTGAGCAGTGATGTGAGACTCTGGGAAAGTGGATACACAGGAAGACTGCTGAAACAACACAATATTTTGTTAACACCCAGTAGCATTCCTTTGTTCTTTCTTTCATTTTTGACACCACTTGTATAAATGCCACCTCCTCAAATTGCCTTCGTGTTCTCCTTGTGACATTATCCACCGACAAATCTGATTGGATACGTAGTGCCGTGGTGTCATTCCGCATAATCTCTAAGATGAATATGAATGTGACGAGCATTTATATACCACTTTTCAACAAAAATTCCCAAAGCAGTTTAGAGAGAGATAAACAAACAAACAAAACTGTGGATGCATGGGTTTTGACCCTTTTGTATTCAGAGATATTGAGGCTGGGTGCCTAATCCCTGGCCGCCTAATCCCTGTGTGCCTAATCCCATGGCTCCTTGTCACTAAAGGTCTCACAGTCTAAGAAAGAAACCTAAGATAAACACCAGCAACAGCCACTGGAGGGATACTGTGCTGGAGATAGATAGGGCCAGTTGCTCTCCCCTTCCTCAGTAAAGAGAATCACCACTTTAAAAAGGTGCCTCTTTGCTCAATTAGCAGGGAACATCTGGGTTTGTCCCAAAAATAAAAAATTGAGTCTACTTGGCATAGCCCTGATAAGTGCTCTTTGGCAGATTCCTAATGCAAGAGTTACTGACTGTTGCTCCAGTTCCTGCTATCCTATGCTTGATGCTGCCCTGTTATCATGATAAAATAGGATTTGCAATTATGATAACGAATGAGCCTGTGGCAGCGAGCCCTTTTATCACCGTGATCTGTTATCGCACAACATCCCAATGGACTGTACTTCAGAGCATGGTGACAACAGGAGCTAAAAGAGAGTGTGATAATTAGTCTGCTGGTATGGTTGTGGGGGGAGAAGGGAGAATGTTTTATGAGGGTGCATCATCTTTATCTGGCTTGCTGTGTAATAGACTAATGTGTTTGTAGGGTAGCAGGGAAGCGGGGTAGAAGTCTTTATGCTGCTCAGGAAAGGGCAGAAAATATGTAGGGTTTTTTGTCTGTTAGTTTCCTTTTGGGGCCATCTGTTACAAGTAAAGCCTCAACGTTTAGTCAATAGGCTAATTGATTTAAAAATTAATTGATTGTGAGTGACTAAATAACTACCCCAATTAACCAGGAAGTAGATTTTAAAATTTATTTTATTTTATTTCAAATATGAGAAGTTCCAAAAACTGTGAACAGCAGGCATCAGTTTAGAAAGGTGGGGTGTTCCACTTCTTTGGTGATGAGGAAATATAACCATCTAAAAATGACTCCTGCCAACAGGTCAAAGAGGTACCTTTGATTAATGGTGGCAATGCAGTCCTTATTCACATTCACATTCCTGGAGTATTATTGATGGCCACAGATTTGAGCAGGTCACTTGTTTTACATACCTGGGGGTGGTCCTTTGTGCCACTGGCTCACGGCGATCATGTCTCCATTACTTCACAGAAGAGCTCAACCGCCATCCTGAAGTTTCTACGGACTAGAGGCGGCCAATACGTACCTGCAGTGCTCACACTATTTGAGGCCAGGTCTCTGGCACAATTACTCCTCGGTGCCCATTCGGGACCCCTCTCCAATTTTGCATCACTAGAAAAAGTCCAGTCCAAATTTCTAAGAGTGGCACTACAAGTCCCTTGCTGTGTCTCAGTGCTACCCTACACCTGGAAACCGATACAATGAGGGTGGAGGCCAGAGTGTGGATAACTGTTTTTACCCTTTGGCTTAAACTAGCCCTCAGGGCCTGGCCCCTTTGACCATGCAGGACAATTTTCAAACCTCCTGAAAACATGCCGTTTGGACTAAAATGGTGCACCTGGGCTTTTACACTCCTTTGCTACTTGCTATGGGCTGTGACAAGGCAAAAAGGGCCATCAAACAGAGGATACTAGATACTGAGTGCCAGGCCAACCAAGGTTGGGCTCCTAGCTGCCTGTCCTCAGAAAGACTTAGATACTCTGTCTTTTCCACTGCGTACTTGACACAGTTGGAAATCCCAGGCCACAGAATGGCCTTCACCCTTGCCCGTTGTCATGCCCTCCCCTAAGGTGTTTTAGAAGGTGAATACAGAAAGATTCCAGTGACAGCGAGAGTTTGCCCCTGTGACACTGGGGAGGTTGATACTACAGCGCACATACTCCTCTCTTGCCCCTTCTATAGATATAGCCGTGCCAAGCTTATACTTCCGCTACTCCTCAAGTATCCTGGTCGTCCAAGCCAAGACTACACCTGGATGTTGCTGATGGACAAAGACGGGCCTACGCGTGTAACGCTGCAAAGTTCTGTGCGGCCGCGTGTAAGATCCGCTGGACTCTGGCTACCAGTTTATAACCATATATTAGCCAATTATTGCTTTAGCTATTGATTAATTAATCTGTCTGCTCAGTCCTCCCAGTTAGCTATCCTACTTTATATATCTTATTTTAGCCACTTGACTTTATACATATTTTATATATTTTATGTTTTATCCTTTTAAACAAATATGCTTACTATCATGACTATAACCTTAGTGATTTTGCACTTTTGCCTTTGCTCTTTTATCTATTTTAAGGGGTAATAGTTTTATATTTTTCACAGTTTTGGAGTAGTAATTCTAAAGTAATTTGGCCATTCGCTTCTCAGACTCCATCACAGTTTTTAGAAAGCTGGTTAAATCTTGGCTTTTTATCCAGGCCTTTACATGATTGTTTTATTGCTGCTTCTGTGTGTTTTTATCTAAGTAGAGTTTTCTGTATTTGTATATTATATATTTTAATATCAGATAGGTTTTTATATTTTTAGCTAAATACTTTTAGCTCATTTTTATTATGTGTTTTAACTTTTGTAAACTGACTTCAGATTGTTTTTAATGAAAAGCAGTATATAAATCTAACAATAAATAAATAAATATTACTGTTTTATAATTTTGATAATGATTCATGCTCTGTTCTATCTTATGCTGGCCTTGAACTGTAATAAAGATGATTGATTGATTGATTGATTGATATCAGGAGCAGAGCAACTGCCCTTACTCACATTCACATTCTAAAGAGAAATGCAAGAGAGACATCAGCAATAGCCACTGAGAGGGACATAAATTTATTTTTATTTATTTATTTTTACATTTATATCCCGCTCTTCCTCCAAGAAGCCCAGAGCGGTGTACTACATACTTGAGTTTCTCTTTCACAACAACCCTGTGAAGTAGGTTAGGCTGAGAGAGAAGTGACTAGCCCAGAGTCACCCATCTAGTAGTATGACTGAATGGGGATTTGAACTTGGGTCTCCCTGGTCCTAGTTAGCACTCTAACCACTACACCACGCTGGCTCATTAATGCTGGGTCTTTAGAATGTGATCCCTTTCTGGACAGGGACCATTTCCTCATAGATTTTGCTGTGTAAACTGTTTGAACTCTTGTTGAAAAGCAGTATATAAATATTAATAATAATAATGAAACAAGTAAAAAGTTGTTCCTCAGAAGTGTTGTTTTGCTCAGAAGCAAGTATATCCAGCATTCATAATTAATGCTAATCAAATTAAGCAATTAAGACTTCAATTAGGCAATAGACTTATTTACAAGTAAATAGCAAATTCACCCAGGAAGTTTTACAAATCTTAACAAAATTCACTTGGCTTTGCTCAGAATTTCTCAAGAGAATAAGAGATCTCTAATTTTGCTTTAGAAGAAATTTGGCAACGCAGTGCTAAGAATGCAGCCATGCCAACATCTGCATTGGCTTCTATAATATTTTGGGTCCTTTTTCAAAACGCTCATCCATAATTTATAACGTATTGAATATCATAGGCCTGCTTTACCCAGATGAACCAGTTACTGTATAAAACTAGTGAGCCAGTGGTATGCAATTAAAATGTTAAAAAAGACCCAAAACAGGAGCTTCGGGGGCAAAAATGCATATGACATAATGCACATAGTTAACGGATTTGTTTAAACAGGAAGTGGACTGGACATGGCCCTTGTATTTACAAAAAGCCAACACTGGTAGGCTGTAATCCAATTTATGGTGGGGGTGGTTTCCTAATACTTCCCTTCTGCCATCCTTTGTTCTAAAACATGCCCTAAATTGGGGTTTCCCGTGCTAAATAGCTGCGTTTGGAATGGGGGTGATGTAAATATACCTTGCTGAATTCATCCAGCTTTCTTTTCTGTGATTCTGGTTTTTTTTAGTACGGCTTTAGTGCTGAATAGTAGATGATCTATAACTTTTAATGTGTGATGAGCAATAGTTAGCATTTACCCTATTCTCCTAGAGAGGCAACAATCCTAATGTAGGCAGGTGGGTGGGTGGGGTTGGGTAATCTTGTCAGGAGGAGGTGTGGCAAAAAGGGGTGAAAGCTTTGAAAATCTGAACATTTGTTCTTGCTGTGACGTAGCCTTCCAGTAGCGCAGTAGAGCTAATCAGTTTTGGGTAGTTGGTGTGTCTCTTGGTGCACATAACACATTTCTCTTCTTCCAACCCTGTTTTGTCATCTGGTTCACGTCACTGAAAGCATGTACATTCACTGCCATTAATAGAAGATGTACATTTTCCTTTGCATTCAAGTGCAAGTTGGAGCTTTCTGCAAAGAGCATTCTAAACACGTCTATACAGGTTGAGATTGGCTGGGCACAATAGTCTCTAAGAGGTTTGAGAGAGGCATCACTTCTTATGATGTGCATCCTCTGTCTATTTATCCTGTGATCCAGGTGTTCCCAACCTGTGGTACTCCAGATGTTCCTGAACTACAACCCTATAATCCCCAGCCACAATAAATTGTAGCTTGGGATGATGTGGGGGTGGGGGTTGTAGTTCAACAACGTCTGCAGTACCGCAGGTTGCGAACCCCTGCTCTAGTCAGATTTAGCAGGTTTTAAATCCATTCAAAACCCTACAACACCTGTTTACCACAGGCATGACGATCATGAGAAGCAACCCCTCATCCGAACCCCTTCAACTTGTGTTAAAAACAAACACACACCAGAGTGTGTCTGTTTCCAGCCACTGATAGAGTTAACGGAAGCATTTGAAATGATGTGCAGCTTAGGTGCTTGTATCATGCCTAGAACAGTGTGCATAAATCCAACTAGCCCATACAAGGCTTTTGACAGCAGATGCATGGGCCGTGTCAGTCTGTAAACATGAGGGAAATCATGCATTAGATTTCTTTTTAATTAGACTATATAATTGTTTCCTTCATTCACTGAAGTTGTTTTTCCTGGTGTTGATCACTGTCCCATTTTAATGTGGAACTTGCCTGGGGCAGCTGTGGATGAGTGTTAGGAATTTAATGAACCTATTCCCCCCTCCCTCTTTTAAAGGAGAATTCATGTTTCCTTTTAAAGACCTTTCTTGCCTTGTTTCATTCAGAGGGAAAACAAGTCCTCGTCAACAACTATCCAGGAAGGAGGAAATATGAATTGGAATGATAGGGTCATTTTCATGCTAGCCTTAGTTTTAATTATACAACCATCCTTTTATTTCAATTTTGCTAACTGCTGTACTCTGTATTACCATCAGCCTAAGCTCTGATGAAGGTTCCGCATGGACTGCAGGAGGTAAGGTGCTTTATCTGGAAGTGGATATTCTGTACAGAGCCCAGATCTTTTGCATGTAAATGTTTCCTACTTATTTTGTTAGTTTTGCACGAACAAACCCTAAGAACAAACAGCAGGGCTCAAAACTGCTGTGGCACTTGAAGAAATTCTTAAAAATGCTTGTGATGTTCCAGTGGTCTTATGAATGCTGTAATCCAGCAGTTCCCAGCCGTTTCCTTTATGCAGACCACTACATTGCCATCAAAGGCTTTTGAGGACCATCACGTAAGCAAGCCGTTGTAATCATTTTTAACATAGCCTATGGCTGTTGAGAGTCGAGCGTATATATTCTTGAGTGTGCCAGATAAAAGCCGCTGATTTTTGGATGCCCACATTTTAACCACCAAATGTGCAAAGTGCATCAATCCACAATGACATAATAGAAACATGCCACTATTTATATTCAGAGAATGCAATATTACACAAAGATGTTTGTGAAGCAAATTACATGGTGAATGATAATGTGACATCAAATATGATACATAAGATATACACAGGATTATATGATTATATTATATATCCGCCACCCCCACAGCATGGACCACCTGCAGTACCCTTATGGAACATAGGTTGGAAACCAGTGCTGTAATTAAATAATTGTATCCCTGCCTTATGTAGCCACACTCACCATCCATATGACTGTTGACAGCTACAAGAAGCTTTTTGCTCTTTTAATTTAGAGTTTACAAGAAACGTGTGTGTGTGTGTGTGTCCTGTGCAATACCTGGAACAATACAATACAACAAATATTTATATACTGCTTTTCAACAGAAGTTCCCAAAGCCGTTTACATAGATATCCCTATCTCCAAAGGGCTCACAATCTAAAAAAGGAACATCCCAACAACAGCCACTACAGGGATGCTGTGCTGGGGGTAAATAAGGTTAGATGCTCTCCCCCTGCTCAATAAAGATAATTACCACTTTTAAAAAGTTGCCTCTTTGCTTAGTTAGCAGGGGACCATGGTTTCTCAAACTTGGGTCATCAGATTATGATCAACTACAACTCACATCAATCTCATCCAGCAGTGTAGGGAGGTTGGCAGCGGCCCATGTGCAGCCACTGCTGTGGCCCCCTGGCCCCACCCCCCACATCTGACATCAGATGCAGGGGCCAGGCTAGCCACGCCCCTGCATCTGACATCAGATTTAGGGAATATGGTCTCCCTCCCAAACTGGGCCGCGCACTCCCATTTGGAAGGGAGATCAGCTTGTGCTACATTGAGCATTGCACCCCTGAGAAACCTTAAAGGCCAAGTTGAAGATAGATCATCTTTGAGTGAGTCTATCTATGTAGTCGCTAAGAGTCAACACCAACTTGATGGCACTTAATCAATCAATCAGTCAGGGGTGAAACACTAGTTGGCTGAATTTGTGGACAATAGTTGCATTTTAAATAGGGAATACTGTCATGGCTCAGTCTTCTGACTCAGAAGAGTCAGAGGAGGAACGGGAGGATTCGCCTGCTAGTGAGGGCTCAAAGGCATAGCAACAGGATTTGGCAGGGAGACCAGACTCTGGAGCTGAGGAATTGGAACAGCTGCCAGACACGAATCCTGATCAGGAGGAGGCTGGGATTTCACCTGTTTTGAGAAAATGTCTCAAGTGGAAAGCTCAGTGGGAGACACGCAGGCGCAGGAGATCACAAGAGAGGAAGCAGAAGTGCTGACTCAGGGAAGCCTGATTGGCTGCTGGTTCTCTTGAGCCATATATCAAGCAGACTTTGATTTCCACCAATGCTGTTCACAACTTTTGCTGACCACGGACCGTGTTCTGTTTTGAATTCTCAACTTTTCTGAGTTCCAGTTTGCCCTTGTTCTCTTCTTTCCTGCTCTGTGTTCTTGTTCTGTTAATTCCTTGTTCTGGTGTCCTTTGTTCTCTTTCATTCCTTGCTCTGTTGTTTTCTTTTCAGTTATTACTCAGTTATTGTTGGGCGGGGGGGTACCTAGTCAAGTTCAGGGGACTTGATTCATTTCCTATTTTCTTTGTGAGCCTTTTTGTTTTCCTTCGTGCAGCTTCGCTGCTATTTTCTGTTAACTCACAGGGGGAGTGCTGAAGGAGTTGTAAATCCTGTTGGGTTAGCCAAGCTAACAGATTTACAACAAATACTTTGAAATAATACTACTATCTGAAGAGATGTGTAAAACAGCTATTGCGGTGTGGGTAGGTGTGACCTATTCTTGAGAGTACTACATGTCAGCTTTTTTGGATAAGTGTCCTCAACAGCAGATAAACGGGTTCATAAAGGTCAGGTCAATATTGTGATATTGGCTTTGAAAGCTTTTAAAAATCTATAGCTTCTCATGTTTATACTTGTATTGCTTCTTGTCTCTACCACAGAGGCATTGTGGTGCAAGTTTTAAGATGTCTGCATGCGGGGAAAAGAGAGTTTACTCATTTAAGTGTACAATTTTTAATGCTTGTTTAGTGCAGTTTGTGTTTTGTTTTCACATATGTTTGCTCAAATTTTCTAAACATCAGTTAACAATTATACAATATACTATTGCCCAAAGGCTTTTCTAATTAATTCCTTTACGTTTGTTCACCATAACAGAGAGAAAAAGCTAGAAATTTGGTTCCAATTAAAACAAAGCCCCCAATATTTTTTATCTTGCCCTATTGTCATGTTACAAAAGATAAAACCATACAAATGGGTTCTTCTCATTTTGAAAATTGTCATTCCCATATTCTATAAATAAACTTCACTTCTCTACAAACTTTCTAGACTTAATCCTTCTAATGCTCTTTTGTAAAAGGTAAACTTTGACATTAAAGCTATGTTCCAGAGTCTTCAAACCATTAGTTAGCTGCCAGGGCTAATCGCAATTTAGCACAGTGGTTTTAAGTGCTGAGCTAAGAGCTGAAAGTTTCCTAGTACAAATATCTGCTTAGCCATTAACTCTCTGTGTGTTCTTAAGCAAACATTATATTGCTGCTGAATGTAACTCCACCCCAATCTTGGATTCATCCCCCAGAGCACTGATGACATTCCCCAGAAAGAGGAGTTCTTTGTTGTTGATCCCTTCCCTTAAGGGAAATTAGTCGATTGCCTTCAGCTTTGGTCGTCTTCTACCTTTCAGAACCAGCTAGGTCTACAAAATGCAGTTTAGAGCAAAAGCTGGTGTTCAAGTCACTCATACTTTTTTGCTCAGTCAAAATGATGAAGATGGCATGAGAACGCGATGACTGAGTGTTCATAGCTGTGGCAGCCACTGTCCAGGACTTTTTGCCCTGCTCTACAGAGCGGACAGTCTCTTGCACACCAGTTACCTCATCGTCCCACAATCTTGATGCCTTCCTTGGGGTCCTCACAAATGCTGATTGCAGAGGACTGTTCTCTGGCTGGTTACAAGAAATCCAAGATGTTTTCATTTTAGACCTCTATAGAAGACTTGCAGGGAGAACTGCCACTGTCTTCTCTCTCATCTGCTTGAAGATCAGTTTGATCACCTGGGGGATGATTCCCACAGTAAGGTTGTCTTTTTGGCTGTATAGGCCATGGAATACTTTTTCCAAGAGCCCGTCTGCCTTTAAGCCAGAACAATAGCATCGTACCCTTTGAAAATGCAGTGCAGGTGTTGAAGACCTCTTCTTGCTCTGCAGTCAGGTTGAACACATAGTTCTATGTGCAGGCTTTGTTGCTGCCTAGAACTACCCTTGGACCAGAAAGATGAGACATCTCTAAATGTTGCCAAGTTCTGCTTGATTGCCAGTAAAATCTGGCATGTATTCTGCATAGGGGGTTAGCATACAGCTTTGTGTGCATTGTTTGTGTGTAACTGTACTATGCCTAATTGTTATCCCTTTCTCTGATCTGTACTGTTTTTTGCTGGTCTGTGACCCTACCAATAAAGATTGATTGATTCTTTTTATTTTCTTTCTCGTGCTCAGTTGAAGCAGCTCTAGTGTTTGGATTATGTTGGTTGCCTTTCTGTAGATATGTCTGCTTCTCAGCAGCACAAACATTTCCAAAAGTGTATATACATTTTGGGTATCAAGAAATCAAGCTTCATATTTGAGGAGAATTCAGTAGGGATTAATGTTATTAATCTGATTTACTTTTCTCTGTCTCACTTTGTGAATATCTTCATTGGAAACTCTTGCTGAAATGTCACTTTCTCCCCCCTTGAAATATGGGATTCCCACCACCACCACCACCACCACCATTGTTTTCCTTTTTATTCTTGGGACAGTCTGCATTTGGGGTCTCACTGTTCTGGATTACAAGCCTTATCATTAGATTTGTGAGTTAAAAGTGCAGCCTCATCCTATGAATTTTTTTAAAGATTTAGGCTAGCCTAAAACCATGGAAATAAATGGGCCTAAACATGCCAAACTCAGAATATGGTCTGGGTACAGAGGCAAAATTGGCAAGTTTACCTTTCCTAGATTTTGCTTCCAAATGGATTAATTTCATTCCAGGGCATGATTCAGATTTGCATGCTGTGTGATCGCTCCCCCTTGGATGTACAGGCCAGAAACCTCAGAGAGCGGCCACTGTCAGTCAGTGAAAACAGTACTGAGCTAGATGGACCAATGGTCTGACTTGGCAGAAAACAGCTTCCTAGATGAGGTATTCTGTGGAGCTGAAATACCCCAAGTCTCAACTCTGAGTTCAGCGTATCTTCCTAGTCTTTATTTATAGAGTGGGATCACATGACCCCCACTTGGTCTGGAAGTGGGGAAGATGTTGGTAAAACATCGGGAGGAGAGTAACATGCATTCTGGGAGTGGGCTGTCTGAATCCTCCCAAGTCTGGTTCTCATGCTGGGTTCCTGACTTTTGCCCAACATTATCTGCTCAGCTTCAAATTGAGTTGTCAAGTTGGGCAGAGAATGTCAGGCAAATGACAGGAATCTGGTGTGGGAACCAGATTTGGGCAGTTTCAGATATTGCCCCTGCCAGGAGCATGCACTCTTGCCTCCCAACATATTGCCAACATTTCCCCCACTTCCAGACTGGGTGGCAGTCATGTGAACCTGTCCAGAGAATCTATTAGCAACTCATCATCCAAAAGCTGAACCTCCATGCGTATACTAGACCTTTGACCTAAGAATTTGAAAAGCTGTCTCCCAAATAGCCTTATGGTATTACTTCATAGGGGTTTCTGTTGTCAAGGGAATATTTGTGTGACAGCCTCCCAGACATGTTTGAGCAGGTAGCTGCTTTGAAAAGGACAAGTTCTCAAGGAGCATGGTCTGCAGGATGCGTTTGTCAGAGGATGCTAATTAAAGCTGGTTGGGAAAGAAGGCCAAAAGACTCAATAGGATCTGCAAATTGACATCTGTTTCTAACATTATTTTGATTGTTTTGAGGTGCTGTGCACAATTTAATGCCCGAAAAGTGAATTCAAGAATTGGTAATGGCAGTGAGCCATGGAGCAATGGGCTGGAGGCTTACCGGGACTGAGCTGTGTCTGTGTGTGTCTTTGTGTGTCTGTGTGTGAGAGAGAGTGAGTGAAACTAAACACACACACATTATTTGAAACTGAATATGCCTTTACTACACTCAATAACTCATCTCTTCTTCATTCTGCCCTGGCTATAAGACACAGTCCTAATGTGGCTTTTGAACCCATGACCCTGAAGCTTAGCAGCTGGTTATGCTCATTGATCCATTCTGGCATCTGATCATTACAATGAATGACCATTAATGTGAGGTTGGGAAGCTGCTGCCTCCGTGTCTGGCGGTGTGCAGTGACAGATCGTCTGTGATGTTTTTCACTTTGGAGGGACAAAGCTATGATACAGTGACAGTAATTATCAGGTGGTCATAGGGGCATGAAACAATGTGAGCCTGTAGAGATGTCAGGCCTTGCAGGCTAAGGAGACAACAAAACAAGCTCTCTGGGTTTGTGAGTAGCTTAAAGTATCCTTGAGCTCCTGTTTCTGCCGTGAATTTAGAATCCTTTCTTGCTCTGTTCTAAAGAATGCTTTTCTCATAGTATTATCCAGGTTGGATTTTTTTTTTAATGTACCATTTTCTGCAAAGACTTGGTATCTCTATACTGTGCTAGCATTAGCTAAAGTAGAGCCCTTTTCATAGAACTCCTGCATAGTGTATACTCTTCTGCTTGGATGCCTTTTGAGTATTGTATGTGAGTTGCATTTAGCCTGACTCTGAAGTTCCCTTCCCCTTTTATCCTTCGCAACTATTCCTTATATGTGGTAAGAGAGTTTATTGAGCTAATGGCCCCAGGAATAAAGGGCTGAGTTGGGGAGACATGGAGTCTAATGTAATCTCTAGCATAAACTGGTTGTGTGGCTTAGAGGACAGGCCTATCAATGACTACTAGTCTTGAAGTATATAGGCTACTGTTAATGGAACTGCTCCTGTGGAATTAGTGGGGATCCCAAGCTAAATTTAGGCTTGTGTGGGGGTCATGGGGATTAGCTAGCTCTTCGTAACATTACCGCCAGGTTCAGAGGTAGGATGCTTCCTAATACCATTTGCAGCAGAGGGGGCATGCCTTCATCTTCTACTGGTGGACCTCCCAAAGGCATCTGGTAGGCCAATGTGGGGAAATAGAATGCTGGACTAGATAGTCACTGAGCTGGATCCCGTAAGGCTCTTATGTTCGTAGGGATAAGTAGCATACAGGTGAAACTCGGAAAATTAGAATATCGTGCAAAAGTCCATTAATTTCAGTAATGCAAATTAAAAGGTGAAACTGATATATGAGACAGACACATTACATGCAAAGCGAGATAAGTCAAGCCTTAATTTGTTATAATTGTGATGATCATGGCGTACAGCTCATGAAAACCCCAAATCCACAATCCCAGATAATTAGAATATTACATGGAACCAAGAAGACAAGGATTGAAGAATAGAACAATATCGGACCTCTGAAAAGTATAAGCATGCATATGTATTCAGTACTTGGTTTGGGCCCCTTTTGCAGCAATTACTGCCTCAATGCGGCGTGGCATGGACGCTATCAGCCTGTGGCACTGATGGGGTGTTATGGAAGACCAGGATGCTTCATTAGTGGCCTTCAGCAATTCTGCATTGTTTGGTCTCATGTCTCTCATCCTTCTCTTGGCAATGCCCCATAGATTCTCTATGGGGTCAGGTCAGGCGAGTTTGCGGGCCAATCAAGCACAGTACACTGTATACTTTTCAGAGGTCCGATATTGTTCTGTTCTTCAATCCTTGTCTTCTTGGTTCCATGTAATATTCTAATTTTCTGGGATTGTGGATTTGTCATCCTCTTAAAGCCACAAAAGCTAGTGGCCATCACTACATCCCATGGCAGAGAATTCCATCAATTAATAATATGCTTTGTGAAAAAGTACTTCCTCCTGCAATACCCCAAATGTGGCTGCACCATAGATTAGTATAAGGGCATTACAATACTAGCATTCTTATTTTCAATCTCCCTCCTAATGAGCCTTAGCATGAAATTTGCCTTTCTCTCATTCTACAAGAATTCCACTTGTTTCCTGTGCTGGTGTTGAAAACAATGGTATAGTTCCTGGATGAGCATGCAGGAGTTCCATCACAATGTGGGTTTCATTGGTTTGTGACTTGAGTGTTGTCGCCCACCCCCACCCCCCTGCCCCCCGCATTTGATTGAACAGAAATTGACCTAAATTCCCTTTTAAACTGAAACAGTAGGTGTGAATGATCTGGGTATGTGTTCTCTTGACCTAATGTGTCCACCAATTGCATAATTACAACAGCATAAGCACAGGTATATTTATCTTGAAGAGCCTCCCCTGACAGCTGTTTGTGTTCTGTTTTGCTAATTTAAATTCTTTTTAGTAATTGAGAATGGCACTTGGAATTCCAATGTTCTGTTATACTGCAGAGTAGAGATACTTGGCAATAATTGCCCTCCTATTGTGTCATCTCTTTACATATACCCAAGAATGAAGTCTACATACAATCCCCGTTTACTTCATGATACTATCACCTGGATGGTTTATGTTCCGGTGATAGTTCACTGGAAAATCCCAGTTATTGCTGGGATACATTCATGTGTACAATGCTAGTGCAAAACATTCTGAAATGCAAATAGGCTCACCAGTTTTACAACTTGCCAGCTGTTACCAGTATTCCCTCATGTGCAGCCACAGGGGAGCGTTGGGCATGTTTATAGACCGGGCATATGGCCATGCAGTTGATGTCATGCTAAAAATACATGCATGCACACACCTTTTTGAACACTTGAAATAGTAGATTTATGCTGCTTAGCAATGTAGTGTTAAGAGGTAGTCTCATTATCAAACCACAGTTTGATCCTGGTTTGTTTCCCCTGAGGATGGCTGTAATGAAAGACTGTGATTTGTAAAAAAGAAGTTATCAAACTTCTCCCCTGGCTCATAGATGATGAGGAGGGATCATGTGAGCCCATGGGAAGGGCAGGCTTGTTAACAATCTAAACAATGGTTTAGATCAGGGTAGGCAACCTTGGCACTCCAGCTGTTGTGGAACTACAGCTCCCATCATCCCCAGCCACATGGTTTATGATTGTCTGAACCCACCTACTGATTAGCAGTGGACCTTATTTCTGCGATATATCCCCCGCCAACACAACTCATGTCATGCTCTAATTTGGTGCCAGAAGTGATTCATTTACAAAGCGTTCTCCCAGCATTCTTCATCAGCTCCCCTGTTGTGCAATCCAGGAACGAAGAAAAATTGGGAAATATATTTGACCCCTTGGTAGACTGTTGTGCAGAAAACCTCTTGTGTTTGCTGCTGAGGACTGCAAAAATACCGGCTGCCCCTGTCTTCACTACCATCCCTGCTGCACAGTGGCAGCTGAAAGAAAGCTTTTTAAAAAAAGACTTAACTTGCATGGTGGGGCAGCGGCAGGGCTCAGGGGCTCCCCCCCCGCCAGAGACAGTTGGCCACAGACCCAGTCCCCAAGGTGCATGGCTAAGTGCACCTCTGGTTACGTTTACTTGGGGTGGTCACAAGAGGAAGACTGAAGTAGCCAGCAAACATGGGGAGTGACCATAGCTCAGTGGTAGAACATCTGCTTTGCACACAGAAGATCCCAGATTCAATTCCTGGCCTCTCCAGGTAGGTTTGAGAGAGACTTCTATATTTGAGGTTGGAGCCATAGGTCAATATTACAGCATCTGCTTTGCATGCAGAAGGTCACAGGTTCAGTTCTCAGCAGCATCTCCAGGGGAAAGCCCCTCCCTGAATCATTGGATAGCCACTGCCAGCCAACATAAAGAATGCTGAGCTAGATGGACAAACGTTCTGATTCAGCAAAAGGCAGCTTCATATTCCACATTCTCCTGGTCATGTTATTTTGCTACAGGAAAGTTGATCAAGGTGTTTGTTTTTAAGTAGCTTAATTCAAGTGAAAGTGCAGGGATAAGGAGAGTAGTGCCTTAAACTTTGAGGGGGAGCCTTAACAAATGGAATATAAAGTAGGAAAAACACAAAATATATATTAATAAAGATCTGCAGGGCAGGCATAAAAAAGCAAAAAGCCCCCCCCCCCCCCCGCTACTTGGTAATAACTAAGAAGCAAGTGTCAAGGGATGTTCAGTGCGTTATTGTGCACCCTAAAATACATCCACCTTGAAGTCTGCCAGGCGTTTTGTTCTACAAAGCATATGGTTTAGCAGATAAAATGATTTCTGACCTGGAGACCTGAACTGACAACTTTGCAGACAAGCAAAAACCAGGATGGCTTCGTCTGTCAGCCCTGTTTCATCTCTGTGCTGCTTACTGACATTTACGTGCTGGCATTGGGGAAATTCTGCATCAGTGCCCCAACCCTCTACAGCACACTGGGCTGGCTGCGGCTGCATGTGCCACATGGCAGGGAAACTGTTCCAATCCAGATTGCGGGCTGGCTGCTGTCCATTGGCTGAAGTGCAATTCTGTGTTTTCTTGTCATATTTGTGGATGTACTGTGGGGTCCCAGTGAAAGCACTGTGTAGTGCTTAGGACTCTATCATTAAATCTGTATTCCTTGTGCTATAGAAGTTTAAACAAGCTTGACCCTTGCAAAAGGGATCACTGGAACATGTGTTCAATTGTAAGAGCTGTTCTGTGGATAGGGACAAGTATCTGAGGAGATCTTCACTTTGGCTCTTGGCTCGGATTCCATTATGGTAGAGTAGTCTGTGTGTTGCACTAGAAAGACCTTAAATCACGGAGCTAACTAGGTTTGTTTGAGGCCATCTCTGTCTCTTTGCCTAACGCTTATCTTTACAAACACCTAGAGATATAATAATGAAACTTGGAGCTATGTGAAGGAAGGGTGGGATACAGGTGGGATAGATAGATATTAGCTGTCCTTTCATTATTGCTTTGTTTCTTTGAGGGGTCATCCATGTGCTGGGTGCTGTACAGGACATGTATCGGAACCATAGTCAGAAATCTTGTGGTGAGGAGGCCCAAGTGGGTGGGGAACCATTGCAGAACAGCCAGAACCTAAATA
This sequence comes from Hemicordylus capensis, assembly GCF_027244095.1. Lineage (NCBI taxonomy): Eukaryota > Metazoa > Chordata > Lepidosauria > Squamata > Cordylidae > Hemicordylus > Hemicordylus capensis. The sequence continues at coordinate 21,392,339 of NC_069664.1, read as the reverse complement.
TGTGTTAACATTCATTTCTTTGGGGGCAGGGGCTATATCTCAAGTAATGAGTAATATTATCAACACAGATCAATTGCCTTTAAAAAAATAAAGTGAGAGATTTGTCTGTTTGGCTTGAAAAGCTAGTGCTAATTTCAGTGTTTAATAAGTCATGCCATCTGTGGAATCAATGAATTGACTAAGAATAGAGACACTCTTGAAGAATAATCTTATTGTGGTCTCCTAGTTAGGCTGTGTTTCCTTAATGGTGCGCTTGATTGCCTTCCCTTGAAATTTCCACTTTGAGCTCAAACCACATGCAAAATTAGGGAGTTCCATTTCAGGAAGGTGGGAGATGGAGAGTTGAGGCCTTGCTTTTGGATGAGTTCAAGACTAAAAAGTAGTGTGTGTTTAAGAGCATTTTGTGCTGTGCATACTTTATACCTTTTAGAACTAAAGTGATATTGTCAACACAGGTCAAAAGTCATCCTTCTTAAGCAAAGATATTTGTGCCTTGGGCATACTTCGTTCACAGGCCCACTTAATTTCTAAAGTGAGATTTACTGAGTGAGTAAAACCTGTGAGTGCGCTAGAGATGCAGATGGTTCTGAAGAATAATCACATGGCAAGTTAGATGGCCTTCCCACTATTGAAATTGGGGCCCCTGGCAAAATTCCTAATGCACAAGATAAAGCCACCATAATTTTAAAAAGGCTGCTTGCCCACTCTGAGCTCCAGAACTGGCCAGAAAATGGCATCTTGTGAAATCTCATCACAAAGAATTTTATCATAATACTATAGCCTAATAGGGAGGGAACAAGAAGTAGTTCTAATAAACATTGTCTGTCTTGTATACATTCCTTTTGGAGAGTTAGACAAAATACTTTAAAATGCTGCTAATAAATATATTTTTAAAAACCAAGCATATCTAGACAAGAAAGACTTGTACATGTTTGTTTATTTTCCCAGCTAGTGGTGTATAGGGATGTGCAAGAACAGGTTTGGAGGACTTTTCTGGAACTCCAAACCAGTTCAGCAGTTCAGCCGGTTCAGCATCGGATGGGTTACCTTTAAGGAGCAGAGAGGGTGCTCTTACCCCCCTCCCCACTACGTTTCCCCCACCGGTGCAGTCTGCAAAATTGCTGGTGTAGGGCAGCAGTGCCCTCTTGCCACCCCAGTCAGCATCAGACATTGTGTCTGTCATGCATGTGCACTGGCCACTTGCGCTCTGACGCTGACCAGGGTGGCAAGACGGTATGCTGCCACCCCACACAAGTGATTTTGCAGACAGCATTGGCAGGGGAAACACAGTCGGGGGTAAAGAACATTCACCCTACTCCCTAAAGGTAACCCCACTGCCGCCGAACCAGCCGTCTGCCGGTTCATGCGGATCCCTTGTAGTGTATCTTTTTAGTGGGACATCCTTTTCCAGGACAAGTTGCCAAAGCTGTGTCTGGCTGATTTATAGCTTATTGCTTGTCAAAGAATAAACCTGTATTTTGTCCAGTGGGATGTTTATTAAGGACAAACATTGTCAATGGTTTGAAACTCTGGGTGATGAGGATTCTCTCTCTCTCTCTCTCTCTCTCTCTCTCTCTCTCTCTCTCTCTCTCTCTCTCTCTCTCATTGCTTTCCAGAATAAATTCCCTTCTCCCAGATGTCCACTCTTCATTATGTCTCTGATATGCACCAAACTCTGTATGAGAGTGTTTGACAAGTTCAGTGGCTGAGCAGATGATAGCTTAAAAAGGAGGCTGGGGGGGATTATTTCCTTCCTTGCAACATTTCTCTTCCCCCCCCCCCACCCACTTCCCATAGGCATGCTGTATTTATTTAAATCTACATCCATAAAGCTGGTGGCTTCAGAGGAGAGAAGCTTTGCTAAGAACTTTTAAGTGAATGTTATTGGATATGATCTCTTATTTATGAAAGACGTTGCATCTAAAAATCAGTTGCCCTGCAATTGCTGTAGCAAAAGACCTATTTTCCCAGCCATAATATCCCAGACAGCCATTTGTCTGATTAGACCTTAGGACGACAACAGTAAGTATCCAAAAGCTCATTTTAGCTAAACAGCACAAAATCAAATAATAAGTTGCAGACTGGGAGTGTGGGGAGAAAAAGATGGAAAAAGCCATAAAAAGGCAGACCTTTTTACCTTCAATGTTGTCTTAAGCCATTGCCATTTATGCAGCAATTGAGGCTTGAAATGTATCATCCAGTGGGTAATGTCCACCTGATATAAACATCCTGAAATATTTAGCTTGCCTTGTGGCACCATTCACTGAGAACTGTTTAGGTAAATTCAGGGAAAGATTGTCTGTACCTTTTCTGTGTACGCAGAAATGGATTCTACAATATGTGCCGGGCAAAATACATGAGTTTTGGATGGTATATCAATATATATATCAAGTATATCAAGACGGAAGTACTGACTGGGGGGGGACAGGACCCAAGGGATGGTTTAGATCTGCCTGTTCTGGAAGGGATTACTCTCCCCCAAAATATCATGTATGTAGCTTGGGAGTACGGCTGGACTAGCTCTCCCTGGTTTCTCAGGTGGAGGCGGTGGCCAGGAGTGCTTTTTATCAGCTTCGGTTGATATCTCAGCTACGTCCATTTCCAGAAGTGAATGACCTTAAAACAGTGGTACATATGCTGGTAACCTCCAGGCTTGACTACTGTAATATGCTCTATGTGGGGCTGCCTTTGTATGTGGTCCGGAAACTACAATCAGTGTAGAATGCGGCAGCCAGATTGGTCTCTGGGACAACATGAAGGGACCACATAACACTGGTTCTAAAATAACTGCACTGGCTGCCAATATGTTTCCGGGTGAAATAAAAAGTGCTGGTTATTACCTATAAAGCCTTTAATGGTTTGGGTCCAGGCTATTTGAGAGAGCATTTTGTCATAATCCCTGCCGCCTGTTATGATCTTCTGGAGAGGTCTGGTCATGGTTGCCACCAGCTCATTTGGTGGCAACCCAGGACCGGACTTTTTCTGTAGCTGCCCCAGGGTTTTGGGATATGCCCCCTGCTGAAATAAGAGCATTTCCTTCCCTGTTCGTTTTCAGGAAGACCCTCAAGACCCTCCTGTTCTCTCAGGCTTTTAATTAGAATTAATTTTAATAATTTTAAAAAACTTGTTTTAATAGTTTTATTCTATTGTTTTTATTGTCATGTATTTTAATTTGTGACTTTTAAATATCTTAAATTTTGTACACCGCCTAGAGATATACATATCAGGTGGTATAAAAATACAATAAATAAATAAAATAAATATGCTAAATAAATATGGCATATAACTTTATGGCATTCACTGCTATAAGCTGAGATAAGCACCACTAGCTTAGATGCTTCTAAATGGAGATTAGATACATTCATGGAGGAGACATCTGTCAGTGGCTACCACTAACAATGATGACTCTTTGGAGTCCTCATGTTTAGAGACGACAAACCACTGAATACCAATTGCTGGAGGGCAATAGCTTTCTGGAGGCATCTTGTTGGCTAGTGATAGAAACGGGATGCTGGACTAGTTGGTATACCATACTCTTGGCATGAGGTATGATCCCTTGGAGAGGAAAGCTGGTCTTGCGGTAGTGAGCATAATTTTTCCCCTTTTCCTAAGCAGGATCTGCCCTGGTTTGCATTTGGGTCTACTGTAAGATATCCCCCCTTAGGAAAACAGGGCCAAAGCTCATTGGAGGAGCATCTACATGCTCACATGCAAAAGGTTACAGGCTTTCTCCCTGGCATCCCCAGGTAGTGCTGGGATAGATTCCTGCCTGCAACCTTGGAGAGCCGCTGCCAGTCAGTGTAGGCATTGCTGAGCTAGATGGACCAATAGTCTGACTCGGTATAAGGCAGCTTCCTATGTTCCTGTGATCCAACATGGTTCTTATTGGTTCAGCAGGAGATGCAGAGACTGAACATAAAGCATGTACTCTACCAGTGTGCTGTGATATACCCAATCAACCCAACGGTTGCAGAACAATGGAATCAGATGCAGTAATGAGGAGGGGAAGGAGGAAAGGTAGTCAAAGCAATGGTGGGGGGAAATCATCTTTTTGGACTTTGTTGAGCCTCTGAGTTCATTAGCAACCTTGGTTATTCCATGCTTAGGCCTTAATCTTTAACTAAACATGCTGCAGATGCTATATCTGGGCTATGCTGAATAGAAGTGGCCTCCCCTTAATAGGGCAACTATGTTCCCTGCCTTATTAACTGAAAATATGAGAAATTTTAAAAGTTAACAAGTGTTAATTGCAAAAAAAGGACTTTCTGTAGATTTTCATTCCCCTGTAGATGACTGTAAGGTTTGCGGACAGTTTTTTTTTTAAATTATACCGCCTTAAATCAAAAGCATATTTATAGAAGAGTATGAGCATTTCACACTATTTAGAAGTGCACTTATTCTAGATAGGATGATTAGTCTATCCAGGGAATATAATATGGTGCAGTTTATTCTACTGAGTGAAAACTATGTGCTACGCTGCAGGTTTTGCTGCTTCTTTTCTCTTCTAACTCCTTCTGCCTCATTATTTAAAACCTCCTCTTTACTAAAATTACCAGTTTGGAACATTTTTTAAGTGTAAGGCTCTGGCTGGGTTACCAGGAAGTGGTGTCTATCCCTCAGTTGCTGGAAGTAAGAGGGGAGCCAAGATTCAGGAAAGTGGGAACATAGAAGGAAGCTTCCTTCTACTGCGTCAAGCCATTGGTACATCTAGCTCAGCATTGTCTACACAGACTGGCAGTGGCTTCTCCAAGGTTGCAGGCAGGAATCTCTCTCAGCCCTATCTTAGAGATGCCGAGGAGGGAACTTGGGACCTTCTGCATGCAGAATGCTCTTCCCAGATATTCCATCCAAGGGGATTATCTTACAGTGCTCCCATTCAAATGCAAACCAGGGCAGACCCTGCTCAGCAAATGGGACAATTCCTGCTTGCTACCACAAGTCTAGCAATCCTCCCAAGATGTGAGCCATTTTATGATTGGAAGTGGTTCTGGCTTTGGATTCATTGGAGCTCACTGGAGAGAACGGTGCGCTTGAAAGCTCAGAGGCACAGTTGAAGCAATCTTTGCTTCCTCCAGCTGAATGCCTTAAATTGGATGCAGAGGTAATGTGGGACTTTGTTGTTTCCATGCCCTGCCTCATTCAATCAGGGGTGGTCCTTTCATGAGGTGAGGTGGCCACCTCAGGCAGAAAAGCAGCAACATGTGCCCTACTGCCACCATCAGCACTGCGGGACCGTTAGGACCCTTGCAAGCTTTCCAAGGAGTGCCACTCCTCGTGAAGCTTGTGGAAAGCATGAGGAGAGAAGGGAAGCCTGCTGGCCATCTTCCCTACCCCCCCCCCATGTCACTTTCAATGCTTGCTCAGAGTCGAAAGATTGTCCGAGTCTGAAATCCAGCTCTCATACCAGTACAATGACTGATGTACTATGTGGTTTCCTGAAATCACTGATATTCGAAATACCCAATGGGATGCCCTTCCATGCTACTGGTTGGTTTGCAGGTAGCTGAAATGGTAGTGGGTGCAAAATGGATTTAAGTTGGGGCCAAAAGGGGGAGATTGCTGTGCCTCTGTGAATGACGCTATCATCATGTAGCATCATTCATGGGGGCATTGCTTACCAGAGTGGGGAGGTGACTGAATGCTGTTAGGGCTGCTGATGCAGGAAAAAAAAATTATGGGGGTGGAACAGCAAAACAGTCCTCCCCACTTTTGCTCATATTATCTACCTAGTAGATAATTCTCCCAGTAGAAACTTTCAGCCCAACTCTAGACCATACCACATTAGGGATATAGCAAGATTGCAATGGACTACGTGGCAGGAAGGGGAAAGAGCCTCCATCATCCCCCCCCCTCCGTTTGCTCTTACTGTTGTAGCTGGAATAGCTGCTTGTATTCTAGCTATGACAGGAAGACACACTCTCTTTAAACAGGAAAAATGAGTGTTCAGAAAGCTGCCTTGCTGCACTGTTAGAAGTAGCAAAAGGCCTTTTTCTTTTAGAGCCTTTTCTCCTTTGTCAGCTTTTCTCCTGAAGAAAGAAAAGTGAATTTGAAAGGAATGTTAAATGGAATGCAGGAAGCAAGAGTTGAGGTGGGGGCAGCTTTCCCCATCACCCGTTAGGGCTGCATGTCCCATATTTTGCTCCTTACGGCACATCCTTCCCCCAACCCCACCATTGATATTTTATTTCCTCTTGCTTCTTCCTCTTTCTTTCAAACTGTCAAAACTTCCCAGAATAATTAGGGTTTTTTTGGTAGCTTTCTCCCCCGCTCTTCTAAAGTATCCTTTTGTAAAAGTCTTGGTACACATTGCCTCCACCAAAGTACTCTGATTGAGCTCCATATCCCTGAAGGTATATAATCAATACAGTGCCTGAACCCATTGATATACATTTCCATCACTTAAATATTATTACAGGAAAGATTTCAACAAGATCACTTCACATTATGCTTTAAAGTTTTGACTTTAAAAGAATGCCTGGGCTTTGCTGAAAGGCACCAGTAATGGGATTCACTATCTTCTTGAGCTTAATATATTCTGAAGAGAATAGGGCCATTATCTTAAATCTCTACTTTTCCCCACCCCAAACAGGGTTGGATTGGTGGAGAGGGGGAATAACAGCCCTCTGAAGTCCAAAGCTTAACAAGAAATCATCCCTTAATTACTTTTAACCCCTGGAGAAAGGAGAGTACTTGGAAGTTTTGAAAGTTAAGTTCTGTATTTAGGCTGCATTCATTACCAATGCTTTACTGTTTCCAGTTCTTCTTCTTTAATATGATAGATGCATACCACTATTTTAGGACTGGTCCATACAGGCACCAAATTGCATGGTAAAACTGATCCTCCTTTAGTCATGCAACCTCTGCACCTGCAGTCTGGGGAAAAATGAAGTCCAAGAACAGTTTTGCTATGGGTTCTCTATGTTCTATATAATAGCTGCCAGTATGTCAGGATTCTGGGCTGAGTACATATTGGTTAGATTTGTGCGCATGGTAGACATGGGGTTCCTTCTTTGAATGCCTAAACCTAAGTAAGTTTTATCTTCTTCCTCTCCCCGCCCACCCTACCAGTGCAGAGGCCCAAACTTTGGACTGTGTGAAATAATTGCAGTGAATAATGAATCCATAAACATAATGTGCATTCCCTTGTTAATGAATAATTGCAGCCTGCTATGTTGCCTAAGATCAGGGCTTAGTGGGCATAGCTTCCAGGTCATCTCTGGGGTTCACCTTAGCTGAGTTTTTAGGAGGTGTGACCCACACCCTGAAGTGTGGCCCACACTTACTATGTCACTGATCAACCTGCTTTGGCACTGAATGGAAAACAGTTCAATGTGATGAAGCAATCATACAGCCCAGACTTTGGTACTATGAAGTCATCAGGAGAGGCAGAGTGAGGGCAAGATAAGGCAGAAGTGAAGCTTCTCTGTTACAGAAAACAGAGCAGCAGAGCCACAGTGCTCAAATCAATGACCAAGTCAGATGATTTTAAAGGGATCAGGTCACATGACTTCTCCTAGTCTATTACTGAGAGGCTTGTAGTTATTAGGGCACATTTGCAAATTCTGGATCCAGTCCAGAACCACAGATATTAGTTCCAGGGCTTTGGGGCCCTTCAGAATTCTGGCATCAGCTTTGGAATCCATTGTATGTTTGAATTGGCAAAAATCACCATAGACGTCTGTGGGGAAATTAAAAAAGAAAATTGTCAGGGTGGGGGGCTGTTAGAAAGCCTCTGAAAGTTGGCGCATAAATAGGTAAAGATGGCTGGCTGGATGGCTGGAGTGTATTTAATTACAGGTGAATCTGACCATGCACTGTTAAATTATTTTTTTAAAGCAACCCAGAAATTGTACTCACAGAGAATCGCAAAAGAAAAGTGATGTGACATCAGAGTATATCAGATGGAGTGATGTAACTTCTAATAATCTACCTCTCTATGTTTTAAACTGCTAGAAAAATTTACAGCTAAAAAGTTTTAAAAGACAGAAAGAAAGAAATGCAGGGAGGTGAGCAGCTAGATAGCATAATATGGCACTCTCCTCCCCCCCCCCACCCCCCAGCTGCAATTGGGGCTTGGGATGCAGACTTCCATCACCATTTGGAGCTCCGGGATGCTCCGGAAGAGCCCCCTATGTCAGGCCATTTCTGTGATTCTGGAAATGATATTGCACAGCTCTAGTAGTTATGCCCTTTAAATTCCAACAAGGCACCCATTCAGAACACAGGGCCTGAATCCTGACATCACCACAAACAAAAAGAGTCTGGATAAGCCAAATTTGCTCTGCCAGGTTGTCATATGACAGTGGTTTATGGCGCTCCCTCCAGGGAGGAGCATGTGTTGATTTAATTAGAAATGCCCACAAGAATGTCCCCATCATCCCCAGTGCCCTGGAAATTAGAGGTGAGTGTGCACACACTTTCAGTGTGACAGTGATGAGAGCAGCATTAAGTGGTAACTGGCATTGGTGAAACAGGCATTACTGATCAAAAAGACCAGACAGAATTTTCAAAATCCAATTCTTCTCTGTGAAGGCAGTTCAGTGCAAAGTGATGCATGCGTGAATCAGACCTCCGTAAATAAGCAGAGCAACAAATAGGCTTGGGGTATCCTTAATCCACGCAATTCTGCTATTATCATCAACAGAGTAATCAATGTCATACAGAATGAAAGGATGAATACGTAATGGGGGGCAGTTTACAGATTCTGCACTTGAAGCCCAGAGATTCCAGGTGGTGATAGCTGTGAAAAGGACTTGGTGAGTCTGCCAGAAGATGCAACTTTCGGAGTAGCCAACAAAATGCCTCTTGGTTGGCTGAAGCTATCTGCTAGAGAAGATGTATATTCTTTCAAGGTGTAGACATAGAGCTTTAATAAAAGATTAAAGTAAAGTCATTAACTACTGAACTAGCTGAATTTGGGTGTTGAGGGATCCTTATGGAGATGGAGGAGTTGCTGTACTCACACATCTTGGTGGTGCAAGTCTCTCTCCAGAATTACTGGCTATTGGTCAAACATAGGAACATAGGAAGCTGCCATATACTGAGTCAGACCATTGGTCTATCTAGCTCAGTATTGTCTTCACAGACAGACTGGCAGTGGCTTCTCTAAGGTTGCAGGCAGGAATCTTTCTCAGCCCTTTCTTGGAGAAGCCAGAGAGGGAACTTGAAACCTTCTACTCTTCCCAGCCATCACCCAATAGTCACCCAATTGTTTGATACTGCATGGTACGATTGGAGACATGTAGCTTTATTTTAACAACATTTATTTGTTACATAGAAGTTGGGTGGCTTGCCCAATCCCTCAGATGATGAGTTGTATCATTGAAATTTATATCACTTTCCCCCTTAATATCCTTGAATTTTTAGGCAAATCAACTTAATACAAAATCAAAGTAGTACTAGTATTCCTTTTTTACTGTACTTTTCTGTTTGTAAACATTCAAAATAGCTTAGGTAAGACAAGAGTAGCAACATTCAAAAGTAAAGCAATAACAAAAACCATAACATATGCAGCACTTAAAGCAACAATTTAAAGGCAGAGCAAGCAGTCTGAAAAAGCGAATTGAAATTGAAATTTTCCATTAGTGTCTAAAACCAAACAATGGAGGAGTATAGAAGAGCATTCCAAAATCTTGGCACCACCTCTTAAAATACTCTTTTGCTTATACCTGCCAATCTGATCTCTTATGATGACTGGACAGAGAGCAGAATCTCTGGTGCCGATATTAACACTCAGACAGGTTTGGCAACAAGTGATTCCTGAGGTCACCTGGTCCTGTGGGGCTTATGAGAAAACATGAATAGGGTGAGTTCAACTGCTATAAAATATTCCTCCAAACTTTTGTACAGTGGTTTTTAAAACAGAACAATTCAAGTTGGCTTCTCTTCAGAAGTCTCCCTGTCTCCTGTGTCAGGATAGATAATAGCCAGAAAAGGTACAGTAGAGAATGGAAAATATCCACAACAGAATTTCCTTTCACTGTCCCAGTCACATTTTGGTATTTGCCATAAGCCACGTGCTCTTATGAAAAAAACATTTGCAAGATAAGTAAAGGAAAAAAATGTAATCCCTGGGTAGAATGAAGGGTGCTTTGAAATGAAGGGGGGATAATCCTTTTTGTTGTCTGTTACAAATGCACTTTATTTCTGTATTATCTGAGCAATAGAATATACTATTCGTTCAGCTGCTGAATCCATTTTACCATTTTCTCTTCAGTAAGCTTAAACACAAACCAGCAGACAAAACTTTCAGCCCTGGCAACTTCCCATTGGTTGGTATGAGCCCTGCTAACTGAGCACAGAAGCACCTTTTTAAAGTGGTGATTCTTTTTGTTTAGCAGGGGGAGATTATCTGGCCCTATCCATCCCTCACAGCATCCCTCCGGTGGCTGTTGCTGGTGTCTATCATGTTTCTTTTTTAGATCGAGAGCCTTTTGGGGACAGGGAGCCATCTTATGTACGTATTTATATCTATGTGAATTACTTTGGGAACTTTTGTTGAAAAGCAGTATACGCATATTTGTTGTATTAGTAAAGTAAAGGGTATACTGAGGGGACACCATTGTGGTGGGCCAATGCCCTGTCTTAGTTATCACAGAGATTGCTGTTCTTTTTTGCCCCTTTTGGTCCATATTGTCCTGTCCCATCCTGTAGACATCCACCCCCAGCACAGTACTTCCAGTGACAGGGGACAGGGATCCATCTTATTTATTTATTATTTCTCCATATAAACCACTTTGGAAACTTCTGTTGAAAAGCGGCATATAAATTGTTGTTGTTGTTGTAGACAAGAGCCCAAGATCTGGAATGTGATGAGGCAAGGAAAGTTGCATTGCAGCACCACAGGAAGCTCTATAGGGTTAATTGCTCTGGTAGCAGTCAGAGGTAGGCTGAGCACTTAAGTACCTTTAAGCTCAGGCTACTACTCCTGCTCCCACCCCTACTACAGCAGAAGAGAGCTGGTCTGGTGGTAGCAAGCATGACTTGTCCCCTTAGCTAAGCAGGGTCTGTCCTGGTTGCATATGAATAGGAGACTAGAAGTGTGAGCACTGCAAGATGTTCCCCTTAGGGGATGGAGCTGCTTTGGGAAGAGCAGAAGGTTCCAAGTTCCCTCCCTGGCAGCATCTCCAAGATAGGGCTGAGAGAGACTCCTGCCTGCAACCTTGGAGAAGCTGCTGCCATTCAGGTCTTCCTGGTCCTAGTCCAACACTCTAACCACTACACCTTAGCCCTCTTCTGCAATGGTGAGCTTGACATTGATTGTATCTAAGAATCTGACTTCAGCCATAAACTTACTGCTACTGCTAACTACTACTAACCTTTTACCTCCTACAACCTGCAATAGGGGGATAGCATCTATTGACTTCCAAACAGAGTAGCTGTAAAACAATGTATGGGACATGCCTTAAACTCACACAAGCCCTGTTTAAATGCTCATTATTTATGATGTTTTTTTTCTAAATTAAAACAATTTTAGTGTTTGTCTTGCTTAGTTAAGTGATTGGAAAATCAGGTTGTAAAGTCTTCATTGACTTTTTGACCTCAACCTGCTTCATAGGAACAGAGGAAGCTGCCTTATAAGAGTCAGACCATTGATCCATCTTGCTCAATATTGTCTATACTGCCTGGCAGTGGGTTCTCCAAGGTTTCAGACAGGAGCCTTTCCCAGCCCTACCTGGAGATGCTGCCAGGGATTGAACCTGAGACCTTCTGCATGCAAAGCAGATGCTCTTCCACTGTGCTACAGCCCTATCCCCAAAGGTAGCATTCATAGGTCTCTTATCTGGGCACTGATATTGTGTGTGCTTAGCAGAGATGTGAAGGCCTGGGGCGGGGGCACTTCCCCCCAGGAAAAAACCTGGTTTTTTGTTTCCCACCCACCCCCAAATCCTTCACAAGCCTTGGACAATGCTCTGTGACACTTCAACCATATACTTGCTGTCCATTGCTTTATTTTCTCTATTGATTACTGTATGCTTGATATTATCAGTTTAATGTGTGAATTGGCTCTGTGGAAAAGCATGGCATTTGGGGTGACATGGAAGCATGGTATGTGTGAATAGGTCATGGTGGATGATTCATGCTGCAGTCATCAAGTAATGGCACATGTAGTTTTGCTGCCTTCTAAGATCTCCAGCTAAGGAAATTATGTAATACCTAACCACATAGGTATAAGAGCTGAGCATCTTCTGACTTCCTCGTTAGAAATAATATAAAAGAAAACTTAAGTTCCTACTCTTCCCTGGGGTTCCCCGAGTTTTTATCTTAAGGTCAATTCTCTTAAGCAAGGCGAGCATCTATGGAAGACAGCCGCCATCATAACTGGCCCCGGCTTTTTGAGTTGCAATTAATTGGAATATTTATGTGTCCCTTCCTGGCCACACAGAACTCAGTAACAATTTAAACAAAGTGCCCACTGATAAATGCTAATGACCACCAGGGGAAAACATGTGATACTCTGCTGCATATCAAATGCATTCATTAGTATCAAGGCTATTGTGCAGAATACAAAAATGACCTTGCAATCATCAGAAGCTTGAAATGTTATGACTTAAGTTTAGAGGGACTTGCATTACAATGTAAAACCTAATTAGCACTATGTCTGCTAATTGCTACATAATACTGAGGTGCTGTATATAAAATAAATGCATGACTAATACCAAGCACCATAGGAAGGAAGTGAAATTTACTAGACTAATGGCAGCAGCAGCGGTAATTTACTTGCCGTTGTGGGTTCTTTAAAAATGTATCAGTATGCATCTGAATGCTGAACAGTGTTTTCTTCTGCAACCTTTGTCAATTAGTTTCCCCAGAGTCCTTCATGAACACCAGACAATAGCAGAAATTAGCAGAGTGCTCAAATCCATTGGCAAGTACAGAACAGCTGGGATGGCTGGAACACAGCAAAATACTGAGCCAAGAACATTTAGCCTAACTCAACTACAAGTAGCCTCCAATGAAGTTGAGGCTATTAACTCTTCTGTGACATCAACTGTCAGCTGTGCTACAGAACCTCAAAATGCTAAGGACTTATTTCAGTCTCACCAGCAGAGTCCCTTGTGATGCCCGCATTTTCCAAACATCTGTTCTTAATGCTAAATGTGTCCCTAGGGCAAGTTAGTTTTAAGAACATACTACAAGAATTAGCTAAGAACAAATGTGATAGGGCTTTAGAATGTATTTTACATCCAGTGGTTTTTCCCTGAGTAGATATTTTATGCAAATATGTGATCATCAGTAGTAACAGAGAACAATTGTCTTTATCTCATCTCATAACTGAACCCAAGTATTCAGACAACAAACAAACAGAGAGAGGTGTAATCAAATGTGAGAAAAATAGGCAAGGTGGAATGAATGCAAAATTTATGAACAGCGTTCCGAGGGGGGCTTCTGAACTTCCAGCTCCTCCTGAACTGTAAGTTCTGACTCGGGCAACTGGAATGGTCTGCATAGGAAAGCTGCAGAGCTGTGTTTAGGGGAGATGTTCAAGAGCACTCGAATGGTGATGGTCTATAGTCTATCAGCTATTACCTATGAATGCTGAACAAATGGACAAGTTACCTCTTCTCATCCTGAAGTCATAATTCTTTACTCAATAGATGCTTTCTCAATGCTTGTAGATTAGACTATCTGCATTGTATGCACTTCTTGTAGTCTTCAGTGTTTCCAAGCCAAGCCACTTTAATCTGCTGAACTTGTAACACTGGACCCAGTTCTGCTTTTTAACTATGTATACTTCCTCTCTGTGAACCACTTTGAGAACTTTTTTGGTTGAAAAGTGGTATATGAATATTCTTATTAAAATAATAATAATTGATGATATCTATAACAACATATATTGTCTGTGACGATATCTATAACAACAGCAACAACATTGATAAGAAAATTCAGCCATCCCAGGTCCTTGGGAAGGACTCGATGTCTGGATAAAACAAACCAGTCAATAACACCTGTCTGACTGTGTAAACAAGAAATAATAATAAATTAATAAATGTGTCTCCTTATCACTGATTTCCTTTCTTTCTTCTCCTCTCTCTCCTCTTGTTTCCACCCCCCCCTTTCCTCGTTTTATAAAAAAGATAACTAACAAACAAAAGTGGCAGTTCTGAAAACAATCCAGTTTGGGCCATGATGTACTCAATGAAGACTAAGGGACCTGTTGGGTTTGGGGGTAAATGGTCTGGGGGCTTTTGTAACTGGACATTAAGTCAGATTTGGCATCTATGTGAATCCTTTCAAGTGTAGCAGTAATTCTTCATTTTTTATGATCCTGTACTGATGTAGGGTGATACGGAAGAAAAGAGGAAAAGGGGAATATATACTGTATAGATAGAACACCAAAATGTTACCATAATCAGTTATTTATTGTGCAGACCAAAAGAAGCATATGTAGTATAAGCAAAGGTAAGGCATGATGAAAAAGGATTGCAAACAACCCACACGCACAAGAATTAGCCCAACCAAAGACCAAAGCACTCCATCAGAAACAATAAATGCACAACTGGTAAATATTGCAAGATGTGACTTGGAAATGCCATTGCGCTCTGTGTGTCTGTGTGTGTGTGTGTGTGTGTGTGTGTGTGTGTCCTTCCTGTTTCCAACAGTCTCTTTCAATAATCAGGGACTGGAAAAATTGAGCTGCTGATAATTAAAATTAAATCTTTGTTCCATGCCATCTCAAGCTGTAGGAAGTCATTATCGGAGTCGCGCAGCAACATTTTTTTGATATTCTAGATTTTTCTTTTTTGATATCTCAAGTGAAGTTACAACACAGGCAAAGATGGCAAACCAAGCTATTTTATAGCTGCTCTTTATAATGTGTGGTATCAAGGGGAATCTTCTTAGATGTTTCCACTGTGGCTTCAAAACACGTGCAGCATTAAATGCAGAAACTAGATACTGAATTAATGAAGGCAGCTTCAAAGATTCCTTCTCCCTTCCCCAAGCCGGAGATCTGAAGGCGATCTCGAAGTGGGTGACAAGCCTTTGAAAATTATGCAGAGCAAACAATAAACCTCATTAAATAAAAGTCAGCAAAACCAGCTTGGAAATCCAATAGAGGAGGAGTTAGAAGCAAAAGAGAGAGATGAGGGAAGTGCTACCAGCTTGCTACTTTCTCATAGTACCTTATTATGGAAGAAGAGTTGAGAGAGATGCTCCAGTGATAAATCCCTATTCAGTTTAATCCAATTTTTCATAGATCTGTTAGCCACTAGGTCAGTGCTCCCTCACTTAAGAGATCTTCTGTTACTTAGCACAAGATCCTAAGTATTGCCTGAAACAGGCAGAAGTAGATCCTGGCATCTTGCTCCAAGTGGCCAGCAATGTGCCTGGATGTTTGCTGTGTTTTGTCCTCAATAGCGGATGTTCAGAGGAAAAACTGTCCCATCAGACTCTGTTATCCAGAGGTTTGGCAAAAAATGATCCTCTATGCTTTTTGGTATCCTTTTAGCATATATTGACCCATTTCTTCCTCCATCAATCTTGGGAAAGACACGGTTGGCTAAATCAATATGTCTTCTTATAACTTGATGTAATTTGCCTGGGACTTTTACACACAGCAGGCTTTACCATGAATTTACAGGGAGATTTACAGGGAGAATTTACAGGAATTTACTGCAAACTCGAAGTTGTCCCAAAAACCCGACACAAATAGTGGGTTGTTTTTTTTTTTACCCTGGATATAAATCGGGCTACACCTTAATGTGCAGTGAAAAACCCAAATAGTGTGTGAACTGCTCCCCGATAACTTGCAGGGACTTAGGGGTGAATCTGGCCAATATGTGAATGCACTCCCTCCATTTTGGAGGAGATGCGAGTTAGGAACATAGGAACATAGGAAACTGCCATATACGAGTTAAAGGGCTTTAAGAGCCCAATGGGAAAAGCTTCCTGGTAACCTTCATCTCTTGTGGTTGTATTATATATTTCTGCCTCAGAATTGAGGTGATTTTTAAGTTGTGTATGTATTTTACCTTTTTGTTGAAAATTTCAGTAAGTTGTGTGTTGTATTTAAGAACAACTCCTCCACACATAATATAGAACTGAACCCATAATCTCTCACTCTTGGTGATTGTCCAGTGAACTGTCCAAATTCTGAACATTCTCAGGCTCAAAATGCCCATTTCTTCCCAGGGCTTCCCTAAGTACATATTTTCAGTCATTCAAAATATAGAAGCGGGCTTGTCCCTGCTTTTTGTCTGCATCTGAAATGAGAGCAAATGGTTTCTTCCATCTGATATTTGTTAGAGGTTTTCCATTTGGGTTCATTTAAAAAAAAACTAATTTTATTCTCTGCGTTTGTTGGCAATTTATGCAGCAAATGCAATTATTGAAGATGAACGCCTGCGACAGCTGAAGGCTAAAAGTGCCACTTTCTTGGAAGCAAAAGGAAAAAAGAGATGGGATAGTAGAGTTAGAATATTAAAAAAAATAATCTCTCTACAATACTTCTCTGAGCGGATACATACACCTTCATAAAAATGTAATTTAATTTTCCCAATGTGGTGCAAAAGGGAGATCTAATTATCCTCTTCTAAATTGCTTTCTTAATTTCTTAAATCTTCGCTCTTTGTTTATTTCTTTCCCCGAGCTCTGCTTCCAGGATGTAATAGCAGCTACTTCCATATGCAGGTCAGTGATAAAACCACCTGAAATGGATGCCCTTTTGATGCAAAACGTCAAAGCCCTAATTCACTGTGTGTCTCCTTTGTCTCGCTTTAGCGTTCATTTGAGGGGCTCTGAGAGCAGTAACTTGATTTGAGTATATTCTCAGCTTGAGGCAATGCTGCAAACAGCCACTACCTTCCTGCAGAGTTTAACTTAAAACCCAGCCTAGATACTTCCACAATACCATATTAATCTTCACTCACTTTATTTTGCTTGTTTCACAAAAATGCCCTTTGGTCTGAAATGTCACGTCAAGATGTGGCGGTGTTGGTTAGAACAAAGGCAGAGAATTGTCAGAATGGGTTCCACAAGTGGCAGAGACAGCAAAAGATTGTGGCATCCTGGAGCTGTGAGCCTATTTGTGTCAATGAAAATCTACATTTATACTTGCCTCCCGCATGCTGCAGTATTGTCATAAATGAACCAGCATGGTGTAGTGGTTAGAGTGACGGTCTAGAACTGGAGAGTCCCGAGTTCAAATCCCCATTCAGTCATGATACTTGCAGGGTGACTCTGGGCTAGTCACTTCTCTCTCAGCCTAACCTACTTCACAGGGTTGTTGTGAGGAGAAATTTAACTATGTACACCACTCTGAGCTCCTTGGAGGAACAGCGGAATAAAAATGATAAAATAAATAAATAAATAAATAAAATACTCTAGAGTGGAGATCTTTAATATTTTTTAAGCAGGGGCTACTTTGGCAAAAATCTGAAAGGTGTTTCTCAGCATGCTGACCTCCACACAGTACTGCACTTTTCTTAGTGCTGGGAGGGCCCTTTAAGGATCTCTATGGGTAAAGCACTGGGATAGGCTTAGGACTGCCAACTGTCCTGCACTGTGCGGGATGTCCCTACTTGCTGCGGGGATATGCTCGTCCTGTTCGGGATGCAATTTGAGCCCCACCGCCCATTGAAGTCATCTGAGGAGGTCCTTCTCCAGTTACCGCCAACCCGTTTGGTGGCTACACAGAGACGAGCCTTCTCAGTCGCTGCCCCGAGATGGTGGAATGCGCTCCCTGCTGAGATATACTCCTCCCCATCTCTGCCAATTTTCTAAAAAGACCTGAAAACCCATCTTTTCACCCAAGCTTTTTCAGCTTCCTAAATTTGGGTTTTTTAAAAAAATATCTGGTTTATTTTAAAATTCAAAACCCGATTTCGGGAGTTTTAATCACTGTAATTGTTTAATTGTTGTTTTAAAATGTTTTTAAATTGTTAATTGTTATGTTGTTTTTTAAATTTGTTTTAGCTCTTTACTGTTTTAGTGGTTTGTTTTAATTGTAAACCGCCCTGAGCCATTTTGGAAGGGCAGTATACAAATCAAATCAATAATAAATTTCTCCCACTTTTTGACCTTAATTTGTTTTCTTTTTAAAAAAACTTTTAAATCTGCCACTGAGCGGTGGCAGAGTGGGACAGTGGCGAGAGGCAGGCCCATCTGACTCATTTTGGAGGAAGGGACCCTTTCACCCCCTTCTCTCCCACTCCATCCCTCCCTCCTGCAGTGAGTCAGTGGCAATAACTGCTTGAGTGCTTTTAGTTCAGCTGCACAGAGCAGCCATGGCCCATTCCTGGTTTGGGAGGCAGGAGAGCGCTCGCCACCATCCAGCTCTGCCGCCGCTCAGTGGTGGCTTTAAACATTTTTTTTTAAAAAAAGACAAGCCCAACCCCTAGGTGGCCATGCTCCCAGCCCCCCTTGGAGTCCCCGTCCCAATTTCAGCCAACACAATGTTGTAAACCCTCGATGGGCAACACTTCCCATTGCTCTGTGCATGCCTTCCAAGATGGTGCAGGGGCTCAAGAGAGCTCCCTTTTCCTTTAAGGAGCCCCCTGGTGTGAGGCCAAGTGCAGTACAGCATGGCGGGGATGGTCGTGTCTGTATGGTGTCAGGGGGACTGAGCAGAGCATTCAGATTTGCAAAGGCCCAATAACCAATTAGTCAAGGAGCCCTTTCTCATGAGCAGTGAGAAAGGGCTATCTGTTTTGTGGGATGGAAGCCTGAAAGCGCTTACCTCCCCACAGACGATCCTTCGGCCATCCCTGGGCGGGCGGATCGCCTGCCCAGACAAGCATTGGCTGTTGCGGGCAGCTCCGAGGGTCAGGATGCCGAGATGCACTGCCCCACCCTCCCGGAGATCAAATAATGCACTGTGGAGTACACGATGGGCATCCTCGCCCCCCTCCCCAAATCTACCAGCTGTGGCTGCAAGCTGCTTCAGCTGACACATGAGCCGAAAAACACGGTGAGGACAGCAATCACTATCCTAACCTCATTTTGAGAGGAGGCTCTGTAGGCAGGTTTGCCGCCATGGTGCCGCCCGATCCCGGCAGCACACACATGTGCAAACTGAGCTGGGCTTCCTTAGCCTGTTTTTGCACATGTGTGTGAATAGCCTCAAGGAGTCACACTTTGGGTTGATGGGGGCCACCACCGGCCCCCATGCCTTACAATGAATAAAACTGCTCTAGAGGCAACACATAGCAGGGCTGTGTGCTGAGCAACAGAGTGGTACTCTGTACTTTACAGAATGGTACTTTCTCCTCAACTTGACTTGGTATATTTGCCCAAAATGTTGCTGTCTGCTAGAATGCCTCTGTGGTTCAGGCCATGCTATTTAAGATAACTTTACACAACTCTACGCTCCCTATAACCATTGCATTGAACAACATCTATAAAAGGAATGTTGGGGGTGGGAAATAATTCAGACTAGGAGAATATAGAACTGTTTAGTTGACTATATATGTCGGCACTTGGAGAAATGATTATATGTGATCTGAAATGCAGGAGCTGTCCCCGCCCCTATGTTCAATTGGTGTCAGATTGTGCCAGGTTGTATGAATTCTCCAGTCCTACAGTGACCCAGTAAAGCCACTTCTTCAACTCTGCATTTTAATATGCACACTACGTTGTGTTCCTATTATGTCTTGCAGCATTAGGAATGAAAGCATCCAGTGGGATTGCTCTTGATATTCCCTGTTTTAACACTCTTCCCTTCTTGCAAGCATGCCATCTTTAGTTGTTGCAGTGGTGGAAGACTGATACGAATCATTCCCACTGGCATCTGCATCTTAGACCTGATATGCTCAGGTCAAGGACTAAACTGTTTCTAAGTACACAGGACTGAGCTGTCAGTTGATTACAAAGCTTGGCTACAAAGCCAGTCTGTTCAATAATGCTCTAATTAACTACTGCAAACGGCAGAGGACCCAGCTAACTATAATTGAGAGATCAACAGAGGCTGCGATGGAGTTAGATGTGCATACTAATTACTGAATTATCTAACACCTGCTTTGGAGAGAGGGCTGAAAAAAATACATTTAGCATAGGAACATGGGAAGCTAAGCTTATATGGAGTCAGACCACTGGTCCATCTAGGTCAATATTGTCTACTCTGATTGCAAGCAGCTGTTTAGGGTTTAAGACCCAGCCCAACATGGAGATATATGGGATTGAACCTGGAATCTTCTCCATACAAAGCATATGCTCTTGTAACTGAGCTACAGCCCTGTCCCAACAGTATACTACTATACTACTACTACTACAGATATTTATATGTCACTCTTCAACTAAAGTTCTCAAAACAGTTTACATAGAAAAATAAATATATAAATAAGATGGTCCAATGTCCCCAAAGGGCTCACATTCTAAAAAGAAACATAAGGCAGATACCAGCAACGGCCACTGGAGGAATGCTGTGATGGGGTTGGATAGGGCCAGTTGCTCTCCCCCTGATAAAGTATAGTGGGGGTTATAGGATAGGATTGTGGGATTCTCCCTTTTACATGCAGGTTATTGTCCTACAAAACCAAATTGTCTTAAGAAATTTGAAGTTTGGAAGACCAAACTCCCTTTTTAGTGCCTGCAACATTTGAAAAGCTGGTGTAGGGTGTACACCATGAGTGATACTCATGGTATGAATATGTCCTGATAATCATACTAGCTTGTTGCCTTAACACCCTTTTTTCTTTCTTCACAATCGCACTGGCTTGTGGATGCTCAGCTTGCGAACAGCCAGTTCAGCAGCTGCCAGTCAGTGTAGACAGTACTGAGCTGGATGGACCAATGGTCTGACTTGGTATAAGACAGTTTCATATATTCCTAGTGATATCATCATGCAGCATTGTTATAGGAGGCTTTAGGTAAAGAGAATGGCTACAGCAGCCTGTTTAGTTTTACCTCGTACTCTAAAGCTGACAGGTTGCCCACAAATTCAGCTACATGTTCTCTAACTAGGGTTTTGGTTTTTTTGTACAGCCATGGTCTAAAAAGTGAAGTGAATGGGAAAGAATGCTGGGTAATTGGAGAGGGATACAGGATTTCTATGTTATACTGCTGGGGCACTAATCAGCCCAAACATAGAACAGTTGTATTTTCTTTCCCTGTAGTTTGTCCAGATGGGTCAGTGGTTGCTTACTTCTAGGAGTCCTGGAAAGTGTCCTGGAAAGTGCATTGGAAGAGTGTGAGTGTTAAGGGAGGAGACCAGGTCTTCTCATCGCATGCGTGAATTGTTCCATTTGCTAAACAGGGTCTACCATGGTTCTCATTTTGATGGATGATGATCTGTGAGCACTGTAAAATATTCCCCTTAAGGGATGAGGCCATAGCTCAGTGGTAGAGCATCTGAATGCTGAAGGTCCCAGGTTCAATCCCTGGCAGCATCTCCATGTAGGGCTGGGAAAGACTCCTGTCTGAAACATTGGAGAGTCATTGCCAGTTGGTGTAGATAACTCAGAGCTACTTGGTCATTGTGGCTGGGGATTATGGAAGTTGAAGTTCAACAACATGTGGGGATCGAAGTTTGAGAACCCATGGAGTAGTGGGTACAGGATCACGTTTCACTTGGAATTGTCCACCTCCATACGAATGTTGTGAGCAAACTTCCAATGATTTTGAGACTTTAGAATGAGGATTTCAGTCAGCTGCTGACCACACCATGCTGGGGTGTGTTTGCTCATGGGCAATGCATGATATGGGCTCAGAAGTCTTTTCCAAACAATTTCCAGTTGAATACACTTAACAGTGCAGGAAAGCATGCATCTTTTCATTTTATTCTTAAGTATCTTTCTTTTTATGCTCATCAGCATTGCAATTACCCGTCAGCAAATTCAATCATTCCCATCATCCTCGGAATGTGTATAGAATCTTTTTTTCTTCCTTTGTTCCTGTCAATGGCTTCTCTTTGCAGAAATAGACAAATTTAAATCTTATTTGTCACAACTTTGCTGAATCAGGCTTTCGGAAGAAGCATGGTGGACCCCTTGATAAGGATAGGCAGCATCCCAAGTGAAAACCCACAAGGCAGCCCCTTTTGATGATATTTAATGTTAGAGAGCTTGGAGGGGAGACTTCTTTATCTACCCCAACTGCAGTGGAATTGCACAGATAAGGAGAGCACTGCTAATTAATATCGTCTGGAGACATGGCATTAAAAGTTCTAATTAGAGTAGCTTATTTAGGATATCCATCAGGAAGGGAGATAAGGCCTACTTGCCATGCTGCTAGCTACATACAGGAAAAGAGGGGAGAAGGAAGTCTCTCCAGGGGAGAGAATGAAAGCTGAGACTATCCGTCTGACAAAGAGAGTGGGGATCAGAGTCGAGAAAGCATGGCCAGTGAGGGAAAGTCTCTTCCCTTGATGACCGTAGTCAATAGAGTTGCTGAGTCTATGCCATCAGGAGCTGCATCCCCAACATATAAAGGGTTTTACATAGGGGGCTACCAAAGAGAAACCAAAGAGAAAATATCACTACTTAAGTGCCAAAGGATTTGCATGCTGTTCATATCCTCATTCAGCCATGATACTAGCTGTGTGACTCTGGGCCAGTCACTTCTCTGTCAGCCTAACCTACTTCACAGCGTTGTTGTGAGGAGAGACCTAAATATGTAGTATACTGCTCTGGGCTCCTTGCAGGAAGAGCGGGATATAAAATGTAAAAAAATAATAATAGCTCTGCTCAACACTTAAGGAAGGTAAATGTCCCCCTCAGCCTTAAATGTGCAAGATATTAATAGAATGACTCTCCCTCTTATAATTCTTTCCAATGGCTAATTTGGAAGATCTTTCAGCTTCTCACTATTATTGTGAAGACAAAAAGAATTATCCTAAGGCTGAACTGAAACTACAGTATTTGCATCATTTTGCAAACGTTCTGCATTGAAAGACCTCATTTTTGACACTTGTTGCAATGAAAATATTCAATTCATTTGCATTGACTTCTGTTAAATCTTATTGGCTGCGTAGGAGTGTGGTCTGATCCCTGTTTACTGTGTGATTCCTGACTAGGTGAAATCATGCATGTACGTTTCCCCACCATTGCTGTAATCATAGAGCCAAAAATGACCATTATATCATCCTATTTACTATGTGTTTCCTCCCTGATAGGGTAGGATGACCTATGTGATTTATTCAGGAAGAAGTAGAAAACAGGTGAATTGGTAACACTGAACAGGATTGAAAAAAGAGTTGACACTTGTATGATCAAATTGATTCTCAGGAAATATTTCTACTCCACTGTATTATTTTTATCCTAAAAATTGAAACTGGAGACTCCTGAGCTCTCGTGAGCCTGGTTTTAAAAAACCAGGGATGCTATATTCACATAGGTCAAATTCACATGTAACACTGAACTGTGGGTCCAATGAACCTGCAGTTCCATACCCCTCCCCCCGCTTTCCCGTATGCATTTGGCCATCCAGGAGAGCGTTCTCTCTGAAGTCAGCAAAACTGCAGAGAGGCGGGGGCGCTGGCTGTGTGGGCTTCCTTCTTGCTTGAAGGATAGCCTGCACAGCCAATCAGGGGGGGAGAAAGGGTGGAGCTTCCTCCCTCAATGCCAGTCTGACCAAATACAGCCTCCAGTGCTGCATTTGGATGAAAAGGAGGCTCCCTGGAACCACAGTTTGGAGCAGCGAACTTCACTACAAGCTGAGAGTTCAGATTGGAGTCTCATCAGCATGACTGGAGTTGGCTGTGTTCGGACGTAATGGCAAGAAAACCACAGGTCCCTCCAACTCTTGTTCCCCATTATGTTCACATGCAGCCATAGTGTCTCAAGTATCCTCTCACAAGCTGCTCCCCAGCACTAACATGCTCAGAAGCCACTGTCAATTGTAACAACTTTGTCTGCAGCTTTAACTGTGGACAGATTCTGCCCAGTGGGGCCCCCCAGAATCACAGAATACAAACACAGTTATTGTGGACAGAGAGGGGATGGGCACATCAGAGCAAGGCTTGTGGAAGCAGTCTTTGGACACTATATGCATTTCTTTAAATGTCTCAAGAGGGCTTTGGTGCAACCCTAATCCTTACACTAAGGTTCACCTCAGGCACCTGCATATCCCATAATAAAGTAGGTACTATATTCCCCTTCATCTGGGTCATTGCTATATTCTCACATTTTGTATACAAAAATGTTAGCACTTAGGATGTTGCTGAGCAAGTACAGAAAGCCTTCTGGAAGCCTTTGCAGAAATGGACTAAACATGAAATGCAAAGTGCCTTATCTTATGCCTGTTCAGAGATGGATGTACTGTGGAATCTAGTGTCTTACATCTCCTTTGATGACAGTGATTTTGCAGATGCTTCACTGTCTGAAAGGTGGCCTGGGACGAGAAGGCAAGCAGCTACTTGGGCTCAGGCTCTATTGTGGGCTCACTGGTTTACCTTCATAGTGGCTGTGAGATCAGCAAAAATAAAAAGCATGCCATTCCACTAAATTAGATCCTCAAAACAGTGCCAGCTACTTCCATGATCATTTTGGTATTGATAGAGTTTCAAAAGTTAGGAGTACTTTGTGTGTGCTTGTTGAATGCAGTGAAATCTGCACCCACCCACTCTTGGAAAACTGGGATTCATTTCTTTTATTTGCAATGCATTTATACCTCTTCCTGCTTTTCTTTCTCAGTTGCTACTACCACTACGCTGCATTTATCTGTAGCTTTGACCTTTTTAGTGAAACTGGTAAGTAGTTGAAATGCCATCAGAATCAGTCAGCACCATGTTTGACAAGTCCACTCCTCTTGGAGCACCTTTTGTTTTCTCCTTCTGTATTGCAGGACTCTGTTTGCCTCATTTGACAAGTGCTTTGAGATTGGTGGATGAAGGGTGCTGCATAAGCACAAAGTGTTACATGCTAGTTCCTTAGATGTCTGTAAAGCTTCTGGGGGCATCTGATTAAACATACCTCTATGTTTGCTCTTCCTTTTCTTCAAGGCTTCCCGAAATTCACGCATCTTTTATTTGCAGCCCATGCTGTGCCTGCTTTTTGTCTCTGGTGTTTTGTGTATGTGTTTGATCCTGTTCTCTCTCTTCCCTTTACTCCCCTCCCTTCCACAACCTCGATTCCTCCTTCTCTGTGGACTTGAACTTTTTTTATTAGTCTCTTTCATGAAACATTCCCATTTCCAAACATAAAAGGCATGATCACAGCTGCTCTTTGCCTCTTCTTAGTTCAGAGCCTCGAAGCTTCCCTGCTTATCACACAACCTCCTTTCCCTGTGTAACTTGCTTTTGATACCATACAAGTAGCATAAAACCAAACAGTTTAGCCAGAACTGCAAAGTTTGTGATGCAAAGTCATGTCCATCCCTAAGTCCCGTTCCATAAGATAGGGTTTCCACTTATTTCTTCTGGGGATTCCTTCTTAGACAGAATATCCAAGAGATTATTGAAGAAAGCTTTTGTTTTGATGAAACTTGCAATGTTTCTCTTGGAAGTTTCGCACAGCCCTAGTTTGTGAAGAACCATGGGCACCACTGCACAAATGCTAAGAGTGCAGGGGTTGTCTCGGGATTCAGTGGTGGGCCCTTCAGATGACTCTGAGCCCTTGGCAGCTGCTCACTGATGCCAGCCTGGCTAAGAAGCTTGAGTTGGAAGCCTCTACCCAAAACAGTGCTGGACACGAACTCACTTATGGAGTCTGACATTTCCACACCCTGTTCTTCAGTCTGTCTCACTCATTCACACCGTGTGAGATTGCAGCCCAAGAGAAGAGCTGAACCCGATTAGAATGTTCACAATTTCAGTTCCTTCACACTATGGATTTGCATAGTTCCTTTTCAGTCTGTTCCACTGATGTAGTAAGATCTCTCTCCCTCCCCCTGCCCCCATTAGATGCATTACAACACAAAGGTGCTGGGTTAGAGGGATGCAGCACATTTGTCAGTTAGCTGAGCACTTGCTGTCAGTTGGCCCATCAAGCCTCTCTTGCTCATTTGTGATTCTTATTTTCATATGTTTGATTGGCAGCTAGAAGGCTCTGACATTTTTTGGCACAAACACCCAGTCTGTTGTTATGCTTGCATTAACATTTTGATAAACACGCAATGCAGCACAGGGGAGGGGGAAATGTAATTACATGTCATCACATCGCCGTCTCATCAAAGAAAAGTTTACTGTGTAATTGTGCCATGATTTATCCAGGTATGATGTGTGCACCGCTCCACAGATGCACTCTACTTCTCCCCCCACTTTTTTCAAGTTAACACATAAAGATGCAAAATATCCTCTTGGGATTCCATTGGACTAAAATAAACTTGGCAATATAATATAGCTTTCCATAAATGTGCTTAGACATTATAGTGGAGCACTTCTTTGCGTAATAGTTATTTAATGCTTAGTGTAAATATACGGTGTGCGTTATTGGCTAAGCTATCAAGCACAACTTCCTTTTGACAACAGGGACAAATAACATTATTGTTGTTACTTTGCTTTCTGCATTACAAGAAGAACCCTCCCCTGCCCTTGTGTTTATTTCAGTGTTTTTCACAATGACATTTTACAATAAAGTGAGTCTTCACTGAAGCACCTCAGCAACCATTGCTAAAATATTGGCTCTTTTCCTCTCACTTTCTAAAGGGCTCTACTCAATTGTAGTGGGAGAGGTATTGTCTGGAAGAATAGAAGTAATTCTGAATGGATTTTATTTTCTTTCGGTAAGAGCCAGGACTGAAGGGGCAAAAAACAATCTCTTTCATGTTCATTCAACAGGCCTTCCTATAGCAATAAAGTACTGCAAAACTGGCTTGAGAAGAATGCACATGTGTAATGGAAGCTAGTGGAAGTTGCTTGTTATAGACCAGGAGTCTGCAACAGAAATGATGCCAAATTCCACTGCAGCCAGCATCCAGAACAGAAACCCAGGTGCATGCTGGGGTAGAAGCCTTACCAGAAGGAATCTGATAAGAAAAAGGTCTTCAGCACACCAAGGGGTTTGGTGTCCTTTAATCAAATTCTCTCCAGCCACTAGCATACATCACAGAGGTCTGTAGTAGTAGGTTGGGGATTGTGTAGGATTCTGTAGGTTGATGGGGTGGGTGGTACAGGTTTGTATTAGTCTTGATGGCTTCTGGTCAATCCCAACTCTGTCATAACTAGAGAAGAGGAACTAACCTATTCTATATGCTCCAAATGCCATTATTTTCTGGTACCTCTTCCCGGTGAACCATTCTCTCCCATTTTTCATTTTGTGGAGAAATCAGGTGCATTCAACAGGTCCAAGGTAAGACCACCAATTCCAAGGAAAGACCACCTAAAACTTCTTATCTTATAAGCAACATAGTTTGCAGAAGTACAGATGCAACTGCTTGTCCTGAAATGAAGGATATGTAAGACAATACCTCTTATTTTAGCAAGTGCTGCAATTTCTGAGTAAACGTAAATGCAATCAGGCTATGAGCCTCAGTTGGACGTATGCGCTTGTGTGAAAAAATTGTTATGATCAGTTCACTAACATACCCTGCTTTCAGAGACCTTTTAGAATGGACTATCTTCTTTATTAACAAAGAAGATATCGCTGAGGTATAACCCAGGAGCATTGCACTTCTTTGCTGTACTGTTTATAAATAGGTTAGCAGTTTAATTTTTTTTCTATTGTAAGGCCTTTCAAAAAACAAACAAACCAGGGAGATTATCATTAGCAACAGAGCAACTATAATACAGCAACCCCAACTGCTTAATAAAATTGAAATGACTAGTGAAACCTAATAGCTTCCAACATGAAACCAAATTGTTTCAAATTACTCCATTTACTGTATCCTAGGTTCTGACTGTCTCACTTCCATGCAGTGTCTTCTGAAAGGGCTCCCTTTGCAGAATATGTTGGTGCCATCTGTACAGAAGCCTGTGGTAGTGGAGATTAGAGTGAGCTGGAATTTAACGCCAGCACAAGCAAGCATTAGTGGGGGGGGGAGAAGGTGGGGTACAGTAAGTAACTCTGACCTTGTTCAGACAGTGCCTTCAGTAAGACGGTGTATTAAAGATGAACAAGTGTGTTTAATGGTTTGGTAATGCAGTGCGAGTATATTATTAATCTTCTAAGAAGATTGGCATTAGCTCAGCTTTAACAACTAGCCTCAACAAATATGTTAACAGGATGTGCCCAGGCCTGGGCACAAGAACATCTGTGTTCAACATCTGTATATTTGTTATGATTATAGGCTTGTGCCCTATATACAGCTCTGTTGAAATTAGATCTAGTATTTGCACATCTGCAGTAGGGTAAATCCTAAACCTTTGACCAGTGATAAGAAGGGGAAAGGTGGGGGTGTGATGAGGGAGATGAAATCCCTGTGTGGTGCTTAAATACTTTCTGCCAATTTGCAGCCTAATTTGGGGTGGGGGGCGGGCGGCGGGCGGCACACATCAGACATTGTCCTTCTCTGTTACTGCCAGCAACAAATCCTTGTGTGGTAGCTTAACTCAGTCACGCCCGTAGGAAGTGAAGAGGACTCCAAGGGCAATGGAGGCTATCAAACTGTGTGTTAAGGAAGAGGAATCCTGCAGTAGTCCACTGTGATCACTTTGCAATGTGCTTTATGGATAGAGTTGCTCTCCTTGGTTATGCTCTTGATTCCAAAATGAGTAGCTATACTTATGGATACTTCTCAATTGGAGGGGCAGGCAACGTGTTGTTTTCCAGATGTTGCTGAACTGCAACCCCGATGAGCCCTCCGTGGCCCCCCTGATTAGCATGGCGAATGGCCTGGCAGTTGTTTGTTTTTCAGCTAAGACCTTCATTTCTAACCTAACTGATCAGCTCTGTCATAATTTTGTTTCTTTCTTTATTTAGCATATGTCTATACCGCCTGAAATGCAAGTTTAATCAGTAATATGTTGATTGAACAAATAGACTTAATATACAAAGCCCACCAAATGTATATTATATACATATATAATATAGTATAGCCACAATTTTGCAGCTGGGGATTATGGGAGTTGTAGTTCAGCAATATCTAGAGAGCAACACGTTGCCTACCCCTGCCTTAGAGGAATGAGGCCAACCATCTGTGCACTGAAATCTTGTCTCCTCTTGGCTTTTTGAGGCTACCAGAGGAGACTTGGCTCAAGTGGCTTAAGAGGTCTTAGACGATGCTTTATGAGCAGGTGCTGTTTCAAGAAGCATAAAGCAAGCTCCTTTTTAAAGAAGCCGTCATTAGACTCCACCATATTGGATACTTTCCAACCAGTCTCCAGTATACCATTTGGGGGAAAGGAACCTGGGCAATAGTGGTGACTCAGCTCCAGGGATTTATGCATGATACTAATACCTGGATCTGCTTTAGGCTGGCATTCCGCCTAGTTTGGGGAGTGAAGTTGGCTTGGGTGATCTATGCTGGGAACTAGATTGTGGG
Source organism: Hemicordylus capensis (assembly GCF_027244095.1). Taxonomy (NCBI): domain Eukaryota; kingdom Metazoa; phylum Chordata; class Lepidosauria; order Squamata; family Cordylidae; genus Hemicordylus; species Hemicordylus capensis. The sequence goes on along the minus strand of NC_069664.1, from coordinate 21,363,044 downwards.
GGTGGGTGCTTTCCTGTTGGTTCTGCTCAACCTTTTCAGTTGTCTTGGATAGTATCAACTATGCTATCCTCCTGGAGCACCTAGCTGGAATTAGGCTTGTGGGTACCATTTTGTGGTGGCTCTAGTGTTTCCTGGAAGCTTTTGTTAGTTCCCATAGCTGTTTACATGTGATGTTCCACAGGTTTCCATTTCATCCTCAATGCGGTTTAATATCTATATGAAGCTTCTGGAAGGGATTGTCTGGAGTTGAATGCCATCAGTGTGCATTGAGCAATGACTCTTGCTCTGTCTCAGACCAGAACGATTGTGGAGGCTCCAAATCAGTCAGATCTGGGCTGGCATGTGGAAACTTTATCAAGGCAGAACAGAAGTTCTTTTACTCACTAGCATTCTGATCCAGCAACAGGGATACATTTTTGGAGGGGGTTGTACTCCCCTTGAAAAACCTGGTTTGCCACTTGGTAATGCTTCTGGATGTGGCCAAGAGTGCTTTGCCTAGCTTAGACTGGTGTGCCAATTTGGCCCTTTCCAGCAGGAAGAGGATCTGCCCACAGTCACACATACATTAGTTACATCAAGATTGGATAATTGCAAAGCTCTCTACATGGAGCTGCTTTTGCAAGCAAATTGGAATAAAAACTGCAGCTGGTACAAATTGCTGCTGCTTAGTGTTCTGACCAGAGCTGGTTTCCTGGAGCATGTAACTCTTCTTCGTTACCAGCTTCATTGGTTCTGCTCTGTTTCCAGGCTCAATTCAAAGTACTGGTTTTACTTTTAAAGCCCTGAATGGCTTAGGACCAGGATACTTAATGGACTGTAGCCTGCCTCTCATGTCTCATGAGACTGACCATCCGTTCAAGGCATTGGTGGAGGTCCTTCTCAAATGTGGTTGGTGGGAAAGGGCCTTGTTTGTTACTGTGACTAGTTTGTTGAGCTCTTTGCCCCACGAAATCCATGTGGTCCCCTCCCTGCTCATGGCCTGTCATAAACTGAAGGTCTGGCAGATCTTTAGCCTGACCCATGCTTGATTTTGTTGCTCCTTTTCCTAGCAGTGTTTAATCTGTTTCTTTGAGTTGTACTTGTGTTCTAGTTTGTGATCTAGTTTTAGAGTTTGTTTGTAGCTTAATTATTGGTGTGTTTAAACTTTGGTGTAAGCTGTCCAGGACTTTCAAATTCTGTAAGGAAATGTGGAATATACATGTCAATAAACAAATGTTGCTGCATGTCAGAAACCACCAGAAACTATAGGGAGATTCAACACTTTTTCTACATTCCTAGTTTTATTTTGCTATTTTTTCTTGTGCTATGCCCTCTTGAAAATTCAGTGTCATTCATAAACCAATTCATTAACTGATTTGACTGCATTCCGCACAGTTTGAGCAAGTATTATGGGTGTCTCTCTCACTGTGGAAAGTAATTGTTTCACATTTGATCATATTTGCTGGAGCATTATAGCAAGTTGAAGTGGGTTTGGGGGGGGGGTCGGGTTTAAAAACAGGTTTTAATCAATGGAAAATTGTAGTGTGTCCATAATCCATACAAACCAAGCAGTGGCACTCAATGGCTGTAGCAGCAGGTAAAAAGTAATTGAGGGCCTCACGATGGGGCCCTTCAGCTCTGGGCTCATTTTTACCCTAGGTGCACCACTGGGTTTACTTGCCTCCCCAAAGCCACCCTAACTTCCCAAAAAGCCCATTACCAAATTGCAGACACAAGCCTTTTTATTTATTTTTAAGACTCAGGTATTTTTCTCGCTACACATTTACATTTAATTGTGTGTTATCATGAAAGCTCTGCCGAATTGCAGTGTTAGACCTTTTGAAAAAGGTTCAAAATGTGTTTTTCATATACTTTCATCCTGCTATTGATTTCATTTTTTCTCACTAAAGAGACTTCTTAAAACACAGTTTTTTACCAAAGGAAATGGTCAGCAGTATTCTGCCTCTCCAAGCTTTCCCCTTACCATGCCTAATAGTGTTTAATGTAAGGTGTGTGTGTGTGTGTGTGCGTGTGCGCGCACACAAGCATGCCATTATTATGAGGGGAGACAACATTTATTTATTTATCATATTTATACGCTGCCTGGTATGTGTATCTCTAGGCTGTGTACACAATTTAATGGTAGGGCTTTCAAGGAATCCAGAGCTAGAACCTTGAATCGAGTTTTTATGATCTGCCACAGATTTTCTGTGACCTTAGGATATCATTGTCCTGTCTTAAGTTCTTCATCTCCAGAACGGAAGCCCAAATACATGTTTTTGCACCACCACCCCCAGAAATCTAGAAGATGTCACCTTTATCAGATGGCCTTGTGCAGATTCCTCAGTCGACATTACTCGCATTAGCACTATTTCTACGTTGCAAAATTTCACAAATTTACTTTTGAACAAGATTTTAGTGTGCTGAATAGACCTAGCAATTGCTTTGAAAAGCATTGTCCAGAACAGTTTTGCCATGCCCTTAAGTTTATAGAACAGTTGACCTTATACAGCTCCCACGCTCTCACAGACATGGCAAAATTATGATGATAATACTGACTGACTTTACAGTTTTCTTTCAAGCCTTGTTGGGATGATCTATACCAAGAGCTTTGAATTTAATGTATCTATTATAATATATATTCTATATTTGAAGAATTTGTGCAAAATAGTCAGACTTCCTAATGACCTAGAGATACAAAATTTTACATACACAATCTGGCCCCTGAAGTTAGCTGAATCACTATTTTTATGCCAGAATATACTTGGGGAAAGGTTTAAAAAATGTATATATGATTTAGAAGAAATTTTGGATATAATCATCATATTTTAACTGTGATTGTTCTCAACAGATTTTTAATGCTCAGTCGGATCAGTAATTCCAAAACAACATCATATCCAAGTAAAGTAGGGGATCTTTCTCAGATTCAAATTTTCTGTGATTTGAACTTACCATTATTCAATAAAACGAATAACCTGTAAATTGGCAGTTTGGGTGAGTGGTAGGAAACAGGGCTCTATCTCACTTTGGTGTTTTGTCTTGAAAGCCACCAATATAGGGGACTGCAGATGTCCCTTAGAAATAGTGCTACTGCCATGTCCCATTCACCTAATTCCACCTGTGGAATGCGCTCCCTGCAGACATCCGTAATTTGAATTCTTTATTGGAATTTAGGAGAGCCCTAAAGACCAACCTGTTCGGCCTCACCTTCCAGTGCTCTTAAAGGGTCTTTAATGTTTGTGAACCACCCTGAGCTATTTTGTAAGGGCAGTCTAAAAATCAATCAAATAAATAAAAAATAATAATAATTAGCCATGGTGGCCCATGATTATGCCTTCCTTTTGGGGTGTACCGTCGATCACTTTTATTAGGTAGATATAATTCCTTTGATATCGTAATTGTTATATACACATTATGAAGACAAATGTGTTCAGCTTAATTAGAATGGATTGCTAATAAAGTTCAAAAAGATTCTTTTTTTTTTTTTAGCAGCAACTCTGATAGAGAAGGCTGTTGGCTTGAGATTTTCAGGGTGGGGGAAATGCAGATGTGTTTTTTCAATGGTGGTGAGAAAGCATGGAGTTTAGTGGCATCTTAATTATTAGAGAGAGAGAGACTAGGTGGGGTGACATGCAGGGCAAGGGTGCACTGGTCGAGCTGAGAGAGTGGCCTAGTGGTATGGGACTTCTCAAGTAATTGCACCAGTGCAGCAGGGAAGTGGCAATTTTTGAAGCCCTCCCACGCCCCAGGCAGCCCTCGGGGCATCAAAAGCTACCATTTCCCCACTGCATCTTAGTTGGAATTTTTTGTTAGGCTGCTCTCTTGCTGCACTGATGCATTCTTGCCCTACCTCTCACTCACTGCCTTCTGAATAAGGCCGTTTTTATCTTGTAAACCACCTAGAGAATTTTTTGTTAGGTGGTTTTAAAAATGTGATAAATAAAATATGAAATTCAGGATGGAAGCTTTTCTGGTCTCAAGAAAGCGAGATAACGTTGTTATTCTTATTCAGAATATGTTGAGGTTTCCAACACAGGTTGCATAGCAAAGGAATAAAAAGTCGAGTCTGATGAATAAGAAGCTAATGGGCATTAAAGGATGTCAGAGAGTTAACATCCCACCAACTGTCAAAAACATTTTGGGCTGAGGAGTCAATCTTATTCTGTACACTTCACTCATTCTTTACAGAGCAGTCTGCATTTATTCAGTCCTACATAACCATGTATATTCGCTAGAATTGATTGGAAAATTTTCTTAAACTGTTTTGGCAAATTTTCATTATGGAATCGCAATTTGGGGTGAGGAATTCATGCATTGTTTTGGGGGCAGTGGCTTACTAATGTTTGGCTGCACAATTGCAGGTGGCAGTGGCAGTGCTAGTCGTGACGGTGTGGTCATTTGGGGGGGATTCTAGAACAAACACCTATGAAAGGCTGAGAAATTTATCTGAGTTAGCAATGGATTGATGAAATTGGTTGCCCATTCCCTTTCTGCCACTGTAATTCACAATGGCCTTTCCTTTTCTTAGTTTTACTTGGGACCTGCTTGTTTGTGGAGGAACTGATTCTGTAACAGCCACACGTTGGACCAGTTCTGCATGCTAGGTCTTCCTGCTGAGGCCTGTTTATTTTCTCTTCAGAGCTTCATTTGTGGGCTAATGGTCAGCCCCTCTCTCCCTCTTTTATGCTAGAGCAGGACTAATAATGTTCATACATCTTTTCCATATGGCACAGTCTCTAGAAATAATCTTGATTTTCATCTTAGTGCTCTTCCCGCTGGACCACTGACATCTTTGTTTCTTGTTGACTAAAGAATACTTGATTGAAACTGACTGGGCTTAACACCTGTTGTGGGGACACACGCATCCCTGACTGTCTGCTGAAATTTGGCAACAACAAAATAAACCACATAGTGAAATAAAACCCTCATGCTGTGTCAAATAAGATACATGAGAAGAAAGAAAAGAAATGTGTGCAAATCTTAAAATGCCAAGGTCCGTTTGGGGTTCTTTTGATAGATGTGTGTGTTTCTGCAGCATATTGGAAAAAGCATGGGAATGTGATGTGAGCATAAACAGTTACTTTTCCCCCTAGGATACTCTTCAGGTTGCCGAAGGCAGCCAACTCATTCTGTCCCACAGTTATTCCTGCTGTAGACCGAGATTTGACTGAGTCAAATGTAGTTGCCAAGAATGTGTTGCGGGAAATCCCTTCTTCATGTGTTCACCTTGGCCATGAATTCACTAAGTGGGCTGAGGCAAGCCATTATTTTATCTTTGCTCCAGTCTCTTCAACTATAATATGGGGACAATAATATTGTCGACTGTATAGGGCAAGGATTATTGATGTAAACCCATTTGTTATAATACAAATTATTATTATTGTATAATAATAATAATAATAATAATAATAATAATAATAATAATAATAATAATGGGTGTATTAGTGAGTTGGCCAGGAATACAAGTGCCCTTGTCCTGAGGAATGATCAAATCTGGAAAATGGTGTATGTGTGAGGGAGAGGGGGAGAGAGGGGTGGAATAACATACAGCTCTTGAATCTTAAAAGAGTGAAGTAAACTCATAAAGCTGCCTTATGAGTGGAGTCAAGCTATTAGTCAATTTAGCCAGGAATCATCTGGTCTGACTGGAGTTGGCTTTCTAGGGACTTATTTATTTATTTTTATTTATTTATTGTTAGATTTATATACCGCCTTTCATTAAAAACAATCCCAAGGCTTGGACTTCAGCAAAGGTCCTTCCAAGGGTTGTGATTGCAACCGCTGCAGCCTAGCTTGCTGTATAGTTTGCATGTAATCTACTGTGAAGCCAGAGGGGGCACTAAGGTTTCCTCTGTATTGGTTGTAGGGATGTGCAAACAGTTCAAAACCGAACCAGTTCAAAGTCAGACCAGTTTGGTTTGAAGGCTCGGGATCGAGCCGAACCACCCCCAATTTAGCTTGAGCCCTGGACTGAACCCCCCAGCCCATTGGGGGGATTCGCGAATGAAATATATTTTTAAAATCTAAACTTACTCCCTCTGGTGGGGTTCTCTGAGGCGCCAGGGGGTCCACAGAGGTTCCCACTCCCCCGCCGGCCTTCCTGCCTTCAAAAACTGCCCCATTCAGCCGTTCTTCGGCACAGCAGGGCCTTTCCCCCCACCAGTGTGGCAGCCACTTTGGAGGCCACCGCGCCTGCGCAGTGGGGCTCTGCATGGCCTGGGCATGACCCAGGCCATGCAGAGGCCCATTGTGCAGGCACAGCGGTCTCCAAAATGGCCATCGCATTGGGGAAAAGGCCAGAACAGGCCAAAGAACAGCTGAACGGGGCCCTTTTTGAAGGCGGGAAGGCTGGCAGGGGGAACCACCATCGTTTGTGAACCTTGACCGGACCAGGTGGGGGGTATGAGGGGGTGCTGGACCAAATTGGCCCAGTAGTTCCATGCACACCCCTAATTGGTTGGGCTAGCTAGGAGTTTCTATTCTCCTCACTCTTTCTTTGAGTATGACTCAGCAAGTTTGGTACTGATCTCAGAGTGCCTTTGTCTCATAAGAAAAGTTAATGCAAAACCCTTGCACTGGTGTTTGCTCTGTACACCACACAGACACAACACACTCTGCAACATAAAGCACTGGGCGTGGGGGCAGGGGGTGCATGTCCCCCAAGACACTTGCCCCCCACCTGTCCCCCAGTTGTGTTTCAGAAACCACAGCTCGCCCACCCATGCATACAATTTGCCCTATCTGTGTTCCCCCTCCTTCCCCCCACAAGTGCCACCACTACCCAGCACTGAAAGGATTGAACTTGGGACATTTTGAGTGCAGAACCTGTGCTCTACTACTCACCTATAGCCTCCAAGTTTTCAGACAGGGGTCTTTGCCAGCCCTGCATGGAGATGCCAGGGATTGGATCTGGGACCTTAAGCATGGAAAGCTTGTGTTCTGCTGCTGAGCTGCAGATCCTCCTCAAGTGCATAGTTGGGGGCCACAGCTTGCTTGGGGGCCACAGCTTGCTTGTCCTTCCAACTAAAAACAAAAGTTTTCTCTTGGCTTGGGATTAGGCACTCTTTGAGTGACAAAAAGACCCTCAAGCATGTTGCAAAGCGTTTTTTGCAATCTTTCTGCAAATAGCTCTTTTCTTTTCTCCCATCTGCCCCTCAGAACCTTTATTTTAGTGCCTTGTAAAAAGATGCACTAGTAATTACCTAAAAAAAGAGAGAGAGAGAGAGGAAATTGTTCTCATTTAAGTATTGTATCAGGAGCTTTTTGAATGAGAGAAAAAGGAGATAGGTGGCACGGTTAATTTAAAATGTTTAAAAAATGGTTGTTATCCTTCTGCAGCCGTCTGGAAAGAAACACATTTGGAATCTGTGTGTTCAATAAACAAGCTTGACTCACTTGGCAATCTGTTTGTTTGATCTATGTGGTTGCTCACCTGGAAGGTTTAACGTCTTGTTTGGCCTGTATTTGACTCTTTTTATTCTTTTTGCTCACTTCCCCCGATTCACCCAGCCACCCCACAATCCAAAAGGGTTTTGTTATGTGAATATCCGTACCTTAATTTGCATGGCATTAAAGTAAAACATTTTAAGTTTCTTCCCAGCAGAAGTAAATCTGACAGAGTTTATGAAGCTATTATACCTGCAGGTATTTTATACTTTTAAAAATACATTCTTGTCAAGCTATTTTAATTATATTATTATATGTACTTTTGAACTCCATATCCATTCTTGGATATCCACTCTTGGATATATTGTGCCTTTGACAGCCAGTCCTAAAAAGCTACAATTTGTATTGCATTTCTGTGGCTGAATAAAGATGGATCTACCATGGATTCAGGGGAAATTTATTAATTTACTGTTATTTTGGAGTGTACTTCTTTATTGACAGAGCTTTTAAGCTTTAATTTTCAAGCCAGGTGATTATTAGGTGGAATGGTTACATGGCTTGAAAGCTGTGGAGTTTTCTTTCCTTGCTGATCCAAGTCATGTGTTGAGAATGGTAAGGGATGGGTGGTTGGTTCTGAATTCACTGCAATAATGATAAACCCCTTTGCAAATGCTCACCATGCTATAATATCAGGGTTATCACACAACAGAAATACACAGCATTGTGGTTCAGTATAGATGTCCCAGTCAGTTGATCTTAAAGGTAAATGCTGATGTTCTGTCATAGGAAGGGTTTGCTTACGGGGTGGGTTGGATTACAGTTCTTGCTGTACTGTAATAGTTCGACAGTTAAATAACCTGATGAGATTCCAAAGGTTAGCCTCAGTTGCCTCCTTGATTCTGATCTTTTAGCATTGCATTAAAGCATTGCAATCTACTCAATCAATCAGTCTCCTCCGCAGTGGTACCGCGGATATGGAAACGGTGAAAATCAAGGCATTAAAGTCAATTTATTCAGGGGGGGTTGGTTCCTGGACTGCTGAAAATTCTTCAAAATTGCTAAAAACCAGCCGATTTGGGGGTGGGGATGCGGGGGAAGCACCTTACCATGATTTGCTGCTCCGGAGTCATGCTTTGCCCCCAGAATGCCCTAAAACCAGCCCCAAATCACTGTTTTTTGTTTAAGACAGGAGCCATTTTGTGGCTCCAACAAACAAAATGACGGCTATAAATGACCTGCACAGTCATTTCCAGCCACCTCCAACCCACGGATATGCATGGTCGATGTCCTCCCCACCCCACTTTTCCTCCGCATATGCCAAGATCAGGTTTCTTTTTCCCGACCGTGGATCCGAAAATCCGCGGATAATAGCAATAGCAATAGCAATAGCACTTACATTTATATACCGCTTTATAGCTGGAGTTCTCTAAGCGGTTTACAATGATTTAGCATATTGCCCCCAACATTCTGGGTACTCATTTTACTGACCTCGGAAGGATGGAAGGCTGAGTCAACCTTGAGCCCCTGGTCAGGATTGAACTTGTAACCTTCTGGTTACAGGGCGGCAGTTTTACCACTGCGCCACCAGGGGCTCCAAGATAACAAGGTCCTACTATATCAGCAGCACAACTGAGCAACTTGCACAATACTCATGAATCAGAAACAATGTAAAATATTATAATTAATGGTCCTTTCCTCCACTCATAAAGGTAGAGACCTGCGGTAGAGAGCCACCACAAATATCGAGGTCCTCCTGTACATCTTGTGTAATTGTTAAAGGTTTTTTGCTGGGAGGGCACAAATACTATTTGTGAATCTGTTCCTTGTTTCAGGAGACTTATCTGTACAGAATATATGCAATTCTTGCTTTAGTAGCCATCCAACAGACCTAAAGAGGTAAACCTAAGAGCAGAGATAGCATGCCTCATGTTCTCTGCCTTGTTAAACAGCTAGCAAACTCCTTGAGTGCCAATAGACACAGTGCTGGATCTGAACCAAAGTGAGAATCCGATCAGTGCATTTCCCCCCTTCAAGTTCCTCAATACTTTCAGTCCACTGAAAGTTTGGAACTTTTCAGGAGCCAAGGAGGTCATGCCAGCTTGGCTATCTTTGTGTCTCATTGGATTTCCCCAATCTTTTGCCACCCACTTAACATCAAGAGATTGTATGGCTATGCAGCAGCTCGTATGCTCATTATATCTCCATCAGCTTCCCGGCTGATCGGTTCCAGTAGATGGGAGGTTGTTAACTAAATTGGCAGCAAGGTGAGGGAAACATCTGTCAGTTCAATTGCAAGCTTGCCAGCCTTGCCATGTGCATCTCTGTGCCGGTTTGCGGAGTGGCAGTGAAACAATTATTTCTTATATGAGCCTCCTGCTTCAGCAAGAGATGGTGCGGAAGTGGGGAGGGGGCTAGCCCCTTCCTCTTGGAGAAACATGTGTGGTCCCTAGGCTTACTTATAAGAAGGGCCGGGCAGCAGGAGCAGCATTGCCTCCAATGAAAGGAGTGATTTGACTATGTGTGATGATGACGGATGCTGTTCCTGAGCGGGTCCGCTCACTCATGAGAGTGTAAACCTATGGGATTCCCCTTCACAACTCATGGGAAGAGTCATCTGTGGGGACAGGAGTGTTGGGCAGAATCACTAATAATGTGTGATATCCATTCTCTTAAGGATCGCTTTCTCACGAGAGTGTCAGGCAATAGAGACAGGCATGTGGGCCAGATGAAAGATGCCACCCAGTCTGGTTGCTCTTAACAAGCAAGCCACAGGGATGGGTACCCTGGCAACAGCTCTCCCTGCCTTGGTGACTGCCATGAACAAGCTGTAAAAGCATGCCCTCTGCCAGCCCATTTGAACATGGCCATCTTTATTTTTGCTGGGAATGGCCACCCCACTCTACTGGGAATGCAGACAGCCGGGTCTCCCCATCTTGCGCTCCCCCATTGCGGCAGATCTGTATACAGCACAACGCCAGTCCATATCCAGGAAATTTGAATGAGAAAAAAGATCTGTCCTTGATCCTGGTGTTTCTTTGGTATACCCATCTGGCTACGCCTGGACAGATGGAGTGTCAAAATCTTTGGGTTGGAGAGAAGACTTCTTCCCTGGAGAGAAGACTTCTTCCCTGGAGAGAAGACATTTTTTGCTGTGCAAAAGTTCTATCATTAACGAAAATGGGGGCCCCACCCAAGTGGGCCCCTCCTTTTTATAGCTCAACTCATGAGTGCGCAGTCCAACGGAAGACTGAAGGTTGGCAAGCCTAGGGTCCTCCCCGTTAGACTGATCCTTGCATGAGAGTGCTCGTCCCTTGGCAACAAGCCACCATGGAGGAGGAGTGTGGTTTGGTCTCCATGGACTGTTTTGCCAGGATGAGCCATTGCAAGATGCTCCTTGGTCACAGTGGGCCAGAAACCAGGATGATTTGCCCTCTCCTCCTAGGAAGTAATCATTTTCCCATAGTGCACCCCACCCCACCCCAATTGTGCTTGTGTGAGACTGCTTTGTTGTGGGACACTTACGGGGGGGTGGTGATGATGCAATTACTGTCAGAAGAAGGGGTTGCATGGAATGCCATTTAAAGGGATTTAAATGCCATTTCCCTGCCATAGGCAGGCAGTCCATTCTTTCTGAAAAGGCATGTTTGTGCTGGGCATGTCCTCTTGAAGTTTGTGGCCAATGTATCCACCCTGGAGACTTCCTGCTACCCTGCTCACAGTCTGGCAATGCGGGCACTATGGAGCTTGCTGGGATGCGGGCTTGGCAGACCAAGAAGAGGAAGGGACATCTTAGCCCTGAATACGGAAGTTGCCAGACTGCATTTGGATGAATGTCTGCGATGTAATTCATGGTTAGAAAACTTAACCGCAGGTTCAACAACCTCTGATTCCACGTTCTGTGCAACTGCAGTCTCTCTCTCCCCCCCACCACCAGCATTTTGATTGTTAGGAGTGTCTTGATCTGTCTATATAAACATTTGTAAGCCACAAAGTACAAGTTATAATAGAAAGGCAGGGTGTGAATGCTGAAGTAATATAAAAAAAGGAGAATGACCTTATTCTACTAACTGGTCCCAAAGCATGCAAGAAGAAGTAAAACCCAAACTCCATCCAGGCTCTGTGTGTGAGACGGGTCCCCCCCCAGTTAGCTGACAGCTCTAATTGTCTAACAAATGGGGATGCTAGCTGTGTTCTGTTTGTAAAGAAGCCAACCCCCACACACATTGGGGCTTTCTTGTTTTTGTTATGTTAAAAAGATGAACTAACACTGGCAAATCATGCTAGAAGGTTGGAAATGATGTAAGAAATGGGGGGGGGATTCCCTTCTCCCCATACATCTATGGAGAACATATGCAAAGCAGAGAACTAAACTCTCTCCCTGGCCTGTTTTGCTGTGCTGATATAATAGCCAAAGCAAAGCTTGGAGACCAGGGACCTCAGTCTCAAAAATAAAGGAAAAAAACTCTTTCTAATTTCATCCCCCCCCCCGCTTTATTCCCCCCAGGTTCCCCTTAAATCACTCCTCTTGTCTCCCCAGCCAATGCTGACATATTTGGGTCAGAGAGGCATTCCATACATTACCAGTGGTTCCATTTCCCAAAGGGAAATCTTCCCAATTAAGCAGGCTGAGAAAAGAATTTGACAGCTTAAGTTGTTTCTATTCCCCAACTGCCTGTAAGAGCCCCAAGCCCATGCAGTGTGCATGCCTGTAACACCTTGCACCCGGCTCTTCTCCTAACTCCCTGCCGTGCAGGTAGTTGCAACTCTATCCATGCATAGAAAGCTTTTGTAGGGACACTTGCCGAAGGTGCTTGGTCGGAGCCATAAACAAAGCAGTCTTTCAGTTGCACTGCTGCAGGGACACCGAGCTACAAAAGAGCAGTGTTTTAATTGCAAAGCTGGGAGTTGAGCAGAGTTCATAGAGAGCTGTTTCTGGATGTTGAAAAACCCCAAATCTTGAAACTGGTTAAAAAAACCAACATTATTGAATGTAAACACAATTCAATACAGTGACTGGCAATATGTGATATAAAGTGGGGGACTTCCTTACAAGACAGATGCAAAAGATGCACGTGGCATCCACACATGTGCGGGTGCAATTTGTGTGGTCAGAAACCTCAATTCATGCACCCAAGATTTCACAAATGGACACAGCATCAGGTTTGTAACACCCTAATTGTCATCAGTATGAAATTGATCCTGCTTTTCTACTCCATTGAAGAATGCTTGAGGCACCTTACAACAATTTATTGAAAAGTGATTAAACTAAAACACTAAACAAAGATTGCAACAGAGGTTTGATATCACAAGTGGGACAGCACTCTATCATAGTTCAAGGTCCTCCAGGTTAGAGAACTTTTGTCAAACAATTGAAACATTATCAAGGAGAGGGAGCTGATGGGCCTTTTGAGGCAGGTGTCACAAAGCCTGGGTGCCATAACAGAGAAGGCCTTGTCTTGCATCCCCACCAACTGTTGGTGGGAAGGAGCAGGAGCCCCTTAAAGATCTGAGCAGCCAGACAGGACTGTGGGAAAGGAGGAAGCCATTTAAATTCCTTGGTTCTAAACCATTAAATGGCCAAACCATTTAAATGTACTAATGACCAGCATTTTGAACTGAGCTTGGAAACACATGGGTACTGACAGAACCGCTGTAATAGTGGGATCTTAGAACCAACTGACCCATATTCATCAGCTGTTCCATGTGAACAGCAGTTGAACATGAGTTAGCCAGTCCAAGAGATCTAGTGTAGTGTATAGCTGTAGTGTATAACTGCCTTTTTTTGGCAAACGACCTACGATGGAATGATCTTGAAAACTTGCTCCTGTTTAAACTCCCGTGCAAAACTCAACATTTCTGGATAAAATGGTAATGTATATGGTATTGTCTCAGATGTGGAGTTAGGAGTTGTAGGGGTTCAGCGGAGGAGGCAGTCAGCATTTTGGTAAATTTATACCAATGCATGCATGCACTGAGCCTTGGAGCTCTGCCTTCAACCAAGAGAGCAACCAAAAAAATAATGAGAAGAAGGGAGCAGAACCTGCATCTCCCAGGGCTGACTGCAAAAATGTTCAGCAGCTTTGAAGTGCGGATGGAAGCAAAAATGAGGCTTAACCCTCGCCCAGGTGCATCTCGTTAAATGGAACGGCACTCCTTCCTATAGGTTATCTGTCAATGTGCAAAAGCTGGTGGGTGAAGAGTTGTCAATGTTATAAAGGAAGTCTAGGACTATTTCCAGTAACAATCTCTGAAGATGTGGGAAATGTTAACTAAATGTGCTATTGGCATCCTTTTTGCTATTGACAATAACTGGTGGGTCTTATCAACAAGCTAATGGGTTTCTGTTTGTTTTCTTTAAAAAAAAAAAAACCATCAGCCAAGTTTCCTAGGGAGAATTATCGTTACTTGCTGTAATTCTAGCCTGATTTGCACTCTACACCTGATATAGATGGTTTAATAGAGTGCGGGTGTATGTGATAGCATTTTTCCTAAGTGCTCTTCTCAGTAACCATACAACTCTGTAGAGCCTGCCAGTATTTTCAGCATATTTGGAACTGAGGCTCTGTTCTAATGACTTATGGAAGGCCATTCAGTTAAAAATATTAGCACTAAGCTTATGGGCAACAAATTCAGCAAATCCAAACTAATTGCCAGAAATATTAGCTGATATTCTGCACAGAAAAATGAGGGCAGTAAAGAGCCGCGCTGTTGCACAAGTCTCAAACAACATGCAGAGAGTTGCAGAGCAGGGCTGTTGGGCTGCTCCTTAAAATTGTGCGATGCCATATATGTTGGAAATAATGGATGTAGTAGTAGTGTGGTTGTGAAATGTTAGATAGCAGAACACCAACTCTGTCTCGCAACACTATGAGCATTGTTAGAGAGACATGCAAGAGGGTCTGTCCTGCTCAGGATGTGAACCACCGATCCTACATAATAGCTGCATGTTTTATTTAATTATTATTTATTTAACATATTTATATCCCTCCCCAAACCTATGTGTCTAGGTGGCTCACACTAAAATAAAAGTTTTGATGGTGACTAGCCGCGTTGGATCCTCTGGCTGCTTTCTTTTCTCCTGCTTTTCCTCACTGCCTTCTGCTTTCCTTGTCCCCACTGCCATTTCATCTGATTGGCTGTGGTGATTAGGTTTGCCACCTGAAGAGCTCCAAAATGAAGAACAAGTGGGGTGGGGTCGGGCAGGAAGGCTGCTTAAACTCACCCCGATGAGCGACGTCATGTTCCTGGGAGCCCAGACTGTGTTCCTAGACAAGCACCGCTGCATGGTGCAGCGTGATGCTCCAGAGGCCAGGATGACGCATCCCGGTCTCCGGGAATCCCACAATGCACCGTGCAGCATGCGCAGTGCAATGGGGGATTCCCCTGAGAGGTGGGTGCTCTAGGTGCCCATCTCGGTGTGCAGCCGGGCTGGAAGCAAACATGAGCCGGGATTAAGGGAGTGCTTGCTCCCTTCACCTCAGCTAACAACCAGGCTAGTAGAGCTACCCTGCTGGGATAGGGCCCAATCACAGTTGTAACCACATGCAGTCTAACCCAGGCTGGGCATCTCTAGCCTGGTTTAGGCGGCGTGTGAGAATAGCCTCACTGTAAGACCTTAATTAGACAACAAAAGTGGTGCAGTGGGGAAATGCTTGACTGGCACGCCAGAGGTTGCCGGTTCAAATCCCTGCTGTATGTTTCCCAGAACATGTTGTTCGTTCATTCTTAGCAGAACAAACTACTGAAGAGAACTATTTGCTTCCTGAAGGAAACAAGTTTTAAAAAACCACTGTCTTAGTATTTTCAGAATGCTGTCTTGTGCTTTCTTTTCTGCTTGCCAGAAAGTGGGAAGATGGGAGGATCCAAGGAGCCAAATCATGCAAGCTCAGGAGTTTTTACTAGTTATTATAAATGAAAAGAATCATTTCTCATTAATGCTGCAAATTACAAGCCATAGATAACTCAGTTAGATGACAGTTCAGAAAATCAATAAAAAACCCCAGGTTTGTTATGAAAGCCACATTGCTTAAATGCCAAAATACATATTTTTTTGCAAATTGCTTGATTTACATTTGAAAAGATCAAGCCTTATTCCTTCTGAAAGCTGAAAGGTAGGGTGTGGGAAGAAACACAAAAAGCAATTTAAGCCTTCTTTTTTCCAGTCCTGTATTGCATATAATTTGATTGAAATTGATAGCAGACAACTTTCTCTTTAAAAGAGAAAAACATTGCAGCGGGTACGGTAAATCTGTGAGCTCTTTGCTAACTTCAGAGCACTAACTTAATTCTCCCTGCGGAATGCTATCCCCAACGAGAGAGAACATTTTCATTTGTGATGCATCTTTGGGGAAGGCATGGTATAATTAATAGTCTTGTGCTGTGAAAACTCTTCCTAATCTAGCCATGGGACTCTTCTCCTACCTGGATATTTGTTAATATCAAATGTCCTTTTTATTATTAGTTAAACTTTAGCAATAGAAAAGAACCAAGAACAATCTGAAAATGCTTGCAGACACTTTGGGGCTTGTATGGGTTCTCCCCACACTCTGAACCAATCTGAAGTGCAAGAAAAGATTATGAATGAATTCCCAAGGGTCTACATGTGTACCATGTGGTTGTGCAACTTTGTGTTAAATGGAGCCTGCAAGAATGGGAAGGCACATGGTTTAAAAATGGTGATGTCATGAGGCATATTGTGGTTCTCTTGGGATTGCCTTGTTGGAATAGGCCAAAAGGACACTTTATTTTATTTTTATTTTTACATGTTATATCCCACTCTTCCTCCATGGAGCCCAGAGCAGTTTACTACATACTTCGGTTTCTCCTCCCAACAACCCTGTGAAGTAGGTTAGGCTGAGAGAGAAGTGACTGGCCCAGAGTCACCCAGCAAGTGTAATGGCTTTAATGGGGATTTGAACTCGGGTCTCCCCGGTCCTAGTCCAGCACTCTAACCACTACACCATGCTGGCTCCAACTACACCATGCTGTTAGTCAAGCATTTCCCCACTGCGCCACTTAAGATGACATGTTCAAAAAGTAGGGAGATAGATAGATAGATAGATAGATATACTCACACACATATATTGATCAAAATCAATATATGTTATTCAATATCAGTATATTGATTGAATCATTAATTTTACATATTTATATACCTCTAAAATATTATTAGCATCTTTAGGCCAGGAGAGTACAACTTTGGACAAGAGGTGGACAGCAACTCCTATCATTTCTGCCTATTGGCTATTGAAGCTGGGCATGAGAATTGTAGTCCAGCAGCAGCTGGAAGGCTGACATTGTGCACCTCTGCTCTTGGTGGTTTACAGGATTTACAGCAAAGTTGTCAGTGCCACAACCCCCATGCCAGCCCACCCACCCACCTCCACTTTCAGCCAATTAAGTAGCTATACCTAAAGAAGGCATGGTATAAATTGTAGAAATAGATAATTGTAGCCTTCTAAAACAAGGAGTTTTAGCCATTGCAAAAGATATAGGGAGCCATTACAAAAGATATAGGGGTAGCCACCACTATCATTCCGTCACTAGCTGTCATTAATGTACAGTGATGTAGTTGCAAATTCAGAAGTGCAGGTGCTCTCCATGATGGCCCCCATGGCCATGCCCACCCCAACAGCCAGAGAAGCTGAGAAGTACCTGTGCTCCCTCCCTGCGCATCCCCCCTCCACTACACCCCTGTTAAGGTATACTATTCTTTGTTACAAGGCATGCTTGTGCAACCTTATGCATAAAACATTTTTCTGTTCTAAGAACCATTTTTCTGTTCTTCTTGAACCTACTGCTGATCAGTTGCGTTGCAAAACATTCCAGCTTGTAGAGAGTGAAAATAATTTGCTTGCTTTCTTCTCCCATGTGTTGGTTCTTCAGGAGAAAGACCATCTGAGGAGGCCAAAAAGAGTTTTGATAAGACTAAGGAAATTTCTTAGGAAATGTTGCATGTTGTGCAAACTCAAGGGTTCGTGTCAGGTATGAGTAGGCCTGCTGGAGTCTTAATCTACACCCTCCTACGTAGATATTTTGCTTGCCCATATGTTGCCACCTACTCAGGAGTTTCAATTCTTCAAGCAACCTTGCTGCCCACTTGAAAAATGAAGACACGGGCTTCCGCCAGAGGGGAATAGATTGTTTTTGATTGCTATTCATCTATTATTTTAGAAAGTAAAATGAATAGAACTTATGCAGGTCACAGACATTAAAGAGCCTATTTTATACCAGTTTGGGAGTGCTTGTCAGCTTTGATTTATTAAGTCAGGTTCCCGCTCTGGCTACCAGTCTTTGTGTTAGCCGTCTTTTGATAATAGATAGACCTCACAGCTGAGCGCTCTGTGATTAGACTTCCCAACTATATGTTTTTAAATAAAGGCATCACTTTTTGTAGCGGGGGGGGGGGAGCTACTCATTTTCATTTTCCTCTCTCAAACTGCTTCTCATTTATCATATGGTACTCTCCTTCCCCCTGCAAATTCGGCTTTTTGTGAGCATGGCGAAGAAGGTAGATGGAAGGCATCTTTAAGGGTTTTCTTTCAAATCTTGCTCCCGACCTAGCTTGATTGATTAAGTGTCATGGGGGACAAAAATAGATGAGGAGGAGCGATCTAAACAGCTTTTCTGAGAGACCCATTTGGCTGTGCTGTGTGGTTCATTGTCCTATTCTCTTGCTCTCATTGTGTCAGCATTTTTATCATCAGACTTCATTTCCTTGGGTTTGTGTACAGAACATGTTTATACAGTCCAAACAAACCAAGAGAAAGTGAATGAGGTAGACAATGCCTTGAACCGTCGTCTTAATTTACGTCAGTGTTAAGTGGCTCCCCACCCTCTTCGAAGGAGGAGGGAGATTATGTCCCTCCTCGCATACTATTATAAAAAGCTGCAGATGCTGGGTTACTAGATACTGTGAGAAAGCAAAGAGTAGGCAACTGCTTTGTCTTTTATGGGAGCTTCCAGAGTGATCTGTCTGGATCCATTCTTGGTGTGATCCCAAAAGGCAGTTCATCCTTATCTAGGACAAATTGAATCTAATGAAAGCAGAGTTGTTGCTGAACTTTGCATAGTGGGAAACTTTGTGATTCTGATTGGGGGGGGGGGGGGGACAATGTGGAATTCCGAGGGAAGCAATATATATGCAATATGACTAGTAAAACTTTCTCAGTAGGGCACATCCCTAACAAAGAGAGTATGTGATTAACAATTTAAATCCTAATTAACAACCATAGCAAATGCTTCTCCTGATGTTTTCCATTATTCTAGCATAATGGCTAAGAGAACCAGGACACTTATGGTTAAAATTTTGCCTGTGCATGAAATCAGTAGTTAGCCTTAAGCTACTATTGGTCATCCTTTGCCCCTCATCTGTAAAGAATACTGGACTGCTTCTAGGGCTGTTGGAAAGATTATGGAGAGACAAAATGTACTGGAAGTGCTTTGAATAAATTGTGGCTAGGGATGCTGGGAGTTGTAGTTCAGCAACATCTGGAGGGCTGCAGGTTGGGGAAGTCTGCTCTAAAGCATTATATAAATGCTAAGTTAGAGGCCAATAGCTCAGAATGTTTGGGCCAAATTAAATCATCTGAGGAGTTCCAGCTGGGGCCAAAGAAGGGTACAGAGTAACTGTAATCCCCCAAAGTGGGCCTCCAGGAAATCTGGTTCCTCACCCAGGTGCTGAGTGGTGGCACTCATGTAATCCTTCTCCTGCAGCCGTCATTACCATGTTTTGGCATGAGCTTTCAAGCCAATATCACCAGATGGGGAGAGGGATATGACAGAGCTTCATCCCTCCTCACCCGCCGTCGTCTTAGGGCAGCTTTGCATCCTTGGAGTTCCAGGTGTGCCTTATTCAGGGACAGTTGCAATGTGAAATGAGTAATAAGAGGCATCCATGAGAAGGTTACCAAGGCTGATGACACTGCTGTTGTCCAGCGGATGACACTTTTGCTCTTCTGTGGCACTCCTTTAAGAAGGTCAAAACTCTTCATAAACACATCCAAGTAAACCTTACAAGGCTTTATAGTTGGTAACTGCTGCTCTGAAGGCAGGTACACGTACAGTAGGTAATCATGAAAAATGGGGAGTGAGATTAGATCAAATTGGTGGGCTTCATGTTAGAGTTCATATAAATATCAATACATTTGCAGTAGGCAGATATTTGCATGGGTCTGAATTTTTAAACTATTGATAGATTTGAAGCATGTAAAAACACATATGAAACAACATCGGTCTTGAGGGATTTTAGGTGTCGGTGATGATCATGACCAATCTTGTCCTGTGCAAGAGGCTGGGGTAATGAAATTAATGTATGGAATGGTGCTTTCTTCAGCTTGACTATTAATGATGACTATAGCGCTTTTTCAGTACAGCACTTTTTCCAGATCTCCCAAATCCAACATAAGTCCCAGTCTTATTCTGAGTTCCCACAGGAGAGGTCCTTCTTTGTACCCCTATAGTGTAATGCCTTTTCTAGGGAGTTACTTTTGACAGAGTCTAAATTCATTTGGGTGCCTGGTGAAAACCCCCTCTTAAATACTACTTTTATTAATAATGCTACATGTTTACACTTCATTAAGTCAATACATTTATGTCATTCAACAAATGAGTCAGTATAATATTCATAGCTCATTACAACATTTAGAAATAAGAACATAATCCTGGTAATAAAGAATTCATTGTTTAAAAAAACCTTACAAATGGTCTCTAATTAGGCATAAATGTATTCCATTTCAGTTTCTCCCCTTTCTTGCACATAGGCTGCTAATTTTGCTATTACTGCAGTGTCCCAAAATCCCCTCCCCATCTATTTATGTATAGTAGGAATACCTACACCTACATTTTGTTAAAACACTTTTATTTGCCCTGTCATTGTGTGTTTTTGTTTTGCTGACTTCATGTTTTTATGCTGCTTTTGTTTTTATTGTTGGGATTTTTTCCCCTTGCACTATTGTTGTTTGTTGTCAAAAAGAATTTGTAAGCTGATTTGTGAGGCTTTGTCTAAAGGGCTAAATATAAAAGATTTTAAATAAACAGATGTGGCTTGCTGGGTTATAACAGAGACTGAGCTTGTCCTGATCAGCTACAATTTATATGTTCAGTGCATTTAAAAACAGCAACATATCTCAGAAATAGGACAGGACCTTATGGAATGATGGCCCATATTAGTTTGTGGTCTCTGCCAGGGCAGGTTCATGTACAGCCTACCTTGCTTGGTGTCTGCTGTACCACGTAAATGAGTCATCCTAGATAGAATGTTGTTATCCCCACCTGCCACCTGCAACTTAGGGCTTTTTAAATCACACCTAGCTGCACATTCAGCTGGAAGATGAGGTAATCAGGGAGTGATGTGAACAGAAAAGGCACTGTCAGTTTTTAATTTAAAACTTAATGTGTAGTAACTCTGTTTTGCCTTGGGTGGTCAACTGATTGAAAAAAAGGTTGCAGGAATTTAGCACCTCATAGTGACATTTCCCTGTAAAAAAATATGGCTACAACGTTTAGTTGACTGGTCAGTTTAACAACCACTTTAATGAGCTTTAAAATGTGACCTTGATAGATTGGCTAGTAAATATATTTATGTACACATCCTTCTAAAAACAGCAGACAGTACTGTCTTTAGAGGTATTCCCACTTGAGTGAGAGAAAAGAGGATGCCTCTGCTATGATCATATCCATAAGAACATAGGGAGCTGCTATATACCGAGTAAGACCATTGGTCCATCTAGCTCAGTATTCTCTACACCAGGACTGCTCATCTTTGGCCCTCCTGCAGATGTTGGCATACAACTCCCATAATCCCTGGCTATTGGCCACTATGGCTGGGGATTATGGGAGTTCTAGTTCAAAAACAGCTGGGGGGCCTATGTTGAACAGGCCTGGTCTGCATAGACTGGCAGCAGCTTCTCCAAGGTTGCAGGCAGGAGTTTCTATCAGCCCTACCTTGGCGATGCCAGGGAGGGAATCTGGAACTTTCTGCTCTTCCCAGAGTGGCCCCATCCCCTAAGGGGAATATTATACAGTGCTCACACATGTAGTCTCCCATTCAAATGCAAAGGGGACTCGTCATACTTGCTACCACAAGACCAGCTCTCCTCCCTTGCAACACCTGCTGCATCATTGAAAACAAAGTGCATTTTCTTTAGAATAATGTTTCCCCTCATATGCAAATCTGTGTAGGTTTGACCAATCAGTTACAACTTTTATGATTGATCAACTAAGATTGATTTAATCTGCTTGATAGCCCTAGTGGGAGGAAACAGTGGCTGTGAAAACTTAGCAATGAGGATTTCTATTCCCACTCCCAACTAGAAGCCTGCAATGCAAAATGGAAGACTCCTTTAGCCAATCAGATTGCAGAATATTGAATAGATATAAGATATATTGAAATATAGGTTATAAACATTGGGAGATGCTGAATGTCTTTTGGTATTGCCTTTCCAAAGCTCCTTAGCACTGGGGCTCCCAACTGATGGTACTCCAGATGTTGCTAAACTTCAACTCCTATCATCCCCAGCTACAACTTATTCTGGCTGTGGATAACGTGAGTTGTCATTCAGTAACAAATGGAATGCCACTGGCTGGGAACACCAGCTTTAGCAGAAGTGTAGCTGCTCCAAATATTGTTGTAGGTAAATGTTTCCAAAAATCAGTATGGAAGAGACAGAGTGTTGAAGGTTATGAAGTAATGGGTTCAAACCTCACCTCTGCCATGGACTCACTTAAGTGGCTTTGGGCAAGCCACTGCTTTCTTATCTTCGCCCTGCTCTGCAATATAGAAATAATAGTGCTGAATTCCCTTTTACAGTGTGTTGTTAAGATCTCTAGGGTCCAAATATAACCGCTCCTCACACATTATGTGCAATGCACATACAGGAGTATACTTCCTATCTTCTGTACCCTGCATTTGAGGGGGTCTGTACCACTGCTCCCTCTAAGGCGTTCACATGTGTGTGCATGCACAAGTTTTTGTAATATCCACTCAGTTATTTTTAGGCCCCACTCAGATTGAATCAGGAAGGTCCAACTCTGCCTGCACAGTGTCTTGATACTGCCACCCAGAACAAAAAGTATTTAGCACACAAATTTAAAAAAAATAGAGTAAACGCTGTTCTGTAACCTGGTTCGCTTTTTAAATGAACACATGTATAGTGGGGGCGTAGCAAGATTGGAATAGACTGAGGGACAGGTGAGGCCTCTGCCCCTCCCCACCACCTCCTTTGGAGAGGGGGGGGAAGGAGCAAGCTGTCTCTCACCTGGCAAGCCCTGTTCCCTCAGGGACATTTATGCTCTCTCCCTTGGTGTCACATGATCATGTGAGTGGACACCTGTATACACGTGTACAACATAATGTCTGGTTACGGCTGTGAAGCTGCAGCGGCTCCATTCCTTTTTACTTTCTCTCTTCCTAGTAATGTCTGACACCAAAGGGAGCTGATATTGTCCTTTGCCTCTCTCTGCCTGCACTGTGCATCATTGTCTGAAAAGGAAGATGGCGTTATGCAGTGTTATTATTTATTGTTATATTTATATACTGCATTGCCTTCCATAAAATTATCCCAAGGCAGTTTACAAAAGTTCATATAATAAAATTCCATAATGTATTGTTTACAGAAACATAGAGAAGGGACAGAGGTGGGTTGCTGCTCTGAGTCTCTCATAAGTTCCAGTTTGACACTGTCAGGTATTCCCCTCAGGGGATGGGGCTGCTCTGGGAAGAGCACCCGAATGCTTGCTTATGGGAGCTCCAAGATAGGGCTGGGAGAGACTCCTGCCAGTCTGTGTAGATTGGTAGGCGAATTGTGGTGAATTGTTCCTTTTGCTATGCAGGGTCTGCTCTGGTTTGCATTTGAATGGAGACTTCATCTGAGGTCTGTAGTATTCCCCTTAAGGGATGGGACCACTCTGGGAAGAGCATCTGTATGCTTGCATGCAGAAGGTTCCAAGTTACCTCCCTGGCATCGCCAGGGCTGGGATTTGGGAGAGACTCCTTCCTGTAATCATGGAGAAGCCTCTGCTAATGTGTGTAGACAATACTGAGCTAGGCAGACCGATGTTCTTATAGCCTCAGAACTATTTCAGATGTTCATGTGGGTAGAATAAACATAGATGGGGTGATGAGACTCTTCCTTCCATCTACACATGTTCATTAGGATGTCTGTAGAGAGCTCCTTCATGTGCAGCTGCTCACACAGAGGGCTCTAATCTTCAGCAACTCTCTAATCAGTATACCTACATGCTTCTGTTTTACCCCACATAAATGTTTGAAAAGCAGTATCATATTTGTGAAATGCTTTGAACCCTCCAAAAGCAGGCGCTGCTAATAATAATGTTCCCAGCTTTACTATAGCACACTTCTCAATAGAACCTTCCTCCAATTACAAATTATACCTTAGGGCTGTGTGTTCTTCCTTCCTTTTTCCTCTCTTTTCTCTAATGGGGAAAAAGTCGAAGTAAAAAAAAGCATGCTAAAAATCAGGAAGCTTGAAAATCCTCTTTGAAGTAACAGTGTATGGAGAGGATTTATCCTTGTCCACTTAAATATTCATGACAGCTTGCATTTCTGTTCAAAAAGACACTTGTTTATTTAGATAAGATTTAATTTATTCATAATTTACCTAAATTTGCAGGAGCGTGCATGTACATTTTAGCTTATAAGCAGCATAATACATAAAACATTATTGAGGCATGCAAATTACACAAAAACACCATTTGAAACTGCCGGCTTGTTTTAGACAGATAACTAATTTCGTAGCTCAAGTAGAGAGACAAACACAATTGCTGGGGACTGTTGCCTGCGATGCACCAATTCAGAATTATGCTTCTTTTAATGGAAGAGGCACGGTTTTTTAATAGGGTCGCTCTGGAACCTAGATTCATGTAGCTCAAGCCGTATTTATTTTCTAGTTCTTTTGTTAGCTGAATGTGCAGCTGGGACTCCCAGCCTTTTCTTAAGGGCTTGAGTTTGCATTAGTGAAGCTGGTGCATCAGGGTAGGTTTTCTAAGGACAAGATGCCCCAACTGAATGAGAGGTTCCTACAGAACAAAAGCAATGCAATCAGTGTAATACAAATTGTACATACAATAGTACGATGTCTTGTATAAGTCTGATTATTGCAGGGACACACACACACACAGGGCATCATTAGGGGGTGACCCATGCGGCACGGGTCCCCAGGGAACTGGTTGGGCCCTGAATCTCATCAGCCACCTCCATCTTCCAGAAAGGAAGTGCAGCAGTGGAGGCACCTGTATAGAGCATGGGAGAGATCTCCTAGCCTCACACAAATACGTGAAGAGTTTTTGGGAGATCTGGTCTTGTGGTAGCAAGCATGAATTGTCGCCTTCTTCTCCACCACCTGACTTGAGCTAGGAATGCCCTTGTCCCACTGTCTGGCTTGGTGGCATAGTCTGAATATGCTCATGTGTTGCTATCAGTGCCTCAGCAGAATACTGAGCAGTCCTCTCTGTGTGGCCTGACAGTGCTGACCACCCACCCCAGATGGGGGGTACCTTGTATTGCCCTTCAGCTCAAGCAGCAAAATGTTTTGCTTTGTATTTCATAGTAGGAGATGCAGGATATGGGCCATTAATATTTGAAGGCCCAGTCTTCTCTTGGACACAGTGATCCCTCTAACAGAGATTCCCAGATGTTGTTGACTACAACTCCCAGAGTCCCCAAGCAAAAGCCATTGCAGCAGGGGATTCTGGGAATTGTAGTCAACAAGATCTGGGAATCCCTGTTGTTGCTGCTGTTATTGTTATTATTACATTTATATCCCGCTCTTCCTCCAAGGATCCCAGGGCGGTTCACTACATACTTAAGTTTCTCTTTCACAACAACCCTGTGAAGTAGGTTAGGCTGAGAGAGAAATGACTGGCCCAGAGTCACCCAGCTAGTTTCATGGCTGAATGGGGATTTGAACTCGGGTCTCCCCAGTCCTAGTCCAGCACTCTAACCACTGTACCACGCTGGCTTTGTTACAGGGAACACTGCTTGGATATCCCTGTTACAACCCCTATCCAGCTGTTTCGGGGGGGATTCAGCTTGCTTGAGTGGACTGGGGTGTTTCAGTGGTGCAATTCTTCATGAAAGAGCACCAGATTCATGCTGGAATGTTTGCAAACTTCCTCTGAATAATCAGAGATTCAAAGCAACCCCTGTTCTCTTTATTTTCCAGTTATTAATTATCAGTGTTGTGGTTTCCATCTGTTTGCCTCTGTGTGGACAAATTGACATCTACTGTCACTTGTTATTACAAATCTAATTCCAAACCTGCATGATTGTAATAGGAAATTAACTTCTCTGTAGAGAGGTTCCATTTTGTATGATAAATTGTGCATGGAGAGGGAAATGATGTATCTATATATTTATTAATTGAGAAATTTCCAAATGTGCATTTGATGATTCAAAGTATTAGAGGTTTCTAATGATTATCTTAAATGATATGAAGTCCTTAGGAGACTGGCTAGGATCCAGAGAAGCAAATTTGTATAAGATTAATAAGTGGATATTATGTGCAAAAATTCTTTATGTTGTTATATCTGTGTGATGAAATTGATTCCTGTTTATGCTCTTGTTTGTAAAGATGTTTAGGGAACATAAGCTATTGATGAGAGGTGCTATTGTTTTGTTTTGATAACTCTTAATCTGTGAATGGATTAGGGAGAAAATATTGAACTTGCTCTTGGGGTTGGTGCAATTTATTTTCAATTTGTCAAATGTGGCATTGTAGCAGTGATTGTGTTTGCTGATTTATTAGGAATTTTCTAAGTGGGGCACTCTGTCATTGGATTTACTTCAGTATCTTGGTCCAATTTTTTCTCTCTCTGCTCCTCACAAGCTCATGATAGAAACCCAAGAATATAAGTTTAAAAAAATAGCCCAGACTGGTAGGAAAAAATGAAGAAATCAATGTGCTTTAAATGCGATGACAGGATGGGCTGTTTAAATTGCCTTGGCGAATTGATTTAAAACATGTTGGTAGAAACTTCTATTTCATTAAACATCTTTTCCTTCACTTCAGTTGCTGGAGTCACTGTCCCCTTCTATCTTCCAGACATAATAAAAATGCCCACGTAGACATCTTATTACAAGCCAGCTGCAGATAAGTAGCAGCTTCACAAATTTAGGAGAGAGTGGGCAGGGAAGTGAATGGTGGTGGGGAGGGGAGAGGTAAATGTTGGTTAGTATAACCAAGTGCACTGCACAGAATAATCTGAATTCCTTGGAGTTTCTGCAGCTCTCATACTTTCCATGTTGCTTCAGACACTGGAGTGGGGTTATGGAAAGAGAATGCCCATCTGTGCAACTGTTGCAAAAAAGTTCTGCCAAACATTGATGTGGTTTCTTTAGCTGAGAGAAGAGTGCACTGATCATGCAAGTCTGGTTTTATGTATTTGGAAAAGAGATGTCTAGCTTGCGGTCCAGAATTTGATCCCCAACATGCCTCATATGCTACAACACACCAGGGACAATCTCTTTTTTGCTATTGCTGTTTCCTGAGCTTGATAAACCACTGCCTCTATCCCCGCCCCCTTTTCCTATTGCATTAGTGTAGGTTGGTAGAGATACAGGGTACCAGGGTCCCTTGAACTTAAAATGTCTGCATGTGAGATGGATGCATCTTGAGTCTGCACATGAGTATATTTATGTATTTATTTTTACATTTATATCCAGCTAGTTCTACAAGGCGTCCACAGGCTCCATGGTTATGTTTCTTCTCACAACAACCCTGTGAGATAGGTTATTCTGAGAGATGTATGTGATTGACCCAAAGTCACCCAGTGAGTTTCATAGCTGAATAGGGATTTGACCTCCTGTCTCCCCGGTCCAAGTCCAGCACTCTAACCACTACACCACATTGGCTCTCTAGTAATAATCTCTTGTAATAAGGCACTCCTGACCACTGCTTCCCCCGATTCTCTAAGAGTAGCACCCAGTTATGTGTTTTTTAACCTCTGGTTAGTTTTAGGTCACAACTGGCAGGTTCAGTGTGGGCTGGAGTAGGTATGGGTAACTAGTGAGCATCTGTGGGCATGTTTGAATAATGGGCGGAGTAATAGATCAGTCCTTAGTGGCTTGGCATTGAGAGACTTCCTTACTCTGGCAGCACCACCCACCTCAAAGGTTGAATGATGTATATGGAGGTTGAGGCCTCTGAAATTACCATGATCTCCTAAGGGGCTGGCGAGGAAGAGTGGTGGTCCGAAATGCCCTATTCTGCTGCTCTGAGTGGATGTATGATTTCCAAACCTGACTTGGGGGAAGGACACTTGTACCTGATCCTCTACCAGAGCATAGTTCCCACACTGCTTGAAGTGCCATCTGCTTGAGTGCCATCTGCTGCATTCCCGAGTTACCATGTTGTTTAATAAGGTTGTGGCCCTTTCACCCACATTATTTGTCCAAGTTTTTTATTGCCTCATATCTTCATCGGTGTGGGAGCAAACACACTATTTCTAAAGTTATTTTGCTGTGGCATTGTTCTAGCCTTTATAGTGATAAAATGTGTAGAAGCTTTTGTAAGGCCTGGAACAGGCATAGATCTCTTCTTCCCTTTAATCGCATAGTGAAAGGAAGGGAGCAGCCCTGCAGGTTGATAGATTACCTGGTTTTGTTCTCAAATTGAGCTATAAAACAGTTGTAGTGTTAGACTGGGCCCTGCCCTCTTTGTGCCAAAAATATTTTATGCTTTGATTTATCAGGGGAGGCCTGTCTGCTTTCTCCATCCTTGCAGCTGAGGTTGTCTTTCCTAGAGCTGAATTAGAATGGAGGCTTCAGGGTTATTCGTATCAAAAAAGAATACCCCTTTCTGTTGGGTCTGGACTCTGGAGATTTCAGAGATGCATTTCCACCTAGCACCTCTGATGTGTGCTTATCCGACCAACTGCACAAACACGGATCTCCAGGGCAAGTTTGTGCTTGGCAGGGAGGGGGGAAAGATGAGGGAGGGATAGTGCAGGCTGCTTGTTCCTAGTCTGTGGCAATGTCGTGATGGTATTTGAAAAGAAGGATGTTGTGTGACATTATTCCTGTTTTTGTGTACTCTGAGCAGAACATGTTTTGGTGGCTTTATAAGTGCATTATTATAGTAGGTTAACAGAAGTGGGGAAAGGAAGCATTGAATAGTCTTACATATTCACTTGATTTAGAAGATGGTATGATAGGAGGACATGTGCAAGAAGAGAAAGAAAGAGCATAGTCCACCATAATAATAAATACTGCATAATTGTGCTTATTTTTATGGGCCAGGTAAGATCTAACCTACTGAAAGGATGAAATTCCACAATATCTAGGAAGCAAACACAAGTTGCCATGACCCTTGCCCTGCTCAGGCTCTCTGGGTATGTGCCTGAGGAAGCAGGGCCAGCATTAGACCCAGTCTTGGGCTCCAACACTAGACCAGAGTCTGGACGACAACAACAACCCAGAATTGTTGTTGCCTGAAACCTTGGAACCTGAAACCCCTGAAACAACACTCTTGGAATCCAAGCCCCCTAAGGAGCCACTTCTTCTCGCCCAACACATATCCCATTGCAGTCCCCAATATCTACAAGCTAGCACTTTCAACACGCTAGGCAGGATCAGATAAAGAGGAGGAATGCTGGACTCTGGGTCAGCTCCTGCACTGACTCCCAGTCCATTTCTGGGGCCAATTCAAAGTGGTGGGCCCTCCTTTAGGTGCCCTGCCAAATGAGATGAAGTGGGTGGCTACCAGGGAGAAGGCCTTTTCCAGTGGATGCACACTGCTTATGGAATAGCCTCCCCAGTGAGGTTCACCTGGTTTCATCACTTAGTTCTCTTAGATGTCAGATAAAGTCCTTTCTGTTCACTCAGGCCTTTTAAACTTTAAATTTAAATTGTTAACATTTTTTAATGTGATTGTAACTGATTTTTTAAAAAAAGTTTTAAAAATTGTATTTGTCTTGCATTTTATATTTTCTCCCCCCTTCCTCTTTTTTTTTTGGTTTGTTATGATTTAATGTGTGTGTTTATCTCATGTTTTAGTGTTCTTTTGTAAGCCGCCCAGAGGACAATTTGTTATGGCAGCTATTTGGCAGCTAACAAAGTTGTGGGTGTTTTTTTTACAAAAAAACAATAGTAGTAGTAATTATTATTATTTATTTATTTAAGGCTTCTACTCTCCAAACTGGATGGCAGAACCCAGGAGGGGTAGCCTGAGCTCATAGGTGGCAACAGCAGTCACAGCAACCCAGCTTTGCCTGCCCTTGGATCCATTTCTCCTGTGGAGCTGTCCATGGTACTACAATGTACCATACCTTACGTTGTTGTATTTTTGACTTCCAGGCATCATGGGCTCTTATCTGTGGAATGGGAACAGGGAAGAAGTGATGCTTGAAAAGTCTACAGTTGCTCCATAGAGGCTTTGCTGTGATTAACTAGATCATACGTGCCCCAATTTGGCCCATAGCGAGGGAGTGGGACTGTGCTTTTCTGTCCCATCTGTCTGGTGCATCTGTCCCACTGCAGTATTTCTGGATATCGATGAGGGAGTGTCATGTTCAGATAATCCCTATCGCTATAAAACCCAGACTATCTGTAATACGGGCTGCGCAATCTGGGGCTACACAGTTAGATTTTGTGCATGTTGGTCATATCTGAAGATTATTCTCCTGCATAGACATGCAGTGACACAGGTGTGGCAGGTAGGTGCAGAGGTTAGATGTGCTCTCACTCTCCAGCATTCATATGGTCCAGATTGAGGCTTTGCTATATCCAGTCTGACTTTTAGCAAAAGAGCAACATTTACTGAAAGGGCAACCTAGGTTTGATTCAGATGAGCTGCTGTGTATGTAGATGCTAAGTTGTGAGTGGTGAGTGGAAGGGTTTGTGCCAGCCATACTGTCCATTGGGGATGTTTGTCTTGCCTCAGTGCCAGAGGCACTCTAACCCCCAGACCTTGCGGCCCTGGCCTGTGGCCTCCAAGGCCCAGGGGGCCTCCCGCCACGAGCCCTCCTCCCCACCATGTGCCCTAATTTCTGATATTCCAGCCACCCATGTGCAAAGCCAGGAGGTGGGGGGTAAGGCAAGCAGGCCGCCCCACCACCCGTGGCAGCAGCGCGGCGGTACCACCACAGGTGGGGGGGAGGCCTGCTCTCATCACCCCCACCCCCTGGCCACACACATAGGCAGCTGGAATATCAGGGGGAGGGCTCGTGGTGGTGGGGAGGAAGGCTCGCGGCTGCAGGGGGCCTCGTGACAGGGGCGGTCTGGGCTCCCAATTTGCCTAGGTGTGCCACTGCTCAAAGCTCAACTTACTTCTGCATATAAACATAATGTTTTAATAGGGAGTAGGGACTACTGCATATTATCCATTGTGTGTGGCCCTGAACTGTGCAGTCTTTTAAAAAAAATCTGGGAAGTGACAACAAAATTCAGGGCTATGCATAGTGTAAGTTAGTATTCACATAAAACAAGAATATTGTACCTGGTCTCATTGCAACTGGAGCCATGTAAATAATGTAGCAACTATATTTACCATGTAAATTACCTTATTAACCTTACAGCTTACACAATGTTTTGCTAAGCAAAGCTGTTAAATTCTCCATTAGTAGCTCTGTGTTCAAATAACTTCATAGTTGCTTGCACGTGCTTATATGATGGGGATGCAAGCTTGGACAGAAAAATCTTTTAATCAGATTCATGCTGTTGATGAGGCCATGCCACTGGCAGGAGTATCATGCCAATCTCAGACATGCATGATCTAGATCTTTGCTGGATGTAGTGTGTACTGCTCAACAATCTGTGGAGGCTAAGAATTCATGCTGAAATAATGCTTCTGAAGAGTTGCCACAGATAATGGTTTGTTGACTTTAGACCTCCTCAAGTTTTGAATGTGTAGTTAAACAATTGCTTAGCTTGCTGTGATAAACTCTGCCCCAGAGGGGAGTTCATAGAGTGAGATGGCTCTGTTCCCATAGCTTGAGTTGATTATGTGTCCCATCACTTAGAAATTTTAAATGCTATCTAAAAGTGGAACTCATCATTTGCACTCCTGACATCTGTGATTTTGTGTATCTGCGGTTGGGCAATGGACACACAACCCTAGTTTACGTGGGTTAAATAACTATTGAAATCCATGTATCCGCATATCCGCAGTTCCTAGGTGGCCAGAAATTACCTCTCTTTGTTGAAAGGGGGTATTTAATGGCTTATTTGTTAAAATAAAAAATTCCATTTTTTTTGGCCAAAATTAGGGTTTGTGGAGGGCATTGCTGGAAAGCTAGACACCTGGAAAGCATGGTACAGCATTTTATTTCTTTGATTTATGCCTTTTTTCAGCCTTTTAAACCCATTTTTTTCTCTAGGAACCTCAGCCCCCAATTCCCATTCACTCAATGCCTTGTTATCCATGGTTCCATTATCCACAGCTACAGCTGAGAATGGAACCTCCATAGATAATGAGGTCCACTGGTATTGTAGTGCGCAAATGGAGCTGTTGTTCCAGGCCGTAATGGTGTTTCTCAGCATCTGTTTTCATTTAAAACTGCTAAGCCACCCCCTTTGTGAAGAGCCATCCTGTAATGATGCCACTCCATACTTATGGTGCCAGAAGATGGAACGTGGCAGTTCGGAGCCAAAACTGAAGCCCTTCCTAATGAACAGTTGCAGCTGCTGGTGGGACTTCGTGATGTCTGCCAGCACTGGTGACAGAATTCATCTTGTAAAACGTACCTGTGATAAATATCAACTTGCAGTGATTAAGTGAAAGGCCGTTAATTCATGAATGGGCTTTGCACGTGAGCCAGAGAGTAATTTGATTTCCAGCGGCTACTGAATGCATTATTTTCTCCCCACCCTCCAACTTGGAAGCTGGTTGCTCGTAAAGCAACAACTGTCACTGAGACTCTCTGCCTTTTTTTATGAGCCTCGGCTGGGTTAGACATAGGAAAAGGAAAAACTTGGCCAAGGACTTGACTACAGCAGTCCAAGTGATGAAGGGCAGAGTGAAGGCTGATGTGTCCCTCCTGGATGCTTAAGGCGAGGAATAAGAGGGATTTGAGAGTTTGGCAAGATGGAGCTTATTTTTGTGTCACGTTAATAAGCAAGTGGGAGATGCGTGTTTGTGCTTTAGTTAGTAGCTGAAAGCAAAGGCATCCTGGCACAGGTTGATAAAGTTGTTATGTGACCTTGATAGACAGCTGTGACTTTCATAGAACAAGGGATAGATGGGAGAACGTTTTATGGGTCCAACATCTAAATTAGTAGAGAGGCTTTGTAAAAATATAGATGAGTCTTTTAACTGCAGCCCTCCTGCAGATGTTGGCCTAAAATTCCCATCATCCTTGGCTACTGGTCATTGTGACTAGAGATGGTGGGCGTTGTATTCCCACAACTACTAGAGGTCTGGAGCTTGAGATGCTGGATGGTTCTGTATGTAGCAGTGTCTGAAACTGATAAGTTTCACCCCAGCCTTGACAAAGCACTTTGTGTTGATACCTTTCATGGTTTTCCCAGAAGAGAAATTTCCAGATTCCTTTCAAGCATCACTAGACAAAATCTGGTGTCTCAATCTTATCAACTTGGTCTACTGAGTGGAAAGTGTCTTCACCAGCTCTGGAGCAAGTCTGCTTCTCTCTCCGTAGCACCATTCTTGGTTCTGTTTCTTAGTCACATGGCATTGGTGTGATAGAATGTTGGCCTATCCGATGATATTGGCTACCAAAACACTATGGCGGGGATGGTATGTGTGGAATAAATACTAACCATTCTGCCATATGCAATAACATAAAGGGGGTATACTTGGGACTACCACTGGGGTGGGGCTCTAAGCTTTTGCCTTCCCCTGGGGACCCTAAACTGTTGTTTGTTTTTATTTGCTTTAAGAATGTGTGGATTGTGTTGTTTTGGGTGGATTGCAGATTTAGGGTTAGAATGTGAATATGTAGAGAGGAGTGGGCTGGATCCTCAACAGCTATAAGATAGCTCTGGCTTTGACATTATTGCCAGTTTTACAACTCCATTTTAGAAGCCAGAACAACTCACAAAGCAGTCAGTCCTGTGCATATTTCCCTAATCTAACCCTAAACCTCTCTTGCCTCCACCCTTTCCAACCTTCTTTTTCAACAGGCAGTTTTT
Source organism: Hemicordylus capensis (assembly GCF_027244095.1). Lineage (NCBI taxonomy): Eukaryota > Metazoa > Chordata > Lepidosauria > Squamata > Cordylidae > Hemicordylus > Hemicordylus capensis. Next base: position 21,329,575 of record NC_069664.1, on the reverse strand, counting down.
CAACAGGCAGCCATCACCAATAACATAATAGTCATCAGCAGTGCAAGCCAGAAATAGCAGATACAGTTAGTAAAGCTGTTGATAAAACCATCGCTCCAATAAAATCCGGCAAAAACAATTGAATGAAAAGCCTTGATGATGTAAGTCTTAACCTGATGCCTAAATGGTGCTGCTGCTTCTACATCTGTCTAGACAAGCTGTCCCAAAGGTGGAGTGCTACCACTGAAAAGGCTCAATCCTTCATTGAATCAAGTCTTATCCTATATGAATAGCTTCATCTTCTCCACTTTTTCTTAGCCATGATAGAATGTGTCAGAATGCTGGGAACTGGCTTTTACAGATAGCCAGCCCCTGATCTCATCTGCTGCCCATCCCTTTGAAGTAACGGGTTTATTTTGAGAACAGGAGGTTTATTGTGATGTTGGACTCTGAATCTTGCCAGGCAACAAACACAGTCTTATGATTACCTGTTTTTTCCATACACCCTCTGCTCCCATGTTTAAGTGCTGTGCCTATTGTGGTGGGAGAAAATGTCTCTTTCTGTTTTTTCCATTTCCAAAGCCCTGACTCAATGCAGTGGAGAGAGAGTGGGAAGATCTTATGCTAACAGAGTGGGCTCTGACAGCTTGGCACTCAAGGGAAACCTGTGCTTCCATTTCCAGCCCTGTCCCCTCTGGGCACAGAGAGCTGAGCAGAGGAGTTCACAAGGATCAGCATGCAAAAGGAAAACAATTTGATCATGGGGCCCTGGAGTTAGAAGCATAGAGAGCTGGTCTGTTGGGGTTTTTCAGATTCAATCAGCATCAACATTGATTTTATTGTGGACGAAGTGTAGATATTTTGGTGTTGGTGTTCGTTTTTTTGTTTTTTGAAGTGCCAACAGGTATCTCCAAATGAGATTGCTACAGGCTAGTCACCTGACCTCTGCTCATTTGGGCCAAAGCTTTTTCAGAGATGCAGCACGCAATGGTTGGATGACTTTGTGTCACATGGCATACATGGGATCTTTGCTTCCATGTAACAGTGTGCATGATAAGAACTTGGAGAAACAGTTCTAAATTTTAGATGATTTGTGATTTATAATAGAAGAGAACAATCTCCCTATATTTTGAAATGAAACTTGGCTACTGTGGCTGGTTGTAACAGTATTTCTAGGACAGAAAGAGCCATTGTACTCACTATGCGAAACTGAGATGTAGATTTCTGGACTTAGGCTAGTTTAGACTGAAGGGAGGTTTTGAACCATCATGAGGGCTACTGTGTAGTGATGTGCAAAAACTTGCCACTTGTCTTACAGAAACTCATTTGCTTCCCTTGAAAATACTCAGATGTTTCACCTTTGGAAGAACTCTCAAATATCACTTTTAAAAAAAAAAAAAAATTTTAATGCCAACTCTAAGAAGCTTTTCCCCCTGTTGTGCTAGTTTTCTAAAGTCAGGGACTTTATTTTTGTGTGGGGACATTCAGAAATGAAAAGAAAAGAAGAAAAACCCCAACCCCAAAACATATGAAATCTGAAATGCTGTATTCAATAAACGGTCATCTCATTTCATGTAACATGAGCCTGGTCTACATGAGCAGAAGAATGAGGTTGTAGAATTTACTGTACTACTTCAAACAGCAAGAGTGGATCACACTCATTAGAACTGGCCTGGCTTGACCAGTTTGAACTCGAACTGGATCAGCCTCAAAGGCGGCCAGTCCGAGGCTGGGCCCTAGTCCGATATGGACCCGTTTGAGGGATATGCTTGTAAAGGGAAATCTGGCGAGGATTCCCAATTGCTTGTAAAGGGGAACCCTGCCTTTCAAAGAGTTCTAAGGGAGGGCAAGAGGGCACTTTACTGGCTATGGGGGCAGTGGGTCTTCTAAACCCCCACAGCAGTGCGGGCTAGTGGCAGCCCAATTCTGGCCTCTGCACATCCACAGAGGCTGGAACCGGGCTGCCACCAGCTTGTGCTGCGGGGGGAGGGGGGTGCTGGCAGGGTTTGGAGGAGCTGCCACAACCAAAGCCAGTAAGTTGCCCTCTCACCACTCCCAGCCACCCTTAGAACCCTTTTGAAGGCAGAGTTCCCCTTTGCTTGTAAAGGAGAATTCTCACCTGATTCCTCTTTACAAGCACAGCCCTCAAACCGGTTCGACCGAATGGACTGGACTGCCGGCTGGTTCAACTGAACCATCTTGTGAACTGGCAGTTCAGTTCGATTCAGATTCGAACCGAACCACCAGACCTGGTGTTGTGCACACCTCTAGCTCCCATGTATCATATATCTCAGTGAATAGAAAGTTAGTATAGAAAGCAGGAGGCAGAAAAGAACCTTCGTTCCAGATGTGCCAGGTTTCTTTAAACATGGGAGTTCTTATGGAGGGGAGCATTCAAAAGCCGTATTTTCCCTTGCCTACCTGCAGTCTTAAGAGGTATAGTCCACACTACCACCTCAGGAGTCTTCGAGTTTATTCTGCTACTATTTAAAAATGGTCTTTGCTAGAATTACAGATAATCATCTTGATAGAATACATTGGATGTGTTCTTGGCTTGATACAAAATCTGGTGTCCCTTTTGGCATGGAAAAAGATCATCCTGAAGATATCTGATGAGACCTTGTCATGATGTGTTTTTCCTAAATATTCTTGGTGTGAAACCCCCACCCCCCACGCTCCAGCTCTGAAGACAGAAAATCCTTTCTCCATTAAATACTGGCTGGCTCAATTCCCACTTTCTAGACCTTCATTTGTTTTCCATTAATACTGGGCACATACCTCAATAAGCTTCCTGTCCAACAGCGAAGGTTGGAAATAGTTTGTTTCATCTAATGCCGGAGAATGGTAGGAGCCTTTTTATAATATTGTTCTCCAGTTTAAAAAAAAGTCCGGGGGGGGGGAGTTGTGCAAAAGAAAAATATAGTTCTTTGAAACTATGCTTTTTTGACATAGCAATGCTAAGTCTACCCTCCATTTTCTAGGAATGCTTTATTTCAAAAGGCCTTTTATTTTTCTGGTAAATATCATGGTAGGCTCCCACTGGTGGTGATCATAACAACACATGAATTGCTGGATGGTGTCCCAGAAAACACCGGACAGCCCTTTTGGGATTGCAAAAAAGAGGCTGGAAGTGGAGTATTACTTTTTTGGAGGACGAGAAATAGAAACAACCAACTGGTACAAAAATGTGGCACATATAGATAGATATTTTTCCAAAAGCGTAGCCACTATTGGACAATGGGAAACAAATGTCCCTAGGCAGCTGGGGTTGAGAGATCATCACAGTGCCCCCTCACCCCCTCACCTTGTCCTTTCCCCACACCCAGCTGGTGAAACTAAAGCTCGCTGTCTGGTGGCTCAAGGCACAGGTCCTCTCCTACTCGCTCACTACAAGTGAGGCAGAGAGAGAAAGCACCCAGCTAGTGAATGAAGCACCAGATGGGAAGGAATAGGAGAGGGACCATACGGCCCCTCTTTTTGGCCTATTTTTGGCATGAAATATAGGCATTTTTTGGCCTATCTGTGTTCCCTGAATGACTGCAAATTACTTCTGATGTCATTTCTGGCCACCATTTTGAAGCACAGAGCCATTTGGTGGTTCTCTTTTTAAAAAAATAAAAAAATGAAAAATAAGATGACTTGGGGAGCACTCCAGGAGAACAAGGTACTATGTTTTTCTACCCTTATTTCTGCTCCCTTCCTGCTTTTGACTTGTTTTTTGTTCAGTTTCCATATTAACCCTAATTGGTGGGAATGGAACACCTGTGAATAACAAAGGACTCCTTTAGTATGCATGAAGCCCTGTGATAAAATCCCATAGGGTGTGAATGAATGAATTTTTATTTACAGTCTTTGACCAAAGATGGTGTGTATGAATTTCTACTCAGGCATTACCTTGCTTTCCAGCTTTGTGATTATCAGTTAAGAAAGATTCACAGAACTGACCCCACCAATGTAGTTCCAGTATTCATATTCGTACCCCAGTGGCATGAGACTCCTCATGAGGAAGTAGGTGTGCTGAGTGGAAGGTGCTGCGAAGTTTATCCTAGTGTGTGCTTGGGGCTTTCAGTGATGGTCATTCTGTGAGAATCAGAAAGTGTGTTTACATCAGTTATCTGAGGAAACTGGTGATTTCTTAAATAGGATTTATATTAGGGATTTGCTAACCTGCCCTTTAACTGGACACAGTGCCTGGAAATGCCATGTAACAACCTAGGCAATGAAAAAATGCAGGAAGTGACATCTTCCCCACTGATTGACAGGCAGCCCACCCCCTTCCTTGTGCAACTCATGAAATATGTTACACTCTTGAATATGGATATTGTTTGTTCTTTAATGAGAGCTAAGTGATACCACAGGCACCTAATGGCGCAGCGGGGAAATGACTTGGTTAGCAAGCCAGAGGTTGCCAGTTCGAATTCCCGCTGGTATGTTTCCCAGAGTATGGGAAACACCTATATCGGGCAGCAGCAATATAGGAAGATGCTGAAATGCATCATCTCACACTGCGCGGGAGATGGCAATGGTAAACCCCTCCTGTATTCTGCCAAAGACAACCACAGGGCTCTGGGGACGCCAGGAGTCAACACTGACTTGACAGCACACTTTACCTTTACTTTAAGTGATACCAAGATTCTACAGTAGTATTTTGGTTATAATCATCCTGCGCAACTTTCCCTTTTGGAATAACAATGGGGCAGGTTCCCAAGAGAGCACATAACATCTCTAATGCATATATGAATCAAGGCAAGCACTGTGTGATATTGCTTGGTGGTGCTTCACCTCTGAGAGACAAAACCTGGGACTAACGCATTCAATAATATTTTTTCCCAACTTAATCCATCAATTTTATTGTTTGGTTCTTCTGCTTGTAATGAAAATCCTATTTGTAAAGCCCAAGTGGGCAGACTCTAGGGAAGTGAAGCAAGATTGTTAATTTCTAAGAAGAGCTGAAGCTATCCATAAACACAGTCCCGTAGCCTTCATGGCACTGCACGATTTGGCCAGTTCTTCTGAATCCATAAACAACAATCAGTTCCTCTTACTTTGCACTCCTTTCCCTTCAACATAAATACACATTTTATGTTTAATACTGTAAAGCAGTGGTTCCCAACCTGGAAGCCTCCTGCTGTTGCTGAACTACAACTCCCATCAGCCCCAAATTGTGGCTGGGGCTGATGAGAGTGGTAGTTCATCAATACCTAGAAGCCCCCAGGTTGGGAACCACTGCTGTAAAGGAAAGATTTCTCCTGTCCCCAAGCCCCTATATGTTTTCACTCTTCCTCATTTCTCCTTGCTCCCCTTGCCCATGGACTTCATCCTTTGTTCATCTTCTGAACTGTACAGATTCTGACACCCAAATATTGGAAAATAAACTATGCAATTACACAGTAATGTCCAAACTCACAAGCTATACCTGACTGAAATAAGGCACACTGCAATGTAATAATTTGTTTCATAATTGCTTTATCAAGTTAGTAAGGATTGACCAAGTTGATTGTCCTTGCCTTGGGCACTTCCAAGCTTTTCTTAAACCTTTTCAAAATTTGCGCTCAAGTTAGTACTTTGCATGGGAACCGCAACCGAGCCCCATCCTCTTGGTTGTGGGCACTTTGTAGTCTTCATGCCAATCCCATGCTGCTTTTGTTTGGACTGTCGTGCAGCAATGGAAGAGGCTGCATTTGTTTGGGTTGCCAAATAGTGGCAGAGCACTGTTTCCCCAGTTTCTGATATGCTGTGACACACCTTTTTAGCCTGTTTTCCGGTAGGTTTCACTCAGCATTCTGTGTGTGTGTGTCTGTCTGTCCGCCTGTCAACTTCACAATGCCTGGACCAATATGAACCAAATCAGGTAGAGTTGTAGGGACACTGCAACAATATAGTTTGTGATGATGTGATCTACCCCAGTTCAAGAGGGCAGGTGCGTACACATTTGAGGCGCAAGTGGGCTAACTTGTGAACCGCCTAACCAATTTGAACCAAATTTGCTATAGCTGTAGGGACACATAGGGATGCCTAAATGGCATATATCCTGGTGCTGTCATCCACCCCAGTTCAAGATGGTGGATGAGTGAACGTTGCAAACCTGGAACATGTGTAGCTGCCTTATACTGCACTTAGACCTCTGATTCATCTCCTCAAAGTGGTCTGCATAGGCAGGCAATGGCTCTCCAGGGTTTCAAAGGGGGATATGTCTCAGCCATATCTGAAGATGCCAAGGTTTTAATCTGGGACATTTTGCATATATAGCAGATGTTCTATCACTGAACTATAGCCATTCACCAAAGTAGTGATGCATGCAGAGAGGCAACAGGAACCCAGCTTTCACTGTGGGCAATTCTGCTACACTTCTCCATTGAGAGTTAGAGTGATCTAGAGTTCTAAACCTGACACCCACGATGAAGAAATTATAACACCCATGATGATTTGTCAGCCTCTCTCTGGAGATGGCATGGTAACAATTTAACTGGCCCTGAGGAGCATGCTCTAGCTCTTATGAACACAGCTCTTGGAGACAAAGATGCATTTCCTATATTCCTTCTCCCTGTCTTGGTCATTTAAACATTGTGCTTTCTGTGCTTTCAGAAGCTGTGGCTTGGTTTACAATTCCAGTAAGTTTTATTAAACCCTTTCTTTTGTTTGTTAAAAAAATGCTAATTGTGCACTTTGGGTACTTTCTCCTTTTCCTAGAAATCTGTTTCCTTCCTTAAGCAAATCCATGGTCTCATCATTTGTAAGCACAGATTCAGAAGTTTAAGGACTGTAAGCATTTCTGTCTGCTTCTTATTCTCCACTGCCTCCAATTTCCTTCTGTTCTCACTCCTATGTAGGCTGACAACACCAACTCCACTTATCTGTTCTGTGTGTATTTAATGGACTTTCCTTTTCAGGGAATTTAAATACTGTGTAGCACTCGCAATGTAGCCTACTTCTGTAGCGGCTTTAATTATACTGCAGAGTGTTTACCTTCACTCCACTTCTACTACAGCAACCAGTCCTGCTACTTAAATATGGTTTTTTTCATGTACATCTGATTATACATGGGGAGAAACCAAACCTCCCAACATGAAATGTCACTGAATTGTGGAAGTGACTGAAATTGTAATAATATTTTTCTTTTGGATCCTCCTCCAGGTTTGTGTGGTTTTTATATATATATATGAAAAGAACATTCTGCTTCGGTGTGAATTATATATATTTAAAATACTATAATAGTAGCACTGCTACTGACAAATGAATAACATTGCAGGTACGGGCCAACTAATAATACCAAAAATAAGTGGATGTGTATCGGAATACGGTAATGTTGAAGATCATGGATCAGATGTGCTATACCATATCCTCCAGTATTCCTCTCCCTACGTTTCAGACTCAAGCCTGATCCTCCCCCACTTTTCTCTTACATCTAGGATGCCATGTATAGCAATGTCTTTCACTGACAAATGGGCTGCTATGTGAGATGTTTACACAAAGGGAGGGGCCATAGTTCAGGGTGGAGGATCTGCTTTGCCTGTAGAAGGTCTCAGGTTCAGTCCCTGGCAGCATCTCCAGGTAGGTCTGCGAGAGGCCCCTGCCTGAAACCTTGGAGACAGAGCATCTGCCAATCAGTACAGACACTACTGAGCTAGATGGACCAATGGTGTGACTTGGTACAATAAAGTGGCGTCCGATGTTCCTAAAGGCATGAAAGGCTTTTCTTGGGTTTTCCATAAATGCCATACAAACTCAGATCTGGAAAAAGCAAAACATTACCTACATTATGTTGATTTACGTATTTTGTATGTGTGTCCTTGCTTTAGGGCTTTTGTCAAATTGTTGCTAAACCTCATGAATGCTGTCTGCCTTCGTTTTGTGCTGATCTACCTTTGAATGCTGCACAGTATCAATTATTACTCCATAATCCTCTGGAAGTGAACCTTTGGGCTGTTATGAACAGCAGCGCTGTAAACTTGGCGTGTCCTCCCTTTGCAGAGTGCAGCAGTTTGTAATCTTAAGATCAATGTGATGATGTGTTTTGTGAATTTTTAATGAATAAACTGCATTGGCGTTTGTTTGCTCCCCCTCCCGCCCCTGCTTTCTGATATTTCAACAAATAGCTGAAGTGATAAATCTTGCGTATTTATAGGAAAGTGGGTTGGGAGAAAATTCTGCATCTTTCATAGATATCTGACTGGGCAATTATCTCCATACTGTATGTGTGGGTCCCCCCCCCCCGCCACCCAAATGCTGAGATTCAGTAATTATCACAAGAAACAGCCGTGACATTTGCAAAGCAGATACATAACAAATAGGGATGCCACAAAGTCATTAAAATTCTGATATCAAAACAGCTCTCCCCATTCCTCCTTTGCTTGAATCCTTTTCTTTTGTTTCACACGGAATGTTGCTGTTCCCAATTAAAATACCTTCTTCTTTTTCATTTCTTTCTCTTTCAGGGGGTTTTATTGTCCTTCAAAGGAGCTGAAATGACTCCAGGGAGGAGGAATAATTTCTCAATTTTAAAACTTTCTGGAAAGAACGGGAGCCAAGAGCCAGGATTCTTTTTCTTTCAAGGCAGTGGTTCCCCAACCTGGGGGCCTACAGATGTTGGTGAACTACAACTCCCATCAGCCCCAATTTTGGGAAACATACCAGCAGGGATTCGAACCAGCAACCTCTTGCTCACTGCACCATTAGGTGGCAGCAAAGGTTGAAGGGGGGGGGGTGATGAGGGGAAAGTTTCCCACTGAAAAGTGCAAGTTATAGAAGAAAAGTTTCAGGTTGGTGAGGACTTTAATTGAAGCGACTTTGCCACTTCTTAGTCAAGGGATCAGCAGAAGGATCAGGCAATTGTGAATATTTTCCTACAGTCGGATGCTTTTTAAGCAGGCATCATCCCTAAGCATTTCTTGACAGGCACTTGGAAACATAATGCACTGTGGGTTCTATTTCCTCTCTCTTAATAGAATGCAAAGCTCTGTTTTCAAAAGAATATGCTAACGTTTTAAGCTCTTTTTGTTAGTATAAATGATAATGCAGTCAACACAAGGGCCTCATCGTCCCCTTGAAGTATTTGTACATCTAATTCCTATTCACCTTAACGCAAATGTGTCACGCTGGAGGATAAACCTTAATGCCAGGCTTGCTTAAAAGCAACTTGTTTGGAGAGATGCAAAGTGTTTGTATACAGATAAAAGATGTGGCCCTCTGTTGGGTAAAAAAAGAGCAGAGGGGAGGCTATGCCTCTTGCTGTGGGAATTGCTTTGGGGTGGTGAAACCAGTATGCTCATTGGCTTTGGTGGACATTTTCTTCCCTTGGCCACAAAGCAAGCAAGCCCAGTTTGCTTCCATCCATGTATCATAGCCTGTCACTCAACTGTGGCCCTCCAGCTGTTTTTGGACTGCAGCTTCCAGCATCCCTAGCCACAGTGGCCAATAGGGATAATGGGAGCTGTAGTGCCAAAACATAGAGCTGAAGTTGAGGAGTCCTGGCCCATTAAGTTTTTGTCAACTTCTCTTCCTTTAGCAGCCTCATTATGACTATAAGCATAGGGAGGCTGATGTCAGACACAGGGATGTGGTCTCCCTCCCAAACGGGGCCACGCGACCCTGTTTGGAAGGGAGATTGACCCACGCTGCATTGGGCAACGCAGGCTGATTTTGGCTCCAAATGGGGCCGCGCAGCCCCATTTGGACCGAAATAATGCCCCCTGCACAGACGCAGGGGACGTGTCTTGGGCTGCGCTCACAGCCCCTGATTGGTGGTGGCCTGGGTTCTTTGAACCCGTTCACCAAATGGTGGCTCTGCCCCTGCTTGGCTGTATTTAGCTTGGTGGGTCAAATGGCAGGGAATACCTTAAGGCAGGGCTGCACAACCTTGGCCATCCAGCTGTTTCTGGACTATAACTCCCCTACTCCCCAGTCATGGTGGTCAATAGTCAGGAATTCTGGGAGTTTTAGTCCAACAAGAGCTGGAGTGCTGCAGTTTCCTTAACAAATAGTTTCTTAAAATACATGTCAGAAACTTGGTAAATGCTAACATCTTACTGCAAAAAAAAAAAAGTATTGTGGCACTTTAATGGTTGATATTTATTGTGGCTTAAGCTTTCATGGACTAGAGCCCACTTCATCAGATGCATTTGATTAGCTTTTTATTTAGGAGGGGGTTGCCTGGCTGTTGGGCCCTTAGTAGAAACATGTCAGCTTGGATATAAGTGTGGTTTTATGCTCCTGTGGGTGATCTGAGTTCCCTTATTTATAGCTTTTTGATTGGGGCTGATTCTGTTTTTAATGCAATGGCTGATTTAATTCAGTGTTATTTTATTTTTCTTAAGACTGTACTTTGCTTTGAGTGCTGTTTTCTGCAGAGAATGTGATTAATGTTCTTTAAATCTCAAGCTCTCCTTAACCTGCTTGCCTCCAGCATTCTCGCAGTCTACCTCTTTGGAAGTTCTTTAAGTAAATGTTTATAGAAAGGGGCATTCTCCCCCTCTCAATTTTGCCTGTATCCCAGAGGAAGGCTGGGAAAGCCAATCACACTTCATCAGCTGTATTAAGGATCTTGAAACAGGTAAAGTATTTAAGCATCCGTTTCAGTCCCATTAACTTAATTAAAATCATGTATTGATGGATTGGTTTGTTTTTTTAAAAGCTGGTGAGCATCTTCATCTAATTCTTTGTGGGGAAACTGCTTTGCAAATCCACATTGATCGCATACAGCAATCCTTGGGAATTTTTTACACAATCAAAACCAATTAGCTTTTTGTTTGTAAGGTCCAGGCCAAAACTCCAGTGCCAAAACATAGAGAAAAGACTCAAACTTGTTTCTGTTAGTGTCTAGAAGGTTCAGAGTGATAGCAGATCAGAGCTTCAGGTGCCAGGATCAAGCAAGTCGTCAGCCTGGTCAGAAGCACATGAGAAGGAGAGCTGGTCTTGCAGGAAGCCTGAACGGTCTGCCTTGGTTTGTGTTTCGATGGGTGACTACCTGGAAGTAGGGTTGTGCATGAACGGATTCATGTACTCCTGGGAGCCAGCAAGGGTTATCTTTAAGGAGCAGGGAGGTTGCCCTTATCCCCCTCCCACCCTGGCCACGTTTCCCCGACCAGCACTGTCTCCACAAATGCTGGCATGGGGCTGCTGTGTACCTCCTTGCAGCCTTGGTCAGCGTATTACCGGAAGTGGCTGGTGTGCGTGCGGTGCACATACACCAGCCACTTCTGGTACGACTGTCTCCCTGGGATCACTGGTGACCCCGTTTAGATACTCTGCAGGCTGCCTAGATTCCCTACTCAGTTAAATTGGTTTATGGGTTGCACATCAGCACCAACTTAAAATCTAGTTTTCAGTGTACTGCATTTTTTAAAAAGCTGGAAAAGCCTGCAATCATGGGGTGCCCAGATAAGCAGGATGAAGTGGTATAATCTAGGGACATTTTTACTAAGTGGTCTAGGCTAGAACTTTCACAGAACTGTCTCATTTTGTCTAATTCATCTGCGTTTGGAAGTATGAAGTATTACCACACTTTGGGAACACTTTGGAGGAAAAGGAAATGTCCTTGCCCGCTCTTCAGCTGCTCAGCTGAGAAAGAGGAGATGACAATCCCCAAGGAGGCCTTTTTGCAGGGCCTTTTTAGCAATAGCAAATTAGCATAGGAGAAATGTTTTGATGATCTAGTGTTCCATAGTGGAAAATGTACAGCCCCCTTCCCAGGCAACTGAACTTAATGCTTTCTATCTCTTTTAGAATCAAATTCTCCAGTTGAGATGCAAATCACTTCTGTACCCTTCATGCTGTTTACTGTCTCTACTGAGCTGCACAGATAAACTGCACAGAGCTCTAGTAACAAACACATCTTATTAAGCTGGGCAAAATGAGATGTTTTCATTTTGGGCCCCTTGGAATTGCTGACTAGTAAATGAGGTGTGTGATGGATGTTAAAAGAGGACCTGGTTAGCAGGCTTTAAAGAAATGGCTGGGGTTAATATAACCCGTGTACGTAATGATTGGTCAACGCATTTGGAAGAGGTTGAGATGAATTTTCTCATAGATTCCACAAGGGGAAAGGTTTTGATACTACTCTTATAGAGCTGTACCAAAATTACTCACAATTTTTGCAGATTTTTTTGGCAGTGCCGAAAACCACCTGCCCTTTCTGCCATTGTGTTATACCTTGAAGAAGGTTCAAAAATGAACCCACTTAGAACCATTTGGGACCCATTCATGCACCATTGGGTTAATTCTCAAATAAATGGAACGCAAACTGAATGTGCCACATTTGGTTTGTGTTCCATTCCTTCTGACAATTAATGTACACGTCTACTTCACTTGCCCTCAGTGATGTCCTTAATCAAATCAGATATATGTGCTAGTAATCCATTTTTGTGTGATTTCTGATTGGGTTGCATCACTCAATATAATACTCTAGGAAGGAAGGAAGGAAGTGCAGAATCAGCTGCAAATTCTGTTATTGAACAGAATTGGATTGGGGGAGGTACAAGTATCTGTGTTATGGCAAAAGTAAATACTTCACTTAAATTAAATTACTTGTTTTTACATGGCAACAAAATGGAAGAATATTTCTGCAGATCAGATCCCTATTGTGGACACTGAATATTTGTCTTATATGTCTAAATGCTTCCATGTTTGCCTAGTTCTCTCCTCCTGCTGCAAACACTAAGTTTGAACAATATAGGCAGAAATATGCCTGGCTTTGCCCTTTCCGCCCTTAATGGTTGCAAAATTGCATAGCCAGGATCTTTGTGAAGCTTCTGCTTTTGCTTTCTCTGATTAATTTGTTCTCTCAAGTCCAGCAGCCTGTGTGTTTTGTCATCTTTTTCCTTCTTCCCCTAGTTCTTTCAGTACACACTTTTATTTCTTGAACCCTTCTATTCTTTAAGAGCTAGCTTTTAGGATGAACCAAATATCCTTTTGGGTGCCTGAACTGCTTTAATGTTCTGCAAGCAATCCTGTGCTAAGACCCTGAGTAGAGGGAGGCAGGAATGTGCTGTTCTCTCACAATCCCGAATCCCATTTTACAAGGCTTTGATGGCTGCTTAGCTTCAATCCACCAGCCAAAGAAATGGCAGAAAATACTGCAAGATGTAGACACTTCAAAACCTGAGTTATTTGAGAGGGTTGCTTGGGCTTTGAGCTTACCAGGAGGTGGGGTGGGGGATTAAAGTATTTTCCGCTTTAACACCAGGGAGGAGTATGGCAAGGCCCAGCAACAATGAAGTGTTCTGGCATGACTTTCGGCATGTGCGATAAGATAATATATGGTAATGAGGACTGGCTTGCATCTGCTGCAAGTGAATGTTGCTGTAACGAGAACTTATTGCCACAATTGGCTGTTGAAGCCTATTCCTGGGATTCCGTCTTGCCAGAGTGGCATGAATAGAAGATTTATATTGTATTGTTAGACTGTCAAGCCACAGCAGAGCAACAACTTCCAAATGATAACTTCTCCAGCTTACAGAAGTTGTGAATTACATGCTTTTAGATGCCAGTGAGCAGAGCTGACAGCTGTTTGGCACACAAATCTTCCCTTTTCCCCCATGTCTGCCTCATTGCATATCCAATATGGCCAGTGACTCGACATTGTATCCAGGTCCCTCTCGATGCTACTATTAAGAATGCCAGGAATCTGTTTCTAGCAGAGGTACACGGGTAGACAACCTTGCCTCTCCAGCTGTTGTTGAACTACAACTCCCATCATCCCCATCCACAATTTATTGTGGATGGGGATGATAGGAGTTGTAGATTAATAGTTGGAGACTGCCTTATAGGAAGGTGCCTTGTACCAAGTCAGACTAGTGGTCCATCTAGCTCAGTGTTGTCTACACAGACTGGCAGCGGCTTCTCCAAGGATGCAGACAGGAGTCTCTCTCAGCCCTGTCTTAGAGATGCTGCCAGGGAGTGAACTTGGAACCTTCTGCTTGCATGTATGCAGGGGCTCTTTGCAGAATAACCCTATCCCCTAAGGGGGATATCTTACAGTATTCTCATGTGATCTTTCATTCAAATGAAAACCAGGGCAGACCTTTGCTTCATGCTTGCTCTCCCTGCCACTGCCACCACCCTTGCAGCAGAGGCAAGGAATGTGCATTAAGGAAGGGAAATGCACTCACTCACATGTCTAACCAGAAGGATTTGGGAGGTAGCATAGCATGACTGACTGCTGTCTCTCAAGACCACAGATGGAATAATTTGCACACTGAAGGGTGGATCTGAGACCTTTTGGGTAAAGTCAGGATTAAATCTGATGGTAGGCTAATGAGACACACAGATGTTTCTTCAATCTTACTACAACTGAATGGAATATTTAGCGTAAGTTGAAATATCCAATTCTGCCATCCATTTGCTGAATTTTGAATGTATATTTTAACTTGATACTTGAAATGCTCTTTGAGCACTTTGGACAAGTTGGCATCTCTTGACAGGGAGGCATCAAATATGAAATCACATAAGCTTTCACTCATCAAATGTGAAATACCATTGCATTTCCCTCAATATCATTCCATGTCAAATATTCATATTCAGACAAAACACTAAGTACTGTTGGATGCCAACTACTAAATCCAGTTAGCAAATATTCTGAGATAGTTTCTCTTAACCAGTAGAAGTATGATATCTGCATTGGAAATCAAACCTAGTAGATCATCCCAGTGTGCTTAGTTGGAAGGAATTTTCATTCCAGGCAGATTGGCTAATGATTTTGGAGTTTCTCTTGGTAGTATGTTCCTTGCCTTGCCGCTTTAAGGCTTCTGGAGCTATTTATATGCTCCTGCTGAAATCCAGCTGCTCTGTTCTTGTTGGCACACTTATTCTGAATGTGTACCTTGACCTTTTGGGGTGCTGATGCACGGCCAGCTCACTACATTACAAATATACTGCTTTTCAACAGAAGTTCTCAAAGCATTGAGGAAAGAGAGAGGAACGGCCTCTTGTCCCAAATGGGATTACAGTCTAAAAAGAAACTCAAGGTAGACACCAGCAGCAACCTCTTGAGAGATGCAGTGCTGAGGATGGAAGAGGCCATGGCTCTCTCTCTCTCTCTCTCTCTCTCTCTCTCTCTCTCTCTCAGAGAGAGAGAGAGAGATAATATCTCTTTCAAAGGTGCCACTTTGCTTACTTAGATACAATTAATTGCCCAGGTGGGAGTTGGCCAGCTATATCTGGGCAGAGGCAACTAAGCAGTTTATCTTCAGAGATGCACTGAGACAAGAGAAACACCAGCAATAAGCATGAAGAGTCCATATTTAAATATTGCACCATCCAGCCATAGGTCAGGGCACAGCATGGAGAACAGACAAGCTTAGTAGCACTTAGATGCTGAAGTAGACAGAGGCCAAATTGTAGTTCTCATCTTACTCAGTTGGCCTCTCTGCAGCCTATTACTTGGTTGCCTGTGGAGTACTGCTGATCTATGGCTACAGTAAATAATACTCCCCCCCCCCATTTCTCTCCAGTGTAGTAATGATGTTTATGGGCATCTGGGCAAGGAAGACATATAAGCCTGTACCTAGTGTACAGGCTTATATGTCTTCCTTGCCCAGATGCCAGCAATGTCACCTTGCTGTTGCATGAAGAGTATGAGAGTACTTCTGAATATCCAAAAAAGAAAAATTTTCTATGAGGGATGGACGGAACCCCTTGGTTCCACTCCAGAGGTTTTGGTGGACCTAGGATTCGAGATATTTCCCTTCACCAAAACTGGTGTGGATAGTGGAACTATAGGCATAGACAGAGATTCCTCCTGCACTGGAAAAGATTAATGATGTCTGTAATCTCTCACTAGTGCCAGAGGTCCTTGGGTATGTGAGGTGAGGTTCAGCATGGCCTGGGGACATCCCCATGGTTGTGGTGAGCCTTGTCTGGTTTGCTGCTTCCTAAAAAGCCTTGGCTCTTGCTAAAATGAAGTTTGTATTGGGCCCATTCTAGAAATCAGTCAAGTGCGTTAAAACCTGAGTTCCAGGCCCAGATTATAGTTGAGTTTGAATCCTTTCAACTCCATTTTCTTTTCTAACCTTGAAGTCCACACCTTACTATGTGGACTCCCCGCTATGCATGAAAGGCAAGTCTACAGCTTGGAAGAAAACATGCAGTTCTAGGACTTTACAACTATTCCTTTTTCAAGAGAACCTTCCATCTCAGTACTGCAGTCTGGAAGGCGAAACTAGTGAAGTGATTTCATTGGAGGAAATTTCATACTCCGTCACTTGCATACTCGTTGTGGTAGGTACACCTAACTTGCAGCTGAGACCCTTTTTCTTGGATGCAAAATTAAAAGGAAAAGCAGATATTTAAAGCAGTGGAGATGAGGCATTTCAGAAGAATTGGGGGAGTGTCCAAGGTCTTAAGTTTTGAAGTATCTGAGTTTTGATCTAAATTCTAAGGACATAAAAGTATTCTGGGAATTTGAAAAGTACAATATTTAAAGGAAACATATTGGTTCCCTGGATCTTTTTACAAATAAATGGAACACATGGAATATGGTCTCTGAAACTATTATGTGGTTCATATGAGCATCGGGATCTTGAATCCTCACTTGAATTACCCACAATTGTTGACCTTGCATTTTGGAGTTGGGCTTTAGAATACCTCCCCCGCCCCCCCGCTTTCTATTCTTGCAGAGAGAGTTTGTGGCACTGTGCATAATGCATACAGATGCAGAATTCAACTTTTCTTTCTACAAAACCCTGGTGCAGGGTTTTTTTTAATAGGTGCAGAGTACACACAGTTCTGATGTTGCAGTTGTGCTTGCATTTTGATGCTGGGCAACCTTACTCCATGACCAGAGGTGCTCTGACCCCTGGACTTCTGGGCTGAAGTCCTGAGCCTCCACTGCCCTGGGGCACCACAAATCCTCTTCAGTCTGTTCTGGGTAGTGTGGTTATCCAGCCAAGCATGATGTTGCTTAATTTGCAGGGGAGGGGGGCCTCCAATGGACTCTAGGTCCAGACTCCAAAATTACTTAGGTGCACTTCTGTCCATAACTAAGGGGCAGTGTTGGATTAGGCACAAACCGAGTAAGCTACAGCTTTTGACCTCACATTATGAGAGGCCTCTGATTTCAAGTTTTACAAAAATTGTTGAAAACTAAGAGAAAAGGAAAAACAATTCCTAAAACAGACATTATCATTAAGAACGTAAGAACAGCCCTGCTCAAGGCCCATCTAGTTTCACACAGTGGCCCACCAGATGCCTCTGGGCAGCCCACAGGCAAGAGGTATGTGCATGCCCTCTCTCCTGATGTTACTCTCCTGCAACTGGTAATGAGAGGCAGTGTGCCTCTGTGGCTGGAGATGGCCCACAGCCACCAGACTAGTAGCCATTGATAAACCTGTCCACCATGAATCTGTCTAAGCCCCTTTTAAAGCCCCATCACCACATCCCATGGCAAAGAATTCCATAGATTAATTATGCACTGTGTGAAAAAGTACTTCTGCTTGTCGGTTCTAAATTTCCCAACCTTCAGTTTCATGGGGTGACCCCTGGTTCTAGTGTTGTGAGAGAGGGAGAAAATTTTCTCTCTGTCTACCCTCTCTACTCCATGCATAATTTTATACACCTCTATCATGTCTCCCCTTAGTCACCTCTTTTCCAAGGTAAAAAGCCCCAGGTGCTGTAGCCTAGCTTCATAAGGAAGGTGCTCCAGGCCCCTGATCATTTTGGTTGCCCTCTTCTGCACCTTTCCCAGTTCTACAATATCCTTCTTAAGATACGGTGAACAAAGCTGTACACAGTACTCCAGATGTGGCCGCACCATAGATTTGTATAAGGGCATAACATTAGCATTTTTATTTTCAATCCCCTTCCTAATGATTCCTGGCATGGAATTAGCTTTTTTCACAGCTGCTGCTTATTGAAACAACACTTTCAATTAGCTGTCCACCACGACCTCAAGATCTCTCTCCTGGTCAGTCGCCTTCTAAGACAAAAATATACTTATATTGCTATACAATTATTCATCATACTGAGTTCATAAATATGTGCAGGAAGAATTGTAAATTATATCAAGATTTTGTTAGACCAGGGCCTGCCATCATGGTTTCAGCTGTTCTCCTCTTCAGATGAACACGGCTGTAACTGAGAGCAAGGAACAATGATGTACCAGCATGAGTCAATTTTGTAATGTTATGAGGCCTTTTAAGCTTGACATAGCTTAGGGTAGGGCTGCACAACTTTGGCCATCCAGCTGTTTTCGACCACAGCTCCCATCCCTGGCCATAGTGGCCAATAGTCAGGGTTTATGGGAGTTGTAGTCCAACATCTGCAGGAGGGCCAAAGTTGTGCAGGCCTGACTTAAGGCCTCAGCATGTCATAATCTGTATTTTGCAAATCTGGCATTTTGCAAATTGCCAGGCGTTTGCCCTTTAATAATAATAATTATTATTATCATCATCATCATCATCATCATCATATAACATTAATTACAATATATTATAATTAATAATAATAATATTTTAATTAATTGTTATTGGTATTGTTGTTCATCACCTAGAGTCTTTGGAGGAGGTGGTATATAAAAAATATATCAAATAAATAAATAAATAATCCAGCCCTGCTAGTGGGGTATAAATGGAAGCTTACTCCATTACTAAGGGTGTTTACATAAAACATATATATAGACATACAGCATGTTCCTCCATATATTTACTCAGAATTCAGTGGTTTAACTGAGGCTTCTTCCCAGGTACATGTGCTTAGAGTTGCAGTCTAAGAATACTGGAGTCTTTTGCAAATCTGCCTGTGACCGTAAAGTAAGCTTGCTTGCTCTCTCACTCTGAACTGTCCCAAAGAGGAAGGAAACAGTGAATGTGAACAAATGTTTAGAAAAGGACATGAGTGAAAAATCCGGTGTTTGCTGACCTAGATGGTTTTACTTACTTGCTTACATTTATTCTCTCTCTCTCTCTCTCTCTCTCTCTCTTTTACAAATTGCAAAACTTGTGCAATACGACTTATCTCTACTGCAGAACCACTGAGATGGCAAAACATATTCTCTGCCTCAACAATGCAGTCTCTATTTTGCATGAGAAAATTGGAAAGGAAGTTGTTTTTCTTCGTTTGCATGACAATACCCCTGCTGCAATACAATTCACCATTTAATTTGAGATAGTTAGTGGATGAGAAGGAGAGGCTAGCAGTTTGGGATCTGTTCGGCTGCAGTGCTATTGTTGAGAGGCTTTGTTGTAATTAAAATTGATTTGTACCTAGGAAAAGACTCAAATACCTGTTTGCTCAGCAAACTGCCTATGAACAGGGGGGTAAAGGGGGGGCGGAGAGATGTAGTGCCTGAGGTCACAGAGTTAAAGGGAGTAAAAAGGCAGCCTCATAGGATCAATCTTGTTCAATTCCATTGGGTCCTTATTCACATAAAACTCTAGATGATGTGAGGAACAGGTTTGCTGAGTGAGAGTTTTCAGGACTGGGCCTCTTCTGAACTCTTTGTGGCTCAGGGCAGTGGACTTTAGGTTGATTTGTGCAGGCTAGGCATGAAATCATTTCAGGCAGGAGTGTGGGTAGGAGTGAGCAGATTTCCCACATCCCCTTTCTTATTTGGTAGGTACTCTCTTAAACTCTTTGGTCTGACAAGAACATTAGTAACACTAATTCTGGAACAGGAACATGCAGAATTTGCCACAGCGTTAAGTTCTCCTGGAGCCCTGCCAGATGGCAATTTTAGGGCAGGTGTGCATTCACATATTGTCCAGATTTGCATTGAAGTCCCTACAAGCTATTGGGAAGCACTCCATACATGATTCAGGCTTTTCATTGTCCATTGGAGCTTAGCTCAATTTATGTCCAAGGTAAAAAAAATTCTACCCTTTGCATTAGGTTTTGTGGAATATTCGAAATACCAGATATGTTCTCAGTATTTCACCCCTCTTAGTCCTGCGGTAAAGCCTGCTGTCTGGGAAAGGCCCTGGACTTTGCTCCTCCCCATGTTATTGATGCTCACATGCAGAATCACAAAACCCTGCAAAAATGCAACCTTGATGCAAAACATACAGTTGTGTGTGAAGGTTGCATGCTGTGCATCAAGGTTGCTTTACGAATGTGCACACAAACATTCGTAATATGGGAATAGAGTTGCCATGCCACCCAAAATTCTGGATTTCACCTGGATTTTAAATATCTTACCCAGATTCGCCCACATTGCAGCTTTTTTTCTTTCCTTTTTCCCCAAAGCTACGCTCTAGCCCATGTAGGAGCGGAGTTATGGAGCAAAATGTGCAGTCACTATTCTGCTCAAAAATTATTTTCAAGCCAATTTACATAATATGCAAATTAGGCACCCAGATTTGGAAAGCCAGAATATGGCCACCCTATATGGGAAGGTAAGACACAAGAACCGAAAAGTCTGTATATGCCCAACTTGCAACTAGAAAATAATGGGACAATGAAGGACCCCTTTAAAAGTATCCCTAGGTAGGAATCAAGAGCTGTACACACAGTGGATGTGGAAGAGGCGGAAAGATGAGTTATTTTCTTCTCCTGCCCCTACTTCTATATGTATCTCTCTCTTCTTGTGCCACCTTTTGGCTACCGTCTTATTCCTGGGGTGGAAGAGAAGAAACATAAGCTGGCAACCCCTGCTAATTTAGCAAAGAGGCACCTTTTAACTTGGTGATTCTCTTTATTTAGCAGGGGGAGAGTAACTGGCCCTATCCACCCCCAGCACAGGACCTCCAGTAACTGTTGCTGGTTTCTATCTTATGTTTGCTTTTAGATTGTGAGCCGTTTGGGGACAGGGAGCCATCTTATTTATTTATTATTTCTCTGTGTAAACCACCCTGAGCCATTTTTTGAATGGTGGTATAGAAATTGAATAAAATAAATAGTGGGCTAGGTGTTACTTGTAAATGACTTTGGTCTAGGCCTGTGAATCCCTGACTCTTACAGTAGCCTCTGAAAAGGGGTTCCAACAGTTAGTATTTTTTATATCTGCCCTGGGAAACCATGTCCTGTCAGATAACCAGTGTTTGGGTTTGAAAAACCAGCAGACATCAGATTCTGGCAGGCTCAATCCATGACCTACAAAGAGGTAAACAGAGGGAGTTCCGGACTCTTTACACGTGGGTTGCCAGATCCTGTGTTAGCTTCACCACTTAATTGCATATTCTGTTCTGGCCCTGCTCCCCTGGCTCTACCCCCAGATTCTGTCTGTGAGACAATATATTTGAAACTGAGTGGTAGCACTTGCCTCTGGATGAATCTAAGCAACCAAACCAGAAGTCCCATTAAATACATGTGCATAGTGTATTGTTCCGTAGAGATATATTTTAAGAGCAATGCCCTAGATCTGCGCTCATGAGAAAAATGAAGCTCTTGGAGGCTCATTGTTGTACACCAGCCCAGTTGATGGAGTATACAGAGTGCATAGAGTAGGAATTGGATTGCAGCCATGGGTCCTGCCGGAGTGTTCGGATACACAGCTGGGTGTACAATTGGTATGCACAATGTCAGGAACCCCGCAGAAAGCAGGTACAGAGGTACCTTACAAAGGTTCAGCTGAACACAGGGAGGGCAGGGTCGGATCCTACAACCCTGCTCTCCCTCCCGTGTTCACTGTTATCCTGTTAACCAAATGAATACAACTAGAAATGTTGATTGATCGAGTGCTGGGAGTGGAACATAGGAAGCTTCCTTATACATTGGTCCATATAGCTCAGCAGTCTACACTGACAGGCAGCAGCTCTCCGGGTTTCAGGCAGGAGTATTTTCCCTACCTGGTGATGTTGCTACGGATTGGACCTGGGACCTTCAGCATGCAAAGCAGATACTCTACCACTACAGCCCCATCTGCTTGTTTTCCCTGGGATGGCTCTTGGTTAGCACAAAAGAATCAAACTCTCAAAAGCTTATTTTTGAAAGCTTATTCAGTATTAATAGTTATAATGTAACTGGCTCTATCCACCCCCAGCACAGTACTTCCAGTGAGTGTTGCTGGTGTCTGTCTGGTGTCTCTTTTTAGATTGTGAGCCCTTTGGGGACAGGGAGCAATCTTATCTATCTATCTATCTATCTATCTATCTATCTATCTATCTCATTAAGGCACCCAAAACATATGTCTCTGGGCGGTTTCTTTCTCTCTCTCTCTCCCTCCCTCCCTCTTTGGAAACTGTCCGTGTTTAGGGAGGAGGAATTATCCAATTAACCTTCCCACCCTCTCACACGATATTACCAGGCATGGGCATTGCCTCAGAGCTGGGGAGGAGGGAAGTATAGTGACACCACTCCTTCGCCTATCAGCGGGAGAAAAGGTCTGAGCTCCTCTCTGGGAGTCCACCAGACCAACAAACCCCATCCCTGCTGATCGTCTCATCTTCAGCCGCCCCTGCCTTAAATAAAGCCCTACATTTAGGACTCCCCTCCCCGCGTCCAGCTTGCTCCTTCTCCCTCAGCCAAGCAAGTGGATGGGCCACCCAATCCCTGGCCTCCCAAGGGGCCTTTTACTCCAACTCCAGCCCCTTCACTATATTTCCACACAGGGCTGCAGCTGTGGGGCCGACGTCATCATTATTCCATCTCCACCACTCTGCTGCCTCACGGGCTTCGCCGGCCTCTCCGAGCCCTTCCTGGCTTCTGCAAGGCTTCTGGCTTCCTGGTTTCTGCAAGGGAATTGCTGGGTTGTCGCGGCAGCCGGAGCCCTCTGCCTCTCTCAGCATACTACCGTTTGACTGGGTAAACAACCCTGTCCCAGGGAGGAGGGTAGGGAAGCCCGACAGAAACTTTTGTTGAAAAGCAGTATATAAATATTTGTTGTTTTTGTTGGTGTGATAGTTCTTTGAAGCTCTGTTTTGGTGGTACCTCTCTATATGAGATGGGCTGTTCACCATGCCAATGTAGTCAGTGGGCTGCCATCTCAGTCAGTAGGCCTTGCAAAATCTTGCCTAGGGACTGAGGCTTCCTGGGCTGCTACTGGGATAGAAAATAGAGATGGGGGTTGCCATCACATAGAAAGCACTTCCTGTTCTTGGTCATTACCATTAGCCCAAATGCCCCAGGGAGAAGTAATCGTGGCTAGGGAGAAGTCTTAAGCTCCAAATGGAAGGGTATGGCCACATTGCTCACTGTGTTGTTTAGAAAGTTGATTAACTTTCTGGGGGCAGAGTTGATTAAACTCTGTGCACTGCAATGCATGATTGTTATGCTTTTTTGTGGTGATATTTGGATAGCAGTTGTTAGAAGGAAGATCTGATTCAGGATGAGTGTGATCTAAGACATAAGAAATCTCCCTGGTTCGAATATAAAAGGTGTTTATAATTAAGGAGTTTTAATCAGGAAAATTTAGTCTCTGTAATGGCAGTGGGTCCCTGTTCACCAAGTTTATTTATGCAGAACAGGGACGGTGATGACAGTCTTGTATCCTTTGTTGCCAATCCTGCTAATTGCAGAAGAACAGTGTGTGGGATGAGATCGTGACCTGAGCAATTATCTGCAAAATGGTGGAAGCCTCTGATCAAAGAAAGCACATTGGGGAAAGAAACCCAGATTTGAATGGGCACTTTGGCATATTCCTAGAGGAGCTCACAGGATCCATCCCTGCCAGATTCTTTTCCTTACTTTGTGGTTCCTCTTTACTGGCTAGATTTATTGTCAGGGAACTTCCTCTAGTAGCTTTGTCAGATGGAGATTTAAGCAAGTCACCTGCAATGTCTCCAGCTAGATCTGGTGACAAATATCGAAATAGAGAGGGGTGATCTTATCCATAACTAAATTTCCCCCAAGATTTATCAGCCCATTATCTAGCAGATTGTAGATGCCTGCTCTCCTGTTTACAATGCTGATTGTTAGGCCTATGAGAAGCAGCCTTTCATCACTTTGGGCACCTGGCTCTTCCAAAGAGTCTCTTCTGGCCCTACTTCAAGCTCTACAAACATAGGATGTGATGTCACCGCACTGCAAGTTTCCAAAATCCACAAGCAGCAGCCAATCAAACTGAGCAATGAAAGGTGTAGCACAGCAACGTCAGGATGCTGCTTCTCTTGTAGTCTTAGATGTTGCTGAGGAAAGGGGGAGTAATATCCAGTTCTAGTCAGAAGTACTTCAGGAATGGTATTGGATGTTATCAAAGGTGTCAAGCTTCCCTCTCCCTTAGAGATGGATAGGCAGCCATATAGATCTCCATATAGATGTATGAAAAGTGTTCTCATATACAAAGTGGGTAGAGTACAAAGCTCAGCAAGCTGTGTGTCTCCTTGGGGATGTAGTTTATCAAATGAATTATACTGCATGATGGAAAAATTAGACTCTATGGAACAAGGTTCTTTGCAATGAAGGTGTTTCTTTTAATTCTACCTGCCACCCTTACAAAAGCTCTTATTGTGGCTTATAATGCAATTAACTATTAAATTAAAAATCCAGCCAAATTAAAGCAGTTTTAAAATGACCCACCACTCAGGTTGCCAAAATAGTAACTTAGGAAAATAAGAAACTGCCCTATACAGAGTCAGACTGTTAATCCATCTAGCTCAGTATTGTCTACACTGACTGGCAGAAGCTCTCCAAAGTTTCAGGCAAAAGTCTTTCCCAGCTTTACTGGGTAGAGAGGCCAGGGATGCCACCAAGCTACAGTTCCATCCCCTAAGGGGAATATCCTATGGCAGACAGTGTTCACATGTTAGTCACCCAACCAAATGAAAACCAGGGCAGACCCTGCTTAGCAGAGGAAACAATTCTGGCCCACTACCCTGATACCAGCTCCCCTCTCCAGAAACAGTCAAGCAGCCAAGACAGAATTAGAAACTATATTTAACCAAAGACCTGCCTAGACAGAAAACTCTTAGCCAGCCTATGAAACAAAATGGGCTTTGTGGAGGATCACCTGATGTGAATAATTCTGACAAGAAAATCGCCATCCCTGAGAAGGCCCTGTTTTTTATGGCCTCCTACTTCAGGGTGTCTTCCAGATTATGCAGGGGAACATAAGGCAGAAAGCTACCCTGAGCTCAAGCCATTTAGGCTTAGCATTAGAAAGTCCCAAGTATCAGCTGGGCATAAACTGCATTTAAAAACACTACATTTCTAAGTATTTCTCTTCTTGTTGTCAAACTGGGCTGCTGAATATGAAAGGGAAAATTAAAATATTAACAGGAAAAATTAGTTCTCAAGTGATTATTTTTGGTTGTTTTCTAGGAGTAGTAGAGATTCTGGACCAAAGTTTTATGACTATATAATCAGGAAGGACAACAATATAGATCTTGTAGTCTTCTGCAGTCAAAAGCTCTCAGAGCACAGATCTAATGAGAAGCATCAGAGCACTGAAGTCTAAGTCTAGGAACCTAGGAAGCTGCCATATACTGAGTCAAACCATTGGTCTATCTAGCTCAGTATTGTCTTCACAGACTGGCAATGGCTTCTCCAAGGTTGCAGGCAAGGATCTCTCTCAGCCCTCTCTTGGAGATGCCACCAAGGAGGGAACTGGAAACCTTCTGCTCTTCCTCCATCCCCTGAGGGGAATATCGTACTGTGCTCACATGTGGTCTCCCATTCAAACGTAACCAGGGCAGACCCTGCTTAGCTAAGGGGACAAGTCATGCTTGCTACCACAAGACCAGCTCTCCTCTCCCTAGTAATGTGGTAGGGGCGCAGCAATGTTGGGGGCAGCCCCAGGGTAGGATTTGTGGTGGTCCCTTAAGCAGCCCCCCCCCACACACACACACACCACCACTTGACTTTGTGGCTGCTGCCCACTTGCTGTCCACACTGCCTTGCTGCGGCTCACCTGGTGCTTGCGCCACTGCTCATACTGCCCATCTGCCTCCCTTTGCTGACGCGGCCTGATGCTGCCCCATCCCAGTGAGCTGTTGGAACAGTGATAGCAGACCACTGTCTGCAAAGGGAGGCAGTGTGAACAGCAGGTGAGCATCATGGACTGCCAAGGCAGGCAGGCCCCATGCCCATGGTGGTGGGCAGCAGGGCACAACCCCTTGTCACAGTCCCCTAGATGCCCTCCACCCCCTATAGCTACACACCTGGATATGCTCTTGACTTTCCACTGGACGCTTTTAAAATAACCATTGCCATATTAATGAGCGTCATGCTAACAAAGACTGACACACTGATCCTAATTTCTTATTGCAGTTAAAGGAGTTTTATTCCTGCAGTTGCTTCTTGCAAATATTTCTCCATCAAACGCTTTTTGGAATAATTGCACACCAGTCCTACTAAATCTGTACAAAAATGCACTATATCCTGCATCAGTGCCCCCCCAAGGCTTTCTCACAGGAAGAGGTATTAAGACGAGCCCTATAAGCGGCGCTCAGAGAGATAATTTTAGAGCGAGAAGAGAAAGCACAACTTTATGTTTATTGCCATTTACCTGTCAGTGTAATGTATTTAAGAAGGAAAATTGCCACTTACACTTACCTAGCAAATTGGCTTATTCGTGGTAATAGGTTTCTCAACTCTCACTTCTGTCTGCAAAAGGTCATCACAAAAACTTCTGCACTCCATAGAACTTAAGATTATCTTGACAGCTAGCGGGAAAATCTCCCATTCCGGAGCTGTAATTTCCTCCTTGTATTGAGACCTCAACGGTCAATGCTTCTGCTTTGCTTGGTTTCTCTCTTATCATTGCCACCTGCGGCCAGACTGGGATATATAAATGATCATTGAGACTCCTTGTTGAAAACACGGATGCACACCCAGACAACCCGCTAGTCTTACTACTATAAGAGGTGGGCTTTCTCTTCCTCATTGTTCAAGTTTCAAGAGGCCTGCCAGCCAGTTGAGTTTTTCCTCTGTAAAGGAGATGGCATTGCATTGTGATGTTAACCACTGCCTTAGCAACAAATCTGTCTCTCTGTTTTTGGAGCGAGCTATTGCAGATCCCCAAGGAGCCCTTACCCTAGAGTGCATTCAGCTGGTAGCAGAACCAGAGAGAACATAAATAACAAGGAGGTTAACAGAACAATACAAGTACAATAATACAAATACACAGAGATTCTGCCCCATAGCCAGTTTATAATAGTGCAGCTGAGACTGAGTTACAGATTTGGGTGAAAAAAGAGAAGGACTTGTAGGAAGGTTTACCCACATAGCAGGGAAATTCAGTATAATTTTCATTGCATAGTATCTGTTTTTGTGTCTCATATATGTATGCAGACAGAAATAATGCAATCTTCACAACTTTCTTATGGAACAGCAATACTTTTATCTTGTAATATCTGGGTTTGAAAGGGCCTCCAATGCTGTGGGCCACGGGTTCTCAAATTTGGGTCCCCAGATGTTGTTGTCGTACAACTGCATCATCCCCAGTTGTCCATTGGGGCTGGGGATGATGGGAGTTGTAGTTCAACATCATCTGGGGTCCCAAGTTTCAGAAGCCCTCTAGCAGGCCCTGGCATAGAATTCCATTATTATACCATGTAGCAGTATTTTCATCTATTTATCTAGAAACTGCTGTATACTATTCCTGTAGAGTAATGATGAGTGTGTGTATGCCATTGGTGCAATACAATGTGCCACACAGTTCTTGATGCTCAATGCACACATCAAAAGGTGCATGTGAAGGGAAGAAGTCCCTTCTCACACATAATTTTGCTTGCACATAAATGCCTTGCATGTGTATTGGAGCTGCTGGATCAAGGGGTACATACACATAAATGATAACATCCATAATTTGAATTCTTTATTGGAGTTTAGGAGAGCCCTAAAGACCTACCTGTTCGGCCTGGCCTTCCAGTGCTCTTAAATTGTTTTAAAGGGTCTTTGATGTTAAGGGTGGTCTAAAAATTGAACAAATACATACATACATACATACATACATACAAGTGTTCTCATAATCTTCATGTCCAACTGCTGCCATCCAGTCTTACTCCCTCTATGGGCCACTTGCCTGTAATACCAAATGTGGTGTGTTTGCTTAGGAAGCAAAACAAAACACGTGGATATAGATGCTACAAGTATTCATGTTTTTCAACCTGTAATGCAAAGCAGCACATTTGCTATTACAGTGATCTCACTTGATGAGCTATGCAGCTTAGGCTATGACTCTATGAAGCTCATCAAGCAGCGAATATTGGACACTGACTTACAACTTGAAGTAGCCAAAATTCCAAAAGGTGTCTATCTGGGAGATCAGCTCTTAAGCTCAAACCCTGTTCCTTACCCATCTCATCTTGTTTGGGTGCTATGGAGACTACTATCACATTATTTTATATTGTGACCTCCACAAGGATATTCGTATTAATTTTATTTTACCCTGGCTGAAGACATATCCTGGTCATCCAGATGAATTCTACCTAAATCTTTTACTGTCTAATTTTAACCCTAAGTTTACTAACCCAGTGGCTAAATACTGTTATATACTGTGTAAGCGCTGCTTGCTTACTTGTGATTCTGTTTCCGGTTGATAACTGAAATAAAGTAACTTCGACTTGGACTATTACAGATAAATGTCCCAGAGTCAATGTGGGCAATATCATCCAACCGCTGCTCAATCTCATGAAGAGGAGCTTGTACATGCATTTCTTCTCTACACACACACACACACACACACACACACACACACACACACACAACCACAACACACACCCCTCTCTGGCATGCTGAGTTGTCACTACATACTAGTTATGTGGGGAGTAAACCAAAGGACCCCAATGGCTTAGAGGCAGTTCTGTATGCCCTCATTGTGACTATGTGAGGGTGGAACAGTATGCCATGTTGGTGAGGGAGAAGCATCTGTATACACTTCTCCTCTCATGAATAGAGCCCTCCAAAGCATTTCCCATGCATGCAGTAAGAAATCAAACTGAATTAAAATGAGTGCAGGGGAAGATAGCATGTCACCTGGACTTAAGAGGTCATTTCTGAAAAATAGCTTTGCCAGAGGTGAGCTTCCTACCACATACTGTCTGATATGTGTTTTGCTGTTGGCCAGAGACTGGAGCATTACAGGACTAATTGAAATCCCTAAAACATGCTGGTGCTCATACAGCAGGGGGAAAGAGCACACCACACTAAAAATTTGGCCGAGCCAGCTGAAAACGTGTCTCTTCTTCTTTATTCTAGAGGTAAAAGCTGTGGGTCAAAATGCCATCAATTATGTTTTGGGGCTTTAAACAGAGGAGACAGAAGCTGAGGGGGAAAGCCCCTGATATTCAAGATTCCTAGCACAGCAATGTGAACTACAAACCTTTCCAGAGCTACAAAAGGAATCTGGTGTCTGATGCTCCACGACAGCTGAATCACAATCGAGACCTTTGTACCCCAATATACTGTTCCTTGTACAAATATCCTAATGAGCTTATTTTTTCATGCTTGTTTCCCTTTCAGTCATGGGTTTCTCATTGCCTGCAGGGCACGGAAGCTGACTGGGTCAAGCAGTTAGAGAGGGAAAGTGGCAAAGTTGAAGGGAGTGGTTGTTGGGGTGCACTAAGAATGAGAATGTTGTGAAAATCTTTCAGGGCTGTCATGTGGAAAACAGCCCACGATGGAGAGAAAGATGACAGCAGAAACAGCTGGAGCACAGGTGCACGTAAAGCAACAGACAAGGGGAAACTTGGACTCTGAACTACTGAACATATTATCCAGTGGGTTGAGCATCTAGGTGACTATTATGAGTGCCATCTTGGCAATCTCGCCAGAGGGAAAATCAAATTCCTCTAAGGCTCAAAGGCATGAGAACAGTATGAGAATAACTGAACAAGGGAAGCGTGTATCCCTGGTTCCCTGATCAAGGGGAAGCACTGTTTGGGTGGTGGTTTGCTCTTCGCCCTCCCTCTTGCACTAAAGAAGGGGTGGGCGGGCAGGGACCCATCCTTACTTTTTGTCCAAGGCTGTCATCCATTTTTGCTATGTACCACATGGGAATGTAAGAGTTGCATCCAAATCATACAGGGAAGTGAGGGATGACCCTGGGGCAGCTATACCAGTGGTGGTTGGGTTCTACCACTGAGCTATAGCCCCACCCCCTATGGGGAATATCTTGCAGCAGACAGTGCTCCCATGCAGTGTTCCCTCTAACAGGGATTCCCAGATGTTGTTGACTACAATTCCCAGAATCAACAGCCAAAGGCCACTGCATCTGCGGCTGCTAGGAGTTGTAGTCGGCAACATCTGGGAATCCCTGTTTGAGGGAGCAGTGTTCACATGTAGTCACCCATCCAAATGCAAACCAGGATTGACCCTGCTTATGAAAAGGGGTGATTTATGCTCACGGCCACAAGACCAGCCCTCCTCCTGGGAAAAGGAGGAATCAGCAGACCAGGCTCCCAGGATTATTTATTTTGTTTGTTTGATTGATTTCTGTACCGCCCTTCCAAAAATGGCTCAGGGCGGTTTACACAAAGAAACAATAAAAAAAATAAGATGGATCCCTGTTCCCAAAGGGCTAACAATCTAAAAAGAAACATAAGATAGACACCAGCAACAGTCACTGGAGGGGTACTGTGCTGGGGGTGGAGAGGGCCAGTTACTCTCCCCCTGCTAAATAAAGAGAGTCACCACGTTAAAAGGTGCCTCTTTGCCAAGTTAGCAGGGGTTTGTGCCAGGCTTCGCCAATCCAGAGGCTTCATCCTATCTGCCAGTTACAAGGACCAATACATCACACCCTTCTGCATCAAAAGAAGGTGCCGGAGGCTTGAGCCCACAGTCCCTGTTGGCCCAAGCTAATAGTTTCATCTAACCAGGTCTCTTCTTCTAGCCTCAGAATTCCTGACACATCATCTGAATCTCTGACACATCCTATGTGCATGTAACGTGTATATGTATTTATTGAAAGCATTTTTCAGTCTGCTCTTTGGCTGACAGGGCTCCCAGAGCAGCTGACATAAAATCAATAAAAAATAACCATTTAAAATAGGGTTTTGTTTTGTGGTTGTTCTGTTAAACCTAGATGGCTCCTCTTGCTCATATGGCAGGTGATGGTCCTGCTGGCCTGTGTGATAGGAGGAGAGGGCTAGTCCCAGCTGGAGGAGGAGGAGGAGGAGGAGGAGGAGGAGGAGGAGAGGAGGAGGAGGAGGAAATGCCAAGAGGGACATTTCACATTGTTGGCTTCTCTCTTTCCCCTCCTCCTCTCAGAGCACTTGATGGCTCTCTCATCTAGATGGCTGTGCACTGGGATTTGTGTCTGGGTGCCTCTCTACTCTCTGCTATCTTCAGTACTGCCACTGTTACTGAAATCTGTCTGCTCCCACAGTGGCTTCACTCCACTGCTGAAGTGGCTCCCTCTGTGGGGTTGGGGGGTGGGGAGAGAGTGTGTATGTGCTAAAGGAAAATGCAGAACTGTGCAACGTTAATTAATGTGTGTAGGATGTGCCGCTACTAGGGTACATGTGCCGCTACTAGGGTACATGTGCCGCAAAACTGGTTGGCCTGGTTTGGTTCAAGTCCGGACCAGGCATGTCCAGTTTTGCACATCTCCAAACACCTCCCGGCTCATAAATGCAAATGGCCAATGCGCATGCGTGGCAGCCTTCAAAATAGCCTCCGGGAGAGGGCTGGAAAGGCCCCAAAATGGGCCTTAATGGCCCAAAGAAGACTGGGGGAGGCCAGTAGGTGGAGGGGGGAACCCCCTTCTTATGGCAGCATGCCCCGGAGGCTGTCGTACGACCTAGAACTGTCAGTGAGTTTACATTTTTTTTAAAAAAAATTCAAACCCCAAAGCCAGCTCCGTGGGTTCAGCTCAAAGTCAAGCCAAGCTGAACCAAATTGGGCCCTATTTGGCTCGAGGGCGAGCCATTGAACAGGCCTGGTTCAGTGGTGAATCGGCTTGCCCTCAAGCCAGTTCTCACATCCCTAGCCACTACAACATACACCTGTGCAATTTTCTTGTTTGTGCATGAATACTTTGTTGCATAGAGTCACACACGATGACATTTGGAAGAAGAGTGGGAGAAAATTCTGAGAACCAGGGATGCTATAGTACTGTTGTAGAAGGGTGTGGTATTAATTTATTAAGACTTTGTGGGGAGTAGCAGTGATGCTGTGGGAAGCGTCTTTGGCAGAGGGAGGAGAAATGGGTACGCTTGATCAGAGCAGGGACCTGGACTACTCTCACTACTTTTCTCATTATCACCTGTCACTTTTTACATCATCCAAAACAGTACAACTTTTGCATTACTGTAATTTTTGGACTGCACAAATGTTTTTAGAATTGTACATTTTATTTCTTGTGCTGCTACTACTACTATGGATATTTATATACCACCTTTTAACAAAGTTCTCCAGGTGGCTTACAAAGAAAAAAAAACTAAAAATGCTTCCTTGTCCCCAAAGGGCTCACAATCTAAAATGAAACACAAGAGAAGAATGCTGTGCTAGGGTTGGATAGGGCCAGTTGCTCTCTTCCCCACTAAATGTAAGAGAATCACCACTTTACAAGGTGCTTCTTTGCTCACTTATTGGGGTGTGTGTGTGCACATTTTGTGTCTGGTTCAAAAAAGACATGGGTTGGGGAAGTCAGAGGCAATGTAAGAAGGTAGAAAAGTCTTTACCATGGTTTTGGATCTGTGATGACTGTTCACACATGCAAGCCATTGTGACAGCAGTAATCAAATGACAATTACTGTAATGTACATATACTGGGGCTGGAGCGGTTTTAATGAGCCCTGAGGTCCCTTCAAACGAGATCACTGTGTATTTCTTCTATATAAGTAGTTGGAACCAATCAACAAGTAATAATACTTAGCGTTTTCTGAGTGTACAAATGCTTCCTATGCATTATCTTGATAATACTTACAACAACCCTGTAAAATAAGTAAATATTGAGATCCCCATATTGTGGGTGGGGGGCTGGAGCTGAGCAGGAGTTGCTTGCCTAAGGCGACCAAGTTAATTCATTGCAGAGGTGAGAGAATAAATGGGAAATTCTAATCTCATCTCATAAATAGATTTCAATGATGTTCAGTTGATGTTGCAGGGACCTTGAACCCATAAGTGTTTGTCAGTTTACTTTTATCCTCTGCTTATTCTTTTCTACCTGTTTAACAATGTCACCTTGTTGTCAAGCAAGACTGCGTGGAGATAGCAAATGATTTTCATGTGACTCTGACTACCCATGTGCTGTGCATGGTTATTCCTTGTGCTTGCTGTATCTCCTCACAATCCCAGTGCTGTGAGCAAAACTCCAGTGTAACTAACATGGGCAAATGCAAATGCTGGTCAATTTTGCATTGCTCTAAACATCATAATAAATGGCAACAGCTTGGCTGATGTGATTTATTATTGTCTGTGTGCATAGAAAAATAATAAACCAATATAATGGTTCTGCAGGAAAAAATGAGCATTTTTTAAAAAATATATTATTCACGCTTCTGTTGCTTGTTTACAGAGCAGAAATGAGGTTGGCTTTTCAGGCAGAATGGTTGATGACACCTGATCCACAGCTTGCTACGTGATATGAAATTTATTCACTCCCTATGGGGAATTAGAACTCGCAGTTTAATTGTTCTTAGTGGATCTCTTATGTTCCATGTGCCTCGGTATATTAAGTAGTGAATCTGACTAAGGTCATGGAATTTTGGTCATTTTGTATTAAGTTAAAAATAAAAGTTTGAAAAATCCTGCCTGTTGCTTATCTGGAAGCCAAATGCAATTTGTGTTTGTGACTTCATGCAGTACAATTTTTAGGTGTGCACTTGTGTTAAATGTGTGGATTTAAATGCCATGTGTGACTTTTCAATCAATGCCTTTTCAAGCACAGATATCATACAGGTATGCACATTAAGGAACCATGATTGGCTGCTGTTCCCTGTTGAATGTATGTTTGATGGCAAACCCAGATTTGCCTCTTCTAGAGCTGTACAAAGCATATGGGGCCACTTCTATCTTTGGAGTAGCAATTTGATTTGGGGCTGTGAACTGGTAAAGCGATTCAATTTGGGCCAGAACATTTGCCCTCCAGCTTCTTTACCCTTCTCAGCCCTCCACCACAACATCTTTCCTCTTCAACCACTTTACTGATAGGGAGAAGACTGAGGTAGATGCAGAAATGTGCCTTCTGTTGAAAATACCCCCAGAAGAAGGGTTGTTTTCTTCTCCTGCAGTCCTTAGGTCCTGTAGTCTTTTCAGAAGCTGTGGTTATTGCTGATTCAGCTCAATTGGACCCAAATCAGCCAGCTAGCTTGTTTAATAAAAGGTAGCTATGAACCATTGAACAAACTAGTTTATTATTTTGTCATGGCCCTCTTCAGGCAACCTGGTTTCACTTTGTAACTTCAGACCTCAGTAAAAGCTGTGGGGCAGGGGAGAGTTGTTTGTGTTGATTTTTATTGAAGCATGGAATTAAGGTAGCTGAAGAGTCATCCTACTAGATTGAGGCATGAAAGGTTCCAAGAAGCAAGTCTGATTCTCGTTACTCCACTGGTTTCAATTAAGTTCTTGTTGATTTACATCAGGCAACCTGAATTGATCTTGCTGTGTCTGATATGTGCTCTCCTAAGTGCTTGCTTTAATGAAAGAAAGGGAGGAAAATTGTGTCGGATTTAATTCCTGTTAACAGTAGCAGCAAAACTTGATGTGAGAAAATTCCCCTTATTTTGCTTCCTTGCATTATACCAGTGATGATGGATCAGGTTTGCTATTATCATGCCAGGTGTCCACTGTGCTCTGGTTAAAAATTGTAATGGACCTCTGTCAGTATTTCTTACAAGAGTGGCAACCCAGGCTAGCAAAGTCTCTTGGGTAGATCATGCTCCCTCCACAGATGTAGAGATTAATTGACTATGAAAAGTTATGTGGTCTGCTTGAATAGAAGCTAGTATGCAGTGGGAAATTACAGTTTGCAGTCTTAAAGACTCCACAGAGAAGGGAGGGCCTTGCTTGTCATTCAGACCTTTTGGAAGAACCCAGCAGATCTCCTCCTAAATATTGCCTATCATTGACAGAGCAGAAAGGTGGGCATTGAAGATTATATCTTTGTGCAGCTATGGCACTGTTCAGGTGGTTGCAAGAATGAATGTACTGAATGCTTGTTCATACCCACGGTATGCAAGAACTCAAATACAATCCGGGGTGGCAATCACTTGTTCACTTGTATGCAGATTCAGTTCCCACCTATACATTTGTATAAGTAAACAAATACAAATTACTAGCTGATCCGGCACAGATCATCTGTGCCCCTAGTTCTCCCTGTCTCTTGCCCCATCTTCATTTCATCTTCAGCCCCAATCCATTCTCCCACTCCCAGTCCACTTTCTCTCACGGTCAGCTGGCCAGCCGGGCTCATGAACTCTCGTGAGAGCTGCCACGCATGGGATTCTAAGTACATCTTTACAGGATTTGAGTTGTTGGAAGTGGTGGGCTTGTCCTTAAAGAGGAAAAGATGTTTGATCTAGGAGAAGCCTAACAGTTGGATTTTGTGTGATCCAAAATACGTTTTATGGACAATATCTGGGTAATCTGAAGGGAATTTGCAATCCACATTGTCAGGTTGGCTGGCAATCCTGGTCCCTTCTAGCTCTAATATGATATGATTCCATGTCCATATGGAGTACATCCTTGGTAGTGTGGCACAAGCATCTAAAGGGAAGCTGTTTGTTTTCCCCCCCCAAAACCCAAGTGCCCCAGCCTGTTCTTCTGCCCAAGTACATAGGAGAAGCAGGGATGACTTATTACTCTTCTTCTGACTTAAACCTTGTTTGCGTTTGGAAGCCTTCAGAGAGCACATTCAGAAAACCAGGAAGTACTAAGAGTCATGTAAGATGTGCAGAGGATGGTTTTCCACTGTTTTGAAAAGTAGGCCATTCGGTGCACTATAAGACCCAATGGCGGACTATACCATAGACTCAAGAAGTGGCAGCTCATAGAGAGTAGCTGTATGCGCTCTGAGATGTTATCCCCTCCCAAGGAAGTTCTTCTTCTTCTTGCTTTGCCGTGGAATTATGCCTCATCAAGTTGCAAAGAAGCTCTTGATTGCATTATGTTGAGAAGCCTGTTAGAGGTAGCTGGGATCCACTTTTGTGTTGCCGTTGTTGACAGCCAAGGATAGCTGATTGTGCTTCAGGGTGTTTGGGGACAATGAACTCCTGGTATTTGCTTTAAAGATGTCTGTGAAATAGGCACACATGGGCTGTAGATAATGGCTGGGCAACCTGGTGTGGGTTGGCAGAGGTAACAGCAATGTTTGGCATGTCTATTAAGAATCAGTGCTGTCTGTATGTTTTGATTATGGTACCTAGTTAGGCCTGCCATTGTGCTTGCCTCCCCGGCATTGTGTTGTTGCTTGTATCCCCCCCCTCCCCCAGTTTGGTAGACCAGAGGCAAAACTACCCCATGCGGCTGTAAATGTACTGTAATGAATACTAGAGCAGCATCCTCTTATACCTGGGGTCGATCAATTCACTAGGCAGACCTAGGGTATTACCTAGGACACCATTTCCTGGGGGACATGTAAAGAGTTCCAGGACATAGCACTGCCAATTATTCTTTCTCTCCCTCTTATATTGCTCTCCTGAAGTGCTGCACAGTGGTGTAGGTATGTAAGATTTAATACAGCACCCTGTTCCCCAAAGGGCCTGCACATCCTGCCCCCCAAAGTACACAGTCTTCTTTGGTCATTGCACCTCATGAGCAATATGTAACTAGTCTCATAAGATGCTTTCTCTCTCTCATAAGCATACATTTCCAACAAGAAATGGTCTCCGATTGGAATTCCAAATTAGCCACAGCATCATTTCATCTCTGAAGTGTTCATTTTACCCCCACCCCCCATCATAGGCTGCGAACCTTATGCCACTGTAACCTCAAACCAGCAGGAGATAGTAATTCACTGGTCATTCACATGGGCTGGTCATTCAGCCTTGCTAATGAGCATTCTGAGCAGCTTGAGGCTCTGCACTTCTTGGCTGGTTATGGTGGGGGGAGACACCAAACTGAACTTTGCCCAGGGTGCCAAAAAACCTAGGGCCAGCCCTGCTTATACTTATGACTTGACTTGTTACTAACGTGGAGGTTGGCTGCACTAGTCACTAGAATCCATCCCATTCCATGTGGCTGAACATTTCACAGATAAGAACGTTAGGCACTGATGTTTACTTTAACCCACCCCTATTCTCACACCATTCACCATGACCTAAACCTCCAATCCATGATTATATGCTGCTGAAAGCTCTTTTCTATCAGCTATATGTTGTAGTCATTCAAATTGCAACATCTTCTCCAGCACTCTCTTGTAAACTGCATTAGTAAATTTGTGTGTGTGTCTGTGTGTGATGGAGAAACAATCTGCATTTTTAAAGTGGAAGAGATCAGATCAAAAACAAATGGATTAGTGAAACTGGTGAAACAAAAGGATTGGTAAAATTCAGACAGAAAGGAAATGAGGAGATCCACCTATCCCCACTATAAATCAAGCAAGTTGGACCCTATGCCATTCACACCAATGACAGACCTAACACTAAGTTAGCTTTCCTTTATAAATTGTACTTACTGCTGGTATCTGCCAACCATTAGTTTATCTCTCAGTAAAATAATTTGGATTTCAAGCTTTTATTTTTGAAGGAACATCTTTTGCTGCCTTACTTGACCTCTGCCTTGAAATAGGTTAAATGTGTGTTTTTCAAATGAATTATTCCAGGGGTAGTGGTGGTTCTTCTGTTGTTGATAAACTGCTGCTGAAAACATTCAGAGGATGGGATTTGAGGGCTGCAATCCCACAACACACTCACTCCAGAGCAGTTTATTTGATTTTACTAGGAGAACTATGAAGTAAATAGCTTGCAAATTGCAATCAGAGTGTCTCGTTCATAATAATATTTTATTTATTTTCATTTAAATTAATTATCCAGATAACCAATGGTCAGGACTCCTCCTCCTCCTCCTCCTCTTCTTCTTCTTCTTCAGAAACGGACTTTTAGCATTGTGTTCTATTACTGGTTTCTTTCTACACTGGTACTAAAATTGATGGGTGCATCTAAAGGAGAAAGTCCATTAACACTTATGGCACCTTTGTGAGGAAGAATGAGTTCTTGTGTGCACAAAGTGATTTTGCTTTCATTCCGGCTCATTTTTCTTCCTGTATGGAGAGAACTAATAGGAATTTTCAGCTGAATGAGCCCTGTGTACATGTTGTCTACTGGTGACCTATGCTTAAAGGAACACAAAATGGCTACCATTTGGTAAGAAATTGAATAGCAGCTATGTGGGCAAGCAGCACCACACCCAACTAGAAGCTACTAGCGGACTAATATTATTAGCATACCCTCCAATATTTTCAGAGATGGAAATACAGTCTTGTGTATTTATCCCTTTCCTTCTATCAATGGTCACATGCTCCAACTCTCCCTATGTGCCACTGGTAAATAACTGTATCTATTTTTGCAGTATGGGAGGAAGGCAATTCCATCAGGCTTTTGCCATTTGGAATTTTAACTCCCATCAAGCTAGCATGGTTCCCCATTGAATGAAGAATGGGACATTGCTGGCTAGTTCAAAGGTGGAAAATGTACATGCAGAACCTTGGACTGCTGAAATGAAAAGCAATATTCATTTATGTTTGTAAGCTGCCTTAAAGGGTGGGATATAATGTTAGGAGGGTGGGATATAAATCTGTCAGATCAGTGGAAAACAGGTGATTACAAATGAATACCATAAGAGAACCTACAGCAATGAAACTTAGGATGTTACACATTTCTTTCTGTTTTTGTCTCTGAAATGTTGGAGGGTATGAAGGATGACACCCTCTCCCTATTACATATTGCTGGACATTCTTCTCTGCTTGCTGAATGGTGTTTTACTTCAAAGGAGTATGTCTTGAACTGGGTAAGCAAGCTTACTCACAAAAGATTGCTCTTAGTTACACCCTGTTTTTTGTTTTTGTTTTTTGGTCCTATAAAGGTTTAAGATTTGACAAACTTAAGCATGCTTAACATGCTACTTAATGTTCACAATGGATCTGGTTGTACCTGTAAAAAAGTTGCATCCCATATCATTTTGCTCACCCATTAAAATTGCTGGGTGAGACTGTGTTCTGTATCCCACCTCCATCATTGGTTAGGCTTTGATGTATGTAGGACACAACCTTCTTGGCAGCATGACATGGCACATTCTTGAGGGAATTTAGAGGGCCCCAGGGAGTGTGGGGGACCAGACTTCCACCTGGATGTCCAGGAGTAAGGGTGCAAAACTAGATGGTATTTTGCTCTGAACTATACCAAACTATCTGCTGGGTATATATGCACTGAATATACAAATATGCTTCCCCAGACTTCTAATGGCTTCTAGCATGAGTTTGACTGACCCTTTTAACTGTTGTAGGATATGTTTTATTGTATCTGTTTGTTTTTACTGTTGTAGGAAGTTTAATTTTAAAATAATGTTTAACATCTGTCTTGGGAATATGCTTGATATCATAGACACGTAAAACCTGCTTCAGGGGGCCAAGGGGATTGGTTCAGGAAAGCAAAGGGCAAATCAGCAGGGATACCAGAGAGGTACTAGTTAACTGTGGACCATATTGAATCAGGCACCAGAAAACACAAAAAGGCTTAAGGGAACAACAAAGGAGCTCTAACTGGACCTGTTTAACTGGTCTGCCAGCAACCTCGTCTTGCTTCCATGTATAAGGGCAGTTGGGAGACTGTATTTTTTTTTTAAAGCAAGTATCTTCAGTTGAGCCAACACTGTAAGCCAGGATGGAATAGAGGAAGCATTCCTGACAAGGCTTTAGGAGATGACACACAGCAATGTATTTGGTAAATTCT
Organism: Hemicordylus capensis; assembly: GCF_027244095.1. Taxonomy (NCBI): domain Eukaryota; kingdom Metazoa; phylum Chordata; class Lepidosauria; order Squamata; family Cordylidae; genus Hemicordylus; species Hemicordylus capensis. Next base: position 21,289,964 of record NC_069664.1, on the reverse strand, counting down.
TTCCCGTCCAATCTATGTGGTCACCTGTGAAGATCTTTGCTTTACAATATATTAGCAAGCGCCACTGTTGTTTCTCTTTTGATTTTTTCCCCTTTCGCAAGCACCAGTTAGGAGGGAATATTAAAATGTACCATGTAAATGGTTTCCAGTTAGGAAGAGAAACCCAATTCCAAATGCAAAGCATAGATTTCCCCTCTCACGGTCATGTCCATCCACTGCAGATGCTGGAAAATGAGCAATTTCAACAGGGGACAATAAACCTGCTCTATTGTTTGATTGGTTTCATTAATCAACCACTCATTCCCTCAGCTGTGCATTTCCATAAACATAGACCACTGTTGTTGTTGGGATGGATCCATTCCTCTATCTGCCTTGGTTATCAGATAAAACTTTAAAAACATATACACCAAGAGCCAAAGTCTTATCTCAAATGAGATGCAATTGTGCAAGCAGAAAAATAACTCCAAAACCTAACAAAAACCTGCTTTCTTTTTAAGAGAACAAAGGCTGGAATAGCAGCTGTTATTTACTTCATCTTTCATTGGCAAATTTTGACCTATTTGTTTTTGTTCCTACCTTTTGTTTCCAACACCTGGATGCTCCATATCTCATTTATTGTAATTGGATTGTTTCAAGGAGGGAGTTTCTGTCTGAATTGATGCTTTAAAGGCGTAAAGGAGGACTTTTAAATAGGTAAAGAACAGGTATGTTTGTGACTGGGAGTTACAGCATCCCTCTGTAACTGGCATAATACAGGTGGCCTTCGTTACCTGCAGACCCAGGACTTGCAGTTCCATGTATCCATGGTTGGGTCATAGGGACCCAGTTTCTTTATTTGCAGGGTGAAAATAGGGTTATTTTCACCTATCAACGGTTCTTGAGTGGCCAGAAATGACTTCTGATGTCATTTCCTGCTGCCATTTTGTTGTGCTGAGACATTTTGTGACTCTTTTCAGCAAAGAAACAAAAACAAAAACACTAAAAAGAACAAAAATTGGAGGATTTGGAAGTTTGGGGGGCATTGCTGAAGAGCTGGTGGGCAAGCTACAATGCTTATTCCTGCTCCCTTGTGATTTTTCTCTCTCCTTGTGATTTTCAGCACACTTCAGTGTGCTTAGGAACCTAACCCCAATCCCCATGGGGTTAAGGTCTCTTAATTCATGGATTCATTATCCATGAAAATAGGCAGGAACGAAACCCCACAAATAATGAGGGCTGCCTGTATCTGTTGCTCTCCTGCCATATCATGTGACCCCTTTTAGTGAGGAAAGGTGAGCCAAGGCATGTGGATCAAAAGAGGGGAACAAGAATCTTAGACTGAGAGCAGGCCAGGAGGAAGCTGGGTCAATGAGGCTGGAAGGGAGGTAGGACTGCTGAAACTGGGGAAGCTTAGGAAGAGCCTGCAAGGCCAAGAAAAGATTGCTTGAATTAAAGATGATATAAAAATCTAGCAAATGATGGATAGATGGAAAGAAACACTAACTGGCACGAGCCAGAAGGATAGCAGAATCTATGAACTGGCTTATTATTGTTTTATCTCAAGGCAGCTTTTATCTCAAGGCAGCTTATTATTACATCTCTGGGCAGTTGTAAACCGCCCAGAGACATAAGTTTTGGACAGTATAAAAATGTTTTAATAAATAAAATAATAATAAATAATATTACAACATAGCTAGAAAATCCGTAAAATAGGTTACTCAGTGCACGTGTCATTTTGGGAATGGGCAGATTTCAGAGTAGGAATGGGTCGAGATGAGGATTTGTACTGTGGGCAGCATCCAATATAAGTTAGGAATGACTAAATCCCATTAAAATTAATGGGACTTAATGACTACTTGTTTCATTGATTTCCATGGTGCTTAGTCCAGACTAAGTAGTCTGGATGCTGCTTGTGTGTATGTGTGTTGAATGACACTCGTAAGAGGGTGAGTTCTAAAGTAGCTTATATATGCAGTGGGTATGTCTAAGATTCTATCAGAAATTGTGAATAACAAGCAATTAGCCTGTAGAGAGCATGATGATCATAAGGGATAGTTTTTATGTGCATTTGATGCATCAATGGGATCATATTCTTGCAGACTTGGGATATTTTTGATAATGTGTTTGCTCTGCAATAGAGAATCTTGATTAAGTGCTGGTTTTCTGATAATGGGGATTACTAACCAGCTACTGGTGCTATGACCCCCCTCCCTTGGGTCACTTTCAAATCTGGGCCCTGTTGCCAAGTGAGTCACCAAGAGTTATTAAGCTCTTTAGGGGCTGACAAGCAAGTTGATTTCCACAGCCAGTTGGGCAAGTCTCCCTATTGTGATTGGCATTAATTGGGCCTTGTCTTGTCAGTCTGGGGAATGAAGACGAAGGCTATATCAAGACTTGGTTCTTTCCTTCCACTTCTTAAGATCAGTGCCTTCTTCACACAGCTGAGGTGTGCAGGAGGCTGGCAGGGATGTTGCTGCTCTTGTAACTGCCTTGAGATAAAAGAAGTTCTGGAGGCCCATCTTTCTTAAATTCCTTATGGGCTTTGATGTGTGCAAGGACAGGATTATCTGCCGGAGACTCCTCTTTGCATGAAGCAGTTGTCCCACAGGTAGATTGGCAGCCAGTGTATGCATTTCCCCCCACACTGCACTCCATGTTCTCTGTCTTGCAAGTGTTCTCTCTGACATCCAACATGGGAGACAGAAGCCTGCTGTGAGGAAGGGAGTAGGACCAGCCATGAGCCACAACCAAAGAGATGGAGAGATTACTCCCAGGGTGTAATCTGAGGCATGTGATCAAACCCCCTCACTGAAACTAAGTAGGTTTGGGTCTAACCAACGTTTTGTATATGAGTGTCTGAGAACCCCACAGAACCTGCCTTGAATTCCATGATAACAGAGAGGCAGGAAATTGTCTTGTAGCCCCTGACCAAACCATCAAACTACTTTATCTTGACCTTCCCTTCCACTGCCCTTCTTATATGCAGTTTTCCAACCATGCCTCCTCCCTTCCCTCCTTTTCCTTGTTAAAAAAGCAGGCCCTTACTCCCAAGCAGACTAATGCTAATGAAATTTTTACAGTTTGGGGAGAAATTTCCATCCCACCAAAATAATTAGTTCCCCTCTGAAGATTCAGTGCAGCCCTGCTTGAAACCCAGCTGTTGTTCAGCCTCCTGCCTGACATCCTTGGTTGTAGCTGGTATGTGACCTATTAAAACTCTGATGTTCTTACCTCTCAGGCAGGCACATTTTAGTAGTAGAAAAAGTAATTCCTGCAGATGAATTGGTAAAGCTTCGTAAATGGAAAGCAGCTATATAAATGCAAGCAGTTTACCTGGCATTTAGATGCAAGGTGATGATTCCATTAATGGTTCCCAAAAATAGATAGAAGTAGTTCTCGGAACTGAGAAGCATCCATTCAACTGCACGATTTAATTGTCAAAATTATTTTAGAAGGAATTCCCTCCCTGCCGCAAAAAATAAAATAAAAATCTTCTAGATGTCTCTGGAATGACAGCTCAGCCCAGCTTCTAGTAGTGCTTTATCATGCACGTTAATAAAACTTGGCATACAGTATCAAGGTAAAAATCACCTAAGAGGCAAGATTGGTTGTAAGATATACATACTTGCCACTGGATCTTATTTCATTTGAGTGCATAATGATGGCTTACTTGTGTGTTCCTCACCCCCTCTACAGATATAATGAATAAAGAATTATTTCACACAACTTTTCTGATGGAGACTTGGCTCCAGAAACTGATATGTAGACCAGCCAACCAGCCACATGTGAAATTAATGAGAATACTATGGTCTATAATCCCTGATCTTAAACACATTCATGCTTGCATAAGTGCATTGATTTCCCGGGGGGCATACTTCCATGTAAGTGTGCTTAGGGGTGCTTTCTAGCAACCCACAGAAGGCAAAAAGGTGATGGGATCAGAGGCAAGGGCTGTGTTCCTAGTTTGTGAAACTGACGTCATGGTGCGCAATTACCGCAACTTTGGAGACTGAAACTCCATCAGTGTATGTGCTGGTGTGATCGCACCACGCATACCTTGCACAAGTGAAGATAAATTGTGCTGTGTTAACACTAAGCTTTATCAGGACCAAAGGGCCATTTCCTTCCACACTGCATTTTCCAGTGTACTCCTGCTGTGCTGTGGCAGGGTTTCCCCCGGCCTCAAACATTGATCTTGCATAGTTCATCCTTCAAGAAAACAGTTATTTTTTTCCTAAGGCTCCTTCTGGAAGTGTGTTACGATTATGTGCCTGTAGCTGATGTTGGGTCTGGAAGTCTGCAGGAGGTAAAGCTAAGCTGGTGCCTGGTGGGTCAGCAAGCTGTTGGACTGGCTAGCAGATGGAGTAGTAAAGCAGTGAGCAAGGAGCAGAGAAGCAAGTAAGTCAAGAGGCAAAGGTAGGCATCCCAATGACATTTTAATTTTTACCCAAGGGCAAATTGCTCAGGTTGAGTTCAGCCAGGCTACAGCCAGCATTATAGGTCATCTAGCTGGAAATGCATTGGCCTCTCAAGTCACCTGACCCTTCTGGGCTAGCATCTACAGTGCAATCCCTTACCCATCTGCAGATCAGTGTAATAGATGCCAGGCCCACAGCTCCTAATCAGCTACCAAGGCTGTGCCAGGCAGGTGCCTGAATTTGCTACCAGGATCACTGGTCTGAAATATTTCTAGTGCATTCCAATTCCCCAGCAAAACACAGGCATTCCTGTTCCTCAAAGCAAGCTTTCTGTTATAATTCTGCATAACTTGGGGGCCCTTTTGAAAACTGAAATGTGGAGCATAATTGGTGAGAAAGCTCAATAACACCTATTAATCCTTTGGAAGCCTTATTCGCATTGACAATCACGATTAAAAGAGCTATCCTTGAGCAGGTGGGGTTGACCAGAATCAGGAAATGCATTGACTCGGTAGGAATACCCTTACACAACATGATCAATACCTGTATTTTACATACATACATACATACATACATACATACATACATACATACATAATATTTATTCGGTCCTTGACCAGCAGTATTACAAATACAGACATACAAACATAAACTAAACAGTTGCACGTATCTTACAAAGAATATAACAGTATTACCTGCATTTTAAAATCTGGGTTTTTAAAAAATTGTATGCCTTTTTAGTCAAAGACAAGTTGGTCACAGGTGGAAAATTGCAGGCAGCAACTTAATGTGTGTGTTAGAGGGAATTTATGATGTCAGGTTGTGCAGAGCTGGTTGGAATGAACTATCTAAGTAGTTATCTCCAAGGAACATGATACACAGTGTTCTCTCAATTTTTTTAAAATAACTGTTGCTAACCACATTTTTTAAAAAGTGTTACATTCATTGGTATAGTCTCAAATTCAGAAGTACAGGCACTCTCCGTGGCAGCCCTTCCTGTCCCTGCAACACTACACCACTGGTTACATTGCTCACATGAGCGGACTACTTGCATGATCTAATATTTACAAAGTTGTTGTCCCCTCGCATGGGATTAGGGTCAACTTTGACCCTTGAAGGGTTATAACATAAATGAGTAAGAGTTGCTTTGGAATTCAAATGATGTTGCCCATTTAATGCCATGATTGTAATTTGCATATTTTTATATGTGATGCTAATCAAATGGTGATCAAATGGTGATCTGCTGTTGAGAATATATATTACCGGAGGCATGCTTACCCAGAGGCAATAGGAAGATGTCATGCTTGGGAAACTCATATTAGCATATCTGTCTACATTCTGGGTGGAGAGCCGGTCTTGTGGTAGTGAGCATGAATGGTCTCCTTAACTAAGCAGAGTTTGGTTTGGTTTGCATTTGAATGGGTGACTACATGTCAGCATTGTTTGTCATAAGATATTCCTCTTAGGCAGGCCTGCTCAACCTAGGCCCCCAAGCTGTTTTTGGACCACAGTTCCCATAATCCCCAGTCACAGTGGCCAATAGCTAGGGATTATGGGAGTTGTAGGCCAACAGCTTCAGGAGGGCCTAAGTTGAGCAGTCCTGCTCTTAGGGGATGAGACTGTAGCTCAATGGTAGAATATCTGCTTTGTATTCAGAAGGTCCCAAGTTCAATTCCTGGCTTCTTCAGCTAGGGCTGGGAGAGACTCCTGACTGTTGGCCTACAACTCTCATTATCCTTGGCTGTTGGCCACTGTGGCTGGGGATAATGGGAGTTGTAGTCCAAAAACAGCTGTGTGGCGGGGGTGGGAGCAGACTTGGTGTAAACAATACTGAGATAGATGGACCAATGATCTGACTTGGTAGAAGGCAGCTTCTTGTATCCTTAGCTTTATGACGGCTTGGAGGACTGGGGAAAGGATAGAAATCCAAGAGAATAGAAATGTTACCATTGATTTAGAAGGTTAGATACAAATGTGGCAAAATAAGTGTTGTCCCTATATACCAGCCACTACCACTGTGCCATCTGAAATGAATTTGGAAGGTGGAAATAGGTTCAAGCTATATGAGACTCCTAGTTCAATCCCCAAAGTCCCTGATGGAAAATACTATTTTCACCTTCCCCCATTTATACATACTTCCTAGATTCCAAATTGGATACTTGTAATTCCAGTGAGCAACATATTGGCTATGTTAGGCATGACTAAGCCCCAGTGGTTTACATACCATGCCAGCCATGCACCCAAAAAGGATGTGGTCTCTCTGGCTGTGTGGCACTTGCCAATATGTCGACGCTCCTAACAACAGTGGGGGAGGCTCCATGCATCCTGAGCACTGCATCAGAGCATTGCCAATGGGAATGAAGGGAGTTGGTTGCAGCTGCTTTGATGCAGTTCATGGGATGTATTGAGCCTCCCCCACCATTGGTAGGAGCCAAGAGAGGAGAGCTGGTCTTGTGGTAGCAAGCATGACTTGTCCTCTTAGCTAAGCAGGGTCCACTCTGGTTGCATATGAATGGGAGACTTGGTGTGTGAGCACTGGAAGATCTTCCCCTTAGGGGATGGGGCCACTCTGGGAAGAGCAGAAGGTTCCAAGTCCCCCCCCCCCGGCATGGCTGAGAAAGACTCCTGCCTTCAACTTTGAAGAAGCCACTGCCAGTCTGTTACAACAATCCTGAGCTAAATGGACCTATGGTCCGACTCAGTATATGACAGGTTCCTATGTTCCTGTCCACACACTGGTGAGTATCACATAGTCAACGAGATTGTATCCCTCTTGGGTATATGGCTGGCTGCACAGTGCGTAAGCCACTTAAATGAATGGGACTGGAGTTAATAATGACTAACTTTTCTCATAGATGTGAATGATACTTAAGTCATGACTGACTAATCTTCCCCTGACTCGGGTCAAGAGGGAAGAGTTTACGGGCAAGTAGAGAAGTCAGTTTCTGACAGTAGCATCGCTCAAAAAGTTGGCATTCCTCCTTAACATGAGTTGACACCAGTTTTAGAGTCTGATGTGAGGGGGTTAACACACAACAGCACTTCAGCATCTGTCTCCCTGATGCCCCTTTCACATTGCAGGAGAGAATTGATGCTGCCTGCCACTAACAGTGTGTAAACACAGGCTATTCTCTAGGCGCATGCATGCGAACTTCAGGCCGGTCTTAAAATATTCCCATTATCGAGATTCTGGGTGTTGGTGGCACGTCTAAAAATCTGTGTTCCCGACAGAGGCTGAATAATCAAGGGTGTCGAAGCCAATGCATTGGCTGTGTGGAGCTGCTAGACCTACTCTAAATCCAGAGGGTCTGGGGGTTTAATGGCACTTCTACACACCCCAGATCCTGTCCCCTGCCACAGCATCCATGCACTGTACTGATGACTGCCTTGCTTCCCACTTTGTGATGAAGGGGAGAGAGGAGAGAGAGACAGGCTGGGGAGCTGCCACCATCCAGGTCACACATGCTCCCGCTGAAGTGACCTGCCCATCCCCCTGATTGCTACCACAGAGTGACCAGAGACACATCTTGCTCTAAGAGGAGGAAAGAAGGAAGAAGTGAGCCTAAAGAGCTCAGCCTGTGGAGATTTAAACATGTTGCTGGGTGTATGGCTCTTTATTGAAGCCTTTATGCAAGCTGCTCCGGGAGGTTCGCCTTAAAAATCAAAAATAAACAAGCAAACAAACAAACAGTTCCAACCAGTCACTCTGTAAATTCCTTCTGATACTAACAGTGCTGTCTACACTGTTATAAACAAAGCCTGGGCAACAAATCAGATGAGAAGGTGGATCCAAATAAGCACCTGTTCACCACAAACAGGATTCAGAAGCTGCCGTTCATGGCATCATCTGTCTCCGGACAATTTCATATGCTGCAAAAGGGCAAACCCTGGTCTGCCAGCTGAAGCACCTGCTTTCCATGCAGAAGGCGCTAGGTTCAATCCCTGACATCTCCAGGCAGGACTTGGGAAGAGCCTTCTCTGTTTGAAGCCTCAGAGAGCTGGTACCAGAGTCTGTAGATATTTAATCTAGAGGTAGATAGATAAGGCCTTACCTTTGTGTCAGATGCTCAAGTACTCCTGCTTTTATAGATAACTCAGTAGTGAAGGTGTTCTCTTAGTTTGAAAAAACTCTGAGGCAGAGCAATGAGACCAGCACAAACAGAGGGGGTGGGTGGGTAGGTGGGAAAGTGCCTGGCTCGCTTCTGTACCACTGTTTGAGCAATCACTGCACCACGGAATCTCATCATCTCATTTTAATGGCTACATCACAAAACCCCGAGTGCTTGAGTGATGTCGCACCTGCTGACTGTGAAGCCTGTATTAAGTTATTTATTTTGTTCTTCTCCCCACCCCCCCCACCCCACTCTTAAAAGGGAAATGAAGATTAAAGGAAAATTAACACACATGGCTGCACCTTTGTGGTAGGGGAAAGTGGGGAGAGAAACAAGCCTCCTGAGGCCTGGATCTCTTCCTTCTCCTCAACCCTCCTGCTTCCATTTACGTAGGAGTGAGCACGCTAATTCTGCAAAGCTGTCATTACTGGAGCAGCTTTGACAGGCCCATATTACAGCATGGGAGCTGTCAGGAGCCGGCTGATGGGCTGTCTGCTCTGGCGTCCCACTGTTTGCAGCTTCCCAGGGAGGGTGTAAGATGGAGAATGAGAGTAGGAGAAGGAATAGAAGGCTGAACAGTTGGTACAGAAATCTCTGCAGCACAGGTGGTGAACCAGTGGCATGAGTGCCACATATGCACACTCTCCAACTGTCCTACTTTCCCAGAAGCAGCTTCTGATTTTCTGGTCCATGCCCCTAGTAAATCACTGTCCCTATCTTGTCCCTGTTTTCACATTTGGGAATGTGAAAACAGCATTGGTACAGGCTGCTAGACTGGCTTTTTGTCAAGGTTCAGCTGCCTTGCCAGGGTCTCTAGAAAGTAAATCTGACCTCAGATGTGCATGCACATTAATATTAAGCCACCGTGCCATGGCTAGATTGTCATTTCACAATTCCCAGCACCTACACATTCCCAGGAGTCCAGGGGAATTGAAGGAAAAACCCACTGGGAGAGGGTCTCTTTAAAAGTGAAACTGCATGCAGGTCACTGCTCTCCCACCATTAGGAGTCTGCAAACTTGCCTCCTGGGTGTTTTTCACACAGGGCTTTTAAAGCCCTTTAGCTCGCATCTCCTCTGGAATGGAGGGTATGTGCTCACATATTGGGAAGATTTACCCTCAGTCCCTGTGAGCTTTCGGGGAAAACTTCACATAAACTTTGGATTTTTCACTACACATTCGAGTGTAGCCTGATTTATATCCAGGGTAAAGAAAATCTACTTTTTGCATTTTTTGGCGGGGGGACAACTTCGAGTTCACAGTAAGCTCGGAGTAAAGCCTGCTGTGTGAAGAATGCACTGTCCTTGCCCAGCTGAATAAGTACTTTAAAGGGTTTGTGGGGTGGGGCAGACTAAAGCAAAGCTACCTGATCTACTTTGATTTGGGAAAATACAAATATATATGTCTATCTATCTAGTCTATTTGCATTTCTGTACTGCCATACACAACTGTCCCATGGCCATCTAAAAAAAAAAATGCTGTTAAAGCTCAAAGTTTCACACTTCCCATTTTATTTATGCATGGGGAGTGGGCAGGGAAAATCAGGTGTCAGAATCAGGTGAGGATTAGCCTGTGCACAAGTCTCCTTCCACCAATAGGCCAAAGCAGACAAATGACACCCCTAGGCCCCCTATAGAGGTCTCCAGCTCTTGCAGCTAGAATCTTATTCACATATTATGTTCAAGACTCATAGAAGTGTACAGTGTACAGATCTGTACACCCGGTACAGTTATCTACTCATGCTGAACACAGGGGTAGCAGTACACTTCCTATCCCTACCACCATATCCAGGTTCATTTTAAAACAAATGTAGTTACAGTCATTCGCACAAACACATCTACACGTGAACAGACATCTGTACACTCATGCAACATAATGTCTGCATAGGTCTTAGGTGAGCTGGTGAGCTGGTATACCAAGAGGATGACTGTGGTGTAGTGGTTAGAGTGCTGGACTAGGACCGGGGAGACCCGAGTTCAAATCCCCATTCAGCCATGATACTTGCTGGGTGACTCTGGGCCAGTCACTTCTCTCTCAGCCTAACCTACTTCACAGGGTTGTTGTAAGGAGAATCTTAAGTATGTAGTACATCGCTCTGGGCTCTTTGGAGGAAGAGCAGAATATAAATGTAAAATAATAATAAATAATACCTTGGTCTTCCCCCTGTCCTCTGCTGTGTAGGAGCTGGGTCTGTCAGCAGGACAGAAGCTAGTTTTTGTTTGTTTGTTTGTTTGTTTGTTTGTTTTTTGAGGAGGTTATCTTGTCCTTTGTTTTTAACTTATGTTTGGAATTCTAGAAACTCTAATTCAGTGTGGCAACCAGATCCAGTTATATGCAACGATGGCTGCATCAATCAGCAAGAAGCTTGTAACATGGCATTGTCTGAGTTAAAGTGGATGTGAATATACCCTGCTAGAAATCTCAATGTGCCACAAGACATCAAAAAGTGATTTGTTTTTTCCTGTATGTAAAATGGAGATACTGCCTCTTCAGGGGCTCGTTTTTCCTTTCCTCCCCCTACACTAGTCTGTCTTTGTCTAGGCTAGAAGTGTAATGATGGTTAATGGCACATTAATGAAAGCATATTAGTTAATAACACATTTTCTAGCACACCTCATTATTTTTTCCATATCCAACAAAGCCTGTAGGTATGTGTTGCAAAACAAGAAGTACAATCCATCTCTTTTAGCTCCTCGTGTTGCCGCCTTGTTTGCATGGTTTTTTCTACCTCAGTGATGTCTGAGCGCCCCAAATAATTTCTTTGTACTACTATAACAGCCTTGAAACACTTCATGCATTACATTTTTGGTGCAAACCAAAAACAATTTTAAGTGTACCCCTGAACATGTTACTTGTTCGGTGTAAATTTACATTCTGTGGCCATTTTGAGTTACTCTGCATAATGCGCGAATGTGGTGGTTGTAGCGGTTCTTGTTCTATTGCTGTTCCTGCCCTTCCTCTAGGGGGCTTAGAGGGATGTTCATGCCCCCCTTTTTATCTCACATCATCCCTGGGAAGGTAGCTTATACAAAAATCTGTGCACTTTCTGGGTGAGCAGGGATTTGAACTTGGGTCTTTACATCCAAAGCACTCTCCACACTGGTTCTCTTAATTTAATATTTTAGTGCTGTATCAAAGTCATTCAGTCTTTGCCCATGAGCCATCCTGGCCACTACTTGTGGATTAAAAAAAGCTAGCTGAAATTAGGATGAAGGCAGTCTGTATTAATCAAGAGTAGCTATTCTTATTGCTCAGACCATCAACCCAAATACAATTCATTGGGATCAGGGAGCCCCTGGTGGCACAGTGGTAAAACTGCCACCCTGTAACCAGAACGTTACAAGTTCGATCCTGACCAGGGGCTCAAGGTTGACTCAGCCTTCCATCCTTCCGAGGTCGGTAAAATGAGTACCCAGAATGTTGGGGGCAATATGCTAAATCATTGTAAACCGCTTAGAGAGCTCCGGCTATAGAGTGGTATATAAATATAAATGTAAGTGCTATTGCTATTGCTATTACCTGGTTTGCTCTGCTCTATTGATGAAGAAGCTTCCTTGCTGATTTGGCTGGTTGTCATTCTGTTTCCTTGTTTGATCTGACTTCCATATGGTGGTGCTCAGGCTGAATCTCTGCCTAGCATCCCTTGGTCCATCAGTTCAAGATTGGCTTGGTTCTTAGAGTGCTTTCTTAGCACACATCTTTAAAAGGGCTTACTTTGTGATGAGTAGGGTTGGCAAAAATTCCCAGCTAGATTTTAGGGGTGGGGGTGGAATCTGTCCAACTGCTAGAATTCTTTGTGTCAAAGTCAGACTCTTCACATGCCAGAATGTTAAAGTAAAGTAGACATTTGTGTAAAATCCAACAGCATCATTTTTGTTTATCCTATATGCTTAAACCATGGGCAGTTCCTATGACGTGACTGCAAGTAAGTATGGGAGAACCGCAGGTTCCTGCCAGGCATGTGCTTCTGCTCTTGCCACCATTTTCATGTCACCAGAACCCAGAAGTATCTGCGGAGCCTGACGTCATCAAGCCAAACAAGATGTCAGGGTTGGATATCGGGTGAATGTTGGGCTGATGTGGATGTGAATCAGCATCACAATAGATTCACAATGATGTGAATATTGGGTTGATATGTGTTGGGTATAGCTACTTAGTATTCTGGTAATGTGCTCACAAGCACTATAGAATTCAGATTCCAATCTCCCCCAGCAATTTTGTTCCAACCAACATTTCTGGGTTCTGATGGTACAGAAGCAGCGACAGTAGTGCACACCTGGTGGGGAGCAGAGGTTCTCCTATATTTACTTGCCTCTTTGTTATGGGAACCTGCCCTAAGCTTTACACATGCACACAGAGGATGTTGGGTCACTGTGTTCAAGATACTCCTGTTAATGTGGGAAATAACCCCCAGAAAGATATTGGAACATACAGTTGCCTCTGGAGAAGAGCATTTGATGCTGAAAGCACAATATTTGATGCTCAAAATGCAATATTGAATAAATCATTTATTAATGCTTTTTCAGCACCTATGGGAATTTCCCCCTTCCTTTTGTCATTGACTTCAAGCCCAGCACTGAGCTCAGAGTGAGGCTATACAGTATTCTCCAACTTTTACTGTTTGGGGCAGCCCCTATTTTAATGTGCTTTGTAAAACACTGTCTCCCTTTTTTATCTTTTGATATGTGTTGGATATAGCTCTTTGGTGTTTTGATACCATGCTCAGAAGCACAAGGGAGTTCAGATTTCAATTTCTTCCACCAAGTCTCTAGAAGTTAAATCTCTCAACAGTACAATTTGTGTACCAATTTACTCAGAAGTAAGTTCCACTATATTTAGTGAGGCTTACTCTCTTTTAAGTATGTCCAGGATTTCAGCTTTTGTTGGTGGGGAAAGGGGTGTAGTGCACATGCATATACATGCAAGCATATGGATACAAAATGTCAGGACATTGCTTCTCTTCCATGCCTCCTCTGATTATACAGACAGCAAATGCTGCATGTGTAATTAGAAATGCTGCTATTCTATACTGAGTACAACCAGATCCATTCTGGGGTTAAACCTTCTGCTAAATGGTTTAAGTTTTTTCTGTCTTTCAAAAAACATGATCAGCTTACCAATGCTAGTGCCCTGTTTATGAAGCTAGCATGGGTCACGATATTGCAGAAAAATGAATGCTTTGTCATACAAGAGGCAAAGAAGAGGCTTTAGCTCTGGGCATTGGGAATAGGGAGCTCAAGCATTGGTGCTTGGTGTGAGATTAGGGGTCCTTCAAGCCAATTCACAAGGGTGTCCCTATAAGAAAGTGGGTGAGGCTGAAATATGCATGCATGTGGTTCCTTATTTTGGCCCCTGCAGTAGAGGTGTGCATGGAACCGGCTGGTCCGGTTCAGTTTGAGTCGGGTACACCCTCGGAACCTCACCCCACCCAGTTACGTCCGGTCGGGGGGTGGGGCTGGGGGTGGTTCACGAGCTTTTTTTAAAATTAAAAAATATTTTAAAACTTATTCACTCGGGGTGAGGAGTTATCCGAGGTGGTGGTGGGGTCCACAGAGGTTCCCCCCTCCCGCTCCCAGGCTCCCATCCATCCAAAAACAGCCCATTCAGCCATTCTTCAGCCCATTCAGGCCTTTCCCCCCAGCACAGCAGCAGGCTACACAGAGGCCCATTGCGCAGGCGTGGCAGCCTCCAAAATGGCCACCTTGCCGGTGGGGGAAAGGTCTGAACGGGCAGAGGAATGGCTGAATGGGCCAGTTTTGGATGGATGGGAGGCTGGGAACCTCCACAGACCCCACCACCACCTTGGAGAGCTCCCCCTGGAGGGGTAAGTAAAAAAAATAAAAACAACAACTCGTGAACCCCCCCGAATGATCCGGGGGGGTTGTGGTGTTCGGTCCAGAGTTGGACTGAACAGGGGATGGTTCGGTTTGACCCTGAACTGTCAAACCGAACCGGTTTGCACATCCCTACCCTGCTGGCTCTCTGCACCCACCAGCACCACACAAGAGAACAGAGTGTTTTTGCTTTTAGCTCTGCCCTTTGATCAGCGGAAGTATACCATGTTCAGCTCTCTGACCCTGCCCAGGTCCAGAATTGTTGGAATCCAAACCTGGCAGCTCTAGTAAGAAGATAAATTGCCATGGTGCTCTTCCCTTTCCACCAGAAGTGTTTTGTCGTATGTGTGACAGGCACTTAATCCACTGTGTTTTTGTTGATCCAAGAACTAGGCACCAAAAGAATAGAGAGTAATGTTGTTGCATCTGTTTCCTCCCTCTCCTCACCACCACCCTTTTCTTTCTTGCCAAGGGGAAAGTGGGTGGTTATTAGAAAAATCACTAAATGGAAATTGTATTTACTCTGACTTGAATACCTTTCTAAATGCTTAAATGCATGAATAATCTTTCCCATTAATTAGAGATTCTGAAATATCAGTGAGCAAATGCGACCCCGCCTCTCCTTGCCCTCATGAAAGGGTAAAGGCAAAGAGCCACTTCAAATGAGTTGACGGGACTGGGAATGGAGACAAGCAGGGTCCCTTCCTCCCCCTCCCGACATTCAGAATGTCAACGGGTAACAAAGCATTGTTGTCTGATGGCAATTTTGTGATTGCAAGGCCTAAGGTGTGGGGCCAGGGCTATCCACTGTCTGGGATAAATTTGAGAGGGGCATTTTTAAAAGACAAGTGTCTAGACAAACAGCTGTGTTGCACTGCAGAGACCAGGCTACTGACTGCTAGAGGGCTGCCCAGTTCAACCAGCCAAGGGCTGCCTTCTGGCTCACTCAGGCTGACCTCCAAAATGAATTCAGCCAAGGCTCAGAGGTGTTGCATAAGGGCAATGAAGCTCTGCAGTGGCTGTTTCCATGAAAGAAGCCTGCAGGTGAATCATTCGTGCTGTAATGCTAAAGACACGCATGAGCTCATTTCCCAAGCCTGAGATGAAAGCGATGGGTTTGCTCCGTGCATCACGCTCCAGGGTGGTAATAATCAAGCCTGATGTCAAGGATAGCATTTTTAAGCAGCTGCTGAGGCCCCTGGCCAGCTGTTGCTCCTCGCTATCATCACTTCTCTCTCACCCACCATCAGAGGGAAGGAGAGTCCACCTCATGAAGTTTCTCCAAAACTAGGAATGGACTCTGCTGATCACAAGAGAGACCTCATGTTTTTGCAGCATTTTTTGCCATGGCAAGGTTTCGGGCTATTTATTTTTCCTAAAGTGGGAAGTGCTGAGGCTCAAGCCTGACCTAGTCACCCTCTCAAAGAGGCCAGTCCCTCTGTTGACTTTTTAAAAGGAGCTGGTTTTGTGGCCTTCAGCAAGTTGTCCCCTTTGCTGAGCAGGGTCTATCCTGGCTTGTCTTTGAATGGGAGACTACATGTGAACACTACCAGATATTCCCCTTAGGGGATGAGGCCACTCTGGGAAGAGCACATGCATGCAGAAGGTTCCAATTTATCTCCCTGGCATGTCCAGATAGGGCTGAGAGAGACTCCTGCCTGCAACCTTGGAGAAGCCGTTGCTAGTCCATGCAGACAGTATTGAGCTAGATGGACCAAGGGTCTGACTGGTATAAGGCAACTTACTATGTCCCTGCTACATGTATGTGCTGTCTGCTGTAAGACATTCCCATTAGCAGATGGGGCTATAACTCCTTGGCAGAGCATCTGCTTTGCATGCAGAAGGTCCAAGGTTCAAACCCAGCATCTCCAAGTAGGGCTGGTAGGAACATAGGAAGAACATAGGAAGCTTCCATATACTGAGTCAGACCATTGGTCTATCTGGCTCAGTATTGTCTTCCCAGACTTGCAGCAGCTTCTCCAAGGTTGCAGGCAGGAATCTCTCTCAGCCCTCTCTTGGAGATGCTGACAAGGAGGGAACTTGGAACCTTCTGCTCTTCCCAGAGCGGGTCCATCCCCTCAGGGGAATATCTTACAGTGCTCACACTTCTAGTCTCCCTTTCATATGCAACCAGGGCAGACCCTGCTTAGCTATGGGGACAAGTCATGCTTACTACCACAAGACCGCCTCTCCTCTCTGTAAGGTAAAGACTCCTGCTTGAAACCTTGGGGAGCAACGAACAGTCAGTGTAGACAATAATGAACTATATGGTCGAATAGTCTGACTCAGTATAAGACAGCTTTCTATGTACCACTTGCACAGTCATGCACATAAAAATGTATGTGCATGCAGCATAACATATGAATCACCCGTGGAGGTTGAGGGTGGAATCTGCAGGCACTGCTCTAGTCCTGTTCGTTACTCCATACACTCATTTGGCAACAAATCAAAAACAGACCAGGAGTGTGCGCACACACATGCCTATCTCATGTCTCCATTCCCCACTCCTTGGTCTACCCCTGTGGAGTTCCTAAGTTAATATACTCATAGCTTCATAAATCCCTATATGAACTTGACCACTCTGCCCTCAGGCTGATACAAATTGATTTCCCCCCCTTTCTCAGCAGTGCTATCTAAGGACACCATCAATCTATATATTAACTCGAGCTGTCAGCCTTCAGGGTGTCATAAAGTCACAGACAGCCATCCTTGTCCACCCTGTTTGAGAAAGCTCTGTTGACTGAAGGATCACGTAAAGCTCTTAAGGTGGGGAGCCAAAGAGCTGAAACAAGGTCCAGATCTACAGAAAAAATATCTAGAGCTCTATTACCTCGATGCTTGCTGACTTTCAGGTTAATGTTTGGTACTTGAATGCCTTATAATTATGTTAGCCCATAGACAAACTTGCTCAATATGGAGTGCTTATCATACATTAACCACTCTAAGGTATGCACACTCAGCACATTTTTTAAAGTAATCTATGACAGCTAGTCATAGATTATCTGTGACAGCTTTCATTACTCTACAATTGCATGCTTACATGTGGAATGACAATTTTAATCTGTATGAATGATGGTGAGTACAAAATCGAGGGGTACCACTTTCTGTGTTTTAATTCACCTGTAATAAATTGCTAGCTTGGACTAAATGCTAATGCTAAAACAGGAGCTACGTTTGCTCTCTGTATGTCCTGGGAGCTGGATCTCATCACTTGGTTAGTGTATGTAATGAAACTTGAAATGTTGAAAATTTTAGTATTTGAGGAGTGAGAGGTAGGCATAAAATGTACAAACGTATGAGATCTAAATGCAAAAATGTTCTCTCTTGGCTTGAGGAAAATATATAGTATTTCAAAAAGTTGTGGCAGGGCATATTGTCAAAATACATCAGGGTGTGTGCATTTACCTGGTTTCCATATTGGAGCACCTTGTTTTTTACTTAGCATGAAGCAGATTAATTGGCTCCCCCCCCACCAGATGCTGTAATTAGGGTCAGAAATCTGAGTGGCCCTTCATAAAATCTCCAACCCCCAAAACGTTTTCAGACTTTGTACCTTCAGGGAATGAACCAACACCAACCTGTCTGCCTAGGAAGAACAGAACTTGGAACACTACAGAGGTTTCTCACAAGTGCTCTAGGGTGCTCAGTTAGTGTGGGGCTAGCCCTGGTTGCCCCCTCACCATATACCCGTGATCCCATACCGGTGTTCCCATGTGGCAAGAGTAGATCTTCCATGGATGGGCATGATCGATTCTCTCTTTGAAAAACCCTCATTAAGCTTCCAAGGAATTCCAGGTTATCCAGAACACATTTGAAAAGCACTATCATGTTGTAAACTTTGTGATCAGCAACAAATCAAGTTTATTTAGTTAAAGGAGTTATTCCTAATCATGGTTTTTCCTTTATAATTTGTCTTGCTTGTAGTCATGTCTGTGTCCATTCATAACGTGAATTGGGGAAATTGCATATCCCTTCCATATATTTGAAAAACATTCTTTTAAATCTTATTGTGTGCTGTTAAAACTACAAATTGGTAGGCCTTCCCTGACCTCCATCCTGAAAATTTTTTGATTGCCTAATTGACACTCTCCCCCTCCCCTCTTCCTTCTTACAAACTTGGATGTTTCTTCCTCCAAAGCTGCCTTGAAATCTTGTTCTCTGTACGGTTTTGTGACAACTCTGGATTTGTGCCTTATTTGTTGCATTCATTTCAAGGAATGGTCCTTTGTTAGCCAGTCCTAACAGGATCCTGTGCTGGTGAAAGGCAGATGGCACCCACAACACTTCTTGCGTTAGTGTGAGTCCCAGATATGGATGTGTGGAAGCTCAATGAGACAGAATTACACTTTTTGCTTCCCCTGAAATTCCTTCGACTAAGGAGGAACTTGCAAATTTGTCTTGACTGTGGCATCTCTAATTAAAGCAGTGGCCCTATGCAGGTTTTCACATTTTGGTTTCCAAAACCCCTAGGTGACACTTCATATGTGAATATCCAAAATCATTATATTTTTGCTTCTCAACTCTTACGAGATCTGCCTATTTCTTCATCACCACCACAAGAACAATAAACCTCACTTTACAACTCCTTCCCTGGACAGTCAGAGCAAGAAGACAGAGAGGGCAAACTGTGTTTCCCTGCTGATCTCAGGCTGTTAAAAGCAGGTAAGCCAGGACACATCAGCAGTGCACAAGCTTCTTATTGTGGCTTGTCCTTGAAGGGCTGGAGCTGTGTTCTGTTACCATGGCATGTAGCAAAATCGCTATCCCATCAGGAGCCTCCTGAAAGAAAAGGCTGTTAAACTCAGTGCCAATAGGGAAGAGTCTGTACCGTTTAGTCTGAGTGCTGGCCACGGTGGGAAGTCCAGAGGCTATTTGCTACTTGCTAACTTTTGTGATCAATAATTTACACATGTTGGGTACGTGTTCCATAAAGCGTCACTAAAGTCTTACAAGGACAAAGTACCTCACATCTTCAGACTTGCGTGACCTGAGCCTCATGCAAGACTTTGAAGCCAGAGATAGCTTACTTATCTCTTTGGAGGTTACCACGATGCTCTGGAAAGTGGTCTAATGAATGAAAGCATATATTGCTGCTCAAACCAATCCTACAAACACAAGAATCTGTCTTCTGCCGAATCAGACCAATGGTCCATCTAGCTGAGTATCATCTACACCCAGGAATTCTCAACGTTGGGTCCCCAGGTGTTATTGGACCAACTCCCATAATCCCTGACCAAAGGCCACTGAGGCTGGGGATTATGGGAGTTAAAGTCCAATAACATCAGGGGACCCACTGTTGAGAATCCCTGATCTATACCAGTGGTTCCCAACCTGGGTTCCTCCAGATGTTGCAGAACTACAACTCCCATCATCCCCAGCTACAATTGATTGTGCCTGGGAATGCTGGAAGTTGTAGTTCAGTAACATCTGGAGGAACCCGGATTGGGAACCACTGGTCTACACAGACTGGCTGCAGCTTCTCCACGGTTACAGGCAGGAATCTCTCCCAGCCCTATCTGGAGATGACAGGAAGGGAACTTGGAACCTTCTGCATGCAAGCAGGCAGGTGCTCTTCCCAGAGTGGCCCCGTCCTCTAAGAGTTTCACAGTTATAGGGCCTATGCACACAAATATATGCAACAGAGACATAACAGAGTATGGGATTTCTCTGTCTCTTAGAATTGGGGGGGGGTTGTAAAAAAATATTCTCTTTACAATTTTTTTGAAAATGTCAGCCAACTTCTCTTTGCATCATGATTAACATTTGAGAGGGCCACTAGGAGCTGAATTAAAGTACTTCAGGAGCCAGATTCCTTAGTCTCCTTATAAACCTAATAAATCATTTAAATAATTATTTAAATAATGTAATCATTATTTGTACTAATGATTATATTTAAGACAATGATGGCAATTGTTCCTACACCACCCACCAATGAATTATCTGACATTCACGCATAGTCAGCTGCCTGTCACAACAGCTGTTGTGAATTCGAAACTTTGGTCTCAGTTCAGGGCAATAAAGTCACACTTCAGCCTAGCTGAAATCAACATGACAACTTAACGTTGCAACTAGCTTAAGCATGACTTCCTTCCTTGGCGTTTTATGGCCATAAGCACTGCAGAAGAGCAAAAGCAACTGGGCTGTCATTTCTTTTGGTAAGGTCCACGCTTGCTTTTTATCTTATCTCTGCAGCACAAAATTGTGCTTTTAGTCTCTTTCCATCCACTTTAAAATGTTGCCAAATAACCAATCTGTCAGACTGAAGACCGATTCCCACATTAAGGTCCACACTTGTCCCGCTTCAGTACCCTAGTGAAGCTATTGTTCTAGTACTAGCTACAACTGCTATTACTGTCTAGTTCCCTGTCTCTAGCGAATAACTGTCTCTATTTTGCCAACTAGAAGGATATCGGGAAATGTATTTTTATTAGAGTGTAATAAATTAACATGTACTAGTTTCCATTCCCTCTCTGAGGTCTTTATAAAAAAAAAAAATATTACTTTGAGCCAAAGGCAGTCATAACTAAATCCCAATGAAACCAACAGGACTCATTAGAACATAAGAACAGTCCTGCTGGATCAGGCCCAAGGCCTATCTAGTCCAGCATCTTGTTTCACACAGTGGCCCACCAGATGTTTCTGGGGAGCCCACAGGTAAGAGGTAAGAGTCAGTGTTTCTTCTAACAGGGATTCCCAGATGTTGTTGACTACAACTCCCAGAATTCCCAGCTGCAATGGCTTTTGCTTGGGGATTATGGGGACTGTAGTCAACAACAGCACTGGTGCCTTGTCTCAGGTGCTGCAGTATCTTCAGCCATCCAGCTGACAGGATAACAAATGATGGCATTTCAGTGTACCTTTTGCAGCTTTTTTTAAACAGAAAAGCTTCCTTTTTAATTTGGTCTATTATCCACCTATATATTAATAAGGGAGCAGAGACCCTGAAAGTTCAAGGTTCCATATAATGTTGCTTAAAGCACCACTATCCATTCAATATGAATATGAATGGATTTTTTGTTTTGTGTTTTTCTTCTGCAGTGGAAGCCATTTCCCAGAATGAGCTGTCACACAGCCCCACAGTTATGTAAATGGAGTAGTTATTTTTGACATTGGTAAATAATAGTTCTTCATGCACGAGTGTTGCTTTCCTACCTGATCATGCTACCTTTTTTTCAGGCTATGATTTAGATGCTTGCAGCTGATTAGCATTTTATTTTATTTTTTACTCCACGAAGCAATTTGTAATATGCTTCCATCTTTATTTCACACACACACCCCAAATTCTGTGGGTGGGAATGATCACCATTCTTTGTGGCATGGTGATGGTGATGGGGTGTGTGTGTGTGTGTGTGTGTGTGTGTGTGTGTGTGATAAGTTACAGTTCTGAATAGGGGTGTGCTCAGAACTGGGTTGCCTGGTTCAGTTTGAGTCTGGACCAGACTTGAACTGGGCCAGGTATGTTCGGTTTTGTGCACCCTGACACCATCCCATCCACTCCCACCCCCAGTTCAGTTTGGGTTTGAGGGGTTCGTGATTTTAAATTTTTTTAATAACGAACTGCTGCCACTCCAGGGGGCTTCTCTGAGGCCGCAAGGGGGGTCTCTGGAGGTTCCCCCTCCCCCCGCAGTCCCCCTCCCCACCGCTGGCCTCTGTTGATGTCCTAATTGCCTGGTTCGAGTGGCCTTTGGCCCATTCCAGATGGCAACAGATGTGTATTGTGCTTTCTGCATATCTGTCCTTCTGATCTGCTAACTCCTCCACCCTTTCTTACTTCTTTTGTAATAATTTCCAGTGCAAGCTCTCATTTCCACTGGAAGTTTAAACATTGTTCCTTTTTATGTGCTGCAGCTTTTAATTTTTCTGCCCAACAGAAGTGATTGTTTATGTAGTAAATGCCACATTAGGCTCCGTGAAATGGAGATGGAATTGATTTTCATTTCAGAGATTTCACAGCTTGCCCCAGAAGTTTCTGCTTGATTGCTAATGCCTCCAAAATGTGGAGAATTCTGAAAGACTCAAAAACGATGTGTGTAACATGGCATATGAAGAAGGGAATATGACATATGAAGAAGGGAATATGAGGTCTGTGGCCAAAGTAGTTAAGAGACAGCACCCCACATCTCGGCAGACGTACTCCAGGGACTGCATCCAGGGATGTTTTTAGGAATTCCTAGTCAGCTCCTGAATTTGCTGAATTCATTATCCCATTTTCAGAAAAGTCAGCTGAGCAAATATGTTTGTCAGCTGTGCAGTGGATGCTTTGTCCTGGGCAGAGTCACCAGTGTCGTACAGTGGATAGAGTATTGGACAGACCAGGCAAGATCTGGGTTTGAATCCAGGGGCGAATTAACACATAGACAAAGTAAGCACTTGCCTACAGTGGCAAATTTTTAGGAGTGGCAAATTCTGATGGCCAAGGAAGGGGCCAAGGGAAAGTTCTTAGTCTTCCTTAAAATTACCTTTTTAAAAGCACCGCTGTGCAGCACAGAATGAATAATGAAGAGCGGCCACCGACCGGTTGTGGCCGCAGCAGTAGCGAGGGTGGCAGGGGCAGTGGGGACTCCTTCCTCCATCCCTGTGCCTTCCCACATGAGAGTCTGGGTGGTGGGCGGCTATGGCCCATTTTGGAGGTGGTGGCGGAAGCTCCTTGCCCCATCCTTCTGCCTGTCCTCCCAAATGACTCTCCCATCCATTTTTCCTGGAGACGGCGGCAGCAGCAACAGGAGCTCTTTCTCCCATCCCTCCGCCCTCCCAAATGACTGCTCTGGCCAGCTGCAGCCCATATTCGGGCATCCCTCTCTGCAGCTGCACACATTTTGCCACCTCCGAAATGGGCCACAGCCACCCACTCCCTAGACTCTCAAGTGGTAGGGCAGAGGGATGGAGGAAGGAATCCCCGCCTCCGCTGCCACCCCATTGCTGCTGTGGCCACTGACCAGTCAGTGGCTGCTCTTCATTCTTCATTTTTAAAAGGCAATTTTTTAAAAGACTAAGAACTTCCCTCACCCACTGCAGCCCTGCTGAAGGGGAATCCATCTCTGGGGACAGAGAGCAGCAGCAAATCTTTCATTGCCTATGGGAGGCAAAAAGTTTAATCTGCCCCTGTTTGAATCCTACCTATCTAGGGAATCCCTTTTCTAGGGGTGCTAGTGTCATGTCCCTGCCCACTTGGCAACCTTGCCCTTTGAGTCCTTTGCTGCCCTTTGCGGCAGCTTGCTGTATTGCAAGCTTCTGAAGCCCTGAACAAGTCCCACCTAGACTTAGAAGTATAAGAGATTCCCTGACTTAAGGCAGACCTTGCCTCAAGGTTTCCTTGTTCTTCTGGTGGATTTGTCTTCCTGCTTCTGCTGTCTGCTTGCTGTGACTTCCAGCTTCTTCCTGACTCCTGATTACTTGACTGACCTTTCGGCTTCTGGCTATTGATTTGACTCATCTTTTCTCTGCCTCCCGATTCCCAGCTTCTGTTCTGACCCTCTGGCTTTTGACTGCTACTCAATCTGATCTCCAGCATGTTCCAGGCTATGGGCCTGACTCTCTACCTGGCTTGACCCCTAATGTGTTCTTTTGTCTCAACTCCTGTATAGACCCTCTGGCTCCGGATCATCTACCTGGAATGGGCCCCAGGTGTTTCTTGCTGTCCTAGGCCTGGCTTTGGCTTTGGATCCAGCCCTCGGGATTGCTCTCTGCAACTCAGCCTTCTGATAGTTACCACATTCCTCTCTCTTCCACAATTCATTATGGAACCCCTCCTGCCCCCACAACTGATCAGGTGTTCTAAGATATAGCCATGTTTATGGATTCTATGCATTTGCTGAAAAACCTGCATTTATATGTATACTTTGCCATTTATTTAACACCAGCTGTTTGAGTAGAAAATACATGAGCATGCTTGAGAAATATGTATTTAAATACAGAGTTCTGTTTTTTCTGCTGATGGAAAAATAAACTAGAGATTTTTAGCAGAAGAGAGCAGAATTTTTAGCAGAAGAGAGCACCAAGGAAACAGTGTGAAGTTCAGATGGAACAGACATGGAAAGATCTAGGATGGGGTGCAAATAAGCTGCCCAATTTATGACATGGGATAACCACCGTAGCCTGACCTATCAAAATTGCACTTCTTTCTGTTCTTCTGTTTACTAGAGATGTTATGGAAAGATGTCAAGATGCATTTTCTTTCTCTTGCTGTCGATAGCTACCTGCATGTTGGTTCTGATCAATGACCATAATATAGTAATCTATAGTTTTCTTTCTGTTGAAATTCCTCTGATCTTTTCCCAAGCTCACATCAAGATTTTGCTCTAGGCAAATCATGAGTGCAATTCTACTAACATTGCCAGGAGCATTTCCAGACACGGCTTTTAGCTCACTTCTCATCTGGAATGGAGGGTGGGTATTTATGTGTTGGCTAGATTTACTCCAAAGTCCCTGCAAGCTATCGGGGAGCATTTCACACACAATTTGGGTTTTTCATTGTGTGTTGGCATGTAGCCTGTTTTATGTCCAAGGCTGGGGGGGAAAACCCACCACCTTTTTGCATCTGTTTGTGCAAATTCCAACGTGCAGTAAACCCATGGGTAAAGCCTGCTGTCTGGAAATGCTCCAGATGGCAGTGTTATTCCTAAATGACATGGGTCATTCAAGAGCCCATTGAAGTGACTCCAGCACTCTTAGATGCTCTGTCCCCTCTCGTATTGGACTGCAACAGGTGCACTACTGAAGCATCTTTGAATGCTTCAGTGCTCTTTCTATTCATAGCACATTGAGTCAATACAATCCAGAGCTGGAATGTAGGTTGTATGTAGAAATATGTATGGATTTGATTGATATCAGTCTTTCTGCAGTATGCCTTGATGTTGGATGAGCTAAATTAGGAGAAACTGGGCTAAGTCTGTACACCTTCCTTCTAGTTAACTTCTAGGCATGGTGGTCGGATATTTTGAGCATTTACTTTATAGGGGGTACAATTGCCAGAGGATAGAATAGCAGTCTGGAAGAATCTGCATGATTGCCTCCTAATAAGTTCCAAGAGGTCTGAGAATTTTGTTCACAAGAAACATCATAGGAGAGGAGAGCTGGTCTTATGGCAGCAAGCATGACTTGTCCCCTTAGCTAAGTAGGGTCTGCCCTGGTTGCATATGAATGGGAGACTTCATGTGTGAGCAATCTAAGATCTTCCCCTCAGGGGATGAAGCCACTCTGGGAAGAGCAGAAGGTTCCAAGCTCCCTCCCTGGCTTCTCCAAGATAGGGCTGAGAGAGATTCCTGCCTGCAGCCTTGGAGAAGCCGCTGCCAATCTATGAAGACTATACCAAGCTAGATAGACCAATGGTCTGACTCATTATATGGCAGCTTCCTATGTTCCTATTTTACCAACAGGTTCCCTCATTTGCAGAGCAAAGATGAACCCCAATTGTTGATTCTGTTGTGTGATATATTGGAGTGTGTGTGTGTGTGTGTACATGCACAAGAAAGAGAACTTCAAATGTGCCATAGATTCATTTGAAATTCAAAGAGAGATTTACTTTGACAAGGACAGATAGAGTGAGGTTGTTCCTGGATAAAATCTTGAGGAATTGTGCATTGGGCCAGAAAGAAGCCTAGGATGCTTCCAGCATGTAAATCCTGGCATAGATGTGTGTTTGGCTTAATGAAAAGAAGAAGAAAAAGCTTCATCAAGCCTGATACTCCTTTTGCATGCCAAAGTGGGGTATTGATTTTCCACCCATGACTGCTGTAAATGAGAAATTTCTCTGACAAAGCCAAGGCCCTTTGCTAGTTGTGTTTTTTTAAAATCTCTTTAAATATGATTACCTGCTCTTCATGGTTTCATGGTTAAAATCATAATGAACTTTGCCAGCCAAGTCAGTTCATCATTGCAAGGCACATTTTGTGTGCACCAGCAAATGAATTCTCTCGTTAGTTACTTGCAGCTCTATCTCTGGGCTAGAGTTTTATTGACTTGCTACTAATTTTATTGTCAGGATAGCTCTTCCAATCAAGATTTAAAACAAACCAGGAAAGGTACTAAAGTGCTGGAGATTTAAGTCCTAATGCTTTTGATTTGATTAACATGCTTCTTACCTTGGGGCTTAGGCATGGGTGTGTTTGGATATTTATCCTCTTTTTTTAAAAAAATTGGGGAATCATCTAGCATTTGTTCACTACAAAAAGCGTCTTCTTAAAGAGACAAGATTACTTGTTTTAGTGAAAGTCCTTTCTCAGATACCAATATCTGCTTCTGTATATTTGCTCATAGACAGAGGGGAGTGTGGAGGGGGGAAGAAATAGATTATTCCCACTGCTTCAACCTATAGACCGCGGCTGGCTGTAATTTTCTTCAATTTCTTGCCATGAAAAGCAATACCATTCATTTTGTAAGTGCTGTTTTTTGTATCTGACCTTTTATTTTGAAAACTGATGGGGTCACCACCTCCCACTTTCTCTTAACCTGCTGAACTTTACCAGCTTCAGATTCTGCACAGGAGTGCATTTATTTGGGTTATTATTTAAAAGGCTAGGAGTCTATTAGTAAAGAACACCACAGTGAATCTCATCTACTCATTCCAGACTGCACTGTTTTAGAAAATGGAAGTGTTGTTTGCTGTTGCAACCAAGAACTTCATCTCATGCATGCTGTTTCAAGGCCGACGTCTAGCAAATACTTTTAAATGTAGCTGAACATATGAGTGAATTAGTGTTGAGTGTTCTGGGCCAGTCTATGGGAAGTCTCAATGAGAGGTGCTCTTACCCCTGGACTTTGAAGCTGGAGTCCAGGGCCTCACACTCCCTGGGGGCCCCCAAATCCTCCTTAGTCTGTCCTGAGTGGTGTGGTCACCATGGCCCACTGCCATCCCACGCTGCACTGGGTGGCCAAGTGTGACTGTGACCTGCACTGGGTGCTTTAGAGAAGGGGTGGGGGAGAGTGGAATATGTTAAGTTGCATGTTGAAATGTCTCTGCTAATGTATATTTGCATAAATATACTTCTTTTATATTCTTAAATTTTTGTGAGTTCAGTTGCTGTTTGTGCCCTCAAAAACCCACGTGTTAAAAATTGTGTGTGTGTGTGTGTGTAGGGTGATGATGCTTAACTTGCAGCCAGGGGTGGGGATGGGGTCCAAAGGCCTTTAGGTCCAGACACCAAAATAACCTAGGTGCACCTCTGGTCTCAATGTAGGTCCATAATTGTAACTCAGATTGTCATTGGATGTATAGAATCATGATCCTGAACATCCTGTGCCTACAATGAATCTCTGGTTTTGCATCTTTAAAAAATAAAAAAAGGGGGGGGGTCCCTGTTATTGCAACTCGGCAAAATGCTAGAGCTATCCTGTTCAAGGTAGGGGCCAGTGGCTGAGCTGGGTCCTCCATCAGGGCAGGGATATGGATCTTGGTTGGGATTCCAACATCCAGTGTTAGGGGAGGAGAGCTGGCCTTGCAGTAGGAAGCATGAATTGTCCCATTCGCTAAGCAGTGCCTTCCCTGGTTTGTATTTGGTCGGGTGACTGCATGCAAGCACCATCTGTCTGCTGTAAGATACTCCCTTTAGGGCAGGCTTCCCCAAACTGCGGCCCTCCAGATTTTCCTGAACTACAACTCCCAGCATCCCTAGACACAATATTTTGTGGCTGGGTATGCTGGAAGTTGTAGTTCAGCAACATCTGGAGGGCCGCAGTTTGGGGAAGCCTGCTTTAGGGAATGGGGTTGTAGCTCAGGGGTAGAGCATCTGCTTCACATGCAGAAGGTCCCAGGTTCACTCCCTGGCCCCATCTCCAGGTAGGGCTAGGAGAGACATCTGCCTGAAACCTAGGAGAGCTGCTGCGAGTCATTGTAGACAGTACTGAGCCAGATGAACCAGTGGTGTGACTCAGTATAAGTCAGCTTCCTGTGTCCCAGGTGGGAGGTGCACCTTGGACAGGAAAACACAGCAAGAAAAGGAGTCCAGACCTTAGATAGGGGCTAATGGGGCTAGGTAAACAAGTCCTCGCCTGCTTCTGCATCACCCCATTGCTTTTCCAGGTGCAGCGCTTGCTCTGCAAAAAGCCGTGCATAGCTGCCACGTGTGTGCTGGCTGCAGGGAGCACATGCAGCATTTTGTAGATTGAGTGCCCTGACCGGAAAAGCAGTGGGGCAGCCCAGAAGCAGGTAAGAATCTCCTTATCTGCTTTTTAAGGGAACTGCTCCCTGCCCTGTTGAACCAGTTTGGCTGCAGATGCCTGAGCCAGTTCGATGCTTCCCTGAGGCGGGGCCCAGCTGGTTCATGCACCTCCCTATACCCTGCCAACATTAAGCTGCATCAAGAAGACATCTCTCTCTGTAGGGTATTTACTGAGCTCCAGACAGAAGGTGAAATATGCCTTCAAATGAGCCATTTCCCCCTCTTGTTGTTGTGGCATGTGTACAGGATGACATTCCGTCTCTTTAGTGCACATTTGATCTGAGCTATCTCCATTGTTGACACAGTCATCTCCATTTCACACTGCTTCTTCTTTCTCTCCTCATCCAATGTACAACTTGAGTCTCCCCCCTCCCCCTTTTAATCTCACTTTCTATTAAAAGTCTTCCCAGAGCTAATGCAATAAATTTAGATTTGAAGCCAGATGCATAGCAAAAACTTTTGGCAGAGCACACTCCATCAGAAGACATTGCAAATGAAATATGCTTTCCCTTGGGGATTATTCTACAGTTTAATTTAATTTGAAATATCAAATTAAATTAATTCAAATGGTTATGCAGTTTCTAGGGAAAACAGACTTCATTTATGATGTTCTGCCACCAAATTGTTTTGCTCCTATCGTATATCTTATATTGTTAACCAGGAATGATAAATAGTGACAAGAGAAAGAGATTGCTTCCCACCCCTTCATTGTTCCATGGTGTCTATCCTTTATTGGAAAGACTGTTTCCCACCCACACCTGACTTTCTAAAGCTCATTGTTGGACCAGGATTCTTCTTTGCTTGGACATATGGAACTGTCTCTAGGATTGATCTCTATGGGTTTTCCCAGATGCACCTGGTTGAACACTGCATCCGGAAGAATGCTGAATTTGATGGGTGTATGGCCTGATCCAGCAGTGCTTTTCTTATGTTGCAGTACTCTTCAAAATCAAATGATGGCACTTCTATTTTAATTGGGAATGGCATTCCAAATTTTCAATTTATGGTTGTTCTTGGTCCTGGTACTTGAGATGCTTTCAACAGGAGATGTAAAGCAGTGCAGATACTAACAACTTTTGTTATGAAGAATACCAAGATAGTTTCCATAAAGCATGTCTGTTTGTTTGTTTAATTTATTTAATGTAATTTATATACCACCTGACTCCAAAGGCTCTAGGCAGTTCACAAAAATAAAGCCGATCAAGACAAAATAAAATAAACTGTTAAAACAGCAATTTAAAACATTCAAAGGTTACTAAAAGCCAGGCTAAAAACGTCCTAAGGGCCCTTTTGAAGACTAGTCAAGATGTTAAACCACAAATGTCTATAGGGATAGCTTTTCACAGCCCAGGAGTGACTACAGAGAAGGCTCCAGAGCAACCGCCAGATGGGCTGGCAGCATACGGAGATGGACCTCTCTCAATGATTGTAATGTGCGGTGGAGTTCATGAAGAAGGAGGTGTTCTCCCAGGTAACCTAGTCCTAAGCTGTTTGAATACCAGTTGCAGGGGAAGCAGGAAAGAGGACATGCTTTCATTCCTTACCGGTGGGCTTCCCAGAGGTATCTGGTGGGCCACTATGGGAAACAGGAGGCTGGATTAGATAGGCCTTGGGCGTGATCCAGTAAGGCTGTTCTTATGGGCACTGTCCAAGTGAATTGGGTAAAGGAGTATCTTTTAAAGGGGTGGTTCTCCTATAATTAACAGAGGGAGAGGAATTTTTGCATTCAGCCAAGCCTAGCTTCATTTTGTGTGGAGTGTTTTTAGACTGTGAGCCCTTTCAGAACAGGGAACCATTTTCTTATACTTTTCGCTTTAACTGTGTTGAGTGAACTCTTTTATTGGAAAGTGCTATAGGAATAGGTTTAATTTTAATAATGATCCAGCTATGGGGCCTGCTTAGCATAGAAAACATAGGCCTAGTGTGATATGGCAGGCAAGACTGGGACTGGGGAAATGTAGATTCACCCACCTTCCACACATACTCAGCTACAAAGCTCACTGTGATGCAAATGTGAAAACAGAGTTGTCTTTCACATTTGCCCCCATGTTGGAAACACTGAGGGATGGGGTTCTTTAGAATAGTTCAGGGGAATCTTACCAGTGATGTTGCTACCAAGGGCAAGAACTCTGCTGCTGCCTCTGCCTGCTGCAACATTAAAAATAGAAAAAGAAACACCATGGCTGCCGCCGCCAATGATAACTAACCACCTGCCCAACAGAACCTTTTAAGAATTAAAAAACGCCCGCTGCACACATGCAGAATCTCGTTTTCCATTCCGAGATGCAAAAGATCCTAGAGGGAAATAATGCTAAGTTCGTATTGTCCCCAAGTGTTTTGAGCCAGGCAAATTCGTATTCCAAACCAAGCAATTACGAGTTTCAGCTACCTCACTAGTGGCATGTGCTGACACAACCAAAAGTGCTTAATTACTATGAGTGCCATTCCGCAGCAATCCACAGCGTAGTTATGAAGCAGTTGTTCCCTGAGGACCCATATATACAGTACAATGAAATGCCACTAGTAGATTTTGTGTGTGTGTTTGCTTAGGTGTTCAAAGTGGTAATCTTCTGCTTCCACAGAAGGTAATAAATACACTGAAGTTTCAGAAATAAATAATAACATCTGGGACTCTTGCAGCAATTAAAGCAGATTTATAATATCAATGCTTCCACCGTTTCTAGCTGTGTTGTGCTACTGGTGCCGTGCATAAGGAGTTTAGTCACAAAGATCTACTTCCATCCATCTTGTCATGTGCTACCACTGCTGTCCACTGCATGGGTGTGAGCATGCAGTGTTGAACAGGATAGGAATGATCCTGAATGCATCTGCTTCAGGTCTCTGATCTGCAGTCTCCAAACTGCTTGCAAGAGGAGTTGGTTGGTTTGATTCTTTGTCAAGGCAAGATTACTTCTTAGCAGCAGGGGCATTGCTAGGTACTTAAAAGATCCAGCCCCCAAGTCCACAGCCCCCCATTCTGATGATTAAACTCAATCATAGCACACACACCCCAAGAATAATGTTATGCATGCTTTTAAAGTCTCTACTGTTATGATACAGCACCTCTGAAGGTGGAAGCTGTAGACCAGAGAGCTAGGTGAGGTTAGGAGCTCTCTCTCTCCCAAGCTCTGTGCAGGTGCCTCCACTACTGCACACTCTTTCTGGAACAGGTCATGGAGGTGGGGGGTGGCTGATGAGATTTGGGGCTCTGACCATTTCATTGGGGCCCCGTGAAATGAAGCCCTGGCTTCGTAGTTTTGAAGCATACTTGATTTTTCTCTCTCTTCAAAGTTGGAATGTAAACAGACACAGAGTGAAGTTTCCTAAGTGTCTGTGTTAACTACTTATGTGCTGGAGGTGGAGAGCTCTATTTTGAGGTTGAGTGAGTAGTGCCTCTGTTAAAATCAGTTCCTCTCTTGCTAAATAGAGAGGAGAACACCCTGGTGAACAGTCACCAGATAGAACTAAGAGAGCAAGCTAAGGTGGGAAGTGACCAATGAAAATTAACTTAGGAACCAAAATTGTTAGGTCCAATGCATGAGTGGGAGATTGTGCTGGTCTGTGACCGTAATAAAGGAACTGAATGGAATGAAATTGAGTGGGAGACATTCATTGTATGATAAAGGTTACTGTGATATCTCATAATCCAACCATTTCGCTTTGTGTAATGAGCTTTTAGTGGCCTACTTCATTAAATCAGTGGTGTTGTGTTGCTCACTAGGCTGAGAGATACTGAAATCGCAGTGAAATCACTGGAACTCCAGTTCATCAGCTCCTCTGGTGGTGACTCAGAGGTGGGCCTTCTCTATAGCTGCTCAGGGGCTGTGGAATGCACTCCCTGCGGAAATCCATAATTTGAATTCTCTACTAGCCTTCAGGAAAGCCCTTAAGACGTATCTGTTTGGACTGGCTTTCCAGGGTTTTTTAATCGGTTTTTAAGATTTTAACTTGGTTTTAGGGTTTTTAATTACTGCAGTTGTTTAATTGTTGTAAATGTTTTTAATTGTTAATTGTTGTTATATTGTTTTTTTAATTTTTGTTTTAGCTCTTTACTGTTTTAATGGTTTATTTTAATTGTAAACTGCCCTGAGCCATTTTGGACGGGCGGTATAAAAAATCAAATAAATAAATATAATCATTATTAAATTGTCTGGATTAATTTCAGTGCTTTTTAGTCATGACTAACTAGTCTAGAAGCTGCTTGTTGTCTCAAATAAAAATATATTTTAATCTTTTAAAACTGATGTCCTTTCCAACACAAGATTAGTGTTATGATTCTTTTTAAGATTTGGATTTTAATCTGATCAATAAAGGAGCAAGCTCTGCCTGCCTGCCTCTCACCCCCACCTTGACATTTCCTTCCACCCATCTTCTCTTCTTGCTTTTGCTCCTGCAGTATCTCCCTGCAGTAGCGGAGAACCAGATGGAAGGAGTGCTGGAAACAAAAATTTCAATGACATGGGTCACGTCATGGAAACTGGCAAGATTCAAACCTGGCACTTTGTTCATACAAACCACATACTCCACTCAGAGCTACCCCCTTCCCTTGAACTCGGCACTTGAAGTCTTTCAGCCATGTAAAAGTCCTCAGCCTGGGTGTGCATGTTGCATAGGGCTCAGTGGCAGAGCATCTGCTTTGCATGCAGAAGGTCCCAGGTTCAAATCCTGTCAGTATATCCAAGTAGACCAATGTTCTGACTGTATAAGATAGCTCCTTATCTTGCCTTATGGTCTCAGCCTCTGTGTTGAACTCTCTTCCTGTGTTTTCTCCGTTGTTGTTGTTGTTGTTGTTGTTGTTTACCAATAAATAAATAAAAATAAAGGAGAGACTGTCTTATTTAAACTGATACAATTTTGGCCAGTTTTTATATCCAAGAGTTATGAAATAACTTGCACCAGACTCTGCAGCAGATTAAGACAGGTTTATTCAAAGGAGTATTTGCTCCTGGGAGTAGAACATTAGCACTTTCCTATCTGCTGGCCTATGGAAAACACATTACTCTTGACAAGAGGGAAAATATTAGCAATATCACAAGAGGCTTTGGAAGAGTACATAAAACTAGTTTCATTTTGCAGTCAGCCACGATCTAATATTTCCTATACATGAGGTTTCATTCCTTTTAAGCGAGGGCAGCTCTGTTTGTTTGTCTAAACCGGGAAAAGAGAGCTTGATATTTTACTCGCATTTTGTTTTTATTGTAAAGGGCTTTGTAAGATGTATTCTCCCCCTCATTCATCATAGGCGGCAGATGAGGAAATACAAATATCATCTGAAGGGAGCTTAGATTCCACTAAGGAATAAAGAAGAAAAAGGCAATAAACCAAGCCTGGGTGGATTCTGATAGACAGCCCACAAAGCAGAGCTGCTTCTACTCTTGTGGTGTGTGTTTGTACAGCAACTACTTTTAATCATTCTACCGTCACTGCTTCCAGAACTGCATTGTGTTGAACTCTCTCTACACAGTTGTGAGAAGCAAATAATGCTTTCCCCACAGGGCTGAATTCCTAGGCTTAAGAGTTGTGCATGCAAAATACAAGGTTGATGATAAAATAGTTATTTATGGCATACTTCCAGTTTGCTGGCCACCATAATAACATAAGAACAGCCCTACTGTATCAGGCCAAGGCCCATCTAATCTAGCATCCTGTTTTGCACAGTGGCCCACCAGATGCCACTGGGAGTCTACAGGCAGGAGTTGAGGGCATGCACTCTCTCTTGCTGTTACTCCCCTGCAACTGGTACTCAGAGGCATCCTGCCTTTTAGGCTGGGGGTAGGCAACCTTGGCTTTCCAGCTGTTGTTGAACCACAACTCCCATCATCCCCGGCCACAATAGAGATTGAGCATGCTGGGAGTTGTAGTTCAACAGCAGATGGAGAGCCAAGGTTGCCTACCCCTGCCCAGGGCCAATCAAAACCTCAGTCTGGCACTAGGGATGTGCGGACCGGCTCAACCTCGAGCCAGCTTGACATCAAACTGGTCCAGCTCAAGGGCTTGACACCAAACTAGCCTCAAACCAGACCGGCCCTGGTTCAGCTCGAAGTCGAGCTGAACCCCCCACCCTCCCCAGCTGGCTCAGGGGTTCTAACTTAAAAAAAAAAAAGAATTCATTGCCTCCAGGGGGGTGCAGCCATGGGTGAGGGGGGTCTTTGGCAGTTCCCCCTCCCCCCACTGGCCGCCTCCTGGTCTCGAAACCGCCTCCACAATGGCCACCACCACTACACGGAGGCCCAGAACAGGCTGAAAACTGCCCGAACCGGGTCATTTTGAGACTGGGGGGAGACCAGCGGGTGGAGGGAGAATTCCCAGAGGACATCCCCCCACCGTGGCAGTGCCCCTGGAAGTGGTGAGCCCTTAACCTTTTTTTTTTAAAAAAAAGTTAGAACCCCCGAAACATCTCAAAGCCAAGCTGGGCTGTGTGCCCAACTGAACATGCTTGGTTCTGTTTGAGTCCAGTTCAGACTCAAACTGAACCAGGCAAACTAGTTTTGTGTACACCCCTATCTGCCACATGAGGTGTTGATGGCCACCAGCCTGGATGGCTTTAAAAGGGGCTCAAACGAATTCACGGGGCACAGGTCTATCAATGGCTGCTGGTTTGATGGCTATAGGCCATCTCCAGGTTCAGAGGCAGGATGTTTCCTCTGCATACCAGTTGCAGGGGATCAAGAGCAGGAAGCGGGGGTATGCCTTCTTCTCCTGCTTGGGGTCTTCCCACAGGCATTTGGTGAGCAACTGTGGGAAACAGGATCCTGGATTAGATGAGCCTTGAGCCTGATCCAGCAGGGCTGTTCTTATGTTCAAACTCAATTATTTATCTGTAAAATGAGAGAAACATTGACTTGATATTGTTAAACAACTTAGGTATTATATAAGGCATCATGCACATCAAAGCATTATGCAAATGTGGATTGTAACCACTAGTTATATGGAGCTTGTGGAACCAGAAATGTGTCGTCTGTGGATGGGTATTCTGAGTTTGAAATAGGGAACATGTTAAGTGAAACCAAGTTTAATACATGCGTTGCTTGCTTATGAAACTTATTGTTAACAATGCTAAACACACACACACACACACACCCCAGGTGGTGTTATACTTGATGATCCTCATGACATTTAACAATTCAAAGCTGATGTCAGTTTGCTATTACAGACCATTAAATGTGCAAAGCATCGAGCACTCTATTAGAGCAAACAATTGAAAAAGCAGTAAAAGATGGCAGTCCATTGTAGATCAGCTGAATTTGATTCAGATAAAATATTTTCTGTAGGCAATCAGTTGCTAGGGCCAAGAATATGAAATTACCAATGGAATTCCTTCAGGGAGGTTTGCACATCCCTGCCTATATTTAGTTAGCATCTAATTTGGAGTATAGGTGTACAATGGAAAATAATGATAATTTTGAATGCTAAATAACATTTTAATGTCCCAATATTATTTAGTATGCCTATGATTTCCCTATAACTTCTACATCGTTTATAAGCCAGCAATGCACTGAAGCAAGCAAATGGAAAATTCAGAATATACAGTTGTACTGGTTTAGGGTGGTAGAGAAAAATGCATGATCTAAGTCTGACTCAGCCAATGGCACAGCGTGGAAATGCTTGACTAATAAGCAGAAGGTTACCGGTTCGAATCCCCACTGGTATGTTTCCCAGACTATGGGAAACACCTATATTGGGCAGCAGCGATATAGGAAGATGCTGAAAGGGATCGTCTCATACTGCGTGGGAGGAGGCAATGGTCAACCCTTCCTGTATTCCACCAAAGAAAACCACAGGGGTCTGTGGGCACCAGGAGTCAAAATCAACTTGATGGCACACTTTATGTCTGGCTCATGGAAAAATGTTTCAAGAATGGTACTTTGTGGAATGGTTTTGTGAGGGACTTCAGCAGAAGAAAGATGAGATGGAATTAAGGCTCAGACTTGTAGTGTTTTCTGATATAGTCCCTCCCAAGGGCATTGTGGGACTTTTAAAGGATGGTGGTTATGAGGTGGCCCTGAGGGCAAGAATGGAAAAACCCTCTACTTGCCAAATTATGCATGCTAGAGGACACACTTGGGCTATAACCTGTGCCTTTATTACAGGTATTATGTTAAATTTGGTTTCATGACAATAATTCTTCTCAATCGCAGAAAGGCATAGAAAGGAACATTGGAAGCTGCCATACACTGAGTCAGACCTTTGTTCTGTCTCGCTCAGTATTGTCTGCACTGACTGTCAGCAACTCTCCAAGGTTTCAGACAGGAGTCTTTCCCAACTCTCCCTGGAGATGTGGGGTCTGAACTTGGGACTTTCTGCATTCAAAACAGATGTCCTACAACCAAGCTTTGGCCCCATCCCCAAACAAATGAAGCTGCCTTCTACTGAGTCAGACCCTTGGTTCATCTAGCTCAGTATTGTCTACACTGACTAGCAGCCACTTTCCTGGGTTTCATGCAAGTATCTTTCCCAGCCCTACCTGTTGATGTTAGGGACTGCACCTGGAACCTCCTGCATGCAAAGAAGGGGCTCTTCTACTGAGCTGTGTCCTCATCCAGAAGAGTTGTCTGTTCCTTTTTATAACAGGGTATCGTAGACTTGACCCCATGCTGGTGACCTTCATTCCTGGCCATGTCTGTAGTGGTGGCGGCCAGATAACCTTTTCCAGATTCTGCTTAAGCCCCATTGAAACAAAGGCCGACTTACAGGCACTTGGGTTCTGAGGGTGCTATCATGCATCTTGAAAGTTGCCTTCCACCCCCCTCTCTCTTGCTGTATGTGTGTATGGAAGCATTTTCCCCTTCAGTGCTTTGCAAGCAATGATGGAGGAAGCTGGCAATTTTTAACCTTGAAGCTTCAGTGCTTCCGTTTTTTATTGTGTTCTTCTAGCAGTTCTAGTGCAGAAATCTTGTTAAGGCTAAAGTGGCTCCTCGGTTTTAATCAGCAAAACAAGTCCTCATGAATTAGTGTAAATTTAATGGAGTATAATTTTTTTAAAAAAAATCTCAGTGTTCTGACAGGTGTCTCAATTATAATTTGTGCCTTTCTTGCCTTTGAATTCTAATACCCAACTACAACTGCTGTCTTCAAAATAATATTCCAGTACTGGATAACATAAGAACAGCCCTGCTGGATCAGGCCCAAGGCCTTTCTAGTCCAGCATCTGTTTCGCATAGTGGCCCACCAGATGCCTCTGGGAATCCAACAGGCAAGAGCTGAGGGCATGCCCTCTCTCTCCTGCTGTTGCTCCCCTGCAACTGGTATTTAGAGGCATTTTGCCTTGAGGCCTATAGCCTAGACTAGCAGCCATTGATAGACCCACCAAGAATGTAGCTAAACCCCTCTTAAAGCCATCCAGGCTGTTGGCTGTCACCACATCTTGTGGCAGAGAATTCCATAGGTTGATTATGTGTCGTGTGATAAGGCCCCTTTTGTGGGCCTTAAATTTATTGGCAATCCATTTCATACGATGACCCCTGGTTCTAGTGTTCTGCAATAGGGAGAAAAATTTTATTTGATTTGTGTACTGTCCACTATGGAAGTCTCTAAGCAGTTTACAGAATAAAACAAACCAATAATTTAAAACATTTTAAAAACCAGATTAGAATATCAATTAAAAAACCACCAACTAACTAAAAAGCTTGGCTGAAGAGCTGTGTCTCCGGTTGTTTGACTGCACAAGTATTTTGCAACATATGTAACATTACAGTACATACACAAATAGCATGTCAGTGTTTCAACAAGAGTGAATAGATCTCACTGAAACAAGCATAACTTCCCTTTTAACCATCAAAATTTTGTTAGCACACTAAACATTTCAACAGTGTTTCATTACAATAAATGTATAAACATATCCAGAAACAATAAAATCAAACTCTAAAGCAGCAGCAGCAGCATAAAATTAAATTCCAATTTGCAGCAAATACAAAGCATCAGTAATGCATAAAATGTGTATTAGAAATTTGTAGTAGAAAATTCTCCTATAATGCTTACTGGACTGGATAGTGGGCAGCAGTCAGGCTGGAGGAACAGTGGTTTCAGCGGGCTCTTGGGTCTTTAGCAGGCCCTTTCCTACCTGAGTGGGTCCACCCCATGATCCTGCAGCAAATTTCCTATCACCCCTCAAACATAAACAGTGTCTCCCAATCCACTACCTGAAAATGCGGCCCAAACTGGGGGTGACCATTTCACTAACCCTAAAGAGTAAAGTAAAGCATGCCGAGTAGTACCTCTGAAACAAACTTCTTTATTCTCTCTGCAGTCCCCTGTGTACAGTAAGCATCTACTACAGTGGCCCTGATCTTTTGTATCTTCCATCTTTGAGGTAAAAGAGACTAAGCAATTTACTTCAGGGAATAAAAGTGGTTTAAAAAATGAAGAGAAGGGCAGCAAAAATGGTAAGAGGAGAAGTATATGATGAGTCATATGAAGAGACCATGAGGGAACTTTTACTTATTTAGCCTAGATGGAGTGTAGGGGGGAAATCTATAAATACCTAGAGAGGAATGATATTAATGCAAGGCAAGAATTATTCATGATCCCAGAAGAGGAAAGGGCACAGATCAAGGGCTTTGAAGGCAGAAATTCAGGACAGTCTGTAATACTGTTGAGGCATGGTGACGATTGCCTTGAGATGCTTAATGAAAGGTGGTATAAAAATTGAATTATAAATAAATAAAATAAATTGCCACTAATATTACTTCTCCACAGTTAGCAAAGGGCAGAGCTAAATATTATGCTTGGTGCAAGGGGGCCACTGAAAATGGCATTGCCAAATTCTCCCTCAATGTTTCCTTGCTTACCCCACATCTGTAGCTCAGTTTATAGAGCATCTGCTTTGCATGCAGAATCAATCCCGGGCGTCTCCAAGTAGGGCTGGGGAAAGACTCCTGTCTGAATCCTTGAACAGCTGTTGCTAGTCAGTGTGGACAATCCTGAGCTGGGTGGACAACCCTGAATGGGCTGATTCAGTATAAGGCAGCTCCTTATGTTCCTATCATGATGCCATCACATTGTGCATCATCCTGTCTTTGCTACATTTAATTGGCTGCCAATGGTGGGATTGTGTCATAATAACAAGGATCAACAGGTCCTCCATGTTTTTGCCAGCATCCTCATATCCGGAGGTGCTCTTACCCCTGGACTTTGGGGCCGAAGTCCTGGGCCTCCACAGCCACTGGGGGCCCCCAAATCCGCTTTAGTCTGTCTCAGGTGGTGTGGTCACCCAGAGGAGCATGATGATGCTTAATTTGCAGGGGAGGGGGGCCTCCAAAGGCCTTTCGATCCAGGCTCCAAAATTACGTAGGTGCACCTCTGCTCATATTGTGCATGAGGCATAACACATAGGCCTGCATTGGGGATGGTGTGAAAGTGCCAATCACATGGACTGATTGGATCCTATGGGTATTTCCAATGTTAGCATTGTACCTTCGATCATGGTGGCTGATTCTAGCCTGGAAATTCCTCGTCTACTCCAAGCCCTTCATGGTGGTGGTGTTTTCACCAATACAATGAGAGAGCTTATTGGTAATGGAAATATAACCCTTACATTCAGCCTCAGCCAGCCATTCAAAGGAAGCAATCATTCCCAAAGTATTATTCCACAAGATACACACAGGAAGCTCTCCCTGTTTGAAAGAGCTGGGGAACAGATAGTTGGAGCTATTCCTCTGAAGTATTTGGGCCCTACGTTCTCAGCTTGGCAGCGCTTCATTAAACATGAGCCCCCATTAATCTGCAAGGGTGTTTTTTTTTTGTGCTTGGTAAATATTCTCAGTAAATCCCAGAGTAAATGCCATGGAACTTTCAGTGTGGTCCAGAGGACAGAGGGAAGCATGTGCTCTGTTTGCAGTCTATGGAAATTATGCTTACGTTGGAATTACCTGGTAACATATGGCAACAGTCTTGTAATTAAATGATCCACCAATATTTCCAAAGTGAACAAAATAAATCTCCAAGCAGCAGCACACAGCTCACTAGTGGTGATTATTTGTCAAGGATGAGCATGGCTAACCAAATGAACATTTGGCTGCAGGCAATGTCTAGCCTTGAATCTCCAAGTTATTGTTGATTCTTTTTAAAGTGGGGGGAAACCCAGAAGGATATGCAGTTGCAAAGATTTGTGAAGTACAATGTATGGCTGCAATTCATATTTTATAATTTTGAATTTTGTTAAAAAGTAGCACTGAACAATTTTCTGGAGGAGGTGGAACCTCTATCTGATAATTAATGGTACTTGGGAAGCTGCCTTATACAGAGTCAGACATTTTGTCCATGTCGCTCAGTAACTTCTACGCTGACTGGGAAGTGGTTCTCCCAGGTTTCAGGCAGGAGTCTTTCCCAGCCCTACCCGGAGATCAGTGTTCTCTCTAACAGGGATTCCCAGATGTTGTTGACTACAACTCCCAGAATACCCAGCTGCAGTGGCTTTTGCTTGCGCATTCTGAGAGTTGTAGTGAACAACATCTGGGAATCCCTGTTAGAGCGAACAGTGCTGGAGATGCTGCCTGGGATTGAACCTGGGACCGCCTGCATGCAAGGCAAATGCTCTAGCACTGAGCTATGGCCCCATCAATTGCACCCTTTTATTCTCCTGGCTGACTGTTGTTGCTTCTTGGTGTGATTTTGCTTTCTTCACCCTCACTGTCCTTGACCTTATTTTCTCACACTGCAGTTTAATTTGATTGGCTATGAGAAAAACCCACTTTTTTTTAAAAAAGTGTGATATGCAGTTGTGCAATCGGATGCAGTGTGGCATCTCTGACATACATCCCGTGGATTACCACAACTAATAGAATTAAACAGCAGGATGGGCAGATGTGGCCAAGGACAGTGAAGACAAATAAGAGAAGGGGGAAAGCACCAACATGAGCAGCACTGAAATAAGGCAAGTGCATTCACAATACATGCCAGGAATCCATAATTATTAGAAGCACTTTTTAATAGATTGTAGACCTTTTTACAAATGACTACAAAATATTCGGCCTGAGCCTAGATTAAATGAAAACGAATAACAATGGGTGTAGCAGGGGTGTTGCTAGGTACTCAAAAAATCCAGGCCCTCAGACCCCTTTTTGATGATTACACTCAATCATGCTCACCCCAAGAATAATTACTTCTGACTGCTTCCCCATAGGGAAAGATGTTAAGGCATCTGTTTTGCCTACAGCACCTTTTAGTGAGGAAACAGGGAGGAGAGGAGACTGTTACTGCTAGAACAGCAGCAGTAGAGGTGACTTGTCTACCAGTGTTCCCTCTAATTCCCTCCACCCCATCTGTACACGGAATAAGTATTGTTCTAGTTTGCCCTTCCTTTTATAGCAAGTGAGTGAGGGCTGGGTAAGGTAGGGTATTCATTGGTGTTCAACTGGAGGAAGCTTTGTTAAGTGATGGGTGCTCCATGGAATAGGCTGGGGATGGACCATTTTTAGGTAGTCTCTTGGCTCACCCACTCAGAGCTTTAGGGTGGTTGCTTCCTCGGCAAAGTAAACTGTATTGCTGGAAGAAGCTAGGCAGTGGTTGCTTCTGGCATCTTTCAGGCCCAGTTGATTGGGCCTGAAAGACAGACAGTTCTCGCTAAGAGGCTGAATGCCCCAAGAGGGGTTCGAGTTGTCCTCACTCTAGTTAGTTGTTACTGAGCTTGTTGCATGCCCTTTGTAGGCAGTCAAGAAAGTGTGGCCCTATTTCATACCATACATGTGTGTCCTGTCTTCATTTGGGGGTCTGGGGGCAATGAGTTTAGTTCTGGGTGGTACTGCCTCCTCCTACTGGCTCCTCCCGCGCAGTGGGAGATGATGCCTTTCAGAACCTTCCTATATTGCTGCTGCCTGATAGGTGTTTCCCATATTCTGGGAAACATATTCTGGGAAACACACCAGCGGAGATTCGAACCAGCAACCTCTTGCTCGCTAGGCAAGTCACTTCCCTGCTGCGCCATTAGGTGGTGTGGTGTGTACCTGAGGCAGAGTGCCAAATGTCACCCTTCTCCCCTTCCTTTTTAAAAGTTTGGGTCAGAAGGATATCTTGCCACCTCACTGATGCTCCAATAGTCTCCTGTCTGCGGGGTGACTGCCTCTCATGGATGGGCTGACCCCCTAAGAACATAGGAAGCTGCCTTGCACTACTGAGTCAAACTCTTAGCCTATCTAGTTCAGCCTTCAACAATAAGGCAAAGCTGCCATATACTGAGTCATACAGTACTAGCTTAGTACTGTCTACACCAGGCCTGCTCAACTTCAGCCATCCTGCAGATGTTGGCCTGCAACTCCCATAATCCCTGGATATTGGCCACTGTGGCTGGGTATTATGGAAATTGTAGTTTAAAAAAAACAGCTGGGGAGGCAAAGTTGAGGAGGCCTGGACAACCCCGACAGCAGTGGTTCTCCAGGGTTTCGGACTGGAGTATTTTCTCCCTGGCATCTGAGAGAGACTCTTGTCTGCAGCCTTGGAGAAAACATTGCCAGTCTCTGTAGACAATACTGAGCTAGATGGACCAATGGTCTGACTCAGTATATGGCAGCTTCCTATGTACTTGGAGATCCCAGGGATTGAACTACATCATGCAAAGCAGATGCTCTGCAACGAAGCTATTTCCCCATCCTCTGTGGTGGACCTCTTCCAAAGACTGCCTAAAGCAGAGAGACATCCTGTTATGGGGTTTGTTTGTTTTTTTAGGATATGT
This sequence comes from Hemicordylus capensis, assembly GCF_027244095.1. NCBI lineage: Eukaryota > Metazoa > Chordata > Lepidosauria > Squamata > Cordylidae > Hemicordylus > Hemicordylus capensis. The sequence goes on along the minus strand of NC_069664.1, from coordinate 21,246,801 downwards.
CTGTGTTATTCAGAAACTGTCCTGTACACTTGTCCTTACTGTGCTTTTCTGTCCTATCCACAATTTCTCTTCTCATTTGCACTCTGTGCAGCTATCTCCTTGACTATTGTGAGTCATTCTGTGTTCTATTGTTACAGCTATTTACCTTGCTTCCAAATGAGCTGACTGTCATGGGGGTTGATGACAAATGGAAGGAGATGACTCCCATCCAAGAAGACAGGAAGTATTTGCTTCTGAAAATATAGTTCCACCCTTCGTAGTCTGCATTTAAAAGATGTACCGTTCTTCTGCTCCAATGATCACTGGCCATTTCCTGCTTAGACAGGGCAAGTAGAAGTGACTCTCTGATCTGGGTAGGCTGCTTGGAAATTGTCTTTCAAGCCCTTTGCTGCTCCTTAAGACATTTTAGGAGTTATTGATGGAATAGCCTTTTGGGACTGAGTACTGCATTTGGCTGAGGCTAGGAGAGATTATTGTTTAAATAACCCATGGGGGACCAGATCTTCTGGTGACCCAAATACCATTTAAGTTTTTATTGCTTTTCATAACTTCCCCAGGCCACAACTGTCTCCTGTACAGAAATGCTGGGCAAGTTATAGGAGGAAGTGAGGAAATAAGCAAACAGCAGCAAAATGTTAATGTAAACAAGCCGGTGGCAGACTAGAACGGCCTTGCTAGTATCTCCTGCTAGGACGTGCTAAACTGCTCCCAAGCTAATATTTATTGGATTTTTTAAAACCTGTTTATGTAGTTGGCTGACAGATAGAAATGTGTGCATGCTACAGTCGAAGGCTGAAGCACCTTGAATCTGGCTGCTTTGCATCTTGGATTATTGGCTTCAAGGCAGTTCTTAAAGTAGGCTTGGGGTTTCAGAGAGCTGTTCGGTGGACATTTTAGCTTTAAACTTTGCTAAAAGACATCTATTCACCTTTGCAGAACTAAACATTGTTCATCATACATGTAGGGACAATGGAGCAGAGGGGACAGATGTCCTTGGGCCATAGGACCTGTGGGGGCTGCCAAAGAGCCCCCTCAGCCCCTTACCACCCTTCCTGCTGCACTTCCCACCTAAATACCTCTGGTGTCAAGGCCGAGAGCATGACTAAGAAGGTTGCATGGACATGCAGTGCCCCCCACCCTCCAAGCTGGTTGAGATCTTTCTCTGCCTGTTGGATGTTTCCTTTCTTTCTCATGCAAGGGAGAGAAAGGAAGCATCTAGCCAGCCAAGGGAGTGCTCCATCAACTCGAGGAAGTAAGGGGCCGTTGCATGGCTATGATGGGGTAGGAGGAAGCGGCATCACCAGCACACTTGACAGCTTGTCCCCGGGCCCCTCTCTACACCCCTATTGTTCATAAGAAGTGGTGGTGAAATCTTCACATGCCACCTCTGCCTCTTCTTTATGTTAACACCTCTAACTTTGGGCTGGAGCATCTCTGCCCCAGTTTTTTGCTAATGTTTTAATTGGGGTGGAAATGAAGGATTCAACTCTGAAGTTCTTGAAGTTCGAGAGTGATTGGGGTTTGCCTAAGTTGGGAGAGGGGTTGTGGGGGTGTATTTCTCTTAAACTAGCACCTGCGCTTCCCCAAGTAGTGGCAGGTACAGTGGCATTCAAAGCATCACTTGCTTCCGGGTTGGCATTGTTTTACATCCTGTAGAGCACCAGGGAAGGACGTTGCAACATGACTCCCACCCACCCTCTCTTGAAATTCCAAGACGAATACTTGTGAGAGGAGTTCCTCCTAATCCCTACCAATCATCAGACATGCTGGAGTATAGTGCAAAGTGGCATTAACCCATATTTTCTACTTATAGACATATATTTCCCCCACATGTTTGCCTCTTTCCTAGCATGCATTGTCAACCAGCGTGCCTTTCATGTGTTAGACTTTGCTTTCACCTAGATCCATTCCTCCACAGTAACCCTTGGACCCCTTTCAAACAGCCTTTTGAGGTGGTCTTTTGATAAGCATGCAGGACAATGCTTTGTATTCCCCTTTTGGTTTCCATTTCCGTGGCTCAGATCTTCACAGAACTGAGTGTTCTGAGAGCATTGTGTATTTTGTTGGAGGGTGGTGTGGTTTTTGTTTTGTGTTTTTGGGCTCATGAAAGCTGCCTGACTGACAGCCTCGGTGGGAAAGAAATCTTTGTGTATTCGCAGGGCAGATACGGTATAAGCTGCAGAAGGCCACATGTCTTAGCAAACTGCCTTGAGAAAGTGCTGGAAGGGCTCACCTCTAGGAAATAGAGGAAATCAATTTTGTTTTGATTTCCTCTGCATCCCTTAGCTGCTCCAAATGCCTCCTGAAGCAAATGCCCTTAGGAGGAATGGGTTTGTGGTGTGAAGGCTCACCAACCAACATACATCATTGCCTTTCTTCAAACACCTACCCACGTATCCTCCCATGCCCTCCAATGTTTCACAGATGAAAATAGGGACAAAATTTTAACAGCCCTATTCTTATCCGAAGATCACTGCCGAGACCTCCCTCTGCCACTGCTACATGTTGCTGAAGGCTTCACTTCACCTGCTGTATGCTCTTTTGATGTGTGTGTGTGTTCTTTTGGCTAAAGATATACTCAAGAGACATAATTGTCCTAGAGTATGTTAGCAATGGTTCAAAATATGCCTCAGGGTTGCTGTGTGTGAAAAGGTAAGCTGGGTAGTATATAATGCCCCCCCCCCACTTCAAGTTAAGTATCAACACCTAGAGGGCAGCCCTCCCACTACCACCATCCCCAACCTGTTAGCATCTCCCAAACTATTTCTAATTGAGGGGGGGAAACAGGGAAGGGAAAGTGAGAATGGATAAAGAACTTAAGAGATAAAGAGGAAGAGGGATAGGAAAATGAAAACAAGAAAGAAAGAAGTGCCTTGCAAAAAAACCCCAAACAGATAGTCTTTTCTTTCCCAATCCATAGTTGAGTATTAGACTTTCTCCACATTTATTTCTATTTCTCTATTTGATGGGGAATGGGTTTAGCTTGAACAGAAGCAGGGAATGGGTACAAGCTTCACCCTGTAACAATCACCTAGAAAACCATTTGTAACAGTTGACACAAGCAACGGATCCCTCTTTGGTCCAATCACACACGTACTTACTCTCTCTCTCACCCCTGACCTGCCCCACCCCTGACCTGCCCCACCCTCTCACCCCTGACCTGCCCCACCACTCCAAGACCCCAACTTCCAATATAACAAAAGAACTCTGTACTACACCACCCACACCCTAGTTCTTTGCTCTAGTCTCTTGATGTGCAGGGAGTTTTGTCTGCAGTTGCACTCTGCACATGCTCAAGAGCACACATGTGCACACACCATGACATGTGCAGTCTTTTTAACACATGGGTTCTTGAGGGTACAAACAGCAACTGAACTCACTATGTTTATGCAAATATGTATTAGCAGAAACATTTCAACATGCAATGCCACATGTCACATATTAAGGGAGGAGAGCTTGTGGTAGCAAGCATGACTTGTCCCCTTAGCTAAGCAGGGTCTGCCCTGGTTGCTTATGAATGGGAGACTACATGTGTGAGCACCGTAAGATATTCCCCTTAGGGGATGGAGCCGCTCTGGGAAGAGCATCAAGTTCCTTCCCTGGCATCTCCAAGATAGGGCTGAGAGAGATTCCTGCCTGCAACCTTGGAGAAGCCGCTGCCAGTCTGTGTAGACAATACTGAGCTAGATGGGCCAATGGTCTGACTCAATATATGGCAGCTTCCTATGTCCAATGTAGAGGCCTGCCATCTACCCCCAAGGCCTGATGCTGGAGAAGCTGCTGCCAGTCTGTGAAGACAATACTGAGCTAGATAGACCAATGGTCTGACTCAGTATATGGCAGTTTCCTATGTTCCTATGATGTTGTACAACCTTATCCCTTTTGTGCCACAAGAGGAGACATGAGTGCACAGGTCCATGTATCTTGGGGTCTACTGGAGTTGGAGAAAGCCATGGGATTCATGGTTAGGAACATAGGAAGCTGCCTTCTACTGAGTCAGACCATTGTTCTATCTGGCTCAGATAGACTGGTGGTGGCTTCTTCAAGTTTGCAGGCAGGAGTCTCTTTCAGCCCTATCTTGGAGATGTCAGGGAGGGAACTTGGAACCTAGATGCTCTTCTCAGAGGGAATATCTTACAGTGCTCACACTTCTCGTCTCCCATTCAAATGCAACCCAACGTAGACCCTTCTTAGCAAAGTGGACAATTCATACTTGCTACCACAAGACCAGCGCTCTTCTCCTTTCAAGCCCTGATAGTCTTTATGTTGCCACTGGGGGCGGCTTAAGATGGGGTTTCCCTATCTTCCAGCAATGCTTTCTTTCATTGTATTAGAGGCATTCAACTTCTATCCTGTTGACAAAGCAGTTCTAAAAAAAAAATTGAATTGTGTCAGCTGCTTAACACCTTTGATTTGCATTGAGCTTACAGGTTTCTAGCATTGTGTGTAGCATTCAGCATTTTTTGGTGTGTGCATGGCTTCCAAAGGTGGGGGGAGAAGTGCTGATTTCAATGGCATTTAAATAAGAAAGCTTTGAAGGATCCATCGCACAGAGTATAAATAACTCATTCCTCCATTCAGTGCAATCTAATTGTATATTTGGTAGGCACCTTCCGAGCAGGTTTAGCAACTTCCTTGCATTTCGCGTCCCCCGGTGCCCCACCAGCTTAATAATGCAAGATGTTAGGCAGTTTAATTACAGAAAACTGTAGCATAATTAATGACATTGTAACGGTGAATAAATTACAGTGTTCCATGATAATGTATAGCTCACCAGGGCTATAGCAGGAGGAAGGAAAAACAGGGGAAGAGGCAAGGATAAAAGCGGTGAAATGATGAAGTGGCAGCTGAGATCAGAGCTGGTGGGGAGAGGATGGGGCCCACAGAGTTAAACACATACTAGTGTTGGCTGGCCTGCGCTGATGGGGAAAAGAGAGGAGGCAGGTGCTAGGAGGACAAAGTAAATGGGCCGTGGAATTGCCTGTCCGTGACATTATTTACTTGCCTCCATTAACTCAAGTGGTCAGGAATTTTGTGATGTGTTGCTAACCCCATATCACATTTTGTATCTACTGTGGATCTATGTCTGGCATCCTGTTACCCTCCCCCTCATTTGAGGCTGTAATTAGAAAGTAATGTGTAAGAAGCTGTTTCATTCTCAGTCACACCAAGAATCCTTCATTCCTACTACTATCTGCTCTGGAAGGCAGCAGCTCTCTCCGGTCTTGGTATTTTCCAGGCCTGAGATCTTTTAAATGGTAACACACTAATATGTGCAAAGAACATGCAGGCTATTGGGCTGTTCCTCCTGGCATCCTTGTGTGCATGTAGCTAGGGGATTGTCCTGGCCAGAGAAATATGAAAAGCAAAAATCTGGCTGATAATATTTGGTCCATCAAGGATAAAAGGGGTATAGTTAGTGTTGCCACCAGCTTTTGCTCTCAGTGAAATTTTGTGGTGGCTTTGGAGGGTTCTGCTTGGATGCAATATTTGAGAAATGTCAAGAGAACGAAAATGTCCGAGTAAGGCTTTTTCCAAGGCAAGTTAAAGTATTTTCCAAACTGGATCTTCACCTAAAGGTCAAAGTCCAAGGCATATTTTAAGGTTTGTGTCTGGGGCATATATCCGAACATACCTATAAGGCTAGCAAGTGGGTTCTATGTGACTCTAGTTTACAATAAGTATCTTCTGTATTTTAGAATCCACAGCAGAGAGGGTGATTTCTTCAATATGGGTGGCAGCAGCATGCCTCGGAACCCAGATGTTCTAGTACCAATTCATCATGTGGAGAGGGTATATGTACATGCACAGAGTGCAACCCATAGGCCTCTGTGAGGTCGTGGAAGAGTCTGAGGTGTCGTGTTATGTGTGGAAAGGTGTGTCAGCCTTGTGGCTATACTTTGTCCGGGCAGCACCACTATCCAAGCAGAAGAAACGGCACTGGATAAGTCAAAATAAGTACATGGAAGGTATGATGTTCTACAATGGCAGATTAGTTGGCTAAATTGCATGCTCTTCTAAATTGTAGGATGCCCTGAACAAAGTGACAGTGCACCCCACAAGCTTCTGAAATTGTGTGGGGACCAGCACTACTTCAGATGCAGCATAGTCCGGATCTTCTAAATGCATAGCCATCACTGATTTCCTATTAGTCAATTACATAACAAATTTTGGACAGAAAGTCAAACATGCGAATGGCCTTCATTGAAAAGTGCTGTACTGTAGCTGAAACACTGGGTGACGTCAAGGTTATGTTCACAGGAATTCATCTGTGATGACTCATGCACATATACAACTTTTTATATAAGTCTCCAGTCACTGAATTATGTACATTCATTTATATACCTGACCTAAGGAGGGACCCAAGAGTAAATTCTTCACTGTGTTATGACTCTATATTTTGCATTTCCTGCTCTGTGGGAACACCACCATGTGGTTAAAAAGAAGAAGAAAATGGATGGCGGGGGGGGGGGTTGCTGGTTATCAGTGCTGCACATCGAAAGAGAAAAGGTGATTTATTGTATTAATTATGTGATAAACCAATTACGTTTCTTATGGTTCAGCTCCCATTGACTGGAAAATGTGTTTCAGTTCATTTTTTATCCAAGCCTCCATCTGGAATGTAACTAGAGACATGTAGCTGCCACTGGAAGCAGCAGCTCAGTAGCCTTCATTCAGATGTTACGTTCAGTGCACATACCGTCTGTGTATAGTGTCTGCAGGTACAGATCTGAATGCAGGTACAGTTATTCAGACATGCTCAGTGAGCATAAGGCTAGTTCACATGGTCATGAATAGTGTCAGAGTTCCATCCTATTGTGCTTTGGGAGCTGTACATGCTCAGTCAACGTTATCTGGTTGGGTGGGAGTTAAAAACATGGTCAGAGCTACTAGCCTGGATCATGTGCTAAGCAGCAGCTGGATCAGAGGGCCCTCCTGCCTCATTAAGGACCAGGGTACAGCTTCTGGGTAGGACAGAGCCCTCCAGCTCACCTCTTCCTTAACACATGATACCCACTGACACCTCTAAGCTCGCACATGAGCACAAATCAGAAGTGTACACAGCTCCCAAACTCTCCTCTCCTGTTCATAACCATGTGAACCAGCCTACTGAGTAAAATGCTTTCTATGTGTACCCTGCATTTGAGGGGGCCAGTACTCAGGTTCACTTTTAAAATCAACACATGCACAGTTTTTCCACACACAGACATGTGCATGTGTACAGATACCTGTACGTGCATTCACCATAATGCCTGATCAGGGCTGATGTGTCTTTATCATCCTCTCTTCCCCTCAATAAGATCTAGCTACACAAATGAAGTAAATACGATTGCACTGTGAATGTCCCAGCCACCACTCCACTTCATTGGCTGTGCTTTGTGAGGGCAGTGAAACTCCTAGTGGAATGATATTACATCACTAGACAGTCTCCGGGAGAAGGGGGAGGACACCCCATGCTGTTTTTGCAGCAGCCTTGCCTTGTCAGCTAAACAAATGAGCACCACCCTGTTAATTGTGTAATTGCTGGTTGTTACTTGACGAGGCACCTCAGCTAGCAGCAGGCTGTTCAACCTTACCCACTAGTTGGCTGATTTCTTAAAATGGAAAGTCTACAGCCTGGGCTTGTTAGGTGGCTTTTTGTTCTGTTTCATTCATATTTATAAAAACATAAGTTCTTTTTTTCTAGCCCTTGCTTCAGTTCTTCCCCATCTGCATTCCCATGCATTAATCAATTGTACAACTTTCCTCTGTAGCCTTCATTACCTACTAAAAAAAATGAATGTGGAGAGAAAACATAATTAGATGCCACTTTGCTTAAATAATACCTTGGAAAACAACACAGCGACTTATGAAATGGGAAAGTGGAAATGGCACAGTTTGAACTAATGACCGAATTAAGCTGCATTTTTTTTAAAATCAAGGGCTCCCCCAACCACCCTTGCAGTGAATCATGACAAATCTAGAGTTCAGATGGATGGATGGTTCTATTTTTTTCTCATCTACATTCAAAAAATGAAATATTTCTATAATATTAAACCCGTCAAATTGATCAAAGTGCAGTGTCAAAAATTATTGTAAGTGCTTCTTCTCATCCAGTCCCCAGGATGACTGCAAATCTTAGCACTTTTTAAATCTCTCTCTCCAGAAAAGAACTGTAGACTTCTAATTCTCAGTGCAGCTAAATATGAAGCATGAATCTAGATCTTAACGTGTGTGTGTGTGTGTGTGTGTGTGTGTGTGTGTTTTGACCAGAGGGATCCTGTAATTGCCTTGGGTAGGAATGCACAAGGTGAGACTAAGTTCTTGCAGGAGAAATCTGGTCATACAATAATCCAAGGACATTATTAGTTAGTGCATCCGGTAGCGGACCTGAGCAAAGCTGTAGGACCTTGGATAGCTCCAAGGTTGACAAATTGTTCCAGTGAAATTCGGAGTGTGCTTGAGCTAATGTGAACTGGGGATCATCCCCTGCAGATCCAGTCAAGCTCCCTGAAAAGCAGCATCTCCTAAAAAGACCTTTCTGTGCTTGGAATCTTGGATTTCTACTGCACTTGGGGATCTGTTGATCCTCTGGTCAGTGTTCCCTCTAAGGTGTGTGCATGTGTGCACGCTCACACATTTTTTGACATCAGTTAATTTTAGGTCCTGCTCAAGTTGAATCGGAAAGGTCCCACTCTGAATCCACATGTGCACACGTGCATTGCTTTGATACTTCCACCCAGAACAAAACTGATTCTGCTCACAGTTGGAAAAGATTAGAGGGAACACTGCCTGTGGTGAACCTGGAATGATCATGCAGTTGGCTGATCATGGTCATCTTTGAAGCAGATCTTTGGAGGGTCTGGTTGATAGACACTTGTGGTGTTCGGCTGCTGACTTCACGGTTTGAGTTTGAAGGCACCATTATCTCCACAGCTTCCTGGGCTGGATAGCTGATTAATGAAGGCTATGCAGATTGTCCATAGTTGCTGCCTCTGCATTTGTATCTGGGATATTGGTTGGGTCCAGACATGCTGTCATCTCCTCTATCAGTATCCATATTTGAATTATTGAGTGGCAACATTATGGTCTGATGGGGAAAGATTAGGATTTGGATCTGAGATGTTGGGGTCCAAATCTTTATCTGGCTCATCCAGTGAACTCATCCAGTGAGTTTCTCCAACCTACTAATGGGGAACTTCTGCTTCCATGGAAATAAATCAAGCAGGACTGCAAGTAGAGGGCATTCTTTACACTCCCACAAAAAAACCAACAACACTGGATTTTCCTGAATATGCAACCTCAAGGACGTCAATATATCTCAACTAGGAAATTATATTATGGCCTATTTGACAGGGTGGGGTCTTACTTGGGAAAACACTTTAAAGATTGTGCAGGACCCGCAAATTAGAATGCTAAATAACAGATACAGTAGTAGCATCTTGGACTCTAATTTTGCTTGCTAGATACCTTTGCTCTGGAGTAGCCTGACTCTTCAAAGTGTTGAGAAACACACAGAACTAAGCTATCAATGCAATTTTCCAATTGCCTGCTCTCTAGAACAAGTCAAAACTAATGTTGCATCATGGCCTCTCCTTCCTAATTTGCACCTCCCCTCACACTCTTTCCCCATATTCCTTCTCTTCCATATAACTTTTGTTACTCTCATCAGAGAAATGAAGCACAGCACTATGGTGGCTGCACATGAGCACTCTCTCACTAATTCCTTCATGTCTAGAGTGACAGCAAACACTGCACTGCTATCATTAGAAACAGCAACAGTATAGCTGAAAGGAAGGAGGTGCAGTTGTGAGAGTAGGAGGAGGCCACTGGGGGCAGTAGGGAGCAGATGGAATGTGGAGGTGGAAGGCTAAAAGGAGCCAGAGTTGGGACCTTTTCCAAAGGCATGCATACATTTCTGGCAAAGCTGCAGGATATCATAGGTTCCTTCCAGATTTGGATTGACTGAACTGTGTTACTTCTCGTGTTATACTGTAGGAGGATTTAAATGTAGCGGTGACATATGAGAACATTGGCATATTTCAAACCCATATTTCTAAAAAGGGGGGAAGTAAAATTCCAGCCTATGTTGATTCATGCTGTAGCTGATTTTTGCTGGGGGGGGCGGGGGGGGGCCAAGTACCCATTGAACCATGTGGGTAGAATGGATTAGCTACTCATGAAAGAGCTTACATGAAAAATGTTGCTTGTGAGTACAAAGTATGGATCTGCAAACAGGAAACTAGATTTTTGCCCATCCTTGCTCCCAGATCTTTCTTGAAAATTGATGCAGATTTTGCATTTCAGTGAAATGGGGGGTGGGGGGCGTTTTCCCCCAGGGAGGAAAAAATGTTACATCAGAACTGGCCAGTCTGTTTTAGAGGCTCGGAATCTATTGTATCTATATGCTCAGTCTCACATCACAGATGTTTTCTGTAAATATTTGCCTTACTTAGACAATGGGGACATTGAGCCAGTGGGCATTACTATCTTGCTAAAGGTCATTCTCTAACTCTGTGGCAAACTGGGCTAGAATCCAGGAGCAAGTTCTGTTTTTTTGTGCATATGTTAACTGTTCTGGTATCATAACAGAAGAGAAAATGTCTCTGAAAGAAAGGAGAATTGCCAAGGTGCTGGGTGTGGAAGGGCAAAGCAACTAGGAAACTGATTCCTCCAACTTTACTGCTTACCAAATTACAAACAATTTAGGGCTTTAAGGATTAAGTACCATTAATTATTGCCCAACAAATGCTGAACTACAATAGAGCACTTCTGGAAATCAAGAGGACTTCTGCATGTATGTTAAATGGCTTCTTTAATGCTCAGTGCAATTTCATTGAGTGATAAATTAATTTGTTTGATGCTCAAAGAATTACTGAGTTGAATAGCAAGCAAAAAAAATCAATTGACAGAAAAGCAAAAACCTGTTCTGTGCAGTAGTATGGAGAATAGCTCATGCAGACATGAGATGCCATCAGAAAATCTTGTCAGTCAAGTGTCCAGATTTGTGTATATTAAAAAAGTCATTTGTGTAATTCCAAATTATACCAAGAACTCCAAGACAGGAATGAGCCCCTTTGATGGGCTGCAAGGTACTAAATAATGAAACGAGGTATGAGACACAGATATAGCAGCAAACACAGAATTCCCAACCTCTTGTGTGCCTGCAGTGTGGGTTAATGTTTTTGCCCTCTTTCATCTGCACTCAACCACCTCCCACCCCCACCCCCCCAATGCTGCAAAAGAACAGCCAAAAGGGGAGTACATTTCAGACAGGAGAAATTGTTCATGAAATATGTACTGCCCCATTTCAGCTCAACACCAAGATGATTCTAGCTCTTGCCATGGGTTGGCATATTCACATGAACGGAGACATTATTGGGAGAAGGCACATTGTGGGGTGTCAACCATTGCAAAAGTCCAAGTGGAAATTGATGAAACAACAAGGCAGTTTTCTGGGAGTACAGAAGAACAATCTGATAGGACAAGTCATGCTTCTAGGGCTGGCAGCAAACTACCAGAACTTTGTAACTGGACTTTCCTAGGAAACATATAATGGGGCATTCTCACTGTGAATATGGAGAGGGGGAATATTGCATTGAGGGAGGAAAAGGTGGATCAGTTTAAGTTGTTGCTATTTGAGTGCTCTATATTAGAGCAGCTATTTTGTTGTGCTCAGTTGAGATTGGGGTTTGTCAACGAGCATGTCCACCCACCCTTTCACACTGATAGGTGCTTGAGTAGGTGGATTTTCATCCTCATATGGATGGAGGATTTGATGTTTTGATTCTGATTGGCTTATGCTGCTTTTATTGTCACAAGGTGGGCTGGGTTAGCTGGATGGCAGAAAAGCATAGGGCTGGTAGTTAATGAAAGGTGAAGGGCCTTGGGCATGATGCTCTGAATCTGACTTTGGCTGGGGGCTTTGAGGAGCATCCCTAGTTAAACACAAGCATATGGAGGGGTCAGGCAAACTCCAGCTGAGTGGCTGGGCTTTGCCTTGATCACTTTACTTGCCTCTGAAGATGGCTACCTGAGCCAAGCTTAGCTTTGAGCCAGCTGTTTTAAGGATAGGGTGCAGGCAGATGAGGATGCAGTTTCAGGTTTTAGCTGAGTTAGTTCTGCCATCTAGCTAACCACCTGGAGGCTGTTGTATTTCTACATATAGTTAGTCTATTGCTTAATAAGGTTTTGATCAGGCATTCCAACTGCACAATTTTACCCATAGCTTGGTGCCCTGCCTCTTTCTTCATCTCAAGGCAAGGTCTGTTAGCAACAGTTTGCTATCACAAGGGCCGTTTATGCACAAAAGGATCAGATGGTGTTGTGGTCATTCAATCAATATAAACACTGTTGGGACAAATAGTCTTTTTGGATGTGCACAGAAGTGGGTTCTTTTGCCTCGTGTCCTGCCACACAGCTTCTCTCTATCAGGTTTAGAAATAACTCCATGAAGTTCGAGTCAGAACTTCAAAGTTCTGCTCAGAGTTCATCCTTGTAAAGCTTCAGTCTCTTTGAGTCATTTAAGCATTGTATGTGTTGCTCTCCTTGCCACCTGACAGCTGCTTTCTATATGCACAACTCTGGTCTCTTGAATTCCCTTTAGTACATATTACCTCGAATTTGGCATGATTTTGCCCATCTCATGAGGCTTTTTAGTCTTCAGCTTCTTTGTTGTCTTATTGATCTTTTAAAAAATATTAGTTATGTGCTTGATGCCTATATTTGAACAAAGCATCAGTTGTGAAAGGTCTGGGAGATTTGGCAGGGGCATTTAGTGGCTCAGTGAAATGCTCCTATCACTCCCCCCCACCCTGCCGCCCACATCACTTTCCTGCTTTGTCATTTGCTTACCATCTCTGTGGCCTTTGGGACATCTCTCCTTCCTGTGGAATTGCCTCCTGATCTGTTCATTTCATTGCAACATGCTTCAAGCTGCCATTTGCAAGAAGAAACCGGTGTTTCCAAAACTTCGTTCTGCTTACCTTGGAATATTGGATTCACAGGAGATCTTGCAAGACTTTACAAACCACCTCCTGTTGGCAAAAATATTTTTATCACCTTTCTTCACTTCATAAAAATTTATCTGCCAGTTGTAACATTCCACTAGATCTAAGTGTGTTGACAAGCATCTACCATGTTGTTGGGCTGTACCCATTACCATCATTATTATGGGCAGCACCCATTTATAATGATGATAGTTACTGGGCTGTTATTACTGATGAGTTACTCTTAACAACATGCAAGTTGTATGTTGTTAACCAAATATGTATTTATTTAAATTTTTAGACCATCAAGAAACAGGTGTCCAGTGGAGGTTTCAACAAAATAAAATCACAACAGTTAAAAACAATTTAAAACAGCAATAACAACAAGATCAACCTACAGCTTGTCAAAGGCTTGATTAAATAAATCAAGCTCTTTTAAAGGCTACCAGAGATGGGGAAGCTCTTATAACAACAGGGTGTTTATTCTAGAGTCTCAGGGCAGGTGTGAAAAAGGCCTGACCCTGAGTTGCCACCAGACGAGCTGGGGGCAACTGCAGGTGTTCCTCTCCAAAATATCTTAATAAATTGTGAGAATCCTGAAGAAGTAGGCGCTCTCTTAAGTACACTGGGCCCAAGCCATTTAGATATAGGTAGTTACCAGCACTTTATATTTTGCCCAAAACTATATGGGCAGTCAGTGTCATGCTTTTAAAATAGGGGTAATATGGTCTCTTTGGGTTGCCCTGTAGACCAACCTGGCCATCACATTGTGTACCAACTGCAGTTTCTGGACTATGTTCAGATAGGATTAGAATGCAATTAAATGATTAGATATTGGCACTATATTGTTTATGTGTATTTGTGGCCCAGGTAGGGAGGAAAAGTGCAATATCATTTGTACAGTGCTGTGTGTGTTATTGAGTACACAGGTTGAGAAGCTACAGAGGAAGTGTCAGGAGTGTTGTGAACTCATACTCACATGACTATTCTGCTTCAAAGATGTAAGATCATAAGCCTGTTTCTGGCAAGGACATGTTTGTTTTAAATAGTGTAAAAGCATTGGTTACACCTTTAGGAACTGCATTCAGCATTGCAATCAATACAAATTTCATCACACTCCAGCATGACAACAGAACCCAGCACGGAGCTAATATGCATAGGGGCAGTCTTGGTTCTCCAGACATGGAGCTGACAGGGAAAGCAAAATGGAAAGAGAAAGGTGGAGGCAACACCAAGAAGACAAGTTGTTCTAGTAAGAACTAATCAGCCTACATTCCTTTCACTGTCTCTACAACTGGACTAAATTTGGTTCAAATCGAGGCCCACAAGTTAGATCTCTTGCACCTCAAAAGTTCACACGTCCACCACCTTGGATCAGGATGGATGACATCATCACAAACTACACCATTGGGGCATCCCTATGTGTCCCAACAGGTGTAGCAAATTTGGTTCAAATTAGTTAAGTGGTTCACAAGTTAGCCCACTTGTGCCTCCAAAGGTTATGCATTCACCATCTTGAATCAGTGTGATGATATCTTCACAAACTATCCCATTGAGGTGTCCCTATGTGTCCCTAAAAACTGTACCTGGTTCATGTTGGTCCAGGTGTTGCAAAGTTGAATTGGGTTGGATGACATCGTCACAATCTATGCCGTTGAGGTGTCCCTACAGCTGTAGCAGATTTGCACATGGATGGACGGACACACACACAGAAAGCAGGGTGATATCATAAGCCTACTGGGAAGTAGGCTAACAAATAAAGAGAAAAAAGAAGTGTGAGTGGATCTTCAGATGCCTCACTGATCTCTTTAATAGGCCCAATGTCTTTTGGGTACAGCGCACTGGGCCTATTAAAAAGGGATTTTAAGAATCCTTTATCAAGGGCACTTCCTCAAGTTCAGAGGAGGCTAAAACCAACCAGCCTCACTATAATTCTACTACTTTGGTTATGGTGAGGCAGGTTGGTTTTAATCTCCTCTTTGATTGTGGAAGTGCCCTTGAAAAAGGATTTGAACCCAAAACATTTTGGGCCTATTAAAGACAACACTGGAGCATCTGAGGGTCTGCTCTCATTTCTTTGTCTTCTTGGAGTTGCAGGGAATAAATTATAGCCACTACTATAGTGGTCCCCCAAGTGCACCTCTTTACTTGCTCCCGTATGGTGGATATTCACTCCTATAGGAGTAAGTAAAGCACTTGGAGTCACTGTTCTGGTGAGGGCAAAATGTATTCCCTTTGCCAGATGCTGTGTGGCCTGGCCATCACCTACCAGACTCCTGCAAGTGTGTGTGTGTGTGTGTGTGTGTGTGTGTGTGTGTGTACGTACACGTGCATGTGTGCACACCATATATGCCCCTGTGCAGAGCATATAGAGATGTGCTACACTCCTAAGATTCCTTGCAACACAGATAATTCCTTCTCATACATGCACAGCACCCATCAAAATGTTGGGTATTTGAGTAGTAATTACAGTCACCAATGTATCTACCTACTTTCTAGCCTTAGCCCTTTGTGCATGAGCAAAACACAAGTTGTCACTTGGTGACTTGATAGGCTATAAGGGGTAAGTTAGTGAGCACTAAGCAAGGATTGCGTTCATATTTGTCAGTCCCCTGATTTAGCAAATGCCAGCTCTCTGTGCCAGCTTGGTAAACAGCTGCTTGCTAGTTTATTTATCCCCTTGCAATCATCAGGGGAGGATAATTTCAACTACATGCCACATCTCATTGACAGCAACCACCTGAAAAGTTAGGGATGAGAGTGAAGGGGGACAAGCCAGGGCAGACTGCAAGGGGTGGGCGGGTGCATGGAGTTTTAACACATGACGGGGAAAACTTGAGGAGTGAAGAACATTCATACACTATTCAGTGACATGGTGTCAGGACACAGATAGGACTAGAACAGTAATTAAAGTAAACAGCGCATCAAAGGCTTGGCTAAAAAGCCATTATTTAAATTGAAAGTAAATGTAGAAACAGCTCATGTAGCTTTGTATAAATGTATTACCAAGAACCTTTTAAGAATATCAATGATGAAGGAAGCAGGATGGTTGAATATCAATGCCTTAGCCTTGACAACGTTGGACTGCGTGGTGGGACAGCAGGGAAAGAGCACCCACACCTCTGTTGGCACACAGAGACTTAGTTTTGAGAGAGAGAGAGAGAGAGAGAGAGAGAGAGAGAGAGAGAGATTTGAGACTGTGTAATAACAGAATAGTACCCCTGGAATTCTGTTCTTATTAACCTGGATTTCAGGCTGACTGAAAAATCTTGAAAAGTGTTTTTAAAATACCTAGGGAGAACTCATAGGTTAGATCTGGAAACTGATATGACATAGTTATGCCTTCATTTATCGACGGCTTGCAAGAAGTTATACAGTATAGAGGAATGCCCAGAAGTCCCACATGTGTCTTTGGTTTGCTCCATGAAAAAATCATTGTTTCCCTCTACCTTGGGGCTTCAAGCTGTTCTGCTTAATATGCTAGGCACTAGAATGATCCCTTTGTTTTCTTTATGATCGCTTTTGATAGTGTGCTCTGCCAGAGATATCATATCTTTGATCTCTCCATACGGATGTTAACTCTCTCTTGAGTTCAGTAGCATCTCCTTGAGATTAATACTTCATGGCGTTCTCAGCACCATGCTGTCCTAACCCATACATCACAAGATGTCATGCCTGGCGCAAGCCTCCTTCCTCAATGGCATCATGCTGGCAGGATAAATAACCCTTGGCTGGCTCCATTCTTCCCCCTTTCCTGGGTTCAAACAGTGTAACAAGGACCATGGGGAAAGCAATGGCAGGCTAAACCAATGCGGGGAGAGCCACATTAGGAGGTGAGCAAGACAGCCTTGATGAGAGCATAGTGTCAGTGACCGACGGAAGCAACTAAAGCTTCATTATTTTTTAGCCTTCTATTACCAGGCAAGAAGGGCAAAGCTGTGCAGTGGTTTCTCAAAGATGCCTTATAGGGAGCGACAAACCGATGTACCTCCAGGGTGCCCATCTGCCTCCTAACTCATTTCAGATCTTATCCATTAGATAAATGAATTATGATGAAAATCTTTCTCTCTTTCTCTCTCCCCCATGGTTTTTATTTTGGCCAGGTTATATTTGCTTTCCTACGATGGGCATATGGTGATTTTGTCTGCAGTCTTGGCTTTGATAAAGAAGCAATGCTGTTTATTGATTACCCTGAGTGAGGGTTACATGGATCTTGATCCTGTTCACTGGAAGCTCTTTTCGAAGCACTTCACCCTATCTAGTAGGAGTGAAAAACAGCCCACTCAGCATCAGAGAGAGGGAGAGAGAGATTCTGACTTTGTGGTTAACAGCTGCTTCTCTCCCCACCCCCCTCATTCTGTCTGGAAGGGAAAAGCTTGAGATAAATTTAACCTAGTATCTTGGAAAATGAAGGCAGCAATGACTTCTGCCTGTAGACTCCCCCTTGTTTTCAGGCATGCCAAGTTTACTTTTTGCTCATGTCAGATTCCATAAGCCTAACAGGCTTAGGAAAATGTTTAATGGAACTGAAGTTTGTTTTTATTTTAGTTTGAATTCTATTCCACCCATTCCTGAGGACTTGGAGCAGGTTGACACAGTTCAAAAGGAGAACAAACTATTAAAAAGAGAACATCCTAACTAATACAGTCATTGGATCTAAATGGAGTTTAGATTTAGAGCTGGAGGGGACCTGGGAGGACTTCTGGTACAATCCCTTCTCCATGCAGAAACCTTTGGAAGCAGGGGTTCCCAACCTGTGGTCTTCCGTATGCTGCTGAACTACAACTCTCATCACCCCCAGCCACAATAAATAGTTGCTGGGAGTGATGGGAGTTGTGGTTCAACAACATCTGAAGGACCACAGGCTGGGAACCCCTGTTTTAAAGCATTCCTGACAGATGGTTGTTCAGCCTGTTTGAAAACCTCCTGTGAAAACACTCCTGTGAAGTGTTCCCTCTATCAGGGATTCCCAGAAGTTGTTGACTACAACTCCCAGAACCCCCAAGCAAAAGCCATTTCCGCTGGG
This sequence comes from Hemicordylus capensis, assembly GCF_027244095.1. Lineage (NCBI taxonomy): Eukaryota > Metazoa > Chordata > Lepidosauria > Squamata > Cordylidae > Hemicordylus > Hemicordylus capensis. The sequence continues at coordinate 21,228,807 of NC_069664.1, read as the reverse complement.
GATTCTGGGAGTTGTAGTCAGCATCATCTGGGAATCCCTGTTAGAGGGAACACTAGTTTTGTAGAACTACCAACTCCGTGTTTAAATAATTAAATTTTTGTTTCTAAATATCCATGATTCAACTGTCATAATAATCTACCTGTGTATGATTCAACTGTCCCAGTTTTCTAGTATCTTTCCCTGAACTCATTGTCCCGATTGTGTCATCTTTTGAGGGTGCTTTGTTAACAGTTTATTAGTGTGCATTGTTAGCATTGCTCTTTTCAATGTTAAGTTCCTTTCTCAGAGAAGTTAGACCTCTGAATAAAGCGGTTGTAGATCAATTGTGGTTGTTGTGTGTACATTTAGGTAGCTGCTTTTGCATCTATACTAAGATAACATGCACTCCACACAGCAGCTGCTGAGATATGTTCTAAACTGCTGATAACCTATTGTAGGACAATTTATGCGTTTCTGGTAAACCTTTAAGCAAAAGAAAAATTGCCCTCTTGGTGTTTAAATCAATGGAAGGCAGGGCTGTTGCAGAATAAGAGAATATAGCATCTAGCCAGGTTGTAAAGAACCTTCAACAATGTGTAGTGAAATGGCCAGGGCTCAGCATGAGAATAGGGGGTGTTGAAAACATGCCCCTATTTTTCTCTCTGAAATGTCAGAATACGCCCTTGATGCACTCCTAATTTTGCCTCACTGATGTAGAGAATAGTTTGGATTGCCCATAGCTTTCCAGTTGACAGCCCTCGACATATGAGATAACTTGGCATGCAGTTTTCCATGTTTTTCATATCTCCTTTTGAGTTCTTGTTGTGATGGAAACACTAAAAATATATAGGCTGGTCAACATCCCAGAGGTGTTTGTTTCTGTGTTGGGTGAAGTGACCTGTGCATAATCTGCCAAACTCTTCTGAGCGCTAATTTTTCTGCATGAAAATCATCCTACAAATGCAGAGGGAATATCACTGTGGAAGGAACGTCCCCCTTGGACTCTCACCCACACAACCCACCCAAGCAAAAGTAGCATGAGGGAAATGAAGCTGAAAGACTCATCCAAGCATCCAACTTGTTAATGGATTTGCCTCCCAGTGTTACTGGCACAATGTGGCACTACACTGCGTCCAAGGTGTCGTCCTTCATAACATAATGCATGGGGATGCCTATAGCAGGATTGTTCTCCTTTCTAGCTTGATAGTTTAATATCGAAAAAATATTAAGACAAACATGTGGAGAGTGTGAGAGGAGCTTCTCCTAAAGTCCTCTTTTTTGTCAGGGCTAGAGATTTGTGGGAGAGATGGTGGGGGGAAAGGTAATGCAAGAATAATGCTTGGAGTAAAAGTTGGTGAAGAAACTGAATAACAGAATTGCTACTGAAGTGCTTCCTGAAGTGAAAATTCAAAGCAAATTAGAGAGTTCTTCCTCAGGTTATATTTTGAGATAAGCTGTCCTGATTGGAGAAATGACTGGGGCAAGGCATTCCTAGGTTGTCAGTCATCAAATGTTGATGTGGATTTGGAGGTTCCTTCTCAGGGAAAGCATCTGCAGAATTCCAAGGGGAAATAAAATAGCTTTGGAAAAGCTAGGAACAGTTTTCAAGATGGTTTCATGCATCCCTGCTTATAGAGGGCCAGTTTGGCTATTCACAAGTATTTGTGCCATCAGTGTGGTGGCAAGCACCATGTAAAGGGTTGATGCAAAATATATTGCATAGATGAGAACATAGGAAATTGCCTTCTACTGAGTCTGACCACTGGTCCATCTAGCTCAGTATTGTCTACACAGACTGGCAGCTGCTCTCTATGGTTGCAGGCAGGAGTATCTCCCAGTCCTGTCTAGAGATGCCAGGGAGGGAACTTGGAACCATCTGCATGCAAGCATGCAGATGCTCTTCTCAGAGAGGCCCCATCCCTTAAAGGGAACATCTTACAGTGCTCTTACATGTAGGTAGTCTCCCATTCAAATGCAAGCCAGGGTGGACTCTGCTTAGCAAAGGACACAATTCATGCTTGCTACCACCACACCAGTTCTCCTCCCAATATTTAGAAGCTATCATCTTTTGCAGTTTTAATTTTGAATTTTTCCTAGAACAGGGCCTTAATTCTTCTCTCCCACCCCTAAAGCATGAAATCACATCCCTGTCCACCGTGAAAGCAGGAGCAGGGGCCCAGTAGTATTCACCAGCAACATGTAGAGACAGGAGAAAGAGTCCAATGTAATGATGGGCATTTTGTGACTTTGTTAATAAGCTCCACTAGACTTGGATGCTCACGTAACAGAGTGTGTGTAGCCGACTGGGAGATGGGTAATGAGAGGGAGCAATGTAATTAGAACGGAGCTCTCTTCTCTCTCCGCCTAAGCCTCCACTCACTGGCCTCTGGGGATCAGGGTTTCAATTTTTAAAGTTCTGTCACAACAGGTTAGAGTATTAGCGATCACGGTTTGCTACCATCTGTATATCTTCCGTTTGTGGCATTTATGATGGTTATCCACATTAATTATTTCGTTCCTAAAGTCCTTTCTAATTTCAGAACACTGTTATTTCTAAGAAAGATGGATATTAAATATGCCACACATCAGCGTGGGGTTCCATTACACCATGCTATTAAGTTTCAATGCTGTAGACTTGGCACAAGAAATAACTTTGCTATTTGTAATCACCGCCAAGTGTTTTAGTGTTGTGGCTCAGAATAAGAAATACAGATGATGACAGGAACTGATTTCTTATTAGGAAGAGCAGGCATTTACATAAATCAGAAGGGCACCGATAACATAATCCTTCGGTTCCTGGCACTGCCCGGCGCATGCCTGAGGCTGGTGATAAGCGGAGGTGGACTCTCAAACATGCCCCCATGTTCATTCCAGAACAAGAAGGCCCGATGATCCCATACTATGCAAAAATGTTATGCATATAAATGAAATGACACAGATGCATTTACTTATAGAACTCTGTCTTTTGAAGGAAGTTTTAGGAGGCACCCCCTCTTGAGAAGGGGATGGCAGCAAAAGTGGAAGTAGATGATCTGTGTAGAGCAGGCACTGGAGGATATGTGGGGGTGGAATGGGCAGCCAGCATACCCCACTGTGCTCTTCCACTTGGCTTTGGCAAACTATTGCCATGTTTTGTCCCCATTTTTGCATTTGGGGAGTGCCTTGTTAAAATTTTTATAGTGATAGCTGCTAGGGCTGTAATTGTTCAGAGTTATTTACCCCAGTCCCTAACAGTTACATCCATCCCCCTGGCAGAGAGATATCTTCACTGTAGTGCACATGCATGCGCATGAACACAAAGCTGTCATCCAATGCAGAACCTGGTATTTCTCATGCTACAGCTGGGGAGGTTCAATTGTATGTATGTGCTTGTAAACAAATTTCAGCTGTTTGCAAACATTATAGGACAAGTGTATGCTTCTAGTACAAAATGTATGCTTTTAAACCACACGGCCAGATAGTGACTGTTGGTTCGTTCTTGCTTGCCTAAATTTAAAATGCTAGTACATACATTGCTTCCCTTAAATCCCCCCACATAACTGCCTGTTGAGATACCAAATATTGCTGAATATGTCAGCTTGCAGCTATTTCACAGTAAGCAAAACTTGATCCATTGTGAGAGTAAACATTCTGTTGAACATTCAGAGGGAGAGATGGTCAGTTTACTAACACGTCTCCTTCAGAGTACCAGGCAATTGCAGGCTAAATGGATACAGTATATAACAGGCAGAGTTTTTCTTACAATGTGTAATAGCAGTGGTGAACTGGTATAAGAATACAGAAGTTGCAAGGATAAAATGTCCCCCTTTTATCTGTGAAACATTGGAGAGAGGTCTGGCATTTTTCCTCCTCCTTAAGTCTGTTGCTTGTTTCCTATTCCTTCAAATCAGTAGCTGAATATACACCCTGTACAACCTCTCACTCACTCACCACTCCTACTAAATAAGAGAAGGTAGCCTCCTAATCACGTGTGGCAGTGCTAATCTCCCCCCCCCCCATGAAGTTTGTTATAGATAGGTGTTCATATGGCACAAAATAAATAGGTTAAACTAGATCCCAGCCTAGAGAGGGGGTGATGTGGAAAGCCATAAAGCTTTACCTGCTTATTTTTATTTGTTTTAACTTCTCATTAAATGAGGAGAGCCTTTATCTATGAAAAGGTGTCGCTCCTAGATGTACAGAAAACCAGAAATGTTGCCAGTCTTCCTGAACTTCCCTTGTAAAGCTGTTTGAACAGGACACTTCAGGCACACTCTTACTTTAAACCGAATGTGGTGGGAAATCATGGGTGGTCACATGTCCACGAAGTTCCTGGGCAGAACCCCACTGTTATCCAGGATTCACTCTCCTAGGGAATAAACCTGGGGAATCTCCCATTCCAAAGACCTGCTGCCTTTGTGTGCTGTTTTTCTCTCCCCTGCCACCCCAATATTCCTTTTGATTGGCAGGCCAGTTGGTATGCCCAACCTGTGCTTCCCTGCACAGCTGTGATTCTTCTTGCCTGTTGCAATTAAAAGCCTTTTCATCTCTGTTTGGAGTCATTTCTCGTTACCATTTCTCCCTTTTCAATTAGCCAGTGGTTCCATGTGGTCATTCGCTGTCAGCTGTTCTGAGTGGCGGCCTTGCATTTTAAAATGTTAGCATGCCTGGGAGAGTCTGTTGCACTGCATAACTGCTCTGCTAGCAGACTGACCCCAGAGCTTTCCCAGGTTCCCTGTGATGCTCTGGAAATGAATGTTGCAGATTTTATATCTGACACTGGAGGCGGGGGACAAAAAGGCTGCCTTTTGCAGTCTGCTGGACAAATCCTTGTGAGGAAGAGAGGGTGGCACAGGCAGGGATTTGGCTTTTTATTAATTGTAAGCAATAAGATTTGCATGGAATAAGTAGATTTAACTAAACTGGTGCTGTGAAATTGGCATTACCCCCCTAAAGTAGGCAAATGTCAGTCATTTTTAAGCATGTTTCAGGTTTGGTTCAGCTTAAGTTCATTTGTTTCGAGAACTCATTTTGAATGCAGGGACTTCTTTGTCAGGGTTCCTTTCAACAGTGGGCTAGTTAAGCATTGGGATTAGGATTGCCACATGTTCTGGACAGGAATCGGTTGTCTTATCCATGAAGGAAAATGTCATTCTGCAAAATTTCCAGGAACTTGAATGGGAAGACTACTTTAATCATCTTTACCGATTTTTCTGGTGCTCCCTCCCTATGTGGGAGCAATGTTTAAAAGCCCCATAGTCTTACATTTCTGGATCTTCTCTAGAATTAGAGAGGATGGCCGTGGGGCTCTGGGTTCAATTGAAATATATGTGCAGAAAGAGCCACTCCCTACCCCAGTGGCAACTTGCCCTGTGCAAAAAGTGCTTTGAGGGGAAAATGTGAAAAACTGTTGCCAAGCTCCACTGCCAAGCACTCTTTCTAATCCTAGTTTGTTTGTTTGTTTGTTTGTTTGTTTGTTTGTTTGTTTTAAAGTGTATCGTTTTAATATTTGCATCCTCTTCCTTTTGAAGGGTGTGTCCACAAATTCTCTCTGACAAATGCGTCAACCCTACTTGGGATACCCATCTTGCTTTTGTTTGATATGCATTGATGTAGACTATATAATGACTACAAAAGTTAAGCACATGATGGGAAATATGCAAACAAGTAAACTGAACTGTGTGTTGATTTGAGACTGCACCATGAAATATTCAGCATTGTTGTGTAAATAACATCCAGTGGATTTAGAGCAAGTAGAATTGGCTTCAAAATGGGTTTCGCAAGAGTCAGAGCAGCCAGTCACTTGTTCCAATGGTAAGATATCATTAACAAGAGTGTGCAAGTGGTGCCAGGTCAAAGAACTGCCTGGCGTCTGATGTGGAAGTATGCACTTCTTATTCAAAAAATCCAGTAGGAAAATTATGCATTTTAATAGGGTATAGGGTGGTTAACTTATGTTTAATGTGGCTTTCTCTTATTGACTTTTGTAACATTACTCAAAGAAGAATAGATTGGCTTAGCCTTTTCCCCCTTCGTTTTATAGTTTTACTCTAATGATTTTTTTTTCTTTTTCTTTTTTTAAATTTGGGGCTTAATTTTTCTTTCTTTCAATTTTTAATGTGCTGTGTTTTTAAAAGAACACCCCTGACCCAAATGACCCTTAGGTGTTTCATGTCAATGTTATCCTCCTCATATAGCAGTTCTGTGCATCCAAATATCATAATGATGATATCCTAGACTAAGTTAGATGGAGTTTTAATGAATGCTTGCATTTTCTGCCCTTCTGTTGTGATGCACAGACCAGTGTTCCCTCTAAGGCATGAGCATGTGCGCGCACTCACATGTTTTTTTTAATATCTGCTCAGTTAATTTTAGATCCCGCTCAGGTTTAATCAAGAATGTCCCGCTCTGAATGCATGTGTGCACACACTGCCTGGATACTTCTGCCCAGAATGAAACTCATTCTGCACACGGATGAAAAACATTAGAGAGAACACGGGCATAGACCTTACTATCATTCACTGTTCTAATGAGTTCTTTGCTATGTTCATATCTCAGATATGAAAATGCGATGGAATGGCTCTTTTTTTTTTTTTGGTAGAACCATTGACTTCCGTTAAGTGATTCTAGGCTTTAATGTAGTATTGGGAAACTACAGCATTGCCAAATTCCAGCCCTCCAGATCATTCATTTCTAAGGGCAGAAACTGCCCCTCAACCAGCATGGAAAGCAGTAGAATGTTCAGTGTCTTTCTGTTATTTCATGGCTGTTTGAGGCCATTGGTTGTATCTGAGTCCAATATTCAGATTGGTTGAGAGCTCATACATTCTGCTTGGGTTGGAAGAGTTTCAACTGGGCATTCTTTTTGTAATCTGTAACCAGCCAGTAATAGTTACCTTGCTTCGGTCAGCTCAAAGCAAGATGACTTCATTTACCCTGCCTCTTAATCGCTCAGCTATTTCTTACTTTCTGTCTTGAGTTTCCTGCTTGGGAAAAATGCCTGATGACTTCTGAGGGAACTGACTGAGTTCTGATAAATATTAGCATAACTTCTCAGGAGGTGGGGTGTGGGGTCCACACGTCTCTGCATTTCTGGATATTGACCACTGTTGACTCCTGTTCAACTGCTATAATTGCCTTGCCTGACTAGAACGGATACTAAGTGAACCTTGACCCTGACTAGAAGCTGGCCTTGGGCCAGGCTTCTGACAGACACACACCAAAAAGTATGCATTCATCAGCCGAATTGCTTGTACAGACCCAAGAGTGGAAATGAGGAGCCTCATATTTCTGGTCCACTGCTCTGCATTCAGCATCACACTGTCCCTATAAAACTGTGAGATGACATGAGAAACGTTCTGCTCCATGAAGCAGTTACATCTGAAGTCACTCAAGCAGCTAATGAATAGGAAACTAAGAGTTGGATTAAGCCTGCGGAGATGCATCAAGTGGCAACAGTTATTGTCTATTAATTAAATGCTAATTAATTATTAAAAGGCACTTATTGTGGTTTAACTAATCTGCATTTTGTTTTTAAAAAATTGGTACTTCTGACAGGTGATAAAACTTAAATAATTAGATTCTTCACAACTGATATTTTGTTTGACTTGGAATAACTCTTATTAAATGTACATCAGACCTTTAATTGCGACACTTAATTCTAAGCAGATGAATTTGCAGCTCTGGGTATATCGTGGGAATGGAACCTACCATATTGCCATATTAAAAGGGAGAGGAAAGCATTTCCAGAACAATGAGAGATGATGGTTGGTTATTCAAGGAGAGCAACCATTTAAAGCACTTTCCCCCCAAGCTCCTATAGGCACTCAAGTTTGACTGGAGCTGTAAAGTCTCATTCTCCTCTCATTAAACAAATTGTAGAGAGTTAATTTTATTGATATTGAACCTGCTTGGCAACTTCCATCACTTTTCTTTATACTCCAAGGGCAGAAATTGACATGGATATTCAGAGGAAGAACAACTGTTTTTCATTTCTTCCAGTTCTCTTTAGAATTAGAAACTGGAGATAGTGACCATAATTCAATGGTATAATAATCCAGAGGGCTTACATGTTCATCAGAACAGTAGTGGACCAAACCACTGAATGGATAGATTTCCATATTACTCGCTTCTTAAGCTTCAGTTCCTGTTTACACGTTAACCTTCACTGTGGGGTGGGGGGGCTGGCAGCCTAAAAATGGTCTATGCTGACGACATAACATGTAATGAAGATTCTTCCGTCTGGCAAAAAATGAGCATAAATATCTATGTGATGCTGAGATTAAAGATGATAGTCCAATGGGGTTATAACTTCTGTTTCTGCTTGCATATGATACAAATACGAATATGATGAATATTTATATACCGCTTTTCAGCTGAAGTTCCCAAAGTAGTTTACATAGATATAAATAAATGATGTTTCACGTGCAGACTGGGCGTTGATCTGTTGTTTTCAGTACAACAATGCTCAGAGTTTCTGCAGTCAGTGGGCACTGTGTTGTATTGTGCATACGGAATGTGAGTCTGTCGCCATGTTCTCTGCAACTAGCAACCCAATGAGGAATGCAATTGTGGATCAGCTTTTGTGTACATGATCAGTTAATAGGGATGCTTCACTCTGCTTCCTACAAGGTAGGAAACTGAAAAATTTCTCAGAGGAATTTTGCTGGACTTCCTGAAACCCTTTTGGATTGGCTCAAAACTCCAATGTTATGTGGGAGGGAAATAATAGTGGGAGGGGTCCTTAGGCCAGTCCCTGCTTGGTGTAGGACAGGGTTTCTCAACGTGTGGGTCCCCAGATGTTATTGGACTTCAACTCCCATAATCCCCAGCCCCAGTGGTCTTTGGTTGGGAATTATGGGAGTTGAAGTCCAATTACATCTGGGGACCCACACATTGATAATCCCTGGTGTAGGAGATCCAAAGCCAGAACATCCCCAACAGATGGCTGTCCAGCCTCTGCCTGAATACCTCCAGTGGAGAAGAGTCTGCCATCCCCCTGGGATGGCATGTTTTATTTTTGAATTGCTCTTATTAAGACATTTCTCTTAATGTGTTCAAACAAAGTTGACCCTTAATTTAAAACTATTAGGTGTAGTTCTGCCCTTGGGACAGTAGAGAATATGTTTTTACCATCTTCTATGTGACACCTCTTCAGTTATTTGAAGTGTGCTATTATGTCTCCCCTCAGATTTTTCCCCAGGCTAAACATACTTGATTTCTTCCAAGTTTTGTCATAAAGCTTCTTTTTCTGACACCTGACCACTTTTATTGTCCTGCTCTGAACTCATTCCTCTTGGTCTCTATCAAGGTGTCTCAACCTGTGATGCCCCAGATGTTGCTGAACTACAACTCCCATCATCCCCAGCTACCAGGTATTGTGATGAGGGATGATGGGAGTTGTAGTTCAGCAACATCTGGAGTACCACAGGTTGGGAACCCCCTGGTCTACATTCTTCCTAGAATGCAGCACCCAGAACTGAACACAATGCAAATTTACTCTGAATTTTACTTTAGGCAAAATATGGTAATGTTCTAGTCATATTGGTGTTTTGTGTGTGTGTGCCAACCCTGACAATTTCTTAGGTATTTCACCAGAGGAAGGACCCCTGAAGTGGTTGCAGAATTCGTTTAGCAGAAATTTTGCTGATTCCAATCCAAGGTGACTGTTGTCCTTTAAAGATATTATTTTTTTAAATCCTGAAAGGCAGAAGAACACTTACAAGTACATTTAATCAAAGAATAATTACTCACAACTTTGCAATTTATTTTCCCCTAAAGAAAATGAGATTCTAGCTGAGGCTTCTCATTTTAGAACTACTGTACATAAGCAAAAATAATCTTGGGTCTTAGTGGATCATTATCTCGACATTATTTCTTTCAGAATTTTTGACACTCTCCAGTGCTCCACTACACGTGCTAATTTACTTCCTTTCAGAAATAAAGCCATATTGCAGTCCACCAGAGGGGAGGGAAGTGCTAAATACTAGCAAAGAAACACACACACTTGCACAAACATGGATATTTCGGCTAAGGGTTGGTTTCATAGCTGTGGGCTACAGCTGCAGATAATTTGAAACAGTCCAGGAGGTCAAACTGCCATTTTCAGAGGACCAAAACCATTACAGTAAAGCAGTGGGGATGGGGGAAGCCAAGGAATGAAGCAAATCACTACCAAGATTACATTGAGGTACTTTAGATGCCTTGCCTACCCTTTATAGAACAATGGCCAACACCCTAACAGTGCATGCATGTTTCTAACAAGAGGTGAAAATATGTCTCTGAGGCCTGTGCAACCCTCAGGGCCATGTTTCCACTGTCAAAGTACTTCCAGAGCAAGGAAATTTGCAAAGATCACCACACAGGTGCCTGCACTCCAGAAACATTCCGAGGCATATAACAAATGGAGTGGGGGTAGCATATATGGTTCTTAACCCCCCACCATATGCTTATAACTACTCTGTGAGGTAGGTTAGGTTCAAAGGCAGCAATTCGCTCAAGGTCACCCAGGATGCTCTGTGACTAAGTGTTTGAACCTGCATCTCCCCAATCTAATCATGACACCCAAGCTTCTTCACCACACTTGATGAAAGCTGTAGCCCATGCCAGATCTTGTGGTCATGGTTGACAGCTCATTGAAAGTGTTGACTCAATGCACAGCAGCTATGAAAAAAGCCAATTCCATGCTAGGGATCATTAGGAAGGGGATTGAAAATAAGAATACTAGTATTATAATGGCCTTATACAAATCTGCCCTAAACTGCCATTTTTGGAAGGGCGGTATAAAAATCAATCAATCAATCAATCAATCAAATAAATAAATCTGTATACAGGCCACATTTGGAGTACTGCGTACATTTCTAGACACCGCATCTTAAGAAGGACATTGTAGAACTGGAAAAGGTGCAGAAGAGGGCAACCAAGATGATCAGGTGCCTAGAGCACCTTCCTTATGAGGCAAGGCTGCAGCATCTGGGGCTCTTTACCTTGGAAAAGAGGCAACTATGGGGAGACATGACAAAGGTGTATAAAATTATGCATGGAGTAGAGAGAGTGGACAGAAATAAAATTTTCTCCCTCTCTCAACACTAGAACCAGGGGTTATCCCATGAAACTGAAGGCTGGGGAATTTAGGCTTTTCACACAGTGCATAATTAATCTATGGAATTCTCTGTGATGGGATGTCATGATAACCACTAGCTTGGATGGTTTTAAAAGGGACTCATACAAATTCATGGAGGATGGGTCTATCCATGGCTACTAGCCTGGTGGCTACAGGCCATCTCCAGCTTCAGAGGCAAGATACTGCTAAATACCAGATGCAGAGGAGCAACAGCAGGAGTGAGGGCATGTCTTCAGCTCTTGCCTGTGGGCTTCCCAGTAGCACCTGGTGGGCCATTGTTTGAAACGGGATGCTGGACTAGATAGGCCTTGGGCCTAATCCAGCTGGACTGTTCTTATCTTTATTCTTATACTTACTCTTACATACTAAGATTATCTTCTCTGAAGGTACTTTAAGCACATGCTTTGCAATCCCATGTTTGGATTCTTTTTCATGTTAAAGCGCAGCCGGATTGGAACCATGATTGGAGGGGTTAATCCTACCCCTTGTCTGTTGTCCCAATCCAGATTAAGATTTTGGTCCCGTGCTACTGTTTTCCAAAGAACAAAAAGTAATTGGCTCTAGTGGGGGCTCTTCTTTTTTGTAATCTTGGCAAATAGCAGTCACAATGGACCCAATCCGGATCAGGACTATGGTAGGGGTGAGAGTCAGAGCTCCACTCCATAGTCTCAGTCTGTTGCATGGGGAGCAATCTGGCTGCTATTCAACTTCTGTCGACAAAAATAGCCACAACGTGCGTGCTAGAGAGACCAGAGAAACTCACAGGAGTCCCATCTCCACTTCATTCCATGTACAAGCAATGAGATCAAGATTCCATGTATAGCCAAGGAAATTTCTGCATTAGTAAGAAATTTCTGCCATAGTCAAGAGTAAGAGAAACCACTACTCTTAGTGGGAACTACCAGTATGCATTCATTAATATTTATCCATAATGCTGGGGAAAGTTGAAGGAAAGAGAAGAAGAGGACAACCAGCAACAAGGTGGATGGACTCGATTATGACAGCAATGAATGTACCACTGAGAGACCTTAAAGGCCAAGTTGAAGACTGATCATCCTGGAGAGAATCTATCTATGTGGTCGCTAAGAGTCGACACCGACTTGACGGCACTTAATCAATCAATCAATATTTGTAAGTTCCAGGGTCTTGGCATTTAATGCAGATTTCAAAGTTGAGTCCTGTTGCTACAATAAATCCGAATCACTTCTGAGAAAACAAGGCAAGATAAAGTTTTATACCAGTGGTTTAAATGACAGACAGATGACACCCCTGATACGTAGTCTGACTCATACTTCATTCATTCCTTAAAAGGAATTAACACTCCCCCCCCCGCTGCCCATATCACAGCACGTCCTCCCTCCCACCCTGCTCATCTTCAAGCCTTTCATTATAAATGTAGCATTCTCCTTAAGATGGGATGCTGACATAAAATTGGAGCACTTCTGGAAAGGATAACTGGGCATGTGGGAAAGGATTCCTTAGCAACATGTTTGTAGAGCAGCTTGCTCTATTTTCCATGCTGAGCTGAGTGAGTGGAGAAGTCTCCCTGGAGAATCTGCATTTGGAAGAGTTAGTACCAGACAGTTGTCTTTCTATGAAGTTCTAAACAGAGACTGAGTACATGACATCTTTACATTTTCTTGTACCTGATCTCCTGGGATTGCTGGTGGTAGTGTGGTATCCTAATAGAACCATATAGATAAATAGATATACATTTGTTTGTTAGATGCAAAGGGTACTCCATACAGTGCCTATTGAGCAGTGCATTGACATAAGAACAGCCCTGCTGGATCAGGCTGAAGTCCAGTCTAGTCCAGCATCCTGTTTCCCACAGTGGCCCATCAGATGCCTTGGGAAACCACACAACCAGGAGATGAAGGAACAACCCCTCTTCTGGCGTTGCTCCCCTGCAACTAGCATATTTCATAAGCATTCTGCTTCTGAACATGGAGGTAGCCTATAGCCATCAGGACTACTACTATAGTATAATAGTAGTAGCAGACTTGTCCTCCATGAATTTGTCTAAGCCCCACTTAAAGCCTTCCCCACATCCCATGGCAGAGAATGCCATAAATTAATTATGCACTGTGTGAAAAAGTACATAAGAACAGCCCTGCTGGATCAGGCCCAAGAATGCCCATCTAGTCTAGCATCCTGTTTCACATAGTGGCCCACCAGAGGGTGTGCCTCTCTCCTGCTGTTACTCCCCTGCAACTGGTACTCAAGAAGCATCCTGCCTCTGAGGTGGGAGGTGGCCTATAGCCCTCCAACTAGTAGCTGTTGATAGACCTCTCCTCCATGAAGTTGAGAGATTGTTGTTGGCCAACCTGTCCAAGTTGTTGGCTGTCACCACATCTTGTTGAGTGAAAAACTACTTCCTTTTGTTGGTCCCGAATTTCCTGGAAATCATTTTAATGGAATGAACCCTGGTTGTAGTGTTGTGAGAGAGGGAGAACTTCTCCCTATCCACCCTCTCCACACCATGCATCATATTATAGATCTCTATCATGGCTCCACTTAGTTGTCTTTTTTCTAAACTAAAAAGCCCTAAATGATTTAGGGAGTACACAAAATGCTGTGCTTCCCTACAGTGGAGTAGGGAGAACGCTGGCAGCTCCTTCCTGTCCCACCACCGCTGGCCCCTCGCCATGCCCTCTGCACGTCTGACATCAGACGTAGGGTGTGGCTTGGGCACCAGGTGCAGCCCCTGAACGCAGCAACCCGGGATCTTTGGACCACCCGTGCAGTAGTGTCCCCACCCCTGTTTCTAGCCTTAGCCCCCTGATCATCTTGGTTGCCCTCTTCTGTACCTTTTCCAGTTCTAAATTATCCTTTGAGATGTGGTAACACAACATTCCAAATGTGGTCATACCACAGATTTGTGTAAAGGCATTATAACATCAGCAGTTTTATTTTCCAGCATTTCCTTCATGATCGCATACTGGGTGGGGTGCGGGGTGTGGGGAGAACTACTACTCTTTGCAGAAGCTGCAAAGTCCTTTATGGCAAAGACACTGCATAGGATTTCATACTGTCAATTAATAAAATCGTGTAATTGAAGGGTGGATGGAGCCTCACATAGCATATTAAATGTATTTTCAAAGCTGCAGTTTATTCCCTTGAAACTACAGCTATGAAGATGCAATGCAATCTCAGTAACATGTATCCCATAAGGCCAATGTTGTACATCTCATTTTTCAAGTGGGGGCTGAGGGTGTAATGGCTTGTCTCAAGTTGAAATGAGATTTGAACTAGGTTCTCATCCAGTTTTCTGGCATTCAGTTGCATGGTGTAAGGTAAATTAAATAGCCACACTATAGTGGTTTGTAACTAAGCCTAGATTATGTCCACATAAACAGATAATTTAATTGTATCCGCTGAATAGCTATTCTGTTGTTACTAAGAGCCAACTCCTCTTGAAAGCAAGCTGAAATCTGGACAGAGATTTTGTTTGCAGGGACAGTGGTTGTGTGGGAATGTTTGGTCACCAACTTCCAATGCAGGTGGAGTTTGCTGTGGCTGATCAACTCTTGGGAATCTCTGGTGGTTCTCTCTCTCTCTCTCTCTCTCTCTCTCTCTCTCTCTCTCTGTGTGTGTGTGTGTGTGTGTGTGTGTGTGTGTGTGTGTGTGTGTAAAAGCTGTATCTTTCTCTCGAAATCAGTCTACAGGTTCATGAAAACTGAACATAGGAAGCTGCCTTATAGCGAGTTAAATCATCGATCCATCTAACTTAGTATTGTTTATGCTGACTGGCAGCAGCTTCAACCAAGGTTTCAGGTAGGAGTCTTTCCCAGCCCTATCTGGAGATGCTGGGGATTGAATCTGGGACCTTCTGCATGCAAAGCAGATGTTCTACTTGTGAGCCCATTTGGAATTCCATTTTGGAGCAGCCACAAGAACATAGTTTGGATCAGGAAGGGTGTGTGTGTTAATCCTTGTCTCCCTTGTGCTATATCTCTGATCAAAGTCATCTTGCTGGAGCTGCTGTTAACTTTGGAGGAGAAAATATACAGACACAAATTCTGTTGCCTGTATATCGCCATATCTGCATACCTATGGTTACATACCATAGCAACTCCAGGGGGTAAATTTGGATTGAGGCCCTCCTTCTCTTCCTTTCATGTCGCAACCCAATGAAGGTTGAAGTACCTGTAACTGCAAATAAATTGAGAGAGAGAGTTAGAGTTTTATGTCATATCTAGTTTCGCCCTTGGTAACTTTTTTAAAACAAAAAATTACTTAGGTTCTCTTATGTACACAAGCCCTTTGAAAAACATGGATAGGTTACAGGTTGGTTTGCACTGGGATATTTTGAGTCCAGAGCCGCCCTCGGCATATGCTCAGGCATCTCGTCTCACTGTAGCTAGCACAACCCTCTGCGGCATGTCAGGGAAGCCTTGTCTCTTTATTAACTTCTGTAGAATTATGACAGGAGACTTTCTCAGTGTCCACACACTGTTCCCTGAAGCCTTTCAGCTACCAGCTGATGCCCCAGCTGCTAAATTCAGCTCAGAGAGAGCAAGAGATGACAGAGAACAAAAGACAGAACTGAGCTCTGTAGCATTGCCACATTGCATGGCCTCTGGGAGCAACTGTCTGAGCCCATTTAGGAAGAGCAGTGTCGGCCATCTAATCCTCACATTTGCTGGTTGGACAGGCCACTATGGGAAGCAACTGTCCTGCTAACTTTTAAAAAAGTGCTATTGTTCGATAACAACTAGAGGCACTCAGGGATGAGACCGTAGCTTAGTGCAGACTTGGAAAAAACACAACAGAGCCAATCACTAATAACACATCATGAATAATAATAATGAATAGTCAAATATATCAAAATATAAATATAAGACTAAAAAAGATGTCTTACTACATGCATTGAAGATATTTGCTTCGATAAGAACTAGTATGGGACTATTATTTTGTACTAGTATGTGTAAGCCCGTTGTAATAACGGGCTCTAGTGGGGGGGGGGTTTCCCGCTGCCGCCTCACCCACCTTGGGCGCACTCCTTGGGCCGCCACCTTTGGCCGAGGCGGCGGCTCTGCCGCCATCTCGGCCGCACTCTCCGCCTGCCGTTTCTCATGGCGGCGGCCGCCGCCATCGGGGCCACTCGCCCCGCCGCGGCCACCACCTCCTTGGCCCGCACTCCTTTGGCCGAGGCCGCGGCTCCGCCGCCGCCTCGGCCGCACTCTCCGCCCGCCGCTTCTGCTCCTCCCGGTCTCCCGTGGCGGCGAGGACTCCACCTCTGGCCGAGGACTCCACCGGCGGCCGTGTCCAACATGGCCGCCCGTCTCTGGGCAGCCGTATCTTTTTCGCCCGATCTGGGCATGCGCTCCGCTCCGCGCATGCCCAGAACGGGCGAAAAAGACACGGGCAGCACGGCCGCACGTCCAAGGCTTTTATGGTAGAGGATAATCGGATACTTGATAAAGACTCTCAAGCACTTATGTACCAGGTTTCTGTTGTGTGCGATGTATTGATTGGTGCATGTATCATGAATTGCATTCTGTAGTGTGTTATGGTTGTCATTATGTTGAACCTCATAGGAACATAGGAAGCTGCCATATACTGAGTCAGACCATAGGTCCATCTAGCTCAGTATTATCTGCACAGACTGGCAGCGGCTTCTCCAAGGTTGCAGGCAGGAATCTCTCTCAGCCCTATCTTGAGATGCCGCCAGGGAGGGAACTTGGAACCTTCTGCTCTTCCCAGAGCGGCTCCATCCACTAAAGGGAATATCTTACAGTGCTCACACTTCTAGTCATATGCAACCAGGATGGACCCTGCTTAGCTATGGGGACAAGTCATGCTTGTTACCACAAAACCAGCTTTCCTCTCCTCACTTCTTGTATGCCATTTTCTATATTATTTTGATTAGTACAGAGTGAGGGGTGTTTTTTTAGTCTTATTTGAGTCTTCATGATTATTATTTACAAATGATCTATCAATTGGAATTACAGTTTTCATATTGCATTCTACTTTATATGCATGATGTTGTGTTGTTAGCTTTTGGATCTGTTGTGTGTTATTCCAGGTCTAGGTTTCAGATTATTCTATTTTGGTTGTGTGGCAGGCAACTGATTTCTATGCAGAAGGACCCTGGTTGAATTCTTGGTATCACCACGTAGATATGGGAAAGACCCTTGTCTGATATCAGAATGAATACTAGACATTTCACACCCGGAAGCAACATTCCTTTTTTGAGCAACCTATTTTCCAGAAAAAATACTCTTGCCTAATTGCATGTTGTACTTTGTATCTCAGTTGTCAGTATGTTGAATGACCATTTTGTAATAGTGAGTATCCACTGAAATACTATGGGAAAACATCACCAATCATGTACGCTCTACATCTAGTGTGGTGAGAGATGGGAATGTGGATTCAGTAGATGTGGGAGGACTCAAGGGCTTTGCAGGTATTATGCCTGCTCTGTACAAAAAGTATATGATGGGATGGAAGGGCAGCATCACATCTAGAAGCCACACCTTCAGAGCCGGTGCATAAAGCAGAGGGGAGAGCACATACATTCCGGGTGGGTCTGGGCCACCCTCTCTACGATTACGGTTCCAGAAAAAGCACTAAACCATGGTTATGGCGGCATCTGCATTTGAATGTAATGTACTCACCGCAAAACCTTATTTTGGGCAGTGAAACGCACTACAAACAAAAGTTTCAAATTGGAGTTTGGCAAGGGAAACTGCAGGTCGCATTTGCCATGAAAGCACAGTTCCACACATTTGGACATACACAAATTCCAATCTCTGCCCCATTTAACTGCAGTTTTGCATTATGTGCGAATGCAGCCTATGTAAGCAGCAATTGGCTTATGTGCAGAGAACTTCTGTTCTGCCTACTTATGTGTGTATTTCATCCTGAACTTAACATTTGTAGTTGTGTATTTTTAACCTGAATGTTATTAAACAGAATCTTGTTCAGCAAAAGTGAAATAAGATTATGGTAAAACAGGAGGGGGGGGGGAGTACAAACACAGAAAATCACACATATACAAAAAATGACTGCATATGAAATGTGACATTGAACGCCAGACTTTGCCATACCAAGACAGACTTGGAATTTCTTGGTGGTGAATTGTTACTTGTGGAGTGTGGGGGAACCCAGTTGGTTTTTGTTTTTTTTTCAGTTGTGCCCCATTCTTCATATTGACATTTGCAAATATGCTGTGAAATGTAAAAAATTTTTGCATTGGTTGTTTTCTTAAATTCACTTGACTTGAAAATTAATGCTTGTCTCTTTAATACAAAGAATTATGGAGGGAATCTCCCCTTCAAACCTTAATTTCTTATTAGAGGCAAGATAATTTAAGGTCACTGCTATTTTTTGCACATGACATCTTGATGTTTGGATTTTATGCAGATAGATGAGCTGATTGCTTTTGATGTCCCTTGTTGAGAAATAGTTCGCGAAAGAACTGGACAAAAAATAATCCAAACCGTACAATTCATTTTTTGCCAAAAGAACCGTGATGTTGAAAAATGAAACTTGATGTTAAGGAATGATTTAAATGCATTGCAATAACTTAAGTGGAAGTTATTAGAGAGAGCTGATCTTGTGGTAGTAAGCTAAGCAAGGTCTGTCCTGGTTTGGATTTGAATGGGAGACTACAGGTGAGCACTGCAAGTTATCCCCATGGGGACACTCTGGGGAAAAGCACCTGCATGCTTGGATGTAGAAGGTTTCAAGTTCCCTCCCTGTTAGCGTTGAAACTTAAGTAGTGCTAGTTCCAAATTCTGTCTGTGATTAGCTTTACATCCTTGGACAAAGCCCCCCTTTTCTCTCTCTTCCTCTATTTCTTTCTAAGTGAAGAACAATCTGGTCTGTTAAGACAGAGTTTTAGGTCAAGGCGATGCAGGCTCAAATCCTAGCTAAGCCAAGGACATCCTAACTTAGTCCCTCCCAGCCACTCCTGCAAGCACACAACAGCACATCTGTTGAACTGTGTGCTGCCTTCCTTCATCAAACCTGTAGTTTTTAAATATATTTACCATCAAACTCAGACTTAGTGCTGAGCAAACATGCACAGTCATTGCAAGCTGGTGTCGTGTAGCAGCGCGTGGAATGAGCTGCATGTTTGTGGAACCTGTGACCTCTCACCCGGGTGATAGTAGTGGCAGTAGTAGTAGGAGTAATCTTTGTTAGCTGCCCCATAACAAATTGTTCTCTGTGCAGCTTACAACAGAATAAGACGTTGAAGCACTCTTCCCCTCTTCTGAAGTGAGACCCCACATCATACCTTCCCCTACCCATAATAATTGCTCTAAATGAAGCACCCCCAGCTCTCCCCAGGTTCACATCCTCACTCAGGCACATAATTAAAACAACTTTTTTAAAAAAAGTACTCCCAGCCAGCAGAGTGGAGCCCTTGCCCTTGTAGTTCCCCTTTGGTGTTGCCTGTTCAGTGGTGACTCTGCTGGTGGCAAGTTTGCCACCCAGGGCAGCAGACTCTTCCAAATGCTCCCTCCTCCTAGAAATAGCAGTAGGGAGAGGGCTGTCTCAAAGAGTTGAGGACTACTGTGCTATCAGCACCAAGCAGACTAGTCCTTTACTCTCTCCCCTACTTTTACATTTGAGAGTTCTAAACAATAAGCCAGGCCATGTTTCAGATTTCAAACCCTAGTGGACATATCTCTAGTTGTTTGGCATGCATGCATTGATTGCTTCCATAGACCCCAGCTTGGGACTGCCACTGATTCAAACCTTTTTATCTTGAAAGCCGTATATCTCCTGGTTGAATATACAATGTGGCTTCCAAGCAGCCGAAGGGGGCCCATTATTTGGAGCAAGTAACTCATTTGCTGATTTAGCGACACTGGCTCCCAAATTGTTTCAGAAAGCTGGGTATCAAATTGAAATCTCTAAATGGTTTTGGGTCCAGGGTATTTGAAGCATTGCAGAGGACATGGTTCTAGAAGTTGATCCACCCACCTCAATATTACTGCTACTATTTCAACTCTTATTATTTATATAGCACTTTTCAAAAACGTTCTCAACATGCTTTACATAGGAAAAAGAACAGTGTCCACAATCTAAAAAGAAGCATGAGGTAGATACCAGCAACAGAGGGATGCTGTGCTGGGTTGAACAGAGCCACAACCAATCACAAATCATGTTTAATCTGACTGGCCCTGATAAGGTAGATACATCAACATTGCTATTGGATGACGTGGGGGGGGTGGAAGTTGTGCACTGATTGGTTAAATGCAGGTGCTCCATGGGCCCTCTCTTATCTGTGTAGGTCCCAAAGGATTCTCACTGCCGTCACTACATGAAGGCACAAAGGTGGTCTCAAGACAGCAGTGGGCTGGCCCTCTGCCCTCTGCCCAGCTGTGCTGCCACTGGCCATGCTTGAACATTTTGAAATGCTAGTTCCTCCTTTCTCTTTGCAAGATGTGATATGTTACCTAGCCTGCCTTTCTGCAATTGATTCACACAGATGAAAGATTCACTGAAGGGCCAGGACAGGCAATCGTACCGAATAGAAAAGGAGGAAGCGAGAGAAATAAAATTGCCCCTCCCTATTATGTCTCTCTCCTGTTTTGACACAGTAATCGAGCTCATAGAGATTATACGACTTTTTAAAATAGAGTCTTAGCAGGCCTAGGAGTGGGATTTACCTCTCCTGTGTGCCTTTTCTTCAGGATATGTGTCCGAAGGATTCTTAAATCTTCAAAAAACCTCATCTTGCTGTGAGGATGAGCGTGCAGCAGCCATAAGAAGCTGAAAAAAACCTGCTGATAGACAGATGGAATGGTGTAATTATACGCAGGAGGGGGAGAGGGGAGCGTTCTCTGAAATTATTAGTGTGGGCAGACAATTAGAGGCTTTTCCAGAAGATTACCCTTCTCCCTCCCATCTGCGCTCCATTTAGAGGTTTGCACACTCACAATGCTGTTTTCTTCTCAGCTGTGCCATTTTGCCCAAATCATTATTGTGCTTGACTTTCTGTTTGTTCAGATTTTACCCGCTCCTGCAGTTCTCCCCATTCTGTTTTCCCTCCATTAAAACAAAAACAAAAACAAAAAAAATGTGAATGTATCAGATGTTTATAGGTGTGTAGTTATTCTTTTCACTCTAACTTTGCTTGAGATACATTTTTGAATCTCCGTTCACTGTGAGCCTGATCCTCAGGGCAGGTTAATCAGACCATTGGTCCATCTGGTTCAGTATTGTCTACACTGACTGGTAGCAGCTCTCCAAACAGTTCTCCAAGAGTCTTTCTCAGCCTTGCCTAGAGATGCTTCCAGGGATTGAACCTGGGACCTTCTGTATGCAAAGCAGATGCTCTACCTCTGAGTTACCATCTCCTGCACAGGTTAATCTATGTGTGCATTGTGTCTGATTGAATAATTCATTCATACCTGATGCAGAGACATGACAGAAATGAAACTCATAATCAGGTGTTTTATTTGAGGAAAGGTCAGAGCAGTGAATTGGGCAGAGTTGCAATGGAAAGCCAGCTTTTTGGCTGGATACTTTTGTCTTATGGGAGACTTGGTTTTTAAAGAACTTGGTTTCTATCCCCCCCCCACTTCAAATATAGATATAGATAGATGCATCTTACCAAAAAAAAAGCACCCCAAAAACCCAGCACAACACTCTGACACCGAGGAAGACCCACTCCCTGCCCACCACACATAATTAGGGTGATGAATCCTCAAAGATTATGTGTCATCCTGCTCCCAGAAACATCTCCTGGGCCACATACTTGGATATCAGTTAATCCTCCCAGAAGAAATCTCATCCAACTCCATACAACTTTGTCACCACACCAGTCTCAGAGTTAGCAGCAGGTACATCAGGATTCTCACTGGCACTGTCAGAG
Source organism: Hemicordylus capensis (assembly GCF_027244095.1). Classification (NCBI taxonomy): domain Eukaryota; kingdom Metazoa; phylum Chordata; class Lepidosauria; order Squamata; family Cordylidae; genus Hemicordylus; species Hemicordylus capensis. The sequence goes on along the minus strand of NC_069664.1, from coordinate 21,206,890 downwards.
CACACAACTTAGAAAAAGTGTGTGACTTCTTTACCTAGGAAACGATCTCCTCTGAGGATGCAGCAACAACAGTACAAATAAACCCAGTAGCAGAACTTCAGTCCTCTAGTGATGGGGCAGCAATCTAGATCGCCTGCTATCTGGCCCAAGCCCTGCTTGTTACACTTGCATTGAAAGCATTTCTCTTCATCCTCTGTCCAGGGTCCTGATGCCTACTGACTGTTCCATACTAGATGTGCCTGGCTATGGCTATAGCATCGTTTATCTTCAGCCTGCTTGCAGATCACTGTATCTGGAAGGGCACTCTCCACAGCCCTGCTGTCACCCTAGCAGGGGGCTCTTGGGCAGATTTCAGTCTTGAGAGGGGCATATCCCCTATTCTTTCCAAACCGAATAACCCACCATTCATTTCCTGTGTAATTTTGTGTGTAATGGAATGTGCCATTAACGGGGACCCTGTAAGCATGTAGGTAGGTCATCCAATCAAAGTCTGTTTATCTTTCAGGAAAGAGCTCTTTAGTCAGCTTCTAATTCTGTACAGCTTGCCTTCTTTGTATGGCTCTCTCGAGTCCTAGCTTTCAATCAAACTCACAACAAGGTTGGATGCTGGCCTCTTTTTGAATGGGAGCCTCCTTTGATATACAAGTCCTGTTTTCTTTTAATTTCCTTCCTTTTCTCTTCAAAATTGGGGGAAACCCCGATTTTTGTGTTTGCTTCAGAATCGCGCTAAGGCCTGAGAGGCCTAATCACAACCCTGTGGGCTTATATTGACATGCAAACCTGGGGGGGGGGGGACCTCTGTATGGAATTAAGGAAATAAAATAAGAAATAAGTAAATGACATTTATTTATTATTTATTTATTTGAAATATACATCCCATCCCTCCAGTACACTACTGCTTGGGGCAGCTCACAACAGTAAAGGAGATACAGTATAAAATAAAACTAATAAAATTAACTAAATTCAGTAAACAAGTTAAAAGTCCAGGCTAAAACCACAATCAGAATTACCACTGCTGCTTCAAATTAAAAGTTATTTTAAAAGCTAAAAATTGAGAATTATAAAAACCAAGGAACCTACCAGATATAACCAAAGATGGAACATTGAAAAGCCTCTTTAAAAAGGTGTATGTTTGTTTTAAAAAAAAAACAACACTGAGGGAGGGAGCATGGTGAAGCACTGAGGGAGGGCATTCCAAAGCTGAGGGGCCACAACTGGAAAGGCCCTGACTCTAGTCCCTGCCAACTGGATTTCTGTTAGCGGCATTGCTCTCAAAGTTTACATTCCTCCTTCTCCCCACCCCAAATAATGCCAGTAGCAATAGTTTGGCATGCAAGAGTAATAAATAATCCAGGAAGTTGGCAGGGAGTTAATTTATGAATATCAGCAGATAAAGTTACCTTTGGGTAAAATCTACTTATAGAGGGCAACTGTGACCTTTTATGTTCCACCACAGGCCTCTCCAAGCGTGTATATTTTCATCATACCTGGCAGTCCACTTATCAGCAGTTGTTTGAACTCTCTGGGATTCTTCCAGTGGAAATCAGGTGTGGTAAATCTACCATATAATTGTGTGGGAAGAATGCTCTGAAACAGGACACTTGGGCTATTTTTGTGCTCTCCTTACTGCAGCCTGAGTCCGCCTGCCGCCCCCCCCCCCCCCGCTCCACCATCGGCCTCCATGCATTATATATAAAGTCAGGCTGTGCATTGATTTAGTCTGATAAGACATTCCAGGCTTGGGTGGGGCTGCAGTGCTGGCTCTGTATTTAAGGCCTCCGTTTGCCTGTAACATTTGCTGAAGCAACTTCATTGTGGATGCGTGTTAACTTGGTTCTGCTCATGCTCACTGTTCTTGGCTTCCCTGGCTTCTTACCCTTTGCTTGTTTTAATCCTGCCTGTCCCTATTGGGCAGATCTTTGGCTCCCTACCTCCTGTCTGTTTAACTTTGCCTTGCCTGCTCCCACAGTGTGCTTTCTGCCATACCTGACCTGCTTGGAATGTCTTAACAGGACTGCACCCTATTTCGTATGCGGTGGCTGCTGGTGGCAATTGGGGTGCTTCGGGTTCATCCTTCGACTCAGAGGACACAGGCAAGGGTGTGTTGAGAGGATCAACAGCTGCTGGCATTCCCACTGGTGGGGATGAGGGCACCTCGACGCTTCTGTTGTCCTGTGAGTCCTCTCGATCAGCGTCAGGTTCAGGGGTCACAACCACTTTGCCTCAAGAGCCCCTGGTGTCCAGTGCAAGAGTCATGATCCCTTCATCCTGGGACTCTTCCATGTGAGAGACAGGGTTCAGGACAGATGGGGCACAATCCAATCCTTTTTCCTTTTTCCTTTTTTTTTTTTGGTAAGCCCGTTATTTAGCTTGCCCCACTTGGAAAGAAATTTAGTGATTCACATTTGCCCCCTTGTTTTTTCAGACGCTGTGGGTGAACTTGATTCTGTAGCAACACGCTACAGTGCTCTGAGTTTGCTAAGTACTGTAAATGCCCCTGGCATGACTGTATACATGTGTTTCATAAGTCCCCTGCTAAATGAGCAAAGAGGCACTTTTTAAAAGTGGTTATTTTATTTTATTATTATTTTTTAGCAGGGGGAGAGTAACTGGCCCTATCCACCCCCAGCACAGCATCCCTCCAGTGGCTCTTGCTGCTGACTATCTTATGTTTCTTTTTTTAGCTTATGAGCCCTTTTGGGGACAGGGGAGCTATTCTATCTATCTATCTATCTATCTATCCTGGTGGCGCAGTGGTAAAACTGCCGCCCTGTAACCAGAAGGTTACAAGTTCGATCCTGACCAGGGGCTCAAGGTTGACTCAGCCTTCCATCCTTCCGAGGTCGGTAAAATGAGTACCCAGAATGTTGGGGGGCAATATGCTAAATCATTGCAAACCACTTAGAGAGCTCCGGCTATAGAGCGGTATATAAATGTAAGTGCTGTTGCTATCGCTATCTATCTATCTATCTATCTATCTATCTATCTCTATGTAAACCACTTTGGGAACGTTTTTTGGTAAATGCTATATAAATAGTCATCATATTTTTCGTATTCATAATAGTAAAACTTTTCCTGAAATGTAGTGCCAGCTTTATGCTAGAGCCTGCCCATCCTGAAGGGCTTAAGTTGAAATATTCAGGAAAATACTCTTCTGGTTCCTGGATCATTTTCTGGAGAATATAGTGGCCCCAAGAAATTGGCCATTCTTCTTTTAATGTAGGTTGCTAGAGATAGAGACCTGCCCCCTTTCTTAGGGAGATAAGAGGAGGGTTACAGGATATCTCGACTAAATAGAGACCCTCTCTTCTGTGTCTGCCACTTTCCCTAACTGCTTTCCTAAGGTGCTACTTGCCACTTGCCGTTAATAGCAAATGTCCTCTCCTATTTATTCATTTTAACTGCCAAGAGTGTTATGCATTTGCAGTACATCTGTGTGAAATCTGATGACCAGATTATGCCTTTGGTGCTTAACTGTCAGTCCCAAGCTCTCCTCCTTGGCAAGTTCAGGTGAGTGGAAAAATGGAGGAGGGGAGAAAAAAAGACAGACTGCTAGGTAGATGGTTGCATTGATTCATAGCTCAACTTAACTAGAATAAATGAACCCTTCTAGCTAAGGTGGATCCGAACACAGCATCCCATTGAGCCTTCTTGCCCTATGTTGGTGGAGTGAATAGACAGACTTGCATCACTTCTGAGTTCACAGCACACACTTCACAATAGATCTGAATGCAGAACTGACATTCTGGAAACAGTAGTGCATACATAGGATTTGAAGGATGCAGGTGTTCTGTTCTTGAAACGGAGGGTGTGCTTCACTTTCTGAATACCTTTAAAACAGCAATAGAGCTAAGGACTTATTTAATTATTCCAGCTTATGTTAAAGATGTGTTTCTTGGTTACCCTTGGGGAACAATTATTTTCCTGTGGACGAATGAGAGCAGTTGCCATAGAGTTCCATTGAAGGCAAGCTTCAGGAATGTGGAAATTCAAGTTTGGGTGAAAAGTCTGAGAAATTCAGGGGGAAGTTAAGTGTTCCCATTAGAATTGCTAATGGAATGTCAACTACAACAAAATTAGAAGTGAGTTTTGCCTTAGTTGAAATGTTAGTGGAATTGTTGAACCAACTGCTTTGCACTTTGCTAGTTTGTCACTAGGTTTCATCCTAAAGCAGGATTTGAGGCATTTTCTCAGGCAAAACATCCGAGGAAATTTTAAGTAATTGTGATAAGACTAGCAGAAGATGTTAGGAGGCGTTTCAGACACCCACTTTACAATGCCAGAGCATCTGGTTTCTTCCCGCTGCTTTGGCTTTATAAGATCTTTAGACTCAGGAAGAAAGGAACAGAGAGTGTGCATCCAGGCAACTGGCATTCCATACCTACTGTAGAATCCAGAGGAAAGAGTTGTAGCAAACAAGGACAAGGCAGTGGAGTAGAATCAGGAATATTAATGCTTCAATGAAATCGATCTTATTTACAAAGTGGAATGTGCAGACTGCTTTCAATGCTCCTGTTGCTGGATGTTTGTTAGCCCTGCCTCCACCCTAGGCCTGGAATAAAAGTAAACGAAGGACCATTAAAAGTAACTAAATCACCATTCAAAAGCTGGCCTGGGTCAAGGAATAGATTAACCCAAAACACCACACCTACCAACAGGGAAGACACTTCAAGCAAAAGAGCATCTGGTTCCTTTCTGCTTTGGCTTCAGGGGGGAATTTAAAAGGTATTTTAAAATATTGTAAGCTAGTTTGAGGATCTGATCATATAAATGCAACAAACAAGTGCACAGTGGGCACTTACAGTGCAGTCATAGCCATCTTATGGGAGCCAGTGTGGTGTAGTGGTTAGAGTGCTGGACTAGGACTAAGGAGACCCATTCAAATCCCCATTCAGCCATGAGACTTGCTGGGTGACTCTGGGCCAGTCACTTTTCTCTCAGCCTAACCAACTTCACAGGGTTGTTGTGAGGAGAAAGTCAAGTATGTAGTACACCGCTCTGGGCTCCTTGGAGGAAGAGCAGGATATAAATGTAAAAATAAATGAATAAATAAATAAAATCTTATTTCTCTGTGTAAACTGCCCTGAGCCATTTTTGGAAGGGCAGTATAGAAATTGAATTATTCTTGTTTCAGGCAGGTGTTATTGACTGAATTGAATTGAATTGAATTGACTGAATTGAATTGAATTGAAATTGAATTATTATTATTATTATTATTATTATTATTATTATTATTATTATTATATACCCATGGCTGTTCCAACTAGTAGGACTTACCTTCCCTAGACTAGGAGAGTGGTATGTATAAGCAACAGCCTATGGGGTAGCCTGATCAGGAGATGAAAGGAGCTAGGAAATCCACTGAAGCACTGTTACAGACACATTGCATTAAGCTGCCATGTTTCCCATAATTAAAGGCTTACACCTTAAACTGTAAGAAGAATGCTAGGCTCCATTGGGCATTATTTGATCCAGCATCAACCATTGCTTCCCTCCTTCCCCCCGTCCAGTTCCAGGAAACACATAAGGAATGTAGGTGGTTTTATTGACAACATGGGCACCACTGCCATATTGAAGGAACACAAATATTGTCTCCCATTAGTGCACACACAGCTTTCTGTTCTCAGGCAGCAGGGCATCACAATAAACTCCATTTATCAAAGAGAAAACAATATTATTTCCTCTTAGCATTCTGTTCCCTCCCTCTTACTTTTTGTTCTCATAGGGGGAGGGAGGAAAGGCGAGGAGGAGTCCATTTTGTTTTTTAAGCAGTTTTGAGTTGAATTTCTTTACAAGAATATTTCTTCTGGCTATTGGCTCTGCCACCTTTAGCAAGGTTTTTCTCCAGATGGAGAAGCTGAGAGCACTGCAGCTCCAATAAAACATGGTCTTTGTGCTCCTGTTTTGGCAGAGGGGGTATTTCCCCCACACACACACTTTTTGTTGTTGTTGTTTTGTTTGGGGCAGCAATATATCTCTGCAATTTAATTATGCTGAGATCCAGGAGTAGCAATGTCGGGTAACAGATCATAGCCAGAGCAGGGCATAGTCAAAACAACAATCATTTTCTGATAGGAAAGCTGGGGCTCATACTTTTGTGGGATAATTTTGTTGTGTTGTTTTTTCCTTGCCTCAGCTGTAAATGTGATATTGACATTTAGCACCCCAGGAGGGAAGCGGGAAAAAGACTCGTACCATTACTAGTTCCAGTTGGCTTGATCCAAGTGGGTTATATTTCTTACCTTGTTTTTTCCCCTTTCCCTTCCCTCCCCCCCGAAACATTTCCATAGAGGCATGTATGCCAGTCAGCAGCATATTAGCAATCAATACCATTTATGTATACTGTGCAACACACATACATTAAAAATGGGAAATGGGAGGATTTATTTGAGAGCTTTTCCGTGGAAAGCAACCAGCAGCAAGGGGAGAAGAGAGAGGAAAGTATGATTGCGGCAGTAGTTCAGGAGAAGTTTGACAAGAGAGCTTGCGGGTAGTGAGGGAAGATGGGTGTGAAATGATCTCTTTCCTGCACGCCTAATTTACAAGGCTGACAGTACAATGCCGTGAGGGCACATCTATCTTCAGGAACAACAAATAAATAAATAACTCAAAAACCCTTACAAGCTTTTCAGCATTGACCAGTCTGGAGAGACAGGAGTTATTCTTCAGAAAGTCATGTATCTTCTTTTTTAAAAAAAACTTTGGCATGGCTCTAAATAACATTATTTATCTTCCAAATTTAAATGCACTCCGCCTTTTTAGTACACAGTAAATCCTTCCTTCCCTTCTATATTTATTGGTTTTATTCCTGCATCCCTAGAAAGTTACACATAAGCTTGCTAAAGTTCCAGCACAATACCTACTTGTTTCTTCAAAGGAACAGGTACAACGTATTTACCTGAACCTGACTAGGCTTTTCCCAAGTTCTTTTATGTTAGGATTTGGGGCGGGGGGGGGGCGTTCTTTTTAAATCAGGGTCCTCTTCCTTTGGGGTGAATCAGTTAACCTGTATCTCATCCATATCTTTTAAGGGGGTATTCTTAAACTGGGGGTTGTCTTCTGCTTGGGTAAATATGGTACTAACAGAATAGTGCAAGTTCTATAAGAGAAGTAAAGGCCCAATAGGTGAACTTCCACCTTGCTCACATCTGCAGCCTCCCATCGATATGCACTTTATCTGCCTATGCTCTCTCAAAGTTTTGTTCCCCACTTGTGTTCTCCTTTTGCCCTCATTCCTCTGAGATACTCGATCTTCAAACCACCTCTTTCTAAAGCCCTCTTTGTTTCCTTTATCCCAAAGACAATGTCTCTCCCCTCCTGCTTCTGCAACAGCTTCTTTGCTAGGGACATTCTGCCTGTCCTACACCCTCTTATTGGATCTGATTGACTGTGTTGATGGTAACTAGATATTCTTTGGCTCATAGAGCAACTCAAGAGAACAGCCAAAGCAGACAACTTTCTGCTTGCTTCGCTCGTCCATGATATGATGTTAGAGCAGCCAGCCAACCATTGTGCCTAAATAGTTCCACCACCACTGCAAAATTCCTTGGGATGTTTCAGTATTAGATATCTATTTAAGGTTGCTTTGTATGTTTACTTTTTCACCAAATATGCAGACTGTTGCTTATGAACTGGGTATTCAAATATGAAGGTGGATTGTAGTTGCACCATGCACGCAACCTGGTAGGGACTCGGTCTCTGTTCATTTTCTTATTGTTTCAGGCTCCTCCTTACCCATATCGACCCCCTCCAACCCTGTCAATTGCTCCATTTTCATGACCAGAACTGGGGAAGTGATGACTCGGTGGCAATTAAAGAACAAATTACTGTAGATATGAACAATGGGTTTCCCTAGTGTTGGAATATTATTTGCAATTTGCTTTCAGCAACCCAAAAGCATGGTTGGTTTGCACAGCACTTAGCTTACTATGATACATGCCTTATCAATGATGCTTGCAGCTGTTAACCCCCATGCCTTGAGGATATTTTATGATGGCACTGCTTAAAGGAATGTCTCAACAGGGAGGGGAAACCCAAGGCTGCAAGCCAGATGTCTTGAGAGTATAAATGGGAAATATAACACTTGGAAGCAAATCGGAACCTTTAGGGTTAAAGTAACACTTTGGCTTGTATATGATGCACAGGTGCGAAAGTTGTTTACTCCAGAGTATAAAAAGGGGGATGGCCTGCCAGACTAGGCAGGTTGCTGCACACAGAGCTTTTGCTAGCACAGAAAAAATAAAGCTTTGTTTGAAACTTGAAACTGGTGTCCGGTGAAAATACCTAACCAAGAGACGAGCAAATTACAGGGAGTAAATTTCCCTTCTAACATTAAGGAACTTGAATGTTAGTTTCATGGCTAGCTGCCTTCTCAAGTCCATCCTTGAACAACATTTTGGATCTATAAATAAAAAGCACTGGGTTGGAGTCTTTTCCTTAAAACATTCTTTTACCGTGTTTAGGGAGATTTCTTTCAGGAGATACTTGAGGTTCACCCACCTTCTGTATGAGGATATATGGTGGTATTTTCCCCTAGGTCAGGTTGTTAGGCATACTCACAACCAGCCTGAAGGAGCAGGAGACAAACTAGGTTTTAAATCCTTTATTCAGACAAGACTGCAACAAACTCTGGGCAGTTTGTACTTAGAAAGTGGTTGGGTTGCCACACTCAACCAAACACTACAACCAAACCAAACATTATTATTCTTTATTCACACAGTTTTTGTTGTTGATATTTCTTAAATTTCTATACCGCCCCATACAAAAAAGGTCCCTGGGCGGTTCACAATCTAAAACCCATTAAAACATGGACATAGTTACAACCATTTAAATTTAAAAATACAGATAAAAACTCTAAAACTCAAAGTTTTAAAAATGCGTCAGCCAAGCCATCCCATGCATGTTTACTCAGAGATAAATTCTATCATGTTCAATGGGACTTACTCTTGGGTAAGGCCAGCAGCTTTAGTTTATGTAGACTACAGAACTCTGTGACTTGAGACCTAAAAACTTCTGCGCATGCACCCGCCCACCCTTTGCCTTCACAAGGGTGGCATATATACTACAGGTACAGTCAACAAAAAGTTGCATGGGCTCTGAATGAGCAGCTCTGTCCAGACCCCATCACTGACATCATCATTGCTTCTCTGTATGGTGTAGAGTTCATAACAATGGCTGGTAAAATCATAATTATCCCCTGCTAACTGGGCAAAGAGGCACCTTTTAACATTGTGATTCTCTTTTATTTAGCAGGGGGAGAGTAACTGGCCCTATCCACCTCCAGCACAGTACCTCCAGTGACTGCTGCTGGTGTCTATCTTGTGGGTTTTTTTAGAATGTGAGCCCTTTGGGGACAGGGAGCCATCTTATTTATTTATTATTTCTCTGTGTAAAGCGCCCTGAGCCATTTTTGGAAGGGCGATATAGAAATCAAATTAATAATAATAATAATTGGTAATTGGTGCCCTAGGTGCAATTCCAAAACAACTTGAAGAGCACCTCAACACCATAGGGGCCACAGAAATTACCACCAGCCAATTACAAAAAGCAACTTTACTGGGAACAGCCTATATTCTGCGACGATATCTATAACAGCAGCAACAACATTGATAATAAAATCCAGCCATCCCAAGTCCTTGGGAAGGACTCGATGTCTGTATATAAAACAAACTAGTCAATAACACCTGTCTGACTGTGTAAACAATAATAATAATGTGAAGAATAATTCTATGATTCTATGATTCTCTTCTCTGAGACTTCAAGAGGGTTCCCTGCACTCATCATTTGCTAACCTACGCTACCGCAGGCCCTCTTGTGACTCTTGTGGTGAGCTATTTGTGGTGAGCAAATGTTCAAAACTTCCTAAAGCAGATTTGGATTTCAATTCAGATTGCACCCTCACAACCCTTTAGTTTGGTCTTGGGTGATGGATATGGCAGTATGGATTAAAATCCAAATATGTTGTAAAAGGCTTTGAGTATGTTTCTGCTTCTCTGTTTTGATTTTCTTTATTTATACTCTACCTTTCAAAACAATTGTTCATAAAATGGCTAATGTATTAAAAGTAAGCATAAAAGCTTTTTTAAAAATCCACCCCAAAAAAATCAACCACAATAAAACCATTACATAAAATACTTAGCAAAACACAGCAGCACAGCAGTCAATTAATACCAGCATTAAACCAATTCATTGAAACAACAGTTCAACTGCCTGAAGCTTTTATCAGGACGTGAGTTTATTTTGCATCAACATTCTTGTGACTCTCTGCCAAGCTTATGTTCCAAGTTTCATCTAAAACTAAGGTGTCCACATGAAGTCAGCCAAGGCAGAAGTAGAGGCACCAGTGTGTGATTTTCTACCGAATGAAGAAACCGCCTTTTGCAGGTTCAGGAGTGTCTCACTTTGGCAGACTGTTTTTCTGCTATGGTGTTGGTGTCAGAGCTGTTCAGCTGTGACCCTCACTGTAGAATAAAGTTCTGCAAATTCTAACTGAGGCAATCTTCTCTATCTCGGCTGCCCTTTTTTGGGGGGTGGGGATGATGAAAGGACTGTTAATGTGGGCATCCACTGGGGAAGGTCAGGAGGGGCAGCTGCCTCCCCCTGGATTCCCATTGAATTCAATGGGGCATACTCCCAGGGATGGGGGTATTGGATTGGACACGGACACACCCAAAGTCCTGCAGACAACTATGGCTGTTAACTATTTTATTTATTTAGTTAGTTAGTTAGTTAGTTAGATTTATATGCTGCCCTACTCCTATAGGAGTAGATTTGCTCTCTTTTGTGAACCCTTTTCAGCATGTTCTGACATTATCAAACCCTTTTCTCTTCCCTTCTCCATTTCCTGATTGAATGTGAAGAGGGTAAGTGGGGTGCTCACAGTGGATATGATATTCTTTTAATGGCAACATCCTTGAGAATGTAATGGTGACCACTCTACAGTAAGTGTGTTGTAATGTACTATTCTGGGTTTTTTAAAAGAGGAAACACAAGGGAGATTTTTCAAACTGCACTTATCTAAATCTACATGTAGTCTTTTTTATCTCCATCTTTTATCCTATTGTACTTGATTGTGAAATTTTGTCCTGCTCTAGTTCATGTTGGCAGTGGAGGTGGTTGCCTTGCATCCTGGGCCTTTCTCCCCACTGGGAAGAGAGTGCCTTTGACCCACAGAGCCTAATCTGCCTGGCAGGGGTGTAGCTATTATTGAGCAGATAGGTTCAAAGAACCCAGGCCCCCCCAGCTCCTGAGCCCCTAATTTCTGTCATCAATTGACTTTTTAAAAAACCTAGTCTTGGATTCAGGTAAATACAGCAGGAATTTATGAAGCACAATTCAGGGCTCATGTGTACAAGTGCTTAGTATTTCTATGTGTAACATACCCTTCTCAGTGATTCCTTGCACATTTCTACATACTGCCACACAAATAGTCACACACTCCCTTCTCTAGGCTGAAATGATCTAGTGGGAGAAAGAAAATAAATATATGCAAAGATTGAGGTTTAAGTATTCCTATTAAGATTAGCATCTGTAGTAATTGACTTAACTGGGGGATTTTTAAAAAATGCTTTCTAACGTTTCTCAGAAGAAGGGGAAAGAAAATGAAGCCCGGCAAGCTTGCAGCCATGAATTTGCCTCCATAATAGTATGTATATATCAAGAGAAGCCCATAGCTAAGACTTTAAGGCGCTGATTCCAGGGGATTTAATAAGAATGTAATTTGTATAATTAGCCATTCATCAATGTCAATTTCATTAAATGAATGCCAAAAATATTACCTTCTCCAATACGACCTAACAGGATTGGAATATATTATGTGAAAAACAAACACTTAGCAAGTTCTTTTGCCCTTCTCCTAGGCCCCAGCCTGTTATAATCCACTTTGCATGGCTGTGAAATGTATTATTTTTTTTTAAGTAGTCAACAAAACCGCCTGGGGAAAATGGCACACTTGGGTAGCTAACCCAAATACTGAGGCATGAAAGTGAATGTCAAAATAGTTTCCCTCACAAAATAAAGATGGCTGATAGAGCCTCCCATTTCCCATAAGATGAATTCTCTTTGGTTTAAAGCAAGATGTTCATCAAATGGTGGGGGAAGTATATGGAAATATACTGCAATGAGCTGTCACAGAGCAGGAGGGTGTGTGCCTGTCGCTAGCTTTTCCCAGCTTTCTTCCCATGGCCGTTTCTTCGTTGGGCTGTTTAGTTTTATTCTTTCCAGGCCTTTTCTGCCCTCTCCTGGCTCGCAGTGGCCATTTTGAAGGCCACCGTGCATGCGCACTGGCTAATTGAGTGCCTGTGCCATGACACAGGGGAGGGGGAAACTACTGATAACACACACACACACACACACACACACACACACACACACACACACACAACCATGGCAGCACCCCCCAGAGGCCCCCGGTCAGTTCTTTTTAAATTTTAAAGTATTTGAATTATGAACCAGCTTGAACTTGAGCTGAGCCAGGGTTCTAGCTCGGGGGCACAACACTGAACATGCCCGGTCCAGTTCGAGTCCAGGCTGGATTCGAACTAAACCAGGCAAACCGGTTTTGTGCACACCCCTATTTCAGATGTGGCTAAGTTGCAGATCCATAACCAGCTCTCTTATTTGAGTTGTACCCATCAGGTTTGTAACTACAGTTAGGTATTTAGGACTGGATCTCTTTTTAGTTTCATGCGTGTTGTTTAGTTAGTTATTTTGGTTTTTACTGTCTTATGTCATCAGTTGCCATGACACGTTCAGGACACTTATGTGCATTTTGTGTGAGGGTAGCATTATCCCGACTGTTAGTTCACATGTTTGTCTAGAACCTGCCGCTGTTTTCAAAGTGATCCATATTTAAAGGATGAGTCACAGCTACATTTCTACAAAGGCATATCGTTCTCATTTTGCTTCCCACCCCCACCACCTTGCTACTGATTTGGGGTAACAGATTATTGCTTTTGATTGTTGCTCATTCAGAGTATTGACTTACTTGCTATTGCACAGGGAGCCAGGTTAATGTACTCTCTTCCGTGTTCTGTGCAATAGGCTTTAGAATGGAATGTTTCATACATATCTTTTTGTTTGTTTGTTTTGTAGATCCATAGTAATTGGGCAGAGACCTGTTGATATCTCCAGTACATTTATCCCTGCTGCAAATAGACAAATTCATCTTTCAGGAAACTAAAGTCATACATATTTAATACATAATAATAAATAGTTAATTTAAAAAAAAACCCTTCATTCGTTAGCCTCCCCATAACAAATTGTACTCTGGGCGGCTCACAACACATTTGTTGCCATCCTGTTCCTAATTCTGTAGGAAGAAAACCAAACCTTATGGATACAATTTTTGGCTCCCTGGTTCAAGTTGTTTCACTGGCCAAACTGCTTGCCAACCAGGAGTTTGGTGTAAGATGCTGAACTGGCAGCCCCAAAATCTGCTGAATGGATAAATCATGATCATATGGGGAGGGGTCATAACTCTGAGGCAAAGTACATGTGTTGCATGGGAAAGGTCCCAGATTGATTGGAGATGTGAATAATTCAAAGGATTTTAGGTAGCAGGGCTGGGAAATACTGGGGAGCAACTCCCAGTTGGTGTAACCATACACTGGACTAAATGGATCCATGGTCTGGTCTGGTCTAGTATCAGGCAGTTCCAAAGATCCAACTGAGAAGGGGGGTGGACCAGAAAACCTCTAAGGTCATTTCCACTAAAATTCTGTGATTATCTGGTCCTCAAACATGTAACTTCATAAGCCATACTGAGTTCTGTGTGCCTGGCTATGATCTTTCTTCTTTACTTATCTTTATCCTTCATGAGATTCCAAGACACTTGCTGGGCCGTTCATTATTCAGAGCATTCACAACTTCTTGTCTGTCTCCTCCAAGAGTCGTTTAGCTTCTGCTTCTTCCATTTCCATCCACGGTGAAGCCTGCCTGGGCAAATGCATTTCACTAGTTTTAATTGTATAGCACAGGACAAGATAGAAGATATTAATCGAGTTCTGTATGCTCAGGGAATAAATGTAATAAATAGACTATTAAGTTAAGCAAGTTTTCAGCTTCAGCGGTGAAAGCCCCCATCTATCTTGTGAGGCTTCCTGCATGCTTCATTACCACATGTAACCACACTGGAAAAAAATATGCTTTATTCTTTATAATTAGATGATAAGTTCCATAAGATATACGTTAGAGCTGCCAGCCACATGACATTCAACAGCGGCTCTGCGCGCGCCACTTTTCCAGCAGCTTCTAATGAAATTTATTATAGAGTCTCGTATTAGAACTAAGTTAACATCACTTAATCTTCTTACTTGTGTGTGAGGCACAGCAGAATATATATTGGCCTGGGTTGGAAGTTCATGTGATATCTGAAATGTGACAGTGCTTGTGTCATTCACTCCATAAGACACTTTTGCTCCTGTTTTTAGACTGTGATTGGTAGGAAGAATACTTGGTTCTTGTCGTACAATAAGGAATCCTAATGTCCCAACTGGAATCATGCATGCATTTGGGTTAGTGCAGTCCGTTGTATCTACACTTGTGGAGCCAGTGTGTCATTTATCTTCCTCCTCCAAAAAACCCACACAAGCCTAATTTCCCCAGGCTACGGGTCTGCCTTCATGCCCTTTCATAGCCTGTATTGCACTACATCCTGTGCATCATGTTTCTGTCTCCAGCTGAATGATTGGGCGGAATGATTTCACAAGCTTTGTTTTAGTTAACATGTTTGGGGAAGGGGCAAAAAGGTTTGGGGGCAAAACAGGGTGTTTTGCTTTATGGTTCTGGAGGAGGGCTTAGCAGTGGTGGTGGTGGAAGTGTGGGTGACTTTAATTTGTTTCCCTTAAACAATTCTGCACTTGTACAGGTGGCAGGCAGCACAGAAGCAGTGCTGGACACTTTTCCTGGAGGCTGACTCCTGTCAGTTGTCTTTAAAAAAAACCCCAGAAACCCAGAGTGTGTCGGGGAGACAATGCTGAATCATATGTCATTCCCTAGTGAGATCTGAGAGGGACATTATGGTGACCAGCAGGGACCCACCCAGAATGATATTTTTTTACATGTGCACACTTCATCAGATGCAGCAGCCTTACAAAGCTCATGCCCCACTAAAGCCCTAAAGGTGCTGTAAGACTCTTGGTGGTTTTGTCGCAGCCTGGAATGCATTTGGTCGCCTGTCCAATATTTCTTTTGAAACCTTAATTGGGCTAATGCAGTTCAAGGAGTCAAATCTGATTGCAAAGTGACCTTGGACCTTCTAAACGGAGTTCTTGTGGGCACTGAAGCAAACAAAATGCCTTATTGTTTATAGGCCTACCAATAGCTCCCATGGCATCTCAGTTAAACCTTTAGCCATCATGTTCAAAGACAATGCACCTCTGATTATCAAGGGCCGTAGCAACCAGCAGGGTATTCTCTCTATGTTCTCTTTCTGAGCTTCTGGAGGCACCTGGCCAGTCACTGTTGGGGACTAACTTGAAACCTCCTGCATTCAAGCATGCCGGTGCTTTCCCCCAGAGTGGTCCTATGGGGATATCTTACAGTGCTCACCTGTAGTCTCCCAGACCCTGCTTAGCAAAGGTGACAATTCATGCTTGCTACCACAAGATCAGCTCTCCTCTAATAACTTCCACGGATGCTCTACCAGTATGCTGTGGCCTCATCCCCTAAGGGGGATATTTTACAGCAGGCAATGCTCACATGTAGTCACCCATCGAAATGAAAACCCCTGTTCAGCAAAATGGGGCAGATTCATGCTCATTATTGTAGTAAGACCAGCTCCAGTAACTGCCTCCAGTTTTCTTCAGGGAAGAGTCCCCTCTGCCGACCCTGATCAGGTTGGAGTAAAGAGACTCCATCACCGGCCAGAAGCCTGGTGTTATAAAATACTCTGGAAGTTAACTCAATAAAAAAATATAATGAGATGAGCCATCTCTCCCTTTGTTTATAGCTTCTTTAAATGTATAAATGAGTGTGGTGATGATTAATGAGGTGCTCAGAGAGAAGATGATTTGCAGCCATAGTGCTTGAATTATTCCCTTATTGTATGTGCTTCCGTGGTCGGTCTTGTTTATTGTGGTGCTCAGTACAATTTAATACAGGTTGACGAAAGTTATGAGGACCTATTTATTCCGTCCAACATTGTCCCTCCCCCTGCCCGCCGCCAGCTCAGCCTATAGCACAGATAGCGCGTGGCAGAATGAATTCTGGAAAAATATTAAAAAGCAATTATGAACTCCTTGCCTTTGGTCTCCTGTCCTCATTCTTCACAGTGTGCCCCAGGAATTAGCATAGCATCTTACAGGCACTCGAGGAGTTTATGAAAATGCCATCAGTCTGTATCTAATTTTCAGAACTGCTGGATTTTGAAAGTTACAAAAAGCAGAAAGTCTAGCCTTTCATTTCCTCCCCTCCCCTCCTCCCCCAGACTTCTGCACCTTGTCAATTCCTTTTAATGGCGACTGGCTTGTCAGAAACCGCATAATAGATGGTGGCAGCCCAATTTTTGCTGACTTGGAGTTTGTGTTTCTTGCATTAAGCAATTTCTTCCTTTGCACTCTTCTCTGCACATGCATTATTGTAAAAATTTGATGACGCTTCTAGAATATTTTTAACTAGAAAATTCTGGCTCGGAGACGCCTTTTTTAAAGCCTCTTGAAAGAAGGGGACAGAGGGAAGCCAGTTCCATAGTGGTTCTGTGTAATCTTAGTTTATGATTTAATTAATAAACCATGATTTGTCACTACTGCCACGAGGTTTTCTGTGTGGACATAGATCAACAGACAATATGTTTCTTGGGTAAAGAAAGTGATACAACTCTGAAAATTATGAAGCATGGTCTGCAATGTAGCAATGGAAGAAACCTGAATTGCTAATCTAAACTCCAGTGTGGCTATAATCCTACTATGTGTGAAGCATGGTCTGCCTCCTCATCAAGGTGACCTCACTCTGGCTCAGAGCCCTTGAAGAGATGCTAGGGTCGTATTTGTCTCTTTGCAGCCAAGACATTCCAAGGAGTGTTGAGGGAAACCTAGTCAAATCAAAGTCCCTTAGGCCTTAGGGAAACAAGATGAAGATACCTCCAAGAGGGTCCTGTCCCAGTAGCCCTGGGGGAATGGCCCGAGGAAGCCTCCTTTACTCTCTGCACAGAGTCTCAGGGTGCTCACCAATGTTCGCTCTTTTCCTTTATTCCCTCTAGCCCAACATTCCATTTTTCAGTTGCAACAGATTTCCATAGAAGCCAACTTCAGGCTTGTGTAAGAACTGGACAGGCATTGAGGCTCTACACATGATCCATGTGTAGAGCCTGCAGGGCTGTTGTGGGGAGGGCTTAGCTCACTCTCCCCACAGATGATCACACCTTGAGCCCTGGGCAGCCAGATCGGCTGCCCACACGACTACTGGCTCCATCATGGAGCCGGTAGGGGCTGCTGAGATTGGGGGCTGCATGGCCCCCAGAAATCCCAGGATGTCCCGCACGAGCATGTGGGGCATTCTGGAGAGACCCTTGAGGCTGGGAGGGTGGCTGCAGCCTCCTGGTCAAGGGTCTATTCATGTGTCACCGTGCACCGTGAAGGCACACAAGCAAAAAAAAAAAGGTTAACTCGTTTAAGGGGAGAGGAAATTAGGCGGACTAGCTGCCTTGGAACCACCGGGCTTGACTGCGAGCCTGGTGGTTCCAACAATCACTAGAAAGTGGGTGATGCTCCCTTAGCCCGCTTTCTAGTGATCGTGGGAATAGCTTCATTGCTTTTTGTTCAGGCTGTAAACACGCTCACAATAGTCCCAGTAGTCTACAAGAATAGATGGTCAACTTCTTGGGTCATGAAAGGGGATGTGGGAATCATTCAGAAGGGAACATAATGGCCGTATCTCTTTTTGTCAGAGCATCTGCTTTGCATGCAGAAGGTTCCAGGTTCAATCCCTGGCATCCCCAAGAAGGACTGGGGAAGACTCCTACCAGTTGCCAGTCGGCGTAGGCAACACTGAGCTAGATGGACCAGTGGGTCTGATTCTGTATAAGGCAGGAATCTGTCTCAGCCCTATCTTGGATGTGGGTACTTAGGAAGGCAAGCTTCCTAAGTACCCACATAAGAAAAACATAGAAAAGAATCTGAAGATCCTGAGGCCCAAGTCACCTTTATGCCATGTTGTTTCCCCATGATTGGTTCCCTCACTAAGCTCATTAGTTCCAGGGTCTAAAATTACCTAGCTGCACCTCTGTCATAGATACATGCATATGTTTTTCCTTATCCTTCTTTAGTTTTCCCTTGATAAACAGCTATATGTCGTTGAAAACATGTTGGGGGTCCAGATGTCATTTCTTACAATAATTCTGCCTCAGTGCTCAATTACTGACTACATCTTGCTGTTTGCAGTCTCTGACATCCACAGAAACTCTTTTATGTTCAGACTGTACAAGGCAAACATTGTTTTATTAAACGTGTGCAGTCTTAATGAAATAGTATACCAGGAGCACAATATTTTCCACGCTTATCAAATCAATAAAAATAACTTCTCTTCAAGAACACGTGTGTGCCTCAAATTACCGTTAGCACTTTCTTCTGCATTATTTTCAAAACAGAGTGATGAGCCACCTCTAATAATAATCCAAAGGACATTTTAAAAGCATTTTTTAATATGTGAAGTGCTTCATGTGCATTGCTTTAGTTATCATTAGCACAAACTGACCGGGCAATTCAGTTTTGTTTTTTTTAATTAATTATTATCCTGATATTGCAGAAGTGGTTCATAAGAAGAGACCTGCAGCCTCAGATGAAGGGTCCATCTAGCCCAGTATTGTGATTCTAGTAGTGTCCAGCAGGTGCTTGTGGGGAGCTCATAGCAGGGTGTAGCAGCACCAACCCTCCTCTGCTATTTGCCCCTCAGAAACACAAGAATAGAGATAGCGAGAGAGAGAGCGCCTTTGAACCTGGAGGTTCCATTTCAGCCATGACTAATGGATCTTGAGAGTAAGGTAAAGTGTGCCAGCAAGTCGATTTCAACTCCGGGCACCCACAGAGCCCTGTGGTTATCTTTGGTAGAATACAGGAGAGGTTTACCATTGCTTCCTCCCACGCAGTATGAGCTGATGCCTTTCAGCACCTTCCTATATCTCTGCTGCCTGATATAGTACCAGCGGGGATTCGAACCAGCAACCTTCTGCTTGTTAGTCAAGCATTTCCCCGCTGTGCCACAAGGTGAGAGGACCCGCCCTAAATTTGGGTAACCACTTTGTGAATTCTTCTCAACTGGTGGCCATCACCCCAATTTTACGACAGTGAATTTGACACATTACATATGCATTGTGTGAAGAAGGCTCCCTCTTGACTGACCTATCCTCTGTCTACTGCCTATCAATTTATTTGGGTGGCCTCATGGACTAAAAAGGGAACAAAATTTATCTCCACACCAGTTGGAATTATCCATGCGTAGGTTGTTTTTTCCCCCTTCTTCCCCTTTTTACTCTCCTTCTTTGTGTGGCCTTATTATTTAACCTTGCAGCTTCTTTCCTCCTCTTTTTCATTTCAGAGGTTACATGTTCTCCTGGCTAAGTGTGTGGGAGAGATGCTTCCTTCTAATGGATCTTTCCATCTCCTGTTTGCTTCCCAATAAAAGGGAGTGGTAGGGTGGGATCTTACTTTGGTAATAGCATAAAGATGTGGGGATATTATTGAAACAGTAGACTTGTTCTATAGGGAAGAGAGCTGGTCTTGTGGTAGCAAGCATGACTTGTCCCCTTAGCTAAGCAGGGTCCACCCTGGTTGCATATGAATGGGAGACTACATGTGTGAGCACTGTAAGATATTCCCCTTAAGGGATGAGGCCTCCCTGGGAAGAGCATTTGCCTGCTTGCATGCAGAAGGTTCTAAGTTCCCTCCCTGGCAGCATCTCCAAGATAAGGATGAGAGAGACTCCTGCCTGCAACATTGGAGAAGCTGCTGCCAGTCTGTGCAGGCAATACTGGACTGAATGGACCAATGGTCTGACTCAGTAAATGGCCACTCCCTATGTTCCTATGACTTGTCCCCTTTGCTAAGCAGGGTCCTCCCTGGTTGCATATGAATGGGAGACTACATGTTTGAGCACTATAAAATATTCCTCTTACGGGGTGGAGCCACTCTGAGAAGAGCATCTGCATTCTTGAAGGTTCCAAGTTCCCTTCCTGGCAGCACACCAAGATAGGTTTGAGAGAGATTCCTGCCTGCAGCCTCGGAGAAGCTGCCACCAGTCTGTGCGGACAATACTGGGCTAGATGGAAACATGGTCTGACTCAGTATATGGAAGCTTCCTATGTTCTGCCACCCCCATCAAATCTCCCTGGAAGGCTTGAAAGCATTCTCACAGCGGTGTAATGCTAATCCATGCAACTGCTGGAGGGTAACTGGATCTTCCTGTGATTACCAGAAGCTTGAAGGTGCATAGGAGATTTGAAGCAAGATAATCCAAGTTATAATATTTTCCCCTTTTATTCCTTGTGTTGTTTGACTCTTTTTAAACTTTCTAACTCCTGTCTTGAATGTAGTGTTTTGAAATGGGTCAGAGTCAAACCAAAAGGAGGAGAGTGGGTGGAAAAAGCATCTTCCCTTGTAGTAATTCAGTGTGTTACCAGAAGATGATGATCTCCAGTGCAACAGGGGACCTTGGCCCTATCAATAAAAGGGAAATTGATGTGGTGTCTGTCAAAGGAAGATGTTTCATCTCAAACCTAAGATGGTGATAGGTAACAAATGTGAATCCCAAGTTAACCCTGACACCATGGGGACGATGGCCATGAGCTTTACTATTTTCCAAGCAGGGGTCACATTGACAAAAACCTTTCCGTTCAACAGCCATCTCCCACTGTGCTGACCTCCTGCAAGTACTGCATTTCCCCCAACACCAGAGGTGGTCTTTAAGAGAAACAGAGCCCAGTTAAGCCCCAGCGCCATCTCAGAAGATGCACACAGACTTTTGGGAAGCTTTCCCCAGTTTAGTCCTGGAAATCTACTCCTTCCCAGAGCTGTTCCCACAGAGGTCTATAAGGAAAGCAATGGGAAGGGATGCATTTCCCAGTGCTCCACACACACCTTCCAAGAATAGTGCTGGGACTCGAGAGGGCTCTGTTTCCCTTAAAGGAGACCCACCAGTGCTGGGGAAAGCACAGCATTGCACAGTGGATATGGTTGCCTCTGTATGATGCCAGGGGAGATGTGTGGAGTATTTGGCTTTGCCTGAAGCTTTGCAGAGGCCTAATAAAGCCTAAATAGTCAGGGAATGGCACTCAGTATCAGTGGAAGCCACCTCTGGCTCCTGGGCCTTGCAGTGAAGAACACTGATCTGTGAACTTTGGTGCTCTTTCTTTGTGCATGGGGAAGTGGGGGGAAATGTTCCTGGGCCCATGAGGAAAGGGGGCCCGCTGGCTGGGAAATGGACCACTCTGTTGGTTCCCTTCCTGACTCATTGGCAAGCTTCTGGCTCCTGATTACAGTGTGTGGAATGTGTGATATTATTTGCATAGGAGCCAGAGAAAGGGCACACTGAAAATGATTTGTTTTTCACTATGTCCATATTGCTCTTTTGCAGCAAAGACAAGGGGTGGGGGAAGAAGGCAGGGACCTCATCTTCACTTCCTGTCCCAGGGATCCACTCCAACCTTGCTGTGCCCCAGTGTCCCTTTTTGGTTTTTTCCCCAGTGGAGGATTTGTGTTCTGCTCAAGTGATGTGTACATTGTGAGAATGCTTGATGTATGCATAAGAGGTTGAGCAAAGTTAAGGTTAGAGAAATTGGGCAGGGTTGGGGGAGAGGTTGCACACATTTATAAAGGTGTCTCAGTTTCATCTAACTTGTGAGATAAATTTGGAAGCTTTTGCTCAGGAAAAATATTGGTATTTTGAGGGAAACTAAAAGAGTTTGGCAGTGGCGTAGCTAGGGGAGAGGGGGCCCATGTTCATCCCTCTCCCTGGTAGCCCCTCAGAGTGAGGGAGATAATGAAGAAAATAGGGAGGGGTGGATCGGGGGGGCATCTGGAGCTGGGGGGGCTCTGGAGTTTGGGGGCCTGGGTTATTTGAACCCATAAGCTCAATTATAGCTACGCCTCTGGAGTTTGGTAAGGTTAAGGAAGATTCTCAGGGGCATTTCACACTTCTATTGGCATAAAGCTGGTATGAGCCACTTGGTATACTTTGAGGGGGGGGATGTTCCTTATGCAACTGTGCTTATTTGGTGCCTGAGTTTTGAACTGTAGTGTGTTTCTCTGTGAGATGAAAAAAGAACAAAATGTCGATAAGACAACTTATATAAACATGTCAACTAGAATCTCTTATGCACAATGGTAGTGGAAACTGACCAAGCTTTATCACTTTAGATGTCTAATAATACATTTGTTAGCAGTCACTCTTCTTCCACAACACCCTTAAAGGCTATTCCCATTTTTCAACTAAGGATGTCCTGAGGGTTTGGTTTTTTTAAAAACTGAAGGCTGCAGTACAAGTTTTATAAATGTCATATGTAAAATATACTGAGGCTGTTATTGCAAGCAACCAAGACTGAGCTAGGGCAGCTAAGCCGGGCCTTGGCTGCCCGTGAGAACCACCAGGAGCTGTGTGGCTCCCAGAGGCACCTAGGGAGCCTGCCGATTAGCAACAAGAGTGGGCGTCTGGCTGTTGCCAGGGGGGTCTCCACAGTGCACTGTGCACTCATGCAGTGCATTATGGGATTCCCAGGGCTGGAACGACATGTCCCGGCCCCGAAATGCTGCACTGCCTAGGGTAGCAGCGGCTCATCTGGGCATGTAATCTGTCTTCTCAGCAACTCTTGGGAAACTTTTGGCCTTCCCTGCTGCCCACCCTCAGGCCTGCTCACAGGATTTTGAGAAAGGGCTCACCTTCTCCAGTGTCAGAGACTCTGCTTTCAGCAGAGAATGGGGGGTGGGGGGAATCCGGGCCCAACTCACATTATGGAAGTGTGGCCCCTTCTCTACCTTGAGTTACACATCTGAAAACACTGCATGGTTAGAATATCTTAGATGTGAAGATATAAACAAAACAAGCCCAGTTCGAGTATAATGGCAACCCAAAAACAAATAGGCACATAAGCCTTGAGCTTATGTTCTTCCTCCCCCCTCACCTTCATATGCAACAGGTAAAAGTGGAAAATGTCCTATCTCCATTTGCAATATACTGCGCATTCCCATTATGTTCAAATATGGGAAATTATGATTTATGCTAGAGTGTTCATCAACCTTGATTAGACCCTGGTTCGATATCCTGATCTTTGAACAAAATATGGTTTGTAGAAATCACTGGCTGATATCCAGAGCAAGGAACCACAAGCAGAATGAACACTGTTGTACTTTTACAAGAGGATAGCATAGTTGCACCAAAAATGGGGATTGTGCAAGAGCACTCTTGTGCACGCTTCCCTTGAAATAAGTCAGTCATGCCGCAGCTGTGCAACTGTTTCATTGAGTGCAAGTACAGTACTGCAAAACTAGTCTGCCCTAGACCTAACAGTGCTAGCTAGCACAACTGTTTGGTGCTAGCGTAAAGTCCTTCTGAAAGCAGTCTGTCGCTCTGGATGTCAGCCACTATTTGCTGTATTTGGACAACATGGTAAATGGCAAATATGTTGCAAACCACAATCATCGATTTCCAACTCTCCTCCTGAAAGGGAGGAGGAGGGATTGCACAAGCCCAAAGCTCCCACATGCTTCTTCTCATGACGACGATGAAGTGTCTGAATTAGACCACAGCCTTGCTTGTTTGAAGCAAATGCTGGTCAGTTCTTCTGTGTTAAGGTTCTGTAGTTATAAAATGACTCTAGAAGCCATCAAAGCTGAAGGTGAAAGTCACAGAGTAGTTGAACAGGGAAAAAAGATCACTCTTCTGTTCTGAGGTGCATTGTTGTTTCCCACCACTCTAATGAAAAGCTACAACAGAACCTGCCTTGCTTCTTGGCATGAATCTAAACTAGCACTACATTATTCTTGTACATGTTCACCTTGGCCTATCCCTGTTGAGGGCTGCAAAGTGGAAGACCAAAGGTAGAAACCTCCTAAGTAAATACAGCAACTAACAGGGGGAAAGTAAATACAACAACTAACGGGGGAAAGGGCATTCCATTATCATTGTGGTTACTTGTTAAATGTATCATTGGCTTGTGGAGTAACTGTTACCTTTAATGTTATTAACGAGACGACAGGGCTCTGCCTTGCCAGGTGTTTTCCCAGGCACACACATGCTAGAATATACACAGCTAGTATTGCAAAGCTCTTCTTGGTACCTTCTCCATGAGAGCTACATTTTCTCCATATCTACCTGAGCTGTGGATTAGCCCCTACTTGTTGTTTGTCTCTGAGGCATGGATTATCGTGACCCAGCCCCCTCTTTTGATAACCTAAAAACAGGTCCAGGAGGCACCATTGCCCCCTGAAGCCACTACATATAAAATCAGAATGGGAACTCCCTTATACTTCTCCAGTAAGGTTGCCATATTCAAGCCTCCCAAAACCGAGCAGCCTAATTTGCTTATTATGCAAACCATGCAGCAACTAATTTGCATTTTTAAAATTTATGTATTTGACAGATTTGTATTCTGCCTGCCAATACCCAAGTCTCTAAGTGGTTTAGAACCATAAAACATACCAATGGCTGCAGAGAAACTGTGCAGCCAATGGCAGGAGGCAAAGCCACAGAGCCTTCCTTCCTTTCCCCTCCTTCTCTTCCCTCCCATGTGATCAGATCCAGAGTAAAATCTGGGTAAACTGGGTGGTGCATTTGAAATCCGGGTAAATCCAGGTGGAATTTAGCAGCCAGGTGGAGGAGCCAAAATCTGGGGGCTACCCTACATTCCAGGGAACATGGCAAGGCTATTCTCCAGGATGGAGGAGGAGTCCCCAGTAGAGCTGTCTCTCAAATCTGACCTTAAATTCTGACCTGAAACTCATTCATTGGAAATTAACAAAGTCCATCAGATTTATTGGCAAAGGAACATGTTTAGGTTGATGTTATTCTTCTTCACCACATTGTAAGAAATACCCTCTGCTGCTGGTGGCTCATTTAGAAAGGCAATGGTGGATTCCAGCCAGTCGTTTTGGGGAAAATGCCCTGCATTTCCATTCAAGCTGATATGCCATTTTGAAGCAGCAGGCCTTTTGGTGATTGTATGCATTCTTTAAGATTTGTGTTTGTGTGCTATCATTTCCTACTGCCAAACACACATACCTTTTCAGACAGCTCTTACCATAAAACACAGTTCCGCTATTTTTTTAAAAAGTCTAATTTTTCCACGTAGTTCCAAGAACTGTTTACAGCCTTTCATAGCTGTTGTTATCTAGAAACAGTTTGCAAAAAATCTTAATACAGGACAATTTGTATCCCTCAAAGATACATTTGTGCTGTAAATTGTTTATAGAAAAATCAGCAGAAGAAAATGGGCTTTACTGCTATTGAATTCATTAGTGGTGCACTGGCTGATTGCATAGATGCCATTCAACTTTCAGCCTTGTATTTTGTATGCTTGGAACATCTTGGCTTATCATGTTGTTTTTGAAAGTCAAGCCTATTCTACTTCCCCTATTCTGCCATTACTGAGAACCACTCATTTCTTGGAAATCAGTTGTTTTTCCTTTAGCTGGCTCTTGGCCTACATTTACTGCAGGGTTTTTCATTTGTAGGCAATGTTAATGGCTAGCTGACAGTTCATTTGTTAGAAATTTGTTAGATTTCTGGTTAATAGCCCAGAATGGTCAGCTTGATGGGAGCTAATGGTTAAAGGATAGTTGGAAATTTCTCCGTGTCTGAAAGAGATGCTCTTTAGAACTTTCAGAGGCAAACTCTCTTCAGTTGAGGAAAGGGGGTGAATGTTCTCTCTCTCTCTGTTTAGCAACAGCAGGGTTTTTTAAAGTTTGGAAGAGACAGAGAAAGACAGAGAGAGCTTGGCTAAAGGCACTCTGGATGTGCAAGGGCTCCCTCTTTGGGACGGTGGATTAAATGCCCTGTAGGAATACCTTTTTGCCTTCTCTTATGCTCTTCCTGTAAATTTGTAAAGCATACACCATGAACTTAAGTCTCCAACACAACCAAATATGGCTTATGCTGCCCCTCATCACTCGAGGAAAACAAGCATGTCCAACGGCATTAATTAGGAGATGCACTAATATGAATTACAGTCTCTATTTAATCTTGACTGGTTCTAAATGCTGACAGAAGAACTTGGTTCTCTGTTTTTGATAGTCATGGTATCCCAGCGGATACCATGTAATTTTTCTCCCCAGAATGATGTTACATCATGATGTACTGGAGAACTTGGTTACATGTATGGGTTCCGTTCCTCATCTACTACTGTGAGAAATGGAACCGTGAGTAACAAGGCATTACAGTTATGGGGAAAGTGGAGTTAGTTTCCAGGGTAAAGAGAAACAGTAAAGAAATGGCAAAAGAGTGGCAAAAGAACTTACTATGCCATGCTACTCAGGTTCTGTATATGTCTAGGAATACTCCCATGTGTCCAGGGATGCCCCCCCAAAGACAAAATGCCACCCAAACCCGTGAAAAATAATAGGGAAAAGTCCAATTTCCCCCCAGAAATGAGCCACAAAATGGCTCCTTTAGACAAAATGGCGGATGAAAGTGATCGCTGCGCTCACTTCTGGCCCTCTAAGAACCATGGATATGTGGGTTTTAACCCTTTCGTGGATGCAGATACTGGAAACGGGTGTCTATTAGACACCCTGCAGATAAGCAGAACCGTGAATAGTGGTTCCACGAATAATTAAGCTGTCCTGTAGTATAATTCCAGGCATGTTTTGCGGGAGAGGAAATGGTGGTGGCATGGAAAGGAGGGGCACCACTGCCACCACTTCCTCCCCAGAGATAAAACGTGAGACCGACTACTGGCACCATCCTCGAAAAACCTTCAAACCTTATACCCCTTTCCCTCCAAGATTACTGAAATAGGTTTCAGAATGGCTCACACTTGGTCTCCCCCACCCCCCAATTTGAGCAGAAAGTATATTAAAGAACCTTAGGGATTGCACACAAATGTTTGCTGAAGAACATTCAGCTCAGAACTAGAACCAAAGCTTGACCTTTTGGAGTCAATGATAAATATGGTCAAATGGGGTCAATGGAGCCAATGGGAATGGTAAAGTACAACAGTCCTGCTCCATTGTAGGGGTATGCACAAAACTGGAAAACCCGGTTCAGTTCAAGTCAAACCAGACTTGAACTGAACTGGTTTTGTGCACACTAGAGCTGGGCCTGGTCTGGATTGAGTCCGAACCGGATCTGGCCCAGCTTTGTGGGGGGGGGGGATATTAATGGCAGACTTGCCGCCATTATGGGGCCTCACGGTGGGGTTTCCTGCAGTTATCCCTTCCTCCCCAGCCTACCCCCAGTCTCAAATGGCCCATTTCAGGCCTCTCTGCACTGGCGGGAGCCATTTTGGTATATTTATATACCGCTTTGCAACAGAAGTCCCCAAAGCAGTTTACATAGGCATAAATAAAAGAATAAGATGGCTCCTTGTCCCCAAAGGGCTCACAATCGAAAAATGAAACATAAGATAGATACCAGTGACAGCCACTGGAGGGATGCTGTGCTGGGGGTGGATAAGGCCAGTTGTTCTCCCCCGCTCAATAAATAAAGTCTTTGGGATTGGCCAAGTCTTTATAAACACCAGGATCTCTAGACCTTATTTCCTAGCCTTATCAACATAATAGTTTCTTCTGCACTTCAGACGCCAGTTTTCCCAACTGATGTATCCAGCAACTGCCTTTAGGGACCTTGGGCTGGAGAACCCATTCTCTAGGTATACATTTTGGTATGGCTGCTCCTGTCCCCCATTTTGAAAATAATTATTTCAAAGCCCCTGTTTTCCTGCATGCATCAAACAGGGCTGTTGGTTGTGTTGCAAATCAACTTTGCAATTACAGGCTGTTCTGAATGAGCAGAGCTGAGAGGCAGTGGCACTCTTTGCAAAAGCTCGTCTGATGTGCTGATCTGAATTGCCCCCAAACAACTTGGATATTAATGGAAAATGTAATGAAAAACTAAGCTGTGATTTGATTTTCTCTGTGCGCTGCCTGTGGAATTCCCTCACCATCCACAACCATATTAATTTCCCCAGTCACCTTGTCTCGCATGGTACGTATGTACAAAACAAAATTGTGCTGGCACAGGAGCTTTGCCGTGAAACTCCTCCCCACCTCACTTACTGTCCAGAGGCCCTTGTGCCTAAGTGGCTTTTATAGCTGTCGTGTTTACCTCGTGGCAAAAGAGGCTGTAAATCACAATCTGGTTTTCCATAGATGGCTGCCCATTTATTTGTGGGTAGGTCAGACATGCATTTAACCCAACTGTGGCTGCCAACATGTACTTTATTTGTTTGACAAGGTATTTATTGTCATTTATTAAACCACATGCCGTAACTCTTCCTTGGCTTCTGTGGACTTTTCAGAATGTAAATAGCATTTTATCACATTAAGGCCACAATCCTGCTTCCAGTCACAGTCATTGTATGTCCCAGTGTTTGCAGGATTCTATGATTCTGATCCAGAAATGGGCACCTGAATGCTTTCAGTACCCTCCAGTGTTTCACTGATGAAAACAAGGGTACTTTTTCATACACTAATATCCCTATTTGCCAGGGGCATTATTAGGGAGTGACCTATGGTGCATGAGCCCCAAATGAATTGCTCAGAGCCCTGAATGTATGTATGTATGTATGTATGTATGTATGTATGTATGTTTGTTTGTTTGTTTGTTTGTTTTGAAACATTTAATATACTGCCCACTCCGAAGACTCTGGGCGGTGCACAAAAACATGCAAACAAGGCAACATTAAAAATTACTAATTCTAAATTCTATTATATTATCCTGGGTGTGCCATGGAATGTGCATTCCGGCTCCCAGCTGATTGGCTGGGCTGATTGACTGATTGGCACACCCAGGAGACCAGAGGCGGCGGCGGCATGGCCGCGGAGGAAAGCGGCAGCGGCGGCAGGCCCAGCAGCGGAAGTGGCACTCAGCTCAGTTCCGGGCCCGGTGGCGGAGGTGGCACTAGGTCCACCGGCGGAGATGGCACTTGGCCCGGCTGCGGGCCAGCCGCGGAGGCAAGCGGCGGTGGGCCTGGCTGCAGAGGCAGGTAGCGGTAGTGGGCCCATCTGCGGAGGCGGCCCTCGGCCCGGCAGCCTGGGCCCAGCCACGGAGATGGCCGGAGACTGGGGAGGAGAGAGAACTGCCGGCCCTAAAGAGCGCACAGATGCTCTGTGCGGGGTCGGCTAGTAAAAACTAATTTATCAGCCAGCTCCCTCCTACATGGCCTCTTCCAGAAAGGAAGTGCAGCAATGGAAGTACCTGCACAAGCGAGAGAGAGAATGCT
Organism: Hemicordylus capensis; assembly: GCF_027244095.1. Lineage (NCBI taxonomy): Eukaryota > Metazoa > Chordata > Lepidosauria > Squamata > Cordylidae > Hemicordylus > Hemicordylus capensis. The sequence goes on along the minus strand of NC_069664.1, from coordinate 21,177,528 downwards.
GCTAGCCTCACCTAGCTCTCTGCTGTTTCTGATTTCATCGGTGCGGTATTATGATACTAGAGATTTTTTAAAAACATACATAATTATTCTTGGAGAGAGGATATGGTTGAATTTGATTATCAGCAGGGACATGGTGGGCCATGGCCACAGTTCTTTTAAGTACTTAGCAGTGTACCTGTTATTTGCACACCAGGGCCAGAGTGCCTCCACAAAACTGTACCCTGTCCATTCAGTCTACACTAGCTTGTCCTGTCCTACATTGCTTTCCATGCAAAGAAGAGCTTGTTTCTTTGGTGGATATATTGGGGATGGGAGGGGGAAGCACATGATAATTGTTATTTAATATGCTGTCAACAGCACAGCACTTCAACCTCACATTATGAACTCTGAAAAGACTAGCTCTCCACTATATGGTACATTCGTGTTCATACTCCCATATTGCTGGAGAGAGGATGCATCTGCTATTGCATCCCTACTCTATTCAGAGATCTTGCTTCTGGGTTCATGGGATTTCTTTGGGCAATATCTACCTACCTACATACCTACCTCCTGATGTGTGCAACTCTAGGCAGTGTACATAATTTAAAACACAACAAATAACAGAGTAAAAACAATTAAAACAATTTCACAGAATAAAGGAGTTAAAACAATTCCGTGGGATAAGAACAAGCAGCTTAAAATAAATTTCAGTTAAAATCCTGAGAAACCAGGTGTGTCTTGAGGGTCTTCCTAAAAGCAATTGGAGACGGAGATGCTCTTATTTTGACAGGGAGCATGTTCCAAAGCCCCAGGGCAGCCACAGAGATGGCCTAGTCTTGAGTCACCACCAAATGAACCGACAGAAACTGTAACCAGACTTCTCCAGATTATCTCAATAGGCAACAGGGTTAATGACAAAGAAGGTGCTTTGTTAAGTATCCTGGACCAAAGCTGTTGAGGGCTTTATAGATAAGAACCAGCACTTTGTATTTCACTCAGAAACATATCGGCAGCCAGTGCAGTTCTTTTAAAATCCGTGTTATACGGTCCCTTCGGGCTGTCCCAGAGATCAGTCTGGTTGCCACATTCGGTACCAGTTGTAGTTTCCAGACTATGTACAAAGGCAGCCCCATGTAGAGTGTATTACAGTAGTCAAGCCTGGATGTTACCAACATATGCACTACTGTTGTTATTTAACTCCAGAAATGGGCATAACTGATGTATCAGCTGAAGACAAGGATAAATGAGCCTGGCCATTGCCTCGACCTGATAAATCAGAGAGAGTTTTGGATCCAGGAGCACTCCCAAGCTTCATACCAGATCTTGATGCCCCTGAATACCAGTTTGCTTGTTTATTTATTAGTTGCAGTGGAGCAACTGCAAGAGAGAGGGCATGCCCTTACCTGTGGGCTTCCCAGGGGCATCAGTGGGCCACCATGTGAAACAGGATTCTGGACTAGATGGGTCTTGGGCCTGATCCAGCAGCAGCTTTTTTATGTTGTTACCAGTGTCCTTGGCCTCATCTGCCCATATTGCTGTTTAAGTCTTCTGACTGTGGCAACCCACTTGATTTTCTGTATGTATCCATGATGTCATGTAGCATTTTAGCATCTTCTACAAGGTTATGTGGGTAGCTACAGGCCATAAAATTAAATGGCAGCCTCAAATGAGATTGAAAACAGTGAGAGTGAAAGTGGAGGGAAATGGTATCAAGAAGACCAGAAATCAAACACCAGAAAGGTGCTCACAATGAATGCAGAAATGAGCGGACTTAAGTGAAAACGGAAGGCATAAAAATGTACATGTCTCTGATAAAGCTCCATAGGACGCTCCCATGTAAAAGACATCACTTACCCCATGCCTTCAAGTTAATGTCTTCTCTGTCATAGTCAGACGTGTGGCTTTTGATCACTATATGAGGTATATCTTTCATCATGCTGTGTATTGCTTACCTACGCTATGCATATAAATAAAGAGTTTGAAGAAAAGATCGATCACGTCAAGTCTGGGAGTCTGAGTGAGTCTTTTCACCTCCGGGAGCTATATTGTAAAGTAACCTAGAAAGTCAGTCAATCAATCACTTCTTCTCTCTCTCCTCTTCCTCTCTCTCTGTGCATTCCTCTTTCATTCTCTCCTCCTAGGCATTAGGCTTGGGTTTTATAGAATAAATGAATAAAATATACTTTTTCACTTTTCAGAATGTTTTATTCTACAGAAGTTGAAAGGCAACAGAGTGGAGGAGAAAATGAACCAGGGTAGAAAGATGACTACACAGATAGCAAATGAGGGACCCACAGCAATCCTGCAAATGAGTCATTGGACAGAGAGATTCCTTCTATGCTCTTGGTCGTAGGTTAAACATATTGCAGTAGAAAAAATGAGCCCCTGCCAGATGGTGGTATCATTGAAAATTCATAGGAAAAAATCCATTGCAGCATTTTAAAATATCCTTTTGCAAAATGATGATATATGTAAACTGTAGACATGGTGTGCCAGAAGCTAATACCATGAATTGTTTAAGATGACATTTGCACTGTGATGTTTGTTTCCAAAAAGACAATTTAAATAGTATGAGAAGAGAGTTGGTTAATAGGCCTTACATCATGGAATTCAAATTGGACAAGATACTGGTTTACTTCAAGTTTGGGCCATTTCCTTATTCATTCATATATTTGGTTCCGGTTTGATTTTACCCCCTTTTCATTTTTTCTGCACCAAGTAGATTGTAGGACTTGCAAGAAGCATACAATAAAAGATAAAATACAATAGCAGCCAAATCATCTGCCTTTTCTGAAACCATAGTTCTGGTGTATTGCAGTATCCAAACATATAGAAGTGGCAACTCAACGTAAGAATCTCCTGCTGTGGAGGATCGAAGGATGGGACTTAGGACTAGAGTTTGGTTACTGGTTCAGCACATAACTTCCAAAGGTTCATCAGTGAGATTTATCTAGAATTGAGGCTGGGGTAGAGGAGGAGGAGCTTCTTTGCTTCTGCTACCACCAGGTTGAGCCAGAGAAGCACAAAGCCTGATTTTCTCTTGATCCTGGAATTGAAGGAAAGGTAGCTGGGTTGATCTTTGGTGACGGCCTGAGAAAATGTACAGGTGCAGTAAGACCCACCTTTTAATTCATTACCCCCCTTGACACACTTTAACCATCCTCCTTGTATTCACCGTCAAGGAAATTAATATAGTTGGCGCCATGCAGGGGGTTATTGGGATGCATGCTGTCGTTGCCCCAGCAGGAAGCTGCAGGGGGCAGCAGAGAGCAGGTAAGGGCCTGCTATCCTTTTTCTTAGAGTTCCCGGTCGGAATTCCCTAAGAGTGTTCAAACCACGCTTTGAAGTTTTCCCAGGTTAGCCATTCGAAAGCTGAATTATTTTTAATTTGATCATTTTAATTAATTATTATTTTAATTATAAATTAAGATATTCTAATTGTCTAATTATTTTATTTATTTATTTAAGTTATTGTTTTTAATGAATTATTTTGTCTGGCCCTAGTTCAAAGCAGGGGTTTGATTTTTGCAATGAGAAAGTCGTCATGAGAACAAACAGTTATTTCCGGAGTGCTAGTGGAGTGAGGCATTTTACACCTTGGCAAAGCTGTCCATAACACTGTGATCCATTGATTAGCCATACTGCTTTCCAGCTGGAAGGGAGTGAAAGCAATAAAGTAAGTGTGTGTGTGTGTGTGTGTGAGAGAGAGAGAGAGAGAGAGAGAGAGAGAGAGAGAGAGAGAGAGAGAGATGGGAACATTTCCACTATTTGAGATGCAGAAATGAATTTTCAGGATGGGATGCAAAACTCACTGGATCAGGCCATCTGCAGATTGCTATCTTAATTGCCCCAAATCATTCTGAGGCACTCTGGAGAAAGCCCCTGAGTGCCCCCAAAGTTTTGGTCATTCCCTTGAAATAAGCTCCCCTACCAAATTTCTATGAGTTTTGCTGCCCCCAAATGCAACCCAAAGTTCTGCTTTGAGAGCTCTCAACCCAATGTTAAGCGATTCATCTTGCTATGGGTAAGATGACTTTCTCTTCTCCCTAAACCTCTAGACACACCTACCAATTGAAAGATATACCACCACCTGTCCATCGGTCTGTCATTCTCTCTTCAATTATATCCTGTTCTTGTAGTTGTTCCTATACACATAGCACTGCACTTTTTGCCCATTTCTTCCTTTGACCCCCCTTCTCCGTAAATTTATTTGTGTTGTAGCTGAACACTTAATGTAGACAGGAGCTATACAATACATTATGTGTGAAAGAAGATGTGAAAGAGTTTTAGCACATTCTGGCCAGGCTGCTACACAGTGTTCAGGCAAAGCTGTGAGCAAGAAAGTGCTGAGAATGGTTGAAGAAAATGAAATAAAAATATTTGAGGCCTCATGTGAACAACCATTTTACAGCCATGACTGCTGTGGCTTTTAGCCAGCTCTTGTTGAGGTTACTCGCTGCTGTGGGTTGAGCCGGTCATATATTGTTGCCAGCATTTGATTTGCAAAATTCTGGAAACTGGATGGGGTCAAAGGATAGGAACAGGATATATTTTATTTTTCATTTATTGATTTGATTTGATTTGATTTCTATACCGCCATTCCAAAAAATGGCTCAGGGCAGTTTACACAGAGAAATAATAAATAAATAAGATGGAACCCTGTCCCCAAAAGGCTCACAATCTAAAAAGAAACATAAGATAGACACTAGCAACAGTCACTGGAGGGTTGTTGTGCTGGGGCTGGATAGGGCCAGTTACTCTCCCCCTGCTAAATAAAGAGAATCACCACGTTAAAAAGGTGCCTCTTTGCCAAGTTAGCAGGGGTGGAACTTGGCAGCTCCTTTGGGATAAGAACTAATGTAAAGAGGTCCAGCCCAAATTAACTCACCAAATTAAGATTGGGTCAGTGGGAGCCTGCTTTCATTGCCCTCTGCCCACAGGCTCTCACTGTGCCTTTTCCCACCCAAATTGTCCATTTTATGGCATCATTGGGGAAAACTGGCCTTGCAATAGCAGATATGAATTTTCCCTTTTGCTAAGCAGGCCCACTCTGGCTTGCATTTAGACAGGTGACTACATTCAAGTGCTGCCTGCTGTAAGATATTTTCCTTGGGGGATAGAACCATAGCTCAGTGGAAGAGTATCTGCCTGCTTGCATGCAGAAGGTCCCAGGATCACTTCCTGGCATCTCCAGGTAGGACTGGTGGAGACTCCTGCCTGAAAACTGGGAGCGCAACTGCCAGTTAGTATAGCCAGGGCTGCTCAACTTCGGCCCTCCTGCAGATGTTGGCCTACAGTTCCCATAATCCCTGGCTATTGGCCACTGTGGCTGGGAATTGTGGGAGTTGTAGTTCAAAAACAGCTGGGGGGCCTAAGTTGAGCAGGCCTGGTATAGACAATACAGAACTAGATGGACCAATGGTCTGACTCAGTAGAAGGCAGTTTCCGATGTTCCTGACTAAGCTGTCTTTCAAGAAGGCTTGTTCACCAGCACTGGACCATCAGCATTGAACACCAGCACTGATCTTCTTAATGAGGAATCCCTGAGGAGCTTCCAATGAACTCCAGAGCTCCCCTGGTCTGGAAACTGCTGGTTTAAGGAAATATATCTATTGTTCTCCAGTCTTCCTGTGCTTATACTGAGGAGAAACCTAGAAAAGTTAGTGAAACTCCTAATAAAGGGGCCTTGTTTTTGTAGGCAGAAAAAAGAACTTGCTGCCACACATAACATCAAAAGCAGCATCTCTGCCTAAAGATGTTCATTTAGTAATCCATGTGTAGCCGCATTAGTTATGGGCTCTGCATTGTTTTACCCACTCATCTCGATTAGACCTATTATTATGACGGAAAACGGAGATGGCTGAAAGATATTAATTCTTTATGAAGCTTCAGTCACAATTAATGTAGGCTGCATACATTTTCATTTACTTACTTGGAAGCTCATCATTCCTTATGTGTGTTTCAAGCCCTTATTCAAATACAAATAACTTGAGCTAATTAGCTTATAAAAAAGAACTGGGGAGAGGCGAGATGAAAACAAATAGCACATGGCTGAATTGTGGGGATTTGTATAGAATTAATCTTGCTAATATATACGGATTTGGTAAATTCATTATGCATCCATAATCAGATCTGATGAATCACCTAGCTAATTCAGGAGTAATTAGGCATGAACTACGGATACTTCTTTTAAAGTGCTACCAAAGTATTTCAACTTGTCACACAAACTCAGTTTTGGACATTTATATAGTGAAAGTACCCTCTGGCTGTAATGCCGTGATTTACAATGCTACTCTTTTTTTAAATGATGCTGGACTACATCTAAGGTACCTTGCAGGTACACTGGGGAAATGAACAGGTGAATCAAAAACTTCCCTCATCTGCAGATGTGCTATGGTTGGAACCAGCCAGCCATAAGCAATGTAGGCAGCACTGGAGTTGGAGGGATACATCTCTATAGAGTGGAGAAGTTGGAACAGTCAAGTTGTTGAGCCAAGGGGGGAAGCCGGGAATCAAGATGTTAATGACAAGGGAGAGGGATCTATAGATGCTGAGTTGTTAATCCAGCAAGGCAGCCCACAAGTGGCATGGGGAGATCTAGGAACATAGACACTGAAGGACAGCAGGTTGAAGAAGGCTAGAGCACAGGGGAGGTAGAACCTCAGAAAAGGACTTACCACGCAGGAGGTATACGGCAGACGAGGTGGCTAGATGTGAGGTCTACACCTGTCCCTCGCTACAAGTGCCTAGCAGCTTTGGATACCTCCATCTTCAGAGGCAATATGCCTCAAATATCAGATGATATGGATAAATGAAATATCAGATGATAGGAATACTTGGAAAAGGTGATTGCCTTCCTGCCTTGCTTCCTAGAAGCATTTGGCCATTGTTGCAGGCAAGATGCTGGATTAAAAATAACCTTGGCCTGATCCAGTAGAGCTCTTGTTACTTTCTTAACAGGTGGAAGGGTGCAGATAGGACGTTAGAGCAGCAGAGGCTTGCAAGGGGTGGGGGAGATGGAGACATAGGACTCCATGGAGGAGGAGAACTATGACTTGCAGCAGAGCTTGATGGCTGTATTGCATGTAATGCCCGTTGTGTGGTTTGTTCATTGTTTGCGCGTTTCCCAAAATGCAGCTACAGAAGCTGCAAACTCAAGTTAAAAACCAGTGGGAGGAGGGGGTTATTTTCCCTTGAGACAAAAATAAATAAATAAATCTGGGTTATATTTTTCATTAGGATTATTTTGCTTTTTACTTGAACAAAAGATTGCCATTTTTAACAGAAAAATGACAGGATGGAAAAAGGTTAAGAGATCCCGTGTCTCTACCTTTCCTCTGAAATTTAGCATGCAAACTATGCTGTTTTTAGACACAGTGAATTAGTTGTACACTGCTCTTTTTAAAGTACAGACTTGTCTCCTGATTCCTTCTCCCTCTCTTCCCTTCGACTGGGAAAAGCCCTGATGCAGGCCTGTGTTTAGCTTCCTTCCAGGGAGCTGTATGTCATGCTATTAAATAAAAGTGTTAACAATAAATAATAAAATATACTTTATTATCGAATAAAAAGTTAAAAGGTATACAAGGTATAAAAGTGTTAAAAATAAATAATAAGATAATAAAATAATATGTTGTTAATAATTGCCATCAGCTATGTGCAGCCGGAATGTGTAGTCAACAAACACAAGGGGTTAGTGTTCAAAATGATCAGAAAGCCCCAGACAAAACATGCACTTGATACCAGGGCCATAGTGAGGTTGAAGGTTGCCCTAGGGTGAGATTTGAGGAGGCAGCCTGCTCCTGCCACTGCCTCCCTTCACAGTTGTTGCTCTCACCACCGGCCCATGCCACCAGCCTGCCTTTGCTGGGCAGTGCCTTCCCAACTCTGTGCTCTCCGGATCCTGATGATGTCACCGTGTCATTGTGCTACACTATGCCATTGCGAAAACAGGCCTGCCTTAATAGGGCCACCTGCCCTTGCTGGGATGGGGCCAGTGGACCCCTGTCCCAGAAGAGCTCACAATCTAAAAAATAAACATAAGACAAACAAGTAAGACAGAAAGAAAGAGAAGAAGAGGACGACCAGCTGCAAAGTGGATGGACACGACAGCAATGAATGCACCACTGAGAGACCTTAAAGGCCAAGTTGAAGACTGATCATCCTGGAGAGAATCTATCTATGTGGTCGCTAAGAGTCAACACCGACTTGACGGCACTTAATCAATCAATCAAAGATAGACAGGAGCAACAGCCACTGGAGGGATGCTGTGCTGGAGATGGATAGGGCCAGTTGCTCTCCCCCTGCTCAATCAACAGCATCATTGCTTTTAAAAGGTGTTTTTCTGCTCAGTTAGCAGGCAATATGGCCAGCGTTGGGCAAGCAGCATCCTGTGAGCACAGGTGGGCATGTGGGGCCAGCAGGCAGCCCCTGGAGACCCACACCCCAGGGCTTTTGTCCCCGCTAGTTCAGCGGTGACTGCACCACTGCTTGATACTCTGTGAGGGTGGAGGAAGCTGCTTGAGCAGTGCTGTTGTTGGGGAAGGGGACATGGATCCTGTTTTCAGTCTTCCACACCATTTATCCACTCTCAGGGCCCCTATTCTGGTAGCTTTTTAAAATTCTTCTTTGTCTCTTTCATTTTTAATAAAGGTATTGGAGCTTATGAATTTAGTCCCTAAAGTGCCATGCAGTGGTGTGTAGGTGGTAGCAATTACTTGGGCTTTGTCATGATGGAACACTGAAAATTAGAACTAAAGCTAGGGCTATGTATGAGAAACATTGCGCTCTGCTTGCAGAATTCAATGCAGCAGTGCACTTGGTAAATAAAATTATCATTTAAACAAAGGCAGATAATTTAATTATCTTGTACTCACAACACTGGAATTTGGTATATCTGTCCAATCAATACTCTGCTACAAAATACAGCAACGTTGTATAAGATTACAGAGGAATCATTCCAGCAAACAAAGCAAGTAGTGAAGGAAGATCTTAAGTGGTGTTTATCCATAGATGTTTTTCTTTACAGTTAAGTTGAATTTAGTCCAGGCACTCGGGGTTCAAGGCCTCTGAGACAGAAAAGTATTTTTCGCTTCGCAAATTTTCACTGCTAGCATTTAGCAGTTGCACAGAACTAATTATCTGCTTTTGTATGTTACAAGCTGCTTCTGAAGATTAAGTAAAGCTAGATCTTCAAACAGGTAATCCCCATTACCTTAAAAAAAAACATTAAAAATGAAGAAAAAAATAAATTAAAACAACTTATTAGAATCCACATAAAGCATGCAGTATAACACAATGTATTGGAATGGAACATGGAGCAATTTGATTCTTCACTAGCCCAGTAGAACAGCAATTAATTTTTGGATGGAATGAAAATGCAATGGGCAGGAGTTACAAAGGTGTATGAGGCATATGAAACTTTCAGATTTGTAGTCAAACAAGGGTTCCTCAGCAGATGGGTCAAGCCCTGTTCACACATTATGTTCAACAAGTGTACAGTGTGCACAGGTACATTTATTCACATATCATATCATGTTGAACACAGATAAAGCAGTACATTTCCTATCTGTACCATGCATTTAATGGTTCTTTCCTCAGGTTCACTTTTAAAATGAATGCAGGTACAATCATTCATACAAACACACAGACCTGTGTACAGATTTCTGTGTGCTCATGCAATGTACAGGTTTAGATGGACCATTGATATGATTCAGCATGGCAAATCTCATATTCTTAAATGGGATATTTTATTTCAGTCTGTTGCACATTATAATGACCCATCATCCCTGCTACTAACCACTCCCATCTTTCAAGTGTGTTTGCCCCTTTATGGCTATATCTCATCATGTTTAAAACTTTTCCTCTCTTGATACCAAGCTTACTTGCCCAAGTCTTCTAATGTGATATACTTTGCTGGCATTTTACGAATACAACAAATATTTATATACCGCCTTTCAACAAACGTCTCCAAAGTGTGTTGTACTTAATTAGCATGCTGTACTTAATTCATGTGTTGTACTTAATTAGCTCTTGCTCTTTGATTGCTTATTTCTTTCTTTATGGCACACTATAGTCCAGATATATGGGGCTTAATATATTGGAGATAAGAGGTCCTACCTTGAAGGAGGGTCACAGTATTTGGGGGGGGGGGATGATGATTATGCATCTCCTGGACTAGGGTCCCACATGCTAGTCCTCTGCACAATTGCCTTTCTCCTCCCCTCTCTGCACAAATGGAAAGGGAAGGAACACGGAGTGGAAGAGGAAATGTGGAGAATCCTCTTGGCTCACTCCCTCCCCTTTTCCATTCCATGTGCCAGAGGAAATGGGGAGCATCTGCTAGGCTAGAATTTAAAAAGCTGCCCCTTGCCACTGCCACCATCTGCTTCATCCAAGCAAGGTTGCTGTTGGTTGAGGCATAGGGAGCAGGCAGGCAAGAGATTTGGGGCACATGCCCCTTTCGCCCTGTGGTAGCAACGCAAGTAGCTGGAATAAGCTGCTGCCTCCTATCTTCAGATGCAGGCAGATGCCAACAGACAAGAAGGAGGGGAGGGAAAACACCCTGATTGTCTTTCCAGACCATTTTGTTCTACTAATTTAATTCCATTCTGTATGTCAAGTCATATTATGCATTCATACCACAAGAGGGCTTATTTCCCCCCTCCTCTTTATTGTTATTAGGACATTTATTTATCACTTTTAACACAATTGAAAAGAAATCAAGATCTCATTTTCCTTTGATAATAGCTTCTTTAGCTGTTTTTCTGCAGCTAGCTTTTCTTTGGATAAAGAAGATAGTTCAGGGACATTGCTTTTGTTTCTTGTACTGCTCCAGTTGTTGTGGTCTTCACATTTCATATGGACCCTGTTACTGTGTAATTCGCAGGATGACTAGGAATTTTCTGTGCATACACCACCAATTCTTTTAGTCAATTTCCTAGCATTCCATCACATTTCAGTGTGACCAAGAAACAGAACTCATGTTGTGGCTATGTTGATAAAACCAGTCTTGGTTCACCATGGTTGGGACCATCAGAAACAGGGAGTAGGTTAAACCCTCACTTACATTGCATGCATTCCTATAAAGTGAATGGATGTCATTCAATTCCATAGGTGAAACTGGAGTTCAGCACTTGGAGGCCGAGTTGCAATGGGCAGTTCCTGACTTCTATCCATGATATTTGACCCATTTCTTCCTGGCAAGGATCTAATTGAGTGGACACAATGCAGTTTTTCACAACATACAAGCCCTCTTTCCATACACACCTCACCATTGTTCCCTGTAACAGGAATTCCCAGATGTTGTTGACTTCAGCTCCCATAATCCCCAGCCAAAGGCCATTGCAGCTGGGGATGCTGGGAGTTGTAGTGAACATCTGGGAATCCCTGTTAGAGGGAATACTGCTCCTCACCTGTCATAATGACAGGCATATTGCTAGCCTGTCTGGTTTTTCAGAGAGCTAGCAAACATCCTGGCTAGCTGTCTGTGTTCTCCTTGCTTTTGCTTGAAATCTCAAAGGTTGCTTCCCTCATTCTGACTTCTCAGGCTTCAAGGTTTTTCCTGTAGAAGAGAAATTCTTTCATTAACTTGCTCTAGGCTATTTTGCTTTTGGCATCCTTCATACACTGAAGAGCTGTGTCTACGGGGTGCCTCCTTTGGTGAAAGGGTAGCCAAAAGTCCACTGCTGATTATAGCTATGTTCACTCCAAAAAGGATGAGCCCCTGAAACAGGCCCACCTGCCTACCTTTGATCTTTGGCTGTAAGGTGCTTGCTTTGTATCTATGGAGGTCTTTGTGGTATGACGACTAGAACTCCAGCCACATAAAGGACTGGCTAAGATTGACCTTGTAACGGTTGTACATATATTGTTGGGCTAAATGCATTTAAGTGTCTGAATGCTCATTAGGAATGCTCAAGATCTAGTTCAGCTCAGTGCATTTGAATGCAGAAATCAGAAGCCATTGACACTCATAATGCAGAGCCAGGGTGATATGTTTTCTGGGGCCATTAGCAAGCAGCCTTAAATTTCAATTAGCAAAAGTGGGGGGAAACACACATTGGCTTAACGGAACAGAACATGTTGCTCTAATCAAATCTATTAGGTATTTTTTCACATTTATCTACAAGCCCTAATTAGTACACCAATACATGTGAAGATGCATAAGACTACCCAGTAAGATCATTGCGGGACTGAGATTTGAGTTGAGAACATCCCTCATTCTCCTCAGCCCTTTGTTAATACCCTCTGTTTATGATGTATGAGCTGGATAGCCTCTGTTGTCCAGCAGAAATCTTAATGGGTTGTTTTGAGCAGGCCAGTAGCTTTTATGATCAGTGCTCCCTGTCAGGACCCACCTGGACTCCTCAGAGGAGCTGTAGCTTCAGTAGAGTCCCCTTGGTTTAACAGGCCCCAAGCTTGCCACCCTTCCGGCAGTAGCCCCCTTGGAAGAGCCCTGGAGTTCTGGGAACCCAGTCCATGGTTGCCAGAACCGTAGGTGACAAGGGCCACCTGTACTGGGCGTGCAGATTAAATTAACTGAAATTTAAATTTGAAATTTTAATGTGTGTGTTTATCTACTGTGATTTTTAACTATTTTTATGCATTTTAAATGTTTTTATATTATGTTTTAATTTGTACACCGCCTAGAGATTTCTATACTAGGTGGTATAGAAATGAAATGAAATGAAATAAATAATCAGATAGATAGATAGATAGATAGATAAAGTTTGTAATGCAGGTTGCAGCTATCTGGCAGCATATGGGCCAAGGCCTTATTTGTATTTTTTGCCTGGGTGTCCGAATATGGCAAGAGAGAACAAATATGCAGTTTTTAATATTTGAATGATGAAAGAACTTTGGTTTTCTGCAGAAGGCCTGCAAGAGGCTAGACGCCTTGGGGGATTGATAGTGCTTTAAAGACTAGTACTGCCTGACTGGGTGTCTCCCTGTTTCCCCCAGCTCAGTTTATAGGCTTGTAAACAGAGCAATTACAGAAGCAGTGTAGGTTTCCTGTTCTCTATTCCTACAAGGAAACAAACACTTGAAAGCTGCCCCTAAAACTCCCTGTTGCTTGGAGAAGTGGGGAGTAAGAAACAATGCCAAAGATGATTATAGAGACAGAGCAGGATGGATATTAATGACCCTTGCTTAGTATTTTGCAGCAGAAACTTGGCAGACCCCTGATTACTACCAGTATTCAGTAGTACTTTCCTACTTTATATGTGCTGTAATAAGTCCCTTCAGTCCTCTTCAATCCTGAACTCTTGCACACAATACAGTGTTGACACCACTTCTCCAGTCACATGGGTTTTCCCCATCGAAACAGAACTTCACTGCTGTGTGTGTCTGTGTGTGTGTGTGTGTGTGTGTGTGTGAGAGAGAGAGAGAGAGAGAGAGAGAGAGAGAGGCCTCAGAAACCCCATGATTATGACCATAAGCATATTGGTCTACAGTGGTAGTCCATTGAAATGCCTCTGGACCCAGCTCTCCACTCACACTAGTTTATTTAAGGTAGCACTTAAATAAAGGAAGATGTTGAAAGGCATCATCTCATACTGCACAGGAGGAGGCAATGGTAAACCCCTCCTGTATTCTACCAAAGATACCCACAGGGCTCTGTGGGTGCCAGGAGTCGACACTGACTCGACGGCACACACACACACTACTAACTGAAGAGGCAGATTTGCTGTGACAATGATAGAAGCAGATGACCAAGACCGAACTTGTTTATTTCTAGCTGCTGATCAATTGCTTACTTTAGTGGGGCCCAGGGAAGACGAGTTTTATTATTCGGCTTGGGGAATAATTGTACAACCTCTTATTCTGCAAGTTTCCTTTAAATCTCTTTTACCCTGTGACACTTGGAAGTTTATGGAGCTATATGTAGGAAGAGGGCATAACTGAAACACTGGGATTGCTTGTTTGTATAGATTGGGGTGATTATCTAGACAAATAGTTCCCCACCTGGCAGGTCTCCAGATGTTGCTGAATGACAACTTCCATTGTCCCCAGCCACAATAAATTGTAGCTGGGGCTGGTGGGAGTTGTAGTCTGGCAACATCTGGAGGCCCCCAGTTGGGGAACCATTGATCTAGACTAACAATGTTTAGATCTCAGACTTTATATCCTGTTCTGTAGTGAGTGCTAAAGAATGTGGTGATTTTGGAGGCAATAGGCCATGGTAGATATCTCTCTTTTCCAGCCCTACTTGGAGATACTGCCAGGGAGCTAACCTGCAACCTTCTGAGAACTAATCATGTGCTCTACCACTTGGCAATACCCACTCCCTATAGGATCAGGCCATTTCCAGCAGATGTTCAGGGTTTTAGTTGCAGGTCTTTCCCAGCCCTATTGAACCTGGAAGCTTCTGCATTCTGGAGAGAGGAGAGCTGGTCTTGTGGTAGCAAGCATGACTTGTCCCCTTAGCTAAGTAGGGTCTGCCCTGGTTACATTTGAATGGGAGGCTAGAAGTGTGAGCACTGTAAGATATTCCCCTTACGGGATGGAGCCGCTCTGGGAAGAGCAGAAGGTTCCAAGTTCCCTCCCTGGCTTCTCCAAGATAGGGCTGAGAGAGATTCCTTCCTGCAGTCTTGGAGAAGCCACTTCTAGTCTGTGAAGACAATACTGAGCTAGATAGACCAATGGTCTGACTCAGTATATGACAGCTTCTTATGCCCCTGTGCATACAAAGCAGATGCTTGCCACTGGGCAATGGCCCCTCCCAATGGGATGTGTGAACCAGTCAGTTCATTTTCAGTTCAAGGCATGATCTATGGTTATTGTTATTTTTGGCATGGTAGTAAGAAAGAAACATCCAACTTTCTAAATCCCCAAATCTGATTATAGAAATAACAAAAGATTACTTTTCTCCTTAAGCATCAGCTCCCTGCCCTTTAGCTCTGCCTCCTATTGGGAAAATCACACACAGGATTATTGTTAATGATACCAATTGCCAGCATGCTGACACACACCACCCTTGGATAGCAAGGCAGGCCAATTGAGCTTCTAAGTCTGCCAAATATTCCAAATAGTTAATGCTAGCTGTGCCAGTGAATATGGTTAGAACAGCCCATTAAGATGCACCTGCATAACTAATGGATACTCCAGGGACGTCTGTGAAATGAGAGAGGTTACCCAGAGTCAATTCAACATGGCAGGCAGCCTTGGTTAATCTGAGAGTCCAAAATGCTCTAACTCTGAAATAGAATCCACTTGGGTAGTCCAACCAACGTTTGTGTTATTTACTGACTAGTTTAGTTTGCATTCCTAGTCTCCCATATTATCACACATTCTCAGTGGCCCCAGAGTGCCATATGTGTGTTTATGAGGTTGGTGATGCAGGGGTGGGTTTAACCTAAAGGGAAAAATACATAATTATGTCAAGATTCTCAAAGAACAACTATTTATTTTGCATGCTAATTACTGAAGCAACCCTACTCTCTGTTTCTTACTCATTTTCTGTTGTGAGGGTCTGATGTGTGAGTAGCACTGCCTTTTTGTGGGAAATTGAAATAGATGGTAAAGTTATTGCCCATATTTCGAATGGGAAAGAGACGGATGGAGTGGGTTGCCATGTCTTTAATCCTGGCTCCTTTCACTCTGAAAGATTGGGACTGTAGCTCAGGGTAGAGCACTGGTTCGACCTCTAGCATCTCAAGATACAACTGGGAAAGACTCCTGTCTGGAATCCTGGAGAACCACTACCAGTCAGTGTAGAACGTACTGTTAGATAGACCAGTGGTCTAAGGTAGCTCCATACGAAGGTGCTCTTTCATTCAGAACATAGTGGAGACCAGCCAGTGAGCCAGCCCAGTCTGAAGGTTTGAGGGGACTAAGGGAGCACCAGATGGCCCTCTCTGGCCTATTGTTGTCAAAATATTTCCTTCTTGGTTGGCTAGTTTCCATGAAGTTCCTTCCTTTTGGCCAAAGTTTAGAGCTGACAAACAAGTAAAATCCCTGCCTGATGTCTTTCAGATTTCTCAGGAGCCACTCTGGTCTCAAGTCCTGATTCAGATTTGCAAACAGATTTGGTAATTACTTTATATGGCTTTGAAGAGAGGTTAGACCAACAACTCTAGCCCTCCTGCAGATGCCTAAAATTCCCATAATCCTTGGCTATTGGCCACTGTGGTTGGGAATTATGGGAGTTGTAGTCCAAAAACAGCTGGAGCAGGGCTAGATTGAGCAGGCCTGGATTACACACACTCATGGAGGAAAGATCTATCAGTGGCTATTAGCCATGATGGCTAAATAGAACAATCTTGTTCAGAGCCAATATGCCACGGAGTTGCTAGGGGGCAACATGGAGGAAGCTGTTGCTTTCATGCCTTTGGGCTTGCCATGAGCATCTGGTTGGCCAATGTGGGAAGGAAGATACTGGACTGGATCTTCCTGGGGAAAAAATTTTTTTCCCTTTTTTTCTCCAGGTCTCCACATCTCTAGTCTGGACCACTTGTTGCAGGACAAGGGGAAGGGCTTGTATCTAGGAGGTTGTCTTATACTGAGTCAGACCATTGGTCCATCTAGCTCAGTATTGTCTACCCAGACTGGCAGCGGCTTCTCCAAGATTGCAAGCATGAGTCTGTTTCAGCCGTATCTTGGAGATGCCAGGGAGGCAACTTGGGACCTTCTGCATGGAAGCATGCAGATGCTCTTCCCAGAGTGGCTCCATCCCCCTAACGGAAGGATACTTTAAAGTGCTCACACATGTAGTCTCCCATTCAAATGCAAACCAGGGCAGACCCTGCTTAGCAAAGGGGACAATTTATGCTTGCTATCAGAAGACCATCTCAGTGGCAGAACACCCACTTTGAATGTGGAGGATCCCAGATTTAATCCCTGGCATCTCCAGGTAGGACTGAAAAAGACCCTTGTCTGAAACCCTGGATAGCCACTTCCGGTCTATATAGATCAGGGCTGCACAGCGTCAGCCCTCCTGAATATGTTGGCCTTCAACTCCCATAATCCCTGGCTATTGGCCATTTTGGCTGTGGATTATGGGAGTTGTAGTCCAAAAACAGCTGGTGGGGTGGTCAAAGTTGAGCAGGCCTGATAATAGACCATATTGTTCAAATGAACCAATGGCCTGAATTGATATAAGGTAGGTGCATTTGTTAATATATGTTATAAGACATCTTAAAGAGGGATTTTATTGGCTTAGGATCACAGTCCTGAATCAAGTTTTTTGATGAGATGGCAGCTTCCCAGAAGCATCTGGTAGGCCACTGTGGGAAACAAGATGCTGGACTAGATAAGCTTTGCTTTGCGGCTGCTTGTAACTTAGACAAGTGTGGGTGGTACAGATGAACAGATTCCATTTGGCTTGCTGTAACTATAAAGTTTGTCTCTCCTGGGAGTGGGGAGAAACTGTAGAACACATCAGGAATAAAGGATATGTCCAAGTTTTTCTATTCATTTATTTTCTTTGACACTGGAATTGCTGGCTGTTCCTTCCTGTTGCCTTCAAAATGGTATGCCCTGTATTATGTACAGCTCTGGAGTTTAATAATGTGGTGGTCTAGTCATAAATCCTATCAATTTCTGATGTTGTGGCTCATAATTCTTATAAGATATATATTCTTTTCACATGATAATTCACTAGGCACTTCAACCAAAAGAGAGTTCATTAAAGCATCACATTTAAAATTCTCCTGTCCAACAGTGAAATGAGTTAGTTAACATTTAGAAATATGATGAGCATAGCAATCACTGCTTAATTTTATTTTGAAAAAAATAATAATGGAGCTCAAACCTAGTGGGACATCTAACCTACTGAACTGGAAGACCTTCCTCCTTAAACTCAAATATGTGGTGGCTGTTTTTCTTTGCTTAGGATTAAGACAAACCTATTTAAAGATTAATTACTGTGGGGCCCCACCACTCACCCATTTTATAGGCAATTGTGTGACATTAGAGCTGCTGCTATTATACCACATTTCAACCAAAAAGGTTATCAGTGTGATAACAAGATGGATGAGAGAATTGTTTCCTATGCCAAAGATACTCATAATTTAAGTATTCTCCCAATCTTTTCCTCTTGCCTGCTCAAATGCTCTCTGAATACTGGATATTTGCACTTTCACCCAAAGGTGTTTTAATTTCAACAAGTAATGTCTAACCATTTATATTTTTAGTGCCTATACTGACCAGCCTCATTACCAATCATAATGTATACTACTTACTCATATTTATCCACTTTTGTTATAGGAACATAGGAAGCTGCCTTATCCCATTTAGTACTGAATTGTTGGGATTTTTCCATAGACATGGTCTCAGTTATTTGTATAGGGCATGCTTCTCGATTTGAATGTAACTACGTACTGGCTTGTGGGGTGGAGTCAGTGTTTGTTTGTCTCCTCCTCGCTTGCTGTCTTGAATTCAAACTGAGAGGTTCTCCCTCTCTCTGCATAAGAGACTGTTAGCCTGTTTATTGTTTTCTTAGCCTATGTTGAGTAAGTAATAAATATCAAACACTTGTTTCTCAGTTAAAGTGGCTTCCTGATCAATTACTTCCAGAGGATAAGTAATTTCTGTGCAACATGAGTGAAAATTTCCCGGCACTCTACAAGGGTAGCCCATATAGAGTAGAACATAGGAAGCTGCCTTGTATCGAGTCAGACCATGGGTCTATCTAGCTGAGTATTGTCCACACAGACTGGCAACGGCTTCTCCAAGGTTACAGGCAGGAGTCTCTCTCAGCCCTGTCTTGGAGATGCCAGGGAGGGAACTTGGAACCTTCTGACGGGAAGCGAGCAGATGCTCTTCCCAGAGCGGCCCCATCCCCTAAGGGGAATAATTCACAGTGTTCACAAATGTAGCCTCCTATTCAAACCAGGGTTGACCCTGCTTAGCAATGGGGACAATTAATGCTTACTACAATAAGACCAGATCTCCTCCCTTAATAGGAAGCTGCCTTATCCCAAGTCAGACCATTGGTCTATTGAGCTCAGTATTGTCTACAGAGACTGGCAGCGGCTTCTCCAAGGTTGCAGCAAGAGACTCTCTCAGCCCAGTCTGGAGATTGGACAGGGAGGGAACTTGGAACCTTCTGCATGATGCAAGCATGTGGGTGCTCTTCCACTGAGCTATGGCCCCATCCCCTAAGGTTAATATCTTCCAGTGCTCATATGTAGTCTCCCATTCAAATGCAAACCAGGTCAGACCTTGCTTAGTAAAGCATGGAGTACATTAATGCTTGCTACCACAAGATCAGCTCTCCTCCCATTATCTCTCCCGTCCTTACATCTCCCGTCCTCCCTTCTCTTCCTTTTGCTAAAGCCAGCATCTCCTTCACTTCCTCCCACCCGCCGCTACTCCTGTTGAATTAGGCTGTAAACTGATATTATTCAGTGGAGTGTCATGTACATACATGAGGTTCTAAGAATTTATATAGTCTTGGTTAGAGTGTCTCACCACCTTTTTTTTTTTTAGGTTGGTCCAGTTTAAGTTTGAACTGGTTGAACTGGGCCAGTTCAAATTGAACCTGGTTCTATTTGAACTGGTTCCACACATCCCTAGTCATGTCTAAAGGCGTAGGATGGTGGTGGCAGATGTATTGCTTATCAGTATGAATTCATTCTCGATATGCTGCCGTCAATCATAACATGTTTAGTATTTCTATATATGTCTCATTGTACTCTGCGTCACAGATAGTTTACTATAATTTAATATGAGTGAATAGACATCTACATTAAGCCCTTTGCAATTAAGCAAGTCGCCTTTCAGTTTTGTGAGGTGGATTTGAATTTGATGACCATGGAAATGAAGTAAACCACTCTGCTAAATAGACAATGAGAGAGGTCAAACTTGAAATGAGTTTAGATCATTCTTGTTGCCTCAGAACGCTCTCAACTTAAACAAAAAATCCTGCCAGACTTTGTAACTGAATGATCTATATAGATGACTTGAAATCTGTGATTAATGTGAGCAATATACTTGAACAGAATTGATGCCATTGAGAATAGTAATTATAGAGACCATTTCAGACTGCTGATCTTTTGCTAAAATAAATCTTGGCCTAACCAATCTATCCCCAGTTCCCAACTCCCTAATATGTTCAGGATATTGCCCTCCAGCTCATACAGTTGGAGAAGACAACACACACACACACACACACACACACACACACACACAAGTTTAGTAAGTATCAAAATGCTTTTAACAGAAAGTACAAGATGAAACTTTCACTTCTCTCCTAGAGAACCGTTAATACCTACTGTTAAGAAAGCAAGCTCAATTAACAGAAACATAATGAGATGACCGACCTACTCTTCCTGTATAAGGGAGATGGCTTCATTAACAGAACAGAATGGCAGGCTGGTCCCTCTTCATAGGAGCAAATGGCTCGAGAAATGGTTTCATGATACCTGAAGACACCAGTATGGGTGTATTCCTGCATCCAGTTTTGCTTCTGGTTTCTCAGGTAGAAGCTGTGGTCAGGAGTTTGCATGCCTCACTTTTACTAGTGTGTCAACTGTGTCCTTTCCTGAAAGCAGCAAATCTGGCTGTGATTATTTGTACCTTGTTCCTCTAGACTTCACTGGACTCTTATGATATGCTTTATGTGAAGATGCACTTGATAGGTGTTGATGTACTTCAGCTAGTCCAAAATGCAGTGGCTAAACTGTTACAAGGGTCCCAGTGCCGGGAGCACCGGATCCTTTTGCTTTTTGAAGCCCATTGACTCCTGACCCCTTTTAAAAGCCCTAAATGAGCCATTTTGGAAGGGCGGTATATAAAAATAAATAAATAAATAAATAAATAAATAAATAAATAAATAAATAAATAAATAAATAAAATTGTTTGGGACCTGGGTATTTTAAGGACCACCTTAATCCATGTGAACCTGACATGTTTTGAGAGCATCTTCTGGTTCCTTGCTTCAGGCTTTCTCTCTTTTAGAGAACCATTTAGTAGTGATACATAACTTTCCCACAGTAGCTTCTAAGCCGTGGAATGCCCTCCTCTAAGTTCTTCACATCTGGCTTTTAGTTAGCATCTCCTCTGGAATGGAGGTGTGTGTTCACATATCGTCCAAATTTACCCCCGAAGTCCCTGTGAGCTGTCAGGAAGCACTTCAAACCCAATTCAGGTTTTTCATTGTGCGTTAGAGTGCAGCCTGATCTATATCCAGGGTGAAAAAAACCCTGCTTTTTGTGTCGGTTTTGGGGGACAACTTCAAACTCGCAGTAATGCCTCACAAAAAACCTGTTGTTTTTTTAATCTGGGAAAGCACCTGGGAAATTCAGCAGGCTCCCTAAGTAGCCACCTTTTGCTGCTGAGTGGAAACATTTTTATTTTGGTGTGCATTCCCAAGCTAAATTGGTTTTTGACTGCTCTTTGATGTTAATGTTTATAGACAGCTACATTTCTCTTTTATTGCTATTTTGTATTATTGATTGTTTTTAACTGCGTACATTTTTTTACACTGTTTTGAGCTTTTTATGGAAAACAAGCTTTTAAATTTAATCATCATCATCATCATCATCATCATCATCATCATCTCTTTCAATGTTATGAATAGAGCTTGCGGAAGGTGATCAGAGCTTGGGGAAGGTGCTACACCCCACATCCTCAGCTAACGAGAGGAATGGGGATATGTGCTTGTAACAGAGAGAACAGATGCAGAGAAAGTTGCAAATTGTCTGAAATAAGGAAGCTCTTTTGAGGGTGCAGGACCTCTCAAAGGAATCTGATGTAGGGCAGAGGTGCTTTGTAGGAAGGTATGCTGTTTGCCTCTATTTATGCTCTGTTTTTATGTTTACAAAGCAAAGCAAACCCATGTAGCATTACCCCTGGAATGGGAGAGTACACAAAATGAAACACTCTAGATGAAGTGAAACAAAGGCCTGAACTAGACGATAATGAGTATTCCGTGATTGGGTCCCTGCATGCATGCTTGATTTTGCAGTAGCCATGTGAGCCCCTAAAGGCTCCACAATGGGAGAGAGGGGACCTTTAACTCTACCCCCTGCCATGGTCCCAATCCAGATCCTTATCCTAAGCTGCTGTTTGGCAGGAGGGCACAGCTCAAATTGTTGCAAGCACTACTTGTAATGAATGCTTTGGAAACTTACTAAATGTCAACACCCATTTGCAACACTCTGGATGACAACAACAACAACTATGTATACACCGCTTTTCAGCAAAAGTTCCCCAAATGGTTTACCTAGAGAAATAAACATAAAATAAAGATGGAACCATTTTCCCCAATCTAAACAGAAACACACCAGCAATAGCCACTGGAAAGATGCTGTGCTGGGGCTAGATAGGGCCAGTTGTCCCGTCGTTCCCCCCCGCCTGCCACCGCTCAGTAAGAAGAGTCAGAGTCACCACTAAAAAGGCACCTCTTTGCTCAGTTAGTGGGGAAAATTAGAGCTGAGGAAGTAGCAGGGGAACTGGAGCTCTGTCTTTTACAAAATCTACCTGCAAAACCGTTCCATTCACTTGTCAGTGAAGTGCAGGTGGTCTTAGATCCTAGGTTGTACCATCCATTCTTGGCTAGTAAAGTGCATTAAAAAGGTAATAACAAAAAGGAGAAGCCAAGTTAAGTCGCTTGAGCTATAGATGCCTGAACATTTAAGCCATATGGAATCTAGTAAGGAGGACAGGAGCTGAGACAGAGAAGAAAGTGGACAAATGGAAAAAAATCTTGTTTTGCCATGACCTTGAGAGTACTTCAGATAAAATAAGGTTTGAGTTGCTTTACTGCACAACTAAAATAAGTGCTGGGATTCACTGCCTTGAAAAATGCTCTAAGTGAAGCTTTTCTCCTTTATGTCTGCTGGATGATTAGATAGCAAGAGCGTTCGAGGCGCTCTGTAGTTTATTAAGGTCACCTTAGTTCACCGTAATTCATTGCAATTTTGGTTAATGTTTCCAAGGCGGTCTGATGAGAACTATTCAGAGAATTATTTTCTTTTATTAATTGGCCTTCAAAGCAGAAGTCTGTTTGAAAGTAAAGGTGTGCCTGAACAGTCCTCCAAGTCTATAATCTGGCTGTGCAGTTCATATTCATCACTTAAAGCTACTGAAGTTCCAGGTTCCAACCATTGTTCTTGTGCTATCAAAGCAACTTCCGGGATTGTTTGTTTCATGTGTGTCAAGAAATGCCTTCTATTTTTGGTGGCATTTGCATTTGTTGTATTGATGCTTTTTTGGCTGAGGCTGCAGCAACTATTCTTTAACTCAGATATTCACTTTGAAATTAGCACATTCAGTGCAATTCGACACATTACCAACGTTATTGTCATATCTTCTTATAATCGCTAATGTTAGGTGCCATTTTGTTCCCCTGAATAGAATACTGCTGCTTCCTAGCACCATTTCCCTTCCTTGTCTTCACTTTGCCCTCACTGTTCTCCTGTTTCATTTGTCCACACCGTCATCTAATTCTGTCCTATTGGCTTTGAAGACCTATATGGTTTTGGTTACAAATAGCTTCACTTCACTTCAGACGTAGCACTGTGCCATCATTGTCAAAAAGAATTAGTAGTGTGCACGGAACCGCACCTCCGTGGTCCGGCACTGGGGAGAGGGGCTCTTTAAGGGCAGGGGAGAGTGTAGTTACCCCTCCTGCCGCTTTCCCCCCTCCAGCACTCCCGTTTTTTAAAACATTTAGGGCGGCAGGGTACCTCCCCCATTCCTCAGCAAAAGGCTTCAAAAGCCTGACTGCGTGTGCGCATCACATCTGTGCATTGCACGCGTGTGTACATCACGCACACACACATAGCTGATGTATGCACGCACGCAATGCACAGACATGACACACGCATGTGCAGTCAAGTTTTTGAAGCCTTTTGCCGAGGAATGGGAGAAGGGGCGGCAGGGAGGTACCCTGCTGCCCCAAATGCTTTTAAAAACAGGAGCACTGGAGGGGTGAAAGCGGCGGGAGGGGTAAGTACACCCTCCTTAAAGGTCCACTCCCCCACCCCCACGCATTGAACCACCAAATTGGCCCCTGGTCTGGACTGGTCCGGAGGCCCTTAGAATGGGCTCCGGACCGCTCCATCCACATCCCTAAAAACAATCACTTGAATTGCCACATCTAATAGAATGTATACAAACAAGGCAGAGCATAATGAGGCAAATAACACTTAAGTGAGCAGAAATGGAAAATATACGAATGTATCCGTAACCCACAGGAAAATCGCCAGAAATAAAAGGCATTTTTCAACACTCGTGAAAACAAACATGAAACATACTTTCAGTTCAGCTATAGTTGTGTACCTTTAGATTGCAGACTCAGTATTTGAGTGTGTGTGTGTGTGTGTAATATACAGAACCTTAAATGGATCTGGGTATCTGGGTCTGGATCTGGGTATTTGAAGGTTCATTGGAAGCTGCTTTATACTGAGTCTGATCCTTAGCCCTTCCAGCTCAGTATTGTCTACACCGACTGGCAGGGGCTCTCCAAGGTTTCAGGCAAGAGTCTTTCCCAACCCTACCTGGAGATGCCAGGGAATGAACCTGGGACCTTCTGCATGCAACCATGCAGCTGCTCCCCAGTATACGCTACAGTCATAATCTGAGGCCTTGCTGCTGGTTCTTGAATAGTCAGTTTGTCTGACACCCACCGGAAATAGAGGCTTTTCAGTGGTGGCCCTGGCTCATTGAAACACACCCTCCCTGCTGATGCCAGCCAAACTTCCACACTGTACACCATTAGGCATATTGTGAGAACATCAATTAAGAAAACCTTCAGTACTGGTTGACTATCGTGCTGTTTCTTTTGTGTTGATTTAGTCCTGCTGACATATTGTTTTGATTGTTTTTTGTGTTACTCTTTTAGATCTGAATTATTTTAATGTGATGTTTATGTACTGCTTTGTATCCTGTGGGCGAAAAAAGAATAAAAGCTTTTAAAAATGAAGAAAACGAAGAAAAAAGCTAGCTTATAACCCTTTCCTTAGATATACTAGGTATTAAAGAGCAGAAAGAGGGAGGAGAAGAAGAGAGGGAATTTTGAAGAGGGTGCATTCAGTCATGTGATTTCCTTACTGGCATTGACAAATGATGCTTTTTCTGAATACATTGGTCAGCCCTAAAATTCACTTCTCTTTTTAAAGCAATTCCATAAGATTCAAGTCAGAGCTGCCTGTATTTCAGGAGAGCAGTGGTAATCTTCCCCGCTTATAACTTGCAAAAAGCTTGGGACTGACAAGTACCAAATGTAAGGCATTATTATTATAATTACCCAGCTATCTCTGACATATTCTTTCCATTTGAAATGTGCTGTACACTTCAGTGAGAATGGGAGCTGACCTTTCTGGGGGATAATTACCATTACGGATACAGGTGGCATTTTCTGTCGTCTTCCTTTCCACAGCTCAACAGACTCCACAGCTCTCACACGTGCCTCCTGCCTGCGTTGCTGCCACTGTGTTCTTCAATATGTCACTCATTCGGGGATCTCTCTGATTGCATGGCCCATCCCTGCTTAAAGGGGGCAGTTGTGTCCCCTAATTTCTTTGTCAATCAACACTTGGCTTTTTATGCCTTCCCACATTTAGCACCAGGGTTAGGAGACAACCAAGGAAATTGAATTACATGTCTGAAGCTGCCATCAGGGGGACTTTTTTGTGGAGGGGGGGACCCTTTTGCTCTGTCTTTCTCTTTCTCTCCCTCTTGAAATGAAGTTTCTTATACTTCTCATTAGATGATAAGTGAATATAGAAAAACCTTTGAGTGAAGGTAATTCCTATTGCGAAGAAGTAGACTGCAGTGCCAGCTTCACATTTATGAATGCAAACTAGGCTTGGTTTCCCGCAGGGGTGCTTTGTCAGTTCTTTTATCTCCGCAACCAAAGTTCAGGCCGACTTCCTAAGTCAAGGACCATAAAATTATTCCGCTTAAAGAATTCTCAAATGCCGTCGGTGGAGCTGGAAACCTTGATTTTGCAGCCCCCAAACTGGCTTGAGCATTCGTGGAAGGAAACGAAGAGTCTTCATTATTGGAGTACTATTCCATTCCATTGACAAAATACGTTAGACTTTAAGAGTGGAAACATCCTCTCAACTCAGGTGAAAATAAGGAATTAACAATAGTATAGTGTGTGACTAACAGCCATTTCTTCTTGGGAACTTGCAAACAATTCTCAGTCAATGAATAGAGAAAACCAAAGATTCCCTTAGAGATCATAAAGATGGAACAAAATGAGCAAGAAGGGAGTTATAAAGGTCAGACTAGAACTTGCAGCCAAAGATTTGGCTGGTGATTTCTCATCAATATACAGTTCTTTGATTCTTCAGCTCCTGACCACATATAGCCCTCCTCACTATGTATGTAGATTCAGTCGTAGAAACAGAAAACTGGATGGTTAATAGTTTCTTTAAAGTCAAAAGTCATATGAAACGTAAGGCAGGCTCTTTGAGTATCAATGATTGGTTCCACCTCTTCTGAGGAGGTTATTGAGCTAACCCAGGGGTGCACAACTGAAATGCCCTGGTGGGCCAGAACCAACTGTGACATGGTGTGCAGGGGTCAAGGTCAGTTTTCAGCACATTATTATGGTAAAATTAATTATTAAAACTATTAATGAACGTGAGGGAGCATTGGGTTGGAGTTGGAGAAGGATGAGGGATGGCAGACCAAAACAAACAAACAAACAGGTAACATCCAAACAGAAAAGTGAAAAAGGAGACGAAATCTCATGGTGCTGTAAAAACATATGTATGTATGTATTTAACACATTTTTATACAGCCCCAAATGCAAGTTCTCTGGGCGGTTTACCACAAAATCATAAAAACAACCAATAAATAGATTAAAACATTTCAACTATTACAATTTAAAATGTTTAACACTATTCAAACACAATTAAAACAATATCTAATTAGGTGAACAAATGCATCTTGACTGCCTTTTAAAAAGTTGTAAGAGACGAGGAGGCTCTTATTTCAGCAGGGATGGATAGGGCTAGTTGCTCTCCCTCTGCTAAATAAAGAGAATCACCACTTGAAAAAGCTTCCTCTTTTGTTCAGTTAGCAGAGGAATGTTTTCCTGCTCTGCTTACTTGGAAATGCCTGATGTTACTGATGTTTGTGTGACCATGGGTTTTTGTTACTGCTCCTTCTAGTTGAATGAATGAGCCAATTCAGTCAGCTCATTGGACTAGAATTGGGAAGAGCCAGGTTCAAACCCTCAATCACCCATGAAACTCACTGGGTGAGTTTGGGCCAGTGACAATTTCTCAGCCTAGCCCTCTTGACAAGATTGTTGTGAGGATAAAATTTGGGGAGGATCATAACCATGTATGCTACCCTGAGTTTCACAAAACAAAAATGTAACACAGTATATGAGAACTGAATATAGATGAGTAGGGGTGTAGTTATAATTGAGTGGATGGGCTCAAATAACATGCTCCCCCCCAGTTCCTGAGGGGCCCCCAGCTCCACCCCTCCCTATCTCCTTCATTATCTTCCTCACTCCGAAGGGCCACCAGAGAGAGGGGTGAACATAGGCCCCCTCTCCCCTAGCTATGTCCCTGCCAAGTTGGAAGCAAAACCCCAACTCTTATGCTACTGAACCAACCACTTTTTAATTTCAATTGTTATCTTTATTTTTCTATGTAAATCACTTTGGGAATTTTGTTGAAAAGTGATATAATGTATAAATATTCATAGCAGCAGTAGCAGCAGAAAGTGCAATACATGTATTCTTCATATACTCACTATGTTAGGGGAGGAGAGTTGGTCTTCCAGTAGAGAGCATGAATTGTCCCCTTTGCTAAGCTGGAGTCACCCTGGTTGGCATTTGGGTGGTTGATTACGCATGAGCACTGTCTGCTATAAGTTATCCCCCTTAGGGGATGGGGTCGTAGCTTAGTGGTAGAGCATCTGTTTGCATTCCCAGGTTCCAGGTTCCATCCCTGGCATCTCCAGGTAGGGCTGGGGAAGACTCCTGCCTGAAACATTTGCGAAGCTGCTGCCAGTCAGTGTAGACAATTCTGAGCTAGGTGGACCAAGGGTCTGACTCAGTTCCTGTGATTTGGGATAGAAGGGAGAGGAGATGCTGAATAAATGAGAAACAAAGAAAAACAACAAGTGTATGTGTTGCTTGGGGTCCATGACTTTAGAGATTTGTGTCATGGAGGTTGCCAGAATGAATGGTCCCAGGCCTGGAGCTTCTGGGCTGACAAAAAGGCCCTTGGAATCTGTACGTGGACATGCTTCCCTCAAGCTATCTCATCCCCATTTCTGACCTGCGGGCCCTTTTCAATGTTCTTGCTCTGAAGAAGACATCTTGAAACATAATTAACAAGAATCAAATATGAAGGCTACAAGCCTTGGTTAATTGAGAGTGGAGAGAACACAAATGGGAAATGCTTAAAAAAAAATCAATCATATTACAGCTCCTCGTTGCCCTCTTTGGAACAGTGTGACCCTCTGCTTTGTTTCATCTTTGTAAGCCTCTGAGATGAGTTTGTGATCATAACAGAGCAGAACTGTAGTCAACAGCTCACTGAGATGATGCTGAGTGTTCATTCAGCACATTCACTGTCTCAATCACTATGCCACTTCCCACGAGTCACCATTTCTCTGCCTTTTGCATCCCAAGCTGCATGGATTTTTCTTCAAAACCTTGACTTAGGGTTTAAAACTTCTTAAACAGCAAAGGAATAAATCCGGTACAAGATGTGCCCATGGTAATGGGGTGGGGACACACGGAGTCAGTTCACTGAAATGTGATGGAGCTTCCTTTCCCCAAGCTTCTCTCTCTTTCCTTTCTGAAAAGTGTCATGTGGACAGTATGGTTCCTCAGCTCAGTGGTAGAGCCTCAGCTTTTCTTGCAGAAGGTCCCAGGTTCAGCCCCTGACATTGACTCCAGGTAGAGCTGGGAGAGACCTCTGTCTGAAACCGAGATGAGCCACTACCATTAGATAATGCTGAACTAGATGGCCCAATGGTCTAGCTGTGTATAAGGCAGCTTCCTATGTTCCTAGAGTCCCACTTAGTTGCATGACTCATGGAAACAGCTCACTGAATGCCTTGGCCTACCATATGAGAGAGCTCTGGAGGTGATGTTGAAAAGACTTGCCATGAAATCGGGCCACACTATGGCAAGCCACTTCCATATGCCATAACTTCTGAGTGGTGGTGCCCCCACCACATGGAAGTGGCTTTTGGTGGCTAGAAGGTCACGCACATGACATATGAAGCAGGCAGCTTCATTCACTTGAGGATGCGTACCTCCGTGCTTACCATAGAGGAGTTACAGTGGTATCTCCTTCCCCCCATTTATGATATGGTTTTCCTGTAAAGCAGCTACCTAATGGTGCAGCAGGGAAGCAACCTGCCTAGAGAGCAGGAGGCTGCTGGTTTGAATCCCCGCTGGTGTGTTTCCCAGAATATGGGGAACTCCTATATCAGGCAGCAGCGATACAGGAAGGTGCTGAAAGGCATCATCTCATACTGCATGGGAGAAGGCAATGGTAACTCCCTCCTGTATTCTACCATGAAAACCACATGGCTCTGTGGTCACCAGGAGTCAACACCAACTTGACAGCACAACCTTTCCTTTCCTTCCCTCCCTGTAAAACCTGATCCATGAGCTCAAAAACTGCCTCAGCCATTGATTCACTCTGCACCTCAGCTGCTCATCTTCAAAATGGGCACTAGGAACACACTTCATAGAGTTGTTGCGTACACAGAATTGGGACTCCTTTGTAAATATCCCATGTAAAACTTTTGTAAAAGTCCCATGATGATTTAAATCCGTGTACTTCACTGCAGGGCCTGAGGGCCAGTGGCAGCCCCCATAGACTCCAAGTGTGAAGTAGAATACTCAGCGCAGCACCCCTAGAACTCAGCACCACTTCCCACAGCACAGGGCTGTGCTTTAAGGGAAATGGAGCCCTCTCAAGCTTGGGAGGTATGCATGGAAGCACCATCTTGGAAGGTACATATGCATGGAACATTGGGAAGTGTAGTCCTTCCAGTGCTTTTTTCATAGAACTCTATGGGGAAAGTGCTAGGAAGGACTATACTTCCCAGCAGAAGCCCTCCACCCCACAACTGGTGCACGACACTCCAGGGTAACTCCACAGAGTCCCATTTTCTCCTGTTCTGCTCTCCTTGCCCGCTGCCACAGCCTCCTCACCCCAGAGGACCTCCCCTTACCCCTACTAGCGTCCCTCCGCTCCTGCTCCTCCTCACAGGGTCTGATCATCTCCCAATTGGAGCTCCAATGTCGACTGTGCCCAGAGCAGAAGCAGCAGTGTCACCACTACCCCCTCTGACTGGGCTCAACACCCTCCACCCACACCATCCAAGTGCCATCCAACATGGCGGCTGTCAGGAGCATGCAAACAAGAGAGTACATGCACGCTCCTGCAGTGCTACTTGCCTCATTCTCACCTCCAGTGTGCCATGCATTGCCATAGCGTTTTTTATATATAGATAATTAGTTGACAAACCTAATGCTGCTGCTGCTCCTCTTCCTCCTCCTCCTCGCCGCTTGGGCTTCACAATCCCCTGTCCTCCCCCTGCCTCTTTCTCCCTATATTCATGCACCTTTCCTCCGTGCCAGTAGGGGCTCTGTTTAGATAGTTTCCAGTGATGGCCCTGGCGCAGGCCAGGCAGAAGAAGAAAAATCCTACTTAATCAAAAAGAATACTTAAGTGGAGCTTTTTGTACCGCACAGGCCTCAGAGTGAGAAATCCCAGTCATTAGAAAGAGGAATGAGAGATGAAAAAGGCATCAGAATATAATTAAAAAGCGTATCCTGCCTTCATTTGCTGCTTGTTTGTGGAATCTTCCTCATTAGACTTTGCCTTTCAAATGTTCATTATCAAAGATTTACAAATTCCAATGACTTGGCACATTTATTCAGCTAAAAAAACCACCCCCGTATTGGCTGCTGTATAATCACTTTTTAATTATTATCTTCCAGGATGCCTAGAAAGCAGCTTCTGCTGGGTGGAGATGCCGCAGACAGATGTCTTAATAAGCAGAGTGGTGGGGAGTTGTGAAAGGGTGTAAAAATAATGTATTGAGGCCCCCCAATAGAACCCAGGGTTAGTAGATTAAGATGAATCTTCCCCTTTTGGTGTGGTGTTGGCCTTTGCCAATTGCCACGCTTCATGAATCAAATGCAAATATTTAATCACATTGGGCTTGCGATAACAGCCACAGGGGATAAGGGTAGAAATGTCAGCCCCAAAACTGTGCAGATAGGGCTTCCATACCCAGCTCTTGACCTAGACTAGGAACGTCCAATCTGGGGAGATGATGTTGGACTTCAACTCCCATCATTCCATCACAGGCCAATATGTCTTGAGATGATGATGGAGTTGTAGTCCAACAATAGCTGGGGACCCACATTTTGGGGACCTAGACATCAGCAACCCAGTAATGAATCCTCACATGGAAGGCAAGGAAGTTCACAAGTGACTGTGCATCTGTCAAGAATATACTGCGACCATACCAATAAAGATTGATTGATTGACAGGGTTATCTGTCATGGCTATATCTGTATTGTTTTGTGCCTGTATACAACTACCAAAGTCCAGCATGTACATAGATTTTTCCAGAGTAGGGGGAAAGTGTGTGATTTGGGCCTCCATACTTATGGATTTCCATAAGGAGTGTCCATGTTGTGCACTGCATGATGTGTGTGGTAGAAGGGGTGCCTTCCGGTATTTCTCTTCGAGGATTGATAGGTATTCCAGGCACTATAACTTGTCCTTTCAGTCAGCTTCCATGACATCATAAAATACCAGCTGACCCTGTGAGGGGGTGGGGGACACATTAATGAGAGATCATCCCCGTGTGAAAGTGACCAAGTTAAAAATCATTTCATGATGATTTTGTCACATCAGAAGCAATGTGCAGCTCAGTCTTTGGACACACTGTTCTACTAAACCCACAAAGATCACTACAACAGAATATAATGGGGTCACTGGGTCTAGTATGCTTTTCTTTAAGAATAAGCACTTTGGCACTTTTAATGGCCAAGTTTTCCATTAAAGTGCTAACGATCCAATTAAATGAGAAGCCTTTTAAAGAAACTTGGCATTCTTTTCTTCCTTCGGCTTGGTTCTTTGTTTAAAATTCAGAATAAAAAGATTGAAGCAAGCTCCTTCATTTCCTGCACATCCTACCTCTGATTCTAAAATTTCTGCTCACCTCTGTCTGAAACATACACACATCAGAGCATAAAACTAGAAGTCAAAACCTGTATGTTTAATTATGGGAGGCGATGGTATCTAGAGGTTGGAACAAAGAGTCAGGTGTCTGGAAGGGCTACCTGGGCTGTCTTCTGCATTTATGGGCAGGGCACATTGTTTATTGCATAGAAAACAGATAGCAAAAGCTCAGGAAGCTCGTGTTCTTCTTTCTACATTTGCCAAGCTCTGTTGACTGATAAGTAGAGCAGGCACTGCAAAGCCAGGATACCTGGGTATTATTTGAAATCCCGGCTCCTAGTTTAATGCAGTTATTAAAGCAAGTCTTGTGTGAACGTAGTAAAGGAAAGAGGAAAGGAAAGGTTGTGCTGTTGAGTCAGTTTCAGTTCCTGGCGGCCACAGAGCCCTGTGGTTTTCTCGGTAGAATACAGGAGTGGTTTACCATTGCCTTCTCCCATGCAGTATGAGATGATGCCTTTCAGCACCTTCCTATATCGCTGCTGCCTGGTATAGGAGTTTCCCATATTCTGGGAAACACACCAGCAGGGATTCAAACCAATAGCCCCCTGCTCTCTAGGCAGGTTGCTTCCCTGCTGTACCATTCGGTGAACATGGTGGGGTCACTTAAGCACCTTCCCTCATTAATTTGGTCTTTGCATGGGTGTGATGCAGCTAAATGCCTTATTTGGTCAAATGCTTTTGCTGTCTATGGCAACATGTAAATCAAAGGCCATGGTGGTACCAATCCCCACTGAATCCTGAATAGAGATCTGCTTAAGTTCTAACTTGTACTAAAGCAAATCAATATATTAAGCCATTTCTACATAATGTATATCACTATGCTACACCAAAGAACTATGATTTATTTAGCTGATAGCTTATATTCATAAGTCGGAAAGTGATATCTTTTTCTTTCCCGTATGCCATCAGTTTTACTATTTTTAATGTGTTCTGTCCTTTCTGTAATCCTGAGTGAAGTTAATTAATGCTGTCCAAACCTCCTCCACTGTCCAAACCTCCTCCATACTTACATTATGTTACTCTTATTAAAAATCAGTTGGCTTCCCGCAAATGTTTTTCCTGAGGATGCCCCTCCCCCAACAAACACATTTCACTTTGGATTTTGTCCAAGCACCCTCTGCACACCTGACCTCAGAAGGAGGATGCAGTGAGGTGAGAGAAACCTCCAAGGCAGGATGCCTCTGGATACCAGTTGCAGGGCAGTGACAGCAGGAGAGAGGACATGCCCTCAACTCCTGCCTGTAGGCTTCCAGCGGCATCTGGTGGGCTACTGTGTGAAACAGGATGCTGGACTAGGTGGGCTTTGGGCCTGATTCAGCAGGGCTGTTCTTATGTCTTTGTGTTATGTTAAATTTCCATCTTGTTAAGAGAAGTTTAGAATCACTAAACACTTTTTCGCCAAGTTGTATTTCATACACACATGCGGAGGGAGAACACTGCTTCTCGTGGTGTGATTCCATGTTAATAGCCCAGAGTCAAAGCACATTCTTTGGATGCAGAAGGTCCCAGGTTCAAATACCAGCATTTCCAGTTAGAGGGATCTCAAGAACAGAGCTGGGAAAGAGGCTGGAGAGGTGCTATTGGTCAAAGTGGACAGTGAGCCAATGTTCTTCTGACTCGTTATAACTACTAGCTTAGCTGGCTTTAAAAGGGCGAGTGGACAAATTCGTGGAGGTTAGAAATATCAATGGCTTTTAGTTACATGGTACTTGTAACTTCAGAGATAGATGCCATTAGATACTGGGGAGCAACAGCAGGGATTATTGCCTTCAGTCCTTGCTTAAGAGCTTCCCAGAGGCATCTAGTTGACCACTATTGGATGCAGGATGCTGGACTAGATGGCTCTTTGGTGTGGTTCGGTAGAATTCTCTGCCATGGGATGCCACCAGCTTGGATGGATCTAAGTTGGGCTTAGATTCATGGAGAACAGATCTATCATTGGCTACTGGTTCTGATGGCAGTAGGCTTTCTTCATGTCCAGAGGACATGGCCTCTGCATATCAGTTGTAGGGGGGCAGCAGCAGGAGTGGGGGCTTACCCATCTCAAGGTCATGTGCAGTACAGCAATTTAATCCCCCACTTGCCTCACTGAACTCATTGTAAGGAGACATCGAGGCATATGACTGATGCAAATAATAAGTGAGGATTCCTCTCCAGAAAATATCCCTATACTATCACTTTTTCATACAGTACATATTTGAACTATGGGATTCTCTGCCACGGGATGTGGTAATGGCCACCGCTTGGATGGCTTTCAGCAGGGCTTAGTCAAATTCATGGAGGACAGCACTATCAGAGGCTACTAATCCTCATAGGAACATAGGAAGCTGCCATACACTGAGTCAGACCATAGGTCCATCTAGCTCAGTACTGTGTACACAGACTGGCAGCAGCTTTTCCAAGGTTGCAGGCAGGAATCAATCTCAGCCTTATCTTGGAGATGCTGCCAGGGAAGGAACTTGGAACCTTCTGCTCTTCCCAGAGTGGCTCCATCCCCTGAGGGGAAGATCTTGCAGTGCTTACACATCAAGTCTCCCATTCATATGCAGCCAAGGTGGACCCTGCTTAGCTAAGGGGACAAGTCACGCTTGCTACTGCAAGACCAGCTCTCCTCTTGGTTATAGGTGACTTCTGTGCTCAGAGGCAGGATGCCTCTGAATACCAGTTGCAGAGGAGCATAAGCAGGAGAGGGGTCATGCCTTCATCTCCCTGTTGTGTGGCTTCCCCAGGCAGCTGGTGAACCACTGTGGGAAACAGGATGCTGGACTAGATAGGACTTGGGCCTGATCCAGGATCTTATTATGTTAAGAGACAGACAGACAGACATAGGAGTGTGATTCTGACTGATCAATGGCTCTGGGAGGGGGTGGGGGAGACAGAGACAGAGAGATTGTGTGTGTGTAGTGGCAACTCTAATCACATTTTGGTGGAGGCTGCATTCTCCTATCACAGCACCCTGTCTGTAGAAGTGGGCCTGGTGCTTCTGTGGTCAAGTAACCCCAGCTAACTTGGCAAAGAGGCACCTCTTAACATTGTGATTCTCTTTTATTTAGCAGGGGGTGAGTAACTGGCTCTATCCACCCCCAGCACGGGACCTCCAGTGACTGTTGCTGGTGTCTATCTTATGTTTCTTTTTAGACTGTGAGCCCTTTGGGGACAGGGAGCCATCTTATTTATTTATTTCTCTATGTAAACTGCCCTGAGCCCTTTTTAGAAGGGTGGTATAGAAATCAAATAAATAAATAAATAAGCGCAGGCGTTTTCCCCACCATTACAGAAAAACTCCCAATTTATCTTCCTTAAAGAACAATCACCGTACGTGGATCCCAGCTGCCCCAGCCCCAGAGCTGGGTCCCAGAGACAGCTGCTGGAAGCATGCTACTATAGCCAACTGCAGTGCATGACCTGACAAGATGTGTTGATTAGGATATGATGCACTGTGATATGACACATTTTAAGTACAGCAAAATTGGTAACATCAGTCACAGAGGAAGGAGAAGGGTGTGTGTGACACTTTTAATTAAAGAGAAGCATGTTCCGACAGCCAGGTGTCGAGGGAAACATCCCAGCAGAGCTCCCCAGAGCATTCACTCTAAGGCTTTTTCTGTCTGTTGCTCCCATTGTCCCTGATCTAAATCCTAAGGAACCTTTTCCTGATAGAGAGAAAATCCTGGCCTAAGTGCAGGATTGACCAGTACCATGGTGGATATGACCAGACTTTCATCTGGTCCACCATCTTGTTTCCTTTTGTGGCCAACCAGATGCCTCCTGGCAAACTCACCAGTAAGGCATGGATGTAATAGCCTACTCTTTCTGTTCCTGTTCCCCAGGAATTGGTATTCAGATTATTAAGGGCCCCAGGGAGGTTGCACTTCCTTCCTCCTGGTATGGACATCTTGGCAAGGGAAAGATCAGTCTGGCCGCAGCCTTTGGCTAAAGAAAGAGCAGCTGCAAGAAACTGGGTTTCTTTCTCAGTGCCAGAAATAACTCTCCTGCTCCAATTGCCAGTTGCACAGGAAGAACAGCAGAACTGAAGGGAAGCATGCTCTGGCCTCAGCCACTAGCCACAGCTCATGGATTGTGTATATGTGCAATTATGGACCTGCAACAAAATGTTGCAGTATACCCCTGTGTGCATGCCTTACCTGAGCCTGTACTTGAGGATGGTTAAAGTTTTACACAACTTCCCGCTTAGGAGGAGGGGGAGAGGCTGTGATTGTCTCGAGGGAGTCAGGAATTCTTCTTGCCACAGAGGTCCATTTGCTGCCTCCGCCTACCTGCTTGTCTGTTAGCTGCATTCTGAGCCCACAAAAAATTCCATCCCATTGATAACATGGGTGGAGTTTGGAGGTGTTGGTTTTTTACCCCCTTGGGTTTGTTCCCCGCCCCCTTCAGCATTTTTCAACACAGATGGAATTGCAGGTCACCCTGAGTCTGCCAGGACCTCCCACTCTCTCCTGCACACTCTGGTTATGCATCCATACAGATAATAAAATTCCCAGCACTTTTGGAAATAGATTTTATTTATTTATTTATTTATTTATTTATTTATTTATTTATTTATTTATTTATTCGATTTCTATACCGCCTTTCCAAAAATGTCTCAGGGTGGTTTACACAGAGAATAAATAAGATGGATCCCTGTCCCCAAAGGGCTCACAATCTAAAAAGAAACATAAGAGAGACACCAGCAAGAGTCACTGGAGGTACTGTGCTGGAGGTGGATAGGACCAGTTGCTCTCCCCCTGCTAAATAAAAGACAATCACCACGTTAAAAGGTGCCTCTTTACCAAGTTAGCTGGGTAACTCATCATATATGATGATTGCAAATGCAGCCTTGGAAATGCAACCTTTCAACATTCTATTGAAATGTGGGGTATACATCTTCTTTGTAAATAAATACTACTTCAGAACATGGGAGTTCTATTTAGCTGTTGCATAGTAACAGCCATCAACGGGCCATCGATGTGTCAGTATTTTAAATCTAATCTAATCTGGTGGGTAAAGTCATAACTTGTGATATTGATTCACTGTGTTAATGGAGATCTGGATATAAGGGACTTCTTCCTGTATAAGACCAAATCTTGTCATCAGTTAGGAACATATGAATTGTCCTGATGGGCTAGATCCTCAACAGCTTGCTTGGAATCTCTTGGGCCGCAGGAGAATCTGCCTCTTGGAATCTTCCGCAGGTCCTTCAGAAATATACTGCTGTGTTTGCTGAGCTCTCTTGTCCACTTGTGCATGACCCTGAATATTAAGAGTAAGCCATAGGCAAAGAGAAGGGCCCATAACAAAGACTTCAGTTTTGTGTATTTGCTCTATTTCAGCAAGACTATTACATTGTGCTCCTTTTGTGAATTACCCAGAAAACCACAGCATATCAGTTAGTTAAAGTGACTAAGGTGTCACGGTGTTGTTCATTAATTTGGGTTGACTTTGTGGATTTCACCATGGGTAATATCAACAGTAAAAAATGGAGGACACATTTTCTAGAAGAGTGATGGCCAATTGCTCCTTGTGTTGTCTTTGTTCTTTGAGGTGGATTTAGACAGAGATCAGGCTTAGCCATGGTGGCTGAATGCAGGCTCCATGCTCAGCCTCAGAGGCTGTTTGCGACCTCCTGTCAGTTGCTGGAGGGCTAGAGCAGGGAAGGGCTCTTGCCTTAAAGTTCGGCTTGTGAACTTGCATCCAGTGTTGGAAACAGGATTCTGGACTTAATGGTTCCCCCTTGGTCTGATTTCAAAGGGCTCTGCTGCTAATGTTTTTAGGTTATCCCTCTGATTTTTTTCAACTCCACCTAACAGGAGCAACTTTCAGATGCAAATATCCTTTGTCCTGCATCACAATTATCATTGTCCTGTGAGGTGATGAGATGCTATTGCATTGAAGTGATGAGCTATTAGAACTCCAAATGGTTGAATGACCCTGAGCTGAATTTGAAGTTTCTGGAGCCTAGGCAATCAATGTTTTTAAAATGCAGGGCTGAGCTGACCTGAAAGAGCTAGAATTTAAAAACCCATCACAGAATAATGATTGTTACGCAGCTGATGCCCATTGTGTGTGAATGATAAACAAAGAGGGAGTCCAGCCATATGAATATAATAACTTGGTGACAAATAGGGTGTGGAACCATAGTGGTCAATAAATGCAGGGATCATATCACCCCTCTGTTCAGGCATCAGTGGCTTCTGACTAATTTCAAGGTACAACAGGGCTGGTTAAAGCCCTTTCTGATCTGGACCCATGGTTTATAAAAGGCCTGCCCCCTCTATAGAAGGCTGTCCAGTCACTTAAACCATCTTCAGAGGCTCTTCTCTATGTTCTAACACCTGCTGAAACTTAACTGGTGGTGACTTGTGACAAGGCCTTCCCAGAAGTGACTTAGACTGTGGAACTGAGATATCTCTATCTCTATCTCTATCTCTATCTCTATCTCTATCTCTATCTCTATCTCTATCTCTATCTCTCTAGTTATGCCTAAAACAGATGTTTTAGCTGGGGGAGCAGTTCCTCTTCAGGAAAATTTCTGAGGGTTTTTTAAAAAATGCAACAGGTGTATTGAAATGCCTTGCTAACTGGGCAAAGAGGCACCTTTTTAACATGGTGGTGATTCTCTTTCTTTAGCAGGGGGAGAGTAACGGGCCCTATCCACCCCCAGCACAATACTTCCATTACTGTTGCTGGTGTCTGTCTTATGGTTTGTTTGTGTTTTTTGTGTGAGCCCTTGGAGACAGGGAGCCATCTTGTTTGTTTATTTCTCTATGCAAAGCACTTTGGAAACTTTTATTGAAAAGCGGTATATAAATTTTTGTTGTTGTTGTTGTGGAGGAGGAAGATCTGGAAAATCCTTGTTTGTCACCAGATGTTAGGGATATATTTGGACTGATTTTTACTGTTCAATTAGAGTTTGATTAGAGTTCACATTGAATCAGCCTGGGTAGCGCTGGGTGGCAAAGAGCATGATCTCATAACGATGGGTCACACAGCAGATCTCATAATGATGGGTGTGTCAGCAAACAGTGGGTGGGACATTGCTATTTATTGATTTAATGCATAATGACAACAGTGGGTCAGCAGGTAACTGGAAGAACCTGGGGCAGAGCAGGGAAGAGTGTGTTTTGCACACCTGGCCAGGGCCCTAAGAGGGGAGAGAGGTAGGGATGTACATGAGCTGTTTGTGCACTACTTTGCGGGGCAGGAAGGGGTACCTTGAAGATGCAGGTCAGGAGCTCCTTACCTGCTCACCCCTGCCCCTCCGCTTCTCCCCCCATCCCCAGCCCTCATTTTAGAAACAGCTGCACAGAGCTTCTTCCTACAGTACCACATGGCATTGGAATGCACCTGGCCAGGGCACATGCACACCAGTCATTTGCGTAGTCAGCAACACAATGCTAACCATGCAAATGGCCAGAGCATGTGTTCCCTGGCCATGTGCATGCCCATGCTGTGCGGGGCTGCAGGAAGCAGCCCTACAGCCCCACACAGCTGTTTCTATACGAGCACTGGGGTGCGGGGGAGCAGTGAGGCAGGGTGGCGAGCAGGTAAGGAGCTCCTTACCTGCATCTTAAAGGTATCCCTCCCCACCTGTCGAGCTGGCTCAGCCAGTGTTCGACCTGGTTTAACACCTGAAAAGGAATCAGCAAACAGGCTCATGCTCATCCCTAGATAGAGGTAGACTTGAGAGAGCTGGCCCCCAGATGATGAGCTAAGCCTTCCCTGAACTCTTTGTTTGGGTTGTATGCGAGTTCTTTAGACTTGAACACCCCTTAAGCTAGGGGTGCTAAGATGTAGCGGGACTGGCAATGCCAAATAGGGGACCAAGGTGCTGAGGACGCGACAGGTGTTCTCTACAGACTTATGAAATGCCCCTTAAATATGAATGCTTGGCTTTAATTAAGACCCACCAAGGTTATACTATATTCCAAGTAAGAATCCCACTCCATCAAAGGCTGTGCCAAACAGCCTTGTCCACTCCTATTGCACATAACAATACAAAACGAAAATAAGCACCTGGTTTTTCGTTCCAGACTCTGTTTATTTCGGTAGCCGTCCTTCACTATGCATGGCTACCCTCGAGCTACAGCACAATCCTATCTGTCTTCCCTGCTGTTTCTCTTCTGGCTTTCTCCTCTCCTCCTTTTGGAAACGTGCCCTGGAAGGCTACCAATAAAAGACAGCTTGAGCGTGTATGTATGTATCTCCAGTGTAACAGACAGGGAGTTAGAACCGGCAGAGCCATTCTGTGTGCAAGCTGTTGGATTGTGCTCTGTTATATTGATCATTTATATTTCACGATTCTTGGGATATTCTATAGTGGTGGAATTTTCATTCCCTCTGCCAGCACATACAGCATTTAGTTATGAAAATGGGACAATCGTCCTGGGGTACGTCTGAAAGATGGATAGCTGCAACATTGCGTCATGGCATTTAGAAGCTTTTGCTTTAAAGTGAATGCATCAAATAGGGCCCTGTTTGATAATGGGTGAAGCCTGCAATACTGAGTATCAAAGGAATCCAGGTGTACCCATCCAAAATGGAAGTTCCCAGACTCATTGCCAAGATGGCAGGTAGAAATTCTCGCCCTCCTGAGCAGTGCTTGCCTTAGATTTCATGCCACCCGTCTTTGGAAGATGCTCATTTCTGCCCACTGCATGGCCACAACTTGTGCAAGGACTGCTCTGTGAAGCATTCATGATGCCCTCAAGATAACTGACTGTACATGTTGGTGGCCCATGGCGAATGCCTGTGCATACTGGTCATAGGCATATGGCACCATGCAAAGGAGTAGATCAGTGCTCACTGCACAGGCCGGGCCATCTCAAACTCTGACTTAGACTTGCTTGCTTACTTGCTTGCTACTGTAATTTATATACTGCTTTTCCACTTAAGAGTTCTCCAAGTGGGTTACATGGCCTTGAACCTTATGCCAGGCCAGCTCCATTTCAGCCCTCCAGCTGCTGGCAGACTACAACTTCCATCATCCCTGACTATTGGCCACTGTGGCTGGGGATGATGGGAGTTGTAGTCCAGCCACAGCTGAAGGACTGAAGTTGTGCAGCCCTGCCTTAGGCTTTTGCTGTCACGGGGGGTAGATTTGGGAAACAGGAGCAAGGAGGGGAGCTCCCAATGACATGACCAGGAGTGAAACAGGTTCTTAGCTCTGAATGCGGCTGAGCTTAAATGGGGTTGTTTGAGCCCATTATGAATCAGTGAGCTCATTGACCAAAGAGGCACCTCTCTTAGTTGGCAATTCTCTTATATCAGGGGGAGAGCAACTGGCCCTATCCAGCCCCAGCACAGCACCTTCAGTGGCTGTTGCTGGCATCTGTCCTTTAGATTGTGAGCCCTTTGGGGTCATTTTATTTATTTATTTGTACCTTTGGGAACTTTTGTTGAAAAGTGATATATAAATACTTGTTGTATTTGTATCAAGTGATGGATATGAGTGTTTAACTAGCCCCCAAGGAAATCTCAGTTCAACCCCCCCCCCCACACACACACACACACAGTGTCATCTTTTTTCTTTTCTTTTTTGCCTTCCTGTCTTCTGTAGGGGCTTACTGTGGTGATTTTATGGATTAGTAATGGAGCAGTGAGGAAATGGCGGGGAAATGGCTTGACTACCAAGCCAGAGGTTGCTGGTTCGAATCCCTGCTGGTATGCTTCCCAGACTATGGGAAACACCTATATCGGGCAGCAGCGATCTAGGAAGCTGATGAAAGGCATCATCTCACACTGTGCAGGAGGTGGCAATGTGAACCCCTCCTGTATTCTACCACAGACAACCACAGGGCTCTGTAGTCACCAGGTGTCGACACTGACTCGATGACATACTTTACTTTTATGACCTGAATGCTCCAAAAACAGAATAAAAATGTGTTGTGGTATTGTTTGCTGTGTTACAGCTGGTGTCGTTGGTTCCAAAAATAGCACCCTCCCTAATTAATTACTTAATAGCGATGTGCAGAAATCCCCTGATGATTTTTCACATCTTATAGAAACTTGTTTGGCTCCCCCTGAAAATCCTTTCATCTTGATCTAAACTCTGAAATCTGCTTCACACTTCTCCCTTTTGCAAAACCTTGGCGCCAGCCTTAATAAATAGGTGCATTTCATTTCTGTGGGTCAGTCTGATGACATGTTACATTTTCTCCTCAGCTGGTAACATGGCCACTGTTCCTCTGCCAAATATTGAGAAAGAATCCACCTTCGTAACCATTTGGGAGCATTTAAAAAGGCAGCTACAAGATAGTTGCTGTTTTAGCATTATTGGGGGCACCTTTTGGCTGAAGCACAATTCTGCAGCATCCCTAACACAATGGCTAATCCTGCAGCAAAGCCAGAAAAGGTCAGAAAACCTGCCTCGCCTGAGGTGATGGTGTCTTCCTGACAGGCGTGAGGTAGCGTTGGGATAATGGCCAACTTGCTGTTGTGCAGGTCATCTCTTTTTGACAACTAAAAACAGGAACTCCTTCTCCAGAGGTCCAGTGTGGTGCCTTTTCACACCGCTAGGTTCATGTTCTTGCTTTTAAAGTGAGCCCCATGAAAATGTTGTTCTAGAAGGTTTCCAGTTAATTTGCTGGTGGCAACCAAGAGACTGATTCTCCCTTCTGTCCCTTTCACAAAGGCCTTCACTGATGTGAATGACCCTGTTCCTGATTTCCACCAGCAGAAGAATCCAGTTCATTCCAGCTACGTTTTGCACCATGCTGAAAATATTGTACCCCCTAATGCTATTTCCCCTGCAAGGTGGTTAATGGACTGTTGTCTATTAAAACAAAAGGCAATGAGACTGAAGCTACCCTAAGCTCCACATACAGAGACAGACACACACATGTCTGTATACTATTATGTATATATAGATCTGTACAGTCCATGGTATTCTGGGAGTCTGCAGTGGGGTGACTGGGAAAGGGGGGGGAAGTATTTTTCACTGTAATGAAAACACAAATGGATGAGATAATTATCTTCATATGCTTTTGGATCCATGACAAT
Organism: Hemicordylus capensis; assembly: GCF_027244095.1. Classification (NCBI taxonomy): domain Eukaryota; kingdom Metazoa; phylum Chordata; class Lepidosauria; order Squamata; family Cordylidae; genus Hemicordylus; species Hemicordylus capensis. Next base: position 21,134,407 of record NC_069664.1, on the reverse strand, counting down.
ACATCTCATTTTATAAAACCCATTAGAGCTGTGAGTTTTATGCAAAACAGTAAAAAAGAAAAGAATCAAACAAGTATATGGCAATAGAATCAAAGCAATTTGGAATATTAAGGAGAGGGGAAGAGAGGAGTGTTAGGCAATAAAAACCTTTTGAGACTCAACACAATATCCTAGTAAAGTGATAATAAATTACTATGGTTTAATCACTTTGTAAATAACTAGGATAGTTTTGTAGAATTTTAGTGTTGCTATAAAAAAGGCAATTCAAAATAATAATACCAAAAAGGAAGGGGAAAAGGGCATTAGGAATTCAGCTGGGATGCTTTGGGTGGAGGCAGCATAACAGAAAAGTATCATTTTGGCAATTTAGTCTTTTAAATAATAGTGTATTATTTTCTACATGGATCCACTTTTTAAACCTCTCACATGCTTTTAAGATATCACTTACTGCAAGGGTGATTTATCCCCCCCACCTCACTTTCATGCTCAGTACACTCCTGAGTCTTTGAACACACAAAATGATATTATTCTGGGCAATCTTCCCCAGCGCAGCAAAAAAAGCAAACACTTACTAAACTCCTGGAGGGACTCAATGTTAATAATGATTTTTCATGTGCCTGAGCCCTTCCTAATTGTGAGATGTAGTAGCATATATAAGCATATCTTCATGGAGGCATGCTCATTACCTATTAAAGAGCTCAAATCTGGGTTGCCGCTTGGAACCTAGGGTGCATTCCAAAAGTGTGTGTGAAGACTGAGTGCCTTAATTTCGTGGAATCCACCTTCCCCCTCTCCTGAGCTGAGAAACAGCTTACCTCTTGAATGCCTATCCTACTACTAATGTTGGACTGGAGTAAGCCCTGGGCTGGCACACTCCTTTGATATGTCTAGGAACACTGGAAGCTAACATATACTGAATCAGTCCCTTGGTCCATATAGCTCAGTACTGTCTACACAGACTGGCAGCGGCTTCTCCAAGGTTGTAGACAGGAGTCTCTCTCAGCCCTATCTTGGAGATGCCAGGGAGGGAACTTGGGACTTTCTGCATGCAAGCATGCAGGTGCTCTTCCCTGAGTGGTGCTCTCCCCTAAGGGGAATATCTTAAAATGCTGACACTTGTGGTCTCCCATTCAAATGCAAACCACTGTGGACCCAGCTTAGCCACTGGGAGCAATTCATGCTTGCTACCACAAGACCAGCTCTCCCCTACTCTGATCTCTGAGGAGGTGGTAACGATTGAATTAGGAGATGGCATGGATGCAGTTACCAACTCAGGAGACTGCCACAGAAACCATCCCTCCAGAGACAGGTAGAGGAGAGCTGGTCTTGTGGTAGCAAGCATGACTTGTCCCCTTAGCTAAGCAGAGTCTGGCCTGATTGCATATGAATGGGGGACTTGATGTGAGAGCACTGTAAGATAGTCCCCTCAGGGGACAGAGCCGCTCTGGGAAGAGCATCTAAGTTCCAAGTTCCCTCCCTGGTAGCATCTCCAAGATGGGGCTGAAAGAGATTCCTGCCTGCAACCTTGGAGAAGCTGCTGCCAGTCTGTATAGACAAGACTGAGCTAGATGGACCTATGGTCTGACTCAATATATGGCAGCTTCGTGTGTTCCCATGACTCCCAGAGGAAGAGCCCCAAGGGACAGTAATGGCTCTTTTCCTGTGCCTGGCAAGATAGCTCTGCCGCATACTCTGACTGAGGCGACTTGTCCCCAGAACTATCTTCAAATTGGGAGGGCATTCCTTCACTGCCATACCATTTCCGGGTCTCCTTCAACGTGAGGCCTAGGCAAGGACCCCTCCCCGCCAGCCACCAGCAGCATCCCCCAAGGCCTCAGAAGTGGTAAGTCATTAGAAACAAACAAAGAAGTCCCTGGCACTCCCAATCTGGGCCCAAAACGGATCGAATTCAAACTGAGCCAGGCCACTCATTTGTGGTGCCAAACTGGACATGCCCAGTTTAGTTCGAGCCTAGTTTGGACTTGAACCAAACTGGAAACACAGGTTTTGTGCTCATGCTTGAGACCCCGAACGGGTACAACCTGGAGACAGAGTAATGAGTGGACAGACCATCTGAGACAATGCAGGCTCAGGAGTAGTCATAGTATTTTCTTTCTGAAAGCTACCTATTAATGCCTTTTGAAAATATCAGCTCATGTACTGTAATTGCTTTGACATCTATGGCCATGCTATGGACATGCTGCATTTCCTAATGAAGACCACAGAGCAGTGAAAGTATGGCATGCAATATGGATGGAATGCCATATAGTAGTGCACACAGTCATGAAACCAGCCATGTCCTCTCCCCATCTCATTGAACTAATCTTGTAGGAAGTGGGTATCTTTTTTTATTTGTGTTTTCTTTAACCCCCACCAGGCAATGAGCATCTCTTTCCAGTTCATGCCCACAAGCCCATTAGTATTAATGGTCATTACAGTAGGGAAGCTCCCAGACGGGATTACTAACTGAAATAAATCAACCCAGGGATGTCACCCTCGCCCCTCAAATTCACAGAAAGAACCAGCTTCACTGTTAATCATTCAGCCAGACTGCCCCATGCCATCACCTTGGGCGGTATGACCTTGTGAGTCCTGGAAGCCAAAACAGAACAGAAAATCAAATTTTGCAGAAGACAGACTGCTCTATATCATGGAAATTGGTACTGGGATTTTACTAAGCAGAAATTTTCATACCTCCCTGGCCAGATCCAACTATGGAGAGATTCTAGCTCTGTTCACAAGTTATGTTCAATACTTGTATGAGTTCTACAGTGTATACAGGTACTGATCTATACACGGGCTGGCTGAGGTCAAAATGGCAATACACAGAAGCAGCCTTCCTTTAGCTCCTGGCAGTTCACTGGTGCAAAATATTGGGTGGATTTCTAAGCATGATGCATGCCACCTGAGAATTACTTTACTCCCACTAACGTTCCAGTGGAAATAAAACATTTAGTTTCGTTTTAAATTATGTATGATATATGGGACTTTACCATACATCAAGAGCCAAAATGAATACCAAAATACAAAAAGTCTTGAACATATTGCTTCAAAATTCAAGCCCTCCAGATTCAGTTCTGGAGTTATTCTATACAGTAATCTTCTGCAGTTTGTTTATTTGTTTGTTTGTTTGTACATATGTTTGTCCCAAGGTGGATCCTGTAGAGAGTGTGGGGGAGGAGTCAATAGAAGAAGGGAGGGAAAATGGAAGGAGAAAATGGTGTTGTTGCTGAAAAAACCTTTTAGTTAATCTACATAAAACCACCTAATGGCACAGCGGGAAAATGCTTGACTAACAAGCAGAAGGTTGCCGGTTCGAATCCCCACTGGTACTATATTGGGCAGCAGTGATATAGGAAGATGCTGAAAGGCATCATCTCATACTGTGCAGGAGGAGGCAATGCGAAACCCCTCCTGTATTCTACCAAAGACAACCACAGGGCTCTGTGGGCACCAGGAGTTGACACGGACTCACTTTAATCTGCATAAGACTTCCTTATGCGTTAAGGAAGAAGGGAAGCAGCTATAAAACAAGCTCCCTGCTGGTTAGGAAAATAAATAAATACCCACGACAGATTGGTATTCAAATTCCAGAAAAGTAATGTGAAATAAATAAGAGATACGGGGGGGCGGGGGCTGACTTTGAGTGGTGGTAGTGGGTTGTTTTTAAATTGAGACAATGCAGCAACAAAAAGGTCTTTTGCACCCTGTAGGATTGGACTATTTTACATTTTAATAAGTGCATATTTGATAGATAATTAATTATTTTAGTGTTCTGATGTGATAGGGATTATTTGATCAGCTAAAATATTGGAACTTGTCAAGAAAATATTGAACAAAAGCAATCTTTGCTTTGCTTGTTCTGTGGCATTCTCCCTTTTCTATGGGAAATGATTGCAAATAAATAACTACAATGTTCTAACAACTGAGGAAAATATACATCTATCTGGCAGGAACTGGCCAAATAAGTGGAGGAGGGATGGAAGAGAATATCAGCAACAAGATGGGAGTAATGGGCAGAAAGTATTTTGGAGATAATTATGCATCAATTGGATGATTGCAAAGTGGCTTGAGGGGGAAAATCAAGACAACTGATGAGTGCTTGGTGCATGCTTGGTTGATCAAAGAGCTAGCCCTGCCAAATGTTGCGTTCTCTGCCTGTCATAAAACTTAGCAGAATAGGATTGGGGGAGAGGGCCTGGAGTCCTGCTCCTACCGCCATTCTAACCAACCGACTGATTCTCTCATTATAATTTCCTTGAGATCTCAATGGGACAAGGCTGTGCTCTTGGACATTTTCTGTTTTAGAGACAAATTTCCTATGGATTTAGGATTATTGGGAGCCAGAATTCTTTAGAAATCTTATTCCATGGATTTCATGGCCATAAGAGTGGTGTGTGGGTTGCAAGTAGGGGTTGGAAGAGTTGGAAACTAGGCAGCTTAGACCCCCAACAGTAGAATATTAACAGGGGTCTGGCTGTTAGGATATTATTATCTATTGCTTTTATCAGATGAGGTTTTTTTTTTTAACCAGATGACACTAGAAAATGAAAAGGAATGGGCTGTTCCAGATTTGTTCTCCATTTGATTTGGCTTGCTGCCAGAATGAACAACAGCTTTGAAAATTGTGATTGTCATGTTGTGCTTTAATACTCCAATTAACCCCTGGGTCAGGATCTTTTCACTATACCCTCGGGTGTATCCATGAACATATATTCTCATGATACATGTTTTCTTTCTCAGCTTTGATGCTTTCACACTAAACAAGTTGTTGAGATCTCACCACGTGATCCTATGATGTTAGTCATGACTATTGCTGAAATATGCAAAGAAGCAAAAGTAATGCAGTTCTTAAACAACTCCAAGATACAAAACCCACAGTGTTCTATGTTTCAGAGAGGGTAATACATGTGTGGAAATATGATGTAACTAGAATGCTAAAACACACATGATGCATGTGAATCTAGGAGTTGTAATAAAATAATAAAATATTGGAGGAATTAGTGACTAACTGGCTGAAATTTGAATTGCAGATTTATGTATTTTGATTCAAATCTTTTGTTTTCTGGGGAAAACTGAAGTGGAAATGGAAATTCCTCCTGCAGGTTTCACACACAAATCCTTGTATATTTGTCCTCTAAAGCATCTGGTGGTGGCTGCTTTTTGAAACAGTATATTAGGTTAAATGGAGTCTTGCTCTTACACAGCATGTTGGGTCCTGTGTTCCTTACGCACAGCCTTGTATTGTGCCACTGATGCCCTGAGCAATAAAATTGTCAATTTGTAATCACTTCAGATTAAAACAGCAACAACAAGGCGGGTGTGGGCGGCGGGGGGGGGGGGGATATGCAGCTCCCATCTGGGCAGCCAGAACTTGTTTGCTTATGTGTTGAAATAGCTGAATTATAATGAAACCCATGAAAGGCATGGCTTTAATGGAAAACACCAACAAGCCTTTATCAGTAGTAGCAACGCCATCGTTGGGGTGCTGCCACTCTGTTATAAACACTGGGCATCTCATAAAACGCCTCATGAAGTGACACTGTAATGAACAAAGCTGTGGAGACGAGAGTCGCGCCACCTGCACCTGTTCGCTTGTGCGCGTCCAACGAGCGGGTTTCTTTTTTGTCATCAGGAGGAGTTGCAAACCTGGAGCTGAAGTTAGTGCGGGCTTTGCTGATTTTTAAGTAGCTGTCTTGTGAGCTGGAAACCCATGTAACTATCATGCTCCTTAACTGTGGGATCTGGTATGTATGTATGTGTTTGTTTGTTTGTTTGTTGAATTTGTACACCGTCCCAAGCTTTTGTCTCTGGGCAGCTAACAACAACTTGTTTAAAGGTTTTTGTGTAAGTTTAATTTGTTTTAAACAATTTAGGCAATCTAAACATTTAAAAAACAGATTAAAACTTAAAAATTTAAAAAACTGAAAAAGCTTGGGTGAAGAGATAGGTTTTTAAGAGCTTCCTAAGAATTGTCAGAGATGGGGAGGATCATATTTCAGTAGGAAGTGCATTCCACAGTCTCGGGGCAGCAACCAAGAAGGCCTGTCCCTGTGTGGCCACAAGCTGAGCTGGCGGCAACTGGAGATGGACCTCTCCAGAAGACCTCAATGGGTGGTGGGGCTCATAATGAAGAAGACATTATCTTAAAGTCAGTCAGTCAGTCAAGTTTTATTTACGGTCCTAGACCAAACAATCCATGCATACAAATAGCAGAACAATTTATAAAAACTCTATAGGTTCTCATTATACATCTTAAAAGCAATATAACAAAATTTAGCTACAGAGTTAAAGTTAAAAACTTATCTTAAATATTTGGGGAAAGCGGGAGGGGTGAGGCGTTAAGCCTCTGCCAGCAAGCAGATTTGGAGAGGGAACAGCCTCTTTGGACAAGAGGAACTGAACTGTGGACCTTGAACTGGTTAGGACCAGGCCCTCAGAATAGCATCTACTACTGATAAAGAACTTGTTGGTAATTGACATTAATAAAAGTCACTGACCAACATCCTATAAAATGAACTACAGTATAACATAGCCACAAGAAATGTAATTAAAGAAGTTAATAAAAACCATTGCTATACAATACAGACTCATATAACAATAATAATAAGACTCCACAACGATATCCTGATATATAAATGCTGTGAAACGTAAAGTCCTTTTCAAGTGAATGTGGTCCTTGTTGATCACGGGAAACTCTCTTAAACTTCTGTTAACAGATGCTTCAAAATATCCTTATAGGAGTACCTGTGGTTGCTTTGTTTCTTTGCTGAAAAACTCTTAAGCTTCTAATCCCAAAGGTTTCAATTCATAATAAGGCTTCAAGAAAACCTCAAGCATGCACCTCTAATGCTTTTCTGTTTCAAGTCTCTCATGCACATGTAGGCAAAGGCATACAAGTGGACAGTACTAGCTAAAATAAACAAGGGTAGTTCATCAGATGAGTTCACCCACTAACTGAGCAAAGAAGCACCTTTTAAAAATGGTGATTCTCTTATATTTAGCAGGGGGAGAGCAACTGGCCCTATCCAACCCCAGCACAGCATCCCTCCAGTGGCTGTTGCTGGTCTCTGCCTTATGTTTCTTTTTAGATTGTGAGCCCTTTGGGGACAGGGGACAATCTTATTTATGTATTATTTCTTTTTCTATGTAAACCACTTTGAGAACTTGGGTTGAAGAGCAGTGTATAAATATCCATCACTGTTGTCATTTAGGCGTCATGCATACCATAGTCTAGCATTTCACATACCGTAAATGCTGAGAGGTATTTTGAACTGAGAGAGCATATGCTCTTACCATTACATTTTTCTAATATATCTTTTCACCAACGGTATAAGCCCCACCCTAGCTTTTAAATAAGTGGAGGACAGGCCACCACAGAGGGAATGCATATAGCATACAACAAAGTAGAGTATTCAGACAAGCCTAATGGCTGGTGCTCAGGCATTAATCCCGTCTTTGGTAAGAGATTAAGGAAGTTACAATTCTGTCTTCATCTGGAGAATGTTTCAGGGGTGTGAGATTCTCAAGCACATATCTGTATGTCACTGTGTCAGGGCTGGGTCAGCCCATCCCCAAAGCTGTACCTGCATGATGTGTCCTTCAGATCACTGTCTAATGCTGGGACAAGCAGAACAGCTGGAGCCTGAAGGGCAGCGATCAAAATGTACTACCAGGCAAAAGCAGAAGGCCAGGCTTTTAGTATTTATGCCAGGGTGTGCTTTTCAGACTAGCTGCTCAACAGCAGCAAAATGCCTCCGTTCAGGCAAGTCACATAGAAAATGTAAACAGCAGGGGGAGCAGCCTTGCAGCAACTAACAACCCCACAAAACAGCAACTTCCTTAAGCCGGATATACAACATCCTAGCTTTATATTGCAGCGGTTCAATTTGAGACAAAGCACTGGCAATGTGAATGGCACCCTGCTGTCTGTGTAGGGACTGCGATATCACAACGCAGGAAGTGTTAAAGCACACTTCCGAGATCCAACAGGACCCAATTGCAGGGTCTAATCTGGAAAGCACCCTGGACTGGCCAATTCAGTTCAGAGGCTTCATACTGCTAGTTTATTGGGCTGCTGAGGCTGTACACTCCTATTCCTATCTGCGCTTGAAGAGAGGTCTGAGCAAACCTGGTGCACTTTTGCTGACTGAATTGTGCCTCAGAATAATGAGGTTTCAGATTCAAATTCTGAATACCCTGACCTGGGTCAGGGTAGACATCGCTGCCTGATGCAGTAGCAGCTGGACAAACCACTGTTGATATCTGTGGCCAGCAGAGATTGATGGCAAACTGCCATCACCAACAGGCACTTACAGCTGCTTTTCATCAAGATATCAGGCAGTCCTATCATGGATCGCCCACATCATGTCTAGATTGGTCCTAAGGGCTCAATTTAAAGATGGCAAAGGCCATGTGGAAGGCATCTGCCCACGAAGGTGCTGTCAGACCCGCCCCACCAGCCAAGCAAACTAGGCAGCCACTTAGGGTGCCAATCAGGGCGGGGCTTCAATGGCACACCCTCAGGCTCAGTCTGAGATGCCTGGGTCACATGTGCACACCCTCAGACTCAGCACCCTCCAATGACAAGTGACTGTGGGTTAACCATTGGTGCCAGACAGCCAATGGGGACTGTCCACCAGGAGGCACCCGCCTACATGGGTGAAGGGGGTGGGGGAGCATTGAAGCCAGGCTTCGCCTAGGGTGTGCATGACCCTTGGGCTGGCCCTGGGTGCTGTGTACATCTTCTGTGTCATTTTAGAAGGGATCACTATATTTCCCAAATCCTTAGCTTTGCAGCTTTACAACACTGTGGTCTGTGGTCTTATTGGACGTACAACTGGCACGCTGACACTTGCCTTGAATGGTCCCCCCCAATTTGTCCTCATCATGTTTAAATTGGGCCTAAAGGCCAGTATTTATCCAGCATTAACTACCAACCATGGTAGGAATTACCAAGAGCTACCTGAATGAATAAGCAAGGAGGTGGCTGAATGAATAAACACCCAGACCAGAGAGTTGAGGTTGGACTTAGGCACGTTTGGGCAGCAGTCATAGATAACAGCAACTATTTATATACTACTTTTCAACAGGAGTTCTCAACATGCTTTACATAGAAAAATAAGTAAATAAATTAGATGCTTCCCTGTCCCCACAGGGCTAACAATCTAGAAAGAAACACAAGATATACACCAGCAACAGCCACTGGAGGAATGCTGTGCTGGGATCAGAGAGGGCCAGTTGCTCTCCCCCTACTAAATATTAGAGAATCACCACTTTAAAAGGTGCTTCTATGCTCAGTTAGCAGGGGAACTCGTTTGATAAACTACCCTTGTTTGTTTTAGTTAATACATTTGACTCTTACCAAAGTCTCTTTAAACATAGAGCAAAGGTTTGCCACTACGTTCCTGGAAGGAACATGTCATGTCATCAAAATAAAAACAAAAAATGACGCAAATGCTTTTTTCATTGACTGAAAAAGCCAATTTTCATTAGCATAAGTTGATAAAATGAATAATTCTACAGCATGACTTCTAGAGATGCACTGCTAATAATAGAGCCCCTGGTGGCGCAGTGGTAAAAAAACTGCTGCCCTGTAACCAGAAGGTTACAAGTTCGATCCTAACCAGGGGCTCAAGGTTGACTCAGCCTTCCATCCTTCCGAGGTCGGTAAAATGAGTACCCAGAATGTTGGGGGGCAATATGCTAAATCATTGTAAACCGCTTAGAGAGCTCCGGCTATAAAAGCGGTATATAAATGTAAGTGCTATTGCTATTGCTATTGCTAATAAATTCTGGCATTATGAACTTCCTTAGCGGGATGCATTTTTGACTAGCAATGCCAAATTTGCACCCATCAGTCCTTGAGTCATTCTTTGTTTTCTATCCCCCGCCCCCTCTATCTTGCCCTGAATCGTTCAGTCTGTATGCTTCATTTGGATGGTGCTGCTTTTGTCCTGTGTTTAATATAGTATCAGGGACTCAGGTGGATTGCAATCTTGGGGTTGAGGGAACATCATTACTAGTCTTTCGTGCACCTGAAAATTGCATTTCCTGCTGGCTTCCAAAATGAGTGCATTTAAACGCAGTGCATTAAAGCGCAGAAATTTGGAAATGTTAAGGGAGGGTCTCGGATTTAAGATTCTGCTTGGTGGAGCCTCACATCTATTTAGATGCTACTGTGTTAAGCTTAATAGGCATGGGGGTTGTTGAGAGAGGGCTGGGGAAAATGGAAAAGGCAGATGGGATCGAGGGTGAATGAGAGGAGGCTACAGAGAGAGTAATTTGGAGTGGGGTGTGCCTTGCCAGTAACAACATTTAGGTTCCATCCAGGGGTCTCTTGGCTACAGATGGGCAAGGTAATATATTCTATAGCCATAGCTAGAAGAGAAGTGCTGAGATGGTAATGCAATATGCTCTGGAATGTGCAAGGCGTCATCTTCTGTTGTGAACACTGTCACTTAGCAAATCTGTCTGACCTCAGGTAAATTAGTTGCATTTTCTGTTTCATTTTCTCTGGGTTGAAAATGCGGATGGTAATGTCTGCCTTTTAAAGACACTTAGAGGTTCATGGATGGTGATGCATTTTTCAGCTGAAATTCCACTGCAAGGATTCATGCCTCGATCCCCAGTGACCTTTCTTCGTGGTTGATGGAAGGTGTGTGATGTCCTCATGGTACAAGCAGAGAAATGAAGACACACAGAGAGGCAGGATGCAGAGGTTGTGTGCGGAAGCATTTTTCCGGCCATCTTCAAGTCCTTCGAGAACCCTGATGAGCCAGTGCAGGGGGGCCCTTCCAGTTAATTCTAATGGAGGTTAAAAGAGTGGGGCCTGGGGCAGTTGCCTTGCTTGCCATGCCCTAAGGACAGCCCTGGATGCCATTTTCCTTTAAATATGGGAGGGGAAATTGTTAACAGCCAGAAGCTTCTCTGGAGAACAGAGGATAGTTGCTGTGTCTTCCTGGTTTTTAAAAAAACCTGGTGAAAGCTGATGGCTTGGCTATAATAAGACCTCAGCTTGGTTTGTGAACTGCTGCTGCTGCTGCTGCTGCTGCTGCTGCTACTACTACTACTACTACTACTACTATTTGTATACTGTTTTTCAACAAAGTTTCCAAAGCGGTTTACATAGAAAAATAAAGAATAAATAAATAAGATGGTTCCCTATCCCAACAGGGCTAACAATCTAAACAAAGAAACATAAAGTAAACACCAGCAACAGCGATTGGAGGGATGCTGTGCTGGAGTTGGAGAGGGACATTTGCTCTCCCCCTGCTAAATATAAGAGTATCACCACTTCAAAAGGTGTTTCTTTGCTCAGATAGCAGGGGCCTAATGAACGGCTTAGGTCCATCCCCTTGAAGCTATTTAACAACTGATCTGATTTAATTGAACTTTTATTTCAATTGTAATCTTGGATGGAAAGGTGGGATAAACAAACAAACCTCCCAAATAAATAAATAAATAAATAAATCGTTATTGGCCTCCAATAACGGCAACGCCTCCCCCCCCCCCACCTGAACTGAAATTGGAGGTCTCCTTCATTCCTAACCACTCACCATGGAGCCAGCCCTGCATTTCTGCACAATCAACCCTTTATTTCGCGGAAGGAAGCAAAGAATAGGGCTGCAACTCACGCAGAGATGCTGCTGGCAGCCCCTTGGAAGGGCAGACAGTTCTGCTGCCTCCCCACCCCAGGAGTGATTTGAATTATTCCATTTATACGCAACGCAGAGATATAGCAGAGGCTGGTTGGAATGAGGCAAGGTCAGAATCATACAGAGATGCAGCAGGCACCCTCTTCTGAGGCTGAGTACGTTTAGCTCTCAGCCACTTTTAACTATTTCTTTCTCTCCACACACTTCCAATACTCTTGCAGTGCAATGTTTGATAATTGTTGGAGCTGAGGCAGTACTGAGCTAGGAGGACCAATGGTCTGACTCACCTTGTATCCTTACATTTCAGAGGTTTGTGCAGATCAGTGGCATACCAATGAATAATCGTGGGGAGTCTCAACTCCCTTATAACCTGTATTTCAACCATGGAACATTCTTTCCATCAGTGTTGTTTTCATTTTGACTTTGTTTCTGCTACTTGTCTAAAACATTAACTGCAGTATTGGGGGAATTTATTACTAATAACAACACGGCAATATCTCCCTGTAGCCCTTGGGTTTGTGGTTTCTTTTTTCAGTGCCTGTTATTAAAAACAGCAGTAATGAGCCAGGAGTGTTGTAGTTGGGAGGGAAATGTACAAAGTACTATTTGATCTTTCATTGATTCAGGAGCACATTCTACCTGCTTATTTTTTGCTGGAACCCTCAACACACAAAGCAACTCAAGCTGAATTCTCAAACAATTAGATAGATCTTTATGGATGCTTAGGATGCTTTCGTCTTTAAGCAGGCTGACCCTTTGTTTAAGCTCTGACTAATCTTTTTAAAGCTTGGCCTATTACTATGAGCAGCTCTGCATTCAGATATGTTTTTAATAAATGCATATATGCATTTGGTAATGTCTTGGCTTTATTGGGTCACATTGCAGAGTTCACGCATCAGTGGGGCTATATATTAGGGCTGGAACATAGACGTTTTATTCTTTAAATGTTTACAGTTCCCATCCAGGCACAGTCTAGACCAGAACTGCACTATTTCAGCCCTCTTGAAGATAGCAATAGCAATAGCAATAGCACTTACATTTATATACCGCTTTATAGCCAGAGCTCTCTAAGCGGTTTACAATGATTTAGCATATTGCCCCCAACATTCTGGGTACTCATTTTACCGACCTCGGAAGGATGGAAGGCTGAGTCAACCTTGAGCCCCTGGTCAGGATCAAACTTGTAACCTTCTGGTTACAGGGCAGCAGTTTTACCACTGCGCCACCTCCCATCATCTGCATACAGGCAGAGGGCTTAGGGACATAGGAAGCTGCCATATACTGAGTCAGACCATAGGTTCATCTAGCTCAACATTGTCTTCACAGACTGGTAGCGGCTTCTCCAAGGTTGCAGGCAGGAATCTCTCTCAGCCCTATCTTGGAGAAGCCAGGGAGGGAACTTGCAACCTTCTGCTCTTTGCAGAGTGGCTCCATCCCCTGAGGGGAATTATCTTACAGTGCTCACATTTCTAGTCTCCCTTTCATATACAACCAGGGTGGACCCTGCTTAGCTAAGGGGACAAGTCATGCTGGCTACCACAAGACCAGCTCTCCTCTCCTGATGTTGGACTGCAACTCCCATCATCCCTGACTATTGGCCACTGTGACTGAGGATGATGGGATTTGTAGTCCAACTACAGTTGGCAGGCCAGAGTCATGCAGCCCTGGACTAGACTCAGGTCTACTTTGCTTCAGCAAGGCTGCTACTTCGTTTGCCTTCAAACCATGCCCTGGAACCTTTTGTTGTTTGGCTGCTGTTGAAAATGGCTGCTTCATGGCCAAGGATCCCTGTCCTATTCCTAACACGGATAACCGGGGCGCACCTAGGTAATTTTGGCGCCCAGACCTGAAGGGCTTCTGATCTGCCCCCCTGCCGCTGTGAGTCCCCCCCCGCCACGAGGCCCCCCTTAATTTTTTTTAATAGAACATCCATCCTGGGGGCCCTCTGTCTTGGGAGGCCACACCGCTCATTATTTTCACCCTGCCACTGCCCATGCCCGCCACTGCCCTGCCACGTTGCTCCATTACATTTTTGCCACCATCATTTGTGCGGCTGGAGGGTGGGGGGTGAGCCGAGCAGGCCTCGGCCTCCCCCGTGGTGTCAGGTGCAGTGGCTGGTGGGGTCTTCCGTCCGGGCTGTGAGTGCGCCCAGACAGTGGGAATGTGAGCGTCACAAGCCCGTGATGTCACGGCCCAGACGGACAGGCCTACCAGCCACTGCGCCCACCACAATGGGGGAGGCCGCAGCCTGCTCAGCTCACCCCCCATCCACCCCAGCTGCACACGTGGTGCCAGCAAAAATGGAAAGGAGCAGCGCGGCGGGGCAGCGGTGGGCATGGGCAGTGGCAGGTGCGGGGTGGCAGCAGGAGGGGCCCCAGGACATTTGAAGGCCCCCCCGGACTCAGGAGGCCATGAGCCCCAAGGTCCGGGGGTGAGAGCACTTCTGCAGAGAACTACTTTTCATGTGGGTTGTTAACATCACATGATGCAAGTCTAGTTATCCGTGTGTGGCAGGACTCGGGTCTTTGCACCATTACCTTGTTTTGGACAAAACTGGGAACTGCAGTCCTACAAGCAAAGAAATCTCTTTTCATCCATAGGCCAGAGCAGGCCAGGTGAGCCACTTGAGCTCTGCCCTTTAAAACTCTGTGGGTCTTGCTTAGTAGTCTGAGCAACTAAAAGACTGATCTCTGCTGGTTCTGCATCTTTTTCTGCCTTTGTCTTGCCTTGCATCCCCTTAGCTCAGCAGGAACTGGGTCAGATATCACCTGGTGGAGGCTGGGAGTGGAGAATGGGGAGGTTGAAGCAGATCGGAGCCTGTTGGAGGAGTAGAGGGGTCCATTTCCTGTCTTTCTTCCCTACTCTTTCTGAGCTTCGTTTTCAAGGTGTGTGTGTTGTTGTTGTTTTAAAGTCACTTGTTTATGTCAGCCTCCCCTGCTGCAATGTCAGGATGTACCCCTGAGAAGAGTCACTATGGCAACTGGGAAGTGGTTAGAAGCAGGGAGGTACACACCTGACCGGACAGGAGAGTGACTGAGGGCAGCATCTGGGCCTGGTAGAGCAAGGGCTGCTGGGATCTTGGCAGCAGCAGGCGAGTGGCAGCAGATGAGGGCTGTCAAACAGAACAGATGCCTCATTAGCCACAGTGCCACACGGCAACAGCACAGCTGTGGGGAGACGAGCAGTGCCTTCAGTCTTACTTTAGCCTCATTTGCAAAATGAAGTTGTTGTGTTTTCTCTGTGTAAGTACATGTGTGCACTTGCTCATGTAATATACAAATCTCTCTATCTTTGCTGTGCTTTTTGCCTCATTTTCTCCGACACCTGTATTAGTGTTCTGAAAAAATACAACCACCAACAAATAGTACAATCAACCAGCCTTTCTTACAGTCAAAGATCAGCAGAGGTGAAACAACAACTAATACATAAAATAATGTACAAGTATATACCATCCATACAGACTTGAAGCTACTCCCAGATTCATCACTGAAACATTATAAACATGATACAATTTCTTAGCAGGATCTACAAGCTAAAACAACAACAACAATAACAACTTGGCTGACTTACATGTAATGTCTGTTTATCCTTTTAAAAGAAATGAAACACATTTTTTTATTTGTTGCATTTATATACCACCTTTCTGCCTTGACAAAGGCACCCAAAGTGGTTTACAATTTTAAAGAACAAAGAAATTACATAAGATTAAAAGTATTGTTGTCTTGGGCTGTTGGTCTTTTCAGGAGCTGAGGACAAGAGGTCACTTGCTTCAAAATTCCTCTGAATGGCCTGGAATTTTTTTTTAACAAGAGTGAAATACACAGGTCACTATAAAGTTGTGATCTGCTTAATTTGCAGGTCACTTTTAAGTTGAGGAGAATGTGACCCATGGTTTCAACAGCTCCAGAGCTACAAGGACAAGTATGCTTCCTAAAAGGAATTTGACTGTACCTGCCCTCCAAACAAATAGCACATTACTACCAAAGCAATTAATCTCCAAAACTACATACAATTCCATAATACATCAATGTAAGAACAATTAGGCTCAAATTATCTATCTATCTATTTATCTAAGGCGTACCTGTTGCTAATCCCATGCATGGCAACTCTCATGAGATTTCACGAGTGAGGGGAGGGGGAGAGGAAGGCGAGTGGCCAGGGAGAGGAAGTGTTGGCCCACCAACCGCCAGGCGGGGCGGGGAAGCAGTGGCCAGGCTGGCCATCGGGTGAGAATGAACTTGGGCTGAAGTGCGGGGGGGCACCTGAAGGGATGGGGAGAGACAGGGAGAACTAGAGGTGCAGATTTTCTGCACCACGTCAGCTAGTTATATAATAAAATAATGAACAAATTCTGGAAAAGAATCATAAGCTCCCATCTTATTTAAATACTGTCCAGCTAAATTCAGGCATTCCCTTGGTGCTTCTTCCAATACTGTATACATTCCTAGATAATGAAATGTATCTTAATATATTCCACTCTTCTTCTGTTATATCTAAGGCACTATGTTAATGTCAGTGAATCTATATTAGGCCAATACTTTTTCAGCTTTGCTGGATTCAAGCGGAAACCTTTGTTTGCAGTTTTCTGGAAGGTCCAGGTTGGGGTAGGGTTGGAACCAAAAATGCTCCAAAATGTAATTTGAAAATGGATGTCAGAGTTCCTCTAATGAGACTTGAGCCTCAAATTCAAAGAGGAATTTCAGATTCTTTCCCAAGGAAAACCTGAAACTGGAAGAAAGGGGATAATTTTTCCTCCCAAGGAGAAACATTGGAGAGTTTTCTCAGAAGGTTTCTCTGCATGCCTAGCTGTATAGAAGCTCCCTGATGAATGTTATTAGTCTTTCCAAAGATCTTTGTTGCTTCCATTAACATTATTCAGATGTTTCACTCAAGCAAGAATCTTCAGATTCAACTCAAATGTTTGTTTTCTGTGAAATCTGGTGACATTCTGTAATAGCTGATGACAGGAGGACATCTGTAGAGAACAGAGATTTTGCTGTGAGCACTGGTAAGATGTAAAATGCAGCAGTAGTAGTAATGTAACCTACCATTTAGCTGCTCCTGAAGCAGCTTGCAATGAAAACATTACAATGACACTAATAAATATGTAGACACTGAAATGTAGAGTAGGAATGTTCTGAATATAATAAGCAGAAGTAAAATATACATTTTTATATATTATAGTGAATATTCAGAATGTGGTCAATGTCATGTAAATGCTGACAATTCCAGATGAATTTTCTGAATGCCCCAAAAGATATATACATTTTTAAAAACTATTTGATGTATACTTATGAACGCAGACAATCATACGTAGGTGGCTGTCAACACTCAAGGTAGTTGACTGTCAACATTCACCAGAGGGACACCAAAGCATTTTTTAATATTCATAGAATTGCTTGGGATAGTCAACATTCACATCTGAAGGTTGACATTCACCAAACTTTGGACATTTGTTGCAACATAATACAAAAATGTAAGGCTCTTCAGGATTTGCTGTTCCTTCTGAACCCGCATTTTTCTAGCTGTTCAATGATCTCTGAAATCATCCAGGCAAGGTTAAGAGCTATATGATACACTTTCAGATGAGGGACAGGGGGAGAGATCTCTATCTCTATCTCTATCTCTATCTCTATCTCTATCTCTATCTATCTACACACACACCTTTGTTCTATCTGTTACAAAGGATGGTCCACTGAAGTTCATTTCCCCCTTTTTAAGAAGCTATTAACTAGCTCCTCCATGAAGACATGGAGGTGGTTATAAATAATGATGGTTATAAATAGCAGTTAGTAAACAAGAGGATGGACTCTAAATACCTTCTTCATTATGAAACCTACCGCCTATTAAGATTTTCAGGGGAGGTTCATCTGAGGGTGCCACCAGCTCCTCTGGTGATGACTCAGATGAGCCTTCTCTGTACTTGCCCCAAGGCTGTGGAAGATTGAGATTAGAGCTGCTGAGATTGTTGAGATTAGAGCTGCTCCATTCCTGATGGCTTTCAGGAAAGAACGAAAGACACATCTCTTCATCCAAGCTTTTTATTTAGTTGGTGTGTTTTATGAGTATTTTAATTTGATCTTCTATATGCTTTAACTGTTAAAAAATATTGGTTTATTTTATGTTGTAAACTGCCTAGAGACTGGTAATGGGCAGTATACAAATTTGTAAAATAAATAATAATAAATAAATAATAAATCTCTCCCTGGAGTGAACCTCTAAAAACCATTCTAGGAGCTGAGGTAGAACGAGAATAGAAGTACTTACAGACAGGATCTGAGAGCAGCACGTGATGTCTGTATTTGTTTGTAGGTGAATAAAAGGTAATGTAATTTATTTATTTCGGTCATAGACCAGTAAAATACAATACAATAAAATAAAAACAGACAGTGAATAAAAGGTGTTTAGGATGGCTCCATACTTTATAGCAATTTTTTTTTAACAAAAGTGCTGTGGCTATTATGGTGTTTCTGTGCAGCAAACAAGTGTGTGAACAACAGGTATGCCTCCTTAGACACTCATGTACATGTAAGGGAACTCCAGTTGAGTAAGAATTCCCCAATCCTTATGCCTCTTATATACCTTTATATATGTCTCTTGCTCACTCTTGGTATTTTTCTTACAAGAAATGCTAACATCTTACAACAATCACATTTCTAGCAAAAAAAATGTGGCCCCTGATAGCCACCATGCATACTGATTTTTAACAGTATGCTCAAACTGGAATGAATTTCTTCTTATTTATTTTTTTAAAGTGGTCATGGTATAGGCAGTCATGTACCAAAGGACTTCCATATGACAAAACACAACAGTACTTTGGGTAACTCTGTAGGACATGTCTTTGAGCATTTTCATTTCCTTTACATTCTTTCCTCATTTCCTGTTCATTAATGTTAGAGATGTGAACGAAAGGAATTTTAAAATTCATTTTGAATTTGAATCTAATTCCAAGTATTCATCTTGAATTTGAATCTGATTCAAATTTGGTCTGAAATTTCAGTTCAATTTTGATTTGAATTAGAATCAATTTGAACCTGTTTTGGCACCTTTTTGAACCCATGGCGGTTGGGGGATGATTGGTTTTAAAAAGGTGCCAAATGGCTCTCAAAGTGAATTCAAATCAAATTTTGAAAGTTGGTTTAAAATTCAAATCGAATTGCCCTTTGAAGGCATGATTTGATTCAAATTCTAATCACTCCAGTCACCCAAATTTGAGTCAAATCTACTTGAGTTCATTTTAATTTGCACATCCCTAATTAATATTGAATTTCTAAAATAAGTGCTAGGCTCAAGCTTGTCTTGAGGTTTTTAGACCCTCTGACCTGAACTCCTTCCCCTAGTGGCAAGGTGTATTAGACTGAGGACACATTCTTAGGAGGACACTGTCAGAGTCCTGGATAAAGCTAGTACGCAACTGAGTAAACACTAGATTTTTTTTTGAACACTTGTTTATAGAAGTAATTATTTACAAGGCAGCAATTGAATGGAATCAGGCAGGGCACCTGATTCCTTGTTAGATTTTTCTCTGATCAGTAATTTGGGACAAATGATATTGGGTGGGAGACGTATAGATATTAAACAAATACCATTATTGTGAGAGAATCAGAATCATTCCACACTGCCTTTGTAGGGCTTTCATTCTGCTACTGGTACAGCCATCCCCGAGTAGTGCAAACAGAAATGACTCAGAGAAGGATGAGCCTCAACCCCTATTTTCAGAGTGAAGGGGAAATTGAAGCAAATGGAGTCTGCTTGAATAAAATTATTGTACTGCAAGATTAGTATATTTCCAAAAGCTGCAGAAATACAAGTATTAATTATCATGCTGAAGCTATTACTGTTAGGAATTCATCTACTGTTCAGGATTCACCCAGAGGCACTGTTACCCCTGGACTTCAATGTGCACACACCTGCTGGTACTTCCATTTACTTCTGGTCCAAGGAGTGGATGGGGAGCCCTGAGTTAACCCATGTTCAAATACGTGTTCAGCCACAAAATTTGCTGGGTGACTCTGGGCTTCTCTCTCAGCCTAACCTAACTCAGGGTACACTGCTATGGGCTCCTTGGAGAAAGAATGGGATATGAATGTAAAAATAAATAAAAAATTTAATCAAGCGTCCCCCCACTTATGGTCCAAAGTAGTACAGCTCAGATGAACGTTTGCCACCTCAGAGAGAAGCAGATCTAGGAGTCATCTCAAAAAATACAAGACCAAGCTGCAATTTGAGGAAGAGGATGATGTAATAACCAGGAAGGTATCACACACATTAACAGCTGACTCTGGGCACAAAAAGGCACTTGACCGAATTAAGTGGACATTCTTTTGTGCACCAAATTAGTGTGGCTTCAATGATCCAAGAGTGACATTTCCTTGGTACCAATATTGACATTTCCTTGATACCAGTATCTTTCTTTCTTTTTAGTCTCCAGTCTCTGGTTGTTAAAGATGGCTCATGTCCTACCTTGGAATGCTGATTCTGGAAGTCTTTCCAGATTCTTCTCATAGAGGTCTGTGTGACTATTCTCAGAGAGGACTGTGTGACCTTTCAGAAGCACAATAGGAGCTTAATTAAAAAGAGAACACAGCAAGCAGTTAATTCAGATGAGATTGCCTACTCCCCTGTGTTTAAGGAACTGGAGGACCTTCAATTGTCAGAAGCTGATGTTGGAAATGCTGTTACATAATGTTCCTTAGACTTGAGTGGTTTTAAAAAAAACTTGCAGAGCCTGATTGATGTAACATAGGCTATTGTTAAATCCTACAGGCAAAGAGGAGCAAGGAACAAGTCAGTCAATGGAACATCATTAAAATAAGCAATGAAGAGCAGATGCTTTCCACTTCTGCACTGTGAACATGTTATAACAGAGAGCTTGGGCAGCTAACACACTGGCAGAAAATCTGCATTCTACTAATTATTCTATTTTTATTATTTATTTTTAAAATGCAGGCAGTTAAATGTGAATTGCTAGTGCCTGCCTCCTGTGATAACACACAATGTGTTGACAAGGGATAATATGGAACTCTACACAGAGAGGGAGGAGATGTAGTGGTGGAGCATGTGCTTTGAATGCAGAAGGCCCCAAGTCCCGTCCCCAGTCTGACAAATTGGTTTACAAATTTTTGCTGAACATGTACATGTGCAATAAAATAGCCAATACTTCTTAAGAGATTGAGAACATATTAGATTCACATTGTGAAACGCGGCCAGACTCTGGCTGTTCGGAATTCCACAGGGTCATTCCCAGAAATTAAGGAGATCTGGAGGGACTTGTTACACTGTGAAGGAAGGAGATGTTGCTGGTTGGTGGACTTTTCACTTACGTTACCTCACTCGTCTAATCTTCCCTAGCATTTAAGAGCAGGGGAGATTAGCTGAGTGAGATCAGTAGAGATAAGGGAGTATATACATATAGATATATTGGGGGAAGTTACCAAAATAAAAAGGTTGCAACTCTATCTTTGCTGGCTGGTTTTTAAATAGGTTTTTCTCATATAGGAGATCTGAGGTCTCTTCACTTGACTAGGGCAGCCATGGTTTTTAATAGACTTCAGCAGTAGTGCCATAGGCTGAGCTAGTTATATGAATGCTGATTGATCCTGCCATCTGTGTGTTGAGCTGGGCCCAAATTGGCTTCTTGCATGGCATTGCTGTAGCTTTTCCAGAGATTGTGATGAAGTATCAACATCTGATCCAGGTGCCGGAGTCATTGAGTGGCTTCTTTGACTGTGCAATTTCTCGGACTGTGGGATGATAAGCCAAAGTAGGAGGACTAAAATTGTGTCTGCCATGAACTCAAGTGGTCTTGTCAATGAGGACCTGCCAGTGATATCAGTACATACACAACACAGCAGTAACAGATACTATTGATCAATGTTCCTCTTTAAAGCCATATAACTATTTCTCTACTCCAAATTGTATATTATTTCAGTCTTTGTCTTTTGCACTGTACTAAGTGCAGCTAACATGAATCACATCTGTTGTACCCAAGTGTGACCATCATCTTACACAAGTGATACACTGAACCCACTGTGACTCTTCCCTTTAGTGGGGAAGTGATTTCTGTTTCATAGTTGCACCTTCTGAGGCAATGAGATTGGTACTGACACATTCATTCTTTGCTTCTGCTGCTCTGGCACGCATTCTAACATGAAAGGGCTTTTGTTTATCAGTAGTTTGATCCCAACTGTCCCAAACTAGACCATGGGTTATAAGTTTCCTTTATTTGTATGATCTGTAGTCCAAAGCTACAACCTTTTGAAGGGGTCTGTTCTATTAATAACATGGGTTGACAGAGAATAGATGGATTATTTCTCATTCTTTGGTTTGGAATGTAGGACATTTCTCTCTCTCCTAGACAACACACACGGTGTGCTGTGCTTTAATCCAGAAAACTACCAGTCCCTATATTTAAATGAACATTTGATTTTACCCATTAGCATGCATTGAAAAGATGTGGGAAAGCCATTTTCTACTGCTTATAACAACAGCCCTGCTGGATCAGGCCCAAGGCCTATCTAGTCCAGCATCCTGTAGCCCACCAGATGCCTCTAGAAAGTCCATGAAGGCACGCCCCCTCCCCTGCTGTTGCTCCCCTGCAACTGGTATTTGGAGGCATCCTGACTTTGAGCCTGGTGGGAGTCTATAGCCATCAAGACTAATGATAGACCTGTCCTCCATGAATTTGTCTAAGCCCCTGGTTGGGGGTCTCCTTGTGAGTCAGTGCAGAGTTGCAGGGCGGTGTCTCACAATCAGAAGAACAGGGTTAGTGGAGCGCTCACTCCGCTTACCTTGTTTAAGGGGAGGGGTTCGCCGCAGGAATCAAATCAATCACCAAAATGTATAATGTAGGATCAAAAAGCTTGTTTGTGTGAAGTGAAGATTACAGGCTGTATTTAGTCTGGTTTTGTGCTGTACAAAGAACAGCCCTCTTTGGAGAAAGTAAATTGAGAGGGTCCTTGTGGGTGAGGAGAGATGGGGAGATGTTTGAGAGTTATGGAAGGTTAAATCCATAGAACTGAATACAATACAATTGTGAAACATAGAGAGGGGAGGTTATTCAATGGAAGGTGAAATTTATTGAATGGAATCGAATAAAATTTTAAACAGTGAGTGAGAGAGAGAAGTTTGTATTCCATCAAAATGAAAAGAAAACAAGGGGGAAGTTTGGAAAGGGCCTGAGACTAGAGGAAGATATTGTTGTTAATTGTTTGGAAAAGCTAAAGAATCTTGTAAGAGTTTCTCTGCACTACTTCTGTAAGAAGTAGAAATGCCTTTCTTTGGCAGTGTTTCTGTGTGAGCCATTCTTTGTTGGCTAGTCCCTGTATTTTCTTTGGATGATACATAAAGGGGCTCTTCTCAGCATTCTACTCACATGTTCATTCGTTTCTTTCTTTCTTAATATGGCCTGAATTCACAACAGTTAAAGAGAGAATTGATCACAGTACCTTAATACTTGGGCAGCATAGGTTGGGTTGAAGCTATTCCTTGTTTTCAGGAGTGCTTGGGAAGGGACTAACCTTGGGCACAAGGAGAGCTAAGTGCTAGCAGGTGTAACCTAGTGCTCTCCACCTTGATGTAAGAGAGGAAGGGAAATACATCTTATCAGGCAGCCAGCGCTGTCTAAAATGACAAGCTGAGAGCTCGCTCTGGGCTCTGGGAGCCTGGATGTGGGAGAGGGGAGTTCGCTCTGGGCTCCTCTGGAGCCCGAGTCACACACCCCTGCAGGCTTTGGTGGCCCTTTTCATTGGTGGCCCGGGTTCCTTGGACCCATTCGCACAATAGTGGCTCTGCCCTGGTGTGGCTAGAATTGAGCAAGAGGGAGACAAATGTCCCTAGGCCCTTGAGCAATGGGGCCCTTTCTGACTGGGTGACAGCTTGCTCTCTGCTGTCCCCCTTGATGCTCTTTGAAAAAGCTGGGGGATGGACCCACCTTCACTTTTTTTTGTCCCATGGACCACTCCAACCTAACTTTGCCCCTGAGCTAGCCTAGAGGACTATTCTTAGTGGTTAGGACTGGCTTTGATGTTCTCCCTCTCCGCTTTGCCCAGTGCCACTATCAAGTTTACAGGAGCTGGATACTTTGAATACCCTGGAATGCTCTCAATGAGAATGGAGGGTCATACTGAAAGGACTGAATATTCCTAGGTAGGTCCTTTTGTAAGCACCATGAAAATTTGGGCAGCCGATTGAAATGTAAAGTTCTGAACCCCTTCCCCTCATCATCTACCCCACTCTGACCAGGCTAAAGAAACACAAAATGCTCTCCTGCATCCCCTCTCTTTCTCTCTTCATTTCTCGCTCCCTCATCTCCCCCTGCAGCCTGCCATTTATGACTCTGCTCTCAAAGGAAATCCCAGCTGCTCTTAACAATTCATCTGCAGACTGCAAACAGTTGCATGGTAAAAAAGGAAAAAGAAGAATATATTGAGTTCTGGTGTGGGTGGGGGAAACACCCCGTGCTTTTGACATCCCATAAATCACAATTTATTCATCCCTTTCTTTTTATACAAGTAAAAAGGAAAGAGAACCCTCTCTGGAAGCAAACGAGCCTAGCTTCTGTGCTGAATGCAGCCTGTCAGTGCTGTTGCATTGTTCAAGGAGATTTAGAAAAATTACCCCAAGCCCCACTTCCCTTCATATCAGTAATTGTGAATCGGAGCCGTGGGCCTTGGCAAGAGTGCTGCGTCTGTGTCGCATTGCTGGAGCATTGCCAAGGATGAGGCCTCTCTCCAGCCTGTGCTTATGTGGACCTCTGACAGCAGCCTGAATTGGGATGAGATCAAAAGGATGTCTGCACAGCCTTAGGGAAAATGCAGTGTCTCCAGTCTAGCTGCCCAGCCTTTGTGTTCCTCAAGTCAAGAAGGCTCTACTCAGATCTCTGCTCGTTCCTTTCTTCCTCTCTCTGCTATTCATTCATTAAGATGCCTATGCATTTTCCTCAAGCCATACCCAGAACTCCAGTTTGCATTGCTTTCTGGAATGTTGCCTGAATGCACTTAAAAAGAGAGAAAGGTGGTTCAGACATAACAAACCAGCTGTGGTTTGGCATTGTATCAATGAACCTGGCTGAATCCTCAGTCTTGTATGTTCCCCTTCTCGTGTGTGCAACAATTATCTCCTTCCTTTGCTGGTTTGACCATTTACATAATTTACAGTTTAATCCAAAGTGGCAACCAATGGTTTGCTCCTATCTTGCAAAACAGGATTAGAAATGAGGATCAAAGAAGTAAAGGTTTATGAACATAAGAACAAAGAAGTGCAAAATATTACCTCTAACCAGCTAGAGGTTTATATTATGCATGGTTTGGAGAAAGTGGGTAGACAGAGGTTTTGTCCTTCTCTCATAGTTCTGCTGGATGACCTTGGATTTTAGAACTGATTGACAAGAGGTTCAGGACAAACCATGTACTTCTCCACACAAGACATAATTTATGGAATTTGCTGCCATGAGATGTGGTCATGGCCTCTAGTCTAGATGATTTTAAAAGGGAATTGGACAAGTGCATGGAAGAACTAGTCATGATGGCTATATGGCTATATTCTACTTTCAGGTTCAATGGCAGGATGCCTCTGAATACCAGTTACTGGGTAGCAAGAGTGGATGATGGTTGTCTGCCTAAAAGCCCTGCTTTGTGTTTCCCAGAGGCTTCTGAGTGGTCACTGTGAAAAATAGGATACCAGACGAGATTGAACTTTGGTTGTGCCCAGCTGGGCTCTTCTTATGTTCTGTTGTATTAATGCCCACTGGATCCCTCCCATCCCCTTACAAGTTCTAGTTCCCTCCCAAATCACAGGAAATGGTGTCTATGTAATGTGACTAACCATCCTGGCCATGCTGCAAACACAACACTGGCCAATTTTGCTCCCAAACGGGGCCTCGCGGCCCCGTTTGGCAGCGAAAACATGCCCCCGTGTCTGACGTCAGATGGGTGTGTGTGGCTAAATGCTCCCTCCACAATCTGAATAGGGGAGATGATTACTGGACTGAGTATTGCCACACTCAGCTAGCTGCATGTTCAGTCTGGCAAGCTCTTGTGATATTTCCAGCTCTTTCTCTAGAGAGAGGCATTTGTGAGTTTGTCAATATTCCTGGCTGTTGTGACTCACCTGTGTCCTCTGGTTTGGTTGAGAACAACTGAAGTGGAAACCAGAAAGGCCCCTGCAAGCCACTGATAACAAAACAAAATAAAGGTGATTTCTGACTCACTAGTTAACAATGGCTGAATAAGTCTGGTGGTGACTAATGAATCAGTAAATTATCTGCTGAGTGGTGGGGAGTTGTTCCAGAGACAATGGAGGAGAAGTTCACTAAGTGCCCTGTAAATATGTGTTTGTGTGTTTTTTTCAAGCACAGCTTCCTGCACATACCTCTCAGGCCATGCCATTTCTCAAATATTAGCCCTGTCAATTTTACAACTGGGTTGCTCTTTTATTTGTATTTTGTTTTTAGATTTATATGCCACTTTTCCTCTTGCAGACCCAAAGCAGCTAACAGAATTACTACTACTACTACTATTTGAATTAAAAATGCCATCAATTAAATGGAAAAAACAAAGCTATTAAAAATAAGAAAACAATAACTTCAGCAGTACAAAACAGAACTGAGTAAAAAAAGTGGTAAACAAGCCAGCATTACAGCTGCAGCCTGTATTAAATTCATTAATTCTATTTTATATAGAGATATACAGAGATATATTGATGAGAGTTTTCAAAATTTTATGAATTTAGCAGATCCCCTTGACATCCTCTTCTTTTCTCCCCCATCAAAATATTCCTACCCTACTTTTTCATTGCAAAGCACATCCAAAATGACTCACAATCTTCATCAAAACAGCATAAAACACATAAAAATACAATACAGAAGAATTATGCAATGACAAGATAGACATAGCCAAAGAAAACCAAAGCACTAAAGGCATATCAGTACAACTTTGCCAGTAATGAATTTGCAGTATACATACTCCAGAAAAGCCATTCGACAGATAGCAAGTTGTATAGCATCTCTTTCTTTCTTTCCCTGTATTGGCTATGTACTTCTCTGTTCCCATGCATGGTTGTTAGGAAGCTAAAGATGTTAATTGCAGAGCAACTGACCATTTGCTCATCATCAGGACCTGCCTTGAAGCTACCTAAAGTCTGCCCAGGATATTTAGATGGTTCAAGAGGATCAGTGGGAAGAGGCCTGACAGTTGATAGACAACTTTATCAGATGCCAATGGCATTTCTTAGGCTCAGCCTCCCCTCCTGAAATTAGCAGAAATTAGGAGCTAATTAATGTTTGTCTCAAAGAAGAGAGACACATTGGAAGACCCCAAATTCTCCCCTGACTCTGGCTAACTCTTCCTAATGAAATTAATAGATACATTGATAATGCCTCCATTAATGTCTATAAAGATGTAGGACAAGCCTGCATCTCTGAAAGTGCCTGTTTGGGGCAAACAGTGACTCACTGCTGAAGACCAATAATGGAGGGGGGGCAGTTTCCACCAGCAGATCCTCTTCTTATCCCAGGAGCTGTCATTTGTAGATACGGATCTGGAGTAGGGTGTTCACCAGCAATGGGTCATTTTCAGCTAAGAATTGTGGAGCTTTGCAAGCCTCTACAATCCCTAACTAAACTTTGAGGCAGTGGGGTTAGTAGTGAGCTGTATTCAGAATGCTCTTGGAAATAATCCAAGATATTTTTTCCATTTTGGAGGGACATAGCTCTACCTATTTCTGAGTCAGTTTGATGAGAACCACAGGGAGCTCACTCATCACTAAGCCTTATGGATGCCAATAGGGACATCCTTTCCCGACTCCATTGGCCAGGGCAGTAGAAGCTCTGTCCGTGTGTAAGAATGGCCTCTGCAGCCTGCTGATCAGGGGTGATCCTCCACTCAGAAACACTACAGCCTGTCATTTACCACAGATTTCAATTTGTTGCATTGTACTGGAGGGGGTGTTAGTGGCATTAACACAGTTTCCAGGTGTCTTCTAAATATTGACTATATCAGGGTAAAGTGCTGTAGCGTCTTTGTATCAGGGTAACGTGCTATAGCACGGAGACCAGACATTAATTTCACTGTCCAACAGGGGTTGATACAATGCCATTTCCAGTCTATACACCACCACTGCTGGATCTGCCCAGAGTGGGGAGGGCTTTCCTAGATCTCAACTTGCTCTGTGCATCCTTGCAAACCTTTTTGTCTGCAGCCTTTCTGCTCCTATCTGTATGGTTTTGTGCAGAGGGGAGGGGAGGGTATGACAGCAAGAATGGGATTTGTGGTAGTGTCTTCATTTCTAACATGAACTAATGACTGAGCATGACTCATCACATCTCAAGAGAGATGGGAGGGGAAAGTGAGGTCAAGATAAGATAGTTGTGCTGGGTTACATACAAATCAATCTGTAATAGCATTTGGTGGGGAGCAACAGTGGAAAAGAGTGCTCAAGGAAACCAGTGCTTTGCAGTAATATTGGTCCACTTCTGTAGTGAGTGCTCTGTAAATAGATTCCCTTTTCTCTGTACAAGTAACTTATTTTTGTCTCAATCTCCCTACAATGACAGATTCAAAGAGGGGAGATGATTTTCAGCTGTCATCGTTTCTGGCCTTTCCTGTATTTATCCTGTCCCGAACTACAAAAGTCTCCTTTCTAGGTCAATGCTAGGATGTTTTTACTAATCTACACACAGGTCTGAAAGAATTGCAGGTTGTTAAGGTTCTTTGCAGTGTGTCCTGACAACCTTGGGGTTGGTGACTGTCATTCCTTTTGCAGCTCCTAGAGCTGTACTGAATATTATCTAATTCTGGTGCATGCTTCAAATGTTGCATGTTCAATGCAAAACACATTACCCCAAAAAAACCCTAAATCAGTATTTACTTTCTCCCTCATTGTAGTTAGGCACCATTTTGCTCTCTTAGCTGTATCATTTTTCTCTTCCTTTTTGGCCTTCATAGTCATTGGGCTCATTTATTCAGATTCTTGTTTAACCTGATTGTATCTGTGACCTCATCAGACAAGAAGTGATGACATGAGTTGCCTTAACCACTCATGGCAGTGTGGCAAATGAAGCTAGGGATATAAGGGCAAGAAAGATGGAGTGGGGTGGGATGAAACCAAGATGAATAGCATTAAAACAGTGTGAATGTGTTTTCAACAAGTACCAAAGATTTCTAAAAGTGGGAGGTGCTTTTTGGTACTCACAAAAGCAAACATGAAACTAGTAGTTTAAGCTGAGTTCTAGCTGCATCGTATCTTTGGCCTGGAAAAGAGTACATAGGAACATAGGCAGCTGCCATATACTGAGTCAGGCCCTTGGTCTATCTAGCTCAGTATTGTCTACCCAGACTGGCAGCGGCTTCTCCAAGGTTGCAGGCAGGAATCTCTCCCAGTCCTATTTTGAAGATGCTGCCAGGGAGGGAACCTGGAACCTTCTGTTCTTCCCAGAGTGGCTCCATCCCTTGAGGGGAATATCTTGGAGTGCTCACACTTCTAGTCTCCCATTCATATGCAACCAGGGCAGACCCTACTTAGCTAAGGGGACAAGTCATGCTTGCTGCCACAAGACCAGCTGTCCTCCCAAGACCAGCTCTCCTCCTCCTTCTGTTCACTTTTTGCTGCCATCCATTGAACTCCACTTGACTCTTATCTGACTCCACTCAATGCTTCCTGTTGACCCTGATGTCTTTCGGGGTCATATGCCAGCTTTGCTCCTATCATGACCTAGTTCACGTTAGCCCAGAAGCCCCTTTAAGTACTAATGATTCTGCATTGCCTGTTAAAAAGAACTAGGCAAGGAGAATGTTTTGCGAGAATGTTTTGCTCCTTGTGCCTTTGCCTGAGTTTGGTTTCTTGGTCACAGGACATTAGCAACTGGCGGCAAGTAATATCCTGACAGCAATTACACCCTCCATCACGTTCCTATCAAGGCATAAATGGCAGCAAATCATATCCCCGTCATGCTGGAACTGACCTTCATTTCTGAAGGTTTTAGTCACTGTCAGTTTAACTGTAATCCAGGCCCAAACTTTCCCCAAGTTTGGGTACCATTGCTTCAATGGTAAAAGTAAAAGTTCATTATGTGGAGCTAATGAGAGGCTGTTATAGGCCCTAAAGATCTCACTGGGAAGAGGCAATGAACTATAAGGGGAGGAGGGTTGGTATAGGCCCCAGTATGAATTGCCTGTTTGAGATACAGCTGCTTCTGGTCAGTTATGAGTTCTCTTTTTCTCTGTGAAAGAATACGTGTGGGAAATGGTGTAAACTCCTGAATGAAAATTCCATTGTCCTCTCTAGCAAAGCTCTTCAAGTGGGTTACTACAGCTAAAGACTGATACACACAGCTGTCCTGGGGAGGCTGCTTTAACTTGCCTTCTGCAGCAGCTAGCTCTACACACCAAGACTTTGGCCCATGGAGAAGCATCTATCTCTGTGCTACTGTCAAAAATATCACTCTGAGAGAGTGAAATGGCTTCTTGAATGTTGAGTCTCAGAGACTTGAGACAGATGTAAGAAAGCTGAATATGCCGGGACAGAGCCATGGCATTGACTGCCACATCAATGTGGTGATGGCTACCAGCTGAGATGACTTTAAGAAATGACTGGACAAATTCACAGCAGGTAGGCCTGTTGGAGCCACCTAATGGCACAGCAGGGAAATGGCTTGATTAGCAAGCCAGAGGTTGCTGGTTCGAATCCCCGCTGGTATGTTTCCCAGACGATGTTTCTCAGACTATGGGAAAGGCATCATTTCATATTGCATATGAGATGGCAATGGCAAATTTCTCCTGTATTCTACCAAAGACAACCACAGGGCTCTGTGGTCGTCAGGAGTCGACACCAACTCAACGGCACACTTTACCTTTAGGCCTGTAGATGGCTATCTGCCATGATGGCTAAATTGAACATCCGTGCTCAGAGGTAGTATACCACCATATGCCAGACAGCTGGGAAGTAAAAGGAGAAGACTGTTGCCTTTGTGCCCCGTGTAAGATTTTCAATATCCTATGGCTGGCCACTGGTAGAAACAAATGTTTGACTGGATAGACCTTTGGTCTGATCCTGCAAAGCTCTTCTTTTGTGCTTAATAGGGAAGGGAAGGAAATATGTAGTATCTTGGATGTGAGCACAAGGCATTTTGCACATGTTCAAAAGTATTCATTTAGTGATTTACATTCGTACCCCCTTTTTTGTCATGGAACTCAATGCACCATACATTGATTCCCAGGTTGTCATCCATCTAAGCACTGATCAGGTGACATGTTCACTGGTGTCTGTCTTATGTTTCTTCTTAGATTGTGAGCCCTTTGGGGACAGGGTTCCATCTTATTTGTTTATTTCTCTGTGTAAACCGCCCTGAGCCATTTTTGGAAGGGCCGGCGGTATAGAAATCGAATTATTATTATTATTATTATTATTATTATTATTATTATTATTATTAATAATAATAATAATGTTCAGCAAGACAGCTGTGTCACGTGCCCTCAGACCATATTCTGAGAAGTATTGTCTACATCTATCCATAGAAAAGTCATGAATGTTGGTGAGTTAGACTGTTGACTTGTTATCTTTTTAACTGTTATTTATATATTTATATTTATTGTATTTTTCCCCTTTTTGTGCTGGTCATAGACCGTAATAAACTTTGAACTGAACTGAACTGAAAAGTCATGAATATTCCACCCATGATGCTCTGGAGCCTTAGCTTTGAAAGCAGGTAGTCCTGTTGAGCACTGAACCAGCATAGCTTCATTTTTTTTAAAAAAGGATGTATGGTCCTTGCAGCCTGCACTAGACACCTGCCAGAGGCTGATGTCACTACAATTTAAAGGCAAGAGCTTGGAAAGGTTCTGCTGATGGACAGATAATGCTGCATCATTTCTGGTCTGACTCAGCAGGGCTGCTGTTATATTCCAACACTCATCATTGACCGTGAGAGTTGCAAGTGACATGATACAGCCACGGCATTCATTGCCATACAATGGCTACTAGCTTAGACAGCTTTATTCCACTAATTAACACTAATTCTTTTGTCCCACGATTGTCTCTGGCCAGACAAGATTGTCAGAGTTTTTTGTTTTGTTTTGTTTTGTTTGAAAAACTGCAAAAGCCTACAAAGACTGCTTCAAAAGATATGACAGTGGGACAGGAGGGAAAAAAATGTGTACTCATCACCAGTGATGGGCAGCACTGTTGCCTGCCTTCAGCTAGAGACAAAACACATGCCTGGCAGCGTCACCTGATATATCTGTAGCTGTACTGTACTACTTAGGAACATAGGAAGCTCCCATATACCAAGTCAGACCATTGGCCCATTTAGCTCAGTATTGTCTACCCAGACTGGCAGCGGCTTCTCCAAGGTTACAGGCAGGAGTGTCTCTCTCAGCCCAGTGGCAATGCATCTGCATACCTGCATGCAGGAGATTCCAAGCTCCCTCCCAGGCATCTCCAAGATAGGGCTAAGAGAGACACTATGGGGAAGACAGAGGTGTCTTCCAAAGTTTTCTCCTCTGTCCACTATGGAAAAGACACCTTAGGGGATGGAACTTTGGCCCCATCCCCTAAGGGGAATACTTTACCAGGCTCACAGATGCAGCCTCCCATTCAAATGCAACCAGGGTGGACCCTGTTTAGCAAAGGGCACAATTCATGCTTGCTACCACAAGACCGCAAGGTACACACAGCAAATCAAGTGTTTGAAAGGAGAAGGGTCAGCTACATATTGTGCCATGGTCGCTTTCTGTGTCTTACCGCTCTTCTGTTGTTCTGATGAAAACATTAATTAATTTTGTTAAAGGATGCTTTGCCTGGCGGGCTTTGTAACTGTCCTGCACTGTCAGTCTGTCTTTATAGAGAATATAGTGCTCTTTAATCGTGGTAGCTGTCATTGCCTTCAGCTGACTGGCTTTAAAACACTCTCCTGCTTAGTAGGAGTTAATGATTTAGTAAGTGGTAACTTATTGGGGTCTCTCCAAGGTCAGCCATTTATACTCCATTACGTCTCTGTGTTTCCATTGTGTGACCCAGTGCAGCACTCTCATCACTCATTTCTCCTTGGTGTGCCATTCCTGTCCTATATAGACCCTGTCCCATTTCTGATGTTGCATAACCACGTTATGTTAAACACCATTTAGATGAATTGCTATGGGGTGTCAGAGCCAGTGTTTTGGAGGTGTACCCAGCAGGCAGGTAACTGAGTTCAGAGGAACTCAGTCTGTATTGGAGCAACACATTGCTCAGACTGAAGAATTGCAAGCCAAGCAGCTTTATAGGGTCTAGTGGGATTCCATTGGCCCATTATGTCACCTGACCCCTGACAAGCTGGTATCTGCAATACCCGCCTCTGGCCATCTGCAGTGCTGGGCAGTGTCCTCTCTAATTTTGTCCATGTGTGTGCGGAATGAGTTTTGTTCTGGGTGGCAGTATCTAGGCAGGTTGTGCACATGTGCATCCAGAGTGGGGCCTTCCTGATTCAACCTGAGTGGGATCAAAAATTAATTGAGTGGACATCAAAAAACTGTGCTGTAAACTACCCTGAGCCATTTTGGAAGGGCGGTATATAAATCTAATAAATGATAAATAAATAAAAAATGTGTGCGTGCACACACATGTGCATGCCTTGGAGGGAACATTGGTGGTGGCCCTGAAGAACTGCAAAATGTAGGCCAGTAGCTCTGGCAAATGGCCATGGTGGTGCCTTCTGCCAGAGTTCCCTGTGTGAGATCCTTTCTACCTTACAGAGTGTCCCAGGCTGGTATTTATACGCTGATACTTAAACATATATAGAATTAAATGGGGAGGTTGGGAAACCTGAATACCAGATAAAGATCTTGGTTGTGGTCCATATATCAACAGGCAAAGTGCTTCATGCTGTAGGACACTGGGAGTTCTTTTGAATTTGGTGGAACAAGTGACACCCACCCACCAAAGGACAGGTGGATCAAATGTACTCAGTGAGCTTATCATGAGTACATCCATCTATTCCCAATAAATACTGTGTAAATGTGCTTTATAGGCAGATTCACAGAACCATATAATATGACTTTTATTCTGTGATGCCTTGTGAACTGAAACTTCTCTCACATGTTGGTGGAATCCACAAACATAGAATTATTATTATTATCATTATTATTATTATTAATTGTTATTATTAATAATAATAAAAATTACATTTCTAAAAACTATTAAAACATTGACAATCTATAAACTATTAAAACATTGACACAATTAAAGTGATTTAAAAATACAAATACTCTAAATAGTCTAAAACCTGAAGCTTTAAAATGATAAAACTAAAAGCCTGGTTAAACAGGTATGTTTTCAGGTCCTTCTTAAAAACGTTCAGAGAAGGGGAAACGCTTAATTATAATTTCACTATCTATATCTTTGCAATATCTATCAATGTGAGAAGAAGCTTCTAAATGTCAGCCTTGTAGCAACAGTCACTTGAACTAAGAAACTTCCCAGAACTGTTCTTCTGTTGCATTCTACAATGAAACTTGCATTCGTTTCCATGGCAATCTCCCATCCTTTTTTTTTTTTAAATGGAAGTATCATTGTGTCATTCACCAGAAGGACAGCCTCACTTGAAACAATGGTGGGGATGGGGGCATTGCATTATTGGCAAAGACCGATGTTCGCCATCTCTACAACTACCGAGTAATGCTCCCGACTGTGGCCACCAATGCTGCTAAGCCCCCACAGGTACCCCAAGCTTCTGAGTCTTCTCAGTGGTCATGCTGGTGTCTGCCATATTTTTTTCCACCAGGCTCTCAAGGGTCAGCGATGGGCCCTTCGATGACCTTGGGATCCTTGACCAATATCTGAGCTGACCAACCCTTGAAGCTGGCCATACATGAGAGAATATCTGGTTTGATTCACAGTGCCTGCCACTGATATTGAGTATCGGATGTTAATTGCTTTGAGCTGCTTCGTGTCTGAAAAAGTGAGAATAAAAATGGAATGTAACAGAATAGCTTATCTGAAAGTAGCCTCACATCAAAATTCTTCTGCACGTAGAAACCTTGTATGTCAAGGAATAGACTTCCATCTTCAGAACTTCTATCTGATATGTAGCTTGTTGAATGCAGAGAACAACAATTCCACCATGCATATTTTGAGGAAATTTCTGGAATGGTACAGTTCTGTGTGCAGACTGTACTACATAGGAAACAACAGATAAGTTGGCTCTTACATATCCTAGACTGGGTCACTAAGCTTGACTTTGGCAATATGCTGCTTTCTGGCCCCAAATTGGTTTTTCTCACCGTCTCTTCAGTTCCTTTCATTAGTTTCCTGTCTTGCATTAGGAAGTTGGAGAGAGATAGATAGCACAAAGAATCTTGTTCAACTATTTTATTTCAGCCATAATCATTCCTAATCCAAATTTGCAGGGAGAATGTATTACATAGCCTAATCAGTCACATATATTGCACTTTGCTTTCAATTTAGTGAAAAGCAAAAGCCATTGGTAAGGCAGAAAGAAGTTAAATGAACATCTCCTTCATTATGCTCCTTTAGACAGATAAAGCAGCACCGATATTTTAATGCAATGGCTTGTGCTGGCAGGTCCCATTTCTTGCTGCAGTTTTCAACCCTTCGCACTGTGAAATCAGGGATTCGGCCTCCATGAGAAGTGTCATAAAGAGGCCATCGGTGAAAACAATTGCTTTCCAACTCATGTTGAAGTTGATAGGATTGTGCCCAAGGGGGATACGAGGCCAGGTCTATGTCTGCTGATTGCCAAATGGATTCTTTTATGCCAGAGCTACTGCCAGTGGGCCAGTGGACACATTCCAATTCTGTACACTGAATGAGCAAAGTAGGAAAAACAGGATCACACCCTACTTATTCATCTTAATGTTTGTAGGGACTTTCAGAGTTATGTGAACATGTGGAAGGAGCACATTCCTCCCCACCCCTCTGCATGCATTCAGTGTACACAGGGGTGGATTAAGCTTTTTGCTGCCTATAGGCAACCAAAGATTTGCCACCCTAACTTGAGAGGATAGACAGCTATACTTGTAAAGGGCTGGGGGGTGGGTTAAATCCCTTTCCCATGTGCAGAGAACCCCAAAATAGCCCCCAAATCCCTGCTGTTCCACCACCATCCTTCCACCATCTCCATGTGCAGTGGTGGTTTTTAAAAGGTAGTGAAGGAAGATTTAATTTTCCCCCAACCCAATCCCTTTATTATACCACTCTCAAAATGTGCTGCCCCTCAAAATTTGCCACCATAGGCAAGTGCAGGTTGAAGCCAAAGACGGGGCCGCCGGAAACCACATAGCAGTAGAGCGGAGACAGGATATGGGTCTGGGACCAGATGAATGTGGAGCTGGGGATTGGTCCTGATCCTGGTTCAGGTGCAAACAATTAGAAACAAAAGCTGAGAAACCTGAAGTCTTATCGAAATCCAGTCTCCCCTCAACATCACGGAGGAGGGCTACTCAAGGGTCAGGCATTATCAAGAAGATACCACATGCTATCATGTGTATTTATTGTGATATGTGGCTTTGAAAAAGGATCAAACACTATCTATCTATCTATCCATCCGATTTCTATACCGCCCTTCCAAGAATGGCTCAGGGTGGTTTACACAGAGAAATAATACATAAATAAGATGTCTCCCTGTCCCCAAAGGGCTTACAGACTAAAAAGAAACATAAGCTAGACACCAGCAACAGTCACTGGAGCTACTGTGCTGGGGGTGGATAGGGCCCCCTGTTAAATAAAGAGAATCACCATGTTAAAAGGTGCCTCTTGGCCAAGTTCGCAGGCATTTGTTTGTTTATTTGATTTCTGTGCCACCCTTCCCAAAATGAATGATAGGGCTTCCGTTGATATTGCCAATGATAGTGAAATGGAACCATGCTGTGGGAGCAGGGGCACGGGCAGCATAGCTTCTGTTTTGCATGCAGACGTCTCCCGGTTCCACCCCTAGCATCTCCAGCTAGGGCTCTGAAAAGCTCCCGAAACCCAGGAGAGCTGTTGCCAGAGCGTAGATGCTAGTGAGCTAGATGGACCAATAGTCTGACTCAGTATAAGGCAGCTTTCCATGTTCCGAGGTAACCTCCGTTTTCAGGGGCAGTATACGTGGAGTACCAGATGCTGGGGATTAAGAATAAGGAAAACCCATCACCCTCCTACTGCTTGTAAGTTTCCAGAAGCATTTGGCTGGCCGCCATGGGAGCAGGCACAGCCGACAAGGCAATGTGTGCGTGTGTCCATTCCATTCATATATTTATTTTTTTATGCTTGGCACAAGTACTAATCTTCATGTTGTTAAAATAATAATGTGAGCCGCGGTCCTGCAACAATAGTGGTTGCTTGCTTACGGGGAAACCCGGAACACCACAGGGTATTTTTTTAGGAAGGTAAATTAAGGTGCCTGAATTTATTTGCAATAAGAAAAGGAGTTAACAGGAGGCTGAATGCCATTAGGAAGGCTAGAATTTGGCCAGGCAGCATGAATTCACATTTATTTGCCAAATAAATGCCTCCCTGATTTGTTTCCCAAAATAGATGCTGAAACCAGAAGCTGGGTTTTCTAATTGTTCATGTGGCAGGTTAGGAAGATGCAGAAGGCACTGAAAAATTATCATAAGCATTTACATTAATGTCGTATTTTTAGTAAGCAAGGTCTGTAGAGTGCTGCTTGCACATTTCTCAACTACTTAGAGTATTGTCTGCCTGCCTAATTTATTTCTTTGGCTGCTTTGCAAAAGATTCAGTTGATTTCTGAAGGCACCTCTAGACAGGAATGCCACTACTGCCTGGTGTAATAAAATATAGTCTTTGGCATTGCAAGCAGGGCTGAGGGCAGAGATGTCCAGAGAGATGCAACCACCACAGACCAGTTGTTGAACCTGAAGGCTGGTGCTGAATGCATAGGGGTGATGGGGGAGGAAAATACAAGAACGTTCCTCCTCCTCTTTTGCCTACTCGGAGGCGACAAAGGGGAGAGAAGCAAAGAGGAGACAAGAAAAAGGAGCCCCATCCCAATGAGCTGACCAGAAGTAGAGCTTTTCCTGGACAATATTCACATGTTGTTGTTGTTGTTTTAAAGGGAGGGGGCAGCACCCTTCTGGCACCTGCTGCCCTCTCTAAATGGCATCCCCAGGAAATCCCACCCAATTGGAAGATTGCCCCACTGGACTGTCCACCCTGCTCTGTCTGCTAGATACACCAGACAAAACTTCATAAAGAGCAGCCTGTATCCCTTTCAAGGAAGCCCTGCAAACTCTTTCTTCTCCCTTGCTCTTTGAATAACATTTCTGTTTAATGTTACAACATTGCTTTCACAATAACATAAACGAGAGACTGAATCTCAGGATTAGATGCTTTCCTTTTTGTTGTTTTTTATCCCTGGCCTTTGCAAGCTCTTCTGCTTTGATCTCTGCACTATTCTGTTTCGGCATTTCTTTTTTGCTCCCCTTTAGTATTATTATTATGCCTATTATTTTCTACTCAGGGTGGCTTTGTCAAAGAAGCATAGTCTCATTTTCCTGGAGGTCCTGAGGGGCAGCTGACACGTTTCAAACATGCTTTGTGTCAGCTACGTTAAATGCACATTCAGATCACTGGGGGGGGGGCAGGATCTCTATTTACACATAATAAACATAAGGATATGAAACGTGGAGAAAAAATAATACATTATTGATTAAAACAATGGCATGGCGCATCTTCTGAAAGGCAGGTATTGCCTGTGTAAGTCCATCAGCATTCGTAACACATCCTCATTTTGTTTCTTAGAAATGCAATGCAAACCTTTCATTTTCTCTAGTGCTTTTACAAGCTGATCTGGGGAGAATGTGGCCAGCCCAAGATATATAGTAAAGTGGCTGCAATTACTCTGAAGGCAGCGTGTACTATCCACTGCTGTAGACCAGTAGTATTGGTGGCTAAATTACTGGTGTGTGTGTGTGTGTGTGTGTAGGTAGGGGTGTGTGTGTTGAAATAAAAATGTATCTATAAATAAAAACAAAAGACGCTTACGGATGGATAGGTATATATGTTGGGATGACCAAGAAATAAAAGTCACCCCAAGGACTGTATGCACAGAGGGGCTAGTTTGGTTCTAAGTGGCTCCCACTAAGTTCTGCGGAGAAGATATAGAAAATACAAAACGGGTTTTGATGACTCAGCCCATTGATTCATCTAGGTCAGGGATTCTCAGTGTTGGGTCCCCAGATGTTATTGGACTTCAACTCCCATAATCCCCAACCAAAGGCCACTAGGGCTGGGGATTATGGGAGTTGAAGTCCAGTAACATCTGGGGACCCAGTGTTGAGAATCCCTGATCTAGGTCAGTATTGTCTACACCAGACCTGCTCAACTTAGGCCCCCCAGATGTTTTTGGACTACACCTCCCATAATCCCCAGCCACAGTAGCCAATAGCCAAGGATTTTGGGAGTTGTAGGCCAACATCTGCAGGAGGGCCGAAGTTGAGCAGGCCTGGTCTACACTGATTAGCAGCCTAAATCCCTAGGTTTTCAGAAAGGGGTTTTTCCCAGCCCTGTCTAGAGAAGCCGGAGATAAGAACCCAGATTGTACTAGGTCCAGAGCATTTTACTAGATTGCAGTGCCACAAGTATCTATAAGCGCATCAGTCCTTCTCCTGAATGACATTACTAGCATGAGCATGAGAGAGCCTGTGGGAAGATACAGTTCAGAAGGAAGTGGAGGAGGAAAAAACACAACTTTGGGGATGAAGAAGCTTATTGATAGGGCACACGTGTTGCATGCAGAAGGTCCCAGGTTTGGTCTCCGGTTAAAAGATCAAGTTGGAAGAGAGCCCTGCCTGACCCTGGGAGAGCTGTGCAGAATCCAAAAGAAAGAGTTGTGGTATGCAAAGACGGCAGTGGAGTGGAGACAGGAATATTAATGGTTTAATGAAATAGATATTATGTACAGAGAGGCAGGTGCAGGCTGCTTTTTCAGTGCTCTTTCTGCTGCTGGCTGTTTGTTAGCCCCGCCTCTACACCAGGACTGGAACTAAAGCCCCACTCAAAAGCTGGCCTGGATCAAGGAATGGATTCACCGAAAACACCACAAGCTGCTGCCCATCAGATTGGACAGGATGGCGCGAGATGGATCATTGGTCTGACTCAATATGACAACTTCCTGTGCTCTCTCTATATGTTAAAGAGAGACTCACAAAATGTTGCACCCTCTAGGACGTTAGTTAATAATAAGTCACACCCTGTCAATTTTTATGATTATTTAGATGCCGGGAAGCAGCAAATTCTGCAGACCTGTCCCAACTGCAGCCTTCCTCCTTGAGTCAGAGTTAAGAATTAACTAGTGTGAATAACTCTTGTTAGAGCAAGTTTCTCTCTTCCTAATAAGTAAAAACATGATTCTAGTCCCTAAAGATATGTGTATGCCTGCTTGTACAGCACCAAACATTTCAGCTCCCCTCCTTTTTTATAACATTTCCACCTGCTTTGGCCCATCTGGGGTTCCAGCTGGAATTAGATTTGCTAAAATACGTTTGCTAGCAAATTCTCTTCCCCAGCACTAATTTCTGCTGATGCAACAGCTCCCAACGTAGCATCTGAAAAGTTGGGCTGTTTAACAGAAGCAAAAGCAACATTCTCATAGTTCAGAGAGATTTGCTTTCCTTAGGTCAGAGAGACCTCCATTTCGTCTGTTTTATCTACAGGCTTCGAAGCCTACTTAGAATAATATGACATGTTTGAGTAGAATAAGAGTCAGCCATTGATATCCATTGGCAAGGGCATCATTAGGGCATGGCCCATGGGGCACAGGCCCCCAGTGAATGGCTCAGTGCCCCATCACAGTCCTCATCACAGCATCACTGTGATGGGGAAAAGCTTCACCTATTCAATGTCTACCTGCTAGGCCATTGCACTGGAGTAGAAGGCAACTGTAACAAAAGAGAAGACAGTGCTATTAGGAATTTGTGAGCAAACCACATCAAAAAGCAGGGAGAAGGGAGGCACATCTCCCCCCTTGACATGGTCCGCCTAGCTGCAACAGAGGTTAAAATTCTATGCATGGCTATCATATAGATCCTGCCCCCTTGTTGTTCTTCTGAAGGTAGCTGAGGGAAAGAGAGCTGGTCTTGTGGTAGCAAGCATGACTTGTCCCCTTAAGCTAAACAGGGTCTGCCCTGGTTGCATATGAATGGGAGACTAAAACTGTGAGCACTGCAAGATCTTCGCCTTAGGGGATGGAGCCGCTCTGCAAAGAGCACCTAGGTTCCAAGTTCCTTTCCTGGCATCTCAAATATAGGGCTCAGAGAGATTCCTGCCGGCAGCCTTGGAGAAGCTGCTGCCAGTCTGTGTAGACAATCCTGAGCTAAATGGACCAATGGTCTGTTTCAGTATATGGCAGCTTCCTATATTCCAATACCAGGAGCTCGAACACTGAAAGGTGTCTAATACAGGAAGCTGCCTTCTCCAGAATCAGACCAGTGGTCCATCTGGCTTAGGATTGTCTACACAGACTGGCAGCAGCTTCTCCAAGGTTGCAGGCAGGAATCTCTCTCAGCCCTATGTTGGAGATGCCAGGAAAGGAACTTGGAACCTAGGTGACTTGGAAACTTCTGCATGCAAGCATGAGGGTGCTCTTCCCTAGAGGAGAGACATCTGGTCTTGTGGTAGCAAGCATAAGTTGTCCCCTTTGCTAAGCAGGGTCTGCCCTAGTTTGCATTTGAATGGGAGACTAGAAGTGTTTATACTGTAAGATATTCGGCTTAGTGGATGAAGCCGCTCTGGGAAGAGCATCTAGATTCCAAGTTCCCTCCCTGGCAGCCTCTCCAAGATAGGGCTGAGAGAGATTCCTGCCTGCAGCCTTGGAGAAGCCGCTGCCAATCTGTGTAGACAATACTGAGCAAGATGGACCAATGGTCTGACTCAGTATATGGCAGCTTCCTATGTTCCTATGAAAGAGACCAACTTAGACTTCTTGTGTCTTATTGATTATAAATAAGGTGGTCCAAGGCTGAAGAAATATTAGCTCCGTTTATCAGCCAGACAAAATATTTTGCTCGTCAAGCTGTATTGATGCATTGCTCATCAGGACTTTTTTAACTCGTCAGGCATCATTTTTCACTTGTCACAGACTAGTGGATTTCTGCAGCCCTGAGATGGTCATCCTTCTAACAGCCATGAGACTATGCTCTAAATCTTTGGCAGTATTCAGTTGGTCAATGTCACTCTGTGGAGCAGGGGGGAATGGACACGTCTGAAATAAATCTTTGAGGCATTTCCCCCCTTTTAATGGTACTCTGCTTTTTTGTTTGTTATGAAGTTGCTGCAGCTAGAAAAATTTGCTAATAAGGACTTCTACTGCCTCTATTGCCCTTTGGGTGCTGAGAAAACCTGTCTAGCGTTTTAAAATGTCAGCTAAAATGAAAAGATTTATCAGCTTACTTCTTCTGTATCTAAGCCTCTTTCATTTCATCTGGTGTCCACAATTTGTTTCTGGAATCTTCCTCTTTGCCTCTTTTGCCTACAGCTTTTAATGACCAGAGGAATCTGCTGCTCCAGAGTTTGAGAGATTCAAGATTTTTTGCAAAACAGCAATGCAAACATAAATAAAATTGCATAAGGGTCGATGCCTTTGAACTGTGCGGCTTTGTTTATATGGACGTGGTTGTTTAGAATAAGTGTCTCTTTTTGCAAGGACTCTAAAGCAGGATGACTTTCAGCTAGTGTAATTTCCCCATCACAGCAATTGAAATATGGTGGTATATGTTTGGAACTTCTGCCTTAGAGCTCT
Organism: Hemicordylus capensis; assembly: GCF_027244095.1. NCBI lineage: Eukaryota > Metazoa > Chordata > Lepidosauria > Squamata > Cordylidae > Hemicordylus > Hemicordylus capensis. The sequence goes on along the minus strand of NC_069664.1, from coordinate 21,092,017 downwards.
CAGAGGAACAAAAGCCCTAACCTGAATGAGTTGATACAGCCCTACCATTGGGCAAATAGTGGTGGAGCCACCATTGGGCAAACGGCTTCAAAGAACCCGGGCTGTTTCCAACCAGAGGCGCACTTCATGTCCTCAGACATGACGTCAGATGCAGCGCGTGATTTCACTCCCAAACGGGGCCACACAGCCTTTAAAAGGCAGGGAGAGTTGCTTTGGCCTCACTGCGAATGTGGCATCTCCAGGGCCTTTCCCAGATGGCAACTTTACTTTGCTTCACCACAGGGAGGGATAACAGTCCTTCACGCAGGAGGAACACAGGAATAAGAACGTAGGAAGCTGCCATATACTGAGTCAGACTCTTGGTCCATCTTGCTCAGTCTTGTCTACCCAGTCTGGCAGTGGCTTCTCCAAGGTTCCAGGCAGGAGTCTCTCACAGCCCTAGCTTGGAGATGCTGCCAGGGAGGGAACTTGGAACCTTCTCCCTGCAAGCAGGCAGATACTCTTCCCAGGGAGGCCCCATCCCTTAAGAGGAATATCTTACAGTGCTCACACATGTAGTCTCCCATTCATATGCAATCAGGGCAGACCCTGCTTAGTGAAGGGAACAAGTCATGCTTGCTCCAGCAAGACCAGCTCTCGGGAAGGGGAGATAGCCAGGGCTACAGCCAGCATTTTTGGTGGTAGTCACAGCTACGGGGGCTACCTAGCCGGCAACAAGGAGGCACCGGTAAGAAGCCAAGCCCATGCTGGGAGCACATGAAGCTGCCATTGCAGCAGTGGCGGTGATGGGTAGGCCCTGTTGTTGGCACTGGAAGTCATCAGTCTAGCAGAAGTCTCCCTAACAAACGGTGTTTTAAAAATGAAATAAAAATAAATTTATGTAAATGAAAATTTTCAGAAACTTACACCACGCATGTGCAGTAGGAAGAGAGGAGATGCCGCATCCCACCTCCTCTATAAAGCCATTGAAACCCAGATCCAGGAGCAAGTAGTATGAATGGTGCACAGAAAAAAATGGGAAGGAATGGAGAAACACCACATCAAAGCAGCCCTATGCAAAGCCCCCCCCCCCAATTATTATTATTATTTATTCACACAGACAGACAGGTGTTATTGACTGGTTTGTTTTATCCAGACATCGAGTCCTTCCCAAGGACCTGGGATGGCTGAATTTTATTGTCAATGTTGTTGCTGTTATAGATATCATCGCAGAATATAGGCTGTTCCCAGTAAAGTTGCTTTTTGTAATTGGCTGATGGTGATTTCTGTGGCCCCTATGGTGTTGAGGTGCTCTTCAAGGTGTTTTGGAATTGCACCTAGGGCGCCAATTACCACTGGGATTATTTTGGTCTTTTTCTGCCACAGCCTTTCAATTTCAATTTGTAGATCTTTGTATTTTATGATTTTTTTCTATTTCTTTTTCTTCTATTCTGCTATCCCCTGGTACTGCTATGTCGATGATTTTGACTTGTTTTTCTTTCTTCTCAACTACAGTTATATCTGGTGTATTGTGTGGCAGATGTTTGTCTGTTTGTAGTTGGAAGTCCCATAATATCTTTACATTTTCATTTTCTTCAACTTTTTCAATTTTATGGCCCCACCATTTTTTGGCTACAGGTAGCTTGTATTTTTTGCAGATGTTCCAGTGTATCATCCCTGCTACCTTGTCATGCCTTTGTTTGTAGTCAGTCTGTGTGATCTTTTTACAACAGTTGATTAGGTGGTCCACTGTTTCATCTGCTTCTTTACAAAGGCGGCACTTGCTGTTTGTTCACCATGCAGGGGCTTGTTTCTCCATTTTTCTGCTCGGTTCTTGACTTGTTCTTTCTTGCAGGCCTGCTTTGTTTCATTGGTGTTGAATAGTTTTGCGTTATTGACCATTTGAAGTGCATCTTCTTCACTGTCCTAGATATATTCTTCAAGGCTTCTTTTCTCCTCCTCTACTGTTTGATGGACTTGTAGCACTCCTCTTCCACCTGAGCTGCGAGGGAGGTATAGCCTATCTACATCACTATGGGTGTGCAGAGCATGATTGATGGTTGTTGTTGTTGTTGTCTTGCTTATACATGGCAAATATCTGCAGCTTATATGTGGCTAATTATTAATTGAGTGATCCTGCAATTAAGCCTACCGTTTGGAAAAGCTCGAGATAGGGTTGAGAGAGACTCCTGCTTGGAACCTTGGAGAGCTTCTGCCAGTCATTGTAGACAATACTAGATGGACCAAGAGTCTGACTCAGTATAAAACAGTTTCCTATGTTCCTACATGCCAGGACATGGCTTCTTTCAAACAGAGGGGCATTTAAACATGGACTTGACCTGCAGCTGGGAGTGGTACAGTTCAGGACAGGCTTTACTGCATTATTCTGTGGCTTCTGTAAACTGCCACCTATGGTTGTTTATTCAGCGGTACTTGCACTGTCTGAGTTGGTGGTGTTCTTTTTCTGCCTGAATTGCTGGGAAGGTTAAATTCCCCAGGCATCCTCTTGCTGATACCCTCCAGGCACACCTGTTCATTGTCTGCGCAAGGAGAGAGCTGCTGTTCATCTCAGTATCACGGACATATATGCACTCCAGGAAACCATTGTTTATAGAGCAGAAACAAACAGTGGATGTGATCTGAATATTCACCACATTCAGCCTATACCTCCATCTGTGAACTCTGAAAATGGAATTTATTGGGAGTGGGGTAGAATTCAATTGCTTTGGGTTACAGAAAATAAAATTGATACAGCAGAAGATTCTTCCCTTTCGGGGGACAACTGGAGGGATGTGGTATTTGCCCACCCAGGGGTGGTGGTGGTCCAAAATAAAAAATAGAAAGCTGATAGGTGCATATAATGAATACAGGAAAAGGTTAGACACAAAGCATACCCATAATTACACACAGCACATCCTAGGCCAGGAAGCCAGCTGCAGCATGGAAATTGCTAAGCATGAACTTTGCTAGCCGTGAAGCCGTTCACAGATGGGCAGACAGTTTGCAAATGAAAGCCCCAAATGAAGGCTCCAGTGCCTTGAAGGATATTTGCTATCTGCCCTCACTTATTCAGGGCTGGCAGAGTGATTGTCTGACTGTTCAGAAGATGCCTCTTCTGATGGTCTCAGAATATCTCTTTCTCACAGCCTCAGTTCCCAACTAGTATGTGAGGGTTAACCTACCATCAAGCCTACAGACTTAGCATCTCAGTTCAGATATTATGCAAAACCATGGGTTATGCTGTTGGCTTCAGAAGAACCCTAACCACGAATTGAGTCTCCAGAGATACCTGCAAACATTGTTGTTGTTGTTGTTGTTTGGTTGGTTCTTTTCCTTTTCCTTTCTCCCCCCCCTCCTTTTTTCTGTTCTTTTCTTTATCTACTTAGCTCTCCAGCTTCTTCGTAGGTAGCCTCTGGAGGCAAGACCAGGCTGTAAATGGCTGGAAGTGTGATTTCTCATTTCAGACAAGTTACCATAATCCATGGTTTACAAACTCACTTCTATTCCAGTTCCAAATTGCCAGCTGGTAGCAAACCATGATTCAGTTCAGACATTATACTTAATCATAGTTAAATTTTGCTTAATCATAGTTTGGCATGATGTCTGAGTTGAGCCATTGAAGGATTTTCCTGTCACAGGCTCTTTGTGGTTAGGACCAACAAGCGGAAGTACTTTTTCACACAGCGCATAATTAATCAATGGAATTCCTTGCCATAGGATGTGGTGATGGCCATCAGCTTGGATGGCTTTAAAGGGGGCTTAGACAGATTCATAGTGGACAGGTCTATCAATGGCTACTAGTCTGGTGGCTATCGGCCACCTCCAGCCTCAGAGGCAGGATGCCTCTCAATACCAGTTGCAGGAGAGTGAAAGCAGGAGAGAGGGCATGCCCTCACCTCTTGCCTGTGGGCTCCCCAGAGACATCTGGTGGGCCACTGTGTGAAACAGGATGCTGGACTAGATGGGTCTTGTGCCTGATCTAGCAGGGGTGTTCTTATGTTCTTTTGAATGGGTTAAGAGTCTTCTGCTACTGATTCACTGAGCTTGTTCTCATGACCAGCCCTATCCAGGTAGGTCAGGGCTAGCCTGGGTACGACTGGTCATGAGGACTGGTCATGACTGGTCATGAGAAGTGCTGGGATTGCTCCTGATTGCTTTTCTCCAGGTAGCCCTGCTTTTCTACCTGTATGCTGTGTATAGTAAGTAATAAGTTTATTGTTGTAACCACTGGTCATAACACAACATTAAAAAAGAAAAGGGGAATGGGGGTGGGTAGGAGGGAGGATAAAACAAAACACAGCATACAATAAAATTAAGCAAATAATGATGCAGAATTAGTTGAGCTGAGACCAGCACTACAATTTATTTTTTACACGTATATCATGCTCTTCTTTCAAGGAGCCCAGAGCAGTGTACATGGTTATATTTATCCTCACAACAACCCTGTGAGGTAGATTAGGGGAGAGTTTGGAACAAAGCATAACAGAAGTCAATTTTTTTCTAAGGATGTTTCCATACACATACTCTAGCCCCTGCTCATCCATCTCAGGCATGGGGCTGATCTTGGATTGGTTCTACAGAGAAGGTTATGTGCAGTTTAAATCATGGGTGAAGGAACAAGGTACCATGCTGCCCTTGGCTTGCTTTGCTTGGGGAATGTATAATTTCTGCCTTGGCAGAACTGGACTGCAATGAGGTGACAGAAATTTGGGTAAAGATGGTTTCGTGTCTTAATAGAGATTGGCTGCTGCTGAGGCAGCCGATTCTGGCTTTCTGATGAGTGTACCTGTCAGATACACCTGTGTAGTAACACATTCACATTATACCTTTTAGGTGCATGTTCAAATTGTCTCTGATGCACCTAAAACGTAATATGTGAAGAGAATCTACAATTCTGCTGGACTTCACTGCTTGGAAAGGCTTTGCAGAGCAAATTTGCCTTCCCTTCTGACTTCTGTGTGAGTCAGGGTTGCTGTTTATTGGAAGGAGGGAATAATCTTCCCTTGAAAAAGCAGGAAGAACTACAATTACTGTCCCAACGAATCGTGGTCTGTGGTGTGAAGAACGGTTACATTTCCTTATGTAGTTAGCAAAAAGCAGCACAGCCCATCATCGTCTTTATAATTTTTTAAAACAAATGTTATGTGTAGTGCCTGCAAAGTGCTAATGAGGCAGAGTGGGCCAAATCCACCACCCTTGCTGTTGGGAGGATCTGGGAGCTTTAGGCTTCCTGGCTGAAACGAAGACATTGGAAGTAATGGGGTGGACCATCTCAGTCCATTACTTTTAATGGGATTGAGAATGTGTGCACTTGGGAGCAGCATACTGACACCAAGGGAGGCAAGGGAGCTATTTTCAGATTTCCTTCACATTATGGCCAATAGTGGGGAAACGGGCCCCCAGCAATGGCGAGCACAGTGTCCTCCATAAATTACAGGGTTTGGCAGCAGAAGAGCAGCAGGTGTCAGGTACAGAAATGGTACCAGCTCTAAGCAGAGCTTTAAGGCAGGCAAGGCACACGGTGTGGCAAGGAAGCAAGCTTCTTAAAGGAGCCATTAAAAGCACTTGTTGAATCGCTCAGTGCTTTCCTTCACAACTCCAGGCCACTTGTTAGCTTCCCACTTTGCCTGTGTAGTTCATGCCTTGGAACTACTTGACGGGCTCACCATTTTTCCAAGCAGCATGGAGGACTCTCTACAGTAATTGCTTGGTGGCTCATAAAACAAAGAAGGGGGCCTTATGCTGAGGCAGACCGTTGGTCTATGTCAGAGTGCTCCCTGCCCCCTGGTGGTGGATCTCTGGTGGCTCCCACCCCCAATGATGGCGGTAGTAGAGGTAGCGGTAGTCTCCCTGCCATGACAGTGAAGGCATGTTCCTACGAGCCACACTCCAGCCAACACTGATCCCCAGCCACAAGAGATGAGCAGAGTGGCACACCATGGGGGAGGAGCATGGTGGTGGGCAGAAGAAGGAGTGGCTAGTGAGCTGACCAATGAGGAGAGAGGAGGTGGAGGGAGATGGGCAAGGTATCCTCTGAGGCAGGGCAAGGCAGCTCTGTAGGCTGGGCAGTGTGTGGTCTTTGGATGCGTCTGTCCAATTGTAGTTCCACCCCAGTAGCTCTTCTTAGATAAATCTATATATTCTAGGCTCGGCTGGCTAGAGTTGCCATCTAATTTCTCCTAAATTTGGGTGTTTTTACCGGGGGAATTTCAACATCTAAGGAATTTCAACAGAAGCCCAATGAGTGTTCATGTAGCTAATGGAATTTGCTGGCTGGCACAACACATCTTAAACTAGCCAAGATGCTTTTAGAAGTATTGTCTCAGGAAATCTCTTGAGTTTGACTCCTTCTGGGTTTTGTCTGGATAATTTGTTTTTCTTGCCTCATTGCTTTCAGCTCTGAGAGCACAAAAGCAAAGATACACCCAGAACAGATACTCTTGTGAGATTTTGGGCTGAGCTAGAAACTGATAGCCCACCAGTGATCCCTGGAGAAGAGATAGAATTCTCTTGGGTCCGTACTCACTTGATAGACCAGAGAAGCATAGCGTAGCACTTTGGCTGAATTCCCAGAAATGCTGAAATCACTCACAGGCTTTTCACACTGCTTATTTTAATGTAAGAATAGGCAAACTGGTGATCCAGGGTTTCCTTTCTGGCCCCAGCATAACCTTTGATCTCAAGGGCCCCATTTATGATGAATCCCCGTAGGTCTGGCACCGAAATCTAACACAAAGTGGAATGTGAAACAAATTTCAGGGTTCCTTCCAAGGTGGAAAATCTGAGAATTCTCAAGGGACACCAGTTTACAAAAGAAAAGTGAGATTTCTCCAGGGAGGTTCTGCATATCGGTAGATCTCAGCCACTTTCTTCTGAGCTAAGACACTGTCAAAGGCTTCTGTAATCCTCCTCCCAGACAGCAACAGGTGATCCCTTATGCATCTCAGCTGCTTACTCCATAGCACACACAAAGGGCTGCTCAGCCACTTCCTTTCCACTGTGAGCAATTGCTGAGGAATTGGTAGCGCTCTCCCCTTACTGTGGACCTCAGTTGCTCACTCCTATGCACAACCTGAGATGAGACAAATAGGAAGGAATGGGTGCATAAAGAGAAAACACTGCCCAAAGCTTTGTTACGTTTCAGGCTAGGAAATGGTTACAGAGTCCCGCTCTCATATCATAACTTACATGGAGCAAGTCGGTGGGAGTAACTGATGTTGTGGCTTCTCCAGCTTTTGATTAATTCAATGATGGTGATGATAAAAAAATAACTTTATATAGCCTCCCCATAACAATTGTTCTCTGGATGGATCACAAAGTCAAAGAATAAAACAGTAAAATAAAACATAACATTGAAATCACATCAAAACAAACAACAATAAAATGTAGCTAAAAACTAAATATATATTTTTTTATGTCTGGGTGAACAAGAAGGTTTTGTTCAATTCAAAAATCTTGCTCCTGTTAAAAACATCACCATAGGAATATAGGAAGCTGTCATATCCTGAGTCAGACCATAGGTCCATCTAGTTCAGTATTGTCAGACTGGCAGCGGCTTCTCCAAGGTTGCAGGCAGGAATCTTTCTCAGACCTATCTTGGAGAAGCCAGGGAGGGAACTTGAAACCTTCTGCTCTTTCAAGAGTTGCTCCATATCCCTAAGGGGAATATCTTATAGTGCCCACAAATCTAGTCTCCCATCCATATGCAACCAGGGTGGAACCTTCTTAGCTAAGGGGGACAAGTCATGCTTGCTACCACAAGACCAGCTCTCGACCAGGATGTTAGTAGGTATACCATGTGGGTCTGTCACTGGTCTGCCTGTTAAAATAGCCCATGAAACAGCTCTAGAAAAAGTAAAGCACTGGAAGTGTTTATCTGTCTGACTTGGCTATTGCTAATTTCTAGTAGTTTTTCCTGTTTCAGCTTTTATCTCTGCATTGTGGGCCAGGTATATTATTGCCACAGAATTTCAATGGCTGGTCACTCCTCCCTCAGGGGTGATTGAGATCTCCTGCTGCTGTGGCTCTGGGGAGCTCACACAGTCCGTATTAGTAATCAGCATCCAGCAGTGTGGCCTTTATGCCTTCCCGGTGCAATTGACATCCTGTTCTATTGCCATCCAACAACTGGAATGGCCCTCCTGCCTGCAGATTTGAAAGCTTGAATACCTCAATCAAAGCGGTCGTTCTGCAGGAACGGATTGCACTCCAACATCCCTTCGTTTTTGCAGCCTCCCCACCCCTACTGTACAGTTCTAGATGCTTTGTCCATTCCAAATCAGGGTAGCATTCTGGCTGCCCTTAATTTCTCCCCACCCCCTAGCTGGTGGGAATATTGGGACAGAACTAAAGATCTTAGCACATGCATGGCTGTCTCTGAAAACAGAAGCCACTCATCTCTTCCTCCCTCCATTGTACTGTCTTGTAAATTAAAAAAAAATCAATAATGTTATGTGATGAACATTGGATTGTGAGATCCCCTCCTCTGCTCCACCATATTGGCTGTTGCTTATTGGGAAAGGGAAACTCACAACATCACAACACACTGAGGCTGAGACTTGCCGAAATGAGGTCTGTGGGGAGAGACAGCTCAGGTCTGTTTATACAGCTCAGGTCTGTTTCTTTTCATCTCTCCGACCCCCCACCCACCAAAAGGCAACTTCAAGACTTTTGTGAAATTGCCAAGAGTTTTGTAGAGTGGGGGGGGGGATCTTAGAGCTAAAATGATGGAAGCTGAGGAGATAGATAGTTAGATATACACACACAAATCTCAGATGAGTAGAAATTGTGTGAGTGCTATGAGATAACTGCCAAATACAATTTAATTATAAGATACTGAGTAGTAATGGTATGTGCAATGCTGGAGCAAGATTTCTTAGTAATAGAAGGTCCACTGGGTTTCCTGCCACAGAATGCTGTATCATCTTCAAATAGTAGAATGTACAGTATATGGAGGCTTTTTCTTTCTTTCTTTCTTTCTTTCTTTCTTTCTTTCTTTCTTTCTTTCTTTCTTTCTTTCTTTCTTTTTGCTGAAAAAGAGGGGCAGCATGAACAGTGGGCCATAAATGAGGTTATAAGAAACCAGAGCAACGGTCAAATCCAGCCAATCAGGTGTTTAATAACTGGCTGTGATGGGGAGGAGAGCTGGTCTTGTTCCGGTGAGCATGAATTGATAAGCAGGGTCTCTGAAAGTATGTTCCCCTTAGGGGATGAGGCCATAGCTCAGTGGTAAAGGATCTCCCTTGCATGCCAAATGTCCCTGGCTCAATCCCTGGCATCTCCTGGTAGAGCTGGGAGAAACTCTGCTTGAAACCTTGGAGAAGCCACTGCCAGATAGTGTAGACAATACTGAGCTAGATGGACCAGTGGTTTATGGACTCCGTATAAGGCAGTTTCCCATGTTCCTACTTCTCATCCTCTTATAAATTTGTTCTGTTTAACTGCAAAGCTGAACATTGGGTAGTGTATGCTTTTAAGAATTTAATTGCCATTTGCTCTTGTTAATTAGTGTTAATTGGGGAGGAGATATAATTTTATGTTTCAGATGCCAACATTTCTAAAACTGGCACTGCTCATGGTGCTGAAATTTTTTTTTGGGGGGGGGGAATTAAAATTTCAAAATGTTAATTAAATGATGCCAAAATGTCAGTAAAGTAAAATGTAAAGAGAGGGTTCCTCCAAAGAGAAAATTAAATTTGAAAAGAACTTCTGGGTTCCTTCCAAAGTTCCGTCACATCCCTGCATTCTTTGGAAGCTTTAATGGGAATGAGGAAGGAAACCAAAGTGAAGACTGAGCCGTGACTTACTCGGCTTCTGCCCCAGATATTGTTTTCAGTGCTTAGTTTATTTATCAGATTTATAGATACCACCCCGCCAACGTCCATCTCTGGGTGGACCATCCTAATAGGCCCCTCACCCCTGCAGAGGTGGAACAAGATTGTAAGTCCAACCATCACCAGATGGTGGTCTATCCCTGACAATGGGAAATCACAGGAGTCCCCACCCACAGAGCATGACCCTGATCAGAGTAAAAGACCAGTTCAAGCATGTGACCTGCAACATGTGTCGGTCTCGAGACCACTTGGGATAGGCCCATAGTTACCGTGGCCCCTATAAACTCCTGAGCTGCCCCCAACAAATTGGTCCTGAAGTGAACATTGGAGTCCCACCACCACCACAAGCCTGGGAGATTCCAATGCCAAGCCCAAGACTAAGTCCGTCAGCGAAGTTAGGGACTCTGCTGGACAGCAGTTTGATCGGTACACCAACAGAAGTCCCAGTCTATCCCTGGCCCCCAAAATTAAGTACACACATTTGATATGGTCAGACCCTTTGACAGGGATCTTGGTAAGGGAGATATTGTTCTTATAGACTACAGCTACTCCACCTCACCTGCCCCTCAACTGAGTACCCTGGAGGGATCCGCTGGGACCAGACTGGGCCACCAGCCTCCCCCAATCAACTCTGTGTGATACATACCAGGTTGGCCCCTTCATCCATAATCAGATCATGGATCTTAGGGATAGGGCTGTAGTTCAGAGCTGGAACATCTGCTTTGAATGCAGAAGTTTCCAGGTTCACTCCCTGGCAGCCTTCCCAGTCACGGCTGGGAAGGACTCCTGCCTGAAACCTTGGAGAGCTGCTACCAGTTAGTGTAGACAATACTATGCTAGATGGACCAAGGGTCTGGCTTGGTATAAGGCAGCTTCCTGTGTTTGTAAGGGACACCCATCATCTGCTTTGCATGCAGAAGCATCTGCTTTGCATGCAGAAGGTGCCAGGCTGAATCTCTGCTATTTATTCTGGACCGACCTGCCATTACAAAGGAGCAAGGTAAGGCTCTGTGGGTAGTTGGCACTGGCAGTGCTTCCCAAGGTCAAAGAGCTGGCAGGACAGCTGGAAGGGGAAATAGCTAGGAGATTCCTAATTTCCCTTCTCTTGTAACTGCTTTCTGCCTTGCCAACATTACTTCTTCTATTCCCCACCACAGTCTTGGACTTAGGAGTGTCCCTATAATCTGGCAAGCTGCTTTCTGAATGAAATGACTGATCCATCTAGCTCAGCACTGTCAGGGTTCCAGACAAAGAAGGGTCTTTCCCAGCCCTACCTGGATGTGCCAGGGGATGAACCTGGGGCACTCTGCATGTATAGGCCCTGTTTGAAGGCATTCTACATTCCCACACAAATATGAATTCAAATTCTGAAATCACATAGAATGTATGCAAAAATTCATTTCCACTTTTATTTATATCCCTCCCATTTTTAAAGTGAAAGGGTAGCTTGAATCACTCCCCCCCTCTGAAGCATTTAGTCCATGGTCATAAGGAATTTGGAACTGCACCCCTTTGGAGATCCTGTGCGTGGAAGTTCTGTTCCCCCACTTTGAACCCCTTTTTGCATTGCTGCTAGGAAAAGCTCCATGTGCTTTGAGATAGTTTCTAGTTTTTTGCACTTTCCAAGTAGGATGACAACAGTATTCCAACCACAGCTTACATGATTCAGCTGAGTCCCTGGGACTTCCATGCTGTATCTTGGGTGGCATTGCAGGGAGGGAGTAGCTAGGGACACATCAGTGTTGTTAGAGGCTTTGTCAAGGTACTCCCAAAGCAACCAGAGTCCAGGACCGAGCTGCCAAGTAGATCAGGAGGCAAGAGAGAGACAGCTCAGAGACTCTAGACATGCAGAAGGAAAGTGGGGGGGGAGAGAAGCATAGCAGATGGACAGAGCAAAGATATATCACATGTCCTCTCTGCAGAGGCTGCTCTGCCCTCATTCTTTATGCTTTGGTAGAGTTTTAAAGGTTTGTAGGGTAGACATGGTCCATATTGGCTGGCAAAGTGCCACCACTGGAGTGAGCAAAAGGCTGATGCAACTTAACTCCTGCAGAGAGGAGAAAGGAAGCCTCTGCTCCCCTTACCTTCCTCTGGTGAGAGGCACTGTGCTGACAGAGGCTTAGTCTTATACTGTATTGTCAAAGCAAACCCAGTGACCTAGCACAAACAAAGCTCATCAAGGAGGGCTTTCACTGTTTTTGTGGTTGCTTACATCCTAAGAAGTGTTTCCCACATTCTGACGCCCAATCAGAAGAGTGTTTCCACAGTTCTTCCCTGTGAAGAGAATGGTCCAGATTGTAAAGCATGTCAGTGTGTCTGACACTAGGATACTTGTATCAGACTTGCAGCTATACACATTCACATTAGCCTTGCCACCAAAATTCTGTCACCTTAAGTGGCATAATGAGGAAATGCTTGACTAACAAGCAGAAGGTTGCCGGTTCGAATCCTTGCTGGTACTATATTGGGCAGCAGCAATATAGGAAGATGCTGAAAGGCATCATCTCATACTGCGTGGGAGAAGGCAATGATAAACCCCTCCTGTATTCTACCAAAGACAACCACAGGGCTCTGTGGGCACCAGGAGTTGACACTGACTCAGCGGCACACTTTACCTTTACCAAAATTCCATTGAAAAGCACAATTCAAAGTGAATTTGAACATCCTCATCAGGAAAAATATCTGAGGGTTTCCAGTGAATCCCATACTTTCAATAATCCCAGCAAAATTTATTAGGAAACAGGAGGTTTCACACATTCCTAAAACATCGCGGGAAAGTTTTTCATGTTCTGAGACCAGGTTATCTCAATCATTGTTTCCTTTTGTGTGAACTTACCAGACCCTTCAAAGACCCTGCTCTCTTGTCCATCTTGAACTGGGGTATCTCTGGCAAGTACCCATACATGGTTGCATATGATGGGCTGTAGCTCAGTAGCAGGGCAGTTCCATGCAGAGGTTCACTCCCTGACTGCATCTCCAGGTCGGGCTGGGAAAGACTCCTGCCTGAAAACTTGGAGAACCATGGCCAGTCAGAGTAGACAGTACTGAGCTAGGTGGACCAAGGGTCTGACTTAGTATAAGGCAGCTTCCTATGTTTCTGTGTGACTGGATATTTTCAGTGGTGGCATTAGGCAGATACACCAGGCACCTTTGTTTGTTGGTTTCAAACAGTAGTCGGAGACCTATCTTATTTTGGAAAACAAATGTGGTTGATCAGTGAAACTGTGAGGTGCTTCACACAATCAGTGTTAAGCGCCAGTGGGGGTTCTGCGTGGAGAGTGGGCTTAGCCTGGTCTCCCCACCAAATGGCAGCCCTGGGCAGCGGGCTGCCCACACGACTGCCGGCTCTGTCAGAGAGCCAGCGGGGGCTGCGGGGATCGGGGGCCGCTCTGCCCCCGAAGTTCCAGGATTCCCCACATGAGCATGCGGGACATCCTGAAGAGACCTCCGAGCCCGGTAGTCTGTTTGCAGCCTCCCGATTGGGGGTCTACTCATGTGTCGCCATGTGCCACAACACATGAGCAAAAAGATGAGGTTAACGGAGTGCTCGCTCCATTAACCTCATCTAAGGGGAGGGGTGATTAGGCGGGCTAGCCGCCATGGGATCACCAGGCTCACCAGTGAGCCCAGTGGTTCCCATGATCCCTGGAAAGTGGGCTAAGCTCCCTTCACCCACTTTCCAGTGATTGTGAGAATAGCTTCTGTGACTTGTGTTAAGCTTCGCTTCTATTGTATCTTTTATTGTGTGGTGTTGGTTTTTGATCGTGTTTTTGTTATCAGCCAGGGCAATGGGTAAATGGGCAGGATAAACAAAAATCTCTTCAATAAAATAAAAGCCTTCTAATTTTACAATTTCTGTTGCAGAAGTAGCTTGCAAGTATACTCCCATGATTTAAAACTGAAATGCACAGAGAATTCCTTAGGGTATATATCCACGACTGGATATTACAGGCAAATTTGACCACAAGGTGCAATGTATCTGAAATTCTTTCAAATTTAAATGTGACCACCAAAGAGAATGTGCTAGAATGACCAGGTCAGCTACTAATTGGACCAGGGTGTGCATTTCCCTATCCAGAAACTTAATTCTCTCTCCTTCCTCTGGCATCTCAAACGTTGGCACATATGGCTTGATGGAAGAAAAGAGTAACTCTTTATCTCTACATTTTAGGATATGGAGAGGGATGAGCTGGCAGCTCTCTCTGTTCCATCTGTTTAGTGCCAATGATGGATCCGTTAAAGCCCAATTGTGGTCCCAAAGGGACACACTCAACTAATCCTCTGCTTTTAAGATTTTATTTGTGCAATAAATGGATGACAAGGTTTGCAAGTACATAACAAAATGAATAGGTTTATAAATGCAACCTTTCGGCAGAGCACCACGAAGTAAACTGCAGCACAGCTAAAGTGTTTAAAGCCCATTTCCTCTCCTCCTCATTCATATTTCAGGCAGTAATGTGCTCATTTGCTTATCAGGCAGGCCTTTTCTTTTTTGTTTTGCAAACGTATTTTTATAAATTAACATGGCACAGATTTTAATAAAAATAACTCACATTTATATGACACACTTTTATCTCAAAGGACCTGAAACTGCTTTGCAGGCTTAGCAAAGTAATCACAAAATGATAATGGGTGAAGGTTCAGGTTCATCCAAGATGGGAAACATCAGCAGCTGTTTAACAGCCATCCAGCAAGAGGATGGGGAGTGGAGAATCCCATAGCTGGGAGACTGAAATAGGCAAATTGAGGTTGGAATCCAGCTTGGAATTCAGAATTTCAAAGTTTTTCCAGGACCATGTACAGTGCCATAGCCATGGATATGTCGTAAATCTGTCAGGCTAGCCAGACGGAGCGTAAAACAGGCAGAGGCAGGAGTATAATAATAGCAAAGTCTTACAGAAGAAATTCTCCAAACCAGGTTCAGTCCAAGTCAAATCCAATCAATTAAAGAGAGTCCAAATCGAAATCCGTGGGCAAGGTCAACACAGTCCAGAGTCCAAACACGGTCAAGGCAATACACAAACACAGCTGATTAGCTCACAGGAAATTGACATTGCTGTCAGCAGGGTAGCTGTGGTGCAGTCGTCTTAAAGAGGCTGACCCCCGGTGCTGTTAATCAAGAGTTCCTGAGTCAGCAGCTTTGCCTATTGTTCTACGCATGCGGTTCCTTAACTTTTGCTGTCTCTTGGACCGACGCCTCTCCACAGCTAAGACCGGTTGTGCCTCCTCCACAAGAGCTGCCTCACCCGGCTCTAACTCATTTTCAATACCCCGT
This sequence comes from Hemicordylus capensis, assembly GCF_027244095.1. Classification (NCBI taxonomy): domain Eukaryota; kingdom Metazoa; phylum Chordata; class Lepidosauria; order Squamata; family Cordylidae; genus Hemicordylus; species Hemicordylus capensis. Next base: position 21,076,930 of record NC_069664.1, on the reverse strand, counting down.
GTGTTGGACCCACTCTCCTTTGCAACTTGTGGTCTTTGCCCTCCCTCCTCTGCTGTAACTTCCGTCCCCTGCTCCAGCTCCTCCTTGGAGTCTTCCAGCATGCCCATGACAGGATAGGAGGGAGCAATAGGGACTAGGCCCCCAGGAATGCTTCAGAACTTTTTTTACATGTGGAGATATATTTCATATTTTGCTGACATTTCAAATCCTCTACCAGGAGGCTCTGCTGCTCCTTTTAAGGATAGCAATCCATGCAACAAAAGTGAGAATTCCACCATCTGACTATTAATAAGAATTGAACATTTGGAAGTACTCTGGTGGCTATTGAAATGAACATAAGTGCATTTTGATGGGAACAATGGATGGTGCATTTTGTTGAGATTAAGTTTGAAACCAGGCTGCACAAACTCAGCTGCTCAGGGACGGTTGGTTCAGCTGAAGTTGGGGGTGGAGTGTGCACACATGTACCTATGATGGATGAATGTCAAGATGCTAGCAGGCAGTGGCAGCTGCAGGAGCGCAGCTATCGAAGCTGTGTTTGGATTTGCTGTCTCTGCTCCTGAGGCCCATCTGGGCAGCAAAGTAGCAGCTGTCTCTCTCCGCCGCATCCCAAACTGAAACATCCCAACAAAGACCTCTTCTTTTAGTACATGAGCCAGCTGGGATGGCCAGTACCATCTGCAGGGATGAATGCTCATTGTGCTGTCTGACAAGGTCTACACCCCTAGAGATGGAAAATAGATGATAGCATTGCAATACTTTCGACCTTCTGTGTGCTATCATGCTTTAATTCCCCTGATCACTGGGTCTGCAGTGGCCAAATTTGCAATGGTGTGTTTAAAAGCATTTTAAAGTTTTAAAAACACAAAAGCTACTATAAAGTTTTATCGATGTTGTTAGAGGAATGAAAATTAAAAATGGCAGGCATGTCCTCCAAAGATTACTCCATGGAGAAAGTACAATAATTTGTTCATTGTTACCATAACCCTGACCCTAACACTCTCCCCTGTGCAAAAAGGACTCTAATTTTTCCCTAATCATTTACGGGTAGAGATAAAGAAGGGGTGATAGCCTTGTTGAATTTACAGCTTTCTGTGTGTTATGCCGGTCTCCGCCGCTGCACCAGCACAATGAGGCAGGGGGTGGGGTTATGCCCCTTCACATGAGGCAGGCATGGGTGCCATCTTGCCTCCACCTCCACATGACAGGGGTCAACCTATGGGGGAAGGAGGCAGGCTGATTGGGTCCCGGCAACCTCCATTCGGGGCAGTTGCTCTGCAGCTGGGGCCGGGGCTGCAATCACCTATTTCCTAACTCAAGGGGGCAGAAGTTGCCAAACATCACTATGAGCATTTGACCCCTGAGATGGTGCCAAAATATGTGGGCTTGGCTCATGGACTATTTTATTAACTTCCCCATGGTGGCGGAAGTACAGCTATACAATACGACTGTAGCTTCTGATTATTTATCATTGTGGAAGGAAACCATCAGAGAATGTAGATGTGTGATTTATTTCAATACAAAGCATTTTTAAAAGTTAATTTCAAAGACCAGATGTTTCAGCTTTTCTCGTAAGAATTTAATTGGTATATAATAGCAGAGTTAATTAAATACAAATCAATAGTTTAAAACAACTAATTGATATTTAATATGTATGGAAAAAATAACTTAGCTTTAATATAATTAACTCAATATTAAATAAGTGTTGGAATTGCAATTATGTCTTGACAATGATTATAAAGTTTATCGTTCCTTAATAAACTTGCAATTAGGCAGGAATGAGCTCAGAAAATTATTAAACAGGTATTATTGGGCTATTAAACATTTATTACCATTCCTGACGGGATACAGCTGCACAACAGTACAAATTATGATTGCGTTAATAAACCTTTACTACCCCTTTGCTATAGCATTTTTGTGCTCTGGTTCATCTGAAACCTTGATCCCTTTGTGACTTCTGCATAACATAATTGTCTCCAAACAGGCAATAAAATTGTAGAGAAAGTGGGGAGGTTTTGACAGGTCAAAATAAGATACTTTCACAGCTTGGCTCAGCAAAAAATAAGTGCCTTTTTGAACTCACCTGAGTCACATTTTATTGTTCAGAAGGCTCAGTGCCACCTTAAAAACAACCCAAAAGCCCCATAGGTAGCATATTGATTAATTAGGGGAACAATGCATGCAGAAAGAGTAAAGCATTGCCATACAGAACCAACCAGAATGCAGAAAGTAACATTCAACAAAAAATGGGGAGCTCAAGTCTGAAGTGAAGTTGTTTTAAAATTGCAAGCTATGGACAGATGTGACAAGAAGAAGAACCCTCTGATTCTTCACAGTTCCCTGAAGTGAAAGACACACACACTCTCTCTCTCAGCTGTACATTTCCCTTAGACATTAAAGAGCTTCGAGGGTGGAACCCAGCTCAGAGATTGAGGCCTTGGACACAGTGCTGAGACACTTTGAAGGAGCAGTTAAGCATTTAAAGGTGCTTTTCGTTATAAAAGATTTTGCAAACTCTTACAAACCTGCAGTATGAATCGTAATACTGTGCACTTGTGATAGTTCCTCTCATCATGGGGATCAGAATACTTTAAAAGCGTATACTATCATCAGCCTTCTTGAGAATCAACTTGAGAGAACACCTCACATCCAGAACTATGCTATACTCCGTATCGGATGTTACAATGTGGACTGTTGTCTTGGTACCTGAAGCCTCCTGACAAACATTTCAAAGGGGGCCTTAGAGTAGGGGGTCTGTGTATCAGGACTTGATCCTGAGCCGGTGCTGAACCTGTGGCCAGAGAGAAATCAAGTGAGTCATCCTGGCTGGATTTCAGAAAGAAAGCACGGGAGAGTGATTGCCTTGAACATCTTGCTGGAGATGCTCTAAGCCATTCCTCTCCTCCACCTTTCAAAATCCAGCAGGGGGTGGAGGAGAAGCAGTGGCGGTGCTGTTGCTGGCATACTGTCAGAACAAATGGTAAAGGGTTCCTGGCAAACGGAGCAATGAGTGCACTCCGCTGCAGAAAGGGAGCATCAGCTTGCTGCATTGCCCAAACAGTGTGGATTCAGCCATTTCCATTTGCCCTGCTCTAAATCCAGCGCTCCTCTAACCACATTCTCTGGTCAAGCTTGCTCCCTTGTCTGAGTCAAGAAGAGCCTCAATCAACTGCTCAAGCCTGCTGGCAACGGCCTCTTTGCTTCTCGGCTCCACTTTGCCTTGCCTGTGGGACAGGCATTGCTCTTCTCACCCCCAGTGTTTGCTGGCTGAGCAAGTTCTGACAATTTGTCGCTCTAGGAGGTGTGTGTGGAGAGTCTTGGCCTCCCTGTTCCTCACACACAAATCAGCTGATGAAGTGTGTCACAGACTTATTACTCAGAGACAATATTATCTATTTTTGTATACCTTAACCAATGTATAGGTATTTTGTGACACTAATAGGTACATGATTGCCCTAATTAATTCCCTCTATGGAGCGAGAAAATAATTGGCATGCTGAAAGATTCTGAGTCATCTCAGTGGAGGAGTTTTGCCGCACAGCTACCTGGAACCAATGGAGCATGTTCTTTACCTCAGGGTTCAGATAGGGTGATTTGCCTGAGGGACCGTGCACCGACCACTTTAAATGGGCTGCATCCCACAACATCTCTTCTTATATTGTTAAAGTGGGAAGTCTAGCTGTGGACATTCCAAGGGCCCAAAGATGGGGAGGGAAGAATAGGATGCATGCATTCCCCCAACTCCAGAAGCTATTGGGTGGGGGTGCTTGTGCAGATCCTGCAAAATAAAGCAGGAAAAGTCTTCTAGCAATCTTTGTCAATGGGTGTTTTGTAAAACATCTCCAACTGCGCCTCAAAGGGAGACCAGCAGCTCTTAATGTTTCTTCTCATCTGTCTTCAGGCCTTTGTTTTGCCTTGAATCGCATCCTTCATGAGTCTCCCCTAATGCTCCTCATCCTCCCCTGAATTTCGACTTTTCTGGTTCCTCTCTGGTTCTCTAGTCCTGGACCTAGTCTCATCTTTGGAAGATTAAAGCCCAGTTCAGCTGGGGACAATGGGCCCTTGTACTTTGTCACTCCCGCAATAAAAATAATGGTTTGCTATTTCTTTGATATCTCTCTGCTGCAAAACTGCATGTGTGTCTATACATAATCTGTCTGATCAATGGAAATTATTCCTTTGCTTCAGCTTTTTAAAGGCTATTTCTGTTGCTGGCATCTGTGGGTCTCTGTTGCAGCAAGCTTCATTTTGTATAGACTTTTTCTGATCACTTGTTGCAGCCTTGTGCTGAGTCCAGATCCTTTAGTAATTTTCCCATCAGCAGCATCCGTCAACTGCAGTAAACAGGACTCTTTATTAGTGCAAAAGAGATGGGTAATTATGCAATTACGCTTCAAAATTAGCAGTAGGGTGAAAGGGAGAAAGCTGATTTGTTTGGCTTCACTGTTGAAGTCACTGTTTAGTGCGGTTGATAAAGTTAACCTAATTGTGTTGGTTTTAATTACATTTTGATACCTTGGCAGTTCATTAGAAGCCTGATAAGGATCAATGATATCTTTGCTTCCGTATCAGTGAAGACGTAAATAACATCCTGTTTACTTCTACAGTTTTGTGCGGATTTTAAATATAAGAGGAGTGATTCAGAATTGATGACTGGCAAAGCTGTCGAATCTGGGGGCCTCTTTGAGCTGTGAGTAGGAGGGCAAAGGGGTTTACTTGTGAGCCACAGGATAGCTTTGGACAAACGGAAACCACACAGTGCCATTTCCAGTGGGATTGAATGTATCCAAACACAGCAGGACCTATGCATGGGTTCAGCATGTGTCTGGATTGCGGTTCAGTCTGCATATCTGGGCAGGGGGTCCCAGCATTCACCCAAGACAGCTGCATGCCTGTGCCAGGTCTGATCTCTGTGCATCAGGGACTGCGGGATGGAGAAGTTGCTCTAGGTCTGAGGGCATTGCTTCCTGCCAAACCTGAGCCCCAGCAACCTGCTCTTTGCAAATGAAGCACTAGGTGTAAGAGGACCACAGGCATACTAAACACACATCAAAGGGCTTTGATCAGCAGGGGTGTATAGAATGAGAAAGCCCCAGCATTGCAAGGCTGGACCACAGGCAGCTGGCATTCAGGGACACAGTGCCTTGAATATTTTTTTGGCCACTCTGGAATGTGAGGGTTTGTTTGAAGACTCTGCAAGGTGTTTTTCTGCATTGCAAGATATATATGCACACATACACAGTGGAAATGGTAAAACACAGAGGCTGTGGGAAAATCCATGCTTAGATCAATTTTTCTGCCTTTTTACTGATAGCCAGGCACCTCCTAAGAAAGCAAGAGATCAAAGGCATGTACTTCCCCAGGCCTTGGCACACATACAGCCACTATACAGGCCAGCTGTTTTGCTTTGAAAGGGCATGGAGCCTGGAGACAGATTTATCTTTCCTTCAAGGTCCCATGTTCTATTTTATCACACAGTCTGCTAAGTGAAGGGGATTACAGAGCTCTCATTACTTGCATGTGTTGAAGAGCTGAGATTTACTGGGCATCCCACTCGACATAAACACAGCATCCGAAGCAAACATTCAGGAAGGACTTTCCTTTGGGGAGGGCAAGTTGGTTGGGCACTGATAAGACATGGATTTTTAAAAAATCCATACCCATTTCAAGAGGGAGGAATGGATGTCAGTTTTAGAATTAGAACAATCGCCCTGTTCTTGCTATACAAGATCCATCACAATCCAGATAAGACAGCAGGTATGAGGAATGCCATAGGCTCAGCATACCACCCAAATGAAATTGTGCTTGAATTCCAGTTATTTTCTCCATATTTAAGAGTATCCAACTGAAAAAGTTCCAGAAGTCTAGACAAATAAATAAATAAATAATTCATAGGAAAATGCATGATTCAGTTTTAATTCCCCACTAATTTCAGTGAAGAGGCCAAACGGAATTGTTGAAATTTGGAATCTCAGACCTCGGTTACACATATTTCAAAGCCAAGGTATACTGATTCTATCTAAACTATAATTCAGACTAATGGTGCAAATTAGTTTCTAATGTAAACAACAACAGCTGTTTAGTATTAGAACCAGGGTTTTGAAGAAACTGTGTACTCTGTGTGGAACGATTATTATTATTATGACACTTTTCAACAAAAAAAAAAGTTGGTTCCCTGTTCAAAGGGGATCACAGTATTTAAACAAATACACAAAGGGAGGCATCAGCAACATCCACCAGAAGGAATATTATGCTAGATTCAAGAGGGACAGTTACTCTCCTCCTGCAAAATGTGACAGTACTGTTAAAGGTGCCTCTGTGCCTAGTTTGCAGGGTTATAAATATATGTATGTTCTTTGTATTGTGTGAATGCTGTTTACAGAAAGCAGAAGTATTTTAGATTGAAATGGAATGTTCTCACTATTGCAGGTTTTGATTCAAGAAATGCTTGTGGGGAAAAGCTGTTGAAGCCTTGTGTGTTGAAAGCCTTAAACAGCAATAAGGGTTACTGGCAAAAGTGTGATATCTGGCTTCTGTTGATGATTTCAGACTTTGTTTTATTTTATAGCGCTCTGTGAATGAAGATACTTTGCTTTTTAAATTTATCTGCCTGTTCACTTGCATTTTCCTGACTGGTAAGACTTGTTTGCCTTGCCTTGACCCCTTGTCTGACATTTCTGGAGCCGACAAGCGAAAAGTAATCATTACTTCTCTGTCAGTCAAGTTCTCTGCCCCAACCTTACTATTTGCACCTTGCTATCCAGCCTCTTATCATTATCTCTCAAATATCTCTCTGCCCATTACAATTCTCTCTTACTTGTGATGAACTGTTTTGTCCACTAACATATTCTTTGCTTTGTCTTTTGTAGAACTCGGTCTCCCCCAAAAAGGATGCTGTCTGGTCTTCGGGTTCATGTACAAGGAGAAGTATCGGCGAATGACTGAAGGTTAGTTAAATATTTTGACTCTATTATTTTAATGGGTTCTGCCCTCCCCACATTCCTCCTACTTGCCCGTTTTGCTGCCTTGCCCCTTGTAATTTCCATTCTTCCCACATAAGAAGACTGGAATGTTTCTTTCTCTAATACACATCTCCCTTGACACCCACAAACAAAACCCCATTCATAGTGGACTACACATATAAAGCCCTTTAAAAATCTGTCTACATGGTGATGGTGGAGCATGTTCAGGCTGTGGCCCAGCTCCGGCACAGGCCATGGAAAGAGGGTCCATTTGGGGAGAAGGCAGAAGGGGCCAGAAGAAACAGACCTGGTCATGAACAGTTGGGGTGGAGTGCTGGGTCAGAAGGGCCGGAAGTAGAATGCATTATATATGTGTGTGTCTGTGCATGTATGCATGTGTTTCATTTTGAATCAACATGGTCAAGGACTAAAAGATTGTCAAGTCCTGGTGTATAAGTGTGAGGTGAGGCAAGTCTGTGTTGATGCCCAGATTTAGGGACCAAGTCTGAAGCAACTGTTATGTGGGGGCCAAGCAGGGCTGTATTGGTTCATGTGGCTGAAGAGCCGCAGTACCAGTTCCGGCCGTTATATGGGTGGCACTGCAGTGCAGCAGAGAGCAGGCCGATAATTCCCTTCACCTGAGAGCAGCTGTGGTGGTGCAGAGAGTAGGGCACCTAAGCCCTGCTTGCTTTCCAGAGTATTCTTCATCAGCCCCAGCACCTATTAAGATAATCTGGGGAGATCCGGTTGCAGTTGCCACTGGCTTGCATTGGTGGTGACTCGACACCAGGCCTTTTCTAGAGTTGCCCCAAGACTCTGTAACGCACTTCCAAATTAAATGAGAGTTTCCCCTTCTTTGAATGTTTTTAAGAAGGACCCGAAAACATACCTGTTTATAGTTGTAAACCTTTGGGTTTTAGCATTTTTATTTGTATTTTTAGAATTGTTTTAACTGTGTCAGTGTTTTAATGATTTTTACATTGTGAACTGCTCAGGGACTTTTTTGTATGGGACAGTATAGAAATGTAAGAAATAATAACAAAATCATATTCAGTTCAAGACTCCTAGTGCCTTACAAAAACACTTCAAGACATATATGTGGTTTAAATGCTAAGTCTTTGGGGTTATATCTCCTGTATGTATCTTTGAAGATATGTTGTTCATTTCAGTCTGTATCTGAGGGTTCTCATAGGAACATAGGAAACTGCCATATCCTGAGTCAGACCATTGGTCCATCTAGCTCAGTATTGTCTTCACAGACTGGCAGTGGCTTCTCCAAGGTTGCAGGCAGGAATCTCTCTCAGCCCTATCTTGGAGATGCTGCCAGGGAGGGAACTTGAAACCTTCTGCTCTTCCCAGAGCGGCTTCATCCCCTGAGGGGAATATCTTGCAGTGCTCACACATCAAGTCTCCCATTCAGATGCAACCAGGGCAGACCCTGCTTAGCTATGGGGACAAGTCATGCTTGCTACCACAAGACCAGCTCTCCTCTAAACTTTGTCATAGAAAATATCTGTCACAGTTTTCTCCAAATGCAAATTGAGATTTCCACTTGAAAAGTTTCCCTTCCTTTTGGGGAGAAAGGGAACAAAGATTACATCATAGTTTTAAAGCTGCCCAAAGTAAACATCCCTCTCAGGGTTTTGATGGTTCCATGGTGCCATATGAGCTCCTTCCTAAGAAATGCAAACATATATTACTGTTAATTCCCTCCACCTGCCAAGCATCCTATAAGCTACCATTGATTAACTGTTGCAATAGCTGTGTGTAATTGTGAACAGAAATCATTAAACTATTAAAAGCATTTGGAACAGAAAATGCTTAGCATCGCTAGCAGCTTGTGGTTCTGACACTTGACATTTTAAAAAATCAAATCCCTTGGAAGGGGCCTCTAATATTGCCATATTTAGTGTGATTACTGTCAAAACAGGAAATTGGCAGAGAAAGTGTCCTAATTGCTTCCTCCTGCTCCTGACCATAGAAGTTTATCGTTCGTTTCCTTCGCACTTTCTCACCTTCTGCTGCATTAACATGAGCCATTCCCAGCTACAACTTCTGTCTGCTGCAAAAACTCATGAGCAGGCCAGTGAAAACTGCTGCTCCCTAAAGCTATCCTTTGATTGTTACTCCTGGGTGTCTTTGGAAAATCCCCATTGTGCTGAGGGGATATCCCCATTGTGCTTCCATCTTCCTTTCTCATGGACAGTTGCATTTTCTTGGCCAGTCAGCTGTTGAATGTCTTGGTGCATTGTTTGTTATCTGTGGACAGGACCTTCAGGACGATCGCAGCAGGGGAAGTGGCAGCACCAGGCTGCAACGGCCCTGCTGCCAGCCACCTCTCCACATAATGCCTTCAGTGGGCACCCTGCCTTCCCAACTTCACTGGGGTTGTACCCGTGTGCAGCCACAGCCTGATGATGTTGCCATGCCTATGTGCTGCCTCGCTGATATCAAGCCACACCAGCACGTAGGCACAGTGGCGGTGAAGGCTGTCAGGTTTGCAGGCAGTGGCGATGGCAGCAGCAAAAGCTGATAGTGGTGAAGAAGGTGAGTGGACAGGCAAGCTAACAGGCAGGGCTAAATCCTGCAGCAGGGCCACTTCCAACTTTACTATTCCCCTGCCTGTGGAATATCAGAACTCTTGGTTGTGGATCTCTTTTTCTGGGTTGGCAGAGTAGAAGGGATACTAGGAGCAGCCAGCAACAGCTTCTAGAACATGGAACTGGTCCAGCTGGCCTAAGATAATGAGAAATTATTTGACCGGTGTGGGACCAATAGTCAAGGCATTGGCTTCCGATCATGCAGACTTGAGTTTAATTCACAGTTTAGCCAGAAACTCACTGGTGGCCTTAGGAAAAACAAATGTTTTGTTCTCTCCGTGGAAACACTCACAGGTGTGGCTGATTTGAAATTTCGCCTAGAAGCAGTTGTGACAAAATTTGAGAGGTCAAGAGTAAGAAATGAAACAAGTGACAGGTGAGAAGTTTCATGCATAGGTGAGAGATTGAGAAAGAAGCAGGGCTGAAAGTGGCCAGCTTAATGTGGCTGCCATTTTGTTCCTAGAATGCCCCTGGAATTCTGCTACATTGTGGTGCAGATTGCAGAATCATTTTAAGGTACTGTCCAGGGAAGTAGGCAGATAAAGTCAGCCACTAGTAAGTGGCTTAGGGATTCCATACCTGCCAACATGTCCCTATTTTTCCATTCCCGAATAGGGACATGTTTGCAGATATGAGATTCTAGTGGTGCTTCTGCTGCCATCACCTGCAAAGGTACAGCATAAACTGAAGAGAAAACACATGCAGACACAGCATGTGATTATGTGTTTGTTTTTTTAAGGAATTCAGACATCTGCCATCACTACTAAGCAGCAGTGAGCTGCCTACCACCAAACTAGGAACGTTGTGTGCCCCACTCGCTGAAAATTCCAAATGGCCTCCACACTTTTGTCACCTCAGAATGGAACCCAATTGGATGATTTGCAAGATCAAGGCTGGTTTAGACATTCCAGCACCACGTGATTAATAATATTTCAGGCTGCTTTAGAGCAGAGATGTACAGCTTCAGTCCTCCAGCTGACAAAAATTCTGCCCCTTCCACTGACGTTTCTTGCATAATAGATTGTGTCAAAATCATTATTAAGAACAAGCTAACATTCCTCTTTTTTAAAGCAAATAACTGCAGCCAGTTTTAATACAGCACTCCCATTTCTGCAGAACAGAAAGAGGTCCTGCACCCTTGTATTAGAGGAACTGATTGTTCTCTTCAGCAATCTCAAATTCATATTTTGTCTCTTGCTCTCAGACAAACCAGTGATGGTGATTACATTAAATTCTCACCAAGCAGAGCTCATTTTAGGGTCCTTGTCTCTACTTTAGGCCCTTGCAAATGATATTAACAAAAGATAAAAGTTTAGGGTTACATTTTGAAGTCAATAGTGTATGTTGGTGGGTCCGCTTCATAACCAAGAACCAGCTTGTTTAGGGTAGGCATAGGGTTTTAAAGTTAACTGAATTCTTATTATGCTTCCTTTCATGCGGGCGTCTTGAACACTGACAGGCTTTGTGTGGAGCCTGAATAACGTTTGGGGAAAATACATAGTGCTAATGGAAAAACTCCCTTAGGGAGAGTACAATTGGCATGACTCATGACAGCCTCATAAACAAAATGGCTGCCAGATTCCTGAAGAAATGATACTATAAAGATTGAGGTTTAAAGGCACAGAATATGTAAACTAATGTTAATCGGCATTGATGTTTCCCCCCCTCTGCGATATGCCCTGGAGCCTACTGGCAAAATCTGGTTACATGTTACCCCTGATTAAGGTAACACACCTCCGTATATTGACCACACTGTGTGAGCAGCCTCCCTGCCTTTTAGATTTGTTTGATTTGAGCCTTATTTGACAAACTCTTTCCATCCCACGTGATTGTCCATGATTCCATGTTATTTCCTATTATTATTATTATTATTATTATTATTATTATTATTATTATTATTATTATTATTATTTAAACATATTTCTATACTGCTTTTCAACAAAAGAGTTCTCAAAGTGGTTTAGCAGGGAGAGAGTAACTGTCCCCATTCAGACCCCATCTAGCATCTCTCCATTGTGTGTGTGAATGTTTTGAGACTGCAAGCCCTTTTGGAACAGGGAACCACAAGATACAAAAAAAAATGGTTCCCTGTTCCAAAAAGGCTCACAAGAGGCTCAAAATATCCATACACATACAACTGGAAAGATGCAAGGCTGGGCTGAATGGAGACGGTGGCTCCCCACACCCTGCTAAATACAGGAGATCCACCCCTTAAAATTGGCCGTCTCTTTGACCAATTGCCGCCTACGTGCGCAGCGGGGAAGCAACCTGCAGAGAGAACAGGAGGCTGTTGGTTCAAATCCCCACTGGTGTGTTTTCCAGAATATGGGAAAGTCAGGTGTGAGCACTGTAAGATAGTCCCCTTAGGAGATGGGAGTTGCTCTGGGAAGAGCAGAAAGTTTTAAGTCCCCTCCCTGGCTTCTCCAAGGCAGGGCTGAGAGAGATGCCTGCCTGCAACCTTGGAGAAGTTGCTGCCAGTCTATGTAGACAATACTGAGCTAGATGGAGCAATGGTCTGTCTCAGTATCCGACAGACTCTTATGTTCCTATGTTCCCATATCAGGCAGCAGTGATATAGGAAGGTGCTGAGAGGCATCATCTCATACTGTGTGGGAGAAGGCAATGGTAAACCACTCCTGTATTCTACCAAGAAAACCATATGGCTCTGTAGTTGCCAGGAGTCGACATCAACTTGATGGCACAATGTCGTCGTCCCCTTTCCTTTCCTTGCCCAGTTAGCCTGGAGAGTGCTCAATTTGTTTTATGACGTGTGTTGTCTTGGTATTCGTCATAACTCTAGAAGTATTAGCATCTACATTGCTTTGCATAGAGAACTATTTCTCTCTCCCTTGGATTGGTATGGGGCTAGATGTGAATGGCCATTGTTGCTGGATGTGTGAAATTGCAGTCACTGCTACATTCCCAAAGAGGCCCAAGCTCTTCATTCCATGCTTTGTCTCAGGAGACCCTTTTATCTTGAAGCTCTTATCTTCTACTCTTAAACTAACTATGATGGCTGTTCTGTAAACTGAACTCATTCTGAGTTTGTGTGACCCTTCTACAACTTAACATCACATTATCTGATAAACACCCATAAAAATGAGCCATTTTCTTCCTCCCTTGACTTGTGTTCTTAGATATTCCTTATTTTGAAGGTGAGGGGGACCATGATAGCTCATCATCGTGAGGAGAAGGGGGAAGAACCAGTGTGACCCCACATAACAGCCCTGACTGGTGGAAATGGAAAAAATAAAACCTGTGACAAGAGTCCAGGTCTGTCATTTGCATTAGCAACATATGTAGCATATGTAAGTGGATTGCTGCATGGTGGGGTCATATGCTCAACATCATTGAGAAATTGAATTGGCAACTCCTGTCGCAGCCAGCATGCGTTCTGCAGTTCTCGTTGAAGTCGAAATCCATGTTACTCTGTAGCTGAGAAACAGAGTTATGGGAACTTAGATGGTTAGGGAGCAGCAAAGGATCATTTTGGCCCGGAGTGGCTTTCTGATAATCCTAGTGTCTTGATTAAACATTGGTATGGTTTCTTTGTGTCTGGATCACTAGGTGGCTCAGGGCTGCAAGATGCAAGGAGGAAATTAAACTGGTGACAGTTGTCGTCTGCAGAAGAGCGGTAGAGCTGTTGGGTAATGATAGCCTTGAAATAAAGAAGCGTTAGACTTAATCCTCAACCATCTGTCTTCATTCTGCTAATAACCCACTCAATCAGACACTGCAGACTGTTTGTTAACATTCAGAAACAGATACATAATCACTAGGAACATGCCATTTCTCCAGTTGGGGACTGATCCTTTTAAAGAACACATTTCCCTTCTAGCAAAGGTGGTTTCACTTGCGAATAAAGTCTGAGTCCCAACATTAGAGGATGAGGGTCATTGCTATACAGTTCATGACTTGCCAAGGCAAAACACAGCCCACCAGCCCTGTATGGTGGCCCACGAGGTGCTCCTCTCTGGTTTTGCTACCTGTCCTGGTTCAGCTTGGTGGGCTGCAAGTTGTGCAGGCCTGATGCAGGAGTGTGTAAAGCCAAGTTCAAGCAGTGTTCTGGATAACTTGAAAAGTTGCATTAATCGATCTATTAGATTTATATCCCACTTGGCATGGGCATGTTCAGGCAACTAACGAATTACCATTGCACCAAGCAGTTGCAACAGTTCAGTACAGGAGGAGAGCAAACATGAGGGGAATCATCATATGGAAGATTATTCTTCATAGAAAAGTAGGAGAGATGGATTTGGCTCATCCTTTGGTTACTGTTCAAAAGGCCTTTCAGTGGCTGCAGCAACGGTGATGGAAAATGGAGGGCAGAATAAGACATCACTAGGATAGCTGCACACTGGGTCCAATAAAGGGTCTTGTCAGGAGCATGTTGGATCCTGTCTGTCTTCTTTTGAGAGCAACATGACAACTACTGTTGTAACCATGACCATTTGCAGAACATGTTTTCAGAGGTGAGGATCCCCCTGCCATAGTACTGCTGAATTCCCTCCTGCATGTTACTAACCCCCCCCCCAATCAAACCTAATAACCCAAATCTCCCCCCATGAAAAGTGTCTTTCCTCCTTTCCTGCTGGCCTTGCTTGTCTATTAGGCACACCGAGGTAATCATCTAGGACGCCAAGTTGTGGAGAGTCCTGTTGTCACTGCTAGGCCCTCACTGCATGCCTGCTTCTTCCTCTGGCCTCAGTGCACACTGAATCACCTGCTCATGGCCCCTGCTTCTGCCTCCTGCCTGCCCGCCTGCCTGCCTGCTTGCTCTCCGACTTCCAAAATGCCAGAACATGCTACTGTGACATTACTGAATGCTGCAAAGTGCCGTGGTGTGTTATAATAGTGCACCACAGTGACATCATCATCATGCATCACGACATTTTGAAGCCTAGCAAAGGCTGTAGTCAGTGGTGGATGCAGTGGATGGAGCAGCCACAAAGGCAAAGAAGGAGGAGGTGGAGGGGCTGCAGGTAGCTGAGCAAGTGGATGTCCAGCAGGGATAGACATCTCCATGTTTTCTGCCTCCTCAAAGGGGGCATCAACAATCTTTGGGCCAGCCCTGCCACCCGCCAAAGGAAGTGTGAGAAGTTTTTCATCTTTCGCCCAATTTCTCCATCCATTGTTTTTTTTGGCGTGTCCAGTTTTTTTCTCGTCCAATTTTTTGGGATCCAGTTCTTCTTTCATCCAGTTCTTTCATCCATGTCATCCAGTGCATTCATCCCCTCCCTGCCACCCACCAAAGGAAGTGTGGGAAGTTTTCGTTCTGTCTGCATCCCTGCTTGTTTTGCTCTAGTTGGCCAAAGCTGCATAGTATCCCCTGCTGTTGGGGTGGGCATGGGTTTCCTTGGTTTAGGGACAGCTTGCTGGGCACTTGGCATTTATTTAAGTTTATCAGAAGCAATTTTGTTAATTACAACTATTTAGTCCCTAATTTTATATGAAACCTATTTGTCCAGTTGGCTATAGCGGCCTTGAAAGCTCTGTGGAGCTTTGTGGTGAGAGGGAGAGAATAGGATCTGCTGCTTCTCATTGTCTTATGATGCCACTCTAGTGTGCCATTCGCACTCCCACCAAATATCTGTCTACGGGTTTGACTCTAGTCTTCTACTGCAGTCTCAGGGCTCCAGCATGTGTTTGTTGACATGCACGTATTGTAGCCAGATTAGATCTTGGTTCCTCTTCTGCTCAGGCTCTCCTGCGTCTTGACTTCTTGCCAGATCTGTATTGACTAGTTAGGAATCGGCACTGTAGCAATTATGGTGGGTTTTTAGCAGCCACTCACAAAATGACTAACAAGAACTATTAAGCACAAGGTGGTGTCGGCCTACTCCTCTGCCACCTGTTCAGCAAGCCGGTGGATGATAGCATGTACTCAGTACTTCCTTCCCATATACAGAAGAGCATGAACCGCAAGTGCTCCACTATTACCATCTTAATTATATTTTTTCTCTTCTCCCTGCTTTGCTCATAGCTTCGATAGATGAAAGCCATTATGCTTAAGAGCATAAAAAGTGCCCTGCTGAATCAAACCAAAGGCCCCTCTTAAGTGTAAGCTGTATGCGGATAAAGAATGTATTTGACTGACTGACTGACTGACTGACTGACTGATTGATTGATTAAGTGCTGTCAAGTTGGTGTGGACTCTTAGCAACCACATAGATAGATTATTTCCAGGATTATCTGTCTTCAACTTGGCCTTTAAGGTCTCTCAGTGGCGCATTCATTGCTGTCATAATCGAGTCAATTCACCTTGTTGCTGGTCATCCTCTTCTTCTCTTTCTCAACTTCTCTACCTTTCCCAGGATTTTGGACTTCTCAAAGGAGCTGTGTTTTCACATAATGTGTCTGAACTATGATAGTTTGAGCCTGGTCATTTGTGCCTCGAGTGAGAATTCTGGATTGATTTGTTCTGTGATCCATTGGTCTGTTTTCCTGGCTGTCCATGGTATCCTCAATTCACCAGCACCAAAGTTCAAAAGCGTCAATACTTTTTCTATCTTGCTTCTTCAAAGTCCAGCGTTTGAATCCATAGCATTTTGCATCCAATGCATATGTTGTCATTTTTATCTTTTGCCCATTCAGGGCTCAGAGCTGAAGGTTATACACCTGCCATGCCATCAGAAGAAGCCTTGGATTTGCATGCTCCTCCATGAATACCTTTTAAATAGAGATGCCATAGAAATGCCTATGTCAGGCCAGGCCTTGACAAGTTGTCTTTAGATCTACGGGCTAGGCAATGGATGCTTGACAAAATTACATGACTTAGTGATGGACATTATGGAGGGGGCAGATAAATGGGTTTATCTTTACCCCTTAACAAGTAACATACTTAAGGCAGAAACAAGGCTGCCAGAGACAACAAAGTTTTTATTCATTTGAGTATCCACGGGTAAGTATCTATATGCCATGATTCTCTGGCACATGGTACATGTCAAACTCTGGCCTATAGGAGCAAACAGATCCCACTTGCACAATCTGTCCACTGTGGAGGAAAAAAGGAGTGGACAGAACCCAGGAGTGGGGACTAGGCATGTAGGACCTGCTTCCTATTAAAGGTAATATGTGAGGTAAGGGGCATGAGCCAGCGGCTTTCTCCTCTGTGTGAGCCCTCACTTTAACATGCCCAAATGTGTACACTGATGGTGACATAATTACCTTTGTACCGAGTAAATGCATTCAGCTGTTGGGAAAGCAATTTTTTGTTAGAAAAGAGTTTCTTATTTAGAAAAAGAAATTACAAGCAATATTACATTATTTGGAAAAGCAATTTTAAGTGGGAAGTAAATCACCAGATTGCACTCTCTCACTGACACAACCATAGTGTGAAGCATTCTGGGATATGTCTGCGTCCTACTCAAGATCAGGGGGTGCTGTTAATGATTTACATGCATACGCTGTAATGTCTGCATGAGCAACTCACAACTCTGTGTGTATACAAAACAACATGCAGAGACTTCATCTCTGTATCACACACAAGCAATGCGTACTGGGAGCATAGGGTGGTGTTAATTATTCTTTGTGCATTCCCAATTATGACTGCATAGATGAGTGCACGACTCAAAATGTACATGATATCAAAAGATGCATATGCACATAGACTTAATCAGCATAATATATAAAGTCTCTCTAAGCTTTGCAGAGCACAAAAAGTAGTCTGGAGGCATATCTCACATTTCTGTTGTTGAAGTGTGTCTTTCCATTACAGTATTTTTGGTTTCTGCAAGGGCCTATAAGCAGCTAGGATAAAGTAAACATACTAGTATGACAGCCAGGGCCCTGAAAGATGACATTATCCAGTTGTCAGGACGACTTTGGTCTGAGTTTCAGATAGATGGACATTGTTGCTAATAAGAATATTTATGTACTGCTCTTCAGCAACAAAAAGTTCTTAAAGCAGAAGGAATGGGAAGATGGTACCCTCTCCCAAAGGAACTCAGAATCTAGATCTCTACGTGCTGCCCTCAGTTGTGGATTAACGGAGAGGCAGAGTAGGCATTTGCCTATGGCGGCAAAATTTGAGGAGCAGCAAATCCCCCCCCCTCAAATTCTGCCACCCCTCTCTGTGGGCAGCAGCAGCTGCAGCAAGGGTGGAGGGGGCGAGAAGACAGTCCCCACTTTTACCTTATTTTTAAAAAAAGGCAAACCTTTTTTGTTTAAAGTAAAAGGGCGGCAAAAGTATTTTTGCCTATGGACAGCAAAAACCTTAATCCGCCCCTGGCTGCCCTGCCAATCCAAGGTAACAGCAGCAGAACTTAAGAAGAGTCTTGCTGGATCAGGCACAGGGAAGCATCCTGTTTTCCACAGAGGCCCACTCTGGGAAGTCCCACCTACAGATGGAAGTATGTTCCCCCTCCCCTGCCATTACACTCCTGCAACTGGTATTTGGAGGCATCCTGCCTCTGAGCTTGAAGGTAGCCTAAACAGACAGACAGATAGATAGATAGAATTAAATAATAATTAATACACTTTATTTATTAGCTGCCCCATAACAAATGTGTTCTCTGGGCGGCTTACAGCACAAATACAAGCCTATACATAGTCTAGCCAGTTAATGTTGCTGCTTCTTTGCAGCAGCTCATAAGACCTTTTGAGGCCTTGGAAAGTTACAAAGCAGATGATATTGGGCAAAATGAACCAATGGTCAGATTCAGTATAACACACCTTCATACTTTTTCAGCCCCACAAAAGAGATCTGATTGTGGTGGAGTGGGGGAGAAAAGGAGGTGCACTGTTGGTCCCTAGCTTATGTATAAGATTCAGACCTGGAAAGGGAAGAGGGAGGGAGGCACTTATGCATGCAGATGAAAGCTGTTTTATGGTTTATAATTATCTTGTACCAACCCTCCAAATAATTATAACTCCTGCATATTAATAATTGATCCAGAATGGCAGCCCTGTGAGCAAAGCACGCACAAGAAAGGGGGAGTTCAAGCTGGTCTTGCATAATGTGCCTAAGCCGAACAACTGCTAAAATGGCAACACTGTACACATGCACACATTTGCATACATCCACACCGCACCCACCCCCCTTGCTGGAGTCAGTGAGCGATTAGAACAATTAACTGGTGCGTCCATTAAAGGCGAGGCAGCAATTATTTTGTTTCTAATTTGGAATAAATATAAAAGCCCACTTGTGCAGCTGAGTGGCTTATTTGTCCTGCTTAAAGGGATCTAATGGGGTGACTATTGTCAGTGGAGAAAGAGCTTCTCCATCTCCATTTGTCTCCTGTTTAATTTGGTCTGTGCTCTCTCTCCTCCTCCTCCTCCTCCTCCTTTTCTTTTTCTAATGAAAACCTGAAAGGAGGAAAGGAGGAGACAAGAAGGTTTATAAATACAGAGTTTATCATAAGCCAAAGGAACACAAAATCAAGGCTGTTGAATTGCACAGAGATGCAATACAGAGGATTTAAAAAAAAATGCTATTGAGAAAACACTTAGGAAGCAGAATGATTTGTCAATGAAAGGTTGCTCTTTTGGACTGAGGCTTATTAGCTTCTTAAGCAAGAAGCTCTGGAAGCTGATGTTGCAGTCCCTGTCTGCCAAAATCAGTGGCAATGCTCAGAATCCCACGTCTTCAAATATGTTTTCCAAATCTGGCCCTGCTGCCTGGTGTCCAGTGCAAAATGTCCCCAATTTCCTTTCCACGGGTGAAGGCAGAAAATCATTTTTTCTCCAACCGCATTTGCAGTTTCCAAATTATGAGCAGCCAGTGGATCTAAGGTTGTGTGGAATATTCTGCTCTTTTGAGTTCTCAGGCTGAAATTGGCAATTTCAGGCTATGTGCATCAAAATATTTCCCCAAAGAGACCTTGTGCCAATATTCATCTTCTTTTTTTTCAGCCTGTCCGGTGCCATTGTTCCCCCTGGCAGTGGCTGCTGCTTCCTTTATGGATTAGTTGCATGATTGATCCTACCCAATAATATAGTGAATAGGAGCATCAGAAAAACTGCATAGTCAATCAATGTGGCTGCAGGATTATGTCACTGAGGGCAATAGAGAGGTCAGAGCTTTCTGGGTCAGTCAGATGAGTGGTCCCAGCCATTCAGAGTTCATATAGTGAGCAAGATCATGTCGCAAGGCTGCTTAGCCAATCATATTCGTCTAAATGATGGCATTGCTGAAGGTAGATGAACCCAACTGAGAGTAAAAGCAAGGCAAGGTAAATCAATGTTAATTTCAAAGGAGTGTAAAAAAATATTCAAAAATAATTTATTTTAAACCTATGAGTAGTGTCTACTGAACCCCAACTCAGTTGTGCTGTCTCTTGTAGAGAAATTTCTTATTTTATGGACCATAAATCTCTTGAGCCCTCTAGTCCTCTAAACATCCATGCAGGGATGCAATGTTTGAATATGACCTAAATATGTAGGTCCAGATCATACTGATGATCATTTGAATTTTGCAGATGAAATGGGCCTACATTCTTTGGATTGTATGTTCATAGACCATATGCAAACGTTACACCCCTGAATGGACATCAGAGGCAGAGTAGGCTGGATGGGTAGGGAGGGCTTTTGCTGATTGGGGCAGATTGGGGGAGAAATATCATCCAATCAATTACACATTGGATGATACACATTGTACCATCCATTACACATTGCACACATGTTTGGAGTAGACTATGCTTGTGGCATAAGAACAGCTCTGCTGATCAGGCCCAAGGCCCATCCAGTCCAGCATTCTGTTTTCCTCAGCGGACCACCAGTTGCCTCTGAGAAGCCTAGAGGCAAGAGGTTAGGGCATTCCCTCTCATGCTTTTGCTCCCCCTGCAACTGATATTTAGAGGCATCTTACCTTTAAGGTTGGAGGTGGCCTATAGCCACCAGACGAGTAGCCATTGAGGGACCAATCCTCCAATGATTTGTCTAAGCCTCTTTTAAAGCCATCCAAGCTAGTGGCGACCATGATATTCTGTGGCAGATAATTCCATAGCTTATTCATGTGCTGTGTGAAAAAGTACTTTATTTTGTTGGTCCTAGATTTCTTGGCTTTCAGTTTCATGGGATGACCCCTGGTTCTAGTGTTGTGAGAGAGGGAGAAAATTTGATCTCTGTCCACTCTTTCTACGCCATGCATAATTTTATACACCTCGGTCATGTCTCCCCGTCGTGTCTTCTAGATCATCTATGAACAACTTAAATAGCACTGGTCCCAGTACAGATCCCTGGGAGAACCCACTTCTTACTTCCCTCCATTGTGAAAACTGTCAATTTATTCCTCCCCTCTGTTTCCTGTCCTTCAACCAGTTACCAATCCACACATGAACCTGACCCCTTATCCCATGCCTGCTAAGTTTACTCAAGAGCCTTTGGTTGGGAACTTTGTCAAAAGCTTTTTGGAAGTCCAAGTATATTATGTCAACTGGATCACCTTTATCCACATGCCTGTTGACACTCTCAATGAACTCCAAAAGGATAGTGAAGCAAGACGCCATGTTGGTTCTCCTTCAGTAAGGCCTCCTTCAGCAAGATTCTCCTTCAGCAGTGGGGCTACACAAATCTCCAAATTGGCTTCTTCTGTTCTAAAATTTGGACTGCCAGGCCTTCCAACAGGATTTGAAGTCCAGAGACTGACAGGCACACACTGCCCCATTACACTGCAGCAAAGAGAGGAAGAGGAAATGCAATGAGTAACATCAAGCAAAAATGCTGGAGCATGGAAACACTGATGTTTCCTGATGCTTGCATTTTAATTTAGGTCCATGGATACTTCAGTTCAAAGTCTAGTACCTGTGCGCAGCCCTGCCTTGTGAAATCATCTGAAATCACTCAGTACGCCAAAGGCACAGGACTTACCAGTTGCAGGTTGCAGTGTCAGGCAGGGTGTACTGTTGTTGCATATGATCACCCTATTCATTTTAGAACAATGGCTCCCAACCTGTGGTCCGTGGGTGGGGCTGTAAAGATAATGTAATAATGATCAACATCAGCCTTTTGGGTTGGGTATCGTCCTTTTACCACTGGTAGGCCTACTACAGGTAAATGTACTGTGACAAATGCAATATGTTTGTGAGTGAGCATAATAAATTATCAGAAATAGCTGCATTTTTTACTACCCCTTAATATGCAAGTTTGACTCCCATCAGCCATAGGCGATGTTAAAAATGTTTAAAATGGCTGGCAAGAAATTTCAATGATGATGTTTGTTTGTTTGTTTGTTTGTTTAGTGCATTTTTATACCGCCCTAACCCAAGGTCTCTATGTTGTGGTCTGCATAAAGGAAAAGGTTGGGGACCACTGGTTTAGAGGGCCTTTGCACCGGATTTCCAGCCTCTTTCCTTGGTAGATCCTGTCTTTGGTTAGCTGATCTCCCTATCGGGTGTCAGAGTGCCATTCAGGTTTTGTCTTCCCTTGTTGCTGTCTTGGAAAATGAAGATTCTGCCTGCTCTGCTGCTTGGCAGTTGTGTGATGGGAGAGCCACATTACTCCCAGCATTGTCACTTTCATCTTTGCCAGTGAGATGCATTTGCAAGTGATTAGGAAAGGCAGCTCCTGTATAAACTGAACAGAGCCTTTTGTTCTTCACCCACCAAAGGGAATTCTAATGGAAGCCAGGGGAGGCTGCAGGGAGCACCCAAGGATTTGTTTGAAATGTGTCTTTATCGGCAGGGTGTTCCATTGGTGAATCTCTCTCTGCTGCTTGACATGCATGTTACTCAAACGAGACATCAATGCAAGTTAAATCTAAATGGAAAACAAATAATCTTTTGCTTTGCATGGTGTCAGGCAGAGAGAAGTCTCCTCTGGGCCAGCTGGATACCTGTCTGAAAAAAGCAGGCACCTCCCGAGAAACACAGAGACTGTCTCTGAATTGACTTTTCCCTGGATGAAACCAATTAGAAGTTAAATGTTCAGAGATATACCTGGTGAGGATGACAGCGCATAGTCTGTGTGTAAACCACTATCATCTATTGCAGGGCTGCACGACTTTAGACCTCCTGCAGATGCTGGACTACAATTCCCATCAACCCTGACGGTTGGCTACAGTGCCTGAGGGTGATGGGAGTTGTAGTCCAGAAAGAGCTGCATGGCCCTGATCTAGTGGAAGGGACTGTACCTGCTGTGGCGTGTGTATCATAGATGCTGTGTGGCTGTGGTTCCCAATATGGCAAAAGTGCTGGTGGTTAGCTTAGCATTTCTGTCTGTACACTGTGTGTATTTGTATTGGATGGAGATATTGTTGATATAGGAAGATGCTGAAAGACAGCGTCTCATACTGTGTGGGAGGAGGCAGGGGTAAACTCCTCCTGTATTCTACCAAGTACAACCACAGGGCTCTGTGGTCGCCAGGAGTTGACACCGACTCGACAGCACACCTTACTTTACTTAATTGTTGACATACAGGTAGCTCTGCTAGTTTGTTAGTGTCAGGGCTGGCCCAAGCCTCAACCTTGAGGAGGAGGGATCAGGGAATGAGGGGGGCACTTGTACCCTGCCCTGGAGCCAATGACCTCACCCCACCCCAAGCCCCCAGGAGAAGAGGCAATGCCATGCCTGAGCCGTTCCAGCTTACCTGCTGCTGATTCAACAGCTCCTCCTGGGAGTGTCACCCAGTTCTTTGAAACCTGGGTGAAACTGTTGCCTGGTCCCTGTTCTTGCCTTGCTTCCAGGCATTTGCCCCCCCACCCCCGCAATCTTAGGCCTTCTGGCAGTCTAGTCAGAGCCCCTGCGGTGAATCAGACGGTTAGGTGGGTGAAGAATGTATACTGCTGATGCTAGAACAGCTGTTGAGACTTGTATTATTATTATTTTTTTAATTACAGCTTTCAATCATCTAAGGAGCACAATGTGTCTCCTAAGAATGTTGCCTTCAGCAGATGCATGTGAACTCAACCTCTAAGCTTTTTGCCCCCTAAGTAGGATCATCTTTCATTCTTCCCCATCTCTTTGGCTACCTGTTCCTAGGAATCCCATCTGATCTATCCAACAAATGCAGGATTAAGGTATCAACTTGTATTCCCCACCCCCACCCCACCCTAGCAAACACAGAATCAAATCACATGTTTAATACAGTGATCTCCAGCACATTCAGAATTAATTAACCATTTTAGCTCATTTTCGCTCACCTAGTAGGGTGGCAGCAGCTCGACTTACAACTTCAAATTCAAGAGTAATGAGAGTCTATGTAAATTGATAGCTGCTGAGAATGCATCTTGATGTGGCAGAGAACATATCAAATAATCCAAACCTGGCTTATTCATGACTTTGAGTTCATGTATATAAAAGACGTACGTGTGTGTGTGTGTGTGTGTGTGTGTGTGTGTGTGTGTGTGTGTGTGTGTGTGTGTAAGAGAGCGAGAGAGAGCACACATCTGTAGCAAACTTTTGGATCTTTGGATCTGTTAATCTTACAAATGAGCAACTGGATATTAAGCAAAAGGTTAGCCTTCTGCATATAAACTTGTTTTTCCCCCTACAATGAAGTTTTCTCTCAAATATGGTTTGCAAAGGTGCCAGGGATACCTAAATGGCACCTATTCAGGCATAATTGTCATGGCCCTTTTCACATCCGCTTCTCTGCCTCTGGGTACCATCACATAAGGTTTTGCAGCAGATAATATTTCATAAGCAATACAGGTCACTCCATTGACTCGGCCTCTACTGGACCAGAACCTGCTATTGCAGGTCTGTTTGTGCCATTAAGCCAACTTAAAACGATGTTATAAATCCCGCAGCAATCTCTCTCTGCCTCTGTGAGGAAGTAGAACTATCCCTAAGCCTCAAACTTTGGATTCTTTTCTCCATTTACTTTGAAGATATTCATCTGCAGACTAAACAGGTCATACCCTGATTAACAAATATTTAAATGACAGCGTATGTATGAGCATAAAAAGAAGAGAGCTGGTGTTGTGGAAGCAAGCATGACTTGGCTCCCTAGCTAAGCAGGGTCTGCCCTGGTTATAGGCCACCTCCAGCCTCAGAGGCAGGATGCCTCTAAATACCTATTTAAATGTATTAAATAGATTGATATATCTAGTGGGAAAATGTATTTTGATTCTTCGCTTGAATTGGAGACACACAATGTGGTTTTGTAGAGATGGCAGTTGCATCACTAAATAATTCTCATCAATATTTATGAGAGACCAACTGTGTGGCATATAAGCCTTTACCTTTGTTAGAAGGCGGGGGGAGGGATCCTCTGATATTTTTGGAAGCAAATGCTAAATGAAATATTTAAGATGCCCTGGATATAAATGTTCCAAGCTCTCACCTCTGGTTCATTCCAGGACATGCACAGGAATGTAAAAAAAGGCTGAGAGACTGTTTTAAGAAGGGTATGCAAGAGAATTCCAATCAGGAATCGAATACCCCTGATGCAGAGATTCTTACACCTAACAGAGGGCTGGACATAGCATTGCTAGAGATCTGTGAAGATCTTCCCTACTGAACAACTGTTAGGTGCTACAATCTCTGGCAACACAGAGCATGTGTTTATCTGCATTCTTCCTCCCTCCCTGGTCAGTGCTCTTATCAATTCAATTCTGGATGATGGGAGTTGTAGTCCAGCAACATCTAGGGATGCAAAGTGAGAAACCCCTGCTCTAGAGCGTTATAAGAAGGAGAAAATTTATCTCATACTTACTCTTCACACCTTTCTTATTTTAATGAACTTCTGCCATATCATCCCTTAGTCCTCTTTTGTTTTCTTAACTAAAAAGCCCCAAACCCTTTAGCCTTTCCAATGAGAGAAAGTGATACAGCCTGTTCATCAACTTGGTCTTTTAACTCAGTCATCCAGGCTTCCCTCCATACATCCTGAATATTTTAAAAATGGCTTACCTCCCTTTACCCCACAAAAAAGCCAAAATCTTAAACTTTATGCTCTTCAAACCAAATCCCAGTCTTGAGGAATTAGCAGGTCTTGATGATTAGAACCACGTATGTACCAAAATGATATTTTTTCATCCCACTTGTCCTCAAATAAATTGCATGGAAATTGTTTCCAATTTTTTGTCTGGATGAGATCTATCAAATAATTTATGCCCAATTTTCTTGACAACTGAATGAGTTATTAGTAGATATTATTGTGATTGTGGGGTTCCTCTTGTGATTGTCTTTCAGTTTCATAAAGTGTCAGAGCATTAGACTTGGGCACGCAACTGGCGCTGTACTGGGATCAGTGAGACATTTATCGCTAGGCAACCAGGACCTACTTGAGTCTTAGACTCAGAGGTGTAGCAAGGTTGGAGTGGGCCCAGAGACAAGATTTTAAAATGCACACACACACACTATGTGCCACAATAGAACATCATCCTAAATTATGTTTTAAAAGGTTTTGTAAATTGTGGATGGTACAGATCATTTAATGGTACTAGAGAGAGACATGCCGTTCTGGTAGCTCCAGGTCTTAACACTCACATCAGTTTCAGAGGATGAATGCAACTGAAGGAAGCCCGGGCGGGTGTGTGGCTGGGGAATCAGTCATGTGACTTGCCTCTGCCCCACCCCAAGGCAGTGGGCCCCCAGACAACTGTCTCCCCTTGCTCTGTTATAGTTACGCCCCTGCTTACACTGCTTTGAAGCTTATGCTGATCTCAGGTGCTTCTCTGCTTTCATCCTCAAATTACTGGCTTGATCTACTCCAGCAAACTCTTATACATTACAGAAGCCCGTTTATAATCATCAGTGGTGTAGTGCTGCAGGGACGGGCAGGGATACAGCCTCAGTACTTTTCTCTCTCCGGGATCTCAACAGGGACGCAAAGCCCTTGGCCTTCTACATGGAAATAATGTGCTGCTCTTGCTATTCCAGCCATTTATTGCCATTCCTCCTGTTTTAGGAAACAGGAAGTTGACTTATATTAAGACCATTGGTCTATCTAGCTCAGTATACACTGACTGGCAGAGGCTCTCCATGGTTTCAGGCACAGGTTTTTCCCAGCCCTTCATGGAGATGGTGCCAGGGATTGAACCTGGGACTGTCAGTCTGCAAGTCCTATGGCGGACTAGTGTCAGGACATCCTGAAATGAATGACATGGAATGTCCTCTGAAATGCAAGGGTTTCTTCCAAGTGGCCATGGAATGCATTGAATTTCTGAAGGGCAATTGGGAAATTCCATGCATTCCTATGGCCAGTTGGAAGGAACCAGTACATTTCAGTGGGCATTCCTTGTTGTCATTCATTCTAGTATATTCCCTAGAGTCTACATGACCCTTGACTTCTTAGACCACCCCCCCCCCAAATTATTGCATCTATCTAAGTGAATGGTGTGGCTATTGGGATTGGCATAGCTGTCAGGGTGTGTGTGGGGGCTGGAATCTAGAGCACTTGCATTTCTGAATTTGCGACTACATCATTCATCTTCACACCCCATTTAAACTGAGTGAACAAAACTTTGCAGTGGGCACATTCTTGCACATCCTCTCTCTAAAAGGATAAAGGTTGTAGCGTGCCCAAGTATTCTTCAAGGTGCCCAGGTAGGTGGACAGATATGAAGATAGGAAAATGGATAGAAGACAGTCCTGTACTTGGATTTGGATGGAAGGGAGAGGGATATCGTGTGATAGGCACCACTTTTCTATCAAGGATTGTGTATTGATAACAACTGCATGATTGTCAACAGTTCAACAGAAGCACCTTTTCCTGGTATTGAGATACAGTGATAGGAATGGGCATGGAACCTGGCGGCGGGGGGTGTCGAAGGTGGGGGGGGGCATACCTTTAAGGTATGTCCTTAAAAACAAAAACTGCACATTTCCAGTCATTCCCGATTCCCTTTAAGCCTTTAATTTCTGCTTGTCACACAGATGTTAAACATATAGAGAAAAATAAGATGTCAATACTGATGTTTACCATCTCTACTTCTGTGCTCTCAGTCACTACTGTGCAGTTTACCAAGTGGTTAAAGGTGTTAAGGGCGAACTTGTCTGCATCGGATGATCTTAAGAGTCTGTATTGAGTTGCAGAAGATTAACTTTTCTGTTAAAGGCTTCAGGGGAATCGGGAATGGCTGGAAATGTGGAGTTTTTGTTTTTCCAGTGTTTTTTCTCTAATAGGTTGTTCCACAAGGAAGGAAGCACAGTCTGAGAGAAATGTCTGTTCATTTGCAATGAACATTTTGCTCCAATAGAATCTGCGGTAATAAAGCAACTGTCTTCTGGGCTTGATCCATCCACTCTGGAAGCTCTGGGTGGGGTCACAATTCTCAGGGCTTCTGGTGTAGTAGAACTAAGAATGCAAGCAACAGGAATGGAAATGATGTGTGGATAAGTCATGGGATAAATGGAGGGAGGTGAATGTATATAATCTAGGGAAGGCTCAAGGGGAGAAACAGTTTTTAAATGTATGTTTCCAGCTATATATGAGTAAAGAGTGGAAACTAGTTCTCCATCCCAGAAGGACAGGCAGTGTGCTAAAGCCAGAAGAAAGTAAAATTGTGCTCAGGTAGCTTGTTGAGCTTGATGATCTTTAGGATTTTTAAAAAAATTGTGAAGGTGAATCCAGGTTTTAGCATTGTAAGGGTGTTTGGATTGTGCAACCTCTCTGTGTTCTCTCAGCAATGCAATTCTCACTGGAGGTGACAAGAGAATGCCATTATTAAGAAGTGCTGGCCTCTGTGTACACTGTGCAGCCCTAGCCCCTTTTGAATACAACAAAGCTGGTATGGAAATAGGGAGGCTCACGTGTAGAAGCTCTCAGCTACCTCTAGTATGGGGTGTCCAACTGCAGTTCTTCAGCTGTTTTTGGCCTACAACTCCCGTCATCCCAAGCAACAGTGTCCAGAAGCCAGGGATGATGGGAGTTGTAGGCCAACAACAGCTGGAGGGCCACAGTAGGACACCGCTGCTCTAGTATAAAGACCATATGGGTTCAGGTCCCCCACCTTGAAACCCAGCCACCAAAGGGAATCTTGATGAACTCTTAGTAGACCAGTGAAGTACACCTATACTTGTCTTGTTGTGTCAAAAGTTATGGTATGCCCACTTGCCTTGCAGAGTCTAGAATATAGGGGTACTTGGCAGCTGAATGCTAAACTGAATATGAGGCACTGAAGTAAGTGGCAACTGGTGGTGGGCAAACACCCCTCAGTTCAGTTCAGAAATGGGTCACCAATTAATAGCAGTTCTAGAGAACTCTTGGGAGGGTGGGAATATTGGGTTTCCCCCAAGAGTCTAAAGTGACTCATATACTGTTGGTTACATTTTAATAGATTGACTTAAAATGGTATCTATTTTTGTCTCTGCCCAAACAGAGCAAAGCAAATAGCTCCAAGAGGATTTTCCTGCTTATGTGCAGAATCTTGTTTTCCATTCTGAACCATCAAAGAGCTTTTGAGGCAAACAACCTTTGATTTGTATTTCACCTGAGTAGTATGAGCTAGGCATATTAGTATTCCGAGCCAGGTAATGACAAGTTTGTGTAGTATGACTAGTGGCAATTCTCACAGTTTGATAATGCCCAGAGTTTTAGGATGCTGATGTGCATTTTGTTGCCAGAGCTGGAGACTGGTGGGAGCAGTTCAGGACACAGACGATGACATACTTCCTGTCTACTGCAAGCCCTGCCCAGTTATTCGCCAAATTCTGAGCCCTTAGTAGACTTTGCAGCATTTTCTACTTTTTTCTCTCCTTATGCCAGCGAAGGTTTCGTTTCACTTGAAGAAAAGCTGTTGTTCTTAAGATTCTGGGTTTTGTAGCATACAGTATATTCATGCTGTGGAAATACACATTCTGGTTTCCGAAACATCACTGAGCCGCTCCACTCAGCATCTTCCCTCCAGCAGCCCTCTTGCATGCAACTTTCCCAGAGTTCCTCAGGAGAGGTAATAAAAACAGATTGAGTACAATGTAGGCTTATAGCTTGTCAACTATTCCCATTTGGGTGGAAAAATCTGCCTCCAGTGGGTGACAATGCTTTCAGCCCGTAGCCGTAGGCATCAGAGCTGATTGCTAGTCATCTCTCTGATGAATAATACACAGTCATGAATATCTCTGTGCATACATCTTCAATTCCTATAGGGTAAATTTAATGTTATCTTACGGCGTCCTGCTCCTGAGATGAAGAGATTATTTCAAACCTGCAGCCCACAAGCGTAGCCATTGGTTTCAAACGCCATTAAGTTTCATTATAACAAATAAACACTGCAATGACATTTATAAGTTACCGGAGAGCACAGCAACACAAATATGAGGCAGATAAACTGCATTTGATCCAAATAATTACTGCAGGCAATATCGGGCTTAGTTGGAGCTGGCAGCTGGGTGCCGAGTAATTTATAGGGTTGCATAAGGCAGTCAGCTGCAAACAGCTTTTTAAAATTATTATGATTACTGTGTCCCCTTCTTGCTCACTCACTCACTCTCTCTTTGTGGCCTAGGAAGGTTAGGGATAGCACCTTACTAAGGTTGGAGCCAAAGTGCCGTCGGTAGAAACAGCACCTCAAAACATTGCTGGTGAGCAAAGGGGTTAGCCGTGCAAATCCTAGGCCCACTTCAATTTTCCTGAAGGAAGTAGATTTACATGTGTTTGAAAGATGTATATGCTGAAATAAATCAGATAACAGCCATATTGCTTGCAGATTGCATTTTCAGCATTCAGAAATGAATTAAAATAGCCATCTGATCTTCTTCCTGACAAAAGTATGGCTTTCTCAACTATCTGCATCCATGACTTTCTTACCCCATATGCCCCCAAATAATGGTGGCACAATTTCATCTGCCTCCCATTGTTGCCCACAAATGACCACCAAAAACAAATAAGGCCTAGGCCAGAATTTCATTCATTTTTCAGACCAGGGAGTGTAATCTCTTGCTATCTTGCTGTGCATTGATTTCAGTGCCACTGTTTGATCCTGCCTGCCATATGGAAGACCAGTTGTGGGTGGGTATGCAGAACAGGGCCTTCTCAGTTGTGGTGCCTAGACTGTGGAACTTCTTGCTCTAGGGCATCAGTTGGCTCTTTTTTCGTTGGTGGTGAGATGCCTGGTTAAAATTATCTGTGACACCTCATTCTATCGGCTGTAGCAGAGTCATACACATAACAGATCACCAGACTAGACCAGAAAACTTCCAAGGTCCCTCCTGATTCTAAAATTCTATGATTCTGTGATCATGTTCTGCCATATCAGTAAATGAAAAATGTTCCCTCCTCTCTCTCCCTCCCTCCTTCCCTCCCCCCACACACATATATACACAGTGCTTGATATTTTAATTTTATTAGTTTTAATTAGTTATGTTATTGTATTGTTCTGCTTTTAATTCATGTGTGTTAGCCACCTTGGGGGGTCTCACTTTGTAGAAAGATGGCAAATAAATATTCTGATAAACACCCTGAATGTTGTGAGAGTAGTAATAAGGTGTCGTGAGTTCCTTGGAGGAATAGCAGGGAATGGATGTTATCCAGTATTGGGAACATTCCAAAAACTGCATGTCTTGAAGAAGGAAATGACCATACAGGCTAAATCTTGGCATGCTGTGAGTGCAGTTCAGATTGTTGATATCGGGGGCATAGCAAGCTTGGAGTGAGCCCAGAGACAAGATTTTAAAATGCCTGCCCCCCACCATTGAAGCTCAGCTCATGAAGTAAATAAATCCTAAATGAGGCTGAATAGTGGTAACAAAAAGCATAGTAAAATTTATATATATCACCTATGTGCCACAATAGAACATCATCCTACATTATTTTTCTAAAAGTTTTGTAAATTGTGAATGATGCAAGTCATTTAATGGTACTAGAGAAAGACATGCTGTTCTGGTAGCTCCGGGTCTTAACACTCACATCAATTTCAGAGGATGAATACAACTGAAGGAAACCCGGGAGGGTGCGCGGCTGAGGGAGGCAGTCATGTGATTTGCCTCTGCCCCCCCCCCAGGCAGTGGGCCCCCAGACAACTGTCTCCCCTTGCCCTATTATAGTTACGCCCCTGGTTGATATGCTCTCTCTCCACCCAATGAGAACTGTCAGTCAGATAGAAGTAAACTCTTATTCGACTCCTTGTTTTTTAAAAAGCACAACTACATGTTTTTAATTGCACTATTTGCTTTTGGTAAACCAGCTTGAGTAGCAGCTTGGTTAAAAGGATTTTGATACATAAATAAAGAACAGCCAAATTTATAGTACAAGATAGACGCTTTTGTAACTTCATTGCAGCACTGCCGTGTGTTAAGTGTGGGTTTTTGCAAAATCACTGTTAAGTGCAGCAGTCTCATTAGAGAATGGGCAGACTTTTGCTTGATTGGCAACTGTGAGATAAAAGGGTTAGGCTGGTCCTACAGTAAATGCAGGCAGGAAAAAATTATGCTTGGCTTTCTAGGTCCTCTTTTTGTTCAAGATAAAAGCCCGGCATGATAGCGGCATCTTCCTCCTCTTGGTCTTAACCACGCAAGCAAATGGCCTTTCGTTGTCAGTTGTTTGCTAAGGTTGAAGGAAGCTGGAAAAGGGGTCAGAAAAATGGGGTGCAAAAGATGCCAGCTTCAGAGAGAAGGCTCCATTTCCA
Organism: Hemicordylus capensis; assembly: GCF_027244095.1. Lineage (NCBI taxonomy): Eukaryota > Metazoa > Chordata > Lepidosauria > Squamata > Cordylidae > Hemicordylus > Hemicordylus capensis. The sequence continues at coordinate 21,044,920 of NC_069664.1, read as the reverse complement.
GGAAGCATTCATTATTTAAAGTGGCAAAGTTTTCCCACTTGCTTCAGCTGGAACTACTCAAATCACTCAGCTCTTCCAGGCTGAGATGTGGCTTACAGCAGCAGGTAGCAGTGAGAGGGAGAGATGGCAGGTCTTGGGTGGACAGGTTTTGACAAACAGCTACAACATTAACTTGTTAATTAATTCTCAGTTTTTCACAAAGTTCTGGAACCTGCAGGTATGCTAATTGGGGGCAGCAATTGGCTCAACTTGTTGCTGCCATGGAAAACTATGGACAAAGCCCAGTATATTTAAGAGAACGCCTTCTTCATTATGAACCCTGCCACCTGTTAAGATCTTCCGGGGAGGTTCGTCTGAGGGTACCGCCAGCTTGTCTGGTGACGGCTGAAAGGAGAGCTTCTCTGTAGTTGCCTCAGAGCTGTGGTACACACTTGCTGCCGAGATTAGAGCTGCTCCATCCCTGTTGGATTTTAGGAAACAACTAAAGACACACTTCTTCTGCCAAGCCTTTTAGCTATCTGGTAGCTTTTATGTTTATTTTAGTTTGATCTTTGTATATGTTTTAATTCTTAAACATTTCTTGGCTTGCTTTATTGCTGTTAACTGCCTAGAGACTTTGGTAGTGGGCAGTATACAAATATGTTCAATAAATAAATAACTATATCAGCCTTCAGGGCAGTCAGTCCATCCTAGAACAAATTACCTGGCTCCTTAGCCTAGGAGGGACTGACTCACAGGACACTAAACTATGGCTGTTATTACTATTAATATGTATCTACCGCTTTTCAACAACAATTCTCAAAGTGGTTTGCATAGAAAAATTATATTTATATATATATCTGGCTATTTGTCTGTCCATTGGAATCTAAACTCAGAATTGGGCTTTGGATACCTCAACCTCTTGGCCAGGCCAAAAGAGCTAATAAGCACCAAACTTATCCCGCTTTTCTCTGACATTTTTCAAGATAGTTCAGCTCCATGTTGGCCCTCTACACAGTCTTCAGCTTGACTTGACTTCCTCATGTCTGACTCCATCTTCCAGTGATGACTCACCTTCCCATAAATTGTCCCTCCCCCACTTCTGTGACTTAGTGTCAAGGCTCAGCTATAGGCCTTGAACTAGCAACCTGTGTGATGGTAGCCAGGGATTCAGCCTGGCCACCACAATTCAACTCTGCTCTGCAGGCAGGCCAACCACATTGTTATGGAAGCCTCTTTACTTGGTTGGACAGTACGGCAAGGTGATACTGCCTAACCCTATCAAGGTTTAAGGGTCATGCTTCCTTACTGGTCTTAGTCATGGAGATGCTCTGCTCTTGCTGTTCCTGGCTGGCTATTATCTGTTTTTGCCTTGTTCCCATCTGCATTGCTTTGCATCTTCCAAAACTCACTAGGTGCTCAGTCTATATACCCATGAACTTGTGTTTTGGGACTTTGATAATGGATCTCTCTGCTGCCCCAGAGTACCTAGTATCTAGTCTGGCTATTGACGTGATCCTTGAACGGAGATGGTCTTGCCATCCTAGCTTGGTGTACACTGCCTGCAATTTAAATTATTCTCCTCTTTTTGCACAGCTGTCTGCCTATTGTGTTTCCTTATCCGAAGAGTTCAGCACAGGGAAAAGTCCACTGATGAGGATCCCTACCTGAGATTGCACCAGCAGGAAGGCAGCTGGGATGGTGGGCTCCCCATTACAGAAAAGACTTAGAGCTCCCAGCTGTTTGTTCATATAAAGCAAACCAGCCTTTAGCAGCACAGGAAATTAGCACTGCAGCTTTAACTGGGACACTGTCCCTATAGCTTTTGCATCCTGACATTCAGCCAAAACGCTTATGCTTCAACAGGAGCCCAGATAGTTATGCATTGGTTTGAGAGGTGTTTCTTAGGAGCACAGATGCAAAACTATTTGTCATAGTTATTGCCAATTTCTGACTGGAGCAAGTTGGAATTGTTGCTGGTTGAATCAATTGGAAGTATTCCTATTCCAGAGAATGGTTGTTGATCAACGTGCAGCAACCAGGCTTTACCTGTTTTTGGTTTTTAAAAAACATTTAGGATTCAGGGGTCACCTGAGCCAGAGAGAGCTAGATACTGCTCAGGTCAGACGTCAATACGAGGAATCCATTTTTGTCTTTCCCCCTGACCTTTGCATAATTTAATGTAGCCATCAGAGCAAAATCCCCAAACTTGTTAGTCTGTTTTTTGTATTTGAAATTTTCGATTGCCTCTGGAGTTTGGCATATAAAATTCTAACTGCAGAGACGCCCCCCCCGCCCCACCACCCACCCCTATTATACTGAAAATGTCACCTTTTGTTGCTGTTATGAACTGTCACTGTGCCTACTTTATATACTTTGAAGTTTTACATAGAATTGCTACAGACTAGAGGCCCATTCTCATGTTATGTTCAACACTCATGTAATGAGTGTATAGTGTACACAGGTACAGATCTGTACACTGGTACAGACATTCACATGTTATGTTGAATGCAAATACATAAGAACATAAGAGCCCAAGGCCTATCTAGCCCAGCATCCTGCTTAACACAGTGGCCCATGAGATGCCTCTGGGAAGCCCACAGACAAAAGCTGAGGGCATGTCATCTCTCCTGCTGTGCTCCCCTGCACCTGGTATTTAGAGGCATCTTGGCTCTGAGACTGGAAGTGGCCTATAGCCCTCAGACAAGTACAGAAGTACACTTTCTATTTGTACCACACAAGGGCGGTTATAGAAATCAAATAAATAAATAGATAGATAGATAGATAGATAGATAGATAGATAGAACACAGGTACAGTCATTCATGCAAACACATGTACAAGTGTACAGATATCTGTACATTCATATAGTATAATGTCTGAATTGGGCTTAGGCCTCTTGTGCTTTGCAGACATTTGATTCGTCTGTGTGTCTGTCTGTCTGTCTGTCTTTCACTTTACACACATAGACAAAAAATACACCCTGCATACTGAGAGCAACTTTTTATGGATCTCATGGATTGTAGTTCACAAAAGCTTATGCTACAGTACATTTCTTAATCTTTAAGATGCACAAGACATTGTTGGGTTTTTTGCTTTTAAAGGAGAGAAGCATTCTTTTTCCTCCTCTGCTACAGTTCTTATGATTGTTTTGTCGCAATGGAAATACAAAGGGAAGTAGGCATTTAATCTTGCAAGAGGTAATTTTCAAAGCCAGAGCGGGAAATCTGGTGGCAATAGGTATTGCATAGTGAGTGTGTTCTTGCACCTTCCCCTATTGGTAACTAATAAGAGAGTGGAGGGTGACATTTAAGCCCTTTCTGCATGGCTGATCAAACTACTCACAGTGACTTTGAAAGCTAAGCTGGGATTTCGTGCAGGTATCAAAGCTGGAAGAGATTCAATAGTTCAGAACTCTTGCCTGTGTGACTAATAGACAAACAGATTTCTAAAAGGTCTAATATCTTATTCAAAATTTTCCCTTCTCTTATATTTGAAGCTTCTTAATGGACACAGTGGGTTGCCAATGTCTTTTCAATGCACCGCATTACAGAAATAGCTACCCTCGATGTGGGCTGATTTCATCCGAGCTTTTAAGATAAGAAAAGTTAGATGAAGTCAATACTTGGGGTGAGTTACTGGCATTCTGCAGAATGATACAGGCAGTCTGAGATATGATGCTCTTCCGTCTTTATCTGCGATAAAGAGGGATTCTGAATATCTGTGATTTGCTGTTTCTTCTATGAAAAGTGCATGTATAGGCTGTTGCAGAGAAGTGTCCTGAACAGACAGCAGGTTGGAGGCTATCGGTTTGAGATTCACACTCGTCCTCACCTTCAGCAACTATATTGCAAGCTGATGTGCAATTAAACCAATTTCTTGGTCATACATTTGTAAAGTGCAACAATGAATCAGATCTGCTTTATGCTACTTGAGAGAGGTTTCTGTGCTTTCAAATGTGGACTAGAACATACAGTCGGGCTGACTGTGGACAATAACACACATGCAAAGTTCAATACTCAATCCTTTCATTGCAAAAACTGCATATTCTCTCATAGGAACAGCCCTGCTGGATCAGGCCCAAGGCATCCCATTTCACACAGTGGCCCACCAGATGCCTCTGGGGGGCCCATAGGCAAGAGGTGAGGATTTGCCCTCTCTCCTGCTGTTGCTCTCCTGCAACTGGTATTGAGAGGCATCTTGCCTCTGAGGCTGGAGGTGTTCCACAGCCAGCAGATTAGTAGCCATTGATAGACCTGTTCTCCATGACTTTGTCGAAGACCCTTTTAAAGCCATCCAAGCTGGTGGCCATCACCACATCCCATGGCAGAGAATTCTATAGATTAATTATGCACTGTATGAAAAAGTACTTCCTCTTGTCAGTCCTAAATTTCCTGACCTCCAGTTTCAAGGGATGACTTTTTCATGGGATGACCTCCCTTGCAGATAAGTTTCCCAAATATGTGATGCCAGTATGCAGAAAAGTGAAATACTAATGTGAATAAAGGCCCAGATTTAACACATCCTTAATGCTTGACCAGTAAAGGGCCCTGCACACATTCCAAGCTTGTAGGTATGTAGTAAACCATGATTCTGACAAAAATATGTATTATGCATGTACAGTCATCAGAAAATCAGAATTGGCTGCAGCTCCCTATAGAGCAGCGTTCTTCATAGTAAGGACCAGGGGACAGTGGCAGGATCCATCAACCCGTAATATGGCCCCCTGATTGATTATTTATTGAGCCTGTGTGAAGCTTAATTGGCTGAAGCTTAATTTTCTACACAGTATACTCCTCACAGTGCAATATTGCTTGGGGTGGTTTGCAACAATAGCAGAACAATAAAACAGATAAAACAACACAAAGTTAACATGTTTTATAACACAGTTATTTTTAACAAAGTTTTTTAAAAAGTCAAACAGATAACACTAAACAGTATACAATTATTTGAATGCCAACTAAAACACACCCAATTAAAACTGGATTTACTTTCTTAATCAGATACAAGCTGCACTTAGAGACGTTTAAAAAGTTGTGCAGCGTGTTGCGTATGTACAACTTTCAGTTCTGTCACTGCATTTGCCTTTTGTCCATTCTGTATTCCGAGTGTGCACCACAAGAAAGCAAACTTGATGGGACTGAACACACACGATGGAGCAAGATTCTTTCTTCATGGCCTTTTACCAAGGTGCGGGAGTGCATTTGTCTATCAGAAAATGGGGTATGAAAACAACTTTTGAGGCAATTGTCCCTAACTGCTACTGCTACTATTATTTATTCAACACTTTTGGAGAAGGAGGTGGGGTGGGGGCAGTGGAAGTGGAGGGAGTGGGAGTGACCCCCTATCTCCAAAGGACTCACAATCTAAGAAGAGTGCATAAGATTGCACCTTTTCACAGTGTTTCAACCACCCATATGTGTGCTTTAGTGATATGGGCGAGGAGGGAAAAGATGGTGAATTGAAAGAACTGTGACAAACTGTGCAATTAGGAACATAGGAAACATAGGAAACTGCCATATACTGAGTCAGACCATTGGTCTATCTAGCTTAGTATTCTCTTCACAGACTGGCAGCGGCTTCTCCAAGGTTGTAGGCAAGAATCTCTCTCAGCCCTATCTTGGAGAAGCCAGGGAGGGAACTTGGAACTTTCTGCTCTTCCCAGAGTGACTCCACCCCATGAGGGGAATATCTTGCAGTGCTCACACATCAAGTCTCCCATTCAGATGCAACCAGGGCAGACCCTGCTTACCTATGGGGACAAGTCATGCTTACTACCACAAGACCAGCTCTCCTCTCTGAGATTCTTAGATTAAGTTCAGAAATGTCTGTACATTTGTACATAGGTTTGTGTGAATGACTGTACCTGAATATATTTTAAAAACTGACCTGGGTTCAGGCCTCAGATAGGAAGTGTACCACTGTACCTGTGTTCCACACAACATGTGAATAGCTGCATCTGTGTACAGATCTGTACCTGTGTACACCTGCGCACAAGTGTGGAACACAATGTCTGAACAGGGCTCTAGTCAGAGTGGAATTCAGGAAAAGTCAAGAACAGAGAAACAAGACAGGAACAGAACAGGGGAAGTATTTTCATCCCTAGCCAACTTTCAGGAGAGAAAGGGGACCAACATTTTCAGTGACACAAGCAGTGCTCCGCAAGTATCTCAAACGACAGAAAGTTATTGGAAGCAAACAGGGGACAGGTCAGTTCTGAGGCAGAGGAGGGTAGGGGGAGAAGTGCCTCTTGGGAACATGGTAACCTTGGAATCCCAGACACCTGTAAGGTGAGAAATGGTATAAGTGCAGCAGCGGCAGCCGGCTGCATTAGTCTAATGCCAATGTGAATACTTGAGAGGGAGAGGTGACCTTGAGTTCTGTCGCCAAAGATCCCACCAGACGTGAAAGCATATAAGTGATTTCCCCCTGCCCCAGTGTGAGTCTTGCTGAGAATGTTTTTAAAAGTTGTACAGTGCTGACAGTAAACTCTGCAAGCGACTGTAACTGTAAAATGTCTTCCCCCAACATGATGAATTAATCAGAGGAAAACAAGAGAATGGGCATGTCTAGATGTCCCGTTGGCCCATTTACCTATAATTTCTCATCATCTGTGTTTTTGGGAAGGGATAGTAGCTGAGATCCTGGAGAGCTGTGGCCATTCAAGGTTACGAGGATTGGCCACTTGTCTGATTTGGGCCCAAATTATATCTGTGATTGACTCTCCCAATGTCTTTATCTTGTTCTTCAAAACAAGCCTAGAGAGGAGGATCTGATTTGGATTGGGGCCACAGTACAGGAGAAGGAAAGGGGTTGGTGGGTCAACCCATTTCCCCTGGGTTGGTCAACCCATTCCCCCTGTATTAATTCCAGGGTGCAGGTCCTCTCCCCTCCTAGTTCCTGTTAGACATGGCAGGAGGGGGGAACATACAGATATTCATATTGTGCCTTTATTTCCCCCACAGAATTGCTGCTCTGGGGGGCAGTTTGCACCAGAGAGTCAGTGCCATGGTTTACCACCACACCCAGTCCCATGGCCCAGTTTAAATTGCTCCTCCCACCCCCTGCAGCTGCTTTTATGAAAGAAAAAGACCTTGGGAAATCCAGACATGGGGAGGTCTAAGTTCTGTGCTGCGTGTGGTTAGGCTCTCCGTGTGAGGCTCATTCAGTGTTACAGACCCATGAGAAAGCTGAACCCAGAGTTGACAAGTCGCTTTCCAGGCTAAGGGAGTGCGTCAGCCCTCAGTTCTGCCCTACGCCTTGGGCATCAGGCCAGACAGGGGCAGTCCTTCCATGAGGCAAGGATAGGCAGAAGTCTCCAGCAGCAGATGATTGGGGCACCAGCAGGAGGGCAAGATCCCCCTCCCCCACCCGGCACCATTAGAGCAGCTCTTTGGGGCTGACCTGACCCTTGCAAACTTTTCAAGGAGCGCCTCTCCTCACACTCTTTGCAAAACTTGCAAGAAGCCCAAGAGAGGAGTCTGCTGGCAGCCTCCCCTCCTCCCTGTCCCCCGACCATTTTCAAAGCTTGCCGGGGTTAGTTTTGAGAGTGGGCTGCCCTCCACCAGGGTTGTGGGGCAAGGCAGCATTGGGCATGTTGCCTCAGTACCTTGGGCCACCCTGGAGGACCGTTGTCTGCCTTTTCTTAGCAGCACGCCACGTATGTGTTTACGAATACCTGCATTCATCCTTCACATTGCCAGAAATATTCACAGACACTTTTAAAACTGTCTCAAAACTGCCCTGGAAGGGGCGTAGCTATAGTAGGGCAAGGGGAGACAGTGGTCTGGGGGCCCACTGCTTCCCCCCCCGAGGCAAGTCACATGACTGACTCCCCCAGCGGCGCACCCGCCCGGGCTTCCTTCAGTTGTTTTCATCCTCCGAAACTGATATGAGTGTTAAGACCTGGAGCTACCAGAACAGCAGGTCTTTCTCTAGTACCATTAAATGACTTGCATCGTCCACAATTTACAAAACCTTTTAAAAAATAATTTAGGTTGATGTTCTGTTGTGGCACATAGGAGATAGGTAGATAGAAATAGATATCTCACACTATGCTTTTTGTTACCACTATTCAGCCTCATTTAAGATTTCTTTACTCCATGAGCTGAGCTTCCGTGCGGGGAGGGCCCATTTTAAAATCTTGTCTCTGGGCCCCACTCCAACCTTGCTACACCCCTGTGCCCTGGGGATGGATATGTGTTGGTGGTCATTTATTGGCTGCGTTGGTGGCCACAGCACTAGCCAATAAGTACCCACCACGGCCCGCTTCCCCATGGTTCAAATCGAGCCATGCTGGGAGGTTGCACCTTCCCTGCACCCCCCAGTGCTCGTTCCCCTGTATTTGCATTTAGAGGGCAGTGACAGTGCTGTTAATCCACCACTCCTAACGTCCTATCTCTCTTCACCCCCAATAGCCTCTTTCGTTGCTTGGTTGTGAGAACTAACTTGTGTTTTCTTGTCTTCTCATGGCAGAAAAATCACACCTCTGTATTGACTTACGATCAAGATAAACTATATAAACCAGGTATTGCTACAGACAGAGAAAGCATAGCACTGTTTGCCTCCTCTTTACATGCACAATGGATTAGAAAGGCTGAGCTCAGCATCTGGCACAGAGATATCAAAATCTATTGTTGCGGTGCCATAGGCCTCCCTACCAACTGCCAAGAACGCAGACAGACAGCTGGCAAGAACCATGTGCATTAGCATTATTGCTGAAACAAATAGTGCTTTTTATTTTTCAATTTGCAAATAACATTTACAGTCCCAAACCTTCTGATGGATCTCTGTGTGTGTTTGTCATCCACGACAACTTTTCCTTAATTAATTTTTGTCTTGTATCGTGTGATGCTTTCCTTCACAAATGGTGGCAGGCAGTCATATCAGCCAATCAGACTTTGTTTTTTTTTAAGTACATGTTTTTTTAAAAAGATATAATTGTTCTAAAGGCTTGGGAAGGGTTGCAGCAAATGTACATAGACAAGATGGAACCCTGTCCCTGAAAGGCTATAATTCAAAGCAGGGGCATAGCTACAAGTGAACACAGAAGAATACATTTCCCTGGGACCCTGAGGAAGAGGGGCGCTGGGTGACAGATTGCTCTTTGTGACACCCCCCCCGTACCTCTCTGAAGAAGAGGGGAGGCAGGGGCCCATCTTCACTTCCCATCCCTGGGCCCACTCCAGCCTGACTGTGCCCCGATTCCAAGCATTCTTTCTTAGAAATAATCACTATGGGAATCAATGAGGCTTGCTTCCAAGTAAATGTATATTTAGGACTGTGGATTTTATGTGTCAGTGAATGTAGCTGAGGAAGCTAATCCTTTTATTTCCACTCAGGGTCGTAGCTATAATCGGGCAAGGGGAGACAGTTGTCTGGATGCCCACTGCCTTGGGTGGGGGGACCAAAGGCAAGTTACATGACTGACTTCCCCAGCCGCGCACCTGCCCGGGCTTCCTTCAGTTGTATTCATCCTCTGAAATTGATGTGAGTGTTAAGACCTGGAGCTACCAGAACAGCATGTCTTTCTCTAGTACCATTAAATAACTTGCATCATCCACAATGTACAAAACCTTTAAAAAAATAATTTAGGATGATATTATATTGTGGCACATAGGATGTCTATCTATCTATCTATCTATCTATCTATCTATCTATCTATCTATCTATCTAAATTTTACTATGCTTTTTGTTACCCCTATTCATGTAAGATTTCTTTACTTCATGAGCTGAGCTTCAGTGAGGGGGGTGCATTTTAAAATCTTGTCTCGGCCCACTTCAACCTTGCTATGCCCGTTTCCACTCCTTTGTCCTTTTATACCTAGCTTGTCTGAACCCTGACTAGTGGTTTCAGGATTCATGTGAGTGTTGGTAACAAACAGGTTTATTTAACAGGGTTAAATGCATCTCTCTGGTAGGACTCTTAATTCAGGCCTGCAGCAAGAGCGTTGTTCCTAGGGAAAGCTGAGAGAACGTCTGGCGGCAGAGTTAATTCACTATGTCTCAGTATAACCCAGTGGCCTCCCTATCAAACTGTTTCATTCTTTTCTCTTGTGTATATCCATCAGATGCCATCTGATATATTCTTGCTCTTTTCCTGCACTTGACAATAGCACTTTATAAGCTTGTTAGCAATACTGTCTAGCCATCGCAGTGATGGCCAAGTCATACAAACCAAGTGGACATGATATGAATATTGGTTAAGAGGCTGCATTATGCAGCAAACATGGCCATGGGTTGGGATTTTGAGTTGGATGTGTGCTGAAGCCCTCAAAGGACAATTTCCCTGTGTATACATGCTCACCTTGTTAGTTGGGTTATGTGAACGCTGATTTTGTGATTTACCTTAAAGTGTGTTGTAACCCCATGGCTCCTTAAACACATACACGTAAATGCCGGGAGGAACTATAGTTATCCTAGGAGTGCTTGGAATTGCAAATTAAGGTGTAGAATGCAAGAATTCTGTACATGACACAGAATGAGGTGGTGGAATTCTAGTCTGTGATAGTTTAGATGGCAGGCTTCTCCATGTAAACAACGCTCTGCATGTAGTGAACTAGCAAATCAGGCTCGACTTAGCCTTATCCCTGTTGTGTTAGTTTAATAGTGTAATTCTGCAGCTTCTCACATTACCCAGCCAGCACAGAATAGATAGTGTCTCTGCAGTGGCTCCTATATCACGAGGTCCAGGAGCCTCCGCCACAACACAGCAGTATTTTTAAAGTTTGTTAAAAAGGGGGGGGGGAGAATTTTCCCTCCAGATGCTGCACCCCAACATTTGCTGCCGTAGACGGCTGCCTATATTGCCTGTGCAGTAATCTGCCATTGACTAATTTAACATGAGAGGAAAGTCCTTGCGTGTAAGGATGTAAACCAGGGCTGAACAACTCTGACCCTCCGCCTCCAGCTGCTTTGGGACTATAGCTCCCATCATCCCCAGCCATAGTGACCAATATCCAGGAATGATACGGGTTGTAGTCTAACATCTGCCAGAGGGCCAAATTGCAGCCTTGATGCAGATAGATGTGTATGCAGAAAGATAACACTGAAGGCAGCGAATGCCTATTACCAATCAAATAAGTCTTTCCAGGTGATTAAGAACATGGGTTTTATTCTTAATTGTATATTTTCTTCACAATGCACAATACCCCTTCAAACAAGACGGTAATGCTCCAAAGAAGACTGAGCAGGCAAGAACATTCAGTACAAATGCAAATGATAAATCCTGATAATCCAAGCAATCTAGTTGAAAAAGTAACTTTCTAGTCCTGGCTAAAGAGGGGGAAATATACATATGGAATAGCAAAGATTTCCATTATGGTTTTCAGTGCTGATCAAATTGACCATCCCTGGTTTAGGTCCTTTTTGAAGCTTTCTTCTTTCTGAGCTACTTAGCCCAAGCACCAACTGAGACATTGCTGATATTATTGGTTTCTGTCAAATATAATTTAATATTCTTTCTTTTCTGTCATGACTGTAACACCTAAAGGCTCCATTGTTTTGGGCACCTCATAAACTGGGTGTGTTATGAACAGCAAGTGACAGCTTCTGCCTTAAAGACAATGCAGTCAAATGTCAGAAAGGAAAATGGAGGCAGTAGGGAAAGTGTTTTGCACAAAGTCAAGCAAAGAATGGAGAAAGCATGTGGCAAAGTTTACTGCCTTTGAGCTACAGGAAAAAGAAATAAAAGACTGGGCTGAGTTTCAGGCAGAAAAACCTATGCACTGAACTGCAGTCGCAATCGTCTTCCATACAGTATTCTCTTCAACTGACTCCATATTAGTACTTTATTACATCAGCTATGCTGGAAGTTTACCAGTTTGTTTTTCAGTGTAAAAATAGTAAATACTGGTTGCCCTAGACTCCCATCAGACTGGCTTAGATTAAACTGAGCTGTTTCCCCTTAAAATGGGGGAAATGGTTCCTCCTCCTCCTGCTCCTGCTGCTGCTACTACTACTACTACTACTATTTGTATACTACCTCTAAACAAAAAAATGGTTCTCAAAGCGGTTGACAATTGACATAGGAACATAAGTCATAAGGAGAAGATGGTCCCTGTCCTCAAAGGGGTCACAATCTAAAAAAGAAAAACTCAGTAGACACCAGCAACAGCCACTGAAGAGATGCTATGCTGAGGATGGATAGGGTCAATTGTGCTCCCCCTGCTAAATATAAAGAGAATTACCACTTTGAGGTGCCTCTTTGCCCAGGTAGCAGGGGTTATTCTAATTCTAGTAACTTACAAAAAGCTAAAACGTAATGGCTTAAACCATGGAGGTTGTATCCCTGTGTGCTGCGACCATTAAAAAGAGCAGACACCAAAACTTGAGATTCCCTGATATCTACTGGAGTCTAACCCAAGATTGCTACCACCATGGACACACATAGCCAAACCATTCCCTGCTTCTTCGTTCCAAAGTGTTCACCATGCTTCTAGTTCACTATAGCATGGATTCTCAACTTCGGGTCCCTGAAGTTATTGGACTACAGTCACAATGGCCCTTGGCAGGAGATAATGAGAATCGTAGTCCAAAAACATTTGGGGACCCAGGGTGGGGAATCTCTGCACTATAAAACCCAAGCCTGCAAAGATGTATAGTTTCCTGGAATCTTAGCTACAGTAGGATTAAGGAAAGGCTCCATCACACGATGGGGAAGGAAAGTCTGTAAAACTCTACTGCAGTAATTCCAAAAATTGAGTGTCAAGGCACATTAATGTGTCATGGAAAGTAAATTAATTTAATTAAAAGCTCCTGGAACCTTATAGTATTTGCCCACTGAGTCATCGGAATGATTCATTGCCCTGGTCTTGCCTTTTTCCAATCAGTCTCTGCTGGGAGCGGGCAGTTCTCACATGTCTTTGCATTGAATGTGATTGGATCATTCAGTCACCCCTTATGCATAGACACAGATGAATTTTCTGCCTTTAGAGGCAGGCCTGGCATCCCAAGATGGCATCCTCAGGCAGCTGCTGGTGCCCCATACACCTTGGGTAGGATTATACACAAGCAACAACTGCTGACCCCCCCCTACTTACCTTGATGGCAGGTGTTGGCAGCACTCTGAATCTCTTCAGGTGTGAGTGACATGTGCCTCCAATTTTAATTCCGCCAAACAATGAATTTCAGCTCCTGGAAGCTTGAGATATGACCCTCTAAAATGCCAGAAGTGTGTAAACATTGATGGCTTCTGCAAATAAAATTCAGTTTTAACCAGACAAGACCATGGTCAGGGGTGGCCTTTTCATGAGGCAAGGTGAGGTGGCCACCTTAGGGATCAGATTATTGGGTCACCAGCAGGGTAGTGAGATGCACCCTGCTGCTGGCATCTGAGTGCCTCTTTGGAACTGATGTAACTCTTTTATGCTTTACAAGGAGCACCTCTCTCACAGTGATTACAAAGCTTGCAGGAAGCATGAGGAGAGAAGAGGAAGCTGCCAGAAGTGGTCCTTCCTCCCTGAGCCACTTTCAGAGCTTGCAACAGTCCGTTTTGAAAAGGAGCTGGCCCCCACAAGAGGCATTGGGCAAGGCAGCATTTGGCACCCTGCCTCAGGTTCTGCAGTTCCTTGGGCCACTGGTTCCCAATCAGGGTTCCTCCAGATGCTGCTGAACGACAACTCCCATCACCCCCAGCCACAACAGGGGGTGAGTTGTCGTTCAGCAATGTTGTGAGGAAGCCTGGTTGGGAACCACTGCCTTAGGCCATGATAGTTGCTGCACTTAAAATATTTCATGCTGTCAATAGTTTACAGTATTCAGAATACTTTTGATTAGACTCATGGTAGCTTGTATAGTCTATTTTCTGTCTAATGCCATCAGAAAAAGTAAAATTTAGAACGATCCCCCCAGAAAGCCTCAGTAAAAGCAAACTGAGACTGCTGTATCAAGTGGCCCTGAAATTCTGCATGTGACACTAAAGCTGCATTTTCAGTAGCAAATTCAGCCAGGGCTGCCAAATATTCAGCAACAGGGAAACTTGGAAATACAGATGTAGGGTTGAGCTGAAATGGGGATACACATTTTCAACATTGTGGACTATCCTTACATCTTAGCAGTTTCTGGGGACAGATATAAACAAGGGGTGAAAATGCACATGCATTCAAAGGGCAAGTTTTCTCACCTTTCTCTGAACTGGCTTGGTATAATCATCATGTAGCCAAATCTGGCTATACAGCATCATGTTGTTTTCACGTATGTTATGTGATTCCTAATTGTTTGGAAGCACTCGGAGGAGGACAGTCAAGGGAAAATGGTGCCAAAGCAATTGGGGTGGGCGGGGAGGAAAGAGAAAGTGGGGGGGAACAACTGATGTCAACCATGGAAAGCAAATCAAGAAGGTACAGTGAAAGGCAACATTTCAAGCTCCCCTCCAACCATAAAATGTCTGTGGGTGGATGTATGACACTGTCCTACATGGACAGTGCTTGGATTTCATAATGGAAGCATGCCAAGCTACCTATTTATTATTTTATTTTAATCTCTGTGTTTAAAAAAAAAACACCTGAAAACGATATCCAGAGAATCTATATTTGCTTTGTGGTTCCATATTTAATAATAGCATATAAGGAATGGAGGCTTCTTTTACATTCTCTGTGGGATAAAAGTCCATCCTCCACCAGTCGAGCGTGACAATTAGAATGTGCCACATCTGATAGGGCTGGTGAGTTTATTTAATGATTTCAAAAGTTGCCCAGAAATTCTTCTGAGTGAGGAACTCAAGCTGAAGAGCCTTTCAGGGATATGGAAGGTCAAAAATAGCTTCTTGGCTGATGACAGCTAATGCAAAGAAATGCTTTTTAAATTGTGGCAGTGAAAGTCTTATGGAACCCACGCAGGATATGGGGATTTGGGAGCTTCATCAGCCTTCCTGAAAACCTTGAGATTCTTCTGGCTCTTCATAACTTCTGTCAATTGTACTATGTTAATGTGTGTGCGTGGATGTGCATATTAACATTAAAGGCATGGCAGTCGTGGGAAGGCTGTGTGACAGCAGCAAACGCAAGAGAAGCTGAAATGTCCTCAATGCTCATGGGACAGTGGGATCAGCCTGCAGAACAGGCAGCAAATTGGTTCCAGGTCCAAAACTGCCTTAGAAGCCAGTTAGGAGATTACTGACCTGAGACCCAGTGCCTTGGCTCTGCTGTTCTGTTTGGTTTACAGGAAGCATAAAGCCTATCAATTTTGATGGACTGGATGAGGGGAAAAGGCATTTATTTGGGCTGAGGCAGGCCTGCTTCTCCAAGCCTGACTGCAGCCCCTGATCCTCCAGACTAGGAGATCTGGTCTTGTGGTAGCAACCATGGCTTGTCCCATTAGCTAAGCAGGGTCCACCCTGGTTGTATATGAATGGGAGACTAGAAGTGTGAGCACTGTGAGATATTCCCCTTCTTAGGGGATGAGCCATTCTGGGAAGAGGAGAAGGTTCCAAGTTCCCTCCCTGGCAGCATCTCCAAGATAGGGCTGAGAGAGACTCCTGCCTGCTGCCAGTCTGTGTAGACAATACTGAGCAAGATGGACCAATGGTCTGACTCAGTATATGGCAGCTTCCTATGTTCCTAACTAAGCACAGCCTTCAGGCTGTGTCAAGGAAATGAGGGATGCTTTCCTGTTCCCAGTCCAGGAGCTGCTTTCCCTGTTCTCTCCTTCCAAAATCCAAGTCATTGAGTTTGCAGGAGGAGAATCAGGAACACATTGCTACCCCCTATTATTCTGGAGCTGTCGTGTGTTAGCCAAGCTCTGAGACAGGACACAGTTGGGAGCCCAGTTCTGGCCCAATAAGGGGCAAAGAGGGCCAGAAGCAGAAGACATGATTGAAGACAGGCTGGAAGCCACATCCCAGATTAGGCAGTCAAGGCAAGGGAGTCTGCTTGACTACTCCGTGTGGTGAGTTGCTTAGACTGCAGAGCCAAGCCTAGGATAATTCTATACAAGGACCTTATTGACTCCCCAAGGCACTGGGTTCCTCTTGAGGTGACTGGTTGCAGTTCCTCTTCCTGCCATCATCAAGGGTGGCACTGTGGAGCAGCAAGGTTCAGACTAACCAGTCCTCCTGCTGTAAGCTGTCCGACTGCCTAGAGGATAAGGCAGCAGAGACTGGCTTGGAAGATACTCTGGTGACAAATACACTCTAACACACTAACAGTAAGTCCTGTAAGTGTAACATCACCACCACTACCCCACTTCCAGTGTCTCTGTTGATAGAGGCCAAGCCACCTACTGTGAGGAATTTCCCTACCACCACCACCACACTATCTACAGTGGTAGCCAAAGTTAATAGGGACAGCAGGTCTAAAACCACCCCCTACCCCGGGAATCCTAGACATCTAAACCGTATTCTCATTCTCCATGGAGGGAATTGCAGCTATTGTCCCCTGGCCCGGAACTCAGTGTATGCTGCAGAAGGTGAGAGACCCTATGTGTTTACAGCCCATTCTCCATTTCTCTGTATATATGTTGAAGTCAAGGGGAGAGTCTATCAGACACACAGAGCAGGGCAGGGCCATTTCTCTCTGTATTGAGTCTACATTGGAAAGAAGGTGAGAATAGGGCTTAACATATGATGCAGCCTTATTGTCGTAAATCTGTCAGGCTAGCCAGACGGAGCGTAAAACAGGCAGAGGCAGAAGTATAATAGCAAAGTCTTACAGAAGAAATTCTCCAAACCAGGTGCAGTCCAAGTAAAATCTAATCAATCCGACAAAGTCCAAATCGAAGTCCACAGGCAAGGTTAACACAGTCCAGGGTCCAAACACGGTCAAGGCAATACACAAACACAGCTGATTAGCTCACAGGAAATTGACGTTGCTATCAGCAGGGTAGCTGTCATCTTAGATAGGCTGACCCCCGGTGCTGTTAATCCAGAGTTCCTGAGTCAGCAGCTTTGCCTATTGTTCTACGCATGCAGTTTCTTAATTCTTGCTGTCTCTTGGACCAACGCCTCTCCACAGCTGAGACCGGTCGCGCCTCCTCCACAAGAGCTGCCTCACCCGACTCTAACTCACTTTCAACTCCCCATGTGTTGGACCCACTCTCCTTTGCAACTTCTGGTCCTTGCCCTCCCTCCTCTGCTGTAACTTCCATCCCCTCCTCCAGCTCCTCCTTGGAGTCGTCCAGCATGCCCATGACACTTATACTGAGTCATATCATTGGTCCATCTTGCTCAGTACTGTCTGTGCCGGCTGGCAATGACACTCAAGTCTTTCAGACAGGATCCCCAGCCCTATCTGGAGATGTCAGGGACTAAACCTGGGACCTTCGGTGTGTAAAGCATGTGCTCTACTATTGAACTACAACACCTTCCCCAATAGAATCATGTATGTCAAAAAAGTTGACTGTTTTTAAATGTTTAAATACATAAATTATATATGAAAAGGAGACATCAAGTGTGAATCATACAGCTGAAAGCGAAGTGTTTTTTGAAATATTTATTTCGAACTGGTTACCTCTTTTTGTGTTTAGAGGTTTGGTTCTGGCTCAGAACAACCAGGAGATTGGGTTTCCTTTCCAGTTCACTAGGGGGAAAGACATTTCGAACTAGTTTCGGTGGCTGAGTCCAGGTTCACTTTGATTCCCAGGTTTTATAGCCACAATAATGTGTAACAATGTTGGAAACCAGCTTTTTTGGTATTTGTTTCCCTGTGTATAAGATACTTTACTAGGGCCTTCAGAACTGAAGCATCTATCACAAACTGTGATTAATGCACAGTCCAGCCAAGATTTTTTGAGGGCCCATCCAACATTTACAATTTTTGGCCCATGTTGTGTAACTTGGTGCTGCCAGCAGCAGCACAGATGAGACTTTCAGCAGATACCTCCTTGGCATACTGATTCCTCACTTCAGCAAGCATAGGGGAGAGGAGGAGATATTTAAAGAAAGTGGAGAAGAGACAGCCACCATTCTACTTCTAATTTTCCACGGCACATCAACTGCTCTCTAAAACAAACAAAGAAACCAAACCTTTAAAAGTTCTTTGCTTCCAACAGCAATTATCAAATGAAGCTTCTGCTTAATGGACATTTTCAAAGGGCATGGGCACCACTTTGTGTTTCTGTTTTCTCATTATAACTTTTGCAGCTCCCAGCTGACAGCCTGATAATTCTTGCTGATAAAACAATCTCTCTCTCTCTTTTGCTCTCCCAGTTATTGCCATGCTACGACATGGTCCCTCTTCAGCTGAGCTGCCTTGGGAATTGTTCGGATTACAGAGCAGGCTGTGAAATTTTAGTTAGTGGGAACATAGCGACAGAAAAACAGCAAAATGATCACTTCTAAGGTTCCCATTCCTCCTCCACCTGTGTGTATTTACTGTGCCTTGAGCTTTCCTTAAAAAAAATAGCAGCTCAAAAATATAGGGGCAGAATATGTGGGAGAGAGGGAGCTACTGATTAGAGTTTTCTGAAATTAAATTAGTTAATGCTTTAAAGCAAAATAAAAAGTGTTACTAGCAGCCTTGAAGGCCAGCTTATATAGTTTTTTTATAAGACACCTTGGAGATTCAACTGGAATCTCATCAGGTCATAAAAGAGAGAGAGCTATTTGCAACCAATCTTCCTCCCAGTACCACAGGGGAGTTGAGGATGGTCTAAGAGGTGTTTTTTGTTGGCCCCGAGATCTCATCCTGATCTTTGCAAAATTCTAGAATAAAAGAATCCGCTCACTATAGTGATGTTAGAAACACAAGTTTTTCATTGTTCTTCAGGAACCCTGTATTTTTCTCTTAAGAAGCCTTGAGTAAAAGTGTTTGCAATGGCTGTCTTGAAACAGCCTTATTAAAATGTTAAGGCCAAGGGAATTGGTATAAGCAGAGAACAATTGCCAACTGAAATAAATGCATTGGCTGTGATCCACAGAATCACAGGTATAGCTGTCCCATTGTTGGTAATGGAAGAAGTCAAAGAACGAAAAAGGCACATGTAAAAGTGCTTCATCTAGAGCCAGACCAGCTAGCCTAGTCTTTGGTGCACCAACTGGCAGCAGCTCTCCAAGGTCCTGTTTAGTAATGAATAATTAGAAACAGCAAAAACTAGACTTCAAACAAAAGCTTTAATAAGAATGAATAGCTGAAAACAGGGAGGAGCTTGAATGCTGTGTGCTATAAGTAATGCTGTTTGCAGACCATGTGTGCAAGGACTTTACTTAAAGTATCCTTTTGCCTAATTAAATTAAATCAGCATGACTTTGGGTGTATGTAAGGTTGCCAGCTCCCCAGAATTGACCTGGAGTCTCTTGGAACTGGCGTCAGTCTCCAGGTGATGGTTGAAAGCGATCCTGGAGATCTTAATAACCTGGAATAGATAGATACTTTATTTACGGCCAATGGCCAAAACAAAACAACACCACAAATAATAAACATTATTCCAGCATTCAACATTAACTTAATCATTAACTTTAGCATCAATCAATGAACTAAGAATTCTAATTGTGATGTAACAAAATTTTGCTACAACATGAGAAATTGTGAAAAATTGTGGGGGAAATATGGTGTAGAGGGAAATTTACAGGAATAGTCTAAGTCAGAATGTGGCAATCTTAGATTTATCAAAACCCACAATTGCTTTTTGATTGCATATTATCCTTAAATCTATTCTCAAAACGTACTGAACATTTGTCTTTCAGCTATGCATCTGTATATATGTTAGAGAGCACCATGCATGCAGAAGCCATGGGTAGAGAGACATGGCAAAAGCATGCTCAAAGCCACCCACAATATATGGCATTGATGTCATTTTGGAGTCTCCACATTAGACACACGCTCTCATTTGACTAAAGACATCTAAAAGCGATGGATGAACATTTCCCATCTCAGCCACTTCATAATATTTCTGCACTGATACATCATTGATTTTTATCAACATATCGCCATAATTGATTATGTGTAGCCATGAATATGCCTCTTACTTAATAGACTAAGACCGAAGTGCTAAACATGTTTAACAGCACAGAGACCTATAATTATTTGGTCAGAAGGGAAACAGAATCCTCTGGCATACCGATATAAATAGACCAGGAGCTAAATAGATGCATGAGCATACCTAAAGTGATTTTTTGCATAGATGGGGTTGGGGACATTTCTGATTTTACTTGTGAATACAGCAACTCACACAACATTGATGATGTGATTCTATTGACTCAAGAGAGTCCCCTGATCTTCAAAAGTGGAAAGGGGGTCTGAAAATATCATCTATAAATACAAAAGCCTTTTTAGCTCTTGAAACATTGAGGATTATGCAGATAATATTTCGTGAAAATGTGTGAGTGTGGACACTTTCCTCCTCAGAGACCTCAGTAAAAGAGGGGTTCATCTGTCACACCAGGAGGTGATTCTCACAATGGAGGGAAACCGGGCTAAGGGAGCCCGGCCTGGTTTTCCCCCATCGGGAGAGCCACTGGGCTCACTGGTGAACCTGGTGGTTCAAAAGTGGCTAGCCCGCCTAAGAACCCCTCCCCTAAAATGATGTTAGCGGAGCTAGCGGTCTGCTAACTGCGTTTTACTGATTGTGTGCCACAGAGTGTGGCTCCGCGCCACAGTGACACACAAGTAGACCCCTGACCGGGAGGCTACAACAAGCCTCCCAGCCTCGGCGGGAGGGTCTCACATGGGGCATCCTGGGACTTCTGGGGGCCAGGTGGCCCCCAATCCCCACCGCCCCTACCGACTCCGTGACAGAGCCAGTAGTCATAGGGATGGCTGATCTGGCTGCCCAGGGCAAGCTCCCTGCTTGTCTGTGGGGAAAGCAGGCTAAGCCCGCTCTCTCCCTGCTGAGCCCAGTAAGGCTCAGGTGGATATGCTTTGCTGAGCTGTAGGGTTGTGCACAATCACAAATGTTGGGACCGGGTCCAAAATGATCCTGCAAATGTTGGTTCAGGGTCCACTTCTTTGGACTCTTCAGAATATTTTCCCGACCAACGTTTAAATTGATTTTTAAAAGTAACTGGGATACCCACTGTGAAACCTGGAAGAAAAGTAACCTAACATCAGAGAATTGCAGCCAGAGAACCATAGGGGGGAACCCGGAAACTGACTGCTTTTTAAACTGACTAAAAGGTTTTTAAGAG
The DNA here is from genome assembly GCF_027244095.1 of Hemicordylus capensis. Classification (NCBI taxonomy): domain Eukaryota; kingdom Metazoa; phylum Chordata; class Lepidosauria; order Squamata; family Cordylidae; genus Hemicordylus; species Hemicordylus capensis. The sequence goes on along the minus strand of NC_069664.1, from coordinate 21,023,885 downwards.
AGAGAAATGTATGTATGTATGTATGTATGACATGTATTCATACATGAAATGTATGAGTGGGCTGGCAGACAAGCAGGTGGACAGATAGACGGCAGAAGATTCCCCCCCCCAGCCACAATCATGAGGGGAGGGTGCGGGGAGAGGAAGCAAACTCCCACAACTATTTGGAGTTGCGGTGTCTGCTGGAGAACACTGACCTGAACTGGGCTTTCTTAGGTAGGGTCGGGAATGTCTCCGACGCCTTCCAAAATGGCCCATGTCAGGCCATTTCTGACATTCCTAACCCAACATTGCACGGCCCTACTTAGCTGCCTCTGCTCCTGGGAGCCCAGCCACCCACATCCTCCATTCTCATCTAATTTTCCTCTCTGTGTCCTTTAGTACGCACCACCCAACCTCCAGCATTCAACAGACCTCACTCCACTCTGGGCCTCATATGAGCATCTTGTCTCTGCGTCCCACTTGCCTGTCTTGTTGTCCTAACAACTGGACATGGTCAGGGAGATGTAGCCATGTCAACATGCCATCCACCCTTATTGGCATCATGCCGGAAACATAATGCATGGGGCTGTCAGGTTGACTGGTTTCTGATGGGGCTGCAGGTAGGTATCCTAGATCCCTCAGAAGTATACACTAAGGAATGGGAACTCCCAACACTGGATGTGATAAAGTGAAAACTAGTTTAACAGCTTGTCTCTTAAGGACACTTTTATGCCTCCTAATGAAATGTTATATGTAACTTGGAAGCTTTCAATTCTTTTCACCAACATTTTAATAAAAGTCATTATATTCTGTCACTCAGGGTTGTATTTTTAGCACATTGAACAGTTTTTACAATTGTTTAATCAGCAATAGTTCATGACTGTTATGGATGATCAAGAACCCAAGGTTTCTTTAGATTTCAGTTCCCAGAAATGTCAGTGTTAAACAGGTTTCCTGTAAGGACAAGGACAGAGAAGTCAGAGATGGAGTGGTCACATTAGAAGTAACGTTCACACATGGATGAAAGGTGGTTCATCTCCGTAACCATTTTTCTGTTTTAATGCATTCACCATTTCAAAGGCTGTTTGGTTTCACTCATATAGATATTTGCAGTTGGGAGATGGCATGAAATGCATCACCTGCTGTGATTGGTATGGGATACTTCCAAGTGTGCTAAACATGTTGCAGTATATGCATGTGGTGGGGGATGGGTGTTGTGTGTGTTGATAATCACACTGGGAATATTTAACCTTGGTTGTGAGCTACCTTGCCCTTGTCCATGATTGGAAAGGCAGGATAGCAATGCTCTTACATAACATAAATGCATAAAATATGTGGCTGGAACTTGGAAGTGGTTTGATGTTTTGTTTTATTTATTTTGTTAATCTATTTATACCCTGCTCTTAAATATGCATTTACAAAGCAGCTTGCAAAATAGAGGAAAAAAACCCAACCCATTAATAAAATACAAACAAATGTTGTTTATTTTGTTATGCTTAAGGTTTATAGTAAAAGACAGCCACAATCTCCAGTTGTTTTACTTTTCTGATAATATCCCTGCTAAAATACTGTTACTTCTTTGTCCTCGTTATGTTTTTTTGGGAGCTGATGAGGATGTCATCTAAAGATGTTAGCATGCACACATATGCAAGGGACAGATGCCTTGTGGTTGTGGTGTGCACACATGTAAAGGCACACATGTGGACACAGTGCCAGTGTATTGCTTCTGCTTTATCTATCCATTACCTCTCCTAACTAGATAGTAAATGATGTTGAACATATTTCAGCTGCAGCTATTCTAGAACAAGTACATTCAGATCTGTTGTGAGATGAAGCATGGTTAAGTTACTTTTTCCAAGGAAGTTTTGGGCTAGCACAGACAGCCTGCAATTATGAAAGGGATGTGTGTAAAGAGGCTTTTCAAGTGAACAGCCCCCACACAATAAAAGGGTGTGCCGAAGACATCACAATGGGCGTGCTCTTGGAGCTTCCCCGTCATAATCACCCGTGCCAGGCTCTGTATCGTCTATAAAGGTGAAGTGTGCCGTCAAGTCAATTTTGACTCATGGCCCCCACAAAGCCCTGTGGTTGTCTTTGGTAGAATCCAGGAGGGGTTTACCATTGCCTCCTCCCGCGCAGTGTGAGATGATGCCTTTCAGCAACTTCCTATATCGCTGCTGCCCGATGTAGGTGTTTCCCATAGTCTGGGAAACATACCTGTGGGGATTCGAACCAGCAACCTTCTGTTTGTTAGCTCACTTGCACACACTCCCAGCAGTAGCCAGTGCATGACAAACTATTGCAGAGTACATTAACACAATTAACAATAGGCAGAGAATAATAGTCCTAGCACTATGGTTTGAAGGCACATGAAGCAGCAACCTTTCTGAAGCTAGGGATCTCTGGGTCTGGTTAGTGCCTGGATAGATCACCTGGGGGAACCACATCTGCTCCTCTCTGGAGGAAAAGGAACTTTATTGATGATTTAGTTATTTATTTATATTTTATTACACATATCATTCATAGTGAAATATAGGCCTGGGGTGGGCTCAACTAGTCATCCTTGGTGTGAGAATAGGTGTTAAATGGTGCCTCTAGTTTTAATCTTGGAAAGAGCATCTGTTTCACAAGCAGAAGGTCCCAGGTTCAATCCCTGGCAGCATCTCCAAGTAGGGCTGGGATGGACTCCTGCCTGAAGCCCTGGAGAGCTGCTGCCAGTCAGAGTAGACAATACTGAGCTAAGTGGACCAATGGTCTGACTCGGGTATAAGGCAGCTTCTTGTGTTCCTGTGTAACATGTCCAAACACTTTTTGTTAATGAAACATGGTGGCAGCCAGCCTTGAAAGTTCTTCTGGAGCAAGATCTTGTTTGTGGTGAAGCACTTTGACCAACACCCATCCATTCTGGGTTTCATTTGGACAGTCTGCTCTTTGGCAGGTGTTTGATCCCAATTGATTTAAGGCTGTTGCTGCCTGTCGCCTTATTTTTGTCCTCGCACCATCAATTGTTGCAAGCCACATTTTGAAATAAGAGGGAAAGGGAAGATTATTGCTTAAACGGTGGTGGTAAATTAGTTCTTTTAGTGGCTTTATTCCACAATAGGTCCTCCACTGTGCCTTCTGCAGTGGAGAACAAGAGAGAAATAAGGGCCATTGCTTGCAGTTGGGAGACAATCAGGAGCCTCTGATATTAGACAGTAGGGGTAGCTCTCTTCATGATAATTGAGCAGCTTTCACATTCATCTGTAGGTACAAAGGGATGCTGTCAAGTTGCTTAATGAGCCACTTACCACATCTCTCATGCATATTATCCCAGCAGCAGCATTGCCTATAAGCCTGTGCATGGAAAAATGTGTGCTGTTCTACTTGCCCCCCTGGTGATGCCATCGAATGGGGTGAGGCCTCATTAGTCTGCTGAAATCATAGCAGATGCCAGCTAAGTGTGCTCAAAGGACACATTCTGTTTGCTTTTAACTTTGGCATTTATAATTGTTGCCTCTCCTCCTCTACTTCAGCTGCATGGCTCATCCTCAAGGAGGACTAGCCTCATGCTGAGCTTTTGTTCTTTGAGTAGTAAGTTATTTATGAACAGGGCTTGTATCCCATGAATTACCCACTTTTAAGCTGAAAATTGTAACTTTTCGCCCTTTGCTTTCCTTTAATTCAAAACTTGTGGAGGGGATTTTAAAAATAAACTTTTAATACCTTAATAGGAGTCTAATCTGCTTTTTCGTCAATGCACAGAGTGCTTTCAGGTGCCACATTAGCAGAGTAATGGAGGAAAATCTGGTCTGAAACTAGTAGTTTAGAGTTCTCTTTCGTTTTGTGGTAATAATGTGATGGAGGGTGGAGCCATTTTGTATCCAAAATGTGATGCTACCTGTGAAAGTCATGCATGCCGATGCTTTTTATCAGGTAGACAGAGGCCTATAGGCTGCATTAACTGTTATGCTAAGTACACTACAAAACAGGTCTTCAATCTCCATGGTGCTCTTGCTGTGAGATGTTGTCTGGCTGAATCCAGCTACCTAGACTTTTTCAGTGGTTCTTCTCCTACCCTGGACTTAGCTCTGCTCTAGACAAACACACCATCATGTTGTATATCCAAGGCTGTGCCAAAACACAAGCTCTAAACCAGGCCTGCACAACATAAGTCTCAGGGGCCAGATCCGGCCCACGGGGACCTTTCTGGTGGCCCACAAGTAGGAATATCCTGCAGCAGTAGAAGGCACCATGAAGACCTCTTGGCCTGTCCAGCTGACATACAGCAATGACTCCGTGCAGTTGGCCACTTGATTGTTTTAAATAATTATTTTTCACATAATAGTTAATCTGCTTATAATTGACTTCAGCCCCCGCACACCATAGTTGGTTCTGTCCCACCAGGGCATTTGAGTTGTGCACCCCTGCTCTAAATCCACAGCCTCATTTTTTTTGAGCTATGAAGCTTCCTCCTCCTTGTCAAAACTTCTCTGGAAGGTGAGCAAAGTTTGCCCATGCTGGTGGGGGCAGAGAGGAGGAACCCTGTCCCTGTACTGCCTAGGCAATAAGGGGTCATTTTGTCTTCTCCTGCTGCTGTGTCACAGTGCAGAAAGATGGGAGGCATCAGCAGGTTGCCTAGGCAACTGAACAGCTCTGCCTCTTACCCAACTGGTGTTCTGTACCTTGCTTCTTCTGTGGCTGTGAAATAGTCTACAGAAGAAGTCAGTTTAAAGGCGCAATTTGTGGCACGTGCGTTAACCCCCAGTCTGCTCATTTCACTTTGAAACGCTCAGCTTAGCACTTTGGCTCAGTCCTAAGACAAAACAATTTCTGAACCTATCAGTTCAGGTAGGGTGTGGTTGTATATTTAGATGCTCCTGGATGGGGGCGGGGTGGACATTTGCTGACTTTGGAAGGGGTTAGACAAGTTCCTGGCGGAAGAGAGATCTGTAGAAGGCTATCAGTCATAAGAGCCCTCTTCTTCAGAGGCATTTTGCCTCTGAGTACTAGCTGCTTTCCTGGGGTACTGAATGTATGGAATATGTGAATTATTAACTGAATGTGTGGAAAAGGCTAGCATGGTTGTCCTTTAGTCCTTATACCTGGGGGTGTCAGGTGTACCTGGTGGTGCACCTATGGTCTGTGGAGTAGAGCTGGTCTTGTGGTAGCAAGCATGAATTGTCCTCTTTGCTAGGCAGGGTCCACCCTCATTGTCATCTAAATGGGAGACTACATGTGTGAGCACTGTAAGATCTTCCCCTCAGGGGATGGGGCCACTCTGGGAAGAGCATCTGCATGCTTGCATGCAGAAGGTTCCAAGTTCCCTCCCTGGCATCTCCAGATAGGGCTGAGAGAGACTCCTGCCAGCAACTCTGGATAAACTGCTGCCAATCTATTTAGAACTAGAACTAGATGGGCTAATGATCTGATTCGGTATAAGGCAGCATTCTATGTTACCTCCACCACCATCTCTGTCTTCAATGGCTACAAATTTTCAGTGGCTACGGGAGCCTAAAACATTTGTAGGGTATCCTTACACTGACAGGCCAGAGCAAGTCAGGTGATAATCCTGGAGTCCTAAAATTGCTTCTGGGTCAGGTTTGCTCACTGGTCTGAGCAACCAGAAGACCTCCTTTTGTTGCATACAGGTACCTTTGTCCCCATGTCAGTTGCACAGGGGCTGGACTTGATACAAGGGTTTGGGGCTCTGGATGCCCAACACCCCCAAGCCCCTCCCAATGACCCAGACAATCAGAGTAAATTATGTTTAACATGTATAATTTATACATATTGTGGAATTTAGCTTTCCTTGGTGTATGATTTTGGTTTGCTTGGTGTAGTTAAAAATAAATCTCTGGCTATTGGTATGACTCAGGACGGTAACTCTTATCATGTTCTTATGTCTATTCTGTAGAGAGTATTTTAAAAAATTCTGTTGCTAGACATGTGCCTTTGTGTTGATTGTTACAGTCTTTGACTCAAGCATGAAAATGAATGAGCTGATGGTTTGTTTGTTTCTTAGATGTATTCCATTCCTTTCATTATAATAATTCCCTGACTGTGGTTCTAGGATTCCCAGGGGTGCCTTGATGCAAGATCAAAAATCACAGATAGGCTTCCTAGAAACACAGCATGCCCAATGTCCGCATTACCTGACTTCTTCTACAATGCAAACTTGTAGGCGAGTTGGGTGCATCCTCAGAGCGGGCAGGGCAATGGCAAAGCCTGTCAGTGCCATTTGCATTGTAGCACATTTCCCGCAATCCTCTCCAATTTTCTGGATAGGGTTTCTGGGCAGACAATTTGATATTGTCTTGAAACTACCCTGAGCCATTTTTGGAAGGGCGATATAGATATTGAATGAGTGGATGAATGAGGAAAGGTTTCCTCAAAGTAGGAGAGGAGAGCTGGTCTTGTGGTAGCAAGCATGACTTGTCCCCTTAGCTAAGCAGGGTCTGCCCTGGTTGCATATGAAAGGGAGACTAGAAGTGTGAGCACTATGAGATCTTCCCCTCAGGGGATGGAGCCGCTCTGGGAAGAGCAGAAGATTCTAAGTTCCCTCCCTGGCTCCTCCAAGATAGGGCTGAGAGAGATTCCTGCCTGCAACCTTGGAGAAGCCACTGCCAGTCTGTGAAGACAATACTGAACTAGATAGAGCAATGGTCTGACTCAGTATATGGCAGCTTCCTATGTTCCTGTGATTTTGAGAATATTGACTTTAAGTTCTTGGATGCAGCATGGGGGTACTTATGACACTTCTTGTCTCTCTTTTCAGGCCCAGCATCTTCCTTCACCCAGCAGCCTCAGGATCAGGTTGTGATCGCAGGGCAGCCTGTGACCCTGCTGTGTGCAATTCCAGAGTACAACGGCATCGTGCTATGGATTAAAGATGGGCTTGCTCTTGGAGTAGGCCGGGATCTCTCAAGTAAGTTGTCTGGAGCTGTTGACATCAGACCCAGCTCCTCTTAAGGGCTCTCACTTACTGTCTTGGTTTTAAAAATACTGTACCAGCTCCTTTCTGCTGAAGCAGTGTGAAGTGAAGTGAAGGCAGAGAGAGAGAGAGAGAAAGGAAGGAAGGAAGGAAGGAAGGAAGGAAGGAAGGAAGGAAGGAAGGAAGGAAGGAAGGAAGGAAGGTGATCTATAGCCAGCCAGGAGCAATCTCCCTGATGGTCAGACTGAGCAAGCTTGATGCAGAAGCCTTTGCATAAAATTCAGAGAGTATCCGCTCCTCTGTTCCAGTCTATTGGTGTAAAGAAGTTTCCTTGCTGTCAGGTTAATCACTGTGCAACTCCTGCAATTGCCCAGAACTGGATTGTTGTGCACAGCCTGAATCCCTGTCTGACATCACTCAGGTTGCCCGTTCAACACCCAGAGGAGGGCATGAGTTATGACAGTTGAACCCCTTCTGCTCAGCTGTTGCAATGGCAGGTAGGCATGGGATCCGGATAGAAAAGCAATGATGAAGTGGGGGAACCCACAAACGGTTTGGAAGGTAGTAGTGACTGCCAGGAAGCCTGTGACCCTACTGTATGCTTTTCCAGAGTAAAAAAAAAAAACATAACCCATGCATTTCAGGAAAAGTAAGTGAAGGATAAGTGACAGTTACTAGTGAGGCTATGAAAGAGGGGCTGGATCAGTTTAGGCAAGAAGCAGAGTTAGCTGAAGCCCAGTGCTATGGGAGGCATCATAATTCAGCAGTAGAAGATCCCAGCATGTACAGCCACATCTAGAGAAGTTAGGAACCATGGGAATTATATTTCCTATGGTTCCTAGTAATCATGGGTGCAACTGTGCATGTTTGCACTGAACTGTGTGTATTCACACTGGACATAATTGGAAGACATTCAGTAACAGAATCCAGTTTTCCCAAATTAATTATATTGAAGACAGGATAGTGCCCACTCATACCTCGTTCAGGTACACAGAATCTTATAACGAGGCCATTTTCAATCTCATTCACAAGCCCTGAAACTCAACCTCCCCCTTTTAGTCTGTTAATGGAACTGGTTCTGAGAATTAGCGGGGACCCCAAGCTATGTTTTAGGCTTTTGAGGAGGGGCAATTAGCTAGCTGGGAATGTAGCTGTCCCACCTTCAGAATAAATTTGTTTATTGCTTCAGTCATGGAAAAAACTGAATGGAAAGGTTAAAGTTCAAAATAAAATGAGGTTTATTGAAGGGCTTTTGGAGTACAGGAAGATAAAGTAACAGTTAACGAGCAACAATATTAAACTAGCAAAACCAACAAGTTACAAAGGACTATGTTATGGCTCACAAAGAGGCAATTTGGCTTGAGTTTCCAAATTAGGTTCACTCAAGGCTGACGACAGAAATGGACAGGAAAAAGGAAGTAGAGTTTTGAGAATAGGGGTTATATGCTACCACGCTCCTTCCCAGAGGAATGATGTGAACCCTTGCAGCTTGGTCATTACCAAGAGGGTTCTCTCCGATGAGGCAGGTAGGAAGGCAGAAGTGGGAATGTAGGAACCAGGCAGAGGTCTGGAAGCCAAGAATAATCTGAAAAATGGGCCAGAGTCTCGCAGTCAGGAGTGCTGCACAGACCAGGTTAGGAAAAGGGGCAGTCTGAAGGTAAAAAGTAAAGCAGGAGCCAGAGTCAAGGCAGGGCAAAAATGGTGGTGCCTGTGCCAAGACATAGGGAAAAGATGGTGGCTCTGAAGAAGAACTGCCTGGTGAATCTGAGGTAAGGACTGGCTCAGGAGACACAGAAAACACACGGATTGATGGTATCTTGATCTCTTATAGGGAAATTCTTGCCTGAGGGCATTATGCTGATCACATGTTGCAAAAGTGGACGACAGAGACAGTTGCAACATTGTTCTGTTAGAAAGTGAGGAGTGGACTTCTTCTTGGACAAAGGCTAGGGAAGGTTTGAAAGACCCATGTAGGAAGAAGCAAAATGTATGCATCAAAGATGATCTCTCATGTCTTTTAGAATATCTGGGGGTGGCTGAAAAGCAGTCTAGTGTGCCCTCACTGCACATGTGCAGCACATCATGGTGAGCCGCCTCCATAGATTTCTCTGCCCAGTGAGCAGAATGCCACTTGGCTTGTTGTGTGAACCAGACTTCCAGCCTCCTTGTGAGCCTGCCATCCATACAAATTCCACTGCTCACTCCCTCTGAATCCCAGGAGTCTACTCTAAAATAGGAATACTGCTGCATGTCTCAGAACAATGATGTGAAGCATTCTCTTACTGTACCCACGGGGATGATGTGTGCAGCCAAGATGGTGTGCTGCCTTTATCCCCAAAACATTACACAAAGTAAGGTTTATAGAACCAAATTATGTCAAAACCGTTTGTGGCAGGAGGGGGGGAAATCCCTTTCTTCCTCTGCTGCTTGTGGTTTTCTGCTCACACTTTCCAGAATATAAACCATCCAGCAACCTCCATTCGACCCTCTCCCTTTTAAATCACTCTGGCTGTGAAGATCTATGCAGTATATTCCCACCATAGCCAATCTTTGCCTGCCTAACTTCAGAAAGCTGAATGAGTAACAAGAGCTAATGTGGCTGACGTATCGTTTTGAGCAACTTCGGCAATTAGCTTTGCTGGGTCTGCTTTAGCAAGCTGAGTCTCTGCCTGCTTGTGCTACGCTAGCTCAGCTAGTCATCTAATTAGCTAAATACAAACAAACCCTTCATTTGTATTTCTTACAGTTCATGAGAGCAAATCCTGCTGTTGATAGCTTGAAAAACAAAGCAAAAATAAAAACTGAGAGTGTGCCAAGCTGCCTCTGCTTCACAGCTCATTAATCATCAGCCTTCGGAAAGATTGAGTGGGGGGTGAGTGGGCGCGGCTGGGCTCTATCCCTACAGCAGCATGGGTAACTGGAGAGATTAAGCCGGTGATGGTCATCCACCACCAGCACTGTGCTAAGACCCAGCCAGCAAAGTGTTTAATCATGTCCCTCTCTCCGTTACATGTGTTATTCCAGTGGTGATAACAGGAGTAATTACCAGTATAAAGGCCAACATCTGTCAAGGTGTTGGGCTGGATCAGAGTTTGTATAGCTTTGGTCATCTAAAGCATATTTTGGTCAAAGCTCTGGAAACACTACAGTGAATAGTGAGCGGTAGACCCGGTGTTGCCAACCTGTGGTACTCCAGATTGATTTTTATTTTATTATTTATTTAACATATTTTTATACCGCCCAAAACTTATTCCTCTGGGCGGTTCACAACCAGATAAAAACAAAGATAAAATGTTAGTTAAAAACAAAACAAAACAAAATTTAAAACACAGCAATTTAAAAACAATTTAAAAAAACAATATTCTAAAAACAACATTAAAACAATTAAAACAGCTGAATGACAACTCCCGTAATCCCCAGCCACAATATATTTTAGCTGGGAATGATGGGAGTTGTAGTTCAGCAATGCCTGGAGTACCACGGGTTGGGAACCCCTGGTCTACACCAACAGAAAAGCATGTAATATACCAGTTCAGGCTAGGGCTATCACTGAAACATTTGGGAAAGTAAAATCTGAAGTGAATATCTGAGTTGTGTGCTGCTATGGTCTCTCCTACAACAAGGAGAAGGGAAGCTCCAGACCTTGGACAGCTCCCATGGCAATGGGTCAGGACCATGGAAAGAGGAGATCTGGCATTTCAGAGCTGGGTGTTGTGAACATAGGAACATAGGGAGCTGCCTTATACTGAGACAGAAGATTGGTCCACCTAGCTCAGTATTGTCTACACAGCCTGGCTTCATGATTGAAGGCAGGAGTCTCTCTCAGGCCTATCATGGAGATGCTAGGGAGGGAACTTGGAACCTTCTATATTCACACATGCAGGTGCTCTTCCCAGAGCAGCCCCATCCCCTCAGGGGGATATCTTACAGTGCTCACATGTAGTCTCCCATTAAAATGCAAACCAGGATGGACCCTGCTTAGCTAAGGGGAAAACGCATGCTTGCTACCACAAGCCCAGGTCTCCTCCCTACATCATGGAGGATGTTGCTCTAGTAGTGTTCTGTAGTGAACTGCTGGCGTTTGTCACCAGCTGCTGAGGCTCGATAGCTTGGCCCTGCTCCTGCTAGAGGCAAGCTTTGGTCTTTAAAGGGACCATCCCCAATTTTGCAGGCACCTGCTTTGAGAGGAGAGCTGGTCTTGTGGTATTATTATTATGATTATGATTATTACATTTATATCCTGCACTTCCTCCAAGGAGCCCAGAGCGGTATACTACATACTTAGGTTTCTCTTTCACAACAACCCTGTGAAGTAGGCTAGGTTGAGAGAGAAGTGGCTGGCCCAGAGTCACCCAGCAAGTATCATGGCTGAATGGGGATTTGAACTTGGGTCTCCCCGGTCCTAGTCTAGCACTCTAACCACTACACCATGCTGGCTCTCTGTCTAGTAAGCATGTATTGTCCCCTTTGCTAAGCAAGGTCCACCCTGGTTGCATTTGAATGGGAAACTGGAATAGGACTACTATGGGAAGAGCACCTGCATCCTTACATGCAGAAGATTCCAAGTTCACTCACTGGCAGCATCTCCAAGATCGGGCTGAGAGAAACACTTGCCTGCAACCTTGGAGAAGTCACTGCCAGTCTGTTTAGACAATACTGAACTAGATGGACCAATGGTCTGACTTGGTGTAAGGAAGCTTCCTACGTTCCTATGATGGTGCTGGTGAGCTCATGGCCATACTGGTAAATATTAATCATTTTTTGTGTAATCAAGGAAACGGAGGCATTGTCAAGTTGAGCTCAAATATTTCAGTTTCAAAAGCCTCGCTGATGGCCTTCACACATTTTCACACTGCCCAGCTACAGCTTTGCTTGCTTTTATACCCTGCAGGTTACCCACGCTATTTGGTTGTGGGGGACCATTTGTCTGGGGAGCATCACCTTAAGATATTGAGAGCAGATCTCCAAGATGATGCTGTGTATGAGTGCCAGGCCATACAAGCAGCCATTCGTTCCAGACCAGCCCGGCTGACTGTTCTTGGTAAGTCTGCGATCCTCAGTGGGAAACTGTGGATTTTTTTTCTCTTTCTTTCTTCCCTACTTGAACTTGCAATGAATTCAGTGGTTTTCAAGAAGCATGTGTGCGTGTGCTGTGTAAAACTGCTGATAGAAGAAATTGGATTAGATTAAATGATGTAAGCCTATTAAGGTAGAACTAGATGTGATACACAAGATATGACCGCCCCTGAAAATGGCAACCCTGTGTCAAGTTCTTCCTCTTTCCCCATAATGCTTATGGTATTGGGTTTAGGCCTCACCCATGCCAGATTAATGCAGCAGCAGGTAATAAATTTATGCTTGGCATTTAATTTTTTAGAAAGTAAAACTCAAAAGGAGTTTCAAGGTTGTTCACAAAGCAAAATTTCTGAGAAATGTCAAAGGGAAACAGGGATGTTTTCTTTAAGACAAGTGAATATTCTTAGGGGGGTTCTGTACATCCCTAGAAGATATGGAATGAGTCTTAGGAGATGTGCAATACGATGACATTACAAAATGGGAAAGGGTATTGAAACTTTAATGGGGAAACTCTTCTGAGAGCAACTACAGGCCTGGCATTGCATTTAGCTTCTCCCTAAGTTTAGCAATGACTATACACACAAGTTACGTCTTAAAACATCATCAATCACACATGCAGATATGAGCAGCATGCACCGATCAATTGGTTTTAAAAATGAAATGTCATCCCGCTAACTTCAGGGGGACAAATTCCTTCATATAGCCTTATAGCCAGATATTTTGTGGCAAGGGGGCCTCCAGGCAAGGGTGGCTCCAGAGGGGGAACGTGGGTGAGCAAGTGCCCCTCCCCCAAGTGGCTTCCCCTCACCCCCATTTCTATTTCAGAAATCTAATATGTGGGACACAGCTCGCCCACCCATAAATGCACTTTGCCCCCTTCTGTGCCCCCCTCAGTTTCTTTCTGGTGTTGCCACTGCCTCCAAGAGCAAGGAATCATTGCCCAAACAACCAGGACATCAGTATCAGTAGCATGGTTTAAGATAATTACCATGCAACCAAATGCCATTCAAATAACCTTTGGCTATTGTTTTTAAGGTTAGATGTAAACATTAGTCCTTGAAGTAGGGTCCTTTATTCTGCTGGCCAGGTAATTAGCTTCCTTATCTCTCAAACCCTCACTCCACTTCCCCACTTGACAGAAGTGTTCGGCAGGGGGAGACTTTATTAAGAAGTATTTCTTCGTCTGCCTTGATTTAGATTTATAATGGCTGCAGCTGACTCTGGGTGTGTAGCAGCTTTTACAGAAACAAGATTTATGTACAAACATGCACAGGAAATATATACCACTGCAATAACCCCCTGCAGCTACTAAGAGCCAAGACATTATTATGATTGAGAAGTGTTTATCAATGGGGACCATGTGAAAAAGAGAATGGAAGCTAATGTGCATTCATTATAATTCCAATGAGCCACTCTACTATATATCAAAACTGTGAAGGAATCCTGCCAATGAATTGTGTGTTGGGAGGTGTTCTATATCCATACCATTCACATTATCATGGCTCGGAGCTCTTGTGATTTGAGGCTTCTGGGTACAGATGGCTTGTGCTGCCCCACTTATGGGCTTGGGTATGGAACCCAGAAGGAGGTGGTATTATGATGGCTAGGCAAAGAGACAAATGGGGACTCAGCCTCCTCATGCCCAGGAATGGGCTAGTGAAAGGAGGAGGTAACAAGTATTCTCCCTCAGTTCCCACCCAACGAGCAGCTGTGTCCACTTTTCTTGCTGTTTTCAGTCCTTATGGGTTTTGTAATGCAAATAGGTCTTGATGGAAGGTGGCAGTTGGTCTCCTGGCTATTGATGTCATAGAGCAACTTGGATCTGCTTCCTCTTTCAGCCTTGCTGGGTCTTTACCCACTGCAGTTTGTTGGACAAGGCGTATTTGGGGAGGGTTTCTCCCAGGTGAAAGGCATTTATTTCAAAATGCTTGTATCCTGCCTTCTGACCAAAAGCGACCAAAAGTGGCTAGCATCTGTCCAGGCCATCAAGATATCTCAGGAGGAGGAGATGAACATGTAGGAGTATTTTCAGGGCTGGTATCAGTGTGAGGCACTCTCAGGTAGCTGCTGAGGGCTGGTTGTCCTAGGAGGACCACTACTGATGTTCTGGCCTCCCAAGGAGAATTGGGCCTAACTTGTGGCTGCCGACTAGGTAGGCTCCCTCTCCTTTTTTGTAGTGGTGAATGTGGTTTGATTTCATTCTTGAATGGCTGGCAGCAGCGCAAAAGCATTCTGTCCAGTGGCTGGTCACCACATTCCCCCTCCCCACAATGCCTCATGTAGTAGATAACCCCCAGACAGGGGCGTAACTCTAATAGGAAAAGGGGAGATAGTTGTCTGGGCTCCCACTGCCTTGGGCCCCCCCCAGAGGCAAGTCACATGACTGACTCCCCCAGCCGCACACCCGCCCGGGCTTCCTTCAGTTGTATTCATCCTCCAAAATTGATGTGAGTGTTAAGACCTGGAGCTACCAGAACAGCATGCCTTTCTCTAGTACTATTAAATGACTTGCATTGTCCACAATTTACAAAACTTGTAAAAAAATAATTTAGGATGATGTTCTATTGTGGCACATAGGAGAGAGAGAGAGAGAGAATATATATATAAATATTTTACTTCAGTGAGGGGGGGCCCATTTTAAAATCTTGTCTCTGGGCCCACTCCAACCTTGCTACGCCCCTGCCCGCAGAGTTCTTTGCAACACGTCATGTGGGACAAAATCACGGTGAGCAGCCACCACTGGCTAAATCTCAGTTGCTTTTCCTGCCAGTGAAAGAAACCTGTATCTGCCACACAGTAAGGAGAGAGACCCAGATGCAAGGAAACCCTGAAATGAGGAGTGGATGTTCTCAAAAGAATTTCCTCTGTATAAGTGTTTTGCACCTCCTTACACAGCGTGGGGAGAATGGCTGCATATCCCAGTTTTTATCAGCAGTACAAGTGGCCCCGTCTAGCACTAGTCTGCATTTGATTGACATCTTGTGTTTGAAAGTACGGATATGAAGCGAAATCACTGTTTCAATTCAAAACGCCTCTTTGCTAGAATTAGCTGAAGCATGTGCTTGTTATTCGCTGGTTCATTACATGCTGGTTCAGTCTCGGGTAAGTCATGATTTGAGCACTTCATTATTCTTGAGGTTCATTATTTGGTCACTTCATTATCCATGCTGTTTGGCACGCGTTCCCTCTGTAAGCCCATGCCGTTTTGCTATTCAGGGCTAGATCTGAAATCCGGCAAGGGCTTGATTAGTTAACCCTAGTTATTGTGAAAGGGAGAAGAGAACACAAATGACTGGTTCTTTGCCAAAGTGGCAAAGAACAGGAAGCCAGATCTCTGAGGGGCTGGATATCCAGAAAAGCTTTTCACATGTTTTAAAGGCACGAACTGGGCTGTGGTCCTACAGACAAGGCTGGCTTCAGATTTCAGGGGGCCATCAGTAAGGTGCCCTCCATGGGTCCTCTCCTACCTCGATGGTCCCCAGAGGACTCACTCCATCAGTGTCATAGAAAGGCTATGGGCACAGCGGTGTCCTCAGGGATCAGCAGTGGGTGCTTGGTAGCTACCCAGCAATACCAACCCAAAGACCAGCTCCGCCTATAGCAAAGTACACATACTGGGGAATAATCCCTATTTCGTCTACAACCAACAATCAGTCTGCAAGTGGGTCTAAGCTCACCTTGGGTCTGCTGGCTAACCCCTCCCAAAATTTGCTCTCTGGATTCTGATGGGGAATGTATTCCAAATGTGCGTGAATATTCTCCAGACACCTGCTGGTTATTTGATGCTCTGTATACGATGTGCTGAATACGTATTCAATATCTGAAGGTTTTGTCGTTTTTGCTGACGTGCTGTAGCAATAGCTGCCATGCTGTAGCCATCAGCTTTTTAATATGTTGCAGTAGTTAGAGAGCAAGACTAGAACTGGGATGACAATTAGACCAGTCATATCTTGAAGTCCTTGAAGGATCAAAGACGCAGCTGGCATCTAGCAATTGCTTCATAACATTCAGTACACAGGACCTAAATATAGATTTGAGTTTACATTAAAATGCAAAAGGGGGTATTTGTACAGGGAAATAGGTAGACATCGCAGATAATTACCAAAGCCATCACCCTTCCAGGCTGCCTGGTACTTCTGTTTAATTCAAGCATTGTTCACACAGTCTCATAAAGGTAAAGTGTGCCGTTGAGTCCGTGTTGACTCCTGGTGCCCACAGAGTCCTGTGTTTGTCTTTGGTAGAATACAGGAGGGGTTTACCATTGCCTTTTCCCATGCAATATGAGATGATGCCTTTCAGCATCTTTCCTAAATTGCTGCTGCCTGATAGAGGTGTTTCCCATAGTCTGGGAAACATACCGGTGGGGATTTGAACAGGCAACCTCTGGCTTGCTAGTTAAGTCATTTCCCTGCTGTGCCCTTAGGTGGCTCACAATCACATAAGCCTCATTTATTTGTAAGTAAAGCACAGTCTACCTGCACTTCCTAATGGGATGGGTACAGCTTACCTGAATTGCATTTTTCTGGCTGTGGCCAGCTGGAGAGGTTTACCAGAGATGTTGGAAGTGAAGCCAAGATTCTTGGACTTGGTTTGTGAAGCCAGCAGTTCACGGCTAGGCTCAGTGACTTCAAGTTGCTAGGGACAAAAATATCACATGGCACTCCCAAGCAATGTTAAGTGTCTCTGTGTTGGATAGACACATGCTGATGAAACTTGAGATTGGAGCTTCCACCAGATTTTGTAAAAAAAAATCAAGATAAATTTGGAGAACACTGCCAGGAGAAAGCCCTAAGGAATTCTGAGGGAAATGAGAAGAATTTCCATGAACTAGCAATATATTCTCAAGGGGTTCTACATAGCCTTTTGCCCCTCAGTGATTCAGACCTTGGTGATGTAATTAGGATTCAAAGATTATCATCTCGGAATTCTTATCCCAGGCAGAAGAAAAAAATATCATGGGAATAGACAAGGAACTCCCAGTCTGTTTTAGGGGGAATAGTGTTGCTGATTTCTGAAGTCATTCACACAACAGCTTCAGGTTCTTGCCATGCCAAGGGAGTATTCTGTGCTGCTCTCACAGATCACTGAGTTTCTTTCTTTATGGAATTGCGAACTCCTCCCACCAAAGACAATCCCCCAATTGTTTACATGATGCTTATCCTCAAATGAAAGAGCAGTGAGTCAAGAGCCTTTGATCTCCCTAAGGATTGTTGATTCTCTTTCAACTCCTGTCAGCTTTGGAGTTGTTCTTGAATGTGTAAACAAACCAGAAGATGAAATGGCTTCAGGGATTGTTACCCCAGGAAATCTAGCTGTGTAAAAGACTCTTTTTCTAGTTTAAAACCTGGGATTGAGATCTTTTAATGGATCTCTGCAAAGCATGACAAATAGTTACAATTGGCAAATGAGACTAGCTGTTGTATTTTGCATTATTAAGAACAGCCTTGCTGGATCAGGCCCAAGACCTATCTAGTCCAGCATCCTGTTTCATGCAGTGGCCCACCAGATGCCTTCGAGAACCACACAGGCAGTGGGTGAGGATTTGCCCTCTCTCCTGCTGTTGATCTCCTGCAACTGGTATTGAGAGGCATCTTTCCTCTGAGGCTGAAGGTGGCATGTAACCACCAGACTAGTAGCCATGGATAGACCTGTCTTCCATGACTTTGTCTAAGCTGCTTTTAAAGCCATCCAAGCTATAGTGGCCATCACCACATCCTGTGGCAGAGAATTCTATAGGTTAATTATGTGCTGTGTGGAAAAGTACTTCCTCTTGTTGGTCCTAAATTTCCCAACCTTCCATTTCATTGGATGACCCCTGGTTCTAGTGTTGTGAGAGAGGGTCAGAAGATTCTCTCTGTCCACTATTCCTACTCCTTGCATAATCTTATACACCTCTATTAGTGTTGCCACACTCCCCCCCACCGGAATTCCAGGTATCACCTAGATTTTAAGTATCTCACCCAGATTCGCCTGAATTTCAGCTTTCAATTTTAAAAAAGCTAAGCTCTAGTCCTTGTAGAAGCAGAGTTATGAAGCAAAACATGCAGTCACTCTTCTGCTCAACCACTGGACTTGGATTAAGAGAGGAAGAGCACAGGAGGCTAGCTGGGAGGGTTTAACTTTCACAAGTACAGTAATCCCCTGAGGAATGTTGCCTTGTTTGTTATCAGCAGGGGATCTCTATAGGGCAGTCTAATACTCATCCCCTTTGGGTGATAGAGTGCTAAATGATTGTGGCGTGGTTTTTTTGGTTAATCAATTCCTTGATCCAGGCCAGCTTTTGCATGGGGCTTTAGTTACTTGTATTCCTGGAGTAGAGGTGGGGCCAAGAAACAGCCAGCAGCAAGAGCTTGGAAAAGCAGTCTGTACTTGCCTCTGTGTACATAATATCTATTTCATTAAACTGTTCATATTCCTGATTCAACTCCACTGCCTTGTCCTTGCATACCACAACTCTTTCCCTTGGATTCTACACTAATCTACGTTTGTAGTATAGCTATGCCCAAAATACATAGTATGGGGGCGTTGTTGTTTTTTAATCAGACTTGTCTCAGAAATTACTGGATCACATATTTAAATGAAAAACAAGTCAGTAATACCACTGGGTAGCCCCAGGTACCTAAAGTAATTCTTGGGACCCCAGTCATAATATTAACTATTTGTATTGTATTGTGAATGCTGCAAAGGCAGACTTCACAAAATAGTCAGATAGGAAGAAATAAACTGAAAAATAAAGTGCACTGAATGTTCTTACTAATATTAAGCAGTTATAGGATTGTGTTTATTCGTTGCTGTTTCTTACAGATATAAACTCCACTTTTCAAGCTAAAAGATCTCCAAGGCATAGAGTATACAGCTCAGCACAAAGCAATGGTGGAGGGACAGCTAAGAGAGGTGCTGGGGAAACATGATCTTTAAAGACTCTCCTCAGCTCTCTGGTGGTATTTCTTCTGCTGCAATTGCCCTTAGGGACTTGCTGCAATCCCACGGGGTGTTATTTCTCCTTCAAGAAATTTGCAGTCTGGATTGGAGTCTTGCAATTCTGTTTTCCCCTTGGAATTTCTGAGAAATCAGAATTTAATTCTCAGAGGATGGGAACATTTCCACATTAAATGTCCCTTACCTCCTTGTTTTTCTGTGTCACTTTTTTAAACTTTCCAAAATGTAAATATGAATTCACTTCCACTGCTGATCCAGCAGATTCACTCCACTAGCTTCCCGTTCCATCATTCCCTTCAGGTTTCTTTCTCAATGAGCCAAGTTATGCATAATAGTAATGAGATTTTTTTTAAGCTAGGAGCCAGAGCATTCACAGTCTATTAAGAACAAAGTAGTAGGCTCTAATAGTCAAATGGAAGTTGCCCTGAAGTCTTTGCCTCTTTGCTCTTGATTTGGAGCTTCACTGCTGTGCATCCTGAACATTGTGCTATGGCTCACTCCAAGGGGTCTTATTGCATGGGCTTGCCCAAAGAGAGGGCCATTAACACAATCACAGGAAGCCAATAAAACAACAAGATGAAAGTGGATAATGGAACTTTGGTAGGGGAAATAGCAATGATGCAGTTGCCAGGGGCAAAGAAGGTTGGGGAGAGAGCATAGATGTCAGAGTCAGCAAGAAGAAATTGTCTCTCTTCCTGCTGCTGGTGATGATAGCAAGGCTTCAGTTCTGTGTGGTGACTGGTAATGAGACCAGCAATCTTCCTCTTTATTTACAGGGGTTCTGGTTGCATTTATAGACGGCAGCAACACTGCTGTGGATGTTTCTGGGCGGATACAGCTCAATAAAAATGTATCCATGGATGCTATAAAACTAGCCTGCCATACAAACAGCCCTCAGCTCTGTGTCCACAGAATATATATATATATATATATATATATATATATATATATATACACACACACACACACACACACACACACACACACACACACATACACATACTATTGTGTGCACAGCAAAAGGCCCTGTTTGAAAGCTCCTCTGACTGGAAGGTTTGGTTCAGGTGCTTTCACTGTAAAAGGTGGAAATGTACTTCCAGAAAAGCAACTGGAGGTGTCAGAGGACGTGTGTGTGTGTGTGTGTGTGTGTGTGTACATGCATGCATGCATGTAAGAGACAGATAAAACACACACCAAGAGTAGGGAGAAAGGAGAATGGGGATGGATATTGGGATGCCTGGTATCCTGGAATAATTACTATTTGACTGGGGGAACAAGGGATGCAAGTTGCATGGAGCAAATCTGGGGGATTGTTGCTACTGGAGCTTCGGGCCCATGTTTGCTCCCATCCCCAGTGTCTCTGCTGGGCATGTACAGCATGCACACCAGTGGTCCCCCTTGAGCATGACATCATGCGCAAGGGCTGTGCCTAGAATCCGGAAAGCCCTCCAGAGCTCATTCCCAGCCGACGTTTGCTGGCTGGGGTGCATGAATTTCCCTTCCCTTTCTCTCCCTCATGAAAAGGGAAATTTCAGCTGAGAATGAATACTGAGAATGAAATACTGGCTGAGAATGAATTCTGGAGAGTTCTTGAGGCCCTTTCAGGGCTCTGGCCACAGGGAGGGCCGTCAGGTGGCTTCCAGGAGCTGGGCGGCCCAAGTTTTTAAAACCCGTCTGCCCTATTAGAAGAACTCCACCATTGGTACCCACAAAGACATTGTCCCCAAGTGACTGCCAACCCAGATTCCCTGTCCCTTTCTTTGGTGTTATGCCTGAAATACACAATTTTGTTTGCTTCTAGAATCAGCGACTCTTCTGTCCCAGTTCTGTTGTCTTTAAATGCCCTAATTTTGTTACCCCAGTATGCATTTCAGTTAAAACAATGCTTATTTGGGGTCATATGAAGATTAAAAGTTGAATATCATAATAAAACCCCAATTCAGCAATTTGCTTCAATGACAACTAAAGAGTGTTGGAAAGTAGTAGGAAATACAGTGGAGCAGACGTCTTCTTTCTGATCTTTAGGTATATAACTTTCTCCATAGATCAACTGCTTGCTAATCATGTCTCAGTTGTTGCAATAAGGAAAACCAAACAATCTCTTAATGGAATTTTAAGGTTCATGAGACCTTATGGAATGAATGGAGTTTACCCTGGCAATTAAAATATTCATAGAAAAAGTATTAGCACAAATTATTTATGATAATGAAATTCGGGATGTCCAGAAAAACAATCGTTTATTTGGAAGCAGGGCAATCAGTGGAATAGACCCAACCAAATATGCGTTCATTGACTTCAACAAGAGGGATCCAAGGGAGGAGCGCTGGTCTTGTGGTAACAAGCATGAATTGTCCCCTTTGCTAAGCAGGGACCCCCCAGTTTGCATTTGAATGGGAGACTACATGTGTGAGCACTGTAAGATATTTCCCTTAGGGAATGGGCCCACTCTGGGAAGAACTACTGCATGCTTGCATGCAAGAGGTTCCAAGTTCCCTCCCTGGTATCTCCAAGATAAGGTTGAGAGAGATTCCTGCCTGCAACCTTGGAGAAGTCGCTGCCAGTCTGTGTAGACTATACTGAGCTAGATAGACCAATGGACTATAGAGATAGACTCACTATATGGCAGCTTCCTATGTGCATGCTTAACTCTCAGAGTGAAAACAGTTGGACACATGAGAGCTTATCTCTGGCTGGATATTTTTAATATTAGCTCAATATTTTCAAAGGGATTTGGGTGTCTCCCAGGCTATATATCCCTGGTGTGCTAATACTGTGCATGTAAGTAAATAGGCAACAGTGACCTGATTAAATATAATGCTGAGCACACAGAATCTGACATGGGTGAGATTTTTCACACACTGGGGCCCAATGCAAAGACAGAACAATAAACCATGGTCTAACCAACTGGTCTTCACTGTTAAGACCTAGGGGCCCATCAGCCTTAAGTGTAGCTCCCTGACTTTGGGGGTGGGGTGGGAGGGGGTGGAAGGCACTGCTTTGCGGTGATTCCACTCCTACCTCTCAGGCAGGTTCTAGATGGAGACTGTTGTTCCCTTGGAGACTGTTGGAGACTGTTGTTCTTCAAAATCCCTTGGAGACTGTTGTTCTTCAAAATCTGAACTTTTATATGGTGTCCCTCAGGGCTCCATATTGTCTCAGAAGTTGTTTAACATCTACATGAAACTGCTGGGAGAGGTCATCAGGGGATTTGGTGCAGGGTATTATCAGTATGCTGACGATACCCAAATCTATTTCTCCATGTCAACATCATTGAGAGAAGGCATAACTGCCCTAAATGCCTGCCTGGAAACAGTAATGGGCTGGATGAGGAATAATAAACTGAGGCTTACTCCAGATAAGAGGGAGGTACTTGTTGTGCGAGGTCAGAACTCGGGAGATTATTTTGATTTGCCTGTTCTGGATGGGGTCACACCTCCCCAGAAGGAACAGGTACACAGTCTGGGAGTACTTCTGGTTCCTAGCCTCTCTATGGTACATCAGGTTGAGGCTTGGGCTGATACACCAGCTACTTCCATTTCTTAAGATAAATGACCTCAAAACAGTGGCACAAATGCTAGTAACCTCCAGACTTGACTTCTGCAATATGCTGTATGTGGGGCTGCCTTTGTACGTAGTCCAGAAACTGCATTTGGTACAGAATGCAGCAGCCAGGCTGGTCTTGGGTCATCTCAGTGGCTACCGATATGTTTCTGGGCAAAATACAAGGTGCTGGTTAAAACCTGTAACGCCCTGAATGCCTCAGGCCCTGGGTATTTAAGAGAATGTCTTCTTCGTCATGATTCCCACCACCCATTAATTTCATCTGGAGAGGTCCATCTACAGTTAACACCGGCTCATCTGGTGTCTACTCAGGGACGGGCGTTGTCATTGCTGCCCCCAGGATTTGGAATGTGCTCCCTGTTGAAAGAAGAGCTTCCCCATCTCTGACAACTTTTAAACAGTCAATCAAGACACAACTGTTCACCCAGGTTTTTAATTAAATTTACTGTTTTAATACTTTTAACCCTGTTTTAAGTTTTAAATTGTTTTAATGTTTAAAATTTGTTTTAATTGTGTTTTTTATTGTAAACAGCACAGAAAGGTAAGTTTGGGGCGGTATAGAAATGTGTTAAATAAAGAAATGAAGAAATGAATGGATGTTTATGGGGCTGTGTGAAGCTTTGGCCCAAGCTGAACACTTGGCACGGTCCCCTTAGCACCATGCAGAGACAACCATTCTCTCCCTGTAGCACAGTGCTTTGCACAGCACTGGCGGGAGGGGGATTCTTTTGAGGGGCATGGAGCCCATGATCCCCTACACCATCTTGGAAGGCATGCCTAGGGTGCTGGGAAGCCCTTCCCTGTGCTTTCTTCCTAGAGCTGTTGAGAGGGCTCCGTCTCTCTGAAAGGGCCTTCTTAGCACTGAAAAAAGTGGTCAGCAGAGGTCAGTACAGTGGAAAATGGTAATCAAATTGAAGTTTTTTGCTTTTTTTTTTTTTTTTGCCAAAATGGTCACCAATTGAAAAATAGTGAAGATCGCTGGGTTAGCCCTACAATAATGAGCCTTGGTGAGCCACAGAACTGAGTGCTCCTGCTTCATCTCTCCTTCTATCTCATGTACAAGGAAAGGAAATTTAAAACTTTCATGTTTTCTTTAGAACAAACAGCTGTTCTTGATTAGCCCTGTTCTGAAGGGAGCCTCCCAGCATTCAGTTAATATGGGCAGGGGGGCCCAGACCACACCTGCTGGCCATGCCCCTGATGCTCACACACCTGTATTGCACAGTATTGACAAGTAATATTTAAATTTCACAACGAGGGTTGGTTTGGATATTCTGCCTCCTCCGTGCAGTTATGCAGAGTAGAATTGTGCTCTTGGGGTAGGGCAGGATGTACATGCCCTTCCTCATGTGGTGAATGGGGCCAGCCGATGATATCATCTAAACAGACCCATACACTCAATTTTAGAAAAAGCTTTATTCTCTTTTGCTATACCCACATTTAATATTGAAATCAAACAAGGACTTATATGGATAAAGATGCAAAGTTCAGCATTCTAAATAAAGAGAATGAAGTCTTTGCTCTTCTTCTAATCTCTTAATATCTATAATCCCAATCTGGGGTGTGTAAAGTTGACCCAGCTGCTGTTTACTCTGTTAAAAACAGGCCTGTCCACCTTTTAGGCTTAAAGTCATGTAACGTCCCAGTAGTGCCAGGTGAATACTTTACCAGCACCAGTCGTAATTGAGAAGGTGTCGGTTCATGTCTTCCCGTTCCCAAAAGGCTTTCTCCAAGCTTCAGCTCCTTTCATCTTCTCTGTTAAATGCCTGCCGAAAATGCCTCCATGCTCTGTCCCCAAAGCTTAGATTTCTGTGCTCTCTGTGCCAAAATGTGAGCTGTCTAATTCTACCCAGCCAGCCTTTAACTTTATGCACAGCTGTTACCAAGAAGCCCCCAAATGCTGTCTAAATCGTTTCCTGAACTACTGCCACTCATGTCTGACAACAGCCTGAGAGGCCTGATGCTGCCTCTTTCCCTCCCTTCTAAGCTGAACAGAGCGACTATATTTTAATTAAATATTTAAGAACATGTCACGTTGCCTTTAGATCTACACAGTTAAATGTGGCAGAATAGATCGTTCCATAAGCCTTGGAAGTCCCGTTTTTCAAACAGCTTCAGCCTATAAGGATCACTTACTTCCATTGGCTTCTGGAGACTCAGAATTTTGTTCCAGAGAATGGAAAGGGAGATCTGCTTCTTAGGAAGTCTGGGTCATGATTCGGTCACTTCTGATCCCGTTGTTGACATATTTGGCATGTTTCAGTCATGAGAATATTTAAGCATTTTGTAAAAAAAATACAGGGAAACCTCATTATCCACAGATTTGTGTATTTGCTGTAGGGGAAAAGACACCTGACCTTGGCATACATGGAAAAAAGAAGGGGGGAAACACATCGACCTCGCATATCTGTGCATCAGAACTGGCCAGAAATGACTGTGGAGGATTTCTGGCCACCGTTTTGTTTCTTGGAGCCACAAAATGGCTCCCGTTTAAAAAAACAAACAAAGAACCAGCCTATTGTGCACATGTGGCGGCCTCAAAAATGGCCAGCATGCCAGGGGAAAGGCCTGAACAGGACGAAGAACAGCCGAAAAGAGCCATTTTTGAAGGAAGGCCAGTGGGGTGAGGGGGAACCTCTGCAGACACACCCCTGCCACCTCAGAGAACCCCCGCAAAGGGTGTATGTTAAAAAAAATCTGTAAAAGGTCAGCAACAACCCCCCCTGGACTGGACCGAACTAGGGGGGTTCGAGGGGGTGTTGGACCGAACTGCCCCGTCTGGACTTGAACTGGACCAGACCAGCCTGTTCTGTGCACACCCCTAGTTTCCATATCTGAGGTACAACCACGGAATGGAACCCCTGCGAATATTTCACAGTGCTGGAGTTCTTCAAACAGTCTGAAGTTTCACCAGAATTCAAAGTGCTGTTTTTAGCTTAAAGTCCTTAGGGTGTCTGAAAAACAATCGTCTTCCATATGAGCCATACATTAAGGTTGTCTTCAGAGCCCTTTCTCTGGGTGCTTCTGATTTCTGGGCAGGGCTGGCTCCAGGTTTCAGGGGTCCCTTGGCAATCTGCCATCTGTGGGCTCCTTTCTACCAGGGTGGGCCATCAGAGAGTAGCTGTGTTTGCATCAATCAGACTCTGGGCACAGAGGTGGTGGGTCCCCAGACCCTCAGCACCGGCTTCTGATGCTGGTTCTGTTTCTGAGGTTAAGCAGATGGTGTTGGGGTCAGGGACCACACCAACCCTTTGCAAGAAGCATTGAGTTAAGTCTGTTTTATCTTAGAAGCTGTGAATGTTCAATATATATTGTGTTCCCTTTCCTCTGCTTCTCTTTTAATTCAGATTTTATCCTGTGCGTTTTCATGTTCATGTTTTGACTTTTTAAATTGTTAATCTGTTTTTATTATAACTGTCTTGGATGCTGGGAAGTAAAAAGGTGGGCTATATTAAAAAAAACCCATAAAGAAAGAATATTAGCAACAATATTGGATCCTAATCTGCTTTCAAAAGCTCATCTGGCCCAAAACTACTTAAGTGGGGCACATCAAGAGAAAGCTGACATGTGGGAGCCACTTGGTAGTATAGTGTTAGAAGCGTAAACTGGCCTGTGTACTTGCCAAAAGGTATACAACTTCCATGTGAATTGTTCACTGATGGAAATGTGCCCTTGGATGAATCGTGTATACTATATAACAGAGCTTCTCTAGGCTAGTTTTGTGGTTTCCTATGCCATTTACTGTTTGATCAGCTTCAAGCTGCTGCTACTCATTTGGTGCCCAGGGATATCCAAGTGGATGCCCATACATGGAACTCATGCTGAATTGCTCCACAAACAGAATTCAGGCTAACTTTTTTCACTTTCAGGTGGAGGAATTGTTTACAAAGCAAAATGGGGAGACAGCAGGACTGTTAAGTTCCCTAAGGCAAAGTCCAGACCAACGTTCTCTCTAATTTTTTTCTTCTTTGTGTGGAATGAGTTTTGTTCTGGGTGGCAGTATCAAGACAGTGAGTGTGCATGTATATTCAGAGTGGGACCTTCCTGATTCAGGCTGAGTGGGATCTAAAATAAAAAGAGCAGACATCAAAAACCTTGTGTGCGCACGCACATGCACATGCTTTAGAGGAAACACTGATCTAGACTAAACACCATTGAAAGAAATGAGACAAGTTAGTCTCATTCGTTTCAGTGAGATGTAGTTATGACTAATCCAGAGAGCAGAACTCAATACCACTCCTGTTCCTTTTCAAAGGTCATTCCAACTTGATTCATTCCAACTTGACCCCCATTGGGGTCATGAGGCATGAGCATGTTTAGTCCCTAACCCAAATGATGTTGCCATTCATGCCTATGGAGAAAGATAAAACATTGCAATTAGGGTATGACAGAGACACACAGTGCCTCTGGACAGTCCTTGTGCCATGCAAGCCTTCCCTCCACATACACACACACCCATTTTATTGATGACCATTTTCCCAGTAAGTAATACATGATTACACCTGATGATTGATTGATTGATTGATTGATTAAGTGTCATCAAGTCAGTGTCGACTCTTAGCGACCACATAGATAGATTCTTTCCAGGGTGATCTGTCTTCAACTTGGCCTTTAAGGTCTCTCAGTGGTGCATTCACTGCTGTCGTAATCCAGTGCACCCACCCTGCTGCTGGTCATCCTCTTCTTCTCTTTCCTTCAACTTACCCCAGCATTATGGACTTCTCAAGGGAACTGGGTTTTTGTATAATGTGTCCAAATTATGATAGTTTGAGCCTGGATTGATTTGTTCTATGATCCATTTGTTTGTTTTCCTGGCTGTCCATGGTATCCTCAAAAGTTTTCTCCAGCACCAAAGTTCAAAAGCATCAATATTTTTCTATCAAAGTCCAGCTTTTGCATCCATAGAGTGTCACGGGAAAAACCATTGTCTGAACAATTCTAATCTTTGTAGGCATAGACACGTCACGGCATCTGAATGATGCCTGACCACACACACCTGACCAAACATTAATTTAGATTTGCTTCATGTCATTCAGCTATCTCAAGTGTTAGTCAAATCATCTTAGACTGATTTGCCCCATTAGTATAATGGATCTTCCCATTATAGTCTTCCCTATAGGACCTCCACAGCTATGACGATAGCCAGAACATATAACTGTATTGGCAGGCTAGTGCATATTGTACTCCCGAGAAGCCACCCATACAAATAGGTCCATAATGCCAAGGTGGCTGAGGTTTTATCCTTCCCCATTGTTCTCATCCATGAGGTCTCCTCTAATTTCCTTCCTGAACCTAACTTAGACTACATAGCGTAGGTATGGACAGAGCTGCATACAACATTTGCTAGGGGCTCGGGCTGCGCAAAATGTTTCAACATCGAAATATTTTGACTCTTGAGCTTGAAAAAAATGCCCTTTTCTGATAAAGGGCATAAATAAAGGGCCTGTTTCAAGCTCAGACCAAAATAACCCTGATTCAGAACATTTCAACATTTGGGGTGCCATTTTGGAGGCCTGTTTTCCCCTTGCTGATTGGTTTTTTGGAACTGGCTTGCAATCCTGTGGGGGCTTTGAGGAAAGGCTAAACATTTGTTTAAAACCACCTGCTTGCCAATTCTTTTGTGGGGTGGGTGGTGGATAGCACTCATCATGCCCTACTACCCAACCCGCTTTGGTGTCCCTAGGAGCTACCCATGGGGAACAATGGGGTGTTTTGAGTTTCCCCATTGTTTGCTATGGCCAAAGTACT
Source organism: Hemicordylus capensis (assembly GCF_027244095.1). Lineage (NCBI taxonomy): Eukaryota > Metazoa > Chordata > Lepidosauria > Squamata > Cordylidae > Hemicordylus > Hemicordylus capensis. The sequence goes on along the minus strand of NC_069664.1, from coordinate 20,995,666 downwards.
CAAAATGTTGAAGTTTCATTCTGTCGAAACAACTGGTTTGACTGCTGTTTCGATGAAACATTTCAGCCATCTGCATTTTGTTTCAAACTCAAAACAACACAAAATATTTTCCATGCACATCCCTACTAGGGGCAAAGGCAATTCATTCACTCTTCATTAAATACACCCCCTAGGTTCATACTACACACATATGTATGTTTAGTAAGCTAAGCTGAGCAGAGAAATCTCTTGCCTCCATGCTACCTGGCAATTTTTTTTAAATACAAGAGAGCACGCTAATTTATGATCTGTTTAACCAAGTTGGAGTATTAATTAAATAAAACAAGCACAGTGAAGAAAAAAATGAAAAATAAAATCCAACAGCTTCAGTATGAAATTGCAAAGCAAACACTTTGACTGTAACCACTGGAGGTTTCCCTCAGGTCTTCTATCAAAGCACAAAGTAAGAAGGGCAAAGACGAGAAATTATATAGCCAACAGATGCATGATGTTAAAATATGCATCTGCCAGCCGTGCAGTTTAAGGAGCCAGAGGGCTACCTAGTAGATCTTGCTGTACTCAAGGGAGCATGAGTGAATTCCAGACCCCGCTAGGCAAGCTGGGGGTTGCAGACACGTTAATTAGTGTTGAGTTTCTAGATCTCAGATGCAACCAAGTGGATAGAAACTTTGAACATAGCAGTTGCTTTGCCACGAGGGAGAGGAGGGAGGGTGGAGAGAGAGAGAGAGACAGAGAACTCTCCTTGACATGCTGATGTGCCATCGTCTTCCAGAACATGGGTACCTGGATCTTTATAACTGCTGAGTGGATGAAGCTAAACTTAAGCTAGTCCAAATAAGGACTCTTCCAAATGAGTTAATGAGTATCGGAATTGATGTTGGCACAACTGACCTCTCATGCTGGAACCATCCTGTTAAATTCTAGATTGGATAAGTTTGTCCTTGTTTGAAATTCGTAGGCAGCAATTAAGCACTTAAATGCGTATTCTCAAAAGCCCTCACAGCTTATGCCTCACAGTTCAACATGGAACTGATCTGAGCAAGCCACTGTCTTTGAACCTTAGTTTTCCGCTTGCAGAATGGGGACGGTTATGCTAATAGTGTATGAAGGCTATTCACAGGAGCAGGCTGGCCTGGGCTAGGTTGTTCACATGCAGCATTGCAAGTGAAGTTGCCAGTGAGGCTGCCCTCCCTACAAACCCTGCTTTTCACCCCGGCCTTTAGCACTAGTGCACCCTTAACCCCAACACCCAGATCCATGTGAATGCTTGTGCTAATTGCAGCCTGAAATGACACAGAGACGAGCGCCTAGAGTGGGCGTCTCCCAAGGGAATCCCCCAATGTGCCATGCTCATCATGCGGTGCATTATGGGACTCCCAGAGGCTGAGACACATGCTGGGACACGAGATCCATACTGCCAGGATCCATGCTCCCACCAACATTCAACGATCATCTGGGGGGAAGGTAAGTCAAACATTAGTTTTCCATCTGTAGAATGGGGACAGCTATGTCAATAATGTATGAAGGCTATTTCCCCTTCCCGCCTGCCCCACCTCCAGTCATGTGAATACCCTTATTGTTTAGTCCTAGGGCTACTGTGGAAATGTGTCTGATTGTAGGAATCCTCTTGTGAGGAAAGCATTATGGGAGTTAATTGGATGGGCAGAGTAATTTGTGCAGGATCCTGACTGGGTGACCTGGGACAGGAAGCCTGGGGGTGATACCCCAGACGGTTGCACTAGGGCTGCATTTGGAGAACATTATGTGTTCAGAATGTTCCAAGTTGTCACAGTACTTAGCAACTACTGACATTTGCTGCTTGTGAAGCAGAATTTGAAAGTCAGGGCTGGGAGTCAAAGGAGGACCCTCATCCTGGGTCTAATACTCTCCTGAAGGCCCAGAGGAGGGGGAGAGGTATGGGTAATTTGAGCCCCTTCGCCTCTGAAACCTGAGGAAGGAAAGCCTCATTGGTTCCACAGCTTTGCACACTGAAATGCCATATAAATGAAGTTTATGATTAATCATCATCAACAACATTATCCTGGAACCCTGGCCTTCTGCCTCCTGTCAATGCCTGAGAAAATTCATTATGTTGTTATGTGTGACAGTGGATTATATTTGACAGTGTCAGACTATACAACATCCAGATTGCACTCAACGGAAGCATTGCATCAAGGTGACGGCTGCACGCAAGGAGAATAATCTTTGTTCCGATTTTCTGGTAGCTGTTCAGAGCAACTTAAAGGGGGTCCACTGAGACTGGCTCAGCTGCAGTTCACACCTATCAGGCTTTGTCGTTGTTCAAGGGCATTTGCTCCTAGTCTGCTTTGCTAACTATCTTTCCTGGTAGCCAGCAGCCATTACGCCACCAATGAGCCAAAGAGACCCCAGAATAGAAAACTCCCATGTTTGGCAAGATTGACATGAAATCCTAGGGTTGATGGATGGCTCTACTACTGTTGGAAAGTTACCTTATATTGCACAGTTGTCGAGTTGATAGCAGCCTTTAACATTAACAGAGGCTTAGTGTACAGAGCATGTGAAGTAATGGTTCCACTCTATTCTGAGTTGGTTGGATGTCACTTGGAATATTTTGCCCAGTTCCAGGCACCGACTTTCAAAGAGGATGTTGATAAACTGGAATAGATTTAGAGGGAGACAACAAAGGTCATGGGGGTATGAGAACCAAACCCTTTGAGGAACAGTTGGAAGAACTGAGTATGTTTAACACTGAGAAGAAAAGACTATGGGGAGATTTGATAGCCATCCACAGATATCTGAAGGAGAGGGTCACATGTAGAAGGAACTGATTCCATCTCTGTTGCTCCTCAGGGCAGGACTAGAAGCACTTGGCTGAAATTACAAAGAAGTCAATTTAGCTAGAAATGAGGATTTTCCTAACTCTAAGAGCTGTTAGGCAGTGGAACAAAGGTTGCCTTGGGCTTTCTGATGCAGGGGTATGCTCTCCTTCACTGGAGCTTTTCAGACAACAAATGGACTGTCATTTGTCAGGGATGCTGAAGCAGATTCCTGCTCTGAGCAGAGGGTAAAACTGGAAGACCTCCAAAGTCCTTTCAGCTCTAAAATTCTGTTATTACAAGCCAATTGTATCCATGTAGAGCTGTGATCACAATTTTGAGGTCTCTGAACCAGATAGAACAAGCCCACTCTCGTCTCCTCTTTATGGAACCTTATAATGAGTGTGGTCGGCCTCTCCTTGGCCTAGTACATAAGAACAGCCCTGCTGGATCAGCCCCAAGGCCTATCAGGTCTTGCCTCTGGTAAGCCCACAAACAAGAGGTGAGGGCATGCCCTCTGTCCTGCTGTTGCTTCCCTGCAACTGGTATTCAGAGGCATTGTTTAGTTTAGAGTAGTTCATTCTGTAGACTCAACATCAGCTGTCACTGATCCAAACCATTGCTTCCAGTCTTGTGGTAGTGAGAATGAATTGTCCCCTTTGCTAAGCAGGGTTTAACTTGGTTTGTGCTGAGAGTAATGACTACATGTGAGTCTTCTGTAAGATATTCCTTTTAGGGGATGGGGCTGTAACTCAATGGCAGAACATCTGCTTTGCATGCAGAAGGTCCCAGGTTCAGTCCCTGGCAGCACCAGCTAGAAAGGTTTCTTGAGCATCTTCAGCTCATGCTCTGATGTGTGGACGATGTATGTCAATGGCTTTTGATGTGAGGTGTGTGTGTGCCACTTCTCTCTGGTCCTGAAACAATTTTGTTTCCCCATCTCACACAGACATGAATTAGCGTGGCAATTTCACAATCCACCATCCAAAGTTGGATGTGATTTTCAAGTCAGCCCAAAGTACATCATAATGAATACCAAAGTTAGAAACAGACAAGCCTTATTAGCAATGCAGTGTATGTAGCTTGGTGGGAAAGGCTTTGTGGAAGGAGGAGATTGCTGAAGAGGCTTACAAGGGGCCAGTGAGGTCTTCCAGGGAGGTGCAGGAGCTTGCTCCAGAAATATACAATTAATAATTGATAGCAATTAATTTTTACATCCACCTTTTGCTGTCTATTTCTCTGCTTTCTCTCCCTCTGAGGCATTTTTTTTTTCCATATTAACTCTGCTTTCCTCAAACTCCCATTAGGAATAAAGCTTTCCTAAATCAACATGAATTATTTAATGATACAGATTAAGTCGATTCAGACACAGAGCTTCTGTCTTTTAATTTGACATCTAACCAAAAGCAGAAGAGGAGGGGAAAGGGAGTGTTCCCTGGGTGGTCAAAGGGTTTCAAGTTAAAAAAAATATGCCTTTGGGGGGAAAGAATGTAGCAGAAGCATTTCATCAGAGTGTTATCACTCCTTGATGTACAAAGCACCCTGTCATTAAGTATTACTAGGTTACATGCATATAGTAATTAGAGTATTACTGGGATGTGCTTACACATCCAGACTTCATTGGCTTCTCTTTCTTATTTGTGTGGGTGTCTGTGCACATGTACACACATCTTTAAGAGGGGAATTTTATAGCACATTTGCGGAAGCCTGCTCTTCAAAATAACTACCTGATGTGGAAAGATCTATGTCCCAGATTTAATTGGAGCTGCATGTCCAATTGCACCCACACACACGTCAGTACAAAAAAACCAACCCTCAGTTAATCACTAGATCCAAACTATTCATCCTCCTGTAGATAAGACAAGAAGAGTACTGTATACAGGAAAGCATAGGAGGAGAAACCAGCATGTGCACAAAGTTCTGTTTGAATGAACTTTTCTAAATTGACCCTTTTGATCATTTCAAGTCCAAGATCTCATGAAATGTGGAGCAAGGGAGGGAGAGTCAGGGGGCTTAATTAGGACCGATTTAACACCAGGCTGAGGAAGAAAGGACTAGGAGGAACATCTTGCACCTAGTTTAGGACTGAGTTTCCAGAGCAGTCTGACACTGCTTGCCCTCTTGCCTATTTCCACTGCTCCTCTCTGATGAAAAGTCTCCCAGTAGCGGAGGAAGCTCACAATCTCTGCAGCTTCTTAAAGTGCTGCACACCATCTAACTAGCATATTGATATTCCAGTTCCAAGATGATATACAGGGATTCAGGCTGGGAAGAAAGAAAGGCTGTGTGTGTATTTGCTGCTCTAATAAGACCCTGGACCACTGCAACTTTTATCTATTGATGGAGGAACTGATTGATGAGGCTGCTTTACAATAAGCCCCCTGTCACTGCTAAGTCGTTTAGCATTCATTGTAATAAAATTAATCATAGTAAAGGTTTGATTTGCTCTCAGAGATAGGAATACTTCTGCCCTTGGCACTCCAGAGCAAATCAGCGTTGAAAGAAGCCTGCCGACCCAAAGACATGGATTAACAGAAATTGTAGGGATGGACTGAGTGAGGTAGTCAAGCCAAAAGAGGGGGATATTTATTTACTGTGGCAAGCAGTTGCTCTGAATGGCCTGACATTTCACTAGTCTTGGGCAAAATAGGCCCCCCCCCCAATTATCTGACATTTCTTAAGGGAGAGAATGCGGGAGGTTTTCAAACCCGCCTTTTATTTCGAATCTCCTCTGGAAAGGAGGTGTGCATTCACATATCAGCCACATTTACCCCAAAGTCTCTGCAAGCTATAAAGGAGCACTTCACACACAATGTGGGTTTTTCATCGTGCGCTAGAGTGTAGCCAGATTTATTTATTTATTTATTTATTTATTTATTTATTTATTTATTATTGAAACTTTTATACCGCCCTTCCAAAACGCTCAGGGCAGTTTACATTAAAACACCATTAAAATCAGTTAATAATTAAAACAAAAATTATAAAAGCATAAAACAGCAATTAAATAATCAGAAGAATTTAAAAACAAGTTTTAAAAAGCTGAGAAAGCCTGGTTGAAGAGATGTGTTTTCAGAAGTTTTTAAAAAGTTGTCAGAGATGGGGAGGCTTGTATCCCAGCAGGGAGCGCATTCCACAATCTCGGGGCAGCAGCCGAGAAGGCCCGTCTCTGTGTAGCCACCAAACGAGTTGGCTGCAACTGGAGACGGACCACCTCAAGTGACCTCAATGGGCGGTGGGGCTCATAGCGAAGAAGATGCTCTCTTAAATACCCAGGGCCTAAGCCGTTTAGGGCTTTATAAGTTATAACTAGCACTTTGTATTTTGCCCGGAAACCTATTGGCAGCCAGTGTAGCTCAATCAACAGAGGAGTAATGCAGTCTCTCCGAGATGACCCAGAGACCAAACTGGCTGCTGCAAGGGGTTAAAAGGGGTTTAACAGGGATTTTTGCATTGGTTTTGGGGGGCAATTTCAAACTCGCAGAAAACCCGCGGTAAAGCTTGCTGTCTGTGAATGCTCCAGGGGTTGTCAAAATTGTAATCCTTGAATTTTTCTCATAGCTGTCTTTTTCCTTCATCAGCAGACTTATGGACTATCTTTCCAGATATAATGTTTTTTTTCCCCAGCATGCCCCTCATTCAGTGGGGGGAAATGAAGAAGAAACAATGGCAAGCAACTGCCATTTGAGGGAGGGCAAAAAAGAATTGAGACTCCAGGGATTTATGCCTTTTTTTAAAGGCAGGCAGATAACCCCACAGGTGGTTGATAGACTGTGTTTTGTTTTATAAAGCAGTGTTTACTTTACTTCTCTGCTCTGGAAGAATGTGTGTTTGTAAACTCCCTCCATGTCCAGAGAAAATTTGCCTGTTGTCACAGTAAATGTGTTTGCAATCAAAACAATTGCCCCTAGCACTGCCACCTGGGGAGCTGATACTGAAAAAGAAAGGAATCCTGATTAACAGCTACTTATTACTCCTCCTTCGTGCTGTGCCCTCCCCTCTACCGCTTGGTCAGAATATCCTCTGACTACGCCTTTGTTACATTTGCTTTGTATGACTCCCATTCAGTGACTGTCGGTAAGTCTGAGCATGTGCTGAGTGCCTGTTCACTTCTGCTCTGGAGTAAGACCCTACTTTGCTTTGTATGAAACCTGGCATGTCCAGAGTTCCTGAGCATATGCAGAGCCTTCACAGCCACACCAGCATCCATGCAGAAGAGTGGAAAGTGTGTGGTGTGATGGTTAGAGCCTTAGAAGAATAGGACTGTTCAGCAGGCACACCAAGTCCAAACCCCCTTCTCAGCCATGAAGCGAAACAGGTGACTTTGCGCCAGTGACATGCACTCATCCTAGCCTGCCTTCTAGGGCTGTTGTGAGGATAAAAGGGGGATCATAGATTGTTAGAGTTGGAAGGGGCTTTGGAGATCTTTTTGTCTTACCCCGGCTCAGTGCAGGAAACTGCTAAAGCATCACTGAGAGCTGGCCTTTCAGACAATGTTTGGAAACATCTAAAGAAGAGTCCACCACTGCACAAGAGGTTGCTCCACTAAAAACCACAAGCAGAGACATTGCTAGAAATCACTAGGACAATTTCTTGTCTTCCTGATGACTCTGTACATTTCTCTCTTGGTATGTACCAGGGAATGGGACAATCTCACACATTCAACAAAGTTGTACTCACAGGGAACTATCACCACTGCCCACCGCCCCCTCCAGGAATGCACTGGGGGATCGTGCAATGTTGTGATTCCACAGTGCATTTTCAGGAGGAAAATTGAGTCAGCTTCTGGGGAAACAAGCAGCATTATGCTGTTACTGCCCACAAAGGCAAAGACTATTTCAGTAATATAAGAACAGCCCTGCAGGATCAGGCCCAAGGCCTATCTAGTCCAGCATCCTGTTTCACACAGTGGTCTACCAGATGCCTCTGCGGAGCCCACAGGCAAGAGATGTGTGCATGCTCTCTCTCCTGCTCTTGTTCCCCTGCAACAGTCCTAGGCAAGAAGTATTCTACTTCTACTACTTATATACTGCTTTTCAATGAAAAAGTTCTCAAAGTGGTGTGTATAGAACAAGAATAATAATAAGGTAATTCCTGTCCTTAAATGACTCATAGTTTAAGAAGAAACACAAGGACATAGTTCACACAAGGCTTTTAAAGCCCTTTAGCTTGCATCTCCTCCAGAATGGAGGGGCTGCATTCACATGTTGGGCAGATTTATCCCCGAAGTACCTACGAGCTATCGGAGATCATGTAACACACCATTTGGATTTTTCACTGCATGTTAGATTGCAGCCCAATTTATATCCGGGGTTTTAAAAAATCCACTTTTTGCATTGGGTTTGGGGGATAACGTTGGGGGATAACATTGAGTGGTAAAGCCTACTGTGGGGAGAACTCCAGGGGAGACACCAGCAACAGCCAATGGAGGGATGCTGAAGTGGGGTTGGCTAGGGACTGTTGTCCTCCCACTGATAAATATAGGAGAATCTCTACTTTGAACAGTGCCTCTTTGCAGAGGCGTATCTAGGGAAAATAGCACCTAGGGCAAGCATTGAAATTGCGCCCCCTATCCAAACATCTGACACCCATCTTTCAGTTAACTTTACCATAATATCAGCTGAAAAATACAAGTCTGAAGGTCTCAAACAAGTCACTTATATGAATATGTGTACAGTGACTTATATTATATTAATTTAAAAAAAATTATCTGTAGCCCCTTTGGGGGGCTTCCTAAAGGCCATGGTGGGGAGTCTGCAAAGGTTCCCCCTCCCCCCTGCTGGCCTCTACGGCCTCACAGGGACCATCTGAGCATGTGTGGTGGCTAATTTTTAAAATACCTTTTTAAAAAAAAATGCCAGCTGAAAACAAAATGGCCAGAACGCATGCTCAAATGGCCTCTGTGAGGCCTGGTATGGCCTAGGGCCTCACAGAGGCCATCTGAGCATGCACGGTGACCATTTTGTTTTCGGCAGCCTTTAAAAAAATTTTTTTTTAATTTTAAGAAATGGCGCCCTCCCTTCAAGTGGTGCCCGGGGCACGTGCCCTGCCTGCCCTACCCTAGATACGCCCCTGCCTCTTGGTATAGTTAGCTAGCAGCAGATGCAAACTTTACTTTTACTGCCTTAGGTAAGCAGGGGATGCAGACTCCGATGCTACTGTGTTGGGTAAGCTCCTCACCCCGCAAAATTCACAAAACCTTTGTGGATCACCTCCTCCAGTCGTGACAAAACTCCCCTCCATTTTCTCCTGAAAGCATCAGCAAAAATAGGGAGTGGAGGACTTTGGATCAGCAGTTGCTTCGACACTCTAAAGCACTATTTGAAGTGCTATATAAGTGCTAAGTATTATTTCTCTGAGCATCAGAGTCATCCTTTTATTTAACAAAGTGCTTTTGAAACTCCCTTCATTCTGAAGGTTTATTTGCCACATGGCACTGGGGGCTGCAATTCAAAGAACACGAGTCCAAAGTTCCCTTGGGGTGTGTAGAAGTAGGTTCAGGTTTGTTTGGAAACCAGCCATTATACCCAACATCTTCCCTCTAATGATCTTCACTACCCGCTTTAGGAAGCAGCACTTATCCACAAAAGGTCATGCCACAATCAGTGTTTGTCTCGAAGGTGGCAAAGGACACTTTGTTTACATTACAGCAGATGAACACTGCTGCTCTTCTGACACGAATGCGTATGTGCCTGTGTCACGTGTGTGTGAGTACACACACACACACACACACACACACACACACACACATTCCTTCCTTCCTTTTCTCCTGTATAGAAGACAGGCCGAATTGATTTACTTATATCCCTATTAAGCCTCTCTTAGCCAGGCGCATGGTACAAGTTTGAAGTGCCGTATTTCATTTATTCAGCAGCCCCATTGCCTGCCAGATTCATTACTGTACAATAACACTTTACACGACATGTGTGCAGCAAATAAACCGGAAAGCAAGAGGAAAGAGGGAGGGAGGGAGGGAAGGAAGGGGAAAGATGTGAAGCATTGAGACATAAACGACAAGGAAGGGCCATTTCTACCTCTGCCGCCGCTCTTGCTCAAATCCACTTAAGCATCTGAGCCTTCATTCCCAGAGCTGATTCCTTCCCCTTTTTATTTATTGCATGCATAGTTTGAAGCCCAATGAGACAGCGAATAGCATGGCATGTCCAATTGCCAGGAATATGCACAAAGCACCTTTGTGAAGAGCCCTACAGGGATTTCCCCAGCATTAGGCAGGAAAATAAGGAGTTTATGCAGAGACAGCTTGGCCATTCGGCTGCTTCCTGTGGTGGCAGCTTCTTGTGTATGGGGAGAAGGTTTTCTCCCCCATGTCAAGGTGGCCACAATTGCACTCTCCATATTGTTGATTTGAGCTGGGCATTGGAAATGAGGAAACGGTAGCCTCTTTGGATGTTTACCAGTCATATTAAATATGCAGAAAGTGGCTATGATGGATTCAAGGCATCCTCTGACATACATCGGTCATCAAGAGCAACAATGGAAGGGAAGTCCACCCCAACTAAAATCCCAGCACAAGCCCAGGGTTTCAGTTGGGGCTTAGCATGTCTCTTGGGAGATGAGGAGAGCCGGTCATGTAATGAGGACTCCCCAAAGCTGGGCTGCACATCTTCAGCCCTCCAGGTGATTTTGGACTACAACTCTTACCATCCCCACTCCAGGGACCAATAGTCAAGGATTATGGGGGTTGTAGTCCAACATCTGCAGGAGGGCCAAAGTTGTACAGCTTTGCCCCAAAGGGAGCCAGACTAGACTGGGATCAAGTAGATTAAAGAACAGAACTGAACAGCCAATCTCAGATGGAGCTGGCACAAGGCAAGGTCAACAGGCAGAGGTCAAGAGCCAAATAGTCAGGCCTGCATGGGAGCAAGGCAAAATCAAGGGACTTGTGTAAGGAGTTTACTCAACAGTTCTGCTTCAGTTCAAGTCTTAACAGACTGAATCCTTTTGACGGGGAAGTTAAGCCTGGTCAGGCCCCCTACCTTGAAGCCTGATTACACACTAGGCACTGGTTGTGGCATAACAGGTCTAGCAGTGACTAAGCCAGGAGAGCTGAGGCTTCATCTTCTGAACCAGATGAAGAAGGCAAAGGAGTATCCTTAGGCCAAGGTGGAGGGTCAGGGGATATGGGGGTCTCCTGAACCAGAGGTCCTCAAACTCTGTTCCTCTGTCAGAATTCTCCAATGCCATTCCAGTGAGAGAATGGATTCGGGGATCATGACATGGGAGATGTATTTATGGGCAAGACTTGGTATGTGACAGATTCCAGGGTTGCCCTAGGAATACGAATACGATGAATATTTATATCCCAATTTTCAATGAAAGCTCCCAAAGCAGTTTACACGGATATAAATAAATAAAATGTCTCCCTGTCCCAAAAGAGCTCACAAACTAAAAACGAAACATAAGATGACACCAGCAACAGCCACTGGAGGGATGCTGTGCTGGGAATGGATAAGGCCAGTAGCTCTTCTCCTGCTCAGTTAAGAGTAACACCACTTTTAAAAGGTGCCTCTTTGCTCAGTTAGCAGGGGTGCCTTCTATGCTCAGAATAGCATGGAAGGCGAGCCTCACACAGCTGAAAAACATTCCCAGACATTTTCTATCTCCCTTTCACTCCAAGGGCCTCAGGCAGAGGTCCTCTTTTCAAGACCTGCTACCTGCAGGATCCTTATCCTAAATGGAGAGTCTGAGGGTTCCACTTGCAAAGTTCTGTTGAGCACCCCACTCTTTCTGTGAATATGGTCTCCCTGTGGGGATTGTCGCCTGTCCCAGTGGTAACATGTAGAGGTACAAATTGTGTGTATCTGGGCCCATCACCTTATGAATCGACTCTCCCCTCCCAGCAGGCTCATTGGAGACGAATAACACAGAACCTCTTTTCCCATGGAAAAATGCATACAGGGGATGATTCATCCCAGAGAGGCCCAATTGATTGAATACAAGCTCTAGGCGACCCTCTAGATCACACCCAGAGATTTGTGCATGCCTCTTTTTTCCATATACACCTACTACACCAACCCTGTGAAGTGCACCATGAAGACCGTTCCCATCCTCCTCGTGAACTACTCTATCATGCCATGCACGCCTCACCTGCCCAGTGCGCCCCCCAGCTACATTTCACGGACAGATACATTGGCCTTTCTGCTTGGATTTACGGCACCACTCAGCTGTGGATCGCTGAAACTTCTGGGCTTTAAAACCAGGAATCAGTCAGTGTAAAGAACTTGCTGGGTTGTTAGTGACCTGACAAAAGTATTGACTCCTTCTCCCCGTGTCAGGTGGCAGAGAAGAATGAAGCCCCCGAAGCGTGACATCACCTGAGCAACAACCTCCGCTTTTCTATCGATCCTGCCTAATGAAAAATGAAAGTAAAGCTTGGAAGGTTTACAACAGCAACTATGTTCTTTGAAGGAGGAGGGGCCAGGCCATTGCTATGGGTGGCTGTACTAGAATCTAGACGTAGAAGATGTGCTCTCTAACTCAGAATCCTTGAGGTCAAGGTTGGAAACTGGATCCTGAAGTGTAGTGCAGTAAGCAAAATGTACTAGCCTCTTGGCCATTCCTAATCCTATTCCTAATTCCTAATGGAGAGCCAGCGTGGTGTAGTGGTTAGAGTGCTGGACTAGGACCGGGGAGACCCGAGTTCAAATCTCCATTCATCCATGATACGAGATGGGTGACTCTGGGCCAGTCACTTCTCTCTCAGCCTAACCTACTTCACAGGGTTGTTGTGAAAGAAAAACTTATGTAGTACACCGCTCTGGGCTCCTTGGAGGAAGAGCAGGATATAAATGTAATCATTATTATCATCATCATCATCAAATTGGTACTGAGGGGAAGAAAGAGGACTTGCTTATATATGTAAGGGAGCGATTGGGAGAGAGTGCAGGCCTGTCTGATTATTCAGTTATGAGGCAAGCTGGTAGGATGGGGCCATAACTCAGTGTTAGAACATCTGCTTTGTATGCAGAAGATCTCTGGCATCTTCAGGTAGAGCTTGGAAAGACTCCTATCTGAAACCTTGGAGAGCCACTTCCAGTCAGTATAGACAATACTGAGCGACATGGACCAGTGGTCTGACTCGGTATAAGGCAGCTTCCTATGTTCTTCCTTTTGATGTGGTACAGTAGATAATAGCAGCATGTGAATATGGCCAAAGAGGAGATACTGAATGTATGGGGGCGGGGAATGGGGCCAGAGGATGGCCTCACCACCAGTCTTCAGGGGCTCTGCATAAAAGAGCCCATCAAAACATGGTCTGCAGCCAGCGGTTTTGTGGTGGCCATGCAGCTAAGAGGGCAGGGAATAATTGCGGATCAGCCAGAACAAAAACAGGTAGCCGCGTTTGTGTTCTTGTATTAGCAATTAGGTGGGAAACAGCTCATACATCTTTCCTTATATTTCCACACGTTAAAGGGCTAGAGATTTTTTAAAAAATAAAATGGGTGTGAATTAGCTTTCATTCTAATTCATATTAATTCATATTAACTTTCTAGGCCCATAGGAAGGGGCCTGGAATTAGGGGGGTTGACAAATCACTATTCGAAGAGCAATTTGCAACACATCTTTAAAAGGGAGGAGAGCAAGTCCATATCTCCTCTACCGCCGCTCTCCCACTGCTTCCTGTTCAGGTGGCGGACAACACCCCAGCGGCGGCAGCAGCACTCTCCCAAGCTGCCCTCGCGCGATGGCAGCATGCACATGCGCAGCAGCCATTTGTGTGGTCCGCAATTCTTTTAATCATGACTCATGCACATCCCTACCTGGAATATCTCAGGGAGGCCAACTTGATATGTCCCCCTGTGACTACAGCTCTGGCAAAAGGTTGGGGCTGCCCCATTATACTGCTTCCCCTTCCTGAAGCATAAGTTCTGTGCAGAAGAGAATGGAAATGTGGGGATTAGGGACAGAACATGCCTTTGTAATCTCATTCCCCACTTCCCTACACTCTTTATCCACGGCATGGTCACATGAACAGTGCCAGTGTTGACCACATATCTGGGAAACCTGAAGTCCCATCTCTGCCAACTCCTCACTAGATTAAGTCACTCTCTCAGTTCATCCATCTGCCATATGGGAAGAGTAGACACCTACCACACAAATCTCAGGTCCACTTACCTGGTTTCTGCAAGCTATGAGATGCTAGGGCAGATTCTGCACTGTTCTCTGCCTACCCAAGTGTGAAGGGGTTTACCAGATGCATAGCATCCTTTTTCAAAGAACCAAACATTTAAAAAAAAAACTGTGTAGAAAAATAGGTTTTTGCCCACTGGCTGCCCAAATGAATGTGGGATTGGAAATGTGGAATTGGATGCATTTAGTGGAAAGGTGTAGTGTGGTTCAGCTTGGACCTCCTCTTCCTCGTTTGACACCCAGAATCAGGGGTGTAGCAAGGTTGGAGTGGGCCCAGAGACAAGATTTTAAAATGCCCCCTCTCACTGAAGCTCAGCTCATGATGCAAGTCATTTAATGGTACTAGAGAAAGACATGCTGTTCTGGTAGCTCCAGGTATTAACACTCACATCAATTTTGGAGGATGAATACAACTGAAGGAATCCCGGTTGGGTGCGTGGCTGGGGGAGTCAGTCATGTGACTTGACTCTGTGCCCCCCCCCAAGGCAGTGGGCCCCCGGACAACTGTCTCCCCTTGCCCTATTGGAGTTACGCCCCTGCCCAGAATTCCTATGGAAGAAGCATCACCATGCTAACATTTGTACACCACTGTTTTCTAGACTGCTGTGTGCTATTTTGCGTAGGTATCATTTGCATGTATGCATACTGGGAAACCATGATTGACTCCAGACTCTCAGCTAAGGTTGGCACAGAATGTTGCAAAAGCAAAATTCTACATTGACCCCAAAGTCTTAGAATTTTCCAGGGAAGCCAAACGGGTTTCTATAAGACAAAGTAGAATTGCTCACAGGGGTTCTGCACACAGTTATTGTTTCCGATGTTCAGACACCACCGCCCCCGTTAAATCCACATCTGTGCCATCGTGATGAGGGTAGCATGCAGATTCCTACATGGAAGTGCTTTAATTTCAGGCAGCATTAGGGCGAAACAATGCACTTCCTTTGGGAGACTTGTCTTATGCCGTGAGAACCATAGATCTAACGAATTACACTTCCTTAATACGTTCACCTTTTGACCCCCATGGGAGAGGCAAGGGATTCATAGCAAATTATGGACTGAAAAACTCCAATGAATCTCCATTACAGCATGAAATGAAAAAGGAAAATGAAACTAAATGGAAGAGCTCCCCTGGGTAGCTGGCGGCTGCAACTTATGAGCATCTTGTTAAATGGGGGATGGTGATAGGAGGCAGGGGGGAAGGATAAAGCTTGTTTTACTTAAATAAGCATTGCTGCACTTCAGCAGGCTCAGACAGGGCACTGGTCTTGTGTTAGCAGTGATAAAGAGGTGTTAGTGCTGGAAGCACAATGGAATGCAAAGCTATGTTTCCAGATTTCTAGGACCAATTGCAAGGATACAAGGTTTAAAAAAACATTTTATATCCCGCTCTTCCTCCAAGGAGCCCAGAGCGGTGTACTACATATTTAGGTTTCTCCTCACAACAACAACCCTGTGAAGTAGGTTAGGCTGAGAGAGAGTGACTGGCCCAGAGTCACCCAGCTAGTTTCATGGCTGAATGGGGATTTGAACTTGGGTCTCCCCGGTCCTAGTCCGGCACTCTAGCCACTACACCACGCTGGCTCCCAAGGTTCAAGGGGAAGATGTCAACTGGCCATTTCCAAGGCAGAGCCCTGCAGAATAGGAACATAAGGGGCTGCCTTACACCCAGTCAGAGCATTGGTCCATCTAGCTCAGTATTGTCTGGCAGTGACTCTCCCAAGTTTCAGGCAGGAGTCTCTCCCAGTCCTACCTGGAGACACCAGGGACTGAACCTGGGATCTTCTGCATGCAAGCATGCAGATTTTCCCCCTGTAAGCTATGGCCTCACCCTAAGGAGAATGTCTTACAGTGCTGACATGCAGCTTCCCATCCCACTGCAAAACAAGGTGGACTTTACTTAGCCAAGGAGACAATGAGCCCTTTCTCATGATCAGATAAAGGGCTCCAAATGGGCAAGGGGGAAAAGCCTTCAAAAGCTTACCTCGCATGCAGACAATCCTCTCAAAGAGCCTGGGCATGAAGATTGTACACCCAGATGTGCGGCTGCCTCCTCGGGCAACGTGGAGGGTTAGGTGGCTGGCAGCGTCTTTATGGAAATTCTGGGGATCCCCCTGACGCTGGCCTGGAACCCTGCAATCTCCCAGCCCTGGCTGCAAGCTGCCGGGCTGGCGGACAATGAAAACGAATGGGGTTAATCTCATTTCAGAGGCTGGCCTCTTTGCAGGGTTTGCTGCTGCGCTGCGGTTCTTACAATCAGTAAAGACCGGGCTTGGCTTTCCTAGCCCAGTTCAGGCTGATTCAGTGGCACTCTTACCACTGGACTTCACAGTCTGGCAGCGGCTCCTCCAAGGTTGCAGGCAAGAATCTCTCTCAGCCCTCTCTTGGAGATGCCGCCAGGGAGGGAACTTGGAACCTTCTGCTCTTCCCAGAGCAGCTCCATCCCCTAAGGGCGATTTCTTCCAGTGCTCACACTTCTGGTCTCTCATTCATTTGCAACCAGGGCAGACCCTGCTTAGCTAAGGGGACAAGTCATGCTTGCTCCCACCAGACCAGCTCTCCTGCCACTAGGAGAAGCCCAGGCCAGGGAGCTCCTGCCGTCGGCTCCTGAAGAGACCACCAATGGCCTGAGTCAAGGAAACTCCTCCTGTTTTATCTTTTGTAATGATTTTTATAATTGTTTCAATATTTAAATTTTAAACCAACTTGGGTCACTTCACAGAAAGTGAATACATATATAAAACACACAAACACACACACAATGGGGCCGGGCCATGGGTGACTCCCTTCCTTGCTGGTCACCCTCCCATGGTGCTCTTTCCTTGCTGAGTCCCTGGCGGCCCATGTTGTTGGAACCTGGCTGCTCAGTTATAGATCTGCCCCTGCCCCTATCATTCTTATACACACTCACATGCAACGGATGGACTGTCTCTCTCTCTCTCTCTCTCTCTCTCTCTCTCTCTCTCTCTCTCTCACACACACACACACACACACACACACACACACACACCCTAGTTCTATATAGCAATCCACGGAGCTCAAGGGAAGGGCTGTTCTAAAAGAAATAAAAAGTGACGAGCATTAGGACCCCACCACCCCACCTTCCTTCATGTAGCCCAGCCATGAGCACACCCAGCTATTCAGTTTGCTCGGCTTTGGATCCAGCGCTGTAGTGCTCCGGACTGCCTTCTTTATTAGACCCTCCAATTCACCCAGTCACCTGCTGTGTACTTTCCCCTCCACTGCTCCCACTGGCCGTGCCATTTCAGTCTGGCAGCCGGGAAGATGCAGCTTTCGATTAGGTTAATTCCTTCCACAGATAGTCAATGCGCTGGCCTCTTCTGCGACAATGAAGATTTGAGAGCCTATTGATGTTTCTTAAGGCTCTTATCGAGCCTTGCACTATAAGTGGGGAAAGGGGACCCAGAGACGGGCCTGTTATGCTTAGCATGTTGCAGGCTGGTGTTTGATCTGCAAGCTATGAAAATGCCTTCCTGCCAAGACAAGCCGTCAAGCGGCTTTTGCAACTTGTTGCTAAGCCATTGGCTATCTTTGCCGGTAAATGTGAACTGCCTGGAGAAGAAGCAAGCAGCCTTACTGAAAATTAACAACACAGCAGAGAAGGCTTGGCATGAGATAGCCATGGCCCTTGTGCAGAGGGCGATCCTACTTTCCTCCTAGTCCCCTTTTTCACAGTTTGCCCCATAGAGGGGTCATTATAGGGTATGTCTACACATGTCGTTGTTCTCAAATATTCTACTCATAGCTAGTGCAGCTTGCACTTAGCACCACACCCAGTCCTGAATTCCCTGCTCAAAAGTTGTGCCAACCTTTTCAGGACATCCATTGTGCTCGCAGCATTTCAAAAGAGCCCTGTCCATCCTGAACAAAAAACAATTTCATGTCAGACAACATCCAGATGGGGGTGTGTGAGGTGGCTCGGCTCGAACCAAACCAAACTGGCCCTGTAAAGAATGAGGCCGGTCCGAGTTGTGGCTCAATGGCTCAAGGGGCCATTTCATGGTGGGTGAGCATCAGTGGCCATTTTGTGACATGATGTGTCCCTTTTCCCTATTGGCTATCCTTACTTCCCTGATTGGCCAGCTGTGTCCTCTTTTCCAGGTGGCTTGCCATCACTGCTAGGGGTGAATTTTTAGGAATGTTTCTGTGTGGATATTTGGTTGTGATATGACTTCTTCATCGGGAATCCTTCATAGGGTGGTTATGAAGCTGAAGCCAGGGATTTTTCGACATTGTGCAGGTTGTTCTAATATGCATAGTTCCATCTGAACCCACTTTCAGATTTGCAGCAATTGTCTGAGAGGGTTGAAAAGTTAGATATTATTTTACAAGCATGGTTGCATCCTGCCGTTCCTCCAAAGGCCTGAAGCATCCATGATATGAGATGATCTCATTCTATCCTTGTAACAGCTCTGTGAGGGAGGTTAAGTCTCAGAGAAATTGAGTTACCCAAAACTACCCAGTGCGCTTCATGGCTGAACCAGAGTGTAAATTTGTACCCAAGCCTCCCAAGTCTAAGCCCACTGCTTCACAGAGCTTTTGGCCAGCACAAAGGGAGCCCTCTAGATGTCCCAGGAAGGGGATTGCTGTGAATTTTGCTTCACAATCTGGTGAGAAAATTGTGAATGGGAAAGAAGGCAGTTATCTCATATGTATTTGTTTTAAAAGAAAAAAAAAATCTTCCCCTTTCAGTATGTATGCACAAAAAGCCCAATTATTCTTGTTTCTGTTATATTCCAGCCGGTAGATTTTAAAGTTACAGAAGGCATTTAATGATAATGATAATGATTTACATTTATATAGTATATTTTATCCGGTGAAATCACAAAATTGTTGTATACATCTATAAATAAGGAAATGTGCTATATAGCATCTCATCCACTTCTAAATTGCAGCCACCTCTAGAAGATAGCAGTGATTCAACAGCACAGTGTAATTGCCTCAGAAGTGTTCCTCCTGCACTCTCCGAGCATTTGGGAAGCTCCTGCCATAATTCTGTAATAAAAGAGAGTTGTAAAAACATTTTAAAACAACAATGCGTTAAAAACAAGTGCATTAAAAAGAACCCGATGCACAATAGAGGATGAATGTAAAGAGAAAGGCACGGCTTCTGCAAAGACTCTCAAGGCTGAGAGTTCTCCATGGAAGCAGACATTTGCCTGGATTATCCGGCACAATACTGATGAAAACTCACAGTGGATTCTCTGAAAACGGTTTGCTGGCTCTCCAACTGCCCTGCCATAGTTGGACAATCCCTAAGTCCTGATGCTGGTCAATCGCTGCTCCTATTTTTGCTTTGGGGGATGCTTTATTAGCCTTCTGTTTTGAGTTGCAAGGGATGCCATTATTCAGGACCCGGCCCTCTCCCCAGAGTCTGCAGATTAAGCATGGGCAGCCTGAGCTATTGCCGGACCTGAGACAAGGCTCTAAATATTGCTTTGCCCCCACCTCTGGCGAGAACAGCCTCTTTCAAAGCCAACCCTTCCAAGCTTTGCAAGCGGCATGAGGGGAAGGAAGGAGGAAAGGTTGACAGCAGACTCCCCTCCCCTGCTCCTCTGACCCCTGGACTTCCCGGTGGATGTCCAGGGCCTCCACACCCCCTGCCCCCTTCCCCAAATCCTCTTTAGTCTTCTGCCCTGGGTGGTGTGGTTGCTGTGCCCGGTGGCTGAGTGTGACTGTGATCTGTGCCGGGCATGGCCTCTGCTTTAGAGATGCGGGTGGGGAAAGAAATACGTGGGATGGGAATAGCTTTAAGTGGTGTGTTGAAATATCTCTGCTCATGCATATTTGCATAAATATACCTGTTTTATATCCTTGCATTCTTGTGAGTTCCGTTGCTGTTTGTGCCCTCAGGAACCCATGTGTTAAAAATACTGCATGTGGCTCTGTGTGTGTGGGGGGGGTGTGTGTGTGTGGCGGGGTGATGCTTAACTTGCAGTGGGGGGGGGGCAGGGCACTCCAGAAGTCCAGGCTCCAAAATTACCTACATAGGAAGCTGCCCTCCACTGAGTCAGGCCATTGGTCCATCTAGCTTAGGATTGTCTACCCAGACTGGCAATGGCTTCTTCAAGGTTGCAGGCAGGAGTCTCTCTCAGCCCTATCTTGGAGATGCTGGCAGGGAAGGAACTTGGAACCTTCTGCTCTTCCCAGAGCGGCTCCATCCCCTGAGGGGAAGATCTTACAGTGCTCACACATGGAGTCTCCCATTCATATGCAACCAGGGCAGACCCTGCTTAGCTACGAGGACAAGTCATACTTGATACCACAAGACCAGCTCTCCTTTGTTCTCTCCATCGGCTTTTTTCAAGAAGAGTGAGGTGAGGCACCTCTTGCAAAGCTTGTAATGGTCAGATTAGTCCCGAAGAGCTGCTCTGATGGCAGTAACAATGGCAGGGAGGGCATCTTTCCTGCCTGCTGGCACCCCAGTTATTCACCGCCTGAGACAAGCACCTCTCCTCACCTCATGAAGGGACTGCCCCTGTGCAGAAGTTCAATCCCCTTATGCTTTATATCTCTAGCTCACATATATTTTGTTTTATATCCCGCTCTTCCTCCAAGAAGCTCAGAATGGTGTATATGATTATTTTTATCCTCACAACAACCCTGTGAGGTAGGTTAGGCTGAGAGATACATGACTGGCCCAGAGTCACCCAATGAGTTTCATGGTTGAACGGGGATTCGAACTCGGGTCTTCCCGGTCCTACTCCAACACCCTAACCGCTACGCTATGCTAGCTCTCATTATATGAACAATAAGGTACCATGTAGTCCCCAGCCTGCCATTTTACACACTGCAGCTGCTGCATTATATTTTGCATTATTTTAGTATATTGTAAGACAGTCATGTTTTCCTAATATACCTTCAACCCAAAGAACAAACACTATCTTAACTTTTAAATCAGTGAAGGAAAGGCTATTGCAGACTCTGTACAGAGATTCCAGCACAGGCCTGAACTGGTTCAACGTTCATTCCCTCTACCCAGAGAATCCTAAGAGCTGCAGTTCTGTGGCAGAGTTGGGGTGGAGAGCTAGATATCTACAGCTCACAATTCTCGGTACCAGCACTGAATCACAATCCCCAGGATTCTGTGAAGAAAGCCATGGCAGTGAACCTGGTATGAAACCAATGTAAATGTGTACAATGGGAGGCTTTCCAGACGGCAGTAAAGTGTGAGGATTTTAAAGCTTCCACCCAAAATAGATTGTGAGGAGCTCCAAAAGGATCTCTCCACACTGGGGGAGTGGGCGACAAAGTGACAAATACAGTTCAATGTTGACAACTGTAAAGTGATGCACATTGGGACAAAAAACCCCAACTTCAAGTATACGCTGATGGGATCTGAGCTGTCGGTGACTGATCAAGAGAGGGATCTTGGGGTCATGGTGGACAGCTCGTTGAAAGTGTCGACTCAATGTGCAGCAGCTGTGAAAAAGGCCAATTCCATGCTAGGGATCATTAGGAAGGGGATTGAAAATAAAACTGCTAATATTATAATGCCCTTATACAAAACTATGGTGCAGCCACACCTGAAGTACTGTGTACAGTTCTGGTCACTACATCTAAAAAAGGACACTGTAAAACTGGAAAAGGTGCAGAAGAGGGCAACCAAGATGATCAGGGGCCTAGAGCACCTTTCTTATGAGGCAAGGCTACAACACCTGGAGCTTTTTAGTTTAGAAAAAAGGCGACTGCGGGGAGACATGATAGAGGTCTGTAAAATCATGCATGGTGTAGAAAAAATGGATAGAGAGATATTCTTCTCCCTCTCACTTAACTTCCCATGAAATTGTCATCCAATGTCATCCCATGAAATTGATTGCCAGGAAATCTAGGACCAACAAACGGAAGTACTTTTCCCCACAATGCATAATCCACTTGTGGAATTCTCTGCCACAAAATGTGGCAGCCAACAACCTAGATGGCTTTAAGAGGTGTTTGGATAACTTCATGGAGGAGAGGTCTATCCATGGCTACGAGTCAGAGGGCTAGAGGCCACCTCCAGCCTTAGAGGCAGGATGCCTCTGAGTACCAGTTGCAGGGGAGTAACAGCAGAGAGAGGGCATGCCCTCAACTCCTGCCTGTGGCTTCCAGCGGCATCTGGTGGGCCACTGTGCAAAACAGGATGCTGGACTAGATGGGCCTTGGGCTTGGTCCAGCAGGGCTGTTCTTATAATCTTATGTTCAAGTTTGTAGTGCTGGCTTACAGTCTGCATGCTCCCATGCTGCTGCTTAGCATGATTTGACTCTCTGGCCACACACTCCTGCAATTTTTACAGTGCCACCTGCTGGCCAGCTCTTGCAAACCCATGTTTTTTCATGACTACTTTTAAGTAGTATTAAAAGGGATACATTCTTCCCAAAATTCAAGCACTAGCTGGTAAGTGGTGCTGTGATACTTTATTTATTTAAAACATGTACTGTATATCCTGCCCCTTCATTGCAATACTAGTCAGGGCAGCTCACCAGTTTGCACGAAGTCCATGCTCAGTGTGTGGCCAAGGGAATTGAATCATGCTAAGGAGAAACCTAAGGGAGTGTGTGGAGTTGTAATATGTTGTTAGAAACTTGTGCAGAAGCTTTACAATTCCCGCACTTTACTGCTGTCTGGAAAGCCTCTGGATGTGACATTAGAATTTCCAGATCTCAACACGGAGACTCCGCCTGTAATCTAAAATGCTCTGAAGCACCCAGGAAGGATACAGCTGCAGCAGCACCCACCCCATTCCTCCTCCTTCCTGCTGCCGAAGGGGCCTGTGGAGGAGTAGGATGGAAGGCAGCAGCCTCTTTCTCGCTGCTTGAAAACTTTGGAAAGGATAAGCACAGTCTTTGGATTAAGGGCTGGCAAACCTAATCATGCTGCAGAGGTGGCAAAGGCTTCATCTGCCCAGATTCTCTCTTCTACATAATTGTAAAAGTACAAGAGCACTTTGACATGACAAGCCGCACCTCCTGAAATTACCCCTTCTGCACAAAGACCTTGCTTTTTATCAGATCCGTTCATCCTAGCCTTCTCTGAAGCCTCATGTGCCGCCGTAAATTATATTCGGTTTTCATGGGGATCTGCCAGGCTCAGGAAAGAGAGGCCAGGAAGGATGAAAGCAGGGAATTGAGCTCACACAAAAGGCACTTAGTGATATTCATTCAAAATTCATAGGCACAAAATTGCAGTCTGCATGGATTTGTTTCCTTTTGGAAATTACAGGAAAGTACAGTCACCAAAAACTGTTATTCAAATAGCCACTTTGCATGATTAGGCCTGCAGGAGTCTGCACTTACAGATGAAGCCCCAATAGAATCCCACGTGTTCCGAGGCGGGGAGGTGAAGCAGCATAAAATAGAGAACCGGTGGAGTGTCAGTAAGTGTAATGGATCTGCAGGACGAGGATATTTGAGGGTGGGGGAAGGGACAAGGGTGATTGAAAACACATAGCCCGCAGTTTCATGGGAATTTCCCTGACTCCAGTGTTGGTATTTTATCACTAAATGAAAAATGTAGGAGAAAAGTAGGTATGACATAGCATGGAAGAGTGACCTTCAGTCTTGCCGGTGAACTGGTCCCTCTGGGCTCATCTTCTGCCATGCAGACAGGAAAGGAAGCACCAAATCTCATGGTGCGTGTAGCCTGCAGGTGTTGGGAATACTAAATGGATGCACCGGATCACTGGGGGAGAACTGCACATATGCACCTACAAGAAGTGTGGGTGTTCACCCGCACAGCTTGCCTGTAAGTCAGGGGTTCTCAGACCTGGGGTGTTGGACTACAACTCCTATCACCTTTGGGCATTGTGGCTGGAGATGATGGGAGTTGTAGTTCAACAGCAGCTGGAGACCCACGTTTGAGAACCCTTGCTAGATACACAGTTTTATTTCCCTATGTAAATAGCAGTTGGATTGGGCCCCCACAGATTGTTAGCTTAGTGTGGGTGGACACAGGGTCTTGGATCGTGCTGTGGTCCCAGTGCAGACTGAGCTTTCCCAGGGCTGCTATTTGGCCCAGGAAAGAAGCTGCCCTTCCAGGGCAAATAGCAGTCATAGAGGATACAGTCTGGATCAGGACTGTGGCCGTGCAAAGAGTTTATTTTATTGTTTATTTATTTATTTGTCTACATATTTTATACTGCCCCAAACTTATGTCTCTGGGTGGTTCACAACAGATTTAAAAAGAATTAAAACTTTAGTTAAAAACAAAAACAAGAAATTTAAAACACAGCAATTTAATTTTTTTAAAAAACAATGCTCTAAAACAACATTAAAAACAATCAAAACAGTATCAGTTAAAAGCCTGGGTGAACAAATGCATCTTTAAAGGCCTTTTAAAAGGTGTCAGAGATGGGGAGGCTCTTATTTCACTAGGGAGTGCATTCCAAAGCCTCGAGGCAACAATGGAGAAGGCCCATCCCTGAGTGGCCACCAGACAAGCTGGTGGCAAATGCAGACGGACCTCTCCTGATGATCTCAGTGGGTGGTGGGGTTCATAACGTTCTCTTAAATACCCAGGGCCCAAGCTGTTTAGGGCTTTGTAGGTTATAACTAACACCTTGTATTTTGCCCGGAAACATATCAGCAACCAGTATAACTCCTTCAATACAGGAGTAATATGGTCTCTCCTAGATGACCCTGAGACCAGCCTGGCTGCCGCATTCTGAACCAACTGTAGTTTCCAGGCTACATACAAGGGCAGCCCCACATAGAGCACATTACAGTAATCCAGTCTGGAGGTTACCAGCAGATGTACCACTGTTTTAAGGTCATCTATCTCAAGAAATGGACGCAGCTGGACGGAGCTGATAGAAGGCACCTCTCGCCACTGCCTCAACCTGGGACACCAAGGAGAGACTTGGATCCAGAAGCACCCCCAAACTGCATACCTGTTCCTTCTGGGGAAGTGTGACCCCATCCAGAACAGGCAGATCAAAATCGTCTCCAGAGTTTCAACCCTACACAATGAGTACTTCCGTCTTATCTGGATTCAGTCTCAGTTTATCCCTCATCCACCCCATTACCCACTCCAGGCAGGCATTTAGGGAGGTTATGCCCTCTCCCGATGATGCTGACATAGAGAAATAGATTTGGGTGTCATCAGCATACTGGTAACAACCTGCACCAAATCTCCTGATGATCTCTCCCAGCGGTTTCATGTAAATGTTAAACATCGGAGACAGTATGGAGCCCTGAGGGACACCATACAAAAGTTCAGATTTTGAAGAACAACAGTCTCCAAGGGACACCATCTGGAACCTGTCCGAGATATAGGAGTGGATCCACTGCAGAGCAGTACTTCTCACCCCCAACCCCCTCAGACACTCCAGAAGGATACTATGATTGATAGTATCGAAAGCCGCCGAGAGATCCAAAAGGACCAACAGAGTCACACTTCCTCTGTCAATTCCCTGTTGGAGATCATCCATCAGGCCAACCAAGGCATTCTCCACCCCATAGCCAGCCCAGAAGCCAGTTTGAAATGGGTTAAAGCCCCTTTTCACACACCACCATCCTGATCTGCAGGTGGAGTCCCGTGTTCCCTGTAACAGGGATTCCCAGTGGTTGTTGACTGCAACTCCCATTATCCCCAGCCAAAGGCCATTGCAACTGGAGATGATGGGAATTGTAGTCACCCACATGGAATCCCTGTTACAGGGTGAAGTCCAATGTAGCTGCTACTAACTTAGGAAAAATCAACCTTGACAGCCCTAATAATGGCTGAACATAATATGTTCATGTGGCCCAAAGAAGCAGGAAGAATTGATGCATATGAAAAGGTAGGGGCTATAGGAGCTTTTTTTTATTCTCAAGGGTTGGGACACTTAACTCTCCTAATGGTTCTTCTTGGCCGTGGTCAGAAAAATAGTGTAGTGCCAATAGTGCCACTATCTACACTAGTGCCAATAGTGTAGTGGCGAAGGCAGGATTGGCCCTCTCTTCCCTTGATAATGGATAGCCTGGTCTTCACTGACAAAGATGCTGTGCTCTGTGTGCACAGTGTGTAGACCTGCACCGCCACCCCACAACCAGGGATCCTGTATACAAGCCCCACCCCACCCCATCCCCGCATACACTGCTCATCATAATGACAGGCATTTTGCTAGTATATTAATAAGCACAGCAGCTGTGGTGCTGAAATGTGTTTATGCGGAAGTAAAGTCCATTGGAATCAATTGCACTTGTTTCCTTGTGAATGGATGTGTTTTTAATCAACATTCCAGAGATTATGTGAAGAGGGCCTAAGATAATCTGTTCGATCCAATGGGATAAAGAAAAAATACATACAGTTGTAGTTGTATATATATAACATATATATGTGTAAATTTGATAATTTGTGGAATTATTTATAATGAATCTTTCCTTTTGTGTGTGTTGTTTTAATTGTATATCTGTTTCATACACACACACACATGCAGTTATTCCATTAAGAACACACTTGTCTTCTCTGTTATACACCTTTCTTCATATAAGAGACGCCAGAGCGATGCAATGACTTAGAGGCCAAATTCAGATGTAACATGAAGCCCGCGGTTGACGAACCCATGGTTTCAATTTTAAACTAAATTGTATCACAGACGTTTGTCTAACCGCAGTCCAGCAACCTCTGGTTCCAAGAGAGGGGAGCCCCTCCCTGCTGCTCGACAGTCGAGGCTGATCCCAGCAAGCTCCACAATCAGACTGTGGGCAAAGTGTCAGCATATCAGTAGAGCAGCTGGGATTGGCCATGGTCTTGAAGGGGGTGTGCCGAGCGGGAGTGTGCATTTTACAAGTGGTCCGCCTGTCCTCGGCATGGAAAGGGCATTTAAATCCCTCTAAATTTCATGCCATGCCAGCGCTTCCTCTGACAGCAATGGCACCGCTGCCCTCCTGCACCAAAATAGTCCCACACAAGCATGATTTTGGAGGTTGTGGGAGGCACTATTTCCCTGTTACTCAGGAAAAGGAAGGCTGGTCCCCACAGACCGTTCTTCTCATGAGTGCTGCTATAGGTGCCTTGGAGGAAGAGAAGGATATACGATTTACAAAAGTCAGTCAGTCTGAGATAATATCCATGCTTCTCACATCTTTCCCATTGGGAAGGACTCCCCACATTGGACTTCATTTATAACGACCCCCTCTGCCTTTCCTTACTGGACTTTCAAAGTCCCACACGCTCAAATGGATGAGAAGGAATAAGGTAAAAGAAGAGATCTTCATGTCCTGCCTTCTTGCTTGAATTTGTAAGCACTTGGCTGAAAAGAATGAGGCCTGCTGTATTCTGAAATTTTGCCTGAGGGTCACTGGTGAAACATTTTTGAGCAGGCTTAGCGTCTGAAGAATGGAAATGTGATAATAAAAACCGACTCTGCACAACACGTGCATTTAAAGAGTAAAAACCCTCTCGGCTGCATGTCTGAAGATTCTTCTAAGTTGCTGTTGGAATATTTACAATGATAAATCACAGCAATGTGATGGAGACCAGGATTTCAAGACTTTATGGCAGTGGATCTTTTGCTAACCCCCACCCCCCGCCGCCAACTCACCATTCCTATGCTGTGTCAGCTTCCAGCAAGCCCTAAACCAAAGGAGTCCATTTCTTAATCCCATTTAGCCTCATTTTCCAAAGCTGTGCCTTGTTCCCTGTACTTCCCTCTGTTGTCGGCCTGTATGGAGTACGTTATTCATTGGCGTCAATGAACACTTAATTTTTAATAGAAGCAAAGAAACAAATAAGCAACCATAGCACCCTTTCCTCCCGCCCGACTCCCCAACATAGGAAGCCAGCCTAACACCCATTACATTTTCACACATTAATCAAGGTGTTGGTAAATGTTTGTACACAGACGGGCGCTTCCATATGCAGAGATGTCAGGAGTGTTGGCAGTCAAAGATGTGCTGCTTGGCAGGCATTCTACTGGAGTTGCTGCAGCAACAATGTTTCCAGAGAGCTGCAGAGCACTAATCTGATGCCGGAGTCGGGGGGCCGAATTTGGACCTCAGAAGAATACAGCTTTGCCTCCTGCTACACTTTAGGTCCACATCAGTGCTTGCTTTGAGCAGGGGCTCACTAGAGCATAGACCCAGATCCTCCCCCTCCCCCGCAGAGCTATGATACAGCCCTAGAATGGTAAAGAAAAGAGTCTGTGTGTGATGTAGAGAGAGTGAAAAGATAAATTTGTCTCCTTCACTCCCAGGGGTCATTCCATGAAACTCATTGCCAGGAAATGCATTTTCACGCAGCGTATAATTAATCTATGGAATTATCTACCAGGGGATGTGGTGGTGGCCAATAACTTGGATGGCTTTAAAGGGAGCTTAGACAAATTTATGGAGGGCAGGTTTGTCAGTGGCTATGGGCCTCCTCCAGGCTCAGAGGCAGGATGCCTCTGAATCCCAGGTGCAGAAGCGCAACTTCCACATGTTGGCTTCCCAGAGGTATCTGGCAGGCACATGCAAAGTGATGTCCCCTCACCACTAAACTATCTCATGTAGTATTGAGGAACTGGGTTTTCAGGTCAGAGGGTATGACTTTCAGGCCGTCTTGTAAACTGGCATACCTCATTCTAGAAATGGGCACAGGGTGGGTGCAGAAAATATCCCCCCCCTTTTTTTTTTTTTGCTGGCAGTGTTTAAAGATGTATGGGGTGGGGGAAGGCTTTCTGTTTCTGTGGAGTTTGCTCATTAGATGAGACATCAATATGTATGACCCCTATCAATGGTTTGAGATGTTGTTTATCATCATACATGACATATATTGTATTTGTATCTATTTTTGCATGCTGCCAGGCTAAGCCATAGACAGCAGCTTTTAGGTGTTAGAGGGCTCAAGGTCTGGATCAGGAGAGTCACACAAAGTGCCAAGAATTATGGGGCAGGCTATAAGAAAAGAGTCAGAGTCATGCTGGAGATTGGAAACCAGGTAGACTGACCTGGATCATGCGGCAAGCCAGAGATCAGGAATGGACCAAGGGTCAAGCCATACAGATGAATCAGGAACCATTCTGGAGATCAGAATGGAGCCAGGGGTCAAATCCTACAGAAAGAGGTGTAGTGAGGTTGAAGGTAGCTATGGGGTGAGATTTGAAGAGGCGACCCACTGCCGACCTTCACAACCCCCGCTGCCTACCTCCTGCTGCCCCCCACTGGCCTGTCTTTGCTGGACAACACGTACTCAGCTCTGCATCGGTGCAGTTGATGTAACTTCAAGAACAGCGTGGCCTCCAAAGGGCCACCTGTTCTTGGTGGGATGGGGCAGCTCAGCACCAGCTTGGCAACATGGCTCATCAGTGTGTGAGTGGTGAACACAGGGGAGCGTGAGCAGGGCCAGCAGGCGACCCATGGAGACCTGCAGCCGTGGGCTTTTGTTCTGCCACACCCTTCAGATGAATCAGGAGCCAGGAGTCAAGCAAGAAACTGAAGGTCTGGAGCAGAGCCCAGAGTCAAATCTGAGAATGCGGCGCTCTCAAAGGACTCATGGACACAGAGGCTGCCTGTTGCCTCTGTATGATTTACTACTCTGAGTCAGCCAAGACTCAGGATGGGTAATTGTGCAGTGTCTCTTTCAAATTTGATCAGACCAGTCACTCCAGATGGAGAGGCTTCCAGATAGATTTACCTTCTCACAGATGAGGAGGACTTTTGCATCTCTGTAAGACTCACTCTTACAACACTCTAAAAGTAAATATTTTCAGGTGTAAGAGTGAAGCCCACCCACTTTTAAATGAGAACAGTGTGCATCAATGTACTATCCAAAACACTGGCATACGTGGAGTAACCTACCTTTGCGTAGCATAAATTGCAATAGGAGACGGGCACCTGTATGCTTGTTATCAGTGACAACCATGCAAAGGTAATTTCCGAACTTACCATTTGCGGTATATTGTTATGACTGTGAAAAGATTTATTGAGGTATACACCTGCAGAATCTGATTCCTTCTATAACATAAACTTTCTTTAAAAAGTATTCTATTTTATTCTTTCCTTATTAATTTGCAAAATGTTCCAGACTCTGAGCTTGCCAGCCTGTGACTTAGAAGCTGTTGGAAATCCAGATAAGATCTCTGTATAGCTTTGCTGCCATCTTCTCTCCTCCTGTCCGCCACAGGGGGGGGAAGCCACTTATCTGCTAGGCGGAATAGAAACCCTTGATTCTTATCCACCCGGAAATCGGAAATCTTATCTAAACTCGTTCAGATGGCAGGACTGCAAAAGAGGCGTAATTAAGGGAAGAGAGTCTGGTGAAATGCTGACAATATTATTCCTCAAGTCATTTGTCTTTTTGTTTACAAATGCTCACAGCACCATGAGTGTTGTGCAGATGATTGTACGCCACCAACGTATCAGCCTCCTCCCCCCTGACCCCCCGCAAAATAAATCTCGTTTAACTGGTTCTATTGGCAAAGACAAAAAAATAATTAAGGTGAAAATGGTTGAAACGGTGTTATTACTGTAATGCAGCTGCCTGTTTAGTTTCTCTGCCGATGAAATGCAACCGGAGGGAAATCAGTTTTAAATATTACCTCCCAGAGATGCAAATTGGAGATTGGGAAGCATATAGCTGGGAAGAAATGCTCTCAAACTAGGAAACATTTCAAAATTGGTGACAGTCTCTTAGGGGCATTAAAGACCACAATTTACCTTTTGACTGCATTCTATTTTCTCTCAAATCCTTTATTTCCACCTTATTTATTGACTGAAGAGGCAGCACAAACACTAGAAAGTGATTCTCCAGCCTCTGGTCTTAAAAAAATCTATAGAAGAAAATTATTCTCAAGGGCGTTTTTTTAACACTCTCGTTGAACTAGGCTTAATTGAATTACTTTGCTTTGGAGGGGCCTTAAACTGGATTTTGTGTGCTCCTGTTAGAGGGTACCTTGTTTGGACACTACTGCACTATGGTGTCTTCTGCTGGCACCAGTTGGTTAAATATCAGTCACAGGAGATCTTCATTTTCAGGCCTAGATTTATTCTAGGGCTGAACTGAATCCCATCCCAATGTCACTAACCTATTCGCAGCCTGCTAAGTTAGGGAACAATTCAGTGACTTGCGGGGTGGGTAGGATATAAATAGGGATGAAGTGTACCTATAGGGTTGATCATTCTCTCTTAGCTACTGTTGGGCAGTATTGTTCAAATGTTGGAGGCATAGTTTAGCTAGGTGCCCCTGAATGCGCCAGGATACTCAGGTGAAGAGAATGCATAGCTCATTAAGAGTATCAGGAAGCTTTTAACACGGGGCTTTTGAAGCCTTTTATTATTATTGTTGTTGTTGTTATTGTTATTATTGTTATTATTACATTTATATCCCGCTCTTCCTCCAAGGAGCCCAGAGCAGTGTACTACATACTTGAGTTTCTCTTTCCCATAGTCACCTTTTTTCCAAACTAAATAGCCCCAGGTATTGTAGTCTTGACTCATAAGGAAGGTGCTCCAGGCCCCTAATCATCTTGATTGCTCTCTTCTGCTCTCTTCTGCTCTCTTAATTTGCATCTCTTTCTGGAATGGAGGGTGTGTGTTCACATATCGGCTAGATTTACCCCGAAGTCCCTGCGAGTTATTGGGGAGCAGTTCACACACAATTTGGGTTTTTAACTGCGTGTTAGAGTGTGGCCCGATTTATATCTGGGATGAAAAAAATCCACTGTTTGTGGTGGTTTTTTGGGACAACTTTGAGTTTGCAGTAAAGCCTCCCTGTAAATGCGTGGTAAAACCTGCTGTGCGTAAAAGTCTCCTGAGACATGTGCTTAAGATTCCAAGTAAAGAAGTTTACTGGGGAAATACAAATTTAGATAGAGAGGGCCTGCATACCTGTAGCTAGCTATCTCTCATGGTGCTGGGGAGGAAGAAGGAGGAAGGAAATCTCTCAGGTGAGAGAATGAAACCTGAGAATATCAGTCTACTAACTGGGGACTCAGAGCAGAGACAAAGAGAGGGGTAGAAAGAGTCCCCTAACTTGCTATCTCTGCACCTAATGTCCCTAGTGGTCAACAGGATGGCAGGTACAGAGAGTCGATACCTTCTGGAACTTGCATCTCCCTTCCTCTTCTTGTTCAAATTGGAGACATTGTTGCTTTTACCCGTCCTCATGCTGACAGCATAATTCTGCAGCCAATTCAGAGTGAGGGCAAAGCTTCCAGCCATCATTCTGGCATCTGGGTGTGTTCTAGCTTTCCTGGCTTCCCAGTACCTGCTCACTGCTGCCATGTGTTTTCCTTGGAAGACTTGGGTCACTTCCAGGCCACACAGTTTGCAGGTGATTTGAATACTAAATCAGAACACTGGACACCAATCAACCATGTGCTCAGGTAGGGGAAAGGGGCAATTGCCATTCTGATCGCTACTAATCCACCTGATCTAGCAGGATTATCATAGGTGTTTGTAAGGCTATCGTTGACAGTGGCTCAAAAGCTCTACAAGAGGCACTTCTTCAATTAGAGATATTTTGTTTGTCATTCGTCTTTCTACTACTGTTGTGACATCTAGGAACATCATTTGGAAATGACATTAGCCCTATTCACGCATTATGTTCAATGCTCTTACAATGAATGTACAGTGTACACAGGTACAGATCTATAAAAGGGTGCAGTTATTCACAAATTATGCTGAACACAGATCCAGCCGCACATTTCCTATCTGTACTGTGCATATGAGGGGCCTGTACCCAGGCTCACTTTTTAAATGATCACAGGTACAGTCATTCACACCAAAACATGCACGAGTGTGCAGACATCTGTGTGCTCATACGGGCTTGGTGGTAGAGCATCTGCTTAGTGTGCTGAATGCCCAGGTTCACTTCCTGGCATCTCCTGTTAGGGCTGGGAGAGATTCCTGCCTGCAACCTTGGAGTGCCACTGCCAGTCAGTATAGACAGTACTGAGCAAGATGGACCAATGGTCTGACTTGGTATAAGGCAGCTTCCTGTGTAACATAATAGGGCGTATGTTGGTAGATTTTGCCTGTGCTTGGCACCTAGTTGTTAGCTTCCCCACATTTGGAGTGGGGAAGGTGGGAACCCCCTCTGCATTTTGGTTTTCTTTGCCACATCCTGTGGTGTAGCTCACTTGCTCAAGTTTTCTAGAGCTCTTTACCTTGGCAGTTTGGTCCAGTATATCTGTACTAATAGTATGCTGGTGTCGGAATGACATGGAGTGAGCTGCACTGGCTGGTGGGTAGAACGTTGCAGGAAAGGACTGGAGTTTACCATTCTTGGCATAAACATTTACACATCCGAGGTGGAGGTACAATGGGGTGGATGGATTCAAAGAACCCATTGAGTCCTGCATACAGGAGCCACCGAGTGTCCAGGAGGGGTAGCCAAGCTCTCTCCTTGGCCAGGGCTCCCATCTGCTGCCACTGCCACCAGCTAGCCACCTCCTTCAGCTGTCCCAGACCGATACTTCTTCCTTCGGCCAGGCTCCCAGCCCATGGAAGGATGGTGCTCACGCACGGAACCGATGGAAGGAGAGTGGGCCTGGCAGCAGGAGGTGGAGGTGGCTGGCAGCAGTGGTGACAGCAGGCAGCCAGCTAGAGCGGGGAGGCAAATGTGTGGGGGGGGGGTGAGTAGAGGGTGCATCACCATGGGGGGCACTGCCACAGATTGGGAGGCCACCCATGTTCATTATGTGAACACAGGCCCCCTCACTACAGCCCTGCTATATAATTGCTATTCATGAACATAAAGCCTCAAGAAGTGTTTTCAAAAAACCAGCAAAGCATATACATTGTAATGTAGACCTTACAACAAGATAGAAGACTGCAATCCCATTGGAATTGCCATGGCTGTAAGTCAATGGAAAGACTGTTGTCCAACAAGACAGAGGTTGATGATGAAATAGCTCCTTTTCAAGCTATAGGGAGGAGAGCTTGTCTTGTGGTAGCAAGCATGAATTTTCCACATTGCTAAGCAAGGTCTGCCCTGGTTTGCATTTCTATAAGAGACTACATGTGAGCATTGTAAGATCTTCCCCTGAGGGGATGGGGCCGCTATGAGAAGAGCATCTGTATGTTTGAATGGAGAAGGTTCCAGGTTCCCTCCCTGGCATCTCCAAGATAGGGCTGAGAGAGACTGCTGCCTGAAATCTTAAGGAAGCCACTGCCAGTCTGTATAGACGATCCAGAGCTAGATGTGTCAATGTTGTTCTCTTATGTTCACTTTTGTATTAGAAAAGGTCCATATCTCTGTGATGCTTTCCATGCATAAGGTCCCTGGTACAATCCCTGGTTTTCCCAGTTTAAAACCTTCCATAGTTCCTGGGACATCATTTCATAACAGAATCAGTCTCATAAAGGTGAACGGTGTCTGGATATATGAGCAGCTGGCCAGCCTGTCCTAGGAATCATTTTACACCTTAACAAGTTTATTGTGACATGAGCTTTTGTAGTTGAAATATATTGAATGCCTACACTGTCCTGCCTCCATCAGCTCTTGTTACAATAAGTGTCATAGTCTGCAAAGCACCATAGCATTATCTCATTGTTTCTCTTGATATTTAGCAATAATTCTCCCTTTCCTCAATTCCATGCCAATTACGCATTGGCTAGACAGAAAATAATCATTGTATGTCATCCACTGGTTGTTATTGTTTCCTAAATCTCTCCTTGGCCACTGCTAGATCTGGGTAGCTCCTCTCTTTCCTAAAAAGCCAATCCATGCAGCCTCACTTTCTCCTCCAGTCAATCAGGAATCACACTGTGAATGTGATGGTGTCACAATGCCAAACAGCAAAATCAGGTCTGGCCATTTGCAAGTATTGCTGAGCAGAGAATGTAAGAGAACTGCTTCCTGTATCTTGTTGCCCCCGCTCTGGTTGGGTGTAGAAAGAGTCTGGGCTGTGAATAGTTGGGAGCAAATGGAAGGGGAGTTTGTCTGCCATTCTAGCCACTTCTGTCACCTCCCAAGTAGTGAGATTAGCATGACTTGCCCCCTGTTTGGAGACTCACCTGAAAAATCAGTGGAAACATTGACTCCTTTTTGTTGTCAGCAAACAGAGCTGCAAAATTGAGTGGGGTGATGGTGGTTCTCTCGACATAGGATTAATGCTGCTGTTTCCCGCAACAATCCTAAAATGTACCACCACCTTTAGCTTTTTAAGGGAATCCGCCCAGCACAAAGCAGAGTCAGTAGTTCACATTTCAGAGTGGTAGCGTTGACTAGCAAGCCAGAGGTTGCCGGTTCGAACACCGACTCGATGGCACACTTTACCTTTAAAGAAGTAAATTAGTCTTCACTTCAGAGCTGCAGTCTACTGCTCAGAAGGTGTCCGCCTTTGGACATCATGGGGAACCTGAGGCACACTAATCTCAAGATACACACACACACACACACACACACCCCAGTGAGGTCTGAATGATCAGAACCACAGAACCCAGACCCAACCCAAATTCTGATTCGTCCCCCAAACCTGGAAATAACCCTCAATTGGAATTAAGTTACACTCACCAAACTGAGGGTCTGTTGCCTCCAGTGTGACATCCTTGCCAGCTTGCACACACCAGAGATAAGGGGAGGAAGCGCCTCCCTCTTTCCAGCACAACTGGCTGCCACGGCTCTCCTTCTTGCATTGGAGGAAGCCCACACAGCAGGTCTCTCCCCTCTCCCCCACCCCCACCCCCGCCAGCAGTCTCCCAAACTGCAGATGATGGTCATCTGGGAACGCACTAGGGGATTGGATTGGATGCAAACTGAGGGTCCATTGAACCTGCAGTTTCAAGGTACGTCTGAAGGTGGCCACCAGTGTTTTCAGAAACCTGAAACTGTGTTTCAAAGACAGGTTTGGAGCCAAGCGCTTTGGTCACATGGGCAAAAGTTCCTTTGCAATCAAGTCACGGCCTTGGTGGTCAATCCAGAGTACTCCTTCCTATAGCACGAAAAGTCTATTAGAGCAACTATGGGAATACTTAACTAAAAACAATTTCTAGCGGCGATCAGTTATAATTACTAATTAGATCGGATTGTAATTATTTCTCTCTGCTGTCCCATACCTGACACACAGAATAACTCTGGTCCCTCCTAACAATTAAGAGTGAACGTCGTTTTACGATTCACTGGGTGATTAGATTAACAATTGCAGCATCTCTGTTCTCTCTGACATTGAGGAGAGAATGATATTTACAGAAGAACTTTGTAATTAAATTAAGCTAAAATTAACTAGAGTAAATGAAAAATAGGTGGCCTTTTTCCTTTCTGATTCTCCCAGACAGCCTTGCCTCTGGGTTTTTTGTGTGCTCAGATAATGTTTCAGTGGGCAAGAGGTGAAAAAGCATCGGATCTCATTAGACCAAACAGCCACTTTGGTCTCTGTTCCTTTTGCAACTATAGCCTGAACAGGATGCTGCAGAGGAAGAATCCTGAGTGGTTTAGGAAGCGTACTGCATTCTTTCTTACTGTTCTTTATAGAACCAGATATCATACCCTCATCATAAAGATGCTTGTCCAAAAACTG
The DNA here is from genome assembly GCF_027244095.1 of Hemicordylus capensis. Taxonomy (NCBI): domain Eukaryota; kingdom Metazoa; phylum Chordata; class Lepidosauria; order Squamata; family Cordylidae; genus Hemicordylus; species Hemicordylus capensis. The sequence goes on along the minus strand of NC_069664.1, from coordinate 20,959,299 downwards.
GCTTTTCTAAATAATCTTCTGTAACCATAGGAACCAGCCATATACTGAGTCAGACCATTGGTCTCTCTAGCTCAGTATTGTCTTCACAGACTGGCAGCGGCTTCTCCAAGGTTGCAGACAGGAATCTCTCTCAGCCCTCTCTTGGAGATGCTGTCAGGGAGGGAACTTGTAACCTTCTGCTCTTTCTAGAGTGGCTCCATCCCCTGAGGGGAATACCTTACAGAGCTCACACTTCTAGTCTCCCATTCATACGCAACCAGGGTGGACCCTGCTTAGCTAAGGGGACAAGTCCTGCTTGCTACCACAAGGCCAGCTCTCCTCTCGCTATGGAGCATTGCTAGTACTGAAAAGATCTGGGGCCCATAGGCTCCAACCTCGACTCCATCCCGCCCTCCCGGCATTAGTACTGATGTAGTGGTGGCAAAGCTGCTGCATAGCTTATTTATTTATTTATTGTGCCTTTTTCATAACCCCCCTCCCCAGGATTTTTTCTTCTTTGCATCCCACCTTGAGTCTGGCTGTAAGGCTAACAATGCCTATGCAACCCACCATGAAAGACTGCCTCTATCTTGAGTTATCAATGTGTGCCAGCAATGAGGGAGGCTCGGTTGCCATGCATGTGGGACAGGGCCTTCTCAGTGGTTGCCCCCAGACTCTGGAATGCTCTCTCGGGGGGCATCTGCTCCTCAGTCTTCATCACAGTTTTTAGAAAGTGAGTGAAATCTTGGATGTTTTGCCTAGGCTTTTATATGATTGTTTCTATTGCTGCTGCTTTGTATTTTTAATGGTTATATATGGTGCTTGATTTTAACGTTTCAAGCAGATTTGTATTTTTATTTTCTAGCTTAATATTTTAATTGTATACTTTTTATAGTCTTGTTTTAACTTTTGTGTGAACCGCCTTGAGATTGTTTTGATGAAAAGCGGGATAGAAATTTAACAATAAATACATATATAATACGTACATACTTACATACATACATACAGTCAGCCCGGGCCTTCATATATTATGGCTAGATTATAGGACTGCACCACACCTCAAATCAAAACAATTACTTTATCTGATTCTATATGGCCTGTTTGGGGTGATTTTATATCAAATTGGTTCCAACACAAAATTGTGTGAATTGGAAAATATGAGTAAAAATTGTCTAATATTTTCCATATCCGATTAAATCACTGAATCAGATGGGATTTTGAAGTATATGTTTTGTTCAGAATGTTTGTATCTCTTGTTAGAGAATGGGGTATTCCATATATGGGGGAAAACTGCAGGAGAAAGAGAGGGGTTCTCTGACTGAGAGCTTTAGCTAGCCAATGAGGTAATGACTTTTCAGACAAGATGTTGGAAGTATGCTGCAGTTGGTTGATCTTGTCTCTGTTGGCTTCCGACTGCAGTGGCTCATAGAGTAATATCATGAACATTCAAAGAAGAGTGGCAGTTTATATCTATCTCTCCTTTCTCTGCTGCCCCTGCCACAACAATCAAGGACATATTGATTGGTGGTATTGGGGGCGGGGGGAGGAGGGATCAGCCAAAATTCAGCCTAATACATTTTCTGCAAATCCCTCCCTTGTGCAAATGCATCACTATTCTGTATAGTGCTTCCATCAGCTATCTGTCTGCACCTTGCAGTGGTAGCAGCGGGGAGGACACAGTCCTCTCAGAAGGGGCTACCATTTCTCCAAGCATCCAAAAAAAGCTAAAAGCGGGGGGATGGGGCTGTGCCTCCTCTTCCAATAATGGCTTAAAACAAGTTATATGCTTTTTTTGTGTTTACTCATGACTTCCTATGGGCATCAGACAAATATAAAGTGGGTTGCAATTTGTATTGGATTAGCAATACAATAATTGGATAAATCAGATCCGAATTAGTTTGGATTGGAGGAAGATTTGTATCAGAGGAACAATACAGTCATTGTCTGAATCAGATCAGAACTGGATTGAAGCCGGTATTCTTTTCTGTACACAGCCCTACTAGATTGTGCCATCATTTGGGGGGTGGGGGATACACATTTCCATGGAAGGCATTATGCGGGGGACTAGGAATGAAGTAAGAAGGTACACCATTGATTATAGAGTGATTAAGATGTTTTCTGTTCTTCTACCCCTTTTGTAACAATTCCCAACATTTTATTTGCTCTTTTGACAGCTTCAGCTGACTAAGCTCTTGTTTTCAGCAAGCTAACTAGAATTATTCCAAAATACCCTTCGTGAGTAATGACAGCTAGCTTAGAGCCCAAAATTGTGCAACGCCTTGTAGAGAATTATCATTTCCCCCCAATGTTTATTGCTTTTTGACACTTCACATTTTCTCGCCTTGTTATTGAATGTTAAGTCTTCGCAGTGTTCTTTAAGCATAACTATTTTGATTCATTTTCTTTTTATCCTCCCCAAATGCTGCCATTTTCCTGTTTCAAACAATATTTCTAAGACACTAAGGAGGACACTAAGCTAGGACATAGGAAACTGCCATATTCTGAGTCAGACCTTTGGTCTCTCTAGCTCCGAATTGTCTACACAGACTGGCAGTGGGCAGGAATCTCTCTCAGCCCTATCTTGGAGATGCAAGAGAGGGAACTTGGAACCTAGATACTCTTCCCAGAGTTGCTCCATCCCCTAAAGGGAATATCTTACAGTGCTCACATGTAGTCTCCCATTCAGATGCAACCAGGGTGGACCCTGCTTAGCTAAGGGGACAAGTCATGTTTGCTACCATAAGACCAGTTCTCCTCTGGTCTTATGGTAGATGAAAAGGACTGAGTGGGGGATATGTGAGGTTTCTGCTTTGTCCTTGCCAATTCACCTAGCTGTCATGGACCAGAAGAGGCCGAACAAACCACACTACTGGCTTCTTGTAGGGAGTACAAAGGAGTTCTGCAAAAAGAATACTTTTCCTTGGTGCACCTAGTGCCCAAACAAGAAGCATGGGAGTGTGTGGAATGGAGGACCATTAAACATACTGATGGTGATACATGCATTAGCTAGTTCCATTAATCATTTGGGGGAGATCAATGCTCAAGCAAGGTTACATACCAGAGTCAGAGTCTTCTATTTTCCAGTTTATTTCTTCCAAACAAGCATTGATGAGACTATTGTCCACTCAAGGTGACTTGCTATGATTTAATCCAGTCCTAAATAGGGATGTACATGAAATGAATTTTGTGTTTTGTTTCTAGCTTGAAACAAAAGATGGCTGAAACATTTCATGGAAACAGTGGACTACCTACCACCCAACAGACAAAAGAATTGGGCAATCAGATAATTCTGAACAATTTTTTAACCTTTCCTCAAAACTTCCCTAGGATTCTATGGGGATTTGTGGGCAAGGTTAAAACAATGTTTAAAATTGCCCACTTGCCTATTTCTTTTGTGGGTTCGGTGGTAGGTAGCAGCCATTGTGCTCTACGAGCCAACCCACTTTGGTGTCTCTAGGAGCTACCAATGGGGAACAATGGGGTGTTTCGAGCTTCCCCATTGTTCCCTTTGGCTGGAACACACAAGGTTTGCATTGCCATTTGCAATGCATTCTGAAACCCTGCCTTGAAAAACACAGCAGCACTGTAATGCAAAGATAAAATCTGAAAGAAGGCATAGGAAATGTGAGCGGCCCCTTGCTGTCAGCGTGGGAACTGTGGTGTCACAACACAGGAAGTACGGAAGCACACTTATCAGATATGTAGTGACGCTGCTGTAGCGTGTAATCTGGAAAGTGCCCTGGCTGGCCCCTATTGGTCCCAGGATGCTGAAACAGACGGACTTTTGGCTTGATCCACCAGGTAATGGATCTGTCAATCAGAACTGGCAACCACTGCTTTGTTACATGAATGAAGTGCTTTAAAGGGGGCTGACAATCTATTCATTTTTAAAATTATTTATTGAAGGTATATACCGCCTAATATAGAAATCTCTAGGCGGTGTACAGAATTAAAACACAATATAAAACACTTAAAATTCACAAAAAGATTTAAAAAAATAGAAAAACATTACAATTTAAAATTTTGGTTTCTGTTAAAAGCCTGGGGAAATAGGTATGTCTTCAGGTCCTCCTAAAAACAAGCAGAGAACATAATATGCCCCTCTGCGTTTGTCACACCCCTAAACTCCAGAAGTGTTAAATAACTGACTTTGCCGTACAGGTTGCTAATGTACAAAGTAGAGGTGTGTCAGCCCTGTTAATCTGGATCTGATGTTAGTTCAAACAGAGGTGCGGCTAGGTAATTTTGGAGCCTGGACCTTAAAGGCCTTTGGAGGTCCCCCTCCCCTGCAAATTAAACATCATCATGCTCAGCTGGGGACCACACCACCCGGGACAGACTAAAGAGGATTTGGGGGCCCCCAGGGGCTGTGGAGGCCTTGGACTTTGGCCCCAAAGCCCAGCGGTAAGAGTGCCTCTGAGTTAAAATGTACAAGTTTATTTGTCTGAAGCTCTGCTAGCTGTTCAGCTTGTTATTCTGGACTCTGATTTGATCTAACAGGCAAGATTTGTACATTCAAGGGAGCTTTTAACTTGCTTTTTAAGAAAACCAACAGCCTCCCTACACCACATCAGAAGGCGATTCTGAACTTCAGGCAATGTTGTCAGAAGTGAAAAAGCTTCCTCTGCAACGTGGGTGAATGCTGTTTTGAAAGGAAGAGCCGATACGCAGAACAAGACTTCCTGGATCCAGGCCAGAAGTCTCTAGCAGCAGCTGGAGGTTATGCGTTCAGCCATCCCATTTGCTACTGTTCTTAAAATTACTCCAGTACATGTGCTGAGACCCTTAAACAAGGCAGGGTTCCAAAACCTGATGCAAAACAGCAAAACCATTCCTAGCCCCGAGAAATTGAATTGGCTTTGCGAGTCTGTTTGCTTCTCTAGCTGCACCGACTTTCATCAGTGGCACATGTTGCCGGAGCAAAGGGGAATTACTGCAGTTAATGGAGCAAACAGAAATAAGCCTTAGTCGGAGGTAGCCCGATCTTGCTTCTCGTGGGGGCGAGGAGGGTGGAGAGCAACGCATTTGCCTAATGTGCTTCTGTTCAGTCTGCCATGGGCATGACCCCCGGTGCTTCTTAACACCTTGCCGTCCATGAAGATCACCAACCTCTTTCCATCTTGCATTGTCAGCTTTAATTACTTCCTGTGCATTTCCTACCCCACATTGTTCTGCGAGGCTGTATGATGAGAGAACAGGAGGTCAAAATGTAGCAGCATGTTAATCTGTCTCTTGTTACAATAGCCACTGAGCCAGGCGCCCAGGCTGCATTCAGTCATCACATTGTGCCGCTTCGCTCTAGACCTGCTGGGCCACTCCAGAAACCCAGAGTGATAGGAACACTAAGTCCCCAAAGGAGCTGGGAGGGGTCGGGCCCCGTTCCATTCGTCAGTTGAGCTGAACAGAGGTGATGGTTAAGCCCAAGCTGAATGGCAAGAGAAATAATTATGGGCCAATTATTGAGATGGTGACCCCCTTCAAAGGAGTGTGTGTGTATATATATATATATATATATATATATATATATATATATATATATATATATACACACACACACACACACACACACACACACACACACACACACACACTATTCCCCTGGATGCCATTCATGAGAACTACAGAAAGAAACTGCTTTGGTCTTGTAGAGCTGGGATTTTGGAGAAGCTGCTAAATGAGAGTTGCAAGACAAAGTAACTGGCCTTGGAACTTGTTTTAGCATTGCCCTGAACTGCCTGCCTATCAGGGTTTGGGGTGTATTTGCAGAGTATTTGCATGGAAAGGTTAAGAATATAGGGGGAAGTGTTGTGAATATGTATGGCTATGCTCGTTTGACACATCTATAAGAACTATGCGAACCATGAATGACTGTTGTTGCACTATAGGAACATAGAGAGCTGCCTTTTACTGAGTCAGACCATTGGTCCATTGGTCTCAGTATTGTCTACACTGACTGGCAGCCTCTTCAAAGTTCCAGTGACTGGCAGCCTCTTCCAAGTTTCAACCTCTTCAAGGTTTCAGCAGGCACTCCTGCTGAAATGCTAGAGCATCGCTCTAGCTCTGCCTAGAGATGCCAGGGAGTGAACCTGGGACCTTCTGCATGCAAAGCAGATGCTATTCCTCAAAGCTATAGCCCCATCCCCTAAGGGGAATATCTCACACTAGTCTCCCATCCAAATGAAAACCAGGACAGACCCTGCTTAGCAAAGGGGACAATTCATGCTTGCAACCACAAGACCAGTTTTCCTCCCCAAAGCCCCCCAAAGCCTGCTCCTGAAACCCATCCCTACAACCCAAATGGCCACACAAAGGCTTTATTACAAAACTTGCCCCCCGCCCCGTGAAGATGTCAACATGATCATACAAAAGATACTTCCATCTAGTGCAGTGATATTCCCCGTGTTGTTGTTTTTTTCCAAATGGGAGCAACCACACTGGGCTGCACTTCCCATGACAGGTCTTGCCACTGTTCCATGAATGCCTTTCAAGCCCAGGAGGGCTCAGTTTCCCTGAAAGGAGCCCCACCACCACCGGTGGGCAAAGTGCAACACTGCATGGTGGGGACAGTTGTTTCCGCATGATGCCAGCGGGACTGTACCGAGTATTCAGGTTTGGCCAAAGCATCACACAGGCCCAGTAAACAACTGGGAAGCCACACTTAGGGTTGACAAAGGCCACCACTGGCATCCTGGGCCTTACAATGAAGAACACTGGTCTAGTGGGAAGGATTGTTCCACTAGAGTACAGGATCCAAACATTCTCCCTTCCTGAGCCATTATATTGCCATAGCGTACTAGTATATGGTGGGCCATATACATTAGGTACTGAGAATATCCGTGTGTGATTTCCACTGAGCATCCATCCCTTCACCAGCCATTCACTCCTTTAACTTCTAACTCTATAACTTCAAACTCCATTGTAAGTTGCATCCCCAACTGCTAAGATTTTCTCGGGGAATCTTATTTGGAATGGATTCTCCATGGCCCTCACATCCAGTGTTGTCATTCCTCGCCCACATTCTGCTCCCACCTGGTGTCACTTAATTGTCATTGATGCAAATTACTTGCCTCAGAAATGAAGTATCTTTAAACCAGGATCGTAGAAAGTTCAATTTGCAGCGAAGAGATTCATTTCACACTATTGTTCCTTTCCTGCAGTTTCTCTCAATGGGGATCTTTCATTGCTGCTCACAGTGACGGAACCATTTTCAGTGAAAATGAACACAGCATAAGAACAGGCCTGTGGGATTATTATTATGATTATTATTATTACATTTATATCCCACTCTTCCTCCAAGGAGCCCAGAGCGGGGTACTACATACTGCAGTTTCTCTTTCACAACAACCCTGTGAAGTAGGTTAGGCTGGGAGAGAAGTGACTGGCCCAGAGTCACCCAGCAAGTATCAGAGCTGAATGGGGATTCGAACTCGGGTCTCCCCAGTCCTAGTCCAGCACTCTAACCACTACACCACGGTCCATCTGGGCCAGCATCCTGCTGCTCAGTCGATGCTTCCAAGAAAAGTCAATAGTCTTCCGTCATTGTTGCCCCCTGGCACCTGGTTTCAGAGACACACTGTCTCTGCACCGTTCTCCGGAAGAGGTAGAACATGCAGAAGGACCTCCTCAGATAAGCTTACTAGACAGACAAATTCAAATTCATTTAAAGCCCATTTAGGGCTTTAAAAAGGATAAGCACCCACCACTAACAGAGATTTGGTTGGCGGAGAATAGAGACAGGGCCTTTTTGGTTGTGGCCCCCCACCCTTCCTGAGCGCCCTCCCTGAAGAGCTTTGCCATGCTCCCTCCCTCCATGTTTAAACAACACAACTAAACACACATCTTTTAAACGAGGCTTTTTAATGTTCCTCCTGTTGTTTATATCGGGTAGGTTCTTTAGTGTTCATAATTCTTAGTTTTTAGCTCTTTACATAACTTTTAATTTGAAACTTTAAAAATGGTAATTCTGATGGTGGTTTTGGCTTGGATTTTTAACTTGTTTAACTTCGCTTTTATTAGCCTGATTTTATGTTGTAACTATTTTATAACTGTTGTGAGCTGCCCCGAGTAGTAATGCACAGTCCTGGAGGAGCGGTGTCCTGTGTAGTCCTGTGTAGACAATACTGAGCTAGATGGACCAATGGTCTGACTCAGTATATGGCAGCTTCCTATGTTCCTAAAGAACAGAGAATTTTAGTTGAACATGAGGAGAAACTTATTAATGGTAAGAGCAGTTTAACAATGGAATCAATTCTCAGGCTGGGCGGGGGGAGGCTGAGAGGTGACAGCCTTCTACTGGGTGTGTTCTGTCTCTGAATGCCCTGCAACAAGCAATTGGATTGGATGCCTATAAGAACCCCTGCAGCTCTACAATTCTATATTATCTTTTTATATCTGTGTGTGTGTGTGTGTGTGTGTGTGTGTTTTTAAACAGCTTTGAGGGCATTTGCCAAAAGTTGCAGTCATGGAAATAAAACAAAGCAAACATACAACAAAATAAAAAGTGGATACCCCATTCCTGCCCAAATCTTGGTGCCCATTCCTGATTATTTAAGATATAAAAGATAGGCCCATAACAAAAAAATAGTATGACGCAGCAGGGAGCTAAAAAACCCCAAACATATTGGGGGTGGCCCTTCAGAAGTCAAGGCGAATCAGCAAACATCTAGACCTATGTTTGTTTTTTTGATATGTTTACTGCTACTACGGCATCGATGAATATTGCTCTTCAACCAAATTTCTCAAAGTGGTTTACATAGAAAAATAAATAATACATAAACAAGATGGCTCCCTGTCCCCAAAAGGGCTCACAGTCTAAAAGAAACATAAGGCAGATACCAGCAATAGCCATTGGAGGGATGCTGTACTGGGGCTGGATAGGGCCAGTTGCTCTCCCTATTAATTTTATTAATTTTAATTAATATATAATTAAATATATAATTCTTATATTTAAAGTTATTCAGTATATTTAATTTAATTCAATGTGATGGATTGCTCAGGAGGCTAAGCACCCTCATAAGAACATAAGAACAGCCCTGCTGGATCAGGCCCAAGGCCCATCTAGTCCAGCATCTTGTTTCGCACAGTGGCCCACCAGATGCCGCTGGAAGCCACAGACAGGAGTTGAGGGAGTGCCCTCTATCCTGCCATTACTCCCCTGCAACTGGTACTCAGAGGCATCCTGCCTTTGAGGCTGGAGGTGGCCCACAGCCCTCCAACTAGTAGCCATTGATAGACCTCTCCTCCAAGAAGTCATCCAAACCACAGTATTGTGCACCTTGACTTTTCATCACACTGCTTGCCCTGTCAGAATCTGGATAAGAGAGACAAAACCCACAGCACACAGCAAGGACAATCCTCCTTCCAGCAAGCAGCTATAATGTTGCCCTACAATTGGTTTTAATGAGGAGTTCACCCCATGTCCCATGGATGCGTTGAGATCCACAAAACTAGAGACTTCATAATACTTTAGCATTTGGATTGTGTTTTTGGATTATCCTTTGGTTATCCTTACAAAACTTTGTAAGGTAAATGAATATTGCAATCCCCAAATTGCAGCTGGGAAGCTGATGGAGTGGCTTGTCTGCCTACCTAGAGAATTCATGGCAGAGGTGGGTTTCAACGCAGGAGTTTCACACTTATAGCTCGATCACTAAGTCGCCATGCACTAGTGTGATAAACAAATCTTAGCATACAAAGAGGAAAAATTGCAGCTGTGGTATGAGTCCATTCCCCTGCTTTTGGCAGTCCTTCTCAGGGAAGCTACTGCCTGAACAGATTGCTGTTGTTTGTCAGGGATGCTCTACAAGGAGCCAGGTTTCCATTTCTAGAGCCAGACTACCAATCCTCCATGATCCTAGGATTTCCTGACCACCACTTTCCTGTGCCAGTGCAATTCATGATGCCAGCAAATAATCAGAGAGCCAGCTGTGTGATGTTTGGTGTCAAATACTCCTGCAGTTGTGACCCAGTTCAAACCCATATCACTCACCTCTTATTCACCCTCCATAGGCTGTGTATGATCTGAATCTAGTAAAAAAAATGATATTTTTAATCATTGTTAACTTCTACAAATGTTTATGCAGCTTCAGCAGACATTATAAAGCTGAACTCCTGCTGTGTGATTCCAGAAATCAATTTAGAGCAAGGCTGCACAATTCCAGCACTCCAGTTGTTTTTGGACTACAACTCCCATCATCCTCAGCCACAGAGGCCAATAGTCAGGAATTATGGGGATTGTAGCCCAACATCTGCCAAAGGACTAAAGTTGTACAGCCTTGATCTAGCATTATATAGGGACTGGAATTTTAAATCCAGGAGTAGTTGCAATTTGGTTAAATGTGGTGACTTGACCTGCCTGGGATGGGTCAGAGAGAGAACCTGAACAACAGAGTGGTTTGTATAACTTCATGGAGGACAGGTGTATCAATGGCTACTAATCAAAGGGCTATAGGCCACCTCCAGCCTAGAGGCACGATGCCTCTGAATACCAGTTGCAGGGGAGTAACAGCAGGAGGGAGGGCATGCCCTCAGCTCCTGCCTGTGGACTTCCCAGTGGCACCTGGTAGGCCACTGTGTGAAACAGGACACTGGACTAGATGGGCCTTGGGCCTGATCCAGCTGGGCTGTTCTTATGTTCTAACCATGCAGGCACTGATCTGGATTAGCACTAGTATTGCCAGATCTGGCTGCAGCTATTCCTGGAGTGGGGTTTTGTGGTACATTTCCCACCCCCAGTATTGTTCACAGTATTGTTCTCTAAAATGGACGTCAACATTTGAAATAGAAAGAATTATGCCCTTCCATCTGACCATTGACTACAACTCCATGGCAAATAAATTCAAAGACTATCTTATATGTGATTACAGATGGACCCTAGCTAGGGTTGTTGCCAACTCTGCCTGAAGCTACTTCTGGAGATACAAATACGACAAATATGTGTGTGTGTGTACACACACACACACACCGCTTTTCAACAAAAGTTCCCAAAGCAGTTTGCATAGATATAAATAAGCAAATCACATGGGGAAATGCCCCTCCCCCATTTTTTCCATGATATAAAGCCATTAAAATCTCTAGGACTCCTTTTAAAAGTCATCTGGACATTGATGCAATGTCTAGAGACTCTATCCCAGTTCTGGAGGATTGGCAACCCTCAGTAGGACTACTAAGACAGGAGGGCCTTTACTAGGGTTGCCATATTCTGGCTTTCTAAATTTGGGTGCCTAATTTGCATATTATGCAAATTGGCTTGGAAATAATTTTTGAGCAGAATAGTGACTGCATGTTCTGCTCCATAACTCCGCTTCTACAAGGGCTAGAGCTTCGCTAAAAAAAAAAAAAAACCATTTTAAAAAAATGCTGAAATCCAGGCAAATCTGTGTGGGCTAAGCAATCTGGGTGAAATGCTTAAAATCCAGGTGAAACTCGGAATTTCAGGGGACATGGCAACTCTACCCTTTGCCCCTTGTCCCGCCATGATTCTGGTCCAAATCTTAAACTCACCACAGCTGCTGTTTGCCCCAGTGCCTCTTAGCATGGAAACATGGAGGTGAAAAGATGCATCATAAAATGATGTGAGAAATAATGAAGTCTGCTCACTGGGTTACAAAGAGAATGGGAGTTGCATACAAGTTTTTGAGCCCATCAGAAAAAAACTGGCTTGCTGACGCACAGCCTCACTAGTAATGGAAATCCCCCTGACAAATCATTAGTCCTCACTGGCAAGAATGAGAGAAAGAGGAAGAGAATATGTCCTATCTCCCTTCATTTCGTACAGCTTACTAAGAATAAAAATAATTAGCCAGAACAGCTCAGCCATGATTGGCAGATGCATAGAAGCTGAAAGAGGATGGTTTCTCCCAAGATTTGGGGAGAAAGTGTTATAGGAAGAAAGAGAAGATGGATGTAAGGAGGGAGAGAGGCAGGCAGGACTTTCCACAGTCAGATGTGAGAGCCTGCATTAGAGAGTGATAGTCCAACACACTCTTCAGTCTCCTTGGAAATGGCCAATTAAAGAGTTGTAGTTTGGCAATCCAATTGTAATGACCCCGAAAATAGCACTCATTTCACACTGTGCTTATCCACTCTCCCAGACCCCAAGAGAGATGGTGTGATAGATTGATCCAGCACAAGTGTTTTTGAAAGACCAAGGAATGAGTTCAGTGGCACTGCACTAAACAGATGCATGTCCCAACATGACAGACGTGCATATACTTGCCCAAGGCTTACTTCGGCTTCAGTGCACATGGCCTCCTTGATGAACCATTTGATGGGGAAAGAGAGGAAGAGACTTTAAAATAGTATCATTCCAGTGAAAATGCAGAATTTGTCTTTCTCTTGTCTTTCCTTGGTGCAAAATGTGAATGTTTTGTGTGCATCAAGTACAAGATAGAGTGAAAGCACCTCTGAGAATTTCAGATGCTGTTTGCATGCATGTCTGGAATTGGATTGATTTGATGCTTTTCTGGATGCACAGGGGTGTGTGTGTGTGTGTGTGTAATTTGATTGAGAGTCCTGCTGGAAGATGGTTTTATACATTCTGCATTTCAAACCATGCCTCATTTTTGACTACCTGAGCATAGGCAAAGAACATTGTCCACTGAGTGCAGCTAAGAGCAGTAGTATTTTTGCAACATATCCGGAGTGAGTGAATGTGCATAGAGTGAATGTGCATAGATTAATGCACATTCTCTTGAAAGTCTACATGGAACCAACTCATGTATAGCTGCATCCACGTCTTTCCAAACAACACTCTGCTTTTCCAAGGTTCCCAGTTTAGCCATGCACACTGTCTTTGATCGATTTCCCTTCATAGATATTCTCTCATCCTGGACAATATTTCATGGGGATGGGGCTATTGTGAGTCCTGTTCTCCCTAAGGGACTATCACTCATTGCATTGTACACGTGTGCAGGTTTTTTTGTGGTGTATGACTGCATGCCGTTCTTGTAAAAGTCAACACAGAGATTGGACCTCTTGAAAATGTAGAGTACAGCTCAATATACACACACTCAACGTTATATGTGAATAATTGTGCATGTGTGCAGATCAGCAATTATGTGTACATTGGACACAGATTGTACAGAGATTGGACCTAATGTGTGAACAGAGCTACTGTATTTGCCTTCAGTTGAGTGCCTGCATGGGTATGTACTTGCAAACATCTCTCCCTCCCTCCCTCCCTCCCTCCCTGTCCCCAATTGGGAGCTCTGCCCTTCAGGGGTTCTTGATGGTGTGCCCTATACAGGTGCAACATGAAGACATTATATCGCATGGGTGTTGACTGGAAATGAGGCCTCCTACAGTGAACCTGCCCCTCTCGTATGCACATTTAATCGGCCTTGATAAGTTGATCTTACCCTTGATGTTGTCTCGTTGAGTGGCATAGCTATAATTGAAGAAAGGGGAGAAATGTCCCTGGGTCCCTTGGGGGCCCTAGAAGTTGAGCAGCAGTTTGCTTTTCACTCTTCCCTCCCTGCCTCTCCAAAGAAGAAGGCAGGAAGATGGAGCAGGGGGAAGAGGCATCTAGGTTCCAAGTTCCCTCCCTGGTAGCATCTCCAAGATAGGGCTGGGAGAGCTTCCTGTCTGCAGCCTTGGAGAAGCTGCTGCCAGTCTGTGTAGACAATACTGCTGCGCTAGATGGACCAATGGACTGACTCAGTATATGGCAGCTTCCTATGTTCTTTTTCTTTCTTTCTTTCTTTCTTTCTTTCTTTCTTTCTTTCTTTCTTTCTTTCTTTCTTTCTTTTTTTTTTTTTTTTTGGCCATTGTTATAAGCCCTAAATAAATGCCACCTGGACTGCCCCAGGGCAATTGTTCCTTCCGTCTCCACCTCACACCAGTTTTTAATTTGCTTTTGCATGTTAGACCCCTTTGCAAAAGGCAACTTTTCATCCCAGTTTCTTTCTTCTATTTCCCTCCCACCGTCTGTTTTTGTATCGCTCCATGGTAATAGAGCTGGCCTGGCCATGGATGGTCAAAATGATTAAAACCTTCACAGACAGGTTGGGGACTTTGATAGATACCTTTGGTAATGTGGGCAGCATTTATATCTGTAAAGCATAGTCGGGAAATCTATCTTCCTGCCATGGAGTTGCTACTGCCGTGTAACCAGCAGCCCCTCAGCAACCTCCTGCGATCACCATTCTAAAAGGTTAACAACTGTCAGGGGGTTGACAGGGAGTCAGAATTTCACCTTGGCTCCCTTTCGCTTTCTGACTACCATTGCATCGATGTTGTAGAAGCAAAGAAGAAGAAGGGGGAGGATCAGCTCTTCTGAACAACACAGAGCTACCCAAGGCTAAACCTAACTTTCTGCCGTATTCAGGAAAATAACGAAATTTCAAAGTTCTGCTTTGGATTTCCCAGGCCCTTAATTGGGTGGTTTCTGTCAATTGCTTCAGAGGTTTCAGTGCCACGGTGTCACTGGATGTGAAAGAATCGGAAAAGAAAGTGTTTGGCGGAGTGGGTTTCTATGCATTTTTGAAGTTCCAGGTTGCTCAGAATTTGAGGTGGTAACAGTTCCAAATTAGCATCCTTTGGAAGAAGCAGTGGCATAGCAGCGTTGGTGGTGGCCTGTGTTCAAGTGTTTGGATGGGCTGCAATTGCTGCCACAGCCACCCACTCACCCCCTGTCAAAGGAAAGCAATCTAGCCCAGGGCATGGTATCTGTGATGACATCCCACGGGAAGCAGTGTATGGTGAGGCCTGTGGCGGCTCATCCCAGCAGCCCATGTGCTTTGCATGCAGCTGCACAATGGTCGATATGCCCCTGGGAATATGCCCCACCTGTATTCACTGAATGCATGGAGGAAGGAAAGGTCAGCTACCCAAACCCCACACACTGACACATCTGCTGGTCTCAGACACCCAGGCATCCCTAGGCACTTTTCTGCCAAGGGGACTGCTGCATGCTGAGAGTGTTCCTTGGCATGATTTTTAGCCATTTGTGCTCAGTGTTGCCCTTGACAGACCAACACTCAACCCAGGGACCCCCAAGGGGTGTGGTATGCATGCGTTTCAAGTGTGGTTGGCAGACAAACGCCTGCTCCCCTTCTCCTCCAAATGCTCAGTGAATGTGGGAGTGGAGCTTGTGAAGAGCGCTAATCTGACTGCATTCTGCACCAGGCTGGAAGACTATTTGGGTCGTCCCCCCCGATTTCCAGCTTAACTTTTCCCATTCCTTAATGATAATATGGATTCCTGATGGTGGCAAAGCCCTTAAAACTGGGGACTGGACCCACAGTCCCAGCAGCGCTACCATTTCCCATTTGTATAGAAATCACAAAAACAAATTATACATTCATGCAATCTACCAGTAAACTGGACATGCAATACATCCCCCCCATGTATGTTTAAGCAAACAGCCATTGCTTTTGCAATATTAATATTTGTGGGAGTACACTTTCATGAGGTTTATTCCTGTTTCAATACAGACTGTTCCACCCCCCACCCCCCTGCCAATCACTGAAAAGGAAGCAGTCATGCTATCATTGCTGTCTTGAGTTTTAATCATAGCAGTTAATGTACACATTATTATTTTTATTTCTCGGCACCATTCTCCCATGACTGGCTTTTTGTCTCATTTCCCATTTTTCGCAAGGTGCGTTCTTGCTCCTGTTAATAAACCACCAGCCGTTGTTCTGGCCATTCTCATTCTGTATGGAGGAGCACCCAAGAGGTCAGAGACATCATGAGAGTAGTCCCAGTCAGCCTGCCCCACCTCTTTATAGCTAAGTGGGCAGATGGAGGTGCATTGACTGAGGTTCCCCCAGTCCCAAAACCAGGAGTTAACATTGTATTAGTGTCTTCTCAGCTTTAAGGTACCAGTTTGGGTGGGTGGGGGGATGCTGATGAAGTAGGGTTCTCGCTGCACAGTGCACAGAAAGATGGGCTGGGAACATCCAATGGACTCGGGCCTCTTTTCCATCTTCATATGCAAACCTTCCCCCACCGACTTGCTGTTTTCACCTCAAATCTCCATGTTTTCCCCGTGGAAGGAGGGCTCAGTAGAATGTTATACCCTAGACAATCCAGTCTAATCAAGTAGAATTTCTAGCAGCAATTTACACACACACACACACACACACACACACACAAACACACACACGCCTGTAATTGTTATTGGTAGAACATTGAGAGAGACTTCAATCGCTCTGTATACAGCAAAATGCATCTCCCACCCATGAAGTTACTCTCAGCGGAGGCCATTCCATTTAGTGCTAAAGACAGTAGGATGGGATTCCACCTCCCCTCTGGGTCCACAAGTCCCATAAGAATGAATAGCAGCCATTTAGGAATATCAAAGAGATTAAAAGTGTGTACACTGGGACACTGTTGGTGATAAATCTGCCGTGTTGACCTCGGTTGCCTGAAGAAAGACATATCTCCCAACTTGTATAGCCTGTTTACTTTTCCCCCTGTAGCTCAGTGGGAGCTGTTGTGTACTGCCTCTTCAAGAGACAAGCTAAGAAGGCTTTAGGATGAGACAGGCCATGTGAGAGAACTAGAGAAACCATTTCGGTTTTGCAGCAGAAGTCTGTGTGAGTGGTGGGGCCTGTATCATCAGGGTCTTGTACTAAGTCCAGGTGGACTAGGAACTAGAGACAGTCTGAGGATAAATTGTGCTTGTTGGTCTTTTACTACTCTTTCCTGCCCATTTAAGTTTTACGTACTAGATTCTTCCAGTGAGTTCTAAGCAAAAAAAAGTTGCATTATTAGAAGAAGCCAGATGTGTGCTGCTGATATCACATGTCCAATAAGAGCTATTGTGAATCAAGTCAGGCATGCATTTCATAGCCGCGGAAGAATAGTAAAGTTGGACGTCGCCAGGGGTTTGGGGTTACAGATAAAGGGAGGAGAGCTGATCTTGTGGTAGCAAGCATGAATTGTCCCCTTTGCTAAGCAGAGTCTGCCCTAGTTTACATTTGAATGAGAGACTACAGTGTAAGATAATTCCCTTAGGGCCCCTCTGGGAAAAGCACCTGCATACTTGCATGCAGAAGGTTCCAAGTTCCCTTCCAGGCAATGGCATCTCCATGATCGGGCTGAGAGAGATTCCTGCCTGCAACCTTGGAGAAGTTGCTACCAGTCTATGTAGGCAATACTGAGATAGATAGACCAATGGTCTGACTCCGCAGAAAACAGCTTCCTATGTTCCTATACCTGCTTTCCTGAAGTAGTTGCTGTTTCCTTCCCATTCTTCAGAATCTATCTGGACAATGTGACACTCAGAGGGTACTGCAGTGCCTGAGGCAAGTTTCCAAATTCTGCCCTGCTCCATGTCCCTGGTGGGGGCCAGCCCCATTTCAAAACCAACCCTTGCAAAATGTGTGGTAAAAGGAAGGAGGGGAGGTTGCCAGCAGCCTCCTCTTCTCTCCTCACACTTCTTGTCAGCTTTGCAAGGAGTATGAGGAGAGGCGTTCCCTTGCAAAGTTTACAAAGAGCTGCCCTGATGGAAACAGCAGGGGACATGAATCTGCCGTCTGATGTGACGGCCTTGCCTTGCCTCATGAAAGTGCCGCTCCTGGACACTCAGTGCATGCCCTTTAAAAAATAATAATAAAACCTGCCATCTTTATTCATAGTTCCAAAATGGAAATATTTGTTTAGCGGTGCAAATCTTGGCTCTGAATTCAGTGTGTAGGCTTAAGAATTTCAGTGAGGGGTGGGTCTGCACTTGACACTCAGATCTTAATGTCTGAGACCAGAATCTACTTTTGCTGGAGGCTTTGGACACACACATCTTTTAAACCTTGTATTTCTCACTGCGAGAGGAATGAAATAACTATGTCTGCTTGGCCTCTCTAAGAGCCAAGGGTCGTCTCAAAAGCACCCCAGGGCCCAATAAATGCTGAGAAAATAGAGCAATGGGAAAGTAAGCAAGTGAGTGTGGAGTAAAGATTTAAGACACATCCAGAAAGAGGGTTGAAGCACACACTCTCCTACTGTATATGCTGTGTTGCAGCACAACTTCCAGGTTAGAGGACACATTTGAGCCCCAGCTTGTCTCATTTTTAAAAATAGACCCTGACAAAAAGGGTGGATTCCTTAAACCCCACCCCCCACCCCGCACAACTGTTCCAGTTAATACGAATCTGTCATTCCATTAATCTCTGCCATTTTCATGTATGAATTATCCAGGGATTCCTCTGCACTTTGTGACACAAATCAGAATCTCTGCTTGTGTCGCTGGGGAAAGGAAAGTTGTGTCGGCTGGCTTATTGCCAAGCTACATGTTTTGTTAAATATGTCGTATTTATGTGCTGTGTATGGCCCTGGTTCTTCCTCCAACCCCACCTTTTCCCCCTAGATGCAAATAGTGGCCACAAGTGGGAGCAATCAACTGCAGTGCATTGAAGTGATTAACCTTCTCTCTTGAACTCTGGTCCCAACTAGCATGGATGCCCTTGCTGAAGCTATTTGCCCTGGGAGGAATTTGCCACAGGGCCTATACAACTTCTGTGTTCGTGCCTCTTGTTCTCATCCGATAGTAAGCCAGACTACATTAGTCATAAGAACACAAGAACAGCCCTGCTGGATCAGACCCAAGGCTGATCTAGTCCAGCATCCTGTTTCACACACTGGCCCACCAGATGCCTCTGAGAAGCCCACAGACAATGCTCTCTCTCTCTCTCTCTCGATATTGCTCCCCTGCAGAGGTACCTTTAAATGTCAATACCTTTGATACCGCTCACACGTGGATGTTGCCCTGCCTACAGCTCTCATTTCGCCGCTGTGCATATGCGGCAGCCATTTGCATGGGCAGCAATATGCCACACATGCACAGTGGCAGGACAGTGGGGCAGCATTCATGTGGGATGCCAGGCGGTGGGCCGCTGCTTGCGGGAGCAACCAGGTGCAAGTGGTATAAGAGGTGATGGCTTTTAAAGATACCTCTTGCCACCTGCCACCCCACCCCTGGTGCCGCCCACACCGGCCGCCTCTGCAGGGGTTTTCTTTGTCCCCTGGAAAGGTTAGATGGTTGGAAACAGAGAGACAGGTTGAAAATTCAAGACCATGTTCCTTTTTTTGCAGCCTTTGGGGTTTTCAGCTGGTGTCTTTCATTGGGAACGAGCACTGCCTCATTCTCCATTTCACGGGTGGAATACTGAGATACCCAGGAGGGCTGCCTGAGCAACACCCATAGCAGTTAATAGCCATGTTCCGCCATCCTGGGACGTGTGCCAAATAGACCTGGGGATGAGGAGTGAGTGCTCAGGAAGAAAATCTGCTCTCCTTGTCACAAACTCAGCAAGTCTGTCTTAGTATTCCGTTTGTGTCCCCTTCCTGCTGCAGACACGGAGGCTAGTGTGAGGTGCAGTATTTGTATTTGGGAGGAAGATGTGTATGCAATAATATTTGTACTCTTTGGGGGCTCAGGGAGTCCCTGGAGGGGTTAATTTTGTATTCTACAGTAATACACATTGGGGCAAGGGGGGAACCAGACAAAAAGGAATGCAAACTATAAAAAAGACAAATCCTGCTATGTGACTTCACATACTTTTAGCATCCAGTCCGTGTGTGAACGACCATATAGTTGATAATGATGATGCTTGCGACATTTTGCACAGCTGGGTTCTGTTATGCCAGGAATGGTGGCCAGGTTTCTGGTAGCTGTTTCAACCCCATCAGCCCTAAGTGCAGCTCCTGGCTAATGATTTCATAGGCCTGTGAGATACCTGATCTGAATACGCCACCCAGCGCCCACCCTCCCCACCCAGCGGGCACCGTGCAGTGGCAGATGTTCCCACCACTATTGCTGAGTGCTGGTGGGGCTCCTTTAAGGGAAACTGAGCCCCAGAGCCACCTTGGAAGGTGTGCCCAGAATACTGGGAAGTTAAGTTCTTACCAGCATGTTCCCCTCCACTTCCTAGCACTGTCCTTCTACTTTGGAATGTCTTCCTTGTAGTGTTTCCTTCTAACCCTCAGGAACTGCAGTGGTATGGCTTGCAAAAGCTGAGCCCTTTCACTGTTTCATAGGAAGGCTACATGTGATTGGTGAAACAGAGAAATCACTGTTTCCATGAAGCCAACTTTCACAAGAAGCACCACCAGAGTGAGGAGGATTAAGCAAGGAGGACCCTGAGACAACGCCACATCATGCCATCTTGCCTTGTTCTTCCAGTTCACATCCTTTCCTGAAGGAACCAAAAGGGCAGTCACGGATACAGTCCCTTCCCATGTGAATGGGAAAGGAGAGCTGGTCTTGTGGTAGCAAGCATGACTTATCCCCTTAGCTAAGCAGGGTCCACCCTGGTTGCATATGAACGGGAGACTTGATGTGTGAGCACTGGAAGATATTCCCCTCAGGAGATGGGGCCCCTCTGGGAAGAGCATCTAGGTTTCAAGGTCCCTCCCTTGCTTCTCCAAGATAGGGCTGAAAGAGATTCCTGCCTGCAACCTTGGAGAAGCTGCTGCCAGTCTAGGCAGACAATACTGAGCTAGATGAACCAATGGTCTGACTCAGTATATGGCAGCTTTCTATACTCCTAAGGGCTACACTTCCCAGCACATGCAGGGGCTCAAGAGGGCTGTTTCCCACTGATAAATAGAGGGCAAAGTGCTTCACTGCACACAGTGGGAATACCATGGTAACAGGGGGTCTGTGCAGAATATTCTGCGTTGGCTGAAGCTTCACACAGGCCCAATAAACGCTTAGGCAGGGAACCACACTTAGGGTTAATTAATTAATTAATTATTATTATTTTTTTACATTTTATATCCTGCTCTTCCTCCAAGGAGCCCAGAGCGGTGTACTACATAGTTAGGTTTCTCCTCACAACCACCCTGTGAAGTAGGTTAGGCTGAGAGAGAAGTGACTGGCCCAGTCACCCAGCAAGTCTCATGGCTGAATGGGGATTTGAGCTCAGGTCTCCCTGGTCCTAGTCCATTACTCTAATCACTACACCACGCTGGCTGATTAAGACATTTCTAGCTGGATGCCACTATGTTCAGGAAGTGGCTGGTGTGCTATGCTTTGCTATGTAGATCCAATAGTCTCTCCATGGTTATCTGTGGTTGCATTAAGAAAATGGTATGGAAAGCGGCTACCCACTGATACATAGAGGGATTTTAAGCAGGTCTCGCACCATGGCATGTTCTCTGTGTCAGGCTTTTTAAGCCTTCCCATGTGCAGTGGGTGTGGGGAATGGAAAGGTCCTATCCTTAGACTGTGGGAAACAGTCACATACTTAATGAATTATGTATGATCTTTGCTACACCTTTAGCTCCTTAATGTCTTACCATTAGCAGTTGTTGGGCTATAAACTGCTTGTCAAGAAAACACTTTTCAAGATCAATTTGTGAAAAGCTGAGAGACAGAAATAAAATCTTATTTTTCCCCATCAGAGTATCAGGGTCCAGTGAGCAGAAATTTCATGTACAGAGAGTGTGCAATTAGATCCCTTTCTCCCTCTAACCTGCCCCTTTCTCCATCATTCATTCATATTATCTCTCCCTCCCTCTCTCTCCTCCCTCTCTCTCCCTCCCTCTCTGCTCTCTTTCCCTCTCCTCTCCCTCTCTTCCTTGCCTCTCCCTCCCTCCCTCTCTTTTCACTCTCTCTCCCTCCCTCTTCTCTCTCCCCTCTCTTCTCCCTCCCTCCCTTTCCTCTCTCTCCCCCTCTCCTCTCTCTCCCCCAATCCCTCCCTCTCTTTCCTCTCTCTCTCCCTCCCTCTTCTCTCTCCCCCTCTCCTCTCCCTCCCTCCCTTTCCTCTCTCTCCCTCCCTCCCTCTTCGCCTCTCCTCTCTCCCTCCCCCCCTCTCCCAATCCCTCCCTCTTTCTCCTCTCTCTCCATTTGTGTGCATTTTTCCCCTTCCTATCTCAAATATTGTCACAATTTATGACAAATACTAATATGATGAATATTTATATACCACTTTTCAACAAAAAGTCCCAAAGCAGTTTCCATAGATATTAATAAATAAAATGGCTCCCTGTTCCCAAAGGGCTTACAATCTTTAAAAAGAAACGCAAGATAGACACCAGCAACAGCCACTGGAGGGATGCTGTGCTGGGGATAGATAGGGCCAACTGCTCTCCCCCTGCTAAATAAAGAGAATCACCACTTTTAAAAGGTGCCTCTTTTGCTCAGTTAGCAATTTACCACACACATCAAGAGAGGATTCTTCAACATAACAAAATGCATGCTTTTAGATGACCTGTTTCCCCATCATGCAGTTCTACAATAAAACTCCCTGCACTTAAGACTCACTAGAGATATGATAAATTTTCCAGGAGCTAATAGGAGATCTCATCACATGGGGATGCATACAGGAGAAGTGTTCTGTATTCCTGCGCCCCCTCCATGCCCACAGTAGTGTGGTTCCCACAGCGTTCCATGGCAACTTCCCTCTCTCCTGCCAAACTGCCACCATGCACAGCTGTGCAAAGTGTATCCTGGAGCAGTCAGGATTCTTGGATCCCCTTGGGATCCAGAGGCACAGGGAAGAGGGAGCTGCGAGTTGCTCCTAGGTAAGTCCAGGAGGCCTTCCATTTGAGATTAATTGCCTAGCTCCACAGCTGTCTGCACTACATGACAGAGAGTTTTAATTAATTTCTACAGGAGTCATGCAACAGCCTGTTTTCTGCATGGATGTGAGAGTGCAGTCATAGAATGGAATCATAGAATTTTGGAGCTGGGAAGGATCTTGGAGGTCTCCTAGCCCCTGCTCAGTGTGGGAAACTACTTCAGCATCTCTGACAGATGGCCACCCAGCCTATGAAGACCTCCAGTGAAGAGGAGCCCACTGAGGCAGACTGTTCCATGGTCAAACAGCTCTTACAGTTAGGAAATCCTTCCTTGTGTCTAGCCTAGATCTGTTTCCTTGTAATTTCAACCCATTGGTTCTGCCCTCAGGTGCATCAGAGGACGTGTCTGGTCTTCCTTCTGTGTGACAGCCCTTCAGATATTTGACCACATCCCCACTTCGTCTTCTCTTCTCCAAGCTCCTCCAACCGTTCCTCGTGGGACTTGGTTCTCAGACCCCTCACTGTCATGGTTGCCCTACTATGTAATTGTTCAAGTTTATCAAGGTCCTCTTTAAAATGCAGGGCCTAGAATTGGACCCAATATTCCAAGTGAGCTCTGGAAAAGCATACATCTACAACTAAAGGGGATATAAAATGTAAATAATAATAATAATAATTTTTAAAAAAAGGGGAGGGGTGTCACAAACCAAAAAATAAGTCATATCTTATTAGAGCACTCCATATTAGAGATCCTCTGATCTACCTGCCGAAGTTATGATTCTGAAGTCTCCAGTTTATGGCATCTTGTCAGATTTACTTATTCTTAGCCAGTCTCTCTCTTAGTGTAGCCAATAGATTATTCCAAGTCTGAAATGTTTCCATTTTAATCTAATACATATGGCATTTGCTGTCATGGATTCATGGACTGTGACAATGGAATACGTCAGAGATGGGGCCTATATATCTTCACTCAAACTAACATCTGGCAGCTTTAGCTAGTATAGTACAAAACCATTTGTTTTCATAAAGCGGTCCATTGGACAGGAGGTTTTTCCCAAAATACTTAATCAAAAACCTAAACACAAATAAATGTTTTCACATGAGATGATGAAAAGGGAATAGGTCTATGGTCGGCTTTTCAGAGATTTCATTAGACGCTTAGAAATGCCACATGAGCATCAACATGACTAGAAAAGCAAACACCTGAGATCTTTATAGTGTGATCCTATGGATGTCTTCCAGGGCAGCCCAGGACATTGAAGCACCCTTGCCCCAGACCCCTCAGTTGAGAGGGTTCAAAACCAACCTTTGCAAGCTTTGAAAGTGGAAGAGTGAAGGTTGCCGGCAGCTTCCTCTTCTCTACCCAGCTTTGCAAGGAGGCATTCCTTACAAAGTTTGCAAGCATCAGCTCAGTCCCAAAGAGCTGCTCTGAGGGTGACGGTGGGAGGCACCTTACCGGAGACATGGCTGCAATTGAACAAGGAGGGACAAATGTCCCTAGGCCCCTGAGGAAGGGAGGCTTGCCAGCTGGGTAGTGAGGAGGAGGAGGACTACTACTATTACTTATATTATTTATATACTGCTTCAACAGAAGTTTCCAAAGCAGTTTACACAGAAAAGTAAATAATAGTAACATAAGATGGTTCTCTGTCTGCAAAGGGCTCACAGTCTAAAAAGAAAGTGGATGAAGTAGACACCAGCGACAGCCATTGGAAGGATGCTGTGCTGTGTTTGAATAAGGCCCGTTGCTCTCCCCCTGCTTAATATCAGAGATCCACCACTTTAAAGGGTGCCTCTTTGCACTGTTAGCAGGGGCTCAACTTGCTCTCTGCGAGGATGGGGAGGGAGAGGAACCCGCCGTCACTTTTTTGTCCCAGGGCCCACTCTGATCTTAGGAACATAGGAACATAGGAAGCTGCCATATACGGAGTCAGAGCATAGTTCCATCTAGTGTACATAGACTCCCATCTTTTCTACACAGACTGGTAGCAGCTTCTCCAAGGTTGCAGGCAGGAATCTCTCTCAGCCCTATCTTGGAGAAGCCATGGAGGGAACTTGGAACCTTCTGCTCTTCCCAGAGTGGCTCCGTCTCCTTAGAGGAACATCTTACAGTGCTCACACATCAAGTCTCCCATTCATATGCAACCAGGGCAGACCCTGCTTAGCTAAGGGGACAAGTCAGGCTTGCTACCACCAAACCAGCTCTCCTCTTGCATCTTGCTGCCCTGCTGGTGACCCAATCATCTGCTACCTGAGACGAATATCTATATATTGCTTTTCAACAAAAGTTCCCAAAGCGATTTACACAGAGAAACAAAAATACATAAATTAAGATGAGATGGCTCCCTGTTCCCAAAGGGCTCCTCATGAAAAGCTAATCTCTGATGTCTACTCAGAAGTAACTCCTACTGAGTTCAGGAAGATTTACTCCTAAGTCTACAAGCCTCTAGCAGACCAGTTAGTTATTCAGAGCCTGGTTAATTGACGCATTGCAAGCAAGAACATTGGCTCTGCCTAGACTAATCACCAGATGGTGAGACAGAGGAGTGGAGATGTGAAGAGTCTGTCTAACACCATTAGCCTACACTTAAGACATATTCACTTCCAAGACTGTCACTGAATCCATTGATTCTGTCTAGAAGCAAATCTCCATGGCCTAATGTCTAATGCAGTAGCAGACATGTCTAGAGTCATAGGCGCGAGGTTCCCATAGCCGTCAGAATAGGTCCTGAGTGTTCAAGGCTGTCCTGCTCTACCTTCAGTGCTTCCGGCAAATTTGAGCTTTGTCTTCTTTTACAAATTAAGCATTAAGCAACACTAAATGGGTGGATGTTCAATTGAGAAATTGCAGGTGAAGTGACCTTTAGAAAACCGGGTGAAACAACTCAGGGGAATTTATTTCCCCATCCAATTCTCCCCCCCCCCCGGTTAGCTCTTATTTTTTTTCTTCCTCTGTGTGCTTATTTCTTCGCTATTAAAATATAGCAGCCCCCAAATCCAGATTTGCCCACATGCTGGCCCAAGCAGGGGGTGCACAAAGAACAAGCAACTCCTCCTATCCAGAGTGGGGTGATTTAGTCCCTCATGCTTGTTTTTCCGATAAAGTCTTGCCCTTTAAAAAGGAGAGGGGAGGAGGGGGGGGGAAGCAAAACATCCATTCACCTTTGCAAAAAATCAATCCTGCCCAGTCCCAAAATAGGAGAAACTTGTCTTCAAATTGAAATTGAGGCATGACACGGTGCATGTCTGTAATTCTTCAGTCTCACAGCTGACAGTGCTCAATATCCATCACCAAATAAATGCCAGGAGCTCCCAGCCTCTCCTTTCTCCATCTGCTGGGGTTGGTCAGTTGAAAGCTGCAGCTCTGGCCAGTATGGGGCATCTAGTTGCATAGGGCAGGAAGTCAGAGGAAGGGTTTGACTTAATATTTGAGGAATAGACTGACTACAGGCTACCTTCTTTCCAAAGACGGGTCAATTTAATAGCGGCCGGGATGTTTAGTGCTCCTTTTTGTCATTGCTCCTCTGCTTGAGAGGTTTCCAGGACATTCAGATGAATTTTATTTAGTCTTTTTTATTAGCATATTTTAATTATAAGTATACAAATGTAGTGGCTACGTTTTGTCACATTTGATGTAAATTGTGATTAGATATTGTGTAATGTAATGTTTTTGGTCAATGACTGAAATAAATTGATTGCTGCTGATGCACTTAAGTAAAGGTAAAATGTGCCATCAAGTCGATTTCGACTCCTGACATCCGCAGAGCCCTGTGGTTGTCTTTGGTAGAATACAAGAGGGGTTGACCATTGCCATGTCCTGTCCAGTGTGAGATGATGCCTTTCAACATCTTCTTATATCGCTACTGCCCAATATAGTACCAGCGGGGATTCGAACTGGCAACCTTCTCCTTGTTAGTCAAGCATTTACCCATTGCGCCATTAGGTGGCTTATTTTACAGGTCAAATAAGCACCACTGAACACAGTGGCTGTCATCCTGATTAATGAAAAGCTGTTATGCTAGCTTCTTGCACTGTATCTGGAGCTTGAATTCTAGAATGGTGTTGCACTTCTACTATGACTACAGATATTCATATTCTGCTCTTCAACCAAATTTCTCAAAATTTCTCACAAATTTCTTATTTCACATATAAAAATGAATAATACATAAATAAGTTGGTCCCCTGCTCCAAAGGGCTCACAATCTCATAAGAAACATAAGGCAGACACCAGCAACAGCCACTGGAGGGATGCTGTGCTGGGGATGGATAGGGCCAGTTGCTCTCCCCCGGCGAAATAGAAGAGAGTCTCTTTTCTAAGTAAGCACTTCTACAAGCGTTCTTGTGCTTATGCTGTACAGCATGACGGTGCACAACTCTGGCACTTCTCAGTTGCTTCACATGGGATGGAACGTCTACCCAGTGGTGCAAATGGCGCAAACCCCTGCAGGTTTTAGCACAGCCAGGTTGATCTTCTTGCATTAGCACAACTTTCCTTGTTATGCAAGTGCTTTGCTAGTCAGGATGGCAGCCTGGGGGGTTTACTTTTGAATCAGGACGCACAGGATCAAAGTGCACAGCTGATTTAATGCATCCGTTCCTAGTTCTAGCCTGTCCTGTTACAAAGGCTAGAAGGTTAACAGTGAGACTGAAAGCATCATATACATTATTTGATTTGGATTTGAAAAGTACTTAGAATCAGGGGCATAACTACAATTGTGTGTGGATGTGTTCAAAGAATGCAAGCTGCCTACTTGTATGGAGCCACTGAGGGCCCCTCAGCTGCTGCTCCCCAGTCCCCTCTATTGCTATGAGGGGGCCAACACTAGCTCCTCTGTGCCACCCCCTGCCTTGCCACCACCATCTCCCGCCTTTGCCACTGCCACCTTTGTCCTTTTCTCTGCTCCCACTCTCCTTGCCACCACCATTACCTGACCAGCATCCAGGTGCATGCTTGCCTGCCATCATCATACAGTGGCGGGAGAGAGCTGGTTGAGTAATGGTGGGAGTGAGAGAAGCGAGAGGAGGCAGGAGGAGGAGGAGGTGGTGGCAGAGGAGGAGGCATCAGGAGGGGTGGCACTGAGGAGGCTAGCCCTGGCCCCCACACAGAATTGCGGGTGGCAATGGGGGTGGGGGCATGGGTCTCGCTGCACCACTGCTTAGAATGAATCTCAGTGTAATTTAGAAATAACATTTTTATTTGGCTTGGTATGTATATAGGGCCGAGTCACCTGGCTCCGAAAGATGGCTCCCAGTTTGCTTAGCCAGTTTGCTTGTTCGCCATCCTTCCAAATGTCTTTTAAAGGCAAGGTCACAAGGTAAACTTATGGCTAGTTAAAATTCTGCATTGAATTTAAATGAACTAACACATGCCAGCGAATAGTGCCTGGGTTATTTGTCTCTGTAAAGTAGGTGCCAACTTTAGACAAATATTGGATGTTGCTGTTTGCCATTCAGCAGCTGCAGGCGTTAATGTTGGATGGGTCGTGCCACTCTGACTAAGTATGGCTGTGTCAGATCTCAGAGGTATACTGCCTGTGTACATGGGGGTTCTATTTAGCCATCATGGCTAATAGTTTAGTTGTAGATGTATGCTTTTCCAGAGCTCACAATGAGTTACAATCCATCTTCCTTATCTTGTTTAGACTCGGATATGAGCCTGGTTCCCTTCTTCCCCTTAGGCACTCAGGGAATTTGCAAAGTGGGGTGTGGGACCATGCCCCTGACATTCATGCAGTCGGCGGAATGTATGAAAGGGCTCCTTGACGCACATAGGCACTTCCACGATCTGGAACCTTGACTGCACAGGGTTCTAGAGTGCATTCATGCAAGGAGCTATATTCCGCTTGCACAGAATGCTCTCCTTCATATGTGAAGCTGAATGCACATGATTGGGGTAGGACTGGTGGGTCTACTGATGCCAGGCAGGGCCACTGCATGTGGCTTACCCCCTCTCCACACATACACTGAATATGTGGAAGGGAACAAGACTATAGTGGCTTATTTATCTAATTTCTTGTGGACTGGAAATCCTGGGTTTCCCTGCTGCTGCTACTACTACTACTGCTACTGCTACTGCTGATGTTGCTGCTGCTGCTGCTGCTGCTACTACTACTGCTACTACTACGGGGGATTCCCAGTAGTATACAACCCCAGCATGTGGGGTTCCCACATCCAAACCATACAGCCCATCCGCTGTACATCACAGGCTCATGTACTAGAATGCACAGAAAGATGAGGTGATGTACCATGCCATAAAACATTGACATGCTGGTGGTAATGCTCCTGTGCTCTTGGAATCTACACGGTGGATTCCTCGTGGATGGAAACACAGCACAATAATATTGACACACTAAGATGCATGATAACTGTTCCATAGTTTAATTTGCTAATTCTGTGACCATTGAAACCCAGTGTGAGCAGAAAATACGTAGGCGGGCACATGGGTGAATCTCGAAGAAAGAAGGGGTTTCCATCGTCATGGGCATCTAGTGTTGGGGGGCATCAAGGGGGCACTGCCCCCCTTGGATTAAGCCATTCAATGAGGCTTACTCCCAGATAAGTGCATATAGGATTGCAGCCTCCCGCACTACACACACACACACACACACACACACCCCTTGGAAAAAGACTTATGAACACGCATGTCCATAGTGGTATGGCTGGATATCTTCAGGATCAGGAATGCCTCTCTTCAGGGCCCTTGCTGGTTGAACTTGGTGTGCCAACATTATGCTCAAAAGAGGGTAAATAAAAAATGGTCTAGGATGCCTGCAGAAAACAGGAGGTGCTTGTGAGAAAGAAAACCCTATAGAGTCAACCTGCCTCGGGCCCTCACCTGTGAAATGGAGCTAATGATACTTTTCTTGCTGAGAGCAGATAAATGCATTTTTGGCTGAGAAGTGTTTTGTTTCTATGGCAGTGGAAGCCAGGACGTACCCAGCTAGAGAGTCCGTGGCTTTGCTCAGCCCTCTCTTCATTCCTTTCACACATGGTTGGATTCCTCCTGACCTCCCTTCATTTCTTAACAGCCCAAATTGCAGCCATTAGTTACAGTCACCAAAGGTCAGACATTTAGCTCTCTCATTAATGGTTCCCAATACCCCCGCAGTTTGAAGGAAACACTCCAAGGGCACGGGTGACTCTTCCCTGGCACAATCCAAGCGGTCCAGCCGTAACCTTCAAGCTGTGCTGAAGCTTGTGAGATAGCTCATCGGTTCTGCCAAAGTTCCTCAGGATCTGAGGGAGCATTTTATTTCCTTGACCATATCATGACTAGCAGCCTGGGATGGATGGAGTCAAGAGGAGAAGAATTCATAGAGGCTGTTCCTGCTTCAGCACCAAATCCTGTGGCGAAGCAAATGCACCCTCAGCTGGGCTGCCAGAATAGTGTGTCAGTACAAGCTGCTTGCAGCTCGCACTGAGACAGAGATGGGCATCTGGAGAGCCCGTCCCCTGGGAAAATTTCCCAGTGCACTGCATGATACCCAGAAGCTGGGACAATGAGTCCTGGCCTCAGAGTGATCCGCCGTGCTCCGTGCTGCAAGGAGCACTGGGGATTGTATGGGAGCGTGGAGTGTGCTGCCACCAAGCATAGGGCAATCGTCTGCAGGGAAGGCAAGGTTTTATAAGCCCCTCCGCCCTGCTTGGTTGGTTGTGTGAATAGCCCCATAGTTTGGTTCAAGGTTTAAGGATGGGGAAAATAATATTTTCCCCCTTCAAATAAGAAATTAGTATTTTCATTTTCCTTTATAGGGACATAGGAACCTGCCTTATACTGAGTCAGACCATTAGTCCATCTATTTCATTATTGTCTATGCTGACTGACGGTGGCTCCTCAAAGTTTCAGGCAGGAGTTTCTCCCAGTCTGACCTGGAGATGCCAGGGAGTGAACCTGGGGCCTTTTGCATGCAAAAAGATGCTCTGTCTCTACTAGCACACAGATGCTCTGCGCAGGTAAAGCTAAAAGGTAAAGTAGCGCCGTCAACTCAGTGTTGACTCCTGGCGACCAGAGAGCCCTGTGGTAGTCTTTGGTAGAATACAGGAAGGGTTTACCATTGCCATCTCCCGCACAGTTTGAGATGATGCCTTTCAGCATCTTCCTATATCGTTGCTGCCCGATAGAGGTGTTCCCCATAGTCTGGGAAACATACCCACGGGGATTCGAACTGGCCACTTCTGGCTTGCTAGTCAAGTCATTTCCCCACTGCACCATTAGGTGGCTCTCCAGTATTCTTTGCCCCTTCCTTAACTTGTCCCATGGTTCACAATGGTTCTTTCTTGAATTTTAGAAAGACGGCCAAGACTTGGCTCTTTAGGCTGATTTTCGCTGTTCGATACGCTGCTCCAGATTTTATAGACAGATTAAATAAATCTGCTCCAAATTTTATTTAACCATTTCGTGCCTGGGAAGTGAGTTGAGCCCCAAAGCATGACAGCTCTGATACAGACTAAGTTTTAACCAGGCATCCCCCAAAGGCACAAAAACAGACTGTGATGCATCAGAGACAGGTTCCGGAAAAAAGGGAGTTATCTAAGTATGCTGTGCAGATTGACAAGTAAATCCTATTGGTTTTGATGGAACTCGCTTCCTAGTAAATGAACGTAGAATTGTAGCCTTTGTTCACAATGGTCAAGTGTGCATATGTGAGTCTAAGCAGGTGGAGAAGGACGTCGTATCATCAGCTTTCTCTTTTTATTTTCTTTGCCTCCCTGCTCTTTTTTTCTTTTTGTTTCCCTATATTTATGCAGCACTCTCCATCTTTGAACAGGCAGGCAATAACAAATTTTCATGTCAGTATTTCACTGCCAAGCCGTAAGATCTTTGGAGCATGGATTTGTTTCCTCACTCCCTCTAGCGCTGGAAGTGAGACATCATCCCTCTGACCCACCCACTCACTCTGGCTCTGAGGCACTCAGAAACGCCGCAAGACAAATAGGCCGAAGAAAGAGATGCACCTTTTAAACTTTCATTGCTATTTTTCTTGGCTGTCCTCTAGTTCCTTTTGATTTATTTTTCAGCACCTTTCCTCACCCCCCCTCCACGCCAAGGCTGTTCCTCTCACCTACTTCTTTTTTTACTCCCTTCTCCACTCATCTTCAAGAAGACAATTTACTTTGGGTCTGCTGCTATAACAGCAGTGCTGTTACTTTTAACCCCTGGGTTCCCACATAAAAAGAAAGCCCTTTCATGCCACGTTTGCCTTGCAAATTAACCCATTGCCCTGGGAGACCTTTATCATGGTGGGGAAAGGATAAATTAGTCCAGTTAGTATATATTCTCTAGCCCAGACTGTGTGCCATGGCACTCTTGATGTGTCCCAAGATAAACATTAATTAAAGCATTCAAGGTTCACATGAGCTCAATATCCACTCACAAAGGAGGGTGTCTGCTGCATCTCTGTATGTCTGGTCTTGCCTTCTTCCTGGGAATGTTCCCTAACAAGCACAAGAACCTTACTTTTAATCTTGATAAAATAAAAGGCTATGTTATTAATGTCGAAGACAGTTAAGTAACTTTAAGTGTGTTAGGTTGCCTATATTTATATTCTGACTGTTCTGCAATGATGTCCTGTCCTTGTAGGCCCCCTGGCCAAGAGATTTCTAGCATCAGGCCTATTCTTTCCAGCCTGCTTTCACTGAGGGCAAGTATTTCTGCTTGGGTGTGTTTGGATCAATGGCAGCTACAGGCCTGAGAAGTGTGTTCTTTTGGGGTCCCCTTTTCCATAGCTGCCCCCTAAGGTTCATGGGAAGCTTACCGAGATGGTAGCAGTGGGAATAGGTCTTTGTTTCATTTGTTTGTTTTGCCACACTTAATGGGTACCAGCTTATGTCCATCATCTTTCCCTGCAATATCTCTTGCATAAACATCTTTCATGGTCATTGTGGGGAAACATGGTCCCCCCGCACTGCTCCCTCTGCACTGCTCCCAATGCTCTAGAATAATGCTACATTTGAAAACACTGTTGGGGCGAAACAATGGGTGGGTCTAATCCTTCCTGAAAGCATGAGTGCACGCACCTGTGGCGAGCCCTGTTGGGGTGCTGAGGCCCAGCAGTTGTCCCAAGATGCTGCATGTTGGCAATAGGTCCGACAATCACTCCCAGTACAAAGACGCAACAGAATTCCTTTCCTTCAGAGAAGAATGCCTGTCGCATCTCTGCATATGTAATGAGGTGCACCCAGATCAATGACTCGAACATAAAGTCAGGGGTCAGTTCTTCTGAGGGTGGGTAAGTCTTGTTATAGGGAGGGTATTACAGTGATCCCAGTGGTCACAGAGCAAGCGTGTGTGAGAAGAACCAAGCCCATTAAGAGTATCTTGAGACAAACATTTATGGTCCAAAAGCTTGTAAAGGTTTATTAAGGAAGTTGCCTAATTGGATAGAAAAGCCTGTGTGCCTGAGCTGTATGTCTTCATAGTGCAGGAGCAGAAGGAGGAAGAGTGAAATGCATCAAGCAGGTATGATGAGGAGGGGGAGACCTGAGAGTATGAGTCTACTAATCAGAAGCCAGAGCAGAAAGAGAGAACAACAAGAGTGGGAAAACAAAGAGGAAGACCAGTAGCATAGGGAGGGTGCCAGCAGCTCCCGTTCAGCCTGCTTCCGGCGGCCCCCTCTACCCCAGCCACGCATCCCGTGTCTGACATCAGATGCAGGGGGCATGGCCATGTTAGCAAACAGGGCCATGCGCCCTAAGTAAAATCCGGTCAGCACCGCATTTGCAGCGTGGCCGGGAGGGCTTCTCCCTACATGCAAAGGCAGGGAGAGGCATTCCTGGCCAGGCTGAGACCCCGAGTGCTGGCTGAAACTTCTCAAAACCAGGGGTGTGGCTGGAGTGCAAGGCATGACCCCCGAGGTGCAGCAGCCTGCATTCTTTGAAATCCGCCCCTCACCCCACCCCCGTGTAATGGTGGCTCCGCCCCTGAGGAAGACCCTTGCTTACTATCACTATTCAATAGTAAATAGGATAGAAGGTGTGAAGTGTCGATGCTGCTGGTGCTGTATCTCCAACAAGTCTTACTCTTACTCTCTAAAAGTAAACTTTGTCAAAACTAAGAGTGCAAGTGCGCCTCCATTGTTAATTCAGGGAAAAGGCAAGTGCCTTTGGTCTCAGAAGTTTAGGGAACGCTATTAGTGATTCATCACTGCCACAGACCACCAGCTTTAATGGTAAAAGAAGGGGAGGGCAACACTGAATGTTATGCAACCCGTCTAACACTTTTCATTTGCATAATATCGCAGCACAGTGGGATCATGCAGAAAGGCAAAGGCTGGTTATTGCATTGGGAGCTGGGAGAGATCATAGATTATTTTGTTCCTCGCGTGCTACTTTTTATAGTCATCAAGAGAGCTAGCAGACAAATGACCTTCGGTGAATCCCTGCAAGGAAAGAGCTCTATCGCATGCAAGAGTGAGTTTGAGGCCTTTGGCAGAAGGCTGAGAAATAATACCAACACAGCTGGTGATGCGAAATATGTAACACATGCTGTAGCGCTGATCATGCTCTACTGTTCTATCTTATGCTGGTCTTGGACCGGAATAAAGATGATTGGTTGATTGATGCTCGCCACCCCCGCCCAGCCCCTTTATTGTGCCAAACCAGTTCGCCCAAACTGGGCCTATTTCTATTTGATTATGGACTGAACCATCCCTGGTTGAGTCCACAGCTGATCTAATGAACCAGCCCAGGTTCGAGGCAAACCAGTTTGGCATGAACAGTTCGTGCACACCACAACTTCTGGAGGTTCCTCCCCCTCTATGGTTTCCCCTGCTAAAGTTCAGGGGGAGTTCATATCTGGGCAGCTGCTTGCTTCCCTTGGCTGTCAGCTCAATGCTGGCACATGGCATCTACCAGCAAAATGGTAGCCAGGCCCAACCTTTCCCAAGGATTTTAAGGGCAGGCACCAGCAGTAATTCTGACGATATTGTATACTGATGCTGGGCCTGCTTGCTTGCCTGCCTGCCTGCTTCTTGCTTGCTTGCTTATTTATTTATTGCATTTATAGGAACATAGGAAGCTGCCATATACTGAGTCAGAGCTATCTAGCTCAGTATTGTCTTCACAGACGGGCAGCGGCTTCTCCAAGGTTGCAGGCAGGAATCTCTCTGAGCCCTGTCTTGGAGAAGCCAGGGAGGGAACTTGGACCCTAGATGCTCTTCTCAGAGCAGCTCCATCCCCTGAGGGGAATATCTTCCAGTGCTTGCATGAAGTCTCCCATTCAAATGCAACCAGGACGGATCCTGCTTAACTAGAAGGACAAGTCATGCTTGCTGTCACTAGACCAACTCTCCAGCATCTCAAGGTGGTTTACAAAATAAGTGATAAAACCAGAATTAAAATCAAATGTTAAAACAGTTACAATTTCAAAACGGTAACAACCATGATAAAACCAACTGACAACTGGTCAAGGGCTTGATGAAATAAATGTGTCTAGAGAGCTCTTTTAAAAGCTGCTAGAGATGGGGAAGCTCTTACAACACTCCAGAGCATTGCGGAAGCTGTAAAAGAAAAGCCCGGCCCTGAGTCGCCACCAGACGAGCTTGGGGCAGCCAGAAGCAGACCTCTCCCAAAGATCTTAATAAGTGGGGGGGGGGTGTTCCTGAAGGAAAAGCTGCTAGCTTGGTGGGGATTTCATGGAGGGCTTTATCTGCCTTGTTGCCAGCTTGTAGAGGAAACTGCTGCGACACCAGCCAAGGAAGCCTCCCTTTCAGCACTCAGTCAGGATGGGTCCAGTGATGGCCCACAAAAGCTTTCAGGTCAGGCTTGCCTATTGGCATGAATAATCAGGTAGTGCAAGGTATCTTTGCTGGATTTAATGCTATGGAGAATTGATTTTTAAGGGTGGAATTAGAGCAGTTACAGATTTGGGGTCCTCAGATGTCGTTGGACTATACCAGGGCTGCTCAGGTTTGGCCTTCCTGCAGATGTTGCCCTACAGCTCCCATAATCCCTGGCTGTTGGCCACTGTGGCTGGAGAATATGGGAGTTGTGGTCTAAAAAGAGCTGGGACAGGCCTGGACTGCAGTTTCCATTGTCCCCAGACACAATGAGATTTGGTTGGGGATGGTGGAAGCTGTAGTCCAGCGATGTCTGGGGACCCAAGGGTGGGAACCCTCAAAATAGAGGCTTGGGGATACCTGATCTAGATAGAGCAAATGTAGAAGATAAATTAAGTCTTGTGATGGGTTTAAGGATTTGACTGCACAGTTTTAAAACTGTTGAGTTTCAAGCTGTAACAGAGAGCGCACAGTGCCAAGATTCGGGTTATGTCCACCAAACCAACAATGAGATCTGAAAAGGATGGAGCTTTCCCTTATGTGGAACTACCTAAAAAGGCAGCCGCCTTTTGCTCGGCTTCCAGTTTCTTCTTTACTTGCTTTGAAGATCCTACTCGGACTTGGGCAATGGGCATGATGAATGCTAACTTCAAAGGGAAGTTAGACTTGGGCAGTTGCTAAGCAGTGAATGGGATGTTCCAAAAAACGTGCCATGTGCCTGATCACAGGGAGAAGTACACACGTTAATTAACTATTTGCTTTGCTAAATCCATTGTGAACACTGAGCTCATTGTTGAACTCTCCCCAACAGCCCTATTTATTCAGGGTCCTTAATATAGATCAAATGCTGACTTCCTTCAGATCAGAGGATTATCTGACACCATGTATTGACAGAGCCGCATCTGTTCTGCAAGAAGGCAACCTCTGTCTTGTGCTCAGAGCCCATGATGTCATTTATTATTGCATCCAGTAGAAATCAGGTCTGGACCGAAGATGCAGAAGAATATGTGCAACTCCCAGCCTTACAAAGACAACTGTATGTTTACCAGCCTCAAAGGCAAGATGCCTCTGAGTACCAGTTGTAGGGGAGTAACAGCAGGAGAGAGGGCATGCCCTCAACTCCTGCCTGTGGCTTCCAGTGGCACCTGGTGGGCCACTGTGCGAAACAGGATGCTGGACTAGATGGGCCTTGGGCCTGATCCAGCAGGGCTATTCTTTTGTCCTTATGTTCTTATGACTATGGTACCTCCGAATGCAAATGGCGGCATGTAGAATTGATGTTCTGCTATCACAAACGTTCCCTGCATATAGAAAACTAGATGTCAGGAAAGAGTTCCAACATAGGCTTCAGTTCAATTCAGTTTATTACGACCAAAGATCAGCACACACATCCAGATACAAAGAGTCCCCAAAAGTGAACATAGAGCATAGGCTTCTCCCTGCTATGCTAGTTGTCTGTGGGCAGAAGTGTTTTTATTGAGTGGAACATTCTTTCATATCCAGTCTGAAGTGGAATAGGCCCCAGGCTTACCATTTCAGTGAGAATTATGTCTAAATAAGTGTGAAGAGCTACGTAGTGGCTTTCTTAGAAGTTCTGGTACTGGATTTTAAAAAGCTGGCTTCTCTCTCTGGCAAGATTTGAATACAATGCCTGCCCTATCCAGTCATTATCGTAAATGAGTACAGTATACCCAGGTATAGCATGGATTGCAGAGTGTTGGCTAGCTTTGCACTCCCCTCATATCAGCATCTCAGTGACTATGCCTCCACCTCTCCCAGGGGCAAAACCTGCACCAGGGAAAAGTTTCTCCCTGTGATCTAGAATTCCATCTTTTTTTCACAACCTCAGCCATCAACTATAGGCTTTTGATGGCAATTTGGCTTTGGCCACTGCCCCAGTTGGCTGACCCCAGATGCTAGCTCTGGAGCATTCAGGTGCATGAGTGTGGGCTCTATTCAGCCCTTCAGTATAATGCTTAGAAGTTGCAGGTGAGGACACTGGTCATGATCCCACTTCCGCCTCCAGGTCATCAGTCTGTATATGATGTCTGAACAGAGATTAGAGTAGCCACCAGCCATCCAAAGCCATTAAGCAAGCGTCTTCAACTATAAAAACTATGCAAAAGTCTAGAGAGACCATGTATACTCTTTCCATGATCAAATACTATGTCCTCTGAGACATGCGAGGATATGCTGCTACCTGTACCCAAAGAAGCAGGAAAACATTTGCTCACAAATGTTCCCTTTTTTCTGCAGCAACTTTTCTCTTTCTGCAGTGACTTTTTTCTGCAGCAACTTTTGCATTTGTGGAGAGTGGGAGTGCTTTGTATTCTTCAGATACTGGTCCAATAGCCAGAAGTAGAGATGCCAGTGACTCTAGTAATTACCTGGCTCAGCTTATGAATTTTGCCTGCTCATTATGCTTGGATACAATATGCAATGAACATTATTTTCCTCAAAGTATTTCTACAGCTCAGAATGAAAAATGAGACTCTCCCCATGAGATCTTTAAGTTAAGTCTATTTGTAGTCCAAGTCCTGGACACCAATGGCTGCTCACACAAAAGAAAGTGGGGGGAGTGTTTTGTTCTGCTTTAAGGCTCTAGGGGCTGGTGATGAAAAGTGTGCCCTCGAGTCAGTGTTAACTGCTGGTGACCACAGAGCCCTGTGGTTTTTCTTTAGTAGAATACAGGAGGGGTTTGCCATTGCCTCCTCCCATGCAGTATGAGATGATGCCTTTCAGCATCTTTCCTAAATTGCTGCTGCCTGATATAGGTGTTTCACATAGTCTGGGAAACATCCCAGTGGAGATTCAAACCAGCAACCTCATGCTTGCTACGTCATTTCCCACTGCACCATTAGGTGGCATATAGGGACTGGTAGACAAGCCCAAAGATGCTCCCAAATCCAGACTAATTTACTCCAGAGCAGTGTTCCCTGAAACTAGGATTCCCAGACGTTGTGGACTACAACTCCCATTAATCCCCAGCCAAAGGCCACTGCAGCTGAGGATGCTGGGAGTTGTAGTTCACAACATCTGGGAATCTCTATTACAGGGAACACTGCTCCAGAGTAATCCTATTGAAATTAAGTAGTCCTTTAGAGCAGGGGTTCTGAACCGATGGTACTCCAGATGTTGCTAAAATACCACTCACATCATCCCGAGCTACAGTTTATTGTGGAGGGAGTGCTGGGAGTTATAGTTCATCAACATCTGGAGAACCACTGGTTGAGATCCCCTGTTTTAAAGTAACGCCCTAGTTCTACTGGGAAGTAACTTCCTCTGGTTGTCAGCCCCTGACTGCAGCAGTTTATACACAAATCTTTATACTCCCTCAACTGTCCTTGAAATCAGGAAAAATTGATAGATTGTATATATATACATTTCTACTCTAGCAGCCATGTGGCGACTTTCCATTAATGAGCATCTGGGATGGTTCCGTTAATACTTTTCTAAAAAGAAAAGGCATGTTGCACAAATTGATAGATAATGTGATGCAGAAGACAGCAATCGGAATTAATTAGAGGTAGGGTTTCATTGTGGTGTCATTTTCTCTCCCGCTGGCCCCCTCCCTGCCATCGTCTCCCGTTCCTCATTCCTCGGCTCTGCTTTCAAGAACAAGGATTGTCCCTGGGGAGCTTTTGTGATTCAAAGAAATGTAGATAACAATTAAGGATGTTTCAGGCAGCGGAGGTGTCCAGCTGGCCATTTCACTGCCGAAGACTATAAAATAATAACGACTAATTAGTAAAACTGGGGTAAACATGCAGAGGTGGTGATCAGCTGCTGCTTGGATTGACTGCCTCTCAGCATCATACTGGACTGCATTAATAAGCAGCAGTGAAATGTCTGTAGTGGCAGCAGCTTTCTGAAACACAAGGCTGGTGCTCTCCTCAGGGCAACCCAAGGAAGCACTCAGGTGCTCTAAACTGCCAAGGTATTAGCCAGGTATTTCCTTCTCAGCAACCTAACTGGGGTTGCCACATGTCCAAGATTGGCCTAGACAGCCCAGGATGTAGGAAAAATGAGTGGGGAGTTTGCTTTAAACCAGGCCTGCTCAAATTAGGCCCCCCACAGCTGCTTTTGGACTGTGATTGATTGATTGATTGATTGATTGATTGAGTGTTGTCAAGTCGGTGTTGACTCTTAGCAACCACCTAGATAGATTCTCTCCAGGATGGTCTGTCTTCAACTTGGCCTTTAAGGTCTCTCAGTGGTGCATTCAGTGCTGTCATAATCGATTCCATCCATCTTGTTGCTGGTCGCCCTCTTCTTCTCTTTCCTTCAACTTTCCCCAGCATTATGGACTTCTCAAGGGAGTTGGGTCTTCGCATAATGTGTCTAAAGTACAATGCTTTTGGACGACAGTTCCCATAATCCCCAGGCACAGTAGCTAATCACTAGGGGTTATGGGAGTTGTAGGCCAACATCTGCAGGAGGGTTGAAGTTGAGCAGCCCTGCTTGAAACACATTTCACCCATTTTGATGCCATTTGGCCCCCTACCACCCCCGCTACCTCTACAGATGATCCAAAAAGGAGGGGAAGGGCCATTTATGGGAAATACCCTAGCTAGTCAACAACAGCACTGATGCCAGAGAAAGCATAAGAAGATGGGGCTTTAAAACCTTGACACTATGTAGCTACAATGCTTGGTGAAAAGCACTGGAAAAATGGATAAAACTAATTGGAAGTTGTCCAGTTCAACTTCCTGGACATATCATATCCAGGGTGGCACGCTTCTCTTACATGCTGGAGAGGATGTATGATTCCTGGACTGTCCAGGCCAGTCATTGACATATGGTAACCCTAGCAAGAAGGCATCTCTCAATGACCTTACAGGTCTGGCAGGCTCATTGAAAAGAAAGAAGCAGGTTTTTTTAAAGACAAACTGGTCCTAAACCAG
This sequence comes from Hemicordylus capensis, assembly GCF_027244095.1. Taxonomy (NCBI): domain Eukaryota; kingdom Metazoa; phylum Chordata; class Lepidosauria; order Squamata; family Cordylidae; genus Hemicordylus; species Hemicordylus capensis. The sequence goes on along the minus strand of NC_069664.1, from coordinate 20,919,173 downwards.
GGGTGTCAAACTGGGGCCCTCCAGCTGTTATTGGCCTACAACTCCCATCTTCTCTGGCTACAGGCCACTGTGACCCAGGGGCATAGCTAGTGGAGAGGGGGCCCGTGTTCATCCCTCTCTCTGGCAGACCCCCAGAGTGAGAAAAATAATAAAGAAATAGGGAGAGGTGGAACTGGAGGGCCCTCAGGAGCTGGGGGTCCATATTCTTTGAACCCTTTCGCTCAATTATAGCTATGCCCCTGCTTGGGATGATGGCATTATGGAGGACTTCAGTTTGATTCCCCTGCCCTAAGCCATTTAGGGCTTAAACAATAGTCACTCCCCCAGTAAGAACAGGTTCGTAGCTTGGGGGTGCTCTTGGACATGATGCGGCTGTTGCCAAGAGCGCTTTTTACCAGCTGCCATTGATTTGACAACTCTGCCTGTTCCTTGAAGAGAATGGCCTGAAAACAGTGTCACACCAACTGGTAACCTCCAGGTGGGACTACTACAATGTGCTCTATGTAGGGCTGCTTTTCTATGTAGTTAGTTCAAAATACATCAGCCTGATTGGTCTCTGGGGTATTCCAGAGAGACCTGTTCTTAAACAGTTGCACTAGCTGCCAAATATGTTTCCAGGCAAAGTACAAAGTGTTGGTTATTACCTTCAAAGCCCTGAATGGCTTAGGTCCAGGTTACTTTAGAGAGTGCCTCTCTCTACAAGCGCCTTTCTTGTTCACGGAGATCATCAGGAGGGGTCCGTCTTCGGGTACCACTGGTTCATCTGTTGGCAGTCTGGGATAGGGCCTTGTCTCTTGTCAGCCCTAGGTTGTGAAGCACACTCCTCGTGGATATTAGAAGTTTGCCTTCCATGGAGTCCTTCAGGAGAGCCGTAAAGACCCATCTTTTTAGCCTGGCTTTTAACGACATCTAGTTTTAATGGTAATTTTAATCTGATTTTAATTGGTTTTCGGTTTTAAATATTCTTTCTTTTTTATTTTAGTGAGCCACTTTAGGAAAGGTGGTATATAAATTCATTAAATACATAAGTAACATCCAATAAATAAAACAGCCAACATGGTGAATTTCATTCAGAAATGGGCTGGCAATGATCGCAAGTGGTATAGAAGTCTCCTGCTCCAAGAAACGGACCCCGGAGAGCAAGCTAGCCATTGCGTTTAGCTCCAGTCTCTAATGTGATTCTCTCCCAGCTGCAACAAATTGTGTCCGGGAGGGTGTTGGGGAGCCGGAATTGCATGGGCAGCAGGAAGCAGCAGGAACATGGCCAGGCTTCCCTGTTCTCAAGGCTGCAGTCCTCCGGAAACACACTTAGGAAGTTATTCCCAGTGAACTCAGTAGGATTTATGGCCAATTAGAGCTGCTTATGAGCAAACTATCAAGAGTTTACAATCTTTTCTTCAGAGAGGCTGGCTGGCTGTCTTTCCTCTCCCCACCGCATCCCTAGATTTCCCCCTCTCTGCTTTTCTTTTGATTCAGTAGCCTTTAGCACTCCCCTCTGAATAACCTTAGGCAATCAACAAATCTGCAGTTTGAGAAAAGAGCTCCAGCACATAAAGGGTACCTTTACACATCTCTCATTTAGTAAATTATCTTTGGCACCTGATCCTTGGAACTCATTGCCTCTAGATAGTCATTGTGTATATGTCTTCTCCAGTTAATTGAGATACTTTAATTTAATGCCTTTCTTCCTCCATTGTTTTCCTTAACCCCCCTTTCCCATTGCTTTCTTTGTGTACCCATTTATTTACATTGTACACTGGAGGGCAGAGGTTTGTGGGTTTTTTTTTTAATGTACAGTACCTTGTTTTATTTTAGGCACTAAAGTAATTCTGTTACTACTCTTATTAAATTAAACTGAGATCTAGAAAGAAAGATTATATGGTGGGAGTGGATGCATAAGAAGAGAGATACTCTGTCTGAGGAATCGTTTTTAGACCAATTCCCTTCTTGAAACCATCCACCCAAAGGGACGTGTACATAGGAACATAGGAAGTTGTTGTATACTGAGTCAGGCCATTCATCCATCTAGCTCAAAATGTCCTACATTGACTGGCAGAGGCTCTCCAAGGTTTCAAGAAGGCACTTTTCACAGCCCTACCTGGAGATGCCTGGAGAGCAGAGCTGGTCTTGTGGTAGCAAGCACGACTTGTCCGCTTAGCTAAGCAGGGTCTGCCCTAGTTGCATATGGATGGGAGACTTGATGTGTGAGCACTGTAAGATAATCCCCTCAGGGGATGGAGCCGCCACTCTGGGAAGAGCATCTAGGTTCTAAGTTCCCTTCCCTAGCATCTCCAAGATAGAGCAGAGAGAGATTCCTGCCTATAACCTTGAAAAAGATGCTGCCAGTCTGTGTAGACAATACTGAGCTAGATAGACGAATGGTCTGACTCGGTATGTGGCAGTTTCCTATGTTCCTATGCCAGAAAGTAAACCTGGGTCCTTCTGCATGCAAATAGATGCTCTTAACCCTGAGCTGTAGCCGCATTCCTTAAGGGGGATATCTTACAGCAAACCAGGGCAGACCCTAGTTAGCAAAGGGGGAAATTCATGCTTGCTTCCACAAAACCAACTCTCCTCCCCAAAATGTATGTATGTGGCCCTGAAAAGCCACCTTTGCATCAATTCTTCCTGTTCACATTTTCAAGGTCATTCTTTGCAAGATTGGTTAAGAATTCTCTGTGTCCAGATTTTGTGTGTGTGTGTGTGTGTGTGTGTGTGTGTGTGTGTGTGAGAGAGAGAGAGAGAGAGAGAGAGAGAGAGAGAGAGAGAGAGAGAGAGAGAGAGTAGGGGGCAGGCATGGACAGAAACCTTTATAAATGCAGTAGACTCTCTTGAGTCCCTTAGGTACATGTTTAGAGGCACTCAGCTTGACGTACCAGATGCACAAGGTGTTTGTGTATGTGTATAAAACTTTAATTGCCTAGGACACTGAAACAACCTTGAGCTTTTCCTTTCTTACCACTTGGGACTTCTCAAGTGATCTGAGGATGTTGCTGGTTCCATTTCCTTACATGCTTGTGGTAGCCTCGTAGACCATCAGGACAAAGTGTCCAAAGATCAGAGGTTTGGTCAGCTTGCTTTCAGACACAATTGCAGTTTTGTTCTTATTCTTATTTCTTATTCTGAAAACCTGCTTTCAGATACTATTGTAGTATTGTTCTTATTCATATACACTGGTGAAGCATATGGTGCTTTGCACAGAGTACTAGCTTACAACTTACATTTGGGCAATAAGGGAGATTGGAAATAGGATAGAAGGTGGAGGAAAGAGAAGGAGCAGGAGTTAAAAAGGAGCGGATGAGGTCAGCATAATTGAATTTGGACTTTGCTGGACAATATTTAGAATTCTATATGCGTAGAAATATGAACTTACTTTGATGCATTTGGGAGGACCCTTAGAGGGGTCATTGGGGCTGGGGGTGCTGGGAGTTGGAGTCCAACAGCATCTGGGGACCCAAGTTTGAGAACCCCTGCCTTAAGTAATACAGTGACAGCTCTACATATGAGTAGGCCTACACTGTACACTTTCTGCTTCTTGGAACCATAACTTCATCACCAATGGTTGACCAGCACACTCAACAACTTCAGGAAATTTGGCCTCTTTTCAGGTATGGGCATGTTTTACAGCAGATTACTTACTGGCAACTCAGCCAATCTGTTGGCCCCAGCAGGAAGGAAGGAGGAAGGAAGGAAAGGTTGTGCTGTTGTGTCAGTGTCGATTCCTGGAGACCACAGAGCCATGTGGTTTTCTTGGTAGAATACAGGAGGGATTTACCATTGTAATTCCATGTGCAGTATGAGATGGTGCCTTTCAGCATCTTCCTATATCTCTGCTGCCTAATGTAGGTGTTTCCCATAGTCTGGGAAACATACCAGCGGGGATTCAAACCAACAGCCTCCTGCTCTCTAGGCAGGTTGCTTCCCTGCTGTGCCATAAATATACCTGTTTTATATTCTTACATTCTGGTAAATTCAGTTACTGTTTGTGCCCCTAGCTAGCAAATATTCCAGTATACTGTTTTCTGATGTATAAATAGTCCAGCAATGTAAAGATTGACAAAATCCTTACTTTGATGCCGTTTTTAACTACTGCTCCCTATTTTTCGATCTGTGGGTGAATTGCAGAAGAGTTAATGTTGCTTCTTCTCATGTGGTTAAGAATTAGAAGCCCAAAGTCTATTGCAGCTACATTTGAAATTTAAAAGAAAAATCAAACCTGTGTCTGTATTGGACAGATAATGGACAGAACAGCTCTGTTCATATTCTCTCTCTCTCTCTCTCTCTCTCTCTCTCTCTCTCTCTCTCTCTCTCTCTCTCTCTCTCTCTCTGATGGACTTTGAATGGGGAGGTAATGAGTTACCATCATTTTGCCAAGTTACAGATGTTAAGAAGAGCCACTGCTGATTTCTATTCATCAGATTATTCCCTCCCACCTCCCCAGATTTCCTCTTTAATGAGCTGGGAGCCAATCAATAATTCATAGCTACATGAATAACTGGGGGATGATAACCATTTATTTGGAAAGATGTAATCAGGCCCCATTCTCTGCGTGAGCCTCTATCAGCTTATCAGCTCCTTCTAACTCACGGGTAACCCAATAGACCACAGCAGGCGCCAAACAAAAGCTTCAAAAACAAGGTAGTTAAGGATGTTCAGGAGAGAGGAGAGTCCTACACAGTCTGCGGTATGTTTCCTTCTCTTGTGACACATGAGCTTTGCGAAGTCTCATAGCTGTAGTGATGTCATTAGCCTGGGTGGCTGCTATTAGAATTTTTTCAGTTTGATTAGTCAGGGTGAACCATTTTGTAGACATAAATTGGAAATGTTGTGTTTCCCAATGGGAAAGCGGCTTTATTCAGGCCTGGGAGCCTCCTGTGGGGAAGAGAGTATCTTTAAACAGTAAGTAAGACGATCAAAGTGGATGTATTTTCAGCCCAGCCTTTTGCAAGGTTTGTGGAGTCCAGACTCAGAACTGTCATCTGCAAGTGGTTGTCCCGCAATTAATGCAAGGCTGTGAAAAAGTCTACTTCTGGGTTGGTTCACACATGCCACTGCTAAAGTTCACACATGCTACATTCTACTAAAGACAACCACAAGGCTCTGTGGTCACCAGGAGTTGACACCGGCTCGAAGGCACACTTTACTTTAGCTAGTCTTGCATCCAGCCCTCATGAGCCCTGTCCTAGGTGCTGATGCTGGACTAACACTGCATGTTCTTCTCTACTGCCTGCCTGTCAGTCAAACTCTGCAGCTCATCTGTGCAGAGGCGCTCCTACCCCGGACTTCTGGGCTGAAATCCTGGGCCTCTACACCCCCTGGGGCCCCCCAAATCCTCTTTAGTCTGTCCTGGGTAGTTTGATTGCCACACCACTGGCCCATGCTGCACCAGGCAGCCAAGTGTGACTGTGACCTGCACCGGGCACCAAGCGTGACCTGTGCTTTAGAGACAGAGTGGGGAAAGAAATATGTGGGATGGGAATATGTTAGCTTGTGTGTAAATGTTTCTGCTCATGCATATTTGCAAAAATAGACCTGTTTTATGTTCTTGCATTGTTGTGAGTTCAGTTGCTGTTTGTGCCCACAAGAACCCACGTGTTAAAAATACTGCAGGTGTCACAGGGTATGTGTGTGGTGGTGGTGGTGATGATACATAACTTTCAGCGGTGGAGGGGGGGCATCCAAAGGCCTTTAGGCTCCAAAATTACCTAGGTGCACTTCTGCATCTATGGCCTGGGACTGCAGATATGCCAAAGCTTTAAGCCTCGATCATGATTACTCTGAGGGCTTCTGCTATGAACAGGAGAGAAGGGACTCCTGAACCCTTTCCCTGCCTGCAGTTTCTTCTCAAGTAGTTTCAAATGTGTATGCCTTCTAGCAAACACACCCTTCTGCAGTTTAAGAAATGGGCTCCAGTGCAAAGCATACTGGTCAGAAGTAAGTCCCGCTGAACTCAACAGGGCCTGGCTATATAATAAGTGAGCCAAAGTGCTTGATCACAGTGGAAGGACTCAAGCAAATAAGCACCAGTCACACCTGACCTCTGCCAGGAACTGTGAGGACAATATATACCTTTCATAAGAACATAAGGATCTTGCTCAGTCTGTCCAAAGGCCCATCTAGCTCAACGTCACCTTCCCAACAGTAGCCAGAAAGATTATTTTGGGAAGCTTACTAGCAGGGCATGAATACAAAAACCGTCCCTTGCTGTTTGTCCCTAGCAGCTGTTATTCAGGGGTGCACTGCCACTGAACATGGAGGTTCCATTGAGCTACCGTGGCTAATAGCTACTGGTAAATCTATCCTCCCTATATGTGCCTAATCTAAGCTGCTTTTTGCTTTCAAGCACTTAGAAAAGACTCAACAAGCGTCTTCTGTTGCCTCCATGGCTGTATCTGTCATCTGGAAGGGGAAGGGGAAGAGAGCTTCTGCGACATTTCTGAGCCTTGCTCTGCCACAGAATTGCTTTGTGGTTTTGTTCAATTTGCCTGCTTGCGCGGGTTCAGTCCTCCTCGCCTCCCCCTCTCTCCTCCAACTCGTAAAATGGGCCTAATACTTTTGCGACACTTAATGCAATAAAGTGTGCAAAGCCTTTAGAAATCCTCTTAAGAGGAAGCTAAATATTGATTATTATTCATACGGCAATTATTGTTCCTTTCAGGGAAGAAGATTATTGCTGTCATTAAAATTGCTTGCAGTATCTAAGTGGGCTGTAGTTAAACCCTAGAAGAAAACCTGTCAATTGGATTAATGTGTGTCCTTTAAAGATGACTGCTGGAATGAGCCCCTTGCCCCATGCCATCACAACCCAACCCTTCTCCCCAGAAACTAGGCTTCTGGCAGGAAATAAGCCCTTAATTTCATGCATTACTAGTGATGCTTCTGAAATGATCTCCATACTAATTTCTCCCTTGATTTCGGAATTCGGAATTACCTGAGCCTGATTCAGACATTATGCTATATGAGTGTACAGATGTCTCCACACTCGTCCATGTGTTTGTGTGATGACTGTCTGTGCTCATTTTAAAAGAGAACCTGGATACAGGCCCTTCAAATGCATGGCACAGATAGGAAGTGTATTTCTGAACCTGCACTCAGCATAACATGTGAATGGCAGTACCTGTGTACACTGTACACTCATCATACGAGTGTTGAGCATAACACGAGAATGGGCCTCTGGTCTTATTTTATTTGTTTGTTTTATATGTCACATTTATAAGCTGCCTAACCTATAGATCTGCAGGTGGTGCACAACTGTTTAAAATACAACACAAATAAAACACAATGGAAAAAAATTAAAACAGTTTAAAAATACTTTTTAACAAAGAGCCTGAGAAAGCATGTATGTCTTAAAGGATATTTTTTAAAGGCAGCTAGAGATGGAGAAGCTCTTCTATTGATGGAGGGGGTGCCTTGGGGCAGCCACAGAGGAACTAGCCCCATGTTGCCCCCAAATGATTTGAGGGCAACTGTAACCGAACCTCCTCACATGATTTGAGTAGGTGATGGGGTTCATGACAGAGAAGGCACTTCCTTAAGTACCCCGGGCCCAAGCTGCTAAGGGCTTTATAGGCAACTAGCTGAGCTGGGCGCAGAGCATCTGTCCCTCTGCTGGCCTGGCCTGCCCACTTCTCCCCCGCCCCCACTTCTCCCCCCTCCCCGCCAGCCTGTGTTTTCTGGCTGGTTGGCAGGCCGGCTGGAAAGCCTGCCTGCCACCTCCTCCTGCCCGCCAATTCCTGGCAGCTGGCTGGCCGGCCACCGCCTGCTGCTCCCAGTGGCCGCCCGCCCGCTGGCGGTAGCAGCCTGCTTCTTCCACTCAGCCACTCACGGTTTCTGGCTGGTGGGAAAACTGGCCTGCCACCTTCTCCAGCCTGCCCACTGGCTAGCCAATTCCCGGCGACTGGGTCGGCCTGCTGCCACCTGCTCCCACTGGCCGGGTGGCCCTCCACCTGCTTCGCAGGCCGGCATCCATATTTTCTCCCCATCCCTGTCGCTAATCGGTGGCTGCTCACGAACTCTCGCGAGAGCTGCCACACATGAGATTAGCGACTGGTACGCCTAGGAGAAATAAATATATAGATATTAACCACTTCGTATTTTGCTCGGAAACATTTCGGCAGCCAGTGCAGTTCTTTTAAGATCTTGTTTTGTCCTGTCTCACCATTGCAGTTTGTTTTTTTAAAAGCTTTCCTTGAGGATCCTCAGGAAATCCCTTGAGGGTTTTTTTCTGGATATTCTCAAGGAATGCTTGGGGGAAAGATGTTTTTCAAGGTGAGATGAGCGACGTTCACGCATCACTAATCTATGCTGTGAGGCTTTAAAAAATATGTTGCTGCCTTCTCTGAGCCTGTGTGGATAGAGTGAATTATAAATCTAAAAACAAAATAGATATATTGCAGTGAAATAATTTAGAGACACAGGGATGCTATAAACTCTCCAGGCCTCACCTGCTCCTAAAATGCACTTTTTGCCTGTAATGATACATACACACACATACACTCCTAGCAAGCTGTCAAGATAGCAATTTGAATGATGGAAGGTGTTTTTTTCAGAGGAAGGATGAAAGATATCTGATGTCATCTGAGTCAAAACCTGCAGCAAAGCCTTTCTTAATAAGAGGGAAAGAGCTGAATAGTCTCCTTTGATATGTGGGTACCTCTCTTCGGTTGAGTGGGACTTAGCAGATGATGAAAACAACAGTGGCTCCTACAATTTTGCTAATAAGGTGTGGACTGTCTTCCTTTCTACTTTAGGGCTTCCTGCTAAGAATTATTTTGTTAACCAGCCAATGTGAGGAGGCAACAGTTCTCCAAATGGACTCAGAAGCAGGCTCCTCTCATGCTTAGATCAGGATCTGAAAGCTCTTATTATAAGGGTCAGGAAATACCACATAATCTACTCTCTGGCCTAATGTGGTCCAGTGATTAGAGTGTTGGACTAGGACTGGGGAGACCCAAGTTCAAATCCCCATTCAGACATGAAATTCATTGGGTGACTCTGGGCTGGCCATATATTTCTCAGCCTAACCTACCTCAATGGGTTGTTGTGAGAATAAAGATAAACAAAAATAGAAGCTCAGTGTCAGCGGAGATGGTTCCAACAACAATACAAGAGCAGCTGATGAACAAATATTTATTCCAGCGCATCTTGATATCTTTTTCAAGCAATGTTTTCACTTGACTGCCTGAGAGAGATGTGTTCTTTGCCCCCTGCTTGCCAAGGAAGTCAGAGGTACCTTTCATCAGCTGCTCTTGCAGGGGCAGAACCACCATTGTGCTAACGGGTTCAAAGAAACCAGGCCACCAATGAAAAGGGCCACTGAAGCCCACAGGGGCACATGGCTCGAGCTCCGGAAGAGCCCCGAGTGAACTCCCCCACCCTGCCCATGCCCGGGCTCCTGAGAGCCCCAAGCAAGCTCTTCTCTGTCTTTTTCAGGCAGCGTTTGCTGCCTGAAAGCCTTTATTTCCCTTTCTCTCCCTCCAGCAAGGGAGAGAAAGGGAAATAGATGCTGTCAGGCAAGAAGCACAGCCTGAAATGATGGCAGGGAGCTCGCTCAGGCTCTCAGGAGCTCGAGGCCACACCCCTTTGTGCATGATGTCACTCACTGAAGGGAGAGAAAGGGAAATAAAGGCTATCAGGCGGCAAACACTGCCTGAAAAGGACAGGGGAGAGCTCGCTCGGGGCTCTCAGGAGCCTGGACATGGGGATTTTGCTCAGGACTCTTCCAGAGCCCAAGCCACATCCCATGCACATGATGTCATGCACATGGGACATTGTTAGAGTGGCTCCATTGTGTTGGGGACATACTCCCAGGGAAATGCACATAGGAGTGCATCCTAATGCATCAGTGCTAAACATAAAATACAATATATTTTATTTTATTTCATTATTTATTTAATTAATTTATCTACCGCCTGACTTCAAAGGCTCTAGGTGGTTCACACAAATAAACACAATAGAAACAAAATAAAACCAACTATCAAAACAACAATGAAATAATTTAGAACATTCAACAGCAATTAAAAATTTAAAAATATTCAGAGATATAGACCAGGTTGTCAATCAGTCTAGGGATGAAGGGTAAGATGTAACATTTTTCACAGCTGTAGGACTGAACTAGACGCATCTGCACTGCATTTCATCCTACATCCTTTTCCACTCAAGGGTCAAGTTCTCAAAATACCAGCTCTGCATAATTGTGTTAGAAGCTGGCTATACTTGGTGCTGATTGGCTGGTACCTATGATGCCATGAAGCACCCACCCCATCCTTAGAGTATTTTTGCAACTAAATTATCTGTATGTTCTCTTGGTATGTGGACATTAAAATGAATGTAAATTCTATTCCAACTCCCATCAGAACTCTTCCACCAGATTATCTGCTGCATGTACAGACCCAGCCTGATTCATATGTCAAATAGTCAGAAATTATCTGGTTACTGCCATCCCTTATTTCAGACCAAATCTCTTGCTTTTTGTTGTGGACTGAGTGACAGCTGCTGCCCGGAGGCCTTCATAAAGCGAGATGTGTGTATCTTGGCAGGAGGGCCCCCGTCAGCTGCGTAGTAAATAAATAAAGTGAAGGAAATATATTATTGCTTTCATATCTAATGTGTACAGCCATCTCAGACAAAGAAAGTGAAAGACACAAAGCCCCACCTAAGCTTAAAATTAGCCCTTGGCTTCCCGTAGACACTACTGATGTCTAATATAGAAAGAGCAATAGGAATCGCATGGCACTCTGCATAAAGTCTTGCGGGAAGCTGGGGATGATGATAATCTTGATTCTCTGTTCTGGGGTGGGGGGAGGTCTTTGAAAACCTTTGGCCATGAAATATAATTGGTTTTCCGCCAACAGCCTTGATTGCAGGTCTGTCCCTTGGGTATCATAGGAAGCTGCTGTATACCAAGACAGACCCTTAGTCCATCAGGCTCAGTTTGGTCTACCCTGGCTGGCAATGACATCTCCAAGGTGCACGGCAGGAGTCTCTCCCAGCCCTACTTGGATATGCCAGGGATTGAATCTGGGACCTGCTCCATACCAAGCGGATGATCTACTACTGAACAACGGCCTCATCCTTCACCTTCCACTTCTTAATACATTCTGTTATGGTGCAGGGCTGGCGGCGGGGTGTGTGTGTGTGTGTGTGTGTGTGTGTGTGTGTGTGTGTGTGTGTGTCTAGATGCAGAAAATGGTACCTAGTGTTGCAGAATAAATTCATCTGCTCCTTAAGAGTCAGCATTCCTCCATCATCCAGTATGTTGCAGAACCCTCCAGCAGGAAACCAAAAATATCAATATCCCAAGGGGACTTCAGGGCAGAATTAAGCCTCCGCATTGTATTAGCCATGGCAGATCCCAGTATAGACATGTATGTCTGAGTTATCCTCTCATTCCTTGCAGGGCTGACTCAGAACTGCTTCCGTTGTGCTTGAGGAGCTTGTTGTCATGTTGTTTCTTAGAGGATGTGGCAAGCAAAAGAGGAAAGGCAGAAGCTCCATCAAATTATCTGTTGCTAACGAGTGTTTCATTCTTTAGTTATTTTGCCTTGGGGGTGGAAGGCAGCTTTTCATGTTAGAAGAAAGCAAGGGGAGAAGAAGCACAAATGAGTTCTGCCTCCTATTTCTTAAGTATCTGGTGTGCCATCTAAAAAGGAACATGCAGGGTCCTAAGATGTCAGCTTGTTAATCCAGATAGTGTATATGTATACCTTGCAAATTTTGCAATACAGTGAAGCAGCAGCCATGGGTTTTCCTGCCCAGACTAACCCCACTCTTGTAACCTCTTCCCCACCTCAGGTAATAAGCAAAATCCCAGATGTGCTGCACAGTTAGGTGAGGGAAATCGTGGTAGCCTCATCTCTCAGTGCACTGGGGAATTTAAAGATTCTGTGAGTTGCAGCCTACACAGTACTATTCACAGGGCTTGATTGATTGATTGATTGATTGATTGATTGATTGATTGATTGAGTGCCATCAAGTCAGTGTTGACTCTTAGCGACCACATAGATAGGTTCTCTCCAGGATACTCTGTCTTCAACTTGGCCTTTAAGGTCTCTCAGTGGTGCATTCATTGCTGTTGTAATGGAGTCCATCCACCTTGCTGCTGGTCGCCCTCTTCTTCTCTTTCCTTCAACTTTCCAAGGGAGCTGGATCTTCGCATAATGTATCTGAAGTATGATAGTTTGAGCCTGGTCATTTGTGGAACAAATACCCTTCCCTAGTTCTGACCTCAGGTTCAGGAATCTGTACTAGAATAACATGTTGTAGTGGTTAGAGTGCTGGACTAGGACTGGGGAGACCCGAGTTCAAATCCCCATTCAGCCATGAGACTTGCTGGGTGACTCTGGGCCAGTCACTTCTCTCTCAGCCTAACCTACTTCACAGGGTAGTTGTGAGGAGAAACTTAAGTATGTAGTACACCACTCTGGGCTCTTTGGAGGAAGAGTGGGATATAAAATGTAAATAATAATAAACATTGAAGGGGTTGGGGAAAATAAATTTTACCCCTTAATTAATCTTTAACCAAACACCTTGATTGTTTGAACATTTAAGAGAATGTCTTCTTCGCTATGAGCCCCACCAGCCATTGAGATAAGGAGAGCTTCATCTGCAGTTGCCACTGGCTCTCATCTGGTGCCTACTCAGGGACAGGCCTTCTCTGTTGCTGCCCCGAGGTTTTGGAATGCTCTCCCTGCTGAAATAAGAGCCTCCCCATCTCTTACAACTTTAAAAAAGGCAGTCAACACACATTTGTTCACCCAGCCTTTTAATTAAACATTGTTTTAATAGTTTGTTGTTTGAATAATTTTAACATTGTTTTAAATTGTGAATGATTGTGAAGTTTTAACTTTTTTATTTGTTATTGGTATTCTTTGTTGTAAACCGCCCAGAGACTTGAGTTTTTGGGGGCGGTATACAAATATGTTAAATGAATAAATACATAGATATTCAAGATCTAATTTGCACCAAGTCATCTCGTATGCATGTCTCTATTTGGTGTAAAAAAAACACCACCACCAAAAAAACCCATGTGCAATGTGCATCACTGGAAACTGCTTGTCAGGGTTTCCTCCCCTGCTCCCTGAGACATGGAGCTGTGCCCGGCCAGCCGGTAGAGTGCCGAGAAAAGCCGGGGGCTGCAGATGCCAGGCCAGCCCCGGCAACTAAGAAGCCAGGGAGGATTCAGAGAGACATGCCACAGCTGCCGGGGGAAGGGCAGGCCTTGCCCAAGAGGCAGCAGATTGGTGGAGAGGACTAGCCAGGATAGCAGCTCCACAGCTGCAAACAGCTGGAGGGATGATAAGTGCAGGAATGAGCCACCTGTGGAGGCCAGGGATTGGGTGTCCAGGTCACGTGCCTGGCCAGGGAAGACGGAGCTGGCCGAAAGCGGGGAGGAGTGTCCGAGATGCAGGGATGGATTTAAGGCAGAGGCTGCCCGAGACGGGGCGGGGTTTGTGGGCCTGACAGTCTCCCCGGAGAAGGGCTCAGGCTTTTGACTCCCACTGATAGGTGAAGGAGGGGAGTGAATAAACTTCCTTCCTTCCCCGACTCTGAGGCAACGCCCGCTCTTATAATTCACTGCGAGAGAGCAGAAAGGGCGCTTTGGAGAATTCCTCCTCCCCAAAGCCGGACCCTGCTAATCAAGAGTACTATGGTTGTACAGCTCTTGGCTATTGCACGGTTGATGAAATGACTGCTCTATCTGGAAGTTGGCAAATCGAAAGATTGCCCCCTTTGCTAAGCAGGGTCCACTCTGGTTAGTATGTGGATGGGTGACTACATGTGAGTGCTGTCAGATATTCCCCTTAGCGGAAGGGTCTATCGTGTCTTCATGCATGTAGGAGGTACCCAGTTCAACTCCCAGGCATCTCCAGGTAGAGTTAGAAGCAGAGATATGAAGGCTGTGGGGGACAGAAAAAAAGGAAACAAACAAACAACAGGTTCTGGGGCTTTTCTTCTTCACTTTTTCTCCCCCCCCCCCCAGCTCTTCATATCTCTAGTTAGGAGAGGCTCCTGCCTGAAACCTTGGAGAGCTGTTGCCAGTCAATGTAGACCAGAGTTTCTCAACTACCGGTCCGGGGACCGCTGCCGGTCCCCGAAGGGTTGAGCGCCGGTCCCTGACTGGGAGTCAACCCCCCCCCAACAACTGCAATCAAGGCACTCACTTCCTTAATTTTGCACATGGTACGGAAGAGGAAGAGTATCACCTTCTTGTCCCTTGCCTCCACGTGCTGCTGTGATCTTCCTACAGCTATTTTATTCCCTATCTTGACAGCTTCAAACTGTATGCGGTGTGGAAGGTATGCCACCTGAAGGGCTGCCACTTGAAGGGCTGCTGGTTCTTGCATGCTCATTGTTTGCAGCCAAAGGTTGATTGATTGAAACCCAGCTGCCTATTGTGGTCGAGGCGCCTTGAGAGGGAACGCTGTTTCCCTCTTGCATCGGTGGGGTGTTGTGGTCCCTCTGCCCCCTGTAACCCCCTGGTCTGCACCGCCGGTGGAGGACGGCGGTCCCCTTTATGACCTCGCCGGGTGCGGGGGACAATCTCTGGCCGGGATCATGCCGCGGTGAGGGCTAAGCAGAGGAGGGAGGGAGGAGGGCCGCCTTGGCTCACCTCGCAGGTATGCGCGGGCAGCATGTGGGACCACGTGAGCTGCGTGGCCCCAAAGGCAGGCTGGTGTGATTGGCTCCCGCAGGGGAGTTGGGAGGGGGGCACAGAAGTGCACATTGTGAGAGAGGATGGGGAACACTTGCTACACTCTGGTGCGCAAGCACAGTGGCGGCAGCTCTTGGACCCAGGCGACCTTCCGAGTGCAGTCCGGTGCACCATTGCCTCACCCACCCTGAACAGTGCCTCGTCTCCCCAGCGAGGAAAATGAGGCATCTACCACTACAACACCCCACACCCTCCGCCATCTCAGAATCACCCCCTTTCTTTTAATGCCAGGTCTCCACCGCTCTTCTTCACATTTTCTTTCACCATTAAAAAAACCCCATTCCCAGCACCTGCCATGTAACGAATTTAACGAGTTTTGGAGGAGCTGCACGGGTTTCATTAGGTCCACCTCACAAAGTGCACATCTAAGAGCAGGATCCAGATCAAGTCAGGTGATCATGACCAAGCAGCATTGACACAAATGAGAGATGACTAAATTAATTTCAGTGGGTGGTCGTGACTAACGTTGTCTGGATCCTGCCCTGCGACTACACAACTCCTGCTAAAACTCCACCTCCATCATGAGAGGGTTAAACTGTAGATTTCCGGCTCTACTGAGCTTGCCCTGCTCTCCTCTCCTCACCTCCTTTTTGCTTTGCTTGACATCCAGCCTGATGAAGCATTTTGGGGGATTCAAAAGCTTGCTTGTGCGTTGTTTTCATTGCCCCCATGTAGCTTTTGAATTTTTCTAATGGCCCAACATCCCCTCTCCATTGAGTAATCACAAGCACCTCCACCCCCACCCCACACATACTGAAGACATACTGGAGACAAATTTGTTCACCCAGGCTTTTAGATTCAGGGGTTCTCAACCTTGGGTATCCAGACATTGGTGGACTTCTACTCCCATAATCCCCAGCCATAATGGCCAAATGCCATTGTGGTTGGGGGTTATGGGAGTTTAACTGAGGGACCCAAGGTTGAGAACCCCTAATATTCCATGTTTGCAAAAGATTCCAAATTTAATTATTTTAATGCTTATATTATTTTAATTGTAAACTGCCCAGAGATGCAAGTTTTGGGCAGTATAGAAGTCTGATAGATAGATAGATAGATAGATAGATAGATAGATAGATAGATAGATAGATAGATTTGAAACCCCTTTACTAACTGCCGGTCCGGGAAACTGCGCATGAAGAATGTAGCGGTCCTTGAAACTCTGCACGAAGAATTTAGCGGTCCTTGACTCCAAAAAGGTTGAGAAACACTGATGTAGACAATACAGAGCTAGATAGACCAATGGTTTGACTTGGTATAAGGCAGCTTTCCTGTGTTCTTAATAACATAGTGGCTTTGTTTTAAATCCCAGCAACGGCATTATGCTCTGTGTCTGCTTTCCTCACAGTGCCTCCGGATGACCCAGTTATTATTGGAGGGCCCATCATCAGCTTGCGAGCTGGAGATCCCCTGAATCTGACCTGCCATGCTGACAATGCCAAACCAGCAGCCTCTATCATTTGGATGCGGAGAGGAGAAGTAATAAATGGAGCAACCTACTCTAAGGTAAGGAGCAAAAGTTCCCATTTTTTAAAAAGGGGTGCTCTACATGCGCAACCAAAATTGTGCACAGCATGGATAAAGAGAAGTTTTTTCTCTCCATTTCATAGTAGTAGAACCTGGGGTCAAATGCTGAAACTAAATTCTGGGAGATTCAGGATATACAAAAGGAAGGATTTCTTTACACAGTGTGTAGT
This sequence comes from Hemicordylus capensis, assembly GCF_027244095.1. NCBI lineage: Eukaryota > Metazoa > Chordata > Lepidosauria > Squamata > Cordylidae > Hemicordylus > Hemicordylus capensis. Next base: position 20,902,766 of record NC_069664.1, on the reverse strand, counting down.
TAAACTGTGGAACTCACTGCCACTAGATGTGGTGATAGCCTCCCGTCTGGATGGTTTTAAGAGGGGGTTAGACAAATTTATGGAGGATAGGGCTATCAGTGGCTACTAGTCTCCGTAGCTATATACTTCTATCAGGATCAGAGGGGGCATGCCTACACCAGGTGCTAGGGAACACCAAAGGAGGGGGTGGTTGCCTCTTTTCCCCACTTGTGGGCTTCCTGAGTTCACCTGGTTGGCTGCTGCGTGAGGCAGGATGCTGGACTGGATGGGTCTTGGACTGATCCTGCAGGACTTTTCTTAACCAGAAGCAGGCTTATGACTACACAACACTAACCTGGGGTGCAAGCTCCAGATGTGGTGCAACTCACAAGTGCATCAGCTTTGTGCTAGTGCAGTGCCCTCCCACATACAGTTCATTGCTCTGGATTCTGGTCAGTGTCAAGAGGAGGGCACAATTTTCCTAGTGGGAAATTCCCACATTGGGTCCCATCTGCTGTTCTGCTGTGGGGGGCTCCCCATGGCCTCAGAAGCTGTGGATTGGAGAGTGGGGGGGTTGTGTCACTTCTGTCCCCCTGCCCCTGTTCCCTCTTTGGTTCCAGACCTCCAACTCCCTGGGTGATCCTCAATCCTCACCCTCCATGGAAGTCTAAGCCTCATCACTGGCCGGAGCTCCCTTCTATAGTTGGCCGCCATCTCTGCTAATTTAGTGAGACTTGAGACTTTGTCCCGATCCCATTCTCATGTTCTTCCTCTGCCACAGCCAGGCGCAGCTGCCCCCGTGCATGTTTCCTATCTGGGAGTTGGGAATGGCCACCAAGGTGCGCATGGGTTGAGCGTGGGTTGCGGTGAGCCCGGCCACCCTCCAGGGATCTCACCTCCACCGCCACTCCTGCGCTCATGCCCTTGACAGGGGAGACCACTTTCTCTTGCATTATTAGTGAACCATGTAACAGACCTGCCAGAGTGCCATGGAATTGTTTCCATGTTGGCAGAGATGATTGCAGGCAGCAGGCAGCTTGGCAACTGGAAAGAGACACTGAAGAATTTTTTAAGCAAGCACCTGGAAGAGGCAAACAAACATTATTCCGGACAAATGGTCCCCATGCAGGTATGGACGCCTTAGCCAGGCTGTGTGGCCATCGCCTGTCCCCGGCTGACCCCAAGTTGTGAGTGTGACACCAGACTATAATTTCTCAAAGAGCTGCTCAGTGCCTGAGTGCAGCATTTATATTAGTTTTTAAGGTTTCTTTCCACTGCAAAGAAAATTCTTCTGCTGAAAATGCCACCAAGGTGCCTCTCAGGCAGGTGAGATGCATAAGAGCTCTGGGAGCAAAGGCCGTGCAAAGATATAACTCTAACCTCTCTGTATTATAAGCAGCAATTGCTAAGATGTCAGTATCACCTTCATGCCTTTCAGCACAACTTTATCTTTGGCTGTCTTGGAGTTTTTATTACTTTTGGAGTGTGGATCTGGATTTATATCCCTTTGCCATATATCCGTATTTTGACCAAGAAAGAATGCTAACTCAGTGACAATTATTACTAGGTTTAATTAGAGTGAAAATGAAGAAGGGGAAAAGGTGAGTGTTAAGATGTAAGCAGTCAAGCAGTGCTAGTAGGGAAGGCATGAAAAGTTGCTTGCATTTTATTTGTTTTGAAGTACTTATGTCTTTATTTTCTCCTTGCAGTGGCCATCTAGTTGTCTTCCAACAATAATACTTATGACATAATAATTAAATAGTCATCAAGAACATGGGCATACTATCAGGACAGTAAAGGCGAATTAAACTAGTTAGTAAAAAGATCAAGGAACCAAAACTAAACCCCCAAGCACCCCCTGGAACAAATTGCTTAGTGGTAGAGCAACTGCTTTGCGTGCAGGAGGTTCCGGGTTCAATCCCTGGCGTCTCCAGGTAGGGCTGGGAAAGACTCCTGCTTGAAATATTGGAGAAGCTGCTGCCAGTTAGGGATGTGTGAACAGGTTCGACGTTGAACCTGTTTGACATTGAACCTGTTCGGTTCGACAGTTCGGGGTCGGACCGAACCGGGGGGTTCATGATAGTTTTTAACTTACCCCCCTGGGTGAGTTGCTAGAGGCAGCGGGGGGGTGTCAGTGGGGGGTTCCCCCTCCCCTGCAGGCCTCCCTTACTGCCCGACCGCCCTGAGCCATTTTGGAAGGGCGGTATATAAATCAAATAAATAAATAATAAATATAATCTACTAAGGACAACCACAGGGCTCTGTGGTCGCCAGGAGTCAACACCGACTTTATGGCACACTTTACTTTACTTTACTGCACTTAGGTTAGCAAGGAATTCATATTCAGGAACCATTTACAGTGACATCAGGATGGTGACAGAAGGCATCAGTGGCATTATTCAGCTTTGCTCCTGATGATTCACAGAAAATGAGCATTATATATGTCCTAAAAAAAGTATCCCTTTGGTGCAGTTCTCAAAATGGCTTAACTTCAGAGCAAAGCCTATACATGTACACGTGTATATCTTTCCACAGTCAGAACCTGTGCAAAAAGATGAGTTCCAAGCGTCATAGATAGACACTAGGTGCATATATTTATCTGCGTAGGCTGTGTTCTCACCTTCTGATAGATGCATGGTGGTTTGGGGTGGGGGTAATTGCTCCCTTTGAGTATTTACAACTTCAGGTATGGTTGGATGAGCTGGGCTATTAACTGGGCTATAAAGATAAATACCTTTAAATATAGATCACTGGATGGATGGTGATAGGTGTAATTGTGATGCATTGGTCAATGACTAGGGATGTGCAAACAGGTTTGACCCTGAAGAGGCCTAGAGGGGGGAAAAGGTTAAAAAAAATTAAAATTTAAAAAAATTCGTGAACCCCGCCACCCCCGGACCAGACCAACTGGGGGGGGGGGCGGATTCTAAGGGGTGCCAGACCAAACTGGTCTGGTCAGGTTCGAGTCCGGTCTGGACTCGAGCCGAACTGGGTCAGCTGGTTCTGTGCACATACCTATCAATGACCATAATAAAGGTCTGATTCTATAAATATCAGTGACTATTGAGTGGGCTTTCTGATATAATGAAGGAGATGGCCTATTTGCAAGTTGACCAACTTATATTGACACTGGCCAGGGATCGAGGGCAGGCGTGCAAAGCAGAAATAGAAAGCCACATACTTCCCTTGCAAAGTAGGATGCACACAAACCACCTTTTGGATTTTAGTCCTTGGCAAGGAATTGTATCCTCCAGTCCAGGCTGTCTCTGCTCCCTGCCTGCCTGCAGCTTCATCTACATTAGCCAGCCTCATCCTCCAGGCCTTCTGGTTGCTATCGGAGAATCCAGCATCTGATTTGCATAAGCAGTGTGACCTTTCCCTCACCGCCATCTGATTTGCCTGCAGTATTACAGGAGGATTCTTGCTTTATTGCACCCAAATCCTAAGACATTTCATTTCTCCTGCCATCAGCAATCTCTCAGGAAACCAGCCACCTGGCTGCTGAGTGCCAGAGATGCAGGGGGAGGAAGATGGGGTGAGAGAGGCAAGGATTTTAAAAACCCAGCATGATGGCACCATGTGCCATGCACCTCGGAGACTTGAAATCTCTTTCCAGCTTTCACATATGCTTCTCTTGGAACTCTCTCTTCCTCCTCCTCCCTCCTCCTCCTCCTCCTGCTGATGCAACCTCGATCAACAAAAGCACACCTTCCCTATTACCCAAATGCCGTGTGGACACAGCAAAACAATTAAGTCGGCAGCTTGACCTTGTCTCCTTGTCTCTCATGCCGCAGCCCATGCTAATTAAAACCAGAAAGGGCTGACCTCTCCCTACGCTGACGCAGGTGGAATTAATTAGAATCTAGTCTAGCCTGTTAATATGCCAGGCCGCCAACAGGGTTTCCAGGGCCTGGTACAACACTGGCACTTGTCCCTCACCCCTTGTAGGCCTGTCCCCATCTATGCCATTCTGGTCATTGGAAGAAGAATAGCATGCAGCAGTGTCATGAAAAGAATGCGGGGTGGGGGGGGGGGAGAGCAGCCAGCATGCATGTGTGGCCGTGTACATGTGCAGAAGCAACCTGTGCCCAAGCCAATTGAGAGCACGTAGCAACATATGAGACTACCTTATAGCAGGTCAGGCCACTGGTCCATCTAGCTCAGAATGGTCTTTTCTGACGGGCAGTGGCTCGCCAGGGCTTCAGGCAGGATTTTTTCTCAGCCCTACCTGCACATGCCAGGGAGTGAACCTGGGGCTGTAAATGCCCACCACTGGTCTGTGGCTCTGTTCCCTGTGTGATTCTGGCTACGTGGATGTCTAGGTTGAAGATCCATGCTAGGAACATAGGGAAATTGAAGATCCATGACAATCTCATTGTTGAAGACCCGTGCTAGGAACATTGGGTGTCTAGAGAGAGGGCGGGGGGAGAGGTTTTATTTTAAATATATATCTAACCAAAGGCTTTGGGTTGCTGGACAGGTGTGGCCCCATGAGCTGTGAGGACCCCACCAGAACATAGGAAGGTGGCATATACCGAGTCAAGCCATTGGTCCATCCAGCTCAGTATTGTCTACACAGATTGGCAGAAGCTTCTCCAAGGTTACAGGCAGGAGACTCTCTCAGCCCTATCTGGAGATGCTTCCAGAGAGGGAACTTGGAACCTTCTGCACACAAGCATGCAGGTGCTCTTTCCAGTGAGGCCCCATCCCCTAAGAAGAATATCTTACAGTGTTCACACATGTAGTCTCCCATTGATATGTAACCAGGGTGGCCCCTGCTTAATAAATCCCCAGCTAAAAGCCACTGCAGTTGAGGATGCTGGGAGTTGTAGTCACACAACATCTGGGAATCGCTGTTACTGCTCCCATCCTATGAAAATGCTTCCACTTTCTGCTGACTTAACTCTGAGCTTGCAAGCCAGCCCAGTGGGTATTGCAGTGCTTTTTGTGTGTCTTGCAGTGATTTTGGTGAGGCTCCAGGGAAAGAGATGACAGGTAAAAGGGAGAGAGAAGGGCTGGGGGGACAGTTGTGCAGGCAGGACATTCTTTCCACAAGGTGGCAAAATAATAATGTTTTGCATCTGTATAGTGCCTACCTGTTCAAAGCACTTCACATTTAACTATCTGGTTGTAAGCCTTATCAACAGCCCTATAAGCTAGGCAAGTAGTATCCCTATATTGCAGATGGGAAGCTGGAGATGAGAGAAAATGGCGTGCCTAAGGCCACCTAGTGATTTCAGGGCAGGAATGAGATTTGAACTGGGAGTGCTCTGATTCATAGCTCTGCCTCTTAGTCACCAAAGGAGAGCAGCTGGTCTTATAAGGTAAAGTGTGCCGTTGAGTCAGTGTCGACTCCTGCCAACCAGAGAGCCCTGTGGTTGTCTTTGGTAGAATCCAGGAGGCGTTTACCATTGCCATCTCCCGTGCAGTATGAGATGATGCCTTTCAGCACCTTCCTATATCACTGCTGCCCAATACAGGTCTTTCCCATAGTCTGGGAAACATAGTAGTGGGGATTCTAACCAGCAACCCTCTGGCTTGCTAGTCAAGTCATTTCCCTGCTGTGCCATTAGGTGGCTGGTCTTGTAGTAGTAAGCATGAATTGTCCCCTTTGCCCCCGTTGCATTTGAATGGGAGGTTATACTGTATGATATTCCTCTTAGGGGTGAGGCCTCTCTGGGAAGAGCATCTGCCTGCTTGCATGCAGAAGATTCCAAGTTCCCTCCCTTGCATCTCCAAGACGGGGCTGAGAGAGACTCCTGCCTGCAACCTTGGAGAAGCCGCTGCCAGTCTGTGTAGACAATACTGAACTAGATGGACCAATGTTCTGACTCAGTATATGGCAGCTTCTTTTTTTCCTTATGTTCCTCATTTATGCAAAAGGAGGGCAAGAAGCTCAAAGCTTGCCTATAAGCCAAGTCTCCTAAAACCAGAATATTGGCTCTTACTCATGATAGCAAGATAGAACTTGCACGTTGGGAAGTAGTATACTTCTGAATGTTAATGTTAGGTTCTAGGTACAAATAAGTCCTCTTGTTTGTACCTAGAATCTAACAGTCAGAAGTATACTACTTCTCATGTCTCATAAGCTTCCTGGTGGCATCTGGTAGATATTATTCAAAACAGAAGTTTGAACTAGAAAGATGTCTGATCCAATCTAGCAAGAATCAGGGGCTTAGCTATAATTGAGCAAAAGGGTTCAAAGAACACGGGCCCCCAGCTCCTGAGGGCCCTCCAGCTCCATCCATCCCTATTTTCTTCATTATCTCTCTCACTCGGGGGGGGCCGCCAGAGAGAGGGATGAACATGGGCCCCCTCTCTCCTACCTATGCCCCTGGCAAGTATCTTGTGTTCTTAATGGGGCTGTCAGTAGTGACTCAGACATGAGGAGAAGGTGTGTTCCACAGGCTCAGAGGCACTCTGCCAGCCTTCTCAAAACTATTAAGAGGCATGGCTATCTTGCTAAGGATGCTGTGGGGTCTCTACACTGAAAACAGATCCTGCACAATCCACACTCTGAAAAAGTACTCCTGCTTTGCATGGGACTGGCAGAGCTTTATAAAAGGCATCGCAGCTGAACTGGGCTGAGTACATCTCAATTCCCAGAGCCTGATGTACCTACTATTAAAACCAAGAGAAAGATTTAGATCAGATCTGACAGGAGATTAATTCTGCGTCAAGGAATGTTCGTGCTCCTCTCATAAAATATTACAGAAAAGATGGAGCTTGCGAATCCCAGTACCCTGGTGGCCACACCTGGGCAACCTTTGGTATTTAGCAATGTGAAGGGTTGGTACTGGAGTGCCACAGGCGCTGGTGCCCTCTTGATACGCCTGCAGAAACATCTTCAATACGGCACAGTAATGAGCTTTTAAATATTCCGTTGTATTAATATGCATGGCCTGTCTTGACTGGTAGACAGAGTTAAACGTGCCGGCTGAAAGCACTCCCTGTAATAATGATAAATATAATAAAATCCAAGCAAGTATGGTCAGCTCCAGAGGGTGGCAAGGTTGGACCTCTGCCAAGACACCAAGACTCACATCAGGCTCAGTTTCCCATTTGTAGCCCCCTACATGTTCTGCCTGGGTCCCATCCCCCCTCAGAAGCATCTGGTTGGTTATTGTAGAGAAACAGTATACTGAACTAGATGGGCTTCTGTGGTCTGATGCAGAAGGGCTCGTGTGCTTGCAACAGGTCAGGCAGTGTGAGAGAACTCACTGCCCATCCTTTTGTTTCCAGTGTAAGACCTCCTCCTCAAGGATTGAGACCTCCTCTCCCAAAATCCTGGAGCAAGCAATGCACTGTAAACCTAAATCCTCATGGACCATATGCAGTTTTGACTGCAAGGTGATATTTCTTTGATTTCTCCCTAGATGAATGCCTCAGTAGGATTACAGTAATCGGCCCACAGTGACTCAATGAGCTTTATAGTTCAGCTTAAAGTCCAAATTAGCTATTCTGTGTATACGAACATAAGGAGAGCCTTGCTGGGCCAGGCCCAAGGTCCACTTGGTTTTGCATGCTGTTTCTCACAGTGTCATACCAGATGCCTCTGTGAAGCGCACAGATAGGAGCTGAAGGCATGCCCTCTCTCCTGCTGTTGTCCCTCTGCAACTGGTATTCAGAGTCCTCCTGCCTCTGAACCACATATAGCCATCAGGACTAGTAACCGTTGATAGACTTGTCCTCCATGAATGTGTCAAAGCCCCACAAGCAAGAGAGGAAGACATGCCCCTTCTCATGCTCCTGTTCCCCTGCAACTGGCATTCAGAGGCCTCCTTCCTCTGAATCTAGAGACATATAGCCTCTAGCCATCTATTATATAGCCATCATATACCTATCTAGTAGCCATTGATAGACTTTTCCTCAATGAATGTCTCTAAACCCCTTTTAAAGCCATCCAAGCTGGAGGTCATCACCACATCCCATGGCAGAGAATTCCATAGACTGATCATGCATGGTGTGAAAAGGGACCTTTTGGTTCTAAATTTCCTGGAGATCAGTTTCATGGGATGATCTGTGGTTCCAGTGTTGTAAGAGAGGGCAAAGAACTTCCTCACACTGGCTACTGTTTAACAAACATGCATTGATTTTCCTAAGTCCAGCTTCAGGTCCGAAGGCTGTACCTCACCCAAGCTTTACAAGATGCTATGAGATAAGCTGCTGTCTTTTCCCAAAAGCAGTAACTAACTTTTTGTTTGCTTTCTCCTGCAGACAGTGCTCCGTGATGGCAAAAGAGAGAGCATCATGAGTACACTTTTCGTCTCCCCGTCTGACATTGAGAATGAACAGACCATCGTTTGCCGGGCCACCAACAAGGCTATTCCCAGTGGAAAGGAGACCTCCGTCACCATTGACATTCAACGTGAGTGTGTTAACCCTTTGCAGTCAGACCTTTACATCTCATCCAGGACAAATTCATGGAGGACAGGTCTATCATTGGCTACTAGACTGATGGCTGTAGGCTACCTACAGCTTCAGTAGCAGGGTGCCTCTAAATACCAGTTGCAGAGGACCAACAGCAGGAGAGAGGGCATTCTCTCACCCTTTGCCCATGGGCTTTCCCAAGGCCTCTGGTGGGCCAATGTGGGAAACAGGATGCTGGATTAGATAGGCCTTGGGCCTGATCCTGCAGGGCTTTTCTCATGTTCTTATCTATCCTGCCTTTCTTCTATTATGTAATGGCGAAGTAATATCATAGGGTTCCTAGGTGGTTTCCCATCCAGGCAGTGACCAAATCCAGTGCTGCTTAGTTTCAGTGACGTTGCTGCATCATGTGCCTTCAAACTATGCTCTATATGACAAACATATAAAATTCATATTGTCTGGGATAAACCAAATGAAGGTAGATGATATAAACAGGAGCGTTCTTGTGGCCCTGATGAGAAATAAATTCAGTATTTGCCTCGTGTAAGATGCATTCTCTAGTAAGCATGTACAATGTACTTTGGAATCCAAGAAAGCAGATTGGCTATTCATTGTTTCATCTACTCAGAGTGATGTCCTCATATTACTGTAGGCATCCTTCCTTACACAGGAAAGAATGCCAGTGCACAAGTCTTAGAGGCATCAATAGTGCACGTAGGACCTTGAAAAATTCATGTGGATTCTGTTTGTTTTGGAGGAGTTGAGAAAGTGCTGTGGTCAGAGGGATGATCTTCAGAAATTATTTTAGTAGCAGCATTTTCAATTTTTTTATTTTTTAAAATGTTTTTAGTGAGGCAATCTTCCACTGGTCAGACATCAAGGCTGGAGAAGAGTGTTCACAGCAGCCATCAGAATGCAAGGCAGTCCTGGTCTTGATGATTTAGCTTTCTGAATGACTTGCGGTTATTGCCAGATGAATTGACAAGATTCAGGAATAGCCTGAAAATGAAGGTCTGGAGAGAGAAGTGAGGGGCAAAGGTGAAGATACGCTGCTGAGTTTACAAATCTTGATGGCATTGTTGTCCATGGTGATTGAAGTGAGGGAAACTTACAGAGAGGGGTTAAGGATGTAATTTAGCTGGATTGCACTTAAATTGCTGACAGGATGTTGCATGTCCTGTTCAGAGAGATGCAACAGATCTTACGAGTGGTTAGAAAGAAAAGGCGCATGGGAAAAGCAAAGCAAATCTCGGAATTATCGATACGGGGAGACCATAGATGCATTATTGAATGCCAAGTTCTGAATGAGAAAGTGTAAGTAAGTAAAGTGTACCGTCAAGTCAATTTCAACTTCTGGCGCCCACAGAGCCCTGTGATTTTCTTTGGTAGAATACAGGAGGGATTTACCATTACCTCCTCCCATGCAAAATGAGATGATGCCTTTCAGCATCTTCCTATATCGCTGATGCCCAATATAGTACCAGCGGGGATTAGAGGAATTTTAAAAGGTAGACAAGTTCTCAGCCCTAATAATTAACATATCATAACCTGAAGGTGGAGTGTTGTGAGAAAATAGACTATTTCATAGACCCAGGTTTTAATGCCTACTGCATTAATAAGGCTCCTACAGTGACGGGCCTGGCTCTGAACGGCATCGCAGGACTCATATAGGATACTTTCAGAAAGTCTATCTTATCTCGTAATATCGACAAGTATCTTGGGAGGGATTTGGAATTTATATTTGAGCCGGTGTCTTGGAGGCCCTTTCCACAATGGACTGGCTCAGATGTCATGCAAAATCTTGGATAAAGCCAGGCTTTGTGCAACATCTCTGGGCTTCGGGAGCATGCCCTTCTCCCTTGAATCCCTAAACAAACATCTAATTAATGCCAGCCGCCCCCAGCGATTCCCCCACAGCCTGAGCACTTACCTGACGGTGCGGGGATGAAGGGGGAAACTTCACCACTCGTGCACCAACTGGGTGCCAGCAGGACCCTGCTTCATCTGACGGGAAGAGCCAGGAGGCCCAAGAGCCAGCCACTTAGGGCTGGACCGGCATGGCCAGATGAACTGTCACCGGATGGCAACATGGGGAAGGCTGCCCCCACCCCCTCCCTACGGTGTAGCATGACAGCATTGGAGACAAGGGCAGTGCTCAGGCATGCAACTGCACTGCAGGCAGCAGAACAGGCAAGACAAGCAGCAGCTGGGTCGACTGGGGCAGAGTGAGTAGAGATTCCCGGGGAGGAGTGACTCTCTCACTGACAAATGGAGGAAGAACAGCATGTATGATAACTCCCTACTCACCCCTACTGAGGTCGCAATAGCCCTTAAAGGGAGGAGGCTCAAACAGGGGAACTCAACAGCTTTCACAGGATGCTGTGATATCCAGCACTTCCTTTCTAGGTTAAAATAAGCAGAGTTTGGTTGTGTCACCTGAACTGATCCATCTCAGCTTCTTCTAACCTATTCGCTTCAGATAACCCGAGATTTGTACCCAAGGACTGAAGTGAGTCACAGATCTTGAGTTATCTGAAACAAATAGCTTAGAACGAGACAAGTTTGGTCGGTAGGATGACACAACCAAACACAGCCTATTTTAACCTAGAAAGGAAGTAGACATTCACACGGGAATAGGAGTGGGGAGCACATGCTCCCAAAGCCAACGGATGTTGCAGAGTCCTGCTTTATCTGAGGTTCTGTGTGGCATCTGAATCAGCCCACTGAAATACTGTATATGCCATTTTCCCCATGCACATTACAAGTCCCGTGCATATGCAACACAGTTCAAGGTCATGGTCTCTATCCTACTTGTCTCGACAAAGGCATCGCTGGAACCCAGAGATAGAAAGTGGGATCTTGTGGAGATGATGTTGACAACACAGCTGGATTAGCACTGGCATATACTGGGCCACTGTACTATCATTTTTAGGCCCCTATCCTAAATCGTTCATTCAAAAACAATTACATCGCCAGCCATAACTTTTGCAAAACAACAACAACCAAACATGTTTGTAATGCATAGGGCTGTGAACCATGAAGTCTCAGAACTTCCAAATCTCAGTCATTGGTGCTCAACACAATTTTGTCCCTCTCCTGTTACTGTTATATATCGCTCCAAGCTTCCACTGTCCATCTGACCCAAACATCTATGCACGTCCTTCCTACTCTCAGCACAACAGTCTTTTTGTTCAATGTCATTTGTCTTCTTTCTAGAATGTGACAAGAAGGTCCTTCAATCAGTCAACACTCCCTGAACTAGAATCTGACATCTGAGTTGAGCTTGTGCATTGGTACAGTTCCCTAAGTATTACTGCCCTAGTGTCCTAATCAAGCTTATTTAAGTCCTCGTCAAGGCAGGAAATAGAATCCCATAATTCAGGGTTTCTTAACCTTGGGCCCCCAGATGTTGTTGGACTACCACTCCCAGAATCCCCAGCCACAAAGGCCATGTCTAGTGATTCTGGGAGCTGCAGTCCAACAACATCTGGGGGCCCAAGGTTAAGAAACCCCGCCATAATTCAAACAAAAGGTTGGGATTTTTCAGGGTTCCCCTAGATTTAGCCGAAACACCCTAATCAGTGGCAAACTCCCACTTTTATTTCCCCACATTAACAGTAAGTTAGTATATCATCTCCAAATAAATTGACATTGCCTCTGGTATACCTTTATCTCCAATTTTCTACATGTCTAAAAGCAGGAGCTGCCCTTTCATGAGGCAAGATGAGGTGGTTGCCTCTGGCTCCAGATTACAGTATTTGGCTGGGCAACAGAATACTCTCTGCAGCTCTTTGAGACCAATCTGGCTTGTGCAAGCTTTGCAAGGAGTGCTTCTTCTCATGATGCTTACGTGAGGAGAGGAGAGGAGAGGAGGCTGCTGGCAACCTTTTCTCCTCTAGAGCATCCTAAGGACCTCCTCCCCTCCTCTGTGTCCAGCCCTTGCAACTCTAAGCTTGCAAATGTTGATTTTGAAAGGAGACTGGTTCTCACTAGGGGCATGGTGCAAGGCAAGCATCTGGGACCTCACCTCAGACACCACAAATCTTTGGGCCACTGCTGTCTGGAAGCACCTGTTGCCTTGCCTATATACCTTTTCTGGCCTCATCTGGCTTCCTGGAGCATTGTGTTGAATGAATATTAAATGCAAGTTAGCCTAAACCTCCCTTTCTAAAGCGGAAGCCTGAGGAACCCTGTCAGACACACACGCCTCCTTCCTTCCATGTTTTTGCTGTTTACTGCTGTCAGACTTGTCCTGACCCCTCCTCCCTCTCACAGCCCATCTTCAGCTGCATTTGCAAATTCCTGCATCTGTATTTACCAACAATTTGCAATTGCAGGGCATTCAGTATTAGCATGCCAGCTGCTTTCCTGATTCCAATTAAAAACTGGCTGAGCAAATTCGAGTGCAGAGGAAAATTCACCACTTAAATAAATAAAACTTCCAACTATCCTGCCGGAAGATTAACAGGCTCTCGCATTGTTCCTTAGCATGTCCTGGCAGAACTGGCAAGATAAAATGAGATAATGGTATGGGTTATTTCACAGCCGGCAAACAGTTACAGCAGCTTCAGACAAGGGGAGAAAACAACAACACAGAACTGGAGGCATCATTATGGCATGCTGTACAGTATAAGGCCAACAACGTAAGCTGAATCTCCAAACGCAGCGGATTCCAATTCAAAAGGGAGATATTCAATAAAGACCAATTTCTACTCCAAACCATTAAGCAGCCCATGCTGTGAAAGAAATAATAATATCCTATCCAGCTATTAAAAGAATTTTGCTTTTAATGGCTTCTAATGGGGTTATCAGTTTAGCAACAGTGTATGGTTGATGGAGGGGGTATAATAATGGCAGAATGGATTCATCAGTCTGCAACAGAAAAAAGGGGTTTTTTTAACAGGAGAGGTTCACCTCTAGGTGGGAGCTTTGCATCAGCACCATGGACAGGGACAGGGTTCCCTTTTGTCCCTTGTTCTCTATGGACCAGTTCACATTTAAGGGCTCTATGTAAGCACCTTAGAAGTGAGCAGAAGCTGCTGATGGACTCACAGCTGTATTCCACTCAGGCAGAGATGCTGTTTGTGATAACATGTGGCTCCATATGTACTCAGCCACTGTAACCTGTGCCAATTGGCAGGCTCAGAAGTCACTTCGGAGCACCTTCTTGACTTCCTCTGGCCCCTGCTTCCGGTTGAAAGTAACATAAGAATCTCTTGCTGCTTCTGACCTGGCAGGTGCCCACCCAATGTGAAAGGAGAGGATGCCTCCAAAGCCAAATAAGAAGCAAGGTTTGATGTGCTGTGTTTTGGGTTTGGGAAGTCTATCTGTGAAGCAGCACTGCCCAGGCCAAAAGGAGCATGTAAGAAATCTACACACTGGGAGAACCCCTCTCAAGGTGAAGCGGAAAGAGGCCCCCAAGAGGTTTCAGAGTTTCTGGATCAGAAGCCATGCTTCGTGCTGCTTTCTATTAGAGAGTGTTCCCAAATAAAGAACAGTCAGGCACTGGATGGGCAGGCACCTCTCCAAACATAAAAGAGGATCATACTTCATCCGTCTCCCATGACATCATGGCAATTGAGGGTCCTCTGACTCTTGAGCAGTTTAGTGGGGTAATCCATGAGCCAGTCTCAAACTTTACTTTACCATCTCTGGGGACAAATGCTCATAGTGGTTTTTTGCAATTTCTAGCTGGGACCCGCTAGAGATGGAAAATAGGTGATAGCATAGTTGTACTTACATTTTTTTGGTGTTATTCACTCTTCTTTGTCTCTACCCACCAACGATTGGGGTAAAATTGTAGTCATTTTTGCACAGAGGAAAGGGTTAGGATAGCAATGAGCAAATCGTTGTACTCGCTCCATGGAGTAATCTTTGGAGAACATTCCTGCCAATTTTCATGTCCATTCCTCTGACAACATCAATAAAAAATTTATAGTAGTTCTTGTGTTTTTAAAACATTGGCCTGCAGTGGCCAAATTTGCAATGGTCACTGCAGGCCTGATGGTCAGGACAATAAAAGCATGACAACATACTGAAAGCTGTAAGTATTGCAACATTATCACCTATTTTCCATCTCTAAGGGTGTAATAGACACCTTCAGTGGTGCAGCAGGGAAATGCTGGACTAACAAGCAGAAGGTTGCTGGTTAGAATCCTTGCTGGTATGTTTTCCAGACTATGGGGAACACCTATATCGGGCAGGAGCGATATAGGAAGCTGCTGGAAGGCATCATATCACACTGTGTGGAAGGAGGCAATGCTAAACCCCTCCTGTATTCTACCAAAAGAAAACCACAGGGCTCTGTGGGTGCCAGGAGTTGAAATCCACTTGATGGCACACTTTACCTTACCATTAAGGGTGTAGTAGTCCTTGTCACAAACCACAATGAGCATTTGTCCCCCTGATGGTATCGACCACCCCAACTGGCTCATGTACTGGTCCAGCTGGCTGGCTGATGCAAAGAATTGGCCTTCACTGTTTTAGTCCTGTGGGAAAGAGAGTGGTACGCGTGCTCTGATTTCAACTGTGTGTGCAGCATCAAATGTCAGCCGTCTCAGTATGAAAGATGTAGCCTTTAAGATTAAATAGCACAGGGAATGAGTTCATTCCGTGAACTGACAGCCCAATAAGTGATTTAGCAGAAATAATGTTTTTACTACTTGAAAGGATATCAGAAATACCCACACTCAACAAGAAGTGATCCTCTGTTTTCTGGAGCCCACTAGCAGGATGAAGAAAGGGAAACCTTACTTTATCTTATCAGAATTGGGGAGGGAGGTACCTAACATGGAGGGCTCATTGCAGCTCATGAACCAGGCTCCAAAACTCAGTCCAAATCTGTATGTAAACTGCAGAAACAATCCATCCTCCCCTCTCCATCTCCAAAAAAGAGACCCAAGGTTTGTAACAGAGACACTAAGCAACTCCAGCTGGAACATCTGTTCAAAGTGATTTCCGTTCCACCAGTCACATCAAAGGGAGCCTCCTGTGAGTTATGTGCCGAACATCACAAGTGGGATTAAAATCATGTTTAATAGTTTGATATGCCATAAACTATTTATACTGCCAGAGCCCAGTGGCTATATGGAAATTCACATCCTGCGAGCCAGGAAGGAGCAGAGTGAGGTTACTGCCTCTCCAGACTCTTCTGCCAGCATTCACAGATTTCTCCTGCTCTGTTAGTAACACTTCCATGTTTTCTTCACAACTATGGCTTGTTTTCAAAAAGCAAGAGAGGGTGAGAAATGTGAAAGGGTTGTGGGTGTTGGAGGTGCGGGTGAAGGCACTAGTGAGCGATAGGGCGGGAATGGGAGCTTGGCACCGAGACCTTTGCTTTGCAATAATATATCTGGCAATGTTTTGAAATCATGCCAGTTTGGGGGATTGTGGTTATCATGGCCATTACACAAAGGGAACTAGGTTGCAGCTGCAAGGCCCAATGTCAGGGCTGGAGGCTGGCCGGGCGGGTGCAGGAAAGGAAGACCAGCTGCCAGAAGAATGCCTGAGATCTTGTGAGTGCTTAAGATATTGTGGGGTGGGATTGCAGCCTCTCAGGAAACTTGTGGGGCCTGCCAGGGGTTATCTAGGAGCCGGGCCAATGATGAGGAGGGCACAGAACAAGAGCCCAGTTTGCAGGGCACTGCAAAAAGTGCCCAGGTTAGAGCAGAGAGAAGGTGGTGAATTGCTGCAGAGCCTAGGGAGATAGGGAAGATGGGGGTGCTGAGAACTGCCCCCCATTTTTTGCATCCTCTTTCCCCTGCTGAGGCTGAGGCCCACACTGTCCCCATGGAAGGCCCAAGTCAGGCATCAGAGCTGGTCTTGTGGCAGCAAGCATGACTTGTCCCCTTTGCTAAGCAGGGTCTATGCTGGTTTGCATTTGAATGGGAGACTACCTGTGTGAGTCCTGTAAGATATTCCCCTGAGGGGATGGAGCCGCTCTGGGAAGAGCAGCTATGTGCTTGCATGCAGAAAATTCCAGGTCCCCTTCCTGGCAGCATCTCCAAAACAGGGCTGAGAGAAACTCCTTCCTGCAACCTTGGAAAAGCCGCTGCCAGTCTGTGTAGACAATACTGAGCTAGATGTAATGTAACCGATTGTCTGACACGGTATATGGCAGCTTCCTGTGTTCCTAGGCATCATGGGGACTTGGGTGCCTTTGGTGTCATGTGATGGACCAGTTTTTGCTTGAGATGCTGGTGAAGTTCACTAGCGATGTGGATGGAGTTTCTAGTCTCTGCTTCAGAAATGAGCTTCGTTAGCTTCCACCAGCAAGAGTCACTGATATGGCCATTGAATTCAATAGGGAGATTCAAATGGGCAGAAAATGCCTGGTGTGGGCCACTGGGACTCCTCTTGCCCCAAGGGTCTTCAGTGTGTGGGGGGAGAGTAGGGTTCCACCAGCACATCCAATCCTTAGCCTGAGAGCTGTCGTTTGCTTCTGAGATCCATAGCACCTTGCAATCTTTTATGATACTTGACTGCAAAAACAGGCTTGGGGGGTTGAGGGGCAAGATTTGGATTGGCTCAGAAATACGCTGAACGGTTTCCAGATTTTGAGTGGAAGTCTTTCAGCTTATTTCTGAGTCAAGCTATGCAAACCATGGAGAGTTTGCTCACCACTGCTGCCCAGCATTACTGACTGGGGGACAGTAGGGCGCGTGTGATCTCTCCGTGTGCTGGGAAAAGAAATTAAGTAGGAAAAATACTCCTCTGAGCCCAAAGGAGGTTGCCCACTGATGCACGATCTGTTGCTGCTTTCCAATCAAACTTCAGTGACCAGGTAATTCTGCTGTGCCTTTAGATTGGGTATAACTGGATTGTTCATTCCTAGTGCATCAGGAATTCCTACCTTCTTTCAGGGGGCACACACACCCAGAATACAAACTCTCACAGGAGCTTACTCTTTCACAAGCTAGAAGTTGACCTTTGAGGTTTATTAACCAAACTAGATCTTACAACTACTGGAGCCTACGTGTTTG
Organism: Hemicordylus capensis; assembly: GCF_027244095.1. Classification (NCBI taxonomy): domain Eukaryota; kingdom Metazoa; phylum Chordata; class Lepidosauria; order Squamata; family Cordylidae; genus Hemicordylus; species Hemicordylus capensis. The sequence continues at coordinate 20,885,436 of NC_069664.1, read as the reverse complement.
GTCGCCTCCTCATGTCAATAGAATGTGTGGGAGCCTCCCAAATTAATTCTAGACCCCACAGTCAAGGGAAGGGGTCTTTAATCATTTGCTGCCATTGTGGTTTGCTCCAGATCATAGGCCCCTGCAGTTGCTACTTGCCTCAGGGAAATTAGCCCCATTTTTGTTCCCATGAGTGCAAATTTAATTCAGTAAAAGAGTGTCCCCCCAGAATCAATAATAATAAAATGTACAGAACACTTTCAAGCATTCAGAGTTGCATATATTGCAGTGGCAGCTGATGCAGGCACCACCGGTGGGGGCGGGGGAGGGACCTTTAAGTGTAAATTAGAAGGTGCTTACATCCCCTAACGCAGGCCTGGCCCTGCTCAACAGGCCCCCCAGATGTTTTTAGACTACAACTCCCATAATTCCCAGCCACTGTAGCCAATAGCCAGGGATTATGGGAGTTGTAGGCCAACATCTGCAGGAGGGCCGAAGTTGAGCAGGCCTGCCCTAACGCCACACCTCCCATACCACCATACCACTACCCCAGCAGCAGCACACCACCCAGCACGTGCTGTGGCAGAGGATCGGCTCTCCCATTCAGCTGGTGGAGACCATTTGCCTGGCCTGCAAATGGCCTCCATGTATGTGTGGACACCAGCAGAGTGGCGGAGCAGGTGCTGGGTGCCGCACCACTCCTAGGAAGAGCTTTCAGGTGCGGCAGTATGGGAGGTAAGCACCTACTAATTTATGCTTAAAGGTGCCTCCTGCCGCCCCCGTCCCCAGTGGCACCCACACCAGCCCCCACTGATACATTGTCTCCTTGAAACCCTCACGACAGCCCTGTGATGTAAATATTATTATTCCCATATTTTAGATCAGGGTTAGGCAACCTTGACTCTCCAGCTGTTGCTGAACTACAACTCCCATCATCCCCAGCTGCAATAAATTGCTGAAGATGGAGGGCTGAGAGGGAGGGAGTTGCCTAAGACCATGTAGTGAGTTCATGACAGTGGCAAGATCTGGACCAGGAGCTTCCTGATCAGGGGCGTAACTATAATAGGGCCAGGGGAGACAGTTGTCTGGTGGCCCACTGCCTTGGGGGGCCCCCAGAGGCAAGTCACATGACTGACGCCCCCAGCTGCACACTTGCCCGGGCTGCCTTCAGCTGTATTCGTCCTCCAAAATTGATGTGAGTGTGAAGGTCTTTCTCGAGTACCATTAAATGACTTGCTTCCTCCACAATTTACAAAACCTTTAAAAAAATAATTTAGGATGATGTTCTATGGTGGCGCATGCTCACACACAACACACAACACACACACACACACACACACACACACACACACACTCATATATATATATACACGCCACAATAGAACATCATCCTAAATTATTTTAAGTGTGTGTGTATGTGTATGTATAGTGGGGGCCCATTTTAAAATCTTGTCTCTGGGCCCGCTATAACCTTGCTTTGTCCCTGTTCCTGATTTAGTAGCTCAAGGCCAAGTGACATGGTGTTATGAACACAGAACAGCCTTAGTTTGCCTTTGGTCCAGGGGTTTGACTACAGCTCCCGTCATCCCTAGCCACAGCGACCAAAGGCCCCCATGAATCAGGCCTTTGGGTCAGGGATAGGGGGCTTCAACCCTACCCCCTGCTACTGTCCCTATGTTCAGGGAGCCCAATCTGGCTGCAGTTTACCTTGGGGGAAAGCTCCCATGTGTGCTCCTGACACGCTTTTCCAGCATAAATGGCATCCAGATCAGGAGCCTGTGGATCAGGACCACAGGTGATGCTAGGGGATTTTTCACCTTACTTTTTGGAGGGTTCCTGACTTCGCTGCTGCTGGCTACAGAAAAACTCAGCCCGTTGGGGCTGGGTCCATTAGCCACTGCATTACGCCACCTCTCTCTGCAAGATAACAGTACCAGAAATCGTGGGTAGTCCAGCTCATGCTGTGCAACACTTGGCCAACCAGCTCATGCATTATTTGCAAGTGACCCACTAAAGAGGCTGAGCCAGGAAGCCCTGATCATTCAAATTAATTACAAAAAGCCAAGCAAGAATTATCAGTTGTAACCAAGTAGAATTACATTACACTGAATGATCATTTATGTAAATGTTACTTGATTTCTGGTGGGGAATCTCTGGCAGGCTGTTACCAGATCATTAGAAAGCACAATTGCATTTGCAAAGGAAAGATCAAAGGCTTTCATTCATTCTTATTGCTAATCTACTTTTAGTGGGGGGACTTTGAAGAGCAAGAAAGAGCCTGCTCTCTCTTCATATACAGAGATCCTTCTGCAAATCCTATGCACAGCCACTAAACTATCAAACAATGGGGAAGCTACTAAAGAGAAGTGTGATTCATACTTAACAAAGGAAGGTGATTAGCTGTTGTTGTCTAACAATGGGAAAGTGTCAGGATGCCTGCAAATGAATTAGGAACAAGCTATATATCTTGGGGCTGTTATGGGAGTGCATCTCATTTATATTCCAACCTGCGCCTCTCTTTATTGTCATTTGGATTGCATGTTTTAAAATGAGATTAGGGTAAATTGAAAATACCTATAATTTCTCTTCATAATTTCCCAGCCAAAAGGCAGGTGGCTGCACTCCCAGCAACGCGGGAATCTGGCTGGGTAAAGCCGCTGTAATGAAGTTGGAGGCCAGCAAATGCATGCCCTCCTGCAGGGATTCTCAGACTCGGATCCCCGGTTGTGGTGAGACTCCAGCTTTCATAATCTCCAGCCACAATCGTCAAAGGCGATTGTGTCTGAGGATTATGGGAGTTGAAGTCCAGCAACCTTGCAAGCCCTACAGCAAGCAGCATGGCCCATCAGGGATTCATTCCCTCCGGTGTTCCCTCCAAGGCATGGACACGTGCACGCACACTCAAGCTTTTTAATGTCTGCTGAGTTAGTTTTAGATCCCGCTCAGCTTGAATCAGGAAAACCCCATTCCAAATGCACGTGTGCACATACTGCGGTGATTCTCACGATTGCCAAAAGGTGGGCTAAGGGAGCCTAGCCTGCCTTTTGGCCAGCGTGAGATCCACCAGGCTCACAGGAGAGCCCGGTGTCCTCCATGCGGGCAACTCACTTAACTAGCCCTCTCCTTAGAGGAGATTAGTGGAGCAAGCTAACCCCAGCTTTTCGATTATGTGTTGCCATGGCACAGCTCCATGCTGCAGCAACACACGAGGAGACCCCCTCCGGGAGGCTGAAACAAGCCTCCCAGCCCTCGGGGTCTCTCAAGGATGCCCCAGGAGCTCGTGCAGGGCATCCTGGAACTTCTGGGGGCCATGCAAGCCCTGATCCCTGCAGCCCCTGCCGGCTCCATGACAGAGCCGGCAGTCATGTGGGCGGCCAATCTGGCCGCCAAGGGCTGCAACTTGGATCGTCTGCAGGAAGAGTAGGCCAAGCCCGCTCTCCCCGCATAACCCCCTCCGGCTAGTCTCACCGATCTTGAGACTTGCCTCACTATCTTGATACTGCTGCTCAGAACAAAATGCATTCTGTGCACAGATGAAAAAAACTAGAGGGAACACTGATTCCCTCCATTCCAGCCAGCTTCTTACTGGAGCCAAATGCCATCAACCATAGCTTCATTCCCCACCTTTACATAAGAACAGCCGTGCTGAATCAGGCCCAATGCCTATCTAGGCCGGCATCACACAGGGGCCCACCAGATGCCTCTGGGGAGCCCACGGGCAAGAGGTATGTGCATGCCCTCTCTCCTGCTGTTGCTCCTCTGCAATTGGTATTGAAAGCACCATGCCTCTGAGGCTGGAGGTGGCCTGTAGCCACCAGACTAGTAGCCATTGATAGACCTGTCATCCATGAATTTGTCTTAAGTCCCTTTTAAAGCCATCACCACATCCCATGGCAAAGAATTTAATAGATTAATTGTGCTCTCTGTGCAAAAGTACTGCCTCTTGTTGGTCCTAAATTTCCCAACTTTCATCTTCATGGATGACCCCAGGTTCTAGTGTTGTGAGAGAGGGAGAAAAATTCACCTCTGTCCACTCTCTCTACTCATTGTATACAGCTCAATCATGTATCCCCTTAGGGACCTCTTTTCCAAACTAAAGAGTCCCAGATGCTGTAGCCTTGCATCAAAGCCCTAACTGGTCTGGGAAGGACCTGAGATGTCAGGAATTTCCTCTTCCCACATTAACCTATCCAGCTTCTGAGGCCTTCCTTGTACTCCCTCCACCAACAAAGATTTGGTTGGTTGGGAACAAGGAACATAGGAAGCTGCCTTAAGAAGTCAGACCCTTGGTTCATCTAGCTCAGTTCATCTGTCTATACTGACTGGCCAAGATTTCAGGCATGGGTGTTTCCTAACCCTACTTGGAGATGCCAGGAATTAAACCTTGGATCTTCTGCAAAGCAGATGATCTACCATTGAGCTATGGTCCCATCCCAAGAAAGAGGGTCTTTTCCATTTCGGCATTGTAGAGATGTTACATATTCTTATAGAGCTTCTCAAACCTGGCCCCCAGAAGTCTTTGGACTACAACTCCAATAACCTCCAGCCACAATGACCATTGTGAATGCATCCTGGGGATCAGCTCACCCCCTCTAAATAGTTACTTGACAGCAGTAGCCTTCCAAGGGCATAGCCACCATTGGACAAGGGGGGATGAACATCCCTAAACAATCGGGATCTGGGGGGCTGCCACAGCACCCCCTTGCCCCTCCCCAGGGCACCCGCTTGCCCTCTCCTCCTGCTCCCAGCCAGTGAATGGAGCACTCGTCAGCTGGGAGCACGAGGCGCACCCCTCTCCTGCCCAGCCAGTGTTTCATTCAAGCGCAGCCTGGGAGTTCCTTTCTCTGCCTTCTGAGGGGGCGTGTTTAAGGGTGTGCACTAGCGTGCATGTCCACCAATTTGCAGTGGGGATGGGGGCCACCAGCTTGGGCTTGTCTCCCCATGAGCTTCCTACACCCCTGCTTTGTTTGCTAATGGTCCTACTGCTATAGCATACATATAATAATTAACTGAGTCCTGCATTTCCCATTTCTGCTCAGCAACAATTTTCAAGAGGCCTTTTGGTCATTGCTGCAGCTATGATTTCAACAACACACATCAGATTTGCTACCAATGAGGCCAGGTGCTGGAGGAACAAATGAAAAAGATTGTCTCCCTGTTCCTTCTGTTTGGGTGAAGAGTTGACTTTTCGCTGCAGGAAGACAGGTGGACCATGAAAAATTTACCACCTATGAGTGACATGCAGGAGACTCAAGCAGTTGGCTGCCTTCTACCATCCACCATCTTTTTCTCCACTCACACCTTCCAGAGATCCACACTGCCTTTAGGGATGATGATTCCACATCACACTGGGGGCTGATGAGTCTGTCCAATCGTCTGGTTAATATTCATGAGAAGCAGATGACAGATTGGACATCTAGAAATGCTTTTTCTCCATCTGCCCAGTAGATGTAGACAGGATGCTTGCCTCATTCTCAACTAGGCAGAGTTACAGAGACCCTGGCGAACAGAACAGTAATCATCAGCAAGGCATAGCAAAGCCACCCAAGCGGTCCCAGAGAACTTTTGGTTTTCAGCTCAATCTTATCATTAGGAACATAGGAAGCTGCCATATCCTGAGTCAGACCATTGGTCTATCTAACTCAGAATTGTCTTCACAGACTGGCAGCGGCTCCTCCAAGGTTGCAGGCAGGAATCTCTCTCAGCCCTATCTTGGAGATGTTGCCAGGGAGGGAACTTGGAACCTTCTGCTCTTCCCAGAGCGGCTCCATTCCCTAAAGGGAATATCTTACAGTGCTCACACTTTTAGTCTCCCATTTGTATGCAACCAGGGCAGACCCTACTTAGCTAAGGGGACAAGTCATGCTTGCTGCCACAAGACTAGCTCTATGCTATGCTATGCTATGCTTAATTGTTTATCAGCCACCCATGTAGATCCTTTTGTCTTCTTTTTCTTCCCTCTCTTCTGTTTTGCCTTTCCTTCTTTTTGTGTCAATTGTACCCTAGATACTTATCATAGGGGAGGGAGAGAGAGAAGGTAAAAAGGAGTCTTAAAAGCTGCAAGGCCCATGACACCAATAAGGACTTGGCAGAGATGTTTAGACTGATGAAGAGAATAAATGCCACTTTCAAATTAGCAGATGCCCCCGAAACCATTACACAGTGCAGTGTTAAATGGGATCAGTTCAAAGCAGCGAATTTCATTTTGTTAAATGGGATTTACAGCCACTCTCTATTTTCATGTGCCACGTTACATGCACATTAAATACAGGGTGGTTTAGGGATCTCCTTCTGGTGGGAGAGGATTATTAAACCCAAGAGACGGCAGAGAACAGAATGGGCAATCTTGACTTGGAAATAATAATAATTATTATTATTATTTTTACATTTATATCCCACTCTTCCTCCAAGGAGCCCAGAATGGTATACTACATACTTAAGTTTCTCCTGACAACCACCCTGTGAAGTAGGTTTAGTCTGAGAGAGAAGTGACTGGCCCAGAGTCACCCAGCTAGAATCATGGCTGAATGGGGATTTGAACTCGGGTCTTCCTGGTCATAGTCCAGCACTCTAACCACTACACCACGCTGGCTCTCTGACTTCTCCCTTGCTAACATGCATGTTAAAACATGGGTAAGGTAGCCTTAAGCCACCTAATGGCACAGTGGGGAAATGGCTTGACTACCAAGCCAGAGGTTGCCGGTTCGAATCCCCGCTGGTATGTCCCCCAGACTATGGGAAACACCTGTATCGGGCAGCAGCAATATAGGAAGATGCTGAAAGGCATCGTCTCACACTGTGTGGGAGAAGGCAATGGTAAACCCCTCCTGTATTCTACCACAGACAACCACAGGGCTCTGTGGTCATCAGTCATTGACACCAACTCGACGGCACACTTTAAGGTCGCCTTGCCCTTGGAAAGCAAGAGAGGCCTTTCAAGGGTTCAGTTTCGATAGCTAAGGGGGTGGGTGAGTACATGATTCAGCACATACATATTTATCACTTGATAACTGCAGCAGCAAGTAATTGTTTGCATGTGTGAAGCGGCCATTGCAGATCAAACACTTGGAAGCAAAATTTTCATATCAGCTTTCAATGCAGGTGGTTCATAAGTTCAGCTGCAGGTGATTGAGAGATGAATCGTAACTGATGTAAGTTGACATGGAATCTACCCAGGCACAATCAGCTTGACATTGTCACCTTGTTTCCCCTTCCGGAGCTGCAATCACAATATGTGCTGGGATTTTGCTTTACCTCTTTTTCATTTCTTTCAAGTGGGTAGATACAGATGGTAAGGAATGGTATTGTCAGGTAAATGCAAAAGATTGGGAAGAGGCTAGATCAAGGGACCTCAAGGGTTGGAGCTGGGACTTCATAATTAATCTATGGCTTTCTCTGCCATGGGATTTGGTGACCAGCTTGAATGGCTTTAAATCGGCATAGGCACATTCATGGAGGACAGGTCTATCAATGGCGACTTGTCTTGATGGCTATGGGCTACCTCCAGGCCAGAGGCAAGATGCCTCTAAAGACCAGTTTCAGGGTAGACCGGGCATGTAGGAGAGCGGGGGGCTTGCCTTCATCTCCTGCTTGTGGCTTCCCAGAAGCGTCTGGTAGGCCACTGTGGGGAACAAGATGCTGAACTAGATGAGCCTTAGGTCAGGTTCAGCAAATCTTTCCCTACGTTCACAATCTCATCTTGCCCATCCTCCAGTCTTCCTCTCCCAGATGCTGCTTCATTTTCTAGCTTCTGCCTGGCTCCTGTATCTCCATCACCACCTTCTTGTCGTCACTGGCCTTGAGTAAGGCCTACTACTAATATGAGACCTTCTATGAACCCTACTTTAGCTTTGACAATGATGGAAACTTCAGAGTAGCAGCCTGTTGGAACAGGGAAATGTGATGGTTTGGGAAGGTGGGGTTTTTGTTGTTGTTGTTTTGTTAGTTTTGATTCTTCCTGACCTGCCCACTAGCAGGGCACATAGATTGTATCTCTGCTGGTACAAAGTGCCAAGCCAAGCATAACAGAGCATCCGCCTCCAGAAATTATGTCAGCCAGGTGGGAAATGGAGCCAATCTGGCACAGGCAGAATAGAGGGAACCAATCTGTGAGATGACAAGAGCCTCCTGTTTCACATTTTATCTGTGATGACTTAATTTGCCACACAGGAATTGAACCCCCTTTCCACCAGTGACCTTGATTTTTTCATCTGATAACGTCTGGCCAAAATGCCTGAAGAGTGATGTGTTGAAATAACTAAAATAGCTTGTTCAGAAGTCTGAGAAGCTACTTGGGAACTGCTGGAGGCATCTCACTTCCTACACAACACCTATCTGCAAAATATTCAAGGATTGCTTCCAAATACCATGTATATTCTATAAAAGGGGTTCCTAATCTTGAGTCCCCAAATGTTTTACTACAACTTTCCTCATCCCCAGCCATAAGGGCTAGCTGATGGGAGTTCTGCTCCAACAACATCTGAGCTTTAGTACATGATTTAGCTGGGGTGATCAGTACCATCCAGGGAGATGAATGCTCATTGTGGTTCTCCATCTCTAGTGACAGCATTGCAATACTTTCAGCTTTCAGTGTGTTGTCATTGTTTTATTGTCCTCCTGACCATCAAGCTGGCTGTGGCCAAATTTGAAATGGTGTTTTAAAAGCTTTTCAACATTTTAAAAACACAGGAACTACTATAACATTTGCATCTGTGTTGTCAGAGGAATGGACCTGAACATCGTCAGGAATGTTGTTCTCCAAAAATTGCTCCATGAATACAGTACAACAATTTGTTCATTGTAACCCTTTCCTCTGTGCCAAAATGACTTCAATTTTACCCTAATCATTTGGGGGTAGGGATGAATATGAATACGAAGACTATTTGTATACCGCTTTTCAACAAAATGTTCCCGAAGCGGTTTCCATAGATATAAACAAACAAACAAATACCATCTATTTTCCATCTCTAGGAGGGTAGATGTTGTCAAACATCATGATGAGCATTCGTCCCCTGAGATGGTACCCATGGCCAAAATTGGTGGGCCTGGAGAGTACTTGACTATAAGAACATAGGAACAGCCCTGCTGGATCAGGCCCAAGGCCCATCTAGTCCAGCATCCTGTTTCTCACAGTGGCCCACCTCATGCCGCTGGAAGCCACAGGCAGGAGTTGAGGGCATGCCTCTCTCCTGCTGTTAATCCCCTGCAACTGGTACTCAGAGGCATCCTGCCTTTGTGGTTGGAGGTGGCCTATAGCCCCCCAGCTAGTAGCCGATGATAGCCCTCTCCTCCATGAAGTTATCCAAACCCCTCTTAAATCGATCCAGGATGTCTGTCTCTACTGTATAGCAAGTTAGTGCAGGTGAGGTGACTATTTGCCATGTAGCAACCCTCCATTGTCTGTAAGTAGCCACCTGGCAACCAGAGGTCAGCCCTCTTCTATAGAAACAGCAGGGAGAAAGAGGAGAGGCAGCCACAAAAGAGTGAGTAGAAACTCTTGGGATGCTTAAGGTATTGATTTATTTTTCCCAGCACATTTTTATAATCTTCACCAAGAGCACTGTAGAAAAAGAGCTGAAGCAGAGCTTGGTGGTGAATAGAGTACTCTTTCCTATGGTGCCCCTGATAAAGATTATTGAGACACGTTGGGAAAAATAAATCAAGATCTTGTATACTCTAGAAGGCCTTCCTCTGTCTTTTTGTGCAAACAGCAGAGAGAGGTAAAACCAAAACTGTTAACACAACTCTCCCTGTAATGTACAAATCCAAGCCACAGTAATAGTTGTGGAGACTGCATATTTGAGCATTTCACCACCAACAAAGATGGCGATTCCTAGGGGAAAAATTGGGGAAAGAAGGAGAATATGCTGCAATTCTTCTTTGTAATGACTTTGTAAGTGGATGAAACATTTTACCTGGGGAGGCTTCAGGTTGCAGGTCTACATGGGTTGAATCATGATTCCCATGCTGCAGTCCTGGAGTCCAGTCCAGGGACAGATTTTGTTTGTTTCTTTTTAAATATTTATACCCTGCTCCTGCAGTACACTACTGCTCAAGGAGACTTACAACATTAATAAAATAAATACAATTTTAAACATGAGACTAATAAAATTAGCTCTGTATTGCCTACACAGACTGGCAGCGGCTTCTCCAAGGTTGCAGGCAAGAATCTCTCTCAGCTCTATATTGGAGATGCTGCCAGAGAGGGAACTTGCGACCTTCTGCTCTTCCCAGAGCAGCTCCATCCCCTAAGGGGAATATCTTGCAGTGCTCACAGATCAAGTCTCCCATTCATATGCAACCAGGGCAGGCCCTGCTTAGCTAAGGGGACATATCATACTTGCTACCACAAGACCAGCACCCACACCAGCCACCACAGATATAAGTTTAAGGAACATAGGAAGCTGCCATATACTGAATCAGACCATTGGTCTAGCTAGCTCAGTATTGTCTTCACAGACTGGCAGCAGCATCTCCACGGTTGCAGGTAGGAGTCTCTCTCAGCCCTATCTTGGAGAAGCCAGGGAGGGAACTTGGAACTTAGATGCTCTTCCCAGAGCAGCTCTGTCCACTAACTCCCAGGATAGACAATGGCACAATTATATATTTTTGTCATACGTCTCACTTTTGATCCCCCAAATGGTCACAGAGAACTGGACAGTCCTGTTCAAACATCTCCTCTGGGATCCTCACCAGTGTCCCCTCTAACAGGAATTCCCAGATGTTGTGGACTACAACTCTCATAATCCCCAGCCAAAGTCCATTGCCCCTGGGGATGCTGGGAGTTGAAGTGAACCACATCTGGGAATCCCTGTTAGAGGTAACACTGATCCTCACTCTGGTGCTGAAGGAACATAGAGTGTATCCTGGGATATCCAGATAATTATATCAAGGTGGAAGAATCCGTGGCACAAGCCTGCTTTATGTTTTCAAATAATAGGGGGAATAAATCTAAACTGCTACCATGAAAAATAGGCAGGAACAATGACAAACCTTGGAAATCATTGCTACTCTTTTGCTATGAGAATACACGTCGTGTTAGGAATTATTTGGTTATTGATTGTTCTATCCATATCCTGCTATATTTGCACTCATGCAAATAAAGGCAATGTAAGTCTTTCAGTGAAGATGAATTTGGATTTCATTCTTTTATGTACAGGCTGGTGTATCAGTGCCCAAATGAGTAGCGTAGAAGAGTGCATATGCCTAATCAGGAAAAGTGTACACTTCCACATTCATCTCATTTAACATTCTGTAACCGCTGGTCTTCACTTGCAACAGATTCACATGCTACCATCTTTCCTGGAATGTACCACTTGGAATGTGGATGGGGGATTGTATGTTTGAGTGGTCTATGGACAAACTGCCTGACATGGGGCAGGGGGGAGAAACATGCCTGGGAGACTAAGCAAGCATTTCCCCCAACTTTCCAGTGTTTGATGTACTGGGAATTAATTTTTGTAGGCGAGTATTCAAGAAGAAAATCTTCCACTTGCTGTCTGGTCTGGTACAGTCCAGGAAGAACTGCACCACATGATCCCGATGCATGTGCAGGCGGGCTCAATGAGAATCCCGTTAAAGTGAGTTAAGCCTGCTAAGATAACTGTGTCAGCACACAGCCTGTGTGCACATACAGATAGAGCGACAGAAGCACACAGCGACTTTCCCAAGGTCACAAAAGAAATTGCAGGACAAGAAATAATTGCTCCCAGACTTACTCTAACCTTAAAGCCAACATCCCTTCACAACACGGGATTTAACTTTGGGGACACTCGACTTCTGGCACCGCAAGGTAAAAACAGGTGTGCTAGTTGGTTAGTACAAAACCATCCATCACTGCCGGACGACAACACATGGAAGCAATGCTGCAGAAAGATACAATTCCACGCACAGAGGTGTGATAGCTAATAGATTGGCTGTTGTATCGTTGCAGATCCGCCTCTCGTCAACCTGTCAGTAGAACCTCAGCCTGTCCTTGAGGACAACACAGTAAAGTTTCACTGCTCTGCTAAGGCCAACCCTGCGGTCACCCAGTACAGGTAAGATTTTTTTAAAAGATGCTGTTGTTTGCAGATGCTCGCATATGTGCTTTAGATTGCTCACCGCCAGAGAACTGCCTGTACTGACTGTCCTTTTTGTTTTTGTTTTGCTGGCTGAATGCGTGGAGCTGCTTCTTTTAGCTTAGCTTTGTGGTGATCCCATCTGGCTCAAACACTGCCTAGGTGGAATGTTCCTTTGGAGCACTAACCTTGAGGTGAAAGTGCTTTCTCCACAGGATGTTCTGCTGTCGAAAGACCGCAACAGTAGGACACAGAAGGCGCGAGGTGTTGCTGAGCTTGTTGGCCGGTGCAACTTCATGGCTAGGTCCAGATATCAATGGCGGCCCCAGGGGTTTGTGGAGCCATGGGGTAGGTTGGGAAGCCCGGTCTTAGCAGTGTGTTGCAGAGGGGAAGTGCGAGTGACAGTGTCTTTTTATCCTCATGCTTCTAGGCCTCAGCGAAAGTGGGGGAGATCTGAAGTCTCCCAGAGGTTTTTCACACCCGGCTTTGGGTTCCCATCTCCACCAGAATGGAGGTGTGCATTCACATAACAGCCAAATTTACCCCGAAGTCCCTGCAAGCTATCAGGGAACACTTCACACCCAATTTGGAGTTTTTCACTGCACATTAGACTATAGCCCGATTGATATCCAGGGTAAAAAAAAAATCCACTTTTTTGCATTGAGTTTTGGGGGCAACTTTGAACTCGCAGTAAAGCCTCACAGAAAACCTGTGTCAAAGCCTGCTGTCTGGGAAAGCTCCCAGTGAAGGGACAGAGTATGCATCTGCTCATGGGGAATAATATGCGCATCTCCTTCCTTTGAGCAAGACCCGGAACTGCAAAGCCAAAGTCGCTCGTGCTCCTCATGTTGCTGTTTGTCAGAGCCGAGCCATGAGCAGCCACTCAGCAAGAGCAAACTGCTAGCTGCTGAGCTACCTTTAAAAAGTGGCGATTCTCTTTACCGAGCGCAGGGGAAGAGCAACTGGGCCTATCCAGCCCCAGCACAGCATCCCTCCAGTGGCTGTTGCTGGTGTCTATCTTGCGTTTCTTTTTTAGGTTGTGAGCCCTTTGGGGGCAGGGAGCCATTTTATTTATTTATTTATTTATTTATTTATTTATTTATATCGATGTAAACTGCTTTGAGAACTTCTTGTTGAAAAGTGGTACAGGAGACCCTGTTATTTTGTGGGGGATTCTAGTCCATGGGGTGGGAGCTGATAGCAAACCCGTGAAAAATGAGGCATTAGGTCTTAAGTTCCCGGACTGCTCAAAATGGCAGAAAATGGGCCAAAAATCATGGGGTTTGCATCTGCCCCCCCCAGTCATCCCCCAAAAGTGCCCTACTATGCTGCAGAGTGGCCCAGGGCACCCAGAGGGGCAAAAAGCAGCCAAAAGCAGCCAAAAATAACCACATTTGCCCCATTTTTAAAAAACCAAATGAGCCATAAAATGGCTCCCAAACACAAAATGGATTTTTGTCACCCCCAGTCCATGTACAGGGTGTAACCCTCTCCCCCCCCCCCCCCCCGTGTATATGGCGGCTGGGTGCTAATTACCTGGTTGCAGATATGTGAAAGCACAAGTGCTGGGCCCACAATTATCGAGGTCCTCCTGTATATAAATATTTGTCATATCCGTAAGTCACACTCTAGTGATCGTGAGTCAGAGCCTGGAAGTACGATTGCCCAGACAACATTCCAGTGTCGGAGCTTTGTTAAGACTTCCTAGTGAGGTTCAGCCAATGGCTAGACTAGATGAGTACAGTCACTCTGGACTCCAGACATCATTTCCTGCCGAGGGAATACACCAACCAGAGCCCACAGTGGCTCACCATACAGGGCAGCAGTACCCAGATCCATGGGCAGCCTTGGCACTACTTCCCTGGAACAGCCAATACAACCTTGCCTGCTGAGACTGGCACTATTAGTACCCAGTGATTTTGCAGCATCTGATCCAAGTGCTCAGGCTTCAGTCAAGTCAGTAGACAGTGTCCCGTCCCGTCACTTAGTATAGCTAGGAGGATTTTGTTATCTTGCTGTCCTGAATTGTCAGAACAATTTTATCTTGCGTACATAGAGCTTTTTCATAAAATGGTTACAGACTTTTCTTGCATGTCATGGCTATTTGGCTCCATTGTTTACAGTTTCTTTTTCTCTATGCCCATATATATTTATTCCTGCCAACTTAGGATAGCACTTCATGGATTTGATGGTGGACTGTTATCCACGAAAGTAAATGCTACAATACATTTGTTGGTCATTAAGGTGTCTCTGTACTTGTAGCGTTTGTGAGTTTTGTTATTGCTCTATAAAAGCAGTTCTGATATCTCAGGCACCAGGCAGAAGATTGTGTTACCTTCTTATTAAAGCAGTTGGATAGCTAGAATACAGAAGCAATCCTGCCCTTTACCCAAATGCAGCAGGCAGAGCCTACATGGGGCTGGTTCAGACATCACACAAAATCTCAGTTAGAGCCAGGCTCTGTGCAATGTCCCTAAGTCTCAGGAACACATGCTCACCCTCCTATCCCAACATAAGCATCTACATCCTATCTAGGTTAAAATAAGCTGAGATTGATTCTGTTGTGTTGTCTGAACCCACCAATCTTGGCTTATTCTAAATACCTTGTTTCAAATAATGTGAGATCCATATCCAAGGTTTGAAGTGAGTTACAAATCTCGGGTTATTTGAAATAGGGATGTACAATTTGATTTGATCTAAATTTGATTTGGGTCGAATCAGGGGTTGAGGGGATTTGACATCGAATCAAATTGAGAAATAAAGGGCCTGATTCAGGGTTGAGGAGAATCACCCCCGATTCGAATAAGCCACAATTGGTTATGTTGTGTGATTCTACCAAATTTGGCTTATTTTAACCCATTTAGGAAGTAGACACTTGCACAGGGATGGGAGGGCAGAGCACATGTTCACACAGTGCATAATTAATTTTTGGAATTCTCTGCCACAGGATGTGGTAATGGCCACCAGCTTGGATGACTTTAAAAAGGGCTTAGACAAATTCATGGAGGACAGCTCTGTCAATGGCTACTAGTCTTGATGGCCATATGATGCCTCGAGGTCCAGAGGTGGGATGCCTCCGACCACCAGTTGAGAGGAGGAACAACAGGAGAGGGGTCATGCCTTCATCTCCTGCTTATGATGGATCTGGTGGGCCAATGTGGGAAACGGGATGCTAGACTACATAGATCTTGGGCCTGATCAAACAGGGCTGTTCCTTTGAGACTCAGGGACATCACACATGGCCAGGCTCTAGCCAAGGTGCTGCAAGACATCTGAACCAGCCCATCGACTTTAATTCTCTCCCCAGGCTGAGCAAAGTCATCCACTGATGGGCCTGCCAAGGCTTAGAGAGGAAATTCTTTGCCTTGATGATGTTGTTATACGGTAATAGGCTCCAATTGTCTCAGCATTGCTGCCACCTGTGCATTTTGTTGAAGCTGCCACAGTTACGTTTGCAGCAGCTCCTTCCTGATCCAGCATGCGGTGGCTGTTTAGAGAGCCTGGCAGTGATCTGGCGGAACCATCTGCTTAGGGATGTCGCTAGCAGAACACACACACGCCGAATGAGCATTCTGTTAGGGAGAGGCTTGCTTTATTACATGGCTGCTGCATAGACTTCCACATTCTGAAATATACAACTTCATTAGCTTCATTTGATTACAACTTCAGCTTTGTTTCGCACCGTTGTGTGGTGGTTGGTGCTGGCTGGGAAGTGCTATCAGCTGGGACTCCCTAGCGTGCCGGTTTGTCGCAGCTTGGCTTTAAGAGCTGGTTGATGTATTACATTGAAGACATGTCCCCCTCTGCTTCTGTCAGGGACCCCCTGATTGTGCCCCTTGCATGCTGGACAAAGGGGGAATCCCCCAGAATGCCACAGGAAGTTGCAACCATGACCAAGTGGCCTCATCCCAGATGCTTCAGTTGCAGAGCCAAAGCCAAGTCTAGCCAAGAGAGAGAGGGAAGTGCTAGGGAGGGCTGGCTCCCGTGCTGACAGAGGTGTCTGCATGGTGACAGAGTCACTTGCTCACCTGCCCGGAAGCCCAGGTGGTTCAGGAGGAGTGGTCAGGGGGTGGGGCTCCCTGTTTAAGCCCATAGCCAGCTGTTCATAAGCCAATGAGGTACCCGCCAAGAAGGGTCAGGTCCAGAGCTCTCCAACAGCCCAGGGTGAGCAGGACAGAGTGGAGGTCTTGAAGCCAACACATCCTCAGCAATATGACTGCTGCAAAAGGGGACAGAGGAGATCGAAGGCCCTCCTACTCTGCTTCTGATTGGCTGGCTATGTACTGAAGCTCAGTTTACTCTTCCCTCAGCCTGATAGACAGGCTTCAGAAAATTAGTGCTCATGAGTAAATGGAGTAGCCTGTCTCATAACTGTAATATTTAAGTGTGTGTGTGTGTGTGTGTGTGTGTGTGCGCGCGCGCACGTGCATGCGCACGCACTCATGCATGCACTAAAAATCTCTGTGGGGTTCCTGAGCTAAAGGTCTGTGACAGAAGGGGCACACTTGTTTTTAAAAGGTTGGGAACCCCCTCCTTTAAGTCATGGGAAGACATTTATTTCGGATTCTTGGACAGAACTCTGAAATGCCTGGAGGCTGTTTTAGTTCAGAAACATCACTATACATCACCACATGAGCTCAGCAAATGCTGGGGAAGGAATTTAACTGTGCTGCAAGAACCTTTGTGTAGCATAACAAGATCATTAAATCTTATAGGTGTGCGGCTGTGATAGATGGACAGGGCCTAACCAGTGAATTTGCCAGCTGCCTTGCCTAATTTGAATCAACTAATCTGAGCAGTGCAGAGTTTGGATTTATTATCAGTACAGGGTTCTTATATACATGTTTACTTTAGGACAGTTCTCTCAGTATGGTGCATTTTAGGAAGACTGGCCTATGTCAATGGCTATTGTGGGTTCTGCCATCTTGAATATGGCCATACGGATGCTATCCTATTGTGCATATGTACTGTGTGATTCAGGATGATGCTGCAACTTGCAAAGCAAAGATTAAGGAGGTCCAGGGAATGTAGTGATCCTATGAAGAAAAACACAATATGTTCACCTATTGTATGTTTGTGTTCAGTGATAGGTGGAACATAGGAAGCTTCCCTATACTGAGTCAAACCATTGGTCCATCTATCTCAGTATTGTCTACACAGACTGGCAGTGGCTTCTCCAAGGTTGCAGGCAGGAATCTCTCTCAGCCCTATCTTGAAGATGCCAGGAAAGGAACTTGGAACCTAGATGCTCTTCCCAGAGCAGCTCCATCCCCTAAAGGGAAGATCTTACAGTGCTGCTCACACATCAAATCTCCCTTTCATATGCAACCAGGGCAGACCCTGCTTGGCAAAGGGGACAAGTCATGCTTGCCACCACAAGACCTGCTCTCCTGTGGTGCACATATTGTGTTTTTCATTATGGGATAACCACGTTCCCTGGACCTCCTTAATCTTTGCCTTGCAAATTGTAGCAGCATCCTGAATCACACAATACATATGCACAATAGGATGGCATCAGTATGGCCATATTCAAGATGGCAGAACTCACAATTCCTGCTGTGCCATCATCTTTTACTTCCTGGACACCTTGAATTTGGAGGAAGCATTGAGAAATGAAATGAGATAGAATCCAGAAAGGAGGATTCATTTTCTTCTTCACCCTCTGCCTTCCTGGCCTAGAAATGCTGCTGCTAGAGCAGGGAGATCCATTCCCATGGATTCCTTTGAGATATCCTGATGTTTTGCATGTGTGTCCTCACGGAGAAGGAGAAGCAAAGCCCGCCCATGCCCTTGGGGTGATAGCTGATGGCTGGTTCCTCCTGAGGCATTCTCAGTGATTTCCCTTTTAGTAGCCATGTGTCTCGGTCTTCTCCTCAGCACCATGCTGCGCTACTTCCCATACAGCAGCATCCCAGAGAGAGTTTGTGCTCATCTTTTCATTGGGGTTGAAGTTCTTAATTTGAGTTTATCCAAGTGCATCGGAGCATTAACTCCAAAGGTCGGGGCTTGTTAAAGAGCTGCATCCATGAGCTGCACAATTTAAATCTAGCTGCTGTCGTGCAAAAAACAAAAACAAGAATTGCACAAGATGTCCTCCAGCAGCAGAAGTTGCCAGAGGGTTGGACTATTGACGGACCTTGGTTCAGTGTTGCAGCAATACTGCTCTAATGCAATCACACTTGGAGTACAATGGACCGCACTGCTCTGCTCATCTCAGAATGGGATATCAAAAAGGTAGGAAAAGTGCACAAAAGAGTAAAGGAAATGATCAGGGGGTTTGGTATCATTTTTATGAGGAAAGGATAAAGTGCTTTTTTCAGACCTCATTTGGGATGAATCTTTGATAATAAAATGCATTGCTTTCCTTTTAAAAAAAATAGCACTACAGTAACATACATTCTGTAGGTATACTATTTTATTATTTAGCAAGAAAGAAAGAAAATGAGAGCAATCCAGTGATTAAAACCTCATGAACTGACATGAGGCAACTCAAAGAGGCTATTCAAGGGGCAATTACTCACTAATCTCCCAAGCAGGATGGACAGAAAGCGATAAAATGGACTGAAGCTGCAAGAAATACCTCTAGGTGATATTGCCAGGTAGGGATGTGCAAACCGGTTTTAATCAAACCAGACCAGTTTGACTGGTTCAAGCTCGAACCAGACTGGTCCTCCAAGAAGGGAGACTGGTCCAAGTCTGAGCTGAACTGGGCCCAGTTCGGATCGAAACAGTTCGGCATGGTTCGGCCGGTTCTAGTGCTTGCAAAGGGGAATCTTTACAAGCACCAGGGGAACCCTATGGGGTTGGAAAAGGGTGGGCAGGAGTTGGGCGGGAGGTTACCTTGTGTGCTGTGGTAGCAGCACAGCTCCTCAGGGGGTAGCAGTGGGTCAGTGGTAGCTCCCCTAGGCACTGCCAGCACTCCCACCCCCCATCAACTCGATCCAGCAAGGGCCCAGTTTGGGACTTCACTCTAATGGCATCTGCGTTTGCATGGAGTCCCAAACAAGGCCCCCGCTGGCCCAGGCTGGTGGTGAGGAGCACCGGCAGGGCCTAGGAGAGCTGGCAGAAGCCCACTGGCCACCGCTGCCCCTGAGGAGCCACACCACTGCTGCGGTGTGTGAGGTAACCTTGCGCCACCCACCCGAATCCACCCTTATCCACCCTTTTGCATTCCCGTAGGGTTCCCCCGGTACTTGCAAAGGGTAATCCTTACCAGAATCCCGTTTGCAAGCACTAGAACTGGGGCAAACCAGTTCAACCTGGTTTGACCCCAGTTCTAGTCATGAACCAAACTACTGGCTGCCCGGTTCGTTAGAACCAGAATGCGAACCAAGTGGTTCACTTCAAGTTTGGATCTATTTATTTATTTATTTAAAATATTTATACTCCAGCCCTCCAGTGCACTACTGCTATCTATCTATCTCAACCCAAACCACCTGGAGTGATTACGTGCACACCCCTATTGCCAGGGACTTTTGCAGAATGGAATTTATATAGAACAATCTTGACTGGTGGAAGGACATTGTTAGTTAATATAATACTATATTAAATATTGTGTGGAACTTTGTTTTCATTCTGTCTCCAACTAATTGTGGAAGAGCAATGCCTAAGTAATGTTGAAGTAATGAAGCAACCCCAGATATATCCCTACTTCTGCCTTTCTTGGATGCCTTTTGAAATGTGTGAGTGTGATTTGCTAGAGTTGTCATTCATCAGGATTCAGTTTCTTCCTCAGCTTTGCCATGTTAAATTTCGGAATGGGTGTGTGGGTGCAACATGTCCCTATTGTACATCCATGCAAATGCATGAACACAAAGGCACCATGTAGTGTCTCAAGACTCCTTTGAATCAGTGGGGGACAGGGCTATTGCAGAGTCAGTGAACACAGCATGTGGCAAAGAGCCTCCAGCAATGTATCATAGAAGAGCTAGAGGAGCTTGTGAAGTCATCCTTGGAATATGCCAGCAGGGATGTTGCAAGCATGTCCTCATTTTCATCTATAGCATTTTGGAGAGTATGTTTGACTTTGGGATTTTAAGGGAGAGGAGTTCTAGATCATGGCAGCAGACACTGAAGAGGTCTTTCTGCATGCCTCCACTGAACATTTCTGATGCAGAGGCATTGTGCCAGCATGCTGGTTCTGCCAGACAATAGCAATCATTTCAGTACAGAGGATGAAAGCAGGTGCTCTCTAAGGCAGGGATGCCCAACCCTGAGTCCTCAGATATTGTTGGACTACAGCTCCCAGAATCCTTCAGTCATTGTGGCTGATGGGAGTTGTAGTCCAATCACATCTGGGGGCCCAAGGTTGGAAACCCCTGCTCTAAGGCAAGCTTGCACAACCAGTGACCCATCAAGCCAGATGGTGCTCACTAGACATGGGGTTTTTTTGGCCCATTAGGGTCATCAGACATCCCCTCCCCCATTCCTGCCATCCCAGGAAGTCAGTGAAAACTTTAGCTTTATCAGGCTTGGCCACTGACCAAGCTGTGCTTGGCTGCTGGGTTGCATTTGGCTTAGTGGGTCACAAGTTGTGGCAGGACCACTGGAAGGTACGTGGGTCCCAAACTGATGCATGGCTACACGGTGCAAATCCTCTCCAATGGAACGTCATGAGGATTCTTCTGAGCTGCCTTCACTGAGCAAAGCTTTTGAAGTGGTGGGTCTCTGATATTAAGCAGGGGGAGAGCAACTGGCCCTACCCAACCCCAGCACAGCACCCTTCCTTCCACTGGTTGTTGCTGGGCTCCACTTTCTGTTTCATTCCTTTTAGATTGTGAGCCCTTTGGGGACAGGGAACCATCTTTATTTATTGTTTATTTTTCTATGTAAACCGCTTTGAGAACTTTGTTGAAAAGTGGCATGTAAGTAGTAACAGTGGAAGATATAGACCTGCCCAAGGAAGTCAAGCAGTTTCAACTCAACAGGAATCCATGATCATACAGATTTATACATAAAACCTCACAGGTTTCCCTTCGCTCTTTGGATTCCTTTGCACTCAGTGGCATCATCTCTTAGCCCAATTCTCAACTGCAATGTAATGACAATGGAGATCAAAACATATTCTTACCTTTCGTTTCTGTCCCCTGCGGGGACTCCATTGTATCCCCAGCATGTTTTCCACAATGCCTTTTTCTGTCTATTTCCAAGTAGGTCAAGTGATGGGAACCCAGCAGCTTAACAATGCAATATGGATATTATTCTTTTGCACAGCACACCTGTGAATATTCTTTTTTTCCCTGTGCTAGGTGAAGCAGTGGCATTATTAACAGAAGCCCACCTTGTTTAGAGTAAAGACCCTTCCATTGATTTCACAAATGTCATGTCTCTTTCAATAGAACCTCCAGCTGAGAGTGGACCTCTGTTCCACCGGGGCTCAGTAAGTCTCAGTTAAAAGCCAGCCTTGCTGAGCATACAGTCTTGGATCACATCCAGATCAATGCTTCTAACCAAGGCAGAACTGCAGGTTACCTTAACTATGTAGATTTGGCTCGACATGCATTTTACAAAAAATCAACCGCAGCTGTAGGGGAGATCCGATTTGGGAATGTGGCAAGTGGGAAAGGGGTATTTAGACCTAAGAACATAAGAACAGCCCTGCTGGATCAGGCCCAAGGCCCATCTAGTCCAGCATCCTGTTTCGCACAGTGGCCCACCAGATGCCACTGGAAGCCACAGGCAGGAGTTGAGGACATGCCCTCTCTCCTGCTGTTACTCCCCTGCAACTGCTATTCAGAGGCATGCTGCCTTTGAGGCTGGAGGTGGCCTATAGCCCTCCGACTAGTAGCTGTTGATAGACCTCTCCTCCATGAAGTTATCCAAACCCTTCTTAAAGCCATCCAGGTTGTTGGCTGTCACCACATCGTGTGGCAGAGAATTCCACAAGTGGATTATGGGTTGCGTGAAAAAGTACTTCCGTTTGTTGGTCCTAGATTTCCCGGCAATCAATTTCATGGGATGACCCCTGGTTCTAGTGTTGTGTGAGAGGGAGAAGAATTTCTCTCTCTCCACTTTCTCCACACCATGCATGATTTTATAGATCTCTATCATGTCTCCCTGCAGTCATCTTTTTTCCAAACTAAAAAGCACCCAGGTGTTGTAGCCTTGCCTCATAAGGAAGGTGCTCTAGGCCCCTGATCATCTTGGTTACCCTCTTCTGTACCTTTTCCAGTTCTACAATGTCCTTTTTTAGATGTAGTGACCCTCATCTGCAGTCCTTACAAAAACCCTCCCCCCCCCGCCCCATTTTCTATTAGCCCTGGAAGAGAAGTGCTGCATTGAAAGCAATTGAAGTTTCCCTCCTTGGGCTAATGTCAGCCAGCTGTGTTGGAAGGTACCATCTGGGGGGGTGTGTGAATGAGTGCTCATTATTTATTTTTTATTTATTTTATTTAACGTATTTGTATACCGCCCCAAACTTACATCTCTGGGCGGCTTACAACAAAGTAAAAACTGGTGGCGCAGTGGTAAAAAAAAAACTGCCGCCCTGTAACCAGAAGGTTGCAAGTTCGATCCTGACCAGGGGCTCAAGGTTGACTCAGCCTTCCATCCTTCCAAGGTCGGTAAAATGAGTACCCAGAATGTTGGGGGCAATATGCTAAATCATTGTAAACCGCTTAGAGAGCTCCGGCTATAAAGCGGTATATAAATGTAAGTGCTATTGCTAGTGCTATTGCTATTTTGGACGAGGTCTGCCCCACTGGAGATGGTGGGGGTGGGTGGCAGATAGCATTGCAGTACTTTCAGCTTTCATTGTGTTCTCATGCTCTTACTGTTCTGACCATCAGGCCTGCCCTGGCCAAATTTGCAGTAGTGTTTTAAACACTTCTTAACATTTTGAAAATTCCAAAAATGACTATAAATTTCCATCAGTGTGGTCAAAGGAACGGAAATGAAACTTGGCAGGAACATTCTCCAAAGATTACTCGACTGAAGAGGTGCCATTTGACCATTGTTACCCTAAGCTTGACCCTAACCATTTCCTCTGTTCAAAAATGATTGCAATTTTATCCTAATCATTTGGAGGTAGGGATAAAGAATGGATGATAGCACAGTAAGTGCAGCAGTACTATCATCTATTCTCCATCATAAGAACATAAGAACAGCTCTGCTGGATCAAGTCCAAGGAAGCCCATCTAGTCCAGCATCCTGTTTCACACAGTGGCCCACCAGATGCCTCTGGGGAGCCCACAGGCAAGTGGTATGTGCATGCCCTCTCTCCTGTGGTTCCTCCCCTGCAACTGATATTGAGAGGCATCATGCCTCTGTGGCTGGAGATGGCCCACAACCACTAGACTAGTAGCCATTGATAGACCTGTTCACCATGAATCTGTCTAAGCCCCCTTTAAAGCCATTTAAGCTGGTGGCCAATCCATCACCACATCAGAGGGTGAGGGGTGTAAATGTTGCAAAAAATCACTATGAGCATTTGTCCCCTGAAATAGTGGCAATGACCAAAATTTGAGGGCCTGGCTCATGCACTGTCGGGCACAGTTTTCATCCGTGCAGCAGGAAAAGGTAAAATACCCACTCCCTACATGCCATGGTCTCTATCCTGATTAGGTTGCTATTTAATTCTTGAGAAAAATTTAGAGGGCTAAACTACATTTTATATAACATGGTTTGAGCCTAAGGATGCAGCCCCATGAAAGTTTGTGTTCTGGAGCACTGTTGATCAGCCAAGAGATTTCTGGGGCATCCTATGCTTAAATAGCAGTCCCGCTAATTAAAACGGACCTTCACTTAATTAATGAGGTAAAAATTGAGTTGGTTAATCCACTAGTGGAACGTTGCAACTACAGCTGAAACAAAAATTGTATTAGAAGCCGTTTCAGCAAAGTTCAGTGGTGATGAAGGGGTTGGGGATGAAATGGGTCAAATGAGGCAGTTTTAGCAAAATTCAAAGATGCTGACGTTTTTGGATTAGATAGGGAAATTTAGCAGGGGAGAGAAATTCTTATAAGGTTTTGAGAGGGATGGCTTACCACAAGTGGTGGCAGCAACAGGTGCTATGTTTTTCTTTTCTTTCTTCTTTTTTCCTCTTCTCTTTTCTCTCTTCTTTTTTCTCTTTAACAGAAAAAAAGTTTTAAAAGACTCTGTGTCTCTGCAGTTGACAGTGCCAGTGCTGGTCATCGTGCAATGCCTTCCTGATGGATATTCTGAAAATAAAACATATGTTCCTTTAAGTGACTCACTCCTTGTGCTGAAGGCCTTTAATGCTGCTTTTACCAGTATACACTATCTCCTTTCCATCATATGCTGATACCAATAGTCTAGAGCTGACATACTGATGAATGAAGCACTTGTGTGCCAAGCAAAGCTGTGTCAGTGCAAAAAGATTTCAGAGTTGCACTAAAAAATGGGATGTATGGAATTACGCTGTTGCACTCTAGCAATCTTGCACAAAAGCGTCCTTTAAAACAAATGTGGCATGCCGCTGGTTGCTCAACCGTTGTACAAGTGTACGCATGTTTGTGGTGGTCCAACACTGGTCTGGACTAGCTAGCACAACAAGTTAGTGCTCACAGAATGTCCTTGTACAACAGAGGTGCACAACCGGAATGCCCCAGTGGGCTGCAACCAACCATGACATCATGGGGGCGGGAGCAGGTCAATTTTTAGCACATTATTTATTATTCCATAAAAATTAATTATTAAAATATTAATGAAAGCAAGGGGACAGAAGGTTGAAGCCAGGGCAAAATGCAAGGTAGGGGGAAAGGATGAGGGATGTTGTTGGTGGGCTCCAGCCCAAGGCAAGTGGACAGGGACATCTGGTGTCAAGTGGCCAACCAAACTGAGCTGCTGGTGGTGCAGCTTGAAATAGGAACCTTGTAGTTTGGGCGATGTTTCCTATAGTAATACATTTAATTTTTAAAACCAAGTTCAATGTAAGAATAAGAGTGGGTTGTAATAACCACGATCCTATGCCATTTTGTGAAGAATAAGTATATCTGCCTTTCTCATATGCATTAGTTGTGTGTGGCTTTTGCAAAAATTGAAGAAAAACATGACATAGATATATACATATTAGGGGTGTGCATGGAACCGATTCCAGTGGTTTAGTTTGAATTCGAGCCATATTTGAACTGGTCCACCAGACCGCAAGCCAGTTCGAGTCCAACTGGCTCCAGGTTTGGTCCAAGGGTTGAACCGGGCTGAACTGGTTCAGAACCAGTTCAGTTTGGCTTGAGGGGCCATGCTTGTAAAGGTTCGGTGAGTATTCCCCTTTACAAGCAAAGGGGGGAAACCTACTTGCCTTAAAAAAAAACCTCCTAATGGGGGTGGTGAGAGGGCACCTCATGGTCAAAGGTGGAGGTGGCAGCATGGCTCCTCCAACCTCTGGACTGGGTCTGGTGTTCCAGTGTGGCCCATTTGTGTGACCTCTGTGCATGTGCAGAGGCCATTTGCATCATCATGCAGATTTGAAGAGGTCACACAAATGGACTCTGCACATGCGCGACCAGAACCGGGCTGCACTAGAGCACCGGACACAGTCTGGAGGTTGGAGGAGCCATGCCACCACCTCTGATGATGAGTATCCTCTTCACAAGCATGCCCCCTCAAATTGCCAAACCAGTTCTGAACCAGTTCCACCGGCACCACTTTCTTCTGGTCCAGTCTGGTTCTAGTCCAAACTGGTCGAACCAAGTCGGTTCTATTCAAACCAGGTTCAAATAGAACCAGTTCTGCACACCCCCAATACCTATAATCCTCACAGTAGTTCTGTTCTGAAAACTAATTAAAATCATTTATTCATTTACCTTATTTTCTGTGCTTGTATTGCAAAGTTCCCTGGTTAGGATGACACAGACAAGAATTTATTTGAAAGCAGCCATATTGTGCTATGTGTGTGTGTGTGGGTTGTGTGTGTGTGTTTGTGTACAATCTTTTGCAGCTCTTCATCACTACCAGCGTTCATGTTGCACTCACACATACAGATGCACGCAAAGTCAGTTCTGTTTCTACACTGTAAGGAGTTTGCTGCAACATATTGGCCCCTCTGGAGACAGGTTATCATGACCTACCTCCTGTTAAGACTTTACGACTTAATTAGGACACTAGTACTACCGTGCGTAACAGCCATTCCTGCCGGCTGCAAATCCAACCCTCTGTGCAATAAAGCAATAATTGCATTCTGAGTTACAAAGAAGAGTTATTAATTTGAGAAGTCAATTACTGTCAAAGATACAAATTGCTCTGTTCTCATATTTATTACAAATGGTGGGGGTGGGGAGAATGGGAAATCGGAGATGTGTAACAAGCTTAGCACAAGTAGCCAAGTAAAGATGCATATAAACATTATTGGTCAGGGACAGATCTGTACTTACTTTCAATAGGATGGTAAATCCTTCGGCAACCACTAGAAAAATCAGTTTAATAGTCACCTTCATATAGTGCATGAGAGCATTCAAAACTCAGTAATCCTTACTAACTACTACTACTACTACTACTACTACTACTACTACTACTACTACTACAGATACTTATATACTGCTCTTCAACCAAAGTTCTCAAAGTGGTTTAAATAGAAAAATGAACAGTACATAAATAAGATGGACCCCTGCCACCAAAGGGCTCACAATCTACAAAGAAACAGAAGGCAAATACCAGCAACAGCCCCTGGTTGTTGGAGGGATGCTATGCTGGGGTTGGATAAGGCCAGTTGCTCTCCCCCTGCTAAATACAAGAGAATCACCACTTTAAAAGGTGTCTCTTTGCTCAGTTAGCAGGGGTGAGTAAGCTATGTGAAGAGTAACTGAAGATTCTCATTGAAAAAAATTGGCTTTAGATTTGGAGTGGAGGGGAATATCCGGCAGACCCAAAACTGCCTTTTTGCTCAGTTAGAAGGGATAACTGAGATAGATAGATAGATAGATAGATAGATAGATAGATAGATAGATAGATAGATAGATGCACACGTGCACACACACACACACACACACACACACACACAATCCTGTAGTTGCTGTCAGTTGATTATTAATTGATCAATTAAATCTGTAAAATTTGCCTTTGATAAAAAACCAGCTCTAAAGATTAAAAAAGCATGCTTCCTTGGCTTCTGTCTCAGGCCTGCACAACCTAGGGCCCGGGGGCCGTATTTGGACCACAGGGACTTTTTTTGCTGGTCCACAATTAGGAATATCCTTCGGCAAGAGCAGGAGTCATGAAGAGCTCTTGGCCTGCCCAGCTGATGAGTAGCAGCAGTTCCGTGTAATTGGCCGCTTGAGAGCAGATGTCACCCCACCCCAGGCCAGAGCCCACTGACACCATGCCTCTTTCCCCTTGCCTTTCCCCCTGACTCCAGTCCTCTGCTCCCTCACTCTCATGAATATTTTTTTTTAAACCAACTGTAATGTAATAATTAAAGTGCCAAAACTTGAACTCACTCCCCACTCACACCAAGTTAGAATTGCTTCTGGTCCAACAGGGCATGTGAGCTGTGCACCCCTGTTTTAGATGCTGCATGCATTTGATACAGGAGGCATCATCTTAGGAGAGGCATTCTCCTTTCAGTCTTACCTAGGAAGGAGTGCCTCTTCTAAGACGATACTTGCTAACTGAAGGTTTTCTTTAAATGTAGCAATATATTCAAAGAATTCTGAAGACAAGTTCACATAATCCGCAGGCACACATGCTCTGCTGCTAAATAAGAAGTAGGGAACCAGCAGTTCTTGGGGAGTGTGCACTCCTGGCGGGTGTGTCATCTGAACCTGCCCTCCCGTGGTTCCCAAGTTCTCTGCCTGGCTTCTGTAGCCAAGATTTGAAGCTGGGCAGAGAATGTTGGATGAAAGTCAAACTGATGGTGGATGGGTTCAGACAATACAGCCAGGACCTTGGGACCCTGCACTCCCCAAGAACCGCTGCTTCCCTCTTACTTACTTGCTGGTGGATCATGTACATAGAAACATAGGAAGCTGCCTTCTACTGAGTCAGACCCTTGGTCCATCTAGCTCAGTATTGTCTGCACAGACTGGCAGCGGCTTCTCCAAGGTTGCAGGCAGGAATCTATCACAGCCCTATCTTGGAGATGGCAGGGGAGGGAACTTGGGAACTTCTGCATGCAAGCATGCAGGTGCTCTTCCCAGAGCAGCTCCATCCTATAAGGGGAATAGCTTACAGTGCTCACATATGTAAACCGTGGTCACTGCCATACAGTGTTAATAATCTGCTTCCCGGTTAATCAGGCCAACTTGTTTTAATTGATGAAAGAATTGATTAATCAAACTTTGCAGCCTTAATTATTATCTCCACATTGCAATGGAAGGCAAGAAAAAGGTCTTAGCTTGCCTACGGCTGCCTAAAAGTCCATGGCGCAATCGAGACAGGAAACAGGGGATTCCCTGATTCACTGCTTAATCTGTCAGCCACTTTGCTGCATTAGCTCTGATCTTGCGGTGGGGTCCCCACGTGATGGGATCCCCTCTGCACAGGTAAAGCACATATCCAGACATGTGTTCCTGGCTGATTTTGGCTCTCTCTACTTTGTAAAATATATTCTTCTACATAGCCAAGTGTGACAGTTTGTCACTCTTTGCAATGTACAAAAGGGGGGAGAAACTAAAAAGTGGGATTATTTTGGAGTTTCCTTTGGGGGGGGGGGTATAGTGTTAAATCTCATTCAAAAGCCAGTGTGTAAGGAACAAGCCAAAAAAAAAAAATGCAGCCAATTGGAGATAAGGAGATTGCACGACACCAGGAAGCAAGGAACCACTCAGCAGATGAAAAAGCATCTAGAGAGGTTCTCCAGCACAAGCCAGCTAATCCATGCGTGGTCAGTACTGAGAGAAACAGGAGCTTAGTTTGCTAGCTAGCCGGAAATCCGTAGCCTGTGAATCTCCCAGCTATCGGTGGCTAGCTAATCTCCATGAGTTTTCATCTGAATGGAGCCGCATCTGTGTGCTGTTGATTCACATCGGCCAGGGACAAATTCATTTTTCTGCTCCTAGCTTAGCGCTCTCTTCCACTTCTCGGATTACAAACTGCTTATTGCAGGAGGCAGGCCTAAGGAGTTGAAACAGCTGCAGCTGTCAGATAAGCAGGGCAGTTTTGGCTTTCGGTAGCATCCGCTCCTGCTTTTCCTGTTAGGTTGGGAAAGGAGGAACCTGGACAGAGGGTGTCTCTGAGATGATGACAATGAAAACTGGAGGGAGCTGGTCACAATTCTCCGACTAGACCAAGGCACAGGGTATTCTCTAGAGCCCGGGTAGGTAACCTTGGCTCAGCAGCTGCTGTTGAACTACAACTCCCATCATCCCCAGGAACAATCTATTGTAGCTGGGGATGATGGGAGTTGTAGTTTAACAGCAGCTGCTGAGCCAAGGTTACGTACTCTGCTGCAGACTTACACCAGGCCTGCTCAACTTCAGCCCTCCTGCAGATGTTGGCCTATAGTTTTCATAATTCCTGGCTATTGATACATTTCTGTAGTACCTAGAAAGCATAGTTTTACATTGAGGCATTATGTGTACCTGCTGGAAGGCTCCGAGTGCCCAACCTCCATGGTAAAAAGTTTCACGTTAAAGTCTATGGCATGTCCAAACCACCCTTTGCATTCCAAGCCAGGCAGGAATGCCTTGTAAGAAGCGAACAGGTCCATTTGTCTTTTGTGCAAATGACTCGGATCACCCAGCTGTGTGACTTGCTGTTAGCCGCAGCGAAGCATGTTGTCCCTTTTAGCTCAGGTTAATGAGGCGTCTGATTTTGGAGGGAGACGGCTGCAGCTCCAGTCCCAGGTCTCAGTTGGCAGCTCTACTGCTTGTGTTTCAGTTCATTTAAAGAGTTTTGTGCACAAAAGTTGGGAAAGAGAACGGAGCGAATGCCATTTTTTGAATAAGCCACAGCTTTTCCTTATGGTGCGCAGGTGCCGGGCATAAGCTCGACTTTGACGTTTGATGGGCCCTCAAGGAACGTACCAAGGAACTTCTGATGCGATGTTCAACAACTATTAGGGATGTGCAAACCGGCTTGACGTCGAGCCAGTTCGACGTCGAGCCAGTACGTTTCGACAGTCCAGGGTCAAACCAAACCACCCCCTGTTCGGTCTGATCCAAGACTGAACACCCGCTGACTGTTCGGGGGTTCACAGGCTTTTTTTTAATGTCTGGAAACACACACACCCCGGACTGGACCGAACCAGGGGGGGCTCGAGGAGGTGCCGGACCGAACTGGCCCGGTCTGGTTCAAGTCTGGTCCAGACTCAAACCGAACCGGGCCAGCCAGTTCTGTGCATATCCCTGGTAACTATGTGTGAGCACTGTAAGATATTCCTCTTAGGAAATGGGGCCATAGCTTAGCGGAAGAGCATCCAAGATCCCAGGTTCAGTCACTGGCAGCATCAAACAGAGCTGGGAGCAACTCCTGCCTGAAGCCTTGGAGAAGCTACTGCTAGTCAGTGTAGACAATACTGAGCCAGATAAGCCAATAGTTCAACTTGGAAAAGGGCAGTTTCCTATGTTCCTGTGTATTGAGTCAAGCCATTGGGCCCTCTAGCTCACGACGGACTGAACTAGCTGGCAACAGCCCTCCAGGATTTTAGGCAAGAGTCTTTCCCAGCCCTGGAGATGCCAGGAAGTGAACCTGGGATCTTCAGTATGCAAAGCAGATGCTCGAGCTACAGCCCCCTGCCATCCCCTGCATGGTGCTAAAGGCAAACAGCAAGGGCCACAAGGTTCTACTGTGTCAGTATGGGTTGCTTCCTGCATTTCATAAGCCCTGCTCTCAGACTGGTTACAATGGACCATCTAGTGTCAGGAATAAAAGGCAGGTTTTACTTTCACTGCAGTGTCTACTCCGAGAGCTGCACGTCTCATTTCCCTGTCAGAGTGATCAGCAACCATTCATTTATATGGGAGAAAGCAAAGGGGTGCCAAAGGTTACCACCATTGGTGGGGATTAATTCTTTGCTCTCTTTATGATGATCCCAGCCATCAGAAATCAAACTTTGCATAGATCCAGCCAGAGGTGCACCTAAGTAATTTTGGAGCCTGGAGGCCCCCCCTGCACATTAAGCATCAATATGCACCACCAGGAGAACACACCACCCAGGATTTGGGCCCCCGCCCCCCGGGGCTGTGGAGTCCCTGGACCTCGGCCCCAAAGTCCTCCATCCTTGGGTTCCATTTTTTGGTCACACAAAAGTGTGATGGACTGATGGGTCAATTGAATGTTAGGACTGGCTTGGACAGAAAGATGGGTGGGAGTTATGGCACTTAACAGGATAGCAGTGGATCACTGTCTTGACATATCCACCATGCTTTCTCAGTGGACTCTGTGTTCTCAGTGGACATCTTTAGGAATTGGATGGCATCGAAAATTAGAGAGCTGGAATTTAGCTGCTTTTCGTATTGCTCGCAGCCAACAACAAAGAGAGAGAGAGAGGTAGAGAGAGAGAAGTGTGTGTGTGTGTGTGTGTGTGTGTGTGTGTGTGTGTGTGTGTGTGTAATTAGTTGCTGCTTCCAATGTTCCACCACCTGTGATGGTGGGTAAAATTAATGTGAAGCAACAGAAGTCAGAGCTACGTGAACTGACTTTCAACCAGGCTCTTCCCTTTCCTCACTTCAGATCTCTCTATTTGCCAATCGTCTAGTAGCTTTTTAATGTCAGCCATGTGTCTGTGGGGTGTTCTTCCCCCCCCCCCCCCCCACATTATTTATTGCTCTCAGTAAGAAAAAGAATCTTTAAAGTGGAAGGCTAAGATGGGAAGGTTTAATATTACAAGAGGAAGTGTCCTTCAGCATCCCTTTTCCCCCTGCAGAGTGCTGCTGTTGCTTAATGTTGTTTTTGTGAAACAGTAGGGAGTTGGCTCAAGAGAGGACAACAATGAATGCCTCGTGCTCTCGCAGTGACAGAGTGCTTCCCACTCCAGAGGCTAAAGAAGACCTTTACACGCAATAGCAACTGTCTGTACTGCTGGAGCAACTCTTATCTCCCACAGCCAGAGATGTGTGGACTCTTGGCTCCTCTGGAAGTCATGGGAAGGAGAGAAGAGTTTACATCTTAGACCATGACAAAGAATTTTAAAATCTTCCATTCGAAACAGAGACGTTTCTAGTCCTCCTGATATTGAAGTAAATGTTGAGCAAAAGGGGTTTGGAATCAATATGTTTCTAGAATCAGTATGAGGCCGTCTTTAGTTCCCTGCCTCTCGTTAACACCACCCTATTCGTTTCCTTGGTAACAGGTACAAAGTATCTTCTTATTCACCATCTCCATCCTCTCTAATGTTCAGTGTACCCATTTTCCAAACTAATCCTCCATCTGAATCAATTAGGGGTCTCACCAAAGTTCCATCGGTGTGGGCTGGCAGAAGAATTTTTCAGGGTCAAAAAAGCTTCCTTCAAATGATAGCTGGGCTTTCCAGCCCCACCCTTTTTTGAGCTCAGAGGAAGTCTACCCCCTATGTATGAAAATTCACCCTTTGCACATTCTTCCCACAATCACTCCCCCAGCTCCTACCCAAAAGAAGTATACACACTCCCTGCTACAAATTATTTACCAGGTGACAATTTATCAGGAACAGCAGTGGCTTCCCTACTTTGTTTTTAAAACAATTCTACAGAAGATCTTTTCCCTTCCAAACTTAAGTTTCTTCTCATGGGGCTCACGGGATTAGTAGTCTTTACTACTAGTAGTAGTAGGGATTAGTAGGCTGCAAGCATTGCTCTTTGGTTCCTCATTAGATCCAGCTTGTGGGTAGCAGGACCAAGACTTTTCAGTGGTGGCTCCACAGTTATAGAATTCTCTCCCCAGAGTGGTCTGACAAGCTCCAACTTCTTCTTTTTTGATAGAGTTTTATAACATGTTAATTCCAGAAGAGATTTCACAATTAACTTTGCTGTTCATAGTGGCCAGCATTCCCAATAAACATGTGACTGCATGCCATGAATAAGCATCCCCCCAGGAGATCACTTCTTGAGCTCTGCAGAGCTCATCACACAAGGGAAGGGGTGATTTTCACCAATCCTCCCTTCCCTCAGAAATGCCCTTCAACTCAAAATATGTCCTTGAGAGTTTAATGACTCTTAGGGACATTTTTTCTAGTGGCAGAATGCAGTCCCAGGAGGAGAGCTCAGCAAAATTATCCCCTTTTGCATGACCAGCTATGCAGAGCTCAGGAAGTGTTCTCCTGCAGGGATGCTTCTTCCCAGCACACTGGTGTTGGTCACCATGTTCTGCTGGTTTTTGATACTGTAGTCTATTCTTAGTGTTGCATTTGATTTTCAGGTTGTGCCTTATTGCTGCTTATAATCGATTTCTTTTAACATGCACCACTTTGGAAAATCAGTCTGAGATATTGGCTATGTGTAGCCACATTGCTGCTGCTGCTGCTGCTGATGATGGTGGTGGTGGTGGTGGTGGTGATGGTGGTGGTGGTGATAGTGCAAGCAGCAAACCGGGCTGGGGGTGGGGCCAGGTGTCCATGGGTTTGTTTGCTTAGAAGACTGCCCCGGCAAAGGTCCTTTTCCAAAGCCTTTTCATCTCTGAACCAACAGAACGGTTGGCTCATCAAATATTAACACCGACTCAACTGCTGTTTAAGAGGTTTCCTTTAAAGTCTTGACTATGCCTCTGTGACAGCCAAGGAAATTGCTGCCTCTGTCCTATTCTGATTTGCTTGGGGGGAAAACAAAGAGGCACGACAGGCAGCTGTTAGTTAAGGAGCAGAATGAAATGGAAATCACAGTGCCGTTTCCATCTCCTACAACGCCCTCCGGTCTGTTCATCCTGTTAGACAGAGCCCAGTGAGTGAGGAGCATTTTGGCAACCTCTGTGGAGGGTGGTCTCTAGCAGCAGCATCGACACATGTTCGGCCGACAGAGGCTCCTGCGCTGTTAACAGCTCCTTGACTCTGTGAATTCAAAGGAATAATGATTTCCCCTTTACCGCTGCAATAGCACTACCACCACAGGTGGTACTGCACCTGTTGGATATGCCCCTGCTATTAAAGGGATAGGCAGGTGTCTAAGGCTGGAAAATCCCTTCTTTCCTGACTGCCCCTTTTTACTAGGTTCAGTCCATGGTGTTTGTTTTGTTTTGTTTTGTTTTTAGACTTGTCCCTAATACATTCCTCTCAATTTTGCCCCAATGCTGCCATTTTGGAGAGATGCCTTGTTCTGATGCTGTTAGCCTGTGATCCTAGAGTCATTATTCTGCCCTCCCTCCTCCCCCCCCCCACCAATCTTTAGCTGTTAAATCTCTTAGTAGGGTGCAGGTGCATTTTGTCTCCAGGGCACATTTGTGTAAAGGCAGCTGCATGAGCATTAAGTCCTAATGGAGCGCATGGCTGGTCATTTCACACACTGGGGAGGCTCATCTCAAACTATTGGTAATCACATATCTGTAGGACAATCCACCCCCCCCCCGCCCTTTAGATTCATCTTTGAGCTAAATAAATTCATCAGGAATTCCTGCCGCCTTCGCTTTTAAACCAGTGAAGGCCTGTGAGTGGCTAAGGCGGGGGGGCAGTGGCTGGGAGAGACAGCTACCAAGCAGAGGGACCCAAGTTCGAGTCTCACCTCTGTTGTGTTCCCTAAGTGAGCAGATCTCTCTCAGCCTCAGCTCCCCTGCGACGTGGAGATCATGCTTGCCCTGCAGGCTTGTTGTTAGGATTACAACATGTGAAGTGCTTTGAACACTTGAAGGTGCTATACAGATGCTACATATCATGCTTAAATCAATCCAGCAGACAGAGTAGAGCCTTGAGCCATGGTAGAACATTGGCTTTGCATGGAAAAGGTCGCAGGTTCAATCCCTGGCATCTCCAGGTAGGAACATAGGAAGCTGCCATATACTGAGTCAGCCCATTGGTCTATCTAGCTCAGTATTGTCTTCACAGACTGGCAGCGGCTTCTCCAAGGTTGCAGGCAGGAATCACTCTCAGCCCTACCTTGGAGAGGCCAAAAGGGAGGGAACTTGGAACCTTCTGCTCTTCCCAGAGCGGCTCCATCCCCTGAAGGGAATATCTTGCAGCAGTGTTCACACATCAAGTCTCCCATTCATATGCAGCCAGGGCAGACCATGCTTAGCTAAGGGGACAAGTCATGCTTGCTACCACAAGACCAGCTCCCCAAGACGTGGAAAGACTCCTGCTTGAAATCTTGGAGAGACACTGCCACTCAGTGTAGACCAGCCTTGGACAGCATAAGGCCCAAGGGCTGGGTCTGGCCTGCGGGGACCTTTTTGCTGGCCCACAGGTAGCCAGCAACACCAGGAGCCACAAAGTACTTGGCATGTGTGTGGGGCTGTCACAGTCGGGTGCTCCACTGACTGAGCAGGGAGAGGGCATATTTTCTGGCCTCTGTCCTTGGTTAGAATTGTGGGCCCCTTGGTGGGGAGGAAAGACCAACAATTATCTAGTAATTGATTTAATTAATACGTATTGTTATAATTAATTCTACTGCCAAAATTGGCACCTCCCCGCCCCTCAAAGGTCATATTTTGTTCCGGCCCACTGGTGCACTTGAATTGTGCATCCCTGGCGTGAACAACACTAAGCTAGACGGTCTGACTCGGTCTCAGCTGCTCTTATGGTAGCAAGCATGAATTGTCCCCTTTGCTAAACAAGGTGCACCCTGCTAGAAACGTTGCAAACGCAGTGGCACTACACTACAGCCCTTGGAAATAATGGCTGCGGTGTTTCACAAGTGTGTGTGTGCACAGTTTCCAGCATTTGCACAACCATGCTCTTGCGCAACTTTGTGCAGGGTACCTTA
Organism: Hemicordylus capensis; assembly: GCF_027244095.1. NCBI lineage: Eukaryota > Metazoa > Chordata > Lepidosauria > Squamata > Cordylidae > Hemicordylus > Hemicordylus capensis. Next base: position 20,849,681 of record NC_069664.1, on the reverse strand, counting down.
GGGCTGTGCAGCAGCATGGGCAGTATGTAAGACACTGATTTACAGTGCCTTTGTGCCTTTCGTGCTCCTCTTTCCAAACGGCGCAACTTCCAATCTGGCTTTAAACTTTGGCATATCTTCTTTTTGCCCCGACAAAAGCCCCCTCTGGCTGTCTCGGTTTCCTAGAGTTTAGCTGCCCCGGACCCAAGCTTCTTTTTAATGCAGGTTCCAAATGTCCCCATGTCCCCCACAAAGACGGCTTTGTGGTCGTCTTCCCATGTTTTTCAAAGTGAAAGTCGCCTGCCTCTTGCATGGCAGCTTTCCTTAGCTGCTCCTAGTCGGCGCCCTTATCTAAATTGGCACATTTGTGTCTCCTTGCAGTCTGTGCCAGTTAAGAGGGGTCTGCTATATTAAGCTCTTTTTAAATAACAATCACAGCTATATTAATATTTTAAAGTGGGGGGGGGGTGGCATCAAGGGTTTGGAATGCACCAGTGCCTTCAGCAAAAGCAGATGGCGCCAACAGCACCCGGAGAAGTGTGAACCGCGCACATGCATCTACCATAACCCCCACTTCTCTCACACTCGCTCACTCACCCCCACCCCTACCCACATGTACACAGACGCACAAGAGTTGACTTCAAAGGTAGTTGTAACCATTAACTGCTAACAGTTTTTGAGTGTCTATCCAAAACGCAAGCCCAGCTTGAGACATTAAAATGTAATCACTGCAACAGCTGGCTTTGCATCGCAGCGCACCCACACGGAACGGGGAAAAGAAAATACCAACACTCAGCCATGGAGAAAGAAACAAAAAGGCAGCCCAGCAGCTGGCAGCCGGTGCTAGCTCAGCAGATTGTGGCTAGTGACTGGGTTGCAGGGGCGGGGGAAAGGGGGCAGCGTTTTAACTGGATGCCACCGAGAGTTTGAGACAGAGAGGCCAAGACTCCGCTGGCTGGCAACCTGTAAAACAGGCATCCCCTTACTGCTTGCTAATGTGCCTAGAACTGCCAATGTGCCATGAGAAATATATACAGGAGGCCCTCTTTATTCTGTGGGGCTTCTGTTCCAGCCTGCTGCCACAGATACCAAAACTGTTAATAAAGATACCTTAACCCCATGGGATGGGGGGGGGGTTAGGTTACGAAGCACATTGATATGTGCTAAAAATTGCAAGGAAAAGAGCAGAGAGCAGAAGAAAGAACTTGCTCTCCAGCGATGACCCTAAGCCCCCTGAAATCCTCTGATTTGTCACCTGTTGGGGGGGTGCTATTTATTTATTTTTTTAGAAAAGGGCCACAAAATGGCTCTGTGATTTAAAAAAAAAAAAAAAGGCAGTTGGAGATTATGTCAGAAGTTATTTCCAGCCACTCAGGAACTATGGATAGGTAAAAATAGCCCTGTTTTTTCCTTGTGATTAAAGAAACTGGGCCCCTATAACCCGACTGCAGATATGTGGAACTGTGGATGGATTGGCCCCTCAGCTGTTTTTGGACTACAACTCCCATGATCTCCAGCAACAGTGGCAAATAGCCAGCCAGGGATTATGGGAATTGTAAGCCAATATCTGCAGGAGGGCTGAAGTTGAGCAGGCCTGCACTAGGCAGTAGGGATGTGCATGGAACCGGTTGCACGGAACCGGTGCACGGAACCAGCAGGGATGGTGCTGCCTACCTGCCAGCTCCCGCCCCACCACTTTCTCCCCGCCGTTGTGTGGGGCTGCAGTGTATCTCCTTGCAGCCCAGACCAGCACTTCCATACAAATGGCCAATGAGCATGCACACTTCGCCATGTGTGTGGCAACGCTGGTCCGGGCTGCAAGGAGGCACACTGCAGCCCCACACACCTGCTTTTTGGAAGAACGCTGGTGGGGGGAAAGTGGCAGGGAGGGGCTGGCAGGTAAGCAGCACCTTCCCTGCTATTAAAAGCAACCCCCCACCACACACACACACACACACACTCTCTCAGAACCAGTTTGAATGCCAGTTGCCAGAACTGGTTCGGCACTCCTAGAACGGAGCACCAAACAGTTCGGTGCATGCACATCCCTACTAGGCAGCAGGCTGACACAAGGGGCTCCCATGGATTGTGTCAGGTGGAGGCAGAATGTCTCTGCAGTCTTGGATGGGTGCCACAACTGATCAACATGTAGCCAATATCAACAAGCTAACTTTGGGTCTGAGATTACAGATCTCAGTTCAATGTCAGCTTCAAGACGGTCGGCTGTGGCACCCATCCAAGGTCACCAAAAACTCCTGAGTTCACATGATAGGCTCTGGAGAAGCACCCACTGTGGGGATCTCAGGTTATCATTTAACTAACACTGAAGGGACAATGACAAGCAGCCCTTCGTGTTAGGGGGGGTAAATTTCCTACCGGTGTGAAGCAGCCATCACAGGTCAAATGCAGCGGCCCTCACACGCAGAAGTATTAAGTTGCCTGGCACCACATCCAACACAACATAGAGGCAACTCACAGATTCAGGGGCCGCTGCTAGGTTCTGGAGTGGAAGTCAGTGACGTGCACGAGTGTGCGAATCAGCTCTGAGGTGGCAGGTGCGTGCCGTTTTCCTGAGCTTAATAGCTCTGCCTTTTCAAACTCTCAGAAGATACTCATCAATGCTAGATTAACATGATGGGTTTTAATGATGCCTTTACAGCTTCTGAGCTGAAATCTGTAACAAGCATCTTTAGAAACAGGGAAGATCTGAGGCGACGCTGCATGGCTGACTTCTCTTTAGGGGAGAGCAGATCTAGCAGGAGCGGCCATTCCTTCTCTGCTTCTCCCGTCCCCTTCTCTGCTGGGCAAGTGGCACTTTGCAGTTGAAAAGAGCCAGTTTAGCCTTCATGCCCACACGGGTGGCTTGGCTAAAGGAGAGGATTAAGGATCCTGTTGCTAGTTTCCCTTCCTGCTCACAAGAGGGGGGCCCTAAAACCTAATTTAGCTGTCTTTAATCTAAGTTATTCCAAGCCATGCTTGCCGCCTCCTTCATGCATCCCCAAAGGATGATGGGCTGATTTCATAGAAGGAAAAGCCTTAAGCAAATCATGTCACACGCGAAAATTGATTTTTCAAAACGGACTTTTACAAGATTGCTGCTTTTTGCAAGCCTCTCCTCCCCATCCGCTCGTCTCTCTCTCTCTCTCTCTCTCTCTCTCTCTCTCACACACACACACACACGCTTCCATATCGTTTCTCTGCAGTCTCGCAAGGCAGCCTTAGATCTAAGGAAATTAGAGACTACTGTGACTAAATTGAAAGTGTAAAGGAAAAACCCCACTCCCCTTCTCCTCGGCTTCCCTACATCTGAACAACACAAGCCTTGACACATGTTGTGTTAAGTATTAAGGAGCCCTTTTTGGTCTCTCCTGCTGGCACATGCTGGCCAGCTCAAACAAAGCCCAGGATTTCCTAGGTTTGGAGATGGCTTTCCCCATCCTCTAGAACAGGCCTGCTCAACTTAGGTCCCCCAGATGTTTTTGGACTACAACTCCCACAATCCCCAGCCACAGTGGCCAATAGCCAGGGATTATGGGAGTTGTAGGCCAACATCTGCAGGAGGGCCGAATTTGAGCAGTCCTGGTCTAGAAGTTCATTGTTTCCTTAAAGCAGACTTACACAACAGAAGGTCTGGGGGCCAGATCCAGCCCGTGGAGACTTTGTTTCTTTGCAACACCAGGATCCATGAAGAACTCTTGCTCTGTCGTCTGTCCTGCTGATGGGCAGCAGTGGCTTGAGACCAGATAGGAACATAGGAAGCTGCCTTCTACTGAGACAGACCCTTGGCCCATCTAGCTCAGGATTGTCTACACAGGCTGGCAGCGCCAGCAGCATCTCCAAGGTTGTAGGCAGGAGTCTCTCCCAGCCCTATCCTGGAGATGACAGGAGGAAACCAAAGGATGCAAAGGAGGAAACCTTCTGCATGCATGCAAGCATGTAGGTACGCTTCCCAGAGTGGCTTCATCCCCTAAAGGAAATATCGTACAGTGCTCACACATGTAGTCTCCCATTCAAATGCAAACCAAGGTGCACCCCGCTGAGCAAAGGGGACAATTCATGCTTGCTGCCACAAGACCAGCTCTCCTCCCATAGACCAGCTTTCCTTATGTACATCAACTGACTCAAGGCCCCAGTTCTGGTTCTTCCCAGAGCTCTTCTCAGATTGTCCCCCACCAGTGGGCTGGAGCCGACTAACACCATCGCTCTTTCCCTTGCTTCTCCCCCTGACTCCAAACCTCTACCCCTTAATATTTTAAATAATTTATTTTAATGTAATAAATAATGTGCTGGAAATTGACCTTGGCCTCCCTCACACAAGGTCATAGTTGGTTCTGGCATTTGAGTTGTGCATCCCTGACTTAAAGCAACCACATTGTGACACACACTTTTGTAGGAACATAGGAAGCTGCCTTATACCAAGTAGGGATGTACACGGAACTGGCTGGCCCAGTTCGAATCTGAACTGGGCCAGTTCAGTTTGGCACCCCCTCGAACTACCCCCATTTCCACCCCCTGTTTTGGTTCGGTCTGGGATGTGTTTGTCACTATGGGGTCAAGCTGAACCGAGGTGGTTTGGCTTGCCCCCGAACTGTCTAACTGAACTGGCTCAAAATCGAACTGGTTTGGTTCCGAACCTGTTTGCACACCCCTAATACCAAGTCAGACCCTTGGTCCATCTAGCTCAGTATTGCCTACACTGATGGGCAGCGGTTCTTTCCCAGCCCTACCTTGAGATGCCAGGGAGTGAACCTGGGACCTTCTGCATGCAAAGCAGATGGTCTACCACTAAGAGCCCCAGGTTCTGCTGTTGACCTGGGACATTGTCATGTCCCCTTTAGACTTGGCATGGCTACTCTTAGGAAGGGTGCTTGTCCTGTGAAAAGCTCGATCTTAAGCTCCTGTGCCTCCCATCTTTGCTTACTGTAGAAAGCAGAATTCTTGGTTTCCCCTATAGGAATGAGAGCAGGAGGATGAGATACAGGGGTTGTATTCCCTCTCAGTGTTGTTGTAGAGAGGGAGAGGGAGTACTGTGTTTGGGGGGAGAGAGAGAGAGAGAGAGAGAGAGAGAGAAAATCTCTGCATGTGTATTTGGCAACCCAATTATGATGATGAAGAAGTTCTTATCTGTGAGAAAAACTAGGCAGCAAAAGAATCAGCTGCCCAAAGCCACCCACTGAGGTTTGAGTTTCATGGATGAACAAAGTGGGATGCACACTTGCTAGAGCTTGCAGTCTCAAAATCCAAGGTTTTAGCCCAGAGTGCACCATCTTTAGGCTTCTTGTACCTGTATGTGCTGAATAGGAGAGGGAATTGCAGCAGGACAACATCAGGCCCTGGTCTTGCTGAGATTTGCAAACTAGCACTGTGATCAGATGTGGACAAGCTTTTCTGGCAAATGTGTCCCAAGTCTGGGTCCACACTGTTGCAGGTTGCATGGCACTGCACTGCACTGCATATGCAGCCACCAATGCCTTGGTGTGGAATTATTTTTGGTCCATTTATTGCCATAAATTTCACTGTTTTTTAAGCAGATGCCCCTTTGGCAAAAAAAAAACTTTCAGTGTGAGAGCCATTTCCCACTGTACTGACCTCTGCAAGGGCTGCACTTTCCCCAACTCTGCAGGTGGGGCTTTGAGAGAAGCAGAGTCCATTCAAGCCCCAGCACCATCCTAGAAGTTGTGCATGGACTGCTAGGAAGTGTAGTCTTTGCCAGGGCTTTCCCCATAGACTACACTTCCCAGTGTTCCATATGCATCTTCCAAGATGGCACTGGGGCTCAAGAAGGCATCCCACCAGTGCTGGGGAGAGCACAGCATTGAGCAGTGGGCAAGGTTGCCTCTGTACGGTGCCAGAGGAGCTGTGTGGAGTATATAATGTTTGACTTCAGCTGAACCTTTGAGCAGGCTTAATAAACAATATCAAGTAGTGACAGTTAGGGTCGATGGAAGCCATCAGAGGCTCCCAGGCCTTGCAATGATGAACGCAGGTCTATTGAGTCAGGGAGCAACAGTACAGTATGGAAAAGGCAGGCATAAATTCAGGCCTGACTGTGCCATAGCCAAGTCCTCGGGCTCTTCAGCTCCTTCCAGACATGCCATCAACACCCATGGCATCCATGGCACAGGTGAGTCACGCGTGATCTAATGGCACAGAAGCCCAGATCCTGAAAGACTGGACATCCCTCTGGAAAAGCACATCAGCGCTGGTTGTGGGCGGCAAGATCTTGCTTGTGGAGTATAAGTTGGGACACAAGCAACATACAAATGCTCTTATGCAAAGAAAAGGCCAAAAGAGAAAGACTCTCTTACATGCTCACAGTGGCCACACCTAGGCAATTTGGGCTCCCGGACTGCCCCTGCTGTCAGCCCCCCAGCAGCCATGAGTCCTCTGCCCCCCCCCCACTGCAGTGAGGATGAATTGCTGATCTTTCAAAGTATTCTAGCCACCATGTGCTCTGCTGGGGGGTGGGGGGTATGCCAAGCAGGCGCACTGGAGCGCCTCCCAATTCTCAAGGGCCACTGGGCCGGACAGTCAGGCTCAGCTGCCACTCCCACTCTGCCTGCTGCCACCGCCAGGTGGGGAAGCCTCCTTGGCTCACTCCCCCCCCCCCCCCACGCCGCCAGCCATGCACATGGCAGCTAAAATACTGAAAATTGGCCATTTGGCCTTATGGAGGTGGTGGGGAGGGCATGTGGCAGTGGGGGGCTCACAGAGGCTGCAGGAGGGGGCCTTTGGAGCCCCCCTGACCTTGGAGGCCCCAGGCTGGGGCCCCAAGGTCCGGGGTTAAGAGAGCCTCTGCATGTTCATGTTCCTTTCTTTTGTCTCTGCTTTGGGGCGGGGGGGCGGGAATCCTGTCTCCTCTTAATTCCAAGAGGTCTCCATGTATTTCTTTAAGTGAACACAGGCTGGACTGAAGTCACTTCAGACAGCTTTAAATATGCTAAGCTTTTTTGTTTCTGCAATATAAATAATTAATCCTCTTAAAGCTTCAAGAGCTGAAATGAGACATTGATTTGGGATGGCTTTGACCTGGCGCTTTCTTTTTCATGTAGAAGAAATGGTAGTGACAATGCATTACAGGGGGCCACCAGAAAAGGAGGAAAGGAGAGGTCAGGAGAACAGAGAAGACATATTAGTGTGTGACCACAGTGCACCAGCAAGTTTCAAGTAAGCCAGGCTGTGATTTGGTCATATCCAAATCACATAGTCTAGGAAAGGTCATCCTAGGCATCCCTAGCAGGGAGCCGTTTAGGGCATCCTGAAGTCAGCCCTAGCAGTTTCTGCCTGGGCTTTTCTTAAGGAAGAAGTTCTCAATAGCCCTCCCAAGCAGCTAGTTCCATTACTAAAGTGTAATTAACTCTGTTCAGATGTTGTGCTGTACCTGTGTACAGATGTCTGTACACACATACAGGTGTTTGCATGAAATGGCTGTACCTGCACTTATTTTAAAAGTGAACCTGGATACAGACTCCCTGAAATGCAAAACAACAATAGGAAATGTGCTGCCATGTAGGGATGTGCAGAATGATTCAACTGCAAAACTTTTCAATTCGAAACAGGCTATTTCAAGTGCTTTGAGCTCAAAGCAAAGCACCCTTTAAATAAAAGGCCTGTTTCAAGCTCAGAGCAGAACAACTCCGTTTTGATCGCAACGTTTCGACATTCGAACACTATTTTGGAGGCCTGTTTTCCCCTTTCTGATTGGTTTTCTGGCTTTTCTCCCTTGTTCAACTGTAGCTATGCCCCCACACCAGTGAATCCTACACATGGATTTGAATCCTTGCATTTACTCAGTGGAGTGCAGTGCTTCTTATTCTACCCCAGTGGTTCCCAACCTGGGTTCTTCCAGATGTTGCTGAACTACAACTCCCAGCATCCCCAGCCACAATAAATTGCAGCTGGGGTTGATGGGAGTTGTAGTTCAGCAACATCTGGAGGAACCCAGGTTGGCAACCACTGTTCTATCCTCTGGGAATACATGGTGAACAGCTCTCCTCTGTCTTCTTCTCTATGATCTCCTTTTTAAAGGCCTATTCTTCCCCACCTTTTCTCTTAGTCAGACTCCAACCAACTCTTCCTCTGGCTGGCCTTGGCCTTTTAATCCCTTTGTATTGATAATTTCCCCCTAGACTCTATTCCTGTCAGCCAGCACTGGGTGTGAAAGAACCCTCAGAAATGCATCAAGTTCTCAGCACTGAAAAATACACTTGTGTGACACTGATCACCCCAATCCCCAGTTCTTCCCACTGGTGGAATTAGTTCTCTTACATGTCGATCACCATAAATCTGACTAAACAAATTGTGTGTGTGTGGTGGGGGTACATTTCTTAACTGTAGAATAATCCCATTAAATGATTTCTTAAAAGAAGGGTAATGATGTGAATGAAATTGGATTATCCCAGCGGTGTTTTGGTTTTTTGTTAAAGTTAACCTATTAAGCAAATCTATTGTATTGCTTCTTAGTCAATACAATATGAGCAGGAGGTTATCTATCTCCGAAGTTGCTTGTCTCTGCTAGGAAGATGAGTTTTATAATATACCACACCGTGGCCAAAAACCCCATGCGCACAGACCTAGGACCAAAATCTGTTTTATATACTCAAAATAAATTAATGCAGATTATCTGCTAATATGTTCCAATCCAGCATTGGTGACCCATGAAGAATCACATTTTTTTCCACCTGTGAACTGCTCTTCCAGATTCAAACCAATGCATGCGAAACGTAGAAAGAGGGAAGTTATGCAAGTGATGTGAAAATACTACTGCACAATCCTGTATGTTTATATGGAAGTAAGTCCAGGTATATTCAGTCTTACTTACTCCCAGGTAAGCAAGCAGAGAGTTGCAATCTCTGGGGAACAGAGTGGCTCCTGAGAATGCAGAAACTCAGTGCTGACCTCACGTAAAAGAGGGAGAACTTGCGCATTGCCCTGTTCCTGCTTTCACTGCTTTGTGGCTTTTATTCCAGTTGTCCTGGTGAGGCCAGAGGCTGCTGAGCAGGCACAGAGCAGGTCCACCATGTCAAAGTTGCGGAAGCAGCAAAGCCAAAGGGGATCAGAACAGCACATCCAACTGGGATGTGAGCAGGATGAGATGTTGAAAGAGCAACCGCCAAATAGGAAGTGAAGGGTTTCATAGGTGTACTTACTGCTCTGTCCCTTCCCTCAGTGGGACCTGGGTGGAGAATGGTTGTGATCCCCTTCTAACTGAGCAAAGAGGCACCTTTTAAAAGTAGCAATTCTCTTGTATGTAGCAGGGGTAGAGCAACTAGTCCTATCCATCCCCAGCACAGCATCCCTCCAATGGCTGCTGCTGGGGTCTTCTGTCTTATGTTTCTTTTTCAGACTGTGTGCTATTTGCAGACAGGGAGCCGTTTTATATTTATATTTATTTATTTATGTATGTAGGTCTATGTAAACCGCTTTGGGAACTTTAGTTGAAAAGAGGTATATACATATTCATCGTATTCATGTAGAGCACCTGCTTTGCAAGCAGCGAGTCCCAGATCAGTCCCTGAAATTTCCAGGACCATTTCCAGAGAGGGCTTTTAGCCCACTTTTCATCCGGAGTGGAGGGTGTGAGCTCACATGTCGGCCAGATTGACCCCCAAAGTCCATACAAGCTATCAGGGAGCACTTCCCACATGATTCGGGTTTTTCATTGTGCATTAGAGTGCAGCCCAATTTATGCCGGGGCTTTAAAAATTCAACTTTTTGCATTGGTTTTTCGGGACAAATTTGAACTTGCAGTAAAGCCTGCTGTCTGGAAATGCTCCAGGTAGAACTGGGAAAGACTCCTGTCTGGACACCTGAGGAGATGATGCCAGTCAGTGTAGAGCTGGGCTGCACAACTTCAGCCCTCCAGCTATTTGGGGGCTATAACTTCCACCATCCCCAGCCAAATTGGGCCAACTGTCAGGTGTGATGAGAACGCAGTCCAGCATCCACAGGAGGGCCAAAGTTATACAGCCCTGGTATAGACAGTACTCAGCTCGATGGACCAAGGGTCTGATTCTGTATAAGGCAGCTTTGTCTGTTTATATGATCTGGATTATTCTTGGTTCATGGTTTCTATCCAAATGGTCCCATTCTGGCTGTCGGCAATGAGGCGCCCTTTACAGTGGTAGCTCCCTTATATTTAACAGGGGGACTCCTCACTCCTCCTGTCCTTCTTCAGCCCGGCAAAAGAGTCCTACCTGTGGCTGTTGCTGGTGTCTCCCTTAAATAATACCCTTTGGGTCAGGGTGTTGGGGGTTGTTAATTTTACCCCCAGTAGGTAAAGAACAGAGCACTGAGGATGAGAGCACACACTCCAGTTACAGATCAGGTAGCAGAGGATGGTTTAGTTCTCGCAGCTATTTAGAGAAAACACGTGGAGATTCTTCTAGAACTAAATACTAAGTATTTATTGGTTAAGTACACTTGGATAGGAAAGATCTAATCCTAATCTAATGGACTATGTAATGGATAGGTAAGGAGAGGGAGAGATGTTTTCATCTTCTCTCTAGGAGGAAAGGAAGGATTGTGACTCAGCACAGGAAGTGCTGAAGAGTCAGATCGGGGGTCATAGAGTAGGGACAAATAAGGGAGACCCTTACTCACTGTCTCTATTCCCATATCCAATGCCTCTAGTGGTCATTGTTGGTGCAAAAGGTTGATTCACTGGAACTCCATCTCCAACACAACGAACCGTTCTCTCATCCCACTTGCTCATTCTGTTTGCTATGTAAATCACTCTGTGAACTTTTAGGTGCAATGCAGTATATAAGCAGTCTGAATAAATAATAAATATTAGCAGCAATAAAAATTGGTATTGTTAAAGGGATCCAAATAAGCAAAAGGTCTTTTGTAGTTGTTTTGTTGTTTTTTGTGGCAAAAGCTGCATCAAACTGTGCATGCTCCAAATCAGGGATTAATTTTAGAAATTCCTTTAGTTAAACTGGAAACTAGGAGGAGTGGGATACTGGACAGAACAAACCAGCAAACCAATAATGGAATAGAATAAATCCTCTAATTTGTAGGTAAGGTTGTATTTGCACTTGGGTATACCAGGAAAAAAATCCATATTGTTTCTGTACAGTCTTCCTGCAGATTCTCCTTGGGAGGCTTCAAGGATGAATCTTGTTTCATGTTCAGATCCACCAATCGCCATTTCACAGCAGCAACTTTTCTGCACTGCTATAATTGCCCACCAAGAATTAGTTGCCAAGGAGAAAAAGTGAGTCAGAGCTACGGTTTGTCTGTGCTAGTGTAGTTTGCCACGATCCACAGGTCAGCCACAGCATGGGCCCTTTTTGAGCTGCTCAGTATATATTAGCACAACAGCACACCGGTAACTGGTATGTTCATGGCACTGAATGGGAGCAAACAACGATTGTAGTGGGCACAGTTGCAAATCCTACCATTTGTCCAGGATCAAATTGAATAGCACATCTGGTTGCTATTCAGTTGGTAGAAATGTGCTTTCCCTTGTCTCATGTGCCTTGAACTGTCTAAATGGCTGCACAAAACTAGTTCTGGAACTGAATGGCCATCTCCAGCCATGGACCATTTTGCAACACTAAATCAGATCAGGGATCCTCACTGTTGCAGAGAAATTACTTATCTATTGTAAGTAATTGAACAGGCAGTCAACTCTAACTGAGAAACTAGAGTCTGATATATATTACTAATGAAAAACATAGGCTAAGAAAATAAAAGGCTAACAGTCTCTTATGCAGAGAGAGGGGAGAACCTCTCAGTTTGAAATCAAGACAGCAAGTAAGAAGGCTGAACTGAAACTTAGACTCCACCCCCAAGCCTCAACACAGACACAGACACATAGACCAAGGCTGCACAACTTTTGCTCTGCAGCTGCTGTTAGACTACAGTTCCCATCATCCCAGGCTACAGTGGCCAATCAGGGATGATGGGAGTTGGAGTCCAGCATCTGCAGGAGGGCCAAAGTTGTGCAGTCCTGACAAAGACAAACATGTCCTGGACCAGAAAAGAGACAATGTCTATGGGAAAATCCCAACACTTACAAGACCTAAATTCCTTCATGAATTAAGATAAACATTTCACGTCTGTGCTGCCAGATAGCTTTTAACTACGCCTTGCAAGCAGGCATCAGTAGAAGAGTTAGTGGTGGTGTAGATGTCAACCAGGTCATAGTGAATGTAGCATTAGGGGTAGAGGTTTGGAGACAAGATCTTCAAGTGTCTTTTGGTTCTGTGAATTGTGAACGGTTGTTTCACAGTTAACAATAACAAATGTTATTGTTAACCACCTAGAAATGAAAGTTTGGGGTAGTGTACAAATTTGACAAACAAATAAATGAAATGAAATAAATAAACTACAATGTATCCACTTTGGAGAAGGCATTTGGGTCCTCTAGCAGCTGTCCACAAGCAGAGGTGCAGAGGACAGCCAACAACCTGGAAGGCTTTAAGAGAGGTTTGGATAACTTCATGGAGGAAAGGTCTATCAACGACTACTATTGGAGGGCTATAGGACACAGGATGCCTCTGAGTACCAGTTTCAGGGGAGTACCAGCAGGAGGGAGGCCATGCCCTCAGCTCCTACCTGTAGGCTGTATGAAACAGGATGCTGGACCAGATGGACCTTGGGCCTGATCCAGCTGGGCTGTTCTTATGAGGTGCACCTAGGTCATTTTGAAGCCTAGAATTAAAGGCTTTTGGAGCCCCCCACCCAAGTTAAGCATCCTCCTCCTACACGCACACACAATGATACACACAGTACTTTTAACAAATGGGTTATTGAGGGCACAAACAACAACTGAACTCACAAGAATGTAAGAATATAAAACAGGTATATTTTTGCAAATATACATTAGCAGAAACATTTCAACATATAGCGGCACAGCGACCACACCACCCGGGACATACTAAAGAGGATTTGTGGGCCCTCATGGGGTGTGGAGGCCCCGGACTTCTGCCCAGAAGTCCAGGGGTAAGAGCACCTCTGTCCACAAGATTAAAGTCTTCTGAGAGACCCTGGCCTCAAGGACATGTAGAGAACAGCTGCCAAATTCCATACCAAATTCATATCTTCTGCTATCAAGGAGAAGAGGATCTGGGGCTGTTTATTAAACCATTTGTCCCTTAAGACCTTCACGCTGATGAGCAATCAGACACATACAAGCTTCTGTCTGTTCTTAGGGAATGGGGATGATCAAGTTCAAATTATATGGGAAATCAGGACGTTGGTCTCTTCTGTACTGAAGGGAGTAGTTATTATCATCAAAGCCAAAGTATGTTTTAAAACAATCAGGCGTCAAATGGGGCTGGTGTATTGCGCGGCTGTCCTTTTGTGTCAAATATTGTTATAATTTATCAGGGTACTCTGAACTCTTGAAATTCAGGAGCAGTTTGGAGCTGCATGGCTGAGTTTTGCTTGCGGCCCTCCCAAATGAAATTCAAGCATGTCCTTAATGCAATCTTTCTCCGTCCATAAGCAAAATCAGCAAACCATAGATCTCGACCGTTCAGTGAGCCCTCCCCATCCAGTCTCAGCTCCAAAGTAATATATGTAAATTTATTTATTTTGCATCAACTGTTTGATTTGTAATTTGCTTTGTTCTGAGCTCCTTGTGTGGACTTTTGCAGAATTGGGAATGAGGAACAGGATTGTAGGAGAATGGGTGAGGTGGCCTGGGGAGCAGCAGAGATGGGAGGTTGGGGGCATTTTGTACCAAATGAAGCTGCAGCATTTTGTACTGAGTGGAGTTTCCTGGCATTTTCCAAGGGCAACCCATATAGAGTGGAACATAGGAAACTGCCATATACTGAGTCAGACCTTTGGTCTATCTAGCTCAGTATTGTCTTCACAGACTGGCAGTGGCTTCTCCAACGCTGCAGGCAGGAATCTCTCTCTGCCCTATCTAGAGATGCCAGGGAGGGAATGTGCAATTTTCTGCATGTAAGCATGCAGGTGCTCTTCCCAGAGCAGCCCCATCCCCTCGGTAATATTTTACAATGCCCACACATGTAGACTCCCATTCAAAGGCAAACCAGGGCAGACCCTCATAACTGATTTCTGGTTAGTTTACTAATATTAGTCCTGCTATTGTGCCTTTAAACATGTTGAAAAGCCATGGCTGCATTCCGCATAACAGGGACCCCACTGGTGAAGACTTGGCATTGAAGCTCCACCTAACATGTTGCTGAGCAGGGGAATTTGCAAGGAGCTGGATAGGGAGAAATTTTTTGCTGATCTGCCCTTCCTGCAAAAGGACATTTTGTCTTCAGGAATATGTTCTTGAGGGCTGTGCAGCTCTTTTGGAGGGAGGAGGGAGCAGCTAAAATTATTCTCCCCTCCATGCACATTTTCCTGCTTGGCAATCTGTATGTATGTATGTAGTTATTTGATTACATTAACATACTGCCTTCTGTGAAATACCTCTGCTGGGCAGAGCTACGATGCAGTTTTCTACCAATGTTGATCCTGTTACACACTTCTACCGCTGCACAGAATGTCAGCCCCTGAAAATAAAAACTTTTTTAAAAAAGAGAGAGAAGCAGCATAGGCCACAGTGGACCATGTGGCATTCCTTGACCCCTTAAAAGCATCCAAATCAGCTTTCTTCATTGGTCCGAGCAAGAAAGGCATCATTTCTCCTTTTCCTTTTGAATAAATCTCTTCCTTCCTGGATATGGCACAAGACCAAAGGCAGTCGATTGTTGGGATTTTGCCATGAACTTTGTCTCAGTTCTTTGTGTGGGGCATGCTTGTCTGTGTTTGAATGTGTCTATGTACTGGCTTTGGGGTGGAGTCACTGTGTTTGTTTGTCTCCTCCTCGCTTGCTGTCTTGAATTCAAACTGAGAGGTTCTCCCTCTCTCTGCATAAAAGACTGTTAGCCTGTTTATTGTTTTCTTAGCCTATACTGAGTAATACAAATCAAACTCTTGTTTCTTTGTTAAAGTTGCTTCCTGTTCAGTACAGTATATAAGTAATTTTTATGCAACGGTGAAGGCAAAGACTGGGTGAGTGCAGAAGGAAGGGCACAGCACTGGACTTCTGTCCAGTGAAACCTGAATGCTTTCCACCTTTTCTACTTTTGGTTCCTGCTGAGATTTAAAGAGGCTGTTCCGCAGACACAGTGAAAAGCACAGCACAGACTATGTTCTACAAGCAGAGTTCCCATTGGCTATCTCCCAGAGACCAGAAGAGATTAAAGAAGCTACAAGTTGTCCTTACCAGTTTCCATTTCCCAGGCAGACATAACCGCTTCTGAACCCTTATTCCCCAGACGCGGCAGCCTGAGGGTTTGGCCTGCTGTTTTGGGCATTCCTGGAGGCTTCTGTTTTCTCTGATACATCCAGTTAGGCCGCAGAATTCCGTCTTTAGCCAGTGACACTAATAATCCAATTACTTTTCAAGTTAGATTTTGAAGTTTGAAGCAAAAGAAAATGAGCACAATAAATCCCCACCTCGACCACCACCGTTAACAAAGCAAGAAACCCCCCTCCTCTTTTTTTATCCTCTTGCAAAGCAGTGGAAGAAGGAAAAAGCTGCTCTGCTACTTGGCTACTGCTTCTTAATTAAACTTCAGAAGCAGATCTGTGAAGTTGTGAATCAGAGGTGCTAATTGGTAATCAGGCCTGGGATGCTGCTGGCTCACCAGGCAGTAAGGGGAGAAAGACCAAAAAAACAAATGCAGTTGGCCTGCAAACCCACAGGAGTTCCTTTTGGTGCACTAATATATGCAGAGAGCCTGCTGGGAGTTGGCAGTTCAGGCTGGAGAGCAGCTAGAATGGGAGCTTAGCTTTTGTGGAGCCAGCAGGGATTGGGGATGCTTAGCAGCAGAGTTAGCTCTGGCCACAGCTCATGTTAAGTGTGGGGTTGGTGGGGGGACAAAAATTACTGCCAGCAAGGTATGCAAGAGAAGAAGCTAAAGATTCCCAATTGGGAAGTGCCATCCTCTGTAGAAAGCTGAAGGCGTGTGTGTAGCTTAGTTACCAGAAGGTCCCTGGTGACTCCAGGTGTCGCTGGGACAGACCTCTGCCCGAAACCCTGGAGAGCTGCTGCCAGTCAGTATAGACAAAAACGAACTAGATGGACCTGATTCAGTATAAGGTGGCTACCTATGTGGAAGGAAATAGCAATAGCAATAGCAATAGCAATAGCACTTACATTTATATACCGCTCTATAGCCGAAGCTCTCTAAGCGGTTTACAATGATTTAGCATATTGCCCCCAACATTCTGGGTACTCATTTTACCGACCTCGGAAGGATGGAAGGCTGAGTCAACCTTGAGCCCCTGGTCAGGATCGAACTTGTAACCTTCTGGTTACAGGGCGGCAGTTTTAGCACTGCGCCACCAGGGGCTCTTGGCCGTCTTTTTGTGGGTGGTGCTGTAGATCATTGGTAGAGCACCAGCTTTGCTTACAAAAAGTTCCAGGTACAATCCCTGATAGCTCCAGGTGGGACTGGAAAATACCCATCAGAAACCCTGGAGAGTAGGGATGTGCAAACCGGCTAAAGTTGAGCTGGCTCGCACTCCCGCTGGTCCGATTCGAGGTCTTGATGTTGAGCTGGGCTGGACCCGGTTCAACTTGAGGTCGAGCCGAACCCCCCGGGCCTGTTCATGCCCGATTTGGGGGTGCCGAGGACTTTTTTTCTGTTACAAAATTGTTACTCACTGCCTCTGGGCCCTTGGGCAGTGTTGCTGTGGCCACCTGGGGGGGGGTGTCCAGTGGTTCACCTTCACCCCGCCAGCCTCCCCCGGTCTTAAAAGGGCCCATTTCAGGGCTATTATCTTGTTGGAGAAGTGACTCCATAGGCAATGACTCTTAACATCAACACCTGCTATCGACCACTAGGGACATTAGGAATAGAGGTAGAGTATAGAACTCCACCCCCCCCCCCGTTCTCTCTCCTCTCTTGTATCTCTGCCCTAAGTCTCTTGTGATTGGTAGACTGTTACTGTTAAGATACTCCCTTCTTCTTTGTTCTCTCTGTTCCTTTTTCTTTCTTCAATCATGAGGTATCTAGTACAGGGTAAAGGTAAAGTGTGCTGTTGAGTCGGTGTCAACTCCTGGTGCCCAGAGAGCCATGTGGTTGTCTTTGGTAGAATACAGGAGGGGTTTCCCATTGCCTCCTCCTGTGCAGTCTGAGATGATGCCTTTCAGCATCTTCCTATATCACTGCTGCCCGATAGAGGTGTTTCCCATAGTCTGGGAAGCATACCAGTGGGGATTTGAACCGGCAACTTCTGGCTTGCTAGTCAAGTCATTTCCCCGCTGGTGCAGGTTTTCAATTCATGTTTGTAACTTTGTAAAAGAAACTTGTACTTGTTTAAGACCTCAAGCAATTGTCTCCAGATCTTCTCTGTGAGCTCGGTACCCAACATACTGGGTTTCTCTGCTGAATAAGGGATTGACTCAAATTCTCCTCTACATCTCTAAGGAGGGGTCCCACTCCAAGAGCACCTCCTTTTACGTATTATCTTGAGGGCTCATCATCAGAACTCACTCTGAAAGCACCTTCAGTATACAGAATATCTCATGCAGTCCCATGGCAGTCCTTATTCTTTCAACAAGATCGCAGTCTCCATGGACAAGGCTCTTGAATCCCATGCACTGGCCAAGCATGCAGGCTGCTGGAAATGTACCCGCCTTGTTGTGGTCTTTGCCCTTCTGAACTTGATTAAAGTTCTAATGATCCAGTGTTGAAAGCCGAGCCGTGTAATTTAGATGGCAGGGAGATTACTTTAGGTCTGCGTTGGCTGATAAATGAACCTGGCTGTGCCTGTGCTAAGCAAAAGAGCCCAACGTGTGGCTCAAGAATTGCAATGGGTATTACCATAGGCCACATGTCTTCATTAGGAAGGAGGCAGGCATGAAAGAGGGTGGAGGGTGAGAAGAATAACACAATACATCACCATTATGGAAATTCACTCTTAATAAAGAAGTAATTTGTTCAATACATCATTCCAGGTGCTTGGAAGAGGGAGCCTGGTGCGCAGTGGGTCCCGGATGCCCAGTCAATCATCTCCTGTTAGCGTGTCACTCACAAGAGGGCCTTTGGCAAGAGCACAGTTGACTGCTTTCGCCAGTACTAGCAAACTGTTATGCATTACAAGCACCCCGGTGACTTGTCAGCCATGCCTGTCTCCCTACTCTCCTCTTTTCTGTCCCCCTGCCATCATCCCTGCTAGATCAAATAATAGAGAAAAATAGAACAAGGCCAAAAATAAGGATCTCCCCCACCCCAGGAAGCAGCCAAACTAGAGGGTGTGTGTGTTTGGTTTTATTCATTTATATAATATTTAAATGTGTTGCCACCTTTCTTAAAGCTAACACATTTTTGACCTGAAAAATAAAGGTACCCTTTCCACTGCCTTCTTTAAAAATAAATAAATGGAAAAGTACAGAAGCCAGCTGTACCAATTGACTTGAGTGGGGCAGCTATGGTGGTAGTGGTAGACCTGGCTGCAGGCAAGATCTACCCACTGACTTGAATGCACCAGCGGTGGTGATAGATCTGGCCTCCAAGGTGCTGGAAAGCCAGGCCCAGCCGTTGTTTTGGCCAGGGAAGTACAGCAGCAGCAGCAACAACAACAACAACAACAAATATTTATATAGCACTTTTCAACAAAAGTTTCCAAAGCAGTTTACATAGAGAAATAATAAATCAATAAGATCACTCCCTGTCCCCCAAAGGGCTCACAATATAAAAAGAAGATTGTGAGAAGACTGTAAAAAGAAGGTTGTGAGAAGACACCAGCAACAGTCACTGGAGGGATGCTGTGCTGGGAGTGGATAGGGCCCAGTTACTCTCCCCCTGCTAAATGAAGAGAATCACTGCATTCAAAAGGTGCCTCTTTGCCCAGTTAGCTTGCCTGCCCAGTTGTCCTGGCTGCTGGGGTGATGGAGGCCAGGTCTACCATGGCCCTCCTACCTGTCTTCCCATGCAAGGCAGTCCTGTCTACCTGCCAGGTTTCTTCCTTGAACTGGTAGCCCTGGCCTCTAGGAATTGGTAGCCCTGGCCGCTAGCTGAAAGGGGCCAGGTCTGTGAAGTGGCTTGCATGTGGGCAAATACCAGACAGGCTGCATTTCCTCAAGGATACTCTTTTTCGTGGAAATGAAGACATGTCCAGGGGAAAATGAAGACATTTCCCTAACCTTTTTTCTGTTATGGAATGCTGGAATTCCTAACTAGGTGGTCTCCCATCCAGGCACTGACCCGGCACAGACCGAAGCGGCATCATGTGCCTTCAACCCATGCCCCGGGACCAATGGGAGGGAGAGAGGAGGAGGAGAAGCAGAAACTTCTGAGTTAGTTAGCAAACTCCATTAACTGGAACAGCCTAGGCAGTGCTTTCTTTCCTGTCTTCCCATCAGTGCTGCCATGTGGTGGCTCTGAACGAGATGGTCTGGTGCTATTTTGGGGCCTAAGTCCCACCTGTCATTACAGGTTGTGTCTTTTGCCAGCAATTGATCGGGAACAGCCTGTTGATTAAAACCCAAAGCACTGCGGTGTTTTCTCCCACTGCTTTCACCAACTAATGGAGCAGTTCCAAAAGTCCAAAGGGGAGGCTTGGCACATGGATGCTAGGCTGCAAACCTTTCAGCGTGCTCCTCTGAGAATAGTTACAATTGCTGGTGATTATTCCCTTGCTTAATTAGGGAAGCTGTTGGATTCAGATGGAACTGTTGATGGCTTGAACCCAGACTGCTTGCTCACGCAGTAGATTTTGTAGACTCAGGTGGGATATTTCCAGGGTTGAATGTAGGCGCTCAGTACCACTTACAGGAAAACATGCATTTAGTGCTTTCTTTCCCCAGGGCAAGCCCATGAATCATAGCAGGGCTTTTTGGTGATGATGGTCTTTATGTGTTTACATTTTTAATATTTGTTTCTATGTTATGTGCATGTTTCAAAGTATTGCTTTCCCACAATATTGTCCCATCCTCTCATATTGCCCTGTGGGACATTACCTATCCTGCCAATCTGAGCTAGACGAACAGAATGTAATGCAGCTTCCTAAGTTATGCTTAGAAATTCAACTGAACCCATTCCAAAGAAACCAGAGGCAGGAACAAGAGGTTTTGAATCTGGATATGAGACAACGAACACATAAAGCATTTGCAGAGAATAATGGGGAGAATTGTTCTCGAACATTCTTGAAAGTTGCCAGAGGTGGTATCTCTCTGTATAGGCAAAGCCACTGTGAGCATCTCCCAAGCGGTTGTGCTATAAAGATCAAGTTGTGCCATTGAGTCGGTGTCGACTCCTGGCGACCTCAGAGCCCTGTGGTTGTCTTTGGTAGAATACAGGAGGGGTTTACCATTGCCATCTCTTGCACAGTATGAGATGATACCTTTCAGCATCTTCCTATATCGCTGCTGCCCAATATAGGTGTTTCCAATAGTCTGGGAAACATACCAGCGGGGATTTGGACCAGCAACCTCTTGCTCCTTAGGCAAGTTACTTCCCTGCTGCGCCATTAGGTGGCATGGTATGCTATACAACCACTATTACTTTAGTGGGGTACGCATAGGAGCTCCACGCAAGCCTCATTGAAAGGAACAGTGCTTGAGCAGCAGCAGTACTCATGGATGGTGTCCTGTGTCCTTGCACAAGGGGAAAGGAAGAGAGGGTACAAATCCTGGCATTGTGATTATTGCTGTGAGTACAAACAGCTCCATTCTCTATTTCCTTTGCATAGCAGTTGGTAGCCCTTCCCAGGATGGCAATACTAATGAATTTGCTGGATGAGTCATACATCTATTTAAGGTATTTGTGGGTGTTGCTTGGTGCTTTCATCAAGCAATTAAAAAAACAACACCTTTTCCAAGAAAATATTTATTCCTTCTAGATCACTCTGAGCGAATACAGTGTAAATAGCAAGGAATTGTTTTATTGTGTTTCAATAATTAAAAAGTACAGCCCTCTCTGTCTCAGTGGCACACGTTTCATCAAAATGGCTGCTCAGCGGGGAAATTTCCAAGGGAACAATTTTGACACAAAGACCCAAAACACTACTGACTGCTGTTTAATAGGCACTGTGTTATGCAAAAACTCTGCTTAGTGGGAATACATTCAGGATGTACATTATAGATCACTTAAGGCAGATGAGTTATTTCTTAGTTCCCTTAACCACTTTGTTGTGCTCCTAGTTAGGTGGCTGAGGAGGGGTAAAAACATGGGGGGTTTCCTCCACACTTTCAATAAAGGCTTATCCAGGGGCACCTTTAGGGGGGTTACCCCAATGAATTGCTCAGAGCTCCAAATCTCATAAGCCACCTCCATGACCTCTTCCAGAAAGGAAGTGCAGAAGCCGAGGCACCTGCACAGAGTGTGGGAGAGAGCTCCTAGCCTCACCTAGCTCTCAGCTCCTTCCCCTTTCATAGGTGATGTATTATAACATTAGAGGCACATACATAATTATTCTTGGAGTGGGGGATATGATTGAGTTTAATTATCAAAAGGTGGCTATGGGCCCAGGTCCTGCATCTTTTAAGTACCTAGCAACAGCCGCTTGTCAATGAAGTGAACATTCTAATTGGCATTGATAATTGTGAAGTATGGAGCCACAGAGTCCTTGCATTTTTTTATTTAGCATAGGCTGCAGTTCTAAGCAATGTGTGGGTCAATATCCTGACTAACGCGGATGCTCATGCAGGGAGGGCAATTGTACACAGAGAGAGAGAGAGAGAGAGAGAGAGAGAGTCCCTGAGAAATATGCACATCAGGGATTTCTGAGTCTCACAGAGTGCTTCCAGGGGGGAGAGCATTGACATTAATAGCCCCTCACACACATTAGCACCTGCACTTCAAAAGTGGGGCAGCTTTAAAAAAAAAAAAAGGATGATTATTCTTATTTATATACTGCTTTTTGGCCAAAAAAAAAAAGTTCTCCAAATGGTTTACATAGTATTTTAATCATAAGAAGATAGGCCCCAGGCCCCAAAGGGCTCAAAATCTTCTTCTACTACTACTACTATTACCACACTATGAATATTCTACAATCTAAATGCAAGCTAGACACCAGCAACAGCCACTGGTGGGATGCAAACTGGGCAAAGAGAGGCACCTTTCTAACGTGGTGATTGTCTTTATTTAGCAGGGGGAGAGTATCTGGCCCTATCCATCCCCAGTACCTCCAGTGACTGTTGCTGGTATCTCTCTTACATTTCTTTTTAGATTGTGTGTCCTTTGCGGGACAGAGATCCGTCTTATTTATTTATTATTACTATATGTAAACCACTTTGGAAACGTTGGTTGAAAAGCGGTATATAAATATTTGTTGTTGTTGCCCTGATGGGTTTGGATGGGGTCACTTGTCCTCCCACTGCTAAATCTGAAGAAAATGGCCATTTTGAACGTTGCCTCCTGTTTTGCTTGCATGGGTGCAGCATTGGTTAGGATGTTGACCACTCCTACTTAACTCTGGGAGTCAATTTTCAATGAACATGGTCAGGATCAGACTAACAGAGTACAAGGATGTTCTTGTATATGTGGTATAAATGGCTAACAGGATAGTCAGCTAAGATCCAACACAAACAGCAGTGCTAAAAATTGTTCCTGGACCACACCACTTCAAATTGAAGGTGAGGAATTGTATGACTGAACAATATAAACCCCACTCTATGCATATAAATCTAAATGTTAGGGAGAAAAGTTCTAGCCTAGTCTTCTTCTCATCAGCTTGTGTTTTTGTTATGTAGGCTTTCTTTTTCTATGGGAAGCTTTCAGATATGCAATTCTGGTGCATTTAGAAGTGTTACAGTCCTGGAATAGTTTTACAGGCTGATGAACTGTTTGGCTTGTCCAGGCCTAACAAATTATGAGTGTTTTGTTTCAGAGTCTTTATGCTGAATGCTGCCAACCAGAGATAAAGGGCTAGGTGTGCATCTAGCACCACTGCTGGCCAATCCGAATTATTCTAAAATTAGTAGGACAACGCAAATCTACGGATTCAAATGTTCCACCAGAAGGAAGATAGTAAGGTTTTTAAAAAGGTCATTTGTTTGTAGTTTGAAGCAAGTGTGCCATTTAGATGTCTATGGTGTTCAGTTACTGCTTTATATTGTGGAAATCTTTTCCTCCTGAAGAAAGAATATAATTTGTTCTAGAGCAAATGCCATCCCATAGTTTTATTATCATTGGTGGGTGTTTTTTTGTTTGGTTTGGTTTTTGCCCATATACCTCCACTGAGGGTAGCTTTATATACCCTGATTTTTGTGAGCACAACAGTGGTGCTAGGGAGAGCAGCCTAACAGAACTTCCCAATTAACTACACTGTACATAGTGGGCTGAAAGCCGTTTAAGTGTATATATTTTGCCATGAATTCAGGGGGCAAGAAACCATGACACATTTTGTCTTCCTCATCCATTCTGTGGAGGAAATAGGTCATGTGTGATGTGGCCTTGAGATGTCAGCCACCTCACTGCTTTGTCTATTGGTTTAACTTCATAGAAAATTCTATTCTAGCAAAGACTAAAATAGATCATGTCGTGAGGATCATTTTCAGTCACTTTGATATTTGCCCAGCTGCAGCCATTGCTTCTTTTCATAGGGTAATTTCTTCCCAGCTGCCTCTTCTTCCAAGGATCTCTTGCACCTGTTGCCTCTTCTCTGCAGGAGAGCTGTCCCTGGTGCTGATTTTGTTGCCAATATAGCTATGGAACCAGGTGAAGGGAAGCTGACCTTAATACCAAATCTGCAAGAACTAAATATTTTCAGCAAAGTTCACACCTTTCTAATATTTGCTGATTTGATTTTCCTGAGCCATTTCAAGGAGTGTACTCGTTGCTGTTTACTAAGCTCACTGGCTTAAAAGGAAATCCAGCCAACAGAATTGAGCAAAATGGCTGAAGAAATAACTGAATACAAATCCTGATTGTTGAAATTAGCCCATTTTAAGGTCTTGTGAAATCAGGGGCTGTAGTCCAGTGGTAGAGCATTGGCTTTGCATGCAGAGGGTTCTAGGTTCAATCTCAGGCATCTCCAGTTAGGACTTGGAAAGACATCTGCCTGAAACCTTGGAGAGCTGCTGCCAGTCAGTATGGACACTACTGAGATAGATGGACTAATGGTTTGACTCAATAAAACACAGTTCCTGTGTAAAGGTTGGGGGGGATGAGGCCATAACTGAGTGGTAGAGCATCTGCTTGGATGGAGAAGGTCTCGGGTTCATAAGAACACAAGAATAGCCCTGCTGGATCAGGCCCAATGCCCATCTAGTCCAGCATCTTGTTTCACACAGTGGCCCACCAGATGCCACTGGGAGCATACAGGCAGGAGTTGAGGGCATGCTCTCTCTCCTGCTGTTACTCCCCTGCAACTGGTATTCAGAGGCATCCTGCCTCTGAGGCTGGAGGTGGCCTATAGCCCTCCAACTAGTAGCCATTGATAAACTTCTCTTCCATGAAGTTATCCAAACCCCTCTTAAAGCCTTCCAGATTGTTGGCTGTCACCACATCTTGTGGCAGAGAATTCCACAAGTTGATTATGCATTATATGAAAAAGTACTTCCATTTGTTGGTCCTAAATTTCCTGGCAATCAATTTCATGGGATGATCCCTGGTTCTGGTGTTGTGTGAGAGGGAGAAGAATTTCTCTCTATCCACTTTCTTGATACTGTGCATTATTTTATAGACCTCTATCATGTCTCCCTGCAGTTGTCTTTTTTCTAAACTAAAAAGCCACAGGTGTTGTAGTCCTGGGCCCCTGATCATCTTGGTTACCCTCTTCTGCACCATTTCCAGTTCTACAATGTCCTTCTTTAGATGCGGTGACCAGAATTGTACACAGTACTCCAAGTGTTGCTGCGCCATAGTTTTGTATAAGGGCATTATAATATTTGTAGTTTTATTTTCAATCCCCTTCCTAATGATCCCTAGCATGGAATTGGCCTTTTTCGCAGCTGCCGCACATTGAGTCCACACTTTCAATGAGCTGTCCACCATGACCCCAAGACCCCTCTCCTGGTCAGTCACCGACAGCTCAGATCCCATCAGTGTATACTTGAAGTTGAGGTTTTTCATCCCAAAATGCATCACTTTACACTTGCTAACACTGAACTGCATTTGCCATTTTGTTGCCCACTCCCCCAGTTTGGAGAGATCCTTTTGGAGCTCCTCACAATGGATTTCACTACCCTAAATAGTTTGCTATCACCTGCAAATTTGGCCAGCTCAAATTTGGCCACCTTTGACTTACCCCAACTTCTAGATCATTTATGAATGAATTAAACCCCCTAGCATCTCCATGTGGGACTTGAAAAGACTCCTGCCTGAAACCCTGGAGAAGCTGCTGCTAGTCAATGTACTGTAGACAATATTGAGCAAGATGGACCAGTGGTCTGACTCTGTGTACAGCAGCTTCCTATGTTCCTATGCCAGAATGAAGTTTCCTTTCTTGATTTATATCTGAAATCCAAGTGTTTCTGCACCAGCACTTGCTCTGCTCTGACCCTTCCTGTGGTTCCTGCTACACCTGACAGTGAAACAGCCTTTTCCATTACAAGTCTAAGAGAACTAGCAATACATGTGGCTACTGGGAATATAGCAAAATGCAGTGTGGCCAAATTCTGAAATTGAGCCTAAATGTTCATTCAGATCCCAGTATATTCTGAATTGAACCCAACACTGGCATTTGGCTGAGGAGAGGGGGTATGTGTGTTTCCACTGGATACCTTGCTAGATTAGTAATAGAGCAGGGCTCAAGGTTTCAGGGTATCAAGGTTTCAAGGTATCAGCTTTAGAAAGGGTAACTACCAATTAAAATGTTCAGGTGGGGGAAACAGACTTCGGGTGCAGGATTATATGTTTTCATGCTCCTCCACATGAAAAGCTCACTACGTGCAGAAAGCTAGCACATGTCAGATGGTTCTGGCCTAGCTTTCTCCTTGGTCTGCTAGAATTTCACATACAGTGAAATTTTAGAATGAGGTGTTTTCAAATACACAACTCCTTATGTGCCTATCTGAGGTGGTGCACTTCTCCTTGTATGCTATGCCATTTCTAAACATTTGAAATTGCTCTAAATCTCTAGCCCTTAGGACTGTGGAGAGAAACAGGAAAGTGTGTTGGGCTGCGACTGCTGAGGTCTCAGGAAATGAGTCTCTGCTTCCATGGTGGTAATTTACTGTCCTGCAATTGCTGTCAGCCTTTCCCTCCTTGCAGCTCCAGTTCCGTTGCCCTTATTTTTCGCACTCGTTTAGGTTCATTCCTGAAGCCATGCCAGGAGTTGTGTTAAAATAATAAAAACATTACTCAGACAGCAGCTTTGGGATCTGGGTGAATATGTAACTGTATTTATAAAAGATTATTCATTGCCTTTCTGTCTGCAGACACTCAAGGCAATGGCGTTAAAACAATAATACCTAAGCACCCACACATAAATTAGAAGAGCAGACACCTGTATAGCTGTGCCTGTCCCCTTCCCTCCCACTAAAATTCCTAGGTGAATAAAAATGACACCAAATGTTCTCCAGTATCTATATTCACCTTGAAAACAACACATTCAATGTGATTGAACAGATTGCTGGGGGGGAAACTATGCACCTTGCTGAATATTTATGGTGCTACTGTTCACCAAGCACCTTTTTGTTCACCTGGTTGCTGTTGCTGCCACTACCTGGTGCAATTTCCCTCTTCTTCCCTTGCCCGCACAATAGCCAGCTGCCATGAATATGACCCTGCAGACGCCATTGACAAGGGGGGTAGTTGTGGAGGGTTCAGGAGATGGGGCAGCAGGGTGGATCCCAGACTCTTTGGAGCCATTGCAGGGGTGTAGCTATAACTCAGGGGTCCCCAGTTCAACCCCTTCTTATTTTCTTCATTATCTCCCTCACTCTGAGGGGCTGCCAGGGAGAGGGGTGAACATAGGCCCCTTCTCCCCTAGCTATGCCCCTGAGCCATCACTGCCACTATGTCCCAAAGATACACCATTGCCCTTATCTTCCAAATCCAAGGACATCTTTGAACCTCAACCCTCTGCTGAGGACACACACACACCTGCCATAAGAGCCTGTGCCTGTGGAATAGGTCCTGGCTAGGAGTGTGCACAGGCTGGCCTGGTTAGGTTCGAGGCTGAACTGGCCTTGAACTGGACCGGGCCAGTTTGGTTTTGCCCCCCCTCGAAACCCCCCTCCCCAGTTTGGTTCGGCTCAGGAGGGGTTCGTAAATGAACCAGTCATGAACCAGACCATGCAGGGGCCCATTGCACATGCTCAGCAGCCTTCAAAATGGCCACCGTGATGGGGGAAAGACTAAGTGGCGAGATACTGGCTGCATGGGCTTCCTCCTTTGCATGAAGGAAAGCCGTGGCAGTCAATTGGAGAAGGAGAGAGGGAGGAGCTTCCTACCCTCAACTCCAGTTGCAAACAGCAGCAGCCTTTGGATGACACGGTGCTACTTTCTGATCTGAAGTTTCGGCAATGAAACCGAAGTGCAACCGAGGGTTCAGATTAGGAACACAGGAAGCTGCCTTCTACTGACTCAGAACATTGGTCTTTCTAGCTCAGTATTGTCTACACAGACTGGCAGGGCTTCTCCAAGGTTGCAGACTGGAGTCTTTTCTAGTCCAATCTTGGAGACGCCAGGGAAGGAACATGCAACCTTCTGCATGCAGATGCTCTTCCCAGAGTGGCCCCATCCTGTAAGGATCTTGCAGTGCTCACATGTAGTCTCCCATTTGAATGCAAACCTGGGTGGACCCTGCTTAGCAAAGGGGACAATTCATGCTTGCTACCACAAGACCAGCTCTCCTCCTTCAGGTTTGATGTTGGAAACCTCCGGTCACTTTTCTTTTAGAGCCATGGGTTCCCACATTCGGACGACGACAAACCTGAACCTCTGGCCTGGTTGCCTCCAGTTTGGCGTGCTGTCCGAAGGTGGCCAGTGAAACTTGTTTATCAGTAAAATTCATTGAACCAGGGCATAAATGAAATAAATGGCTTCTGCTCAGCCCAGATAAAAGGATTTTAACAGCATGCTTAAAGCTAAGCAATGAAGTGGATTTCTGGGCCTTTCTACAGTGTCTGTTATTCTATGACAGTGGTGCTATTTCTAAGAATGCCCTACGTTTCTAGGGTGTGTGTACTGCCCCCACCAACTTTCATTTGTCCTGGCTGATTATAACTGACAGGGTTCCCTTATGGGAGGTGTTCCCAACCTTGGGTCCCAGATCTTGTTTGACTACAACTCTCATAATCCCCAGCCACCATGAACTAGTGTGGCTTTGGGTCCCCAGCAACATCTAGGGCCCTTGTTTTATTGCTGGGGACCCTTGCTTTATTGCAACTGATATTCTAGTAGAAATTAGAGAATTAATTTATAGCAACTAGGATTGCCATTGTCTAGAAGAACCCAGGAAGGCTTGCTCCTTTGCCCTTCACAGCAGCCTGATCTGCAGATATCAGTAGGTGAAACTCTTCATTGCAGAGCAATAAACAGATCAGCCTGCTGTTCAAGGCACAGGAGCATGACTGTTAAAAATGTGGGTGACCACAGAGGGCAACAAGATGAGCAGATACTTGCAGAAGTGGTTTGCTTTTGACTGACTTCTGGATCAGGTCCACGTATTCGCTTCATGCCCTATCGACTTGTATGCGTCTGCTTTCATAAATTGTTCATTGACTGATCGTTGTCTGGTCTAACTAGCATCAAATGCCAAAAGGCAACATTTTGCTCTGCTGAAGGAGACAGACAATAGGAAAGGGACTCCAGGCGCAGTCAAAGTGGTGCAAAGCAATCAGGAAGATGGCCTTGGACTGTATTTGCATCTATCTGTGTCGCAGTATTGATGGCTGGAAACTGAAATCAATAATATTGATGCAATTGCCAACAAGCAGTTGATAGAGTAGACACCTCTGGAAGGAGTAATTATAAAGAACGTACCAATTAGACCTCATTTGCACAAGGGGTCGCTGTCTGGAGCGGGGAGGGTTGTTATGAAGTCAGTCTCTGGTGGTTCAGGTTGCAACAGAAAAACATTGGGTTAAAAAAAATAGACACTATGGAAGACAGCATTTTCTGGACACTTTTAAATATATATATATATATAGAGAGAGAGCCAGAGTTATAAGGCTTTGGCTTAGAGTTATCCAAGATGAGCTCCCAAAAGCTGAGAAATTATGAGGCGAATCAGAAGCTTGTAGGTTTAAATCAAAGGGGAAACATTGAACAGCTTAGTGAAACTACAGGCAGAGTATTCAAAATTAATGGGAGCTGGTTTTATATGACCAAAAATATTTCCATGGATAGAGTATTAAAATGCCCCGTTCCGTTAACTCTGTATGTGCTGCAGAACTTACACTGGCTGCAGTCTACTAAAAATATACCCAAGCAGTTTATTTGACTGGGTTTTCCAGAGGGTGAAGATGGATAGGTGGCAGCAACATCTTGAACTCCAGCTCATGGCTAATGGATTTGGCCCAGGCACGTGCTATGGTTCCACACAGATACTAGAGTAGATCACTATTCTAGGGATACAGATACTAGTGTGGCAACCTTTAGCTTTATTAAAACAAAAAGTATATACTGCCTTTCCAAAGACACCCAGCGTGCACATAGCCAGCACAGAGCTAGTGTGGTGTAGTAGTTAGAATGCTGGACTATGACTGGGGAGACCTAAGTTCAAATCCCCGTTCAGCCACAAAACTCACTGGGTGACTCTGGGCCAGTCACTTCTATCTCAGCCTAACCTACCTCACAGGGTTGTTTAACAGAGATTTTGTCTTGTTTCTTTTTATCATATATACTAAGTGTCTTTACGAGTAGACCCCCGACTGGCAATCAGCCTCCCGGGCTCGAGGGTCTCTCCAGGATGCCTTGCGTGGGGCATCCTGGCATGTCTGAGGGCCATGTGGCCCCCAATCCCTGCAGCCCATGCTGGCTCCGTGACGGAGCCGGCAGCTGTGTGGGCGGCCGATCCGGCCACTCAGCTATGAGCAGCTGTTCGCCTGCGGGGAAAGTGGGCTAAGCTCGCTCTCCCCGCAAGCCCAACAGAAGCTCTTCTCACAGATCGTGAGAAGAGCTTCATTGTTATTTATTTTATTGTTAATTTTGTATACCACCTTTCATTAAAACAACCTCAAGGTGGTTTACAAAACATAGGAAGCTGCCATATACTGAGTCAGACCATTGGTCTACCTAGTTCAGTATTGTCTTCACAGACTGGCAGCGGCTTCTCCCAGGTTGCAGGCAGGAATCTCTCTCAGCCCTATCTTGGAGATGCTGCCAGGGAGGGAACGTGGAACCTTCTGCTCTCCCCAGAGCGGCTCCATCCCCTGAGGGGAATATCTTGCAGTGTTTACACTTCTAGTCTCTCATCCATATGCAACCAGGGCAGTCCCTGCTTAGCTAAGGGGACAAGTCATGCTTGCTACCACAAGACCAGCTTATAAGACCAGAATATAAGACCAGAATATAAGACTATGAAAGCTACACAATAAAAATATTAAATTAGAATATTAAAGTACAAATCTAATTAAAAGTCTTTTTAAAAACAAACATGCACACACAATATGACCATCAAATGCAGGGCAGCAGCAACAAGAACAATGCTCATATAAACACTTGGGTTAAATACCAAGATTTTACTTGCTTTCTGAAAACTGTAATGTAGACTGAGGAGCGGGTGTTTATGTTGTATGTTGTTTTTTTTAGATGGCTTTAACTTATTTTATATGCCTTTGTTGTTAAATGCTGTGAGGTTTTTTGTGCACTGGGAAATTGAAAGGCAGGATAAAAAACAACTTGGAGAGACAGACTGACAGACAGACTGATTAGACAGACAGAGAGAGGGGGCATGACAGGCAGGCAGGCAGGCAGTGCTGGCAGTTTTAGTACTTGTCTTTTGGCACACTTGACCAAAACATTGCTCACCGCTGGAACAAAATATCAGCAGGAAAAAAAGTATCAAATCAGAATAGCAGCAGTTTTTTAAAAAACCACACAAAAAAGCACATACAACAAAAATCCCCCCAAATAAACACAATGCAATAAGATTAAGAGGAAGTAGAGGGATTTAAAACCAAAGCTGAAAACCCGACTAAAAGCCACAGATTAAAAGTTTAAAGATTATGGATGCCATCCAACTCAAAGTTAAGCATTCTTAAGCTTCATTGATTTCAGTTTGGTGAGATTTAAGCATGTATTATCTCTCCCACTGAAATCAACAGATCTTAAAAGTGCTTAACTTTTGCTGGACTGTTCCCTGAGTTCTTAAAATGGCTAGTGGAAAATGTAGAGTTGCTGTCAACTCAAATGCAGCATGGATGTCAGATGGGTTTCAGTGTACGGACTATTCCTTAGTGGTTTGGTGCTACCACAGAGAAGGTCCTTCTCCAAGCATCTTTTGAACTGTTCATATGCAGCTGTGCATCACAAGGACCGGATCATTCCCAATAAGCCTTCAAACATCTCTTACTTGTTTGGCCTCATGCAATGGTGCAGAGAAGATACTCTAATTCACCAGTTCCATGGCGAATTGCTGTACACAAACTACATATTGCTCTGTGTGTGGCTACATTACTTTATGAAGGAGGGAGGGGTTTAAGTGCATGTGGTGTTTTTGGTTAATCCATTCCTTGATCCAGGACAGCTTGAAAGAGGCTATTCTTCCAGTCCTTGGGTAGAGGCAGAGCTAGCAAAAACAGTACTCATCAAGAGCACTAAAAAGCAATCTTCACTTGCCTCTCTGTACATAATATCTGTTTTATTAAACTAGTGATATTCTTGATTGCACTCCACTGCCTTTTCCTTGCATACCACAACTTTCCTGGATTCTACAGTGCACAGAAAGAATTATGGGTGAGTGGGAGAAGCAGGCACACTTTAGGCCTTTGGGGAAATGGTCAGGAGTTGGAGGTGTGGTGGAAGAAGTCCAGGTGAAGGAAATGGGGTTGACATAGGAGGACGTAAAGGGCAAATACTACAAGAAGGGGATAGGCAGGCAGAGGTTTGGGTGAGCAGAATGGCCAAAGATGTCAAGCCACCAATTCCTGCATGTGAGACAGCTCGTCATGAGGGTGCTGTAGTCCCTTTCCAAGGTCATCATGGCTTTCCTTCTGGGGAAAAAAAATAACACTAATCCTTTTCACACATTTACTGAATGCATGTTAGCAGGGGGACTGTGACAGTACTGGGTGCTTTGTGCCCAGTTTTCATAGATTTAGGCTACAGTGTGAATAAAATCTGTGCACATATAAGATACACACAATGGCCGAGTTCAGAAGAAAGAGGAAACCAGAAGTCCCTTCACCTCCAGTTTCCTAACCTGAAGGTCCAAACTCAGGGAAATTGAGTTTGCGGGGGAAACTGACCCCTGGTTTCCCTTGCCAAACTCCACTCTGAACCTTCAGTCAGAGTGGAGTTTCGCCGCCGCAAGTTCTGGGAAGAGCAGAAGGTTCCAAGTTCCCTCCCTGGCGGCCTCTCCAAGATGGGGCTGAGAGAGACTCCTGCCTGAAACCTTGGAGAAGCCACTGCCAGTCTGTGAAGACAATACTTAACTAGATAGACCAATGGGCTGACTCAGTATATGGCAGCTTCCTATGTCCCTAAGTTCCATTTCTGCAGTGCCAGTGCTACGTTTGAACACTGGCATTGCAGTTTGGGACCGGAGTTGAGGGAGGAACCTCCTCCCTCACTGTGGCCTGATTGGCTGTGCAGGCTGTCCTTCTGTCAAGAAGGAAGCCCACATATCCAGTGTTTGAAATCAAGCAAGCATCCTGATTGGCAAAGCACTGCCAGGCCCAAACTCCCACCCCTCACCCCCAATTCCTTAACTCTGAACTTCTTAGTACATGTCAGAGACAACAGGAGTTTACTTCCCAAAACCCTAACCCAGTATGCAAAGCTGTTGGGCTTGCTGATTTCAACCCCCAAGCTGAAACAAAGAATCTGTCTAAAACAAAAGCAAAAAAAAAAAAATTAAAAAAAAATCTATAGTGCTGAATAATAGATGTGACAGTGAAAAATTTAAAGATCACTAATACAAACAAAAGAGGTTCAGTGCCAGACAGAAAGACTTAAGCCAATCTAAACAGAGGCTTCCTGTGCAAACAGGGCCAGAGGTTCTTAGGAATGCACCACAAGAGAAGAAAATAGCACCGGCCAGCGGGGACAAGAAAGCATTGAAATGCGCTCTGCATTCAAAATCTGCCCTTGGACGTGTGGCACGGCGTCTTCCAAGGCTTCTCTGTTCAACTTTGTAATTCCTTCGCGTCACAGCTGCAGCCTATTTCTCATAGAACAGCCTCAGCTGGGCTATTGCCAGGTGTGCCCCCTGCCCTTACACAACGCTATGACCCTGGTCTTGCGGTAGTAAGCATGAATTGTCCCCAATGCTAAACAGAGTCTGTCCTGGTTTGCATTTAGATGGGTGGCTACAGGTGAGCACTGTCTGCTGTAAGATATTCACCACACTCCGTGGAAGAGCATCTCCTTGCATGCAGAAGGTCCCAGATTCACTCCCTGGCATCTCCAGGAAGGGCTGGGAGACACCCCTCCCTGAAACCTTGGAGAGCTGCTGTCAGTCAGTGTAGACAGTACTGAGATAGATGGAGCAATGGTCTGACTTGGTATCAGGCAGCTTCCTATCCTCCTTTATGGGAACATCTCAGTGAGGGACAGGGCAGGCAGTTCAGCAGATGAGACCAGGTGGGAAGACCCTACAACCCAGAGCCCGGGCAATCCTGAGCTGCTGGGATTCCTAGGGGAACCAAAGCCAGAACCACAACATATCCTCTAACTCAGAAGAATCCCTTGAGGGCCTGCAACCCCCAGCACTGCCAGAATGTAGCAAACCAAGAAAGCCCCCTTTAAAAACAACAACAGACCCTTCTCCAGGGAATGGGCAGGGCCACTCCACCCTACCTGGGCAGCGGCAATAGAAACCAATGGTTGGCACCAAGCTGCCTCTGGAGCAACATCCATCTTTTGTTATGTATCATACCCAGCTTTTTTGATTGCCTGCTTTGAACTGTCCAAGGTCTTGGCCCCTTTTCATTTGGACCTGCCAAAGGTCTGTGCCTCTCACAATGTTCAATACATATACGAAGGAGTTATTGATTTTGTGATGCTTCAGACAGAACTGGTCTCCCCCTGCCCTTCCCCGCTTATATTAGGCTCTCCTCCCTCCCTCTGAATAGTCATATATTTCCAGAAACAACCTCTGGAATGGTCAGTGGGGTGGACTCAATTTTTCTGTGACAAGTCTTGGTGGATGGGCCATCCACATCCACATCCATGCTCAGACCGGCCTGGTTGGGATTAGGATTGGTAGTGACCCTGAGGAGGCAATTGCCCTGAAGAGGCAATTGCTTTCCACCATGGCATATAGCTTGGCTTATTTACTGAGCCATCTGTTTAATGTCTGTGGAACCCAAGCACCACATGGAACCTGATAACAGTCTACCAGCCTACCAAGAGGCTGTTGACAGCCAGCAATATTTCCCCCTGTCACCTTGTGCCAAGGAAGCAGTTGAGATTCTGCACCAATGTCTGGGATTGGTATCAGACTGAATGAGGGTGAACAAATCCTGATCAGAAAAACTGCAAATCTAGGAGCAGGGGTCCAGCTTGTTCTTGATGAACTGGCACTCTCCTTCAAGGCTGAGGTTTGTGCTCCAGGGCGCTTTCCAGATTAGACCCTGCAATGGGGTCACATCGTATCTCTGAAGTGTGCTTCCACACTACCTGTGTTGTGACACTGCAGTCCCTACATGGATAGCAGGGTGCCATTCATATTTCCAATGTCTTGTTTCAAATTTCATCACTGCGATATAGAACTAGGACATCATATATCCGGCGTAAGGAAGTTGCTGTTTTTTCGGGTTAGTTTCCACGAGACTGCTCCCCCTGCTGTTTACATTTTCAATGTGACTAGCCTGAACGGAGGCATTTGCTGCTGTTGAACAGCCTGGCTGGAAAGCACCCTGGATTTAAAACCCCGAATGCTCAGGTTTTGGCTGTGGCAGGTGGTCAGACCTGCCTTGGTGACATCTTGCCTAGATTACTGCTGTGCACTTTCTGTGGGGCTGCCTTTGGACACTTTTGAAACAGCATCTGGTAAAAATGCTGTGGCCAGGCTGCTGAGAAGAGCTGCATAAAGGGATCATGTGACTTCCTAGCTACAAGAACCGAATTGACTCCCAGTCTGTTTCTGGGCACAATTCAAAGTACTGGTTTTATTAACGTCGGTACATAGGAAGCTGCCTTCTACCGAGTCAGACCCTTGGTCTATCTAGCTCAGAATTGCCTACACAAACTGGCAGTGACTGCTCCAAGCCTGCAGGCAGGAGTCACTCTTGGCCCCATCTTGCAGGTCCAGGGTAGTTGACTGGAGGAGCTGTCCAACCTTTAAAGTTTTAAAGGGGTTCTCCAATCGAGATTCCCAGATGTTGCTGAACTACAGTTCCCATCATGGGAATTATATCTCATCATCCCTGCAATATCTTGGGTTAGCTTAATGTGGCATTACAGAGATATTTCACTGTATCTGAATACAATACAGTGGAATAATTGGCTCTTCACCTTTATACCATTGGTGAACCTTCTTAATGTGGCACACTATGGTCTAGCCAGAGTTTCTCAACGTGTGGGTCCCCAGATGTTATTGGACTTCAACTCCCACAATCCCCAGCCCCAGTGGCCTTGGTTGGGAATTATGGGAATTGAAGTCCAATTACATCTGGGGACCCACACGTTGAGAATCCATGGTCTAGACTGTGTGGGATCTACTTTGTAGTAGAAGGTTGATTCTAATGGCATTTGGCACTAACCTTCTGCTTCTATGACCATGTTTTAAGTTTTGCTGTGTGTTTTTTTCCTCTCAGGATGCATAGGAGAAACGGAGCAAATATATTCAAGAATAGTTGCATTTGTGTTAACTGTGAAAAGTTTTCAGGAACAAAGTGTTTCCTCCCATAAAAAATATCTCTTAAAAACCAAAGGGCAGAAAACCAACCCAGCTGGTGTTTCTTTACTCATTTGGAAACTATTGGGAATTAAGAGGTCTAAATCATTTTGATGTTTTTTTACTTGTAATTGCTAGGGTTTGGACAGGAACAACTATGCCAGCGTATAATCTGTGGATTGACAGAGCATGGGAGCTAATAACAATGCGAAAAGCCCTCACATCAAATAAAAAAGAGCTAGAAAAACCCAAAGTTTTGATGTGCCATTTATAAACTTTGTGGAAATTAACATACAAATTGCAAGGGAACCAAATAAGTATATATAAAAAACAAAAGTAGATTCAGTGTATCTGTCAGAAATACTGGAAATTGGAACTGGTAACTTGTTATTTTATAAATTGTAATTTAAAGGGATAAGGGAGTTTTGTTTTTCTTCAAGTTTTTGTAGGTTGATTTTTTATGTCAGATCTTTCTGTAGCAAACATAAGTACCTGGCCTCCTTATTACACTTGTATCCCACTACATGGGAAGTGCCAGTGTTGATACTGGTTTGGATTAACATAGCACTGCAATCATGCAGGGTGTGTGTGTTGAATTTTGGCAACATCCCCACCCGTGGAAGTTCTCTGTGCCACACAAAGTTATATCCCTGAGAGTCGTGCAGTCCTCAGGGACATATTTTTGTATCGTCAGAATTTACTCTTGCTTCCCATTTGTTCAGCAGGTGTTCTTGTGAAGTATTAGAAAATGTGTAGTTGAACGGTGGAATTTGCTGCTGCCAGATGTGGTGATGTTCACCAATCTAGATGGTTTTTAAAAAGCGATCCAACAAATTCATGGAGGGTAGGATTATCAACAGCTACTAGGCACCTTAAGTGGCACAGCAGGGAAATGCTTGACTAACAAGCAGAAGGTTGCCAGTTTGAATCCCCACTGGTACTATATTGGGCAGCAGCAATATAGGAAGATGCTGAGAGGCATCCTCTCATACTGCGTGGGAGGAGGCAATGGTAAATCCCTCCTGTATTCTACCAAAGAAAACCACAGGGCTCTGTGGGCGCCAGGAGTCAAAATCGACTTGATGTCACACTTTACCTTACTTTACTGGACTGGATAGCTGTATGTTTCCATCAGAATCAAGGGGAGCGTAACCCTGAATACCAGGTGTTAGGGAACACCAATGGGAAAGGGTGGTTGCCCTTTTCTCCCCACTTGCAGCTGCTCAGGGAAATTTGGAGTGTGAAATAATGAGGCGACAGCAATCTCAGTGAATCTTTTTAACTCCTTTTAAAGCCACATCTAGTGTCAATGGATTCCACAAGTACACACATACATCCTGCAATCATTCTTGTTTTCTGTCTTGCACTCTCAACCTGGAAAGTAATCCGTTGAATCAGAAAAATGCCATTCCTCCAGGGAAATTGCTTTTTATAAGAATCCTCTTTTGCCTTCATGTATAAGTGTTTAATACTTAAAAAGACTCAGCCAAGGTATTTTTCATATTTTTAATCACTGTTTTCACACTGTTGGTTATAAAATCTCCTTTGAAGCTTGAAACCAGAAATCTCTTTCCTTGCGGAAATGTGTTTTCCTCCATCATGCACGCCAATTAAATTAGTAGAAGATACAGAGTTGGGAGGTGCACCTCCAATGCTCCAGGGATGTCAGGAAAAAATAAATACAAAGAGAGAGGGTAAGGAAAATAACAGAGATGAGATTCAGCCTGGAGGGGGGAAGACACATCAGAAGGGTGGTCTGAGGGAAGAAAAAAAAAGCAAGACAATCAATCAAGAGAGAAAGGCTTAAAAAGGAGGGGAAATCTACAAGAGATTGAGATGATTGTTGATAGGAAATTTTGGGGGAATATCTAGTTTGGTCCTTCGCAACGGAGGAGAGCTCGTCTTGTGGTAGTGAGCATGGGTTGTCCCGTTTGCTAAGAAGAGACCATGTTGGTTTTCTTTTGGATGTGTGGCCACATGTGAGCGCTGTAAGATATTCGTCTTAGGAGAGCGGGCCATAGCTCAGTGGAAGAGCAGCTGCATGCTTGCATGAAGAAGGTCCCTGGTCCAATGGCAGCATCTTCAAGTAGAACTGGAAGAGACTGCTGCCTAAAATCTTGGAGAACCACTTCCAGTCAGTGTAGACAATACTGAGCTAGATGGACCAATTGTCTGGCTCAGTATAAGGCAGCTTCCTGTGTTCCTAAGGACCCAAGGCAGGTAATACTATTGGTCAAATGAATCCATGGAGCCAAATAAAAGGAGCACCCACTGAAATAGAAATCTGTCCCATAGCTGCTTGAACCAGGCCACTAGTGTGATCCAATTGGTTTGTACTTTCATTGTTCTTGGCCTTGTCCCAGGATACAGCAGTTTGGGATGAAGGTTGTGAGACACATTAAATGTACACTGGGGTACACTGTCCCACCACCAGTCCTTGGGCCATATGGAACAAGAGCAAGTTCCAGCTCTTAGAAGGCATCTGATAGCTTTGTTCTTTACAGCACCTAAGTTCCAAGAGGCCAATAGATGGAGGCAAAGAATGCTTCCAACAGCCAAAGGATGGTTTTTGTTCCTGATGTGCTAATTTTCTGTCTGCAAGGAGTTTCTGATACAGGAAGGCATCCAAAAATGGTGCAGTTCATTTCACCACCACATTCGATCACATGTTCAGACCCAGCCTGAGTCTCAGAAGGCAGATCTGCCAGCTTAATCATTTTCCTCTGAACTTGACCAGATCAGCAGAATTCAACTCAACCAAGGTGGGACCAATCAAATCCACCAATGGTATCTTTAAGTTAGCCCCATGGCTTCATGGGAAAGGGGTAACAAGTTGGCAAGCGTGATTCAGCACTTTGTAGCTCCCAGCCTCCCCAATTACTCAGTCTAGCTGCTGACTTTTCCTCCTGTCCCCACTTTCCTTGAAAATCTTGTCTGACTGACAGCATGAGCTGTGATGGTTCTCAATTTTTCTTCCAGTGTTATGACTGGGGAAGGATATATTTATATCCATCCCTGTGATCACATGAATTACAGGCCAAGAAGCAATCCTGAGAACATGGGAGATTCAGAGACTGTGAAAACACCTATTTCCATCTCAGAAGGCAGACGCTGAAGGGTGTGAAATGGTTTGGGGGTTTTCCTCTGCTCAGCTAAACTCCCAGATGTCAGGTGGGAGAAAGCCTCAGACAGTGTGACTGCAAGGGAGAACTGATTAAAGAACACAGCTTGCTGCTCCCCATTCCTCCTGGCAGGCAAACTTTAACAGCAGACCTGCCCCCCTTCCCCAAAGATCCATGAGCTGCAAAGCCTTCCTGTAACATCATGGGAGGAGGTGGTCCTTGTGCCCTGCAGCAATTGAAAAGGGGTTGGTTGGCCTGATGTTTCTTTTCCTGTGTGTGCAAGTAGGTTTGTTGATTTTTTTTTTTTAAAAAAATTAAGCTACAAACCAGGCTGCCCTTACCATGCAGCAGGGCAAAGACAGCTGTTCCAGGCAGGAGCATGTGTACAGCATGCTGGTCTACTTAGGACCCTTCCCATGGGTGGCCTGCAGAGGAAAGCAGGCAAAATGGCACCACTTTGCTTTCCCTCTTCCCAATAGAAAGAGGAAGGGAGGCATTCCAAAGAAGGAAAGAACTGGGGGTGTGATTTTATTAGAAAGAGAGGGGGAGGGATGGCCATTTGGCACTCCAGGTAGTAAAGAGCATCAGCTTTGAATGCAGAAGATACCAGGTCCAATCCCTGGCAGCATCTCCAGGTAGGGCTGGGAAAGACTCTTGCCTGAAACCTTGGAGAGCCACTGCCAGTCAAAGTAGGTAACCCTGAGCTAGATGGACCAGTGGTCTGACTCAGTATAAGGCAGCTTCCTATCTTCCTGTGGCATGGACTGGCACGGACGACAGATGACTAATAAGGCTGAATATGAGCCAGTTAAAATATTTGCAGACTGGTAACTGGCTTGAATGTGTTACCTTTCTCTGTTTCTTATTCCTCCCAATTCCATTCCATTCTTTTGAAGTCTGCTGATTTGGAACAGTTTGCCCTACAGCTGATTTATCAAGGGGCTCAAATTCATTTAAGAGCGCTGTACAATCTGCAGCTTCCTCACCTGAAATATTGTTCTGTTTAAGGACAATAGAGGAAAAAAAACTAGTTGCAACAGCAGTAGCAGCAAAACAAAAGTTGACACAAGGATTATAGGGTAAGTCATCTCAGGAATTGCTGAAAGGTAAATTTATATGGTCCAGAAACAGCCCTGGGCAACGAAATCGCAATCTATAAATACCTGCAAGGCAACAATATAAATGAAAGCAAGGAATTGTCCGCAATCTCCGCAGATCATAGGACAAGGAGTAATGGCCTCAGGCCAAGGAAAGAGATAATGAAGCTGGCTGGGTATTGGGGAGAGCAAGGGTAAGAGAATCCCAAGGGAGACGGCACAGGAATTGTCATAATAAAGTTTTAGTAGCCAGAGGAAACAAATGCCTATGTAGAACAGTGTCTTAGCCCAGATAGATATTCTGCAAACATGGAGGCCCAGATTGTTAGGTTATCACCTTATATTTGCCCTTATTTCATGTACCTTTATTACATGCATACGGCAAAATCTATAGCTGTTGCACAAGCTACAGAAACTCCTTCTGTTTGTTGATTCCTTCCTGTCTCTGTCGGAAGAGCAGCACTGAGAGCTAGCTGTGAAATTGCTTTTCTGTAAGGAAGCAGGGTGTTTGTTTTTTAAAGGAGAATCCAGAACTTTACAGTGGTATGTGAATGTAATTTGTCTGCATAATGTGTGCTTTTATAACCTAGACCTTGTCTGTGTACACACAGGAGTCTTGTTCACACCATTATTATTAGGGTAGGAGAAGCCTCCTATCCTCGTTTGGGAGCTGTGCTCGTTCCGGTTTCCTGCTTGTCTGTGAGTTAAAAACAGGGTTGGACTCCAAGGTAGAGGGCATTTCCTCCTGCTGCATTAAAGACCTGGGTACACCTGCTGGGTAGGACGGAGCCCACTGACCCAGCTGCTGCCGGTGTATCTGAGCTTGTTTTTAACTCACTGACTTCCATAAAACGGGAGTGCACACGGCCCCCAAACTTGGATTGGAGGCTTCGGCTACCCTAATAATAATTCTGTGAACAAACCTGTGATTTATTGCCTAGAGTCACATTCTATGACATTTCGAAACCTACACAGAGTTGGAGAACAACCTCAGAACCGGGAACCTGACGGTGCTGTTGCAGAAGTGTGTTATTCATTGTTAAAGACTCTGTGGGGAGTAGCTGTGGAGTCTGTGGGAAGCACCTTTGGCAGGGAGAGGAGAAATGGGTATGCTTGATCATGATCTGGGTTCTAGAGGAGCCTGAACTACGCACTTTACTTTTCTCATTGTTACCAGTCACATTTTACATCATTTAACATAATACAGGTGGACCTCTTTATCTGCAGGGGTTCTGTTCCTGCCGATTCCTGCAGGTAATGAAACCATTACCTTGAGTCAATGGCAATGGGGGTGGGTGGGTTAGGTTCCTGGAGACTAAAAAAATAGAGACAAATGGATAGAAATGCATGAATCAGAGAAATAAAGTGCTGTACTGTGCTCTCCAGGTCTCCAGCTGCCCCATGATGCCTGCCAAAATGCTGAATTCTACCGATTTTCCATGAAAAATCATGGGAACTCTCCTTTTTTGCACAAAAGAGCTGCAAAATGGCTCCATTTAACAAAATGGTGGCCGGAAATTACCTCAGAGGCTATTCCCAGCC
The DNA here is from genome assembly GCF_027244095.1 of Hemicordylus capensis. Taxonomy (NCBI): domain Eukaryota; kingdom Metazoa; phylum Chordata; class Lepidosauria; order Squamata; family Cordylidae; genus Hemicordylus; species Hemicordylus capensis. Next base: position 20,808,061 of record NC_069664.1, on the reverse strand, counting down.
ACCTAGGATCCATGGACACACATGGATTTTAGCCATTTATGTTCCTTCTTGCTCATTTCACAAGGTGAGTCCCAGAGGAGTTCACTAGTGCCTTGGTGAGCTGAAGGTGCATCTCCCAACACTCCACAGCATCTTCCACAATGTGCTCTTCTGCAGGCAAGTTTAGGTGGGAATGGTTTCCTGAATGTACAAAGGTTGAAAACCACTCTTGTTATAAAGCAACCACAGGCCCTGATGTCTCTCCCTCTTACCACATGCTCAGCAGAGACATCCACATTCATTTCTCTCCATGTTCTTGAACCTCCCAGGACGCACACTTGCAGCACTGATGAGATTGTATGCTGCTCTTGAGCGGCTGTGTGGTTAATAGATGTGGAACTCTGGCTCTTCCAGGTGTTCCATGGGAATGCTGTGAACAAAAACTGCTACATCCCTTGCTGTCGTGGGCGCCTCGAATTATCCCTTGCAGAGCTGTCAGTATAACTAACTTCTCGATTGTCGGATGCAAACTCTTCCTTGCTCTAATTACTGGTTCATCATTGTCCATAAAGGAGAACAGCTGCTGGCAACTCCCACAGCAGCTGTCTTCTTGGGGCTTTGTCTCCTCTCTGGAGTGTTCCTTGGGGGAGGAGAGACAGCTATATATTCTCTTCTATGTCTTCATCGAGTCTTGCTGTGTTCAGGTAAAGAGCTTTCCGGAGGGGTTGCTCAGATTGATTTGCTGCATGGAGGTGGGGTGGGGAGAAGTGAACTCTCACACTGTACTACAAGGATGATTCAAAAAGGGTGAGAAGCAGCTTCAGCTTCTGTTCTCAGCTGGCTTCCTCATTCCTCACCTATTCATACATTATGCTCAATCGTAAAATCTAGCCCTATTCAGACATTGTGTTGTACAAGTGTTCGGATTTCTGTACACTCGTGCATATTTTTGTGTGAATGACGGTACTTGCATTCATTAAAAAAGTGAACCTAGCCCCTCAATTGCATGGTATAGATAGGAAGTGTACTGCTGTACTGTACCTGTGTTCAGCGTAGCATGTGAATGACTGCACCTGTGTACTCCTGTGTACTGTACAGTATACTGTATACTCTACTCCTGTATACTGTGCACTCATTGTACGAGCGTTGAACATAATGTGTGAATAGGGCTTCTGTGTGAACAGAAGTGTAAAATGTACACAGGTACAGATCTGTATGCCGGTACAGTGATTCACATGTTATGTTGAATGCAGGTACAGTGGTATGCTTCCTATCTGTATCCTGCATTTCAGAGGGCCTGAATCCAGGTTCACAAAATGAACACAGGTACAGCCATTCACACCAAAAATATGTACATGTATGCAGACAACTGAATGCAGTTACAACACAATGCCTGAATAGGGCTAGATTTACACATTCTCAGTACAGGAGGACCTCAGTATTCGCAGGGGTTCTGTTCTGCACAGTTACTGCAAATAATGAAACCACAAATACTGAAACATTATGTCTGTGGGATCGTGGAGGTTAGGTTCCCAGAGGTCACAAAAAAGAGGGGGGAAATGTGAAAAATACCCTAGAAATGTGGGGGAAAGTGGGCTACTGTGCTCCATGGGTACCCAGAGATCGAATCCGCCCCCCCCCCCAAGTCTTCATTCTGCCTTTTGGGGGGGGGGCAAAAAATCACCCTGTTTTGTTTTATTTTTCTTTTAAAACTAGCTACAAAATGACTCCTGAGTTCAAAATGGCGGTTGGAAATGATCTCTGAGGACCCCCACCAGGTCCCTTCCCCCCGCATATACCAAGGTCGGGTGTCAGTTACCTGACCACAGATATGCAAAACTGTGGATGCAGAATCTGTGAGCAATCTATCAAGAGCAATCTATTAGGAGCAGGCATAGGGAAAGTCAAACAAGTGGTGGGTTAGAGAGCTATCTATCAGGAGCAAGTAAAAGGCAAGGTCAAGCAAGCAGAAGGTCAGAAGCCAGGAATTGAAGAGCAGGGCACAGGAACTAGGCAGAGCACTTTCACCACAAACTTGCTTTGGCAACAGGTCACTCCATTCTGAGGCCTTACACATTGCAGGCCCAGGACTCCAGTTCCAGGCTCCCCCATGTTCTTCCGAGACTTGCAGAGGCATAAAGGAAGCAGGACTAATTTCTCAGGCATGGACTTGTAGGGAAGAAGGTCATCTCTTCTAAGGAATGGAGGGAGTCCTCAGATTCAGAGAATATGGGCAATAGTGTAACTTCTGGGTGTGGTGGAGACAGTGGCTCTAAAGAGGACTGGGGTCCACTCCAGTGCCTCATCCCCCAAGATCTCCTCATGTACCTCTGACAAGGGTGGCTGCAGGTCAGGTTCATGACAGGAAGGGTCTTTCCTAGCCCTATCTGGAGATGCCAGAGACTGAACCAGGCAGGGACCTTCTGCAAGCAAACCACGTGCTTCCTCTCACTGAATTACCCCAAAGGTGTGCTTTCCCATACCTGTGTATGATGCACATCAATACATGCAAAAAGAAGAGGAGCTGGTCTTGTGGTAGCAAACATGGATTGCCTACTTTGCTAAGCAGGGACCACCCTGAGTTGCATTTGAATGGGAGACTACATGTGAGCACTATTCCCTTTAGGGGACGGGGCTGCTCTGGGAAAAACGTCTGCATGCAGAAGTTTTCACGTTTCCTCCCTGGCATCTTCAGATTGGGCTGAGAGAGATTCCTTCCAGCAAGCTGCTGGAGAAGCTGCTGCCAGTCTTTGCAGACCAGAGTTGCTCAACTTTGGCCCTTTTGCAGATGTTGGCCTACAACTCCCATAATCCCTGGCTATTGGCCAATGTGGCTGGGGATTATGGGAGTTGTAGTTCAAAAACAGCTGGGGGGGCCGCTAAGTTGAGCAGCCCTGGTTCAGACAATATTATTGAGCTAGATGGACGAATGGTCTGGCTCGGTATGAAGCAGCTTCCTATGGTCCTATATTGCTAAGGGGGACTCTTAAAGATGCACTTGAAACAACTTATTAAGGCCCAAGACATTTCAAGTTAGAGGATTCTTCTTCAAAGGATAACTACACCAGAGCTGTAGCTATAGAAAGAAGGAGAGGGGGACTGGCCCTCAGTGATATTCCAGGCCTCTTGCCTGAATGTTCAGCTTTCATTTTAAAAAATTAAGTCTTTCGTCCCTCTTATTGGCAGAAATGCCAGGAAATGTTTGAAGACAGTACTCTATGTATTTGTTCAGTAAGAAATAAACACACATCCTTCTGTGTTCTTGCCAGTGAGTGCAAAGGAATTGACAATCCCTTTGGCACCTATTTAAAAAAATATAACATTAAATTTAATTTTATTAATATTTAATAACCATGCAGAGTACAATAAAATAACTCAACAGATCATGTGTATTTAAGTTCTGGCTGTTCTGCATTGATCTTTCTCTCCTCTTGGTGTACCCTTAAGACGCTGTCCTCAGACCTGAACTAAACTAGTTTGTGCAAGGGTTAGGGTTAGCTAAGGCAGCTTTTCATGCCATACGTCCAGCTTTTTGCAGGATCTCTGACTGTGTGGGCGAACCTATGTGGGTACAATCTGTACATGTGTAGGGTCTGTACATATGGTCAATTGAAGATGCATAGGTTGGGATCACGGCCATTGGACATGATTCGGACCTCCCCAGCCCTGTAAACACATCTTTCCCATGTTACATGGTTAAAATGTGAGTCATCCCAGGGGTTTTGGTTCTGTTTGTTTGGACTCAGTCTCAGCTAGTGCTGTGGAGAAGTTTGGGAATGCTGACTTCAAATACTGTCCTTGGGGGAGGCAAGAATGGGACTCCCCAAGCTGGGCAATGTCGTGGGGGTGGAAATTTCTCGGAGTCTGCTTACTCTCTGGCTTTCCGTTTGCACTAAGGCCAGCAATGGGGTCCTCCAAGGGGGACTTATCCAGGCTTGGTCTGGACCTAGCAGGAAGATGAGGGCAGGAGCATGAAAGTCAGTGGACTACCAAGTGTGAATTACCAAGTGTGCATTCTTAGAAGACATTGATCCTTACAAGCAGGAAGCTGCCTTGTACCATGTCAGGCCATTGGTCCACCCAGTTCAGTACTGTGCACACTGACTGATGGTGGGTCTCCAAGGTTCCAGGCAGGAGTCCTTCCCAGCCCTACCTGTGGGTTGACTCTGGAGCCTTCTGCATGCAAGCAAATGTTCTGCCATTGAGCTATGACAGATGGACATAGGAAGCTGCCTTGTACAGAGTCAGACCCTTGATCCTTCTAGCTCAGTACTGCCTACACTGACTGGCAGCAGCTCTCCAAGGTTTCAGGCAGGAGTCTTTCCCAGTCTACCTGGAGATGCTGCCAGGGCCTGAATCCGGGATGCTCTGCCACTGAGCTATGGCCCCATCCCCTTAGCGCCCAGCACTGGCATTTCTGAGGTATGCCACATGAGCTCGTTGACACCCTCTTAAGAACGTAAGAACACAAGAACAGCCCCTGCTGGATCAGGCCCAAAGCCCATCTAGTTGAGCATCCTGTTTTGCACAGTGGCCCACCAGGTGCTGCTGGAAGCCACAGGCAGGAGTTGAGGGCATGCCCTCTCTCCTGCTGTTACTCCCCTGCTACTGGTAACTCTTGAGAATGAGCACCTTGGTATTTGCTGTCCCGTTACCAGCAGGCTGGGAGGATCACTGTGTCTTCCCCACCGTCTGGTAGCAACTCTAATCGCAACCTGTTTTCCACACGGAGCAAGAGAGGGAAGCTGCTGCTTGTGCCTCGTAAAAGACTCGCCTTTAACTTAATCACCCAAAATGGGACTTTCTGCACAATTAGGTGCTCAGCCCCTGAAGCTTTCTGTAATCACGCTGATAGGAACTAATTAACTTTGGCTTTTCATTTCATGGATTCAAGCTTCTCATTTACTTTTCCCATCCATGGGTTTAAGGGAAGGTGAAGAGCAGCAGGGGAAGCATTTTGTGAACAGTTGAGCCGAGTCAAAGGGCAGGAGGGACCAGTGATGGAGGCAAAGGGTGAAAAATCCTCTCCTCTCGCCATGGTCCCAAGCCAGATATCCCTCTCCCTCCCCCACCCTTTCTCTCTCTTTCATACACTCACATACACTATTGGCATTAGAAGAACAAAACAGACATGTCCCCATCACACCATAGACCTCACACCAAAGACCAGGGCTGCCCAACTCCGGCCTTCCAGCTTGTTGGACTACAACTCCCATCATCCTGACTATTGGCCACTGGGGCTGGGGGTGATGGAGGTTGTAGTCCCACGGCGACTGGAGGGCCAAGGTTGTGCAGCCCTGCCATAGACATATTATCTAGTCCGGCCATGAACTGTCTGCCCTTTGGAGAAGTGAGATAATCATTTGGTCTGCTTTACAGCTTTATTGTAAAGGTGAGCAGGACGAGGTATATGAAGCTTTTTAAGCACACAAAGTACAGAAAGTGTGCCGTCAAGTCGATTTCAACTCCTGGTACCCACAGAGCCCTGTGGTTTTCTTTGGTAAGATACAGGAGGGGTTTACCATTGCCTCCTCCCGTTCAATATGAGATGATGCCTTTCAGCATCTTCCTGTATCGTTGCTGTCCGATATAGTACCAGCAGGGATTCAAACCGACAACCTTCTGCTTGTTAGTCAAGCATTTCCCCACTGCGCCACTTAAGGTGGTTGCACACAGGGAGAAAAAAAATGCTCTAAACGCTGAAGTATTACTCATAAGATTACAAATTGTGCATGTTTTCGCAAGGATGGGGATGGCTGTGTTTGGAGCACAGAGCTTGCCTCCTTCACAAGCGTGCCGAATGAGAGGCTGGAAATAAAAGCAAAGTCACTGGTTTAATAGGGGAGAGAGCTGATTTACTTCCATACACCCCCCAATCACCCAGCAGGGGGGAAGCCGAAATGGCTAGTCAGCATCTGTTGGAGGCGTGAAGATAAATGAGTGAAGAAAGGAGATAAATGCATACAAATTGAGCTCACATCTGTACTGTTAATACATCTTTTTCCAAAAGTGCATGTCATCAGTTGGAGTGAGAAGCCCCGCTGATCACATGCACACACCCCTCTTCAGACTGGGGCTGGGTTTGTAATCACAGATGCTGCAGTACTCCTCAAGATTTCCCTCCCTCTCCCCACCACCAGTGAAGCGCACCCTCCACATGCTTTTAAAATAGGGTTGGAAATTGTGTTGGCTGAAGATGAAGATTGTGTTGGCGAAATTGCACCCACTGTCATAGGAACATAGGAAGCTGCCTTATACCAAGTCAGACCACTGGTCCATCTAGCTCAGTACCATTTACAATGGCAGGCAGTAACTTTCCAAGCTTACAGGCAGGAGTTGCTCACGGCTCAACCCGGAGGTGCCGGGCTGTGAACCTGGGATCTTCTGGATGCAAGTTTTCTCCCGACTCGGGGAAGGAGATATCTTCCCCATGCGGGATCTTTCTTCTGTGGCAGGAAGAAACAATTTGTCTCATGCTATCCTAGTCTGTACTTGGGTAATTGCATTTCTAATTATGACCAGCAGTGATATTTATGCTTAGCTTCACTTGCTGCTGTGTTGTTGTTTTTTAAATTATGAAAAGAAGTTTCTTTCTTGATAGATTCCCCTTCTGTGAATGTATCACTAATTTCCCACCTGGCTGCCCAGCCTGGGAACATCACCTTCAGTGCTATCCAGGACAGCAGGAACAGAGATCTCCTGTGGCATATTGTGTTGGTTGGGGAGCAGGGGAAAGGCGGTGCATGCTGTCTTAATCCGCTTCCTTTGGGGGTTCACCTTGGAGTCCGCAGGACAAAAGTCACCCAGAGAGAGCAATTTGGAGAGAGCACCAGAGGATTCCTGGATTTTGCTGGGGTCTCGCACGCTGCCCCAGTGGTGTTTTTGTTCCCCTTGATCTCATCCCGCATGCTCTGTCAGGTTCTCCCTCTCCAGCTCCGACATCCCCAGTGTGGCAAGAAGCCAGATGGTGCCCCATTAGGTCACATTTGCTGATTGTTTGGTAAACAGCAGTTTAATTCAAGTGCTGAGTTGACAGCCTGTCCTCAAAGACAGTTTTTGCATTGCAGTGCTTCAAGTGCCAGCTTGACTTTCCAGTACAATGTTGTTATTTCCAACTGCCTTAAAGGGATGAAGTTCCCTTTGATTAAAAGGAGAGAGAGAGAGAGGCTCTGGGGAATTCAACTGGGTGTTTGATGTTGACAGCCTGAGTTCATGAACTGGCAAGCCTTGGACTGTGTTTTTGCAGCCATTTTGAGCCTGGCCTGTGGGACGCCTTGCTTCTTCCCCAGCCTGTAACTCCAGCTTTTCCATGGAACCTGCCATGGCTGAGAGCATCATTTCTGTTTGTTCTACACTGGGAGCTTCTTTAAAGTAAGTGTGTGTGTGTGTGTGTGTGTGTGTGTGTGTGTGTGTGTGTGTGTTGGGGGTTGGGAGAGACAGAATTTAAACTAGGAGCCTTCTGGTCTGTGCACTGGTGAGCCACTTGAGGCTGTGGAGTAGAGAATGAAGACACAGTGGAGCCCCTCCACCACCACCAATGGCTCAGCATGGCTCAGCTCACCCCTAGACACTCCACGATGCAAATATGGTGAATTCTTATATGTCACTTTTCAACAAAAGTTCCCAAAGTGGTCTACACAGATAGAAATAAAGTGGCTCCCTGTCCCCAAAAGGCTCACCATCTAAAACAACAACAACATAAAATAGACACCAGCAACAGCCACTGTAGGGATGTTGTGCTGGGGATGGATAGGGCCCAGTTGCTCTGCCCAGGAGTGTAACTATAATAGGGCAAGAGGAGACAAGTGTCTGGGGGCCCCACTGCCTTGGGGCCCCCCCACAGAGGCAATTCACATGACTGACTCCTCCAGCTGCGCACCCTCCTGGGCTTTGTTCAGTTGTATTCATCCTCCAAAATTGATGTGGGTGTTAAGACCTGGAGCTACGATTTCTTTACTCCATGAGCTGAGCTTCGGGGGGGGGGGGGCATTTTAAAATCTTGTCTCTGGGCCCACTCCAGCCTTGCTATGCCCCTGGCTCTGCCCCTGCTAAAGAAAGAGAATGACCACTTTCAAAAGGTGCCTCTTTACTCAGCAGGGGACTAGCTCCATTGGCTCTTCATGACTTGGCTTGGTTTGGGGAAGGCAGAACTGAAGTGTTTGCACATTGAATGGGTTTTAGGGCTTGCGCTGAAATTTCAAAACAGCAAAATGTAGAAGAGATTCAGAAATTCCAAGGAGAAGCATCTGACAAATTTTCAGGGGGAAGCCAAACAAGTTTCCCTTTTCAAGGAAAGCAAATCTTCTTAGGGTTTTTCTGCAGATCCCGTTTCCCTGTACCTATAGGAATTTGGAGAAAGGAATGGAAGAGGCAACTTTCTTTAAAAAGAGGGGCAATTTCCAATAAGCAACCAGCAGTTATCAGTCTGGTTTTATGAATATCAGTATGCTTCCAGTTTCCATTGAATGGTGCAAACAATACCATCCCTGTCCATGTGGTTAGAAAGGGAATGTGCTGAGAGCATGCCCATCAGGACATCCTGCACAGACGTTCTGACACCATCCTGGCACATCCCTTTATTGGCAGGAGGTGCAGTGGTTCATCCAAATGACACCTCTAAACACACTACAAATACTTATTTTAAAAAGTGGAGGAGGAGAGCTGGTCTCATGGTCGTGAGCATGAACGGTCTCCTTTGCTAAGTAGTATCTGCCCTGTTTTGCATTTGAATGGGAGACTACCTGTGTGAGCACTGTAAGATATTCCCCTTAGGGGAATATAGTCTTGACTCAGTATAAGGCAGCTTCCTATGTGCCTAAGAATTGGGAGTACATGTAGAGGGGACATTTGGATTTATCATGTCCACAATTATCATGTAAGTTAAGTTACGAGATGTAAGTTTTGGGCAGTATAAAAATATGTTGAATGAATGAATGAATGAATGTCCAAGGGACATGCTGGGAGAACATGGGTGGTAATGGTATCATATGATTGATTTGATTGATTGGTTAAGTGCCATCAAGTCAGTGTTGACTCTTAGAGACCTCGTAGATAGATTCTCTCCAGGATGATCTGTCTTCAACTTGGCCTTTAAGGTCTCTCAGTGGTGCATTCATGGCTGTTGTAACTGAGTCCATACACCTTGCTCCTGAACCAGCCCAATATCTACACAATAGCTCCAAATATACCTTGAGGGAAAGCTGTTGTCCAATCACAATAAATTATGCTTCCCTTCTCTAACACAAACTATGCATTCCTTTTGCTATATAAACAATATGTTTAGCTGTTGATGTGGTGTGGTGGCTTTTGTGTCTATCTGGCAATTTTCATACAAAGAATCTTATTATCATAATCTATCATCTTTCCAAAAGTTTGGAAGAGATTGGTGTTCTAAACTTTTGAAAATAAATGTGTATGTCTGTGGAGGGAAAATCTGGTGAAAAGAATCTATGGACTCTTGACTTGGGCCTTTCATCTCTAAGATTTCATTTAAGGATTTTTCCCAGCTTCCCTACCTGGTCTTGTGGTAGCAAGCATGAATTGTCCCCTTTGCAAAGTAGACTGCCTCCTGGTTGCATTTGAATGGGAGACTACATGTGAGCACTGTAAGATATTCCCCTCAGGGGATGGAGCCGCTCTGGGAAGAGCATAAAGGTTCCAAGTTCCCTCCCTGGCGGCATCCCCAAGATAGGGCTGAGAGAAATTCCTGCCTCCAGCCTTGGTGAAGCCGTTGCCAGTCTGTGTAGACAATACTGAGCTAAATGGACCAATGGTCTGACTCAGTATATGGCAGCTTCCTATGTCCCAATGTTCCTAACCCTTTTAACATAGGGTTCTGGAGAATTGTACCTGGCAGCTTCTGTGCACAAATCATATGCATCATGACTAAGCTGACTAAGCTACAGCTCTCCCTTGTTTCATTTGAAATATGTGTTTTGAAAAGTCAAAACCCTGCAAACTGCCCCCCTCCCGCCCACATACATACTTCTTAAATGACAACAGTTGGTGACTGCCTGCTACGTTACCAGAAACAAGATGTTGTATAACCAGATTAAGGGAAAGGCAATCAAAGGAGGGGGCCTTGTTCAGTTAGCAGAGATGGATGGACTTTCTAGGATGGCTTAGTCAAAATCCGCATTACAGATGGTCTCAACCCCAGGAGATAGCTTAGCAACATCTTCTACCACTGATACATTCCAATTCCACGCTGTCTACGGATTCAGCCATCTGCAGTCAAGAAAAGGTATCTATCATGGCAAAATATCCTCAGAGGAGAATTTCAGAGGGGTTGACCCAGAGGTATTGTAGAACTGCAATTGGTTTTGAGTAGCATATATGCCCAGTGCACATTAAATGCATGGATGCATTGGCCATCTTTGGGGAAAGGCCTGCTCATTTTCATTTTAAGTATGATTCTTCCTTTTCTTCTGGCCTGAATCTGCTGCCCGTCAGTTTAATTGCATAACCCTACCTTGTAGTGAAGAAAAACCATGCATCAGGACCAATGCATCATAGGAAGCCACCTTATACCAAGTCAGACCCTTGGTCAATCTAGCTCAATATTGTCTTCACTGACTGGCAGCAGCATTCCAAGGTTACATGCAGGTGTCTCTCCCAGCCCTACCTGGAGATGCCAGAAAGTGAACCTGGGACCTTCTGCATGCAAAGCAGATCCTCTTCCACTGAGCTATGGCCCCATCCCCGAAGGGGAATGTCTTACAGCACTCATATGTAGCCACCTATCCAAATACAAACCAAGGCTGACCCTGTTTAGCAAAGGAGACAATTCACACTTTCCATCAAAGACCAACTCTCCTCGCCAATTTATGCTGTAGCAGCTACTCACAACAATGCCATTACATTCATACAGCTTCTTGTGGTAAGTAACATATGTGCAGCGAGTCAGCGACTCACCACATTGATCCAGAAATTTCATTCATATATCTGCAAAAAAAAAAAGAGTGGGGAGGGGAACCAGAAGGAGGTGGGTGCATTGGTGCTATGGATAAAATTGCTGGATCAACCTCCACACAGTGGTATTTTATACCAGTGCTGCATTACAGCTAACTCAAGGGCATCAGGTCTCAATGGTGTCCCAAATCAGCATTTGATTCTTAGGTCCTGAGCTTTGTTTATTTGCACCATCCTGACATGCAAGACTGTCATCGGGATGAGCATCAGTTGCACAATTGCCCAGGGTCCTCAGAAGGGCCCATTGCTGATCCCTGAGTCCACCTCTGCACTCATAGCCTTCATGTGGTGGAGGGCATTCCTGTGGATTAGCACAGCCTTCATTGCTGTGGAGGGCAATTTCCCAAGAAACCTAGAGTCTGCCCTGTGTATATATCATGAATGCAAGTTCTTTTTTGTGTGAGAGCACCATTTTAACACAGCCCTGTCATTCTGTCTGTTGTTTCCTGCAGGTGGGCCAAAAAGGGACATGTTTTAAAGGAAGCATCCGGTGACTCTTACGAAACCATTGTCGACCACACCTACTTTTTTGAACCAATCTCCTGTGAGGTGACCAATGCTTTGGGCAGTACCAACATCAGCAGGACCGTCGATGTTTACTGTGAGTACAGCTCAGCTGCAGAACCATCAACTGGCCAATGGGTTTTGAAGCATTAGGTTGGCTCCTTTTTAGTCCGATAACTGGGTTGTACATAGATTATAGGCGTGGTATTTCTGAAGGCTTCTTGGAGGACCTGGGCATCACAAGAGTATGGCCAGTTTCATCCATGATGAAGAAAGGGAGCCAAAGAGAGATCAGAAATATTGTTGAATAATTGTCCTACTAGTTTTGCTTAAGGCCACCTAATGGCACAGCGGGGAAATGACTTGACTAGCAAGCCAGAGGTTGCCGGTTCAAATCCCCGCTGGTTGAAACACCTATATCAGCAGCAATATAGGAAGATGCTGAAAGGCATCATCTCATACTGTGTGGGAGATGGCAATGGTAAACCCCTCCTGTATTCCACCAAAGACAACCACAGGGCTCTCTGGTCGCCAGGAGTCAACACCGACTCAACAGCACACTTTATCTTTAGTTTTGTTTAATGTTAAACTGGGAGAGATAGAGATAGATAAGCTTCTTGTTCTTAAGTTAGAATAGTGGTAAGCATCCCTTGGAACATAGGAGGTACATAAGTAGCCTCCTGTTACTTAGCAAGGTGTTGTCTAGCAAGTCTTCTCAATACTCAGTCTACTGAGCCATGGCGTGAAGAAGCACTGCAGAGACAAGCATTTCATTGGTGGTGCAAGCATTTAAACAGGCTTTCCTGTTCCTGTCCAGACATGCCATAAACCCTTCAGAGCCGGTGCCACATGCAGCACGCATATGAAGGTTGGCTTCATGAGTTAGAATAACCCAACCATGAAGACCTAGAACAAGAAGCTCTTTCACAACTCCACAGAGCAACCTGCAGTTCTGGAGCTATATATGCCCCAACCTTTGTGTCTGAACCATATGCTCTTTTCTGAAGCTTATTCGTGCTTATGAAAGACATAAACTATGGGTTAAGCATCACGTTTCCATTTCTTCCTCATGTCCCAGCAGGCCCCTGATAACTGAGCAAAGAGGCACTTTTTAAAAGTGGTGATTCTCTTTATTTAGCAAGGGGAGAGCAGCTGGCCTTATCCAGCCCCAGCACAGCATCCTTCCAGTGGCTTTTGCTGGTATCTACATTATTTAGATTGTGAGCCCTTTGAGGTAAAGTAAAGTGTGCTGCCGAGTCGGTGTCGCGCCCTGTGGTTGTCTTTGGTAGAATACAGGAGGGGTTTACCATTGCCACCTCCAGTATGAGATGATGCCTTTCAGCATCTTCCTATATTGCTGCTGCCTGATAGAGGTGATTCCCATAGTCTGGGGAACATAGCAGCGGGGATTGGAACCAGCAACCTCTGGCTTGGTAGTCAAGCCATTTCCCCACTGTGACAGTAGGTGGCTGCCCTTTGGGGACAGGGAGCCTATCTATCTATCTATCTAATCTATGTAAACCGCTTTGGGAACTTTTGTTGAAAAGTGGTATATACATACTCTCCATATTGTATTGTATTGTATCGTATCTGTATCCGAAAGCACCATAACCAGCAGAGAGTGATTCTTCCCAGAATGCAGCCACTGCAGGATCATGTCTTGAGCTCAGATTCCTGAAACCAGCACACTCCTACTGGGAAGGTTGCCTGTTTGAGACCCAGAGTCAGCATTTATTACTTCAGCAATAGCAAGACCAAATTCAAGCATGAGGACTCCACCCTCGATGCTCCGACTGTGCAGGATCCCACTTGCTATGAGTAATAATTTGCTCAGTGACGTATCCAGCAGACACCTTTTCTGTGATGGTCTCATTTTCTTGCAGTTGGGCCGCGCATGATGTCAGAACCACAGTCCCTCCTGGTCGACCTTGGATCGGATGCTGTATTTAACTGCGCATGGATCGGAAACCCATCTCTGACCATCGTCTGGATGAAGCGGGGCTCTGGCGTGGTAAGGATGCTGGGCAGCTGTGCTTGATTGGGTGGAGATCTGAAAGTTTAAGAGTTGGATTTTGGCAATTCCAGGACTCTCTGGCACACAGGATGATATCCAACTTGCATGCATTACCTAAAGTACCTTGGCAAGTGATTGCAATATGCACTGTGGATCTAAATATACAACCAGGCTTTGTAATCCCTCCCATTAGGCTCTTAAAGAGTGAAATGGCTACACTTCATCTACATTGCATGACCGTAATTTTGCAATCTATGATGTTCTCTATTTAAATCTCATCTGAACATTGAACCCAGGTGGCTTTTGGTGAGCTATGATCTCATCCCCAGCCCCTCTTACCTGCTGCCTCCAGTATGCAATATGGGTATGATAGCAGCTTCCCTACAGGGTGATTGTAAGGAATGCAGACATAATGAAGCTATTCCCATGATCAGAAGAAAGCGGGCGAAGGGAGCCGAGCCTGCTTTCCACTGACCGTTGGAACCACCGGGCTCACAGCCAAGCCCGGTGGTTCCAAGGTGGCTAGCCCCCTAATCCCCCATCTCCTTAAACGAGGTTAAAAGAGCAAATGCTCCATTAACCTCATTTTTTTGCTCATGGGCACGTGGTGACACACGAGTAGACCCCCGACCTGGAGGCTGCAGCCAGCCTCCCGGCCTCAGGGGTCTCTCCAGAATGCGTGTAGGGCATCCTGGAACTTCCGGGGGCCAGGCGGCCCTCAATCACCCGCAACCCCCACCAGCTCCGTGACGGAGCCGATAGTCATGTTGGCGGCTGATCCAGCCACCCGGGGCTCGGAGGCTGCTCGTGGCTAAGCCCGCTCTCCCCACACAAACCCTCCTGGCGCTTTACACAAGTCATGTGAAGTGCCTCTGAGTATTATTCCAAAGGGGTAACTGTGTTAATCTGTTGAAGGGGGAAACAACCAATAGTTCTGCAATAGCTTGAGGCAGAATGAGGTGGTAGAGTTGGCCATACCACTTCAGATTGTAGTGGGGAGGTACCATTTTTGAACATTTCCCTGTGTTAAAGTCTCCCTGCTAATAGAAAATCAGAATATCTAGAAAAGGATGGGGATACAGTTTTGATCAACATATTTGCTATTTGTTTTTAAATTTGTTCTTAAAAAAATGAATTGCAGAGAAGCATTGAGATCTGGAACCCCCCACTTTTGGTCCAAAGTGGTCTATTCCATTATTCTGCTCTAGCTGTCTGCTCCTCATTCCCATCTCTTTCTCCTGCATGAATGTGTCAGATCTACTTTGTTCTGGCACGAGATTTTGCAGGACGGAACTCACTTTATTAGATGCATGAAGATATGTATTTGGGCCCAGGCAGAAGGGTGCTGGTGGTGCTGGAAAGAAATGTTGCTAAGTGAGGCCAGGAAGCCAAGCAATGCAAAAGACACCTGTGTCCCAACACTGCTAAAGTTCTTTGGGCACTTAAGAAAAGAGGAAAGGGCAGGTGAATAAATACTGAATAGCCGTCAAGTAGAAGCCATCATGGGAACACAGAAAGCTGCCTTATACCGAGTGAGATGAGCCTCTCTTTGGTCCATCTTGCTCAGTATTGGCTCCACTGACTGGTAGTGGCTCTCTGAGGTTTCAGGCTCAGGGGTCTCTCTCAGCCCTACCTGGAGATGCTGCCAGGGATTGAAGCTGGGACCTTCTGCATGCAAAGCAGATGCTCTCTCACTGAGCTATGGCCTCATAGGAACATAGGAAGCTGCCATATACTGAGTCAGACCATTGGTCTATCTAGCTCAGTATTGTCTTCACAGATGGGTAGTGGCTTCTCCAAGGTTGCAGGCAGGACTGTCACTCAGCCCTATCTTGGAAAAGCCGGGGAGGGAACTTGAAACCTTCTGCTCTTCCCAGAGCCCCCAAGGAGAATATCTTACAATGGTCACACTTCCAGTCTCCCATTCATATGCCACCAGGGCAGACCCTGCTTAGCTAAGGTGACAAGTCATGTTTGCTACTACAAGACCAGCTCTCCTCTCATTCATCCAGCAGCCTTGTGGATTTCCACATAGGACTAATCCTTCGCTCTCAAGCTAAGTGAGCAAAAAGGCAGCTTTTGAAAGTGGTGATTTTCTTTATTGAGCAGGGGGAGAGCAACTGGCCTTATCCAGCCCCAGCACAGCATCCCTCCAGTGGCTGTTGCTGCTGTCTTGCTTATGAGTCTTTTTAGAATGTGAGCCTTTTAGGGACAGGGATCCAGATTTGTTTGTTCTCTCTGTCTCTCTGTCTGTCTGTCTGTCTGTCTCTCTCCTCCCCCCACCCACTGCTTTGAGAACTTTTGTTGGAAAGCAGTATATAAATATTAGTATGAGTGCTAGTAGCAAGTAGCCACAGGATCAAATATCAGTGCTTGTTTGGAGTTCAGGGAATGCAGAGGGAGGGCGGCATATTTGAATGCTCCTCCAGATCAAAACTCCCTGTTTGGAGAAAAGCTACCATGCCAGGGAGATGGGCTTCTGGACTCACTTTTTACCCAGCTTTTTATGTGCATGAAGCTTTAAAAAAAAATTAATATGAGGCAGAATTAAAACCTATATTCCCCCAGCTGCGGTCTGAAGTGGCAAAATCTAGCAAGAGCTTAATCATGTCGTCCTTCAGCGTGGATAGCTTGGCCTTAATTGCAGAGACTGAACGTGCTGTTTCTACTTTTCCAGTTATCACAGTTTAGATATAAAGGCCAAGAATGAGAGGCGTTGTCGGGGGGAAAGTGCTTGGCTGTATCTTAGCAAACTTGTTGTGCACTGCTGTGTCCAACCAGACGCTTGGAGAACCCCGCGGCGGTGTTTGTATTTCCCGATCCATCCGTCAAGGCATAGATCAGCAGAGAGGCTCCCCAGCTGCAAAACAATGTTTCTCTCCAGGTCTAAGAACATAAGAACAGCCCTGCTGGGTCAGGCCCAAGGCCTTTCTAATCCAGCCTCCTGTTTCACACAGCGGCTCACCAGATGCCTCTGAGGAGCCCACAGGTAAGAGCGGAGGGCATGCCCTTTCTCCTGCTGTTGCTCCCCTGCAACTGGTGCTACAATGACGATGACTATGTATATACCACTCTTCAACCAAAGTTCTCAAAGCAGTTTACATAGAAAAATAAACAATATATAAATAAGATGGCTTCCTGTCCCCAAAGGACTCACAATCTAAAAAAGAAACATAACAGAGAGATACCAGCAACAGCCACTGGGGGGATGTTGTGCTGGGATTGGATAGGGCCAGTTGCTCCCCACCTGCTAAATATAAGACAATCGCCACTTTAAAAGGTGTCTCTTTTGCTCAGTAAGCGGGGGTGCTTGGAGGCTTCTTGCCTTCTGATGCTGGAGGCACCCTTGGAGGACTCCTGCCCCCTGCAGTTCTTTCATGGGTTTCTCATCTTTCTTTAGACTCAGCTGTTTACATCTCCCAAATAAGCAGGAGGTAGGTCAGCTGTGGTTACCCCTGCTTGTTTATTCCTTAGCTTCTGCCTTCCATCCCTCCCTTATCTGGTGTGGCAAGCAGGACCAGGTGTGCTGAACAGCAGCTAAGGGAAGGAGCAAGCAGCAGGACTGTGGAAGGGACAGGCCAGAGGAGCTGTGGCTGCCTTCTCGGCTGCAGATGCATCTGGAGATTTAGAGCCATGCGACTGGTAGTCAGGGCAGGAGGTGGAAGGCTCGTCTATTCATCACTACTGCTCTCTTGCTGACCTCACTGGCAGCTGCCTGCACTTTTTAAGATCCCCTGACTATTCTCTTCGTGCTCTCCAAGAACTTACATAGCACATCTGGTCATATCCGTAACTCCCACTGATGCCCCTTTGCCTTTCCTAGGCTGTGCCCTGACAGTTTCTTGGTCCACTTTCTGAGCACCCTCTCATTTCTTCTTGGCTGCTTCCCACAATGGCTAAGGGCTTGCTGTCTCTGAACCAGGCAGAACAGAGAGTCCCTGTCAATAATGCATAGCTGTTTTGCTAAAATAAATGACAAATTGCAAGCATTACTGTGCATTGTTTAATGCACAATGACTCTCCGTAATTAATGCATGGCCATTTTACTTACTCTCTCTCTTTCTCTCTCTCTCTCTCTCTGCTATTTGCAAACAATACTGTGCTTTGTTTAATGCACATGAGTTCTCATTTCAGCAGGCTCAGCTTTTCTCACTCCAGTTCACCTGCTGAAACTGTCTCCCATACCCAACTGTTAATAGTTTAGGAGGAGTCCTGACTTCCTGTGCACCTGATCAGCCTAATCACAAGGCAGCTCAGTTAAAATGACTGACAGCCACCACCACCCCAAATATATTTGGTGTTTTGGTGAGCCTCTATCAAAAGGAGTAGCCCCCAGAAACACTTATGTCCCTTATGACCCAGACTTAGTTCACAGAGAAACCCTCTTGAGATGCTATCATTCTTATATCTGGCAGGTGGTGTTTTGTTTTGTTTTAGTTTTTAGTTCTCGGTTTTTAACTTTCTGTGAATAATTTGAAACTTTTGAAATCTGTAGTTTTAAATGTGGTTTTTGTTTGGTTTTTTAACTTTTTAAACTTCATTAATGTTTTATTTTACATTGTATGTGTTTTGTTGATGTTGTGAGCCACCCTGAGCAGTAGCGTACTAGAGGGGAGGGCTATAAATATCTTTAATAAGAATATATTATTTCTTGTTTACACAGTCAGACAGGTGTTATTGACTGGTTTGTTTTGTCCAGACATTGAGTCCTTCCCAAGGACCTGAGATGGCTGAATTTTATTATCGATATTAATATTATTATAGATATTGTCACAAGATATAGGCTGTTCTCAGTAAAGTTGCTTTTTGTAATTGGCTGATGGTGATTTCTGTGGCCCCTGTGGTGTTGAGGTGCTCTTCAAGGTGTTTTGGAATTGCACCTAGGGCACCGATTACTACTGGGATGATGGTGATGATGATTTAGATAGATAAAAATATAATCCTGGACCATAGACATTCACACTTACAATGGCAACGGTGGGGAGGAAGTCCCACCCTGTTGCTGTTACTCACGTGGGGAAGGAGAGTGGGGTGATACCTACCCTGAGCCCGGGTTGTGCCTTCCCATGTCTCCTCCTTTGGCTTCTTCTTGAACTGTTGCTACTCCAACTCAGGCAGACACACACCATCTGAGCTGGCCCCTGATAGACAGCCAGATGAAGAGAGTCTTGTGATCTTGGAACAAGATCTTGGCACTTGCAAGAGCTGCACTTGCCTATATAAAGCAGGTCTGGCTGATGAGGACATCTGCTGGAAGCAGACCCTTAGGAACATAGGAAGCTGCCATATACTGAGTCAGACCATCGGTCTCTCTAGCTCAGTATTGTCTTCACAGACTGGCAGCGGCTTCTCCAAGGTTGCAGGCAGGAATCTCTCTCAGCCCTATCTTGGAGAAGCCCTTTGAGACCCTTGGCTAGAGATGAGGGGAAGAAGGTGCTGGAACCTCTCCTCTCCCCTCTGAATCTCTGAGACCACTTCTCCCCCCACCAAAAAACAGGGGGGGGGCCAAATAGGGAAGGTCTGCCTGCCTCACCTTACAGCTTGTCTGAAGGGGGAGATGACATAAGTGTTTTCACCGGCAATTCCGTGAGCTGCAACCTGCATCGATCCAGGTTTCAGCTCACAGGTTCATCAGTTAACACCCTTACGACATCTCCCCCTTCAGACAGAGGACATCATAAGCATGTTTGTCAGGTGGGGGGGTGGGGAGTAAGTGGCAGTGGCAGGACACGACTTCCTTTCTGCTTTTGCTGTTGTAAACATGGGTGCCTATGGCACCGATAACATCTGAAGAGGGCAATTGTAAACTCAAAAAGAACAAAGAGTTTTCACAGCCAGTCCCAAAGTTGTAAGAAAGATAGATTTCTTCTAGCCCATAAGGACTAGAAACCTGATTGTTAAAAACTGCTGAAATTCTTGGGAATTCCAATTCGGCAGCCAATGATGCATGATTCTGTGCTTGCAGGGCATTACAGCATATACATACAGCTGTGTTTTTACTCTGGTTCTCAAAGAGATCATTTGCCTGCCCTTATCGTCTCATGCTTTGGGACCATTGAGGTGCCAAAGGCTAAGCCCGGAGGCACTGAGGCTAAGCCCATGCTCCCCACACACCCAACGGAAGCTCTTCTCATGGATCGTGAGAACAGCTTCACTCTCTATAGCTCTTAAGTGATGAGCAAAGTCCCTGGGTTTGGACCGGGAAACCTACAGGCATGTTTGATGCATTTTAGACATGACGACAGGATGAAGCAGAGGCAGTAAGTAGTTGGGTCCAATCTCTGCAGTGGAGAGACTTGCAACCAGTCTGCAATAGCTGGCTGGCTATCAGCCTCAAGACAGTGTGGGAAGTTATTGATGGTTTAAAATAAAGAGATAAAGAAAATTTTAGGCCAAGCAGAGGTCAAGGAGGCTGGTTCATATAACTGGCCTAATACAAACGGCGGGGGGAAACAGGTTTCCATGGCACTCACAACGCTTTCCACATTCTGCCGTTCAAAGGGGATCTTTGCAAAGTAGCCCTAATACAAGGCGAATTGATTCCCATTATGAGCTGCATCAGGGTTAACCAAAGGCCAAGGCATCGCTTAACCTCTTTGTGGCAGGTGGAGTGTTGTAAACCAGCACTGCATTGAGCTCTCTTTGTGAGCACTCCTAGCTTACAAAGAGCTACAGCAAAGGCTTAAGAGCAAAGAGTGTTGCAGCTGTCAAAGGTCGTATCTTTACCGCTAGTCAAGCATCCCCAACTTAATGGGCCTGAAGGGGCTATGAGAACTGTGCTGTTTGCAGTCCTGCGAAATTGGGGTCTTCTGACATGAACGGCCATGCCGCTCCAACTTAAGGAATTCTCATAAAATACTAAAATGTATTTATCTGACTAGGTTCCTCCCCGCAAGATATTTGATGTTAGAAGTCAGGGGGCGGTCTTAAATTCAGAGTCCTTTTTCTTTCAGGCAATACAGGTATCCCTTGTATTTTATCCCCCTCCCCCTTCAAAGGAGCCATCTGAAATTCAGAGTTGTGTTCTGTTTGGGTAAATATGGTAGGTAGCTCTCCCAACACTATGTAGTTCCTGAAAGTAGACAAGGCAGGTTGGCATGGTGGTTTTTTCTCATGTGTAACTCTGCCCTGGATTCGCTTTCTGAAGCCTGAGCAGCAGTGCCTGTACCTTGCTTGGCTGTTGCATCAGCAGTAGTTTGCATGTGTGAATGGGCTGACACAGAGGTCACAGTCAGAGGTCACAGTCAGAGAAAGCATCACTGCAATGCATTCTAGTAGGTCAGTTCACTCAGGCAGCCACAAGCCATTGAGTGTACAATATAATCATCAAGTATAAAGAAGTATAAAGAGTGATGGACGTTCATGCATGCAGCCTGCAGTCACACTGGAATGTGAAAAAGAGAGGGAATCCAGATACTGATGTATTTCATTAACAATGTATTTATATTTTGGCAGAATGTAGATACAGATGTGTTGTTTCTAGATATAAACTAGATCTAGGGTTGAGTCCTAGCTCAGGATCAATCCCTGCCCTGAAATTATACCCACTGCATAGTACTGGCTTTAACTGTCGTCTTTTTCCCTCTTTGAGCTATTCATTAAACTGAATTGCTGGAGACATCTGTGCAAACTAAGCACTTCACAGAGACACAATAACCTGGAGGGAGGAACACAAAGAATCTCTACATGTAAGAGACCTGTGGGCAAGTTAATGTTTCTTTGCATCCAGCCTAGCCTGAAAAGAAACTACATTCTGGACCATTTATGTTGGCTGTCTTATTTTTAGGATATACCCATGGTATACCCAGAACTGCCTTGGATATATGGATTGTGGAACAAGCTGTCTTATACTGGATCAGATCATTCTTGATCTGACCCAGATCAAGGTCTTGTGGTAGCAAGCATGAATTGTCCCCTTTGCTAAGCACCCTAGTTTGCATTTGAATGGGAGACTGCATGTGTGAGCACTGTATGATATTCCCCTTCAGGGATGGGTCCATAGCTCAGTGGAAGAGCACCTGCATACTTGCATGCAGAAGGTTCTAAGTTTCCTCCCTGGCAACATCTCCAAGAAAGTGCTGAGAGAGACTCCTTCTGGCAACCTTGGAGAAGGTGCTGCCAGTCTGTGTAGACAATTCTGAGCTAGATGAACCAATGGTCTGTCTCAGTATATGGCAGCTTTCCATGTCCCTCTCTCTCTCAAGATTATCTATACCAAGTCTGAACATATGACCTTTTACCGAACCAGATCATTAGTCTATCTAGCCCTAGATGATCTACTGTGACCGGCAGGAACTCTCCAAGGTCTGAAGCAGAGGTCATTTCCAGCCATCACCACTCTTCTGAATGGAGCTGATAAGAGACTGAACTGGAGACTCTCTGCATGCAAAACATGTTCTCTCCCACTAAGCTATGACTCCTCTCCTGGAAATATCACTCTTTCTTTGACACTGTTTTCTGCCCGTTTCACCTCTTTGTTTCCTTTTTGGTATTCTGTGGGTGAAGAGAGTCACCACCATATTTGTGACTCCTGCCTCATTTGTCTCTTTTGTGATCCGAACCATCCTTTTCTGCCTCTCTTTCTGGGCCTTGGGCAGATCAAGTTAGAAGTCAGTCTTTCAGCCGTCTGGAGGAGTTACAAATGGCTTGTCTCGGAAAGGCAGCTGTGCCATTCCTCTTGCTTTTCCTCGAGCTCCCTCTAGCTGACAAATGTCTGGGCTGCACATCTCCGAGGCCCACATCGCTCTAGACAAGATTACAGGCTACGTGGAAATGATAGAGACATTAGTGCTGATCCATTTCTGTTAGGGGAAGCTGAGAAATCGTGCTTCTCCCAGAGAGCAGAAGCAGCCCTTTGCTGGCTGCGGAAATATGGCACCCATGCTTCACTCTTTGCTCTGTTCTGTGAGGACGGCCCTGCTCCCTTTTCCTTGCCTTGAGCCAGCTCAGTTCCTCACCAATTGGAATGTCCCAGTTTCCTTGCCTTATCATTTAGCTCCTCCTGGCAACAGGCCTTCATTAAAATCCTCCTCCCTGAATAAGCCGTTTTGGGATGCCATGCCACCAGCTGCCCTTCACTCATCCGATGCGGGTGGCGGTTCTCCCACAGTGTGGGGCATCCCTCCCCCTCCCCCCCCTTCAGGGGCTGGGGATGAAAGCCACACTGGGCCCCTGACCAGTCTCTGTCTCTCACAGAGCTGCCCAACACGGAGAAGCCCCAGAGGAATCCTGTGAAGCCGTGTGAGTCTTGGGTGGGTGTGGGGAGAGGAAACAGGAAGTGAGGCAGGGAGAGAAACTCAGGAGAGCCTTTGAAGCCCACCAAGACTGTTTGGGGCTATTTAAAAGAGAGACAGCTGATTATGAGGGTAGCCTACAGTTTGGGAGCTGAGCTTCTCCGGAGAGGGAGCCAGCTAAAGGTTGTGGGGAGGGGGAGGAGTTAACCCCCTCTCCTGCACCACTCTTGAGGCATTGGGCTTCTGCCCCAAGACTGACAAGCAGATTCTCCATTCACCTGCCCAGGGTGGAATGTGCCTCTTGACAAAGGGCTGCTGTTGAATATATCCTCAGTGACTTCTCCCCTGTTCCTCACCACTGTTGTGACATCACAACCAGGGATCCTCAATGTTGGGCCCCCACATGTTCTTGGACTTCAACTCCCATAATCCCCAGGCCCTGTGGCCTTTGGCTGGGGATTATGGGAGTTGAAGTCCAAGAACATCTTGGGGCCCAACGTTGAGGATCCCTGCATCACACCATGCTTTCCCCTGCCCCCTACTAGCAGCAGCCAATGATATGGAGAAGGGAATTGCCTACAGTGATGTCATAACATGGGTGTGTCTTCCTTCAGGAAAAATGGAAGAACCCAACATTGGGTAGCCTCAGGTCTGACCCAACATATAGCTTTGTGCAGCATTTAGAAGTCAAGGCTGCCAAGGATGCTCAGGGCTATTTAAAAGAGCGGCAGATGATTATGAGGGTCTGGATGCTTCCCAGTTCTTATATCCCACTGGAATTAATGTGACTTAAGTTACACATGGCAACCTTCTTTCACTGATTTCAGTAGTGCTGAGTTATTACTAATTAGATTAAATTCTGAGCACCCAACTGCTGAAGGAGAGCATCATATTGTCCTTGGCCTTGGGCAACAAAATGTCTTGGACCATCCCTGCACATCTCAAAACACGAAAAATGATGTACATAGTAGATATTCCAAGAACCTATTTGAAAGCATTTGAAGACTGAGAGACATATTTTCTGACTGAAGAAGCCTCTGAAACCTTGCATAGGTGCTGCGAGTCTCAGCCATTTGTCTAATTTGTATTCACTCACTGGGTTATCTTTCATCGCTCAGCCATTGGTTTGTTTCAGCATCTATCTATATAATTCTCTTAAAACATACCCGTCACAAACCCCATGTATGGCAGCTCTCGCTAGAGTTTGCGAGCAAACTGTGGAGGGGCAAAGTGAACAGGACGGCCAAAAGTGGTGCTGGAGAAAGCGGTGGTTGGGGAGGCAGTGGCAGGCGGCGGGGAAGCAGCGCGGGGAGGTGGGAAAGCAGCAGCTGAAGTGGGCCAAGAATGGAGGAAGAGCTGAGGGGGAGAGGAGGTGGGAGGGCTGAGAAGGAGTGGGGGAGAAGGAGTGGGGGGAACTATAGATGCAGATGCTATGCTCCCGGGCCAGCTAGTTCTGATTATTGTGCTCTCACCCATTGGGTGGCTTTACATTGTATGCTCATTTTTCACATGTATATATCCTCTTACTATTGATATCACAATATATTTTAAACATCTACCAGGTACTTCATGTTTTGTATTTTGAGATTGCACTTGGTACCTCCCCTTCCCATTCTCTTTCCCTGCACATACCAGGCGATGTTTGGGGAGCTGTTTTGCATGATCCTGGGCCCACAATGTTTTTTTGTTTTTTTTAAAAATGAGATTGTTAGAGGAGAAGAGCTGGTCTTGTGTTAGGGAGCATGAATTGTCTCCTTTGCTAAGCAGGGTCTGCATTTGGTTTGTATTTGGATGGGTGGCTACATGGGTGACTACATGTGTGACGGGGTTCCCAACCTGTGGTACTCTAGATGTTGCTGAATTACAACTCCCATAATCCCCAGCTACAATTTATTGTGGCTGTAAGATATTCCCCTTAGGAGATGGGGCCGTAACTCAGTGGTAGAACATCTACATGCAGGCATGTGGAAGGTCCCAGGTTAATTCCCTGGTATCTCTGGGTAGGGCTGGGAGTGACTCCTGCCTAAAAGCTTGGAGAAGCCACTGCCAGTCTGTGCAGACTGTACTGATCTATATAGACCAATGGCCTCACTCTGTATAAGGCAGCTTCCTATGGTTTTCAACACTTTCCTAAACACAGTAGTTTTGAGACGAGCCACCTTTGCAATATGTCTAACTACTGCTAAGGGCATTAAGTGTTTTGCTAAGCATCAGTGTAAATTCCCAGAATGAGCAGAGGAATTGGCTGCAAGATCAGACACTCGGCAGTGCCAATAACTAATGTGCTGGATTGTGTTTACATAGCAAACACATGCCGGAAAGGTAAAAGGAAGCAGGCCCACAGGGAGGCCATCCAAATGTCTGCAGGAGAAGGGTGACAGATGTCTCAGCTCTGCCCTGTGCAGAGGTGAAGGGATAGCATAACCCAATATGCAAATTCCAGCACTGGAAGTGAACGCCTGTCCACTTTTGCTGCAGATAGATCCTGACAGCTCTGGTTATATAGGTGGAAAATTAGCCATCGGACTTCAACGGCTTCCGCAGGCAATTAGAAAGAGTTGACTCTTACAGGCCATATTTGTTTTAGACTCATCATATTTCCAAATACCGCAGGAGCCCAGGTTTTGCTGACTGGCCTACATCACAGTTCCCTGCTTCAGCACTTAGGAAGTTTTAATAAAGCTGTTGATTAGACCGGTGTGGGCCATAGGGCAGTGTAGCTGGCATTGCAGCAGGGGTGAGGGGAGCAGGGAGAACTGACCTTACAGGGTAAACAGGCGAGTTCATCAGCTGCTTGAGTCTCCATGGCTCAGGGCCGTTTTTCATGTTAGCCTTTGAACAGGGTGAGTGTGATCTCAGGAGTCACACCTGTGTCTGAAAATGTATAGAAGATGTATTGTGAAAACCAGAATACCAGGTAATCTTTTGATTAGATTGACAAGTGTCAGGGTGAAACTAGATTTTTGGCAGCAAGATAGGTCTGGGAACTTGGGCCACCATGTCTCCACCTCCAAGTGGCAGCAGGTGCTGTATTATTATTTATTATTATTTCTTGTTTACACAGTCAGACAGGTGTTATTGACTGGTTTGTTTTATCCAGACATCGAGTCCTTCCCAAGGACCTGGGATGATGATGATTTCAATTTCTATACCGCCCTTCCAGAAATGGCTCAGGGCAGTTTTAGAGGAGACATAGAACCCTTCCCCTAACCACTGCCTTTCCTTGCAACACCTCTCCAGGGGTGACTCTAGAACAAGTTTGAGGGTGCAAAAGGGGTGGCAAAGGACATGATTAGGGGAGTGAGGATTTTGCTATATCTTAAATACTTGCAGAGGTAAGGTAATTAATTACCTTTTCAAATGTATTCAGAACATGTATTTTCAAATGTATTCATGGAACATCTTTCAAGTACCCCGGTGCATGCCTAGTTCTGTCCTCCAACTGGAAGCAGGCTTGCTTAAAGTGGAGGCCAGAGCATGGATTAACATCTTTGAATTCCGGCCAAAGCTGGTTTTCAACCCATAGGCTTAGTTCCATCTGCTATTAGACACATACCACTTGAGATGGAAAAGAGAGTTAGAGG
This sequence comes from Hemicordylus capensis, assembly GCF_027244095.1. Lineage (NCBI taxonomy): Eukaryota > Metazoa > Chordata > Lepidosauria > Squamata > Cordylidae > Hemicordylus > Hemicordylus capensis. Next base: position 20,781,776 of record NC_069664.1, on the reverse strand, counting down.
ACTGACTATTATGGTTTCTCTCCCTCTGCGTTGATAACGCTGGGGTACAAAAATGCTAGGACCAACTTCAGACAAAGGATACATTATATGGAGAAACAAACTGATGGATAGGGGAGTGAAAGAGGGAGCGGGAATTGTTTTTTGGAGGAGTGCCCACTTCCCCTTGGAGTCATCCCTGCTCTCCTCACACCCCATGCTAGGTTTATCTTGCCATTGGTTTCTTCAGCCAGATGGAAATGCCATTCCAAAGTGCAACTCCCTGCCTGCTTCCAAGCTGGGATCCCGTCCCAGGCCTTGCCTGCTGCTTTGAATGAGGAAAAGTAGCTCTGAGTGGGGGTTGTAGTGGGGAAGTGGTTGGTGGGCAGAAGGGGATCCACTCCCGCAAAGAAACACCCACTTTGCAGGACAAAATGGCAGTCTAGGGCCATTATAGCCATCCCACGTGGCTAGAGGAAAATCTAAGAAACAAGGATATTGTTATGTTATGTGCAGTGTGATAAAACATCGTTCAAATGGTATGTGGCCCTGCTCACACATGTACTCTGTGGCATGAGAGCAACTTGAAGAGAACCACATGAAGGCAGCTGTTGAGAAGCCAGTCCTGAGTCAGGTCTCAATAGCTAAAGAGACCACGGGTGTCTAGAAGCAGGAGAATCAACGAAGGGTGGAGTTTATAGTCCAGAGAGGAGGCCAAGACAATGCCAGAGTTTCTGGAGTTGAAGGACATCGCCGGTCAATGAGGGGAACAGGTCAGTGGGGAGCAAGAGGGAGGCAGATAGCAAGGAAAAAGCTGAGAGATGCATTTGGGCATTTCATGACTTTCCTTAGCAAAAACAAAACAAAACAAAACAAAATGCTAAGACTTCAGGAGTGCAGTAGACCTCAGAGCTATATTTTTTATTGTTATTATCCTACCCTACCCGACCATGTTTACATCATGCAATCCAAAGTGGCTCAAAACAAAGTAAAAAAATAATACAATGCAATAAAGCAGAGCAGCAGCAGAAACAGAGCAGCACCAGTAAGGAATTCAAATTAGTCAAGCAGATTGACAGAACAGAGTGAAGTCCAACTCCAGCAGTTCAGCCCACGGCCTTGCAGAAAAGCCAGGGCTTCACTTGGTGTCTAAAGGAAGATGGGTTTGGAGACTGCAGCCCTCCAAGAGGAGGGAATTTTAAAACATCAGGGCCACAACCACAAAGGCCCTGCTCCAGGACAGTCAGTAGCACAAGATCTCTTGACTCTAGAACCAAGACTATTCTGACCTATACTATTAATATATTGGCTTGAAAAGTCTCATCAGAATCCATAAGTCTCCTGGCTTGAGGCCACAGCTCAGGATGTGCCAGTTTGCACAGGATTGGTATGCAGAGGCATGAAATCATCACAGCTCTTCTGGCAGTGGTGCATAGAGATGGGAGGGAAGAAAGAGTAGTAACTTAACCAAGACAGAAGTAATCCAGTTACAGAAAGCAGAACAGCTTTGCCAGATATAATGCACATTTAAATATATAATCAGAGTTTGCTGCTGTTCTAAGCAAGCCTAAATTGCTTCATTGACAACGTTAGATTGGCTCGGTCTGTTTCAAAGTGGCTATTGTGGAGCTGAGCACTTCTAAGTTCCCAGTGAAGAGGAACCCATGGACTCCATTTGACTCGATGCTCCTTGAAGCTTCTTGTTAATCTATCTAGCTGTGGTGGTGTTAATGTCATCCCAGGATGGTCACTAAGAGATGAGTGAGGATTCTTGCCTGTGAAATCAGACGCTAGGAGCAAACTGCCTTTCCTCTTTTCCAGGTCCTGAGCAATGAGAACACGTTAACCCTAAAAAGCGTTCGTCAAGAGGATGCTGGGAAATATGTGTGCCGAGCAGTGGTTCCACGTGTGGGTGCAGGAGAGCGAGAAGTGTCCCTGACTGTCAACGGTACTAAACTTCAGTTTCTTCTATTGTTGTTCCACTTTTATTGCCATTTTCTTATTATTCCAATGGCAATTTATAGAAGTACAAGTGTTAAGACTGAGTGCCTTGCAGTTTCCTAGTATTACCCTCTTCTAGTTGCATGTCTTATGGTTTTATCTATGAGCTCTGTGGCATGTTAGCCATGGGTAGATGTTGTATCCAACGACTGTAAGGAAATCTGCGAAATCCCCCCCAAACTCTCATTTGTCTCCATTTGTTTTCTGGGATGGATCCTATGGTTTGTTTGGTGAATCCACTCCTTGATCCAGGCCAGCTTTTGAATGGGGCTTTAGTTCCTTATATTCCAATCCTGGAGAAGAGGTGGAGCTAACAAACAGTCAGCAACAAGAGCACTGAAAAAGCAGCGTGCACTTCCCCCTCTGTACATAATATCTATTTCAGTAAACCATTAATATTCCTGACTCCACTCTACTGCCTTGTCCTTGCATACCACAACTCCATCCCTTGGATTCTACAGATCCCAAATCACTCTGTTTTGTACAGATATAAGAAAGTGCCTCTTAAATTCAACAGGGAGTACCCTGAGGTAGTTCCCAAATGACCAAGAGGCGATAAAGAACTCTCACAATGTGTCACAGTCTACCTAGCTCAGTATTTTCCACTCCTGCTAGCAGGGGTTCTCTGGAGTATCAGGTTGAGGTTGAGGTCTTTCTCTGGCCTATTAACCAAGATCTTTTAACCGGAGATGCCAGGAAATTAATCTGGCTGCTTCTACAACAAGGCATGTGCTCAGTCAATTAGTTGTGATCCTTCCGCCTCTCAAGGGCATGTCTACACTGCAGATTTTGGAGCCAATGTAAATGTTTTCGGCTCCCTACAAAACCTCTGAGAATTATATATTTTTCAAGTTGATCTTTGTTAGAAATCCCTAATGATTTCCTAAAGAACCCTAATCTCTACAGGTCACTTCATAGAGCTGGGGTTCCCAGGGTCCCTGGACCAGATGGCATGGCAAGTAATTAGGTTTGAGCCTGGCTTAAAGGTGGGATGCGAAGATGCCACTTGTTTCTCTCGTTGCGGGGATACAAATAGTCTTAAGAGCTAGGTCCTCACAATTTGGCCATTGGTACTATCTCAGGGGATGAATGCTCATTGTGATTTTTTGAAATGTCTACCGCCACCCCCCGAAATGGAAAATGGGTGATAGCATTCTTCCCTTGAGATAGTACCAGTGGCCAAAATGTGAGGAGCTTAAAATTGTTTTAAGGTTTTCATTTTTAATCTGTTTGATGTTGTTGTAAACCATCTAGAGGCAGAAGTTTGGGGTGGTCGACAAATCTGAAAAATGAAATAATTTTTTTAAAAAAAATATATGCTAAGAGCAGACTCTGAAGGAAGAGCAAAACGGAGGCTCTTCTTGAGAGCATGTGGACAAGATTAGAGTGTTTTGCAGCCTCCTACTTGCATGCAGGCCTTGAGCCCCACTCAGCATTCACTGGCGATGAAAAAATGTCAGGGAGGGAAGCAGCATGGGCAATGGCACAGTTTAATTTTAAATGCAGATAGTGCTGAAGAGAGAAGCCCGAGGGCAACCCAGGCAGCAGGGCCACTGGAAAATCAACCACTCCTTTGCCTTCCGCTCAGCACCGCGTCTCTTGCACTCTCCCCTTCCCTGTTGGCTGCTGCAGTTTAATTACAATTCAAATAGCTTGCAGAAAACAAAGCAATACATTTGATGAAAATAAAGAACCTTGCTCCCCACCCCACCCCTCCTGCCTCCAGCACATAAACCCCTGCTCCCCTGAATTTCAGAGTAAATTAGTGAAGCACCATTTAGAGCAAGCGAGGTAGGAAATGCGTCCCTGTGACCCTCAGAAGACAAGCCAGCTTTGGTATGTCTGCATGGTGCAAACTGACAAAGGAGCAAATGAAGTGGCAAGGTTTGAGAAGAACCCTTGCTCTTACGCAATTCCTGAGTGTGTGTGTGTGTGTATCCCACTCTGCAAAGGTCACAGAAAGGGGTCTTTTAAACCATACAGGCTTCCCCAACCTGCAGCCCTCCAGATGTTGCTGAACTACAATTCCCAGCATATCCAGCCACAATAAATTGTGCCTAGGGATGCTGGGAGTTATAGTTCAGCAACATCTGGAGGGCCGCAGGTTGGGGAAGCCTGCAACCCACCCCCAGCCCCCGCTTGCTGCAGGAAATCAGAGCTAGAGCATCCTAAGAGACAGCTCTCTAGCCTCTGCTTGAAGTCATCCAGCAAAGGAGAGCACACCACTCTGGTAATGGCTTCCATTGTCAAATGTCTCTTACCATGATGAGTTTCATCTAATGTTCTATTAAAATCTATCCTCTGGCTGCTAAAGCCCATTTGATCTTGTCCTGCCCTCTGGGGCAGCTGAGAACTTTGCCCTCATCTATGTGACAGCTCTTCAGGTATTTGAAGAGTTCCATCATTCATTCATTCATCCATCCATCCATCCATCCACATTTATATCCTGCTCTTCCTCCAAGGAGCCCAGAGTACATGCTTAGGTTTATGTCCCTTGCAGTCTTCCCTTCTCCAGCTTAAACATGTGTTTCATTCAACCTTTCCACGTAGGAATCTGTTTTCCAGGCCTCTGTTTTCCAGGCCATTGCCATCCCTTGCACCTTTGCCCATTTCCGTTTCAGTCCCTGTACACCTTTCTTAAAGTGCAGCAATAACAACTAGAGGACCTGGTATTCTAAACTAGGTGTTGAGTATTTCTAGTTTGCTCACCAAAATATCATGGGGAGCTGTGTCAAATTCTTAGTTACAATCAAGATAAATGGCATCCATCGCATTCCTGCAGTCAACTAAGAAAATAACCAGGGTGTTGTTTTTTTAAGAGATAAGATTAATCTGACAGAATTTATTCTTGACAAATCCATGTTGGCTTCTACTCATCATTGCATTGCTATCAAGATGTTTACAGACTGACTACTCTATAATCTGTTCTGGTATCTTTCCTGAGGACAGACTTAATAGTCTGAAAGTACTTAATTCCAAGTTGTCAACCCCATCCATTAGGATCAAACATTTGCTCATGATATTATGAAGCAACCTTATACTGAATCGGGCCATTGGTCCATCTCTCCAGGGTCCTTCCTATCACTTGAGACCTGATTCTTGTCACAGAAGGGATTGAACCGAGGACCTTCTGCGTGCAAAGCATGTGTTCTGCCACTGAGCTATGGCACCTCCAAAATAAGGGCAGGGGCAATATATTCCAAGCTGTCAACACCATCCATTAGGGCTAAATTGTATTTATAGGAGAGAAGCTGTGTGTAGGAAATTCTCTTCCAGCATTGGGGGGGGGGGAGGATAAAATAAATCATGGCATCTTATGAAAAAAAAACCTTTTCTATTCCGGCTTCCACTGGTCCTGATAAGAAAAGAAAGAAAAGCAAGCTAGGTGCCTGCTGATTCTGCAGGGGCGATCTTATCGGGCACCAGGCCCTCGCCAATATAATAATAAGGATAAATGACCAATTGCCTGGAACGGAAGATACAGCACAAACCAATTTGCAGCAGGTAATCTTGTCAAGCAGACCCTCTATCTGGAATCCTCCTTTTCCTGTTTTTATCCTGTACGCCAGACAATGGTGTTAACAAAAGCAACTGTGATTGCACCACAGACTAAACCAGGTTAGGGGCTTGGGAGCTGCCTTACTAGCACAAAGGCAAGAATCCAACTATCAGGGAAGTTGTCAAGTTATCTACAAAAGTCCTAGACATTACAAGCTATCACCAATGCCATCTCCAGCAGATGGAGGCTGACAGTTCTTGAGCTCACCATGTGCTGGGGTCTGTGATCGTAATAAAGGAATTGAACTGCATTGATCTCACCAAGGAAAAGATGATACAGTGCCTGTATTCCTAGGAGCTGCCTTCCTGCTACAGTCTCATTACTTGGCCCTTCACCCCAGGTGTGCCAGGGACCCCTTTTGCCTGTTCAATGTATATATAAGCTAATGCAATCTTGGGCTGCCTTGACAGAGGCACAGTGTCCAGATCACAACAAGTCCTCTTCAGACATTATGTTGTATGTGTGTACACAGGAGCATAGGGAAGCTGCTGCCGGCCCCGGTTCAGTTCGCCAGCGGTGGGCACCCCCTGCATCTGATGTCAAATGCAGGGGGCGTGGCATGCTCGCAAATCGAGCCACGCCCCTTGTTTCCAAGCCTATTCCGCCCAGCACCACATTTGCAATGAGGCCAGGAGTGGCTCTCCCTGCTTTAAAAGGCAGGGAGCTGCATTTCCGGCTAGGCTGCTTGGCTGGGAACGTGGCTCCCTGCCTTTTAAAGCAGGGAGAGCCTCTCCCGGCCTTGCTGCAAATGCAGCGCTGGGCGGAATATGCTTGAAAACAAGGGGCACGGCTTCATTTGTGAGCACGCCACGCCCCCTGCGTCTGATGTCAGAGGCAGGGGGCGTGGCTGGAGTGTGAGCCAAGGCCCTTGAGTGCAGCGGCGTGGGTTCTTTGAACCCATTTGGGCAGTGGTGGCTCCACCCTTGTGTATACAGCTGATGTTGAAGCAGAGTTGGCAGCTGTTGGAGAACAAGTTAACTGAACACCTTGCTTCATAACATTCACCAATGAAGCCCATGGCATCCCTTTTTGTCTGAATGTCCAGATCCCAGCATCCTCTTTTTGAGTAAGGAAGTTCTATTTTCAATAAGAGTGGCAGGAATCTTCAGAGGTTCCCACATCCCCAATCTTTACAGCACTTTACACTGGACTCTGGCTAACATTTTCCTTGTGTTATTATGAATAACAGTCTTTATAATTCTAGCCAGTTTCCTGTGATTTGTTGTGGGAGCTGGAAACAGAATATCTAGAAGAAAACTTTAACTAGACATACGAGCCTCAAATGCTTGTTGTGGTGTGTACAAAACAGAGGCACATGGATAGCTCACAAGATAATTACCACGGATTAGACTTTATGAGGTGGTTGTGTACCAATGTTACAGGATAAGTGTGGCCATTGGAATCCCCCAGTAACTGAAGTTGCCTTGACAACCTGATCAGCCAGTGTGGTGTAGTGGTTAGAGTGCTGGACTAGGACCAGGGAGACCTGAGTTTAAATCCCCATTCAGCCATTATACTAGCTGGGTGACTCTGGGCCAATCACTTCTCTCTCAGCTTAACCTACTTCACAGGGTTGTTGTTGTGAGGAGAAACCTAAGTATGTAGTACACCGCTCTGGGCTCCTTGGAGGAAGAGCAGGATATAAAATGTAAAATTAAAATTAAATGTAAATTAAATCTCAAAATGGCAGGTAGGTTGAGTTCCTTTCCCATGAAAAGGAAACTTGCAGCCATCCAGACACACACTTGTCATGTGACTAGTTAATACACACGGCACAAAACAGGGCCAGCGATGACCTCACTGATCTGTGGCTTACTCTGTTCGTATAAAAGTAATGGAACAAGCCAAAGGTCCTCCTCAAGAGGCCAGCAACCAGTTCAGAAGAAAGGATCCGATTCACTCAAGTATCCGCCGCACACTGGGAAGTTGTCGTCCTTCCTTCAGGAAGGCCTGAAGTCAGAAATATACCTTTCTTTTTGTCTGAGCCTCTGGGGCTGCACAAATAAATTGGCACCGAAGCTCTAAAAATAACTGCAACGGATAGTGCCACCATTTATATCCATAGCAACACCGTCTAAAGACTTTAGCTGCCTGTAGACTGTCTAACACTCAGCACCAAATGCCAAGCAGGGAGATTGGCAGCTTTTGCTAGCCCCCACTGCCTGCTGAGGAATCACAGTCCGCTTCCAAAATGTCTGTGTTACCTCTCACATTTCTGGGCCTGTTCATTTTCTCAAGAGGCATTTTTTAGTCATAGCCTGTGATCACAGCAAAACGCGTCAGATACACAACTCCTAGAGTGATATAATCTTCTCAAAGCCATTTGTTTTTATTCTTTTTGAAATCTACTTTCTTTGTGGGGTAAGTGGGGAGGAAAGGAGTTGATTCTTTCTTGTTAATGATGAAGCTGCTGATTGCCATGGTCTAAGCAGCTACCGTCATTTGGAATGGTGAACACCACCCACCGCAGGCAACAATGTTTTTACATGCTCACCTTGTGAAAGAGAAGCGAGCTGAGAGCTTCTGATCTTGCTAGAGGTTCTCTCTCTTAACCCATTTCATAGCATGTTGGAATTAGAAGAGACCTCAGATGTCTTGTAATTCAATCCCGTGTAGTGTACGAACGAAACTGCTATAGCATACCTGACAAATGGCCATCCAGTCTTTGCCATCTTTGTTGCCTCCTCTGAATCCACCCCAGTTTATCAGTGTCCTTCTTAAAACACAGCCCAGAATTGGACACAGCAGTTCTTAGAAGGGGTTATCATGGAGGAGGCTGCTCTCTCTGCCTGGTCAGGCTACAGACAGTCCTTCCCAATTCATGGCCTGAATCCAGATTGAGCAAAGATGTGAGGCTTTATTGAGGTGAAAAATTAGGGAGGGGAGAACAGGTTAGGAATACAATTCTGGGTGGCACTCTTTGGGAGGAATGATCTCTTGCTGGTTTTGGAAGGGAATCTGGGCTTGAGGTTGAGCCCTTTGCTTCTATTGCCAGCATTCGGTCCTAGATGCCATGAAAAAAGATCACCTCTGGGTACATGCAGAGTGCTTTTTCCATCCCATTGTATAAAACACAGCTGCCCTCCTGAGATTAGGGAGCAGGGCTTGAGCCCCACCTTTTCTTTTCAATTAAGCACCTAGGTTGTGCCGCCCAGGCATACAGCCTTCCCTTCCCGTTCGATTCCTGCTCAGTGGCTAACACTCCCTGTTGCGAAGGAAGCACGACTCCAGCCTTTCCTTCAGTAAATCCTCATTGGATCTGCAGGCGTGGCAACCCACCTTCCTTCAAATCAGGCACCGGTTGCAGGCACTCGATGCTAGGCTATGGGCCAGCTCCGTTTCCCACTCGGCTGAGCACAGAGTCATTGTGGAGCCTTTAGGCCCCTTTGCTCCGTTCCTCCCGCCAGCCAGCCAGCCATCATGAATATGACACACCCGCCATGTGGGTTGGCAGTGCATTGTTTTCCTCCTTGCTCACAGCCGCTCATAGAAATGCAAATCTATTTTAATGAAGGGGGCTAATAAACAGCAATTATGTTTCCAGCTATTTTGCTGTTCCCTTGAAACAATTCCCTTCCTGGCTCATGCCTCATTCCTTCAGCGGCAGCTCTTGGTCTAGGATGCATGAGCCAGGAGCGGCTAAGCTGCCAGTGCATACGGCTGAGGTTTCGTGCTGAAAGGGAAATGTGTATGCCGCATGCATACTTTCTGCAGCCAAGGCTGCTTAGGAAAGCGGATTACTCTCTGAGAGTGCTCAGGCCCCACGTATGGTTCTCTTCTCATCGACATTCATGGCCTCAGAATCTGCCTGGTCCTAACCTATGGGGAAGCGGCTGTAGCACAGAGGTAGAGCCATATGCATTGCATACCAAAGGGTGAGAGCTGGTCTTGTGGTAGCAAGCATAACTTGTCCCCTTAGCTAAGCAGGGTCTGCCTTGGTTGCATATGAATGGGAGACTTGATGTGTGAGCATTGAAAGATATTCCCCTCAGGGGATGGAGCCGCTCTGGGAAGAGCAGAAGGTTTCAAGTTCCTTCCCTGGCTTCTCCAAGATAGGGCTGAGAGGGATTCCTGCCTGCAACCTTGGAGAAGCCGCTGCCAGTCTGTGAAGACGATACTGAGCTAGATAGACCAATGGTCTGACTCAGTATATTAGGAAGAGAGTGGTCTTGTGGTAGCAAGATTGACTTGTCCCCTTAAGCCAAGCAGGATCCACCCTGGTTGCATGCGAAAGGGAGACTAGAAGTGTGAGCGCTGTAAGATATTCCCCTTAGGGGACAGAGCCGCTCTGGGAAGAGCATCTAGGCTCCAAGTTCCTTCCCTGGCAGCATCTCCAAGAGAGGGCTGAGAGAGATTCCTGCCTGCAACCTTGGAGAAGCCGCTGCCAGCCTGTGTAGACAATACTGAGCGAGATGGACCAATGGTCTGACTCAGTATATGGCAGCTTCCTATGTTCCTGTGTTCAAAGGTCCCAGGTTCAGCCCCTGGCATCTCCAGGTAGGGCTGGGAAAGGATCCCCATCTTCATACTTCACAAGTGGCAGTAGTGGACAGCAGGAATCATAGGCATGCAGAGTTTTCACTGGAGCAGGAACACACCTGTTCCTGTCAGTCTATAAGAATGCAAGAGAAAACTCTGCTGGATCAGGCCAAAGGCCCATCCAGTCCAGCATTCTGCTGTACCCTGGGAAGCCCTTGAGAGGGGGAAAGAAGGCCATGCCCCCTCCTGTTGGTGTTCCTTAGCACCTGGCATTCAGGGGCATGCCCCCAAGGATCCTGATGGAAACTATCAATCTATCTAATCTAATCTGTCTATCACATTAATATACCACCTACAGCAGTAGGCTCAAGGTGGGTCGCTGTTAGAAAAAGTCACACAAAAATGTCATCTCTGTGAGAACCACATGGCAGTTTCCATCCTCATCACAAGGCATGAACTTCTTGTTGGGTTCTTGCACTCTGAAGGTATAGGTATACTGGGAAAAGGAGGATGTTTCATAAACATTGCTTTAGAGAAACCACGGTCATAGGAACCTAGGAAGCTGCCGTATACTGAGTCAGACCATTGGTCTATCTAGCTCAGTATTGTGCTCACAGACTGGCAGCGGCTTCTCCAGGGTTGCAGAAAGGAATCTCCCTCAGCCCTATCTTGGAGATGCTGCCAGGGAAGGAACTTGGAACCTAGATGCTCTTCCCAGAGCAGCTCCATCCCCTAAGGGGAATATCTTACAGTGCTCACACTCCTAGTCTCCCATTCAAACGCAACCAGGGCAGACCCTGCTTAGCTAAGGGGACAAGTCATGCTTGCTACCACAAGACCAGCTCTCCACTCCATGTCATCATGGCTTTCTAGAGATGTTTGTGGAAGTGCTATAAGAGCATTCACACTTAGAAACAAGGGAAGCTGCCTAATGTAGAGTCAAGACATTGGTCCCTCTAGCTCAGTATTGTAGCTCTCTAAGGTTCCAGGCAGGGGTCTCTCCCAGCCCTACCTGGCGATGCTGCCAGGGACTGAACCTGGGACCTTCCGCATGCAAAGCAGATGCTCTGCCACTGAGCTACGGTCGCCATCACTTTGCAAAGAGTGATGTGGTGAGTATTCCTTGTTAAGGGCAGTCAGAGGCATTGGATCTGAGACTTTCTGTGGTCACTCTCTGGTTCCCTTCCTAGGATGGCAAACTCCGGTAGGGAAGATAACTGGGAAACAGCTTAGGGTAACAAAGCGACGGAAACAGCAGCTGTATTGCATGGCATTTCATAAAAAGGGAAGGTGACGCTGCAGAGAAGCCACATCAAAATCAAGCCGCTTGTGTTAGGGAATACTGGCATAGCCCGAGTGGCACGGAGTGGATGAAAGGTGAAAGACGCCTTGTGCTGGAGTGCCCTCTGCTGGCTACCTACAAATCTCCGGCAACACCAGCCAATATGGGACTTTGAGCCATTTTATAAGAAGGGGGGATTCTTATTTTACCTTTATTTTATTTTTATGTTTTATATCCCGCTCTTCCTCCAAGAAGCCCCAGAGCGGCATACTACATACTTGAGTTTCTTTCTCCTCACAACAACCCTGTGAAGTAGGTTTAGGCTGAGAGAAAAGTGACTGGCCCAGAGTCACCCAGCAAGTATCATGGCTGAATGGGGATTTGAACTCAGGGCTCCCCGGTCCTAGTCCAGCACTCTAACCCCTACACAATGCTGGCTGGAGTCTTACAAGCCCAGACCAAGAGATTTTGGTGCTGCACATCCCCTGGCATGTCCCCAGGCAAAACCACCCCTGTCGCCATCTTACAGTTTGCTGACTTTCCGTGGGATCTGGAGTCTGACGCACGAGGCAGCCAGCTCAGCCTATCCCCGCGAAGGCCAGGCCTGGCTTCCTATCAGCTATTTTCTAATAAAAGGAGCAGAGCCTAAAGCAGGCAATCCTTCATGTACAGCCCCCCAGGACGCTTGTGTTACTCACCAGTGGAGCATAATAGGGCCCATGAGGTGGGCTTTAGAAAAGCTTCGTGACTCCAGTGTCTGCAGCAAAGAGTTGACTCATATAACACGGATCGCGTCAGGAAGGCATTGCACGCTGTTCTCTATCTGCACTGCACAGCATCTGTATGGGCTTGTATGGCAGTAAAAGGAAATACGGCACTATTTCACTCCCTTTTCCTCTCTCTTTCTTTCCCAGGGCCACCTATAATCTCCAGCACACAGACCCAGCATGCTCTTCATGGGGAAAAGGGCCAGATCAAATGCTTCATCCGCAGCACTCCTCCACCGGACCGGATTGTGAGTAGACGCCTTCCTTGCTTCTGGATGTCATGGCCAGCCCAAGTTGCTCTGATGCCTTAAGCACAGTGCCAGCTATCCCACCTTCCACTATGATTATTTATTATTTCTATTATTATTTAAAACTCTAAGACCCAAAGCTTTAAAACTATCAACTATAAAAGCCTGGCTAGATAGCTATGTTTCCAGGCCCTTCTTAAAAAACATTCAGAGAAGGAGAACATGAGGACCACTCATTTTCCAAACAAAAAACCATAACTGTGAAGGAATATCTGTGGCAAAACAGAAGCACCAGGAGCTAATCGTGAAGTGGGACAATAGCCACAAAACACCTGCTACTATCTCCCTTGTGCTCTACCAAATATACACCACATCTAGCAGGGCTGGCCCTCCCATGCAGCTGGGAGAAACAACTAACTTCAGGTGGTGGATCTGAGAGAGCAGCGAGTCTATAGCTAGCCTCACCGACCCGCTCACGTCTGCTGCTGTTGACAGGACCACTGGCACCACTCTAGCCAGCCCACCTCTATGGGCAGAAATCCCTCTAGTTCTCCCTACCTGATTCTTCTTCTTCCTCCGAACCCAGTAACAAAGAGCTGAGGCAACATGGCAGAAAGGGGGATAAGTGCACATGTGTGGGAGGAATGGGTCCGAAGTATTTTGGAGAACACCTTTTTCTGCTGCCCATTAAGATAATCTGAGGAGCTCCGGTTGCAGCTGCCACTGGCTCCGTTGGTGGCGACTCAAAACCGGGCCTTTTCTAGAGTTGCCCCAGGACTCTGGAACACATTTCCTATTGAAATAAGTGGATTATTGCAGGGAACTGAAGGTATTAATGAATGAACTTAGATCTATCTCCTACCTCACCTTATGTCCACTATCAGATGACCTGACTCCCACCATCTGTCCACACTTTGGCACCTTATTATTTTTATGCTTTGCTTATCCATAAGACAAATGCAAGCAAAACATGTTCTCACTGTCAGGGTGGATTCATCCAGAGCCAAGGTGCTAAACAACGTGGTAGGGCCACCAAGGGATGACCTTTTTTTGGCACAATGGTCAGTAGTTTGAGTGCTCTAATACAGGGATTCTCAATGTTGGGTCCCCAGATGTTGTTGGACTTCAACTCCCATAATCCCCAGCCCCACTGGCCTTTGGTTGGGGATTATGGGAGTTGAAGTCCAATAGCATCTGGGGACCCAACGTTGAGAATCCCTGCTCTAATAGATCCTATCCATGTGGAAAGATGTCTCATCATCTTGTAGTTCAAGCCAGATGTCACAAGTTTTGCAGCACATGGCAAGGTGTGATCTTGCCTTGCATCAGTGGAAATCCCCCTTAGAAAGGACACAGGGCAGACTAAATTAAGATGACTAATTGCAGAAACTCAAATATTCCTTGACTTCAAGTATGACATGGCTGTGCATCTAACACAGACACTTGACACCCACTGGTAGACCTCTTGGGCCCTGAAGCATGTGTGTTCAATAGCACCTAGAGACTCTGAACCCTTAGAAGAGGACTGCACAACTTGGACCCTCCAACTGGTTTTGGACTACAACTCCCATCATCCCTAGCAGCCAGCAATCAGGTATGATGGGAGTTGTAGTTCAACATCTGCAAGAGGGCCAAAGTTGTGCAGACCTGCCTTAGAACTAGCTCTCACATTCAGAGCCAGTGTGGTATAGTGGCTAGGAGATGAACCAGAGACAGCCCGGGTCCAAATTCTTCTGATCTGATGGGGTGCTCTTGGGCCAAGCACCCTCTTGCAGCGCTGTTGTAAGGATAAAATGGGATTGGGGGGTGGGATTGTATACTGCCCTGAGGCTGATAATCATAATTGTGACTGTACCCAGCTGATTAGTTGCATGTGTTTTAGTTGAAAAGATATTAACACGACACATATTTGCATATGAACAAAACAAAACCAAGCATACTTGGTTTTTTAGTGCCACACACATGCACCATGGCAGAGGCATTCACACACACACACACACACACACACACAACCATTGACTGATTAACTAGGGAACCTTTTTTTTTGGTCAAAGTGTATTTGTTTCCAACATTTATGTCCCACCTTTCAAACATTCCAAGCACAGCTTACAATAAACAAACATATAGTACTAAAAACAATTCAAAAATATAACAAACAGAGCCTTAAAGACACACACAATTAACAACAACAAATCACAGTATAGAGTTATAATTACAACATGGTGTTAAAACCCCTCAGGGATAAAAAGCTTTCAGCTCCTACTTAAAGGCGTGAGCATTAATCTAAGGAATTCATCAATGAAAACACTGCAGACCTAAAAATAATAATGTCTTACACCAGGATTTCCCCAAAAAGATGGCCTCGGGACAACCGCTTTTGAGCCTTGATGTCAGCCTTGGCATCAGCCCTGGCTTTCATGGCCTTGGAAGTCTGCTCTGGCTAATGCTAAACCCCACACTTGCTATTGTTAGGTTATATTTTAAAATCATGCAGAGAGCACAGTGGGACCCCCCTCCCCTCCCCATGTCACTTAGGTGTCTTTCCATATGGTGTTGTTGGTAAGTAAAGAATGAACATTTGATGAACAATTCTAGAGATAAAACAAACAAGGCTAATCCCAGCTTGCTTGCTGTGCAGGCCTGGTCTTGGAAGGAGAACGTCCTGGAGTCAGGTACCTCGGGGCGATACACAGTGGAAACCGTCAGCACGGACGAAGGTGTGATCTCCACATTAACCATCAGCAATATCGTACGGGCCGACTTCCAGACCATCTACAACTGCACCGCCTGGAACAGCTTTGGCTCAGACACTGAGATCATACGACTGAAAGAACAAGGTGGGAATGGCTGTGGTGATGTTTCAGAACCAAAAAAGGGTCATGCTAGATTTGGGGAGCTTACTGCTTCTGGAGAAGGAAGGCAGTTGTGTGGTATGTGTATAAAAGGGAAAGTAGATGTGTAGAAGGTGGTGGATGCTGGACCAGTATATGTGGGGCTTTGGCCATTGAAGAGCAGTGTGAGGAGGACGCATGACTATTCTTATATGTCTGTTGGTCGGTTATGGCCCTTAGAAAAAATGACCAAGAATATTGGGAAGGGTGGAAAGCCCCACTTATACTGGTCAGGAAGTAAGACACCCTGGCAAAGAGAAACAAAATGAAAACCCTTCCGTGTCAACCTACACCTCTGTTATGAAAATATAAGTGGTATTATTAGGTTACTTCATCAATTCAAGCCTTTTCCTCCTTCCAGAAAAAGGTTCAGAACTTTGAAAATTAACCAGGATCAGATTAATTTAGCACTTCTTGCTGCACAGGATAAATTCTGGAGTCCATAGTACCTTCACTACCCTTCCTTTGACTCAAGAGAGACAGTCTGAGTTATGGAGTGCTAAGTTTGTGGCCCCTGGTGGACACACCTTGGCTTGCTACCAATTGGCAACAAGGCAACCAATCAAAACTAGCTGTTTTCGAGGGGCAGAGCTGTGGGTGAAGGAAGTGGAGAACATCTGTTATCTTTCCTTCATCCATCGCCATTTGGCTAGGAAGAAGTTATCCCCCTTTCTGTTTCCATCCCCTCTCACGAACTATGGCACCATGGAGAGATAGATAACAGGTTTCCCCTGCAGCTTTAAAATGGTATTTTGGCTGGGCGTAACTATACGTTTAAACCTATCCCACTGAACCTGCCACCTCCTGCCACAGAACACACATCAATTCATCTGTCGTTCGATGCATTACATAATTTATGCATAACTCCAGTCCAGAGTTGCCGTGTAACCTGCACGAATTGAATGGGAGACTATGCTTCAGGGATGTAGCCCCAGAAAAGGTTCCTAAGCGGGAGGAGCTATTTCAGCAGTAGCTATTTGGGGATATAGTCAGTGCTTTCCATGCAATGCCAAAAGAACTAGACTATCACCTCCAGGACTGTTCCAAGCCTCCATCATTGCATCCCATTGCTTTGTGCCGTCATAAGCAGCTAACAGAATGGGATGTCACTCTTTAACATGATGACCCAGTCAGCATAGCTACTCAAAGCTTCAAGCCAAATCTCTCATAGAAATGTTTTAGTTACCATTGCATAGCTTCTATATATAGGACGTATAATTAGCAGTCTCGTATCCTCTATATGAGACACCGAACCTGCCTCAAATCAATCAATAAAAATAGAAGGGGTTAGCTGGATTTCAGAATTTCTTTGGGGTTTTTTTAATTAGGGTTCAGCTAAATGTTCTGTTTACCGTTTGGCTTGGAAAATGGAGATCTGGGAGACAACCCATCAAAAATTTACATTTATCCTCCATTTTTGGGACTGTTTGTAGTCACTTTCCCCCACCAACCTTTGCTTCTGCTGCTTCCGTGGCCATTTTTCTTCTCTGTTTCATTCCTCCTCAAGTGATCCCAGCCAATCAGGGATCATGCACAAGATACAATAGCATCATGATGTTATGTAGCCAATTAGATGTGGTTATTTGTCTGATGTCACTAAGGCCAAATGGATCCTATTTAGAAGTCAGGCCAGTGCTTTCTATAAGGGTCAGATGGGTGATCAGAATTCTCAGAACTTCTGCCAAAATCACAAAAAGAGGTGAAAACTAACTTTTATCTTTTTTGTTGTTTTGCAAAACACACACCACTTTGGGCTCAGCCCTAGTCATAATTTTAACTTGCTCTTCTATAGGGAGCATTGTGGCTGGGCGGTTCCCCTGGGAAAGGGTGGAATTGCTTCTGGAGAGCCTCCAGTTCCATTCTTTTCTATTAAATGCTAGGGCAGGCAGGTGGATTGTTCTCATTAAGCCCTGATTTATAGACGAGGCTGCCATCCAGATTAAATTGGAACTAAATGAACTCCTTAAAATTAGCCTTGGGTTCTGTCCAGTGCAAACAGGCTTGGTGGTTCGTTTTCCAATCTCCTGCCTACGCATGGAAATGTCGCTGGGTCTCAGCAGATGTTTCCATGGTGCTGAGGTAGTGAATCTCAGCAAACCTGTCCGCAAGGGGTACTCAGCTGATCACAATGCAGAAAAGTGCAATTAAAGACCACTTGAGTTGAGCCAATGTTCAGGGCAATTCATAAAGAAACAGGTGAGTGCTCAACAGTGGAATGGCTTCCTAGCTTGTAGACAGCTCTGCAGGAAAAGAGAATTTTGTTCTTTGCATAAAAGGCTGCAAGTGCCACCACACCAAATAATATCAGGTTGACTTACAGTAGATGAGCCTATAGAAATGCAAGCAGGGGTCCTGGCAATTGTCTTGCTAGCAGCCAATTCAATCCTACAGACAAAACATGGGGTACAGACCTCTGAAGGCTGCACCTCTTCAGACTGCAGATATGGCATTGCATGTTGAATGCTGCCTTACACTTAAAGAAGAGCCCTGCATGTAGGAAGTTAACACATCAGGGGAAAGGCCTGCCTAAAACTCTTCCCCAACATGCTAACATTCCATGCATTAGGAGTTTTGTTTTGCCACGAGGGAGCATTTAAACATGGGGCTATAGCTCAATGGTAGAGCATCTGCTTTGCATACAGAAGGTCCCAGGTTCAATCTCCGGGTTGGGCTGAGAGAGAGTCCTTCCTGTAATGTTGGAGACCTGCTGCCAGTCCGTTTAGACCAGAGGTTCCCAACCTGTGGTACTCCAGATGTTGCTGAACTACAACTCTCGTCATCCCCAGCTACAATTTATGGTGGGGGGCTGATGTAGTTTAGCAACATTTGGAAGACCACAGGTTGGGAACCCTTGGTTTAGACACTACTGAGTAAGATAAACCAATGGTATTTCTCAATATAATAAGGCAGCTTTCTATGTTTCTAAACATGCAGTCCTGTGCCTAGGCTCTGAAGAGGTCCAGTCCTTGATGGTGGGGGTCTGCCACATGCTTTACTGTCAGATTTTAATCAGCTCACATACTTTGCCAGCAGTACTGATGTCCCATCAGTTGTGCAGTTCAAAGCTTCCCTTTCTCATTGGCTAACCAGTGTCCATATTTGAATCCCTATTGGCTGGCATCATTCTGAAGGGTCTTGCGTGAGCAATAATGGCTACATTCCCAGTGAAAATCCTATAGCTCACAACAAGCACATACGTGGCTCCAGCAACTGTCCTTGGAGCTGGTGGTTGGGAACTCTCTCCTACATCGCTGCTTTGAAAAAAAGGAAAGTGGCAAAAAAAAAATTGAAATAAGAAATAACTGACTGACATGCACAGTTGGGCTTTGGCAAGGCTGTAGACACTTGCTTTATTTTCAAACAGGTACGGAAATGAAATCAGGAGCTGGTATGGAAGCAGGTATGGAATCATAAGTGAAGGTGACTATATGAATTGCCCCTCAGCTATGTCTTATGATCCCACCCAAAAAATTAAGAAGCATCCTTCTAGGTTAGACCTTCCTTGAAAAGGAAAGATTGTGGGAGGCAAAGGGGCATCTTAGAAAGGAAGCATATGCTGATTGGAAGCCTCATAATGATATCTAGAATCCAGGAATTTAAATCACTGGCTTCTGGTCCTTTCCCTCTCCCTAGCTCAGCTGTTCTTGTTTAAAATGGGGAAACAACAATGATAAAAATTTGCACTCTTTCTGCTTTGCTGTAAAATTGCTAAGCAACATCCATAGACCAAAACTGGGAAATCCCTGCATATCTAGTTAGTCATCCAGGTGCCTAGGAATCAGATGTCCATGTTCAGCTCTTAAAAATCTGATGCGGGCTTTTACACAAATTGATGCTGGTACCTTAGAATTGCATTCCAAGGAGCATGAAGCAAGCCTTAGTGAAATTAACTTTCAGGCTGTATATCCTGCAAATTAGCAGTGTGGATCTCTAAAAGAGACACAAATTATTGTGGCCTTGGGAAGGTTGTGGGGCTCCATTCCCCTTAGAAGCAGCTCTTGTTGGCTGCCTTGCCCATCTGTCCAGCCTAGAGTGCCTTCCACAAGGCTTTGGCTGGACTTCACAGGAAAATGAAGGCGCTGGTCTCACGCAGTCAGTTACAGTGCACAGCTCAGTGCAAACTAAGTTTACCATTTTCCTAGAATATAGGCAGACGCAACCATACCTCCATCTCGCTGCCCCTGCGTCTCACTCTGGGCATTGTCTCCACACAAGCTGTCTTCCTCTGCGACACCCATTTCCATTGTGTCTCTCACCTAGGACTCAGCCCTTACCATCAACATCTTTTCACTTGCCTCTGGATCTCTCTGTGTGTCCCTCTGATGCTCTGAGCTAGCAATAGGTCTCCAAGCTACCCATTCCCTACTCAGCATGCATCCCTGTAAGGATGTACAACAAGTATATTTATTATTTATATGGGGGAAGGGACTGCGAGAACCATAAAAGCCTCTTTCTTGCAGAGAAAAGCTGCCATTTTGAGACAGAGCCTATTCGCAACTTTGGTGGCACACTGAGAAAAAGCAGGCTCGGCGTGCATTGGTGAGATGGATCGGGAGGAGAGGAAAAACTGCCACCCTTACTTCTGCTTTTATGAGATAAAAAGATGTGATTGCAGATCCGAGGCTACTCCTCAGGGTGCTGGAGACTTCCATGTAGCCCTGGAACAAAGATGGCTCCTCTCATGTCAAGCAGGAAGGCCAGATCAGTCTAGAATTGTGTTCATCCATGACAATGGAAATAAAGAAAGATGCCTTCCTTCAGGGTGTCTCTGTTGTTCCTGGAGAGAAACACTCGGGTCTGGATAGACACCACTGCCCCTTATACACTAGAAGGAGGGTCTAGAGAGAGGCTTTGACTAGTGGGTAAGGAATGCTGGTGGCGATGTGGACACTCTGGAAGCAGACCGTCTGTGTACAGACCCTAGTACACCTGTGTCTAAGCGTCTGTGTATTATAGTCTAGTAGACAAATGCTGAGACTGAGTAGATCAGGGTCTGTATAGACACAGAGGCTCTAGGCACTAGTATAATAGACTAGCCGACCCACACAGAGCATCTGTGCGCTCTTTGGGACTGGCTGTTTCCCCTTCCCCCTCCTGCCCTACTCTCTCCTGCCCTCCCCCCCCCCGCCACTGAACATTTTTACCTCACAGGGCAGCCATTTTCGGCCTGACCTCACGTCCTTACCGGGTGGTGAACAGGGAAGTCCTGCCACCCGTTTCCCTCTTGCCCGGCCTCCAACTACCAAGTGCTGCCACCTGGCCGCTGCTGCCGGGCGACTGGGCGTGCCTCTGCGATTGGGCAACTGGGCGTGCCCCTGCCGCCTGGCCTCCGCGACCGGGCGCCCCACTGACCAATCCTTCTGGGTGCATCCCAGCCAATCAGGCACTCCCGCCACCCAGCCAATCAGCTGGGCACTGGGACACACATTCTAAGGCACACCCAGGAGAATTATATATGTATAGATTATAAGTGTCTGTATACTAGAGTTGTGCCTATGTACTTCATGGCTTCGTAGACACTTTCTGTGTGTTTATGTAGGCACTATTCTAAGTCTTTTTATATATACTATGTGACTATAAGTATACATACTGAGACAATTTACATACTTAGTAGATGTGGACACTTAGTCTATATAGACACTACACAGTCAGTCTCTCACTCGCTCTCACTCTCTCTACATACACACACAAAATGCCTAAAGAAATCTCAACATTGTGTCTACATAGACACAAAGTATATAGACACAACTCTAGTATACGGACACTTAGAATCTAGTATTGTCAATGGGTAAATCTATCTATCTATCCATATATCACTTAGTGTCTCTCTCTGTAGACACTAAGTACAAGGGTCTCTCTATATGTATGTATATATAGTGTGTGTGTGTGTGTGTGTGAAGGTCTTAATGACCAAGTTGTACTGTTGGGGGTGTCTGGGTCAAGTTCAGGGTCTTAATGATGAAGTTCCTCTTCCTTCTCCTGCCAAGGTGATGCTGCTAGGTGCAGGGGGACCCACCAGCAACTCCTCTCCTGTGCTGGCTCCCTGGCAGCCCCAAGATGCCTAGTCTGGTCTGATGGGGTCCAGAGCTAGAACTGGGCTGCCACCCAGAATTGGGGGGGGTCTGCTTTTAGGGGTGAAAAAGAGTACAGATTTCTTTATTTTAAAAAAAATCCAAAGCAAACACACAAATGAAACAGCTCATCTGCCTGCCTTTGAGATTTATGTCCATTGCATGGTGGGTAGGTGTCATGCCTGCCACCTCAGAGTCTCAACTTGCTTTACTTTGCAGATCCAAACGCTCTAAACCAGTGATTCTCAAACTTGGGTCCTCAGGTGTTATTGGACTTCAACTCCCATAATCCCCAACCAAAGGCCACTGGGGCTGGGGATTATGGGAGTTGAAGTCCAATAACATCTGGGGACCCAAGTTTGAGAATCCCTGCTCTAAACAAACAAAACACTCACAGACAACTGAGAACCTGCAGCATTCCAGTGGGGTAAACAGAAGGATTTGGGATGGAGAGAGTGTCTTATACATACTGATGGGGGTCACTGTAGCCTCAAGTCATCTTGTTCCTCTCTGCCCTGCCACCCCACAGGCACCCCTTTCCTCCCCCGCATTTGAAAAGCCAGGAAGGGGCGGAAGGGGAGAAGGAGAATGGCAGCTCAGGGAGGAAGAGGAGCTGCTACCGCAGCAGTGAGAACAGGCGGCTGTGGGCTGGCCGCGTTCTTGGTCTGGGGAAGTGAAAAGGAGCTGGATCCAGCCACACAGAAGCAAAGCGTGCCTTGCCTGTCCAGCAGCAGCGGAGCTGCCACCTGTAGCAGGGCAACTTTCATCAGAAGCTCCCTCCCTCTTTCCCACCGCTCCCCAAGTCCCTCTCCCTCAGGGGTGGGTGCACCAAACATACCTCAAGATGCAAGCCCAATGCATCTAGCATTGGACTTGAGGAGAGGGTAGGGGGGGGCATTCGGTTTTCCCTGGTCTCCTCCTCCTCCTCCTCCAGCGCCACCGTCCCACAGCCCTTGCAAGCAGCACCCCTCGCGGAGCCACAAGACGACAGACAGACAGTGTCGAGGGAAGTTGCTCAGCCCCGGGAATTTGCTCAAGAGCTGGCCATGGCGTGCAGGCCCTCCCTCTGCTCCGCTTGGCTCTCTCAGATGATAGCTTCTCCTCTGAGCCTCTTTCCCTTTCCTCCCTTATCCCCCGCCCAGGCCCACTACAGCCACCTGCCGCAGCAGTGGTGACAGGCAACTGCGGGCTGGCCCCATCCTTGGTTTGGCACATTAACACAAAACACAGACATAGACAAAATGGACCGAGCAGGTACATTCTGTCCCCGCCACCAGGAGTAGGAATCTTGCCATGTAGATTGTGCAGTATCCATCTCCTAGTCACCCCCATCTGCAGTGTGGGCAGGTAGGGACAAGTGAGGGCCAAATGCCATACATTTGTACGGCAGAGGCCTGTTGAGACATACACAGCGTGGGGCATTTTAATAGGAACGGCGGCCGTCAAACTGCTGAAATAACTAATCATGCTGTCCTGCGCTGTGAGTGGAAAAGAGAATCGGTTTCCACGGCAAGAGAAAGCAGCTTTCAAACTCAATGTAGTGTTGTCAAACCAAGAAATTAGCCTGATGGCATTACAGAACTCTCACTCTTTTGGGCACCTTGCAGGCTGAAGAAATGGCAGGCCTCAGGGGCGTAGCAAGGTTGGGGTGGGCCCAGAGACAAGATTTTAAAATGTCCCCCCCCCATTGAAGCTCAGCTCATGAAGTAAAGAAATCTTAAATGAAGGATGAATACAACTGAAGGAAGCCCGGGTGGGTGCGCGGCGGGGGGAGTCAGTCATGTGACTTGCCTCTGCCCCCCCCAAGGCAGTGGGCCCCCAGACAACTGTCTCCCCTTGCCCTATTATAGTTACGCCCCTGGCAGGCCTGCTGCAATACCTTCCTTCCCAAGAGGGGATAAGCTGCAATAGGCCACCCCGTCGAGAAAATGCCTTTTTGCTGTTAAAAAAAATAATAAGCCCACAAAGAACGGATTGCATGCATTGACATTATAGCATTTCATATATTCAGATTGTCTTAACAAGTCCACATTCAACTGGCTCAGTTTACAATGCAAAGGATTTGGGTGGTGTGCGTGTGTTTGTGGGGGGGCCGGGGGGGGGAGAGATTCTCTGCCTCTGAGTGCCAGCTCTTCCAACTCCAGTTGGGCTCTGAAAATTCCAGCTGGGCTTATTCTGCCTATCCCCATGAGCAATAATGATAACTTCACACATAGAACTGAGCTGCAGATCCAGTAATTAGGGACAGGAAATTGCAAGACAGAACATAGCTTCTTCGATACTACTGGGGCTCTTTCTCTTGACCAAAATGGCAGACCCCAGCTAACTGAGCAAAGAGCCACCTTTCGAACTGCTGATTCCCTTGTATGTAGCAGAGGAAAAGCAACTGGCCCTATACATCCCCAGCACAGCATCCCTCCAGTGGCTGTTGCTGGTGTCTACGTTATGTTTCTTTTTAGACTGTGTGAGCCCTTGGGGGACAAGGAACCACTTTGTTTATTTTTCTATGTCATTTATCTTTCTGTTCTTTTGTTGAGAAGCGGTATATAAATATTTGTAGTCAAAGTAGCTGCTGCAGCAAAACCCCACCACCTCTCCATCAGTTTTTGTGTGGCTATGGGAAGCAATAGTGTTGCAGGAAGAGATGGCTGGTTCATAAAAGTTCCTCTATCATCTGAGTGAAAATGGAAGGGTATTGGTGTCTCCAAGCAAAGAGGCCTCTCTTGAACTTTTCTCCTATTACTACCAATATTTATATACCACCTTTCAACCAAACTGCTCAAAGCAGTTTAAAAAATAAATAATAAATAAATAAATAAAGATGGCCCCCTGTTCCCAAAGGGCTGACAACCTAAAAAGAAACGTATGGTATGCACTAGCAACAGGCACTGGGAAAATGCTGTGCTGGGGTTGGATAGGGCCAGTTGCTCTTCCTATGATAAACATAAGAAAAGCCTTACTTTAAAAGGTGCCTCTTTGCTCTGCCAACAGGGGTAAAGGCCCTTTAAAAGTAGCTGTACCTCACCCACTGATGAACAGTCTTCAGACCGTGCTCTCATCGCTTGTGGATTCGTCTTCTGTCTGTGGGTAGATATTTCTTCCACTAGCCTCCCCACTATCACCCCTTCACACATACTAGGAACAATTTCATTATTTGTTACTTGAGACAGTTGCGGGTGGTTAGAGGAACTGTAGATTGCAAGTCTTCAAACAGACAGTAATCCTATACACTCTGAGCACTGCTAAATTGGGATCAATGCCTGCCTCCACCTGCTGATTAGTTATATAGTCATTCAATACCAGGACATTACACTCAGAGTGCCATTGCTTACTTTTTGCAGCTGGTGATGCTCTTTTGACCTGGGTTCTGTTTCAAAGACGACATCCATTTCCAAATGTTTCCAAATATCATGGTCATGATATCGGCATCAGTTTGACTCTTCCTTTTAGACATCTCATCTCACTGCAAAAGAGCAATTGGTTTAGATAGCATGCCTTACTACCTACTGCGATTATTTATATATTGCTTATCCCAAAGCATGGTTCACTGAAGCCAATGTTTATATAGCCCTATTCAGACATTAGGCTGTGCAAGTGTACAGATGTCTGCACACTTGTACATGTTTCTGCACTTGCATTCATTTTAAAAGTGAACCTGGGTGCAGGTCCCTTAAATGTATGATATAGATTGGGAATGCACTGCTGTACCTACATGTTATGTGTTCCGCATAACTTGTATAACTGCACCAGTGTCCACTCATCATACAAGTGTTCAGCATCATGTGTGAATAGGGCTTTTGTCTCTTACATAAATCATACATGATATCAATTATACCAAAATCAGAAAACAAGCAAACAGTTATTCTAATCTCACACAATAATTTAAAAAATCAGTACTAAAATGTCTAAGGCAGGGTTTTTCAGTCTTGAGTCCAGAGATGATATTGGACTACAACTCCTATCATCCCCAGCAACAATGGCTAAACTGTAGACCCAAGTTTGCTGACTCTTTATCCCAGTCATGTCGCAGTCTCTAACCCTAACCATCCATATTGGGTGGCTTCAGCCCAAACTTGCACATTGCCTTTCAGAAAGAACAAAACATGCCCACAGATGCTGATTTGTTAAGGATTCAAAGGGAAGCAAGATTAATCAGTGCTGTCTGCTGCACATTAAACATATGATAAAGTAAAGTTGTGCCATCAAGTCAGTGTCAACTCCTGGTGACCAACAGCCCTGTGGTTTTCTCTGGTAGAATACAAGAGGGGTTTATCATTGCTTCCTCTCGTGCAGTATGAGATGATGCCTTTTAGCATCTTCCTATATCACTGCTGCCTTATATAGGTGTTTTGCATAGTCTGGGAAACATACCAGCGGGGATTCGAACTGGCAACCTCTTGCTCCCTAGGCAAGTTACTTCCCTGCTGTGCCATTATGATACCGTAGATTATTTTCTACACCTATATCACTACTCTATTGTACTATAACTTAAGCTATCAGACTGGTACAATTTACCATTTCTTTCTCTGCTCCCAAAGCCATAGGGGTTTTGTTCAGATGTAAACTCATCTGAACAATGGTTTGATGCTGTGTGAACCAGCTAGGAATGAGCCTCAGGTTCATGGGCTGCTTCCTCCTCCCTTCGCATGCTGTGATGCCTTCCCTCTCTCCTTGGTTTGCAGCAAATTAAAAGCCCTATTCAGACATTACATTGTACACACATACAGGTAACTGTACATGTTTTTCTGTGGACGACTGAACATGTGTGCATTTTTTAAAAGTTAACCTTCCATATAGGCCCTGTTAAATGCTGGGTACAGATGGGAAGTCAATTATTTTACATGGGTTGAACATAACTGTGCATGCATATAGATCTGTATGTGCATATTCTGGACACAGACTGTATGTATGCTGAACATAGGACACGAGCAGGGCTATAGTTTACAACCAAACCAGCAAACCTTGGTTTGCAGGGTAAGCACAAAACAGAGTTTGCCTGTTTGTGTGTAACATCTCATGTAGTTGTTCGGTGTTACATCTGAACTGAGCCATAGGTCGCATTCACACCTCATGCAGAATGGTTCTGCTCCCCACACCCAACATCCTGCTCTCCTGTCCAAATTTGGACAACAGGGAGAACGTCCTCTCTGCAGTCAGCATGACTGCAGAAAGGAAGGTGAACTGCTGTGCAGGCTTCCTTCTTGCTTCAAGGACAGCCCGCAAAACCAATCACAGAGAGAGATAGGAAGGAGCTTCCTCCTATCAGCCGGATACAACCTCCAGTGCTGCATTCAGACGCAAGGCTCTGTGGACCCTCGGTTTTGAGCAGTGAAATTCACTACAAACTGTGGGTTCAAACTGGAGTCTCTGGAGCCTCTTGGGTTGTGGAAGGGACAGCACTGGAGTTGCACGTGTTCGGACATACAGGTAAGGAAACCTCAGGCCCCTGCAACTCCGCTTCCCCATTAAGTGCAAATACGGCCATAGTGTTTCTGTTCAAGCTTTCTGGTGAGAGTCTCTGCCAGGAAAGTCCCTCCATTCAGCAACAAACTGCAAGCACTGCCATTCCGTTCACTTCTTTTCAGCAGACACCCAACTGTCCAGGGTTACCAAATTCTCAATTTGGAATCCTATTCCACAGACTGAAAACTACCAGCACATTTATATTCCAGAAATATGAAGTGAGCGAGAAAAATTTCTGCCTAGACTTCTCCCTGACACACTAATTTTCCTATATGCTGGGCATTCTTTTGTATGCTGGACCGTTCAGTCATGTGACCCACAATGTGGAAAGGTACAGTCTAGAGGAGCAGGTTATCTGCTGTTTGTGAGAACCAGCCAAAGATCTTTATTCATGCACTGAAGACACACAACCACTCTTCTCACACACTATGTCTGAAACGAGCCTACAGACACGGACACTTGTGTATAGTCTTTTAGATGTTCAAATGAACACCAAGAATGGAGCCTGTTCTCTCAGTATCCCTCTGCCCTTATATACATGTTTATTTCTCCACAGAATAACATCTGATTCATCTTTATTACAGTCTCTGGCCAGAAAAAGAACAAAGCCAACAAAGTGCAAAACAGCAGATAAACTAAGGAATATACTGTACATAATCACAGTAGTATAAGTACAATGTGGGTAAGAATGTTCATTAAATAACAAGAGAAATATCCTAACCAAGAGAAAACCCACTGGCATACATATATCCAGCCAATCATCAGAAAAAGGCTAATCTTGAGATAAACTGGGGGTCATATATATACAGCAGAAAGAATCACACAGTTATATACCCACAAAGGCCAACCAGAAAATCAAAATGGCGGTGGGTGAATTGATGGGGGGTGGGCTTGAATGAAACTACAAGCTCCATTCCCAGCTCTCCTCAGTTTAGCCACATCATGGTCCCCAGCGTAGCCTTCTAAAACAGTAGTTAAGAGGGGCAGTACAACATGAAAGGTCTGCTCTGGTCCTTCTGTTATTGGAGTAAAGGTAAAGTGTGCCGTCAAGTAGATTTTGACTCCTGGCACCCACAGAGCCCGGTGGTTTTCTTTTGGTAGAATACAGGAGGGGTTGACCATTGCCTCCTCCGACGCAGTATGAGATGATGCCATTCAGCATCTTCCTATATTGCTGCTGCCCTATATAGTGCCAGCGGAAATTCGAACCAGCAACCTTCTGCTTGTTAGTCAAGCATTTCCCCACTGCGCCACTTATTGGCGTACTGCTGTAAATTGGGACAAAGCCTGCTTCATATCTCAAGGATTCTGAGAAGGGACTTGACTACAGGTGGGTGGTGACAGCACAGTGAATGAACTGGGAAGGCCCATATTCCAGCTCTAGACATTTCAGATGCACCCACATCCTGAACCTTGATCAAAGGAGTCCTCCAGACTATGCCGTTTCCTACATGCACCAAGGATGGAGCACTGGTGCTTTGTAGAGTGCCCTATGCATTGTTCTCTCAATGTACCACCCTAAATTAGCCCTAAGAGGTGACACTTTCCATGCACGGTACCCATAAAGGTGGGCATCATATCAGAAGTTTCTTACACCCCGCCCCCCATGGATTAGCCTATATGCAAGCAACACTTTGCATGTCAGAGAGCTTTAGGAACATAAGATGCTGCCTTATACCGAATCAGACTATTTGTCCATCTAGCTCAGTATTGTCTACACCAGGACTGCACAACTTCGGTCCTTCAACTGCTGCCGAGGTGCAACTCCCATCATTCCTGATCATTAGCCACAGTGGCTGCTGGGAGTTGTAGTCCAACAATAGCAGGAGGGCTGGATTTGTGCAGCCCTGGTTTACACTGACTGGCAGCAGCTCTCCAAGGTTTCAGGCAGGAGTCTTTCTCAGCCCTACCCGGAGATGCTTGCAGGGATTGAAACTGGGACCTTCTGCATGCAAAGCAGATGCTCTACACTGAGCTACAGCCTCTGGTGACAACCATGCTTCGGCACTGCACACCTACAGATGAATGGGCTAGGAAACTTCTAAACATCATGCCCCTCATGAGGGGCTCCCACAGGCAAGGGTTTTTAGCAGTATTGCACTGCTAAATATGACTATCAATTCATAGCAGAGAGGAGCTGAACTTTCAACATGGTGTTGCTTGCATCCTCAATATGTCTATGAATTATACATTCCAGGTAGACTCCTACAATGGAGTGTACGTACACACACACACACACACACACACACACACACACACACACACTTCTTTTGAATGTATTATTTTGCTTCCGACATCCAGGTTTTTAAGCACCCTTGTGTGTGGTTTGGCAAGTAACAGGTAAGAGAGGGAAACCGAAGAAGGCAAAGACTAGCATTAGATGGCCTGAAGTCTCCAGAGAAGAGAGACTGATATAGTTAGGGAAGGAGGAATGCATATGCAGCACCAGAGAGGTGGACAATTCACTTTCCTAGACAAGTGCCGCCGCCACCACCCCGCTGCTGCCTACCCACTGTTGGACTCGTATTGCAACTTGAAGGAAAGACACTTTGTACATTCTCAGAAGTGCTATTCTCTCTATTTATTTATTTCTCATCTGTGTGCGGAATGCGTTTTGTTCTGGGTGGCAGTATCAAGGCAGTGTGTGTGCATGTACATTCAGAGTGGGACCTTCCTGATTCAGGCTGAGTGGGATCTAAAATAAAAAGAGCAGACGTCAAAAACCTTGTGTGTGCACGCACATGCGCATGCCTTAGAAAGAACATTGCTCAGAAGACCTGTTCAGACATGATGTTGTACCTATCTGTGTGCATAGACATGTTTGTGTGTGAATTGCTTTATGTGCGTTCATTTTCAACGAAGTGAACCTAGGTACAGACCCCCCTTCAAATTCAGGGTTCAGCTAGGAAGCATACTTCTATACATATGCTGAACATAATGTGTAGATAGGTCTAGAGTGGGCTTTATCATCATCATCATCATCATCACCAACAACAACCACCACCAATATATAAAGAGCAGGTCCCAATTGATTCACTTCTGGTTTTTTAGGATGGGAGCATTAACATGAAATACACGGTTGTTTTTTGTCCCAAAATATAACATGTAGAACGAGTCTCCCCTCTTCCATAAATGAATTTTCACCCTTCTGTACCCCCACACCAATATATATTTTAGTACCAGGAAATTTTAGTACTGGGCATGCCCTCAGCTCTTGCCTGTGGGCTCCCCAGAGGCATCTGGTGGGCCACTGTGTGAAACAGGATGCTGGACTAGATAGGCCTTGGGCCTGATCCAGCATGGCTGTTCTTATGTTCTTTTTTCCCCTGGTACTACTAGAGATGGTAGTAGTAGAAGAAAGAAGGCTGAGTTGGGCAATGAGGCTCTAACCCTGAACTGAAAAAAGTGCAGAAAACAAGTGTTCACACACAAAAACCAGAACATGGCAAAAGCACCTACTAAACTGAAGCGGGGGGGGGGGGGGGGACTCAAAACTTGAAGGAAACCTGTCAGATATATAAGGAAGTGCATTTTAAATCTAAGCTATAAATAATATATTACAAAAATCAATGACAAGTGCAACAAAACAAACATATCTAGAAGTCTGGATATTTCCGATAAATTACCTGAATTAACCTGGGGGGGAACTACTAGAATTCATCCTACCTTAGCTTCTCCAAACAATATCTGCATTTCTTTTGCTGAACACAAGAGATCCAGTGACATGAACCACACATTTCCACCTGTCTCCTCTCCGGACAAACAAGTCTCCATCCAACTCATTTGAGTCTGCCATATGTCACCACTAGTGCTTGTGACACATATGTCACCAATGTGCTTGTTTGACTAGGAAACAACAGCGGAGGGCAGGAGAGTCTGATCACAGACAACTAGGGCTAGGGTGACAAGCAGGGGCAATGGAACAGGGCAGAGGCCGGCAGTATCCAGAGCCCATCTCCACTTCCTTTGCTTTCTTGTTTTTTCAGAATCAGTGCCAATGGCAGTCATCATAGGCGTGGCAGTCGGAGCCGGTGTGGCGTTCTTGGTGCTGATGGCCACCATCGTGGCCTTCTGCTGTGCTCGTTCACAGAGAAGTAAGTTCCTTTTAATTCAATTCAATTCAATTGACTCTTTGACCATGGGAGGCTGCAAGTTTGGAAGACCTTCTTTGCCCAGAAGGCCATAGAAAAGAGCTGCCAATTTTGGCCTTCCGGCTGATTTTCGACTAACATCATCCCCAGTCACTGTATCCAGAGAAGAGTCCAACAGTTACAGATGATGGGAGTTGTTGTCCAGTGTCTGCAGGAGGGCTGAAGTTGTGCAGCCCTGCTGTAGAAAGAGACAATGCAAGCCGACTTCAAGTTGATCTTTCTCATGATGGAGATCCATCCATCCTTGACACCCTGATTATAAGCATTTTACACCTGTGTTTGTGATATATTCTTGGAGACACCAGTTGGGATGTAGAGGCTCCATTGGCCATAGACCTATGGCTCCATCATTACTGGTGAGCAAGCAGTTACAAACTGCGAGGGGAAATAGTCTAACTAGCACATTCTTGGAAAGCATGTACTTAAAACAATATGTAGCTTGACTCTGACTCAAAACACACTGAGGTTAAAAAAAAAATACAGCAGTTTAGCTTTGAGGTTCTGATTCTTATTGTTCCTGCATTGACACCCTGCTTTATTCTTCCCTGACTGTAGCTTTAGAACAGGGCTGCTCAACTTTGGCCCTTCTGCAAATGTTGGCCTACAGCTCTCATAATCCCGGGCCATTGGCCACTGTGGCTGGGGATTGTGAGAGTTGTAGTCCAAAGACAGCTTGGGGGGTGGGGTGGGGGGGCTAAATTGAGCAGGCCTGCTTTAGAACCAGCAAAATAATATCAAAACTTGTATGTCATTGTTTTATGAAGGTCTTGAATCTCTTGCATATGAGGCATTGGGATCAAACATGTATGCAAGTTTGCATTCAGGCCCTGAGTCTAAGTGTAACTCCTCTTGCCCCTTCCCTCTGGAGGGAAGAGCCTGGAACTGTATACCAACTCCCAGGTGCCAGAAGGAGCTCCAGTCCATGCCAGCTTATCCATAATTACGTAATTACATAATTACATAATGCAGAACTGCGGGGTCCAATGGACCAGTGGTTCTGCTCCTCCACCCTGCTCTCCTGTCTGCATTCGGATGAAATGGAGAACGGGCTCTGTAGTCAGGGAGACTGCAGAGAGGAGGCGGAACTGGTTGTGAGGGCTTCCTTCTTCCTTGAAGGACAGCCAATCATGCCCAGAGAGAGGGAGGATCTTCCTCCCTCAACTGGAATGCCTCCAGTGCTGCATTCGGACATAACACTCCAATACTAAAACCCTGGTTATGAGCAGCTAAACTAACTACAAACTGAGGGTTCAAATTGGAGTCCGTGAAGCACAAGCTCGGGTCGCTGGACAAACGGGACCAGAGTTGCATGCATTCGGACATAACGGTAGCAAAACCTCTGGCCCCTGCAAGTCTGGTTCCACATTACGTGCAAATGAGGCCAGTATAAGGCAGCTGCTTATGTTCCTTTATTGTTTTAAAATACATTTAAGTAGTCCCTCTTAGGTGAACAATCAACTAAATAATTGACTGTATATTGCCACTGAATTAGACCCCCACATGTGCACCAGAGGTGGTGTATCTCACCTTGCCTAATGATAGGTCCAATCTTGCCAGAGGCAATATCCAACACATTTTAATTTTACCAGATGCATCAAGGATACATTGGAAGTGCGTTTTAGCTGCTTAGGAATGTCTTACCTTTATCTTGTACTAAAAGAAGCCGTGTTATCTGAACGCTGCTCCCTATTCTGAGCCAGCAGGGATCAGGAAAGCTATATATTTAAATGAAATAAATATTTGACTCCCTTGTCAGGCCTGTAACGTGATTGGCTTCACTGCAGAGTTGAAGCAGACGTTAAAATCAACATCACAAATGCAAGTAAAAGATCATGGAGGTAAACAAAAGTGGGCTCATTAGCAAAAAACACAACACAGAGAGAAGTGAAAGAATGATGGTTGGCTGAACGAAGAGGGATCAAACCATCAGGGGAAGGAAAACTGATTGTTCGGAGCTTCTAAAGATAGCACAAGAGAACAGACAGTCCTCAGTGGTGCTTCTAACTATATGGATAGCGCAAGACAAATAAGCCAAACACTATGCAAAATCCCTGTGTTGTGTTGCCAATGAAAAAACAGTAGGTTCTTTCTGGATTGTTTGTACAGAAATCAGAGAGCCCCGATTCCCTCTGGATTTGGTTCATGCATGGCTGAGCCCACATTCTGGTTCGATTTTAAGAGCAATAATCGTGTCTGCTTCCACTGCTACCCACTTTCATAATTCTCCCAAACCCCATTAGCAGCTCTTTCAGGTATTAGCAAATTAAATCTCCGGCAGTCATTAATCTTGCATTTCAGTAAGTACTTTTTGATAGACGGGCACACAGCTCAGACCTGAGAAGAGGCCAATTCAATTTCACTGGAATCATTCAGCAATGATGATGCACACCATTCAGGCTTGCTCTCGATAGAAAATGGGCCAACTTTTTGTTACAGTGTCAGTGGCTAGACATTATCAGTCTGTCCATTCCTCCCCACAATGACCCCATCTTTTTTAAAAAAACAAAAAAGATAGATGTGAATACGCTGCATCATTCCTCTGATTCCGGAAAGGAGAAACCACGTGGCTCTCATGACCTTCTCCTTATTTGCTGTAACCAGATGGTGCTGGGTTCTTTGCAGGGCATGCAATCTAACATTAGTGAGATGATGACAGATCAAGCATGCACAGATGATGCCAAGGCTTAGATTAGGAAGCCATGCCAGAATTTCAAAGGGTTGGTCATTTGGAGGCTGCCACTGAGCTGAAAAAAGCCAAATGGTATTTCCAAACCTTCATCCCAGTTCAAAAATTACTTTAAAATGGCTGCAAAACAGAGGACCGTGCACTTGAACAGATGTTCAGGGGCGTGTGTATGGAGTGGGGGAGGGTAATACATGCTGCTTTCTGCTAGCATTTCCTGACCCCCATCTCACCAGGACTCTCAATCTGCAATTTAAATTCAAATAAATGAAGTTCCAGATATTTTCCAGATACATTAAGACCTGCAGTGCATAGTTCTGGAGTTCTCTATTGTAGACTGAGCACTCTTCTCGAACAAGGGCTGTCCTCTTTAACTACAGATGTAAATTAGCTATACAATAACTTCCTTTTCTGAAATAATCCTGGAAATTGAAGTTTGGTGGGAAGAAGTGGGGGAGATTGAACCAGGGATCTCTAACAACGATCCCCCCCCCACCAGCTAGGATTGCCCGCTGATGTAAATCCTATTCACATGTTATGTTCAATACTCGTACAACAAGGGTTGTACCCAGATACAATTATTCACACATTATATTGAACACAGCAGGACATACAGCTATCTGTATGATGCATTGGTGGGGCCTGTACCCAGGGTCACTTCTGAAATGAATGCAGGTACAGTCATACACACAAAAGCATGCACAAGTGTACAGACATCTAAATGCAGGCACAACGTAATGTCTGAAGAGGGCTCTAGTCTTTAATGGCAGGCTGGTGCATAGACATCAGCAGTGAAAACTTTTCACAGTTAGTGTCCCAGAAGCAGCCAGTGTGGGCAGAGTGAGGGGGTGGGAGGCACCTGTATAAGAACTGCAAGTGCTGCTCGTTCCAGCTCTCCTCTTCCTGTCCACCTTGCTGTGCCCTGTTTTGACTGCTGCCACGCAAACCCCAGGCATACGGGCTGGTTATTTGTGTGGGTGGGGAACCAGGTGAGTAACCAGCCTACATGCATCAGGTTAACATGGTGGCAGGTGAGACAGGGCACAGTGAGATGAATGGGACAGAGAGAAGAGAGCAGGAATGAGAAGTATCTGAGGCTTGGGGGAAAGCGACAGCCGCAGTTTAGGGATGTGCAAACCAGCTCGAGGATGAGCCAGTTTGCCATCGAACCAGACTGGGCCCGATTTGGTTCAACCTCAAGCCAGACCCCCAGGCTGGCTTGGAGCCGGTTCAGGGGTTTCTAAGGTTTTCTTTTTCTGTTTTTAATTTAGGCCTCACCATAGGTTCCGGTGCCGCAGTGTGTGTGTGTGTGTGTGTGTGTGTTTGTGTCTCACTGCCATGCCACAGCCATGTGGCGGGGGGGGGGGAGTCTCTGCCATCTCTCCCTCCCCCCCACCGGCCTTCCCCTGATCTGCAAAGCTTTGCCTGTACTGGCCAATCCTGTAATGTCCCCACATCAAACTGCCGTTAAAGGCACAACTCCTATCAAAGTGAGCTACCCTATTCTCAGCATTTTTTGAAATTACAATGACCAGATTATTTGGGGATACCATGACATTTAAAGTGAAATATTCTGCAATGTAAGTAGGGGTCAAGGAACGCACTGCATGCAATGAGATTGGTTTTATTTACCCAACAACGTATTTAAAATCCAACTAAAATGTTAATAACCACAACCAGTAATAAAAGAAAAGGGATTCTAAAAGCAAGAGGAAGCTCTTAAAACTGACCTTGGAAGCTAGGGCTTGAAAGTCTGGCAAAGAGTGAATGGTTTTTACTGCCATCCTAAAATGGTCAGTTGAACTAGAGGAGAAAAGCTGGTCTTCTGGTAGAGAACATGAATTGTCTCCTTTCCTAAGCAGGTTCCACCCTGGTTTGCATTTAGATGGGTGGCTCCTTGTGAGCACTGTCTGCTGTAAGATATTCTCCTTAGGGGATGGGGCTGTAACTCAGTGGTAGAGCATCTGCTTCTATGCAGAAGGTCCCAGGTTTGCTCTCCAGCATCTTCTGGTAGGGCTGGGAGAGACTCCTGCCTGAAACCTCAGAAAACTTGATGGAGCAATCGTCCTATTTGGTATAAGGCAGCTTTCTATGTTCCTTCCTTGGGAGAGAATTCTCCCTTAGCAGAGACTTCCACAAACAAATGTGCAGCAAGCTTACACGGAAAAAGCCCAAGATATAGTGAGCCCAAGCACTTCCAGGGACTTAACTTATGATTAAAAGTAGAGAAAATCAGAGGAGGCACACGGCAGAAGAAAATGGCACCATTTTGTGTCAATTTTTTCCTGACAAGTGATGGGAAGCTCATGCCACAGCAGGATTCATACTGTGAGCCCAGCAGGCAGTGTGTGGATGCATAAGTGGGGGATATCTCTGGAGAGCCCAATTATTCATGTAATAGCACTGGCATGTATCCAAGATAAGAGAAAGATGCTACGAGATTGACCCGAGTCTCAGGAGAGCCGTGTCAATTTCACTGCCATCACTGACTTATTTCAGTAAGAGGACCCTAGAGTTTGATCAAGCAAAAATCTATTTGTTCTTTTTTGTTTGTTTTGTTTTAGTTGTTTATCTAAAAGGAGGGAGAGTTTTGAGAAATTGGATGTTGTTTTTTAAATATATTACTGTATTTACCCAAATCCAAGATGAGGTTCTTCCCCAGTAGTTTCCTGTTAGATATGGAGGTCATCTTAAATCCAAAGTCCTCTTTCTTTGGGGTAAATCCAGGTATAATTGATATTCAACCTATAACTTTTAAGTCATTGTCTTAAATTCAGACTCTCCTTCTTTTCGGGTAAGTACAGTATATAAAGTTGAGAGAGAAATATTACGCTTTGCTGAAAGATGTAATTTATCAATTATGTTTCTTTATCTTAATGAATGTTAAAGAATTGTTCATTCTGTGAAAAATTATTAATGATAGTAATAAAACCTCCCTGTCACAAAGCCAGAGTTCCCCTCCAACAGATCAGCTTGCGTAGTCCAGATCAAAACAATGTTCCCCAAGCAGAAAAGTGCTGCTGGAAGACGACACAAGAGCAAATAGCTCCGGGTGTCTCTAACCAGCGATTAAAACCACACCAGCTATAATTGGGCGGATGGGTTCAAAGAACCTTGGCTCCCCATCTCCACTCCTCCCCTAAGGGGAATATCTTACGGTGCTCACACATGTAGTCTCCCATTCAACTGCAAACCAGGGTGGACCCTGCTTAGCAGTGGGGACAATTCATGCTTGCGACCACAAGGCCAGCTCTCCTATCTAATGCTCAGATGAGGAAACGAGAATACCAAAGCTAAGCATGGAGCATTCACTGCTGTATAACCATCTGCCACTCCTAACGTCTTCCCCCAGGAACCTACGGACATATTGGTTCTCTTCTCCAAAAGAGGTGTTGGGGGAGGGAGAGAGATTCCATCCTCTTTGTACAAGTAGCTTTCTGGGGACCACCTGCCTGGGCAGCAGATGTTAGCCCTACCTCAAGAGAAGCTCTGCACAAGCATTTGCCACTCAACACACCATCCGCACCAAGTGTGCCAGGGGCAGGGAAACATCCCTTGGCAGTCGTAGCTTTGCATGAAAGCAATTTGGCTCCAGCAGTCAAAGAAGATATTTGGCCTGAGTGTAGAGACAGACTAGTCTGGCTTACTTGTACAGGAAAGTGGCAATGGGCTGTCTATTGTGTTCTTCATCAGACGTCCTTCTCCAAGTCCCTCTGCTTTCTCAAGTGAGGTGGATGCTGGGGCCATGCTATCTTTCCGATGCTAGGCAGAGACTTAAATTTGGCCAGACTTTCAGCACCTGGTATCGCAGGTTTTGAAAGGGCAGATTTCATTCAACTGGACGAAATCCCATTCTGCTCTGTGCAGTCTTAATTATTTTATTGTGATTGTTAATGTTATTATTATTACTAACAAGAAAACATCTCAGCTTTTATTTGGTGTTACATGAAAGCTTGATATTTCAAGTTTACTAGCTTTCAGATGCCCTCTTTGCTCATCAAAAAAGTGTACATTACCTATAAAGCACTTGACGGCTTGGGTCCAGGCTATTTAAGAGTGTGCCTCCTTTGTCATGAACCCTGCTGCCTGTTACAGTCTTCTGGAGAGGTCTGATTACAGTTGCCACCAGCTTGTTTGGTGGCGACCCAGGACCGGGCTTTCTCTGTGGCTGCCCCAGGGCTTGGAATAAGCTCCCTGCTGAAATAAAAGCATCTCCTCTGTTGGTTTTCAGGAAGACCCTCAAGACTCTCCTGTTCTCTCAGGCTTTTAATTAGAACTAATTCTAATAATTATAAAAACTTGTTTTAATAATTATTTTATTCTATTGTTTTTATTGTCAAGTATTTTAATTTGTGACTTTTAAATATTTTAAATTTAAAGAGAGATTTACATATCAGGCAGTATAAAAATATGATAGATAAACAAATTTTACAGGTATAAACCACCTGAGAGTCTTGACTGAAAAGCAACATTAAAATACATTAAGACCAACAGCAGGCTTTACCATGAGTTCAAAGTTGCCCCCCAAAACTGACTCAGAGTGGTGGGTTTTTTTTACCCTGGATATAAATACATCAGGCTACACTCTAACATGCAGTGAAAACCCCAAATCGTGTGTGAAGCTCATAGGGACTTTGGGGTAAATCTGGCCAATATGTGAACACACACCATCCATTCTGGAGGAGATGCGAGCTAAAAGTCCTGTGTGAAAAACGTTCTGGTGCATTATCGGAGAGGAGATCTGGTCTTGTGGTAGCAAGCATGACTTGTCCCCTTGACTAAGCAGGGTCCACCCTGGTTGCATATGAATGGGAGACTAGAAGCGTGAGCACTGTTAAGATATTCCCCTCAGGAGATGGAGCCACTCTGGGAAGAGCAGAAGGTTCCAAGTTCTCTCCCTGGCAGCATCTCCAAGAGAGGGCTGAGAGAGATTCCAGCCTGCAACCTTGGAGAAGCCGCTGCCAGTCTGTGAAGACAATACTGAGCTAGATAGACCAATGGTCTGACTCAGTATATGGCAGCTTCCTATGTTCCTATCTCCCTGGGTCAGATCTCCATGTTCCCCACTCTGTCACTTTTAATGGCATCCAAAATCCAGCCCCTGCAGCACTATGGGAAATGAAACACTGCTGTGCTGAGCTATGTATCTCTTTCCTACACCCCAAAGTCCATTTCCACTTGTAAAGTCAGTTTCTTTGACCCAGGGAGCAGCAGTCAAGTACAATGGTCTCTTATGAATGAGCTAAAGTTACATCAGCATCTCTATGGTGACTAGCTCTTGTGTGATGGGGAAGAACATATTGAAGCTTGAAACCAAGGTATGCTCATACCTGTATTAGGACCAACCTAAATGTAATAAAATATTGAAAAAGTTTGCTCACTACTTGTGA
Source organism: Hemicordylus capensis (assembly GCF_027244095.1). Classification (NCBI taxonomy): domain Eukaryota; kingdom Metazoa; phylum Chordata; class Lepidosauria; order Squamata; family Cordylidae; genus Hemicordylus; species Hemicordylus capensis. Next base: position 20,742,815 of record NC_069664.1, on the reverse strand, counting down.
CATTTTGTTTGGTCCTAACAAATGTATTATCTTACTTTGACTTTGGGATTTGGGTTTGTTTGTTTAAATCAGTGCTTTTCAAAATCAATGAGAAAAGGTAAGGGCTATTAAGGACTATGATTGGGTAAGAATCACTGTGGATTGAATGAAATCCACAAGCCCCCTCCTTCAATTAGTTGTGTGCGAGCTGGCTTGCTTCGATCTGGGCTCGACATCGAGCCAGCTTGGTTCGGGTGGTCCGAGTTCAAACTGGACCGGTTTTAAAATTGCTTTTAAGTATTTTTTTAAATGGTTCCAAACTGTTTTAGATTTGTTTTTATATTGTTTTAATCTGTTTGTTTTAAATGCTGTTTGTTGTAGTATTTTACTTGTTGTGCACCTCCCAGAGCCTTTGGATGGAACAATATAGAAATGTAATAAATAATAATAAATATTACCCCTGAGCCAACATGGATAGTTCAATGGCTGAACCAGACTGGACCTGGTTCGACCAAGCCCAAACCGAGCCAGTCTCACAGCTGGCTCACACAACCCTACCTTCAACCCTTGGCTACCCCCAGTTTTAGCCCAAAGCAAGTCCCTGATAGCCTTCTAAAAGCATCTACACTGGGCAAGTTTCAGACAAGGTAAGGGACTCAGGCCCTCTTTGTCCCCCCCCCCCCGTAATTTGAGCACTCATCATGGACCAACATGGCTACCTACAACTTGTGAATATTAAGGTGTGATATCAAGAGAAGTCCCTTACTGACAACAGTTAAGATAGCATGAACAAAGTCACGGAAAGTCTCTAAAAGTCATGGCAATAGATGAATGGTTCGTGAGAGTTTGGGAGATGCTGTCATTAACTAAATTAACAAACCTTGTCAAGACCTGGGAAGGCCGAGAGGGATCAGACACGTTTCAATTAAAATGGGCAAGGTTTCTCACTTCCTGGAGAAAGCTATTTTGGAGCTAATGATAATTTAGAGATTCTGCTTTCTGCTTGAGGGAACTAACCAAATTATAATGTCAAAACCATGTACTTGTAGTTTAACTACTTCTGCAGTAGTGTATTGCAGAGGAGAATGGCATGAATCTCCCCACCACCCAGGGGCAGCTCTTCCATGAGGCAAGGTGAGACAGTCGCCTCAGGTGGCAGATTTTTGGGGTGCCAGCAGGGTGGCAAGATGCCATTTGAGCAGCTCTTCAGGATTGATCTGACCTTTGCAAACTTTGACAGGAGTACCTCTCCTCAGACTCCTTTGCAAATTTGCAAGAAGCACAAGGAAAGAAGAGGTGGCTGCTGGCTTCCCATGCACTTCTAAAGCTTGCAAGAAACAGTTTTGAAAGAGGGCTGGCCTATACCAAGGATATGGGAAAAGGCAACATTCTGTGCCTTCCCTCAGATGCTGTGATGCTTTGGGCCACCCCTGCCACTATCATGGTTGGTATTTTTAAATCTTCTAGGGATTGTATCTTCTAGAACAGGGGGTTCCCAATGACCATTGGCTGGGGATGATGCCACCTGTGGTCCAAGAACATCTGGGGGAGACTCAAGGTTGGGAATCCCTGTTCTAGAAATATTAGAACCTGCAGTATCATAATACTACTACTCATCTTACAGAGTGGTTGTAAATACAAGAGAACCTCATTATTCACAGGGGTTCCAATCCGTGTGTGTGTGTGTGTGTGTGTGTGTACATACCGTGAATGATAGAACATTAGGGCAATGGGAATCAGGGGGTTACGTTCCCAGAATGCCCCAATTTACCAGAAAACAGCTGAAAATAGCTGCCCCCCATGACCACTTAAATGTCCCACCATGCTCCCAAGTAGTCCACCATTCCAAAAATTGACCAAAAATAACTGTTTTGCCCCCTTTTTTGGTAAATGAACCATAAAATGCCTCCCAAAAACAAAATGGCAGACGGAAATGAACTCCGAGGTCATTTCCAGCCACCCGACCCAAGCATACATGGGTTTAACCCTTGTTTTCCTCCCCCCACCACGTATACCGAGGTCGGGTGCTAACTACCTGACCACAAATATGTGGAACTGCAAGTGCTAGATCCACGATTAACTAGGTCCTCCTGAATTGCAACAGGTATAAGAAATATTAATACCTTTTAATAAAATAAAATAAAATGAGGAGTTGTTTCTAAAAGTTAAGTACATTGAATGTGTAAATTAGTCTCCCAGGGGGAATAATGTAGGATTCTTATTTGAACTGTTCCAAGTCACAGACCAACTACTGTACTATGAGATGCACCATTGGAAACCACCTTGTCCCCAAGGACTGGATTATGTGACCTAGCTAGAATATTATTAGTCAGGAGATCCTCCATCTCGAAGCAAAGATTGTCTTGAATGCTTCTGGCTCAAAGGCTCCCATTTCTTGGCTAAGGCTGACTAAGCTAATGATAGGTCACGGGCTGCAGAGCAGATATCACAGAAGGTGATTCCTGCTACTGTTTTAATGAGAAGCAACAAAAGGCATCACAACCAAATTATGTATACAGTAAGCAGAGAGATTCCCCAGGGGACACATTTTAACTGGTTTAATACGCATCTGTTGTTGTTTCCTAGATGACATTACAAGCCACAAGTTATTTAAGAAGCAACATCCCTAAGAGAGGACTCTATGAAGCCATAATTGGCTTTTCATTGTGATTAAATGCTCAGGCTTTGGCGCCGAGGACATTATTCCTATTCTTGGACAGAAAACAGGAAGAAGCAATAAACCATAACAGAACAAAAAAGAAAGAAAAAAGAAAAACCTAGAAAGGGAGACTGCTCTTCTTGCATCATGGAACTTGGAAAATTCCATCCTGATGTGTTCATAAACCTATTACTAGCAAACGCCTGGAGGATAGGCAAACGGTGGTCTTAGAAGAATACATTATCAAGAGAAAGGCAGAAGAAAGCCACTAAATTAAATATTGATTTGGCTGATGGCATGAGGTTATCAGTTAAGAAGGCTTTGTGCCGCAGGCAGAAATGTTAATTCAAACACACTCTAGGTATTAGTAACCTTAATGCATCTTGCCTTCTGACAATGAAGGGGTCTCGATTCAAAGTTGGTCTAGTTCCATTCCATAACTGGACAAACCCCTACATTCCTTTCACCATTTCTTCAAGCTGGACATTTCTACACAGTCATTTATCTAATAATAATAATAATAATAATAATAATAATGAGTTGAATTTTCCTTCTGGTCTTCCATGATGAAGATTTCTTGTGAAGATGCCACCCTATTATTTATTTATTTTTATTTAACCACAGCCAAGTTTGAAAAGGGTTAGTTTTGAATGTTGCTACAGATGCGATCTGACAACATGGAGCTGCATTCACAAGAAAGCTGTACCACCAAAATTGGTGGAGAAAATGCCTTCAATATTTTCAGAGCTAGGACCCATGTCTAACTCCCTTGCAACTTAGGATTTGTTATGAATTTTTCTTGCACATCATTTTTACCCTTACTCTTTAGCTATCTAGATTTGTCGACCTTTCTTCCTCGTCTCTCTCCTTCCTTCTCTCTGTTAACCCCTCTCCTGTGCTCTCCTCTCCATGGATGGTCATGGCAGATGGCCAATAGATTGCAACCTAAAACTTTGTTTTGATTTGACCATTTCAGTCAATTCATAACAAACAACTGTCCTAACACCAGTCCTCTAAATTACCTTGGGCGATGCCAGAAACCTCAACCACAGGGGCTTCCACTAAAATTTCCCCCCTTGCAAATTTATTCAGAGCAGGTTTGTAACATCCTTCATCCCCTACTATGAAATGTCTCCAAGACTTTGGAGAAGGTGCACAAAATGATTATTTATTTATTTCACTGTTCTCTGTGGCACTTGATCCTTCAGGACTGGTCCTGACTAGTGCCGGAGAATCAGGGTCTTTGCTTCTTGTTGATATTCTGTCCCCACCCCATGGCTGCCATGCTGGTACTGGCAGTCTCGGCTATATTGATGGTAGCTTTGGGGTTCACATTGCCTAACCACATCCCCCACTTTGCCAGGAAAGTTGGGAAAGCAACAGCCCTGCTCACTTTTTTCCTCCCTTACCTACAAAGCCCCATCCCAGATGAGAACATGCCAGGGAGAGAAAAGAGAAGAGGAGTCCCTCAAGTGGGAACAAATTAACAAGGGCAGGCAAGCACTCCACAAAGACCCAGCAACTCCAGTTTTGAAATACTGTCTGCAAGAGCAAGTGGGGGGAAGAGAGTTTTGCCTTATTTATTTATTTAAAATATTTATACCCCGCCCCTCCAGTACACTACTGCTCAGGGCAGCTCACTGTCCACTATTGACCCAAAGACCCAGTCAAGCGTATGGCCTTCCACATGTGTGGGACCAGAAATCAGTTGAGACAAACCCATGGTCATCATGGAGGGCATGAAGTCCCGAACTGTATCAGACAAGGCGGCCTCAGCATGGACATTAAAGTCCCCCAAGACTAACAGCTGTGGGGTCCTCAACACCACATCTGAGACCACCTCAAGCAGGGAGACTGTTAGACCGTGAGGTGGGTGGTATACCAACAGAATCCCAACTTTGTCTTGTGATCCCATCACTGCATACAGGCACTCAAACTGGTCAGAATGGCGGACAGTGTATCTGGTGAGGGGGGTGGCTTCCCAATGAACCAGGGCAACCCCACCTCCCTGCCCACCCACCCCCACCTTGCTTGATGCTGCAACCAGAAACCTGGTGGGCACAGTTGTGAGAGATTTACATCTTCCCCCTCATCCAACCAGGTCTCCCTGATGCACGCCAAGTCCACATGCTCATCCAGGACAACCTCCTGGATGGCTTTAATCTTTGCATTTATGGACCTGGCATTTAGGAGCACTAGCTTCAGGCAAGGTGGGCTGCTGGAAGAGTTACTAGCGTCTCTTTGGATGAGATAAGGGCTGGAGGGCATGATGGCTTTGATATAGCCAACACGCCTTCCCCTCACCTGGCATGTCCTTCTCCCGCCGGCATATCACCCTTTGCCAGTTGTCTACAGTTGACTGTCTCCTAATGGCGCAGCGGGGAAATGACTTGACTAGCAAGCCAAAGGTTGCCACTTTGAATCACCGCTTGTAGGTTTCCCAGACTATGGTAAACACCTATTTTGAGCAGCAGCAAAATAGGAAGGTGCTGAAAGGCATCATATACTGTGCGGGAGATGGCGATGGTAAACCCCTCCTGAATTCTACCAAAGGCAACCACAGGGTTCTGTGGTTGCCTGGAGTCGACACCGACTCAACAACACACTTTAGCTTTACTTTACTTTTCATCAATGGTATTTTCATAAAAGGTTTCCCTCCTCTAAGCATTAGCTGCACTCATTCAGTGCCCTGCACTCATTCAGTGCCCTGACCAGTGTTTCCTCTAACAGGGATCCCCAGATGTTGTCGACCACAGCTCCCAGAATCCCCAAGCCAAAAGCCATTATAGCTGGGGATTCTAGGAGTTATAGTCAACAACAGCTGGGAATCCCTGTTAGAGGGAACACTGGCCCTGACCCAGAATCAAGCTGGCAACCATGGCAGTCTCTTTGGGGATGGGTGCGTAGCTCAGTGGCAGAGCATCTGCTTTGCAGGCAGAAGGTCCCAAGTTCAATCCCTGGCAGCATCTCCTGGTAGGGCTAGGAGAGACTCCTGCCCAAAACCTTGGAGATCCATTGCCAGTCAGTGTAGACAATACTGAGCTAGATGGAGCAATGGTCTGACTCGGTAGATGGCAGCTTCTTATGGGAAGCACTGTGCAGGTAGCACAAATGGGAGACAGCACAGTCCATGCAAAGGAATCTGTTGCATATCCCCCATGGCACAGTATTGTGTCTCTCTCTTGCAAGTGCTCCGTGCTACCCTTTTGCTTCAGCACCAGTGTGCCAAAGCAGGACTGTGGACCCCTTCTGAGCCATCAAGTGCCTCCCGTGCCCCTCTTCATGTCCTTCTCTCAACCGCTCCAATCTCTCTCTGCCTCTTGGAAGCCACAAGCATCCTCTTGTTTGGATGACAGACTGAACAGCAGACACATGAACACTTGAGTTAGTGTCTCCCATAAAGCATTCCATCTTTCAAAAACCAGCCAGAGAGATGATTCATTGCCTGTCACTTGAAAGCATGCATTATTTATAGGGATTTCAAAAACAGCTCCCGTTTCTAGTGTGTCTCGGATTAGGTTGTAAACTGCCCCTTTCGCCTAGTCACTTGCATAGTTAAATCTTCCCCCGCCCCCCGCCCCCATCACATTCTGCAGGCTGGGAAAGGGAAAGATGCTAAAGACTTTGCTTCTCAGATTCTTTTCCTCCCCAGGTTTTGTAATCAAACAGAAAATCAGGAACGCCAAAATAAATGACTAAATTAAGCCTAATCCTGAAAATGCTTAATGGGATTGTCAGCGTGCGGAAGCCAGGGAGCAGTGCGTGCCATTTTATGTGAGCTGATTGAAAGCCTCCAGAGCTGGCTCGAGATATTTTGCTGCTTGAGGCAGAAAACCCAAATTGCATCCCCTCCTGCTAATTAACATGAAGAACAGGCCAATCCATGGGTAAATCCACCCCCACCCCCCCGAGCTAGTTTCAGAACTCCCATTTGTTACAATGAATTTGCACAGGAGAACTTCCTGGACGCTTGGGCCTTGGTCATGGGCCAGATCTGTCTACCACACTGCAGCACTCTAATCTTCTGCCCAAAGCAAGGGCCTCGCCTTGCCCAGCAGGAGGGCCACCTCCAACTACGTGGTAGCCATTTTCAGAGCTGGCCATTTCTTCTGAAGTGAAGCGAGTCTTTTTGTTTAGTTTTTTTGGTAATGAATATATGCAGCTGCCTTATACCAAGTCAAACCCTTGGTCCATCTAGCTCAGTACTGTCTGCTCTGACTAGCAGCGGCTCTCCAAGGTTTCAGGCAGGAGTCTCTCCCAGCCATCCCTGGAGCTGTCAGGGAGCGAACCTGGGACCTCCTGCATGCAAGGATGCAGATGCTCTGTCACCGAGCTGCAACGCCTCCTCAAATACTTGCATTCCCTAATACGTTAGAGCAGGAGAGCTGGTCTTGTGGTAGCAAGCATGACTTGTCCCCTTAGCTAAGCAGGGTCCACCCTGGTTGCATATGAATGGGAGATTTGATGTGTGAGCAGCACTGTAAGATATTCCCCTCAGGGGATGGAGCCACTCTGGGAAGAGCAGGAGGTTCCAGGTTCCTTCCCTGGCATCTCCAAGATAGGGCTGAGAGAGATTCCTGCCTGCAACCTTGGAGAAGCTGCTGCCAGACTGTGTAGACAATACTGACCCAGATGGACCAATGGTCTGACTTGGAATATGGCAACTTCCTATGTTCCTAAGTTGTGCTGCTTTATCTTATTCTTACTGGGTCTCACAGGAGTCTCTTGCCTCACAGTGAAATGTTAGCCCTGGAGGGTCTTCAGTCATAGGAAGCTGCCTTACACTGAGTCAGACCACTGGTCCATCTAGCTCAGCATTGTCTACACCAAGGATTCTCAAAGTTGGGTCCCCAGTTGTTATTGGACTTCAACTCCCATAATCTCCAGCCACAGTGGCCTTTGGTTGGAGATTATGGGAGTTGAAGTCCAACAACATCTGGGGACCCAACATTGAGAATCCCTGGTATACATAGACTGGCAGTGGCTTCTCCAAGGTTGCAGGCAGGAGTCTCTCACAGCCCTATCTTGGAGATGCTGCCAGGGAGGGAACTTGGAACTTTCAGCTCTTCCCAGAGCGGCTCCATCCCCTGAGGGGAATATCTTACAGAGCTCACACTTCTAGTCTCCCATTCAAATGCAACCAAGGCAGACCCTGCTTAGCCAAGGGGACAATTCATGCTTGCTACCACAAGAGCAGCTCTCCTATCCGATCAGCTCTCAGTCCTGATCCAGTCCATGGATCAGACTGCTGATTCATGGGACTACTGTCATCGGGATGGAAATAAACTGGCCTGCCGTCAACCCAGGCCAACAAAATTTGGATCTGGATTGGAATAGCTATTGGTATGTCTACATTACAAGCTTAGAGTGGATTTAACACAATTCCCTGCTAAAGCTTCCCCTGAAATAATCCAGCAATTGTAGTTTGGCAAGGGTGCAGAGAATCCTCATAGAAAGTTCTACCCCTCCTGAATTAGTCTTCAGAATTCCCAAGGGAGAGGGAAATCCATCAGTTTAAGTCCATCATGTAGACACACCCTTAAATAGAAAGGTCCTGGAGCATTTGAGCTCTAGAGTTTAGTTCTAGAGACCCTGGGAAAATCAAGGGCCAGTTATGATTTTTAGATCTACTTCTCAATCTAGTTCTTCAAAGTCTGGAGCTGTTTAGATTTACCTTCTTCTCTGCCTTTTATCTTCAACAGAGAGAAAGAAGCATTTCCTCTTCTCTCCAGCCTGCTGCTTGGTTTCTTTGGTTTAATTTTTCAAAAACCACCTCTTCAAAGAGCAACGGACTTCTCCTGGGAAACTGGAGGTTGGGGGGTGCGGGGAAGCAAGCAGCTAAATCCTGCTGCTCTTCTTTTCTTTCTGCTGCTGCATGAAAAGAAGCCCATCCCCTTCAAGTTCAGCATCTGCTGCTGACTGCACAGTACTGAGCATAGCCCAAACACCTACTATTTTGTGCAGATAATCAATTAGATGAAGTCTGTCTTTCAGTGAGATTCGGTAGTAGCGGAGTGACCCAGAGGCCTATATGCCCAGGGGGGCCTTTCGTGCTTCTAGGTCAGCAGCCTAGCCCAATGATACCCTGTACCGCAGGATGTGCAGTACAGGCCATATGAGATGGAATGTGGTTTCTTGCGTCTGCATTGATCCTTCTTCTTCGTGAACTTTGCTGACCGTGTGTCCAGGTTACATTCTTGGTGTAGGCAGGGAATGGTGAGGTCCAACAGGCAATACCAATGCCCCACATGAACAAAATGTGCGCACTTTGAACTTGCAGTAAAGCCTCACAGAAACCCCGCGGTAAAGCCTGCTGTCTGGGAAAGCACTTGGGGCTCCTGCAGACTCCAAAAGTTAGCCCCAACACTGTTCAGAATTAGAGGTTGTGGAAACAGCATTTCCATGAGTTTCCTCAAAAACCATGAAACGGTTGAGACGCCGTTTCCACAACCATTATTAATTATACTACTACTACTACTATTTCAATTTCAATTTCTATACTGCCCTTCCAAAAATAGCTCAAGGGATTTTATACAGAGAAATAATAAATAAATAAGATGGAGCCCTGTCCCCAAAGGGCTCACAATCTAAACAGAAACATAAGACAGACACCAGCAACAGTCACTGGAGGGATGCTGTGCTGGGGGTGGATAGGGCCAGTTACTCTCCACCTGCTGAATAAAGAGAATCACCACGTTAAAAGGTGCCTCTTTGCCAAGTTAGCAGGGGTTCTACCCTGCTAACTTAACCATGCTTCTGATCTGCATCGGGATTGCCTTTGAAGTCTGCAGCTCCCTGGGGGCACAGTGTTAGAGCCATAAGGCTGTGCACAGGGGTAGCGCAAGGTATTGTGGTGCCTGAAGAATGTCCTCAAATGCTGCTTTGCCCCATGCCCTGCTGGGGACCAGCCCTCTTTCCAAAGCTGCCTTTGCAAGTTTTGAAAGTAGTGTGGGTGAGGAGGGGTGGGGGCTTGCTAGCAGCCCTCTCTTCTCTCCTTGTGCTTCTTACAAGCTTTGCAAGGCATGCAAAGAGAGATGCTCCTTTCAAAGCTTGCAAGGGCCAGATTGGCCCCCAAAGAGCAGCTCTGATGGCAAGGAACATCCTGCTGGCTCCCCAATCATCTGCTGCTTGAGGCAGCCATTTCACCTCGCCTCACAAAAGGGCCGCCCCTGCCTGTGCATCATATCAGCCCCTTGCTCTATATATGGTTCGTGTTTATGGTAAAGCCTATACTGCTTTATGAGGACATGGCTCTGGAGCAACGAATGCTGTTGCATTAGCCTTAACATCTAACATTTTAATGTCTCTCTGCGCTTTTCCTCTCTTGCCTAGATCTGAAAGGTGTGGTTTCAGCCAAGAATGATATCCGCGTCGAGATTGTTCACAAGGAGTCTGCCTCAGGCAGAGAAACCGAGGAACACCCAACGATCAAGCAGTTGATGGTGAGGATTTATTCTCTCTCCCCTTAATCTGTTACTCTGCGTAACCTTTGACAGTAATGAGCGCAAGTGCGCGGTTCAGTGCACTAAAGCCTGCTGAAGGCAAAGGATGTTCTTCCAAAAATCTCACACGTCACTCAGAGCTGTTAAGTTGTGCTGCCACGAAAAACTCCCAGAGTGCAACTTTTTGCTAATGAAGACAAAGAGCCGGGAGACATTCATTATTGCAGCACAGCAGTAACCCACAGGCTCTGATGAAAAGAAAGGCTTCCAGCCTTGATGGGGAAATTGATGTGGCTGCAAATAGACATAAAGGAGGCTGAACAACAACAACAACAACAACAACAACATAATAATAATAATAATAATAATAATATCATCATCATCATCATCATCATCATCTAATTAGCCATTAATAACTAAGCCAGACTGAAAAGGCCTCTGTGATGTTGAGTTGCTGGATAGATGTTTGTGCATGCAGATTTTCACAGGTAAAGGTTGCTAGCCTCATTACTGTCAAACCATCAGATCTCACCAAATGGCCTTATGGTGACCTGAAGTTATAAACATCTCAGGCACTTTCAGAGACAACCCAAATCCAAATGGCATTCCACACAGTACCAATAGAATCCCTCTCACGTACCTCTTTATGATTCTTATTTAAATGGACACATTTCTGTCCTGTTACGGTACTCCAAACCTGCTACCTTCAATGGTCTGCTTTGCCTGGTTCTACCTTGATTAGCTGACAACAGGTCTTGGCAAATTTTCTTTAAATTTAGGAGCCAGTCAATGGACACTTGAGAAAATGACCATACTTCGTGATGGACTGGGGTGCAGCCACGATTGCACAGATGGGTCCAAAGAACCCAGGACGCCACTCCCCTAGAACTGCCCCCGGTGCACTGGCTATGCCCCCTACATCTGATGTAAGACACAGGGCTGCGGCCATATGGGGAAACAGAGCCACACAGCTCCATTTGCAACTCACTTCAGCCAGCACCAGGTTTGCACAGGACTGGGAGCGCCTTTCCCTGCCTGGAAAGCAGACAGATGTGTTGCTAGCCAGGCTGGGAACCCAATGCTGGCTGAAGCTTCTCCCAGACAGAGCTGCGTAGCTTCCTACACGCCTGTGATGGACGTTGTGGGGCAGGGAGGAATAAACAGACTTCTCCTTATACCCTTTACAAGCAACACACTTAGAACAGAAACAAGGCCGCCTGGGACAAACAAATATATTATTAAACAATAACTCTGCCTCTGAACATCCTGGCCTAGGAGCCTGGGATTTGCCTAGCCTTGGTTTACCGCAGGAAACTCTTCTCGGTTGCTAAAGCTTTACAAAACCATTACTTTTATCGGTCTGCATGCCATACACATACCCAAAGCTGTCGTCATGAGAGCAGCCCTGCCGGATCAGACCAAAGGTTCTGCAGTTAGGGATTCTGGGAGCTGTAGTCAAAAACATTTGGGATCCCCACTTACAGGGAACACTGGTCAAGAGAACGAGAACCAGGGGCAGAAGAGAGTCCAAGATAAGGGCTAAGTGGTTATGCACTGTCACCACACGGGAGGCAGGCTGCTTGGTGACGAGCAGGCTAGGGGTGTTCAGGGGCTGGTGGGAGGGATTGGCCCTTGGGAGCCAAGGACTCAAGTAGGCTGGTACTGCAGCCTCGTAGGGGTGTGCATGAAACAGGTATGCCTGATTGGGAACCAGACTCGAACAGAACTGGGCATGTTTGGTTTTGCCCGTCTCTCCCCCCACCCCCTGCGCCAACTGGCTCGAAAAATTGAATTTATTTTTATTTAATTTGAGCCAGTCCAGAGGTTCTAACAGGGGAATTCATTTATTTTTAAGAACTCACCACCTCTGAGGGACACTGCGGCAACTACGGTAGGATCTCTGGTGTTTCACCCTCCCTCAGTCTCAAATTGGCCCAGTTTGGGCAGTTTTCCAGCTGTTTCCAGCCTGCTCTAGGCCTCTTTGCACTGGCGTTGGCCATTTTGGAGGCCGCCACGTATGCGCACTGGCCATCTGCATGACCAGGGAATTTCCCCCTCCCTTAGAACCCCGAGAACAGCCAGGGGGGTCCATCTCAATTTCGAGTTGAACCGCGTCTGGTTCGTCTCGAGGGTGAGCCAGGGGCAAGCCCCCGAGCCGGCCAAGTTTGATGCCAAGCTGGTTCGCACATCCCTGCAGCCTAGATGATGTCCTTGAAACATTGCACTCCGCTGGCCAAGCTGGCTGTAGAAATAGAGCACAGGTGGTGCAAGGTAAGGGGCCAGCACCTGACCCCTGGAAACCTCACTGCAAGATCCCTCTGGTGCGTCTCTCAGAAATATCCCAGGATCCCTCTAGAGAAGCTCCTGTGAATTCTTCCATTGAGCAATGGATACCAAATGTAGACATAAAAGCAGGGGTGGTGGGCAGTGTTTATGAAGTTGTGTTGGGAAAAACTGAGCCTCTGAGGATTTCCCTGATCGGTTCCCCGTTGCTAATACATGAAGCTGCAGAGGAGAGCTTCAGCATCTCCCCGTCAGTGCTGTGCTCTGCATCCCAATGCCAGCTTTGCTTTCCGCCTGCCAGTGTCACGTTATAAATGACTAATAGAAGCAAAACAAATGGAAAGGATGCTGAACCGTAAAAATAAACCCATTCAGGCATAAAAGCAGAGAACAGAAGCAAAAGCGAGCGGTGGCGGGGAGGGGGGGAGGGAGGAAGCAGACAGATTTTAAGCATGTTCGGTGTTGCCATCTCACCCCACCCCTTCAGATTCTCAGCCACCCTTTGGAGTCGGCCTCCATTCGCTTTGCCTGGGCAGGGTGCTCTGTGAACGATCAGTGGAAGCCCCCGTTCGAGGGGGGACGCTTTGCAGGGTGGGAAGAATCGATTTTAGGTGGTACATGTGTACGGAGCGGAGGCCTTGAAATCGGTTTGAAAGCAGAGTGAGCGACAGGGGCCTCATGCTGCTTGTTATTCTGCCGGCATCGTCCTCTCTTCTGAATTTGCCGTTTTGTTGTATTTCATTTCAAAAGATGGATAGCAGCGTTCTTTATTTTTTGCTCCACTCCCAAAGGGAAAACTCAAATCAAAGCGTGTAGGTATGAAACACCCAGGTTATTTCGGCATGGAGCCGGGGGGGGGGGGCAAGAATCAAAACGTGTGAAAGAGAAACGGTACCACTGTAGACATGTAGAGTCTGTAAAAGGCATCGTCTCATACTGTGCTGGTCTTCTGGTAGCAAGCATGACTTGTCCCCTTAGCTAAGCAGGGTCCACCCTGGTTGCATATGAAAGAGAGACTTGATGTGTGAGCACTGTAAGAGTGCTTAGGGGATGGAGTCTCTCTGGGAAGAGCAGAAGGTTCCAAGTTCCCTCCCTGGCGGCATCTCCAAGATAGGGCTGAGAGAGATTCCTGCCTGCAACCTTGGAGAAACTAGTGCCAGTCTGTATAGACAATACTGAGCTAGACGGACCTATGGTCCGATTCAGTATATGGCAGCTTCTCATGTTCCTATGCACAGGAGATGGCAATAGTCAGCCCCTCCTGTATTCTACCAAAGAAAACCACATGGCTCTGTGGTCGCCAGGAGTAGACACCAACTCAATGGCACAACTTTACTGTTGATGCCAGTTGTCTCTTTTCTTGAGCCCTATTCTGGCTCTGTAGAAACTAGGGATATGGTACTGTTGCATAACCCCCAAGAGCATGCTCTGGAGCCCTGTCCCACACTGATGCGCTCAGAAGCCTTGGTCCCTGTTGTCCATGGCTACCGCATTTGTCTGCTACAGAGACAAATGCTGCATTCGTGTTTCTGGGTGCCACCGCATTCCCGATCATGGGAAGATTCTGTCCATGAGTACAATATCCTTCTGCACAGCAGGGGTGAGACTTCTGAGCACATCACCATGTGGACAGGGCTTCTGAATGAACTCTTGGGGATATTGTATGTGACTTTTTACATTGCCTGAATGAGGCTAGATTCTTCCTGAAATCAGAACGCAGGGACACCCTAGCATTTGGCATCACAGGAAGAATCTGTTCATGAGTACAGTGTTCACTTCTATGGACAAATGCTTTAACTGTGGATGTGGGGGGCAGGGTGAGGCTTCAGAGCATGCTCTTGGGGATGGAACAGAGTTTTGCTGCCTTACACTGAGTCAGACCATTGGTCCATCTAGCTCAGTATTGTCTATCCAGACTGGCAGCGGCTTCTCCAAAGTTGCAGGCAGGAATCTCTCTCAGCCCAATCTTGGAGAAGCCAGGGAGGGAAATTGGAACCTTCTGCAGGTAAGCAGGCAAATGCTCTTCCCAGAGTGGCCCCATCCCCTAAGGGTAATATCTTACAGTGGTCACACATCAAGTCTCCCATTCATATGCAACCACAACAGACCCTCCTTATCAAAAGGGACAAGTCATGCTTGCTACCACAAGACCAGCTTTCCTAAACAGAATTTCAGCACCCCACTTTTTATAGACCCAAACAGGGCTTTGGGCTCAGTTGAATTCAACACATTCAGTGGGGTAGGGGTGGGGAGTCCCCTTTCCCCTCTTTCCTTGTGTGTGTTTGTCCCTGTTTCTGCTTGGATGGCTCATAGGTAAATGTAAAGTGTGCTATCGAGTTGGTGTTGACTCCTGGTGACCACAGAGCCCTGTGGTTGTCTTTGGTAGAATACAGGAGGGGTTTCCCATTGCCTCCTCTTGCGCTGTATGAGATGATGCCTTTCAGCATCTTCCTATATTGCTGCTACCCGATATCGGTCTTTCCCACAGTCTGGGAAACACACCAGCAGATATTCAAACCGGCAACCTCTGGCTTGCTAGTCAAGTCATTTCCCGCTGTGCCATAGGTACCAGGAAAATATTTGCAGGGAAAGATTTAAGCACCCTTTGCACTAGTGAGTCTTCCTTTAGTTGCAACCCTCCCCCTTCAATATACAGCGCACATGCACGTGTACACACTTTCTTTGCACTATGTAATATACAGTGAGGCTATTCGCACACATGTGCAAAACTGGGCTAAGGCAAACCCGCTTACGAAGCCTCCTAACCCTGTTTTTCTGCCTGGGTGTCAGCCACAGCTGGTGGACTCGTGGGGCAGGTGATTCGCCCGCCCAAGGGGAGCAAACGGATCGTCTGTGGGGAGGTAAGCTCTTCAGGGCTTCCTCCCTACAAACCCTGCAGCCTTTTCTCACTGCTAGTGCACAAGCTTCTGCCTCGAGCAATAAAACATCCAGTCTGTGCATGCTCAAGAAGATCCTAATAAGAGACTCCCAATTTCTCACTGCTAGTGAGAAAAGGCTCAGTATGTTTTCCTTACCCTTATGCCGGTTAGCAGCATGGAAGCCTATCTCTCATGGTAGAGAATGCTAACATCGTTTCAAATGTCCCTACATCGCAGAATATGGCTGTTGCTCTTCTGCCACAAGAAGGAAGAAATTGTAAGAGTTAGTCCACGAGGAATTTAAAAGGAGGCTTGGTCAGAGAGCAGGAAGGGGCAGGCATTTTCTCCAACAAGTGGTGCTCTCCCCACAACCACAGGACACCCTGTCTGGCTAGGTCTCTAGTCTACACCATGTTTATTGGGATGACTGATCTACCATTGCTCTGTGCCACGTCTGATGCCCTGAAGTTCTCCGTCTCTTTTGGATTCTGTCCTCCAGATAGCAGGGCCTTCACGCTAATGAATATTTTCTCCTTCATCGTTAAAAGCTCCTCTGCCTTTCCTTCCGATTCCTCGCAACACTAGGCACAAGCTTCTGCCTCGAGCAATAAAACGTCCCGTCTGTGCATGCTCAATAAGATCCTAATAAGAGACTCCAAATTTGTCAATGAACTGACAGATCAAGTTAAAGAATCCGGCCTCACTAATGAGCAGCAATGATGAGTCCCTGGCAGGGTTGCCGGCTGCACTGATGAAATGAAGGTAGCAAAAGAGCCTGCTGTGTGTACAGACTGAGTGAGAGTATTTGGGGAGATGGAGGCGTGGGACGAAGGTAACTATAGAGGGGCGACTCTCACAATTCCTAGCTAGGCCAGACCTTCTTTCTAAGAATTCTACTGCAATCATATACCAGCTGCCTGTCGAAACTGACGCCTTTCGATCTTAAAAACAAGCAGGCGTGTAATATAAAAACAGGATCATGCATAGCCAGTTCACACAGGCTGCAGGTATGAATTTGACCTTTGCAACTTGGCTGAACAAGATCCTTGTGCAGGTTGCTGGCAGCACCTGCACCGGGACCACCACCAACCGGAGCCAAATCTAGATCTGGAACAGGGTTCTCCCCCCCACCCCCACAAGAGTCCGAGCTGTCCACTGCTGCAACTGCTCTGTTGAGCGGAAACAGACAGAATGTCAGGCTCTTGCCTTTTCATCCCATGCCTGGCCAATCATTGGAGCCAATGTTGCACACTCCCGCACCTCTCTAAGCGTGAAGTGAGTTCTGAAGCCTTACTATCCACAGCCCTAGGAAGCTTCCAGAAATGTGACATTTCCTGGCTCAGCCCCTGACAATAACATCTGCAGCTGCTGTTAGCCAAGTAATACTGTGTTTATCCATTCCTATCTACACTGGCTTTCCCCCTGCAAACCCATTGACCCTGTGCTAAAGCAAGTGACAAATTGCCCCACAGTGATGTCACAAATGGCTGTCTGTGACAATCACTACCAGCTCTCAAATCTCATTCAATGTTAGCAACTTCCCTGGGATGTTACATAGAACATCCATTCTGCATGAAACTGTCCCTCATGACCCTTGCAAAGTATCTAATTTTAACCATGTGCTCCTTTGGTTTTGGATTTACTAGCAACTTGGCCTTCATTATTGCTAGCGGTCATTGTGGTACTAAGCAAACTAACAGTGAAAAAAAACCAGACACCTCAGGCTGTTGCAGTTTGTATGCTAGCCTGGTGGCCCTTGGAAGGAGAGCTGGTCTTGTGGTAGTGAGCATGAGTTGTCCCCTTTGCTAAGCAAAGGTTTGCATTTGAATGGGAGACTACATGTGTGAGCACTGGAAGATATTCCCTTTAGGGTATGGGATCACTCTGGGAAGGAGAGGATAGCTGGTCTTCTGGTCCATCTAGCTCAGTATTGTCTACCCAGACTGGCAGCAGCTTCTCCACGATTGCAGGCAGGAAGCTCTCTCAGCCTTGTCTTGGAGATGCTGCCAGGGAGGGAACATGGAACCTAGATGCTCTTCCTAGAGTGGCTCCATCCCCTGAGGGGAATATCTTCCAGTGCTCACACATCAAGCCTCCCATTCATATGGAACCAGGGCAGACCCTGCTTAGCTAAGGGGACAAGTAATGCTTACTACCACCTGGACCACATGGAAGTGATGCAATGCAGTCTTGCAGTTTGCCCCCCCCCCCCCGGGGAATGGGGAATGGATCCCTGGTGAGCCCCCAGCACCATCTCGGAAGGCGCGCACAGAGCACTAATGTAGCCCTTCCCAGCACCTTCCCCATAGAGCCCTATGGAGAAACATTGAGAAGGACTACACTCCCCTGAGCGCCATGTGTGCCTCCCATGGTAGTGCAGGGACTGCACAGGGCTCTGTTCCCCCTTAAAGACCCCATCCCCTGTGCTGGGGAAAGCACAGCACTGTGGGGAGGTCAGTGTGCTGGGAAATGGCTTTCATACTGAAGGCTTTTAATGCCAAATTGGCCCACGCTTGCAAAAAAAAACCCAGTGCAGATCAGTGGACTTGCTCAGGGGTTCCCAACCTGTGGCACTCCAGATGTTGCTGAACTACAACTCCCATCACCCACAGGTACAATTTATTGTGCCTGTGGGTGATGGGGGTTGTAGTTCAGCAACATCTGGAGTGCCACAGGTTGGGGACGCTTGCCCTAGCTTGTTGATCTCAGCAGAGCCCAGTGGGGAACAGCTGCCCCCAAACGGCTCAATTCCTCCTGCCCCATATGTGTTCTCCATACGCACAAAAACCCTGCAGTTCGCCTCTGCTCTTCCTAGCTGATCATTTTCAAGCCGAGTATGATGACATTATATATTTCCCAATCACATTTCTAACCTCTCTGTGTCCCTTTGAATTATCTCTCTGGCCTCTCTGATGTTCACAACACCTTGCCATTTAATATCAGCTGTGAATATGATTAGCATGCCAAGTCTTCTCGCGCCGAGATCATATAAATGCAGATGTTAAATAGGAGCAGACATAACATCAGCCGCCACAGCAGTGCCCCATTAGACGACACCTCCCTGGCACTCAATGCATTACGGAACATCATTACCCTTTCTGCTTGTCCTTCACACACTCCTTAGTCCGTGCAACGAGGCTCGCTTCCAAGCCAGCCTGAATTACCTCGGCGAGGTTTCACGAGATGCCATCAAAACGCTTTGCTGAAGTCTGAAGGTATTACAGCCACCGCACTCCCTTCAACCACTAATTTTGCAATTCCATCAGAAAATCAATCAGGTTTGCGTGGTGCAAATTGCTCCTTCCAGCACTGTGGGCTTCCTGTCGCTAATGTTTCCTTTGTCCCCTAGGAAACTTCTCTTAATGTTTTCCACCACGGAGGCCCTATTGGATAAACACTGCCAGGATCTCTTGCTCTCTCTTTTCAAAAGATGATACCACATGTTTGCCGCTCTCCACTGGTTTGCAACCAGCGCGGTTCTCCGTGGCTTTTCTAATTAATACCTAGAAACTCACTTACTCCTCATTTGCCTACTTAAGATGTAGGTCACAGTGTTCAGAGTCTTTCTCTTGCCATTTATGTTATGGATGCTGTTTCTAAAGCATTTGACTGCACTATGATTATGCAAAGAGGCTCTCCGCATCCAGGCCCAGTCATCAGCAACTAGCATAAAAATAAGAAGAAAGGCAGCAGGTTTAAGGGGACAAGAATCACTGCAGCATTGCAAGGTAGCAACATTACATATGCGGGCTGATGCCATGGCATACCACACAAGCGCCCATCTGTGCTACTTCGCCTTCCCTTTCCTCCTTTCATTTTCCTTGATGGAGTCTCTTTTCAAAAACCAAAAAAACTGCAGTTCAAGACCTCATCGATTTTAGAGTGGTAATTAATTTCATCCTTTGCTGCCTCTGTCAATGAGCTTACTCTCTCTCTGTCTCTAGTATTCTTGCACAGTTAAAGTGCATTGACTCCCCCGCCCCTTTGGCATTATCCATCTCTCCGTTATTTACAATCCAGATCTTGAAATCACCTTGGAATAGGCAGGCACATGCTGGGGAACCCACCTCTGCGGGAAAGCTGAACTTTCCCACCACATGCTACTGAGCACGTAAATAACCTTTATCTGTTTGGGAACCTTAATCCCATATGCTTATAAACACCCCGGCTACGGAAATATTCACTGACATAAAGCACCGTTCTAACATCTCTGTTAGAACTTGTGCTGCCACTCCAGCAGATCAGAGGCAGCGCCAGCGCTGTGGAGACCTGGGAGTAGAGCTTCCACCGTTACCATATTTATTCCCATGGTTGCAAATGGGGGGAAATGGTGGTAAGGCTGGTGGCACCGCCACTGGCTCTGTACATAGCACCACCGCTTCCAGACCTACAGCAGTGCAGTCACAAGTTCCAACTGAGACATTGGAACTGTGCTGTGCATCATGTTGGCCATTGTAACAGGTTTCCAGACAGCTAGAGCAGATTCTTGGGGGCGGGGAGGAGTGAATAAGCCCCAGCAACTTGTTGCACTGCATATTTCACATTTAAGCGAATTGCACAGAAGCCCGTGTAATAGTAAGTTGGTTGACAATTGAGAGGGAAACTATGAGAAGTATGAACCCAGTATTGTGTGCAATAGTAAGCCAGTCGGTACTAGAGTAGTCAACAATGATGAACACTCATTGTGCCATACTAAGCCAGTCAGTATTTGACGGGTAAACTGTGATGAGTACTAGTCCAGCACAAGCACAATAAGCCAGACAGTGTTGCAGTGGGGAACTATACTGAACAATAAGCCCAGCGTTGTGCAAAGAGCTAGCTCAGCTGAAACTGGAGAGGGGAGCTATTATGGAGGAACAAGCCCAGCATCAGTGTGAAACAGTAAACCAATCGGTAGCAGTAGAAAACAATGACGAGTACAAGTCCAGCATAGAAACAAGCTAGTCAGCTTTGGAATAGGGAAATATGATGAGGAACAAGCCCATCATTGTGGGCAATAGTAAGCAAGGTGGTTATTGGATTGGAGAACTATTATGACAAGTATTGGTAGGGCTGCTCAACTTTGGCCTTCCTGCAGATGTTGGCCTACAATTCCCATAATCCCTGGCTATTGGCCACTGTAGCTAGGGATCATGGGAATTGTAGTCCAAAAACAGCTGGGGGGGATAAGTTGAGTAGGCCTGGTATTGGGCACAATGCATACATAGATCCTTAGTCTCTGCTGGCTACACTTTTGCTCTCCTGTGGGTTTGGGCATTATTATTTGAAGTTTCTCTGTATGCGATGCTATAGCTCCATTACGATAAAACGAATGGATCTTGCCTCTTTGCCCAACAGTGTTTCTCCCTGTGCCACTTTGCTGACAGGGGTTTAGACTTGCAGTCTTCGGTGCTGGCACTAGGGCACAGTTATCCTACTATAGTTCTGGGTTCTTGAGCCTAGCTCAAGCAACACTAAAGGTAAAGGTAAAGTGTGCCATCAAGTCGATTTCGACTCCTGGCGCCCACAGAGCGCTACATTGTGACAATCCACCATTTTGAATTGGGGTGGATGGCATCATTACAAACTACACCATTGAGGTGCCACTCACTACAATTGTACCAAATTTGGTTCAGATCAGATAGGCAGTCCTCAAGTTAGGGCACTGGCATATCAAAAGTTCACACGTCTGCCATCTTGGATTGGGATGGATGACATCATCACAAAATACACTACTGGGGCATCCCTATGTGTCCCTACAGATGAAGCAAATTTGGTTCAAATCAGTTAGGCGGTTCACAAGTTGGCCCACTTGTGCCTCCAAAGTTTATGCACCCACCATCTTGAATCGGAGTTGATAACATCATCACAATGGTCTGACTCAATATAAGGAAAATTCCTATGTTTCTATGTAAGCAAAATGCCTGGAATGTTACAATGGTCCCCAAAACTTGTCGGTGTAGAACCAAGCGAACTACTGTCTTCCATCGATGTGCTAGGAAAATGCTTGCATGGTTATGATATTTCACAAGGCCTACTCCCACCCCAATGCTGCTGACAGCTACTTGTTCCTCGGGGTAAACCATCTCAAATGAATAGCAGGGACCTTTGAGCTCGAGGGGAATGGCACAATTGCAACATCAGGAGATTGCAAACGCAACGGTCTCCACTTGGCTGCCAGTTTGAGCCCCAGGATGGCTACCTGGCATGGTCCCCACCCAGACATCCTGCGCCACCCATATTAACTGGCAAACAGCAGTGCCAGAAAGAATTAGAAGCTGCCGTCCTGTTTCTCCCCCTGCCTCCAACTACCTGCAAAATCTGGACATGCCCTTGAATTCAACAATCCTGGAAACAAGTTAATGGCAGCTACTCAACTTTAACAGTTCTATGGGTAGCTTTATCACCTGCCATCTGTGTTGACAGCCGCATGACCAAAGCACAAAAGCATATTGGAATCTTTGGCCATATGGTGGCCAGAAAGTGAGTGCCCAAGACAGGGAGAAATGTTTCATTACACACAAAGCAGATACCGAATGAGTGAAGCACATCCCTCACCTGTCAGCTCGCCAAGAAAGGGTCATCCCAGGGCTGCAGCCACAGCAGAGGGGCATGTTTCCCAGCTGGGTGGGTAATACCAAGCAATCTCTCTCTATTACAGTTCTGCTGCTTTGCCAACAGAGAGTATTATCAGAAATGTGGCTCGTGAAGGAAGGGGGATACACAGCTAGGCGGCCCAAGAAACCCAAATGGACCAGGATATAGAATGCAGGGGGAAACTCTCCCTGTGTTCATGCTTGCTTCTGCAGAGATTCACCGGACATGGAGACACCCAGGAAGTGTTCTAAGGAGCATGTCAGAGTGGAGGATGGGATTTGCCCGTGTGCTCCTGTTACAGGGTACACAGGAATATAGGGAGCTACCTTATACCGAGTCAAACCTTTAGTCCATCTAGCTTGGTATTATCTACACCAAGGATTCTCAATGTTGGGTCCCCAGATGTTACTGAAGTGGCCTTTGGTTGGGGATTATGGGAGTTGAAGTCCAATAACATCTAGGGACCCAACGTTGAGAATCCCTGATCTACACTGACTGACAGCGGCTCTCCAAGGTTCCAGGCAGGAGTCTTCCCCTGCCCTACCTGGAGATGCCAGGGATTGAACCTAGGACCTTCTGCATGCAAAGGAGATGCTCTACCACTGACCTACGGCCCCGTCCCACTATCTTACAGCAGACAGTACTCGCATGTGGCAACCCATCCAAATGCAAGGCAAGGCAAACCCTGCTTAGCAAAGGACTATTCATGCTCACTACCATGAGACTGGTTCTTCTTCCCAGGCTGTGCCCATATTCAGAATGCTAGAACAGAGCTCATGGGTCTAGAAAAGTGTGGAGAGCCTGAATGGGGTTTGCCTGAATGGGCATTCTGGGGAGCCCTCCAATGCCAGCAGGCTTGTTGTAGCCTCCCGGTCAGGGTACTCCTCGTGAGTCACTCTACTCATACTACTCATGAGTCACTCTACTCGTGAGCCACTCTGCAGCAACACACAAGCAGTTAACCTGCTTTTCAGGTGCTCCTGCGCCCCAAACCTGGGTTAAGTAGTGGGCTACCCAAGAGGGTTTGCCACTGCGCTGGCACCAGGAGCCATCTGGCTCCCGGCAATTCCCACTCACCGTGGGAACTGGGCTGAGCTCCCCAACCCTGCTGAGCTCCCTTAGCCTGGTGAGAAGAGCCTCAGAGAGTATGAGAACCTGGCTTCAGGGCCCTGCTCAGCTACCATCTTCTTGGGTGGGCTTGAGTAAACAATCCTTCCACATGTGAAAATTAGGTATACAGTCAGTTACCCACCCCACAGAGCTGTTGCAAATACAAAAATAGAAGTTGCAAAGACTAAGACCAAAATAGAACGAAAACACCATGAAGCCCGTCCTCCCAGCTTTCTGTAGCTCTGCAGGATCCATACATGGTCTAACTCTGCAGACATTCTGCAAACACAGGACCGGTGCAAGTGGAAAATCTAAAGGGCCACATGCATACAACTAATCAACATGGGACACCAGGAATATCTGTACAAAAGTCACTGAAATTAATGGAAGCTGCACAATGGGACCTGCACAAGAGACTTCCCAGGGAATCACACCACACGGATCAGAGCTGTCTGTTTCTTGCTCTGCCTTCCTCAAGGTGGTGCAAAACACTCCTCACTAGGTGGTCAACTTACTAAAGGTGCAGAAATCATTTTTTGTGATTCAATTCGACCCTGAATCGAATCACAGAAATGCAAATCTATTTGTCAAAGCTGGTGGCCACTGCTTGCTGGTTCAATGAATCAATTTGAAAATTCACAAATAAATTGCAATTCGCACATAGGGAACAATGGGGAACATGAACCACCCCATTGTTCCCCATGGGTAGGTCCTAGGGACACCAGAGTGGGTTGGGTGGTAGGGCATGATGGGTGAAAGAAAATAAATGGGCAAGCAGGTGATTTTTAAATTTTCTCCCCAAACCCCATAGGATCTTATGGGGGTTTAGGTTTTTAAAAATTAAAAATCTCTATGCCTCCTAGGCCACTTGGAAACATTTCAAAATTCCCTCCTTTGTTGTCCCCCCCCCCGCTCCAATGGAGGCACAGTTGCCCATGACAACACTTGATTTGAATGACAACAAGCCAATCAGAAGCCAGTGCCAGAAAACCAACCAGCAAGGGGAGAAAGCATGCCCAAATGGCTTCTTGAATCACACAAATCAATTCACATCAAATCGGGGCTAATTCAATTCTAATGCAAATCAGCCCCTTTATTTTAAGGGTGATTAAATTTGTGTTAGAATCACACAAATTGCCCTGATTCAGCACAAATCGAATTGCACCTCACGACTATATACCATGATTCAGGGCGGGGCTACCTCCCTGCAGAAGGTTTTTGTTTAGCTGAGGTTTTAGTTGAAATCTGTCAGCAACAATTTTTATAAGACACGCCACACTAAAAAAAAAAAGACACTCTTATGGTAAATTTTAGGTGCTTTAGCTGCAGTATTTTACAGTGATAAGTGCTTTTTATTGAGAGCTGGTTGGAATTTCAGGCTGTAGAAGATTTTAAATCATGTAGTTGCCGAAAAAGCAAGCAGAAGATACTTTGATTAATGTTAATTACTTAAGTTGCCTCTAAAGAAGTGCATGTCATGCTCGAAACGTATCAGGCAATAGTGGACAAACTATTGATTAATAATTTATCAGCACCTTCAGGAATCTCTCCCCCTTGGGTATAGATTTATTTCCCACACACACACTCGCACCCGCACCACCACCACCACCACCACATTTTATCCTCACAATTCTCTGAGGTAAGTTAGGCTGAAAGAGTAACTGGCCCAAGGTTGCCCAGCGAGTATCATGGCCAACTGGAGATTTGAACCTTGATCTCCAAGCCCTAGTCCAGCATTCTAATCACTACACCACACTTGATTGGGATGTCAGGAACTTTACCAGATCTACTGTGTGTGCTCAGACCTCAGAGCCCTGTTCAGAAGGAAAACGGGTGTGCAGCTGCAGGCACTGCAAATGGCAGGAAATGCGAAGCCTTAGGATTGGCCAGGCCTGTTATAAATAATTGGAATCTGGTCTTCTGCCATTGTCTGGTCTACAGAACAGTACTTTCTGTTTGCAGCACTTAAGTGTGTGATTCTTTTGTTGGATTCAGGCATGACTGCTCATGGCCATACCTGTCCAGTTCCTGACAAAGATAGGAACCTAGGAAGCTGCCTTATGCTGAGTCAGACCATTGGTCCATTTAGCTCAGTTCTGTCCACACTGACTGGCAGAAGCACTCCAAGGTTTCAGGGAAGAGTATTCTGCAGCCCTACCTGAAGATGCTGCAAGGGGTTGGACCTGGGACCTTCTGCATGCCAGGCAGATGTGCTACCACTGAATTAGGGGCCCTTCCCCCAAGGGGAATATCTCACAGCAGACAGTGCTTTCATGTGGTCACCCATCTAAGTGTAAACCAAGGCAAATCCTGCTTAGCAAAGGGGAGAGTTCATGCTCGCTACCACAAGAGTGGCTCTCCACCCCTGTGTAAGAGATCTAGTGAAGGTAAGGCTCCTAGAAGGAAGTGGTAGGGGAATGATGTTGATTCTGAAGCAGGGAAAGACGGCACAGATCCAGAGAATGGGATATAGGCCCCAACATAAGAACATAAGAACAGCCCTACTGGATCCAGCCGAAGGCCCATCTAGTCCAGCATCCTGTTTCACACAGTGGCCCGCCAGATAGCAATAGCACTAGCACTTACATTTATATACCGCTTTATAGCCGGAGCTCTCTAAGGGGTTTACAATGATTTAGCATATTGCCCCCAACATTCTGGGTACTCCACTGGAATGCCACTGGAAGCCAACAAGTAGGTGTTGAGGGCATGCCCTCTTTCCTGATGTTACTCCCCTGCAACTGGGAGGCATCCTGCCTCTGAGGCTGGAGGTGGCCTATGGCCCTCTGACTCGTAGCTGTTAATAGACCTCTCCTCCATGAAGTTATCCAAACCCCTCTTAAAGCCATCCAAACTAGTAGCCAACACCACATCTTGTGACAGAGAATTCCACAAGTTGATTATGCGTTGGGTGAAAAAGTACTTCCATTTCTTGAAGCTAAATTTCTTGGAAACCTCTGCGAAGCAAACCCAGGACCAAAAGGAAAGCGTCCACCCGTCTAACTCTTTGGGCAACAGGTGAACAGCAAATTGGCTCAGCCACCTAACTGCCCCTGTTCATCTTGCCTGCTGGGCAGCCTCTTGAATTTGCTTTCCACTGCAGTCACTCTCGTTTCGCTAACTGGAGTCTGCTTGGGGTGATCAGATTCAACGAGGGCTTTGCTATGGCACTGGACTATGGGTATGTTATCCAATGTAAACCTTCCAAAACGTGCATGGTGTGATGATATGCCCAGCTGTAATCTGAGACTACACAGGAACTCTTCCACAAGCCATCGCCGTAAGCAAATTCAAGTCCAGGCCAGGGGGTGGGAAGGTAGCCAGGCCCCCAAGGCAGCTCAGTGATCTCTGGACCAAAATTCAGAAAGCAGGCCTGGGTTTCCTCATGTCACCCACAACACACTCACACAAAACAACCACATAGAATGGAGTATTAGCAGGCAATGACTCCAACCCCACAAATATTTCCAGCTTTCCCATCCAGCAGACTGGAATTTTACAGCAAAGCATCAGACAATGCAGTCATAGCATACTATGGCCCTATAGCTTGAATTAATTATTTCAAAATCCTCACTCCCCTAATGACATTTTCGCTACCTGTTTCCCACCTGGTCCACTTTAGACTCACTCCTGGTAGCAGCTTTATGCTGAAAATGGCTTTTGCGGTTTAGATTTTCCATCAAGCTACTTAAGAGTTGTCCAGGGAACAAAATTAAGCCTGCAACACTATCTGCTCCCTATAAAAACTGAAATCATTTCCACAGATGACGCTTCTTTTGACTATGCTGGTGGACCACGTTATCCACAGTGGTTCCATTCTGGGCTGAAACCACGGATAACAAGGCAATGGGAATCGGTGGGGTCAGGTTCCTAGAGGCAAAAGGTTGGCTAAGAAAGGAAGAGATAATAGAAATAGAGAGCTATACCGTGCTCTGTGCGTCTCCAGTAATGCCCTGCCAAACCCAGAAACCTACCATTTTCCCCACAGAAAATCATGGGAGGATGGTTCTTTTTAAAGAAAGCCACATGGCTCTGCTAAGCAAAATGGTGGCTGGAAATGACCTTGGAGCTCATTTGACACTCCTAGGAACTGTGAATACACCGGTTTTAACCCTTTCCCGACCCACGGATACAGAGTCAGGTGTACACAACCCAACCGCAGATATACGAAACTGCGGGTGCCGGGGGCCCCAGATGATGAGGGCCACCTATACAAATGTATCCACCGCCTAAGGTGCCTGGGCCTATCTTTTTGGCTCATTCCTTCACTGTAGAGCAGAGTAGAAACTGCCTGCCTCCACACCGGTTTCCTCCCCTTTAAGTGCATTAAAAATTCTATTAATTACAAGAATGAAGTTTGCTTTTTCCGTACTTTCCATATTGATACATGTATCCTCTTGTTTAAATTAGGAGCTTCTCCATTAAAATCCGAGTCAGAATATACACTTACAGCAGCTTTGCAATCTCTTCGATGTTCTGCAGGGGCTTGCGGGATGTGGGCATTGCACATGCCACCTCCAAAGTGTCGATGCATCTCTCTCCTTTTTCACCTCGCGACTGCTTTTGCACTGCAAGAAACAAACAGGAATAGCTCAGCCCAAGTAGTTCATTATGGATAATCCTGGGAGCATCTTAAGTCCTCAGATTCTGGGTACAGCAGGGATGCATGGCTCAAAGCACTCCAAGGAGCACTTTTGCGTTTTTGTTAACTCAGGAGGGCTGTGTCATTTTGTTAAGCAAGGCATGAAGGCAAGGCATTCTTGTTAAAAAGAGAAACATCACATTAAGATTGTTCAACACTCTCTACCTTCAGCTTGTGGCATGGGGTGCAGAGAGATTGCTTCATTCTCTGCACCACCATAGACCTCTCTGCTAAACCACTCTCCTTTTCCCCCTCTATGGGAAATGCTTTGGGAAACAGAGATCCATTCTCCCTGCTGTCTAGGGTTGCCATGTTCTCTGGAATTTAGGGTAGTCCCTGGATTTTGGCTCCTCCACCTGGCTACTAAATTCCACCTGGATTCACACAGATTTCAAATGCGCTGCCCAGATTTTACTCTGGATCCAATCACATGGGAGGGCAGAGAAGGAGGGGAAAGTATACACATCTGTCAAATAAATAAATAAATAATGCGAATGAGTTGCAGCATAATTTGCAGATTATGGCACCCAGATCTGAGAAGCTTGAACATAGCAACCCTATGCTTGTCTCAGTTCCAGACATTACAAATGCAGAGAACATACTGAACAGCAATGATTTCAAAACACACAAGAGCTCCAGAGCGGCATTCCTATGTCCCCCACAACACATATATACAATGCATGGGGGAGAAATGGGTTGTGCCTATTGGCCATGCCCCCTAATGCCAATACTCTTCTGGCCATGGGTGCATGCATATAGGATTCCTTCCATGCAATCTGAACCCTTTCCGCACCTTCCTTGCCCTCAGTGTATTCACTGAGTGCGAGTAGGGAGCCAGATTGTGTCTGCCTTTCCTCCAGGCTTTGGGGGAATGTTTGCAAAGCGAGTAGGGATGTGCACGAAACAGATCTTGGGTTCTGTTCCGAGCTGGGAACAGAACACAAGGTCCACAAAATGTTCCATCAGAACAACTGGTTGAGCCAGTTGTTCTGACGGAACAATCCCATTCCGCTGGATCACTCCAAGCACCATTTTGGACTCCAAGATGGCACTCTTCTGGCCTCTGTGCACATGTGGCAGCCATTTGCGTGGTGGTGCTGACCATGCAAATGGCTGCTGCGTCTGCGCAGAGGCCGGAAGAGTACCATTTTGGAGTCCAAAATGGCACTCAGAATGGTCCAAGTGTTCTGAGCTAGGAAAGGGGTCATTCCGTTCCAAGCTCGGAAGAGGTCCTTCATTTGAAGAGCGTTCTGTTCCAAGCTTGGAACACTCGGAACGGTCCTGTTCGTGGCTGGATCGTTCCAACTGTGAACCGTTCTGCACATCCCTAAGAGGGAGCTACACATGTCCAGCTCTTCGGGAACCTTGCAGTGTCAGACTTCCTGGCTGCATCATGTGCCTGCATGTGCATAGCCTCTTCTTGCAGACCTTGCCCCAAATACATGGAGGTAAAGGGATAGGGACAGTGGACATGTTTGACAGCACAGGATAGAGAAAGCAGGCACAATCCTATGCCCTATCCACTAGAGTCCCATTCACGTGTTATTTCCAATGCTTGTACAAGTGTACAGTGTACTCAGGGACAGATCTGTTTACAGGTACAGTCATTCGCATGTTATGCTGAACATAGGTACCAAACTACACTTCCTACCTCTACTATGTCTTTGAAGGGTCTGTATCTACGTTGACTTTTAAACTGAACACAGGTACAGTCATTTACACAAACGTGTGTACGAGTGTACAGGCATCTGCACACTCATACAGCATCGTGTCCGAATCAGGCTTAGGTCACTATCCCATTGCTTCCAGATTGCATGGAGATACTTATAAACTTGTAGGACTCTTTTCTGCAGAACTCCCTGGGGATGGGTGGGCAGTGTGTGTAACCCAACTCTTCCCCACCTCAGTCACACACATCTCCTCCCTCCCCTCCCTTCCCTCGGAGTATCAGCATCGAGGGAGCATGGTGAATGCTGAAAGAGGGTTCATAAGTGAAGGAGGGGAAAATCACAGTTTCATTGTGTCCCTCATTTCCTCACTCGATCCTAGAATCTACCTTCTAACTGCACGGTCAGGATTGCCAAGAGTAGCTGAGATATGCAAGCAGAGAGGAAGACCCTTCCCCCCACCATCACGCAGTGTTTTTTTTAAAGAAAGGTTAGCAAACCTCCTATTTATTGTAAGAATCTGAGGGGCAGGCTCACAGGGAGGGCAAGGAGAGAGAGACATTGCAGGGAAAGAAAAATAAATGAATCTCCAACTGTTAAATGATGAAGTGAGATCGTATTGAACTAAGCTGCAGTTAAATTTTATTAAAGGTCACACTAATGAATGGCTTAATTCTAGAATTATAAATTAACTCATGTAGGTTTTGCTTTGTGAACAACTGTGCTTTTCTAGATCTAACCACCTCATCCTCATGCACACAAAACGGGCCGAGCCAAAATGGCTGCACTGCCACCTGCTGGTGAATGTCAGCCACTGCATCTCAGGGCTGCTCCAGATGTTGTTGTCCCTACCCAGAGGTAACTTTCTAGGAAGGCTGGAGAGAGAAGATATAACTTCTGAGTCAACTGCCATGCAGAAAAAATTGTACAAGCGTCTGACTTGCTGTGGTTCTGTGCCTCAGGAGGCTAGGACAGCAGAATATGTTAACCCAAAGCAGTGTTCCCTCTAACAGGGATCCCCAGATGTTGTTCATGACAACTCCCAGCATCCCCAGCTGCAATAGCCTATGGCTGGGGGTTATGGGAGTTGTAGTCCACAACATCTGGTAATTTCTGTTAGAGGGAACACTAACCCAAGGGTTCTCAAACTTGGGTGCCCAGATGTTGCTGGACTACAGTTCCCATCACTCCCTGCCACAATGGCTGAAGGGCATTGGAAGCACCATCTGATCCGATTTGAGTCTCAGTTTCTTAGGCTTCGTCCAGTGCATAACTAATATCCCTTTAGCACCTCCACTGCCTCACCTGAATCAACCTTAAAGGACATACAGAGCTGAGTCTCGGTATGTTACCAATGATGCCACACTCAAAAGCTCTGGACAGCCTCACCCCCAGCTCAGATAGTATATCCACAAGGCCAATAGACCTCAGCAACATTCCATATTAGGAAAACTAACAGGGTGGTCTCCTGGTCCCTTTCTCAGCACAGGTCATCTGTCCAAGTGAACAAGGCAGTTTCTGTGCCATAACCAGACTGAAATTGAGCCAGATAATTCACTACCCCAGGGGTTCTCAACTATGGGTGCCCAGATGTTGTTGACTACAATTCCCATCATCCCTAGCCACAATAGCCTTTGGATAATGGGAGCTGCAACATCCAGCAACGTCTGGTCACCCAAGGTTGGGAATCTCTGCACTATACTTGTGCCTGTCACGAATATTCCCGAATATTCACTGTCACGAATATCCACTACACTTGTGCCTGTCACTAATATTCGCTCGCACAAGGTGTCTTTGTTCTCTAGCATTTGAACTGCAGAGGCAACTGGGGAAAGGATGGCCATTTTAAAAACAACTAAACTGGCATGCACCCCCAGACCTCTGGCAAGCAGGACACCCAGCACCACACAGATCTCTTCCCCAGAGGTCTACACTTCCACTGGCATTTTTGAAAAAAAGAAACAGCAGGAGTCCTTTTTTGAGCAGTAGGAGCGGGCTGGAGGCAATGGTAAACCCCTCCTGTATTCTACCAAAGACAACCACAGGGCTCTGTGGGCGCCAGGAGTCGACACCAACTCAATGGTACATTTTATCTTTACCTAGTCAGCTTAGCCTAAATGTGTGGGTCCCTGCTCCTGAGCCTTTTCCAATCAGGATTAGAACCTGACATTTTGGGCTGTGCCCAAGTCTAGCTCCTAGATTTTTCCAAGCCTAGATTTTTCTGTCTCTCACGCATATACTTTATGTGAACATGCATCTCACTGCAACCCGACGCTCATCCTTTGGAGAGCCAATGCTCCCCATGTTGCCGTGCATGCCTGTGTGTGTTTTCTGCTCTGGATTTAATACATTGTGACACATATATTTACCCTGGTAAATCAATTGATGTTACCAGCTTTTTTTTTCCTGCAGCACAACACGGATACCTTAATTTATTGCATTAAATAGCGGTATCAAAGGCTTTCAGACCGATCAACAGAAACTGCTGTAGGGAAGGATTTCTGCCACTATTTGCCAAGTTCTTTTTGGGGGGCGGAGGGGGAGTAGAAATGAAGAAAAGCTAGAAGTCGAGCAACAAATCAGTACCGTACTGTAGATTTAGAATCGTGATTAGATGCGGCATTCAGCAGCAGTAATTCCACCAGAAGCCCCAGACGGCAAAAGCAAAGAGAAAGTGTGAACATTGGAGAGAGTAGATCAATATCTGAGAAGATAAAAAGGCAGCAGAGAAATTGACTGATAATTATTCAGATCTCGTGCAATCCCACCTTCCTGAATGAAGGGTAATTAAAGCCATATTCTAATTAATATGTACTTTGCCCCCAATCAGAAACATCCTTCACAGAAAAACTAATGAGGCTGTGAAAATGGGTTCTTCCTCGTGGACCCGTCAGTCTAAGAATAAGAGTAAAATGAAAGCAATCTTTAACTTTTGCTTTTTAAAAAGGCTGCATTAATAGTCGGGTGCAAAAGACCTCAGACCCCTCACCTGGGGCAGGTATCAGTGACTTCCTGCAAGAGCTCAGAGCCAAAATATGTTAATTGCAAACATGTGCTTCCTCTAGGGCAGGAGTTCCCAACAGGGGGCATCATTAGGGGGTGACGCACAGGGCTCGGGCCCAATGAATGTCTCAGAGGCCCCCCCCCTTGAATCTCATCAGCTACCTCCTTCTCAAATACAGGGTAGGTGGTCACCTCTGCTGCAGTTCCAGAATCCATGATTGCTTCTGGTCTCTGTCTCCTCCCTAAAAGGTGCTGTGTTGGGGACAAAAAAAAGATTACAGCACTTCTCGCCTCCAGTTTCCCTTTGGGGAGGAGTCAGATGTGATTATTCTTGGGGGTGAGGACATGGTTGAACTTAATTACCAAAGGAGGGCTGAAGGCCTGGGCCCCAGACTTTGAGCAACTAAGGAAACCCCTTGTTCTCAACCTTAACCCTTCGGCCATTGTGGCTGTGAGTGATAGGAGTTGCAGTCCAACAGCGTATGTGGACTCAAGGTTGGGAATCCCTGCCCTAGAGAAAGAGCTTTGGAAGGAGGCAACTTTTTGGCCGAGTGCGGGATGCCTTAATAGTTCCCCGACTGGCGCTTCATTCCTACAGGTCTCCTACAAACATCTTTCCAATTCCTCATGGGGTTCCAGGCATATCATACGTGCTCACCCTGGCCAGCGCTCTTTTCATGGGGTGTGTGTGTAAGATTTGCAGCAGAGAAGTGTTGGGTGGGGAACATCCCCACTCCATGAAACAGATTGCCAGGAAATTTAGGACTGGACTTTAGGCTTTGGTCCGGGGTACCCGAGAGAGCGCTTGCAAGATCCCCACCACTCACTGAGATAACCAGGAGGGTTCCATTTTGGGGTGTCACCAGTTCATCTGGTGGTAACCTGGGATAGGGCCTTCTTTGTTGTCACCCCTTGGTTGTGGAATGTGCTCTCCATTGATATAAGAGGATTGTCTTCCCTAGAGGCCTTCAGGAGAGCCTTAAAGACCTACCTTTTTAGCCTGGCTTTTAGTGATATTTAGTTTTAATTATAATTTTAATCTGCTTTTAATTGGTTCCTGGTTTTATTCTTGTTTTAGTGTAAACTACCCTGGGCCACTTTGGGAAGGGCAGTTTATAAATCAAACAAACAAACAAACAAACAGTCGATCTATGGAATTCTCTGCCACGGGATGTGATGGTCACTAGAGCCTGGATGGTTTTGGAAAATTTCAGAACCTGCAAAACTTGTTTACAGAGGCAACAGTCAGCGGCATGTACATCAATAATGCCTCGTTCATCTCACTTTCAACATGCTTGCAGGTGGGAAGAAAAACTTGTGTGGTTCTAGTTCAGAACTAAGGATTTCCGAAATGTTATGAGTACTATCCATTTACTTTTAGAAAATGGGTAGTCAGTAACCAGTGTCCACATCTTCAGAGAGTAACACCATGTTGGAATCTCTGTGGTTTGAAAGAGAGATGAGACTGCTTCACAAATGACAACAAAAATAGCATCAACTGTACCCAAATCCAAGATTAGGACTAGGAGGTTTGTGGGTGGGTGGCAACTCCTTTGCCCTCTTTGGGGACATAGGAACACAGGAAGCTGCCACATACTGAGTCAGACCCTTGGTCCATCTAGCTCAGTATTTTCTACCCAGACTGGCAGCAGCTTCCCCAAGGTTGCAGGCAGGAGCATCCCCCAGCCCTATCTTGGAGATGCCAGGGTGGGAACCTGGGACCTTCTGCATGCAAGCATGCAGCTGAATGAATGAATAGCTTTATTGAGATCATAGATCAGACATAAACACAACAAATTGTAAAACATTCAGATACGAAATCTGCCATACAATACACCAACAAAGTAAACGTTTTATGGTAAGATCTAAAGGGTTGACAAGCATGCAGCTGTTCTTCCCCATCCTCTAAGGGGAGTATCTTACAGGGCTCACACATGTAGTCTGCTATTCAAATGCAACCCAGATCAGATCTTACTTAGCATAGGGGACAATTCATGCTTGCTACTACAAGACCAGCTCTGTTCCCTTTCCTCCTCTTGCTTAATATTAAAAACACAGATAATACTCTATTTGGGGTTGAGAAGCAGAGAGGTCCAACACATGCTTCTCTAGCCACAGGTGAAAAGAAGAACTTGGGCACTTGGATTCACTCTGCTGGTGGATGTTTCAATGCATGTTCCTGATCTTTGTCACATGATTTCAGGTATCCCACTATTCACCATCCAGTTCTTTTGTTTGCAGATGGACAGAAGTGAGTTCCAGCAGGATTCAGTCCTCAAGCAGCTGGAGGTACTCAAGGAAGAAGAGAAGGAGTTCCAGAACTTGAAGGTATGGACATAAGATGAACTTTTCTCTATGCAGACAACGAGACTACTCTGGGGTAGGTTGGGCATCTGTATCTGTCAGGTGGTAAGGATGATGCTACCATTCTGCAAACCCGTGCAGTCAGAGTGTTTGGATTTAAGCCAATGAAGTATGTGTGTGGTGTGTACGTGGTGTGTGTATGCCCATGTGGAGAGAGACTGCTTCTGTGGACCTATTAAAAAAAACCACTCTTTGCAGTAACCATGTTAGGCTGATGTCTTGCTGCACTTGCAAATTCATTAAAGCACAGGCCATTTCACACAGGCCTTCACATTCAGAGGAGAGCTGGTCTGGTGGTAGCAAGCATGACTTGTGCCCTTAGCTAAGCAGGGTCAGCCCTAGTTGCATTTGAAGGGGAGACTAGAAGTGTGTGAGCACTGTAAGATATTCCCCACAGGGGATGGAGCTGCTCTGGGAAGAGCAGAAGGGTTCAAGTTCCCTCCCTGGCTTCTCCAAGATAGGGCTGAGAGAGATTCCTGCCTGCAACCTTGGAGAAGCTGCTGCCAGTCTGTGAAGACAAACTAAGCTAGATAGACCAATGGTCTGACTCGGTATATGGCAGCTTCCTATGTTCCACACAACCAAATTGGCATGTTGAGAATGAGGATCATGCAGGGCCATGCTGAGTCCAACATGGGAAGGGACAGTCCTGTGACTTGCAGGCTGCAGACAAAACCATGCCTTCACTTGGACATTTCTGCAACTGCTTAAAGAGCTGCTCACTAATGCACACCAGAACTGTGCAGTCTGCATAGAGACCCACCTGCATTGCAAACATCTGTGCTGTGCAGCAGGCTACCTGCATAGTCAGGCAAGGGACCACCAAACATGGGTAGCACTCAGCCAAACTCCATTATGTTTTCTGCCATCAACCACACCAGAATCAAGTGTGCCGGTCTCTCTCTCCCCAGTTACTGTTTCCCCGTTCCGAATTTTGCCCCAATTATGAAGTATATGTGCAATTCACATCAATGCAGAAACCATTCTGGAGAATAATCCTATTGCCTTTAGAACTATTTTAACACATTTCCCCCCCTTATAATCCCTGGACAAAGGTAATTCAGAGGTGGGTAGAGAAAGCTCAAGGATTCTTGCTTTATCTCTCCCAAGCAAATACTGAAGGATTCATCTAGTCTTTTGCCTCGGTCAAATCTCCCCCGCCACATCCCCAGAATGGTTGGGCCAACTGGAACAGAATCCTTGGAAGTTTCCCTTCCTTAATGAAGTTTTTCGAGTCAACGGTTTCTCTTTCATACACATATGGCGCCTCCAAAAGCTGCTTTCTCTCTCCTTTGAAACATGAAGGCCTTTATCTTCAAGCCTAGATCTTGCCATGTGGCATCCTCCGACATGAAAGGAATCCCAAGTCAATCACCTTTGGTTTTCAAATGGGATTTAACCAAGTGACATTTTAAAAGCAGCCTCTCCCCATGGCTTTCCAGGGGGCGGGGGAGAGATAGAAGAAAAGGGGGACCGGTTGGTTAATTAATTAATAGGCTGCGGTGCCATTTATCTGAACAGTTCCCATAGCAACAGAAGCATGGACTTCATCTCTGTGGGGTGAAGCTGCAGCAGTCCTTTTCAGATCCCCCAAGTCACTGCAATGGGGGGAAAGATCTTTCCACAGAAGGGGAACGGTACATCATATGAAGTGCATGGCAAAGAGGAAGGGTGGGCAGGTGGGATTACACCACACTGAGGAACACCAGTGAAGAAAATCCTAACACGACAGAGTGATGTGGTTCTTAACCAGGGATCCACCATTATAGGCTTAACTTGCTAGTCAGTCATTATTTCTGGCCACACCACCGATCCTTTTTCGTCTCTTGGATCCCTTTTCTGGCACACAGGCAGAGGGCTTAGGAGAGAAGCGGGTCTTCTGTCATTTGCACTGCGACAGGGAGATGGTAAGTTGGGAGGACTCCTCTTCTGTTGCTCAGAAGGGATTCCTTCTGTGTCTTACCTTCTCAGAAATGGCAGTGGAAATGAGGAGGAAATCTGTGTGATGCCGAGTGTCCTGCCCGTCAGCGGACTGGTGGCACTCGCTACTGGCGAGCTGGCAAGTGGATTTGTAGAGGCCTGTTCTTAACACGTAGCTATAGATACAGGGCAGGGCTGCTCAACTTCAGCCCTTATGCAGATGTTGGCCACAACTCCCATAATCCCTGGCTATTGGCCACTGTGTCTGGGAATTTTGGGAGTTGTAGTCCAAAAACAGCTGGGGGGCCAAAGTTGAGCAAGCCTGATATACGGTGTTCTCACACCACAGCCCGTTAGCACGACCTGGGCACTGCTTTTCCACAATTACCTGGAATTCCAAACAGCATTGGATTATTTAGCAATGTGCTCTCTCTCCCTCGTTCGTGCTCTCTCTCTCTCCCCCGCCCCCATGGCCGAGATCCCACCATAATGTTTATTCAGCAAAAGGTTCCCTGCAACATTAAAAGTTATCCCCTGCATATTCTACAAATTTTATTGCTTCTTGTTCAGTAATAAATTTCCCCTTAGTCAGCTTCTGTTCCCAGAGGGTGGGGACGGGGACAGGGGCTTTAATTACTAGTTTGAGTTCTTTTTAATGTCCTTTAACAACATCATAGCACTACATGTACATTGCTCTCCAGTGACGCATTACTCTTCTGCAGGACTGCCATTCTTCAGTCTCCCGAATTCTGGAGAAACATGAACCCTATTCGTGTTACATCCAACAAGCATGCCATCTAAAGTGCACCCATGGTTATACCATGTATACACGTGTACAGTTGCTCACACATCACATTCAGCATTTGTATAGCAGTACACATGATCTAAACTGTATATTTCCCAGAGCTCCAGTTCCCATACTGACTTTTAAATGGACATACTTGAAAACCTCTTCACATGTACAGTGTAATGTATGAATAACCCTGCGGACACTACCAAAGAAATAAAAACAACCCAAAGTGATCAAACTTAACACACAACTTGCCCTGTGTGCACAAATTCCCCCTTCCCTATGCACAGAAAATAGACCATATGTACCAGGCTAGATGGGCCTGAACGTGGAGCAAGGCAAATTCCATCCATTATCTTGGGGCTGCAAAAACTGCAAAGGAGACCTTTGCAAGGCAAGCCTTACAATGTCATTGGGTAGGCCTGTCCCAAGCAACACTGCCAAGATGTCCATTTGGAATCCCCATTCCAGAGCCTCAAGACTCTCCTTGGGACTCTCAGTGGGAGAAAAAAAACCCCAGCACACATCACAAGAATACAGAATACTCATTTCTCTCATGCTGGCACTAAAAACGACGGCAGACTTCCTGGATGAAGGGCCAGCCAGCAAATCAGATCAGACACAACGCTGCTGATCAAGTGTCCCAACGGTTTCAGAAGACAATCTTGCATCTTTGCCTCTACAAAACTCCCAGTTTCAGTCCAAATTCAATTTTAGGTAGAACACAGCAGGAGCCCTTCAGAAAAGACAGTAAGTGTGGCCAGAATAAACCACAGTTTATTTTCTGGTAAATGTAGACAAAGTCTGAAGGTTCTCTCCTCTCTCCACTACTTAGCCTCCTTGGCTCTGTTGCTGAGCCATGACATCGCAACCGCCGTTTGTTCAACCACAGCACTGCAGCTTGTCTGAACCTGGTGCTGTGCTTTGTGGCTTAAAAGCCATGCTTACACCAGCATTGGGAACTTGGATTCAATCTTGTTTTCAGTGGCAGGGTGAAGCATGGTTTGTAAATCACATTTAAAAGCACAGCTCTAGGCTGAGACAAGCCTCAGTGCTGTGGTTGAACAAACCATGACTGCAACGGTTCAGCAACGGAGCAAAGAAGGGAGCAGAAGTGGGAAGAAGGGAGCGTGTGAACCAGGAGTTATTTCCATGACCTGATCAATCATGGATGAATTCAGTCGCCTGAACTCACCCACAGTTGCTTTTTAATGGAACACACCACACACATGGTTATATGTATACAAGAAGAATTGTGAACTCTCACAACCCATGGAGATAGCTTACTGCAAAAAATTATTTTGTAAACTCCCCCTTAGTATGGGTGAACGATGAGGGTTTTCCAGCTGTACAATTTGGAGTCAAGCATAAAATCTTAGAAAGCCACATAGGAACATAGGAAGCTGCCTTCTACCAAGTCGGACTATTGGTGTAGACAATACTGAGCTAGGTGGACCTATGGTCTGACTCAATCTATGGCAGCTCCCTATGTTCCTATCTAGCTCAGTATTTTCCACACAGACTGGCAGTGGC
Organism: Hemicordylus capensis; assembly: GCF_027244095.1. Taxonomy (NCBI): domain Eukaryota; kingdom Metazoa; phylum Chordata; class Lepidosauria; order Squamata; family Cordylidae; genus Hemicordylus; species Hemicordylus capensis. Next base: position 20,703,968 of record NC_069664.1, on the reverse strand, counting down.
TTCTCCATGGTTGCCAGCAGGAGTCTCTCTCAGCCCTCTCTTGAAGATTCTGCCAGGGAGGGAACTTGGAACCTTCTCTTCCCAGTGCAGCCCCATCCCTTACAGTGCTCACAGATGTAGTCTCCCATTCAAATGCAACTAGGGTGGGCCCTGCTTAGCATAGGGTGAATTCATGCTTGCGACCACAAGACCAGCTCCATCAGATGGTTATCCATTAGAAACTAGAAGCCACAGTCTAGCGATACTGTTATTAGGACCAACCCAACAGAGCCCTGTGGTTGTCTTTGGTAGAATACAGGAGGGGTTTACCATTGCCATCTCCAGAAATCTCCATCAGGCTGGATGGAGGCTGCAGCAAAAAAGGGACTAGGCCACGGGGAGGGAGATGGGCAGGTAGGAGCTGAAAATTCTGGAACTGAGCAGTTCCAAGATGGAGCATAGAAGGAATTACACAGCTTCACATAGTGATAGACAGTGATTTCAGAATGAATGCTAGCTTCCGAGATGAAGTAAAACAGGTGTGAATCAAGAAAACTCGGCCTTGACCATTTTTCTTTGCATCAAGGAGGCAAAGATTTAGAGCCAGACAATGGGTACTTGACAAAATTAATTGACTTGTTGATGACTACTGTGGAGGGGGAAGGTAAATAGGCTTCTCTATCCCCTTTAAAAGTAACATACTTAGAACAGAGACATGGCTGCCTGGGTCAAATAAAGATTTTATTAAACAACTCTACCTCTGAATATCTTAGTCCAGATGCGACAATTAAATTTCTAGGTGCCATGAGTCCCTGGCGCCTGCGATTTGTCAAGCCCTACATTAGAACCCAGAAGCCACAATATAGAAATACCTTTATTAGGACCAACTCAACAGACAAAACCTGGAGCAAGCTCTTGAATTCTCCAGAAACTCTCATCAGGCTAAATGTGAATTAAAGCAAAAAATGGACTAGGGCATGAGGAGGGTGCTGGTCATGCTATAGGAGCCTGAAAGTCTTAAGATGGAGCGCAGGAAGAATTATAGAAACTAAATTAAGTCAGCGTCACACCGTGAAAGATACTGGTTTCAGAATGAATGCTAGGCTGCTGGGACAAAGCAAAGCAGGCCTAAATAAAGAAATCTAACATACCTGTACACTCTGCCCAAGAAACAAAACTTTAGGAAGCTGCTTTCTGCCAAGTCAGACCATTGGTCCATCTAGCTCAGCATTGTCTTCACAGACTGGCAGCGGCTTCTCCAAGGTTGCAGGCAGCAGTCTCTCTCAGCCCTATCTGGAGATGCTGCCAGGGAGGGAACCTTCTGCATGCAAGCAGGCAAGTGCTCTTCCCAGAGTCGCCCTATCCCCAAAGGGGAAATATCTTGCAGTGCTCACATGTCACCTCCCATTCAAATACAAACCAGGGCAGACCCTGCTTGGCAAAGGGGAACATTCCACGCTTGTTACCACCAGACCAGTTCCCCTCAAAACTTCTACCATTCCTTTCCAGGACCCCACTAACGGTTATTACAGCGTCAACACCTTCAAGGACCACCACTCCACTCCCACCATCTCTCTCTCGGGCTGCCAGCCAGACGTGCGGCCCCCCAATAAGCAGCGGGTGCCCACCGGCATGTCCTTCACCAACATCTACACCACCTTGAGCGGGCAGAACCGCCTCTACGACTACAGCCAGCGCTTCGTCCTGGGCATGGGCAGCAGCTCCATCGAGCTGTGCGAGCGGGAATTCCAGCGGGGCTCCATGAGCGACAGCAGCAGCTTCCTGGACACGCAGTGCGACAGCAGCGTCAGCAGCAGCGGCAAGCAGGACGGCTACGTACAGTTCGACAAGGCCAGCAAGGCCTCCGCCTCGTCGTCCCACCACTCTCAGTCTTCCTCTCAAAACTCAGACCCCAGCCGGCCCCTGCAGAGGAGAATGCAGACCCATGTGTGAAAGGGCGGGGCGTGACTGGGAACAGAGGAGACAAGAGGGGGGAAGCAGGGCGGAGACACAGACAGACCCACGGAGAGAGGGCCAAGGCACCACCCAGCCCGAGGCCACCTCGCCCGGCCAGCCGCTGGGCACCTGCTGAAGTCGGCACATTCTGAGTAGGGTGGAGGGAGTTCCGTCGGCGTCCGAGTGGTTTTCAATTCCTCCGAGCACTTTTCTTCCTTTCTAGAATTAAGACAAAAGCAAAACTGCCGCCCGCGCAAGGTGATGGGAGCTAGAGGGAGCCGATGCTGGTGATAAGAACTGTCCAAACAAGAGACATCTACCTTCTTTCCTCGGCCTGTTGACCCATTCAGCAGGTGGGGAGAACCTACGGCAGCTGAACCCAAACTAACAATAAGCACAAAGTCTGTTTCCTTCCTGTAGCAGACCAGGCTTAGGGAAATTGGGGGTGGGGGGAGGTCAAGCCAGAGAACTGACTTGGGAACTCTAGGTTGAAACGGACACTGTCCACACGCTCCATTGGTTCCTTTCCAGTGTGTGTAATAGTTGTCTCTTCTTTCAGGGAAAGACCAGGGTTCTAAGCTCAACTCCACAGGAGTACAATTTTCCACAGCATTTAGTGGGACATTAGGAGATCCCATCTTTCTCTCCTTCATGACCTACCTATCCACACAAGATGAACAGCAATTGGCCTTCCTATTGACCAGCCATTTTGTATTTCCCACTTCCTCTGGCAAGCAGCTCTCCCAGTTCCAGTTCATGGGGAGAGACGTCCATGCTACCTTCTCCTTCCGGTCGCTGTCGAATCTTCCCATTGTTGGTCACATCATGGAGGGAGTGTGGCCAAGGCTCCTAGTGTCTTTCTTCCCCTGCCCCTGGCCCACTTCCTCTTCCTGTGGGACACCACTTCCTGACTGCGGACATTTTGGAAAGGGTGCACTGTCAAGCTGTTAAATTGGCCCGCCAAATGTCCTTCCTGCTGCTTAGCCCCCATTTGCAAACTCATACCCCGCAAGATGTATTCCTCTCAGCAACCTCAAGGTGGGGGCTTAATTTAAGGAAGTTCAGTGGTGGTGGAGGGCGGGGAACGGTCGTTGGTGTAACTTAATGTGCACTGATTGCTAATTCTGGTCCTTTTTATTTTTTCTTTCTTTTGTTTGGTGTTGAGTGTTCTTAATATTACAGTGTGTCTTTGGGCTAAACAAGGGTGTCAAAGAACTGTGAAGAGAAGGTGCTTAGCAGAATGCACACACACACACACACACACACACACGGGATACTCTGGTCTACAATAGTCGCAGAGGAACTGTTGGTGGATGGAGGACTGAATTCATTGTCTGAGTGACGTGTGACAATCACAGAGAAGACCCTCGCGAAGGGGGAGCATAGAGCATTATCTTACTGCTGCTTCTGTATTTCCTGCCCCTCCTCCCCTCCCCTCCCCTCCAATAGCACAACTGGAAGATTAATACAAGAGTTGTTACAAGCACCTTTGCAGTGGGTTCATTGGGAAAGGGTCAAAGAAAACGTCTCCATTCCAAGAAAGGAATGACACACGGGGTCAAAGGGCACATCCAGCTGGTGGCTTTACATGCTCTCCGTTCAACACTTAGCATTCATTGGAAACACAAGGAAGCATCCCAAGAAAGGGCGGATGTTTCCAGCTATCCTGTCTCAACAACTGAAAGCCAGCTAGCATTGACACCAGCGATCCCGGAATGACATCTGTCGGCCACGGAGTGGGTGTGTGGCAAGAACAGGCTAAAGTGCAACATGTTGGGGGATCCAGTGCACACTGGCAACACACAGGCATCTAAAACCCACTTGCCAATGGCGAGTGCCCCCAGCCCCCTGGTGAGCAGGACACGCAGCACCACACCGTCCTCCCCCCCCCCACAGAGGTCCAATTTCTACTTCTGGTTTTGAGAAACTAGGAAACCGGAGGAGTCCATGTTTGAGCAGTCCTAGAGGACTCCCACATCTCCTCTTCATCTCTCTGTGCAAATGACAGAAGACCTACTTCTCTCCTAAGCAGTGTTCCCTGTAAGAGGGATGCCCATATGTTGTTGACTACAACTCCCATAGTCCAAAGGCCATTGCAGCTGGGGATGTTGGGAGTTGTAGGCAACAACACCTGGGAGTCTCTCTTACAGGGAATGCTGCTCCTAAACCGTGCTCTCCATGGAGGAGAGCTGGTCTTGTGGTGGCAAGCATGACTTGTCCCCTTAGCTAAGCAGGGTCTGCCCTGATTGCATATGAATGGGAGACTACAAGTGTAAGCACACTGGAAGTTCTTCCCCTCAGAGAATGGAGCCGCTCTGGGAAGAGCATCAAGGTTCCAAGTTCCTTCCCTGGCTTCTCCAAGATAGGGCTGAGAGAGATTCCTGCCTGCAACCTTGGAGAAGCCGCTGCCAGTCTGGGTAGACAATACTGAGCTAGATAGACCAATGGTCTGACTCAGTACATGGCAGCTTTCTATGTTCCTAAGCCCTCTGCCTGTGTGCCCGCAAAATTTCTGAGGGAAGAGAGTGGATTGGTGGTGACCACAGGTAATGGCTGGCTCATAAGCTGCATCTCAGTTTGTGGGTCCCTGGTGATACATCTGACCTCCTTCCTGGAAGCCAAATTTGCAGATGGGGCCACTACACTTTTAAGCCCTGTTCACTTGTTATGTTCGATACCTGTATATATACAGTGTGCACAGGTACATACTGTATCTATACAGCTGCAGTTTTTCACATGTTATGTTCAACACAGGTACTGCAGCAAACTTCCTAGCTGCCCTGTACCCAGGTTGGCTTTTTAAATGAATGGAAGGACAGCCACTGACAAACATGCACATGTGTATAGAGAAGCCAAGTACAGCATACTGCCTGGATAGCAATTCTCCCCCCCCCCCCCTCCGCCCATATAGCTTACACCAGCTAGCCCGATGCTTCTGGATCTTTGGGACTGTTTTGGGACTGATGTAACAATTGAACATCAGCCCAGTTCAGGCCTGGAATGCGACACAGGATCAACACTTTGAGATACAGGTTGGACAAGGAGCTGAACATGGATTGGGTCACTCACAAGGCAGGGAGGTCCACTCGCATCTCAAATGGGGAGGGCTGAATAAATCAAGCTGTTCTCTTTGAAGGGCACAGAGGGAAGATCTTGTCCGTGTTTCAGAGGAGCCCATCACATTTCCCCAGTGATCACAAAAATACATTTATGACGAATATGATAAATATTTATATACTGCTCTTCAACCAAAGTTCTCAAAGCGGTTTACACAAATAAATAAAAATACATAAATAAAATGTCTCTCCCATCCCCAAAGGGCTCACGATCTAAAAAAGAAACATAAGTTAGACACCAGCAACAGCCATTGGAGGGACGCTGTGCTGGGGATGGATAGGGCCAGTTGCTCTCGCCCTGCTCAATAAAGAGAACCACCACCTTTAAAGAGGTGCCTCTTTGCTCAGTTAACATTTGGCTCCTGGTCTTGTGGTAGCAAGCATGAATTGTGCCCTTTGTTAAGCAGGGTCTGCCCTGCTTTGCATTTGAATGGGAGACTTGATGTGTGAGCACTGTTATCAAGCAATCAGTCACAGACCAGCATAGGATAGAATATCTAAAACCCAAATGACAGTTGCTATTAAAACCTGTCTGTTACATTTAAAAGCCAGGATGTATAATGATTACTATACAATTATTCATACAATTTACAATTACAAGCTAAAAGTGAGAATAGATAAAAGTGATTACATATAAAATGGTACATGTTGATACTACAAGGACTAAAAAATAACAAAAATACAAAAAAAAAAATTATAAAATCACTCCTGAGGAATAGTGAGCACTGTAAGATATTCCCCTTAGAGGATGGGGCCGCTCTGGAAGCGCATCTGCATGGAGAAGGTTCCAAGTTCCCTTCCTGGCAGCATTTCCAAGATAGGGCTGAGAGAGGATAATGAAACCCGCCCCCATCTGAAGTCACTGCAGAACGCACCCTCATGTACATACAAATATAGGAAGCTGCTATATACTGAGTCAGACCCTTGGTCCATCTAGCTCAGTATTGACTACACAGACTGGCAGCGGCTTCTCCAAGGTTACAGGCAGGAGTCTCTCTCAGCCCTATCTGGAGAGGCCAGGGAGGGAACTTGGAACCTTCCCAGAGCAGCCCCATTCCCTCAGGAGAATATCTTATAGTGCTCACATGTCATTTCCCATTCAAGTACAAACCAGGGAAGACCCTGCTTAGCAAAAGGGAGAATTCATGCCGGCTACCGCAAGACCAGCTCTCTACGTTTTGCAGATTTTCCAAGGGCTAATTCTGGTAAACCTGTCTGTGGGCAGTACCACTTCAGGGGTAAGCTCTGTGGAATGTACCACTTCAGGCCGAAGGTGATACACCTCAGACCTAACACTGTCCACTCATTGAGCGTAATTTCATATCAGGCCAGGCATCCAAGTTTCAGAACCCCTAGCCTAAGCCACAGACCAGGACACACAACTTTGGCCCACCATAAGCTGCTGGACTACAACTCCCATCATCTCTAACTGCTGGCCACTGTGGCTGGGGATGATGGGAGTTGTAGTCCAATGACAGCTGGAGGGCCAAAGTTGTCTAATCCTGCTAATGTCCAGATTCATATGTAATGCGGAACCATCGGTCCAGTGGAACCGCGGTTCCATGCACCCCCATCTCCTGTCCAAATTCAAACATTCCAGAGAGCTGTCTCCCTGCAGTCAGCGAGACTGCAGAGAGTCGGGGCAGCTGGCTGTGTGGGCCTCCTTGACAGAAGGACAGCCCGCACAGCCAGTTGGGCTGAAGTGAGGGGGAGCTTCCATGGAACTCTGGTTCCATGGGGCTGAAACTACGGTGCCAGCGTTTGGATATAACCCTTGCGCTGCAAGACCAAGTTAAAGGTGGCAAAACTCCACTCTGACCAAAGTTTCAGAGTGGAGTTCGGGGAGGGAAACCGCGGGTCCCTTTTCTCCCTCAGCTCCATTTTCTTGAATTTGGACATGCCATTTCGGAAACTGGAGGTGAAGGGACCTCTGGTTCCTGATGACATCTGAATTCAGCCGTAGACTATGGACAAGAACTCAGGTTAAACTTCAAGGGAAGTAACTGCTGTAAACTCATGGGGCCTCACCAGAGAGAGTGGAGTCGACATACAAGGATATCCTAGGCAGGCTTCCAAATCTACTTTATGAAGCCCGGTGCAGCTTCTGCTTCACTTCAGACACCTGCTGTGCTATTGACAAAATTGCAGAACAGGAGTGTGCACAAATCACAGTGCAGCTATGGTGGAAACATACTCCGTTTTTGGTTCCATCTCTTCTCCAGGAAAACCAGCACTGCCCGTTTGTTGGAGGAGCTGGCTGTGCACAGCAGCTTTGACATCACTAACCACCCTCCTTCAAATGATTATTCAACTTGTTAAAAAAAGGAATATGGCTGTGTGTGTCATTTAGCTGAATCAGTATCCCGTGTGCTGGCAAGAACACTGGACAAATGCAGTGTCAGGCGTGGGGAGAACTGGGCTCACTCCGTGGGAGGAACAAAAAGCCACAAGCCTGATTTTTGTGCATAGCTGGGAACTCTGGTCTGCTTTATTAGAGGAAGAGAGTAGACGTGCAACTGTCCAGGTCTGTAGGTGAGAGAGGAATGTAGATGGCCACTCTGGGGCTCAGGAACTTACCATCTACCTTGGTGGTGGCCAGCCTTTCTGGAAGCATGCCCTCAGTCCAGTCCAAAGTCACCGAGTCACTCTAGTGTACACCACGGGACATATGCAACATGCACAGGCACGCACACACACCCTGTGCCTTGGGGCGGTGTTGCCTCTGGTCTACGGAGCTGCAAGGCAAGCTTTAGCACTGCACTAGAGAAGCAGGCAGTAATGCGAGCTTGGCCGTGGCATTCTCAGTCCTCCAGGCCTTCCTATTCTTAGCCAGCCGTGCCACAGACTTTCACAGTGTGTCTCACCTGGGGCTCTCTCATTAGGATGGCCAGTTAGGCTCTATCTCCCCACTGTGCAAGCTCTGTCATCACTTCCCCAGAAGTGAAAAAAAAAATGCAGGAATTACAGTCTCTGCCTCCTGCATTGGACTGATGCAGAACAATATTCTGGCCACTATTAAACACCGAAAGGGTACAGGTGAGGGTGCATGTGTGCAAGGGTGTTGTGGGCATGCCTGCACACACACAAAAGCTCTGTTCAGAAATTATGTTATACACATGTACAGATAGATCCCTGTAGAGCATCAGTACATAGGGAGCTGCCTTATACTGACTGGGACCTTGGTCCATCTAGCTCAATACTCTCTACACGGACCGGCTATGCCAATGTTGCTATAATCTGAGCAGGCATGGTTCTGTGAGCATATCATCTTTTAATCCTAGATAGGAACACAGAAAACTGCCTTATACTAACCCAGACCATTGGGCTATCTAGCTCAGTGTTGTCTACACAGACTGGCAGCAGCTTCTCCAAGAATACAGGCAAGAATCTCTCTCCGCCCTATCTGGAGATGCTGCCAGGGAGGGAACTTTGGACCTTCTGCATGCACGCAAAGCAGATACTCTACCAGTGAGCTACGATCCCTCCTTAGAGCTTACATAGGAAGCTGTCCTATACTGAGTCAGACCCTTGGTCCATCTAGCTCATTATTGACCACACTGACTGGCAACGGCTGTTCAGGGTTTCAGGCAGGAGTCTTTCCCAGCCCTTCCTGGAGATGCTGCCAGGGATTGCGCCTGGGACCTTCTGTAGGCAAAGCTGAAGTTTTTGTATAATGACTGTATCTGTGTCCATGTTAAAAAGTGAAACTGCATACAGGAGACCAGTACAGATGTGTATTATTGCACCTGTGCTCAATGTAATGTGTGAATAACTGCCCCTGCGTACAGATCTGTATCTATGTCTACTATACACTCATACGAGAGTTGAACGTAATGTCTGAATAGGGCTAATGCTTGTTTTATTTAAGAGGTCAGCATTCCAAAACAGGTGCCAGATTCCCAGGACTGCAACGCAGCACATCCCGTGGCAGATCTGCACAGAACGATTCCAGAAGAAGAATTCTAAGGAACTGATCCAAAAGCCCGGGTCATTTGCAGTGTCAGAGGAGGGTAGGTCAGTCTCTCCATGCTCCACGGTCAACAGCAGGCATTTCTCAGGACAGACAATGGTTCTTTAAACATCCCCACGTCTTAGAAAGCACCTTCCACTTCACAAAGCCATGCAACAGTCTCTCAGCTGCTTCCCCTATTCTTACCAGGAACTGGGTGAGCTATTTAGGTCGATGCCACTGGAAATCCCTGGATAACAGGCTCAATGTTAATTATTTGCAGTGTCAGCTTTGCTTTTAATTTTGCAGACTGCACACGAGAACAAGGCAAGTCGGCCTTGGTGAAGACTGACAGGTGCTTATGTTGGAGTCTCGTACCAGCCAAACTTTATTAGGCTTGGACTCAAACATATAGAACAGGAGAGGTGGTGTTTTGTTTGCGGGAGGCTTGGTGGTTTTTTGCTTTGTTTTGTTTTTTGGTCAAAGCAAGGGAGAAAAAAGGTGTCTCCTAGTTATGGCTCATTTGGAATGAGCATCCTGTTGCTGCCACCTGCCGGCCAGTTGCTAGAACTGCAGCTCTTAACTATCCACAACCTTGATCTGGGGATCGCACCCCAAGGTCCCGCAGCTGAGAGCAGGGCAAAGCACCCTCACTACTCTACCTCACACATAATTCATGAAGCTTGATTAATATGCAAATACTTGGCAGCACATCACCCCTCGCGAGCAGTTAATGATTTGTTCAGAGACTCAGCTGCCTGCCAGTTTATTTCTTTGAGTTTACTGTCTATGGCAGGAGCTTCTCCAACCATCTGTTCATTAATATGTAACAAGCAACAGTGATAAGCAATTAAACTGGCTGCAAATTAACCAATTTGCTGGGGGAGCAGCCTTTTGAGCGCTTGTTTGTTTCATTAAACCTTATATTTGCCAGGAATCTAAAAGAAACGCCAGGCGTCGCATCCAGAGCCCGGCTGAAGCTTCTTCCTCAGAAGTTCCATGCAACTGGAATAATAAAAACCCAGACCAGTTGGGCTCACCAAGCTCTCAGTCAGGGGCCAGTGGGAGACCCACAGGCAAAGCTACTACTGCAGCTGGGGGACACAGGAGGCTGCCTTATGCCATGGCAGACCATTGGTCCATCTAGTTCAGGATTGTCTAGAGGAGAAACAAGGAGAGGAGAGCTGGTCTGGTGGTAGCAAGCATGACTTGTCTCCTTAGCTAAGCAGAATCCACCCTGGTTGCAAATGAATGGGAGACTAGAAGTTTGAGCACTGTAAGATCTTCCCCTTAGGGGATGGAGCTGCTCTGGGAAGAGCATCTAGGTTCCAATTTCCTTCCCTAGCAGCATCTCCAAGATAGGGCTGAGAGAGAACCCTGCCGGCAACCTTGGAGAAGCTGCTGTCAGTCTGTGAGCACAATACTGAGCTAGATAGACCAATGGTCTGACTCAGTATATGGCAGCTCCTTCTCCAAGGATGCAGTCTTTGGGGCCTTTGGCTCTTGTGGCTGGTGTTGTAGGCCAGTGACATCTGGGGACCCAAGTCTGAGAAACCATGAGTCAGTGTGAATTAAGGCTCAACTCAGGGATCAATGGTAGGCTTGAGGTAGTCATTGTGGCTGATAATGATGAGAGTTGTAGTCCAAGACCACTTGCAGGCCCAAGGCTGAGGACCCCTACCTTAACTGTAGTGACCCGTTGCTGCTATAATTTGAGCAGGCATGGCTCGGTGAGCATATTTTAATCCTAGAAACACAGAAAGCTGCCTTATACTAACCCAGACCATTGGCCTATCTAGCTCAGTATTGTCTACACCAGGGTTTCTTAACCTTGGGTCCCCAGATGTTGTTTGACTACAACTCTCGTCATCCCCCGACATGGCCATTGTGGCTGAGGATGATAGGAGTTGTAGTCCAACAACATCCAGGGGTCCAAGGTTAAGAAACCCTGGTCTACACAGACTGGCAGTGCCTTCTCCAAGGATGCAGGCAAGACTCTCTCTCAGCCCTCTCTTGGAGATGCTGCCAGGGAGGGAACCTGGAACCTTCTGCATACAAGCAGGCAGGTACTCTTCCCAAAGCAGCCCCATCTCCTAAAGGGAATCTCTTGCAGCGCTCACACACGTAGTCTCCCATTCAAACTGGGCAGACCCTGCTTAGCCAAGGGGTCAGTTCATGTTTGCTACCACAAGGCCACCACCTTAAGTGGTACAGCAGGGAAATGCTTGACTAACAAGCAGAAGGTTGCCAGTTCGAATCCCTGCTGTTATGTTTCCCAGACTATGGGAAACATCTATATAGGGCAGCAGTGATCTAGGAAGATGCTGAAAAGCATCATCTCATACTGCACAGGAGGAGGCAATGGTAAACTCCTCTTGTATTCTAACAAAGAAAATGACAGGGCTGTATGGGCATTGGGCATCACTTTACTTTTACTTACCACAGGCCAGCTCCCTCCTCCCTGTTCTTCTTTCAAGGAGTTTAAGGTGGGATAAATTGAGTTCTCATTTCGTCCCCTCATTCAACACTATGACAGCAGGGTTACCTTAAGACACTGGTGGGCCCTTGACAGAGTATAAACTGCCCTTCACCACTTGCTTTTAAGAAAATGCCATATAATCTGGAAAACCCAATGCATTTGCAATTTTTAAACATGGAAATAAAAGACACACACACACACACACAGAGGAAGCTGCCATAAATTGAGAGCCAGTGTGGTGTAGTGGTTAGAGTGCTGGACTAGGACCATGGAGAACCCAAATCCCCATTCAGCCATGAGACTTGCTGGGTGACTCTGGGCCAGTCACTTCTTTCTCAGCCTAGCCTACTTCACAGGGTTGTTGTGAGGAGAAACCTAAGTGTGTAGTACACCGCTCTGGGCTCCTTGGAGGAAGAGCGGGATATAAATGTAAATAATAATAATAAATTATTATCCGACTACAAACAGACAAACATCTGCCGCACAATACACCAGATATAACTGTAGTCGAGAAGAAAGAAAAACAAGTTAAAACAATCGACATAGCAATACCAGGTTATAGCTCTACCTGGAAATGCCAGGGATTGAACCTCGGACGTCCTGCATGCAAAGCATGTGCTTTATTACAGTAAGGTAAAGTGTGCCATGAGGTCGATTTCAACTCCTGGCGCCCACAGAGCCCTGTGGTTTTCCTTGGTAGAATACAGGAGGAGTTTGCAATTGTCTCCTCCCGCACAGTATGAGATGATGATGCCTTTCAGCATCTTCCATATTGCTGCTGCCCGATAAAGTACCAGAGGGGATTCGAACCGGCAACCTTCTGCTTAATAGTCAAGCATTTCTCCGCTGTACCACTTAAGGTGACTCTATGACAATACATTCCCAAATAAAGTAAAGTTATGCTGTTGGGTTGGTGTCGACTCCTGGCTCCCACAGAAGAACCATGTGGTTTCCTTTGGTAGAATACAGGAGAGATTTACCATTGCCTCCTCCTGCACAGTATGAGATGATGCCTTTCAGCATCTTCCTATATCTGCCGCTGCCTGATATAGGTGTTAAAGCATACCAGCAGAGATTCGAACCAGCAACCTCTTGCTCCCTAGGCAAGTTACTTCCCTTCTGCACCATTAGGTGACTCCCTCCCCAAATACAGACACATAGACAGCCAGTGTTTACAAGTCTCTGCTAGCAAGGCACCAGAGAACATCACAATGCAGAATGCCACTATCTGCCACAGTCGGAGAGCAAGAAATAACCTCCATTCTTTCTGACCAGACAAGCGACTTGCTGGAGGCCACAAACTGAATTCAGGGCAGAGCTTGGGTCTGGGGCTCAGAAGCAAACCCCCACTGCAACCAACCTGTGCTGCTGCAACACAGCATCCATTTTAAAGCAGGCAACGCCATCCTTTCCCCACCCACCCTCAATTTCCCTCTGCTTCACAGGAAAGCAAAGCAGGTTGATTAGGGACTAGTCCACTATCACAGCGATAGTGTGATAATCCAAACTGAACATGTCCCAGAGTGCCTTTCACTCCAGCCACAAAGTATCTAGGCCCTGCCCAAGCCAACCTTCACTTGGGCCAGTGCTTTGCACCATGCAAACTAAGCACCAACAAGGACACACACACACACACACACACCTGCTTCCGTCAGAATTAAGCTTGTAGGCAGGCTGGGCTGAGAAGGGGGGCGGAGTGGGGTGGGTGAGAGAGTTTGGAGCTGCAGACTGGATATCTGCAGGCTGCCCTTTAGCACTAGAGACAGTATGGAACACAAGGGACCCCCCACTGGAGCCCCATAACAGAGCCACACAGTCTGGGGCTCCACGTACACTAACTTTACTGCAGGCCACACAGGACTGACTTCGAAGCAGAAATGCACAGGATTATTCTGCAAGCCTACCTTGTCTGTGCTGCTCCTTTCCACACAAGGCCACCAACTTCCTTCCAGGAGACAGACCAGCACCAACCCCTTCCACCTGCAATGCATTCACTGCTTCAGGTCCTCTCACTCACTTCCCTCAGCCTCTAGCTTAATTCGTTTCACCTGTGCCCCTCCATTTTCTGCTCCAGTCTATTTCCACTCTCCCTCCCCATCCACACCTTCTCCTGCAGACAAATTTATTTCTCATGGCCACTTCCACGTTTTGGAACTTTTGTTTGTGTACAAGAGGAGGTTTTTGTTTTTTTTAAGGTATTTGATTTACATAAGGGGGGTGAAGTCAAACTCCAGTTCAGAGTCACTCAGAGTAGATAGCAAGGTGCCCAGCTCTGAGATTGTTTTTTGCAAAGCAAAATTTGTTAGGTTGTTAGGTAGGTAGGTAGGTAGGAAGGGCTTCTTCTTCAGCATATCACATACTAGCCATATGGCTTTATTTGCAAGCAAGCAGTCAAGCAAAGCCTCTGAAATGACTGATGGATTAAAAGGAAATCCCTTGCAGGGGATACTCACAACTAAAAGCAAAGCTACAGCAGGTCTCTCCTGTGCAGTCAAAGAGGCAAGCAGGCTAACTTATGCACAACTAATAAATATCCTTTGTTGGCACTGCTAGTTTGTTTTTCTTATGTTTTCTTATTTCTGACTCAGCCATTTCCCAAAATCTTATCCTGGTCTGGTTACAGACAAATTGCAAATGTTCTTATCCCCACCCGCCCGCCCCACCCAAGAAAAAGAAAAAAACAACCAACAAAAACTAAACAAAAAACCCACACCCTTCTTTGGAACTGGTGAGCATTCATCGCTTCTCAGAAGGAGTGTGAAACTGGATTTCATCACAAGTCTTGACTCTCAACACTAGCTTGGCTTTCCCAAAACTGGATTTCAAAACTCTGAAATCCTGTTTCAATTCACACACTGGAATCCCAGCTCTGGCTAGCTTCTCTCCCTTTATCGTTCATTCCAATTCTCTTCCACATAAGCCACAGGGTGGCGCTTCAGTGATTCGAGTCTTCTACTGAGGTCCAAGATGTTCCATTCATGGTTATGTGCAAACGAGATGGGTGAAGAACTATGCCCTCATGGCATGTAAATCACCCAGCCAATCTAGGACATTTTCCACTGCAGTTCTGCTCGCGAGAGGCAGGTAAACAAGTTTGTCCTTGAGACAGAATGAGGGCAAATGAATCTCGTTCCTCGAATAATGAAAACATCCCAGTGTGATTTCACCAGACCAAACATAATGGGAATTTTGCCACCGAATTTCATAAACCCGGGCCTACGCCTCCAGCTGATAAACATGTGATGGGGACAAATGTCCCCATCAAGGCGTGATAAGCTTCCAGAAACGAGATTTTTTTAAAACCATTTTTCCAGAAACAGAGTAATGTATAAACACAGCTTAACAGCTCTTCGAGAAAGAGGGATGGGCTTTGCTCTCCTGCGCTGGAGATTATTAAAACAGGCTGGAGATTATTAAAGAGGCTGGACAGCCATCTAGGAAGGGTGTTGTATCAATTTCCTCCACTGAGCAGAGAGCTGGACCAAAAGATCCAAGGTCCCTTCCAATTCTTAACATTCTATGAAAAAAATGGGAGGAAATTTTCGGCGTAGTGCTTTGTGTGAACTGGGGAGACCTGTGTTCAAATCCCCTTAGCCACGAAGACCACTGGAGGATCTTAGCCCAGTTATTACCTCTCAGATTAACCTACCTCACAGGGTTGTTGTGAGGACAGAATGGGGAGTGAGGGAAACCATGCATGCAAGATAACTCTTTATTTGACAAACGTGTTAGCCGTTTACTATACCTTTGTTTGTTGCAGCAAACACACCAAGTGCAGAAAGGTTTCCCATCTGCAAGCACACAGTGCAAAAGGATCTGGGAAACCACAATCTGCGTTTATATGTTCAGCATAACACTGCTTAGCTTTTGATATAACATTTTGGTGTCGGGAGTCCTTCATATGCATTCTCTTTAGCAATCCTTAAAACATTATTGTGAGGTTGGCAGGTATTATTATTGCTATATTGCAGAATATGGTTCCTACTACTATTCTTTATATACTGCTTTTAAAATTTTTTAAAAGTTCTCAATGGTTTATTTAAAAAAAGGAAAAAAGGATCCCTGTCCCTAAAGAGCTCACAATGTTTTTAAAAAAGAAACATAGACACCAGCTACTACAACCACTGGAGGGATGCTGTGCAGGGGCTGGATAGGGCCAGTTGCTCTCCCTGTGCTAAATATAAGAGAATCCCCATGCTTAAAAGGTGTCTCATTGCTCATGAGGGGCTAATAGAAAGTAGCTTGCCATCCAGACACAGACACACCCATCCATCCATCCATGAGAAACAGCATTTTGACTTGCATTGCATACAAAGCTCTCTGCTTTTCCTGAAGCTGTTGGCTTTATTTATCAGCTAGCAAAAGGCAGCAAGATAGTCGATTAAGGGATATCACCTCATTATTGTCCTATGAAAGAGCAAACTTGAATGTCATTTTGTTGTTAACCGAGCAGGGATATCGTGAATGTAATTAAAATACTGCACTGATGACCTAACTCCAAGAAGGAGCCACTTTGAATAAACTGAAATCAGCAGATGAAAGACAAGACTGAGAAAAGCTTTTGCGCTCACTGTAACCCCTTGAAAGGGGTAATAACAGCTCCCAAGTAGTGTGTTTCTCAAGGTTACTTTTTTTTTTTTTTTTTTAGTATTTAGGTCCTGGAATAGCCACCAAATGGTGCCGCAGGGAAGTAACTTGCCTAGGGAGCAAGAGGTTGCTGGTTTGAATCACTGGTTCGAATCCCTGCTGGTGTGTTTCCTAGACTATGGGAAAACACCGATATCGGGCAGCAGCGATATAGGAAGATGCTGAAAAGCATCATCTCATACTGCACGGGAGGAGGCAAGGGTAAACCCCTCCTGTATTCTACCAAAGACAACCACAGGGCTCTGTGGTTGCCAGAAGTCGACATCGAGTCGACAGCACAACTTGACCTTTAGGCCCTGGAATGTTATCTAGTATGGTATGGGTTCCTGGATTTCCATCTATTTCCTCTTGGATGAATTTAGGATAGGGACCTTGTTCCTCCATTCTGGATAACCCTAATCCTAAATCCATCCAAGAGGAAATGGATGGAAATCCAGGAAAACATTGCAAAGATGAGGGGGTGGATAAGCAAGGAAGTGCAATAAAAGCATAGCGAAATGGGATGAAATATGAGACGAGACAGGGAGTTTTAATGGGGGGGTGGGGAATGGGGCCTTGCTTGGATGTATCAAGAGCTGCAGAAACATGAAATTTCACAGCTGCTCCAAAACCCAACAGAGCAGCCTTTGAAGGCACTGACTTCAAACACAAATCACTGTGATGGGTCTGAATAGGATAGATCTCAAATATAATACAGGAAAATATTTAAAATGCTAAATTCAGGTTGGGAAAGAAAAAGAAAAACTTGCAGACCACCACCACCACTTGTCAGGACTTGACATTCAATTCGTTTGCAATTGTTTGAATAAAACAGTTTGAAATCCATGAATTGAAATGCCGCTCTTTGTTAGCTGCTATGGAATGACCTACCTGTAGCAGCCTCCACTCTTATTTGCATATGACTAAGTACTGTCCTCAAAACCAATCCAATTGTGCCCAGCAAGACAGAAGTCCTACAGATGGAACTGGTCAATCTCTGCTAAGCCGCTCTGCCACTGTGGTCGACCCACTGTGCTTCAGTTCTGCCCTTCTCAGGGGAAATTGGTTTGTAAAACACAGCCCAAGGGCAGAGGGCTGGTGGTACACCATGCATAATCTAGAGATTGCAGTGCTAAGCACCACGAAGCAAGGAGGGAAGATCCTTGCCTCCTTCTCAGAGGCACTTGGTAGATATTCACTGGCTATATGCTTCATAGTGTTTGGAGTTACAGAAGTCTCCTTCATACATACAATGTTTGTTGCTGAAGACATTTGTGTGCATTATGTTTGCAGCATAAAGTGTGGACTGGCCCTCAGAACCAGAGAACCCGGAGACCCTTCTGGGGCTGTAAAGACAGAGGAGGCTGCAATTTTAACAGTTCTGATAAGCCCCATGGAAGACAGTTGCAAGACATGCCTTGAGGCCTGTGCCTTATCTAGGCAACAGAGAAGTTATTCCTTCTGCCGATCTTTGGGTGCCCCTCTGGCCTGTTACCTCTAGTACAGTCCTAATATGGGCCCACGTTTATCCCGAATTCCTCTTCCAAAAAGGACACTTGTTCCCAGGCTATATTGATAGCATTGACCGTTCTAACATTGCAGTGACTTATGCCGCCTTCTGCCATTTTTTCTTCTTCCAGACTTATGCCTTCTTCTGCAACTTCTTTTTCTTCTGCAATTTCTTCTTTCTTAGTTTGGAAAGAAGGTGGGTAAAGAGAGGGAAATGATAAGAGTTGTACAAAATTATGCACCGTGGGGATAAAGTGGTTAGGGACACGAGCAGACAGTCTGCTCTGGGCGGCCGAAGCGGCTTTTCGCTTAGCCGCAGTGTGGCAACTCACGATTGCTAAAAATCAGGTTTACGCACCGGGCTACAGAAGCAAGTGACCCGCTTAGGAACCACCGGGCTCGCAGCCAAGCCCGGTGGTTCTCACGGGCTGCAAAAATCGGGCTAGGCTCCCTTTGCCCGATTTTTGCAGACTGTGTGAATAGCCTCATAGTATTAGAACCCGGGGGTCATCCGTTGAAGCTACATGCTGAGAGATTTAAAGCTGACAAAAGGGAGGACTTCTTTACACAGCATGTGGCTTAAGCGATGGAATTTACTGCTGCCAGATGTGGTGACAACCATCAATCTAGGTGGTTTTAAAAGGGGGGTAGACAAATTCATGAAGGATAAGGCTACCGATGGCTACTAGGCATTGTAGCAGATGGGGCATGTCCCTGAATACCAGGTACTAGGGAACACCAGTGGAAGGTTAATGTTCTCAATTTCCTCTATGCTTCTCTATGAATCATGTAGCACGGGAAAACACCACAAGAGTCAGGCCACAGACACATCATCATGGCCTACCTGTAGGAGGCTGGAAACCAGCTGAAAAGGACACGCCTACCTCTGCCCCTCCACACAAGAGAGAATCCAGCTCTACCCGGACTGTGAGCAAAATTGACCTGGACCACAATGTAGCTTTATCTGAGAAACAAACACCAATCTTGTACTCCAACACATATCTTTATGCTTTGTAAAAGGTAGTTTTAAATTAAATTTATTTAAGTTACTTAACACTGAACTGCAGAATCGCTTAGTCAGTAAAAGACACTTCCACATTCTCTGAGGGATTCAAACCCTTTTGGGATTGTAACATTTAGCTAGAACAGCCGCTCTTTCCCCCTCCCTGGGTTTCTGTGATAAACCAGCTCCCAAGTCAACAGTTGATGGTTGACTTCAAGGGCAACCCCAACCCACAGCAACCCCAATCCAATCCATCACCTTCTTGGCAACAGATGTGATGGCCTAAATCATTAGAGGTAAAATCAGCAGGCCCTGGAAGTTGGATACTTCCAATCATGGTTAAGGCACGTTGGTTGTGCGTGCAAGGTGTGGATGGAGGTATATGAGAAACTTGTATCGTCTTCTCCCTCGCACCATCTTTTCTGTGGATGAAACAGAAGATTCCAGAGTGTGGAATCAGGTTAAAACTTCTTCTTCTTTAACCAGCAGCAATTCAATTCAGAACCTTTAACCAGCAACAAACGGGATATTAACTCTGATCCTCCAATGGAGATTAAAAGAAGAGGAAAACAAAATTAAAAATATTTATTCCTGCACAAAACAAAAAATTAAAAATCATTATTTGAGTAGAGCGTTTTCCAAGCACTGATCTTAGACCCCACACCAGACAGGCACTTCCAGGCTGGGGCCCATTCCTGAAATGTCTAGACCTCTTTCCCCGCCTACTGGAAGATGATGTTGTCCTTCCTTCAGAACTTGCCCCCACCCCCTTGAGGTCCCAGAGAAG
This sequence comes from Hemicordylus capensis, assembly GCF_027244095.1. NCBI lineage: Eukaryota > Metazoa > Chordata > Lepidosauria > Squamata > Cordylidae > Hemicordylus > Hemicordylus capensis. The sequence continues at coordinate 20,684,564 of NC_069664.1, read as the reverse complement.
AGCCCTTGTCCTGACGAACACACCCCTCTTCCTAGTGGAAAAGGCAGTCAAAGGTGCCATATAGCTTCAGCTTCTGTGAGCCGGGAATAACAGAATGTTTGTTTCTTCTCTTGGTAAAGAAACACACTTCTATTATCCCCTCTATCCCATTCCTTCAATCTCAACTTTGGCTAACACAGTTCATTTTCTTTAATTGCTCTCCCATTCTTGCGGGGAAGAAGCTGTCCCATACTGGAGGGAAGAAGCCCACGCTTATATTTCAGAGGCTCTCCCTAAGGACAGACTTGGGATACTGGACTGGACACATCCATCCACACACTCGCAATCATGCACGCACACACGCAGAGCCTTCACGGAAGGAGATTCACTTCCAGCCAAGTGCCCAGAAACTGTATGTTCAATTTCAGCTTCACTGTTTTTAATATAAAAAAACATTATCAAAATACTGCAAGGTTGATTCTCCCTCTTTGCCACAACCTCCCCCAAAAATAATAACTGGGGCCAGGGGAGAGAAGATAGATAGGAATATCATCATCAACTCCCATCCTAAAAAGCTTTCTTTTGGTCTTCTTAAACTCTTTTACTGCAGGGGGGTTTGAACCAATACTCCTAAGCTCAAACTAGAAGTGAGGTTAGCCACTCCATTTGCTTTGGCATACTTGCTTTCTCTGGTGTGCACAGCACAGTTAGGAGGGAAGGCAAGAGGACTCTAGCCCTTCCCTCTGCTGCAGCCCAGATCCAGATCCCCCCTGCCCCAGTGCGCTATTTACACGAAAGCAAGCAAGCACGCCAGGGCTAATGACGTGACTAACGCCACACCTCACTTGGCCTGTAATCGCAGCCTGACCTGACCAGAGGGGAAAGAAATGGCAGGCAGCTGAGGATCCTTCATTTGCTTGCCTCCTGCTCCTCGAGGAGGCATCTGACATGGTTGCAACTTTAAACAGCACAGTAAGCAGCCGCTGGGGCATCTCTCGGAGCAGGAAGGCAAAAGTGATTCAAGGTGGCAGTGTGCCATGGGGGACCATTCGCACCCACCGGAGTGTCTGTTGTATCACTCCAGAGGCCTACAGTCAGCAGGCTTTGGCTCCCAACAGCACGCATCCCCATCAGAGGAATGAAGATTTCAGGAGCTCCCTTTCCCAAAAGTCTTGACTTGATGCAGAGGTGTTACTGCGAAGTTCCAAACGAGGAGGAATTCGTCACAGGCAGAATCCACCAAGGCCAGCTCTCGTCACCACCGCTATCACCGTCCACGTCTTCCAAGACCATCTCTCTCCCTTGCTGCCAGCCCATCTAAGAGCCACTCAGTCCCCCCGTGCCCCCCACGCAGTCCGCACAAAGCTGTGGGATGTCCATATGAGTCAATGTCTGGGGGAAGAGAGAGCTGTGCGAGGGAGGATCTCAGCCACCACAGGTCCCACTCGACCAAGCCAACAGTTCAGGAGAAACAGCAGCCCAGGCTCCATCAGAAGTAAGTGAGGTTCTTGACAAGTCCCAGTTCAAGCATCTTTTTTATTGCCAACGCCTCGTGCGAGACGTTGTGCTCTGAAGCCTGTAAGAAAGACAACACAGAACCAATTAGGCTGTCCAGAATGCGGATTCTCAACGTTATAAAGTAAAGTAAAAGTAAAACAAATCGCAGACCCAGAAAGAGAAGGGGGCCGTCAGTAGCAGGCCTACCCATTAGGGAAATGGGCCAGGGTCTACCAAGCAACTGTAACTCAGGGTTGGAGCATCTGCTTTGCAAGCAGAAGGTCCCAGGTTCAATCTCTGGCATCTCCAGGTAGGGCTGGGGAAAGACTGCTGCCTGAAACCCTGCAGAAGCTGCTGCGAATCAGTGTAGTGAGCAAGATGGACCAATGGTCTTACTCGGTATAAAGCGGCTCCCTATGTTTCTACAGATTTGGGGACTGGGCCATAGCTCAGCGGTAGAGCATCTGCTTTGCATGCAGGAGGTCCTCCCAAGCTCAATCTCCAGGTAGGAGGTCTTAGGCAGCAGGACTAGGAAAGTCCTCTCTCTAAGACCTTAGATTACCCACTCCCAGTTGGAGCAGAAAGTCCTGGATAGATGGATGAATAACCTGACTCGGCAGAAAGCAGTTTCATAGGCTCAAGTGGTAAGAGAGAAAGCGGTTACTCACAGCCATGGACTTCAACGTGATTTGCTCGTAATAGTGGATGGTTTGCTTCTTGTTGGCAGAATCTGGGTATCCAAAGCCGGCGATATGTACCAAATCGCAGAAGTGCAATGCCAAAGTGATGGCCACTAATCCCGTGGTTGGTTTCTAGAGACAGAGACGAGTGATGGGTCATGCTTTCCCCAATATAACATTCCTGTTTTATTGTGTCCGACTCAGCCCTTTATGGGGAGATGAACATGCATGCACACAGACACAGAACAAGCAAACCAAGGTTTGATCCTTAAAGACAACCTCTATTCAGCAATGACTCCAAGGGGTAGCAAGGGGTAGTGGGTTCTCCCCCCACCCCAAAAAGATTTTTCCACTCTTCATTTGCCAGACTGGAACTTTTCTGCAAAGTGTCAGAAAATACATATAGTATAGTCTTAAAGCTTGAATTGATGTTATAAGGCTTCTGTTGTTTCAAGAAGCCTCTTTGAGGCTATTCACACAATGGGGCGAAATCGGGCTAGCCCGATTTCGCCCCATCGTGTGAACCACCGGGATCGGCTGCGAGCCCGGTGGTTCCTAGGCGGGGAACCCGTCTAAGTACCCCTCCTCTAAAACCAGGTAAGCGGAGCGAGCACTCTGCAAACCAGGTTTTAAAGATTGTGACGGTTACTCACGAGTAGACTCCTGGAGGGGAGGAGAAAAGCCGCCTCCCTTCTGGGGGCCACGCAGCCCCCGAGCTCCCCAGCCCCCGCCAGCTCGGTCATGGAGCCGGCAATCGTGTGGGTGGCCGATCTGGCCGCCCAGGGCTCCCTCCCCGCTCACCCTTCTAAGCCGGGTCTCACTGATCGTGAGACCCGGCTCATTGACTCACTCCTCTACCCCCACAACAAGCAGCAAGAAAACAGTGCAGACAGGTAGAGCGGAGACTCCTCCAGTCTCCCAGGAGCCAGGCCAACCGCTTCACTTCCTTCTGGGCCAGGAACCGGGCTGAGTGAGACCACGTTTGCAACGGGGTGCAGAGTCATCTCCTCTGCAGATTTCAGCTGACCTGGCACTGACCTCTCTCCCCACCTCAGTCTTTCCTGCCACATGGTCTTGAACAGCAAGAGAAAATTAGCCTGGGAAGCCAACGGGAAGTTTTGGCCTACTCCAAAAACCCAGTATTTTCTAAGCTCAATCTGTCCTGCCCATGTCCCGAATCAGTTTGAAAATGTCAGGCAAGCTTTATTAATAAGGTAAATAAACTAACAACATTAATTCCCCAAACTAGTTATTCTAGAGTCACTCCTGCCCCTATTCTGAAGGGGAAACCCTCAAAAGCCAAAGTAGGGCAACACCATTATTAGGACCAAATAAAATATCACAAAGTAGAGAACAAGTTGTCCACATCTTGTTTTCACGTTGGATTGCATGCAATAGCCCAAGGGGATGATGACGTTGGGCGTGATGGAAAATATGGAATACTGAATAATCTATTGATTAAAAATGTGCCAGTACCTTTTGGACCCCCCCCCCCCGGTTTTGGCGTGATGGGAAAGCCCTACAACCTTAAGTTTGTAACCATCTGGAAATGGAGTCTAGAAACTTTTATGCAGAATTCGTTAGATCCGCCTCAATACCTTGGGAGTAGTAAGGACCCGAAACTCACTTTGCAAACAAAACTAAGCTGGAGAGTATCAGGATGCTTGGCAACAATTCTTGTGTTTGCACAGTGTGCTTACAGAACTATGGAACAAACACAGGCCTGCCTGAAGTACTCTGGATGCTGATTGATTTTTATTTATTTTTTGCATGCACACAAATCCCTATCAGATTTTATATACAGCCTTGGAAATATTTCCTGATATTGGCCAACCCTCCAGGCTGAAACAAAAAGTGAGCCTTTAAGCATCACCAGGAAGTTAGTATACTTGGCAAACATGGGTAGAACCAAACCCTGCCCAACAAACATTACAGCAAACGCCCTGAAAGTGATGTACCTGCTAAAATGACATGAAGATTCAAGTCCTCACTGAGGCATTAAGTCTGTGCCTGGGCTGTGCCGCCACATGCCAGAACACTCAGCTATATAAAAAAAATACCCCATGCACATAGAAAACTACTGCGTAGGGGAGAAGGTCAGGTTAGCACTAGAACCCTTCTCTGTGATAGATGGGTTTTCTACGTGCAGAGATCCGTAAGACCTGTTTCTGAAGGGTGAGCGGCAAGGGAGCCTTGGGAGGCTGGATCGGCCACCCACACGATTGCCGGCTCCATGATGGAGCTGGCGGGGGCCAATTGGCCCCCGCCAGCTGGAGCATGCCCTATGCGTGTGTGCAGGGCATGCTGGTGAGACCCCCGGAGCTGGGAGGCAGCTTTTTGCCTCCCCTCTGGGGGTCTCCTCATGAGTAGGCACGCCGCAGTGCTGCAGCTACTCACAATCTTGAAAACCAGGTTTGCGGAGTGCTTGCTCCGCAAACCTGGTTTTAGGGCAGGGGTTCTTGAGAGGGTTACCCGCTCTAGAACCACCGGGCTCGCAGCAGAGCCCGGTGGTTCTCACGATCTGCAAAAATCAGGCTAGGCTCCTAGCCCGATTTTTGCAGGTCGTGAGAATAGCCCCTTTGTGTGTATGGCAGAAAATTTCATCCTATGAGTCATCTCACACCCACCCACCCCGCAGTCGGAAGTAGTATACTCCAGACAATCATGACACCTTAGCGAGAATGGGATCTAAGAGAATCTTGACCTCAGCCTGCCTTTGAAAATCAACCATAACTGTAAGAGGTGTTAAGACAGCGGAACAGTCTGACTCATGAAGTGGTGGGCTCTCCTTTGATGGAGGTTTTCAAACCGAGGCTGGACAACCATCAGTGAGGGATGTGCAGGTTTCTCTACAAACCTCAAATTTTAAAGCATAAACCCCCTCCCTCCTCCTCCTCTTACATGTCTGCTTCCCTCACCTGCTTAATTCTCCGCAGCTGCTTCATTGGAAGGTTGAGCAATTTAGCGGCAGTGATTTCCATAAAGTATGGGTTCAGAATTCGAACGTGGTCAGGATTCGCATCCCAAATTAATGGAGGCTGTTTCCAGAAGCCCTTCCGGACCTGGGAAAAGGACAAACATGTGCTTTTCAAGGCAAGGTGGCAACTGTGAGCATGAGAACCCAGCTGGGATGAATGAGGAGAGCGAGTGAGAGAGAGAGAGAAGTGAGGCAGAGAACATGCTTTGTTTCAATACAGGTCTTCTGGTATTGCAGCCTGGAAGCTGCATCTCCTGCCCTTTAGCTGCAACTTGCTCATTCTCTCCGCATCTCTAGGCTGCTTGGGAGTAAAATTGCCTCTGGGCATATGAAAAGTTTTCCCCATGACAACTTCAGCTTTAATGGTTCTCATGTTTGCCAGCACAACCAGCCTGTGGAGCAGGTCGTTATTCTTCTCATTTTACATGTGCAGGATTGAACTGGAAAGATTACAGCTTGTTCATGGCTGCCCATATCTTCCTGGTCTGGATCCCACACACTATCCAAAGGACCATGAGGACAGCAACATTTCTGATACTGGAAGAAAGAGCTTCCAGTCAGCTTTTGTGGGGAACCCGTAGCTCACTTGGCATGCAGAAGGTCCCCGGTTAAATCCCCAGTGGGCTCCAAGAAAGAACTCCGGTCTTTCTTTTTCTGTCAGTGAGAAAAGTCAACACTGAGCTAGATAGATTGAGGGTCTGACTTTTCTGGGGGGCGGGGGGTGGGGGGAGAGACAGACTCCTCAGTTTACTTCCACGGCTTCAAACATTTCTGGGAATTTTACATCTTTAGTCCATCCTGGCAACTTAGGGCCCAGGTGATTTTCTTTATTTAGCAGGAGGAGAGCAACTGGCCATATCCACCCCCGCAGCACAGCATCCCTCCAGTGGCTGTTGCTGGTGTCTATCCTATGTTTCTTTTTAAGATCTATCTATCTATCTATCTATCAAATGTATATACTGCCCAAACTTTCATCTCTGGGCAGTTAACAGTTAAATACAACACTTTAAAAACAATTAAAACACATCTAAAATTTAAAACAATTCAACAATTTAAAATCAACCAGAAAATTAAAACCGAACAAATTTTTAAAAGCTGAAAAAGCTTGGGTGAAGAGATGGGTTTTCAGATATTTTTGAAAATTGCCAGAGATGAGGAGGATCGTATCTCAGCAGGAAGTGCATTCCACACTCTTGGGGCAGCGACCGAGAAGGCCCGTCTCTGTGTAGCCACCAAACGGGTTGGCGGTAACTGGAGACAGACCTCCTCAAGTGACCTCAGTGGGTGGTGGGGCTCATAGTGAAGAAGATGCTCTCTTAAATACCCAGGGCCTAAGCCATTGGTGAGCCCTTTGGGGACAGGGAGCCATCTTTAATCAATCAATCAATCAATCAATCAATCAATCAATCAATCCCTATGTCCCCCAAAGGAGTTTACATTGGTTGAAAAGCAGTATACACATATCCGTCAGATCCGTATAACTTACTCTCTTCTTGTCATTAAGGATCGTCTCCATCCACTGGAAATCCATGGCTTTGAACGGCACCAACACCAGCAATGTGCTGGGGTTGTTTTCTCTTTGGGGGTTGAAGTGCGCCGACTCTGGGTAGAAGAGGCGCATGGTGGTCTTGGAGCCCACGTCACGTTCGTAACCGTGAACTGGTGCATTGTTCAGTCTGGGGGGTGGGTGGGGTGGGGGGAAGAGAGTTGCACAGTGAGACGGAAGACACGGAGATCAACCCCGCCTCGTTTCACAGTAAGTACAGCAGGCAAATTAGTTCTGTCGTAGGAGAGCTGCTCCCTGCACACGTTGCACTAGACTAGAGGCCGGCTTCCGTTATCCTCTTCTCTTCTACCCCAGTGAATTATCTTAACGCCACTGTTAAAATGCAGTATTGGAACCTAGAGCTACACTCAGCAGTCGTTTTACTGTTCATCAACCTAACATACAAAGCTGTCCCATACTGAGTCGGACCTTTGGTCCATCTAACTAAGCCATGCCTACTCTGACTGGCAGCAGCACGCCAAGGTGTCAGGCAGGAGCCTTTCCCAGCCCTACCTGGAGATGCTGCCAGGGCTTGAACCTGGGACCTTCTGCATGCAAAGCAGATGCTCCAACACTGAGCTACAGCCCCAACCCCTAAGGGGAGACTCTTTTACGGCAGGCAGTGCTCACATGCATTCAGCCACCCACATGCAAACCAGGGCAGACTCTGCTTAGCAAAGGGGACAATTCCTGCTCGGGATGAACAGTTCATGCAGGGATTGAATCTGGGACCGTCTGCATGCAAAGCAGATCTTCTACCACGGAGCTGTATGTAGTTCTGTCCTCTACAGGAAAGCTGTGATTCTCAGGAATTATCCTGATCATGCATATGCCATCCCCTGAGTCAGGCCATTGGTCCATCAAGCTCAGTATTGTCTACGCTGACAGCCAGCACTCTCCAGGGTCTCCAGAAGGAATTCTTCTCCGCTTTACCTGGAGATGCTGCCAGGGATTGAACTTGGGGACCTTCCTTCTACATTCTAAGCAGAGGCGCTGCCACTATGCTGTGCCTCCTTCCCCATCTCAGAGATAAATCCTAATGTGTCCACAAGCCCAGATTTCTTGAGTCCCTCCTCCCCGCTTTCAAGATCTTAGCCTCATCCTTGCCTATTTCTTATCATGTGTACCATAGTTTCAAGCTGGGGCACCATCCGAATACTTCCAAGGGTAAAGAGGGGTTTGTTCTCCCATAATGGCCACCAAACCCGGCATGACCATACCTGATCACAACATCGTATTTGTTAATAGTTTCCCCCATAGAGCTGTTTCTCAGCCGATGGCCGTTTCCCACAACTGCACATCTCCGGCACTTCAAGCTGCAAGAGAGAGAGAGAGAGAGAGAGAGAAACAATTAGCTACGGGCCAGGAGAGGGCCTCAGAAGGTGGAGTAAACAGATAAGCCGTTACTGAAGGCAAGGGCGTTGTTTTAGAAACTTCCCCGCCTGGCAGTGCTAATGGCACAGAGCCAGTTCTCTGTAGCCTCTGGTCACATAGCATGTATTAGCACACTCCTGCAACCATTTGGAAATCTAGCGGGCGGTGGGTGGGTATGGCAAAGATAGCATCAGGCTTGAGTTGGATTTTTAAAATTAAATAGCACTGAATTCAGCCCCTGCAGATCAGGACTGTAGCACAATGGTGGAGCTTTATGTCTCCGCGTCAGTTGCAGTTAGGATCCCTTCCCCCCCATACAGCTGCTATTCATGCTGGGAAACAAATTCCTGTTGGTGCCAACATATGCTTTTCATGATGGCTAAACGGGGCCGGAGCAAGGGTAGAGTGTTAAAACTTCCCTCCCCACACATGGTCTCAGCCTGTGGGGGCCTGACGGAAGAGCCAATCTCTTCTGCACTGGTCAGACTTCACTAGGAATACTGGGTCCAATTCTGGGTCCTGTAAGGAGGACGTTGCGTACGAAGCTGGTACGGGGTTCAGGGATGGTGAAGGGTGTGGAAACCAAGCCCTATCAGGAACGGTTGAAGGAGCTGGGCATGCCTGAGCCTGGAGAAGGGGAGACCAAAGGGAGACTTGATTGCCACCTTCAAATATCTGAAGGGCTGTCACTTGGAAGGAAGATCAGCCTTGTTCTCTGTTGCTCCCGAAAATGGGCCGGCATTGCGGGGAAGCAGATTTAGGCTAGACATTAGGAAGAATTTCCTAGCTGTAAGAGCTGTTGGACAGTGGAACAGCCTGCCTCATGCAGTGATAAGCTCTCCTTTGTTGGAGGTTTTCAAACAGGATAGAAAGCCACCCAACAGGGATCCTAGCAGTTCCTCCACTGTGCAGGGAATGGGACAAGGCGGGCTTCAAGATCCCTTCCAACTCAAAAATCCTTCCATTCTATGTGTTTAGTTAAAACACAGCAAATACTCCATGTAATATGTAGCCTGACCACTAAGAGGGGGATCTAGGGAAGTGTAATGTACCTGTGGGCCACACAGTCTATCCATAGTCTAGGTAAGTACTTCCACCCAAAACTCTCAGGTGTACTTGCATTCTTATGCATCATCCTACATTCTCATCCATCACCACTCTCTACTGGAATACGAGTTGGCGGGTGAAACTGTGCATTAGCACACACCCACCCCAGCTATTTACCCCAAGCCATCTTGGGTGCCCTCTGCTGCACCTCTTCCGTTTCTACAATATCATTTTTCAGGTATGAGGACCAGAACTGTACACCGTATTCCAAATGTGGCCGCACTTTAGATTACATTACACACATTTCCACACTCCCACCCCAGCTATTTCACCCAAGACAGGGCGGATGAACCACTGAGCTTGCTTGCGCTTCTGCCAAAACCCTCCTTTTGTTGACTTTACACCCCGCCACTGACTTCCAGAGAACTGTTTGCATAAAGCCAAACAGACAAAACTTCTGGCAGTGACTCAGTGCCATGATTTCAGACTTCCAAAGCACGTCTGGGACCGTGTGTCAGACGCTGGATTAAGGTCAGCAGCAGCCGCCGCCGAGGGAGTCTACCAAGGGCAGACGGAGCCAGCAAGTGGCAGGGGCTTCTCTGCAGTCTTTGCAGCCCAAGCCTCCTGTAGGCATTTGTGTGATGCAGGGAGCTGTCGGACGAACAGGCAAAAACTGGCCACTGAGTCTCAGGAGCGGTCAAAGGAACTGGAATCGAAAGGGGAGCTAGGCCAGGGCTGGAAGGGAAGATCAGCAGGCTGAAATGAGAAGGCACTGCCATGGGTTCTGGTCAGGGCATTAGGGCTCTTCTGCCTTGGGAGGCTGGAGATGGACAACTGAAGTAGGGGATCCCCAATGCACCCACCACACTCGATCAAAAGTCGGGAGTGTGCCCAGGAGAGCTGGTCTTGTGGTACCAAGCACGAATTGTCCCATTTGCTAAGCAGCATTCACTGGTTTGCATTTGAATGCGGGCCGCTCTGAGAAGAGCACCTGCCTGCTTGCGTGCAGAGGGTTCCAAGTTCCCTCCCTGGCAGCATCTCCAAGATAGGGCTGGGAGAGACTCCTGCCTGCAACCTTGGAGAAGCTGCTGCCGGTCTGGGTAGACAATACTGAGCTAGATAGACCAAGGGTCTGACTCATTATAAAGTAGCTTCCTATGTACCAAAGCTGTGTGGGATGTTTGTCCTGGAATGCCCCTCGCCCCCGAAGAGCTTCGCCATGCTCCTGCCCTTAGGTTGTTTTTTTAAAAAAATTAAAGATCTTAAAAGACTGACCTGCTTAGAGAGGCTTCTTAATGTGTTTTAATACAGCCTGACGGGTTTTTAATTTTAATCGGGTTTGTTTTAAATTGTTTTTATTCTGCTTTGTTTCATTGAGTTGCATGTTCTATGACCTCTATGGTTTTACTGTTGTGAGCTACCCCACTGGAGGAGGAGGACATAAATATTTCAAATAAGTAAATATCCAGTTGATGGTTGTGTGAACAAGCCTTCCAAATGCCAGTGTCTAGGGTCCTGGTTTCTATGAATCCTTCCTTAGCTGAATTGAGCTCCTGACCCTTTTTCTTGGAAACTGATTAGTTTTCTGGGAGTTGGTATCAAGAGTTCACCAGGGTGAACTTGTGCTGAGTTACATAGGTAAGGCAAAAGGATATTCCAATTCTGGCGCTATCGTTTTCATAAATGGGAGAGGGCCGGGACAATGCAGCTGGAACCACTGCCTTTCAAAAAGCCCTGAAGATGTAGCTGGCATAGATAAGCAGGGGAGACGTGGAAGAATTGATATTACCTTTGTATACTTTCAGGCAGAGAGTAACTTGTGACCGCCAGAACCCTCAGGAGAATGTCCTCTGCAAGGGAAGGCAGGCAGGCCGTTAACAAAGACAGTCTGGGTTACAGAGGTTCAGACACATGACAAACACGGACTTAACAAATGTTTTATTGCTAGTTTCCTTAGATACACGTTGTAGAAAGGTAGGACCGACACGTCAAACTATCCACCTGGCCACAAAAACAGTTGACAGAGTCTCAAATGACAGCCAAAAGATGTCAACATCTTCAAGTCTGCTTCCTGAACAACCTGTTTCAATTGCAAGCACGGCGAGCAGTCAAGACTCATAGCATGAGCAGAACATTCCCGAGTTTCTCAAAACGAATATTCACGGCAGCAGAAATCTACGGCTCCCAGTCGCCATTCTCCGGTTTGTGACAGGCTCTGGCCCCCACGGGAGAGAGGGGGAACCCAAGATCATGGTTGGGAAGAAATCCATACATGAGGCTCTACACACAAGCAGTGTGTAGAGCCTGGGGAGGGTTTGGCAGGGAGAGAGGGCTTAGCCCACTCTCCCCGCAGACGATTAGTCATGCAGTCCTGGGAGGCCAGATCGCCTCCTCACACGACTACCGGCTGTCACAGAGCCGGTGGGGGCTGCAGAGATTGGGGGCCACCCTGCGTGAGTGTGCAGGGCATTCTGGGTGGACCTCCAAGGCCGGGAGGCTTGTTGTTGCCTCCCGGTCGGGGTCTACTCGTGTGTTGCTGCGTGCCGCGGCAGCACACGGTCAAAAAAATAAGGTTGCTTGCTCCGTTAACCTCGTGGAAGGGGGAGGGGGAATTAGGCGGGTTAGCCGCCGTGGAACTACCGGGCTCGCCCGCAAGCCCGGTGGTTCCAACAATCATTAGAAAGCAGGCTAGTGATTGTGGGAATAGGCTCACTGAATTCAACAAATCGTTGCTAAGGCCTCATAAGAGAAAAAGCAGCAATTGCCCTTCGTAATTGTAGCCAATTGTTCTAGTAATGGAATAGTAAAGCAAAAGAGGCCCAATCATACGTTATGTTCGACACTCGTACAACAAGTGTACAGCACACACAGGTACAGATCTGCACACAGGTACAGTCATTCCTATGTTAACACAGGTACAGAAGTACACTTCCGATCTGTACCATGCATGTGAAAGGCTCACATGCTCACATCCAGGTTCACTTTTAAAATGAGCACAAGTACAGTCACTCACATAAACACATGTACGAGTGTATAGACATCTTGATGGGAATTATGTCTGAATTGGGCTATAGAGGGATGGAATTCACTGGTATTGAGGGGCAGTAGCGTATGGTCTTTTCACATATCAGGTAATTGAGACGTGCATCTAAGGTTTTCTAAAAATGTGCACATGCCAAGCATTGCCTGCATACACAGTGGACAATCTAGGCTCATTGCTCCTTAACGTGTGGAATGGTCCTCAGAGGCACAGGAGTTTAGACTATAAAAAGGTGTATTTGACCACTAAAAGTCTCTCAGGCACTGAAAGTCTCTCAGGTGGTCAATGCTGGGGAAAGGCCTGTGCCTCAGACACTGGAGAGAGGCTTCCAGCCAGAGCACACAATGGTAAACCAGTGGGCCAATCCCTAGTCTCTTTGGTAGGCATCTTCCCATCATACAGGAGGATGCAATATACAGCCATGCCTGAGCATCATTTGTTACAGCTGTCCAAGCCACATGAAACAGATGGCACTTTGGGACAGAAAACAAAACAAAACAAAATGGCCCCACTTTAACATGAATCACCGAAAGCCCTCCAGGAGTCTGGGAAACATATATCATGAAGCGCTCATCCATCAGGCTCACGGCAAAACTGAACACTTCCGCAGATGTCCACAGCCTCCCAGCAAAAGGTTTTATCTTCTTTTTCTTTCCTCTTTTTTTTTTTAACCACCAGCAGGTCGGAAACAAGTACAATCAGCTGCAGCAAACAACTGTGGATTAGCCTGCATGGCCAATACAGCCTTCACGAAGCACGGGATTTAAATGCCTTCGGTGTGAAAATTTCACGGGCTGGTGAGATATGCCCGGCAATAAAAAGAAATGTGAAAATTTAATGTAAGAAAAAGGGGAACTCGGGTTTCACAGATAACAGCAGGTGCAGGATGCAGACAATCAGGAGATAGATGTGGGTGGGAGGGAGAAAGGGAAGGGGGAGCGGAGGAGAGGCAGGCAGGCAGGAGATGTGCTTCTGGATACCAATTGCAGGAGAGGAATGGCAGGAGATGGGGCACGGCTTCATCTCCTGCCTGGGGGGCTTCCCAGAGGCATCTGATGGACCACTATGGGAAAAAGGATTCTGGACTAGATCGGCCTTGGGCCTCATCCAGCAGGGCTCTTCTTATGCTCTCAAGGAGACTGACTGACTGACCCCTGCTAACTAAGCAACGAGGTACCTTTTAAAGTGGTGGTTCTCTTATATTTAAGTAGGGGGAGAGCAACTAGTCCTAATCTCCAAAACCCCCAGCAGATTATCTGGAGTCTGCTGTTGCTGATGTCTACTTTCTGTTTCTTATTAATTATTATTTCTTTATGTGTCTATGTAAACCACTTTGAGCACTTTTGTTGAAAAGCAATATATAAATATCCATAGTAGTAGTAGTAGTAGTCCTAAGATGATAGACAGACCAACAGACCGACCGTCTGCTCCGTTGTGGCAACTCAGCCATGAATTCTTGCCTCCACAGACACTCAGCTGGCCCTTACACCCTGTTTGTTTTGTCCTGCCAGCTATATGTTTTTTTTTTTTAAAAAAAAAACATGTTCTCTCAAGCTTTTAGTGGATGCTGTTTTACTGTGCTGTTTCCTGCTTTTACAGTTTTATGGGGTTTTTTTTGGCTCGTATGGCTTTGCACCGCTTTAGTCTCTAAAAACTTTAGTTTCTCGTAATGTTCAATGTTTAACTTCTGAGTTTTAGACATGTTTACCTATATGGGTGTATATACACACACATAAAGATGGACAGGCAGATTCTGACTTCAATTTTTGCTGATATTTTAGTAATGATCTCAATGGCATTTTTAATTTTTTAAAAAAACTATAAAGTACCTTTGAGTTTTAAATTTAAAAATCTGTGAGCCGGAAGCGTTGAGTTTTATATTTAAAAATCTGGAGCCAGAAATCTGGGAATGGAAGCAGGGAGAGCGGGCTAAGCCCACTCTCCCTGCACACGAGCAGGACGGGAGCCCCGGGCGGCCGGATCAGCCGCCCACACGATTGTCAGCTCCGTGACGGAGCAGGCGGGGGCTGGGGACTTTGGGGGCCATGTGGCCCCCGGAAGCTTCAGTATGCCCTGCGCAGGCACGCAGGGCATACTGGAGAGATCCCCAGAGCCGGGAGGTGGCTTTTTGCCTCCCCTCCGGGGGACTACTCGTGAGTAGCCGTGGTGCGGAGCCGCGCCACAGCTACTCATGATCAGAAAAACCGAGTTTGCGGAGCACTCACTCCGCAAACCTAGTTTAAGGGGAGGGTTACTTAGGCAGGTTAACCACCGGGAGGCCACCAGGCTTGGCTGCGAACCCGGTGGCGCCCACAATCATCTGAAATCAGGCTAGGCTCTCCCAGCCCGATTTCGGCTGATCGTGGTGATAGCCTCTGTATATAATAAAACAAACATCAGCCAGAACTCAATGAGGCCCAGCCCCAGAACCTGGGACATTTTTAGCCATGGAGCATGAGAAGTCATAACTGGTGTGGTGTAGCAGCTGGTGTTCGACTTAAATGTGTATTTGTTGCCATCTCCCTTTCTGCTTTCACAAGCGAAATCAAGCATCAACACACTGCTTTGGGAAAGCAGGCAGGGAGCAAGTTGGTAACTTCCCTGATGCACAGCAAAAGTTACATATCTAACGTATCCACAGCAGGCCAGAGTGCAGTAACAGTCTCACGAGCTCATCCGCTATCGGTGTGAAGTCTCAGATGAAGAGCGAATTAAAAAATAATTAAAGGGGGTTCAACCTCCTATTCTTTACCAATAATTTATTAAAATAGTAACAGTTCAGCCATGATGACAAGCAACACCACCACACATGGCACCATCCTCTTTTGCTTCGCTAGTTTACTGGAAAATTAAGATTAGTGTCAGAACAGAGCATAGAGGGATGCAGATTATTACATTTATATAACACTTTCGAACAAAAATAAATCAATCTCAAAACTGTGTGCATAAAATGAAATAAGAGAAAGGTGGTTCCCTGGCCTCAAAGGTGCTCACAGTCTAATCACCACTCTGAAAGTACCTCTTTGTCCAGTTAGTAGTGATTTCATGTAAAATATAAGAAGTAAACTTTTGAAATTTTTGAATTTTCTTATCAATGCTATTAATTGTGATTGTTTGTTAATCTGGTCTGTGACCGCAATAAACGTACTACTATTACTACTGTAAGAGTTAAAAAGCAGAACCCAGTCCACTTTGCAATCCAACACAAATGTGTGTCCTGCTCCAACACGCAATAGAAAGGGTTGTGCTTATTTGGGGAGCTTCCTTCATGTTGAACTTCATGGAAAAATAAGAGGCATTAATCAATGTTCTGACTGCTTGCTGGTAAACACAGGGGTTTGAAGGCAGAATACAGTCCTTTTGTGTTCTCAAAATGGGTTGATTTCCAGCCAACAGCAACACTTACAAGAGACCCATTAGAGGGTGAATATGTCCCAAGTGGATATGTAGCAATTTAATCTTTGCTTATTGGAGCAGAAGCAGGTCAAAATTATGCCAAGGTTAACCAGTATAATCCAATAGTGAAACAATCCATATACGGAACAACTTGGCTATTTATCTGCTAAACCACAGACTAAAGAATGATTCATTGATAAAAACTTTCAGTTAGAACTAGCAGCAACGTCTACTTCTAAATCATCCCCTTGTCTTGAGAAAAGAGATTTTTGTTGTGTGGGTGGTGGTGATTCTATTTTAGAGCTTCTACCTGCTATGCTGGAAAAAAGAGAAGATTTTACTGCTATTAGATTCCAGACAATGCCTGTGGCTGATTAGTAAACTGGATGACCTTGAAGCTAGAATGAATCATTGGCCTCTGTCAAAAGTCCTGTTTGGGCATTATAAAAAGTGGCAACAGAACAAGGGCAAACTGGAACTCGAAAAGGTTGAGGAAATCAACATAGAAACACGGTCTGCGGTCAGCAATAGTTGCTAACAGCATCTGTGCAAGTCACAGACTGCTTAATATATAGCTCAAGAGAACCAGCAGGCAATCAGGCTTCCCTGAGTCAGCACTTCTGCTTCCTCTCTTGTGATCTCCTGCACCTGCGTGTCTCCCACTGAGCTTTCCTCTTGAGACGTCTTCTCAAGACAGGTGAAATCCCAGCCTCCTCCTGATCAACCTCCATGTCTGGCAGCTGTTCCGAATCCTCAGCTCCAAAGTCTGGTCTCCCTGCCAAATCCTGTTGCTGTGCCTCTCAGCCCTCACTACCAGGCGAATCCTCCCATTCCTCTTCCTGAACTGGAGTCTATTGACACCATCCCTCTATCCCCTCACTTTTATTAATATTTTAAATAATTAATGTATGGTCATGGTTGGTTCTGGCACACTGGGGCACTTGAGATGTGCACCTCTGAGTTAGATTCTCATTTCAGGAAGTTAACACTAGCCCTGTTCGCACGTTATGTTCAACATTCGTACAACGAATGTACACAGGTACAGTTATTTGTGTATTATTCTGAATGCATGTACAGCAGTACACTTCCTGTCTGTACCATGCATTGGAAGGGCCTCTTCCCAGGTTCACGTACAGTCATTCACACAAAAACATCGATTTGTACAACATAATGTCTGAATAGGGCTACTTGCTCATGGTTAAATAATAACCCTATGCAAATCTGATTTAATAATACAAGAGGGCCTTGTTATTCACAGATGAGTCATCCGCGGTTTCGCGCCTCTGCGGTTGGGTGAATGGCACTCAACCTCGGTATATGTGAGGGGAAAAATGGGTTTTAAAAGGGTTAAATCTGCTTATCCACAGATTGGGATTGCCATTTTGTGCTCGGAAGCCGTTTAGTGGCTCCTTTCCCAAGGGAAAAACAATGTGATTTTAAACAAGAAAACCCAGCGAAATTGAGTCTCTTGGGGGGCATTGCTGGATCCGTGAAGCATGGTAGGGCACCTTACCTGGCTTTATTTCGTGTCCCCCCACCCCCATTTGGGGGGCATTTTTTGGGTCCCTTCAGAAACCAGCCCCCGGATTTGCATTGCCCCAATGCCTTGGTATTCGCAGTTTCGATATCTGTGACACTAGCTGAAAACAGAACCCCTGCGGATCCCAAGGTTTTCTTGTAAACCGCTGCCAACATATTTTGCATATCTATAAAGCAAATATAAAGCAGATTACTCAGCTATGAGTGTATACATTTCCTGATAAGGTTAAATAAGCCTTGCTGTTTCAAATCCCAGCTGGTATGTTTCCCAGAATATGAGAAACACTTATATCGGGCAGCAGTGATATAGGAACGTTCTGAAAGGCATATTCTCACACTGTGTGGGAGGAGGCAATGGTAAACCCCTCCTGGATTCTACCAAAGAAAATCACATGGCTCTGTGGTCGCCAGGAGTCGACACCAACTCGAGGGCACAACTTTACCTTTAAAGTTAATGCAGGGCAAGTGAGAGAGAGGAAAATGTCATAGCTTTTCATAGGGAGAAGAGATTTTTAAAAGTACATTTATGAAATAATGATTAATCCATCAATGTTTAATTTATTAAAAGCTCTATAAACATATAGTTTATTTAGTTTATTTTTGGTTCTCAGTTTTTAATTTTTTATTAAAAACTTTTAATTTGAAACATTTTAAAATGTGTAATTTTAAATGTGGTTTTAGCCTGGTCTTTTGACTTGTTTAATTGTATTAATCTTTTACTTTACATTGCATCTGTTTTATTAATAATGCAAGCCACCCCAATCAGTTGTATACTGGAAGGGTGGGGTATTATTAACAACAACAGCTATATAAATTTCTATATCCTCTCTAAATGCCACTTAAGTCAGACCTTTGAACTCTTTTAACAAACATCAACAATAATAAAGCCCCCCAAGTTAGACACAGGCAGGCAAGGAGGTCAACCACACAAAAGAAAGGAGATGTTGATTTTAGCTGGGTCAATTCCAGCATCTACTGGTGGTTTAGCCTGTGGATATTTTGTGCATTCCCCTTGTCACCACTTCCTTATTGCCTATAGTGAAAAAGGTGCTGTGCAGCCCACAAACTGGGCTGCAACTGCCTCTTAACAACTCTGAATGCGTGAACCAACAAAGATGTGGTTAAACTATGTGGTGCCGAGAAGCAGCCCCTAAGAAGTGCTTTGGTAAGGTCCTTTCAAACAGCTGAAGACCTGATGCAAATAGGAAACAGGCAAAGCAAAAGCACAAGGTGCTGAAATTAAGTGGGTTTGACCTTGCAGGATGCCTCGGCTTCTCAAACTGGGATCCCCAGATGTTGCTAAAGCAAAGCTCCATTCATCCCCAGGTATAATATCCTCTACCGTAGCTGGAGAAGGATGGAGCAGTTCGAATTCCTTGGGACACCCCCGTACTAGGAACACTTATTTGTTTACCTATACCCCGCTCTTCCTCCAAGGAGCCCAGAGCAGTGTACATGGCTATGTTTATCCTCACAACAACCCTGCGAGGTCGGTTAGGCAGAGAGAGAAGTGACTGGCCCAGAGTCACCCAGCGAGTCTCATAGCTGTGTGGGGATCTGAACGTGGAACTCCCGGGTCACAGTCCAACACAATACCACTACACCACACTAGCTATGTCCCCTTGGGTATGGATGGATGAACCACTGGAACCTTCCCTCTGCCCCAGAATCTGCTCAATTTTAAGGCAGTTTAACTTTATGTCATATATAAAAGTCCTGCCTACATGCCCACCTCACTTGCCTAAGATCAGGACTGGACAACCTTGGCCTCCAGCTGTTTTTGGACTACAGTTCCCATTGTCCCCAGCCACAGAGGCCAATAGTGAGGGATGATGGGGGCTGTAGTCCAGCATCTGCAGGGGGGCCCAAACTATGCAGCCCTGCCTTAGACAGAGGCCAACCCTCCTAGAACAAGTGCCAGTTCATGCACTTCATTCACTATAACCATTACATCATGCTGGCCCTCATAGGGACATAGCCTTATACTGAGTCAGATAATTGCTCCAATTGCTCAGCAATGTCTGTCCCGACGGGCAGCAGCTCTCCAAGGTTCTGGGCAGGAGTCTCTCCCAGCCCTAGCTGGTGATGCCGGGCATTGGACTTTCTGCATTGAACCTGGGACTTTCTGAACCTGGGACTTGGCATTGAACCTGGGGCTTCCTACCACTGAGCATCTGTGGCTCCATCCCCTAAAAGGAGTAACTTACAGTAGATAATGCTCACACGTCACTCATGTAAGTCAAATTGAATGTTTAAGGTTGTGATGATGTATTTATGGTTTTGATATATTGATTAAGTGTATTTATTAAATGTATTATTATATCCATTTGAAGTTTTAGGGTACCATTTTATTAATATAGTGTCACGGTTGGATTCTTCTTTGGTTGCTACACATTTTTGCAGAATCCAATCGTATTTGTCTTTTTTCCCTTTTAGCGTTTACAGCCAAGCCAGGAGGAACAAATGGGTGGGTGGAGATATTCTGAGGCCTGGGAGTTATAATCCAACATCTGAGCACCCCATACTAGGGGATAGGAAGGAAGGCCATTGTGGCTGGGGATGATGGGAGTTGTAGTCCAACGACACTTAGGGACCCAAGTTTGGAGTCTATAAGATGCTCTGTGCTCCTTGGAGGAAGAGTGGGGTATAAGTGTATACACAGACACGTGCAGAACAAGCTCAGATCTGTACAGTGATTTATAATGTTGCAAAAATTATCCAGAGTGAAAGTGAAAATCCTCCAGCAAAACCAAAACCAAGAGAAGAAGAAGAAGGAGAGGGTGAAACACATGAGCAGGGACAAAGACAGAAGCTGTGTGCTAAAAAGAGATGAGACAACTAGTTTGCTTACCGGTTCCTTTAGTACCATATGGCAGTTCATACGGCGAAGGGGTCTTTACCCAGAAGTAATCCTTTAGCTGTAAAAAGAGTGGACGTTCCCGTGTGTAACTGCAACAGATGCAGAGGAGAAGATCATGCAAAGATGGCATGCTACATATCATGAGACTGCCGCTGGTTCCTGGGTTTACCTGCCCTTCCCACCAGAGTCTGTTATTAGCCAGCATTATCTGTGTTCCCAACCCCAGGAAGAGCAGAGGAGACCCATGGAGACCCTGTTCTCCCAGCATGCAAGGAGCCTAGTTACTCACTTGGCTATAAGCTGTGCAGCTTTCCTTTCCACTTCCCCCAGCGGGCAAGTCATCTTGTCATCTTGCATAGGGAAATAAAAACTGCAAGACAAACAGCAAGACCAAAAAATAAGTGTTGTTGTTTCCCATTGTCCATGTGCAATTCAACAGTGGTAAGCCCTCGGCACTTGGACCAGAGAGGTTCGGGTTGAAATGCCACCAGTGAAGCATGCCACCACAAACCATCTCAGCATGGATCAGCTAAAAAACTGACTGCCACCCCAGGCAGAAATCCATTCCTGACCGGGAAAACATTGATAGCTAATCCAGGAACAACAAATGGGCAGGTGGAGATATTCCAAGGCCCTGGAGTTGTAGTCTAAGAAAGTCTGAGGACCCGCCTTGGCAAGAATTGACATCTTTGCAAAATCTGTGGTCTAGGATTGCATTTTACCATAACATCCAAAATTCATTCTAATGGCTGCCAAATGGTCCCCTTAGGCAATTCTTTTGAAAGCAAGTGCCACGTAAATGCTGAAAAGCATTGATTCATAACCACTTTCCATTTAGTCTGTCCGACATTACAGCAGCCAACGCCTCCGGATAATAAATTACGAAGAGGTTTGAGTTCTATTCCACCCTATTAAGGTCACTTGGTATACCCTCCAGAGCAAGGGGTTTGTTCCTGCTTCCTATCTCTGGAATCTCACTGTTTTGAAATATCGAAGAGCATTTATACTTCCATGAAGTTTTGCCTTCCGCTCGTTTAAAGAGGAGATACTGCAAGGTCCCCTGTGGGGAATGACTCTGCTCTTGTGACGAAAGCGTGGTTGAATTAGAAGCCTACGTACTCTTACATTGCTCTTACGATACACATGGTAACTTTATTTCTCCCATTATTGCCGAATTTCCTGCCAAATCTGTGGCATTTTATATCTCTTTGCTTTTCTCAGGTCATGTCTAGCCAATAACTGAAAGGGTAGCATAATATGTTTCTGCATATTTGCATTCGTGGAAAGACTTCAGGACTGTGTTTACCAAGTCATATTTTCTGTTATCATAACTGTTTATGACTGTTTTGAGAGCTAGTTGGATTATGTTTTACTTTGAGCCATGCTTTTATCCTTATCTATGGGTGGTTGGTTTTTTAAATGAGTCTAAATTACCCTGAACTTCATTTTATGTTTTTATGACTGACTGTTTTTTTTATGAATGCTTGGGGGGGGGGGAGGGGGGAGGTTGGACTGTGTTTTACCCTTAGCCATGTTCTTATTCTTACCTATCAGGGTTTTAAAGTTTCCTTTGTATTTGTTCAGTTTATTGGCCTCACAAGGAAGACATTTTGCAATTTTTGTACTGTCTGGTATTTTGCTGGTCAATAGGCTGTAATAAAATACTGAGCCCTTTCTCACGATCATGGGAATGGGCTTGAGGGGCAAGGGGAGGAAACCTTTGAAAGCTTACCTCCTCCACAGACGATCTGTTCTTCTTTGCTGGGTTTGTGGATCGCACAGACGATCCTCTACCGCTACTAGCAGCGGGGGGCGGGGGTTGTGGCTGGGATGCCCTTGGAACTCCCACAATGCACTGCATAATGCACCAGCAGGGAGCCCTGAAATCTCCCAGCCTGGCAGACGATAGAAAAAATGAGATCAAGGGAGCGCTTGATCCCTTCACTTCATTTTGAAGGGGGCTCCCTAAGTGGCTTTGCCCTCATGCAGCCACCGGGAGCCAGTTCTCACACACAGGCGTAACCGAGCGGGGCTTCCTTAGCCCGGTTTTGCCTGGGCGTGAGAACAGCCTCACTCTCCCTCTCTCCAAGGTTCCTGGCGGGATTCTTTCCCAGCCCTGCCTGGAGATGCCAGGGAGTGAACCTGGGACCTTCTGTAAGCAAGTCATCGCTGAGAAAGAACTGTCACATTCACAATGAACTGGGCTAATAAACCAGGGGTTGGCCTGTCCAGTTGCTGTTGAGCCACAACTCTCACCACCACCAGCCACAACTCATTCCTATTCGAGTATTTACTCAAATAGAAGATGACTCTAAATCTAAGACCCCCCTTAAAAAAACAGAGGTTAAATACAGGTTAAGCAGGGTCTGCCCTGGTTGCATATGAAAGGGAGACTAGAAGTGTGAGCACTGTAAGATATTCCCTTCAGGGGATTGGAGCCGATTTGGGAAGAGCAGAGGGTTCCAAGTTCTCTCCCTGGCAGCATTTTCAAGATAGGGCTGAGAGAGATTCCTGCCTGCAACCTTGGAGGAGCCGCTGCCAGTCTGTGAAGACAATAATGAGCTAGATAGACCAATGGTCTGACTCAGTATATGGCAGCTTCCTATGTTCTCTTTGCTCATGCACAACCCGTTCGCCATAACCCATCTGCAGTCTAGTTTGCCCTCCAGATATAATCTTCTGTTCCGATTCATGGACTTAACTTGTGCCAGTACTCACTGGGGCTCAGTCCCAGAGGCCATCTAACACCAGGGCTCTTCCTACGAATATATGCAGCAGGAGTAAATTAAATCACTCCTGCACAGGTGCAAAGTGCATTTCTGCACTGAATAACTTTACAGAAAGTCTCCACATGCCAGAGATTAGAGGGAAAGACCTTCCAAGTCAGCATGTTTTCCAGAGAGATTCAAAACCTTTGGCCTCGCTTGTTCTAGGCATTTATTTGGTTCAAAGGTTCCTATCATGCCTGGTGGCGGCAGGTGGCTCACAGCAGATTAAAACAAGACAAGAAACGATGGCTCTGTCTGCAGCTACAGTTCTGTCTGTGGCTCCAGATAGGCCATGGCTCTTGGTTCACCACTCCTGCCTCTGGAAGGTCATTTTGTTAGAACAGGGGACAAGGCCTTCTCTGTAGTGACACCCAAGCATTTGTCCGACTGTGGATTGTGGAAAGCGGTGGGTTGCTCTCTCTTGGGGGGCTAAAATGGCCCCTTCATTAGTGGCATTTTGGCAGGCAGCAAGGGCACATTGGTTCCGCCAGGCTTTTAGTGGGATACAATTTTAGCTCTCAGCTGTTGTATGAATTCTTTGTAGGGGTGGGGGGAGAGATCCTCAGTTTTGCTGTTGTCATATTTATATTGTTTAGGCTAATTGTTTTTAATACAGAATACAGGTGTTCTCAAAATTGGGACCCCAGATGTTGTTGGACTACAATGCCTATCATCCCCTGCCACAGTGGCCTAGGATTATAGGAGCTGTAGTCCTACAACATCTGGGGACCCACGTTTGAGAACACCTGTTTTAATATATACATTCATTCATTTATATTATATATCCACCTCTCTCTCCCTCTCATAAATGTTGAGAGTTGCTTTGTGGAGCCTTTTTAGGGCCAGAAGATGGAGTACAGGGATCCTATCTAAATAATAAGTTAGAATGAATAGCAAACCATCTGCAAACTGCAGCCCATCTTGGAATGAAAATGATGCACTGTCTGATTCAGAATATGAATTTGCCTTTAGAAGAAGGCAGGGCGGGGAAGGAGATCAATAACCCTTCTGCACCCATTTGAATTTGTTTAAAGAAATACACTCACAGCTGTATGTACCTTTCTTCCCGGGATATTGTATACCACACCATCACCAAAAATATAGCCAATACTCCAAGTATCTTCCATCCTGAATATGAAAAGAGACAGTGCATGGTCATACGGAGCCATTCAAGTGTACGTGCAGAAAACATGGACTGCAAAGTGATGGAGGCAGGGAGAGAACCAGTGTTGAATATGACTCCCTAGGACTCCAGCCATTTCAGGGCTAAGCCTCATTCCAGAACATGCAATACAATCACAAAGAATTGCCTCTGACCATGTACAGAATGCATATCCTTCACCACTATGAAGCAAAGAGAAACTTTTAAAAGTAGTGATTCTCTTTCGTTTAAAAGGAGAAGAGCAACTGACACTGTCCATCCCCAGCACAGCATCACCCTGGTGGCTGTTGCTGGTGTCTCACTTATGTTTCTTTCTAGACTGTGAGCCCTTTGGGAACCCGGGAATGATCTTATTCATGTCTCTATGTATACCGCTTTGAGAACTTTTGTTGAAAAGCGGTATATAAAGGTTTCTAGTAGTTGTAGTAATATTAGTAATAGTAAGCAACCTCAAGCCACCTGTGACCTTGTGAGTCCTTTTGGGAAAGGGAACCATTTTCTTATAACTTTGCAATGCAAATCGCTTTGATAATTTTGTTGTTGTCACTGAAAAGGGAGGAGAGCTGGTCACGTGGCAGCAAGAATGAACTGTCCCCTTTGCTAAGCAGGGTCCATCCTGGTTTGCATTTGAATGCATGTGTGAGCACTGTAAGATATTCCCCTTAGGGGATCAGGCTGCTCTGGGAAGAGCACCTTCGTGCTTGCATGCAGAAGGTTTTAAGTTCTCTCCCTGGCACCTCCAAGATAGGGCCGGGAGAGACTCCTGCCTGCAACCTTGGAGAAGCTGCTGCCAGTCTGTGTAGACAATACTGAGCTAGATGGATAGGCTGTTAGGCAGTGCTGGGGAGGAGAGAGTTGGCATGGTGCATGTCGGCACCAACAATGTTGGGAAACGTAGTCTGGAGGTCCTGGAAGGAAAGTTTAGGCTGATAGGTAGCATATTGAAGTCCAGGACCCACAAGGTAGCATTCTTAGAAATGCTACCTGTTCCACACACAGGGCCAGTGAGACAGGCAGTGCTGAGGGGTCTCAATGTGTGGATGAGACGACGGTGCCGGGAAGAGGGTTTTGGATCTGTTAGGCACTGGGATACATTTTGGGGCAAGCAGAACCTGCACAAAAGGGACGGGCTCCACTTGAACCAGGATGGAACCAGACTGCTGGTGCTTAAAATAAACAAGGTAGCAGAGCAGCTTTTAAAATGATGCCTGGGGGATAGCTGACAGGAGCGATGCAGTCTCTGATTCAGCAAATGACATCCCTTAAGGCGTGAATGCTTCATATAATCGGAAAGGGTACAGAGTAGAACCAGGTAAAGAGCAGACAGAAGGATGTGTTAGCTGGTCAAAGAGACCAAATGGCCATAAGAAAGACAGCTCAACACCAGGTAAGAGATTCCGCATATAGGCGCTTATATGCCAATGCCAGAAGCCTCCAAGCCAAGATGGGCGAGCTGGAGAGCTTGCGAATGAAAACACAGATATAGTGGGCATAATGGAAACATGGTGGAACAGTGAGAACCAGTGGGACTCTTTTATTCCTGGATATGAACTCTATAGTAAGGACAAGGAAGGGAGAATCGCAGGTGGAATGGCACTTTATGTCAAAGAAGGGATAGAATCTAACAAGCTAGAAAACCTAGGAAGATCGGAGTCCTCCACAGAAACTTTGTGGGTGACAATACAAGGCCTGAAAGGAAATGTGCTACTGGGGATGTATTATCGCCCTCTGGATCAAAATGCTGACAGTGACTGAGAGTTGCAGAAGGAAAACAGGGAGGCGTCAAGGAGAGACGGAGTGGTAATAATGGGTGACTTCAATTACCCACACATAGACTGGGTCAATTCACATTCAAGTAATGACAAGTAGGCCAAATTTCTAGCTACACTGAATACCTGTGCCCTGGAACAGTTGGTCATGGAACCAACCAGAGAGAAGGCAACCTTGAACTCAATCCTGAGTGGTGCACAGGACCTGGTAGCGATGTCAGTGTTGTGGAGTATTTAGAGAACAGTGACCACAGTGTGATCAAATTCAGTATTTATGCAAGGAGAGAATCACCAAGGAAGTCTAACACAGACACTTTGAACTTTAGAAGAGGAAACTTCTCTAAAATGAGGAGTCTGATTAAAAGAAAACTGAAAGGGAAAATCAAGAGCATCTCTCCACTCCAGAATGCATGGAGTTTATTTAAAAGCCACAGTAATCGAAGTCCAGCTAGAATGTATACCAAAATTGAGAAAAGGTACCAGCAAGTCCAGAAAGATGCCAACATGGCTAAGAAGTAAAGTCAAGGAAGTTATAAAGGAGGGGGGGATTCCTTCAGAAACTGGAAGGCCTGCCCAAATGAAGAGAACAGAAAAGAACACAAACTCTGGCAAAAGAAATGCAAGAAGACAATAAGGGAGGTGAAAACTGAGTTTGAGGAACATTTAGCTAAAAGCATCAATAACAAAAACATCTTTCAACACATCAGAAGCAGGAAACCTGCCAAGGAAGTGGTTGGTCTGTTTAATGAGAGAATGAAAGGGATCATTAATGAGGATATGGAGAGTAATTTGATTTATTCTCATTTTTAAAGATAAACAACGGGAAATTCACTTATAAAAGCTCTCTTATAAAAAGGTTATAAAAGCAAAGGCCCCTTTAAAGGGGAACTCATCACACTGCAAGATAAGATAAGGAGGGTGTTTATGGGCAGGAAAGCCCTACCTCACACCCACACACTTTACCCCAGAAGGGCAAACAAGCCCCGAGGCAGCTTTGGTTGACCTTCCTGTTCAGCTTCCCGTTCAGATTGGGCTCTCAGCTGTGCATGCCATCTGGAGGGCAGTAGGACACCAATGGGGACCACAAGCCCCTCGCAAGCTAAGAATACACAGGCAGTGGCACCACTTTAGAGGTGACACTGGTCAAAGGGAATGCTGCGTTGGACTGGGAGACCCGAGTTCAGATCCCCGCTCAGCCATAGAACTCCCTGGAGGTATCAGGGCCAGAGACTTGCCGACTTCACAGGATTGTTGGGAAGATATAGCCATGTACACCACTCTGGGCAATTGGGAGGAAGGGTGGGAAATAAATGTAAAAGTAAAAATGCCCGCTCCTGCAAAACCATGCAGTCCACCCAACCCAACACCACTTCAATGAAACAAGTCTGATTAAGTGTGTGGAGGACCCAGTCTGGATTGGGACAGCAAGGAGGAGGGGGCTTTCACCTTTTGCCCCCATCATGGGCCCTGATCCAGGTACCTACTATCCTTGCAACTATTTAACCAGGGATAAAAGTTCCCATCAGCACCAACGCACACATTTATTCCGGGCCAACTAACACACGCAGAATGGGTGAAAGCAATCTGGAATGGGATCACAGTGGAGGCGGGGGGCTAAAGACCCTCTCCATCTACCATGTTCCTGATCTGGATTAGCCCTCCGCAGCGGGTAAGCAGCCTGACTAGAGAGCAGAAAGCTGTTGGTTTGAATCCCCCCAGAATATGGGAAACTCCTATATTGGGCAGAAGCGATACAGGGAGGTGCTGAAAGGCATCATCTCATACTGTGCGGGAGATTGCAATGGTAAACCCCTCCTGTATTCTACTGAAGACAACCACAGGGCTCTTGGCAATGTGGTTGCCAGGAGTCGACACTGACTCGATGGCACAATCTTTCCTTTCTTTCCTGCATGCTATTTTACAAAGAAAAGGCAAGCATGCAGCTGTTATGAACTATTATATTTATCTGCCATTTTCCAACAAAAGGTCTCAAAGCACTTGACACAGAAAAATAAATGCAGTGGCTCCATGTCCAAAAAGGGCTGAAAAAAGAAAGATCTAAAAGTCCAAAAAGTCTAAAAAGAAAGACAAAGCAGACATCAGCAACAGCTACGGGAGGAATGTTGTCCTGGGGCTGAACAGGGCCATCTGCTTTCCTCCTGCTTCAGATGAAGAGAATCACCACTTTGAAAGGTGCCTCTTTGCCTGGTGAGCAGAGGTTTAGCCCAGTTGGCAGGGGTTAAAGAAACATCTAGTCCGACTCTTCCATTAAGGTACGATCTACCTTAGATAATGAAATGATTTTTCTGGCTGCCAATTAACATTTTTAGTAGTTCAATCACTCAGGTAGTAACTTCGTATTAAGCTGACAGCACACTAAAGTGAAAAAGAGATCTTCGCCAATTAGCCATATGAGCGTCAGCTAATCAATTTAAATGGGAATAAATTTGCTTATGAGAAAAGCCATTTGCTCTTCGTAAATGCACGCTTATTTTAGATGATGCAGGTAGGTGTCACATCAAGCATCCCCTACACACACACACACACACACACACACACACACACACACACACACACACACCTTTTCCCACACAGCAAGGGAGTCTAAAATGGCACCTAGAGACCTGCAGTTTTCAGAGGTGGTTATATTAATGCTATTCTAAATATAAAATAAAATGAATCATAGCAAAACATAAACAAAACAACAATAATAAAAAACTTACTGCCAGTTCATCAGGGACAGCTTTTCAATGAAACAATTCAGAACAACATGTTCTGAAGTAAATTCACTGAACATTTCAGACCAAATTAGCTGAGGGAGGAGCTGACGTCATGATTAGGAAAATATATGGAGCACCAGTGGGAAAGGCGATTTATTTATTTAAAACATTTTACATCCTGTCTTTCCCACACTCAAGGGCCTTTCCCAGACAACAGGCTTAACCTTGGAATTAAGTGGGCTAAAGTAGTGCAAGTTGTGAGGTAATATATTAGCCACATATAAGTGCAATAAAGATAATTTGAAGAAACCTCTGGGCCATTCAATTAAGGCTGCTTTAATAGGGTTCCTAATAGGGATCCTTCCACATTTTTTCCATGCACCATTCATACCGTTCAAGCCTGTGTAGGGTGTACTAATCCCAGAGTGGTGCACTGAGAGTGGACTACTCCCAGTAGTACTTTATGGTGAACATAAGAACATAAGTAGACTTTTCTTAAAGCCTCATTTTTTGTTTTTACCTTTCCTTGGTGATCTTGTGGAACATTGTATGCACCCACACCGTGCGGTGGCGGGGAGTGGGGGTTCCACAAGATCACATCTGCTCCAGGTGTGGACAATGAGGGAGGCTCGGCTGTCATGCAGACGGGACAGGGCCTTCTCAGTCGTTGCCCCCAGGAACTGGAATGCCCCCTCAGTCACCCATCTGATCCTCAGTCTCCATCACAGTTATTAGAAAAGCGTGTGAAATCTTGGCTTTTTACCCAGGCTTTAATATGATTTTTTTCTATCGCTGCTGCTTTGTATCTTTTATTGTTATATTGTGCTTGTTTTTTAATCTTTTAATCAGATCTGTATTTTTATATTCTAGCTAATATTTTAACTGAGTAATTTTTGTAGTCTTGTTTTAACTTTTGTGTGAACCGCCTTGAGACTGTTTTAACAAAAGGTGGTATAGAAATCTAACAATACATAAAATAAAACCACCAAGCAAATGTCTAAAGCCTCGCTTTTTTTTTTTTAAACCAACCATTTGCTTGGTGATCTTGCACAACATTGTATGTACCTGCACGGTATAGGAGTGAGTGCATATGATATTCCGTAAGGTCACCAAGCAATCCCACCCCCACCCCACCCCAAAAAAACCCAACAAAAAAAAAAAAAAAAACAGAGCAAAGTGAGGCTTTACGAAAAGCCTACTTATGTTCACCATCAAGTACCACAGGGAGTCAAACAGAGTCAGGAGGCTTTTCAAAAGGAAAAAGAGAGATAAATTTTATTAAAAGAGGGAAACAAAATGCACCACATGGTTGCATAGAACAATGTTCCGCAAGATCACCAAGCAAATGTTGTTGTTGTTAAAAAATGAAGGGCGGCTTTACGAAAAGGCTCTCTATCAGCATGGCCCCTCCATACATCTCAGAAGAAACATCAGTTTATATTGGATATATCAAAGTATCCCCAAAAAGCCGCTGTAAAAAGTGGAAACTTTTAGTGCGGAGATCATGGAGGCTAAGCTCCAATGTTCAGGGGGAAACCCAAATTGTGTAAGGAATGTTCCCCAGTATCTCAGATGGACTTCAACATAAACTGCCCGATGTGTGGATGCACACCTCCCCTTCCCATGGTGAAGCAAAGTAAAATTGCCATCTGGGAATGGCCAAGGTGGCATATAATATCAGATTTTTAAGAACAGGCAGCATGTAGGCGAAATTACTCCTGCGTAGTCCTACTGAAATTACACAGTCCTATACAGTAATGACAGAGTAGTACAACTGAGCGACTCAGTCTGGATGCTGCTCAATATGCCACTGAAATACAAAAACAGCAATACAAACAATAAAAACTGAGAAGCAAATTTAAAAATAGCAGCAGGTCAGTAATGCAATCCTGAAAGTGCCAGTCATCGTACAAATTAAAGGTCATTTTAAATAAAGAGGCCTTTAAGAGTGTTTTAAATCCCTAAAAGCTGGCCAATTTAAATTTTGAGCCACCTGGCTCAAAATTAACCCTCTCTCTCTCTCTCTCTCTCTCTTTTTCCAAGCAGTTTACATTTTGCAAATAATTAGGAAGTGTGCTGCATACAATGGGTAGAAGGAGAAGGTGGCTGGACTTACGAGACTTGTTGATCATTTTTATCAGCAGATGAAGAATCGTCCTGTAGCTTTTGCTCTCATCTCGACTGCTATCGGTCACCTAGAAAAGGAAGAAGAAGACATACTAAGTGTGTCACATCACAGGAGGAAGCTGTTATTTTCCTTCTCCACATGAGAGATAAAAGACAGTTTCTTCAGGGCTGGTCCAAAGGCTGGTGGCACACCCTGAGTGAGGTGCCCCCCCCCTTTGCCCATGCAAACTCTCCTTGCCTCTCCTGCTGCTGGCTTGCCATGGCACATTATAAAAACATTGCCAGAAGCAGCTGGAAGCAGCAAGAGTGGCGAGTGGAGGGGTGAGGACAACAACTGGGTGGGCAGCCGAGCAAGGGGAATGTGGAGGGCCATCAGCGCCCTTCCCCACTTGGCATCCTAGATGACCACCTAGTTCACCAAACAGATCGTTTCCTGTTATTTTAAGCACCACAGATTTCAAGAAGGTGGTGATGGTGCGGGAGAAGCTTTCAAGCATTTTTACAGGTTCAGGCCACTACCACATCCGGTAGCTGTGAATTCGACAGAATAAGTACTTCCTTTTGTCAGCACTGAATCTATTGCCAAACAGTTCTGGGTAACTTCTAGTGTTATGAGAGTGTGCAAAAAACCAAAAACCCTCCATATATAATTCCTAATTTCATAAACTTCTTTCTTTTTTCTCCAAGAATGTAATAAGCACCCACCCCCCACCCACACACAGCGGGGAAATGCTTGACTAACAAGCAGAAGGTTGCCGGTTCAAATACCCACCGGTACTATATTGGGCAGCAGCAATATAGGAAGATGCTGAAAGGCATCACAGGAACATAGGAAGCTGCCATATACTGAGTCAGACCATTGGTCAATCTAGCTTAGCATTGTCTACACAGACTGGCAGCAGCTTCTCCAAGGTTGCAGGCAGTGTGCATCTCACACTGCGTGGGAGGAGGCAATGATAAACCCCTCCTGTATTTTACCAAAGAAAACCACAGGGCTCTGTGGGCACCAGGAGCCGAAATCCCCTTGACGGCACACTTTACATGCTTCCATATAAAAAGCTGTCTATATATTGAAAAATGAATGGTGAGAATATCATACATTATTATACAGAAATATTCATAACTCCTCCCAAAGTATATTTAAAGGCTGTGCATACAACATACACGTATTAATTAAAATCACACATGCACACAGTCCATAAGAATATCCCCACAGAATGAAGTTACAGTACATGTCCCGTGCCTGAACCCCACACATCAAGATAGGCAGACACTGTTCATTGCTTCTGACTACTCATGATCTCACAAAACACAACGTATTTTTGCTGCCTTATCAAATGTTCACAGACATATTTCAGAATTGCTTATTATATGTGAATGTGTTCCAGGCCATAGTGTTTTGCTATCCATACAATAAATTTATCTAGGTCTGCTGGTCTAAATCCACTCTATATTATGAGCTTCTGTTTAAAATGAAAGGCTTTGCAGAAAAAAGTTGTACGAGGGAACACACACACACACACACACACACACACACTCTCTCTTACCTTTTCAACAAAAAACATTTTTTCATGGTAGGCATACTTATTTGATAGGATGCAACACAGAATAAGATTATTATTGGATCTCTTTTGATGCGTTATTCAAGACTTAGGAAGACCACTTAGCTAGCTACAACAGGTATCAGATGTGCTTCACAGCCACTGAAAGCATCAAGTAACAGCAGTGCCGATTCATCGCAAACAGGAAGGTAATTAAAAAGTAACAGGTCAAATCAGACTCTACATACGTGGGAAGAATCCTGTCCTGACAGAGTCATCTGGTTCAGGAGCTGAAAGCCAAT
Organism: Hemicordylus capensis; assembly: GCF_027244095.1. NCBI lineage: Eukaryota > Metazoa > Chordata > Lepidosauria > Squamata > Cordylidae > Hemicordylus > Hemicordylus capensis. Next base: position 20,652,240 of record NC_069664.1, on the reverse strand, counting down.
CTCTTGGGGCAGTCTCAGGATTTTCGCTTGCCACTTTCCACCCCTGTTTGGTTAGCTGCGGTTTCAAAACTCTCGCATTAAGCAAATTGAGGTGAAGCAGAAATTTATACTGTGTACGTCCAACCTTCCCGCAAAGAGTTTCAATACTTCACAAAAGGAAGTGTCCCTGCCCCTATTCAACATTTCACCTGTGCTGAACTCTGTGTTGGTTTTGTTTTTTTAAAGCCCAGTCATGTAAATGCAAATAATGGGAACCTGTTTAAATGAGCAGAAACCTCGTTTGGGTGCTAAAGTGGCAAAAAGTGTGGAGAGGCTGTGCAAAATGGAGAAGCATGGTATAAGGGATCAACAACAACTAAGACGGTTCCACGGACAATGTGAAAGCAGCTGAATTTAAAAAAAATATTTATTCCGTAAGAATAAATCTAGCTCTGTATTGGTCTATGCTGATTGGCAGCAGCTTCTCCAAGGTTTCAGGCAGGACTCTCCCAGCCTTACCTGAGATGACGACAGGGTTTGAGCCTGGGATCTTCTGAATGCAAAGCAGACACTGCGAATGAGGTACGGCCCCATCTTCATTACAGACAGGCATAAAGTCAAGATGCAGGAAGCCAAGAGCACCTCTCCAGATATTGCACTTTGAGAAACTCAAGAGAAGTGACTGAACCCTCAAGAACAGGCACCCCAATGTCCATGTGTGCGCACACACAGAGAGAATGTTTAAAAGTCTCCTCGAAAAGCCAAAGTGAGGGAACTGCTTTACAGGGCCTCTAAAAGGAAAGCAACTGACAGTGCAAGTCATTCTAACATAAAGGTAAAGTGTGCTGTCGAATTGGTGTTGATTCCTGACGACCACAGAGCCCTGTGGTTGTCTTTGGTAGAAGAAGGGAAGGGTTTCCAGTGACTGTTGCTGGTCTCTGTCTTATGTTTCTTTTTAGATTGTGAGCCCTTTGGGGGACAGGGAGCCATCTTACTTATTTATTATTTCTCTATGTAAACTGCTTTGGAAACTTTGGTTGAAAAGCAGTATATAAATATTTGTTGTTGCTGTTGTTGTTTACCATTGCCATCTCCTGTGCAGTATGAGATGATGCCTCTCAGCATTTTCCTGTACCGCTGCTGCCCGATATAGGTATTTCATATAGGCGAAACATATCAGCAGGGATTCAAACCGGCAACCTCGGACATGCTAGTCAAGTCATTTCCCTGCTGCACCATTAGTGGTTTCAATACCTGACCATCAAAACCTCTCTCTTGAAACAACCACCACCACAACAAAAAAGTCCCTGCTATTATTGTTATGATCAGTCCTCAAAAATGTTATTAGATTGGATCCCTTTATTATGGTCATCGACCAGATAAACAATCATCATACAGTTTACAGCAGGCAAAAAGAAACACCAATGTAAGCATCTCTTGATGTATTTTACAAGCTATGAAACCAAATTTAGTCTCATTTAAGAAAAGGGAATTATTATGATCGGACAGTAGATGCTGCAGGTAAAACATTTCAGTATGGCCAGGATAACTTACTAAAAGAGGAGAAATAAAACTGTTTTGGATATCCTTAAAATATAAGCAACAAAGCAGAACATGTACAGTTGTTTCAATGGTGGTGGTGGTGGGGATATTAAAATGTTCAAAAGCTCGTCCAGCTGAGTGGGAGACTAAAGAGTTCCTACAGGCACAAGATATTAGTCTTTGCTAATTTGGTTTTTAAAAACCACACCATTGACTTTTTTTCTTCCAAATTGCTGGGAGGATACATCACAGACAAACAAAATGGAGCAAATTGCTTTCCTAACAGTGTAAATCTCCAAAGATTCAGCAACACCTGAGGTTTATTTCTTCATCAAATGAATGCTAATTGTCCAGGACTGTATTTTAGAACAGTGTTCTAAATCACAAGGAGAATGCCCCCCTGTGTACACAGCTCATCTCTGCAAACACTCTATCTGTGGAGAGGAGATGTGTCTTAGCATATCTGCACGGGGGTGTTATCCCTTTTGCTAAGCAGGGCCCACCCTGGTTTGCATATGAATGGGAGACAACATGTGAGCACTGTAAGGTATTCCCCTTAGGGGATGGGGCCACTCTGGGGAGTAAGGATCTGCATATTTGCAGATTCCCACCCTGGCATTTCTAAGATAGGGCTGAGGGAGACTCCTGCCTGCAAACTTTGGAGATGCCGCTGCCAGTCTGTGTAGTCAATACTGAGCTAGATGGACCAATGGTCTGACTCGGTATATGGCAGCTTCCTCTGTTCCTACTTGAGTACAGCATTCATGGTTTTCTAGCATCTGAACAGGGCTATGATTTAAAGCTGCTTGACATTTCAGCAAAATAAAAAATAAAAAAAGAAACTACACACATAGACACAGAACAGGAAATTCTACCTCTTTTCTCTACCTCCGGGGGGGGGGGGGAATCTACATGCCAGGAAATGCAACCAGTTTCAAGAATTTTGACATCAACAGAATTCGTTCTTTCGGTTTGGACAGTACTCTGGCCAGCCCCTTTAAATGCATGGGGGAGGGATATGAGTATCCGCTCCCTAACAGGAACACAGGAAGCTGCTTTATACAGAATCAGACCACTGGTCAATGTAGATCAGTATTGCCTACTCTGACTGACAGCAGCTCCCAAGGTTTCAGGCAGGAGCTACACCCAGCCTTACCTGGAGATGCTGCCAGGGATTGAACTGCATGCAGATGGCCCCATTCTCTAAGGCAGGTGAGGGCAGACCCCAGGGTTTCTCACTGGGGGACTTCTCCAGGTCTTTATTGCTGTTCCTCCTTTCTCATCTTTAAAAAGATAGTAAACACTAGTGCTTCCTCAGAATGAGTGTGATTTTTATTATCCTTCTCAGTTCTTCTTTTCAAATATAGGGGTTATTTTTGCAAAATGTCTCTCCTGCTACGTTTTTGTTTAAAGATTTGGATTTTTTTTGCTTACGTTTTATACATGTGGCTCCAGAAAAATGTGAGTAAATGTAAAATGAGTGCCAGCACTGTGCCAGAAACACCTTACCTTTTCTGAATTACCCATTCATAATAGGTGAGTTCTATAGCTGCTCTGAAAGGCCCCAAAGGATGGTAAGTCTATGTTTCATCGCTTTGAGTTTATTAACACAAGTTCTAATTCCACGCTTTAAAAAGTTGTTGCACAATACAAAAAAATCTCCATAAAGAACTGTTTTAAAAAATCAACTCTGACACAATGAGACCTTCCTTCCTTAACAATGTAGATAGCTGAGCATTAACCACCAAGGCAAATAAAAATTCCACGAGCCACCTCTTCCATTCCTGGACAATCCAAATTTGTTTGCTTTCTTTGATGACATAGTTCCTACCACTGATGGAAAAGGCAACATTCATTGAATGACCAGATTATACACCGCCTGCCACCATGGAGGAAGGGTAGAACAAACAGGTAACAAAAAATAAAATGAACAGGCAGTTCAAGGTTTAAAAGACATTCCTGCAGGTCGTGGAATAAACCCAGGGTTACCAACCCCGATACTGTACATATTGACAAAGAGATTTAACTGACTGAATACAAGAGCAAAAGAACTGGATGAAGAAGAGTTAATATATTACTGAGCACTGTACATGTTCATCATACAATCAATTAATCATCCGTCCTGTTGAGCACAGTAAGACCCCTTCTTGCATCGGATTACAGCAAGAAGTGAAATCATTAAAAGGAACAGAGGAAGCTGCCTTATATCAAGCCAGACCATCAGTCCATATAGATCAGTATTGTCTATATTCTGGGAAACACACCAGTGGAGATTCTAACCAACAGCCTCTTGCTCTCTAGGCAAGTTGCTTCCCTGCTGCACCATAGAAGATAACTATACCCTAATTTCAAGACATACTTTATTTGAAGGCATCTCTGCACACTGGGGCTCAGGAAATCCACCAGGCTACTAGTCTGTGATAAGCAAAATATGATGCCTGATGTGCACTCCCTTGTCTATCATCCTTTTATGACAGTTAACATGATTACCCACCTGACATACAGACACCTCCACCAAGTGGTAGACTATACAATTTGCACACAAAAGGTCTCAGGTTCAGTCTCTGACTTCTCCGATTATCAGAACCGTCTGCTTAGACTAGAGTCCCCATGCTTAGAAGAGAGTACCACCACCAGTCATTCCAGCAGTGTGGCAGAAATAACCTGGGGTTCTTTCTTTGTGCCGCTATCTTAGAATTTTGGATTGGAAGCGACCTTGCAGGTCTTCCGGTTCAGCCCCCACTTGCTGCAGGAAACGGCTATATGGTTGATCTTAACCTAGCAATCTTGGATTTTGAATATGTAAACAAGCCTTTGGGTGCAGGTTGTTCAAAAATATTGCCTGGAAGCAACTGGCATGCATTGTGCATTCCAGCAAGGCAGAGGAAGGATTTACAACGGAAGTGAGCACAAGATTGCATCTATATACAGTATGTGACGTATGGAGATACCCAAGGAGAAAAAAGGTGACTACCTTTTTCCAAAATGCCCATGGGGCATCTGTTATCTGGACACACAGAAACACACACCAGTGTAAACATAGCTACCCTAACAAAGACTGGTGAGCTGTTGGAAAGGTCATCCTTTCACAAGAGAGCCAGCCCGATATCATGTTGCACCTTCAGCAGCACCCCATCACCATCCAAGTGCCTATTTAAAGTGCCTATTTAAAGGACAAGAATATGTAAGGGTGGCAGCTTCATTCTAGTGCCTTTCAAAGGCCATTGAAATAAAGAATATCTACCCCCATCCTAGGAAAACAATGTTGCTAAGAGTCAAGAACACACAATACAAAGGCTGTTGATAAAACTGAAGTATACAAATAGCTGCTTAGTATGACAATGCCACTGTTTGGTAGTGGTGTGCAGAACCGATTCAATTCGAACCAGCCCAGTTTGAATTCGAACCGGACTGCCCCCAGCCCCAAAGGGGGGCTGGTCTGAGATCAAGCTGAACCGGGTCCAGTTCGAATCAAACTTGTTCAGCTATGCTTGTAAAGGAGAGGATTCACCTTTACAAGCAAAGGGGATTCCCTACTAAAAAGGGGTCCAAGGGGTGGCCGTAAGGTGCCCTCTCACCCACCCTCCCCTCAAACCCCTTTGCTTGTAATGGGGAATCCTTACTGGATTCCTCTTTACAAGCAAGGCACTAGGACCAGTTCGACAGCACAAATGGAACCACTGGTTCTAGTAAACCGGTTCGTGGACTGGCTGTTCAGTTCGAATTCGGTTCTAGTTCAAATGGAACTGCTGCGGACAGTTCCATGCACACCCCTAGTGTTTGGCCTTTGTGGGGGTGCAGTGAAGCTTCAACAGAAGGCATCTCCTTGCCTAGTTCAAATCAGTCACAGATCTAAAGGTAATACTGCATTATCAATAATTTGTTTTGTTGTTCAAGCTCTTAATGGTGGAACAACCCAGCTTTAGGAACTGCACCATGATTCAGGAAGTTACCCCTTCTGCACATTTATAGCATTATGACCATTAAATAAGAAGGGAACCAGAGTGGGCATAGCTTGTGGTTAGATTTTCCTTGCCAGAAGTTCCGCTTTCATATGTGTTGCTTTTTTAATTATTATTTCAGAAAAACAGCTATTGCGATTATTCAGAGAATACTGCACGCAGCTGATACTGAATGCAGCTAGTACATGATGCATAAGAATCACCTGGAAATCAAGTACAAATGTCAGTTTTCATTCTTCTACTATTATCCCCAAAGTAGCATTGGTAAAATCTACTGAACCATTTCATAGATCTGGGAAATGCAGTCTTTAACATGTACCACATGCGTAGAAGTTATTACAGAACAGAACACCGGAGAAAAGAGAACATAAGGAATGAGGAATGAAGGAAAGATCAACACGTTATGAAGAAACAACGCCTGGTCATATGAATTCATCAAGTACGTTGATTGTGCTTATGCTCTGTTTCCTCCAAGGAGGTCAGGGTAGCATACATATTGTCACCAAAGCTTTAATTCTTTTTGGAGCAACAACTTCAGTACTATGGTGCTGTCTGAGGTGCTGAATCTTATTAAGCCAGCAGATATCCTGCTACCTGAGATTAGCGACTATTCGATCTATCTATCTATCTATCATATTTCTATACTGCCTGATATATATATCTCTGGTTGGTGTACAGAATTTAAAATGTTTAAAAGTCACAAATTAAAATACAATACGATACAAATTTTCCTGCTGCTGTTGACTTCTGATATGCCAGACCAAGCCCATATAGGCCTCATTCCACACCTCATGGTTCCACTTCCAGCTGGAACATGGACAGGCAATTCCTATGTTCTTAACCCATCTTAATGTGGGATGGCAACAACATGGAAAAATAACATCTGCATGTGGTGGAGTGATGACTCACTCATCACAAACAAGGAGCTGCCACAAACGGAAGATGCCAGCAAGAGCACAGCTGTCATGTGAACAGTTTGAGGGTTTGCAGATGAAGGCATCACACACACACACACACACACACACACACACACACACACACACGCAAACACCCGCCCTTACAAGTCTTGAATGGCCACCATTTCCCCTGCAAGTCTGCTGTTTGGCACTTCAGCATTTCTACACATGAGCAGATGTGGGATGCGGTACTGGCTTGATAGCCGACCTGTCCTTAATTACTTCAGCTCCTGAGGATTATATTTTAACGCAAAGCAGATGTGTGATGATGACGTGGAATCTTGCAGCTTACAGGATTTCAGCAGATGTTGAGGAAATCAGCAATTGGAACTGCAAGCTGGAAGAGCCTCAGAAGCATCCCCCATGGATGGATGCTCCCAGATAATGCTTCAGTAATGTTGCTTAGATTACGGATCCTAACTCAAGACTACACTGTGAAAGATCTCAAGGACTGCACACTCCATTTCATTTACAGAAGAGGTTCCCAACCCTGGGTCCTTGAGAATGATGGGAGTTGGAGTCCAAAATCATCGGGGCACTCAAGGTTCAGAATCCATGATTTGCAGAATCCAACACCACACCTCTCACTGCCAAAACCATAAAAACAAGACCTGTTATTTGCATTGCTTCACGACAATAGGACAGATTGATACTGCTTACCTACCATTATTTGGGGTGCTCACATCACAACAAAAGTTAAACAAAGAATAAACACTGGAATATTTGGCTGTGTGGGGAAAAGAAGCACATGCTAAACTCAAATTTAGACTAGGCAAACATTATTTGTGGTTGCTACCAACTTGCTCTCTTCCCCCCAGATTCCTTTTGGCACACAGGCAGAGGGCTTAGGAGAGAAGCGAGTCTTCTCTTGTTTGCACTGGGATATGAAGAAGGTACGAAACAGGGGGAGTCCTCTCCTGTTGCTCAAAAGAGATTCCCGCTGTTTCTTACCCTCTCAAAAATGGCATTGGAAATGAGAACTCTGGGGAGGAGATCTGTGTGGTGCTGGTAGTATCCTGCTCGCCAGAGGGGTGAGGGCATCTCAGCACTGGAGAGCTGGCAAGTGGATTTGTGGGTGCCTGGCTAAACTGAGGAGGCAGATCCAGCATGCAGGCAAGTAGGCACTGGCTACAGAACAAGGTGGAGACTGTGTGTTTGTTAGTTAAATAGGTTAGGTACTCACACAAAACAACAATAAGAACAGGCTCAGACCTCCTTAGTTGTGTGGCTTTGGGGGCTTTCTCTGCTTATGGTTCCATTCTGGCTAACCTTAACGTCCACATGAGTCAAAACTATCCTTTTCAGTTCTGCTTGATTGCAAAATGGCTGTATTGCTTTTCCTGAGGTCTTTGAGGAAGTCTGTTAGTAGGCTATTTTTTAATTTCACTGTCATCCTCTTGTTTCTTTTCTTTTATGGCTTTCTACAGACAGCAAAGGAAACAGAGCATGGACAGCCACTTAGTTAAAGTGTATTGGCTGTAGACCAGCAGAGAATATACAATATACGTAGCAGCAGCACCGACAGTATCATCCTAGATTCAAAAATGTTAGCATCAAAGGGAAGAAACAGTACTGATTAATTCAATTTAATCAGCTTTTGTCAAATGCTGCAAACGTTAGCACAAAACCTAGCCACACTATCAGAAATACATACATAAAATGCATCAGACCTGCCTGGCATTTTCACTAAAATAGGTGGAGTGAAAAGTGGAGTGAATATCTCTAATAAAAAAAGTGGAGTGAATATCTCTAAAATAAAAGTGGAGTGAATATCTGTATAGTAAATACAGTACAAAGTGACATGTTCCACCATTTCAACATCACCTGTTTCACAAGGGCAAGCACACTCAGTAAATGGAATGTTACAATACCTTCCCTCGAGTACAGCGAACGGCAGGATAGTAAACCGGGCTAGTGTAAATGCCCTCCGGTGACTTGGAATGATCAGGTTAGAAAGATAACTAGCAGCTTTTCCTGAAGCCCCCAAGACTAGGGTCATTGGGATCCGAACTCCGATATTTTTGGAAGCCAATATTCCATATACATTGCTGGAGAACCATTTTGGCTTTATACAGTCCCATGGATATTAAAATGCATGGGCTAAATCCAGTATGACTGAAGTTTTTCCTCCAAAGACTCCTCCAGGCAGACTGAAAACCACCCGACAGCGTTAAAGGGGCCAGGCCAACCAACAGAAAGAATATTACTAGTTTAAACCAAAAACCAAGTAGGTAAAGCCAGGCCCGTGCCTCAACTGTGACTAAACCTACTGCGAATGCTGTGCTACATTAGGCAGATGTCATGGAACTGAGAAAACAGACTTAAGGATTTAGACTGAACAACTTCCAATGGGCCGTAGTCCTTATAGGCACACAACTGTGTGCCACACAGCAACTGCACTACTGCTTTTGCCTCAGACACCTATATTGCAGAAGGAATGTGGTAACCTCCACTAGGGTGAACGAATCAGAGGAAAGCAACACTTCTCTGGGTGCTCTCCGAAGAATACTTGACTTGTGCCTTCCATGTGCAAGTGGCGTGCAAAACGACTCCCAAATTAGGTAGGCATTTGGTGCAAGGTAGAAATTCACCTCTGCTTGAGTGAAGAAGCAGTGTTGTGCAGAGACTGAACCAGCGGAAAAGCAGTCTAGAAGAAGGTGACACATAGGAATAAAGGAAGCTGCCATATACCAAGTCAGACCATTGGTCTATCTAGCTCAGTATTTGTCTACACAGACTGGCAGCAGCTTCTCCAAGGTTGCAGGCAGGAATCTCTCTCAGCCCTATCTTGGAGATGCTGCTAGGGAGGGAACTTGGAACCTCAGATACTCTTCCCAGAGCAGCTCCCTAAGGGATGTGCTTACAGTGCTCACACATGTAGCCTCCCATTCATGTGCAACCAGGGTGGACCCTGCTTAGCTAAGGGAGCAATTCATGCTTGCTACCACAAGAACGGCTCTTCACTCTAGACCACAAGATCACATTCCTCCTAAAGCCTGTGCATTTTTAATGAAACCAAAATTTCTCACACAGCAAAGGCCGAAGAGCCTTTAAACCATCCAAGCACTCCCCTGAAATGCAATTAAAATCAGAGGACATGCCCATTGCACAGATTTGGAATAGAGCCCTTCTGTTCTGCCCTTCCTCTGAACAGTCACTGCCACACCCACACCCTGCTCAAGTTTGATCCTTTTAGACACTTTGAAACCAACTGTTTTCCTGCTGCTTCGGGGACTTCGCAGAAGGCAGAAACTTTAAAAAGGCCACAGCCCACAGACCTGCGAGTTGAAGGTTCCTGGGAAGCAATCTTTGTGGCAGCTGCCATGGGAGCCTGTTGGCACAAATTGCATGCTACTGTCCTGAATACCTGCTGTATACTCAAAACCATTTGCTCTCTAAGTTGCTGAGCCCCAAACTGGGAGAGTCAACATATAGGAGTCAAAACTTTTAAAGCCAAGCCAGCATTCATGCCCAGGCTGTACAAATGTGTTCCATTAAGAGAGATTTTTTGCATTGAGAGGTTTTGCATTTAGGAACAGTCCATCTGTGCTCTCTGGCTGGATGTTAATAAACAGCAAGATGTTGATCAGCTAAATGAGCAACAGCTGGGGACACAGGTAAATTATCAGCAGCCACTATTTGGCATGTAATTATTTTCCATTGCGTCAGACTCGTTGCATTTTAATGTAATGCCGTTTGAATGTACTACTTTATGCTGGCAAGGACCGTAATGAAGATTGATTGATTTCAAACAAACAAAGTGATAAACAAGAATGACCCCATCATCTTGATGCCTGCTACAAGTCCTAGAGTACAAATCTATGCAGGGTGGAAATCCACTGGGCCTTAAAGATCTACACCAGGGGTTCTTAACCTTTTAAAAATAAGTGTACCCTTCAGTATACCCTAGAACAGGGATTCCCAGATGTGTGTATGCACATGCATACACACACACACACACACGCACGCACACACACACATGCACGCACACACCCTTACCCCAATCACTGGCTCACATACACACTAAGTTACTCATAAGCAGTCTGGTTGAAGTTAATGGGACAAATCTACTCCGTGCTAATTTTCTGAAGCCCATCAGTCAAGCTGAGGGGAGGGGTGAGGATCTGCTGAGTTTCAGCACGCAGCCAGCCAATCAGGAGCAGAGAAAGTCTTCACTCTCCTCCCTCCCTTTCTGCAGCTGACACATTGCTGAAGAAGTGTCAGCTTCTGGCTGGTGATCCTCAGATGGGGAAAAAGTAGTTGTGTAGAAGTATAGAGGCAGAAGGGCTCTCGGTTCCCCCTGGGAGCCATTTAAGTACTCCTAGGGGTACTTGTACCTCCTTTTGGGAACCCCTGATCTACACCATTTTAACCAGCAGGGCAAGATTTCCTAAGAATATACCCAAAAGCTGATTCTGTGGGCTATGGAATGAATTTTTTTTAATTATTATTATTGGGGTGGGAGTTTGAGGAAGTGCTTCCATGGTAATTATTTCATCAGTGCCAAGTCTTAAAATCCTAGGCTGGTGACACTGCAGGCTACTGCTCATATATATGGCTATGCACCCCACACTGATTACCCAACCCTTTTACTGCTGCCAAACAAGAAGTGAATCTTGAACTTATGCAGCTTTGGGTTACTGCAAAAGCCATTCCAAAATGCCTTTTCTCAGATCGAATCAATGCGGTTTGCTCACCCCACTCTGGAAGAAACCGTCTTGCTTTTTAACTTTTTAAAAAAAATCTCACAGGGGAATGTAGAATTCAGTACTGCCATCAAACTGAAGATGAGTCTTTGCACAAACCCGTGCTGCTAATTGTGCAACTGCACACACACAATAACAGAAATCTCCATTAACTAATTGAAGCCCTTTTCAGTGTGAAAATATTTTCTGCCAAGTGACAATCATAAGAAGAAGGAAGGATAGTTTTGGTGATACTGAAAGCGGTCGAGAGGTCTATCAGAACTGAGGCAGGCAGCATGAATTGGTCCCTTTGCTAAGCAGGGCCTGCCTTAATTTTCATTTGGATGGATTACTCCATGAGAGTACTGCAAGATATTCCGGGAAGTGCTCTGAAAAATTGCAAGGGGTGTATTAATGATGGATTTGTAATGCTGAGATTTTCAAACAACCATTAACGAGAGAGAAATTTCTCATGATTACTGAAGAAAAGTCACACTATCCAGATCAAACCAAGACTAGGGTGGAGGAGAGAGAAAAAGGATGAAGTAATCTGGTTTGGATAAAACCCGAACAGATCTGGCGGAATTCACAAGGCACCTCAGAACAAAGTCACCATTAGGAAACAATTATGCTGCCATACAGATCTGATGGAATAAATTCAGACTTAGCCATTCTCTTTGCAGTTCCTTCCTCATTCACAAAGTTCAGTCTCCCACATGTTGAGACAATTTGATTCAAGGCTAAAATCAAATCAAACCCCATTCGCATACAAGCCCGTCCACCCCACCACACCCCACTTCTGAGTTTGCTGATGCCTGGAGATTTTCTTCATGTAACTGGACTGCAAAGATTGTGTATTCCAATGAGATGCTAGTACATGTAGTGGAAGGGAGAGGAAAAACTTACCGTGTTTCCCCAAAAATAAGACAGTGTCTTATATTAATTTTAGCCCCCCAAAATGCACTAGGGCATATTAGCGGTACATCAGAAATTACTGCTAGGTCTTACTTTCGGGGTAGGTCTTACTTTCGGGGAAACAGGGTAGGTGAAAGCCTAATGGAAAACTAACAGCTGATCTATACACTGCACAGCAGGTCGAGTGAGCTGGTCTCAGCCTGGACTGCACCACTTCAAGACACAGGTGGGGAAAAATATATATGTGTATATATATTTATTTAAATTGATCCTAAAGGTAAAGTGTGCCGTCAAGTCGATTTCGACTCCTGGCACACACAGAGCCCTGTGGTTTTCTTTGGTAGAATACAGGAGGGCTTTACCATTGCCTCCTCCCGTGCAGTGTGAGATGATGCCTTTCAGCAGCTTCCTATATCACTGCTGCCCGATATAGGTGTTTCCCATAGTCTGGGAAGCATACCAGCGGGGATTCGAACCGGCTACGTTCTGCTTGTTAGTCAAGCATTTCCCCACTGCACCACTTAAGGTCCTCTTTTATTAAGGTAACTCAAAGTGGCTAACTGCATAACGATACAGATAATCAAGGCAATATTAAAAACCGTAATACAAAAGAATATTGAGAGTTAGCCATCAGAACAGATAATCAGTTCAGCTTCCTCCAGTTCTGCCCCAGAAGGCATACAATGACAGAGCCAGACAAGCTTCTCTAGGGAATGCATGCCAGAGTATCAGTGCCTCAACCAAAAAGGTCCTGTTCTGTTTTCCCACACCCTGAACCTCAGTTGGCCAGGGAGCATGGGGAAGAGACTGGAGCAGATGCTGAACAGAGCGTAACAGGGAAAGTCAGTCTAATAGCATTTATGAATGCCCCCACATGTTTTAAAAATGTACAATATGGATTCAACATCTACCCCGATTTACATTTCTAGCTAGCTGTGTCCGAAAGATTCAAGATGGTTAACAAGGTATTTAGAACATTTTAAAGTGAGTTTAAAATAAATAAGATGGCTAATAACTGAAAATACCACTGCTGTCGTTGGTTGCGTTGAAATCCAGACATGGTAACTCAAATAGAACTCAGATGTTTTATGGCATTTCCAAAAGTTGTACAGACTTGGGTTTCGATGAGTCAACAGAGAAAGAGGGCTACAAAATATCCCCTATGTAAGTGAAGTTCTCCAATCTCAGCACTCATTCAGTCCTGACCCATCCATAAACTAGCAAACTACCCCCTTTCATACTTTTGGGGCTCTTTTTACACTGAAGAACTGCTGGGAAACCACCATTCTTCTTGGAAGTTGTTGTTGTTGTTATTAATTCGATTTCTATACCACCCTTCCAAAAATGGCTCAGGGTGGTTTACAAAGAGAAATAAAACAAATAAGATGGCTCCCTGTCCCCAAAGGGCTCACATTCTAAAAGTTATCTTTTATTCAAAAGATAACTTATTCAAGTTATCTTTTGAATGCCCTTAGAATCACAGCACTTTGCCACATAAGAGTTGCACTTACGTATTATGGAAAGGTGGAACAGGAAATTCTGAGAGATCAGAGGTAGGGAGGAGTACGATTCCTATTTTTAGTTACACTTGGCAATTATTCATTTAGAGCTTGCATTGCGGGAAATTCAATGAACAACAACAATGGTTAGGGCAATACCAGCTTCTTTAAGCAACTTGCACTGGGTGTGGGAAAGCTACCAGAGGGCCTCTAAAAGGCATCTCTCTGGACGTGACTTCAATTTCCAAAATAACACCCAGCCTTTGGGTCTTGCTAGGAGGGATGGTAATCTTAGATATGAGGCAAAGAAATCAGTCAGCCTAAACATGGAATTCAAGCAAAGACCTGTTCCTGACCCCATGTTGCTAGAGCTCCATTGACCTCAAGTGGCATCCATCTTGAAAGCAACCCCAAAACAATCATTTAGTGCATGGTACAGGATAATTATTCACTGGTACAGCAGAACCAATAAAGCACCATCCCATTGGTGTGCATTCACAAGCACCCTCTGCACCACTGCAACAAGTCCCATGCTAGAGCTGGCTTCCTTTTCTGGAGATAAGCTGGAAGTCTGCCTCACATAAACCAAGCTCCAGACCTTCTTCAGAGGCCCTTTTCACAACCACCCATTACCCCTTAATGCCACTATGCATGCAACTCTCTCTGACCCTGGACATAGTGCCACCCATCTATCAGCTTTCTCCACACTGTGCTATTGGAGAGATGTGAATCAGAAACAAACCCTTGTAATGTCTACTTAGGGATTTTAAAAAATATCTATAAAAATAAAGTCATAGTCCTGAGAAACAGAACAGCCTTGCTACTGTGGGGCAAGGCACCTAGAAGAAAACAAACTGATGCATTAACAACCCATCAAATGGATGACTCATTGACAATGCGCAAAATGGCCCAACATTGAGACATGTAGCTACAGTATATTGAGATAAAGGGATGTTTTTACTGTCGTGACCCTGCAAAGGAGAGGCATCCAGGACCATTCCCTCTCCTCCACAACCAACCAGGGAGATGTGAAATAAACCAGCTCAATGAGCGGGTGAACCTGTACCTGGGACAGGAACTCACAGGTAGCAGGAGTGTTTACAAATATAACATCACACGCTGGTGGATTTTTATGGCGTTTTTATATTTTGTTAATCATTTTAAGATTCTTTAGGAACAGTGATTAATGTATTGTGTAGATGAATTTTTATTTTGTGGATTGCTAGATTTCAATCCAATGTATCTTGTGGATGAAAATAAACCAGCCAATCCCAGTGTTTTGAGTGGTCCCACTTCAGATACAGCATTATGGTGTATTTTGCAATCTTCCCTGCCCTACTGAAAAACAGGTATGGATTGAGCTGATGTTTGAACTTGATGCACAGATTTGTGTCCCGAATGAACACACCAACTTTCATTCTGAAATTTCAATTTTCAAGGCAGGTACCATGTCATAAAATGGGAATTCCAAACAGGAAAGTTAAACCTCACAGCCCTATTTTACTTGGCTAATACATTCTGCATCTGTGCACACACAGCCACACACAGCCACAACCAAACACCCGAAAGAAGTAGCAAAAACACACTTATTGTGTCTTCCAAGGTCACATTTTGACCATGGTGGCTCTCTGCCTTCTTGCAGTTGGGAATGGGTATGTGATTGCTAGTAACTTAATGTCTTGTTTTCATTTTCACAGTGAGTTCTGGAGAAACAGCAGAGGGGCATTTCTACCACCACCAAAAATAAGACAGAAGAGGGTGTAAGAAGCATCACTCTGTCTTCAGCTGTCAATTTGCTCAACAGGTGTTCCACGCACACGGCTGAAATCACAGCAGGTGAAAAAAATCACAGATATGAACAACAGCTATTTAGGTGCAGTATCTTCTCTCTATCTGAGGGAGAGAGAGAGAGAGAGAGAGAGAGAGAGAGAGAGCGCGCGCACTTCCTTTCCATTCAAACTATAGACCAGTTAAGCAACAGCCTGTCCTCAAAAACAGCATGAATCTTTCCATGAATCCAGCCTACGCATTTTGTTTGATCACATTCCTCAGCTCTGCCAGATATTGGCAGCCAATTTCAGTGCAAAATCTTATTGAGCTGCTTAATCTTTAAATAAGTAAATGATACAAGACCAAATGCCATGTCATCTGGGAGGGTAAACTCGGGAACGATGCAGGGAAACCGAGCCAATGGAAACGTGGGCTGAAAAGAAGAGCAGGTGTCCAGACAGCAAGATGTATCCAGGGAATGGAAGAAATTGCCACAGAATCTGAGAGATGCACCATCGATCTGCATAGTCCAGCAGCTAAAACTGAAATAATGCAATTCACGCACATAGGTTACATGGGGAACTGCCCTATATCAAGTCAGACCATTGGGACCACCTAGTTCAGTATGGTCTACACTCACTGATAGTGGCCATCCAGGGCCTCAAATAGGTATTGTCCAAGCATACTTGGAGATGACAGGGATTAAACCTGGGACCTTGTGCGTGCAGTATTAAGGTCATCGAGAGAGGTCTGTCTCCTGATGTCACCAAATCATCTGGCAGTGATTCAGGAATGGGCCTTCTCTGTAGTTGCTCCTGGGCTATGGAATGCACTCCCTACAGATGCTCATGGTTTAACATCTTTACCAACCTTTAGAAGAGCCCTTAAGACACTTTTTTTTTTAAAGCCAGGCTTTTAGTAATCTTTGAATGTTTTAAATTGTTTGGGCTTATTTTGTTTTTGTTGTGTTTGTTTTTGTGAACTATGCCTAGAGCCTTGGGAGTCAGGTGGTACATCAATTTAATTAGTTTAGTTAATTGATTGATTGGTTAAAGCAAAGCAGATGCTCCTGGCACAGTGAGGAAATGACTTGACTAGCAAGCCAGAGGTTGCAGGTTCGAATCCCCGCTGATGTTTCCCAGACTATGGGAAACGCCTATATCGGGCAGCAGCAATATAAGAAGATGCTGAAAGGCATCATCTCCTACTGTGCGGGAGATGGCAATGGTCAACCCCTCCTGTATTCTACCAAACACAAACACAGGGCTCCGTTGTCGTCAAGAGTTGAAACCGACTCGGCGACACACTTTACTTTTACCTCATAATCACAGTCAGTGTCAGGGACCCCTGGGGCAAAGCCCTGTACTACCAATGGTTGGGGTGGAGGGGCTACAGCCGTTTGGAGAGCCTTGCAATGGCCACCATCAGTGCCCAACTTGACTGGCCCCTGAATGCACATGTTATTGTGAATTCACACAATAAGTATAATAAGGAAGACGTCGCAGAACTGGGGGAAAGGGCAATTAACGGGGATTAAAGGTAAAGTGTGTTGTCAAGTCAATTTCAACTCTTGGCGGCCACAGAGCCCTGTGGCTTTCTTTGGTAGAATATACAGGAGGGCTTTACCATTCCCATCTCCCACGCAGTATGAAATTATGCCTTTCAGCATCCTCCTATATCGTTGCTGCCCGATATAGTACTAGTGGAGATTTCAACCAGAAGTATTCCAAGAAGTATTGTCTACACAGACTGGTAGTGGCTTCTCCAAGGTTGCCGGCAGGAATCTCTCTCAGCCCTCTCTTGGAGATGCTGCCAGGGAGGGAACGTGGAACCTTCTGCTCCTCCCAGAGTGGCTCCATCCCCTGAGGGGAATATCTTATAGTGCTGCTCACACATCAAATCTCCCATTCATATGCAACCAGGGCAGACCCTGCTTAGCTAAGGGGACAAGTCATGCTTGCTACCACAAGACCAGCTCTCCTCTCCATTGTTATCATTATTTTGTAGTTTTGCAGAGTAGTCCTTAGGAGTTACCTAGTGGACCAGGAGCGAGTGAAGGGAATCTTGGACAGCATCCCAAGGGAACAGAGATATTGCCCCTCTAATTCTGATGAGAAATGAGTGTACAGACATCTGTACCTTCATACATCATAACGTCTGATTCAGGCTACTTCAGGCTGATTTCACAGCCTGA
Source organism: Hemicordylus capensis (assembly GCF_027244095.1). Taxonomy (NCBI): domain Eukaryota; kingdom Metazoa; phylum Chordata; class Lepidosauria; order Squamata; family Cordylidae; genus Hemicordylus; species Hemicordylus capensis. The sequence continues at coordinate 20,634,738 of NC_069664.1, read as the reverse complement.
CATTTTCTTTCGCTCCTTCCTTATAGCATTAAACGGACATTATGCTTCAATTCTTTATAATTTTATGGGGCTGTTCTGCCCAATAATTGCCGTACTGTGCTGTTTGTCTAGCATAGGCAAGTAACAGCACGCCATTCTTACGGATGTGCTCTGGCTACCCTACCAGTCAGCTGTACTACTAAACCTGAGCTGATTCTCAGAATGGATTGGGGATCAATTACCAACTGATGTTCTAGCACCAGGACATCCTAATATGAACTGCCACATCTCTGAGCACCTTCAGTTCCAAGTGAATGTGGAGTGTGTTGGAAGCGTTGGCAATCTGGCCTGCTGCGATTTGAAGGTGTTGACGCTCAGCATAAGCTACGCCATTCAGGCACCCAAGAATCCTTGCTTGCTTGGTTGCTTTCTAAAAATAAGGATTCAATATCCCTCATTGTTGCAAAGGCAGACTTTGATAAAGGCACTGAGGACCAAACAGAGGAGTTCCCAGCAGCGTTCTCTCTAGTTTTTTTTCCATCTGTGTGCAGAATGAGTTCTGTTCTGGGTGGCACTGTCAAGGCAGTGTGCGTGCACGTATATTCCAAGTAGGACCTTGCTGATTCAGTCTGAGCGAGATCTAAAATTAACTGAGCAGACACCAAAGAACGTGTGTGCGCATGCATGGGCACACACCTTAGAGGGAACACTGGTGTCCAGTGAATAAGGTTGCTGTATGCTGGCTTTCCAAATCCGGGTGCCGGATTTGCATATTATGTAAATTGGCTTGAAAATAATTTTCGAGCAGAAGAGTGACTGCACCTTTTGCTCCATAACTCCACTTCTACAAGGGCTAGAGCTTAGCTTTTTGAAAATCAGATGAAAGCTGAAATCTGAGCAAATCTGGGTGGGCTAAGCAATCTGGGTGAGATGCTTAAAAATCCAGGTGAAACCCGAAATTCCAGGGGGGCGTGGCAACTCTACCAGTAAAGAGGATGAGAGTCTTGGTCAATCTTCAAAAACTTCTGATCCTCCCAAACTCTTCGCAAATGATAAAACTCACAAGCCTGGCCTGACTCCTCGCAATGTTAGCCAAATCAAGCCCTTCAAAGCCTTAAAAGAACAACAGTTGAGAGGGCTGGTTCAAAAAGTAAGGGGGAGCTGTCCCTGCAATTCATGCACAGACCCTAACCCTCTAACCCTTTGTTATTCTCCCATAAGTGCTCTTGTGATAGTATCAATTATATCAATTAACATAAAGTACCCAATTAAGCATGAACAACTCTTATCACCTCTGCTGAGCGAATGAGCCCAACCCCTCAACCCACCGTGATCAGATCCTCCTATGGACAGAAGGGAAACACGATGGCCAACAGCGGGCAAAGTTTGTGGGCCTCGGCTTTTTTGCTTAGACAAAGCTTATACACTGAGATCGGGGAAATGCTTTTGTTCGTGCTTGCAAAGTGCTTGAGAGCTTTCGATCACTCTGATTTACTGCATGCATTAAGAGCCCTTTTCAAGTGCTATGTGAAACTTTTGCAAAGAAGCTCACTTTCTAAGAGAAAAAGAATTAGTCTGTTGCAGGCAGGTACTAATTCATCTTTGCCTAAAGGATTGCTTGCAAAGGGGATTATCTAACTGTTCCAACAGGAAATTGGCATAGCTTTAATGAAAGAAGGTGAGCTCCAAGATTGGCTCTTATGAAACGTCACAAGTAGGTAACACACATGGGCTGTTTGATTAATTAGCCATATATATACACACACACACACACACACACACACACACACACACACACACACACACACATAATGACCTACCCACCACCACCATTTATGTTGCAAAACAGAATCAGATCTTGTTATGTGAGCATGCTTGAGATCACCATCATCTTCCATTCTCCAATGTCAAGCCAAGACAAGTCAAGTGAAGGCGGAGGAATGGAATTTACCATTTTTGCATTTTAACTTAAAATGACAAGCATCAAAGAACCCGGGCCGCCTCCAATCAGGGGCCATGAGCATGGCCCGAGACACGCCCCCCCCGCGTGTCTCCATTTGGAGCCAAAATCAGCCCACGCTGCATTGGAAGTGTAGATGGAGTGACTCTCCCTGCCTTAAAATGGGGCCGATTGATCTCCCTCCGAAACGGGGCTGTGCGGCCCCATTTAGGAGAGAGATCGGCCTGTGCTGCATTGGCAGCACAGCCGGAACGGCTCTCCCTGCCTTCAAGGAGGGAGAGTCACTCCGGCCCATGCTGCTCAACACAACGCGGGCCGATCTCCCTTCCAAATGGGGCCGCGTGGCCCCGTTTGGGAGGGAGGCCACGTCCCCCACCTCTGAACATCAGACACAGGGGGTGGGGCCAGGAGGCCACAGTGGCGGCCGCACACGGGCCACCATCAGCCTCCCTACGCAGCTGGTAACACAAAGAAATTGTACAGTGGAAGGCAACTGGGTAGGCTTATTAGTGCCCGCTTGCTACACCAAACTGCATAATCTCACTGCATGACATGACATACTTGAGACCCGTGGGCTGGAGTGATTTGTCCCTTTCCTTAGGATTTCTGCTGTAGTCATCTCACTCTATTTACTTAGGCATTATGAGAAAGAGGAGCAAAGGGATATGGAGTGAGGGCAAGCCCATGTCTTGTAACATCTAGTTAAGCCCCCAAGGGACCAGAGTTCTCCAATACAATTACTTTTTTGAGAAGACAACCATACTGAAGCATCCGTTTTATGACACTGGCAACTGTAAATGCATGAGGCTCCATTTCTCTCTCTCTGTGCGGATGCATTAGGACTGTGCACTTTCTGCAGAAGTAGCAGAAGATGGCTACTTGCCTTCCCAAAGTAATATCAGCCAGCAGAGCTATATCTGTTGCTCCCTAGAAGGCTAAGCTATCCAGAAGGCTCGATCTCAGGGGTGGCAGACAGATGACATATGCCAAAGAGGGTAGAAAAAAGAAATCCCAACTCCGGCAATCGTACCCATATTCAAAACTGTGCTGGGCCATTTCTCTTAAATCCAAGATTGCCATCTCAAGTTTTTCTCTGGTCCCCACCATGAATGAAGATCCAGTTCGTGGGGACCAGCAATGGGGCTTTCTCAGCCCCCACCTTTGGAATGCCCCCCCCGACAAGTGCTTGATCAGTCTCCCTCTTTATTAGTTTGTGTTGCTTTTTAAAAGAAAACCCTCCCCTTAAAATATGCCTTTAAAGAGGGGTTGTAACTGGGTTGCTGGTATATAAGCAGTTTTTAATCCTGGCTGCTATTTTGTCTTTTCTGCCTATTTTATCCACTGTTTTTGTTTTGGTGTTTTCTTTTAGTGCTATTTATTGCTTTCACTGTTTTATTTGTGTCTTACTGTAAGCTGCCACAAACAGCAGCACACTAGAGGGGAATAATAGAAACATTTTAAATAAATAAATAAATGAGTGAATGAATAAATCCCCTGGGGGGGGGGCAGCGAGATGCAGCTTCTTACCTCAGGCACAAGGTGTTTTTCTTCTGTTTCCTCCATGCTTTCAAGTGTTTCCCCCGGATGCTACACTATACCAGCAGAATTTCAAGGTGACAGCTCCTGTTTGATTAATTAGTCTTTTTAATATATTTTATATATATATATATATATATATATATATATATATATATATATATATATATATATACCCATATGACCTACCCACCACCATCATTTATGTTGCAAAACAGAATCAGATCTTGTTAGGTGAGCATGCTCGAGATCACCATCATCTTCCATTCTCCAGTGTCAAACCAAGACAAGTCAAGTGAAGGCGGAGGAATGGAATTTACCATTTTTGCATTTTAACTTAAAATGACAAGCATCCCCAAAAGTAATTTAAAGTCGTTATCCCCCTCCAGTCATGAAGCACAAATGCACTCCATCTAATATATATTCTATAGCCTACCTGGAGACAACTTTAGTTTGTGAGCCTTTCGGGACAGGGAGGGAACTAATTCTCCTCTCTAGAGGGGTAGATGTTGCCAAAAAATCACTATGACCATTAGTCCCCTGAGATGGTATTGATGGCCAGAATGTGTGGGCCTGGCTCACGGACTATCCTACAAAAATGACAGAGCATGAGAATTTATTGGAAGAAGCCATGAAAGTTGAACCAGTTTAAAAACTGCTTCTGGTATGCAGCATGGATGGTTTCAACTCTGCATCACACATAGGTGGTTCCACTGGAGACCCTCTGCGATTGCAGCTCAATTTTCCAGCAATGCTGAGAGTGTGCAGCTTCAGCTTAATTAGGAAGCTAACATATACGGAGTCAGACCATTGGTCCATCTAGCTCAGTATTGTCTACACAGACTGGCAGCGGCTTCTCCAAGGTTGCAGGCAGGAATCTCTCTCAGCCCTATCTTGGAGATGCTGCCAGGGAGGGAACTTGGAACCTAGATGCTCTTCCCAGGGCAGTTCCATCCCCTGAGGGGAAGATCTTACCCTGCTCACACTTCTAGTCTCCTATTCACATGCAACCAGGGCAGACCCTGCTTAGCTAAGGGGACCAGTCATGCTGGCTACTTGTGTAAGAGGTTATGAAATCTTGACAAATTAATGGAATGCATCTAGAAAAGCTAGTCTGGGGATAGCAAGGACCAGGATTAGGGGAACAAAGAAGTTTGCTGCACGGGTTAAATATGTGGAATATATTTCCATAAAGTATTTCATAAATACTTTATGGAAATGTGTTAAAAGATATTCCACATATTTAATCTGTGCAGCAAAATACTTGTTCTCCTAAACCTGGTCCTTGCTATCCCCAAATTAGCATTTTCCTAATTTCATAGATACTTTATGGCATGGAAGCAAATAATGATGTTAATACATTCTTATTTATTTATTTATTTATTAATAAACCATTTATTACATTCTTAATAAAGCTGGGAACACCTGTTGCAAATCTCAGCAAATCTGTCTACTTGATTGACTTTGACCCTCCCCCACCCCAATACCCAAACACAGCCTCATCATTATATAAAATGTGGACTATCTCAGAGCAATACTCAAGAGTACAACCTCCTCTTGTTTTGCTGTGTGAATTTCCACTCCCTCCAAAATAAGGCCTGTTTCAGGCGGGGAGTCCGCTCTTACTAAATCCTTGGAGAATTTGCCTTCTGTCAGGGCGTTTTGCTTTTTTTAAAAGTAGCTCTGCTGCTGCCAATGCTCGTTTGCTGAGGATTTTAAATTAAGAGGCATACCTCTGAGTCCCAGAAGCAGGGCCAGCCTCCTCTTACGCGCAACTGCTCCTGGATTAGGCTTAGCGTTCCAGTCCTGGGCCTTCCAGGCTAGCTTTCCCTTCCAGTCTAAAGAGCATGTGGTAGGGGAATCAGTGCCAGCTCAGAACTGCAGGGGGAGAGAACCTGATCTGTGCTGCACGCCCTTGCACAAGGAAGGATTCACCCAACCAGTGTCGAAGCAGCAGCTAGGAGGTTGGCTTAGCTAGACCTGGCTGGAGCAGAAGCGGTTTCTGCTTGCTGCCGTGGAGAAAACCAGGAGCGAGCTACGCTCATAGGAAGCTGCCATATACTGAGTCAGGCCCTTGGTCCGCCTAGCTCAGTATTGTCTACACTGAATGGCAGCAGCTTTTCCAGGGTTTCAGGCAGGAGTCTTTCCCAGCCCTACCTGGAGATGCTGCCAGAAATTGAACCTGGGACCTTCTGCATGCAAAAGGTGTTCTTCCACTGTTCTTCCACTGAGCCCCCTGAGTTATGGGATCTCTTCTTCTACCTATAGGCCTTTTTAACATATTAATCATGATCTGAAAATTTAATATGCTATGCCTCAAAACTGGGGTTGCAAAAACTACATGGGGGCTGGGCAGCACCCACTTCTCCTTGGAGTCTTCCATCTTTTGGCCTATAGTGCCTCAAAGAGTCACTCCAAAGTAGAGGATTTTTTTTTTTAAAGTTTGGTTATGTAGGTCTGTTTATAGCACAGCATTGGGTGTTTTTCTTTTTTTAAAAAAATCCTATATCTGGTTCTGCTTCCGCACATGGAGGCTCCATTCCACATTTTCATGGCTACAGAGACTGATAGACCCTCCCCGTCCACAAAATCTATCTACTCCTAACGGCTGGTGATCATAACCACCCATAGATTGATTGTATAAGTAGTACTTAATTTTGTGCTGGCCAACTGGCATTGTATATAGAAGGCAGAATAGGGACGGGAGTTTTGAAGTTTGGGATCTCTCTCATGGACAAATGTCTGATTCCTCCCACCCACCCACTGAAACACATAAAACAGGAAAAACCTACCCCCCTCATTTCTCAGAAAGAAAGAAGCAAATCAAGACGAGTGACATTTCCGTGCCAGAGGCAAGGTGGGGTTCCCTTCTGATCCTCAACAGAGCCTAAATGGCCTCGAGGAGTGAAATGTGGAAACTGCCACTTTCCTCTACCGCAGGGACAGCAAACTAGAGGCTCACAATCTGGTCTCCCAGCTGATTTATCCTAGCTTCCGAAGCCCACCAAAACTGCCCACTCATATGAGAAAGAGAGGCGTTTTGAAATGGCATGCAACCAAATTATTCCACACTATGCTGCCACATGACTTTGCATGCAATTTCCCAGCTATGACTGGGGGCACGTCTCCATGACTCTGAAGCCCCAACTGCAGGATGCTACCGATGTCATCGAAAACCAACTACGGATGTTATGGTGGCGCCTGATGGAGTATTTTATGTTGCAAAATACACGTTTGGATCTCATACTGCTGAAGTGGCTTCTGGGCTGTCCATCCCTGTTGCAGAGTACTCGTTTCCCAAAACGGCGATCCCAAACAAGTTTCCCCTACTCCCAACAGCGACTAAAATCGCTTGCATTTGCCACTGTTTTCTGGCTTCTGCCTAGACTTAGCCCAGCACAAAAATTATGTTCTCCCTGACTTCTGACACCTCCCAAGCACCCCAGTGGGGCTCTTCCATGCATTCATTGGGTTCTGCCTTACCTGGAGCGCCTTAGCTGCACTAATCCTGAGCTGATGCCCTCTCGTAATCTGAATGCAGGTGTTCTCTCAGGCACCGGCTGCTTGCTAGATACCACTCCTGTTTGTCAGCGTTGCCTTGTTTACGGCAGCAGTCTTTGCACTGGGAATTGTCACCTGGGGAGAGGGACTTGCCTTCGTGCAGATTCATAGCGGCACTGCAACGGCTATTTCTGCCTGCCACTGCCCAAGAATTTGCAACGGCCACCAAGTTATGCTAATACTCGTGCTATCTGATCCATGATCTATGGCCACAGTAAACCTGGAGCGGCAAATTTTAACTGATTAACTGGTGTGGTGACGGAACTCTAAATTACTCTAAATTACAGATTAAAATGCTCCCAGGTGATTAATCAGTGGGGCTGACCCTAAACAACAACTATAGGGCTTCAGGGGCAACTGAGAACTCTTGAATAGCCAACTCCAAAGCAAACGACAAGGTCCTGTTGGTGGCTCTTTTCCACTCGCAAAAGATCTGATGGACTTTTAAAAAAAAAGTATTTTCTTTTTAGCTTGCACACAAATCTAGCAGAGTATTCTCCTTCTTCCAATTAATTTATATGTTTAAAATGTTTACCTCCTGCACTCAGAGTGGAAAACAATAATGACAGAACTAATAAAATTTCAACAGTATTCAGCTGGAATCAAGGATCAGCATCTATTTCAACCATAGATCTTCTACAATTTGGAGGGGCTTTGATTTCTGAAGGCACTTTTTAAAAAATTAGGTGTATAAAAGATACTATTTTGCATTCTATATCTTCCTATTTTGATGGAAATGTTCTCTTCAAAAATCACCTTCAAAAATCACCTTCCAATTAATGCCCTAAATCAGGGATCCTCAACGTTGGGCCCCCAGATGTTAGTGGACTTCAACTCCCATAATCCCAAACCCCAGTGGCCTTTGGTTGGGGATTATGGGAGTTGAAGTCCAATAACATCTGGGGGCCCAACGTTGAGGATCCCTGCCCTAAATGATTAGCTGGTGCATCAATTAAAAATCTTTAACAAGAGCAACAAATATTTAAATACCGCTTTTCAACAAAAGTTTCCAAAGTGGTTTACATAGAGAAATAATAAATAATAATAAAGTGGTTTACATAGAGAAATAATAAACAAACAAATAAATAAAGATGGATCCCTGTCCCCAAAGGGCTCACAATCTAAAAATAAACATGAGATATACACCAGCAACAGTCACTGGAGGTACTGTGCTGGAGGTTGATAGGGCCAGTTACTCTCTCCCTGCTAAATAAAGAGAATCATCACATTAAAAAGGTGCCTCTTTGCCCAGTTAGCAGGGGTGGACAGAATTAAAAAAAGAAAGGAAGTCTGCACCCTTTATAAACCACATTTAAACACATACACACATACACACACACACACACACCAGGATGGCACAGAGGTAGAGGATGGAGAAGACGAAATCTACAAAAGTACTAAAATAAAAAAATTATCAAGTTTCAGAAGAAAGTATACGGTCAACACAGGGCTTGCAAGCTTGATTATACTGGGATACTTAAATGGAAGTATAACTGGTATGTAGGCTTGGTTGTAACGCAGTCGCATGATCTGAGGAACTATGCAACTAAACAAGTTTATATCCCATAACTTAAATGACTTTCTGCTCAGGGCTGTTAAGGCACATGTGTATATTCTACCTTCCCTACTTGAGAACGCAGAAAGGAGGGAGACACCAGCGACTGCTCACCTAACCCAAGGGTTCCCAGCCTTGGGTCTCCAGATGTTGCTGGACTACAATTCCCATCATCCCATTTGGTCACTGTGGCTAGGGATGATGGGAGTTGTAGTCCAACCACTTTTGGGGACCCCAACTGGGGAACCTTCTGAGATGCTGTTGCTCAGGAGGACCCCCAATCTTCTTGGAAACTGGAGACACAGTTCCAGAACTCAGTACTGAATTTTAGGAATCCCTCCATGGACAAACGCTTTCCTGACGCCCTGTTCAATCAGCAAATTTGTGAACGGAAATGTTATCTTATTTTGCCACCTGCCTGCTGTCCGGCTCACCTGGGAAGTCTTTGGATTTCAGTGGGGGAGGGGGCAAAGAGATTTCAGTTAGGGGGACAATATACAAAAGGGCTGCTCTTGGATCCATTTAAAGTTGGGCGCGGGGGAGGAAGCCTTGTGCTAAAAACATTTAGTTGCAATTATTTCCTTCCTTCTTATATTAAAAAAAAAACTTGACTAAAACTAAAGCCATGTTATCAACCTGAATAGACATCTACTTTCAAGCAAACAGATTTGCCATGCAGGCTTGACAGGAAACTCGTTTAATTATTTGCACCAGTCACTCAGTCCGTCAGCAAGGTCTGGAATGCTCCTGAGGAAAAATCAGATATGTTTTGAAAGACAAGTAGGGGAAGGGAAAGAGGAGAGCCTCTCTCTCCACCCTCCCTAAACAGCAGCCTCAGCTGTGTTCCAGAGAGAAATGCAATTGCACCCAAATTTAAGATCAACTGAACCTCTGGTATCAGATTCTGAAATTTCAAATTTCAACTTCTGTGGGCACTCACAAACTGAAATATTAATTGCCATTTAAAAAAAAAAATCAAAGCAATAAAGTTAAAGAAAAATTTCAGTATCCCTACACCCAACAGCATGCACAGCTGTGTTAACCAGACTTTAAAAGTGCACCTACTGAACCAAGCTTTTAATTGAATTTGTAAATTGTGTTCTACATGTTTGCATTGCTTTCATTTTTAGGTTGCGCCTTTTATTTTGTAAACCACCTGGAAACGAGAGTTGGGGGCAGGATACAAATATGAATAAATAAATAGCCAGAAACATTGTAGAATTGTGCCGATGTTTGAATTATTACTAGCTGGACCGGCACAGAGCATCTGTGCGCTAGTTCTGCCTGCCTGTAACCCCCACGGGCCAATGTGGCCCCCTGCCCCGTCTTCTCCCCTCTACCTTAAGCCGCCCCCTGACATCCGGGATGGTGGCAGAGGCAGCGAAAGCTTCTTTCGTGGGCCCGCCTGCTGCCCAAATTTCAGGTCAGGCCATTTTTGGCCCATTTCAGGGCTCTCTGTGCACAAAATGGACCGAAAACGCACACAGAGAGTCCCAAAATGGGCTAAAAACTGCCCAACCTGTCATTTGGGAGCAGGTGGGCCCACAGAAGGAGCTTTTGCTGCCTCCACCACCATCACCGCCTCGGTCTCCTCTCTCCACTGCCAGAGCCACACCACTCCAGCTGCATCCCCTCCGTTGCCATCTCCACTTCGGCCTCCCTTCTGCCACCCATGCCATCCCCCACCGGCCACTTCCCCAACACTGCCACCACCCTGCCCTCCATGGCTGCTTCCTATATGTGCCTCCTCCTCCTGGCACAGGGCCGCATTTTCATTGGTCACGACATCGGTGGGGTCTTAAGAACATAAGAACGTAAGAACATCCCTGCTGGATCAGGCCCAAGAATGCCCATCTAGTCCAGCATCCTGTTTCGCACAGTGGCCCACCAGATGCCGCTGGAAGCCACAGGCAGGAGTTGAGGACATGCCCTCTCTCCTGCTGTTACTCCCCTGCAACTGCTACTCAGAGGCATGCTGCCTTTGAGGCAGGAGGTGGCCTATAGCCCTCTGACTAGTAGCCGTTGATAGACCTCTCCTCCATGAAGTTATCCAAACCCCTCTTAAAGCCATCCAGGTTGTTGGCTGTCACCACATCTTGTGGCAGAGAATTCCACAAGTTGATTATGTGTTGTGTGAAAAAGTACTTCTGTTTGCTGGTCCTAGATTTCCCGGCAATCAAGTTCTCTCAGTGTCAAATTCAATTTCATGGGATCAATGGGATGACCCCTGGTTCTAGTGTTATGTGAGAGGGAGAAGAATTTTTCTCTATCCACTTTCTCCACACCATGCATGATTTTATAGACCTCTATCATGTCTCCCTGCAGTCGTCTTTTATCTAAACTAAAAAGCTCCAGGTGTTGTAGCCTTGCTCATAAGAAAGGTGCTCTAGGTCCCTGATCATCTTGGTTGCCCTCTTCTGCACCTTCTCCAGTTCTACATGACCTTTTTTAGATGTGGTGACCAGTATTGTACTTAGTACTCCAAGTGTGATTGCACCATAGTTTTGTATAAGGGCATTATAATATTAGCAGTTTTATTTTCAATATCCTTTCTAATGATCCCGAGCATGGAATTGGCCTTTTTCACAGTCCACACTTTCAATGAGCTGTCCACCACGACCCCAAGATCCCTCTCCTGGTCAGTCACCAACAGCTCAGATCCCATCAGCGTATACTTGAAGTTGGGGTTTTTCATCCCAATGTGCATCACTTTACACTTGCCAACATTGAACCACATTTGCCACTTTGTCGCCCACTCCCCCAGTTTGGAGAGATCCTTTTGGAGCTCCTCACAATCCGTTTTGGATTTCACTACCCGAAAGAGTTTGGTATCATCTGCAAATTTGGCCACATTGCTGCTTACCCCTACTTCTAGATCATTTAAGAATAAATTAAAAAGCACCGGCCCCAGTACAGATCCCTTGAGGACCCCACTTCCCTCCATTGTCTTGCCACATAATATGCAGGCATTTTACATATATAGATTGTGTCTTAAATTGAAAATCACCCAGAGATGTATATATGAGGTGGTATAGAAATATGCCAAATAAATAAGTACATTGAAATTAGGACAATACGTACTCAAAGTTTAGCAAGTAAGTTTGAATGAGGAGGACAATTAGTTTGAGAATTTTGCTTTCCGCCTAAAAATTTCTTTTATCTCTATTTGCAACCAGCACTAGAAAATGTAACTACTTGGAAGTGCCATAGGAGGAATGTGAAATTATGAAGAAACAGGTGCCAGTCCCAAGTAACTTATATATATATATATATTTTTAAAAATCGGCTAAAGCTTCACATACTTCTAGATTCCCCACCCACAAGGAGTTGTCAGGTTGCCTCTCCTTATCTTTCTCCAACAACAGAACAAAAGCGACCCAGTGATGGGGTTTTTCCATCACCTGTATGAACCGTTGCCATTCACTCTGAAGAACTGCTATTTTAGTTGGCAGAATCTTATTTCTCATGACATATCAAATGAAGTGAAAACAGGTGCACAGATACCTGTAAGAGGCTGCTGACGAAAGGCATGCCCAATTTTAATGGATGAATTTCAGAAGTCAAATCTCAGTGTACGCTCCACAAACCAAGAACATAGCTGTTGCCAAATAACCAAGAAAGGCGCCTATTCAAAGGAATGGAATCTTCTCTAGAGTCAAGCCAAGGTCAATTAACTGATGAGCACTATACAAATCTTCTAATGTGGTCATGCCAAGTTCAGCCCTAAATTTTGCCGCTGACAAATATATTTCAGCAGGCATTTGGGCCATCTCATCATTCAAAGTTCACACCCATGCCACACATCCAATGACCTCTCCTCGGTCCCAAAATGAACTCTCCTCACATTATATACTAAGAATCGCATTGTCAGATGACACCCAAGGCCCATTCTGTCTGGCAGCACTAATCCTTCAAGATTAGCCAACCACGGAACGCTCACCAGAAGGGCATGGGGCATTTTAGCTTTCATATAATTGTGTAGTTTTTACAGTTTTGTTTTAATTTTTCTATGTGAACTGCCTTGGGACTCTTTTAATGAAAGGCGGTATATGAATTTAGCAATAAAAATAAGTAAGTAAGTAAGTAAATTATCTTTGACAATCATCACACTTGGGAGCAAGTGTGGAAGTATCCTTTCCCCAGGCACAGCAGAAATTCCCTTTCTCTTGGGAGGAAGAAACACTGGGTGACTCAGTAAGAGAAAGAGAGGGCATTTTCACATCAGAAGCAACAAGAGCAGGGAAGTCATATTTGCTAAAAGAATTCCTTGTAGCAGCAGGATAATTATTGCAGACCCATTCATTTGCATTAGGTGGGTAAAGCTCAGAAGACAGGTGCCCTGGCCACTCAGAAAGTAGTGCACCAGACTCTTAATCTGATGGCTGAGAATCTAAGATCCAGTTTGGAACTCTGACCCACATGGCTTCATCTAGCCCAGCATCCTCATTCCCACAGTAGCCAACCAGATGCTTCCTAGCAGCTCCCCAACAGGACATGGAGGGGGGAAAACAGCCCTCCCTTGCTCATGCTGCCAGCAATTCATAATCAGTAACATACAGCACATGACAACTCAGTTTAGCTGCCATGCAAACCACCACTGGTCTATCTAGGAGCCAGTAATTTGTCCGACCAGAGGTTCTCAAACTTGGGTCCCCGGGTGTTTTTGAATTACAAGTCCCATCATAGCTCAGTCAAAAAGGCCTTCCATTGTGGCTGGGGATGGTGTGGGTTATAGTTCAGAAATATCTGGGGACCCAAGTTTAAGAACACCTGGACTAATCCCTTTTAAAGCAATCTAAGCTGGTGGCCATCACCCCATCTTCTGGGAGCAAACTCCATAAATTAAATATGCATCCTATGAAGAAATACCATATTTCCTGAATCGACAGCCAACCATTTTTATTTGGCTTCTTTCCACACAAAGCAGAATTAGGTCCAGTACAAACTAACAGAACAGGAAGAGGAAGTGTTCTTAATCCATCAAATAAACATTTCTATGAATGAATACATCCAATCTGCAACATACACTTACAAGTCCTTGGCTAATGAGATATCTCCACTTCCAAGTTCTGAAATTCCAAGCACTGATAGCACCTAAGGCCAGTCAAAGCTGATTCTCTGCTGAATTGGGCTATTGTACTAATCGGTACCCAAGGTATCCCATGAGTTACTTACAAAGAGCAGCTTTAAAATTTGTTTCATATACACTGAATGGCAGAATGGAGGTTTGATCCTCACATTCATCCCACCCCAACTTAAAGGAAGATACACCATCGATAAAGGCAACTATCTCATGTCAAATCCAAATAGGGCCCTAGCTGGCTTCAGAAAGCCTGGAGGTCTGGAAAGGGAGCGAGGAGAAAGTTTGCTTTCAACATGCAATATAGTTTTCTTTCGATGGAAATGAGCAACTGTCATATCAAGCAAGTTTAGCTAAACAGCATTGTAAAGTTTTAATTTTGTCATTTGCTTTTAAAATGTCAACACCACTTTGGATGCAATGCAGGAGGCTGGCATGTAGTAGTACTAGTAGTAGTAGTAACAACAACAACAACAACAGTGTTTAGCAAACTAAAATTAAGGCTGGCATTGCCACAGAACTCTTAGCATTTCCTATGACGACCAAGAAGGTAGCAAAATACTACTGCACTCACTGATAAAGATTATTTTATATTATCCTCTAGCCATAGAACTGAAAGCAGATTTGTAATGGAGATGTGCTTAATTAGTCCCCTAATGGACTTGCTTACGAATCACAGCAGCCCGGTACAGAGAGAGGAAGTGGTCTGGAAACAAAAATGACATCCCTGAGTTCCACTTTGCTGTCAGTTTCACACCACAGCATGCTTTCTATCATTGTGGTATTTCGTAAAGCAGCCAAAAGCTTAGTTACTTACAGTCCTCGTCCTTCCGTCTCCAAACTAAGACAGCAGCACTTTCATGGGACGTGAAACAACACCATGCTTGCTCTGTAGAACAAGAGAAAGAGAACAGCAAAAAGACTGAGGGCGGCAATGGGGGGAAATGGATGAGTTGACTTCAACACAGCTCATGGGTAAAGCGAGGGCATGTTCCCACTAGCTTTTCAGTGGGCCATAGTGTGGGATGAATTCGTCAAAGCTGCAGTTGGACAAACGGTAGTGTAGTCCTCTAGTGAAGCCCCTCTAGTGAAGGGAGAGGAGAGCTGGTCTTGGAGAGGAGAGCTGGTCTTGTGTTAGGAAGCATGACTTGTCCCCATAGCTAAGCAGGGTCTGCCCTGGTTGCATATGAAGGGGAGACTTGATGTGTGAGCACTGCAAGATATTCCCCTCAGGGGATGAAGCCGCTCTGGGAAGAGCAAAAGGTTTCAAGTTCCCTCCCTGGCTTCTCCAGGAGAGGGCTGAGAGAGATTCCTGCCTGCAACCTTGGAGAAGCTGCTGCCAGTCTGTGAAGACAATACTGAGCTAGATAGACCAATGGTCTGACTCAGTATATGGCAGCTTCCTATGTTCTACAAAAGCAGCAAGGCAGGACTGCAACTTTCTAAGCTTGTTTAGGACATTCCCAGAGTGAGTGTTCTAGAGATGTGCACTCCAATCAGCACTACCATTTCCCCCACAGGGAAGATGTGCAGGTGCAGGTCCAGACATTCTAAACAAGCATGAGAAAAGGAACATGGACTTGCCTACCTTTTCAGAATGTCCAAAAGTGATAGCAGATTACCCAATCGTCCCTCAGCTCATTGTGGTTTAACAGGCAGAATCTAGACCAGACCTGCTCAACTTAGGCCCCCCAGCTGTTTTTGAACTACAGCTCCCATAATCCCCAGCCACAGTGGCCAATAGCCAGGGACTGTGGGAGTTGTAGGCCAACATCTGCAGAAGGGCGGAAGTTGAGCAGCCCTGATCTAGACACATGGCAGCTAATGTGGCAATGTAATAAACAACTGTTTTATCATGCAGCCAATGACAGTAACTTCTAACCAGGCAAAGAGGCACTTTTCAACGTGCTTATTCTCTTATATTTAGCAGGGGGAGAGCAACTGGCCCTATTCAACCCCCCGAAAGCATCCTTCGGGTGTCTGTTGCTGTATTTTGTGCGTCTTTTTAGACTGTAATCCCTTTCAGGTTTTATTATAATTGTTTTCTATGTAAACCACTTTGAAAGCTGTTGTTTTGTTGCTGAATAGCGGAATAATAATAATGATGATGGTGGTGGTGGTGATGATGATGATGATGATTATGATGGTGATAATAATAATAATAATGATGATGATGATGACGACTCAATATCTGGATAAAACAAACCAGTCAATAACACCTGTCTGACTGTGTAAACAAGAAGTAATAATTCCAGTCAATAACGTCTGGTAGACTGTGTGTAAATAGCATCATCATCATCATCATCATCATCATCATAAAATAAAACAAGCAACCTTTGGGGAAATCCATGTCCCAGTACTCTGGAAGATTTGCGTGAGCTGGCCTTACCAAGCTCCAAAAAATGGAAGAGAGAAGGCATAAGCTAAGTCTGCAAGCATTGCATATACTTCATTTTGTTTTTTTATAACCTCTTGCCATATTTTGTTTGGCAGATTAATATCTTCCTGTTCTACTATTTAGGTCTGCTAGGCACCTTGCAAATGTACTAGAATAAAGCTGTTTTCAGCCACAGGAGATATAGGTTTCCACATGTAGATCTTCCACCCTGGAATAAAGCAATAGACTCCTTCACCCTCTGCCTGATGTCCATTCTGGAGGGTCAATACCCTCTAGTGTTGGGTAATACCCACCAGCCCCGGTCACCTCCAGTTGATGCCTCAGTGCTGGGCAAAGTTTCCCTAAATCAATTCCCTAAAACAAACAAACTCACTCACTCCGTTTAACAACAGAATCTGAGCATCTGGTGGTATTGCTTTCTTTTAGCACTTTAATATGTTACTCTGTTTCACTTCTACCAGAATGGCTGAATGGTGTCAATTATTTAGCAGGGGTAGAGTAACTGGCCCTATCTACCCCCAGCACAGTACCTCCAGTGACTGTTGCTGGTGTCGATCTTGTGATTCTTTTAGATTGTGAGCCCTTTGGGGACAGGGATCCATCTCATTTATTTATTATTTCTCTGTGTAAACCGCCCTGAGCCATTTTTGGAAGGGCAGTATAGAAATCGAATGAATGAATGAATGATTATAATTATAATTATTTTAACATTTATATCCAGCTCCTTGGGGCCTCCTTGAGGCATGCCCTCAACTCCTGCCTGTAGGCTTCCAGCGGCATCTGGTGGGTCACTGTGAGAAACAGGATGCTGGACTAGATGGGCCTTGGGCCTGATCCAGCAAGGCTGGTCTTATGTTCACTACAGTCAAGCTTCTCCTGCCTCTGAGTCTGCTAACTGCATCTCACTTCAACCCCATCCACATATAAGCAAGGTCTACTCCTAGAGGTAGCCCAAAACTTCTCTCTCTTCATCAGGGCTTCTCTCTCTTCATTAGGGCTTCCTTCCCAACAACCTGACAGCCACCATCCAGAATCTGGATTCCAGATGCAGTTTGCCAGCAGACTACATTTGATAAAGCAGAACCAAACTGCACGATCCTTGCATTTCAGAGCAAGGAAGTGCATACCTTGTGAGGCAAACAAGCATCCCTCTAAGGTAAAGGTAAAGTGTGCTGTTGAGTCGGTGTTGACTCCTGGCGACCACAGAGAGTCTTTGGTAGAATACAGGAGGGGTTTACCATTGATATCTCTAGTGCAGTGTGAGATGATGCCTTTCAGCATCTTCCTATATCACTGCTGCCCGATATAGGTGTTTCTCTTAGTCTGGGAAATGCAGCAGCAGGGATTCGAACCTGGCTTGCTAATCAAGTCATTTCTCTACTTACCACTTTTTTCAGGCTAAGCAATGTAGTGATGTTTAGAGGCTGCGGGGCTTCTGATTTCTCCTTCCAAGCTCTGAACAAGATCGTTAGACTCTCTGTGCCTCAGGTTCCCCATCTGTAAAACAGAACCAAGAACAATGTTATGTACTTCAAAGTGAGGCTTCAAGGCTTTGGAAGTTTAACAGCAGCAAACATCCCGATTGCAAAGTATTGGCGCAATAATTTGGCACCCACACTGAAGAAATGGCAAGGCAAAATATGCAAAGTTACAGAAATGTCGCGGTCAACTGGAAATGTGAAACTAAGGGACAGATAGCAACAGATAAAATCTTTTATGCGGAACTGTTGATTACTTTCAGGAATAGAAGCTACAACCTCAACCTTCATGCTTATCAGAGTTGTTCGGTTCTGTGAATGTCTAGATATCTAGTATGTATTTATTTAAATGTGATGATACGGAGTTTTCATTGTAAATAATTTTTGTTTTTTTAATTAATTTTAAATACAGTGTCATCTGTTCTCTGTTTGTAATACACATGGGTTAAAAACCAGGGAAAGGAGAAGAAACACATTTTGGTGGGTTTTGCAGACACACCCGAGGGTTACTGAGTCATAAACAATTACCCAGTACAATATTCAGAGTATACCAGCCTTCAGCTAAGTTGCAGATTGTCAGTGCAGGATAAAGCAAAGAATGTCTCATTGCCCCAGCTTCACTCTTCCTTTGTAACACAAGGCATTAAGGTTTACTAACTTAAAACACAGGCTCAGCAGGATCCAGCTAGTGACTAAGTGGTGAAAAAAGCAGCCCATCTGGTTGAGTTGGAACACTGAAAACAAAAACCACAAATACTTCTAAAATTGGTCCAAGGTGGCTGGCCTGCTATTGTTATACCTCTAGCTCCTTTGGGATGGTTTCATAATACTCCACAGCATTGTTTGATTGATTGATTGATTGATTGATTGATTAAGTGCCATCAGGTTGGTGTCGACTCTCAGCAACCACATAGATAGATTCTCTCCAGGATGATCTGTCTTCAACCTGGCCTTTAAGGGCTCTCAGTGGTGCATTCATTGCTGTTGTAATCAAGTCCATCCACCTTGCTGCTGGTCGTCCTCTTCTCTTTCCTTCCACTTTCCCCAGCATTATACACTTCTCAAAGGAGCTGGGTCTTCACATAACGTGTCTGAAGTATGATAGTTTGAGCCTGGTCATGTGTGCCTCAAGTGAAAATTCTGGATTGATTTGTTCTATCATCCATTGGTTTGTTTTCCTGGCTGTCCATGGTATCCTCAAAAGTCTTCTCTAGCACCAAAGTCCAAAAGCATCAATACTTTTTCTATCTTGCTTCTTCAACGTCCAGCTTTCGCATCCATAGAGTGTCATGGGAAAAACCATTGTCCAAACGATTCTAATCTTTGTAGGTATAGACACATCACTGCATCTAAATATCCTTTCCAAGGCCTTCATTGCGACCCTACCAAGTGTTAGTCTGTGGCGTATTTCTTGACTGCTGGACCCTTTACTGTTGATAGTCAATCCTAAAAGGCAGAAACTATCCACCACTTCCACGGCTTCATTATCAATTCTGAGGCTGATTGCTGTACCCGTTGTCATTAGTCTAGTCTTCTTACATTTAGTCGTAGTCCCATTTTTTCACTGTGCTCCTTGACTTTCATTACTAGAGCTTGCAGACCATCTGTATTCTCAGCTATCAGAGTGGTGTCATCAGCATAGCGCAGTTTATTGATGTTTCTTCCTCCAACTTTTAAAACTATGCTAATCGTCTTCCTATAGCACTTAGCAATAGCACTTACATTTAT
Source organism: Hemicordylus capensis (assembly GCF_027244095.1). Lineage (NCBI taxonomy): Eukaryota > Metazoa > Chordata > Lepidosauria > Squamata > Cordylidae > Hemicordylus > Hemicordylus capensis. The sequence goes on along the minus strand of NC_069664.1, from coordinate 20,615,463 downwards.
ATACCGCTCTATAGCCGGAGCTCTCTAAGCGGTTTACAATGATTTAGCATATTGCCCCCAACATTCTGGGTACTCATTTTACCGACCTCGGAAGGATGGAAGGCTGAGTCAACCTTGAGCCCCTGGTCAGGATCAAACTTGTAACCTTCTGGTTACAGGGCGGTAGTTTTACCACTGCGCCACCAGGGGCTCCTATATGTTCAGCATACAAGTTGAATAAATGTGGAGAAAGTATACAGCCTTGTCTTACTCCTTTGCCAATCTGGAACCAGTCTGTTTCACCATGTTCCGTCTGGACTGTGGCTTCCTGTCCTGTGTATAGGTTTCTCATGAGAAAAATGAGATGTTCTGGGATGCCCATTTTCATAAGGAAATCCCACAACCTGACATGGTCGATGCTATCAAAGGCTTTTCTGTAGTCAATAAAGCACATATTGACTTCTTTTTGGTATTCTTTGGCTTTCTCAATTATCCAGTGTGCATCAGCAACAATGTCTCTTGTTCCTCGGCCTTTTCTGAAACCAGCTTGAACATCCAGCATTTCCCTTTCCACGTAGGGCTCTAATCTGCGTTGGATGATCCTGAGCAGTATTTTGCTAGAATGTGAAATCAAGTATATTGTGCGATGGTTTGTGCAATCTGTTAAGTCTCCTTTCTTTGGTATAGGTATGTAGACTGGCCTCTTCCAATCAGTTGGCCACTGTTTCATTCTCCAAATTTGCTGGTATGGTTTGCTTAGAGCCTTCACTGATTCTTCTTCCGTTGCCTGCCATATTTCTGTAACTATTCCATCAATTCCTGTAGCCTTCTGACTTGGAAATGACCGGAGAGCTGATCGAACTTCATCTTCCCGTACTGGAGGTTCTTGCAAGTAGGGAATATCTTCTAGAGTATCTTGGATGTTGACGTCCCTGCTGTACAGATTTTCAGTATACTCCTTCCATCTCTGTTTGATCTTCTCTGAATCAGTTACTATCTGGCATCGCTTAACATACCAATTCGAGGTTGGAACCTCCTGAGTTCAGAGATCTTTTTGGAAAACTTTCCTTGTTTTTCCATGTCTATTTCCATCCTCAAGGTCTTTAAAGATGTCATTGTAGTACTGCTCCTTGTCTCTTCTAACAGCTTTCTGAAATTCCCTATTAAGTTCCTTCCTGGAGTCTTTATCTTTCTTGACTTTGGCTTCTCTCATCTTCTTGGCAATTTCCACTGTCTTTTCTGACATCCATGTTGCTTTCTTCTGTTTCTTGGTCTTTGGCAGTCTTTTTTCACATTCGTCCTTAACAACCTCTTCGATTTCATTCCACAGTTCCTCTGGTTCCCTATCAATGGTTCAGAACTTCAAAGCAGTTCCTGAAACTAATATAAGTAGTTCTCCTGCTTCATTTCTGTTTCCTAGGCCATACAGTCTGACTGTGTTTTCCTCCTTACCATTTCCAACTCTGGCACTCCAGTCTCCAACCACCAGTAGCACATCTTGCTTGCATGTTCTGCCAATTTCAGACTGAGCTTGAGCATAAAACTCTTCAACTCCCTCTTCTTCTGCATCAGCACTAGTTTTTTCAGCACTAGCTCCTTGATAAACATGACTGACCTTAGGCAAGCTCTGTGCCCCCATATTTCTTCCCAGCAAATGAGTGACTAAGCTTGCACTTACCAGGAGCAAATACTTCACAAATTCACAGTATACACGTAATGGGCAAAAAAAGTATCTCTATAGGCAGAAAGAGGGCAGCCCGTTTGGGCTGACTATGTGACATCCGAAAGAACACGAAGCAGCAAGAAATAAACGGATCCTGCTGCTCTCTGGTGTACAGTCTGGAGCACTGCCACCCAGAGAATGCTGCCCATCCGTGCCAAGAACAAAATAATTCTTGCCCAGACAAAATAATGGAGGTATATTGCTAAAGCAAAATTTCTTTCATTGCCATTGGCATGCTTTAACCACTCCCTGAATTGCTGTAACTGTAGATCTTTCTAGCTAAAGTACCCCACAGAAAGGTGGGAGTATTCTCCTTCCTGCCACACAACTGGTATCATGCTCAGACATCTCCACTTTTGAGGCATGTTTCATGTCTCAAGACACACCCGGGTGAGAAATTCAGCCAGTACTGCTTGTCCCTGTTGGTAGAGATGCCAGAGATTGAACTTGGGACCTTCGGCATGCAAAGCCTTGATGACCTCTGGCTGTAACGGATTGTCTAGAATGGCATGCTGCAAAGCCTGTGTAACTAAGCTATCTCTGGGAAGAGCAACTTCATGCAAAAGGTCCCAGATTCCCACCCTGGTATCTCCAAGACAGGGCTGAGAGAGATTCCTGCCTGCAACCTTGGAGAAGCTGCTGCCAGTCTGTGTAGAGACAATACTGAGATAGATAGACCAATGGTCTGAGTCAGTATATGGCAGCTTCCTATGTTCCTCTATAACTTGCCTCTAAACTCTGCTTTTGATATATTAATTTGCTATGCAAGATTAAGCTGATATTAGGGGAAATCCTCCCTAATAAGGCCAGGGTTCTCAAACATGAGTCCACAATGTTGGACTACAACACCCATCATCCCTATCCACAATGGTCTTTGGGAAATGTGGCTGGAGCTGATGGGAGTTGTAGTCCTGATATTAGGGAGACCGTTCCCCAGGGCAGGGGTGGACAACCTTGGCTCTCCAGCTGTGGTTGAACTGCAACTCCCATCATCCCCAGCCACAATGGTCTTTGGCCAGTGTGGGTGGGGATGATGGGAATTGTAGTCCAACATCATTTGTGGACCCAAGGTTGGGAACTCCTGACAAAAGGCATTATAGGCTATTGATAGTCCCACTCCAGGTAGGAGCCTGTAGAACACATGGTTTGCATAAAGGAGGTCCTAGGTTGAATATCTGGCATTTCCAGTTTAAAAAAAAAAAAAAGGAGCAAGGCTCAGAGATCCCTCTCTGCTCAAGACCTTAGAAAGCTGCAGCCAGCCAGCATGAAGACTACTGAGCTGGATGGATCAATGATCTGGCAAGTGCATGTGCTCAAGACAGGTCCATGTCTTCATGTACGTTCACACTTATCCAGCTCAGGCCACTGAAGCGACCCTCAGCCTGGTTATTCTCACATTTGTTAGCATAATAAATGGTGTCAACAAAAATGGTACGGTATCGTTAACCTGAACCACAAGGCAAGCTATTAAGGCAGACACTGCTCTGTCCTTCTCCAGCAGAGGTCACCAATGCATACAACATGTGGAAGGGCTGACGATCTCCGTTGCAAATACATCCTAGAAATAAGCTACAGTCTTATCAGGACATTGTGTTTTGTCTGATAATTGGCCTTCACATATGAGCTCTTTTGTCCATTTCTGCTGGGAAGCTGGAGCGTGGGAAGTAGCCTTAAAATTTTGACCTTCCTAGTCCCCTTCCTGAGATCCAGATCCCTAAAACAAATTCTGCAAACCATCTCCGGATGGGCAAATGCTCAAGCCGCCCACACTGCTGGCGTGTCGGAGGAGGGAGATTGAACTGCAGAAGGGTGCTAGCATGGAAAACTCCCAAGATGGAGCCTGTTCTGCCAGGAGGGCAGAAGAAATGCAGAACTGGTTTCAATACTAATTTTAAAAAGAAAAGCCTGTATTAACCAACGTTTGAAACTGAAGCAAAAACCCAGTTTTAGACATGGAAACATCCTGTTCTTTCCCCTGAATTGTGAAACATACTGATAGGGTTTGTTTTAAACTAATGGTGCACTGGGGTACTGGTCTTGTGGTAGCAAGCATGAATTGTCCACTTTGCTAAGCAGTGCCCACCCTGGTTTGCATTTGAATGGGAGACTACATGTGTGAGCACTTTGGGGCCACTTTGGGAAGAGCAGAAGGTTCCAAGTTCCCTCCCTGGCATCTCCAAGGTAGGGATGAGAGAGATTCCTGCCTGCAACCTTGGAGAGGCCGCTGCCAGTCTGTGTAGACAATCCTGAGCCAGATGGACCAATGGTCTGACTCAGTATATGGCAGCCTCCTATGTTCCTAAAGTGGTGATTCTCTTATATTTAGCAGAGGGAGAGCAATTGTCTCTATTCAACCCCAGCACAGCATCCTTCCAGTGGCTATTGCTGGTGTCTACCTTATATTTCTGTTTAGACTGTGAGATCTTTGGGGACAGGGAGCTATCTGATTTATTTATGTATTCCTATGTAAATCACTTTGAGAACATTGTTGAAAAGTGATATATAAATATCTGCAGTAGCAGCAGTAGTTGTAATAGATTTACGTATCCCTTCAAGTGGTGGCAGCTCACAAGCCCTTGTCTTTACAGGAACAAAGCTTATTATAACCAACAATAAGCAATCAAGACAGGCTGATATGAGAACTCAAAATGTTATTTTTGCACATCACTTCCCCATGCAGCATAGGAACATAGAAAGCTGCCTTATATTGAGTCAGACGCTTGGTCCATCTAGCTCAGTACTGCCTACACAATACACAGCATACTTACACAGATGCTACCAGACTGTCCACCTGGGACCTTCTGTATTCAAAGCAGATGCTCTTCCACTGAGCTACGGGCACCATCCCAACTTTTTCTAAGGCAACTTTTTTCTTAGCTATACAGCATCACAACTCTTTCAAACATTAGCCTTATCACAGAACTTACCAGCTAGGTAGCATTCCATAGCAAATGCTTTAGAATTCCACAAGTACGCAGCATACAGCTGTGTTGGTCTATGAGAAACAATCGAAACGCTACAATCCTACAATCCTATAATACCTTTATGAGGACCGAGCAAAAGTGACACAGTGTCTTAAACAAACTTTAGAACTTTTAAACAGGCTGGATGTCACATACAGGATGTCTGTGTGTGGGGGGGAGGCCTGGCATAGTGCAACAGCTCTGAAAATCTGCAATTCATTACTATTAAAAATATTTAGCTTTTCAGCAACAAAGTGGTAAGAACATAGGAAGCTGTCATATACTGAGTTGGTCCATTGGTCCATCTAGCTCAGTACTGTCTACACAGACTGGCAGCAGCTTCTCAAAGGTTGTAGGCAGGAATCTCTCTTAGCCCCAACTTGGAGAAGCCAGAGAGGGAACTTTGAACCTTCTGCTCTTCGAGCAGCTCCATCCCGAGGCTAATATCTTACAGTGAGCACACATCAAGTCTCTCATTCATATGCAACCAGGGCGGACCCTGCTTAGCTAAGGGGACAAGTCATGCTTGCTACCACAAGACCAGCTCTCGTCTCCTACATATTGTAAAAGTATGAGAACATGGTTCCATGTCCCCAAAGGGTTCATAATCTTTAAAAACACACACACAAAAGAGACACCAGCAACCATCACTAGAAAGGATGCTATGCTGGGAAGAACAGGCAAGGTTGCTCTTCCTTTGTTTTATATTAAAAAGGATGTGAGCCCCTTTGGGACAGGAAACCATTTCCTCATTCCGTTTGCTGCGTGAAGCACACTAAGAATGCTTCTTGCTGAAACACAGTATTTAAGTATTCAAAATCACCATCGTCAACACTGCCAACCACCGGCCAGGAGCAACTACCAAGGCCAGGAGCAGTTGATAGCCCCATCCTCCATGAATTGCTCAAATGTCCTTTTAGAACTCTTTAGACTGGTGGCCATGATGGTGCAGTGGTCAGAGTGTTGGACTAGGACCGGGAAGACCCAAGTTCATAATCCCCATTCAGCCATGACGCTCACTGGGTGACTTCATGGATCTGTCAGCCTAACCTACCTCACAGGGTTGTACATAACCATGTACACTGCTCTGGGCTCCTCGGAGGAAGAGCGGGATATAAATGTGTTCTTAATCCAGTGGCAGTGAATTCCGTAGTTTACGGAACCACATATTGTGTAAAGAAGTATTTTCTTTTCTCTGTCCTGAATCTCCCATCATTATGCTTCAATTAATGACCCCAGGTTCTAATACTATGAGACAGAGGGACTCTCTGCCTACTTTGTCCACCCCATGCATAATTTTATACACCTTCCATGTTCCCTTTCTTTCTAAACTAAAAAGGCCCAAATACTGTGGTCTTTCCACATAGGGGAATTGCTGTAACCTTTGATCATATATCTGTTCTAAATAAATAATCAAAAAGGGACAGGCACGGACATTCCATCCACATGTTAAAAAGGGGACACCATCCCAAAGCCCGGTGCCGTGAATGGGAAAGTGGCAGAGGTGGGCAGAAGCACTGTTTTGATCGTAACAGAAAGCATCCAACACAAAACCAATTACAAAGATTCCTATCAAATAATTTGCAATGGAATTAGCGCGACCATCGTGACACCAAGATCAGCTTTTCTCCCACCCCATCTGAGCCTGCTCAAAAGTTGTGCTGGAATTAGCAATGAGCCTGACATTATAACCCAAGTCTGCCGAGATGGATGTGTGTGTCCAGCTAAATCTCTTAGCTGTAAAAAGAAAACCCAGGGATAAGAGTCCTGGAACCTTGACTGCTTTATCTCAGGCTGTATAAAGCATTCCAGACAGCTACAAGGCCATCTCGCTGCAAATGAGAGCCAACACGTCTCAGTTTACAGAATTTCCCAGCCTTGAGGTCCAGACTCAATCATCTAGTTAGTCCCAACACACACACAACAGACAAAAGGAATCTGCTAAGCTCATGCAGAACATTGAAGCAAGGAGGGAGGAACAAGATAACTAGTGGCTGGATAGGTGGTGTGTGTGTGTGTGTGTGTGTGTGTGTGTGTGTGTGTGTGTGTGTGTAGGTTTTCCTAAGACTACAAGAAGTAACTGAAGCAACACAAAATTCCAACAGGGATTGAGCAGGTAACTGGTGGGAGAAGACTGTGCTTGTGGAATGCTTACTGAGGAAGGAGAGAACGAAGCAGCAGTACACAAAGAAGGTGGAAGAATACTGGAGGGAGAATAGTGGGGAACAGCGTTCTCTCTAATTTTTTTCATTTGTGCATGGAACAGATTCTGTTCTGGGCAGCAGTATCAAGGCAGCGTGTGCACACATGCATTTGGGATGGTGCCTTCCTGATTCAACCGGAGCAGGATCTAAAACTAACTGACTGGACATCCAAAAATGTATGAGCACGGAGACACATGCATACAACTTAGAGGGTAAAACCGCCTTGAGATTGTTTTTAATGAAAGGTGGTATATAAATTTAACAATCAATAAATAAAAATAAACACCAGTGGGGAAGGGGGTACCCTGGTCCAGAGCCGTATGGTTCTCTTTATCCTGCTCCTTGCCTTCAAAACGTGGCAATTCCTCAGATATATTATGCGTTCAAGGCAACAGTCTGTTCACCAGCATCATTTGGTCCAGTCCCGTAGGACCACAAGCAAAAGAAAGAGATTTCAGACTTGCAAAGAATAATCCTGCAACTTTCTTACCAGAAGAAGTTGTTTCCTGGTAGGCTGTCCTATGCAATAGCCCTTTCACGAATCAATGTCATTCCAGCGCCTCACAGATCCAAATGCTCCTTGTTATCAAAGGTGTCCTGAAAGCAGCACCCAGCAGAGGTCTCTGACTCACTCAGTCAGCACCAAAGGGTACAAAGCAGCTAACATTTGCTTTTCTGATCCTGTGACATCCTGTTGCTTGAAGGAGTTGCAGTTCTAGCAATACATCCTTCGTTTAAAATCACAGGTCACCAGAAAAAGCGGGCTGTGCTGTATAAACGCATCACAGCTACATATCCTCAGACAGGAGCTCTCAAACTTGGGCTCCCAGATGTTGTTGGACTACAACCCCCATCATTCCTTGTCACAATGGCCAGAGGTCACTGTAGCAGGGGATGATGGGAGTTTGGTCCAACATTTGGGGACAGAAGTTTGAGAACACCTGGCCTAAAAAATGACATTCTCAGCAATAACTCTCTGTAAATGCAAACACCCAGATGCTTTGCAGATACTACCAAATTTAACTCTAAACAGTGTGGAATTCCCTTATATCAAATGCCCCTGCTATGACACTACAGTTGACTGTACATAATTGCTTCTAATGTTCTGGGCAGCTATGCAAAGGAAGATGTAGTCTAAACAATACATTTGTCTGTGTGTCCTTTAGATTCCAAACAAAGAAATTAAAAACAGACCACATTTCCTAAGGGTATTGGGGCTGATTGCCTTGCACAAGCACAGAATCTGAAAGCAAGTCTGGATTGCTGTAGATCTCAACTCCTTTTAGAAGTAAGTTTCTAGCCCTCAAGGTCCAAGAGCAATACCATTTAAATATATATATCAAAGCATGCTACGAAATGTGCATCTGAAAAAAGCTCCAAGATTTCAGAGAGCATATACTTTTGTTATACTGGAGATGCCAGGGAATGAACTTGGGGACCTTTTGCATGCAAGCAGATTCTCCGCCACAGAGCTATGGCCCCATCCCCTAAGGGGGATATCTTAGAGCAGTCAGCCCTCACAGGTAGTCACCCCTCCAAGTGTCAACCTGGATAGACCCTGCTTAGCAAAGGGGGTACTTCATGTGCTTTACTGCAAGATCAGCTCTCCTCCCCTTATTTCTGGACTGCTGCTGACACAAATTAGATTGGCTGTGACCAGGGTCATGGCTTTTTCTGTGGTGGTGGCACCATAATATCCAAATTCTCTCCTCAAGGAGGTTTGCCAGATCCCGATCCTCCCTGCTGTTAGACATAGGATTGAAATCTTCTTGTTCCACAAGTTTTAGTTGCATGTCCCCACTGATTCCATGTTGTCTTTTGACTGCCCGTTCACCCTGTCCTTTTCTATTGCTGTGCAATTATTGTTCTGCTGCTGTGAATAATTGGGGCCTTAATCGCCTTGAAACTTATTGTTGACCCCCTTGTGAAGCTTTGTCAGCTGAAAGGCAGGATATTAATCTTTTGAATAAAGACATGCCTATAGCCAACAGGGCAGTCACATTCACCATAGCAATTAAAAACAAAATCACACCCCTAGAAAGAACTGCAAACCATTCCCCCCCCCCCCCCCCCGTTACTTGTGAGTCCAGAGAAGGCAGATGGAAGGGGAAGCGGGGGGGGGGAGAGATGGCGCCATTTGGTGCTTAATGTATCAGCTGGTCCAGCGATCTAGAGACAGGAACATAAGGTTATCCCCCAAAGCAGGAAGGAACCCGGATGTGGCCAAGTTAATCCCCTAGAAATGCAAGGATCAGCTAGATCAAAGTCATTGGCAAGAGCAACAAAGGGGCCTTTTTATTATTTAAAAAACCATGAATTATAGGATTCCCTAATGAGGCTAAACCTCTCCCTGGAGCGAATATATAATCGGATGCTGATGCACTCAGCAGAACAAGAGGCCCTTCATGGCAGAGTTGTGAGTACGTGGATGGGGGGGGGGAGCACACAGCTCCTTTGCACGAGCGGGGGGCACACAGCTCCTTTGCACGAGGAAACTTGTGCATGTGGACAGAGAGAGGGGAAGCTAGGAGGAAAAGCACTGCCTTGAAGACTTGGTCTCAAGATGACATAAACAAACAGAAGGGCAAAGTTGAGTGAGTAGCAGGCATCCAGGACCAAGCACAAGGCCTTCACATGTCTCCAGTTACTCTCACAACCTCTAAAAAGGAGAGACCACAACTTTGCCCTCCTGTTGTTGGACTACAACTCCCATCATTCCCAGTCACAGTGGCCAATAGTCAGATCATGCAAGTTGTAGTTGAACAACAGCCAGAGGGCCAAAGATATTTCATATTCTGAAAGAATATGAAAATGCCCGGTCCCCAAAGGGCCCACAACCTAAAAAGCAACATAAGGCAGATACTAGCAACAGCCACTGGAGGGATGCTGTGCTGGGGTTGGATAGGGCCAGTTGCTCTCCCCCTGCTAAATGTAAGAGAACCACCACTTTAAAAGGTGTCTCTTTGCTAAGTTAGCAGGGAACACGCAAGTGGTCCTACGACTGTCAAATCCTTTCTGCCAATCTGGGGGTTACAACACCCTGTACATACCTGGAAGCTCCATGTACAAATATCTTAGGCTGGCACCTTGTTCTCAGTCCTGGTATGAACTCCTGTAATTCTGTGCAGTTATTTCCAGCCTTGGGTAACTTCTTGTTTTTGGACAACTCCCACCATTCCCAGCCACAGTAACCAAAGAATGGGGGCAAGGGGAGAGTTGTAGTTCAAAACTAGCTGGTTTTCCAAGACTGGTTACTATTTCCCATTTCCATTGAAATAACTTCCCCGGGAGAGTCTGAATGACCAAAAAGATAGAAAGAAAAAGGCTGAGGCTTCCCAGATGTTGACAGAGCCAAGCCCTAACACACACTGATCCCAGCAGTGAGAAACACGTCACCACCTCAGCCGCGTCCAACCTTGACACTTGAAACATCGACTGCTGTTTCTGGATCATTAGAGACGCACAGTTGTATATGTGAGCCCTTGCTGATAACCAGTATTTCTCTCCCTGCTGGTGCTAATCTACAGACTCGGCTAAATATTATTGCACAAACAGTTAAGGGAGGTCCCTAGAATCCCCACCCCTCGGCGGGAAAGAATTCCACTCGACTCAACAGTTCTAAAAACACATAGCAAAAAGATCTGGGGACATCTGGAACAGCTGAAGGCATATGCCTGCAGGCTGTGCAGAATCTAGGTTCCATGTGCATCTCCCAGTACTGTCCAAGAATGTTGAGGAAGATCAACTTTAAGAAACTCAGCCAGCACACCTGGCCCTCCTTGGATGGGTGCAAAAAGTCAAGCAAGGAAGCTGGGCAAGGTCGGGGGGGAGAAGAGACAAGAAGGGAGAGAGCCTTCCAATCTAGTTTTAACAGAGCTCTCTGGCTATGTTGTTGGACTGACATCAATAGACGCAGTACATTCAGTCCCAGTTCATACTGGCAAGATTATAACACATGTTTGCTAAAGCAAAACAGGCTCAGGTCCCATTCTCAAGCTGGAAGCAACCGAGACAAGGAGCAAGTCACCAACCCTTCCTTCCATCCTGATGCCCAACCCCTGCACCCAATTGTTGGAAGCATGCCATTTCTATACCCTTTGTAAAGTGACTGTTGCTTACTGTAGGCAATGGCCATCAACAGCCCTATCCTAGGAACGTAGGAAGCGGCCTTATATGGACTCAGACCATGGGTCCATCTTACCTAGGCCAGTATTGTCTACACCAGGCCTGCTCATCTTTGCCCCCCTCAGCTGTTTTTTGACTACAACTCCCACAATCCCCAGCCACAGTGGCCAATAGTCAAGGATTATGGGAGTTGTAGGCCAACATCTGCACAAGGTCCAAAGTCGAGCAGCCCTAGACAGTGATTGGCAGCGGCTCTCCAAGGTTTCAGGCAGGATTCCCTCCCAGCCCTACCAGAAGATGGACCTAGGACCATCTGTATGCAAGCAGGTGCTATACCACTGAGCTATAGCCCCATCCTACACAGTGAACCTAATTGCATCCCATGGCACAGACTTATGGGTTAAATTGTGCATTACATGAAAAAGTACTTTTTCCATGTCAGCAAACTTCTACTGCTTATGTCTTTCTCATAATATATATATATGGATCATAACAAGTGGAATGGCATAGATGTTCAAAGAGAAAACCTGTATTATCATTAGTATTAAGGATATTTATATACAGGAGACCCTTGTTAAGTGCGGATTTGGTATCCACGGATTCGTGTATCTGCGGTCGGGTAAAAGACACCCTACCTTGGCATATCCGGGGGGAAAGAGAGAAAAAGCATGTTGACCTTGTGTATCTGTAGGTTGGAGGTGCCTGAAAATTACTGTGGAAGTCATTTCCAGCCATTTTGTTTGTCGGAGCCACAAAATGGCTCTAAGTAAAAAAAGAGGGGGGAAACTGGTGGTTTTCATCTGACTTTTGGCCAATTTGGGGGCATTATGGGACACAACACAACTTGAGGTGGTCACAGTAAAGCAGGGTAAGGAGCTCCCCCCGTGCCCAACCACCCCCAGCAAATGGGCCAATTTTTGTCCATTTCTGGCCAATCGGGAACCTAACCCCCGCGGACCCATTGTTTTCATGCCTCGATATTCACGGTTTCCATATCCACAGGAACGGAACCCCCGCGAGTATCGAGGTCCACCTGTATTACTTTTCAGTTTTTAATAAGTTCTCAATGTGGTTTACACAGTAAAAAAGAATAATGGTTCCCTGTCCCAAAAAGGATTCACAATCGAAAAAATAACAGTAGCCCGCCCCTTAGCCTGGATTTGCGGACCGAGTGCTCCGCAAACCCGGGCTATCTGCTTGTGAGTAGCTGCAGCGCGGCTCCGCGCTGTGGCTACTCGTGAGTAGACCCCCGACTAGGAGGCGAAAAGCCCCCTCTCAGCTCCGGGGGTCTCCCCAGTATGCCCTGCATGCTCATGCAGGGCATACTGCGGCTTCCGGGGGCCACATGGCCCCCACTCCCCCCAGCCTCTGCCAGCTCCGTCACGGAGCCGGCAATTGTGTGGGTAGCCAATCTGGCTGCCCAGGGCTACCTGTCCGGCCGTCTGTGGGGAGAACGGGCTTAGCCCACTCTCCCCATAGTTTCAGGGAAAGCGGGTCTCACGGATCGTGAGACCCGCCTCACTGTGTTGCAGATCGATAGGGTCAGTCTCTCTCCTCCTGTTCAATATCGAGGAATCACCACTTTATAGGGTACCTCTTTGCCTAATTAGCAGCAGAGGATTCCTTGGCATGATGGATCTTTTTCTAGTGTTGTTTTCATTTTACGAGAGCTGACTAGAAACAGAAACCTTGTTAAAAGCTATTTGCATTTTCTTTTAAATGAAAATTTTAGTAACCATTTTGGATTTCAGTATGTGAAAAAAACAGAGACCGACACAAAGAGAGAGTCACCAATGGGCTTCCCTAACCTTCCCTTCTGCCCACTCACCGCCCTCCAACTAATTAACAAAAAGCACACACTTCAAACGATTTACATTGCTAATAAAAACAGGATTAGCTGGTGGTCTGCCTACAAAAAGGCCCCAACCAGAATATTATTTTTTATTCAAAGATGATCTATTTATAGCCACTGTTTATGCTATCATGCATTTACAAAACATACACACAAAAGACTCAGGGAAAGTTAAGAGCCTCTTAAGACATTGCAACAGAAGGAAATATTGACTCCTGTTTCTGTACTTGTGGTGATTGCATCCATTATGGTAAGTACTCCACATAGACATGAAGTGAACGGAAAAATACATCTTCTTGCTTCCAGCTCCTGCTGTCAAAGGGCAGTTCAGGCATTGTGTCATCCTAAAACAGCACCTTTCCCCCAGGGATGGCTTTATAATCTGTGATCTTGGCAAAGGCTGTCCTCATAACTACAGAATAAAGTTAGAAAAGCTACAGAACCAACTCCACCATCGAGAGTTTCACTGACCTACAACCAGCTATCTTGAAAAGCCATTTGCTTATAAACAGCATCCTGAGAAATGCCAGACCCTGCCGAAGTGGAGGCCCGGAGGGGTGGCCCTCAGAGGAAAGGGGAGATAGTAACTAATCCACGAGAAACAGGAGTCCATGAAGAAAGTGTCACAAGGAGATAAGGAGACCAACAAGGAAGAAGAGGAGGTACTTTTCAGCACATGAGGCGCTTTTCGCTTTTCTAAATCCGAGGCTTTCCGCAGACAAGTGTGAACCAACAGCTGCACATCCGAGCACAAGACTGGCATCGAGTTCAAAACCTGCTGGGTGTGTCCACTAGCGTAATTAATTAATAGCGTAGTGTCCACACGTAATTGGGCAGTTGTGGCCCATGACTTTCTGCTGCCTGAAGCACAGCACCCAATAGCTCCCCAATCATCCTGCCCAGGGATGTTCCCAGGTACCGAAAAGATCTGGGCCCCGAGCCCTCAGCCCCTCTTCCTGATATTTAAACTCAATCACAAAGGTAAAGTGTGCTGTCGAGTCAGTGTCAACACCTGGCACCCACAGAGCCCTGTGGTTTTCTTTTGGTAGAATACAGGAGGGGTTTATTACCATTGTCTCCTCCCACTCAGTGTGAGATGATGCCTTTCAGCATCTTCCTATATCGCTGCTGCCCGATATAGGTGTTCCCCATAGTCTGGGAAACACACCAGCGGGGGGGGGGGGGGATTCGAACCGGCAACCTCTGGCTCGCTAGTCAAGTCATTTTCCCGCTATGTCATTAGGTGGCTCAACTCAATCATACCCCCCCCCCAATAATTAGATATGTTTTTAAAGTCTCTAATAGAGCACCTATGAAGGTGGAAGCCGCAGAGAGCCAGGTGAGGTTCGGAGCTCTCTCCCACGCTCTCTGCAGCTGCCTCCACTGCTGGATGTCCTTTCTGGGAGAGGTCATGGAGGAGGGAGGTGGCTGATGAGAGCCAGGGCTCTGAGCCATTCATTGGGGGCCTGTGCTCCATGGGCCACCCCCTAATGATGCCCCTCTTCCTAATGATGTCCCTGTTTCCTCTGCTCCCCCACTTTTCCTCTATTAAAATCATATACAAATTCCTTTCTTCTTTCAAATTCCTCCCCTTCCTAAAAAGGAAAGATACAGAATGTCGAGAAGGAGAAGGAGGAGAAGGAGAAGGAGAAGGAGAAGCAGCAGCAGCAGCAGCAACAGCAACAGCATTGTGCTACAATTTCACTTGTCTTCATCTGCAGGTTATCCATGTGGACAGGGCTGTGTTGGCTGTTACACTGCCCCTGAGAACCAAGGAAGAGCGGAACACACGCCACCAATTGGCAGGTTACATAGGAAGCTGCCATCTACTGAGATAGACCATTGCTCCACCTAAGCCAGTATAGTCTACACCAGACCTGCTCAACTTAGGCCCCCCAGCTGTTTTTGGACTACAACTCCCATAATTCCCAGCCACAGTGGCCAACAGACAGGAATTATGGGAGTTGTAGGCCAACATCTGCAGGAGGGCCGAAGTTGAGCAGCCCTGCTCTACACTGACACTCCAAGGTTTCGGACAGGAGTCTCTCCCAGCCCTATCTGGAGATGCTGAGGGGAGCTGAACCTGGGTCCTTCTGTATGCAAAGCAGATGCTCTGCCACTGAGGTATAGCCCCACTCTTGAGAGTACAGGAGCTCAGTATTGTCTACACAGACTGGCAGCAGCTTCTCCAAGGTTGCGGGCAGGAGTCTTTCCCAGCCCTACCTGGAGATGCCAGGAAGTGAACCTGGGATGCCATGGCCCCATCACTGCCAATCAGATAAGTGCTCAGAACCTGTCAAAAGGCTTGCTTTCCCACACATTAATAAATAATTGTGAGCTAAGATTAGTATAAACTCGGAAGGTTTCAGGGGGGAGGAAAAAAAGCACTGGGTACCCAGAGAAACAGAGGCTGAAGAGCTGTCTGGTTGGAGATGGGAAAAGGCTGAGGAAGCCAGAAGGAGCTACTCAGAGCACACTAGGGAAGAACCTCACATTGCTAAATAAATAAATAAATAAATAAATAAATAAATAAAATGTGGGAGGGGGCTGTATGCTAATCGGGAAGAGGAGTGCTGGTCAAGCGATAGGGGGGCGATAGGAGGAGGGCAGGAGTTCAGGGAGTTGAAGAAAAGGGGAATCGAGCAGAAAATGCAACTTGAGCAAAGCACCACACAGGGGCTAAATAGAGCAGGAGCTGTGCAGAACGCGTGGGAAGGAATTAGTCAGGCATGGGAAGAGGCCAAAGGGCAGAGGGTTGCTAGGTATGAAGCCAAGACCCTGACAGGGAAATTTTGCCAATAAGAAAACATGGTACCCATGGGAGCGCCCCCCCCCCCGCCGTGTTCTTTCTATTTTTTTTCATCTGTGTGCAGAATGAGTTTTCTTCTGGGCGGCAGTATCAAGGCAGTGTGTGCACATGTATATTCAGCGTGGGGCCTTCCCAATTCAACCTGAGCGGGATCTAAAATGAACTGTGCGGATATCAAAAAACCCATGTGAGCGCATGCGCATGTCTTGGAGGGAACACAGCCGACCCCGCACTGGTCAAATGGAAGCCCTGGAGGAGCAACTTGGATCAGGACTGTGGCAGGACTAAGGGCTAAAGCTTCCCTACCGTGGTCCTCAATCCAGATCACTTCCCCAACACCATGTGCTATTTACAAAGAGGGCATCTTTTTATGAAAATAGGAATAGGAGGAGTGCTGGCCTTGTGAGAGCAAGCATGAGTTGCTCCCTTTGCTGAGCAGGGAGTGGCTCCCTTTGCTAAGCATCCTGCTTTGCATTAGGAACATAGGAAGCTGCCATATACTGAGTCAGACCCTTGGTCCATCTAGCTCAGTATTGTCTTCACAGACTGGCAACGGCTTCTCCAAGGCTGCAGGCAGGAGTCTCTCTCAGCCCTATCTTGGAGATGCTGCCAGGGAGAGAACTTGGAACCTTCTGCTCTTCCCAGAGCGACTCCATCCCCTAAGGGGAATATCTTACAGTGCTCACACATGTAGTCTCCCATTCATATGCAACCAGGGCAGACCCTGCTTAGTTAAGGGGACAAGTCACGCTTGCTACCACAAGACCAGCTCTCCTGGTCAAAGTAACCCATTTGGATGGGTTACTTTGAGCACTGTAAGATATTCCCCTTAGGAGATGAGGCCATAGCTCAGTGGAAGAGCATATCTGCATGCATGCGGAAGGTCTCAGGTTCACTCTCTGGCATCTCTAGATAGGGCTGGGAGAGACTCCTGCCTGGAACCTTGGAGAGAGAGCTGCTGCCAGTCTGTGATGACAATACTGAGCTAGATGGAAAAATGCTCTCACTTAGTATAAGGCAGCTTACTGGGTCTATCTGCATGGTACATACTTGAGCCAACATCTAATTTGACCCTTTGTTCCCCAGGACAAGCTAAAGGAAGGGAGGACTCTTTGTTGTCACTGGAGTTGAGCTGTCTTACCCTGCCCAGGCAGCAACTGAAACTCTGGATCACTGAAGAGAATGCTTTTCTCAGGAAAGGAGGTTCCTATGGAACACAGGAACATAGGAAGTGGCCATATACTGAGTCAGACCATTGGTCCATCTAGCTCAGTATTGTCTTCACAGACTGGCAACGGCTTCTCCAAGGTTGCTGGCAGGCGTTTCTCTCAGCCCTCTCTTGGAGATGCTGCCAGGGAGGGAACTTGGAACCTAGATGCTCTTCCCAGAGTGGCTCCATTCTCTGAGGGGAAGAACTTCCAGTGCTCACGCTTCTAGTCTCCCATTCATATGCAACCAGGGTGGACCCTGCTTAGCTAAGAGGACAAGTCATGCTTGCTACCACAAGACCAGCAAAGATGTCCAAACATTGCACAGCACCCAAGGACCTTTGTCGCCAGCCAGTTCCTACCCATTCGTTTACTTGCCGGCCTAGGAATGAAAGGGTTGGGAGAAAGCCAAAGGCAAGCTCCATTGTGGACCAATCCATTCAGGTCACCAGTTCTGAAACTGGCACAAAGGAAGGACACCAGCATACACAAGTAACCAACCACAATCAGGCCTGACCAGACTCTCAGCTTTGGAGACCTCAGGCAGATTGTAAAATGCACTTATCTCAGCGTACTGAGAGGAGAACACCTGTCCCATTTCTTCTCTTTCATTCCCTGATGTGAAAGGCAATCTTTCCTTTTAAGCTTTTTTTGGAGGGGTGGGGAGATAAAGCATCCCCTTCAAATGAATTAACTATATTTGGGGAAGATGGGCATTTAATGCCCTTGGCTTCAGATTTCAAATACTTTCTTCAACAGCCCCCCAAATAGTTTACACAATAGGAGGCCTGGCAGATAAGACCGTGAAGCATCAAACTGCACATGACATCAAAAGCATCACTATGGTGCTGTTTGCTTGTTTGTTTTCATTAAATACAGGACTGTGGTGTGAGAACATAGAGAAAGAGAACTGGGGCTGGAAAAGGAAAGGAAAAGTTGTGCCATCAAGTCGGTGTCGACACCTGGCAACCACAGAGCCATCTGATTTTCTTGGTAGAATACAGGAGGGGTTTACCTCTGGCATCTCCCATGCAGTGAGAGATGATGCCTTTCAGCACCTTCCTGTATCGCTGCTGCCTGATATAGGAGTTCCCCATATTCTGGGAAACACACCAGCGGGGATTCGAACCAACAGCCTCCTGCTCTCTAGGCAGGTTGCTTCCCTGCTACGCCATTAGGTGGCTCTCGGGCTGGAAAGCCAAGGGTATATGGAGACTACATTCCAAGCAAGCACAATATCAGAGAATACAGAACATCACCGTACTTAAGGGTGGTGCAAAAGTCAGGTAGGCTAATCCTAGGTGCAGTATGAGTTAAGTGGGTTTGGGATTAGGGTCAGTGCTCAGGATTAGTCCTGCACTGCCCACAACAACTTCCAAGAAAATGTTGCTGAGGCAGCCCAAACAGCTTCCTCCTCTAAAACTGTTTGTATTGTCTTTGGTGCTGTTTGCTGCCATGGTTTCCTTCGGCAGCCACTGCTTTAGTGCACACAGTGATCTCTTCCGGATCTCTCCTTTCTAGAGTGATTCCGACCACTCAGGGGTCATATCGCAGCTGGGATGACATGACTGAGAGCAAGCCTGGTCGAGTTAGAATGAGGGCAATGCTTCTTAGACTGCTCACATGGCAATCCACCAGAACCTCTCCTCTAAGCCAGAAAAGAACGGGAGAGGGAGGAAAGGGGGGTGGGATCACACTGTGGAAACAGTTTCCTCTCCACTTATTGGCTCTCTCTGCTTTGATGCCACTGGTGGTCAGCATACTTTCCCTTTTCTCTAGGTAGCTCAGTGGTAGGGCATTTGCTGGGCATGCCGAAGGTCCTAGGTTCGATCCCTGGCAGCATCTCCAGAAAGGAAACCTTGGAGAGCTGCTGCCAGTCAGTGCAGACAATAACTGAGCTAGATGGACCGATGTTCTGACTCGGTATAAGGCAGCTTCCTACGTCCCTGTGAGCAATTTGGGGGTGGGGATGTAGCTCAGCAGCAGAGCATTTTCTTTGCACACAGAAGGTCCCAGGTTCACTCCCTGGCAGCATCTCCAGGTAGGGCTGGGAAAGACTCCTGCCAAGAACCTTGGACAACCGCTGCCAATCAGTGTGTAGATAATACTGAGCAAGATGGACCAGTTGTCCGACTTGGTATAAGGCAACTTCCTATGTCTCCCTCTCTCCCAGGGAACGCATTTGCCCCTCTTTCACAGTGTTCCCCAAATGGGGGCCATTTTTGCACCTAAACATGTTCATGAAAATTCTCAGACCCCCCCCCCACTAAACTTGGTTCAGCCTTCATCAGGTCTCACAGGCAATTCCTGAACAAGAAGAGACTACCATTGTTCAAATGATAGAGATGGATATAACTCGCACTTCAACTAGCCCCTGGAATGCAGCCACCTGTTAAGAAGAATGTCATGGCTTGTTTTCACACTAAAAACTGGAAGAAGAGTGAAAGCACCCCTTTCCACCCACCTATCATTAAAACGGCAGGGGATCATTTATGCTGCACTGACAACAATTACTCATGCTGGCTTTTGACCAGGGTTAAATGCATGGTTATTGCTGTTGGAAAAATAATCGTACTAATGTGTTTAAGTTCACAGATATGATGCCTACATTCATTAAAGGCTGTGTAAGCACCAAGAGATAACTGCCATAATCTACGTGTGTGCTTAAGTGATTTGCAAACATTGAAAGATAGCTGAACAATTACATCTTTAATGATCAGTTTATATAGAGAGATAATCGCAACAGTTCACTTGTCAATGTCAGAAATATGAAAATGTAATGTTCAAACGCCCAAATGGCAGTCACACTACCTTAAGTGTATATGGACAGACATGGGAATTAAAGCCTTTGAGGCTCGCATGAAAGGACACACAAGAGATGGGGCCTGATCCACAGCCGCTTTTGCATAGACCGGATTGCAAGATACGCAAGGGAAAGATGGAAGCAATAATATCCACCAGTGGATAATGTTTTCCACAATTGGATGCAGTATTTATTGCAGTACCAAGCATTTATTCTCAGGGAGGAGAGTAAGTTTTGAGGTAGAGAGTATGAATTGTGTCCTTTGCTAAGCAGGGCTTGCCCTGATTTGCAACTGGATGGGCGACTACATGTGAGCACTAAGAACATAAGAATATAAGAACAGCCCTGCTGGATCAGGCCCAAAAATGCCCATCTAGTCCAGCATCCTGTTTTGCACAGTGGCCCACCAGATGCCGCTGGAAGCCACAGGCAGGAGTTGAGGGCATGCCCTCTCTCCTGCTGTTACTCCCCCGCAACTGGTACTCAGAGGCACCCTGCCTTTGAGGCTGGAGGTGGCCTATAGCCCTCCGACTAGTCACTGTTGATAGACCTCTATCTCCTCCATGAAGTTATCCAAACCCCTCTTAAATCCATCCAGGTTGTTGGCTGTCATCACATCTTGTGGCAGAGAATTCCACAAGTGGATTATGCGTTGTGTGAAAAAGTACCTCAATTTGTTGGTCCTAGATTTCCTGGCAATCAATTTCATGGGATGACCCCTGGTTCTCGTGTTATGTCTGCTGTACGATATTCCCCTTAGAGCAGAGGTAGGCAACTTTGGCACTCCAGCTGGTATTGAACTACAACTCCCATCATCCCCAGTCATCACACATTGTTGTAGTTCAACAACAGCTGCAGAACCAAAGTTGCCTACCACTGCCTTCGAGGAAGGGACCATAACTCAGCAGAAGAACTTTGCACGCAGGAGGTCCCAGGTTCAATCCCTGGCAGCATCTCCAGATAGGGCTGAGATGGACCCCTGCCTGAAACCTTGGAGAATCGCAGCTCACTGTAGGCAATACTGAGCTAAATTGTTTCAAGTGCTGCTTGTATTATTGTTTGGGTTATGTTATGGAATTTACTGCTGTTAAACCTTTTTGCAAGCCACCATGGAAACTTTGTTGAAGGGCAGTATAGAAGTCATTAGAAATTAACACATCACTACTGTTTAATATTTATAGGGCACCCACAGTAGGTCCTGTGGTGAAGCATCTATTAGCTCTGTGGTTTAACTTGTCTGGGATAATTGAAATCCAAGCAATCCGCTTAAGCCGCTCTCTGAATACCAATTGGTACCGTGCAGGAACCTCAATTGTTTATGTTTACTGCTAACGTTGTCTTCTAATATTAACATACGCCACCACCAAGGTTCAAATTGGGTTGCAGAAGTTTAGACAACGGTGTCTCAAAGGAGAGCACCAGGGTCTGGTCACAGACCCAATGAAGCACCGAGGGCTGATGGGAAGGAAATAGGGAGGCGGAAGGGCTGATGGGAAAGAAATGAGGACTGATGGGAAGAAGATATACACCGCGGAGATTTATATGCTGCTTTTCAACAGAAGTTCCCAAAGCAGTTTATATCAAGAAATAAAAATAAATAAAGCTCGCTCCCTGTCCCCAAAGGGCTCACAATCTGAAAAGAAGCAGAAGACAGACCCCAACAACAGCCACTGGAGGGATGCTGTGCTGGGGCTGGATAGAGCCCGTTATTCTCCCCCTGCTCAGGAAAGAGAATCGCCACTTTAGAAAGGTGCCTCTTTGCTCAGTTAGTATGGTCCTGGAGGGGTTGCATTTTGCGTCCACAAAACGGGAGCCCTGCCAGACCTGAAGGGAAACACAGTGTACAAATGAAAGGGAGGGTATTTCTCCCACATGGAAATATCTTCCCGGGATGACAAGATCTTTGCACAAAGTACCATTTCCACACAAAGAAGGGAGAGTCTTCCAAACCCATGGCCTCCCATCCTCAAGCAGAACCAGAAAAACAGAGCTGGAAAAGACCCCATGTGAGAACATAAGCCTACGTTTGTATCAGCCCTCAGACAGACAGTCAAGCCAAATAACGACTACAGGTGCTGCATTTAGCTTTTTAAGAGACCTACCTCAGCAGATCCGATGAATTCCCCTCGGGCTGCAGAGGAGCCAGCTCCTACATGATATCTCTAAGCCACTCTCTGACCCATAGTAAACTTGGAAAGAGGAAGCTGCTTGCCTCCAGTGATAAAGAAAGGAAGAAGTGGGGGGTGGCTTGATTTTCCTATTTCAGAACTGGGAGTTCTCTGAAGATTTAAAACTTTTTTAAAACACATTTTTTATATCCCTCCAAGGAGCCCAGAGCAGGGTACAACATACTTAGGTTTCTCCTCACAACAACCCTGTGAAGTAAGTTAGGTTGAGAGAGAAGTGACTGGCCCAGAGTCACCCAGCAAGTATCCTGGCTGGATGGGGATTTGAACTCGCCCCCCCCCCGGTCCTAGTCCAGCACTCTAACCACTACATGCTGGCACACTACAGGCTACTTCTTACCTCTGTCAGGCGTGCACACAGGTTTTAAGGGGTTGCTGCCACATAATGCGTGGAAAGACAGGAATGGGTATATTTGCGGGCTATGGGATAGTAAGCTGTGAGACCATATGACTGGGAAACAAAGCCTTCCTAAATTCAGAAATGTATGTTTTCTCCAACCACCTGTAGCGCTTTGCCTCACAATTCCTAAGGGGGCTTCTGCCCAACATACTAATCCAACAGATGTTGTGTGGCTTCTAAACACAGCTGGCTTCTGCTTTCAGTTCTGGGGGAGAAGGACAGGCAGAACAGGAGGAGGAAGGATAGGCATCAGCCAACTCCCGCTCCCGTTGCAAGCGAAACATGTGTCAAAATGACTGGACTCCTCACCTCTCACCCCTTCAGAGCCATAGGGGGCACAGCGGGAGGCAAAGTGAGACGACAAGAGGGACTGAGGAGTGTGTATGGCCAGGCCTATGGTTGTTGCACCTGTTAGAAGAGGTGTTTTGTCTCATGGCATTCCAGAAGGTCACTACGCGGATGCAACACTTACTTGCGTCAGGCAGACCCACTTTTCTGCATTTCTAATCTTTCCCCTAAAACCATGGGCTAAGAGGACATCTGCCTGTCGTCATCAAGGCTGGAGAAACTGGAAGGTGAGGGGTGGGTAATGGAGGAAGAGGAAACCCGCTTTTCAATCCACAGATACTTTGGTGCCCAGAGTTTTCTTTTTACAGGGCACGCCTTGCCAGAAAACTGGTCTTTCCAGGAAGAAGCATTCCAGTCAGCATATGAGAAAATGTCCCAGAATGGGTCACCTGAAAGCTGACCTAATCAGACGTTTATGCAAGTGGCACTCTACACTTGTAGAGCATCTAAAACGGGGCTGGAAGACATAGGTCTGTGCCTCCCCAATCACACCCGCCATCACAGATGCAGTGCTCACCTCTTCAGATAGGAACATAGGAAGCTGCCATATACTGAGTCAGACCATTGGTCTATTTAGCTCAGTATTGTCTTCAAAGACTGGCAGTGGCCTCTCCAAGACTGCAGGCAGGAATCTCTCTCAGCCCTATCTTGGAGATGCTGCCAGGGAGGGAACCTGGAACCTTCTGCTCTTCCCAGAGCGGCTCCATCCCCTGAGGGGCATCTCTTACAGCGCTCACACTTGTAGTCTCCCATTCATATGCAACCAGGGCAGACCCTGCTTAGCTAAGGGGACAAGTCATGCTTGCTACCACAAGACCAGCTCTCCTCTCCTGAGATGAACGCCACTCTGTGAGCGGGGCACTGAAAGGGATGACTGATGGGGCAGGGGAGGGTCTTCCAGCCCCATTTTAGATGCTCTGCTTGTGTAGAAAGCCTTTTGTAGAACGACTGATTAGGGCTACTGGAAACTATGAATTCAGCAGGCAATTCATCTTGCATGTATAAAGTTTGTTATGCTGATGATTCACGACCCTAAGAGCTAGAACCTTTTTTTTTTTTTTTAAGAGTTATGATGCATCAAGATCCAAATTCTGCACTTGATCCTAGCTTCCTGGAGCGTTAAGAGCCTGACCAAGGTCCAGCTAGAAAACTTGCACTTGATAGGATCTCTGATCACCTCTAGAAAATAATTTCACCTCCAGGTGAACAGGTGATGATCTGGAGCACCTGATTTGCGGCATGTTCCCCAACAGCGTAATTTTAAAAATCCACTGAACATGGTCCTCTCAACACTGAGTGATCTCTTTGTCAATTACCAGTGGGCCTGTTTGCATCCTTTTCATGTCTGATCAAGATGCAGTACTTGCATATGCACTCAGAGGATTGACGGTTCTCTGAGAGTGTGGGCGGCCTTCATTTATCTCTTCCTTGTCCTGAGGCACAGTTATTGGGGTGAGGGGAGGAAGGTGTGAAATGAACTATAATTAGGTGTTGTATTTGCAGAAGCTGCAGCAGCTGCTTCCACAGGAAATGGCTCTGGTGTAGATTCCTTATTCTGCAAGACCACTTACAGTTATTTAAAGAGGTTTCTGGGGTTTGTTTTTTTTTAAGGGCACTTTACTAATGTTGAGGCTTTTTGGTTTGGCTTTTGAGCTCTAGCAAGCCCGGACTGAAATTAACCAGGAAGGGAGGAGATGCAGAGGGGGTCTACTACAAAGCCCTGAATAGTTTTCTTGAAGGTATCTGAAGGACCATATGAGCTTGCCCATAAAGTCTATCAATGGCTACTTGATGTCTGTAGGCAACCTCCAGGCTCACAGACACGATGTCTCCAAATACCAGTTGCTGTGGGGCGACAGCAGGAGAGAGAGTATGCCTTCATCTCTTGCTTGTGGGCTTCCAGAGGCACCTGGCGGGCCACTGCGGGGAAACAAGATGCTGGACTAGATAGGACCCAGCAGCCAGGCTCTTCTTATGTTCATGAACCCTACTAATGAACAGTCATGATTCAGCTTTAGCAAATCAGAGCATGTGTTTTTCACAAGATAATCGGTGAGCAACTTGCAAGGACAGGCAGTTTTGCAGTCCTGTGAAGCGCTCGGGTAGTTCTAGGGAACTGGAACCAGTTCAGGCATTATGGCTTCTGCTTAGAGAATTCTAGGAAACATCCTTGCAGGCGGGTGGGTGTAGAAAGGGAGGCTCAACCACAGAGTAGGCTGCATACTTCAGCCAGGAAACTTGAAAGAATAGTCATTTCCCTATTCTGTTCTTACAGCATAGCTGTATCAGAAATCTAAGTTGGTTTTAAGCCAGCATAACTATCATGCCTTTCCCCAAGGGCCCTGGAAATTGTAGCTCCGAGTCACAGTCTGTTGAAGACCACAGCACAGGTTGAACAACTGGGTCCTATATAGGGACCAATCAAATATACTTGCGGCCATTATTCTGAGAAGGCATCAGGGCCGAGCGGGACATGAATGGTGGATGATCATGGTCATCCAACCGTCTGTATATACAGCACAGTGCCAAGTAAATAAATCTGCTTCCAACTGTCCCCACAATTAACGACCGGGTCATTAATATCTTAACTGTTCTGGGCCAAGCTCAAATTCTCAACTTCGACTCTTAAAACCTGGGGGAAAGGAGCATTAGCCTGAAAACCAGCCCAAATGAAGGCCTGCTGGCATTTTTCCATAGTAAAGTCTTGTGGGTGACAACTGCCTGGATTAACCTCCAAGCACTCCTCCTTGAAATAAAGAGGCAATATAAACAGATTTCGGATCTGAAAGATTAGTGTGCTTTGCTAGTGTATTATAGAGCTTCAAAAGCTTACTCATATACAAATACGGCAGGCAAGCAAACAATCAATCAATCAGTCAGTCAAATAAATAAATAAAATGGCATAAGACAGACACCAGCATCAGCCACTGGAGGGACGCTGTGCTGGGGATGGATAGGGCCAGTTGCTTTCCCCCTGCTAAATAAAGAGGATCACCACTTTAAAAAGTTAGCCTAACCTATCCAAATCTGGCTTCTGCAAATGCCCCTGCTACATGGCCTCAGACAAGTTGCTATCTCAGCCTCAGACACGATCTGGGAATCATGGTACCAGTCTGCCTTACAAGGTTGCCAAAAGGGTGACTGAGCATGTATGAAAAGTGCTTCAAGGAATCTAAAGCACTGTTATAAAGGCAATACTAGGACCATTCCCGGCACAATGCTCCGTAGTAGTACACATGCTGTGCATGCCAGAAGGCCTCAGATGCAGTCTTTGGCATCTCCTGGTAAGATATCTCCTGGGGGAAAACCCCTGACTGAAATCTTGGAGAACTGCTCCCAGTCAGTGTAAACCAGAGCCTTCCAATCTTGGATCCACTGTTTTTGTTGGACTGCAACTCCCAGCGGCCTTTGGACACTGAGAATGGGGATGATGGGAGTTGTAGTCCAACAACATTAGGGCTCCAATTGTTGGGAGAGCTGGCATAAACAATATGGCCTGGCTCCATATAAGGCAGAGTCATACATTCACTACAGAAAGGAACATTGTCATGGGAAGATGTTAGCCAAGCTAATCATGGGGCAGAATGCGGGGAGGAAGAAGGAAAAGGAAGATGAGGTTATGATAGGGTGAACTGATCCCTGCCTTTCATTCCCACGCTCAAACTTTCGCTCAAGGATCCATCATGGAAAACACATGAAGCAGGCTCCTTAAATAGCTAATTCTTAGATTACAGTTTTCTCTTGGAGCAGACCTGAGGCTTGAAATGAGGCGTCACTGAGGGCTGCTTAGACACAATCTAATTTGATTGGCAGCTATTTCTCTGCCTCTTGCATTCTACGTTCAAAGCGGGGGAAACTTTCCTGCACAATGCAAGGATACAAAGAGTTTCCTGTACAAATAAGTACAGGAATAACTTGCAAAAAAACATTCCTGTACAAATATGGATACAAAGGAGTAGAGAGAGTCAGATCAGGGTGTTTTTGTTTTGTTTTGTAGAAATCTGTAATTCAGTTGTGTTAGACACAGAGCTCAGTTTGTGCTTATTCTGTGTTTATCTAAACATATCCCTTTGTCTGATCTGCTTTTAAACCATTATCTTATTCAAGCTTTTATGTAAGCACAGCCAGGATAGAGGATCTGAATGCTACCAGCTTCCCAATAAGGAGCACAGAGAGATTCATTGGTCCCTGCACCATACTTATTAGACAATAAATGGAATTAGTAACCAGAAGGCCTTGAAAGGAAATAAAACTAAAGATGCTAGACATAGTTATATTGGCTTTATGCGTCACAGTAGCCTACAAATGGTTCTGCAGAGAAACCTGAGTTTACAGGATATACATACACAGAGAGAAAGAAATCAAGAGCAGAGAGGACAAGCAGTTTTGCTCTTTCTATGCAAAGAAACAATGAAATGTGTAGAACACTACAACAGTTTTGCTTAACATCTGGGCAACTGAAGGAATTAATCTTAGGTCAATTCTATGCGAATGCAACAGAAATGCTTACACAAGTGAGCACTGGTCCCTCTAATTTTTTTTTTTCATCTCTGTGCAGAATGAGTTTTGTTCTGGGCGGCAGTATCAAGGCACTATATGCACACATGCATTCAGAATGGGGTCTTCCTGATTCAACCTGAGTGGGATCTAAAATGAACTGAGTGGACATCCAAAAACTTGGATGCATGCCTTAGATGGAACAGTGTAAGTGAACAAAACACTGCAGCTACAGTAAGTGCAGGTCAAGGGTGCTTTCAATTTTGCAACCTTAAAAAAAAAAAAAAAAAGCTATTCCAACCCTTTCTAGTGTCAGTATACCTATCGAGAAAATGTTATAACGTATGACAAATTGCTATCAAGCTTATATATATATATATATATATATATATATATATATATATATATACACACACACGCGCACACGTAGATGTAAGTTTTATATATTTATCTATATATCTATGTCTATATATCACCCTCCCCCAGCAGAGTGCTTCTTGGGAGGTTCACAGAAACAAGAAGACAACACCACCACACAGGTGGTACAGCTGGAACAGCTCGTAATTCGCTGTTCCGTTCCAGTTCTTCCAAGCCCTGTTCCGAGAGCCTTGTTCTGAGATACACAAGACCTTACCAGATCACACTGTGGGTGTTTGCAGATAAGAATACATGTTTGTGCCCAAGTGTGAAATTGTTGCCAAGTTCTTAGGGAGGATCCAACTGCAGTGTTTAAAAAATAGCTTTTCTATTTTCTGAAAAAGCAGGTCTTACAAGCAGAAAATTGAATTGCAGCTTGTTGCTGTCGTCTAGTGGTCCTTGTGAGTGGAAGGGGGAATATTTTTCTCATTACAGCATCTAACCAGGAGCAAGGAAATCTATTAACTGATGACCCATCATTCATCACCAGTAGAATGTTCATCTCAGGGGCAGGCCCATCACATGGTATTGTGAAGCCGTTGCTTCAGGCAGACGTTTTCAAAGAAGATGCCATTTTCCTCTCACTCTGTGAGGAGGGAAATGGTCGTCATTTCGTGCTGTGGAACTCCGGCACTAGAAATGCATTGGGGCTGCTGCACAGTATGATATAACTCATTGATAACTAGGGAGATAGGAAGCTGCCTGAGGAACATAGGAAGCTGCCTTATACTGAGTCAGACCATTGGTCAATCAAGCTTAGTCTTGTCTAGGGCTGCTCAACTTTGGCCCTCCTGCAGATGTTGGCCTACAACTCCCATAATCCCAGGCTATTGACCACTGTGGCTGGGGATCATGGGAGTTGTGGTTTAAAAACAGCTGGGGGGCCAAGGTTGAGCAGACCTGGCTCTACACAGACTGGCTGCGGCTTCTCCAAGGTTGCAGGCAGGAGTCTCTCACAGCCCTGTCTCAGAGATGCTGCTAGGGAGGGAACTTGGAACCTCAGATGCTCTTCCCAGAGCAGTCCTATCCGCTGAGGGGAATGTCTTACAGTGCTCACACATGTGTCCCATTCAAATGCAAACCAGGATGGACCCAGATTAGCAAAGGGGACAATTCATGCTTGCTACCACAAGACCAGTTCTCCTCTCTTATACTGTCAGACCATTGGTCTATCTACTTCAGTATTATCTCCAATGACTGGCAGCCTCTCTCCAAGGTTTCAGGCAGGAGTCTCTCCCAGCCCTACCAAGAGATGCTGCCAGGGATTGAACCTGAGACATTATGCCCTTCCACTGAGCTGCCATCCCCAGAAAACAGAGCCCTAGAGGAACAGGAACATAGGAAGCTGACTTATACCGAGTCATACTATTGGTCCAACTAGCTCAGTATCGTCTACACAGACTGGCAGAAGCTCTCCAAGGTTACAGGCAGGAGTCCTTTCCAGCCCTACTTGGAGATACCAGGAATTGAACCCGAGACCTGCGTGCAAAGCAGATGCTCTACCACCGAGCTACAGCCCCTACCACCTCATCATGCTAAAATGAATATATTGATTATGGGGTGAATCAAGATACTACTACCATCATGGGGTAACTGCAACCACCCTATGAAAACATGGCCACAGGTATTTCCTTTTCCAACATTCCAGAAATTATTTTCTGTAATTAAGAATTCTGTCAAGGGCATGGATCCAATTATCCAAGACACCATGTGATTATCAGAAAAGAAGATTAAGGATGTATCAGAAGAGTCTATCCACTAGATTCTTATTTAACTCATGCACATAACATAAGCATGAGATAACTGAGATAGCTGTAGCATTGCAACACAATACTTAAGAATTTGCCAAGTTGTTTTGCAACATAGCCCAAATATAACTGCAAGAACACCATTAATATTTACATTATTTCAACTTAGGTCAACACTCGTACGTCAACACGCAGATTTCGGGAGAGTCTCTTTACCTTTTCACCAATTAAACAAACAGAACAACATTCCTCCATGAAATTGGAGGGTGGTGCGTTTTAGGTCTTGCTGAACGAGTGTATAGGTCTGAGCAATTTGGGGAGGGGGGCGCTGTTTCTGCTGCTCCTCACACCGGCGAAAGAGAAATGTCATCTTTATCTTGTTTCACCTCTGCCTTCGCTGCACCCAATGTGACAGGAGTGGATTTTTTTTCATGTAGCCAAAACTTTAAATCTTAGTATCACTCTATTGCCGCAGAACAATCTTTCCCTCTTGCCTGCAATCATATGAACAAAGCGAAAATATTCCCGTCTCTAGTCTTACAAAGGAAACAAAATGTACCTGGCATTTTCAATATCTTCCCTTTACCATCCGCTACTGGCTCTGAACAGATAACTGTTTGCTCCCTAGCAGCACTTGTTTCTGTTCCAATTGTTGCATTAAAGGGAAGCATGGCCCTTTGGCCTCAGGCGGTCTCATATTTATTCCGTCCATCTGCAAAAGCCGAGGGGAAAGGCCTCAGACTCCACTGACAGGCCCTGCCAAAGTCACACAGGCAACTTTTAATTAAGGTGATATATGGTCTCTGGAGATAAATGGGGAGGCCGTTGCACAAATTAGAATCAGACACCCTGGGCTTTTGCAGTTGAGATCAGAGAGCGGCTGAGTCAGTGAAGGGAAAAATCAGGCAGTATCCGAAGACACAGAAATACCTCCGCTCATACCTTTC
The DNA here is from genome assembly GCF_027244095.1 of Hemicordylus capensis. Classification (NCBI taxonomy): domain Eukaryota; kingdom Metazoa; phylum Chordata; class Lepidosauria; order Squamata; family Cordylidae; genus Hemicordylus; species Hemicordylus capensis. The sequence goes on along the minus strand of NC_069664.1, from coordinate 20,585,254 downwards.
CCTACTACCCTGGTGAGGCAAAACACCAGCTGGAAACACTGCTGATTAATAACACATTCTCCCTCCTGTTGTTAATCTTGAGGCTCTTTGCTCCTCAGAGTTTCCAAAGTCTGTCTGCAGCAAAACTCTGCACACAAGTGTGAAGTACCTAATTTACTCCTCAGGGCCAATTCACTCCTGTCGTTTCCCCCACCACCACCACTTCAGAGATGTAAAAGTCTCTGAAACACACCCACTACACAACAACCATTGTGCAAGCGCCCGGCCATAGAACAGACACATTTGCGTGGAGACCACTGTACCATTTTTACCTGGCCAGGGATACAATCAGCCATGAAGCCCATTGGGTGACTCTGGGCCAGTCACGTCTGTCTCAGCCTAACCTACCTCACAGGGTTGTTGTGAGGATAAACATAACCATGTGGTGATTCTCTTTCTTTAGCAGGGGGAGAGTAACTGGCCCTCTCCACCCCCAGCACAGGACCTCCAGTGACTGTTGCTGGTGTCTATCTTATGTTTCTTTATAGATTGTGAGCCCTTTGGGGACTGAGTTCCATCTTATTTATTTATTATTTATTTATTATAGTCCTGTAAACTGCCCAGAGAACTTATGTTTTGGGCAGTATATAAATGTATAAAATAAAATAAAATAATAAAATTATTTCTCGGTGCAAACTGGCCTGGTATTGTATGGTTCACAAAGCAACCAAAGCAAACACACACAAAAAGCCTTCTCAGAAGCTTCACAGAAGTTTCCTGGCAGGATTTCCCCCCCAAGTCTTAGGAGTGCTTCGTCCAACACTTCTAGGGCCTGAAAGCCAAACCGCAGCTGCCCTGTCAATCCACGCAGAATCTGTGAGGTGTTTTTAAACAACACAATTGAAGGGGACGCTGGGTTATATACTACGCAGGGCACGCCACACATTGCATGCCATCAATTATTTTGAAGAAACTATGATATGCTTTGGAGGGACGTAGGAAGCTGTCAGACCATCTGTCCATCAAGCTCAGTACTGACTATACTGACTGGCAGCGCTGACTTTATTATTTCTTTATGACATTTCTATATGCCCTCTCCATCCAAAGGCTCTGGGCAGTGTACAAAAACCAAAACCAAACAGACAAACCATTTAAAACAGAATAAAAACAAATTTAAGAACAGTTTAAACAAGTTTTTTTTAAAAAAAAAAACAAGAACAATGTAGCAACCTTGGAAGGAAATATTTATCTATCTATCTATTATTTGGTTTCTATGCCACCCTTCCAAAAATGGCTCAGGGTGGTTTACACAGAGAAATAATAAATGAATAAGATGGCTCCCTGTCCCCAAGGGGCTCACAATCTAAAAATTCTCAGACTTGGAAAAGAATATTCTCCAACGCTAATTCTCCAAAACATTCTCTTCAGTTCTAATTAATGCATTGGCGAATATTCTTTTCCAAGAGGGAAGAGTCTCTCCCAACCCTACCTAAAGATGGCAGGACAGAACCTGGGACCTTCTGCATGCAAAGCAGATGCTTTTCCATTGAGCTATGACCCATCCATGTGAATACTGGATTATGATGCTGGGAACTATACTTGTCTACAGTAGGCAGATTTTAAAAGGGGCATTCCTTGTTTTGACAACCTCTTTCATCATGATCAACAATACGTATAGCCCACTTTGCAACAAAAGAAAAATCTCAAACGGGTTACAGAGCAAAAATAATGAGATTAAGTCGCTGTGTCCCAGAAGGGCTCACTGTCTGAAAAAATAATGGATACACTGGCAACAACCACTGGGAGCAACTCAGTAGAGCCAACGTGGTGTAGTGGTTGTGGTTAGAGTGCTGGACTAGGACCGGGGAGACCCGAGTTCAAATCCCCACTCAGCCATGATACCTGCTGGGTAACTCTGGGCCAGTCACTTCACTCTCAGCCTAACCTACTTCACAGGGTTGTTGTGAGGATAAACTTAAGTAGGTAGTACTCTGGGCTCCTATAAATAAATAAATAATGCTGGGTTGAATAGGTAGGGACAATTGCTTTCCCCTTGCTAATTATAAGATAGCTACTACTTCCAGAAGTGCCTCTGGCAGGGGTTGCTTAAATTCCTGTATTTGGTAACAAATCACCACCCATATGCAAATTCAAGGATAAAACAGCAAGCAATTGTAAAACTGGTCTGATAATTTGATATTTGTCTATTGACAGAAGTTATTTCAATACTGGGATTCCCTGTGGGTGAGAAGGGAATGCTCTTGGCAGACACACAACTCCTTAAATTGCTGATACACAATGAGGATCTCTGATGTAACTGATGAGCCGAGAGATTAGTACTATGGCCTTTTAAGAAAATGGGGAAAGGAACACCAAGGTGTCTTCTGTTTCACAGCACGCAGCAAGATAATCGCTTAAGAACGCTGTGCTTTTATTCTGAAGTTAGGATTACTCTACACTTGCCTAAAAAATAACTGTTAATGATTTCACAGTGAAAAACAAGTTAAAACGGAAAGGCCAGGCCGCTAAAAGAAAGCACCTGAACTTATTTGAGTTCCAAGAGCAACAACATATTCAGGTTTTCCAGCCTCCAAGGAGACTATTTCACTAGCTAAACCAAGCAAGTGCTACATTTTGCAGAGTTTGGAGCAGTGTTCCCTCTAACAGGGAATCCCAGAGGTTGTTGACTACAACTCCCATAATTTCCAGCCAAAGGCCATCGCAACTGGGGATGCTGGGAGTCCCTTTTGCACTGATAACTCTGGGATATGAAAATGCCAGGGCCAAACTCAGACAAAGAACCTCTGGAATTCTCTGTCCAAGGGAATGGTGGTTTGGAGTAGCTATTCTATAAAGCCATGGATCTCGATGAATAAATGGAAGCTCACAACCCACCATGCAGGGAAACGCAGGCAGTTGGGATTGTCACTTGTGGGTCTTAAACGTGTCCGATCAAATACATGCTTTCCATATGGATTTAAATACACATGATTACATATGGAATTCCTTTCCCATAAATGTGTATGGTAGCACCTCCCTCTTTTTGTTCAAACCCATCCTCAAAATCTTTTCTCCCCTTTTTTTGCCAATTCTTTCCTTACTCCCCACAGGTCTTCACATATTATCCCACCCACCCACTCCCACCCCCATGGCAGCAAACCCATGCTTGCCCTCTTGGCCTTTGTCAGCCACAATCCCCTGCTTCTCTTTCCAATATCCGATTTTAAACTGTATTTGACCCAAAGACCTGCCTGATTTGCGTGTGTTGTAAAGTGTTACGTTTGCTTATTGCACTAATACATAATGCAAAAGGTAGATATACTCATCGTGGCAAATGGATCACTACATTTGCATGCATTTAAATCAGAAGTACAATTAGCTACCCACATAGGTGCTCTGGGGAAATCAGCAATTGCCCCAGAATGGCATGACCTCTTTGCTGCCTCTTGGAAGTTCCCAAAGCTGATTTAAACAAACTAGCACATGAAAATCAAGCATGGCTGGTATTCCACTGAAGGAAAAGCAAAGGCTCCTATCTGACCCCTTCATATTGTTGTGTGTGTTAGTCTTTAATTTCCGCAGTCTTAATAGCAATGCCACACAACTGCAATGGGAGTGATACACCCTATTCTTTGTGCCACACAGAATTCCTCAGTGCCAGCTTTGTCAAGGCTTCTGACTTCCTGATCCTACCAGGCAACTTTCCTCCCTTGAACGAGCCTTTTTTCTTTCACTGAGAAACCAGTCATGTCCTTTGCACAGCCTTAAATACAACCGGAGCATTCTTTTCCAGTTTGGCAATGGAAGGGATGCTGTTGCTAATTATTTGTTGAATCAGATATAGGGAACGTCATCATGGCTAGATTAAACCATTATCTCCTTTGTTGTCTTCCTCTAAAAAAACCAACAACTCTGCAGGAGCTATAAAAATGCAGGTTTCCCACATGTTGCTAAGCCTCTTAATTTGCCCTGAGAGCAATCTGTAGCTTTCTGTCGCTCTGATAAGAAGCAGCCTACGTGCAGAACAATTTCCTTTCCAATTTGAAAAGCAAGGCTGGGGAGTGGGATAGTTAGAGGCGATAAATAGTAGATGGCAGGAAATGCTTAACCCTTCCTTCACCTACTGTTATTTCTCTGCAGCCGTTCTCCCCTGCAGGCAGGTCTCAGGGCTAGGAAAGATTCAGCAGGGGGCAGGGGGGTGCTGCAGAAGTAAGACAGGGACAGGGTCAAGCACGCACCCCTCCCATTCACTGCTACTCCACTGCAAATGTCTCTCCACCTTCACTTCTCATGTTAAAGCAAACACAAAATGGTGAATCCTGAGTTTGCCACCAAATGGTTAAATTATGCCCTCTAAATGAAGATTTGCGGGGGAAGGATTGGGATTGTCTCCGTCGTGGAATCTCCTTTTCAACATTGCTCTTCTGAACCCTTCCTTGAGTTTGTCTAGTTCGGGGATTCTCAATGTTGGGTCCCCAGATGTTACTGGACTTCAACTCCCATAATCCTCAGCTCCAGTGGCCTTTGGTTGGGGATTATGGGAGTTGAAGTTCAATAACACCCAGGGACCCAATGTTGAGAATCCCTAGTCTAGATGGCAGTAAAAACACACAAAGAACAGGGCTTGCAAATAAATTTAAGGCAAACACTAATCCAAACACAATACAACAACTGCAGATTGCAGTTGTCTTTTCTTCTGGGATCTGATGGGGTGGTCATATGGGAAGAAGGCTCCTGATTCAATTTCTGCAACCATCATCTGCTGGCCAGCTCTTACTTTCCATTATTAACGCCATTCGCCTGAAAAGTGGTGGGTTACTTATGGGAAACTGCCACCTTAAGTGGCGCAGCGGGGAAATGCTTGACTAACAAGCAGAAGGTTGCCAGTTCAAATCTCTGCTGCTACTATATTGGGCAGCAGCAATATAGGAAGATGCTGAAAGGCATCATCCCATACTGCGTGGGAGGAGGCAATGGTAAACTCCTCCTGTATTCTACCATAAGAAAACAACAGGGCTCTGTGGGTGCCAGGAGTCAAAATCGACTTGACGGCACACTTTACCTTTAATTATAGGAAGCAAGGGCTCGCCAGCAGGTGGCGCTGTGGAAATTGTGCCAGGAGTCTTCTTCCCATGTGGCTGATCCCAGCCAGAAGAAAAGACAGTGTGGCAATCTGTGGGGTGTTTGGATTCTCCATATGCACCTGCCTGGAATATATTTGCAAATTCTGTTCTTACCTTATTTCACTGCCATCTAGAAAACCTCCTTGTATACCTCCCAGAAATATTAGAACAGTCCTGCCCAGATGTGTATAAGGTCGCTCCCCTTCTCTGTACCTTTTCAGTTGTCTGCGCATTTGTTTGTATGACTTTTGTGTTTGCTGCTTCGATGTGTCTATTTGGATACGAAAAGCAAGATATGAACGATGAGAATTTGTAGCCCTCCCCCTCTCGTCAGCGACAAACACGCCCTACAACATGTATATCTTTTCTTTTTCCCCAAGAGACTGGGATTTCCCACCGTCTCAAAGAGACTCTGTCTTGAGTTGCTACTTTCCTTAATCTCACAGCTACGGAATAAGGACAGGAGGAGTAAACACCTCCAGCTGATTACATGCCTCAGAGAGCTCGCAGTGAAATCAATTTCACGGTGCGCTTCCTGGGTACCGCCACATTAATTCCATTGTGACACACATGGACCACTTGGGAGAGCCACACGTAAAGCGGCGACAGGATCAGCATGGCGCTAAGCAGCCATTGTGCAAGAGGGGAGCAGCCGAATGGGCAACTGGTCTGGAACATGCCTCTCGGAAGTGCAGATATCCTCTATCAATTTGCAAGGGGATGGTTCCTTTCGGCACTCAGCCGTTGAGAAGCTTATTACTTGGAGAACTGTTGGAGAGCTTTCTAGCCCCTTCTTTCCCGCAAACGATCTGAGGTTGCTCAATGTGTGTGTGTGTGTGTGTGTGTGTGTGTGTGTGTGTGTGTGTGTGTGTGCTCAGCCTTGTCAGAACTTTAAAGTAAAAAGACTTGGCAACTCTAGGTGCCAAAAATATTGAGCCAGTTACAAATCTGGGAGTAGATTTGGGAGGAGACCTGGTCTTCTGGCAGCAAGCATGAATCGTCCCCTTTTCTAAGCAGGGCCCACCCTAGTTTGTATTTGAATGGGAGACCACATGCGTGAACACTGTAAGATATTCCCCTTCGGGAATGGGGCCGCTCTGGGAAGGGCACCCGTCTGCTTGCATGCAGAAGGTTCCAGGTTGACTACCTGGTAGCATCTCCAAGAGAGGGCTGAGAGAGACTCCTGCCTGCAGCCTTGGAGAAGCTGCTGCCAGTCTGTGCAGACAATACTGAGCTAGATGGACCAATGGTCTGACTCAGTAGAAGGCAGCTTTCTATGTTCCTAATTTCTAGATAGATAGATAATGGATGCAAGAGAGAGAGAGAGAGAGAGTATATAATAGGAATCGTTGCTCTCCCCTCCTAAATACAAGAGAATCACCACTTTCAGAGGTGTGCCTGGCCCACTTAGCAAAGGTTCACTGCAATTAATTGCATTAGGTGCATCTTTTATGTGTGCCCCCCCATTTGCTGTCACTTATTGTGGCCATTATTCATATGTAAATCTTTTGTTAGTGCTGCTAGATGTAATTATTCTCATCTGCTACTGCAGAGAGCAATTTTACATGCACCAGGTTAGTTGTAATAATTAGCACTGTATTGCTAAATGCTGGCTGACATTTTGGTTGGTGAAGCAATATCTCTCTGAGATGGATTGCTACTGTAATATTTCTAATATGTTCAAATGAATGGAATTGCTTGTTCTTATTACAAGATGATTTATTGCTCTTTCTTTCTTATTCTGAAATCAATGTATTGATTGGGTTTGCTAAAAAAAAATGGGTGGGGGGGCTTCCAAAAAGTGAGGGGGTGGGGCTATATGTCAGTGGAAGAGCACAGTGGACTTTGCATGCAGAAGGTCGCAGGTTCAATCCCTGGCAGCATCTCCAGGTAGGGCTGAGAAGATTTCCTGTATAAGGCCCTGGAAAGTCCCTACCAGTTAGTGTAGATAATACTGAGCTAGATGGTTCTTACTCAGTAGATGAACACAGGAAGCTGCCTTATCCCGATTCAGACCCTTGGTCTCTGAAAAGTTTGAGGTAGGAGTCTTTCCCAGACCGACTTAGAGATGGTGCCAGGGGTCGAACAGGGACAGGCTCTACCACTAAGCTATAGCTGCATCTGTAGGACTATGATCCTACAGTTTTCCTTGGAAAGGAAAAATGGGATTTTACTATGAAATGGAATCTTACAGACAGAGAGGCGATTCTCACGATCAGTGGAAAGTGGGCTAAGGGAGCTGGCAAGCCTGGCTTCCCCTAAGCGGGTAGCCCACTTAAATACCCGTCCCCTTAGCCCAGGTTAGTGGAGTGAGTGCTCCGCTAACCTGGGTTTTCTGATTGTGTATTGCCATGCCACGCCTCCGTGGCAACACATGAGGAGACCCCCGTTGGGAGGCTGCAAGCAGCCTCCCGGGCTTGGGGGTCTCTCCAGCATGCCCCACACGCTTGCGCGGGCCATCCTGGGACTTCCGGGGGCCACGCAGCCCCCGATCCCCACAGTGCCTGCCAGCTCCGTGACAGAGCCGGCAGTCGTGTGGGTGGCTGATTTGGACGCCCAGGGCTGCCTTTGGATTGTCTGCAGGGAGAGCAGGCTAAGCCCACTCTCCCCGCAGAACCCCCTCCCGCGGGTCACACTGATTGTGAGACTTGCCTCAGAGGCTCTCTAGCTTTTACAACTGCATGATATGCCAAAATGAGGCACACTTTTCTCAGTGTGGAGATAAGGCAATGAGGAAAGCTTCACCTGTTATTTTCTGCCTGGCACACAACTGGTTAAAGGCTGAGACTGCATCAGAGGGAGAAAGAGAGCCAACTTTATTCAATACTCAGCAATCCCAGTTCTGTAGAACCCACGCCTTCCCCGGCTTCACTTCCGAGAACATCAGCATAAATATCTCTGGATGCCAGTGGTTTCTGATGCATGCATGGGCACCCTATCCATAAACCGTCAAGTTTCAGAAAGAGGAACCGAAAACCTTTGTATGCCCATTTTATTTTAGTCATAAGAGCATTTTGCAGTTTCTGGTCCTTCAGTCCCCACCCCCAAGCATTTCTACATCTGAGCTACTGTGGCAAGAGGTTTGCGGTTCGAATCCCTGCTGGTATGTAACACCTATATTGGGCAGCAGCGATAGAGGAAGATGCTGAAAGGCATCATCTCATACTGCGTGGGAGGAGGCAATGGTCAACCCCTCCTGTATTCTACCAAAGAAAACCACAGGGCTCTGTGGGCACCAGGAGTCGACACCAACTCAACAGCACAACTTTACCTTTAATGTGATTATATGGAATTTTACTGTATTAACTTCTATAAACCACTTGGGATAATATATCAATCAGTCAGTCGATCAGTCTTCTACCTAGTCAGACCATTGCCTTCTACTGGAATCCGTACCCATGCTGAATTCCTAGCATTAAGCTTTCCCCCACCATTTTAGCATGACACACTTTCTTCTCTGCTTTCTCTCTCTTGGCTCTGTCCAAACTCAAATACTCTCCGCTGCATTTTGGTGCAGAGCTGAAGAGGCTGAGCATGCCCAAAGAGAAGCTCTGCAGAGGACCCCATCCATACACACGGACTCCCCACTGATTCCATTTACAGCTACTTCTCTTCTTTGATCTCACTTTCCTCCCTCCCTAGTTCTTTTTGAAAAGCAAAAGAAAGGAGAGGCTCTGAGATGCCCTTGGTGCCTCTGCTCTTGGCATTGGCACACATGATACTTTTATTTATGTATTCAGCTATCTAAATGGGTTTTATAACCTGCCCTCGCTGACCAAAGTCACCCCAAAGCAGCTTTTCGGAATCTTAAGCAGTTCATTTCCAGGCTACCAAAAAATAATGTTGTCTTTCAAAGCAAGACTAAGTTGCATCAAAACAAAGAAAGAAGCACATTCAGATATATTTTTTTCCAAATCCCCAAAATAACACTAAACCCAAGCAAGCTGTTTGGGGGTTTAAACAGCCGGTGTGCCAGCTGTGTTTAGCTAAAAAGGTTCTTGTCCAAGGAAACCAATCAGTGGTTACAGAAACCAAAAGATGAAACTCTTCACAGGAGGAAGGGTGTGTGTGTGTGCATACATAGCTGTGAGACCCACTGTGGTGGGAAGAGAGAACATCTTAGAGCCAAGAGCTCTTGTGTCACTTCAAATTTCAGTGGGAAGGGGAGAAAAGCTTTCAATAGGGGTAACGTAAGGTTCACAAGGGGTTCAAAGACCCATTCTTGGGAATATTCAAGAAAAGATTGCAACCCATCCACCCCGCAAACAAAACCCACACACCAAGGCTGTGTGGCCTGGTTCACGATGATTCAAATCTAGGTTTGATGTGGGTTACCGACATTAGTGTGATTGTGTGAAGACATAACAAGGTCCACACAAGCCTAATCTGAGATCCCCACCTTGGAATGGGTTCACACAGTCAAAATAATCTTGGTAACCCATATCAGACTTAGATTCAGGGGTCAAAAAAATGCTGGCTCTGTTCACCATACAAAAGGGAGAACACGTAAAATCAAGAAATCTCAATCAGAATACCGTGTTAATGGAACACACAAGTGCAGTGGAAAAATAGATACTAAGTAAATAGTATAATCAATCCATATATTCATATATTGAATATCACCAGCCAAACAACAATTTTACTCGGCAAGTTATGTTGGTACATTTCTCGTCAGGATTTTTTTCACTCATCAGGAATCATATTTAGTGGATTTCCTGAGCCCTAGATTCAAATGACTGTATGAACCAGGACAATAGGAATTACAGGTATTTGTTGTGGTTATTACAGCTGGGGGCGGGCGGGGCGGAAAGAGATCCATACAAGTTATTTTCCTCATCCTTCCTTCAAAATGCTCAGGTTGGTCCCCCTTTTGTGTGCATCCCTTTTATCTGGACAAAAATCCTGTGAGGCAGGGTTAGGCTGAGAAACAGTAATCGGCCCAAGTCTCCCAGGAAGGCTTGTGGTTCTGCAAGGATCCCCTGCTAACTTGGCAAAGAGACAACTTTTAACGTGGTGATTCTCTTTATTTAGCAGGGGGAGAGAAACTGGCCCTATCCAACCTCAGCACAGTACATCCAGTGAATGTTGCTGGTGTCTATCTTATGTGTTTCGGTTGTTTTTTTAAGACTGTGAGCCCTTTGGGGACAGGGAGCCATCTTATCTTATTTATTTATTACAGTGGTCCCTCGACTTACAAACTACTCGACATAAGTATTTTTCGAGTTACAAACTGCAGTTTTAGATCCGGTTTTAGATGCGGTTTTTTCGACTTACAAATTTTTAGATGGGGTTTCCTCGACTTACAAATTTTTAGATGGGGTTTCCTCAACTTACGAATTTTACATGCGGTTTCCTTGACTTGCCTGCCTGTTTACTGCCTGTTTATTCTTGAAAAGAAATGTTCCTGTGCAGTTTGCAAGCCTTACTGGGGGTCTGGGTCTTTTTTCTAGGCTCCGGAACGCATTAATCTGTTCCCAATGCATTCCTATGGGAAACCGCTTTTCGACTTACGAACTTTTCGACTTACAAATGTGCATTCGGAACGGATTAATTTCGTAAGTAGAGGGACCACTGTATTTCTCTGGGTAAACCGCTTTGGAAACTTTTGTTGAAAAACGGTATATAAATATTTGTTGTTGTTGAACCTGCATCTTTTGGGTCCAAGTTCAATGCTCTAACCAGGACACCACACTGGTTTTATTTTAGACATTTGCTCTGCATTCATGGCCTAAAAGGACTCTTTTCCACGTGAGAAAAGTCTAGGAGCCTCTACAGACCAGGCACTATTTTGTGTGCTGGCACCTAGGCTATCAGCCAGTTCTTAGGTTGGTCCGGATGTCACACAGAACCACAGTTAGAGCTTTGTTCTGCATGATGTCCCTGAGCATAATAAATGCATGCTCTCTCCTTCTGTGTGCAAGTCAGGAGAATTCAACTTTGGATTAAAGTTAAAAACAAAACAAGATCAGTTGTGACGCCCAAACCAACCATTCTTGGTTTATTCTAACCAACTTCCCTAACATAAATGGAGACCCTAAACCCACTTCAAACCCTGGGTTCAACTCTTGGTTCATTTGGAGGAAGTTGGTTAGAATAAAACAAGGTCAGTCAGCTTGGATGTCAAAACCAAGCCCAGTTTGTTTCTAACCTAAACTGGAAGTAGACTTAATGGGAGGCTTCTGTGGACACAGGCGGCTTATAGCAGTGGTTCCCAACCTTGGGGGCCTCTGGGAGTTGCTCAACTACAACTCCCATCAACCCCAGCTACAATTTATGGTGGCTGGGGATGATGGGAGTTGTAGTTCAGCAACTTCCAGAGGTCCCCAAGGTTGGGAACCATTGGATAAGAGCATACGCTTCCAAGGGAAACTTTAAATCAAACTTTAAACTGTGACATCTATGTGATATCTAAACTGACCCCCAATAGACAGTGGTCAATCGTCTGGGGTGATGAGAGCTAATGTCCAACACCAGCTGGAGGGCCAATGTTGTGCAGCCCTGGTCTACCCACCACCCCACCCCACCCTACCCTCTGGGGAGCGGGGATGAGCTTGGAAACTGAATGCTACCACCAACTGCTAAAGATCAGAAGAGACACTCTCCACCCCCAAAACCCCCACCCCAACAGCATATCTATAATTACACTGTCACCTTTCTAGTGCTTTTAATGGAAATCTTATTTAAGAACATAAGAACAGCCCTGCTGGATCAGGCCCAAGAATGCCCATCTAGTCCAGCATCCTGTTTCACATAGAGCCTCACCAGATGCCACTGGGAAGCTCACAGGCAAGAAGTGAGGGCATGCCCTCGCTCCTACAGTTACTCCCCTGCAACTGGTATTCAGAGGCATCGTGCCTCTGAGGCTGGAGGTGGCCCATAGCCCTCAGATTAGTAGCCGTTGATAGACCTCTCCTCCATGAAGTTATCCAAACCCCTCTTAAAGCCATCCAGGTTGCTGGCTGTCACCACATCTCGTGGCAGAGAATTCCACAAGTGGATTATGCGTTGTGTGAAAAAGTACTTCCGTTTGTTGGTCCTAGATCTCCTGGCAATCAATTTCATGGGATGACCCCTGGTTCTAGTGTTATGCGAGAGGGAGAAGAATTTCCCTCTCTCCACTTTCTCCACTCCATGCATGATTTTATAGACCTCAGTCATGTCTCCTTGCAGTTGTCTTTTTTCTAAACGAAATAGCCCCAGGTGTTGCAGCCTTGCCTCATAAGGAAGGTGCTCCAGGCACCTGATCATCTTGGTTGCCCAAGATTTAAGAGTCCATCTTGACCAGAAATGAGAGTATACATACATGAATAAAACGGATCGAAAAAATGAAGAATGCATCTTCTTTTATACTAATATTTTAGTGCATGAGCTTTTGTGGGTTATAACCCACTTCTTCAGAAACAGGTGAAAGCAAGGATGGTCATGGGCCGATGAAAGCTCATGCATTTAAATATTCATTAGTCTAAAACAGGCCTGCTCAACTTAGCCCCCACCCCCACCTTTTTTTGAACTACAACTCCCATGATCCCCAACCACAGTGGCCAATAGCCAGGGATTATGGGAAAGTAGGCCAATATCTGCAGGAGGGCCAAAGTTGAGCAGCCCTAATCTAAAGGATGCTGTCTTATTCTTTTTATCAACTATATAATTGAGAGCGAAGAGTGTGTGAGCCCATAGCTGTTAGGAACTCTGTCTCTTAGCTGGAAATAATGGTTTCTGTTACACCTGGCCACTATGCTGAGCTAGTCAGGTGGGCAAAGATACAGGTGCCTTAAAGAATAGTTGTTCTTCCATGGACCTACCCTACACTCATTATATGGCACCAGCTCAGGAGAGATTTTATTTGCCATATGTAGCCTGCCAATTTAATGTGGTTGCCACCACAGAAAGGCTTGCTTTGTCTTTTTACTCTTGGCCAGCCCGCAGCAGGGCCCAGCAAGACAGCTCTGGGCTGCCTCTATAATTTATTTATGTTTCCCTTTAAAAAAAAAAAAAAAAGGTTAAATATCTTCCCACAGATTGGCACTCACTGGCACAGAGGATTCTGGCGCAGCAAATGCCAAGGTCTTCACCACAGACTGCATCAGAAATAAGCAAATGAGTTCTGGGTAGAATCAATTTAAAGATAGCCTGCAGTGAGATATAAAATATTTATATTTGCTAGGGGAGGCTCAACACACAAACACACACCTCATTTTGTGTGCCTGGGTATTTATATGCACTCGTCCAACTCCCATAAGGAGTTGGACCAGCTCCTTCAAAGCCAAGAAAAGAGATAAACCAGGCTCCTAGAAGCTGGCATCAAGACAGTACCCATTCTGCACTGAGCTGAATAATATTTCATCATCTCAGCCTACAGTGCCAGAAGCCACCTTGGTAAGTGGGTGCCTGGGATTTTCCTGGATTAACTTTACCGTAGCCCAAGAGTTCTCAAACTTGGTGGAGTCGTACTAGAACTTCCATCATCCCCAGCCACAGTGACCAGTGGCTGGGATAATGGGAGATATAGTCCAACAACATCTAGAAGACTGGTCTTGTGGTAGCCAGCATGAATCGTCCCCTTTGCTAAGCAGGGTCTACCCTGGTTGCATTTGAATGGGAGACTACGTGTGTCAGCACTGTAAGATATACCCCTTAGTGGGCGGGAAGAGCTCCTGCATGCTTGCAAGCTCCCTCCCTGGTATCTCCAAGACAGGGCTGAGGGAGACTCCTGTTTGAAATCTTGGAGAAGCCTCTGCCAGTCTGTGTAGACCAGGGATTCTCAACACTGGGTCCCCAGATGTTATAGGACTTCAACTCCCATAATCCCCAGCCCCAGTGGCCTTTGGTTAGAGATTATGGGAGTTGAAGTCCAATAACATCTGAGGACCCAACGTTGAGAATCCCTAGTGTAGACAATACTGAGCTAGATGGACCAATGGTTTGGCTCAATATATGGCAGCTTGCTATGTTCCTGTGACCCAAGTTGGAGAACCCCTGCCTTGGTCTGACCAGCATTTGTTGATTTGGGGGGATGTCATCCAGTGGAGGAATTCTCTATTTATTTCTGGCTCATGTAGGTGTGGGGACAGTGAAATTTTCTTCATGTCTGTTCCCCAAAGGTTTTGAAACATCTCCCTTTCTTGCTCCTTTAAAAAGTTATATGTGGAAATTGGGGCCGTAGCTCAGATGTCGAGCATCTGCTTTGCATGCAGAAGGTCCCAGGTTCACTCCCTAGCAGCACCTCCAGGCAGGGCTGGGAGAGATTCCTGCCTGGAACCTTGGAGAAGCCACTGCCAGTCTGTGTAGACAATACTGAGCTAGATAGACCAAAAGTCTGACTCAGTATCCCATATTCCTAATTGATTTTACTTTCGGAGGATAGAAAATGACAGGGCAGATGGGGATGAAGACCAGTGCCTAAAATCTACATAAAATGTTTCTATATATATATATATATATATATGGCCAGCTGTTTGCTAATATTGGATTCTCTGAATTCTACACTAGTGCACACTCTATACTTGTGGCCAATTGAGCTTTTAAACCAATTCTCTTTGGTTTGGAGGTGTGTGAGCAACAGCATCTTTGGGAATGTGTCTCACCGTGCCTCATGATAGGGCTGCCTCTGGAAAACGGTCATGCCCACACATTACAATGCAAAGCATGCTCCCATGAAGCCAGGGGCATAGCAAGGTTGGAGTGGGCCCAGAGACAAGATTTTAGAATGCTCCCCCACCCCACTGAAGCTCAGCTCATGAAGGTTTTGTCAATTGTGGATGATGCAAGTCATTTAATGGTATTAGAGAAAGACATGCGGTTCTGGCAGCTGCAGGTCTTCACACTCATCAATTTCAGCGGCTGGGGGAGTCAGTCATGTGACTTGCCTCGGGGGGGGGCAAGGCAATGGGCCCCCAGACAATTGTCTGCCCTTGCCCTATTATAGTTACGCCCCTGCATGAAGCAATAATGAGGCTCTAACCAAAACCAAATTTTGGAAAGGAAAAAAAAAAGGGTTTCAGAAGATGAGCCTGAGAAACCCCAAGCTGTCTGAATATCCTGTGAGCCTTCCTGACCTGCACAAAACCGCCAGCTCTGTTCAGGCACGTTCTAAATGATAACCACAATGCAACCACTTCTTCATCCAGCTTCTGACAACTAACCCAACAGTCACTCTCATGTGTGGCTGCAGCATTCACAGGAAAGCTGTTATTCATTCCGGAAGGAAGAAGCACCTTTATGGGGCCACCTTAATCCCTGGGCTGTTTGTGTACAGAAGAAAACCACCTCGGGCCTTTTTGAAGCATCTATCACTGCAGTATCTTAACATTGTCAGCCATTCTGCTGGCTGCTAGGGAGAGATTACCCTGCAGCCCTGATAACAGATGTAGCAGATGTCACAGCCTTCCATTCTCTTTCTCTCCCTCTCTCCCTTTCTCTCTCTCAACACACACACACACACACACACACACACACACACACACACACGGCTACCAAGCCGTTTGGCAAATTGGCAGTTCAACCGCCTTAACATCTAGGCTGCTATTTTTCTTCTCTCTGTGACACTCCCCATTCTTTCTGTCCTACAAAATGACAACGGCAACCAGCAAAAATACATACCTGCAGAATGCCAAGGGATGCCATGGCCTGTGTGTAATGACAACTATCCAAGTAGTTGGGTTAGTCTGCTGGCATTGTTTTTGAAAATGGTATATGCAAAAGGGTGGGGAGGCTATGGAAAACTGGACTCCTGGTTTTACAGTTTCCCCTGATTTTACAGGTTCCCATGAGGCCTTAAAAAAAACCACACACACAAACACACCCACTTTCCTCTTAATCTGTGATCGTGTTGCAACTGACCTTAGATTGAGACATTCTGGGTATATACAGAGATGGGTAACAGGAAGCACCGTGGAGTGCCCTTTCAGATTTGTTGGGGGTAAAGGGAAAGTGTGCCGTCAAGCCTGTGTCGACTCCTGGCGACCACAGAGCCATGTGGTTGTCTTTGGCAGAATAGAGGAGGGGGTTACCATTGCCATCTCCCACACATTATGAGATGATGCCTTTCAGCATCTTTCCTGTATCGCTGCTGCCCAATACAGGTGTTTCCCATAGTCTGGGAAACATATATAATGTTTCCTGCCCAATACAGGTATTTCCCATAGCCACCTGCCCAATATAGCTGGTTTCCCATACACCCAATACAGGTGTTCCCCATAGTCTGGGAAACATACCAGCGGGGATTCGAACCGGCAACCTCTGGCTTACTAGTCATTTCCCGCTGCACCATTAGGTGGCTCGTAGTTAGGGACATTTCAGTAACTGAAGGAAGCAACATCCCGGAAGCTTGGAAAACATGCTGGTATTGCAGCTACCATGTCAAGAGGGGTCAGGTGAGATAAGGGGTCAATTGTTCATGTGAGCTTCTATAGAATATCCTTCTTTGGAGGTCCATTGTGTAAAAAGTGTGTGTGTATTCATTTACTCATTCATTCTTAAGTAGATGTTGAATCTCTCTAGTGTGTTTATGGTCATACAAGGTTAAAGGGGTAGCTGTTCTGGGTTTATATATATTAGGTATTCCTTGGAAACTATTTTAATCAAATCTTCTATCCTGCAGCTGTCTTTGTTTCATTGTTGTGGCTATCTCAGCCGACATGCTGCAGACTGTATGATGATTATTTAACTGGTCGATGACTGTAATAAAGGATATTTATCTATCTCAGCTGAAACTGATCCTCAATAAAGTCTTGTCAGTAGGATGCCACTCGGCCCTATAAATTGTTCCCTCTGGTTTGCCTCCTCTCGCACTCCCCTGCTAACTGAGCAAAGAGGCACCTTTCTAAAGTAGTGATTCTCTTTATTTAGCAGGAGGAGAGCATCTGGCCGTATCCATCCCCAGCACAACATCCCTCCAGTGGATGTGTCTGGTATCTATCTTACTTTCCTTTTCAAGGTTGTGAGCCCTTTGGAGACAGAGCCATTTTATTTATCTATTTATATCTATACAAACCGCTTTGGGAACTTATGTTGAAAAGTGGAATATAAATATTTGTCGTATTTGTCTTCTTCATGGACAATGTCTTGCTCAGACCGAACCACTTACACAACCGTCTGCCCATAAGAATCTGCTGATCGTTTTGCTGGCCTGCCTGCTTGGGATCTGCTGGCCTCCAAACTGCCCACATAACATTAGAGCATTACTATTCGCATCCTAGACGGTCTCTAGGTTTCCTCGTGTGGAACCTGGAGCCCAATTCCACATCAGGAGGAGATGCTTGGGGGAACCGTCTGTGTGCCATGGCAACTCGTTATTGCTAAGACCCAGGAAAAACACACAATTTTGCACCAAAGAAAACAGAAAAGTCTAATTCTGCAGCTGGCATATATTATGCAGACTGAACACGTGTAGATACAGCCACAACATTTATATACGGCTTTTCAACAAAAGTTTGGTTTACGTAGAGAAATAATGAGAGAGAGAGAGGAAGGAAGGAAAGAAGGAAGGCAGGAAGAAAGGAGGGATCCCTGTCCCCAAAGGGCTCACAATCTAAAAAGAATCATAAGATAGACACCAGCAACAGTCATTGGAGGTACTGCGCTGGGGGTGGATAGGGCCAGTTACTCTCCCGCCGCTAAATAAAGAGAATCACCACGTAAAGAAGGTGCCTCTTTGCCCAGTTATCAGGCATACCTTTACAGATTTCACAAAACGGCTTGCACTCCTGCCAGTTACAGGGAGGGCAGGGCAACTCAGGAGCATCACGGGAAGACTTGCATGTATGAATGGTGTTGTCAGCTCCGGCAGCCCAAGAACAGAAGTGGGATAGGTTGCTGTTTATCTGTTCCTGTGGAAACGTCCCGTCAACACACAGCAGTAACTACGTTCAGAGCTGTGGAGGCATCTTGAAGGATTCCATTGTCAGGAGTGATCAACACATTTTCCACACACGAGAACTTTCTGATAATTTCACCCCGGCACGGCCCCCATACTACTGCATTCTTAAGATAAGGGGCATTCCTGCCTCTTTTTTGAGGTGTGTGTTTAAATTATTCTCAAGCACGATTAAACTATGTGCTACAATACGTAGCAAGACACATTGTGCTTTGACTCCCCAGTGAAAATATACCATGCAGTGATAAAGAAGTGGGATGAAGAGGAGAGCTGGTCTTGTGGTAGCATGCATGACTTGTCCCCTTAGCTAAGCAGGGTCTGCTCTGGTTGCATATGAATGGGAGACTAGAAGTGTGAGCATTGTAAGATATTCCCCTTAAGGGATGGAGCTGCTCTGGGAAGAGCATCTAGGTTCCAAGTTCCCTCCCTGGCAGCATCTCCAAGACAGGGCTGAGAGAGACTCCTGCCTGCAACCTTGGAGAAGCCGCTGCCAGTCTGTGTAGACAATACTGAGCTAGATGGACCTATGGTCTGGACTCAGTATATGGCAGTTTCCAATATTCCTAAGTGGCAAAATCTAGTGACGGAATACAAAGTAGGGAATAGATAGTGATTAAGAAAATAGGGTGATGCTATGAATGGGAGAGGGGGTTTAATAGTTGTTTTTTTAAGTGTGGCATATCTAATGGATGTTCCTTAATGGTTTCATTTCTTCCAGTGCCAAGGCGAATAACCTTGCCACCACCAGAAATAACTCTCAGGAAAGACTTTTCCAAAAGGCAAGAATGAATGTCTCCGCAGGTTCTCCCCAAATGGCACTTCCATAAGTTCTTGTGCCTTGAGCCAACACTTTTTCCCCTTTTTTTTTGGGGGGGGGGGGGAGTGACACACAAGAATAAGTGAGAATAATTGCACCAAAGTCTGGATGCACAAATGAGCACCCTCACAAAAAGAATGCGGTGAAGATCAAGAGTATCCATATTCATGTGCACATTCCAATTATTTACCCGAATCAAAGATGACTCTGAATTTAAGACTTAACGTCTGCTTTTTAAGTACAGGTTATACCTGCATCTACTCAAAAGGAACAGGACTCTGAATTTGAGATGGCCTTCCGGTTTCCAATATAAAAAAAACTTGGGGGGAAACCTAGTCTTGGATTCAGGTAAATACAGTAGATAAGATTTATGCCTGGTGTTCCTAAACCAGCAAATGATACCTAATTTGTACCTAATTTCACTTGTCACAGACTAGTGGAATTCTGCAGTCCTGAGTATTCATACTCAGATGCATGTTCTAATGTACGTAAGAGTTATGCCTGGTGCTTTTAATCCAGCAAATGCTACCTACGCAGACACCACAGCTGCATCAGAACACCTGCATGTAATGTAAATAAGAAACTTATGCTTAGTACAGTATGTACGTGTCTTAGAAGTTCTGCTCTCCTACTTTCCTGCTAATGTAATTGACATCCAGAACTAACACCTTCCAGACCGAAAGGCATTTTCTATCATTTGTGAAAATGTCTCTAGTCTTAAAATTACAAAGGATCCATCTGGCAAGGCCATGTGCACTCTAACTAGCAACGCCTTCTCAAAATGTTTTGCCTGAAATGTTTTTGCAAAGACTGCACTGGTAAAGAGGGAGGCCTAGCAAGTGACAACAGCCACTGGTTATCTGTGGCAAATAGGAATTGCCTCCGGTAAGACAGTATTACGGAAGCTGGCATTGCTCCTCACCCCCCACCCCATGCACAAACCTCAAATAAATCAAAAACAGATGTGTGGCATGCAAGGTGAAGGGCTCAGTGGAAGAGCATCTGTTTTGCAGGCAGAAGGGTCTAGGTTCAATTGCCTGTCTGCAACGCTGGAGAGCTGCTGCCAGTCAGTGTAGACAACACTGAGCTAGATGGACCAATGGTTTGACTCAATATAAGGCAGTTTCCTATGTAACATTTTGGGGGGATGGGGCCATAGCTCAGTGGAAGAGCATCTGCTTTGCATGCACTAAGCCTCAGGCTCAACCCCTGGCATCTCCGAGTCGGGTTGGGAAACACGCATGCTTGAAATATTGGAGAAGCTGCTGCCAGTCAGTGTAGACAATAGTGAGTGGATGGAGCAATGGTCTGACTCTGTATAAGGCAGCTTCCTATGTTCTAGGTTAGTGTAAATATTTAATGGGCGAGTATTGCCAAGAAATTTAGGACCAACAAGAGGAAGTACTTTTTCACACAGCACATAATTAACCTATAGAATTCTTTGCCACAAGGTGTGGTGACAGCCAACAACCTGGATGGCTTGAAGAGGGGTTTGGATAACTGGCTGAAGGTCAACCAGGGTGCCTTACAAAAGAGTGGAGATTTGAACTCAGGGCCCCATGATCCAGCTGCACTACAATCTCCACTTCACCGTTCTGGTTCTCTCCACTGAAACTGCTTAAAATCCTTGTCCAGTTGCAGCCCAGGGCCACTTCACACATGCACACCTTGCTTCCTCCATGAAACTGTTTAACAGTGTTTCATGTAAGTCTCTGCCAGGTAGTACACAAAGACAGCAGTAGGAGGGCCGTGCGGCAGATGCGGGACGCATGTGGAGGAAGTGAGGAGGTCTTGCGTGCATGAGCAGCTCTCAGAGATGACTCCAAGGGATAGCAGCGGACACTCCCCCTCAAATAACTCTCAATCCTCTATCCACCAAACTGGAATTTTAGAGCAAAG
The DNA here is from genome assembly GCF_027244095.1 of Hemicordylus capensis. NCBI lineage: Eukaryota > Metazoa > Chordata > Lepidosauria > Squamata > Cordylidae > Hemicordylus > Hemicordylus capensis. The sequence goes on along the minus strand of NC_069664.1, from coordinate 20,564,562 downwards.
TGTCAGACAATACAGTCATCCCTCGCCAACTGTGGTTCCCCCCAATAGCAGTTCTGAGTATCCGTGACTGGGAAACTGGGGCAGGTCTCACCAATTGCGACCCGAGTATCCGCAGTTTGGTGAAAATTTTTGTATTGGGGGGTCATGATTTTCAGGGGTTCCAGAGTGATTTTCATGGGTTCCCCCTCACTCCTCCTCTTGCTGATTTCAAGGGACTGCAGGTGATTTATGGTGGGGTGTGTGTGTGTTTGATTTATTCTTTATTTTTTTGTCTTTGCACGACAGCGATTCCCCTAACTCTCTGCTTCCAGTGATTTTTCTATGGCTTGCCAACCGCAAATTCACCAACCGCGAGGTTTTCCCGGAACGGAACCTTCGCGGTGGGCAAGGGATGACCGTACAGTCCTGGCATATTATGGTCCTGTAGCTTAAACTGATTCTTTTAAAAGGCCTCTGTTGTTTAAGGAGAGCCTCATTCACTCAGTCTGGAATGAGACTCCTCTACCCTAGAACAAGCAGCAGAAGCCAGTACAGCCAAGAAGAGAGGAGACTCCTCCAGCCTCCCAGGAGCCAGGCCAACCACCCCTGAGCTTCCTTCCTGGCCAGGAATTGGGCGGAGTGAGACCATGTGTGCAGTGGGTTGCAGGGTCATCTCCCCTGCAAATTCCAGCTGGTCTGCTACTGACCTCTCTCCCCACCCCAACCTTTCCTGCCTCATGGTCTTGGATAGGAAACCAGCCAGGAAAGCAGATCGGAAGGTTGAACCTAATCCAAAAAGACAATGAGGCTATTCACACAAGCGAGCAAAAGTGAGCTAAGGGAGCCCAGCCCGGTTTTGCTCGCTCGTGTGAACCACCGGGATTGCGCCCAATCCTGATGGCTACACAGCAGCAAACCCGCCTGTGAAGAATGTCAAGCAAGCTTCATTAATAAGAGAAACTAACAACATTAATGACAACATTAACTCTATAAGTAATTAATGTATAGCAAATCCTCACTCCCTTAGTACGAATATGGCTGATATTTATATACCGCTTTTCAATAAAAGTGCCCAAAGCGGTTTACAGAGATATAAATAAATTTTAAAAATGGCTCCCTGTCCCCAAAGGGCTCACAATCTAAAAAAGAAACATAAGGCAGACACCAGCAACAGCCACTGGAGGGATGCTGTGCTGGGGATGGGTAGGGCCAGTTGCTCTCCCCCTGCTAAATAGAAGAGAATCAGCACTTTTAAAAAGGCGCCTCTTTGCTTAGTTAGCAAATGCTGAGTTAATAACGTTCTTTGCTCTCCCAAACAAAATGTTCTAGAGTCACCCCTGGCAGCTCTCCTCCTTTGGTCTGTGTTTTTTCCTTCCCAGAGTCGAAACCTGAGAGTTGAAGTCTATACGACTGAACGATGAACCCTTCAGCCCTCCATCTGGACGCAGAGGCACCAGGCACTTGCGTTCAAAACGAAGGAATGCTAAGAGCAATTACTGCCCAAGGAATCCAGTCGGTGCAATGACACAGAAACCGAGTCGAGGAGGCTCCTATCAGCATTTCTTTTTGGCAGACGGATGATGAATCTCCTTCGAAACGGGAAATGAGACATGGCCCAAGCGAAGGCGCAAGGAGCCAGGAGGAGTAGCCGAGCCAAAGCCGAGAGTGACTTGCAGCTCACAGGCAGATAAGCGGCCATGTCTGAGCCAGGTACTTGCACCTGAAAATGAGGGCACACCTGTAAAGCATATACTTCAGAGGTCAGGTGCTCTTGCACAGAAGAGCAGGTGCTTCAGAAAGGTCCTGCAGGGTGAGAGGCAGCATTCATCTAACCCAGTATCCTGTTCTCAGCAGTGACCAGCCCAAGAGTTCTAGGAGCCAAGCATAAAGCTCTCAGCCCCCTGCCCACAATTCTATAGGCCCAGAGCCTGGTATATTCAGAGGTATTCGCACCCGAACATGGATGTTCTATTTAGTTATCATACCTAATCATAACTAGGAAGCTGCCTAGGAATCTAGGAATCCCTGGCTATTGGCCACTATGGCTGGGGATTATTATTTATTTATTATTTATTTATTTGTTCGATTTTTAGACCACCCTTACAATATAGCTCAGGGCAGTTCACAAACATCAAAAGACCCTTTAAAACAATTTAAGAGCACTGGAAGGCCAGGCCGAACAGGTAGGTCTTTAGGGCTCTCCTAAATTCCAATAAAGAATTCAAATTACGGATGTCTGCAGGGAGCACATTCCACAGTCCAGGAGCGGCTACAGAGAAAGCCCGTCTCTGGGTCGCCACCAGATGAGCTGGTGGCAACTGGAGCCGGACCTCCTCAGATGATCTTAGCGTGTGGTGGGCATCAGACCGAAGAAGGCTCTCTCTAAGGTAACCTAAGCCGTTCAGGGCTTTAAAGGTAATAACCAGCACTTTGTATTTTGCTCGGAAACATATTGGCAGCCAGTGCAGCTGTTTCAAAACAGGCATAACATGGTCTCTCCGAGTTGCCCGGATTATGGGAGCTGTAGTCCAAAAACAACTGGGGGGGGGAGGTTGAGCAGGCCTGCTCTATACTGTACTGACAAGCACCAGATCTCTGGGGTTACAGACAGGGATCCTTCTCAGCCCACCCTGGAGATGCCAAGGATTGGACTTAGGACCTTCTGCATGAAAATCATGTGCTCTACCTGTGAGCTACAGTCCTTCAGGATAGAACAATTGCAGGTGGGACAAGAACTGGTTCAGAAAGCTCCAGACTTGTGATGGAGCAGCCACGGTGGCACATTAGGTGCTGACGAGGGGCCAAAGTTGTCTTCTCCTCTCTGCACTCCCCCAGATAAAACAAGGCCAGCCTACTGGTGTATCCCCGTCCCAAGAGACACAATCATTTCATATAGCTAAGTCACCAGACTTGAAATAGCCAAGGCGTTTTGACTACAAGGGCTGTGGTAGTGCCTTCAAAAGGAAGGGCAGATGGGAGTTGGGGGGGAAAGAGACATTTCGCAAGAGGAACATTGAGGCGAAAGCTACAGATGTTAATAATTATGGTGTGAGTGCCTCACCCATCGAGAGAGGAGAATTCCAGTAAGATGAGCTCAGGTTAAAATGACAGTTTTAGAGAGAAAAGTGAAGCAGTGCTATTTTTATAAGTTTCCCAAAGAACGTGTCCTCGAGATGAAATGAAAAATTCAGGGCGAAACTTGAAACACCAGGATGCAAAATCGTGTTGTATGCTTAACAAGACTCCATTAAAAGGAGAGAGAGAAACACTCTTGAAATACAAGCGAGATCAAAGACAAAGATCAGCTTCTTTTTATGTTGGAGCTGAATTTGTGATATCCCAAGGTGCTTTTATTTCCAATCCTCCCCTTCAAAATTCCATTTCCATTTAGGAACCAGGGTGCAAATCATTCAGCAAACTGCAGGGGTTAATGTGGCTCAGGGTTCAGCCCTAGGGTATCTTCTCAATGCCTGAGTTCAGCTTTGGAACATGAGGATTAAAGTTATACCAGGACAGAGGTCTGTTTTTAAACAAACTAGTCAGGCGGGGAGAAAAAGAAAGAAAGAAATGTTTCCAGTCAGGCACTGACCAAATTGAGTATGCAGGTTATATCTCGCTCTTAAGGGAGATATAATTAAGGGAGATATAATAATATCAATAATTCAGTTATTCCTTTTTGCATATTTAGGAACACAGGAAGCTGCCTTATACCAAGTTAGACTGTTGGTCCATCTAGCTGAGTATGTCTACATCAGGGCTGCCGAACTTCAGCCAGCCAGGTGTTTTTGGATTACAGCTCCCATCATCCCCAGCCACAGCGGCCAATAGCTGGGGATTATGGGAGTTGTAGTCCAACATTTGCAGGAGGCCTGACATTGTGCAGCCCTGGTCTACAATGACTGGCAACGACTCTACAGAGATGAAGAGTCTTTTGCAGCCCTACTTAGAGACCCTGCCAAGGACTGAACCTGGGACTTTCTGCATGCAAAGCAGATGTTCTATTCTGATTTATCCACCACTTGCAGGCTCGCGGAGATATGTGCATTGCACTGGAAGCAATGACTGAGTCACCAGAGCTCCCACCCAAACCTTCCCCTTTAGAGCAGAGCGGACATCTAGCTCTGCTTTGACACCCAACACCTCTGTGGAGTGAAAACTGTCTGTGCACACCTGCTGACTTGACTCACCCCCCACCCTGCTGCCTTGGCATCCCAAGTCCTGGGATGCAGAACCGAAACATGCAGAATGAGATCAGCTGTTGGGAGAAAGGGAAAGAAAGAAAGCATTGTCCCACATGCCGAGGAAATTCCAGGACTCTTATCCTTTCCGTATCGACTCAAACCACCAGGAATGCATTTTTCTTTTCATATCAAAGCTGATTTGGACCCATGCACGCATGACTTGGAGGGAAAGAGGCACTTCTCATCTTTCACAGAGATTTCATTTACAAAAGTTAAAAGGCTGTTGTTGTTATTATATGTGGCGTCTTGGCTATGCAACGTCTGACATTTACCACATCCTCCAATAGTTCAATTACATAAGAACATCCCTGCTGAATGTTCTTCCCTATAGTAATGTGCATCTATAGTCCTTGGGCCTTCCCTATAGGATGTCCACCCCTATATACTTCCCTATAGCAGTGTTCAGGCCCAAGGTAGCCCATCTAGTCCAGCATCCTGTTTCACACAGTGGCCCACCCGATGCCTCTGAGAAGCCCACAGGCAAGAGCTAACTTGTTGCACACGATTCTGCAGGAGGTCTATGTAGCAACCGCACCCACACGGGAAGTGGTGTGCTCCACCCAGGGCTGGGGCGAGGCTGTGTTCCTGCTCAGGGCCTTCTGGGGTGGAGGCCCATAGTGAGGCAACAGCACCTTCAGATGACTCGCTGGCAGCGATTCAGGCTCTCAGGGCCAAACCATGCATCATGTTAAGCCTGCCGTTAACAGAGTGGTTTCATACTAGAAGTAAGGGGAAATGTCCATTTGATATAAAGAAGCAGTGACTGGGGGACTGGGGGAGTGTGTGTGTGTGTGTGCAATCCAAATCTCAGAGAAGCAGATTTAACTTTTCCCCTGTACCATTTTCCTCCCAAATACTGCCCCCTTAAATAGCCACTGGCAGCAAATACTCACTTTCGGGGTGGGATTCTGTTGGCAGGAAAATGATGCCCGGGGAAGTGTTTTTTTTAAAAAACCTCACGACACACTATAGTCCCAAGCTGGATCAAGCTCTCCTGTAGCTGGTCTTGTGGTAGCAAGCATGACTTGTCCCCTTAGCTAAGCAGGGTCCACCCCGGTTGCATATGACTGGGAGACTTGATGTGCGAGCACTGTAAGATATTTTCCCCTTAGTGGATGGAGCTGCTCTGGGAAGAGCAGAAGGTTCCAAGTTCCCTCCTTGGTATCTCTGAGATAGGGCTGAGAGAAATTCCTGCCTGCAAGCTTGGAGAAGCCACTGCCAGTCTGTGTAGACGATACTAAGCTAGATGGACCAATGGTCTGACTCAGTATAGGGCAGCTTCCTATGTTCTGATTTCTTTTACATGAAAGGGCACTTCTGGCTTAGGAACATAGGAAGCTGCCTTCTGCTGAGCTGAACCACTGGTCTACCTAGCTCAGTGTTGTCTACACTGACTGGCAGCAGCTTCTCCAGGGTTTCAGGCAGGAGTCTCTCACAGCCCTATTTGGAGATCCTGACAGGAATTGAACCTGGGACCTTGTGCATGCAAAGCAGATGTGCTACCATTGAACTATGGCCCTAACTGCCCACTAATGACAGAACAAATGGATTGAGAATCAAGTTCTCCTGCAGCATTGGGTAAGGAGTTTCTACCAGTTAGATAGTCAGAGTGTCCCCTTGCAGTGGGAAATACCCTGCATACAAGCAAGTCAGAATAAGAGGACTGGATTAGTTCCTCAACACTGCCTAGCATCCCCTGTTAAACCTGAAGCAGTTTTCTACAGGCTGTAGACAGCCAAATGGCCAAAATTCAGGCAATCACATCTTCCACACCCCTTCAAAAGAAATGAAAATATTCCCTTGATTTGAAGTCTAGACATGAACACCTCAGCCAGTCTCTTGAGAGAGGGTTTGTGCCGGGTTGCCTGGTCCAGCTATGGTGCAACGGAATCAAAACCAGTGTTCACAGGGACCAAATGCATCATGTCATTGGCTCCGAATATTGTTAGGGAATCTGCCAGTGGGATTATGTCACCTTCTGGGCCCAATCCAGGCACTTCCCCCATGTGTACACACACACACACACACACACACACACACAGAGAGAGGCTGTTCTGAGAGAAGGAAAAAGGAGGGGAAGGCAGAGACTTGTGCAATGGTGCGGTTTGTGGCGAAAGTGAAAGTGGAAAGTTAGCAAAGAGGAGGGAGGGAGGGAAGCCAAAAAAAAAAAAAAGCCGTTTTCTACCTCTCCTTGATATGCTGTATTAAGAGCAGAGAAGAGGACAGATCTTAGGTGGAGAGATCCAGGGCAGGCTTCCATACCTCAGTAATGCCCATCAATACAGGGGCAAGGAGAGGAGAGCTGGTCTTGTGGTAGCAAGCATGACTTGTCCCCTTAGCCAAGCAGGGTCTACCCTGGTTGCATATGAATGGGAGACTAGATGTATGAGCACTGTAAGATATTCCCTCCGGGGATGGAGCCGCTCTGGGAAGAACATCTAGGTTTCAAGTTCCCTCCCTGGCAGCATCTCCAAGATAGGGTTGAGAGAGATTCCTGCCTGCAACCTTGGTCAAGCCGCTGCCAGTCTGTGAAGACAATACTGAGTGAGATGGACCAATGGTCTGACTCAGTATATGGCAGCATCCTATGTTCCTATGACTGTAGGTAACGGAAAGCCTATTTCACTTTTTCAGGATATCTGCAAGGTCATGTCACATTTGAACTGCACAACTGTTATGACAACCAATGCCTAATGGCAGGCTATGAGCTCTCCCAGCAGCGTCCTGTGAAAATTCTTGAGAAGTGGCTTCTGTTTGGGAGACGGGGCCATGGCTCTGTGGAAGAGCATCTGCTTTGCATGCAGAAGGTCCCAGGTTCAATCCCCAAGACTCCAGCCCGAAACCTCAGAGAGCCAAGATGAATCCAGGGGCCAACTTGGTATCAGGCAACTTCCTAGGTTTCTATTAGGGTTGCCAATATTCCAATGGCCGAATAAGGGACACAAGGCAAGGGAAGTATGTGGGAGCTTGAGGGCTCAGTGTGTTTTCACCACTTTCAACTCAAACTATAACTTACTACTTAGATTGCTTCCCCTCTGCTTGTTGATATAACCATGGTTAGCCAAACTGGGTGTGATGGGATTTTGTTTTCTAGAGAGAGAAGCATTGTTAGCCAGTAAAGAAAGGTTTCAGACACAAGCACGATCTAGTAGTCATTGCGTCCATGGTTTTCATGATCCTGATACCTGAGAATGGTAAGTTAGCCAGTCACTGATGCTGTTAATGCTTTCGTTAATGTCCCCAGTATGGGACAGTTGGAAACCCGAAGCTTGCAGGCCACCAGAACCACAGCGTACTCTGGTTGGGGAGGGAGAAGGGAATGGAGCTGGAGCTCGTGATCATGACCTTTATTTCGTTATTAGTGGAAATAACTGGTTTGATCTGAGCCCTCGGTTCTTCCCGTTCATTGAAAAATAAGGGACAAGTAGCATCCCATAAGGGACATGCAATTTGGAGCTGAAATAAGGGAGGTCCCTGCTCTTAAGGGGCTGTTGGTAACTCTAGTTCCTGTGTATCATGGCAAGAAACCAAGTTCATCTGTACTGTTCGGAGGCAGGTGCCGGAACAAAGCAAAGGTTTCAGACATCAGGACTGAAATAAATGAAGGTGGCAATCAATGTGTTTCCCATTTCGAAACCATCTCTGGGATGGAAGCAAGTTAAACCAGCAAGCGGCAAAACGATTGCTATTGATGGCCAGGTCCTTTTAAAAGCTTTTTAAAGAGGAGGCCACTTTGAATGAAGAGATGAAGAGTACACTGGTGGCGGGTGGGGGGGGGATAGGAGCAGCCTCTATTCCAAAGTTATACCGCCCCCCCCTGCCCCCCGCCGCCGGGATTTCAGGCAACTCAATAATTTGCTCTTCAGTCGCACTTTCTATCTAAGCATCTCAAATGCATTACAAGCAATAATGTATTAAACATCACAAGCCCCAGGCAGCCAGTACATCATATAAGATTGCAGGATGCACAACAATCTAATTCTGCTCTCATTTACATGGACAGGAGAATAGAGAGAGATGGCTCTGAAAAGGCTTGAAGGGCCCCAGCTGCCTTCTGTTTGCAGGGCTTAGACTAGCTGGGATATGGTCAGCTGACTCTTTGGCCCCAAGGAGGGCACATCTAGCCCTATAAAACCTCCACCTTCAAGCTGGTCTAGGAGAGGAGAGCTGGTCTTGTGGTCGCAAGTATGACTTGTCCCCTTAGCTAAGCAGGGTCTGCCCTGGTTGCATATGAATGGGAGACTAGTACTATAGTCCCCTCAGGGGATGGAGCCGCTCTGGGAAGAGCAGAAGGTTCCAGGTTCTCTCCCTGGCTTCTCCAAGATAGGGGTGAGAGAGATTCCTGCCTGCAACCTTGGAGAAGCCGCTGCCAGTCTGTGAAGACAATACTGAGCTAGACGGACCAATTGTCTGACTCAGCATATGGCAGCTTCCTAGCAGCTCATTCTGCTAAGCAGATTTGCCTCAGTCTCTCCAGTCACCAGCTCCGCTCTGACTACATCTTCCACCTCTGGGCCATCGCTCCTCAAAAGGACCACAGAGTCAGACCACTGGTCCACCTAGCTCAGTACTGACTATGCTGCCTGGCAGCGGCTTTCCAAGGTTTCAGGCAGGGAGTGAACCTGGGAGCTCCAGCATGCAAGTATGCAGATGCTCTTTCACAGTCTCATTCACAAATTCAAGGGAACCAACAGGGGCCCCCATGGGAAATGAGTCAGTTCCACCTAATGGTGCAGCGGGAAATGACTTGACTAGCAAGGCAGAGGTTGCTGGTTGGAATCCCCACTGGTATGTTTCCCAGACTATGGGGAACTCCTACATCGGGCAGCAGCGATATAGGAAGATGCTGAAAGGCATCATCGCAACTGCACGGGAGATGGCAATGGTAAACCCCTCCCGTTTACCATTCTGTGGGCTCTGTGGACACCAACTGGATGGCACACTTTACCTTTTACACACCTAGAGGTGGAAAATAGGTGATAGCTTTCAGGGTATTATCATATTTTTCATGTGCTGACCATCACGCATGCAGTGCCCAAATTTGCAATGGCGTTTTAAAAGCTTTTCAAAAGCTTCAAAAACACAAAATTTACTATAAATTTGTATCCATGTTGTCAGAGGAATTGAAATGAAAATGGCAGGCATGTCCTTCAAAGGTTACTCCATGGAGAAAGGACAGGAATATGTTCATTGTTACCCTAACCCTCTGAGCTATGCAAAAATACCTGTAATTTTAGCCTAATCCTTTGGTGTAGGGTTAAAGAAAGAGTGATAACACAGTTAAAACTTTAAGTGCAACAATGTTATCACCTATGCTCCATCTCGGGGTGGGGGGGGAGAGAGATGCCACCTAAAGTCACTATGAGCATTCGTTCCCTAAAATGGTGGCAATCACAGCTTGTCAAGAAGAGCTCTCAAAACACTTTGCATAGAGAAATAATTAATAAATAAGATGGCTCCCTGTCCCATATTCCACTGGATGTTCCTACTAACAAGCCAGAACTAAACATGTGGCTATTACTGCAAACCCGTGGGACTCGTCCTTTTGAATCGCACAGAAGTTTGGAAATTATGATATTAAAGACACATAATACAGCTGAGGCTTAATTTTTATTTGCTTTGTGGTTCTAGAAGCATTCAGACAGACCACCATCAAGCACTCGTAAGCTAGGAAGGTCTGCAACCTACTCCCCATTGCCCGTCCACCCATGACAGAAGACATTTTCAATAGCCTAACCCACAAGCCACTTAAAAGTACTTGAGAGCCATATGTACACTACAAACTTGAGGTTGCCTAGTACCCAAGAATTGTATGGCATGAGGAAAACACACCACCCAATGGACTAAGTTACCTCATCCTTGTTCTCATTCCATTGGAACATTTCCTGTATAAACACTAGAGATTAGCAAACATAAGAAAAGCAGTGCTGGATCAGGCCAGGGTCCATCCAGTCCAGCATTCTGCCTCATGCAGCAGCCAATCAGGTGCTCTTAGGAAGCCAGTAAGCGGGGAAAGAGAGGAACTGTCTCCTCCCCTGGCACTCCCTAGCACCTGATATTTAGGGCATGTCACCTCTGATCCTGAGAAGTACAGTATAAAGCAACCAAGGCTAGTAGCCACTGATGGCCCAATCCTTCATTGATTTGTCCAATCCACTTCGAAAACCATCTAGATTGGTGGCCATCACCACATCAGGCAGAAGCAAATTCCACTGCATAAATAAGTACTTTCTTTTGTTTGTCCTGAATCTCCCAGCATTTAGATTCAACGGATGACCCTGGGTTCTCTCTAATACGAATAAAACAAATATTTATATACCGCTTTCCAACAAAAGTTCCCAAAGCGGTCTACATAGATAGATATAAATAAATAAGTAAAAGGACTCCTGGTCCCCAAAGGGTTCATAATCTTAAAAAGAAACATAAGACAGACACCAGCGATAACGGCAACGACAACAAATATTTATATAACGCTTTTCAACAAAAGTTTCCAAAGCACTTTACATAGAGTAAATCAATCAATCAATCAATCAATAAGAATGAAAGATAGATCCCTGTCCCCAAAGGGCTCATAGTCTGAAAATAAACCGTAAGATAGACACCAGCAACAGTCACTGGAGGTACTGTGCTGGGGGTGGATAGGGCCAGTTACCTCTCCCGCCGCGAAATAAAGAGAATCACCATGTTTAAAAGGTGCCTCTTTGCCCAGTTTGCAGGGAATATTATGAGATAGAAAAACTAATCTCTATCCACCTCCTCCATGCCATACATAATTTTATAACCCCCTAATATGACCACCCCTGCTTTAACCGCCTTCTTTCTAAACTAAAAAGACCCAGACTTTGTATCCTTTCCTCACAGGGAAATCGCTCCAACCCCCTGATCATTTTGGTTGCCCCTCTCTGCACCTTTTCCAACGCGGCGATATCCTTTTTAAAATGCAGCGACCAGAACTATACACAGCACTCCAAGTGTGGTCGCACCATAGATTCGTATAAGGGCATTACTTTATCGGCAGTTTTATTTTCAGTCCCTTTACTCTTGACTTTTCTGCAAACACTTTCAGTTCAACAATATCTCTTCACAGAGCAAACTTGAAGGAACATTTACAAAAAGCAACAGAGTTGATTTATAGTCAATGGCTAAAGAAAATATATTTCTAGGAAGCGGCTTCTGTCAGGAGGAAGGAAGGAGAAAAAGAGAGAAAGGAACCAGAAGTAGGCCATTCAATTGTATTCATTATCTCAACACTGTTACCATAACTGATACACAAACTATTTCTCCACATAAACATGACAATTTTTCCCCTCCTTGCAGAGGATAAGAGTGAATGCTTGGTGTGTGTTTTTTTAAACCCCTAAACATTAATGAGCTGACAGGAAACGCTGCAAGAACATGTACAATCAAATAAATTTCCAGAAACACCACAGGTCAGGAACCTTTCTAAACCTTCCTTATAAATAATCAGAACACCAGACTAAAAATTGGAAGAACTGCTCAGTGGCTTTTCTCCCCAATTAATATTTTTTTAGCTTAAAGGGAAAGGAATTTTGCTTTTGACCTTATTTCTTGAGCCAAGTCCGCCATTTTGAACACTGTTTTCCACAAAAAGGGCCCTAAACAGTTCAATATTGCGGTAGAATACTGAAAACATTAGAAAAACCAAAATACCATACTTCCTGTTACAAAAGATAGACATTAGGTTTACAATGGTATACGGTTACTGGGTAAAGATAGATAAGTCTACAAAATGCATATGACTGACGAAATAGGAGTTATTACATATACCACATTATATCTCTAATCGAGTCGTTGACAAATTTTATTTGGATCTGGGATCCAGATAATGGATGCTTTGCAGAATTAATGGACATATGGGCAGACATAGTGAAGGGGGAAGAGAAATGGGCTTCATATACTTAGAACAGAATCAGGGCTGCCTGGGGCATATATTATTATTTAATAAATATTTAATTAAATAATTCTACCTACTCTGGGCACCATGGTTAGATTTCGAGATGCCGTGGCTTTCTGGGCCAAGGGTGGAGAGCCAGTCTTGTGATAGTGAACATGAATTGTACCCTTTGCTAAACAGGGCATGCCCTGGTTGGCATTTGGATGGGTGGCTACCTGTAAACATTGTCTCCTGTAAGATATTCCCCCTTAGGGGATGGGGCCATAGCTCTGTGGTAGTGGATCTGCTTTCATGCATGCAAAAGGCCCCAGGTGCCTTCAGTGGCATCTCCAGGTAGGACTAGGAAAAACTCCTATCTAAAACATGAAGAGCTACTGCCAGTCAATGCAGACAAGATTGAGCTAGAATGGACCAATGGTCTGATGCAGTATATGGCAGCTTCCTATGTTCCTGTAGGATTACAGCTGTCTGCTAGAAGATATTCCCCTAAGATTAGTGGAAGAGCATCTGCTTGCATGCAGAAGGTCCTAGGTTCACTCCCTGGCAGGTAGGGCTGGGTAAGACTCCTGCCTGAAACTTTGGGAAGCCAGAGCAGACAATAAGGAGTTAGATGGACCAATGGTCTGACTCAGTAGAAGGCAGTTTCTTATGTTCCTGTGGGATAACTGCAGCCACAAATGTCACTTGGGCCATTCAGATGATGTTGATGTTGTTGTTGTTGTTCATTCGATTTCTATGCCGCCCTTCCAAAAATGGTTCAGGGCGGTTTACACAGAGAAATAACAAATAAATAAGATGGAGCCCTGTCCCCAAAGGGCTCACAACCTAAAAAGAAACGTAAGATAGACATCAGCACCAGTCACTGGAGGAACTGTGCTGGAGGTGGATAGGGCCAGTTCTCCTCCCCCTGCTAAATAAAGAGGATCACCACGTTAAAAAGGTGCCTCTTTGCCCAGTTAGCAGGGGACAAGCCATGGTTGTCAATCCCTCCACCCCCAAGCACAAGGAAAGGAGAGAGGTCCCAGGTTCAATCCCTGACATCTGCAGGTATTTATGTATTAAATTTATTTATGTATTATTTATTTTTCTATGTAAACCACTTTGAGAATTTTGTTGAAGAGCGGTATATAAATATTTGTCGTCATCGTTGTTGTAGTAGGTAGGGCTGGGAGAGACGCTTGTCTGTAACCTTGGAGAAGCCAGTGTCAGCCTGTGTAGACCAGGGATTCTCAACCTCAAGTCTCCAGATGTTATTCGATTTCAACTCCCATAATCCCCATCCCCAATTACCTAGGATTGGGGATTATGGGAACTGAAGTCCAACAACATCTGGGGACCCAAGGTTGAGAATCCCTGGTGTAGACAATTCTGAGCTAGATGGACCAATGGTATAAGGCAGCTTCCTATGTAGAGAGGAAGTATATAGTCACAGTTCGCAATGAACAACAGTTTCCCATTTTGTCTGAATATGACAAATTGTGGCAAGGCAAGAAGAAAGAAGGACGGTGAATGCCTCAGCTGGGCTCTTACCTACTCATTTTTGAAATGAACCATCTAAATATTGGACTTTTCTCTATACTTCTTTCGCCAACATCCCAGTGCATTAGGATAAGGGGGGAAATTATGCCTTTAAATTTAGATAAGGGGATAAATAAATAAATTTAATCTCATTGAAATTTAGTTCCTTGCTAGTTGTGCCTTTAGTGGTTTTCTTCATTTTTCATGCTTTGGATTCAAGATCTAGTGACCTGCCTATGCAGGGCCAGCAATCCCATGAAGCAAGGTGAAGAGGCCAGTTCAAGCAACAGAACCGGAGACATTTCACACTTGCAAGTGACCGTGCTTGGTATCTTTACAAGTGCATGGAGCAAGAACCCAGCGGAAATAGCAGATTTCACATTTGTTCTTCTAAGCAGGCACAGATTAAGGAGGTGCCGTTCAACAGAAATTGAAGGAAAGGGAAGAGATTGTAAAGCCAGAAGAAAACAAGAGGTATGATTTCAATCTAAAGAAAGAGGAAGGAGGGGAGGGAGTGGTGCTTTGCTTTGGACTGCAAAATGTGTGCGTGGAGAACTTTGGAAAGATTAAAAGTATATTAATAAGAACAGACAAGCCAGAATACCCTTTTAAACCCTGGTTTAATTTAAGGTAAAGGGAGGGGGGATTGGATAGAAAATGTTAAATCCATCACTCAGAACTTCACCTCTTTTCCCCCCTTTTTCTTAGTGTTAGCAGTTTCCTTATCAGATTGAGCCAATACTTTTGAAACTCTGCACGGCACATCTATCAGGAAGCAGGAGTTGCTTAAAGGTTGCCCACAGAAAGAACCTGACAAACTGAAAATCTCGAAATAGCCAATATGCTATGCATACTCCACACAAAGCGGCCATGGAGGATCTCTGGAGGAGCTCCACTTCCACTACACATTTTACAATTCCTTAATTCGTATTGGCTCTTAAGAAAGTGCTCTGTGAAGTCACAATGGTCAGTAAGGACTTGGACTAAGCTAGATGGACAAAGGTCTGACTCAGAATAAGGCGGCTTCCCATGTTTCTTTGAAAGTGGTGTCGTCCTGTTCTCTTTAGTTAAATCCTGAGAAAGTTAACCCAAATCTAGATGTATTATTTTCTGCATAAGGCATTATGTAGCACACTGAAGCCAACTATCGAAATCCTACTTAACTTACTAACTATACCTCCGTGAGGATTAGAAACTTGAGGGTTTGTTCTTTTAATGACCGATTGAAATTCTCAAGATGCAGATCTGCAGTTAAGGTCAAATTCTGCAGCTTTTCTGTACTCTAATCAAAACAGAATGCACGCAGGCCTATTTTCAAAAGTATATATGCAGTGATAGCTCCAGGACCATTCTTCTGGGGATGTACATGGAACCACCAGGGGCCAGTTTGAAGGTGGGGAGGATACCTTTAAGTACTGGGGAGGGTGCTCTTACCCATCCCACCGTGTTTCCCCCACTGGCGCTACATTTCAAAAGGGTTCAGCAGGGCGGCAGCGTACCTTCCTGCCACCCCATCCCCTCATCGGACCAGAAGTGACAGGAAGTACCCCACGTGTGTGTGGGAAACATGGCAGGAGTGAGGTTGCGGGAACCGGGTGGCAGGGAGGTATGCTGCCGCCCCACCAGACCCTTTTGAAATGTAGCGCTGGTGGGGGAAACACGGCGGGAGGGGTAAGAGCACCCTCTCCCACCCTTAAAGGTATCCCCCGCCTTCGAACCGGCCCAACCGTCGTTTGTTTGAACCTGTCCGGGGGCTCATAAAAGGGCCTCCAAGCAGCATCCCTACATTCTTCCACATAAGTGGTGCTATTGTTTGGTCCCCTGATATTGTTGGACTACAACTCCCATCATCCTCAGCCTTCAGCCATTGTGACTGCAAATGATGGGAGTTGTAGTCGGGGGACCCAAAGTTACAACAAACCACAGTTTCCACAAACCATCGTTTCCCCAGACCAGATACAGTGGCAAACCATAATTTGTCACTAAATCAGAAGCAAGAGAGGAAATCGGAGTGAGAATCAGAATGTTTCCAAAAAGGAAGGACTGTGCAAGCAAAGAGCTCGTTCCGAATCAGAGAATCTGTGAATTGACCCATAGCTCCATCTCCAATATTCCCAATAAGTTCAGATCAATTTGCAAAAAAGAAGCAGAGAGGAGAAGGTGGGACTTGATGTCCTGCTGAATTAAAATTAAAAACAAAGGCCTCTAGCTATATATTTGGCTGGTTGCTCAAATCAGTATGCGGACTTGGAGTTTTCCTCGCTTCTGAAGCTCCAAGGACCAGAAAATGGAACACACCCATTTTCAAAGGGCGGAATGTTGCAAAACATACTGCAACACAGGAACTGGAGCAAAGCCTATCACTGTGCCATGCACTAGTTTAGAATGTTCTATTGAAATAGTTTTGAAATAAAACTGGGGAAATGAGGCTATGTTTTTTTAACAGTTATCTTAAAAAAAAACAAAAAAAACCACCTTGCTTATTGCCATACAGCACTCTCATCAGCTTCCATTCAAAAGATGAAAAAGGCAGAAAGTTACGGTTAAGCGGCTTAATTTATTTTAAAGCATGTTAAGTTTGCCTGAAAGCTAGATCCACAGCAAGGTGACAAATCAAAACTCAACCCGAACTTCTCCCCCATCTTAGCAATTCTCCTATTACTGAAGTAAAATGTAAAGTTGCACCGTCGAGTCGGTGTCAACTCTTATTTATGGCAACCTCTGGCTTGCTAGTCAAGACACTTCCCTGCTGTGCCATTAGGTGGCTTCTTCTACTGTTACTACTGAGCTCCTACTGAGGTCCAAAGGCAAAGTCAAGCTTAGCGGAAAGAAGGTGCTTCTCTTCCATTAGACGTTATTGTTAAAAGAAACATTAAAAGGTATCTTCACCCAAAGAAAGAGCAAATCAGTTTGAAGCACTTTGACTGTCATGGATTCCCACAGAAAGAATTTGGGCAACTGCAGGTTGGTGAGGCTTCTTTCTGTGTTAGAAACCTTGTGCATTCAACAGGAAATATTTGTCCAGCTAGTGGGAATGACTGCCGAACCAGTTTAAGTCCACCATGTGGATATGCCTACGTTTGGATATATTTATAAAGCAATATTAAACAGATTTGAAACTGGATTGTGCTGTAGCATTCTCATATGTCAAGTCTGGGAGGTTGGTTGCTGTTTTTCCATGTTTACGGACATACAGGTGGAAGGGCAAAAAACAGGCAACGCTCACGTATTACACAGAGAATACTATTTTAACAGCAGGACTCCCTTCTGGGACATATGAAGACATACTGAAAACAGAGGAGGAACTTCTTGTACCAACATAGGTCACTGACCCATTATGGAATTGGGATATGGTCTGAAACCACAAGACA
This sequence comes from Hemicordylus capensis, assembly GCF_027244095.1. Classification (NCBI taxonomy): domain Eukaryota; kingdom Metazoa; phylum Chordata; class Lepidosauria; order Squamata; family Cordylidae; genus Hemicordylus; species Hemicordylus capensis. The sequence continues at coordinate 20,547,538 of NC_069664.1, read as the reverse complement.
CAGCAGTCCTACTGAAGTTAAAATGGTCTGGACAGTGTCTGGATGGGAGACAAGAATGGTTCCAGAGGGGGCAAGTGGCCTCCCCATCCCTCATTTCTGTTTCAAAAATCTAATATGTGGGACACAGCTTGCCCACCCATAAATGCACTTTATGGATGCCCCCCCTCAATTTTGTGTGGTCCCCCAACTCAAATCTTTATGCAGCTTTTTTCTGCCCCCCACTTCAATTTTTTCCCCTGGTGCCAGCACTGAGCGGAGACCACCTGTGACCTCTTTCACAGAAGAGAAGAATGGGATATACATGCAATCCATTTAAAAACAACAACAACAACAACCCATCAATACTAGGCATACCAATGGGTGCCAACCCTTGCCAAGTCTTAAGCAGAGGCCTTTCCTAGCCCTAAGGTTGTCACCTTTTGACCATGCAAATTATGAACAATCTAACCATCAGTGGGACAAAACCAGCAAGATTTCAAGATGCTTATCTTTGACCACAATATCATCGGGCAAACATACCGTATTTACCAGAATCCAAGACCAGGTCCCCCCGCCCCCAATCAGTTCTTTGATGTTATAAATTGGGGGCGTGGGCGGTTTTCAGAGTCCCGTTCCTTTGGGGCAAATAAAGGTAAAAGATGTTGTTTAACCCCTATTTTTAAGGAGATCATCGTATATTCTGAGTTGTCTTCTATTCAGTTAAATATGGCACCTTGCCATTTTAACAGCAGTGGATGCCAACAGTAGCTTTGCTTCACTGGCGCAAAGCTCAGTGCACAGATCCAACCTTCTCCCCCACTCTCTTTAAATCCTTTCCCTAAAGATTTGTGCTCCAACTTTCCCTGTGCTGTGAGAAACTTCACAATCTGGCAAGGTTGCGTCAAAGCAACTCAGCCTGGAGCAGAACAAGGTTTTCACACTTTCTTACAGCAGCGGTTCCTCAAGACAGAGAACAGGACTAGCAGAGAGCTGTCCTGAAAGGGAACCTGGCCAGCCCCACCTGCCTGCTGGAGAGTCCCCTTTGCGAAGAGGTGTTTCCCTTAGTTTACCTTTGGACGGAAGATCACGTGTGGAGCAACTTCTGGAGTAGCACAGGTTGGGAACCCCTGTCTTAGGGGATGGGGCCATTAACTCAGCGGCAGAGCATCTCCTTGCATGCAGAAAGTCCCAGGTTTACTCCCTGGCATCTCCAAGTAGGGCTGGGGGAGACTCCTGCCTGAAACTCTGGAGAGCTGCTGCCAGTCAGTGAAGACAGTTCGGAGACAGATGGGCCAAAGGTCTGATTCAGTATAAAGCAGCTTCCTACGTTCCTCTCTCTGTTTCAATCTGTTGTCAAAATTGCCAGCTGCTGTTTTCTTCTCTCTTGCACGTGTTTCCTCTCCCACCCCCCACCCCTCACACACACCTTACATCAAACTCTCTCCACTTAGGAACATAGGAAGCTGCCATATACTGAGTCATTGGTCCATCTAGCTTAATATTGTCTACACAGACTGGCAGCAGCTTCTCCAAGGTTGCAGGCAGGAATCTCTCTCAGCCCTCTCTTGGAGATGCTGCCAGGGAGGGAACCTGGAACCTTCTGATGCTCTTCCCAGAGCAGCTCCATCCCCTGAGGGGAAGATCTTGCAGTGCTCACACTTCTAGTCTCCCTTTCATATGCAACCAGGGTGGACCCTGCTTAGCTAAGGGGACAAGTCATGCTTGCGACCACAAGACCAGCTCTCCTCTCCCCTTAATTTGGGTGTATGTGTCACCCCTTCCTAGCTCTGATCACTAACACCCAAGGGAAATCTCTTTCCAGATACCTCCCAAACTTTTGCTCCCATTATGGAAATATTAACCAGGCACCCTGGCAATTAATCCATCTAGCAAAATAAATGGCCAGCCAGCTGCTGTTCTGCTACAAATTTTGGAAACCACTGCACTGGAGGAGTGAATCTTGAAGTTTCTTCCACCAGGGAGCGCTTGCCCAATTGGCCACACCTGTCACAGAACCACTGCAGATTAGCAAGGAATCCAGCGGTATGTTCCAAGATGAATCCATAACTCTCTTGGGACTGCGCAGAGCCAAAGACGGGCCTAGTAGGGTGAGCCAGCTGTCAGGAAGCTTGTCCATTACAGCTGATCATTTCACTGAGGAATGCCCAATAAACTTCCTAAAAACCTGGGTTCTCCAGAACACAGTCTGAAAGCCATTGCACCAGAGGACTTGTTCTCTGTTGCCAGAGGGCAGCACTTGTACTAAGAGTTGAAATTTATTTATTTATTATTTATTTTTTACATTTTATATCCCGCTCTTCCTCCAAGGAGCCCAGAGCAGTGTACTACATACGTAGGTTTCTCCTCACAACAACCCTGTGAAGTAGGTTAGGCTGAGAGAGAAGTGACTGGCCCAGAGTCACCCAGCAGGTATCATGGCTGAATAGGGGATCTGAACTCGGGTCTCCCTGGTCCTAGTCCAGCACTCTAACCACTACACCACGCTGGCTTACAAGGAATTTCCACGCTGGAAATTACAAGGAAGCAGATTTAGACAATAGATTAAGAATAATTTCCTCATGTCCAACAGTGGAACTGTCTGCCTCATGCAGTAGTGGCCTCTGCTTTGCTGGAGCACAGGGGTAGTCAAGCTTTGACACGCCAACTGTTGACAAACTACAAATCCCAGCCACCGTTACGGCTATGTTCCCTCCCTGGCAGCATCTCCAAGATTGGGTGGAAAGAGACTCCTGCCTGTAACCTTGGAGAAGCTGCTGCCAGTCTGGGTAAACAATGCTGAGCTAGATGGACCTATGGTCTGACTCAGTAGAAGGCAGTTTCCTATGTTCTGCTGTAGCAGATTCCTGCTCTGAGCACCTCCAAGGTCCCTTCCAACTGTAACATTCTGTAGCTCAATCGATCAACTAAAGCTGCAGATATCTCATTTCTGATTCTCCATTCACTGTTCTTCACCGAGCTTTCATTTCTTACAATGAATAATTCACAAGAATAAAAAATATGGGTAAACGCTGTCCACAATTTCTCATTATTACGGGCAAAGCTGATGAAATATGATCACGCCACGAACACTACGAACTGGTGGCAACCTTGAAAATTATGAATTGATGGCTCTGCTCCCATGACCCTTTTAATGAGAAATATCAGAGACTGAACCTGGGACCTTCTATCATCATTGACCTATGGATACTCCTTGTCTTATCTTTGTGACTCCTATCTTTTTAGAACAGGGGTTCTCAAACTTGAGTCAATTTTGTACAGACTAACAGAGAACATGTTGGGCAATTACCAGAATGGGAACCAAAGTAATATCTGATTGGTGAAAAGCTTATCACCTATAATGGCACTGTCTGCGGAGCCTCCAGAGGAAAAGGGCTACTTTTATTTTAAATGAGTTTGCAGTACTAAAATGAGGAAATGCCATTAGCAAATTGTGAACCCTGGATGCTATACCCGCTTGCAACTGCACTGAATTACAGCCAAGCTGAAATAGGCTTATTGCCTCCTCGCTGGGTTCCCATTACCGAGTAATTTTCTAACTAATAAGCAGCAATGGGCCACAATAAGCAAATATCACCTGGATGCATGAAACTACTACTGAAGGATAGTGGCCGGCACATAATCCTTGGTCAGAGATTCCCAGAATGCATGGGTAAAGGGGGAAATGCAAAAATAGTGTCTGTGGAAATTGTACTTACATTCTGCCCATTCATCACAGGAACATAGAAAGCTGCCATATACCGAGTCAGACCATTGGTCCATCTAGCTCAGTATTGTCTTCACAGACTGGCAGCTTCTCTGAGGTTGAAGGCAGGAGTCTCTCTTAGCCCTATCTTGGAGATGCTGCCAGGGAAGGAACTTGGAACCTTCTACATGCAAGTGCTCTTTCCAGAGCAGCCCCACCCCTTAAGGGGAACATCTTACAGTCCTCACATGTCTCCCATTCAAATGCAAACCAGGGTGGATTCTGCTTAGCAAAGGGGGCCATTCATGATTGCTACCACAAGACCATCTCTCCTTGCAGACTCATGACTACAAGGGTTTACATCTGAAAGTTATCTTGTCTCAACAGTGTGGCGATCTCTTGTGATGAAGGCTCGGTCACGGTCATCTCTCTCCCTCTGCTTGCTGGACCGGTTTCCCCAGTTTTAAATACTGAAATGGTGTTTATGTGGATTGTGTTATGTAGTCTGTAAAAAGAGCCTTGAAGGCTCCTCTTCAATGGTGAAAAAAGAGGGTTTTTTAATTTTATTTTTAAACCTAATTAAATCAATAAATGCTATTCCATCCTAGGCGTGATAACACTATGGTAAAGGTGGCCTTGGACAATGAACAAAATTCTCTCCCTACAGTATTCAGATGAATAAGAGCAAGCTGCAGAATTTCAGATACTGGGATTCCAACATTCCTCCCAAAGATACCAATTCCAAAGTCTAACTAACGCACTTTAGTAAAGAAAACACCCATAAACAAGTCCCCCCCGCCCAGTTTTAGAAGAATGTTCATGTTGACCTGACCAATTAACAACACCACTAGCTCAACATTTTATCTACCGATGGCAGCAATAATTTCGATTGCCCTGACCCTGTGTCTTTGAACCAGCAGTCTCCAGCCCCCAGTTGTCGCTGGACTACAACTCCCAGCATGCCCAGCCACAATGGCTTTTGGGCACTGTGGCTGAGGATGATGGGAGTTGTAGTCCCAACATCATCAGAGGTCAACTTCAATAGCCCTCATCTTGTCACAAATTAATGGCTTACTGCAATTTCCAATTAATCCCCTGAACATGTCAATAAGTCAGAAGCTGAAGCAAGGTGCAGGCGTTGTTATCTCAGGATAGTTCGCGGGGAACGTCCCAACACAAAAGGCCCAACTAGAATGGTTACAGCTCGCAAGCTATCTGAAGCTTGTGACTCTCAGAAATTAGACAGCCCTGGCCTCTTATCGAATTTTATATTTAGCCTTACATCCTGTGCCCAACAGTAATCTACTACCGGATGCTGCAGAGGAAGCTAAGTTGATTACGATGTTTCTTAGTTCGGGCCTGGCCTTGTGAGACAGCATGCCCACCACGGAGCTTATTAAATAGAAAGTTGCTTAATAGAAGATCAGACGACTGGTCCTTCTATGACCAGTAACGGTTTTTGCAGTCTCTCAAGCAGGAGTCTCTCTCAGCCCTCCTATCCAAGCTCTTTTACCTAGAAGTGCCAGAGGCTGACTCTGGGACCTTCTTCATGCAAAACATGAACTCCAACACTCACCCATGGTTCATTGTGATTTTCGATAAGGCCCTAGGGATGGAAAATAGGCGATAGCATTATAATACATTCAGTTTTCAGGGCCTTATGTTTCTATTGTCCTGGCCATCGGCCCTGTAGCGGCCAATTTGCAATGATGTTCTAAAAGCTTTTAAAATTACTATGTTTTATCAATGTTGCCAGAGGAATGGAAACAGAAACGGGCAAGAATGTCCTCAAAGACTACTCCATGGAGAGAGCACACCTATTTGTTCATTGTTACCCTAACCCCATCCCTAATCCTTTGCTCTGTGCAAAAGTGACTCCAATTTTACCCTAATGGTTTAGAGGTGGGGACTGTAAGTGCAACAATGCAATCATCTATTTCCCATCTCTAGGGACCTTGTCAGAAACTACTATGAGCATTTGTCCCCTGAGATGGTAAGGTAAAGTGTGCCGTCAAGTCAGTGTCAACTCCTGGTGACCACAGAGCCCTGTGGTTGTCTTTGGCAGAATAGAGGAGGGGTTTACCATTGCCTCCTCCAGCGCAGTATAAGATGATGCATTTCAGCAGCGTCCTATATTGCTAGTGCCTGATATAGGTACCGTTGGCCTAAATCTGTGGGCCTGGCTCATGGATTACTTCTTCTCTCAGTCATTTGCATATTTCGTACACCATTTTAACCACATTGTCAACAAAGCTCCCTCTGAAACCATCACCACCCAACAGAAGTTAAAAGGAATCCGAAGTTTTAACTTGCACGTTGGTCTGAATTTAGAGCTCAGTACAAAAGGTACCTAATGGCGCAGCGGGGAAGTAACTCGCCTAGGGAGCAAGAGGCTGCTGGTTCAAATCCCTGCTGGTATGTTTCCCAGACTATGGGAAACCCCTATATCGGGCAGCAGCAATATAGGAAAGATCCATCTGGACTATGGGAAACCCCTATATTGGGACAAGCTAAAATATTTTTTTCTGAATTGTCTAACTATCTGTTGCCATCTGGACTATGGGAAACCCCTATATCGGGCAGCAGCAATAGAGGAAAGATGCTGAAAGGCATCATCTCATACTGCACGGGAGATAGCAATGGTCAACCCCAAAGACAATCACATGGCTCTGTGGTCGCCAGGGGTCGGCACCGACTCGACAGCACAACTTTACCTTTACTTTACAAAAGGCATTGTTCACATTCATACACACTTACGCTGTCGTTTCTCACACTGTCTTTCCACCATCACACCAATTCACCTTTTAAAAGCAAAAGATATATTGCTGCCTTTATTATTCTTTCACATTTTTAGATCCCAGTCTATAGCACAATGCAGGATTCTCAGGGGATTAGCAATAAAGCAATTCTCTTTCCCTGAATCCGCCCCCCCCCCCCCGCCTTACCTTAATAGCAGTTTGCAAGACAAGCTAAAATATTTTTTTCTGAATGGTCTAACTATCTGTTGCCATCTGGGCTACAATTTTGCACTTGTCCCATTCAAGGAAGAAGTTGTAAGAAAAACAAAGAATAGTCCACCTGTTCTCCTATGATTTCCCCAAACCACCTTTATGATTAAGATTGAATGTGTGCTCATGTCATTAATTTCAGGGGGTGAAAGCAGGGATTCAAAGGCTCCCTAGGAACTATGTCCCCTCCAAGTTGCAAGCCCTGCTTTCAAATTTGAGATAACGAAAGCTGTGGTTATTCACTGATGAGGGAAACACATGCTCAGTATATGCACAGAGCCACCCTTCACAGGTTCCGCAGCCCATGGAAAAAAGGTCCAAAGATTGCTTAGATTAGGTCCTCCAGGTAAGGATTATGGATTAAGCCCTAAGGATTATGCCTCGCGAACATATGTGTACAGTTAAATCCATCTCTCTTTCCAGCTGATGATACCCCCTCAGTTTCCATACTATAGAGGAAATGCTCTTATATCTCTGGGGCAGGTAATCTTCTGTCCTGAGCCACATGGCAGAAAAGGGCAATGAAAGGGATGGAGGGACCAAATATGGCCTAAGCAGCAAGCAAGCAGAGAATAACACCGTCAAACCCCAACAAAAGGCAGCTTCTCACAATCACCAGGAAGTCAGATTCCTGGGGAATGAGCACTCCCGGCGGCCATGTCCAAACCTGGCTGCCAGCTGCTAGTTACAATAGGCTTTGCAATCATGCTTTGACTACAATGGGAGTCAGAGTCAACAGGGATCTGGGAATCCCTGTTACAAGGAACACTGCTCTCAGCCCTATCTTGCAGACGCCAGGGAGGGAACTTGGAGCCTTCTGCAATGCAAGCATGCAGATGCTCAGGGCTGCAGAAATCCACTAGTCTACTCGCCAGTGACGAGTGAAAAATGATGCCCGACGAGTGAAAAAAGTTCTGCTGATGAGTAATGTACCAACATAGCTTGGCGAGTAAAATATTTTGTCTGACTGATAAACTAAGCCAAAATTTCTTCATCCCTGCAGACACTTTCCAGAGTGGCCCCATCCCCTAAGGGGAACATCTTACAGTGCTAGCATGTAGTCTCCCATTCAAATGCAAACCAGGGTAGGCCCTGCTTAGCAAAGGGGACAATTCATGCTTGCTACTATAAGATCCTGCGCCCACAGCTCAACTTTCAAATGACTTCCATAACCAAAGTTTGAAACTGGGCAAAGAATGTCGGGCAAAGGCCTCAGAAACCAGCAGTTGATGGTTTGGAGACATGCCCACAGCAAGCACACATTCCCTGGGAACCAGAGAACCTCCTGGTGAGTGTGCAAAGGTACCCAAAATGTCCTTTATGGACAGGATCCATCAGATTCCAATCCATTAACTGCAGGAATATGGACAAGCAATACCTAGCTATATACAGTAATGATTATATCATTATATCCCCATCACATGTTGGAGAGGTCCATCTCCAGTTACCACCGGTACGTTTGGTGGCAACTTGGAGCTGGGCCTTCTCTGTAGCTGCTCCTGGCCTATGGAATGCACTCCTGGCAGATATCCGTAGTCTGAGCTCATTGTTGGCCTTCCAGAGAGCCCTAAAAACTTACTTGTTTGGCCTGGCCTGGCCTCCCAAGGTTTTTCAATTTGTTCTTAATTGGTTTCAAATGGTTCTGAACTGTTTTGAAAATGTTTTGTATATTGTTTTAAACTGTGTGTTTTAAATGGTGTTTGTTTTTGATGAGTTTTAAACTTGTTGGGCCTTTGGAGGAGGCCAGTCTAGAAATGAAATGAATGAATGAATGAATGAATGAATGCTGCCCTTTGGAGAAAGGGGACTGTCTTATTTATGTCTTATTTATTTTTCCATGTAAATTGCTTTGTCAACTTCAGTTGAACAGCGGTATGTAAATATTCATTGTCGCAGTAGCAACTAAGGTAAAGTGTGCCGTCGAGTCAGTGTCAACTCCTGGCGACTACAGAACCCTGTGGTTGTCTTTGGTAGAATATAGGAGGGGTTTACCAACACCATCTTCCACGCAGTATGAGATGATGCCTTTTAGCATCTTCCTATATCGCAGCTGCCCGATAGAATCTGGGAATTCTTTTTCCCCATAGTCTGGGAAACATACCAGCAGGGATTCGAAACAGCAACCTCTGGCTTGCTAGTCAAGTCATTAAGTGATTAGTAGTAGTAACTACATTTGATATATTGTAGTAGTAGTAAGTACTATTGATAATTAAACTACACTTTGTATATTGCTTTCGAGTATTCAAAGCATTTCACATGCATTAACTTTTAAATCCTAACAACTTTGTAAATATGATTATTCCTATATTGCCAATAGGGGGCTGAGGGCATCTTCTGAGTGAGCTTAAAGCAAGCAGAAGTGTTCTGCGCTATGAACCAGGAACTTCCGGATTCGGAGCACCGTTTCTTAGCCGTTACAGTATAGTACACCCACTCTCAAAAACAGACATGTGCGATGTGCAAACACCCCTGCTTGAGCAAACTTGTAGAGCAATGGTTCCCAAAGGTGGGCTCCCAGATGTTGTCAGACTACAACTCCCATCATCTCAGCCACATGGGGATAATGGGAGTCGTAGTCCAACAACATCTGGGAACCCACGTTTGGGAACTGCTGCTGTAGAGTAAGAGTGCAGTGTATGTGACAGAACAGTGATGTCTGGAAGGGCCATTTGGGAGAGTGCAGAGCAGAGCAGCTGGGGAGAGCGAAAGTGGTTCCAAACTAGGATAGGACAACAAGAAATCCTAATAGAAATACTTCTATCTGACGGACTCAGGCCTCCAGTGCCTTAAAGAGGAAGTGACCATTTCATCTCCTCACAACTAACTACTGAAACCAGTCTAATTACTGGCCCGTTTAAACTACTCAAAGGCAACCCATTCTGAAAATGTCAATGGGACACCAAGAAAACTAGGAAGTTATCTGGCCATATATTGTTCAGGCCGCTTTGCAAACAGGAACATAGGAAGCTGCCATATACTGAGTCAGGCCATTGGTCCATCTCTCTCAGTATTGTCTCCACTGACTGGCAGCAGCTTCTCCAAAGTTGCAGGCAGGAGTCTCTCTTAGTCCTACTTGGAGATGCCGCCAGGGAGGGAACCTGGGACCTTCTGCATGCAAAGCAGATGCTCTGCCACTGAACTATGGCCCCACCCACAAAGAGGGCATACGTGGGTCTCCCATCCAGGCAATGACCACACTAAGTCTTGCTGGGTGGATGTATCATGTGCCCTAAGACCATGCTCTGGGACCCATAGGAACCTGCGAGGACTGCACCACCCCAGGCTAAGAGAAGAAACTGGGCAAGGCTCCTGTCGTATTAGCAAGGTCCATAGTGGCCCGTTCACTAGCAGTGCTGCCCAATCCCAACTGCCACCACAAACACAATTTTTTTTCATGGATTTCTGGTTTATGGACCTGGGACACTCTTGTGCATCCAGAAGTCAACAGGTTGCCCTTCCCAAAGGTCTACAGTGGCCACATGCCTTCTGGGTAGCTGAGCCCCTTCTTCAACTCATGCCTCCTGATTGCCCCAAGGCCTTTCCCTTAACCAATCAGCCAGACACAGTTATGCCTGTGCAAACTGATATATGACAAAGGAGATGCTCCACTCTCTCCAGTTCCAAACCATGCCAAGCCTGGAAGTTCTTTTTTCCCCTGCTGAGCTGGTTTCCCTTGAGAGAAAACAGGGAGCGGGGAGGGGAAGCATCTCCTCTAAGCAATTGCCCTCTTAGAGGGCATCAAAAGCACCGACAGTTTCTCTCAGCACCAGATCTCTAATTAAGATGTTCAGAGGAACGCACACACCGAGGAAAGCAAAGAGAAGCAGGCAGGCTGCAAGTTCCAACACATTTCAGACACAACAGGCAGTCAGTGGCAGATGTGCTCTCTAGAGAAGGGAACTGAGAGCAGGAGAGGAGAAGCAGCAAAGCCAGTGTCTTTTTACAGCCTCTAAATCCGCTTGGCCTTTTTTTGGTGGTGGTTGTTATTTTTAGCCCAGTGGTAAACAAAAATAAGAAGCAAGGCAGATCAGACCAACCAGCCACTCCTGAAGAGTGTGTCACTCACAATACACACACACACACAGAGAGAGAGAGAGAGAGAGAGAGAGAGAGAGAGACCAATCGTACCGCTGCTTGCAAGCTGCGGAGAAAGAATTCAAGCACCAGATCGGCTTCCTTCCCCTTGCCAAAACGGGCCACCCGGGAGAATGGCTTCAGCTGGGTCTGTGCAAAAGCGACCCACACACACACACGCACACACAGCCCAAGCAGGAGGCGGACTCACCATCAGACAGCCGGCTCATCTGGGTGTCCGGGAAGGGCTCCCATCCGCCAGATCTGCCGCTCACGACCTTCCAGGGAGAAAAGGGAGGCTCATAATCCAAGAGGACTCCGAGGGGGACGAGGCGATGGTGACAGGGGATTTGGGGTGTGTGTTTCCTCTCTCTCCAGCTCGATCTTTTGTTTTCTTTCAGAGAAGCCTGGGCAGGCAGTGAGCGCCTCTGGCCACGGCTGGCGTCGGCATGACTATTGCCATTTCTTATTTGATTTTTTTTCCTAATTTCCCCCCCCTTTTTTAGGCTTGCAAAATGGTGTGACACTCTCCAAAGTTAGCACGGGGTGCTGGTGCAGGCGAGACAGAGAGGGAGCGGGGCGTGAGGATGGGGCGGACGGGGGAAGGCGGTCCGCCCCAGCACGCTTGCGCAGAGAGCAGCAGCCTGCCGTGCGGGTCAGCTGGCGCGTCGGGATGGGGAGGGGGTAGGGGGGACGGCGGCGAGGAACTCGGGCCCGGGGCGTGCGCCGAAGGGGCGGGGTCCTCGCCTCTCGCCTCTCCCTCCAGCCGCTCTAGTCCCGGCTCCTGCTGCCCGGTGGCTCTGCTGCGGGCACACAACATGCGCGCTCCGCAGCGAGGAGGGATGAATGGACAATATGGGCGGGGGAGGCGGAGAAACAAAGAGGCAAGACACACACAGACACGGATCACAAGAATAGCCCCATTCATAAGCTCGTCTCTCTTCCCAAGATATCCCCTTCCTTCATCCCTTCAAGAGACCAGCGGTCCAATTTCACCTTCTTCCCTCCCTTGTTTGATTGCTCTAGGAAAGCCTCGAGTGAGGACTCTGGATGGCAGGGATCACATTTGGGGGCGCTGGTTTTTAGAAAGGGATCTGGGTGCTTTCCCATCCGCTTCCAATCCGGAGGGTTTCATCTCTTTTGCCTCTTAAAGTCAGGTGCTAGTCCTCGTGGAGGCAGGCAGGCCAGTGATGCAAAAGGGGAAGCCTTTTGTAACTGAAGCAGTAGGAAGGAGAGGAGAAATTGGGCGGTGGTCTTTAGGGGGTGAGTGCGAAATCTGCCTTCTGGAGAGCTCCGCTCTCTTCTTGTTCTCGCTCTCTGTATTGCTTCCATTTCCCGCAAGTTATTGCCAAAGGGGTCGGGAGGAAAGTACAAATAGGATTAACAGTCTCCAGTTTTTGGAAAACGGACACATTCCTCCACAAACTTCATTTTCACAGATGACGCTAAGAGTCACTCCAAACATACACCAGGCCCCTTCTGAATGCATGTGTGCACACACTGCTTTGATACTGTAGCCCGGAACGAAATGCATTCTGTGCACAGGTGAAAAAAATTAGAGGAAACCGTGTTCAGGGGCGGGCATTTCCAGGGGAGTTTCTCCTTTCAGCCACATCTCTGTGGGACTGGTACACAGGAACACAGGAAGCTGCCACATACTGAGTCAGACCATTGGTCTATCTAGCTCAGTATTGTCTTCACAGACTGGCAGCAGCTTCTCCAAGGTTGCAGGCAGGCATCTCTCTCTCAGCCCTATTTTGGAGATGCTGCCAGGGAGGGAACTTGGAACCTAGATGTTCTTCCCAGAGCGGCTCCATCCCCAGAGGGAATATCTTCCAGTGCCCACACTTCTAGTCTCCCATTCATATGCAACCAGGGCTGACCCTGCTTAGCTAAGGGGACAAGTCATGCTTGCTACCACAAGACCAGCTCTTGCAGAATCCTGAAGCGGTATGGAGCAGACTGTGTACCACTTCTGACTGCAGGTGAAGGATGCCAATTTTTGTAATGCTTCCCTACACAGAAAAACTCACTGCAAGCAGAAATCTTGCAGTCATGCACTCCAGGTTCTAGCCCCACCTGCTTCCCGAAATGCTAGTTTTTCATACTTGCAGATAGAGATGTGAGCAATTTAAAAAAATAATTTCATAAACTTGCTTTGATCACTATTTTATTCTGTCTTTATTGCGTCCTGTATTTTCACCTGGGACTTTAACCTATTTTAAACGTTGTACACCGCCTAGAGATGTGCATATCAGGCGGTATACATAATAAATAAATAATATTCAAAAATGGCACACACACACACACACCCCCAATCTGCAGTCTGTTCTGCCATCTCAGCAGTCTGCCACTAAACTGCTGCCTGCGCAGGCCTGGCCTCAATATCATCGTGCTAAGTGGTGAGGGAAACCGTACCGCACATCTGGTTCTCATCAGGGAAGTTGGGAAGCAGGAAAGTGGTACAAGTCTCCTTGCCACTTGGCAAAACCAGGCCTCCAGCTTGTGCCAGAAATGGACAGATACACCACAAGTTACTGCTTCATAAATCGGCATATGTATCCACCCTCTGCTACTTGTGAATCATGTTCATGCCAGCTAGGAAATGGGAAAGTGCTGCTTTGAAACCAACTGTACATTCTGGTTAAGTAAGGCCTGGCCTGCACACAGGGGTGTAGCTATAACTGAGTGGATGGGCTCAAAGAATGTGGGCCCCACAGCTCCTGAGGGCTGCCCAGCTTAGGGTTGCCATGTCCCCCCAAATTTAGGGTAGCCCCCCAGATTTTGGAGAGCCAGCATGGTGTAGTGGTTAGAGTGCTGGACTAGGACCAGGGAGACCCGAGTTCAAATCCCCATTCAGCCATGAAACTAGCTGGGTGACTCTGGGCCAGCCACTTCTCTCACAGCCTAACCTACTTCACAGGGTTGTTGTGAAAGAGAAACTCAAGTATGTAGTACACTGCTCTGGGCTCCTTGGAGGAAGAGCGGGATATAAATGTAATAATAATAATAATAATTTTGGCTCCTCCACCTGGCTGTTAAATTCTATCCGGATTTACACGGATTTCAAATGCGCTGTCTGGATTGCCTGGATTTTACTCTGGATCCGATCACATGGGAGGGCGGAGAAGGAGGGGAACCTATACAAACCTGTCAAAATAAATCCTCTATAATAAAAGGGTAGTGTCTGTCCGTGGACACCCAGGCGTGTGTCCGTGCCTCCCTCGGCCGTTCTGGGCATGCGTGGGGTTCATGATGGGGTTAGACTGAGTCAGTTACAAAAGCCAGGGAGTTTCAACTCCCCACGCTTGGAGCGGAATTGCCCCATAGGGCACAGGGTAGGAGGCGCCCCCTTCACAGGTATGAAGGAGCAAGTCGGCGCCAATGCTGGAGGGTTAAACTGTCGGCATTTGCAGCTGACTCACTCCTTTGTGCATCTGCAGGGTCCTGTGCATTATGGGAGTCGGCTCCAAATGTAGGAAATTTAAGACTCCCTGCTTGGCCACAAACGGGCAGGAATCGGGCACAAATGGGCAGGAAAATTGGCCAATTCCTTCCCATCTCTGCCTAATTCCCTAGAGCAGCATTTCCCAATCGCTGCTTCTTCCCACAGCAGTATTGGAAAGCAGGTTTAAGGGAGTTCTGCTATCTTTATGACTTTGCCCATGTGGCAAAGGGGTTGCAGAATCCACCTCGCATGTTATCCTTCATGGTGCATTTTATAGTGAACCCCGTTTAAGACTGATATTTCCCATGTTAGATCATTTGCCTGGCTGGTCTAATGAATTTTACTTAAATTATCTTTTAACTAATGTGGATAGTGATATTATCTCTGTCATGGCCAGATTCTGTTATATTATTTGTAAAATGCGTACTGTTTTAAACATCTATCTATCTATCTATCCATCCATCTATCCATCCATCCATCCATCCAACTGTGCTGTGCCATGACACATTGGCCGGTCTACCATGCTGGACTTGCTCGGAGTCAGTTCCAAAAGTGGGGAGTCCAAATTCCCGGCTTTTGTAGCTGACTCGTCCCATAATGCACAGGAAGTACATTATGTACAAAAGTATTACATTTCTCACAGGGGTCCCCAGCCTCTGATCTCCAGATGTGGTGGGACTATGACTCCCATCATCCCTGGTCACAATTGGACTGTAGCTGGGGATGATGGGAGTTGTAGTCCAGCCACATCTGGGCACCCGAGTAGCAAGAACAGGTACATCTGGCAGAAATGGCTTCCTCCCATGTAGCCCAGCAACAGCTGTGCAGGGCTTCCGAATGCTTTATCTCCTGTAAATCACTTATTTCCCAGGTGTCCAGTGTTTTCATCTCCATCTCGGATGCAGTCCACTATTTTTGGCAAAGTGAAACACGGAGCTGGATCCATCCATGGAGACTGTGAGTCGCCACCACGGACCTGCATTCTGCAGCCCATGATCTAATTACTGTCTAGCAGCAAGGGAGCCATGTAACCCGCGGTCATTATGGGGCTGCCTGATCAGGGTAGCCAGAGAGCCGGGAAGTGACTGAAGCACCTCCTAGTGCAAGCTGCTCGGTCTGGTTTTGAACGATATCTGAAAAGAAGATCGCTAGCCCATCAGATGGATGATTGCCCGAAGAATTAAATTCAAATGTCAGCATTTGTTTATTGCAAGGTACTGGGGAGAAAAACACCACACCAGTTGAACTTGCATGATCTTTTGCAATGAGGGTCTGTTCATTGTTTAAAATTCAGATACTGACAAGAAGTGGTTCAGTGGCAAAATGCATACACAGTGCAGGCATGCTGAAATGACTGGGTTTCCTGCAATGAACGGGGAGGCAATCCTTTCCTCATCGCTGCTTTCAGACAGGGGTGCCTCACGATGGGAAGGGACCCTGGGACGAAAGGGTGAAGATGGGCCCCTCCCCACCTTTTTTTTTCCAGAGAGAAGGGAGGGGAGAGTGAAGAGCAAGCTGGCACTCACCTGCCAGCCTCCTCTTCCTCAGGAGCCCATGGACAAGTCTCCGGCAATGCCCAAGCTAGGAATGAATATAAATACCATACTAAACCCAGAAGACTTTGGCCACAGCCCTGGAGCCAGGCATGGGCCAGGACGGACCCAGCCCTTCCCAAATCTTCATCTGTCCCCAGCCTTCTCAAAGGTTTTTCTGCCCCCCCTCTTTGCCCCCAAGATTTCTTCCAGAGCCCCAAACTATACTTCTCTCTCTCTCACCCCAGTTAGCTGACGGAAGACCTGACCACTTGCTTCAGCAGGCTGCACCTGGCATTTTCCCTCCAATCTATTGCCTAAGGCAGGATGGGGTTAATGTTGGTCTTCCCTGGTGATGGAGATGAGTGACCTCCGTTCTTGATGTAGAGTAACTGAGGCGAGAGACAGACTGTGAAAAGAGAGGGTATCCCTTTCTGGGAGGGATGCCTTCAAGCCTTTTTGTGACATTTCAACTTCCTGAGGACACATGCAGAGCACACAGAAGCCTCCTTTTGCCCCAGCTCACAAAATTTATTTACAGAACTAGCTAAGCTCCAGCTTGACGCTGTTGTGGCCTCTCCAACGCCCCACCCCATTTGTGGGGGGCCAACAGGAATTCTTAAGGTGGCTATGGGCCTGATTAGCCATCACGGCAAATGTTCAAAATACAAATACTGAATTTTCATATGTGGAGGTTTTTAATCTGCCTGCTTTCATTTGGTGGTAGATCCCATTTGTCAAACTTACGACAAATGTTTGCATTTGTCCAACATAAGTCACAAGAGTTTATGTGAACATGGGCACTCTTTGTAAACTTTCTGGAAAGGAAGCCTCAAGTTGCAAATGTATCAGATGAAGACAGGACGGTTTTTTAATATTATAATCACAAAACTAAACTTGATGGGTTGACTCTTAGGTGGGAGGGGGAAGAGCTGTGGTCCCCCCCTGCCTCTCTTTAATAAGTAATATTGATCTGAGACCTTCAATATTACCTTCAGGTCATTTTCACTTCATGTAAAAAATTTGGGGCCATTTGGTTGAAGCTGTTTGTTCATGTGAAATCATTATGATTGCATGATTGCTTACAGAAAATAAATAAGTTGTTTTTTAAGAAACTGGGATATTTATTTTGGCTAACTTTGTTAATTACAGTATTTTTTACTGGCCCTCTTTCCAAAGGCTATTAAGTAAGAAAAATGATATACTATATACATTAATAAAAAAATGCAACAGCAGAACACAACAGTCATCAGCACACAACAGAGCCAGTCCAGAAAAAAAGGGAAGACGAGAGAAATTTAAGTCAAGTCATGCTGACACAACATATGAGCGCTAAAAATAAAATAAAATAAATTTGTAGACCATCAGTTTGTTTTCTATTACTCAATGTTTCTTTAGGACAGGAGAAATGGTCTTCTTTTCTCCCTAATGGTTTTTGCTTTTGGGAACTGAAATTCACCCCAGTTGAAAGAGTCCTGGACTCCAGGACAAGAGTGATACTAATTTCTAATGGCTCACAGAAATGTCTGCCATGGGATACTTCACACCTAAATGCAATACAGAAGGGAGTAAATTGCACACTTGCTTCTGTGTCAGATACTGAAGTGTTCCCCCTCTTTTTGCATTGAGGGTGCACCTCAAAGTGGCAAAAGGCAAAAACATCACTCAGTTATATTGCCTGAGGACTCTTGGTTTGTATTGATTTACAACTGGGATTTATATCCCACCATGGGGCTCCAAAGCGCCCTCAGGGTAGCCTACAATGCAACAGCAGACAATAAAACTGCCATAAAATAATCACAAGTTAACAGCTAAAAGCAATCGTTCAAAACCCCAATAAATGAAGAGCTTCAAGTCATGAATCAAAAGGCTGCTTTTCTCATTGAAGTTCAACTTGCCGCACTTACCGATCACTTGCTGGAATAAAAATTTTGTCCTCATTTTTATTCCCAATAGGCAAAACCAAACAGATCTAGCTTGATATGCATCCTTGAGGGAAAGTTCCATCATGAGGGAGGCAATACAAAAAAGACCCTGCTCCTTCCCAGCCATCACTACCTACTACATTAATCTGATTTCAGATAAAACAGGGGTTCTCGACTCTAGGTCCCCAGAGTGAGATATTCCCCTCAGGGGATGAAGCTGCCGCTCTGGGAAGAGCAGAAGGTTCCAAGTTCCTTCCCAGGCAGCATCTCCAAGACACAGCTGAGAGAGATTCCTGCCTGCAGCCTCGGAGAAGCTGCTGCCAGTCTGTGAAGACAATACTGGGCTAGATGGACCTATGGTCTGACTCAGTATATGGCAGCTCCCTATGTTCCTATGTAGCAGTGGTTAGATTAGGGGTAGGGAGACCCTGGTTCAAATGCCTACCCAGCAACAGAGCTCACAGGGTGATTCTGGACCACTCACTCACCCTTTTCCTCAGCCTCACCAGGTAAGCAGGGTCATTATGAGCATGGGACGGCCAGAAGAGAGCCATATCACACCACCTATCTGAAGAAAGGGTGAGATAAGTGTGCAATTAACTTGACAGGTGCAAAGGAGCCTGGCTGGAGCGGACGCCAAATTAAATTGGCCTTGGTTAAAACCTTTTAGAGCTCAGGCCCAAATCAAAGGCTTTTAGTCAGGCAGTGTAATCCTAGCCAGAGTACCCAGGAGCCCTCCTGACTGCCAAAGTCTTCTGCACCTACCTCTGGAGGCCAAGACCGAGAGACACGCCCTGCCTCTCCGCATACCTGGAAGCACTGGCAGCCAGGAAGAGAGTTCGGGATGCTGTCTTTCCCTACAGCAGCCCCAGGACAGCTGAGCAACCAGCAATTTGGGCACGCCCTGCTGCTTCTGTTTAGCGAGGTAGTTCCTGCTTTGCATGGTGTGTTCCCACTGATGTATACAGAGGGTTTGGGGGGAAATCATTAGGAATGCAAAGCTGCTTGTTTTGCATGCAGAAAGGCCCACAGTCAGTCTTTGGCATTGACAGTTAAAAGGGGGTCTTTGTTTTTTGTTTTTTGCTTTGATGTTTTTGTTTTGCCTTCTGTCTGAATAAATCTATATTTGTTTTATCTTAACCTTTTATATCCCGCTCTTCATCTGAGCAGCTCAGAGGGTACTGACATGGTTATTTTTATCCTCACAACAACCCTGTGAGGTAGGTTAGGCTGAGAGATACAGGACGGGCCCAGAGTCACCCAGCGAGGTTTATGGTTGCATGGGGATTCAAACTCAGGTCTTCTTGGTCCTAGTCCCAACACTCTAACCACTATGCTCTGCTGGCTCTTTAAAGGGAGAGCGTCTTGCATTGTATAGAGAAGGAAATATGCTGAAAGATGGGAAACAAATTTTTGTTTCTTTGGCTTCATAGAGGTTTGTTATATGTTTGTCGAAACTATTCATCCTGTCTGAAAAATCTATGTATTTAATCCTTGTAGATGTGCCCGATGTGTGGAGAGTGCGTCCCAGCACTCAGCTGATTGGCTGAGCTGCGGAGTCACCGGATTGGCTGGGCACCAGCAGCCAGCACCACTTACGAGACTGGTGGGCCATTTGGGGAAGCTGGCGGCAAGGCGGCTGGCCGCTGAGGGAAGCGTGCGGCTGGCGGTGGCCCATTTGGGGCGTTTGAGGCCAGGGAGGGAGGGGAACAGGGAGGGAGGGCAAGAAGCGAGACTGGGGCAGGAGGCGAGGGGGAGAGTAGAAGAAACACCCAACCAATTGACTTCTCCCAACTAAACCCTTAAAAGTAAGTAAACTACCGCACAGATGCTCTGTGTGGGTTCAGCTAGTTAATTCTAAAAAGTGAGCTGACCAGGAAGGACCCTTGCCCAAGAGTCACTGCCAGGTGGAATAGACATTCCATTCCATTCCAGGTGGAATAGACATTCCTGGGCTGGATGGATGAATGTCTTGACTCGGTATATGTCAGCTTCAGATGCATTACAGAGTGGACCAGCAGTATATGTGGCATGCCTATGCCTGGACATTATGAACAGGGCAGCAGGAGCAGCAGGGTTGAAATAGGTGGGTCAAAAGAGGGCAGTAGTCACAGCTTGTGGCTCAAGATAGCTGGGCACAGGATAGCTGATATTCTAACAGGGCACAAGATAGCTGATATTCTAAGGTTCTTCATACTTTTTTGCACCTACTAATAGAAAATTACCATTCTATCTTATCTATTTCATTTATTTACCCCCTATAAAATCTCTGGGCGGTTTAGAAATTAATTAAAACCTTAAATCCTATAAAACGAATTAAAAATAACCATCAAGAAAACTTTAAAACATTACACACTAAGAGCTGGATAAAATAGGTATGTTTTAAAAGAGCCACTCCAAAACAGCCAGGGATGGGGAGGTTCTGATTTCATTTGGAAGCTTGTTCCAGAGCCATGGGGCAACCCTAGAGAAGGCCCTGTTTCAGGTCGCCACTAAACGAGCCAGTGGTAACTGCTCCCGGACCTCACTTAGTGATCTTAATAGGCGGCGGAGTTCACAAAGAAGGTGCACTCTCTCCGTGATGTATGTGCAATAAGCTCACATTAGATGCTCTCACAGTCTTTACAAATCAGATGGACCTTATTCAGCTGCTGGTGGCGTAGAGATGAGCAGCCACCCAATAGAAATGGCAACGAGGACTTTGCTGCTGTTGCCAAATGGAAGCAACCCTGTGTTGGCAATCGTGCAAGCAGGGCTGTCTGCTTTTGCAGCAGCACCAATGTACAGCCTTCTGCTGAGAATGTAGCATCTCTCTCAGGATCCAGATTCTAGAGGAATCTTAAAAACAAGTTTTTTGCCCTTGTGGTGTACAGATACATTGCGGAATGAGAGGTACATCCCACATCTTTGGTGGGAATGTCCAAATGTTCAAGATTAAAGAGGATTTTAAGGTGAACTGAAGATGTAGGGCAGTGACTCCCAAACTCACACTGTGAAGTTATATAGATTATAAAAACACAAGGTCGTGGTTTGTGTGTGTACTGTGTAGCGTGTGTGTGTGTGTGTGTGTGTTTAGACACACGTGTGTCCTGCATGGCTATCCATCTTCTGCTTTAGACCTCTGTGATTTCTCATACTTACCCATACCTATCCTCCGACCACCATTATTCTTTTTGTCAAATATAGATTAATTTCAAATTCTGCATAGATTCCAATATTGGATTTCAAACAAAGGAAGAAATCAAGCAAATTTATGCTAAGTAATCAAAGAAATAATTGTGCTGATGAACAAGAAATGGCCGAAAAGTTCTCAGCCTACACAGAACGGAGCTGGGTTTAGATTCAGACTAAAAATTAACAGTCCTTGCTTGTATAGTATTCACTCGGAGCAAGATCCCCCCCACCCCGGCCGCCCCACCACTGAGCAATTCCAGATTCATCTCAAGGTCTGATCTTATCAAAGGCAGCTTGTTTGGTCTAAAACTGCAGCCCCTGTGCATTCTTACCTGGGTATAAGTGCCATGGAAAGGAATGGGACTTTCTCTCCTTGTGGAGAGACTTTCTCTCCACAAATAGGATGCATGAATCTTTCTGCACTTCAACTGTATTTGGTCAGTACTGGGCTACAGAGAACAATGTTCATGCTGCAGACTCTGTATACATCCAAGTGGATTTTTGCATGGCTGCCAACTCTGGTCACAAGCTGCGAATTCTAGGAACAGTCGGAAGCTTACCTCATTCTCCATCCCACAGGCACTGCCCTTTTTAAAAAAAAAAAGTAATGTGACTTGAATTGTCTCTTTCTTCTGCTCTGTTTTAACCGATCCAATGATTTCAGAAAGCTCAAGTCCTACATTTTTGAACACCTGGAAATCTGGAGTTTTGCACATCCATCAGGAATGCACCAGAGGAAGTTCTTAGACTTTGCTTTTGTTTGTTGATGGCCACACCTGCTCCTTGAAGCACCACGTTGAAAGCTGCAGAGGTAGTCCCATAGTGCCTTGACTGACAATGCAGTCTAGATTCCTGTCCTCCAAACTTCAGCGAGTTGAAGCACAATTCTTCATTAAAGGACATGCCACTCTTAGGCCAGGAAAGGGTTCGTTTTGGACTGTGAAAGAGTAAGGAATACCCTTGGAAGTGTTTCATAGGATAGCCCAGGGATTATCAGCCTTGGGTCCCCAGATGTTATTGGACTTCAGCTCCCATAATCCCCAGCCCCAATGGCCTTTGGTTAGGGATTATGGGAGTTGAAGTCGAACAACATCTGGGGACCCAAGGTTGAGAACCCATGAGATAGCCAATGGCCAAAGCATATACCTCATACACAGAAGGTCTCGAGTTAAATCCCTGGTATCTCCAGGGAGGGCTAGAAAAGACGCCTGTCTGAAACCTTGGAGAACTGCCACAAGTCAGTTGAGACAGTACTGAGCTAGGCTGACCAAGGGTCTGACTCGGTATAATACAGCTTTATACGTCATTCCTATTTATGCTGTTATCTACCTTGAGAATTTTAATACCAAAAAGAAAGGTGGGGAAAACTTAGGACAAAGCAAATGCAACAGTTTCTCTGTGGAAGAGGAAAATAGCTCAGGGATAGAGCCCCTGCTTTGCGCACAGAAGGTCCTGGATTCAATCCCTGGCAAGGAGAAGAAAGACTCTTCTCTGTCTGAAATCCTGGAGCTGCTGCCAGGCAACATCAATTAGCTGATCTGCCTTGGTAAGCATGCCTTCTGTTGTGGAAGACGGGTAACTCTGTTGTTTACTGGGCGTGGCAAATGCATCATAAGAAGCTGCCTTATTCTGAGACAGACAAGTGGTCCATCTAGTTCAGCATTGTCTCCACCAGGGATTCTCAACCTTGGGTCCCCAGATGTTATTGGACTTCAGCTCCCATAATCCCCAACCAAAGGCCACCGGGGCTGGGGATGATAGGAGTTGAAGTCTAAAAATACCTGGGGACCCAACGTTGAGAATCCCTGATCTACACAGACTGGCAGCAACTTCTCCAAGGTTGCAGGCAGGAGGATCTCTCAGCCCTATCTAGATGCCAGGGAGGGAACTTGGAACCTTCTGCATGCAAGCAGGCAGATGCTTTTCCCAGAGCGCCCCCATCCCGAGGGGAAGATCTTACACCCATGTCTCCCATTCAAATGCAAACCAGAGCAGACCCTGCTTAGCAAAGGGGACAATTCATGCTTGCTACCACAAGGCCAGCTCTCCTCATTACATTACATTAGCGTAGGGCTGCACGGCTTTGGCCCTCCCACTGTTTTTGGACTACAACTCCCATCATCCCCCAATATAATGGCCAAAAGTCAGGAATGATGGGAGTTGGAGTCCAACTTGGGACAGAGGCAGAATGCTCCCGCTTGCAGCTCTGGAGGAGCCTTGTGATTCTTTAGAGCTATAACGAGCAACTTCCTTGGAGGCAGGCCATCTTGATGCATGCTTTGTCCTAGCAGCCACTGAATGTTTCGGTCCATACCTGATGTTGCATTTCTCTGAGCAGAGGCTGGCTAGAAAGTGGTAAGGCCAGAGCAGTGAGCTGACATAAAGGAAACCGCCTCCACGTGTCTACATAACAAACTGCCTGCCATGTGTTGACACCAGGCAGTTTCCTCTGTGAATGGTTCACAGTCACCATGAATGATTTAGATTTTTTTTTCTTATACCACACAGTTTGGGAATGGCTGGTCTAGATTATGCCAACACAGCAATGTTCTTCCCAAGCCCCAAGTTCCAGATGCTTCACGCAGCCCGTTTTCCTTCTCTCTCTCTTTTGCCACAACACAGCCTGGTTCTTCTCCCTCTGGCAACAGGCAATATCCTCAAAGAAGAGGAGCTTATTAGTGAGGAGAGACTAAAGAATGGGTATTGAATGGGTACTAAATGTGTGTTAATAAATTGCTGGTAAAAACCCCATACCCTAATCCTAAGTACTTGTAAATGAAAGTATCACTTATGCTTCCCCTGTCTACACTTCTTTCCCTTCCTATGTTGTCTCCCTTGCATCTCAACGTTGGGTCCCCAGATGTTATTGGACTTCAACTCCCATAACCCCCAGCCCCAGTGGTCTTTAGTTGGGAATTATGGGAGTTGAAGTCCAATAACATCCAGGGAACCCAACGTTGGGACTCCCTGGCTGAGAGTATCTTGGGCCCCCAGATGTTGTTGAACTACAACTCCCATCATCTCCTGCCCCTTCAGCTTCTGTGGCAGGGGATGATGGGAGCTGTATTCCAACATCTGTGGGCCAAGGTTGGGAGGGAACCCTAGATGAAAGCTCTGATCATTGAAGCCATAGCTTCTGTGTTTGCTGTCTGCATCCTGAAAAATCTACCTATGCCCTCTCTGATAAAACCTGTTCCATTCCCTGCAGCAGTTGCAGTATTCCGTGTTCTATCCCAAAAGCAACAAAGTCACCAGGAGATTATTCTACTTACAAAAACGTTGGTTTCCTTGGCTTGAAAGATGTTGATTCTCTGCTAATGATTCTCTTCATTTGTAGGTGAAAAGGCCTTAAAAAGTAATTGTTGGACTGAGTTTTTATTTTAAGGTTACTTGAATTATGCCCAGAGGCCACTTATAAGATTTCAGCTAGGAAGCACAGCAGTATAGGAAGCTGCCTTCTACCGAGTCATACCCTTGGTCCACTAGAGGGGTCTTTTCCAGCCTTACCTGGAGAAGCCAGGGATTGAACCTAGGACCTTCTGCACACAAAGCAGATGCCACTACATATGCCACTTAGATACCAATGCATAGGATGCTGGCAGAGGATGCCACTGCACTTAGATGCCACTGCACTTAGATGCCACTTCCCCCCATCTTTTCCAGCCTTACCTAGAGATGCCAGGGATTGAACCTAGGGCCTTCTGCACACAAAGCAGATGCTTTTCCACTGAGATGTGACCTCATCCCCTAAGAGGAATATCATCCAGCAGACAGTGCTCACATGTAGTTTACCCATCCAAATGCAAACCATGGCAGACCCTGCTGAGCAAAAGGGGCTATTCACACTCGGTACTGGAAGACCAACTCTCTACCAAGACCAGTGCAGCTCATGTGCTGTATGTGACGAGGAAAGAGAGCTCTTCAGGGCCTATTCTTTTTTGTTGTTTTTACCAGCAATGCATTAACACACATTTTCATAATTCAGCATTCAAAATAGTGCAATGTACAAGAAAACAGCAACAGCTATAATAATAAGGGGTGTACTTATTGTGTACTTATCTTTTCCTGTAATGGAGCTCCAGTGTTTACACTTGTAAGAATTGTTTTAATTAAAAAAAAAAAAAAATCCCACTCTGGCTAATATAGGTACTTGAAAGTTGCTGGTGTTAAAAACAGAAAATTATAAGTGGGTGATTGATATAGTATTGCCCAAGAAGTAGAGATACAAATACATTTTGTAAAGCAAGAATCTTTTTGACCTATTCCTAGTCCTATTCCAGGACTTCGGCCCTCCTGCAGATGTTGGCCTACAACTCCAGCATGGTGTAGTGGTTAGAGTGCTGGACTAGGACCAAGGAGAACCAAGTTCAAATCTCCATTCAGCCATGATACTTGCTGGGTGACTCTGGGCCAGTCACTTCTCTCTCAGCCTAAGCTACTTCACAGGGTTGTTGTGAAGAGAAACTTAAGTATGTAGTACACCGCTCTGGGCTCCTTGGAGGAAGAGCGGGATATAAATGTAAAAATCATCATCAATCATCATCATCATCATCATCCCTGGTTATTGGCCACTGTGGCTGGGGATTATGGGAGTTGTAGTCCAAAAACAGCTGGGGGCCTGCAAGTTGAACAGGCCTACAATCCCCATTCCAGTCAACGAAGGGGAAAAGAACGGGGGTGGCACACACACAGCTTTGCAGAGTAATACAAATATAACTTGAACCAGAGCAGCTAAAAACACTGTTACAGGTTAAAAAATAAAGTTTCTGAACATATGAAGCTGCCTATTGCTGAGTCAGGTCATCAGGTCATCTAGCGCCGTATCATCTACACTGGCTGGCAGCAGCTTTCCAGGATTTCTGGCAGAGAAGGGTCTTTCTCAGCCCCGCCAGACATGTTGCTACTAGGACCATGGGCTGTACCACTGAGCTATAGACTTGTTATTTTAAAAAGAGAGAATTGCCTTGGACTGAGTCAGACCAATGGTCCATCTAAACCAGTACTATGTGCCCTGACCGGCTGCAGCTTCCCAGAATCTGAATCAGACGTCCTGTCCAGCCCAGCTACCAAGGAGACCAAAACATCCTCAACAAACAGAACAATGAGTACAGCAGCGTACAGCCATTTATTAACAGAAAAGGGGGGGGGAGCTCCAACTGCAAAAGGCATGGATATACAAACCCAGTCTTACAGAACCATAAACAAAAGGCCCAGTTTGGACAGAGCACTAAACTGTGGTCGAGAGCGACGTGAAGGGCCCTAAGAGAGCTGGAGACGTGTGTGCTCTCTATCCTCCTCTCCTGCATATGTGAGGAGGAGAGTAAAAGCTTCCACTTCCATGGCAAACTAAAGTTCCCCATCCCTGGAGGAACAAGGGCACCACACTGTGTACTCTCCTCTCACTCTAGCTGGGTAATAAACTAGAGTTTCTCAAATGTGCATGTAATGGGGAATTGAGAGTAAGGACAAATGAGGACTTGGTAGTGTGGTTTGCTCCCAGCACAATTAGTTCACAGCTAGAACCACCATTCCCAGAGACCATTCGCAACGAAGAACTGCGGGTTGTCCTTAAGTGGGGAAAATGTTTTCCACTCTCCTCCTACAGGAGAGGAGAGGAGGGAGAAGCCTGTCCACTCACAGCTCTCTTAGGCTCATTCATGCAGTAGTAAACCACAAGGCTTCTTCTCACGACCAAAATCCAGTTAGATGGAGTGCCCAGATGGGAAAGGAGAGCTGGGTGTACCTGATCAGAGGTCATGTGAACTCCAAGATCAGAGGAGGAGGAGGAGAGAGTGATCATGGGGGAGGTGGTTGCTGGCTGGGACGGGGGCCACCCAGTGTTCCCTGTAAGAGAGAATTCCAGCTGTTGTTGACTGCAGCTCCCAGAATCCCAGCTGCAGTGGGCTTTGGCTGAGGATGCTGGGAGTTGTAGCCATCAACATCTGGGATTTTCCGTTAGAGGGAATTTCTGGGTGCCACCTGTCTGTTTTCGGTCTGGTGCCACCAACCCACATTCCATCCCCAGCATTTTACCAAGGGCGGAGGAAAGCCATCCTACACAGCTCCTGCTTCCCACACAATCGCTCTCCCCTCTTCCTACTCTGACCTTGGAGTTCACATGACTACCGATCAGGAGTGTACCCGGCTCCCGCACCCAGCTCCCCTACCTTGGCTGGGCACTCTTCCTACCCAGATTTCAACTGTGAGAACAAGGCTACGGTTTAGTATTCCGACTTAACCTGGCCCAAATGTCTTGGGCACAATACAAAATGACCCCCATGAAAGGAATATACACTTGGTCCCGCAGTCCTCGAGAGCTCAGAGGTGACCTGCTTCCTGGAATCTCTTCAGCAAGGGTTCATCCGCCCGGAGGGCAAAGGTCAAGGTGCGCTTCTGATAGTACTGGGAGTCGAGCTCTAGGTGATCGATCACGTCGGAGAGGAGGTGGGCCCTCTCCACGGAGCATCCGGGCGCATCATAGCTCAGGGCGGTGAAATGTACGTGGAGGTGGTAGTAAGATGGCTGGTAATGTAGGTAGACCCGCAGCTGAGCCCCAGAAATCCCAAAGCGCTTCACTACTGCTTCCTAGAAGAAAGGTGGAGTCCATTAACACTTCAGACCAGTTGCAGACAAGCTAGAGGGCAGCTGCTCTACGAGTCAAAGCGATCAGGGACGGGAACTGGAGTATGAGCCTTGTCACAGACGCGCCCTTCTTCCAAGAGCTGCAGGCCAGGCAGCAGTGCAGGCAGGCAGGCAAGATCTGGTGGATGGCATTGCCAAGTTTCTGGGCCTTCTCCTCCTGTGCAGGACCGCCACAAATCCCTGCTGTGCAATTCGTGCCACTTTGGGCACTTGTAATGCAAGTTGGTGCAACGTAGGGCTGCTCTCACAATCATGATTAGGGTAGGAGACACGTCCTACCCGTGTCCGGGATCTGTTCATGCTCCCTTTTCCTGATCGTCTGTGAGTAAAAAGCAAGGTAGGCAGGGAAGGAAATGATTGTCCGCTTAGCAGGCCTCCATCCTACCCAGCAGCTGTACCCAGCTCTTTAACAAGGTAGGACAAAAAGTCCCCCGGCCCAGATGCTCCTGAGCAGACAATCCCTTCCTCCTCCCCCCTTGCTTTTTACCCACAGATGAATGGAAAATGGGAGCATGCGCAGCTCCCAAACTTGGGCTGGCTGCGTCTCCTACCCTCCCACAGATCTGCCTATAAAAGGGTCCACAGAATGTCTTTTAATATTCAGGTGTAACCATGGAGTATGCTGATTAACAAAATGCCTAAAAAAATGAACCCAGGTGATCAAAGATGCCTGTGCATAACATGCCTTTAACAACCCTGCAGGAACGTTCTAGGGGTTTAAGATGCAAACAAAAGGGGTGCCAGGAGACAAGTAAGCCAGGCTGGGGAGGGGGAATGGCTAGGAGCCCTTCAGAGAGGTTGGGCTCAGCTCTGCACCATTTGCTGCCAGCATCTCAGGACGGCCTTATTGACTTCCTCTCCGTCCTATTTGTCCCCATTGCTCTTTTGCCTTCTGCTCCCAACTGCTTCTCTAGATACTGATCCCGACCCTTAGGCCATATTGATAACTGCCTCACTCCAGAAACTGACCCCAGATTGATCTTGCTGACCGAGTCAGTTTCTAGTCCTGGACAAACCCTGCACCCCACCCATCATATCCAAGCAAGCTACTGACTGCTGACTTTGTACCCCCAAGCTCCCCTCCTCCACCACCCCTCCAGCCTGCCAGCTTTACCATACCACGAGAACTAGAGACAAATCATCCTTTACTGGCATCAAATATGGTGGCCAAGTAGACCCAGCCAATAGCAGCAAATGCATCTTCCGAGCTTCTCTACAAGAAACTGTCCCTAGCCTTCATTGGGTATCCCCTCTCTAACAATGGCTCTCATTCAGACCTGCAGCAGCTGTGACCCACAGAACCCATGCAATCGAATTCAAGGTGTTTGTTTTTTTAAAAATCCTGAGTTATCAGTCTCTGACCACAGAAACACAAGTATCAGCCGCACACACTTCCTGGCAGTTTTGGGTCATTAAAAGGCCACTTTCTACGTGAATCTCCCTCATGTGAATTTCCAGTCTTGGAGGCAGACCCCATAAACAAACAATGAAGCTGAAAGCGGCAGGGCTATTATTCCTAGATAAGAGCACCTATAAAGGAATGCTGATATTAAGGACTGCCTTTGAGGCAAAATGTGGGTGGGAAAGCAAACCTCATGAATGCTGTCCTCATATAAAACACACCTTAGGCACATGAAACTAGCAGGGGGGAGAGATGGCTTGTCTCAGGGCAAGGTCTGAAGGCACATGCTACAGCCACCTTGCTGAGGCGAAGCAGGCCTGGGTCTGGACAATGCCTGCACCATCTGGGACCATCCCTGTGCTTCTCTGAGTCCCATGATGGGAGAAAGGCAGGAGGTTATCAAGTGTAACCTATCACCTTTCTTCCTGCCCTGCTAATTTTGAAAGTGCAGGGAGGATTTTAGGCCAGGGACCATTTTGCACATTCTCCTCACCAGCTGTGTGTGAAACCACCCAACGACAGATACGTCACAAAGGGGGTTCAACCTGTCTCTTTTCACCCTTGAGCAACCCTAATAAGAACCACCACTGGATTCAAGTGCGGGTGGCAGGGCGTGCAGGTGGGAAAGATGCCATCAATCACCTTTATTTCGGTCTCAGATCAACACAAAGGGAAAGATGCAATGGCTAGCATGCTTCCCTCAGGAGGGGCCGCAGCTCAGTGGCAGAACGCCTGCTTTGCATGCAGAAGGTCTCGGGTGCAATCCCTGGCAGCATCTCTAGGTAGGGCTGGGAAAGCCTTGGAGAGCCGCTGCCAGTCAGAGCAGACAATCCTGAGCTCGATGGACCAAGGAACTGACTCACTACATGGCAGCTTCCTTTAGCTCAGTGATAACAGTATCTGCTTTGCATGCAGAAGGTCTCAGTTTCAATTTGTGGCAGCATCTCCAGGTAGGGTTGGGACAGACTTTTGCCTGAAAACTTGAAGAAGCTGCTGCCAGTCAATGCTGTACCTAGGTCATTTTGGAGCCTGGACCTAAAGGCCTTTGGAGGGTCCCCCCTCACTGCAAGTTAAGCATCATTTTTTAACATGTTCTTGAGGGCACAAACCACACCACCCAGGACAGACTAAAGATTATTTGGGGGCCTCCAGGGGGTGTGGAGGCTCTGGACTTTGGCCCCAAAGTCCAGGGGTAGGAGCACCTCTGCTGCCAGTCAGTGTAGACCAGACCTGATCAATTTAGGGGGCCCCAGCTGTCTTTGGACTACAACTCCCATAATCCCCAGCCACTGTGGCCAATAGCCAGGGATTATGGGAGTTGTAAGCCAACATCTACAGGAGGGCCGAAGCTGAGCAAGCCTGGGGTAGACAGTACTGAGCTAGATGGACCCTGATTCAGGATAAGGCAGCTTCCTACGTTCAGCGGCCTCTCTGGGCTGCCATTCCAACGTTATCATTTCAGAGGACTTGGCAAGTTATAGGCTCCCATGACCAGTAAGTGTAATCAAAGCAACAGAACAGCAGCAATGGGTTTGCCAGGGCCCTTCAGACACACTGGGCTTCAACACTGCTTGGGGAATGTGGCAAGCTTTTGCCCAATCTCTTTCTTAATCTCTTGTGTTCTGTGATGCAATTTGAGTCTGAGTGTTTCAGGATAGCAACAGGGGAAAACATTCCACTTGCTTTGGCTTCCTCTCACTGTTATTGGCATGCTGAGCCACATTTCCTTGGAAGTAAAACCCACTTGATTTCAACACAACATTTTTCTAAGCAAGGACTGATTCACCCAGGCTACCACAACAATCCCCAAAGCAAGTTTCTGTGGCGGCACAAGAACCTGAGCCTGAACAGTTCTCTCTGCACAGGAAGAGTGCTCTCGCAAAGCCATTTGTGAGAGCTTGTGTAGCATCGAGGCTGACAGAGCTATGAATCTGGGAGTGCCTAGTATGACTTCTGCCCTAAACTAACTAGGTGTCCAGACCGGATGGCCCATGATGCTGAGACGAATCCACAGGACCATGGAGAGGTCCCAGGGAACCAGCTGACTCAACATTGCTTGGGAGTGAGGCCATAGCTCAGTGGTAGAGCATCTGATTTGCATACAGAAGATACCTGGTCCAATCCCTGGCAGCATCTCCAGGTAGGGCTGGGAGATACTCCTACCTGAAACCATGGAGAACCACTGCCAGTCAGTGTAGACAATCCAGTGGTCTGACTAAGTATGAGGCAGCTTCCTATATTCCTATGGAGCAGACTCCCCCTTCCGAACTCCCCCTCCTTGCTTAGAGAGTTGAAGCCTTCAAGAAGCAGCCCTTGGGAGTCTGGCACTCCTCCTCTGCAATGCCTGTTCCTGTCAAGCTTGTCGTCTGTGCTGGCACGCAGACATCGGAGAGTGTGGTGGTGGTGGTGGAGAAGCCAGCTCTGCAATGGAATTGGATTCCAGGGGCGTTGCCTCAGAGAGCAGGACATCCGCTGGGGGCACCAGCCCCAGGACTTTCCAGGCTCTCGTTTGATGTTATTGTCCAGGGCTGGGGCCAGCACTGGTCCTGTCTCCTCGGAGTCTGCATCGGAGTCACTGCTGTGATTCCAAACTACAAACCCCGGCCAAAGGCCATTGCAGCTGTAGATGCTGGGAGCTGTAGTCAACAACATCTAGGAATCCCTGCTGCAGAGAATACTGTTGGTGGTCCATGACACCAGGTAGCCTTAGACAAGCTCCCCACCCCCCACCCACCTCCCCTGCAATCTGGTGAGAACACGACTGAGGGCTGATGTAAGGGACAAGACAATGCATGTGAAGTACTTTGAAAACTTAAAAGCACGATACAAATGCTAAGTATTCTAAGTATTCGTACTGTCTGCCTGCTAGAGGAGGAAGTGATATGTTAATATGGAAAGCACCGTTTGAAGTGCCTCTGATTCATTTGGGGTTCTTCTTAGTAACACCCTTGGAAGTGAGCAGAAGCAAGTCCTCAAGCAACACATTCTGAAAACACACTCTCCGTGAAGGATCACTTTGGTTCTGGGAAGGAGGCGTGAAGCATGCATTTGGCTGAAGAGCTCAGTTCCAGCTCAGATTGTGTGTCGAGCGAACTCAAGAGCCAAGAGGAAATGGGCTGTGGGTTTCGAAGAAGTGCCCCCCCCTCCCGCCCCGCCACCCGTCAAATGTGTAACAGCAGCCTTGACAACTTTATGCTCTGTAAAGTAATCAACAACTTGGGGGTCAGGAAACAATCGTAATGTGCAGCGGGAGAGAAAAATCTGTGTACAAGACTAATTTTTTTCATCTCTGTGCAGAATGAGTTTTGTTCTGGGTGGCAGTATCAAGGCACTGTGTGTGCAAATACATTCAGAGTGAGGCCTTCCTGATTCAATCTGAGCGGGATCTAAAATTAATTGAGCAGGCATCAGAAAACTTGTGAGTACGCACACGTGTGCATGACTTAGAGGGAACAGTGACAATGACAATGACTACTACTCCTGCTACTATTATAATATTTATATACCGCTCTTCAACAAAATTCTCAAAGTGGTTTACATAGAAAAATAAATAAGATATAAATAAGATCATTCCCTGTCCCCAAAAACTCACAATCTGAAAAGAAACATAAAGGTAGAAACCAACAACAGCTACTGGAGGGATGCTGTGCTGGGGTTGGATAGGGCCAGTTGCTCTCCCCTCGCTAAATATAAGAGAATCACCACTTTAAAAGGTGTCTTCTTTGCTCAGTTAGTCTCTTTGCTTAGTTAGATGACAACACTTTCAAGTCCTCTTATCACCATCCTGCTCCTTCTTGCTTCCTTTCTTCCTCTCAACACCACCCCACTCCATCCCCACAGCTGTAGGCCAACCACATCAAGATTACAAGAGGTTTCTGGAGTATAATCGTGTAAAGAATATGCAGATCCTATTGATGACATGCCAGGGATGATGAGAGTTGTAATTCAACAACATCGGTCCATCGAGCTCAGTGTTGTCCACACCAGGGCTGGACATGTGCAGCCCTGGCGTGGACAACACTGAGCTAGATGGACCAGTGGTCTAACTGGGTACAAGGCAGCTTCTTGTGCTCCTACCCCTCATCTCACCCTTTCATTTCTAGATAACACATTGTCGTCATAACAGCAGCTGCCTAAGGGGCCAGGGGCATGTTTGGAAGGTATATGCTACAGCCACTTTGATGAAGTCCATGAAGCTCCACCATGGAACATAGAAACATACGAAACTGCCATATACTGAGTCAGACCATTGGTCTCTCTAGCTCAGTATTGTCTTCACAGACTGGCAGCGGCTTCTCCAAGGTTGCAGGCAGGAATCTCTCTCAGCCCTCTCTTGGAGATGCTGCCAGGGAGGGAACTTGAAAGCTTCTGCTCTTCCCAGAGCAGCTCCATCTCCTGAGGGGAATATCCTACAGTGCTCATTCTTCTAGTCTCCCATTCATATGCAGCCAGGGCAGACCCTGCTTAGCTAAGGGGACAAGTCATGCTTGCTATCACCAGACCAGTTCTCCTCTCCATGGAAGTCGGCAGGTTGTAAATATAATCAATAAATAAGGCCCAAGGGTCCATCACAGGTGAGAAGTGATGGGACAGTTCTTGTAATGCTGATCCATGCAGCTCTACCCATATTTACTCCATAAGTAACTTCAATCAGGTTTTCGCCCAAGTAAGTATGAATAGGATTGTAGCCCAAGATCTTGATGCCAATTCCTTTGCCATGTGGGGGCCAGCTGCTGGGCACTGCGCCACCAAATGCTGAAATGCTCTGTGTAATATCCCTCCCCAGAGAGTCACGTTTCATCCTGTCATTGCTATTTGGCCACAAGCAATTCATCACTGGGGGAAATAATCGTCCCCAAAAGACCAGGTGATGGTGTCACTGGTGGGGCAAGAGAAGCAATAAATCCACACCGTGGCACATAAGCTGCCGGGGATGAAATACTGAAAATAAAGCATTACATTGTGAAGATAACGCATGAATTCTTCTTGACTGCCAGCCCAAGCTGGCCCATGAATGGGCTGCTCAGAAACTGGCACGGATAATTTCCTCAAAATGTCATGAGAAATACAGTAAGTGAGCAGCTAATGTTTTATTTACATTTTATTTACATTATTGACATTAATGTGAAACCCACCTTTCAGATACTAGCCACCTTAGGATTTCCTCCATTATGTTAACCTTGATCTAGTGCCCGTAGTGGATTCTCCCAGTCTCCACATAACATATACAAGGGAAGGGTGTTGCCTGGAGATGGTGGAGCATTGTGTGTTGTGAGGATCATGCTGGTCACAACTTTAACAATAACAAAAAGATAACCCAAAACAAAACAAAACCAAACCCAGAGAAGAATATAACTTTCTGGCACTGGAGAAAGAGCTGTATCACTTTTTCGGAACATCAAAACACAAAGCAATTTTTGGAAGCACGATTCAGATGTGACAGGGCACTGCTGTGAAGAGTGGGGAGAGGAGGTAGCATTGCTGGAGTTTCACATGGTTTTTATTATTATTTTATTATAATACAAACAATGTGATTATAATTAATTATAATTATAGTTTTATGAATATATATTTTTAAAGGTCTACATGAAAATGTGTTTATTCTTTAAAAGAAGCAAAAAAACAAACCAACACTTATACAGAGCTTTAGAATAAAATTACAAAATGTGTGTGTGTGTGTGTGTGTGTGTGTGTGTGTGTGTGTTTGTGTGTGAGAGAGAGAAACAGTTTGGGAGGGATGGTAGTGCTTTTCAGAAATGTCAGCTTGCAAGCATTCGGTGCCCAGGACCATTGCCATGGGGTGCCAACATTAGAACCAACCCCTTTCACAAGAGTTTGATCTGCAACCATTAGCCAGTAATCATATGTATCTCCACACCATGAAAAGCATCCATCCACATGCTAACTTCTGCATACCAACCCCATTAAAGGAAACAGTTTTGGGGGAGTGGGCAAAAATGGCCGTTTCCAAGGGGAAAAAACAAGTACTTCTGTACAACTGGAAGAAAAGTAATAACTCAGTACCGACAGTAATAACTGAATTACTGACTTAATGAAGGGTGTCTGGATCTTTTCAACCACATGTTTACTTTCTCTCTGTGTGTTGATATTCAACAACCAACTGAACAAGAGGAGGAACCTAATCAGTTCTCAGCTACCCTAGAAACAGGACAGAGAAAAACTATGGAATAAATAGAAGAGGATACTTACTTTCCCTTCTTGCAAAATGTTCTTCAGCAAAGGCAGATGCTCAGCAGTAAGATCCCTCAGTGACTTTATTCCTCGGCAGTGGCAAATAGCAATCAGGTATAAATCATCTAGCTGCAGATACAGAATAGACTAGAGATTACACAAACAGTGATGCGATTTTCTCATGGTGAGACACAAATAGTTAATTTGCGCTTTCCCAAGTACAGGGAACACAAAGGACTGGTTTAGATGCCATGCGGATTATACCATGGTTCCCTTGATTTGATCTATTTATTGCTTAGCCATTTAAGATAGCCAACAAAATACAACATAAAAAAATACAGCCTGCTTCGTCTGAGGCTTACTCAGGTTTTAGTTACAGATAGAAATACTCAGTAGGTTACAAGAACTTACAAAAGCACCCTGAATGATGTGGGGCAGCACATTTAAAAAATCTTGGTTACCCAGTAGCAAAGAACAGGTATGTAGGAATATGCAAAAGCACACTTAAATGCGTACAGAGTTTTTTGCTACGCCCTAGCTGTATGGTCAATTACATTGTAGGTAAACTATAATAGAACTGTATTAGGAATATGCAAAACACACACACACACACACACAAAAGGAATATAACTTCTAATGCAGTCTGACTAAACAAACTTTTCCCTAGACTAAACTTCCCAAAGTCAAAGCCCAGGCTTCCTTTTATTGAACTCGCCAAACTCCAGAGGAGAGTTCAAGCTTCCTGCCCTCCTGTCTTTCAAGGATTCATCTTCCTGCAGCCATCCTTCCTGGCCACATGTCCTTCTCTAACAAAGAACTGCCTTCTTCCTCCCAACAGCTCTCTAGGTCCCACACCCCTGGTGTACTGATTGGCTGCACCTTGGAGTTCACCAGCCTGTCAGTCAGGACAGGTTTCACTTCCAGTTAACTCTTAGCGGGAGGGGTGGCTGATCACAACAAAAACCTATTACAGATTATTACATCCAGCTTATTACATCATTAGGTTAGAAAGTTCTAACCTAACCATGCTAGTTTTCTTTATGCAAGTTGTTTTTGGTCCCCCCCCCCTTGTGTTGGGATCATTCAAACATGCAGATACCCTCCCACGCATACATCCTTGCAACCTGACATGGTCTAATCAGAGTACAGTTTTACCACGTGATCATGCTATACAGAAAAACAACTGCCCTCAATACTAGTACTATATAAAAGGGAAAGGTCCCTGGGTAATGCCTGAGGACCTGTGGCATTTGTAGGTGCAAAAAAGCTTAAGAACCTCCTGCTCTAAACAAGGTGGATGATGTTTATGCCCACTATTATAACCACAACAATCTAGTCAATATTTTATAAAAGCAAAATATGCAAATTTACCGTGTAGAAATTATGGAAACATGCATTATTTCTTATCTTTATTTTCCATAATTTATTCTGTTATCGATTGGCTAGTTAGTGGGTTAGGGGAATAATGCATGTTATGCATGTTACGGGAAATCTTATTATGTTTCCTCTGTAGTTGCTGAGATACCAACAGGCTTATGCTACCTCCATTCAATCTTCTGACAGTCTCAGAATCGATAACAGATTATCTGGAAAGCCTGAAGGCAGCCTCAAAAACTAATGTGTCCATTATGTCATCCTATAGCTATCCCGAGTCTTTCTTGTGTGTCAAGGAGAGAGGGGGAGGGGGGAAATCAGTGACTGACACACAGACTAACAAAGTGATGTGCAGTTAATGCTGCACACACACTACAAGGTAGGGACAATTTTCATCGATACCACCTTCCCTCTGAAGCCGACCGTGACTCCTGAAAATATGTTCCCAAGGGCTGTGCAACCCTCAGAGACATATTTTCAGGAGTCACAGTCAGCTACAGAAGAAAAGGAAGATTGATGAAAATTGTGCTTCCCCAAGGCATAAACACAGTGTTGTTGCACATATGCTTTGCTTGTCTGGAAGCCAGCCAGTGTTCTGCAAATTGCCATTTGAAATATATTTATTGTCAAAAGGACTGTGCTAGCTAGGCAAAGAGGCATCTTTTAAAGTCTGGCTCTCTCATATTTAGCAGAGGGATAACAACTGTCCCAATTCAATCCAGCAATTCAATCCAATCTAGCATCCCTTTGATGGCTGTCGCTGGTGTCTCTCTCTCTTGTGCATTTTCTTCCAGATTGTGAGCTCCTTTTGGGGACAGAGAGTGAAAGCTACTTGTTGCTAACTTAGTCTAGATCCTACCTGATCTAGACTAAGAGCATCTGAATCCATCTTTTCCTTTTAATACTAAAGTATTTCTATCCAAAACAGCAGTTTGAAATAGATGACAACAGAGGATTTTTCTCCTCTTGCCCAAGCACTTGATTTAACAGAAGGACTTTGAGCTAAAAATACTCCCAACCATTTCAAGTTTGAAATGGCAACAACCCAAGAGAGATTTGTAGCTCTGACCACGTACTGCTTTTCACAGGACCTGGGTAAAAACTGGTCACGCAATTAGAGCGATGGACCTGTGGCTAAGCTGAAGGAGTGTAAGAGACTGATCTTTATGGAGCCCAGACTGGTCAGTTCAAGCGAGAGAGAAATCAGTGAGGCTCAGATGAAATCCATAAAGAAGGGCAATTAGCAGCTGCTGCAAAGGTTGACTTTTCCTGTGTTTCTCAAAATAGCCTATCCGGGTGCAACCTTAGCACAATGCTGTGTAGACTGCAGTGCAGAAAACGTGCAGAATGACGTGTTGACCACAGAATTCAGCCTCTAGGAATATCAGCATTAAAAATCAAACACAAACACACACAGTCAATTTTCGGCCCTGACAGTGACAAATAGATGGCTCTATGAGCGTAGGCCTTCAACGAGCCTCAGGCTTGTGCACTCCCCCGCCCTTTCACAGTTGGCAATTTATTTACTATAGGCTGCTTTATTTATTATGCCCTTACTCCTCCAAGGAGCTCCGGGGAGATTACATGGTGCTTTCCCCCTTCTATTCTCATAACCCTGCAAGGTAGGTTATGTTCCCAGGTGGTGTAGGCCAGTGTAGGAATTTGAAGTTGAATCTCCCCAGTTCTAGTCCAACATTCTAACCATCTCATTGCACTGGCTCCGAGACTAGCTGTGGCTTGCCATGTCATCCAAACTGGCATTGATTGATTGATTGATTGATTGATTTAGTGAGTGCCATCAAGTCGATGTTGGCTCTTAGCAACCACATAGATAGATTCTCTCCAGGATGATCTGTCTTCAACTTGGCCTTCAAGGTCTCTCAGTGGTGCATTCATTGCTGTCGTAATCGAGTCCATCAACCTTGCTGCTGGTCATCCTCTTCTTCTCTTTCCTTCCATTTCCCCCAGCATTATGGACTTCTCAAGGGAGCTGGGTCTTTGCATAATGTATCCTAAGTGTGATAGTTTGAGCCTGGTCTTTTGTGCCTCAAGTGAAAATTCTGGATTGATTTGTTCTATGATCCATTGGTTTGTTTCCTGGCTGTCCATGGTATCCTCCAAAGTCTTCTCCAGCAGCAAAGTTCAAAAGCGTCAATGCTTTTTCTGTCTTGCTTCTTCAAAGTCCAGCTTTCGCATCTATAGAGTGTCATGGGAAAAACCATTGCCCGAACGATTCTAATCTTTGTAGGTGTAGACACGTCACTGCATCTAAATATCCTTTCCAAGGCCTTCATTGCAACCCTACCAAGTGCTAGTCTGTGGCGTATCTCTTGACTGCTGGACCCTTTACTGTTGATAGTCAATCCTAAAAGGAAGAAGCTATCCACCACTTCAATGTCTTCATTTTCGAGTCTGAGGCTGGTTGCTGTACCCATTGTCATTAGTTTAGTCTTCTTTACATTTAGTCGTATTCCCATTTTTTCTCTGTGCTCCTGACCTAAACTGGTATATAGGTTTGCAATTGCCCTGGAAACCCAGGCCTGGAAACCTGAATCAAACCATAGTTTCCAATCCTAATTTTCAGGGAAAGTGTAAACCATTCCATTTGAATAAGAATCTGAATCTGAATGAATCTGCTTGAAATGAAATGCCAAACTATGGGGAAATCAACCATGTGAGAGGAGGAGGAGGAAGCACATGAGCCCAACACTCCTTGAGGGCATACTATGTTCTTGTAGTGTCAAACTACATGTTGGCATTACATCTGAACCAGCCTTGGATGGGCAATGCCTGCTGAATTCTCCAGAGTTAGGGGTAGCTGAACAGACTTTCCAGAGTAGCAGAAAATGCTTTCCAGAGCTTATCCAGAGTTCAGGGACAAGCTTTCAGTGCCTGCATAATTTATACAGATCGCAGAACTGAGTGTGGAATTTCTCTTCCTTCACTGCTTCCTTCCGTTCATTTTCATTTGTTCATTTTCTGACAGATGTTTATTTATTATTGTTGTTGTTCTTATGTGTTCGATTTCTATACTGCTCTTCCAAAAATGGCTCAGGGTGGTTTACACAGAGAAATAACAAACAAATAAGATGGATCCCTGTCCCCCAAGGGCTTCTTTCTGCTTGACATACACACCACCCTGAGTATAAGCTGTTCCTTACTTTGGCCCGAGTGTCACAGTGAATCTCACTTCACATCTCTTGGGTTCCAGGTTCTGAATATGCTATAGGCTTGAATCCAGACATTTTATACTCTAGTTCAGAGACTGACCCACGAGTCCCTGTGGTGGAAGAAATCAGCAGAACTGGACACACTGATCTTTCAGGCACCTTGCTTGCATAGGCTCTCTTCTTGTGATGCAAGATATACTCTGGATGGTGTCGATTAATCCCTTAGCGGGGCTTGTGTGTGGAGGACCCCACCTCAGCACACAGCCTCCAGCCACATCTGTTGCTTTATTTAGCAAACAATCCCCTCACTAAACAGCTTGAGCAGATCGCTTGACAGTTTGCACAACATCAGCTCCACCTTTCCTCTCTTCTTATTGAGGTCACTGGCCCTCTGAAGCCTTTCAGACTGTTGACATGCATATATGTACCAGGAGTCCTGGCTCGCCTCTGTCAGCCTGCAATAATGAAAGGTTGGCCATAATTAAAGGCCCTGTCTTTCTAATTAAACTGCCACCCGGGGAAGGAGGAGGAAAAAAGGCCCCCTGTGGAGTATGTTTTGAAAACCTAACTCAAGATTTGCTTTTCAGGTCCTACTGGGAGACCAAGTAACCTCCTGTAATTTGATTTAGTGGCCCAAGGCTGTGGGGGTGAGGGAGAAAGAGGATATGTTGCGATGTAGAATTCACAAAACTCAAGCAAAGGAGCTCAGAACTGACTAGAAGGGCAGATAATCTAATTTGGTGCCTACCTCCTATTCCCACCATTAACAACAACAACAACAACAACAGTTCAGAATTAAATGACTGCCTATTTCTTGGTCTTTAGTGGCACTGAGATCAGCTGCCCTATTCGGCCTGATGGTAGCTATGTGGCTTAATGCAGGGGTTCTCGACGTTGGGTTTGCAGATGTTGTTGGACTACAGTTTCCATCAATCTCAACCACAATGGCCACTGTGGCTGGAGATGATGGGAGTTGCAGTCCAACATCATCTGGGGACCCAAGGCTGAGAACCCCTGGCTTAAAGAGATACTGCTGAAATGTTACTTACTGTATTTAAAGTCAACCCCCCCCCCGCCCATGCTATTTCCTGTCGGATTTTAACACTGACAGGGCGGCGGCCTTCCTTTTGTTTTGTTTTAGTTACTTCTAAGCTGGGTCACGTCAATTTAGCTTCTGCATAGGTGCTTGGCAGAAAATGTTGGCATCACAGGCTGGGTGATGGGCAGAAACAGATCAAAGAGAATCAACTCTTTTTGATTGGTTTTTGAACAGATCTAACTAAAACAAAACAAAAAGGACTAACGATACTAGCACTATTTTGAAAAAATGCTGTCATTTAATGCATCTTGTGCGCTGGACACAAGGAAGACCGCCGCCCTGTCAGTGTTGAAATCTGACAGGAAACAGCATGGTACTTTAACCTCTGGACTACTTATTTTTGTGGACTTCTGTTCTGTCCAAGCAGACAGTAAGCACGCTAAAATACACAAACCTAGATGTATTCAAAATACAGACCACATTTAATCTACTCCGGTCTGCCCTCACCCCACAAAAAGCTTTTGAAGAACAACTAATAGCATCAGCAGCTGCTTGTGGGAAATAGTTAGAGCAAAGATCTTCATGACTTTTCAAGCAGGTCCACTTGGGCAAAAAACCTTCAGTGTGGGAGCCGTTTCCCACCGGACTGACCTCCGCATCGTGCTGTCCTTTTCTCAGTGCTGGGAGGGAACTTTGAGAGAGATGGAGCCCTCCCATAAGAGCTGTGTGGGGAAAGTACTGGGAAGGGCTGCAGTAGCCAGTACTCCGTGCACGCCTTCCAAGATGGTGCAGGGGCTTGAGTCCCACTGGTGCTGGGCAAACTACAGCACTGAACGGTGGTAACAGTCACTTCTGCACGATGCCAGGCGGACTGCACAGAGTATTCGGATTCAGCCAAAGCTTCACACAGGCCCAATAAACAATTAATCCAGGGGCCATACTTAGGGTTAATAAGGGCTGCCATGGACCAGTGTTCCCTTTAAGGCATGCACACATGTGCACGCTCTCAAGGTTTTTTTATGTCTGCTCAGTAAATTTAGAACCTGCTCAGGTGGAATCAGGAAGGTCTCTCTTGGAATGCACATACGCACGCACATTGCCTTGATGCTTCTGCCCGGAACAAAACTCATCGGCACACAGATGAAAAAGATTAGAGGGAAACAACAGTTCCATGGACCCACAGGCCTTACAATGAAGAACACTGGGCCAGTGAGAGGAAGATTAAAAGATGGGGAGCAGCCACCAAGAACACCTCTTAGCATCCTACCCTAGTCTCATTCAGTGTATGAGTGACGTTCTTAGGGATTTCCCAAAATTGGGTCCCCAGACGTTGTTGGACATCAATTCCCATAATCCCCAGCCACCAAGGCGAGGCCATGATGAAGTCCAACAACATCAGTGGGGACCCAAGTTTGAGAACCCCTGCGCTGAGCAGAATCAAAGGGAATGCAACGGGGAAGGGGGGACTTAGAGCAGGAGGGGATTTCATTGGTCTGTAGGAGGCAAGCTGATGACTGCTTGCTAGTTCACAATAGGAAAGAAAGTAGATTTGACTGATAGAGAGACTATTTCTTAGTTGAGGGCAGAGCCCAGTTATGACCAGTTCTTTGTAATACTGGCTTGGAAATAGACAGCTGATGATTCCTGTCTTGTGCAGGTGCTTAGAGAGCAGCAGTCAGGTCAAAATATATGTTTTGGTAGTATACAGACACACTAAATTTATAAAGCGACTAGCTCTCCGGTTTTCCGGGGGGAAAGATATGTCTGGTTAATTAAAGGGAACGCCAGCGGAACAATTTCTAG
The DNA here is from genome assembly GCF_027244095.1 of Hemicordylus capensis. Classification (NCBI taxonomy): domain Eukaryota; kingdom Metazoa; phylum Chordata; class Lepidosauria; order Squamata; family Cordylidae; genus Hemicordylus; species Hemicordylus capensis. The sequence goes on along the minus strand of NC_069664.1, from coordinate 20,505,073 downwards.
CCAAGCTTGCAGCTTATGAAAATGAGGTGTTACAAAACCAAACATCAAAAGAAGTTGGTCAAAGACGAACACAAGAGTACTTTGGCTTCCAGCCCATTTTGCTGTTTTGAGTCCTGCTGCAGGAAGCGTAAAACAGAGATCTCGACTGATACCGATCTTAACAACTGTCAGTCGTTCTCATCCTTGAAGCTGCCTACGTTTCAGCATGAAGAGGGAAAGCAACACATCTGGGACCGTTTGTACGCTGCACTCTACGAACAAGCGTTTGAAAATAAATAGGCAGCTGTAATAGTAAAAGCCAGTTTCAGATGTCCCGTTTTACAGAGACAGTAGTAGTATTGTGAAAGAGGGCAGGGTAACAAGGAGTTTCAAGCCAAAGCTCATGTAGAGTCCCAAGAGACTGCAGGGTGGGGCACACAAGACTGACACAAAAGTGTACACCCTCCAGCATTTCATAGCAGAAAACAGGGACACGTTTGACCTTGTATGACTCCTATTCTCACAACAAAAAACATCCCCGCCACACACACACACATACTTCCCATTACCCATTGTGGAAAGCTCTACTCTATCTATTGTATGGGTATTGATTTACTCTATAATGGTCTGTCTTGCAGAGAGGGAGTTTTGTTGTTTTGCTTAAACTAACCAAAGGGGAGGAAAACAATTATTCTTGGGGGCAGAAATCCCCATAATTGTCCTATAATGCATTTATACCAGCAGCAGTATGTGGAATAGTGGGCAGATGGCTAGATGGCGCCTTGGTGTTCATGTGTACACACGAGTGCCCATGTGCACTACAGTAACTGACAACTCTAGCTCTAACAATATTTAATATTTAATAACATAAGAAGAGCCCTGATGGATCAGGCCCAAGGCCTATCTAGTCCAGCATCCTGTTTCCCACAGTGGTCTACTAGATGGTTTGGGGAAGCACACAACCAGGAAATGAAAGTATTCCCCTTCTCCTGCCGTCCCTCCCCTGCAATTGGTATTTGGAGGCATCCTGCATCTAAACCTGGAGGTAGCCCATAGCCATCAAGATTTGTGTCTTTCAAAAGAGACACTCCCGGTATTTCTCCAGAAGGCAAAGGAGAGACAAAACAAAGAAAGTGGAGGAATATTAAAAAAAAATCTGGATATTCCGATAAAACTGGAACCTGTAACTGGACATGTAGGGAGAAGATAGATAACCTGAAGACCTGTGCCATTTACTCTAGTACTTTATTGGAAAGCAAAGGATGAGATCAAGATGCTGTAAAAATTCCTTTCAAAGCTGTGAAGGGGAAAGCACCCATATCCTGGTATTGCCCCTGCCAACAATCTCATTGAAGAACAAAGGATGATCTTACTGACCTGTTTTTGATTCCATTTAAAATCAGGAATGAGAACAAAGCCATTAGCAGGATCCGGGTTTTCATAGATTATTCGGTCAGCCTCAGCCTTCTTTTCCAGGATATTGTAAACCCACTAAAGAGATAAATGAATTACTTGTAAAAAATACACTGTACATCAACATGAAAAAGTGCATCTCTCTGGTTTAGGCGGTAAAAGATTTTTATTTTGTTTTGCTCCCTTAAAGTGGAAACTTCATTCTAGGTCCTAGATCATAAAAACTGCATTTAGATTTACAAAAAAGACAAGGATTTCATACCTAATAAGATGTATAGTTAATTAACCATAAGACAATCAGATGTCATGTGTCTGAAGCTCGACTGATCACTAAAGGGGCAAGAGGGAATTGTTCTCACTGCTGCCCTCCCAATTATGGATGTATTTATCTCTCCCCCAAAGTATTACGTTTCTGCCATTTCTGAAAGCAGAGCACATAGCTTAATAGATTCTTAGTTGGTCTGCATCTGAAAAGAAGGTTTAGAGGAGGAGGAGAGCTGGTCTTGTGGTGGAGGAGAGCTGGTCTTGTGGTAGCAAGCATGGCTTGTCCCCTTACCTAAGCAGGGTCTGCCCTGGTTGCATCTGAATGGGAGACTAGAAGTGTGAGCACTGGCAGATCTCCCCCTCAGGGGATGGAACCGCTCTGGGAAGAGCATCTAGGTTCCAAGTTCCCTCCCTGGCAGCATCTCCAAGATAGGGCTGAGAGAAAGACTCCTGCCTGCAACCTTGGAGAAGCTTCTGCCAGTTTGTGAAAGCAGTACTGAGCTTGATAGACCAATGGTCTGTATTTGGCAGCTTCCTATGTTCCTATGTAAGGTTTGCAAAATTCCTGAAAAAGAGAGTGTGAAGAATTATCCTTGAAGTTGACTTTGCCAAAGAAGAGCTGCTTGGCAGTGTTGAATGAAGGGTGGGGGCAAAGGCAATTTGTGAAATAAAATAGATTGCAAGGCCTTTATGGGATTCCCCCTCATCCTTGGCTGCTACAGAAACTAACACAGCTGAGCAATAATAATCACAAGGGACTTTTAGATCAGTCATTTCCAAACCAGATGCCAAGGCTCACTAATATACTGCCAGAAGCAAACTAATCATATACTTCAACAATCCTGTGAGGTCAAATTGCCCATCCACAGAGGAGCCTGCCTCCGGTTCTCCGAATGAGTCTTGGCTCTGGAATGGCTTTGTTCAATTCCACCTCCACTGTGGGTTGGTCATTTTGTCACGTGTCTGCATCAGATGCAGCAGGTCCATTCACTTTCTCCCAGCACAGGCATATGGTGGGATTACCTGTTCTCAGAGGAGTAATAAGCTAAACTTGCTTTGTTGTTTGTGATCGTGTGTGACTGATTGGGGGATGATTGGGGGGTGAACTCCCATTTCACTGGCAAATATGGGTCTGGGAAACCCTAAGTGCCATTTCTCACGTTGAGGACAATGACACAAAATCTCAAACAAAAAAGCCCTGAGCCATTTTTGGAAGGGTGGTATAGAAATCGAATGAATGAATGAATGAATGAATGAATGGAATTGTTATTATAAGTGATTTTTTAAAAGAGATATTATGGTATCTCCTTTTTTGACTGGAGTCTCAAAAGCAACTCATAAAATACAACTGGGGTTGTAGGAGAAAAACAGCAGCTTTGGGAAGAGCTGAGAGTTAAGCTCAAACTGTGCCCATTTCTACCAATTAGCAGTAGAAAAGTTAGAGGTTTGCCAATCTGTGTTTGACACCAGCAACAGCCACTGAGAGGGATGCTACGCTGGGGTGAATAGCGACAATGGGTATCCCCATCATTTTAAAAATGTCTCATTGCCTGGATAGCAGAACTAGCTGCTAACGTTTTAAAAAAGATTTCTTTCCCCAGAAAGTTCTAGAGACCTAGATTCTAGTCCTCTGTGGGCCTTCAGCTTGCAATAGAACATAGATTTTTATGTTAGTTATGCACAGAGGGAGATGACAAATGCCACTTATGCTTGGCCAAATGAAGCCACGTCATGGTTTTCAGTCACAGCAATTCTCGCACAAATTGCCCCTGTGACTAAGGCTGCAGTGTGTGAAACATTTTTGCACGTTCCTGTTAATCAGAAGCACACACACACCACTCACAAGACCTAAAATTGCAACGAGAGCAATGGGCCTTAAGAACAGCATCAAGTCCAATACTGAAGCAAGCTGATTTCATTTCCAGTTGCAAACACCATTCTCCTCGCTGTGAGCTAACAGAAGACTGTTGTGCATTATCACTGGTGGGGACTGCTCATGCTTGGAGGAGAATTAAAAAAGTAATAATAATGGACACAGCATTGGAGGGCACATTTGGAGCCTACAAAGCAAACTCCCTCTCCAGATGCAAAAAAGTCAGCCTTCTGCAGCTGGGAATAATTAGACAAACATCACAACAATGAGTACCACATGTTTAGCTGTGGTGTGCAGCAGTGTAGCAAACACAAAGCTCATGCCAGAATTGTGTAGGCTTCCACTGAAGCCCTGATATTCTCTTATAATAACTGCACTGCAGAGCAAATGTGAGGTTTTGCCCAAATGAGAATTCTGGGTTGCTCAGAAGTTTCATCAGCTGATATAAGTCCAGTAAAAGATGTGCTTTTTCTCCAGCTGCTTCATCCACTGAAATCTGTTTCAGTCAGAAGAACCTTTTTTAATGTGGTGATTCTCTTTATTTAAGAGCAGGAGAGTTACTGGCCCTATCCACTCCCAGCACAGTACTTCCAGTGACTGTTGCTGGTGTCTATCTTATGTTTCTTTTTAGATTGTAAGCCCTTCAAGGACAGGAGTCCATCTTATTTATTTATTTATTTTATTTTATTTTATTTTATTTTATTTTATTTTATTTATTTATGTAAACCGCTTTGGAAACTTTTGTTGAAAAGCGATATATAAATATTTGTTGTTGTTGTTAGAGAATAAATTATCATTGTGGCTGTTTGCCTTCTCTTTGTTTTTTTTGTTAAAAGGTAAGGTGAATATTCTCCATCTATAGCAAGGGAACACAGCTTCTAAAGATTAATTTATTTTTGGTTCTTTAATGAGCATGGATGGGGAGACGGTGTCAGTTCTGTTGGTCAGTGACAGTGACGTCATGGGCAAAATCCAGTAAGTGCTCATTATACCCATGCAAACATATTCCACATTCACACTGTCTGTGTGTGGATGTGTGTAGCAGGCAGCGGGGAATAGCATTTTCCTAATGACAAAATATTGCAGTCTACATGCTGAGAAAACACATTATCTTCACAAGGGAAGTTCTATTTGAAAGAAAACGTCTGGATCCCTGCAACAAATGAGTATGAATTGCACACTTATTGTGCTAACAAAAAGATCTTTTTGGAAAGGCCCTTCAAAGGCATCTCCAGGGCTAGAGTTACAAAAGAGTGGGAGGGGGAGAACCTCTGAGGCGGCTGCAATTAGCCAAACGCAGCACTACAGCAGCTAGGAGTGAGGCTTGATTTCTGTTCTGTGATACTTGCTATGCTGGATCAAATCATTCTCATCATCATTATCCAAAAAGTGTACCTTTCTCCATCAAAGCTCTGCACAAATATTAACTAATTAATTATAAAGCCAGAGCGGGGTGGTATTTCCGAAGTAATTACATTCCACTTCATGCAATCAGCAAGCAGCGCTCCCTAGAGAATCATCTTCCTTGTCCCTCTAAAACTCCAATGTGTGCTTTTAGACTGAAAAAGAGGCAAGGAAAGAGAGCAGCAATTCACCAGGGCGAAGAACTAAAAAACAGCCACACTTCCTTGTCTCAGAAAAAAGGACAGCCCTAGAGAACTCTGTCCACTGGGCCACACTGGATATCTCTTCTCTCTTTGACCCCTCTACTAGTTTTTCCTCTTTATTTGTGCTCTTTTTATCTCCACGGTGCCAATATGTTCCTTTTGGCTCAACCTTGGGCTCCTTCTTAAATTTCATAGCTCTGTCCTTTCTCTCTGACTGTCCTGCTTCTCTGCAACTCACTGGTACAGTTCAGATATAACTGCAACTCACTGGTACAGTTCAGATATAACTGTAGCATTGGACTAAACCATAGTCCAACAATGCTACATGAACCGGTCCATGGGAGTCACACGCTCCCACTCCCTTCTCCCCCTCTCTTGCCAGAGTAAGGAGAATTCAAGCTTTTGCTTTCACTTCAACACATATCACAGTTCTGCAATACATACGGATGCAGGGATATGCAATATGTTAACCAAATATGGTTTAAACCACCATAGTTTGATAGCCTCGTTTGTGCCAAGAATATCCAAGCTTGCTCCAAGGAACAAATCACATTCCCCACATTTGTACATAAGCAGAGAACAGCAGTATATTCTAAAAGTGATGGGAGACGGTTTCACTCTAGGAACGTAGGAAGCTGCCACACATACTGAGTCAGACCACTGGTCTATCTAGTTCAGTATTGTCTTCACAGACTGGCAGCGGCTTCTCCAAGGTTGCAGACAAGAGTCTCTCTCAGACTGATCTTGGAGAAGCCAGAGAGGGAACTTGAAACCTTCTGCTCTTCCCAGAGTGGCTCCATCCCCTGAGGGAAATATCTTACAGAGCTCACACTTCTAGTCTCCCATTCAGATGCAACCAGGGCAGACCCTGCTTAGCTAAGGGGACAAGTCATGCTTGCTACCACAAGACCACCTCTCCTCTCCTCACTCTCCTCTTCTTGTGTCAGAAAGAGGGAGAGGGATAAGCCCACAAATCCATGGCTCCCTTAGTTCACACAGCACTACGCCACAGACTAACATCACATGTGGACTGGGCCACTGCCTCCTGACAATCACAACTCTCCTTCCTTGGAACTCTTTAAACTTAACCCTTTTACTTATCCCTTTAGTTCTACTTGCCAACTGAAATGACACCTCAGTCCATGCCGCTATCTCTGTTCACATGCAGCCCTCATTCTCCTTGCCTCTGCCTTCATCTCTCCAATCCCATTGTCTAAATTTTCGATTGTAAGCACCTCAGGGTAGGAACTGGTGTTTTGCTTATGTCACGTGCCATGTACAGTCATTGATGGTGTGACTTGAACCAGTAAAAGGGCTGCCATCAGATTAAAGAAAGCTTGGTTGGTTAATCCATAACACCATAAAAGAATATAAGAAGAGTCTTGCTGGATCCGGCCCTAGTCCCACATCCGGTTTCCCACAGTGGCCTACCAGAGGCTTCTGGGAAGCCCACAAGCCGGAGATGAAGGCATGTTGTGCCTCTACCTCTGCTGCTCCCTTGCAACTGCTGCTGAGCCTGGGGGTAGTATAGGCTACCCCCAGGCTAGTCTTCCAGACTAGTAGCCATTGATAGGCCTGTCCTCCATGAATGTGTCTGTCCCAATTAAAGCCATCCAAACTGCTGACCACCACCATATCCCATGGCAGAGTCTCCCATAACTATGCTCTGTGTGAAAAAAAGTACTTTGTTTTATAGGTCCTAACTTTCCTGGCAATCAGTTTCAGGGGATGACCCCTGGTTCTAGTGCTGAAAGAAAAGGAGAAAAACTGCTCTCTGCCCCGCCTAGGGTTGTCATGTCCCCTGGAATTTAGGGTAGCTTCCAGATTTTGGCTCCTCCACCCAGCTGCTAAACTCCACCTGGATTTACATGGATTTCAAATGGGATTTTAGTCCGGATCCAATCACAGGGGAGGAAAGTATACAAATCTGCCGAATGAATGAATGAATGAATAAAATGCAAATTAGTTGCCAAATAACTTGCATAATATGCAGATTAGCCACCCAGATTTGGGAAGCTTGGATACAGCAACCCTAACCCATTCATAATTCTGTAACCAATTTTAGAAAATGGCTGGATGCCATTGAGGCTGGGGACAATGGGAACTAGAGTCCGACAACAGTTGGGACCCAAGTTGGAGACCCCCTGGATGACTCAAATGCATTTTAACCAGTCAATTAACTGATTAAATCTGCATACATGTTGTGCATGCGACTAAAAGAATAGTTTTGAGGGGGCAGGGAATATTTTATGTGTATGTTATGCATATTTCACAGCAGGTACTATCTTAGAAGAGGTATTCTTTCCCAATGTGTCAGTGAAGGGGAATTTCTCTTCTAAAATGGAGCCTATAACCAAAATAATTAATTTAAAGACCAAATTAAATAAATAAAGATGTACTGGCCAGTTGATCAGGTATGCCTTTTCAGTGAAATTTAAAAGGGCTTCAAAGATATTAATTGGTTTGGCCACTCAGTTAAAGGTTGCAGTCCTAAATAAATATTTAAAAACCAGCTATTTCACATTTAGTCTTCATCCATGTGTCTCAACCATGGCACAGAGGTGACAGGGTCTCTGTCCAGAAGCCTTACAATCCAAGCAGAGAAAAGCACCCGGAAAATCTTGCAACAGAGTCGAATGCCACCAAAAGCCTGATGAAATTACATCCGACAAAAAGCCAAACTAATTGCTAAATCTTGTACGTGCTCATAATTATTCCTTTCAGAGACTGAGTCACAAAAGCCTGCCTAAAAGACCGAGTCACAAAAGCCTGTCTCCTAAAACTGGTTAGATGTCCCTGAAACGGCCTTGATCTAGATCCAATGGGCTGCGTGACTAACTCTGTACACCCAAGTGAGGCTTGGACTTTCTCAAACAAAAGTGCCTGCCCCCCACCTCCAATGCCACAATCAGACTTCTGAAACACAGAGGAGCTTCCTAAGCAGTTTGTGATATGTCATTGGGGCTTGCTGTTCAAAGGGACAAGTCAAAGAAATTCCACTGGCCTTGGGTGCATCTAAAGTAGCTCTTTGGAGCCCAGCCACTGACTGTCCTGGGACATAGTCATACGGAGGAGTTGCATTCTGTACCTGAATGCTGAAGCTCTGAGACTGGATAAAAGGCAAAGTAATGTTCTTGTAATCCTCCCCAGTCTCCCGGATGAGATAGACTTCTTGACGCAAGTATTTCTGAAGATGTTTCTCTGTGGCTGGGTATACCACAGTCGTTTTTATCTCTGGAATGAAAAAGAAACGCATGCTGACCATCATTAGATTATTATTACACGTCTTATCATTATTCGCATGTTTTTGTCAGAGAAAACATGGTCTAAACCAGTGGTTCCCAACCTGGGGGCCTTCAGATGTTGCTGAACTACAACTCCCATCAGCCCCAGATACCATTTATTGGGGTTGGGGATGCTGGGAGTTGTAGTTCAGCAACATCTGGAGCCCCTCCCTCCGATTGGGAACCACTGGTCTAAACAATTCCATCTGTGTCCTTGATAACTGTCAACTACAGCCTCTATGGCAGGGCTGTACAACTTTGGCCCTTCTGCAGATGTTGGACTACAATTCCCATAACCTCTTACTATCAGTGATAGTGGCTGGCAATGATGGGAGTTGTAGTCTAAAAACAGACAGAGGGCCAAAGTTGTGCAAGATGTCAGGTAGGGACTTGAAGGATGTCAGATAGGGATTCAGTCTGTTCTCCACTATCCAGCTTTGGCCAAAGGAGGGAACTGCAGGGAAGCCAATCACAGTCATGGGAAATCCAGCCTCCTTTCCACATGAGGACCCGTTAGCCCTGCTGAGGGCTATTGCTATTATAACTCTCATTCCTCACATCACTTAATATTGTGCCATATTCCTCATTACAAGGAGTTACCATGGGCAAGCTAATGAATAAGTTTATTCATATGGGTGTGATTTGCATTCCAAGTGCTTGGAACAGCCAACTGTTCATTAGGGTCTCTATTGTTGGATCTAAATGTGCCCAGGTTTAATAAGGATGTACAAAATGGAGCAGCATAATGTACAAAATGGAGCAGCATACACCACTGGGTGTACCATACTGATGGACACTGTTCACATACAGTCAAAGTCAAGTGGAGGAGTTTGCAGAAGATCTGTAAAAACTGACGGTCCTGGGTAATTGCATGGGGGCACATGTGGCAAGCAGATGGCATTAACCCATTTTCATCAAAAGGGCGATTTACTAAGAACATGGTGTCTAAATAAGACATGTTCAGAGATTCTTCCCAAAGTCAAGCTCCTTTCACCTCAGATGCTATTAATGCTAGTTACTAAAAACAATTGTGGGTGTCCCCACACCCAGTTGGGTGGGAAGGGAGAACATGGTGAAGATACAGGCTTGACTTGCTTTTTCAGTGGCAGCAAACAAAGCAGAACAGTAACAATATCTGGATGTCCAGGACGATTTCCAAGAGAGAGGTTCTCTTGGTTGCAACACAGAAGAGGAAACAATGGGGCCAAATAAAAAACAACTCAAATCCCAGATGGCACAAGAAGAGTACATGGCGATGGACACATTCAGCAGGTGGCCAGCATGGAGCTGGGAAGGCTCCATTGAATGTTCTGGACTTGATTCACATGGTCGGGTTTCCTTGGTGGAAATCCAAGTCCAGAGCTATGATTAGAGAGAGCGGAGGCAGCTATAGCGGCAAATTGACTAAGCACTCATTTTACCCATGGGGGAAAGAGGGAACTGCCAACATACAATAGGACAATTCATCACGACCCCACCGTGGCCTCCACAGCTGGAATGTTGTGAGGCCCTAAACAGGCTAAAGGAGTATCTTTTTTCCTCCTCTGGAAAGGAGATGCAAGTTTGGCAAGAATGTATGACCCTCCCTCCCATTCATGCAATTGTTGGCCTTCATTTTCCTATCTACCATAACCTACTAACGTGCTTGACATAAGTCCCAGAATACTTTGCTCCCACCATTCATTATATAGCATGCATTTTGTCCAACTCTGAATTTCTTTACTGATGGATGACCGCTGGTTTCAGGATCAAGTACAAAACAAGATTAGCCATCACTCATTAATTAGTAGTATTCAGTCAGTAAGCAAAATGTAGGCTGTTAATACCATTTAACCTTGACAGTTTGGCAAGAAAAATGATTCGGAAAAATGATTCAGAAGGTTGGAAAGAAATTATGAAAATTTCTTAGTAAAAAGAATTAGGAAAGGTGTCTAGTTGGAAGAATGTTTCTTGGAAGAATGCTCAGCAGCCAGAAAAGTTTGGTCTCTTCCAAAAACGTCTATCAAGCACTAGGCCAAATATTGCTTGTTGTGTCTTTAATGTAGAATGTGTGAGGCTAGTGAACTTTAAAAACCAACCATCAGTTACAAAGAAGCCTTTTTTGTTTCCTTTCTTTTACTCATCAAATTTTCCAAAGTCCTTCCAATTCTCCCTCTTCCTTTATCCAGTTTCTCTGTCTCTGCTTGTGCATCCCCATTGGCTGAACCATCTGCCAACCTTCGAACCAGAAGTGGTTAGGTTGCCAACTGCTGGCTAGGCTTCTGGCACATCCTCTCTGGCTTGCTTCGTTAATAAGCCATCTTAAGGACTGCACCACTTTTCTTATGCTAGAATGCTCATTCAGAGGCTGCTTTCAGGCCACAGCAATGCTGGGAATAGAGAAACCCCTTAACTACTTCCATTCCAGTGCAGAATTCATTTATGTAGTCTCCCTTTATCAGTCAACTTGCAGACGGAGCTGGTGGATTTTAAAAATTGCTTTCAGTATCTATGTCCCTCCGGATAGCTCGGGACAGAAAACTGGTTAAAACTGGGAGGTTGCTACTGGTCCAGACATTGGGATGTGTTCCCACCCAGAAGCAGTGTTAAATCTTCAGGCCTGTGTATCCTGTTGTACCTCCATGGAGCTCAAGCCACCACCACCCGCCCCTGCAAAAGCACAAATTTTATCCTCACCATTAACTCCACCATCACTTAGCATTTGTATAATACATTTTAGCATCACTTAGCATTTGTATTATACATTCCAAAATGCTTCACAGACACGATCTTGGTAATATCCTTACAACAGTCCTATACATCAGTACCATTACCCAGACCTTGACACATTTTCTTTAGAGTTTGGAGCCAGACAACGGACACTTGGGCAACATGTCCAGACTTTGTGACGGACCTTGTGGTGGGGGTGGGGGTGGGGATAAATGGGCTTCTCTTTATACAAGCAACATACTTAGAACAGAAACAGGGTCGCCTGGGACAAATATTCAATAACTAGCTGGGCCGGGCACAGAGCATCTACGCCTCTAGTTCTCCCCCATTCCGCCGCCCCTGCTGTCCCACCCCACCAGCGCTCCTATCCCTGGCACTCCTGCCTTGTGGCCAGCAGGCGGGCCGGAGAGGAAGGCTGAGCTGCCCTCTCCACTGCCTGCCCGCCTGCCGCCATCGTCTTCTCCCCCCCACCCCCCGCCGGAGTACCTGCCTTTTGGCTGGCAAGTGGGCTGGAGAGGGAGGCTGTTCCACCCTCTCCGCCGCCTGCCCGCCCACCGCCATTCCCCTCAGAACTCCTGCCTTTTGGCCGACAGGTGGGCCGGAAAGGGAGGCTGCACCGCCCTCTTGGCCGCCTGCCAGCCACTGCAGCCATCTCCATTTTCTCCCCTGTCCCCGTGGCTAATCGGCAGCTGTTCGCGAACTCTCATGAGAGCTGCCATGCATGGGATTAGCCAGGGGTACGTCTTAGCAAAGTAAACTGATAGAAGATTTAACCTCTGAATATCCTAGTCTAGGCGCCACAGTTCAGTTTCTAGGCGCCTGAGGTTTGTCAAGTCCTGCATTACCCTCATATTGAACATGGGAAGACTTGGGCTGAGAGAGAACGGCCACCTAGAAAGTTCACGGAGGAGATGAGATTCAGACTGGGGCTCCTGATTCATAGCTCAGGCTCTCGGCTCAGGCTCTCGGCAACACCAGGTTAGGCTGAGATCAGGATTGCCTCAAGATCATTCAGTGAGCTTCACGGCTGAGCAGAGATTTGAATCAGGAGCTCTGTAACAGAAGCCCAACACAAGACTACACTAGGCTGCTTCTTTTGTGGTGTACAGCAGGCTATCTGAACACCTGTACAAGGCCTTAGTCTGTTTCAATATACACAACATTATATAGTTCTGGGCAGGGTCACAATGAGGGGTTGACATCACTGTCAAAGGCCAGGACCCTTCAAAAGGCCCACTGTTGACACCAAAGACCACCTCTGCACCCACAGTCTTTGTATGGTGGCAAAGGATTGATTCTCTTAGCATCTACCCAAATAAGAGGGAGCCATGGAAGACCATTTATACAGGAATACCGAGTCGGACCATTGGTCTATCTAGCTCATTATTGTCTACCCTGACTGGCAGTGGTTATCCCATGCTCTACCATACTGAGCTACAGCCCTATCCCCGAAGGCCCCATCCCCAAAGGCTGCTTACAGCAGACAATGTTCTCATGTTGCCACCCAGCCAAATGCAAATTAAGGTGAACCTTTTGCTTAGCACCAAAGGGAACAATTCATGCTCACTACTGTAAGGCCGGCTCTTGCTAGCCCCGGTTCTAGGGGTCCCTTGATAAACTGTCCTCCAAGGCCCCCACTTACTCAGATAGATACCAAGAGACTTGATCCTCTGCCATCGTACAAAGACAAATTCAAAGCTTGGGGGGAAATGCTAGATAACGGAGTACAGCTCTGTACATTAGAGAGGTGGGTGGATTGGGATTCTGTCTCTTTATTATTACATGTATACCGAATTACATGTAAAATCTTTAAGCCAATTGCCTGGGAACCCAGTCTAGGTTCCTGTGTTTACATGCCACTTATCAGTAATTGTATCTAAGTACATTGTGAGTTCAAACACAATTTATCTTCTCAAAAAATAACAGGCAGAGTGTTATGACACTGTTCACCTGCACCGGCATGCAAGCCATTAATCCTAAGGAATCAAGTTTGACACACTGGCAGTTCTCTTGATATTAAAAATTTCAGATCAACAGCCGGCCACATTCAGCAGGGAGGGGATACCAGCTGAGATTGCAAATCCTCTCATCAGCAATTGCCCTTCTCACTTCCCAGTTATCTAGCATTTTCAGTCAGGGATTTTGAATCTCTTCAGGACTTCAGCCTGTCACATGAACTGTCTAAAACAGTTAATTACAAAACAAAACGTTCAGGAAGACCACTCTGCCACTTCATTTAATCCCTGTCTACAGGAAATTGTTATTAGGGGGGGGAAACTATGCGAATTCTCAGCAAGGCCATGCTCAAATTTACTAAAATACATAAAAATGTATTTTACAAACAGCAACAATATGCATTCAATGACAACCAGCCATTCAATTACATATCTGTTGAAGGGTACCTGCTGCACTCTGGATATAATGAAAACATTGGCTGACACGATGAGCAGAATAACGCAGGCGGTTCGGAACCGCTTGTGCTGCTGGGGTAGGCTAAAACATCGTCCGCAGCGTTGCCCAAGTGTGCTTTTGCACTAAGACTGAAAACTGCACAATCACAGCTGCAATTTGCATTGCAAATAGAGAAAGTATCATCGCACACGTGCAATGGCGCCATTTTAATTATTTGTACAAGAGCCCTCGTGCCGCACGCGTGCAATTGCGCGAGAGCCCTCGTGTCACACACATGAAATTCAATGTGTCGCACATGGGCAATCGCGCCATTTTTTAATTATTTGCACAAGAGCCCTCTTGAGCAACACCGCAGGCGTCATTTAGACACCAACAGCAGCATGAGCAGTCCAGAACCACCTGTAACTACTCTGCTCATCACACCACTCAATGCCTTTAATTACTTTTCTATTGCACTTTGTAACTTTTAAGTGCTGACTGGGCCCCCTCAGAACCCTGCCGGCACCTGCCCTACCTTGCTGCTCTCATTCTATCCTTGACGAATGGAAACCCTCCCACTGGCATAGCTAGCGCATGGGAGGCCCGTATTCGCTCCCTGACATGCAGCCCACTGAGTGCACACTGCCCCGCTCAACCTTAATTGATCAAGGCTGCAGCTCCTGCAATCGTTAGCCATTATGGCGTGGCCCATTCACACAAACAGCCCCGTAAGCGTGGTCGGGCACGGGGGAGAGTGACAGCAGGGCGTAGGGACTTCCTTCCTCCTCCCACTTCACGAGCAGTGCTCACGCATACTTTTCATAACGTCTGAAGAGGGTTTTGGTCTCATTGACTTACATGGAGGCATTATAAGGGGGTGTGGAGGTTTGGCCCTCTTAGGGTTTTTTCCTCCCTTCTGAATTTTTGGAACATCAGCATATCTGTGGGTCACCTTGAGTTTGCTGGTATCTCCTTCTTGCCCACAGGCACTCCAGTTCTCAATCCATAAGGACTGTAATATAAATAGTTCTTTCAGAAACAGTATATAGATCCTAATGCTTCTTCTCTTCTCTTTCCATCAAAACCTTCCTTGAAATTCAGCTTTTCCATGAAGCTTTTGGCATACTGCCTTAATCCTCACCTTCTACTGAAACGAAGTATAAATCAAATTCTAGATTGTAATCTCCTGGGGGCAGGGACCTGATTCTTCTTGGCAGACTGATGGTGCATCGTAAGAACAAACAAATCAACTATAGGGCTCGAAATTTTAAAAAGGAGCGGAAGAAAGCTTCAGTTCTGAAATAGCAGAACTATGCACTCCTGCAATCTGATAACAGAATATGCACAGCCCTGCTCCTTAACCACTCTTGGTAAATGCAACATGAAAGAGATGATTTGTTATAGAAAGTGCAAGGCCATCTACAAATGCTCTCTAATATTAATGTAGCTAGAGAGACGTCTGAGGAAAGGCAGCTATAGCAAGGTGATGGATGTTCCCAGAACACGTGGAGTGTGTTTCTAGTGAGAGTAAAGTAGGCAATGTAAAATCAGTGTCTGTTTAATCTTAGATTGCAATTTTTGGCATGTACTTTCCATGGCATTGGGATGCAGTATGCATCCCCAATGTCTGATTGCTCTAACCTCAGGAAAAGTAAGCCAACTAAAAGAGGGAGGAGTGGGGAAGGATCACTTCTAAACTGGAGACCCAATATTGTCCGCAGATTACTGTGACTCCAAAGGAGACAGGAACAGCCTATGAAATGTGCATCACTAGCCTGGAGGGGAAAGCTATAAAATTTGGATGTGGTACATGGTGGTGGCGGTGGGCGGGCAGGAGACGACTATAAACCATCTGATTCCTTTTTAAGCAAAAGCAGAGGATGGTTCCATTCATTCTGGAAACCGAATCAGATATTCTCAAATGAAACTCATTGGCACACCTCATGAAAAGGTCTCTTCCCCAGCATTTCAAATGGAGAGAAAAATTCTGTTTGTTAATTCAAAACCTTGCTACAAATTTCAGGGTTACCACCTTGCAACTGGAACTCAGACCTTTAAATCTCTAGCTGAAGTGGGAGCCAACAGAGAAGGCCCGGGGGGCTCCTCCCCACCTGATCAGCACAGGAGGGCAAGGAAGGCAGGTGGAAGACCCAGAATGACAAGGGAGGGACAGGCAAGAGGAACCGCAGAGGCCTTCTCTGTTGACTCCCACTTCAACGGGATGTCAACAATATTTACTTAATTATGTTTACAGTTCATAGCTTCATCCCACCTCCTCCTACCCCTCTGGTTTCATTCTGGAAGAATGCCCACCCCCAAGCACACACCTATTCCCAACTCTTTCCACCAATAATAAGCAGTTTATCCTTTACATTGGTCCTGACCGCCTTCTTGTCCCAGTGGATTCTTGCTCCTTAATAGGCCTCTCTCCCAAGCCCCTGTCTCTCTGCAGTCCTCGATGTTCCTGTTCTTTGTATGAGATTGTTTTTCCTTCTCTCCTGTCTTCTTGGACAGCGGAGCCAAGAGCAAGGAGCTACTTGCAAAGCACCAAATGGAAACAACATGGAAGGTTTCCTATGTGGTAATCAAATTTAAATCTATATGTATAATGTCTTGCTAACCTAAATAGTCATTTGTTTCAAAACCAGGATCTTATGACACACACACACACACACACACCGACACAAGATCAGTTAGTCAGCCTGGCAGGCATGTGCTTTTTCATTCCGTGCCAAAACCTAGGTTAATGGAATTCACAGAAAAATCCTGGTAACATAAAATGCAAACCGCAAAGACAGTCTGATCCACTTCACGCCATGCACATGTTCAAGGGAAATAGTTATGCGGCCTTCCTGCAGATGCTAGCCTACCATTCCCATCGTCCCTGCCTACTGAGCACTGTCAATAGGGATTATGGGAGTTTTAGTCCAGCAAGCGCTGGAGGGCTAAAGTTTGAGACCCCCTAGGAGAGGCAGAGCAGATTATACAACTTCAGACCGCAGGTACAGAGTCACAGTTTCCTCTATGTACAGAATTCCATGCAAGTAGAAAACCAATATAACAGCCGGCCAGAACCTCTCTCTCTCTAATGTGCTGTTTGCAAGAGGTTGTTTTCTAAAAGCAACATTTAAAAGCTCAAGCAAAGAGTATTCCTACCTGCACTGCCTAAAGTGACACCATCTGCTCTACCAGTGCAAGATGCTATCATCTCATTCTGCTGCATTCTGCATCTTTGCTTGTCCTCATTCTTATGCGACTGGAAAGAGATGCACTGATGGAAGGCTGTGTTGCTGATCATCTTAATTGCCAGCATTGGGGGAAATCATGAGAATCAGACCCAGGCTCTCTTCCCTAGCTCACTCTGAAATCCTTGACTTTTGTCAGGACTGACTGTTGCATGAGACCACAAGTCTCTCTGAAGGCCCACTCAAAAACGATTTAGTATTTGCACGGGGTTGGCTCTTGCATGGCTTAAAAATGGGATTAGGCAAATTCATGGGAGGGGAGGCCTATGAATATTAGCCATGGGGGCTACATGGCTCAGGGCCATTCCATCTCTAAATACCAGGTGCTGGGGGAAAGCAACACAGGGTCCCCATACCCTTTGCAACCTGTCTGCAAATCTCTAGAGCCCAGTGGCTGACTGAGGTTGGAAACATGACACTGGATGACATGGACCATGGCCTGGTCCAGTCAAGCAGTTCTTATAGGATGTGCTTTTATTTCACCTTTTAAAAAGATCAGAGCCTTTTTGTTGTTGTTGTTGCCTTGCAGCTCACATACTGCAAAATGTATTCCTGATTCTGATTAAATTGCAGAGGGGCAGGAGATGCCACCCCACAGAAAGTGAAGTACCAGGGCTCGAGTGAGATGGAATACTATGCTTTCTGATCTGCAAATCTAGATGTGTGGGGAGAATGTGCTCTCTCTTATGTATGTTTTTATTTAAAATATTTATTTCCCACCTACTAAACGAAGTGCTCAAGACAGATAATAATACATTTTAAATGTGCTGAAATACACACCCAGCCCTGGATTTTAGAGTCCCTCACTGGGTGGGATTTCCTCTTCCAGGCTGCCAATGATATCTACTGCTGCTTCTGGTTCTCAGTGGCAGATGCCAAAATAACATTTCATATATTTTTAATATAGTTAGATCCTATCTTCTCATCTGCATGGCAGCAAAACAATACTATATATATTAAAAAAAAAATACAAACCACAGTACCAATAAAACAAAAGAGCTGAACATGGGAATAAACAAAGATGAGAAATTGGTCACTATCCCAAATGTTCTCCAGCTTAACTTGCAATCTGAAACCCATTTGTGAGGGGCCCAAGCGCCTTCCTTTGCCAGGGAGTTCCACAATCCAAGCACCTCCACTGGAAAAGGACCTTAAAGCCCCACCCCCTCTGTGCATCAGATGAAGGAAGTACGGAAAATGACAGTCCGTCAGATATCCTGGCCCCAGGCCACTTGGCAAAGCAGATTTCTGCACTAAGACTAGAACTTCAAGGTCCTTTCCAAGTCCAAATCTAAAAGGCTATGATTCATTTTGAGTTTTAAAGATCAAAACCATTCTTCAATGATCAAAGATATTCTCCCTGCTTATTATCTCTCATGTTCCAGAAGCCGAATTTATTTTATCCTCCGTAACCATCTCTGATACACTATTGTCTGTCCCTGCTCTTCAAGGTGGAAGGAAAGGTTCAAAAGCACCAAAGAGACAAACAAGTCCCTGTACAGACAGTCTGCTACCCAATACAGCAGCAGCAGCAAAATCTGCATTTATGACTCCCTCCCTCAAATGTTTAATTGACCACACTGCAGAAGGAAAATTTGCAACATGAAGTCTGCCATGGGTGGGTAGCAGCTCCTGTTGGTGGAGGTTGCAGATTCATGTAATTTGATGGATATTTGGATCACAGCACAGTGGGGAGTGAAATGGAACAAGTATAATGCAGAGCCATGCAGGAGTATTACAGACACACACAGAAACAGACAGACAGACTGGTTTGTTTGATTCAGGCTTTCCTGAGAACTATCATCATCGACCACAAGAACACCCCAAGACCACTAGTTAACATGAATGACTCAGAGAAGAGAAGTGAGGGAGGCACGGATTCAACAGTGCCCAGATTCAGACAGGAAGTTCACTTAGGAGCTCCACTGTTTGCCAAACCTAACCACAGACTCAGTCCAGTTATAGACATCAGAGAGACTTTGCTAACCACCATTAAGCGTTTCCATATATGGATGTCCCGATGCATGGATACCTAGCTGGAAAAATATTTGCTACCCAAATAGCTCCCAAGAACTTGCATAGTTCAGCCATATGACCTGAGATGGACTCCTCCAGGTCCGGCCACACAGGTGCCATATTTAGAGGGAAAGCTAAATCTTGATGCCCACTTTATGTCCCATGGGCTCTTGTCATGACGACGAGAGAATCTTCCCTTCAAGAGGGCTACAGCAGAGAACAGCAACCCTTGGCTCTCCAGCTGTTGAATTACAAGTCCCAGCATCCCCAGTCACAATTTATTGTGGCTGGGGTTGATGGGAGTTGCAGTTCAACAGCGGAAGTGCCAAAGGTTGTCTAACCTTTCATCTCTGTTTATATCTGGTAGGTTCTTTAATTTTTATAGTTCAACATCGAGGGATGTTCCAACATTGAGGACTTTGATGGAGTCCAGCTTCGCTTTCTTGGGGGCGGTGGACGTCAAGGTGGTAGACGAAGCATTGGCGTGCCATTCATATCAGATTTAGCCTTTCCCAGTTTGACTCCTTTCAAAGTCGGGGAAGAGGACTTTGGCACTTTCTCCTTCAGCGCCGGCTTCGGAATCAAAGGGTGACTGGATCTGGGACTCGGGGTATCCCGAGTAGAGGTCTTAGTCAACTTCATCGTATCCTTAGAGGACTTCACAGAAGACAGAGTCGTTGCCTTCAACATCGAAGGAGCAGTTGGTTTCAACACCCGAGCGGCTGATGAGCTCAACATTGAGAGTTGAGGTTCTAGTGCCAAATTATAAAGGGAGTCCTTGAGCCTCAGAAGTCTAATTTTATGAAGTCTAATTTTTTGCTTAGAAAACTCTTGACAGGTTTTACAATTCTCCATGTTATGTTCTTCTCCTAGACACAAGGAGTGCGGGTCTGAAGAGGGGAAAGTAGTGTTACATTTCCCCCACAAAGAAAGCAACACTATTATCTCACAAGAAATATAGTTAGAAAGACTTTCTCTCACTTATCCGAATGGCTGAGGCGGCGAACCCCAGCCAAAGCAGAAGAACCTGTCGAGGCATCCGTACTGGTCAGCGGTCAGAAAGGAACTGAGGAGAGCGGCGCTCCGCCTGCACTGATGACAGATGCATGCGCACTGTGGGTGAGGTCGGGAATGCCACACAAAGCTTTGGAATCTTCCCAAACGAGCTCCTGCGCAGGTGTGCTATTCCAGTGGTGTGAATACACTGGGATCACGTCAAGGATCTTTGGTGTGAATGAACACTGAATTATGCAGCGTAAAATTGCATTTCAGCAGAAATTACAGGAGAGGTAGTAGGCAGCATGGGGGAAACACAGTAATAGTAGCTGGGCAAAGGGCGGGAGGAGGTATTGGGAAGGCATTAGACATTTTCTAAAGAAGTACTCTTGAGCTGATGTAGTTGTTCCTACTCCATTTTCAGCCAAAGACGACGTATGGATTTCCAAAGGCCTGGGACGTTCTGTCTGCAGAGCATATGATCTACCACTGAGCCAGTCTCCAATGTGTGTTGAGTGAAGGTAGGGTAGTAGACTGGGAAACCAGCGAACTTCCCTTAGGACCTGCCTATGAGAATTTAGGACCACCCTCGAGTCAGGATCCTTTAAGAGCATAATGGGATGCTAAAATCACATGCAGCTCTTGGGGGTGTGTGGAGCTGGTTCGAACCAAACCAGGTTTGATTTAAACTAGCCCAGTTTGAACTCAAACCAAACCGGCCTCAAAAAAAGGCGGCCAGTCCGAGTTCAAACCAAGCCGTGCCTGGTCCATTATGGATCAGGTCAACAGTTCGAGGGGCCATAGTTTTAAAGGGGAATCTGGTGAGGAACTCCTTTTACAAGCAAAGGAGTGGGGAATCCTTTAACAATCTTCTCAGGGTGGCCAGGGGGCAGCAGGGGGAGGGAGCAAGAGGGCACCTGACCAGCGATGGTGGCTCCTCTAAACCCCAGTGCTCCCACCCAGCAGCGCAGCCCACCTGGCAGCAGAGGTCCCAGCCTCCATGCATGTGGTTCCGTACACACTCCTAGTAGCTATGTACAGCTGGTTATATAAACCTCCCCTAATGGATTCTAATATACTCTCCGTGCCTTATTTTTGCAGAGTATGAACTGCCCAGCCCTCTCCTGCCTAGGCAGTCCTATTAGGCAGCTAAACTGGATTAGATTGCCTCTTGCTGGAAATTGCATCTACTGTTCACGAAACACATGCTGTCATAACAAGGAAGTGTGACAGGCCCTGGAAACCAGCCTAAAAGGAACCAGATGTTAAATAAAACAAATGGACGCGCACAAGCTAAATATTATTAAGAACTGAGTAGCTTAGTGGATCCGACATTTACTGATGGATCATGCAGTATCAGATATTCTCTCTCTCTTTTTCAAATGAAAGATTGTTCCACTGTGCTAGCGGAACACTTTGCTCGTCTCTTATTCGACAAAGCAAACTACCGGCCCCCAGCTTGGGTTCTGTCAGCATTTCCAGCTTTCCAATCAGCCCTGCATTACCTATCAAATAAGTAATTAGTCGAGGGGCATTCGAGTGTGGCAAGAAGCCTGTTTAGGGCAGCCACTGCTCCTGGCAGCCGGTTCCGGGGAAATCCATTTGCACCGATTTCCCAAATGGGTTAAGAGAATATTTGACATGTGCCTCCACAAATCCATATGTATGGATTGCAACGGTTGAGCCTCACTGACCCCGGTCAAAATTAATGCCCGATTTAAAATAATTAAGGCAGCACAGATTTTTAAATGTGCAGCAGTGGGACTTTCCACTGGATTACTTTAGCCAGATTGTACTGAACGTAGCCGTCGGGCCCGGCGTGCATCAAGTTGGAAAAAGAGGAGAACCAAAGTAAAGATTTGTAGCTAGCAAGAGGAGTAGCATCCCCTACCTGCTCAGGCCAGTTGAGCAAGCCTGTCCTGGAAGCTTTTACAGGGGTCAGGGAAGATCACGTGACCCACTCTGGCCTTTCACGTTTCCTCCCTTGCTGGAGGAAATTGAATTGCCCAATTCCTTCTTTTGGGCAAGTGGGGGTTGGAGACGGAGAGCCTGAATCTCTACTTGATCTCATTTACATCTCAGGTTCAGGGCCTGCTGACTTAATTTCTGACACTAACTTTTGTTATTTATTTATTTGCTCGTTTGCTTAGTTTTGTATATATTTACATCCTTCTCCAAGAAGCCCCGAGTGGTGTACATGGTTGATGTTTATCCACACATCCCCTGAGGTAGGTTAGGCGGAGAGATAAGTAACTGGCCCTAGTGAATTTCATGGCTGAACAGGGATTTGAACTCAGATCTCCCTGGTCCTAGTGCAACACTCTAACCACTATACCATGCCGATTCCTGCAGTCCCAAGTTACTGGCTGAGAAAAGGCATGCGAGGAAGAAATAGTAGGCAGCTGTTACACCTCTAATGCACTACCACACTGCAGGTATCTCCTTAGCTTTACACCAGTGCTCAGCCCTACTTAACAGGCATAGGGACTCAATTTATTTATTTATTGAACATATTTGTATAGCAGCCACTACCGAAGTCTCTTGGTGGTTTACAGGTCTACAGCAATAATGTCCCACTATTGTCCCATTTCAACATGTGTTGCAAAATGTGTCGTTATAATAAGCTTTATAAGAATACTGTTCTATTTCAATTTGTTAGTGTCTCTACTTTTGTAAGCCACTTTGGTATTTGAAAAATGAGAAGTGGGGTATAAATGTGGAAAATATCACCATTACTATATATTCCAATCCACAGGCTCTGAACTGAATCACATCCTATTTGGAGGCCAGGTTCGTCTTCCAAATGGGGCTTAAATCAATGTGGCTGCCTAATACTGAATCAGGCTGTTGGTCCACCAAGCTCTGCATTGTCTCTAGGCTAACTGGCAGCAGTGTTCCAAGGCAGGAGTCTTTCTCAAGCCTACCAGGAACATTCCCAGACGGGGCTTTCAGCTCGCATTTCCACCAGAATGGAGAGTGTGCGTCCACATATTGGCCAGATTTACTCCAAAGTCCATGCGACATATCAGAGGGCACTCCATACATGATTCTGGCCTTTCCTTGCACATTGCAGCCTAGTCTAAGTTTTGTTTGTTTGTTTTTTAATCCACTTTTTGCATCAAAGTATCCAACATGCCCCAAACTGAGAGTGAATGCTCCTCCCCCGCTCCCTGTTGTCAAACATTTATCTCCTTCAGGTAATTGAATTAACAGCAGGCACATAGGTTTGTCAAGACTTTGCTAGGCAAATCCCTAACAGAAATATTTGCTAAGGCTTACTTTGTTTTGATTGCAGAAGGAAAGAGTAACTATTATGCTTGTAAGCTGCTTCTGCAAAACAAAGGCCAAGCATTTCAGGGGAAGGGGACCTCCTAAATAACTCCCAAGAGAGATGGACTCTTCATCAACACACCAGTCTGGCTGAGGATTTCTGTACTATGCCGTAAGCCATGAGGCACCAAAGTGAGTGAGTGAGTGTCTGTGTGTGTGCAGGTAAGTAGATCAGGGGGGTTACAATACAGCAGTGGCTAGGCATTTTGCTTCAAACACTGGAGTCATCAGGGCTCAGAACCAATCCTGAACCCAAACCCCAAACACAGCCCAGAGAGGGTATCTCCTCCCACCCACCCAGGCAATAAGAACTGAACCCACACCAAAAACTCTTGGCTGTCTTGAACTGGAACTACACTCATAAACACACAAAAAGTGATTACTTTTTTCCAAATAAGTGATTCAGCATTCATGCACTCAGCTTTCAGTGGTATGATTAATGTTTTATTTTCCCATGGCTCCTATTATACAGGGGTTCTCAAACTCGGGTCCCCAGATGTTGGGACTGTGGATGATGTACTCCCACAACAGCTGTGCTCCCACATCTGGGAACCAAGTTTGAGAACCCCTGCTGTTAATCCTTTTTTAAAAATTAAAGATGATTCCTTCACTGTAAATAGTGATCATTCTATCCATTTTATAGTTACATTGCAAGCACACAAAAAGAGAGTTTGATATATAGCTTAATTGCAGCTGGGATGAACTGAGCGCCCCTACAGTGATAAAAGGACTGAATAGCTGATGCAGATCTCTGAGCATTGGGGTCACATAGTCCAAATGGGTGTTCTGTCTTGAGAGTCTGATATTATTTTGCACGCAACATGTTTGAACCGGCTACCAAACCACTTTTGCAAGTGAGTGTCTGAACCCTTGGTTCACTGGAAATAGGCCAAGGGTTGGCAAAATACTGATGAACCTGAGCCTGAACTGAAACCAGCCGGGGAGGAATGGCTTGGAGACAGACCAGGGAGCGGGTACAGAATCAGAAGCAAGAGGGGCCCTATATATAGGGCCTCTCTTGTATATACACATATACTTCTACGTATGTATACACTCACACACCCCAGGAAAAAATGTTTGAATTGTGTATATGTGGACATGTTTATGAAAAAGGACCGTTAAACTGAGACTACGTAGAATTGGGAGTTGTTTCACATGTGGCTGTCAGAGAGCAATTCCTGTTCAATTACACCATGCTTATCAACAGCTACTCAGTGGGTGTCCTGCAATGATTAAGATAAGGCTCTAGATGACCAGTAAAGGAAGTGGTTTTTCTTTAAAGATCTCAAACAACAGAGGTTGATTGGCTAACACATTTGTGTGTGTGTGTGTGTGTGTGTGTGTCTGCTAGTAAATTTTCTGGTTTCCTTCACAAGATTCGATTGATTGATTGATGGATGGATTGATTAAGAGCCATCAAGTCCGTGTTGACTCTTAACAACCACATAGATTCTCTCCAGAATTATCTGTCTTCAGCTTGGCATTTAAGGTCTCTCAGTGGTGTATTCATTGCTGTCTTAATCAAGTCCATCCACCTTGCTGCTGGTCGTCGTCTTCTTCTCTTTCCTTCAACTTTCCCAGGATTATGGACTTCTCAAGGGAGCTGGGTTTTCGCATAATGTGTCTGAAGTATGATAGTTTGAGCCTGGTCATTGAGCCGAGTGAAAATTCTGGATTGATTTGTTCTATGACCCATTGGTTTGTTTTCCTGGCTGTCCATGGTATCCTCAAAAGTCTTCTCCAGCACCAAAGTTCAAAAGCGCCAATGCTTTTTCTGTCTTGCTTCTTCAAAGCCCAGCTTTCGCACCCACAGAATGTCATCGGGAAAAGCATTGTCCAAACGATTCTAATCTTTGTAGGTATAGACAAGTCACAGCATCTAAATATCCTTTCCAAGGCCTTCATTGCAACCCTACCAAATGCTAGTCTGTGACGTATTTCTTCACTGCTGGATCCTTTACTGTTGATGGTCGATCCTAAAAACGCAGAAGCTATCTACCACTTCAATGTCCTGAGGCTGGTTGCCATACCCATCGTCATTAATGAAGTCTTCTTTACATTTAGTCGTAGTCCAATTTTTTCACTGTGCTCCTTGACTTTCACTACTAGAGCTTGTAGATCATCTGCATTCTCAGACTAGATTAGTAATCTCTTTACACAATTCAACTGTCTTTTCTTATTCACAGCTGGCTGGTTAAATGGATGATCCCGCCCCTTCTTCAGTTTTCTCCAAGGTATTTATAAGCCTGAATTTTACCTCTCTCTCTCTCTGCTTTAAGTAAAAACCACAGTTTTTCAAAAAGGATGCGGATCAGCCATTGTAATTCTGTACCTTCTATTTTAGCGTAGCAAAAAAAGCAACAAACAAACAAAAAAAAACCCCTCGGCTCCCCATCCCTTCCTTTCCCATTCTGTGCAGTCAGTATTAAACTCCATTGATTTCTGAAGCCAGCAGCAACCTGTAATAAATCTTGGGGAAATCAAGAGAGAAAGCTGCAGGAGCCTAGTCAAGAGGAAATCTACGTTGCAGCTTCTGAGGCTGTACAGGGAGCCGAGCAGCTGCCACCTCAAGGACCCTTGTTTTCCTGAGAAGTAAAGTTTTCTTATTTTTAAAAAAGGAATTTAATCTCTGGAATGAGCCCTAAACTGTTAAGACTGGCTAGGGGCTTGGAAGAGTCTTACCCTGGCGGAGTTCATTATTTACTCCTGAACACTTTTCTCCCTGAAATTTTAACGAGAGGTTTTTAAGCGACAAAACCCAAAGAGATTACAGGCCCTCTCACAAGTCATCCATATTCTATTTATATACACGTTAAAAAAAGAAAAGAAAAGAATGAAAGAACAGAAAGATAGGAGGTTTGCTAGACCCTGAAGCTGTGTCAGAGCATCGGCTTTGGAATCAGACACCAAGGACGGCTGCAGACAAATGGCAGGGAGCTCACCCACGACTAATTCACAAACTACCGCTTGGTGATCAGACGTTGGCAGTGCAGTGGGTGTGCAGCCTGGTCCACCGCTGTGCAGGCAATAATGAATGCACACACAGCTCTCTATGCAAAGCCACCTCATCTGTTCTTACGGTCTGGGAGACAGCTAGGCAGTTTGGATAATCAAATATTTGGATAAATGGGAATGCCTTTAGAGCAGTCTGGTGGATACGGACGGAAAGGAATTGTTTATACTTATTTGTGAAGGGCAGGGTGGCTTCAGTCACCTGAAAAATTACTAGCTCTTAAGGAATTATGCTGCCCTGCAAGGAAGGATGAATAATTCGCTGCTAGGATTGCTTTCCCATGGTGTGATCTCATTGTAGTGAGGAGTGTGTTCGTATCACAATCGCGTGGCCCATCATATGGGTCTTCCCTACCTGATTGGTGCCTTACTTGGAGGGAGGGTCTCAATGCCCCCTTAAGGGATGGGGCTAGAGCTCAGTATTAGAGCATCTGCTTGGTGTGCAGAAGGCTCCAGGTTCAATCTCTGGAGGCCTCTCCAGGTAGGGCTGGGAGGGACTCCTGCCTGAAACCTTGGAGAGCTGCTGCCAATCAAAGCAGACAAAACTGAGCTAGATGGACAAAGGGTCTGACTCAGTATAAGGCAGCTTCCTATGTAAAGAAGACTATGTTTTTTGGGGTGCAGAATGTGCAGAGTGCAGTATGGCATATTACACTTATATACCATGTACCTGTATAATACTTCAGAGTGCAATAGAAGATGGGGAGAAAGGATCACTGGCAGAGCTGTATTCTGGCACAGATTATGTGCCCTCCAAGAAATGGTGTCCTAGCCAACTACCTAGGTCTGTGTAGTGGATGGGCCAGCCCTGTGCTGAATATTATGGGCTTGCAAAACAAACAAAAACATATAACAGTCTTAACCGAGAGAAATCCACCCCCCCCCCCTTTAACAGAGGCAGAGCACACAATCATTTCCCCTAGTGTGCAGAACAAGTTTGGTCTAGCCAAAGCAGAGCATGTTGTGAGCAACCAAGCAACACGCACACGTGTGTGTACACACAAACGATTGCAAATGCTATTAAAAATTAAAGCAATGCTTTATAGCCTTATAATGGCTTAGTTATACACGTTAGCTTATGTAAGCTCAAAGGAGACAAACCTTGAAAGGAACATTAACTAGACAATAAAAGCGAGTGTTTCAGACATGCCTCTGAGGAACGCTGGCAAAGAAATGGGAAGGTGGAAGGGATATTTTGCAGGTAGAACTTGCAACTTTTACATGCTGCCCTCAAAAGGAAAGAACGATGCTTCAAATACCTAGAGGGTCCGGCAGCGTGGACAGACTTTCCTGCTCAGCCAACTTAGAGCCCAAAGCCAAACCATTACATTTTAAAAATTAAATTCTGGTTCAGCTGCGACCAAAGCTGTTCTACTTTGGTTCAGTTCTAGCTCAGAAATAAAAGGAGAAGACGACCTCGAGGCACACACAAGATAAATTACTGTCCAACACTTTTTGGACCTTTTAACTCTTTATCAGGGGCCCTTTCAGTTGTTTCAAGGAGAAATGAAAACAGCCCTCTCCCACCCCAACACAGCAACCCTCCAATGGTTGCTGCTGGTGCCTACCTTGTAGTTCCTTTTTAGACTGCGAAGCTCTTCTCAGGATCAGTGAGAAGAGCTTCTGGCGGGTCTGCAGCCCTTGGCAGCCCACACGACTAGCAGCTCCGTCACAGAGTTCTGGGAAGCTGGCAGGGCTGGGGCTTCTTCTCAGGCCTCCATCTTAAGTACCCTGGATCAGAGCTGGCCCTAAGGTGTTTGGCCCCCTCGGTGAAGTTGGATTTCAGCACACACACACACACACACACACCCTCAGGCCAAGAAGAACGGAGCCCCAGATTGAACTCGAGCCATGCAGGTTGCTTATTCGCAAAGTCACATTACGAGCGAATAACTAGCCCATGCTGCTTTGGGGATACAGTGTTATTTATTAATTATTATTATTTATTCGATTTCTATACTGACCTTCCAAAAATGGCTCAATGCAAATTCCTCTTCTCTGCACCTTCAGCCCTCACCCGCTTTCGGTCCCCCACTTAGTGCCTTCCTTTCTTCCCTTATCAGTTCTGGTTCAGGTCTGCAAAGGTTCCCAATAGTGTGGCATATGGGAATGGGTTCAGTGTCCCTTCAGACACCCGGCTTAGCATTACAGCACAGGGAAGGCACTTGATAGTACAAAGAAATGTTGCTCCCTCTCTTCCCCCACTTCCTCTAGGAGTCTGTCTACCTGCATAATCTGCTGCGGTGGATAGAGGCCTATTGGGTGCTTTAAGACCACAGTTCCACCTGCAGTCTCCCAACACTTGGGAGACGGAGCAGTACAGACCCCTGGGCCACAAATGTATAAGAATCCCCTCCACTGTTAGTTTCACGTGCTTGTTATTCACTCTGGTTGGGGCGAGTGGCTGCCATCCTAGATTTCCTAGAGGAAATCCTTCTGAAATTTTGTCATCCTTTCGAGCAACTCCTGAGTAGTACTGCAGAGTAACTCAATCAGGACGTGTGCCAGTGAGTTTACCACAGCATCCACTTCATTAATCAAACCCTTACTCCAAACAGGTAACCTGATTTTGTTGATGTTTTCTTCCTATTTAACGAAGCTTTCAAGCAAAAGTTCAGGTTCTGCTCTAATTTGGGGCGGGGGGGGGGAGAGACAGCAGTTTGGTCCAGCTTTCAGTTGGCAAGGTTGTTTAAGTCCAGCTGACATCAATAATTAACATTACAGCAACAAAATAGTAGGAGACAACTTAAATACTAGCAGGTAGTCCTTCCTGCCATTCAGTATCACTGCCATTTAGAATGTGCCTTGGATTCTAGTCCAAGGATGCCACCTTGTGGAAAACTCAGCTTTGGTTAGACACAAAAGGAGAGAAAGGGCTCATGGTTGCTAGTGGACTGCCAGTCTACACCATGGGTTCCAGTGTAGGGTCACTGCAAGAGGTGCCATCTGCATTGAGGAGCTCTAAAATAGTGCAAAAAGTTGCAACTACATATTGCTGGTGCCTCTGCAACCAAACATAGCAAGGTGACCTTTAGATAGCCCCTTCATCCAAGATCTAATTTATGTAAACCTTCTTCCTCACATTCTAGTTTTCTGTGAGGTTTTGTGTTTCCTCTCTCTCTCTCTCGTGCAGATCTAGAGCCCTGCTTTTTCTAAGCACTGGAATTAGCTCTTAAGTGCCAGGGAAAAGCTGCCAACCGGCTCGGATGCTGGAATTTCGAACTGGTTCTGTGCACATCCTTAGCAACAACATTGTTTCACAAATATACAGTGACATAGTAAATTATTCCACTACATTAGTCATTAGGTGTTGCTGTATATTCATTGCTATTAAACAAAACTTAGCCATGTTATAAGTAACATTGCCTTGAAGGTCTGACAAGAAAAAAAATGAGATATATACTTCATCTTCTCTGCCTGGTATGTCCTTAATCATCAGGGATAACGCGAGTCCCTGTAAAAATGGCAGTATAATAAAACATGACCCCCATCCTTTATGGCTTGTGTAGCTACATCCATTAACCCTTCCTTCCCAATGACGGTTCCTCCAAATTCAACTACTACCTCTCATCTGGGATTCTCTTCCACCCGCTCTCCATTAGCTCCTCCCCCCAAATGGCCACCAAGAAGACATGGAAAGAGATGGCAACTTGGGGAGTGGGGGGCAGGCTTCTTCTCCGTCAGGCGGCAGATCTAAGAGCAGCCTCTGGCTTCTGTCTCTTCCCCTCTGCGGCACTTCCAAGTGGCAGAAGAGGCCATGGGGACAAGATGGAGTCTCCACTCCAGCCACAGTCGCCAGCAGTGGGAGAACAGGACCTCCTGTGCCAGTCGCAGGAAGAGCCTGGGCCAGGAACAAGAGGTGCCTGTTCACCAGGGCTGCAAGGGGGCAGTAGAGTGCTGACCCCGCGCATCCTCATGGAAAACTCAAGGACGACACTCCACTAGTCTCAACATTTTTCTGCTCCAAAGCTCCTTCTCAAAGGAAGAGCAAGTGGAGGGAGAGGACACTGCCAGAAAAGACAGCACCCCCCCCCCACCACCAGGAAGGAAAGAGAGTGGTGGGGGGAAAGGCAGGCAGGCAGGCGATCTGGGCTGGGGGTTAGAAATAGTTGCTCATAGCTTGCAGGAGGAGTCTGGGGCAGGGAGATGGGCGTTTCTTTGTGCACTGAGAGGGCAGGCAGCAGCCCACAGCACAGTTGCCAATCACTGAGAGGGAGGGGGCAATCTCCATACAGGAGACTGTGTTGCTGGCATCCCTAAGCTCAGCCCAGGTGTTCCATCCGAGGCTGAGTCTTAAAGCTGCAGCGTGCCCAGTGTCAAGAGCTCCCCGGGGAAATGGCCACCAGGGAAACAGCAGACGGCGGCCTCTGTCTCTTCCCAAAAGTTTCTTTCCCCGTCTAAACACCTTCTGGCGTTGCTCCCCCTCTGGCAGCTGCCCCTCAGTCTTCACCTCTTGGGCTCCGTCCCATTCTTTTCCCGCATGTGGCTGGAAGCAAGGAGACCCAGGAGAAGCAAAGGTGAGCCGGCATCGTCACCGACCTCTTCTTGATTTCCAGGCTTACTTACCTTGCCAGACTGAAGCACCCTCAAGGTGGCTTACAACAGCAATAAAAAAGGGCATAAAAAGCAATAAAACCATGCAGTGATGCAGAAGGGAGGAGCTGAGGCTGAGACACAGTGGCTTGCCTAAGGGCACCTAATAAATTCATGGCTGCAGCAAAATTCAAAGTAGAAAATGTATTGATTTATTTTTATACATCTGCGCCACCTTTAGCTAGTATAACCTCATGGCAATTTATAGCATATTTAAAACAATATAAAACAAGATTGATTTAAAAATGCCAAGACAGAATTAAAATACCATTAAGGCACCATAAACAAGCACAGGAAGCCATAAAAAGTCATGCAGCAAGTTTGCCTCTCACTTCCCAAAAGTATGCTTGAATAAAACTATCTGCAGTTGCCTATGGGAGTTCAGGAGGGAGGTCAGGGAAAGGATCTTCCTAGGGAGAAAATGCCAAAGTCTGGAGGCAACCACAGAGAAGGCCCTGCCCCAAATGTACAACAATCAGATCCCCAAAGGTGTCGGCATGTGAAGCAGAGTCCCTTTGGCATATTTTGTCAGGCAGGTAGAATCACAGGGGAGGAGACAGTCCTGAAAATAGCTAGGTCCTAAGTCATTTAGAAAATGCCACCTAATGGCGCAGCACGGAAATGACTCGACTGGCAAGCCAGAGGTTGCTGGTTCGAATCCCGGCTGGTATGTTTCCCAGGCTATGAGAAACCCTGATATAGGGCAGCAGTGATATAGGAAAGTGCTGAAAAGCATCATCTCATACTGTACGGGAGGAGGCAATGGTAAACCCCTCCTGTATTCTACCAAAGGCAACCATAGGGCTCTGTGGTCACCAGGAATCAACACTGACTCAACGGCAAACTTTACCTTTACCTAAGTCATTTAGAGCTTTAAAGATAGGTAGCTGGTCCGGGCACAGATCATCTGCACCTCTAGTTCTCCCCCACCCCCCGTTCTCGCCCCTCTGCTTTCTCTCCCCCTCCCAGCAGCTCTCTCGTGAGAGCTTCCACACATGGGATTAGCCACAGGTACGTCTTAGGGAATTATATATAGAGATGGTCAGCACCTTG
This sequence comes from Hemicordylus capensis, assembly GCF_027244095.1. Taxonomy (NCBI): domain Eukaryota; kingdom Metazoa; phylum Chordata; class Lepidosauria; order Squamata; family Cordylidae; genus Hemicordylus; species Hemicordylus capensis. Next base: position 20,473,308 of record NC_069664.1, on the reverse strand, counting down.
ATTTGGACCCAGAAACCAAGTGGCAACCAGTGCAGTTCTTTTAAAACTGGAGTTATATGATCACTTTGGGCAGCCCCAGAAAGCAGCCTGGCTGTGGCATTTCTCCACTAATGGAAGCTTCCACATAGTCTTCAAGAGCAGCCCCATGGAGAGGGCATTGCAGCAGTCCAACCTTGAATGTGACCACAACATGGGTGGGGGTACCCAAAGATGTCTTCTTAAGGAAGGGTCACCACTGACACACAATCACACTTGTAGCCACTAGTACAGGGGTAGGCAACCTTGGCTCTCCAGCTATTGTTGAACTACCACTCCTATCATTATTGTGGCCGGGGATGATAGAAGCCACAATAGAAGGATAATAGATAAAACATGATATACAACTGTCTCTCCCCGCCCCCCCCCCCCATTTTAAGGAAAGATCAGGGACATGCAAAAGGGACCTAGCCTATCCCTGGTTCTCTTCCCCAGGCAGGCCCTAACAGTACAGGCAGTACCTGAAAATCCCACCGTATCTGGTGCAACATCAGTGCAATCCAGGAAGCCTGGCCGAGCCTGCATAAACTGGCCGGTGCCGGGAAACCAAACCTCCTTTGCAGACAACTTACCATTCAGCTCTGGAGGGACGTAAAGGTGGTAAGTGCTGTAGATATCATTGGACATCTGGAGCTGGAGCTTTGTATATTCCTTTAGGAGTTCAGAAATGTTCTCCTCCTGGAAGGGAGTCTTCTCCAAGATCACAACGGCATCCGTTCCATCCCCAGAAGCGCTATTCACCTGGAGAAACAACACAAGATCTGCTTTGCTGAATCAAGCCCAGTCCCACCTCAGCCACCATTTTGCTTCCAAGAATTGTGAGTCAAATGCCTCTGGAAACTCACCAACAGGGCATTCCCTACCTGCCCCCAGCAACTGCTACCCAGTGGCCAGCATCCAGGGCAACGGCACATTGGTGCAACAGCTATTTCCTTCATGTGATGGGAGGCACATTTTTCAGCAATCCTTTCTTCCCTTTGCAGCCACTCGTCTCTCTGGGAAATAAGCACTAGAGGGTCCTAAGGACATATTTTCAGGAAGCACAAATGGAGGAAGGGAGGAGGGTCACAGAAACCCCCCCTCCCACACCCAACAGAAAACACTGCTGTGCTGCCATGGCATTAGTCTGGATATCGGCCACTGTTCCTGAACATGGAGGTTCCATTTAGATAGGATGGATACTAGCCACTGATAGCCCCATTCTCTGTGAATCTGTCCAGTTCTCTTTTAAAGCCATCTCACTTAAAGGAGCCCCCCGGCACTGGGCAAAGCACAGCAGCACTGCACAGTGGAAATGGTCGCCTCTACATGGTGCCAGGGAGACTGTGCAGAGTATTCCGTTTTGGCCAAAGCTTCACATAGGCCCAATAAACAATGAGTCAGGGAACCACACTGAGGGCTGATGGTGGGAGGGGGGCACCACAGGGACTCGTTTGCCTCTTTGGTGCTTTCGAACCTTTCCTTCCACCTCGAAGAGCAGGGACAGACAATAGTGTATCCGAGATGGTTACGGAGGATAAAATAAATTCGGCTTCTGGAACATGAGAGATAATAAGCGGGGAGAATATCTTTGATCATTGAAGAATGGTTTTGATCTTTAAAACTCAAAATGAATCATAGCCTTTTAGATTTGGACTTGGAAAGGACCTTGAAGTTCTAGTCTCGGTGGAGGAATCTTACAGTGAAGAACATGGTTTGTTTAAAAACTAAACTAAAGTAAAGTTGTGCCGTCGAATCGGTGTCGACTCGTGGCGCCCACAGAGCCCTGTGGTTGTCTTTGGTAGAATACAGGAGGGGTTGACCATTGCCATCTCCCGCGTAGTATGAGATGATGCCTGTCAGCATCTTCCTATATTGCTGCTGCCCGATCTGGGAAACATACCAGTGGGGATTCGAACCAGCAACCTCTTGCTCGCTAGGCAAGTTCCTTCCCCGCTGCGCCATTAGGTGGCTGTTAAAAGCTACAGCCTGTGGAAGCTCTTCAGTTAGGAAGGAGACACAGCCTGATTTGCAACGGGCAGAGGGAGGGAGCCGAGGTGCTTCTGGAGAGAGCTGCTTGTCTCTGTCCAGCACTAGCGGAAGCAGGAATAGGCCAAGTCAGCACATATTGATTGACTGACTGTTCAATTTATATACTGCTTTTCATTAAAATAATCTCAAAGTGGTTTACAAAATGATTTAAAACAATGCACTATTGTTCCATAAAGGTACAGATGATCTTGCAAATCAGAAGACATAATACAAAAGTACAGATTATATAAATATAAAAAATAATCTCTATATAAACATGTAATAACCCATACAATAATAATAATAGATCACACAAAGCAGCAGCAGTTTTAAAAAAAACCCATTACACTCATTCAAAAGCCTGGGTGAAGAGCCATGTCTCTACTTTCCCCCTAAAAACTGTCAAGGAAGCTGAGGAGCGGACATCAGCTGGGAGAGCATTCCAAAGCCTGGGGGCAATGACCGAGAAGGCCCTGTCACGCGTGCTTGACAGCTGAGCCTCCCTGACTGTCGGCAGGTGGAGCAAAGCCCGCTCCAATGATCTGGTCAAGCGGGCAGAAACCCTTGGGAGCGTGCAAACACTCGCTCAGCCTTGCAAATACCTTAACAGAAGATACTACTCACAACACTTTTACTAGTCTATCTGCTCACATTAACAGTATGGAAACGAACCAACTGCTCTTCTGTTTTACAGAAGCTCCTCTGCCCAGTTGCCTGGATGTTATTCAGGCAAGAGGCTAAGATGCTTTTTTAAAAGCCTGAATTGGTTTCAGATGAACAGTTCAGGGCACTGAGTTCTACTTTCCTTGGTGCAGGTTTAATTTATTTTAAGCCTGCAATATATGAGACCCGGCAGATAAATCAGATTCAGAACACCAGGGCTTAACATTTATATAATGCTTTCAGCCGCCAGAGCACTTCATATAGATTTTATTGCCGTCCTTACAGCTGCAGCCACAGTGTAAGACAGGTCAGCATTCCCATGCTGCAGATGAAGGTGGAGGGAAGTGAAGCTGAGAGAAAGAAAAAGAGGGAGGTCTGAGGCTCCCTAGTGAATTCATGGCAGAAGCAAGATTCAAACCAGATTCTTTGACAGCTACTACGCTACATCAGCACCTGCAGAACTCTTTTCTTCTTGCGGTAGCGAGCATGAATTGCCCTGTTTGCTAAGCAGGGCCCACAATGGTTTGCATTTGAATGGGTGACTATATGTGAGCCCTGAATGCAGCAAGATATTCCCCTGAGGGGTTGAGGCCATAGCTCAGTGGAAGAGCATTTACATGCTTGCATGCAGAAGGTCCCAGGTTCACTCCCTGGCATCTTCAGGTAGGGCTGGGAGAGACTCCTGCCTGCAACCTTGGAGAAGCCGCTGCCAGTCTGTGTAGACAATACTGAGCTAGATGGACCAAGGGTCTGTCTCTATATAAGGCAGCTTCTGATATTCCTAGAGATAAAGAGCTCCTTGGGGGAAAGGAATAGGATACAAGCAGGGATCAGAGAAAGTGATCTTAGCATATATTCAGGGATGGGCTACGCTCAAGGGTAAAGCGTCTGCCTTGCATGGAGAAGGTCCCAGATTCAATCCCTGGCAGCATCTCCAGGAAGGACTGGGAAAGATTCCTGCTTGAAACCTTGGAGAGCCACTGCCAGTCAGTGTAGACAATACTGAGTTAGATGGACTAATGGTCTGACTCAGTATAAGGCAGCTTCCAATGTTCCTAACTCTTGATACAATCCACTGTATGACCCCTAATCATTAACTCTGACCTTCGCTGTTCCAATATGAACAGATTATCTGCAAGTGCAACTCTAATTTATGGTTCCTTCACCCCTTTAATCGTTTTGCCTTCCCCCGCCACACCCCGAGTTTGACCTCGAGAGTATGATCCACCTTCAAGGCCTTTTGAAAAGCCATCCATCGAGGATTTACATGCTCCTTTGAAATTATAGAGATGCCTCGCAATTTCCCGACACTTCGTCGTGGGCCTTGGTTATCTCAGAGCGGGATTTACAGAGGACAATTTTTAAAAAACACCAACCCAGCTGCATTCCCGCACTCGGGAGAACCTGCCTTCTGAACACTGTACAGCTGTAAATGCTGAATTAAAAGAGCGCTTGCAAATTTCCCATTTTTATGGCCGCCGAGTGACAAGTCCATCCATCTTATTTACTGCATTTGAGTTAACTGCTAGTTTGCAATTCAACTCCACTTTAAACGCTAAACATGAAGAACTGATCTCCAGGCTAAAAGCAATAGATATGCTAATAAGAAAAATAATCTAAGCCTTGAGATGGGTATCCAGCCCTTTGGTTAGATGGAACAATAGCCACCTGTGCCCTCCTGACACAAGTTCCCCCCACTGCGCAGTGCAAGAAGCTTGCCCTCTACGCCTCTCATTTATTTCTGGCTGTCAGATCCTGAAGAGGTGCTGCAGAACATCCAGGCGCACCTGCACAACATGCTTGGATGCAGAGATGCTCGCCAGTACATTTCCTTGGGGATGGTGACTCCGGGGCAAAGTTACATTCAGTATGCCATTAGGACAGATGCGCTTAACATTTCTTTATTAAATTGGAGTCTTGAGGAGGAAACGTGATTAGATCGCGACTGAGGTGGCCCCGATCCGGGCTAGGGCAGTAGTGGAGGCAACGCATTAAACCACCTCCACCTCACAGTTCAGATTGAGATCTCCCCCCATACCTTCTATTTAGGAAACAAAAGCACATGAGCTCTATCGACATGCTTGATGTAAAGTGTAGTTTGGCCCTCAAGTGAATGGCCAAAAGGACTGAACAGTCACTTCACTAGGGATGAGGAAGGGATATCCCCGAGGTCAGATCTATGGGCCTGCGTCCTGCATGTGGACTTGCCCAGCAGATGGCCTGGCTTACCGGCATGGGCCATTTCAGACATTTCTTTGTCAGCACTTGCAGAGCATCTGCTTGCTGCTTCAGGTCAGGATTGCACTGACAGATCTTTGAGCAGGTGGAGGACGGCCTGATTGGTGGATGGCTAGCTTTGCCCTATAGTGCAAAGCAAAGCACAACTGTGCCTGTCTAGATTACCTCGAAAACTGGAGAACATACCAGATGTTATGGTTTACTTACTTCTATTGTGAACAAAACAAGGGAAACGTGCAAAGTGTCCTTGAATGTGTCTGTTAGACTTATTCAGGTAAATGTTTATCTTTCATCCAACAACATGGCTTCTAACAGGTTCCCAACCCAACCTAATGTAAGGATCTATTCCTCCCTCCCCTCTGCCTGATTCCCAAGTTCCAAGCCTCAACCACACAATAAACTGCCCCAAAATTCCAGCAGGCATTTCCCCCAAACATTCCCCCCTCCAAGCATTCTCCTCCCGTCCCTCTTACTCCAACACCCAATACTCAAACAATTCCCCACCCCATTCAGACAAGCCTCAGAACAAAGTTCACTCTTCTGGACTAGTCATTAATCCTCTCTAATTCAATCAGCAACTCTGACATCTCTTTCTGAAGCCTCTATGACAGTGATTCCCAACCTGGGTTCCTCCAGATCAGGGATTCTCAGAGTTGAGTCTCCAGATGTTAGTGGGCTTCAACTCCCAATATCCCCAACCAAAGGCCACTGGGGCTGGGGATTATGGGAGTTGAAGTCCAATAACATCTGGGGACCCAACCCAGGGAATCCTTGCTCCAGATGTTGCTGAACCACAAACTTCCAGCACCCCCAGCCATAATAAACTGTAGCTGGGGATGCTGGTTGTTGTCGTTCAGCAACATCTGGAGGAAGCCAGGTTGGGAACCACTACATTAGGATACAATGGTCCCTCTAATTTTTCTCATCTCTGTGTGGAATGAGTTTTGTTCTGGGCGGCAGTATCATGCACCTGCATTCAGAATGGGGCCTTCCTGATTCGACCTGAGCGGGATCTAAAACTAACTGAGCAGACATTAAAAAAACTTGTGAGCGCACGCACATGTGCACGCCTTAGAGGGAACAGTGCTTGGATGTCTCACCTATGGCCTGATCATCCTTGCCTTCCTGCAGCATCAGGATCTCCATCCTTCCTTCATACATTTCTCTTCCTAAAAAGCAGGTGTATGCACATTCTCTGCAGTTTGTTTGCTTCACAAAAAATAACACTCTGTATCCAAGCAATCCAAATTCTGCATCGATCCTATGACTTATATTGTATTTATCTGAATCCAAGACTAGGTTTTCCCCAAGATTTTTGATATTAGAAATCTGGAGATCGTCTTAAATTCAGAGTCCTGATTCTTTCAAGTAAATGCAGGTACAACCTGTATTCAACCTCTACTTTTTAAGGGGGCCCTCTTAAATTCAGAGTCATCTTCTATTTGGAGATTACAGTACATACAAATTTACCTGCTTGTGCTAAATTGCATAATTGAGTGTGCCATTTTTAACACTTTGCAAACTTAATTCCGGTTTTGCCAATCATAGGAAGGGGTGAGAAGGTCCCAGTGCCAACAACTGGAAATGTTGTTCAGCCACACCTCTGGCATCAGGCACTGCTCAGATCCTTTCCAAGTTTATCTTTGGAGCAATCTGCAGGAGGGCCAAAATTGTGCAATCTTGGCATAAATGGATGCTTGTAAGCTGGATGTTTGTAACTTGAATAGTGCCTATACAGACGGACCTCGTTATTCATTGGGATTCTGTTCCCAGCTGCAGCCGTGGATACCAAAACTGTGAATATGGAGGCATTGAGGGCTATGGGATCGCAGGGGTGGGGGGAGGTTCCTGGCTGGCTCGAAAATTGCCGAAAATTGGCCAAATTTGGGGGGGGGGATGAGGGTGGGGGTTCCTTATCATGCTTTGCTGCTCCCCGCAAATTGTGCTGTGCCCCAGGATGCCCCCAAATCATCCAAAAATTGGCTGAAAATTGCTGGAATTTTTTTTGTCTGCTCCCTCCTTTAAACGGAGCCACTTTGGGGCTGCAAGAAACAAAATGATAGCTGGAAATCACCTCTGCAGTCATTTCTGGCCACCCCTGACAGGCAGATACACAAGGTCGACATGTCCCCCACACACACCCACACGTATACCAAGGTCCCAGGTTTCCCCAAACCCACTTCAAGTGTTAGGCCTGCATTAAGAATGTCCTTAAAGGGTTGCAGACAGGGCTGGTGTCAGGGGTCAGTATCACTGAGGCTGTGCCGTGGGCCCAGAGGCCTCAAGACCCTTGAGCCAGGGTTGGACCCAAGTTGCAGACAGAGCATACCATCTCCTTCCCACTGAGCAAATGGAAGGAGAAAGGCTGGCGATCTGTTCCCCACCCTCTTGCAAATGGTTGGGAAATAATGAAGATCTGGAAAGGAGAAAGAGACGCACGGCATTTTTGCAGGGACCACAGCAGATGAGGATTCCCTCTCATTAGTGCAGGGATAAGTGCCCACAATCAAAGAGAAGTAACATTATCAAACACAGCTATAATTGTTCCAATTTCAGTTGTAACTTATCACCCATGATGGTAGTAACTAGAATCAGTTTTGAAATGTGACTACATAAAACCAGTGGTGCTTAATGATACCAGCAGTACTTAGCTATGCTTATGGAGTCTCTAGCCAAAGTTTCATGAAATAAATAAAATCTACTTTTGAAGCGACAAGGCTGGCACATCTTTTCCTTACACAGTTATATTTCCATTACGTTAATCAACAATCCATTTAGGCTTCTGCCTTTTTCAGCAGCTCTGATGTTATTAGAAAGATACAGTAACAGTGCAAAAAGGCGGAAGCCAAAATGTCTTGCCCTTAAGCATCATTTCTGTTACGTTAATCAACAACATACTTATGCATATTCATTTTGATTAGCTGCATCCTTCCGGGAACCAGATAATACTTGTATGGAACGCTGTTTGGATTTACTCATTTGTGAATGTGTGTGTGTATACACACACACACACACACCCCATTCCAGCTTCAAGGACACACACAAAACTCTAGCATCCAATTTGCTGCCACCAACCCTGCAAAGGGTTGAATAAAGAATAATAAGGGTTGAAATTAATGCTGCTGTATTGTGTTTTATTCCAAAGAAGCAGGGCAGCACCTGAAAAAGCCCTTTCGCGGGTCCTAGAACTCCGAACCTCTTGAAAATAAGGGACCGTCAAAAGGGCCATCTGAAATGATCTAACAGGACGGGATGTAACTGGATGGGAGAGACGATTCTGTAGGTAAACAGGTGCCAAACCCCGCAAGGTTTTGAAGGTAAGAACCAGGACTTTGAATTGAATTCGGAAGCGAATGGGTAACCAGTGCAGTGACTGCAGGAGAGTTGTCATCCTATCATAGTTTTTGGCACCCATAAGTAGGCAAGCCGCATCTCATACTAAGTGGGAAGAGGCAATGGTAAACCACGCCTGTATTCTACCAAAGACAACCACAGGGCTCTGTGGCCGCCACGAGTCAACAGCACGCTTTACTTTACTAGACTGAGCAGCCACCTAATAGCACAGCGGGAAGTGACCTGCCTAGCGAGCAAGAGGTTGCTGGTTCGAATCCCTGCTGCAGGGGAAGAAGAGCCTTGTGTGGGCAAAAAGCTTGCCAAAAAAAAAAAAAAAGAGTTAGCCCAATTCGTTTTTAAATCAGGTTGTGTCAGGATACATATGTGAAAAAGGAACAGGTCTTAAATAAACTGTCACACCTGCCCCAGCACACAAACCTCTTCTCTCTCCATTCATATTTATCCCTCCCTCCATTCTCTGAGAAGTGGGAGGGATTCCTCTCACGGAGGCGGGGCCACATGATGACGTTATGATAGCCACGCCTCCCTGGATTCTGATTGGTCCGTGCCGGCTCCCAATAACCCAGGCAGGAGCCAATACCTGGCCGTGGAGGAAGATGGTCTTGTCCCGCGCAGACTCTCTCAGCACTCTCCGCAAGGAAACTTCGGACAAAAGGAAGCCTCCGGCCGCCCCATTCTTTTCCTCTTTCTCCTCATGCTTCCTCTTGACGCTGAGAGGTTCCGCCATCGCTTTGTGTGAGGGCAGACAGGAGAGGGAAAACCGCGCGCATGCGCCTTCAAAGCCTCGCGCCTTTACCAGCGAGTGGCGCGCGTGGATGTCTCCTGAGGTTCGCCCTCTGCTGGCTGGAGGTCGCTATAAGCAAGGGAATTGTCGGGAGAATGTGCGCATGCGTGTAACTGCAGCGGAGCCACAAGACTACGCTTTGGGGGAGATGGGTGGAAGTGCACAAGCTAAAATAAATGTAAACCTCCCTTTTGTTGCAACGCCTTTTTTTCTTGAGAAAACCAAAACAAGCTCTTTTGCTCCGTATCTGAGCAGGACAACTTGTTTTTAGAAATAAAAAGATACATGGGCTATTGGTGAGCATGAGAATAGAAAAGGTAAAACAGCAGAGGACCGCTGATATTTAGGGTACAAGTTCCTTCGTAAATATTGCTTTGGTTATTTTTTAAAAAGTTGCCAAAATAAGCGTTTGGGAGAGATGCCAACAGCACTGGAGTTCACACTGCATTCTGTCAAGGCTGCTTAGGAAGAGGAGAGAAAGCTGGACTGTTTTCACTGGCCAGAAGCTATACTGGAAATATTTCAGAGCGAATGCCACATAGCTGTTTGTTCACAGGCTTCAGGTGTGACTTTTCAAAGATCACATATTGTAGTGAGGTTTCTAGTATTGCGTTATTACTCAGCACTTTGTATGAAGTCCTTGACCCAAGGAAATCAATCAGGAACTAAAACTGTTATGGTTTTGTAATCCTTGTTAAGACAAATTACATGAATGCAGAGTATCAGCAAAAACCACAACAAAAGAAACTAACAGTCTGATCAAAGTATGTTTATTTAGAAATACAATCCCTCCCATTTCAGCAGGGATACCCTAGACTAGTGACTGTGGTTAGAACTGCAGTCAGGGGAACCAAACAGGACTATTGGCATGCCACCCTACCTAGAATCTCTGCCTCCTTATCTCAGGGCCAAAGTAGACATTATTTATCATATGGAAATATAAACATGTCCAGATTTATCAATAGGGAAAACCAAGAGCATGATGGCGTATAAGGGAGCGGGGGGGAATCTGGCTCGTGTGGATGGCAGGGGCAGGAGGTGCCCAGCTGCTCTTGAACCCACCACTTCTCCCCTGCAATGCTTCCTCTAAGGTACGGGTTCCCAATGTTGGGATTCCCAACAATCCCAGTTGATGGATTACAACTCTCTCATCTCTTGGCCATTGTAGCTGGGGGTCCTAGGCAGTTCTCCCCAATCTGGCTCATGCCTTTTTTCAAAGCATGGCTGGGAGAGTGACATTTGCAGGAGAAGAGCTAAAAGGATGTCCCTTCCATCCTCCAACTCTTATCTGCAAATATCCATAGAGCTCCAAAGAGTTGGATAGGAGCCCTGTATTTCCCTCAAAACCTCTCGTTTAGCCCTTTGGGCAGGACATTATTACTCAATGGAGCAGGAAACAACAAATTTAAACAGTTTTGTTGTTTTTTTAAATGCCACTTTATTCTTTTTAGAAAGATGTTAAAGTACTTTTTTTTAAAAAGGGGGATCTTGTTACACAACATTACAAAACTCAGAACAGATGAAAAATCTGCCATTGTCTTTTCTTCTTGAGGTACTATTCTGCAAAATGGTAAGCTTAACATCCAGGCAATCTTTTAAGGTTGCAATCTGTTGCACACTTACTTAGGAATAAGTCCCACTGAGCTCAGTGAAGTGTGCTATTATGAGACACTGACCACAGGCTAAAGTCAGTGGCAGGTTATTTATCTATTTAGGGTATATTGCCTCCACTTTTCAATCATGTTGATTACCAAAGTGAGGTGCAATTAATACTTGATTGGGCCATTAACTAGTAGGTTGCCCCCCCCCCCCAGTTACTCATTGTTGTATAATACTAACAGAAAATCTTTGATCAAAGTTATACAGTTGGAAGTGGTGAGGAAGGGACAAATGAGGAGAAAAACGTATGTTTAAATCCAAATCAGCATGTGAAAACTGAGAAGAGGCTGCAGGGGTGGCCTTTTCATGAGGTGAGATGAGAGAGCAACCTTAGGTGGCAGATTATTGGGGTGGCAGCAGGGTGACAGGATGCTCCCCGCTGCTGCCACCGCCATCAAAGGAGCTCTTTGGGACCAACCTGGCCTTGCAAGGAGCACTTCTCACACTCTTTGCAAAACTTGCCAGGATAGAAGAGGAGGCTGCTGACAATCTTTCCCACCCCCACCCCCCTTTTCAAAGCTTGAAGGGTTGGTTTTCAAAGAAGGCTGGCCCCCACAGGGGCATAAGGCAAGGCAGCTTGGGGTGCCTGGCCTCAGGGGCTGCAATACCTTGCACCACCCCGAGAGGATGGCTAGAAGAAACAGTCAGGATCCCGGACAGAAGCATAATGAGGTAGTCTGGTCTCAACATAAGGCAGCAAGAAGGAAAGGAACATGAAACCAAAGCATTATGCGTAAGGCCCACATTCCAAATATAGCACTCGGTCTGTCGTTTTAGAAGTGCTCCTGTTCTAGCACAGCAGCTTTTGTGGCATTAACAGTCAATGGCATCGGTTAAGGGTTTTCCAGCTTTTTAAACAGGTGTTACCCCCTTCTGTCTCAAAGCTTCAGCTCAGGTATCCTATACACATTCATTCACCCACACACACGTTATAGTTATAAGGCAGGTTATTAGTCACTGGCTCAACAGAGTAAGTTACTCATGAGTACCCCATTTGGAAGGAGGCAGGCGGGGGCGAGGGACCAGTGTTCCCTCTAGCAGGGATTCCCAGATGTTGATGACTATAACTCACAGCATCCCCAGATGCAATAGCCTTTGCTTGGGGATTATGGGAGTTGTAGTCAACAACATCTGGGAATCCTTGTTAGAGGGACCACTGGGCCCCACTAGGAATAAGGGGCCCCAGGGCACGTGCCACCTGTGCCCTCCTCTTACGCCCTGTGCTCCGCATGCCCTCCCCAAGCTTTAAAGTACCCCCACAGGTTTGCATACCCCTGGCTGAAAGTCCCTGGCATAGGTTCTATCAGTGTTCACACTCTTCCACTATTGATGATACAAATGTGCAGACAAATTGGGCAGCCGTCTTAGTTGGGAAACAGCCCACAGGGGTATAGCTGGAGGAACTTAGATTCTGTCAAAGCACTACGTTGTATTGTAACATGCATTCCACGTGCACAAAGACAGTCCCTTCACGCCTGCCTTCCCTTTTGCTAGATGTACTTTTTCTCCTGCCAGACTCCAGTTAGTTTCTACTGCTTGCATTCTGACAGAGGTCCTGGAAATCTGAAATATTGAGAAAGAACAGAGTTAGAAACTTTCAACTAGGCTGTTATTCAGGACTCGGACATAAGCTTATTACATCTTCTCCCAACAGTTCAGAACATTTCGCTCCTAGTCCTTTTAAGCAGCCATTGTGTTCCATCGTTGCCACGCAAAACAATTGCTGCCTACAAGGCTTTCTCTTGAAGGTTGGTTCTTGCTGACTCCATAGCTACCTTTCCACACCATTCCTCGTAAAACCTTCCTTACCTGCTCTAGACTAAGTTATCTAGGTGCAACCATATAACTTGTGTTCTTCACATACAGCTCTTCTCTCCCACTGCTGCCTCTGTACAAATGTTCATAGGAAACTGCCATGTACTGAGTCAGACCATTGATCTATCTAGCTCAGTATTGTCTTCACAGACTGGCAGCGGCTTCTCCAAGGTTGCAGGCAGGAATCTCTCTCAGCCCTATCATGGAGAAGCCAGGGAGGGAACTTGAAACCTTCTGCTCTTCCCAGAGCGGCTTCATCCCCTGAGGGGAATATCTTGCAGTGCTCACACATCAAGTCTCCCATTCAGATGCAACCAGGGCAGACCCTGCTTAGCTAGGGGGACAAGTCATGCTTGCTACCACAAGACCAGCTCTCTTCAACAGTAATGGAAGTACCATTATTTTACACAAAGGCTTTTCTAGCTGCCCACTTGAAAACCACCTCTCCAAAGTCAAAACTGTCACACTGCACATTCTTGCAAGTCCCTCGTTAGCAGGAGCCACATTTTGCAAAATACGATGCTCCTTTCTACAGTCAAGAACACTTTTGCTGAATTGCCCAAGGCCTATCTAGTCCTGCATCCTGTTCCACACAGTGGCCCACCAGATGCCTCTGGGGAGCCCACAGGCAAGAGGTATGTGCATGCCCTCTTGCCTGCTGTTGCTCCCCTGCAACTCGTATTGAGAGGCATTGTGCCTCTGAAGCTGGAGGTGGCCCACAGCCACCAGACTAGTAGCCACTGATAGACCTGTCCTCCATGAATCTGTCTAAGCCCCCTTTAAAGCCATCCAACCTGGTGGCCATCACCACATCCCATGGCAAAGAATTCCATAGATTAATTATGCACTGTGGAAAAGTACTTCCTCTTGTTGGTCCTAAATTTCCCAACCTTCAGTTTCATGGGGTGACCCCTGGTTCTACTGTTGTGTGTGTGTGAGAGAGAGAAATTTCACTCTGTCTACCCTCTCCACTCCATGCATAATTCCAAGGCTCGTGCACAACCAAGTTTTATAACCATCAGTGAGGGTAGAATTTAGAGCGGCATTCAAGTTGCTTCTTTGACAGCCAAAGGCGGATCAGAGAGAGAGGATTCAGAGATGCAGAAGCCTTGCTGAGGTGTTCATTACTACCCCAATTCTACAGTGCTCCCTTTATTTAGTGGTATCTGAGGCACATGTGTGTTCTTAGCCTAGTAATTCTGTAAAATCAGGCTAGTAATTTATGAGACATTGCATATACAGTTAGAGAACTTATGAACATGTGCAGTGAAAGAGCCAGTTGGGCTCCCCTTGCTAAATACAAGAGAATCACCCATTTAGATGGTGCCTCTTTGCTCAATTAGCAGGGGCTACAATTACAAGCAATTTATACTGGTGATCCCAGGAATATTTCCTATTTCCTTTGGACCCAAGGCCCTCAGAAAATGTTAATCCCTGGGGAAATAATATCCCCCTAAGTATCTTTCTCTGTTACTTACACCGTATCATTGCCTCTTTGATCTGCCGGAAGCTGTTCTCCTGGAGAGTAAAGGTGATGTAATAGAGGCATCTGAGCTCTCGGGGATAATCTCTGCGCTCAATGTCCTTCAGCACAGGGATGATGCGTCCATTGGCCATGGGCGCCTCCATCAAGGCATGATGCATTTGGTACCGGCACCAGGGATCCTCGAGGAAGTTGGGCGTGATCAGCAGCACCCAGCAGTGGCTGTTTTGGACGGCGTCGCACAGTTCTGTGACAATAGCTCTCCCTGGAATCGAGTCCCGCAGCTGGAGAAAGCAACGGAAGTGCTCAGGCTGGCCCTCCATGTAGGAGAGCAGCTCCTCCACAAGTTCAAGGTCGTCCTTGTTGTGACAGATGCACACGTCATACGGTTTGCTCCAGCGGGCGCTGTCGGAGCTGCAGACCAAAGGAGCAGAAGGCACCTGTCCGGAGCTGTCCTTTGAACTACAGCCTGCAGATGAGTTCGAGCTTCTGACTGCACGAGGAGAAGGTGAATATTGAGAAGCCCTGCTCAAGCCACTCTCTGAAGCCTTTGCACTTTTCTTGGGCTTCATCAGGAATCCTCGGAACCACCCTGCAAAGTCATCAATACAGAAGCAGGTATATAACTGAAAATAAAACTGCTAATATTATAATGCCTTTATACAAAACTATGGTGCGGCCACATTTTGGAGTACTGCGTGCAGTTCTGGTCACCATACCTTAAGAAGGACATTGTAGAACTGGAAAAGGTGCTGAAGAGGGCAACCAAGATGATCAGGGGCTTGAAGCACCTTCCTTATGAGGCAAGGCTAAAGCATCTGGGGCTCTTTAGTTTAGAAAAAAAAGACTACTGAGGGGAGACATGATAGAGGTCTATAAAATCAAGCATGGTGTAGAGAAAGTGGATAGGGAGAAATTGTTCTCCCTCTCACATAACACTAGAACCAGGTCCAGGGGTCATCTCATGAAACTGATTGCCAAGAACTTTAGGACTGACAAAAGGAAGTACTTTTTCACACAACACATAATTACCCTCTGGAATTAGACCCACTTGATAGTAGCCATTTTTATCAGCTGCAGTATTTGTGGATTTTTGTTTTTATCATCTATAAATATTAATGGTATAAATATTTTAAGGGGCTTACTGTATCGGGAGCCACCTTTGTGCTAAAGCGGAGTACAAATTGGAGTCATAGCTCAGTAGCAGAGCATCTCCTTTGTATGCAGAAGGTCCCAGGTTCAATCCCTGGCAGCATCTCCAGGTAGGGCTGAGAAATACCCATCTGAAACTCTGCTGCCAGTCAGTATAGACAACACTGAGCTAGATGGACCAAGACTCAGTATAAGGCAGCTTCCTATGTTCCTAAATTTCTTAAATGAAACAAGTAAACACATGGCATCAGTGGTCCCTCTAATTTTTTTTCATGTCTGTGCGGAATGAGTTTTGTTCTGGGCGGCAGTATCAAGGCAGTGTGTGTGCATGTGCCTTCAGAATGGGGCCTTCATGATTCAACCTGAGCAGGATCGAAAATGAACTGAGCGGACATCCAAAAACTTGTGAGTGTGCGCACGTGCGCATGCCTTAGAGGGAACAGTATATGACATCCTATTATTTCCAGCAGCCAGTCAGATGGTTCCAGAAGCTAACAAGGTAGGCAAAGAGGCAATAACCAGCCCACGTTTATCATTAGAGAAACATTATTAGATGCTCATATCCGGGAGAATTCTGGATGCTCAGGTTCTGAAATGTCTCCTAAGCTACCATAGCCAAGGGTTCTGAAGGTCTAGTACAGAAATGCAGGTTCTACTTCTGTAGGACTGGGACAAAAGTGAAATAAAATCACACACACATGAATGTGCTTACTAACCTGCCATGTCAAGAGCAAATTTCACTGAGAACCATCCACATCTATCTTCCTTTGCAAGGTGGGCCAGAGAAGAGGACAGAGAAATAGTTCTGTTCCCCCTTACCCCAAATTATGTTCCAAGGCAACTCTCGCTGCATTATGTCATCTACCTGCAACCGCAACAAGAAAAAAGCAAAATGATTACCACACCCACTAGGTTTTAGGCACCAACAAAGCCAATCAAAAATGAAACAAAACACGCACCAAGAAGAATAGGGACCTTATAACAGCTACTGTTTTGGGGAGAGAACTTTGTCACTTATCCCCGAATCTAAACAAACTACTTCATTATCCATCACGGAGACAAATCTCTACCCCAAGAATAACAGCTTGCCAAAGGAGTTGGGCAATGTGTGACTCAGGGGTCTTTTTTTGTCGTTCCCAGGCAATTACTGCATAGTTAAAGTCTGTACAGACAATTCTGCGCTAGATGGACCAAAATTCTGACTCACTGGAGGACAGGAAGTTCCTACGTTGTTCCTGCATTGCACTGGACTGTAACTCACTCCCAACCAAATGCAGGAAACAAGAAAACTCTCCTAGAAAAGATAGCATGACCCTAGTCACTGTTGGAGGGTATTGTTTGCTTTGATCAGACAAGGAGCAACTCCACAAACACCAACCAAAGCAAGTCTATACATCCAGGGACCAGATACTCTCACCTGCTCCTCCACATTTCTGCCGTTAAAGGAATAGTGAAAACTCAGAGGCCAGTGAAATAGTAGACCTGATATCTGGAAGGCTCAATGCATTTAGGCATTGCTCACTAGCCAGCCATAATTTGTGCTTGCCACCACTCCTCTCCAATCCTTTCCTGACACTCGGCCAGAGGGCTTAGGAGAGAAGCGGTCTTCTGTCATTTGCACGGGGAGATGGAGAGGGTAAGTAGGGTTCTCCGACTGTTTTTCATCTGTATACAGAATTAGATTTGTTCTGTGCCGCAGTCTCAAGGCAGTGTGTGTGCCAGGTGGGACCTTCCGGATTCAGTGGGATCTAAAATTAGCCGAGCGGACATCAGAAAATGTGTGAGTGTGCACACATGCACATGCTTTAGAGTAACAAATGGCGGGAGCCCCCTCAAATGCTCTGGAAGGCCTCCTGCTATTTCTTCCCTCGTCCAAAAGGGCAGTGGAAATGAGACCTCTGGGGATGAGATCTGTGTGGGGCTGGGGGTCCTGCTCACCAGAGAGCTCTGGTGAGCTGGAAAGTGGATTTGTAAGGTGCTGGGCCACCAGTGTTCCCTAAGGGGTGCACATGCGCACACGTTTTTTTGATGTCTGCTCCGTTAAGTTTAGATCCTGCTCAAGTTGAATCAGGAAGGTCCCACCCTGAAGGTCCCACTCACTGCTTTGAGACTGCCGCCCAGAACAAAACTCATTCTGCACACAGATGGGGAAAAATTAGAGAGAAACACGGCTGGCCGCTGCCCTTCAAGTGTGCTGAACTGAGAAGGCACTCTATGCCATCTGTGATTTTGAGGGAATATAACAGGAGACAGTTTGCAGGATGCAGAGCCGAGTGGTTTCTGCACTGGAATATCCGCACTTTGAATCTTTCCTGGAAAGCAAGCCAGGGCAAATGGTGGTTTATGGATAGCCTGCAGCTTATGCACTGGAAGATGGGCGAGCTGTGGCCTGCACCCACCAGCTAAAGCTCCCAACACTTTTTCAAGGCCCACCAGACATGTCACCAGACACGTCATACAGTCATTTGTCTCTTAGGTTATGAAATATTTGAATGACAGTCGCTTTATTGTCATTTGACCAGAAAGGATCACAGCCTTCCTGGAGCTGATGAAGGCTGTTCCTGAACACAATCTTGAGTAAACTGCTACTTGGCAATTTTTTTTGTCTTTACTGAGTACAGAATGCAGCAGATAAAGCTACCCACTTTTTTTTTCCAGATTGCAGATTCAGTAATGGGGAATTTAAGCTCATGCTTCTTGAAAAGGTAGAGGAATCCTGCAAAAAAACAAACCGCAAATGACCTTTAAAAAGTGGTGCATATGCTGGTAATCTCCAGGCTTGACTACTGTAATGCATTCTACGTGGGGCTGACTTTGTACTTAGTCTGGAAACTACAATTGCTACCGAGTGCGGCAGCCAGACTGGTGTTTGGGACAACCCGAAGGGACCATATAATAGCAATTTTAAAAGAACTGCACTGGCTGCTATGCTTCTGAGCGAAATACAAAGTGTTGGTTATTACCTATAATAAAGCCCTTAACAGCTTGGGCCCAGTGTTCCCTATAAGAGGGAATTCCAGATGTTGTTGACTACAGCTCTCAGAATCCCTAGCTGCAGGGGGCTTTGGCTGAGGATGCTGGGAGTTGTAGTCATCAACATTTGGGATTTTCTGTTAGAGAGAAGTCTGCTTGGGCGTAGGGTATTTAAGAGAGCACCTTCTTTGTCATGAACCCTGCTGCCAATTAAGATCATCTGGAGAGGTCCAGTTACGTTTGCCACCAGCTCGTTTGGAGGCAACTCAGGACCAGGCCTTCTCTGTGGCTGCAGGGTGGTGGTGGTTGGAATATGATCTCTATCAAAATAAGAGCATCTCCCTCTCCAATTGCTTTTAGGAAGCCCCTCACGACACCCCTCTTTTCTCAGGCTTTTAACTGAATTTCTGAACTGCTTAATTGTTTTTATCCCATGACATGGTTTTAACTTTTCATTCTGTGAAATTGTTTTAATTGCTTTTATGCTGATTTATATTTGTTGTGTTTTAAATTGTGTATACCACCAAGAAATATGCATCAGGTGGTATATAAATATGATAAATAAAATAAAAATAAAATATGCATCCCTCCCCCAGCCTGAGCTTCCAGGCACAGGTGAGGTTAAGAACGCTCTGTTTTTCCTTCTCAACAATTTCCTTCCACAGCTCTGCCAAACTCCAAAGCATTCTTTCCCCTTCTGAACTCTGTAGGATTTGATTTGCTCAGCATAGCAGAGAAGCACTTGCTCAATGCAACTTTAGTTTTATCTTCAACGGTCTCCCCTCCTTCCATGCCCCCAGCCGATGGTGACGAACTGGATCAAAGAAACACACTGTATATCGGTTCAGCTTTTGAGCACGTTCAGCCTGTCTGGGGTGCAATCCAGCACCACTGAAACCCAGCAGGAGAACTGCCATTATTGCATCCCGGACGATTTTTCTCTGCTCTTCCTGCCAAACCTGTAACCATTTCATTTTGTTGTTCCCCACCGGAGCTTCCCTAGCGGAAGGAAACCAAGCGATCCATTTTGAGCTGCACAGAGTAGACAGAGCTTAGCAGGCCAGTAATGAAAAAGCACAAATGAAACGACTGACTTCGGGAATAAAGTTAGGGCACGTTTAAAAGCGAGAAGCATTAAGAGTCTCACCGGTCTCTAGGAGCGGGACCCAGATCGGCTTCCCGACAGCAAGGAAGGGGCACTCACTGGAGTTCTTCTTCCTGGGTTCGCAACGAGGAAGGAAGCAGCCGCGGCGGACTGCGGCTTCTTCGGGCGTCTCCTGTGCCCGCCCTCGCTTTTGTCAGTGAGTGGAGGCAGAAGCGAAGCTGCAGTGGGGGCTGGCAGGTGCGAGGAGGCGGCGGCCTTTCCTCGGCAGAGCTGTGTGGGCGAAGAGCAGGGGAGTGGATTGTGGCTCCAGCTGCAATCCGGATCGGGGGCTTAGCAGCAGCCGGAGAGGCGGGCTGGAGCGGATCGCGTGCGGCTGGAGAGCGAGGGGAATGCCCTGCCCCCAAAGTGAGAGTCCACTCCACTTCCCTCTTTGCGCGCTACCGAGGCGCAAGGTGCACCCTTCCTTGTGAGGAGGCGGCTCAAATTAAAAAGTCTGCAGGTTTTTGCACGGGGTGGATTCATGTTTGTGGGCTACGATGGAGTCTCCAGAGGAATCGAGCGCCGGCGGAACCTCCGGTGGCGCAGCGTGGGCTCTACTACCCTTCGCTCGCTCATTCAACATTGCGCGCGCTCTAGACTTTTCCCCCTTGTTTGTTTGTTTGATTTGCACCCCGCCCCTCCAGTTCACTACTGCTCGGGGCGGATCACAACTATAAGACAGACACAAGATACAATAAAAGTAATAACATTAACTAAATTCAACAACAACAACAAAGTTGTCCGATTAAAAACCACAATGTCCTTACTGCCCCTTATAGTCTCACAGTTTTGAAACGTGGCCGTTATGTAGTTTTATTACTTAGTGTTTATGCATTTCTGCCTTAGGTCCTCTAACCTTTTTATACTCCTCTTTTACGCCCTCTAATCTTTTTTTTATGATTCTTATGCCATTTTAGGCTTTGCATGCCCTTACGTTTCTCATGTAGTTTTCATGTACTCTTTTATCACCCCTACATATCTTTATCATATGTAATCACCCTTACAGGTCTATGACTATAATAAAGACTGATTGATTGCAGAGGAACCGAAAAGTTGCGAAGTTCTATCTTTCCAGCTCTGCAGGATTTCTGTACCCCCGCCCCCCCCCCCCAACCCCTTCCGGGTATTCTTTCTACACGAGAGACTGGGTGCATTACCAATGCGTGTTGGTGGCTCCAGCTAGGGCTGCAAGCCGCGCCGCAGTTTATAAGGCAGCAAGCAACTTCAGGTGTGTACACACACGTGTACCTCTTCAGACGGGTACTACACAGCATTGCAAGCCTTAACGGCACACCGACGACGATCCCCTCCAAAGCATGCTTCTCTGGCTGGAAGCCCATCAGCTCAATGGGACTTACTCTCGACGAGGAAGCGTGCCAGCGCTCGGGCGGGCTGCGGGGAGCGCGCATCAGAGTCGGGGCGGGGACACCATTCACGCCACGCGGCAACGCGCTTCGTCTATATGCAACAGTTCCGGTGGTGCCTCCTGCCGCTGGGCGGAGTTTGCTCGTAACTAGACCGAGAGGCGCGGCTCGAGAGCGGGGAAGGGGGCGCCCTCCCCAAGACGTCACGTGACGCGCCGGAGTGACAGCTCCACTTGTGTAACTTCGCAAGCCATGGGGCTGGGCATCCTGTTACAAAAGCAAAGCTTTGGGTTTGCAGCACCAGCAGCCGTGCACTGGCGTCGGCCCTTGTAGAGGAGATCGGACGTGGAAGGTGCCCTGTCTTGGCAGCACCCCTCTCCGCTGACCACTCCAGAGAAGCCAAGGTGAGCAGGTCTTTATCACGCAAGGCTGCTACTAGGAAACATTTAAGTACTAGTGGTAGAGGGAGCATCTGCTTCTTTGCGTGCAGTAGGTTTCAGGTTAAGCCCCTGGCATCTCCAGGGAAGGCTGAGAAAGATTTCTGCCTGAAACTTTGGAGAGCTGCTGCCAGTCAGAGTAGACAATGCTGAGCTAGATGGATCCTTGGTACGTGGGAGTTTCCTCTCTTGTTCAGAGTAATGCGTCAAATGGGTCAAGCAAGGTTTTGATACACATGGAAATGAGAGGGTTGGTTCATACCATCACCCAAGATGTTATGGCTACTGGAAATCTGCTTGACATCATGGTGTGCATCTGCTGCGTGGGCATTGTGAGTTGGTGATGAGTGGGCATCTCTATGCACAAGATTGTTTGGAAGGGGCATGGCTAGGAGAGAGGGGGCCTGTGTCCACCCCTCAGAGTGAGGAAGATGATGGGCTGCTCAATTATAGCTACACCTCTAAGGTAGCTCACTATGTGTCCCTACAACTGCACCCGATTTGGTTCATATTGGTTCAGGTGTTGCGAAGTTGATAGGGGGAACATAGACAGAGATACACAGACACACCCAGGTGATTTCATAAGCGTACTGGAAAGTAGGCTAACAAGGGAAATGCCAGCAACAGCCACTGGAGGGATGCTGTGCTGGGGCTGAATAGAGACAGCTACTCTCCCACTGCGACTTGAAGAGATGTCTCCCAGCTAGCAGGAGGAACACAGATTGTACAGACATTCAATGCGAAACACAGCCCGAGTTCTTGAGTCTGCCTTCCAACGCCCGCCGTGCGTGTGGTGTGTAGTTAAGCTGATTTCTGGAGAATGAATGGCCAGGCTGAGTGATGTTGTTTTATTCTGATTACTTACTGCAGTCTTAGATATTATTTTCTGACAAGTAATAGGTTTTCTGCTCTTTCCACCAAGCAAGTTCCTCTTTTGCACACTGCACTTCTAATGTAAAGAAAGAATTGGACCAGTTCTTGAAGATGTCGCAGATTTCAGTTCATTGGTTTCGCAAGGCACTTCGCCTCCATGATAACCCTGCCCTGCTAGCAGCAATGAAGGACTGTGCTGAGTTCTACCCTATCTTCATCCTCGACCCCTGGTTCCCAAAGAACATGCAGATCAGTGTCAACCGCTGGAGGTTTCTGATTGAATCACTAAGAGACCTGGATGAGAGCCTTAGGAAACTGAACTCAAGGCAAGTACTCTGAGCCAGTTATCCAAATTCAATAGGAAAGTCTAAGGACCAATTAACAAATCAGTCCACACATTTTGCAAAATGAAATGCTTATCCAGGGAGCAGCTCGCCAAGAATAAATGAACCCAAAAAAATTAGATAAGCAGTAATTTAATACCAATAATGGACTATTTCCCTTTTTCATTTCACTTACTATATTATAACAGTAATAAACTTTGTTAGCTACCCCGTAACAAATTGTTCTCTGGGCAGCTCACAACAGAGGATTAAAACATACAATAAAAACACAACACATTAAATCATAAGGCAATAAAGGGTGAAAAGGAAATACAAAAAATACAAAGCAGCTTAAAAACTCATTTTGAATTGAAAAAAACAGATCAAATCTGAAAATCAGAATTTAAAAGGCCTGAGTGAACAAAAAGGTCTTTATCTGGCATCTAAAAGAAAGTCATGAAGCCAGGCAAACCTCACTGGGGAGGCTATTCCATAAATGGGGTGCAACCACCGAAAAGGCCCTCACCCTGATAGTTATCTGCCTCACCTTGTTTGGCAGGGGCACTGCTGCTACTACTTATATACCACTTTTCAACAGAAGTTTCTAAAGCAGCTTACAAATAAGACATACATAAGATGGTTCACAATCTAAAGTCAGTTCAAATGTAACAGTTTGCATTCTGTCTGGAGAAGTTTCATTGGATATACAACATCTTAGAAAATAAGCCTTTGAAGAACTATAGCTCAGAAATACAGCCTTGGTTTATAGAACAAACTTTAGAAAGTTTCATGGACGAGACCTTGAAATGACTGTTTACCATATATGCAGTGGCAGCCAGGAAAATTGTATGAAGATACCTTGCACAGAGTCATACAATTGGTCCATTTAGGCCAGGGCAATACTGTCTAGGACAGCAACTCTTTGATATCTTGGACAGAGAGTCTTTCACAGAATAGGTGTGTGTTTTGGTTTTGCTTTAAAAAGAAAACTTAGCAATACCAGGGATTGAACCTGGGAGCTCCTGCATGCACAGCATGTACTGAACTATGGTTCCTCATTTGAAGATCTGTTTTGTAGATGCAAGCATATTTGAACTGGTCTTTAGCGGCTAGGATAAACTATTTTGCATAGCTCAATTCTGGAGTTAACAAAAACCTATTTCTGTTCACTGTAAAACTTCCCCCAGGCTCAATACTCAATCCTAGAATCTCCAAAGAACACATCCATTTTCTGATTTTGGTCCACTGATCGTGTAGTGCAACACTGGTGCATGTAAAATCTCCTGAACTTCAACAAAGTGGAACTCCTTTGCTCTTTAACTTCATCAGTTTCTTCTGTCCCAGTGCAGAGTCCTTCCTGCCTTTCTTTCTGGCCTAGTTTTTGCTGCTTCCCTCTTCTCCTTACATCTTGATACTCAGATGCTGATATTTCCTCAGGCTGTTTGTGGTTCGTGGTTGCCCAGCAGAGAAATTCCCAGAACTCTTTAAGAAGTGGAAGGTTACACGGCTTACGTTCGAAATAGACACAGAGCCCTATGCAAGGCAGCGAGATACTGAAGTGGTGAGGCTAGCAGTTGAACATGGTGTCCAAGTTATTCAGAAAGTGTCCCACACTTTGTATGACACTGAAAGGTAGGTACAATGCAGAATAATATTGAGAAAAGATGTATGAGCATTCACAGACCACCTGGAATCTCAGCAGACAGAAGTCCATTGTACTGCTGGACATGCCTGATAATGTATTGTCTTAATTTTCTGCAGAATAATTATTGAGAACAATGGCAAAGTGCCTCTGACTTACACACGGCTGCAGACAGTCTTGGCTTCTCTGGGTCCTCCCAAACGGCCAGTTCCAGCTCCCAATCTGGAAAACCTGAATGGTAAGAAGGGGAATCCCTAGGCTTCCTATATGTGCCAGTCATGGCACTAAAAAGACATTTACAGCTGGTATTTGTAGGCATTGATAACATGATACATTTGACTTTGATGGAACTTATTTAAGCTGCTCTGAACCTCCAGGATAGGGTGGGGTGTTTAACAGATTACATAAAGTATATAGAAATGAAAGCACTGCTGTTATAAGCCCAGAGTAGCTTGGGGCGTGTTCGACTTTAAACAGGCATATGTTTTAGATTAGGGCTGTATAGAACATTCTCCAGTTTTCATTTTTTGGGTCAAGAATAGCAGTTTTGCTGAGGGATGCCACCTCCAAACCATTCTGCATTCATTCTGGTCATCCGTCATCCTACCGTTTGGTACCATCACTTCCCTTTGCTTCTGCTTCAGTATCACATGCCCTCCCCACTGCCTGCTGATTCTGCTTCATGGAATATTCACATGGGTGATCGCTTTAAAAGACCACACAGTGCATGAAATGTTTTGTTACATAGCCAAATCTGGCTATGTGATATATCACTTAAGGTAATGGAAAGCAAGTGATGGTGATGTAAATGAACAGGCGGATATTTTCAGAGAGTACCAAACAAAAAAGGCAGGCATTTTCCTGTACTGCCAAAATGTTCAAAACTGCAACTATTTTTTTTTTTAAACTGGGTGATGAATTTATATATTTGTTGAACTAGAGGGATAGACAGCCAAAGAGGCTATTCAGTAGATATTTTGAGAGTAAAGGACCAACTTGATGACCCAGGCTGCAGAACTCCTATCAAAGATGACCATGATGTGGAATATGGCATCCCTTCTCTTGAGGAACTGGGACAGGATCCAAAGAAAGCTGGTCCTCATCTTTACCCAGGAGGAGAATCAGAAGCACTTGCTAGGCTCAACTTGTATATGAAAAGAACGGTACAGTAACTGAAATATCCTTTCCTTCTGCCTTCCCTCCGTTTTTAAATCAAGACTTCTGTCATCATTCTGTTTTCCATTTTTGTTTCCAGTCCTGGGTATGTAACTTTAAGAAGCCTGACACATCTCCCAATTCCTTGAGTCCCAGCACCACGGTGCTCAGTCCCTATGTCAAGTTTGGGTGCTTGTCTGTACGAACGTTCTGGTGGAGGCTGAATGAAATCTACCAAGGGGTAAGAGGTTTTCTGTTCTGTAGCTGCCACATGAATACATAATATTGGTTGTCTGTTTTCTTTTCTACAGTGAAAAGCTTAGAGACCAAATCTGTAATGGCATTTTAGAAATCCATAGAGCCCAGACCTAGGTGTGGGAGTTTCATGTTAAGCTGGTCTTAGATATCAGATTTCCCCACCCCGCAAGGCCTTCTTAATCTCACATGTAAGGATGACAAATTTTTCTAATATCAAAGCAGGTAAGCCATTATAGCTAGAGTCATTTGCGATAGTGCAATATATCCAAGCAATCAGCCATCAAAAGCAAGCTTGAAAAACATATGGGAATGGTCAATATTCTTGGCCTTGTCTTACAGACAAGCCCTTATTTGAAAGCTCCTTTCAGGCATGCAAAAGAACTGAATTACGTGCTCAGTAAAAATCATATGGTAAAGCTGAGCTCTTTTTAGATTTTACCCCTGCAAGCTTTGCCATATGGATTGATGGTGTTCAAGTATATTATAGTGAGTGCACCTTCACTGACTCTAGTCTCTACAATTATCAAACCACCAAGACTTCCTTCTCTGTGCTTCTCTAGAGGAAACACTCTGATCCACCAGTCTCTTTGCATGGGCAGCTTCTCTGGCGGGAATTTTTCTACACAGCAGGAGCAGGCATTCCCAACTTCAACAAGATGGAAGGCAATCCAGTCTGTGTGCAGGTGAACTGGGATGATAACAAGGAATATCTTAAAGCCTGGGCAGAGGTATGTTGTCTGGCAAAGCTCATGATCTAAAGAGCTCCCTAAACATTTTTGGATAAGGCAATTTCCTTCTATTTCAATAGGACCAACCAGTGAGCCCTCTAAGGTGTGTGCAAGTTTTTTGATGTCCGCTCAGTTAATTTTAGATCCTGCTCAGGTGGAATCAGGACTGCCCCACTCTGAATGCACACACGCACTGCCTTGATAATGCCATCCAGAACAAAATTCATTCTGCACACAGATGAAAAAAATTAGAGAACACACTGGGACCAACTGCGTTATCCACTATTCTGCTAGGAATTTGTAGCACTTTAGGCCAATAAATTAGCAGCTTTTTCTACAACACTGCAGCAGGAAAAATGAGTTTGAAGGTCAAATAACCTTGAAGAGATTTTTTAAAAATCTGAAGTTTTATTCTTAATTTTGTTAACTTCTGTTGCACTCCTATGAAGTTACTATCATAGTAAAATGGATGAAGCTTATTTGATTAAGAAATGTTTGAGGTTTTCTTTGCGCTGTGTCTGCAACTTATTGTAATCAGCATTTTATCCAATATGTATTCAGTGCACTCTGACCACATGCAAGTTACTTACAATACCTGAAAAATGCTTAACAGAAATCAAAATTTTGCACATTTACATTGCCCAAAAATAATTCTTACATATAATCTGAAGCTCTGTTTCATTTTCTCCAGTATCTGGAAAGCTATAAATTAATAAACCTGATTTGTTTTCCTTTTTTGGTGGCAGGGCAAGACAGGTTACCCCTTTATAGACGCCATCATGACTCAGCTGCGTACAGAGGGATGGATCCATCACTTAGCACGCCATGCTGTGGCTTGTTTCCTGACACGAGGAGACCTCTGGATATCCTGGGAAGAAGGGCAAAAGGTGAAAGCAGGTTGAGCATTTAATCATGAAGGTTTCCACAGTTCAGAACTCTTGTCTGCAGCTAAGGAAAAGTTGAATTGACTGGCGTATCATTGTAGTCTTGCAGGTGGTAGAGGCATCTTTCAAAGTGGCAATTTTCTTATTCAGCATGGGGAGAGCAAGTGGCTGTTTTCAGCCTCGGCACAGTCTCTCTCCAGTGGCTGTTGCTGGCATCCGTGTTGCAGTTCATTTTAGACTCTGAGCCCTTTGCTGAAAACGGAAGCATCTTATTTTCCATGCAGACTTTGAGAACTTTCATTGAAAAGCGGTTTATAAATAATAGTAGTGATTGATTCATATGCTTTAGAATTCAGATTCCATTCAAAATTGGGATGAACTATAATCTTCTCCCAGCCCTAACTGCTAGTAGCAGTTTTCATAAAAGTAATGTTTTTTCAAAGCTTCTAACTGCCTTGCAGACATCATCCTGGCTGCACAGCAACAAATATGATGCTGATTTTGGCTGAAATGGATCTTTGCCTTCCATTTTGGCTCTCCTTCCTGTCTGCTTCACAAGTGGCCATTTTGCTCACTTCCTTTCCACATCCTGAAAGGAGCATAAGGGTTCTGAGCTGCAGGATTTTGAGCCTTGGGCACAATTCCATTGCAGTAGCTGCAATGGAACTTGCAAAATCTTAAGTCTCTAATCTATGCACTACTTCCTCTAAAGACAAGTTTGAGAGACTCGGATGCCTCATTATGTCTGCAGCACAGTAAGCAGCTGTATATCTTGAGAAAAGTAGTATGGCTATAGTATCCAGCCCCTTGACCCTTTCCCCAAAGGCATGAGTTTTCCAAACTGCTCCACTTTCAGGTCTTTGAGGAACTGCTGCTTGACGCCGATTGGTCCTTGAATGCTGGTAACTGGCAATGGCTTTCTGCAAGTGCTTTTTTCCACCAGTTCTTCCGCGTTTACTCGCCAGTTGCCTTTGGCAAGAAGACAGACAAAAGTGGAGAGTATATCAAGTAGGTGCAGTAACAGATTTAAGCATGATCAATCCTTGATGGGATATTTAAGCCATCTGGGCTGTGAAAGCAAAGTCTGGACCTCGGGGGGGATATGGCTGCAGCTTCCGATCGTTAGAGTAGGCATGCAATTAGGAACTTCAGCCCCGTTCCCAACAGGGACGCAATTCTCCATTTATGTCCACGTCAATACAACACCTTGGCATAGACAGGGCTGGGCACACTCCGTGCTACAAAAATCAACTTCTGACCAGGAAAAGCTCACTTCTGCCATGTTTTTCATTACTTTACACAATGACTTTTTGCCATTGTGTAAGGTAATGTGCCTATGGGGAAGGGAGAGGAGCTCCTCTCAGCCTCTGGAAATGTTCAGCCACTTCTCTGCCCATACACTTTCCTGTACATATATACACACCCATATGGGCTAGAACCAACCTGCCTACCTAACTCCCTACCACCACACACAGGTTCTCAGTAGGTTCCTGGAGTCTGCAGCCAGTACCAACATTCTCTTCTCTTCCTGCATTGCCAGAAAATTGCACAACCTTCTTCTGGAAATTAGCCCTACCCTTCCTTGTAGATATTATCTGGGTGTTAAGATGCCAGAAGAGTATTGCCCAATCCTTTGCAAAGCTGGGTAGTCCTGAACCCACTACTTTCACATTAAGTATGGCACTGTAACAACTCTTGTTTCTGAACATCTGACTTCCTATATCTTTTTACAACCCACACAGGAAATATCTCCCCTGTCTCCGCAAGTTCCCAAGTGACTACATTTATGAGCCTTGGAAAGCACCAAAGAGCGTGCAGGAGCGTGCAGGATGCACGATTGGCAAAGATTACCCCCGGCCGATTGTTGTGCATGAAGAAGTCCGCAAGAAGAATCTTGAACGGATGAAGGCAGCGTATGCGCAGCGTTCATCAAATGTAGCTGCCCAAACAGAGGTTGAAATAGATAAGAAAGGTAAACAATCCCTTTCAAAATGGAGCAGCTTTGTGACTTGAGCTTCTCTATAGCCAGTGCCCAAAATGAAATCCAGTTATTGTTTCCAGTCCTAGGTACAATATGACAGCTTGACTTGCTGAAGAATGCTGTCAAAACAATGATCCCGCAACTCATTTTTTAAAATCAGTTATGACTGTTTAGACTTCTGAGATCTGGCATAGTCTCTCCCCTCCACCATTAAGATAGGAGGCACATTCATTATTATACAGAAAGCAACTCTGAACGTTTTTCTTTAGGTGCGAAACAGAAACGGTCGGAGGGATCCTCAGAAGCTGAAGTGAAGGCTAAGAAAGTGAAGGTCAAAAGCAACTGAAAGCAGAATAAACCTAATGTTAGCCTGCATCCTTCAACAGAAGAAGAAAATGAAAATGCTATCAGACAATGATAAAATACTGAATTTTGACTTGCAGTATCCAAAACGCTTCAATTAGAGAAGCAGGATTATTTCCACAACTGCCCAGTTGCACACACATTTTATATCTTATATTGCATCATATCTTTCAGTTTGAATATAAATTTTTCTTTTATTAAATTGCCTCAACTAATTCTAGTTTACTATATCAGTATGAAGATAATGTCCAAATGAACAAATGAAGATATTCATTTGTCTAAATGTCACCCATTCTGGAGCACATGCCCTTAAAATGTCATTAAGAAGCAACAACATTATGTATGGACACAGTGTTACAAGGGTTTGGTAGAATCAGCTCCACATTTTTCAGACAGGAGCTTCCCTCACTCATATTCACATGAATTTTCAGTTGTGGGTTTCATGGATGTCATGTATTTTACAGAAGTAAACTCTGAATATAACAACGCTTTGGTAAGACACTTGTTCCACTTTCAAGCCTGCCAAGAAGTGACTGTGTGCTGTGAGATCAAGGTTTCAGTGTCAAACCCTGACGTGGATGCATTCTTACATTGATCATCTGTGGGAAGCCAGTGCTCTCTCTTTGGAGCAGGGGTAGACTTATATCTTCGCCCAGCAGACCATTAAAGTCTAGAGGTAGTATACTTTAGAATACCTTCTTCAGTTGCTTCTCCTGTTGGAAGTTAGCTATCATTAAGGCTACTTGATCTTTTGACACAGCATCTCTAAACAGTGACGTAGTGCTTCCCGCACAATAAGTACCTCTGTCTTATCTGGATTCAGCCACAGTTTGTTAACTCTCACCCAGGCCATTACTGCCTCCAGGCAGGCATTTAGGGAGGTTATGCCTTCTTCTGATGATGCTGACATGGAGAAATAGATTTAGGCATCATCAGCATACTGAATAACACCCTGCACCAAATCTCCTGATGATCTCTCCCAGCGGTTTCATGTGGATGTTTAACAGCATCGGAGACAATATGGAGTCCTCACCAAGTGACAGCAGAAGCAGGGACAGACAAATTAGAGTGCAGTTTAACCCACACCACTGCCAAATTCCCAAGTGCAAACAAGCAGCATAAGTAAGATTTCTGTGACAGGAGGAACGCACTACCCTAATTAATGTGTTTCCTTCCCCATCATTTCCCCAGATTTTGAGTGTGCAGATCATAGCTGCTCTAGACACAGATCTTTAGTCCCTATATGGGTGGAAAAAATTAGATAGGTAGCAATCCTACACTGGGAGTTTTTCTTGTGCACGACTCATTTAAATGAACTGGAGCAATGCAAGAGCACCGCCATAGAACACATTGTTCCCAAAGTGATATTTCTTAAGTGTTTTGTGGACACATGCTCACCAATCCTGGGGGAAAAGGAGGGGAGAATAAGTCGAGACTCACCATCAAAACGGAGTCCCAGCTCCAACGTATTTAGATGATATTCCTCTCTAGAGCCTTCTCCCCTTTGATGAGCCTGGTGAAGGAGAATCTCCCAAGGTCGATGGTCTTGTATTTGCCATCCAAGATGAGCTCAGCTAGGGCTTGGCCCACGGCTGGTGACTGCTGCAGCCCATGCCCACTGAAGCCTGTGGCAAAGTAGAGGTTAACCACAAGTGGATGCAGGCCAATCACAGGGCTCTGGTCAAAGGTGTTGTAGTCATAGTAACCAGCCCAAGAACTCTTCACCTGCCAGAGGGGTAAAAATGAATAGATGTACTGACCAAGGGCCACCAATCTGTTCCCACTCCTCCAAAAATGTCACCCATGCAACAAAACAGTGGTCCCTCTAATTTCCCCCCGCTCTGTGTAGAATGAGTTTAGTTCTGGATGGCAGGATCAAGGCAGTGTGTGTGCACACCTGCATTCAGAACGGGGCCTTTCTGATTCAACCTGAGTGGGATCTAAAATGAATTGAGCAGACATCCAAAAACCTGTGAGTGTGCACACATGCGCATGCTTTAGAGGGATCAGTGATGCAGAAACGTAGTTCACCTTTCCAACTTCAGAACACATATCCAAGTCGAGCCAGTGGCAATGAGGAGCAGCAGATACTGAGGCAGACATAATGCTAATCTTGGTTAGCGTCAGAACAGAAAGGAATAGCTAAAGGGCCACACAGGGCGAGAGAAGCTCACTCCTGATCACCTAACTGTGGTTAGATCATTGGAGAGTGTTATGTCTGTGTAGTGTATTAGCGGGACGTATGAGGAATCAAATATCCTCTCAGAGAATTACTTTACCTTCAGAGATTCAAAGAGTGGCACCCGGTGGGCCAGTTTGGGCCAGACCTTCTCCTGGAAGAACTCATGATCGACTTCTAGATCCTGGATATCTGGCTCTTCCTCCTGAAAAGAACACAGCAGCCATTTGTAACATGAACAAATCCACTGACACCAGAGAAACACCACTGTCTACTTTAGAATAGGAACTGTTCAAAGCCTTGTTTGCAGCTTGAGTTCTCCTAGGAACGTGATCCCTACAGGGCAAGTCCTTCCAAGAAGGTGGGGAGCAACTCCCAGCCTAATCCCAAATACCAACACCCATGGGCTTTAGGAAGGATGAGAACAACAGACTCGGTATTGTTCCAGAACAGAATAATCAGTGTGGTGCAGTGTGGGAGTTGGACTGGGGAGGCCCAGGTTCAAATCCTTAATCAGCCATGAAGCTCACTGAGTGACCTTGGGACAGTTGGTTGCTTTTGTTCAGCAAAATATCCTACTTTTTGTCAGGGGAGAAAACCCAACGTACTTCTCAAGTTATTTGAAGGAAAAGTGCAAAATGAAAGTATTTTGCCTCCGCCAAGTTCTCACAAGGCCACTTCCCTGCATGCAAACTGAAGGAAGGTAGTATCAATTCTCACTGCTGGGGGGAGGGGTGTGTGTGTGACTGACATGTCTGCTCCCAATGAACCCCAAGTAAACTCACTTCTGCAGGGCTTAAGCCGCCAAGGTAGTTGCCACCTACGCCTTCCCGTCGGAAATAAGCTCCTGTGGTGTCAATCAGCATGGGAGACGCCAAGCCAGGCCCATTGGGGCAGTGCCAGACATAGACATACCTGGGGGCAAAAGCAGGACAAAGTGAGATTTGCTCCAGTACTAAAAATCCAAGTAGTAGACTCTCCTACAAGGAGGAGTGCAAGAACAGAACGGAGCAGAGCCAGAAGACAGCCTAAGCACAATGCAAACACAGGCACAAGAACTTGCCTCTGGTAACTTCAAGGCCCAAGGCAAAAAAATGCCTCTCATTTCAGTTCTGATGAAGATATTAGGGCTGTTCTCATGACCCTGAGAAGTGCCAAGTCAGAGTAAGGGGTCAGCAGTAATGTGTTTGCAAAGATCAAGGTAGGAGAGAGGAGAGCGATTGCGAAGCAGCTGGGTAGGACAGCTTTTCGTCCACTCACTAAAATGATGGGGACACAATTGTTTTGGCTGTGCTCATCCTTCCTGTTGGGATTTATGTGTATATACACTGTCTTTGTTCTTGCCACTGATGTATTGTATGTACATCTGTGTACAGATTTGCGGTAGAGTTTAGAATGTTTGTGTCAATCATCGGTTCTGTACACTGATTGGTCAGGATGCTCAAGATTTATTTTTCTGTTAGGATGATTTTTCATTCAGAGTAGGACTCCTTATGATTCGGTAATAGTTAAGTAATAAACCTTAGTAACTTTGTTTAATCAACTTAACAAGCCTCAGTTGCTGCTCTGTTACACGCCACCACACTCGCCTCCTCCCACACGACCAGTCTCCCCTGCTCCTACCTTGATCTTTGCAAGCACATGACCATCGATCGGGAGCCTACCTTGGCCAGGTGCTCTTCTGACTGTTCGGGTTGTGAGAACAGCCCATTAAGTTGCCTTTAAAAGACTCGGACAATTGATCCATGTAACATGGGACTCTAGTTCAAGGGTAGGCAACCTTGGCTCTCCAGCTGCTGAACTACAACTCCTGTCACCCCTAGACACAATTTATTGTGGTTGGGGGATGATGGGAGTCGTAGTTCAAGAGCAGCTGGAGAGGCAAGGTCGCCTACCCCTGCTCTAGTTAAACTAGCAGTCCTCCAGGATTCTCAGAAAGAGGTTTTGTTTCCAGCACTGCAGTGGGAGACACTGTTATCTGAAGATGCCAAGGACTGAACCCAGGACCTTTTGCGTGCACACTCTGCCACTGAGCTACGGCCCCTGCCCTCTATAGGACTTTGTGGAAAAGCTGGATTTTGGTTTTGAGAGTCGGGATCTGGAGGAACAGAGAAAAGGCAGACAAAGTGCTCTGCAAGTAAGTTTCAGGCAAGTGACCAGTTTCAAGCATACATGTTTCTGCCAGCAGAAGGTGCCTAACCATTTAGAAGAATCAGGTGTGCAGGTTCCTCACAAGCGGCAAACAAAGAGAGTGGTGGAAACCCAAATCCTTAAAGGGAATCCCGTGTGTTCCCATGCACATGATCGTGTCAAGGATCACTGCCCATTTCCCCAGGGTTGCCTGTTCTGGAGCCTGACAGACACATATTATGTGGCCCATGATGCTGTATTTAGCTGCACCTTTTCCTGGGTTCCACTGGAAGCGGAATCTCCAATATGGTGTCTGGTGGTCCAGTCCCAATGCCGACCATCTCTGCCACTTTCTGCGACCAGGCTCCTGCTGCATTGACCACTACAGCACACTGTATCCTGGCAGTCTCAATACTCCCAGGCATTTGAACCTAGGGAATGAGACAGTGGGGAGGGATGGTTATGTTTTTCCCAAGAGGCACCAAAAAAACCCACTCGGGTACTGTGCAGGGCTTTGGAGGTAACAGGCCAAGCAACAGCAAGAGGAGAACCAAGGAAGCCATGGGGCTCCATGAATAATTCAAGTAGCACCACAGAAGTGATAGGTAATGTTCCAGTTTATTGCTCATTTCTCCCGTCTAGATTGCCTCCTGCCTAGCTCATCCTGTCACCTCCATCTTTCTTTCAATTGCACCCTGGCCGAGAAGCTGCAGTTCAGCTTTTCCTGGCGCAAAACTGAGTGGCGGCCACCTTCCCAGGTTTCAAGCATGAGTCTCTCTCCACGCTACCTGCTAGGGATTTAAACTGGGACCTTCTGCATGCAGAGCAGATGCTCTAGTACTAAGCTACACTCCCATGCCTGTGGGAAAGGTAGTCAGGAATGAAGGCCTGACCTTATCCCAGAGCCAGGCTTACGGCCCGACTGCTGCACAGTATAATGCTAAGGGCCAGCTTTGTCGGCTTCTAAACGCTTCTTTTTCTAGCCCACTTCTACCCACTCTTTTTAACGTGTGAAGGCTATCTGCCCACTCATGGAGGTTATCGGGAAAACTCTGCTTTGGGTTGCTCCAGCAGCTGAGGTGGGACAGGTGGGGACACGGAACAAAGCTTTTCCAGTAACTATACCCAGACTACGGAGCTCCCTTCTCCATGAGGTCTGTCTGGCCTCACCTCACAATCTTTCCGCCTTAAAAGACCATACTTGTCCACTGGACCGGCGGCTTGGTATAAGGCCTCTGGCTCCTTTATTGCATTGCTCATCATCATTTCGTCGTTTTAACATGATTCCGGTTGTTGTCTGCTTCAATATTGTGCACCACTGTCTTTTTTGAAGGCACAACAAAAGACTTCTAACTTATAACAACATCTCTTGCTGGGACCCATTTTAGGTCCTCTCGCTGACTGTGAAGACCCACACAGGACTTGGCAAGCATGACATCTCTCCCAGCATAAGCTTTGAGAGGACTCCCACTAAAAGTGTCACAGTGGAGTCCTGCACTCAGCAAGCTCCCCAACTTCCATTAGCGTGGCCTTAAGGATTACTTACTTGAACAAACTTGATACGGGACAAATCAAGTCGCTCCCCATCAGGAGTCACAAGTTCTTCATGCCGAGAGATGAGAGCTGGTGGGGTTGGGGGAGGGAGAAACACAGAAGCAGCTGCAGTTAGCTCAGCAATGTAAAACCTAGGCGGCCATGAAAAAGGTCCCAGGCCTAAAAGGTGCAGGTGTTCACAGACTTCTATACATGGCAACTGCCCCTGGTCTCATTCATGTAACCAGAATGCAAATTTCTCCCTCAACTCTTCCATTGTTTTTCTGTTGGCAAAGTGGGCATCATTATGACAGGCAGGAAGCAGGGGCTGGATTGGGGACTTCTATATTGCAAGGAACCAGAGAGCTGATTGGACAGTACATCTGTATGCTCTGTTCAGGGCAGATTTGGCTCTCTCTACATACAACATGCCCCCCCCCCCCCAGTGCATACTTTCCCCCATAGGCAAGAATAGAAAAGCAGCTATTGGACTGGGGTTATACCTCCCCACCCCAGGAGACTCTTGCTTAAAGAAAGCATGTTTTTTGCCCCTCTCCTAACACTCCTGCCAATTCACCTCAATTTATTTTTACCCAACAACTGAGTGGGAGCAACAGAGGACCAAGACTGCTCCTGTCTGCATAGCCCTGTCCTTGTCATTTCTTAGTCACAAAGTATAGTATCATGAAACCCAGAGAATAGGACAGACAACTACACTATCCGAAGCACTGAAACATCTCAGCTCATTTGTTCTGATTCTTTGAATTCCTAGTATGGAACTAGCAATGTCAAGACAAGCAAGCTACTATAACTTGAAGGCAGCAGCCCTACAGAAGTGTAAGGAACTGTCCACTAGATGTCATGGTCGACACACCATTTCTCCCAGTCAAAGCTCTTCTAGGCAACAAAACCCATAGCCTGCCAAGCATAGGTAGTTGTTTTTTGGTGTGTTTTTTTTAAAAAGGAATATCTCCCCACCATATACCGATTCAAGTTTCTCTTTTCCTTAACTCAAGGTTTGGCTGCTCTACAGATTTCCGTGGTCATGTAGGCCTTTGGTGTCAATGCCAATAAGAAAATACTCACATGTCACTTCCCCGCTGCTCTGGTGGACACCCATAGATATTGCTTTGTTCCGGAAGGCATTGAGAAGAATCCAAGGGTCAAACCATCCCTCATTTTCTAGTCCTAAAGTACAAGACACATACAAGAATGAAATCTGAGTTTACACTTATGAGTCCTTATAAGTCTTTGACATACTAATAGCTTGTTACATCCCCAAAACATACCTGCCCACAAGATGGTTGGACTCACCTGCTTGGGGGGTAGTGAAGTTCTTTTTAAAAAACCTTTTTGCCACACCTGTATGGTCAGCAGTGGCTTTGGTAGTGCTTGAACTGCTGATTCTGTTACCACCAGTCTCTAGAATGCACTATGAAGTGGGGTCCAAAAATTCTGTTCTTGGTAGCCAGCTCATTCATTTGCACCAGGAAGTGACCCTGGGGTCACCTCTGGGCACACTCTAGCGATTTTTTAAAAAGGTGATCGGTATGAACTAGCCGCCAGGAATGGAATCAGCCGCTCAAGTGTTGCTGAAGTTGCCACTGCCCTCAGAAGCATAGCAAAAAGTAGTTTAATCCCTTCCAACCTCACTCACACCGACATGAATTCCAAGTCACCAAAGGTGACCAGGAGAGTGGTTAAGAACAAGACTGAAAGAGACTACAAGATACACAGTATTGTATTTATTTACTGTAAGGAGCAAATGGAATTTCTGAGCAGCCTGGTTAAAGACTTCTCTTTTCTGATAGATTAACTAAATAGACTCACAAATCCAAAGGTCCTTCTAACAGGTAACTTCAATAATACTTTGTAAACCAGGTTAACAAGCTTTCTTTTCTAAGGAAGCAGACTATAGTTTGGGCATAGAAATGATCTAAGCCCAAGAATAACCAGGAATAACGAAAACGGAAGGGGACCTGGGCTTGGCCACTTCAGAAATATTTCAGACTGGTCTGAAGTGTTTATCTTTTCTGTTTTAAAAAGTTGTCATTTCACCATTGTGCAGGCAGCAGTCCAACCAATTGCTCAGTAAGAATAAAAGCTGGTCTCAGCCTCCAGTGTTTTTAGTGTCTTGGCACTCATTAGCCAGATGATTAACAAAAGCAGTTGAAATGTAAGTGACTGAGCAACCTTGCTTTCACTCTGCATTTGAGGAAGTGGGTTAATAACCACAAAAGCGTGAGCATTAAAGTATCAGTTAGTCTAAAAGGTGCTACTTTACTCTCTTCTGTATTTCATTAATGAAATTTAACACGTGACACTTATTTGTATTTAGGTTTTTGCTGTTTTACATTCATTTAGGTTCAGTGTTCCCTCCTCGCCACAATTTCTGGCTTTGGTCCAGATTAGATTCTTTCAGGTGCTATGGGTGGAACCAGCAATGGATGAACCATACATGAGCAGAAAATGAGACAAACAAGGATCCCTTCTCTTGTGTATTCTACAGTCTGAGGGACATTTTAGTGGGAGATGGAGCAGTAGCTCAGTGGTAGAGTATATGCTTTGCATACAGAAGGTCCCAGGTTCAAAACCTGGTATACTGGGAACATAGGAAGCTGCCTTACACCAAGTCACACCATTGGTCCATCCATCTCAGTACTGTCTACCCAGACTGGCACCAGCTTCTCCAGGGTTGCAGGCAGGAGTCGCTCTCAGCCCTATCTTGGAGATGCTGCCAGGGAAAAAACTTGGAACCTTCCTCTTCCCAGAGCAGCTCCATCCCCTGAGGGGAATACCTTACAGTGCCCACACATCTCCCATTCAAACGCAAACCAGGGTGGATGCTGCTTAGCAAAGGGGACAAGTCATGCTTGCTACCACAAGACCAGCTCTCCTCCTATAGACCTCCAATGTAGAGAGCTGCTGCCAGGCCATGTAGGAGGCAGGAGGGACCAAAGTTCTGACTTGCTAGATGGCAGCTTTCTGTGTTCAGCACTTGTTTGCTTCTCTCTGTTTACTCAAGATAGCAGCAGCACCCTTCTGCTTTAGGACAGATGGAGATTTAACGGTTCAGTACCACATGAAGCCAAAGCTACGCCATCCGTATTCAACCATGGATATTTCTTTTTCAGTTGTGCTGGTGATAGCAGGGAGATCTCTGCTCCTTCCATCCTGAAAAGGTGTTAAAGAACTCTCATCAGAATGTGTTGGGCTGGGGCCATGAAAGCTCAGCCCTAGGAAAATAGGATTGCAATGTTTAATTGGTTTAATTTTTAAAAAATATGTATTTTTTGATCAACTGAAAAGGATCTCAATTTAATCAGGCAGATTTTTAAAAAAATGTATTTAAGACAAATACTTATCAGAAACCTGCAGCTGACAAGCTCATCTCAATAGAGGCATTCTTTCTCCTCTTCTCTTTTACAGGAAAATGCCTCTTCTAAGAAGATACCTACTGTGACACCTGCACACATCATCTGAAAAGTACAGGTGGCCCTCAAAAGGTACAGGGGGTTCCATCTCACCTATAGGTGTGAATATGGAAACCACGAACAACAAAAATTTTCCCTTACGGCAATCCATATATAAAATTCTTAAAAGAGCCATAAAATGGATCTGCACTGTAAAATGGAGCCCAGAACGGACATTGGAAGTTATTTATGGGTAATTTCCGGCTACTCAAAACTGCAAATAGGCAAATTTTAGCTTATTTTTATACCTTAGACAAAGAAACCGGGTCTCACTAAGCCCCATCCGCAGATACATGAAACAGCAGGTAACAAGGCCCACCTGTATGGTTTGTGCTTCAAAACTATTTATTTTACTTGCATGCAAATTTCAGTGATTAAGCCAACAAACTTATGTCATCAGTCAATGAGGAATTATTTAGTTGGGTGCAATCCTGCTAGAAAACACAATACAGCTTGAGAGTTATTATACTTTCTGTGCGGAAGTATGAGTGAGGAGGACAGAGAAGGGGGCAATTTATGTCAAAAGTAAGAGACACTTTTCAAATAATCTCTGAGCAGAAAGGGTGTAATCAAAGGGAGAAGTAGGAGTGCAACCCTCAACCACAGAGATATTGTTTCATTAGTTCCACTTGTTGGGAGCTCACAGTCACTTTAATCTCATGGGGGGGAAACTGGAGGCAGAGGCTGAGCTTGGTAAGGAGGAACATCACTCTCACACACACACACACACACACACACACACACACACACACACACCCCATGCCACCACCTCATCTCTCTTCCCTAATCCCTGGCCTCTTTTACCCACTATGTCCCAAGATGTCCATACCTTTGAATTTGCACATTCTCTTCCAATATAGCAGCTCTTTCCTCGGTGGCCAGGAAGAGATAGCCTGAGGGGTTAAACTGAATATCTATGGGTGGCTGGTTGACAACCCCAAGGTATCCCTGGAAATAAGAGAGGTCTGTTAATATTCCAAGGGCAGCTATCTTCAGAAGAGGAATAATAATGTTGAGCACTAGTACAGCACCAAATTCTGAGAGTCCAGAGTGCTTCACAGTCTTTTTAATTCTTACAAAATAGCCCCGCAACATTATCCCATTATGCTACAGTCTTAGCATCTCTGGAACACAGGCAAGGCAAGAGAGTCTGGAGGATTCATGGAAAGAGAATGGATAAATATACAATTCATGTATGTGTGAGTTGAGCTGAATGCATCTTTGGGAGAAGGAGAGACTTCGAAACAAAACACAATACATACAATTCCCAACAATGTGCAATAAATCAATCAAAGAGCACAGCCTTTATTTTGACCCTGAAAGTATATAGTCTAGGATTTCCTTTGTATCCTGCTTTATCTCACAGGCACAGAGCATGTTACAGCATTTTTCTAAAAGTTGGTAGCCTGTTCCCAAGGGACACAATCTTTTTTTCTTTTTTAAGTTCAGTCCCAATTGGTGGGGTTGGCAAGTTATCTACTGGAATATCCCATCAATAGAGTTCATACCCTCATGTGGATGCTAGGGTGACTGAGTAATTTGGACAGAAGTAGCGGAGTAGACATCAAAATGGCTCCCAACCGCAAAGTGAAGCATACCGGAGGAGCAACAAAGGGGTAACCTGAAGGCACTCCACTATTCTAGACACCAGAACAATAAGCAGCTGCACCCTCCCCACAAAGATGGCAAAAGAGTCCTCCTCCTGTTATAAAGAATGTAAGCAGCTGCCTGTTAAAACCAAGTTAGGAAGGCCAGTGACAGAAGCAAGAATGAGACCCACAGCTTCGGCATCCCCAAAACAAGTCAGCCAGTTTTGACATACATTGATTAAACGCAAGAAGTGTGCTGAGAACCGGCTCATCTGGATATTTTCTGGCATCGAATATTGCTGCCGTATTCCTCCCACGGAGAGCACTGTAGATGCTTTGGTGTACTGTGGAGAAGGATGGGGAAAAGATTTCCACAATTTAGTTATGCAGCTCAGACCCTCTCTCACTATAAACTTTGAACAATACAAGCAATAGAAAAGGCAACAGCCATCATAAAGATCCACAAAGGGGAACAAAAAGCACTCCTGATGCAAAGCTGAACTATCTCTTACTGCTCCATGAATGAGTCTAAGGGAGCAATGTGATTGCATGTTTTCCCCTTGCTTTTCACATATACCAGGAGAAGAGTGAACACTTTTGCTTTTATTTATTTATTGCTACATTTATATACCGCCTTTCATTAAAAACAATCACAAGGCGGTTTACAAGAGTTAAAAAACCATACAATAGTTTAAAAATATACAACATACTTTTACTTTAGAAAAAAACCGCAGTTCCACATTACATACAAACACAGGGTACTTTGGTTTGTTAACCAACTAGGATTAGAACAAACCAGGTTATCAGACCACAGTTTGATCTTAACTCCAGTTAGTTAAACTGCATTTCCCAGAGTTCGTAAAGGCAACTGTGGTTTGTTCTTAAAGTGAAAGCAGAAGTGTCCACTCATGCACAGTGGAGGAGGACTGGGAGGAAAGCATGAGCCCATGGCTCCCATACTCTCCTTAAATTAGCACTAAACCATGATTTCAGCATTATACCAGAGGCATGCCCATCTCCATCCAGGGGTTGGTCTTCTGGTAGAGAGCAGGAATTGTACCCTTTGCTGAGCAGGTGCCAGGTTGGATTGCATTTGGATGGGAGAGCATCATTTGTGAGCATCATGTGAGCATCATTTGGGGATGGGGTCATAGCTCAGGCGAAGACCAACTGCATGCTTGCATGCAGAAGGTCCCAGGTTGATCCCCGGGCATCTCCAGGTAGGGCTGCGAAAGACTCCTTCCTGAAACCTTAGAGAGCTGCTGGCCCTCTCCACCCCAGCACAGTATCTCCAGTGACTGTTGTTGGTGTCTATCTTATGTTTCTTTTTAGATTGTGAGCCCTTCGGGGACAGGGAGCCATCTTTTATATTTCTTATTTTTTATTTCTCTATGTAAACCGCTTTGGAAACTTTTGTTGAAAAGTGGTATATAAATATTTGTTGTAGCCAGTGTAGACAATAAGGAGCAAGATGGACCAATGGTCTGACTCAGGATAAGACAGCTTCCTATGTTCCTATTGGCACAACAATTTCTGTGACCCTTGAATGGCATGAATACCAGAAACCTACCAATTCGTTTATTAAAGACCATAGAACAGTGGCTAAAATGCCAGCCTTAATGAACAAGGAATGCAGACTAGTGCCAGAATCAGGAGACAGACTAACATCCAACTGCAAGCTCCATTGTACTGAGAAGCACAAGACTGGGCAAAAAGTGATTCTAGCCAACTCCATTAATATCCCCAAGTCAATACACACATGCTAAGGAATGGGTTCCACTGATGTCAGGAGAATTGCCACATGAGGGTACTTGGAATCACTGCTGGAGAATCTCTAGCAGCAGCAGTGCCAGCTTCGGAAGCTTGTGCCAATGACTCAGCAACATGGCATGTCAAAGTCCACCTGAGCTCCCATGAAGGTCTTGTTTAATACTTGATTTCTTCAGCATATACCCTTATTTATCTCTAACCGCAGGCCAAGCAAAGCAGAAGGTTTTTGAAACAGCTTCCAATAAACCATTCTGCCTTCTAGGCTTCCCTTGCCCTCGCACTCTTTTTCAGCAGATCAATGGGCTGTAAAACCTAACTATCTTTTCTATATCCAGCATAATACTGTAAACGGCCTTCTTGACCATTTTTAAAATTTGCTCTTTTTTTTAATCCCACCCTCCCCTCCAAGGTGCTCAATGCTGTTGTGGAGATCAAATGCAAATATGGCTGGTGAGTGAGGAACCATGTATACTGCCACACATAGTTCCTCACTCACCAGCCATATTTCCATTTGATTCTCACAACAGCCTTGTGAGGGAGATTAGGCCGAGAGATGGTAACTGGGTAGTTCATTCAGTGAACCTAATGAATAAGCAGATACTTGAACCTGGACCGGTACAATACTCCGGCCCTGGAGTTCTCATGATACATTCTATAAGATCCCTTAATGCAATAAAGGGAATTTTTGGAAAGAAACTAGATTCTGGCTGCATAAATAAGCCCAACAACCTGAACATGAAACATCCAAAGAAGCACCTTCTAAAGCAGTGACTCATATTTAGCAGGGGGAGAGCAACTATCCTTATTCAACCTAAATCATTGTGTCCCCCTCGTGGCTGGTGTCTCTCTTGCGTTTCTATTCAGACTGGAGCCTTTGAGTGATAGGAAAACATTGTCTCATTCATTTCTTTACACAAAACACTTTGAGGATGTTCTTTGTTGAAAAGCAGGATGTTAATATTTGCAATAACTATAACCACCACCTGAAAGTGTACCACTTCTCTAAGGTCCCCATTTAGACCCCAGCTGGCTCACCTGAAGGTCTCTCTCAACCACCACCACTCGAAGGGCATTCCTCTGTGGTTCTCTCATTTTCAGCCAGTAGGCAATAGACCAGCCCATTATACCACCCCCAATGATAACGATATCAGCCTGATCAGGAGGCAAGTCTCTTGAAATGCCCTGGGGGCTCCAGTCACTCCCAGGAAGGGCATCTTTCACCTTCTTGCGGAACTTGGCCATTTCCTCCTCAAATTCTGAAGAAGAAGAAAAGACACCATCAGCTAAGAAACTCTGCTAACAGTGATCATGCTGTAAGACAGGGGCGAAGCAAGACCCCTGGGGGCCCTGGGATAAAATCTTTGTAGGGGGCCCCCCTATCGCACACAAAGAACGCACGCCCCATGCCTCTGACCTCAGACGCAAGGAGCGGGGCAACAAAAATCTCCCTGCCACTGCCCTTGCCCAGCTGATGCTTCTCATCTTTGCCTCCATGACGGCGGCGGGCGCTGTGGCTTCACGCCACTGGCATGTGACTTCCATAGTCGAACTGCTCAGGCATGCAGTTCGGCTGGCCGGCAAGAGAGAAGCATGCAGGCTGGCCTGAGAGGCCCGGCCCAGCCACAGCTCCCACTGCCGCAGGGGGGCAAAGATAAGAAGCGGCAGCAGGGCAAGGGAGGCAGCGTGGCAGGGCAGCCTGCTTGGGGGCCCCCTGACCCTCTAGGCCCAGGGACATTTGTCCCTGCTTGTCCAATAGACGCTACGCCCATGCTGTAAGGAAACAAAGCCACACTCTTCACTATGAGATAGATCAGGCTTCTGGGGAACCCTCTCCATGTCAATTTGTTTGCTCATAAATCCCTGGACATCCTCTCCGTAAACTCCTGAATGTTGCAGAGGATTCTGGGAAAATGTTTAAGAGTGCACTTCCATTGACACAGGGCTTCAGCCAAACCTACTGGACCTCACTGTAGCCCCCATGAACTAAGTGTACACTTGAAAGACACCCACCACGACTTAGTGGATGCACATTTCAGGGGGAAATCAAGAGTACTGCTTAAGCTGGATTTCAGGGAACCATGTTCACCATTACTGATAGAGGAACTCTGACGTTCACTGAAAGAGATCAAGATTTTAAAGTCAGCTCTCCAAGAAGAATTCATAAAGATGGTGATTTAATTTTGAATACCTGTTACATTTTCAGAGGCCCCGCTGCCTCTAAAGTCTCAGAATAGTGTTTTACAGTTCAATCCTATGCATGTTTACTTGGACACAAGCCCTATGTGTTCAGTGGGGCTTATTCCAGGTGAGTATGCCAGGATTGTAGCTCTTGTATCACAAAATCATGTGATATTGGTTAGGTTGAAACATGGCCTCTCCT
Source organism: Hemicordylus capensis (assembly GCF_027244095.1). Lineage (NCBI taxonomy): Eukaryota > Metazoa > Chordata > Lepidosauria > Squamata > Cordylidae > Hemicordylus > Hemicordylus capensis. Next base: position 20,428,935 of record NC_069664.1, on the reverse strand, counting down.
CTTGCTGTTGGGTTTCTCAGAGGTATCTGGTGGGCCACTGTGGGAAACAAGATGCTGGACTAGATAGGCCTTGGGCCTGATCCAGCAGGGTTATTCTTAGTGATTTGCCTGTAACATCACTCTTTCCTCATATGCAAACCCCATTATATCTTTAGCCATTAGATGACACAAGTGCTCAGAAATGGATTACTTCTTGTTTCACAGAGCAGATATTAACAGGTTACCTTAACAGTATACTCTACTGGGAATTTTACTTTTTGACATGACTGGTTAACCATTGAAAAAGTTACTCAAGTCATTCCTGTTCCCAAGCTTATGTAAGACTTGGAACAAGAGTCTACTTAATGTGGCTCCTACTGAAGCTGAGCACTCTTGAGTGGATAGCTTCACCCTTCAACTGACCCTTGATCTCCTAGAAGCTCTTAAATCCAGACTGTGAACTTCACAACAATTAAACAGACCCTCCATGCCCAGAGGTGATATTTCTCAGAGCACCCGGATACTGGAAGGAAACAAAAGAGGACATGGGAGATTCCATCCATTGCCTTCTGCTTCACAACTGCTTTGTGAGAACTTTTTATTGTTCTTGAAAACAAATACATGCCCATTGCAATAGCTTGTTTTAGCTCTCTGTACTGATGTTGGGGTAGGCAACCTTGGTTCTCTAGATGTTGAGCTACAATTCACAGCCACAATTTATTGCAATAGGGGATGATGGGGGTTGTAGTCCAACAACAGCTGGAGAGCCAAGATTGCTTACTAGCGCTATTGTATGCATTTTTTGGCCAAAATCCAACACACGCTTCCCCACGATCAAAGTCCAGTGAACCCCACTGTGCAGCCACACCTGGCATTTGTGCTTAGTTAATGGATCAGATAAGATAACATGCAGCCACGCAGCAGGGAAATGCTTGACTAGCAAGCAGAAGATTGCCTGTTTGAATCCCTGCTGGTATTCTATCAGGCAGTAGTGATATAGGAAGACACTGAAAGACATCATCTCATTCTGCGTGGGAGGAGGCAACAACGGTCAACTCCTCCTGTATTCTACCAAAGACATCCCCAGGGTTCTGTGGGCACCAGGAATCAAAATCAACTTGACGGCGCGCACACTCTCACACACACAGTGTGACTATTTGGCTTCATGGGCAGCATCCAGGCTGGTTAGCACAGCAGTTCTGAAACTTGGGTGCCTAGGTGTTGCTGGACTACAACACCTATCATCCCCAGCCACAGGGCACTGTGGGAGAGAGTGATGGGAGCTGTAGTCCAACAACTTCTGGACTTTGAGAACCGCAGGTTAGGAACAGAAGGAGCTGCCTCATACCAAGTCAGACCAGTGTTCCATCCAGCTCAGCACTGTCTGCACTGACTGGCAGCAGCTCTCCAAGGCTCTAGGCAGGAGACTTTCCCAGCCCTACCGGGAGATACTGCCAGGGATGGAACCTGGGACCTTATGCATGCAAAGGCAGAAACCCCCAGGTTAAAACCAATATATGAGGCTGCCAAACTGAGTCCGACCTTAGCCCATCCAGCTCAGCACTGCCTGCACTGCCTGGCAGTGCAGCGTTTCAGGGAGGAATCCTTCCCGACCCTCCCTGGAGCTGGTGCCAGGGATGGAACCTGGGACCTTCTGCATGCCAAGCAGCTGCTCTACCACTCTCCAGGCAGTGCCTCTGCAGGAACCAAGAGGAAGCCCCCTCTACCCACGTTGGAAGGGGTCACGAATCCGACGGGCGTCCCCGGTCCGGAAGGGCCGGCGCGGTTCCGTCGGGCTGGCAAGGAGTCGCGCCGCTGCCAACAGAGGACGCAGCCCGCCAGGTAGCCTCCGGCTGGGGATCATGCCGACGCCGAGCGGAGTCCAGAGCCGGGCGCGCACGAGTCTCAACGGTGCCCTTTTCCCCTCAGCGCGCGGCGGAGGCAGCTACCGCCGTTCCCTCCGAGGGAAATCAAAAGCCCCGCCCCGCTCCAGCCCTGATAGGAAGCGGCCTCGAAGCACCGCCCACTCGAGGAAATCTTATCTCCGCCCCTCCTCGCGGCGAACCAATCCGCCGCCACGCTGACTCTCCTCTCCCTCCTCCAGACATGATGAATGCAGCATCCCTGACCCCCGGCGGGGGTGGTGCGTGGACCTCATGCTTGGGTTCCCGGATGTGGTTGGGACTACAGCTCCCATCATGCCTCTGCCACATTGGCGCTTGGACAAGAGTAGTCGAAGAGGCTCGGCTTCGCTTTTGAGAAAAGAAGCCAATCAACGCTACTTGTCCCTCCCTGCGGGCTCCGCCCACTCAGCCGCTCGAGAAACCAGACCACTCTTTCCCTCCAACTCTATGGTCAAGACCTCACTTCCTTCTTAACCGGCGATGAAGTCCAATCCAGCGGTCCCGTTTAATCCCTTGGCCCCGCCCCCAGAGACACAACCCATTTCCGGCGGAAGTGATGCGTTCGATTAGAGAATAATCTGACGTGGGTTAGGGAGTCGGGCTGGTTTCCCGGCGCCGCAGAGCCCGCTGCCCCTCGCTTCCCCCCCTTCCCCCCGGGGCCCCCCGATTCCGCCATGCTCGACTTCTTCACTATCTTCAGCAAAGGAGGCCTCGTGCTGTGGTGCTTCCAGGGCGTGCGCGGTCCCGCGGCGGCCTGCACTGCCCCCGTGAACGCGCTCATCCGGTCAGTCCTTCTCCAGGTGAGATTCTGTCCCCCTCCCTTTAATCTTAAGTGAGGTTCCTTAGGTTATGCTTATTAAAATTATATATTTCAAATATATTTTAGCATTTTATGTTAGTAAATTTATTGTGTAAGTACACTAAACATATATGTTAATATATAGCCTATTTAATATGAATATATTATGTATATTTTATATTTATTGAAAGCTATGTTTTGAATAATTTGTTTAGGACCATAGGAAGCTGTCATTTACTGAGTCAGACCATTAGTCCATCTATCTTAGTATTTCCTACACAGACTGGCAGTGGCTTCTCCAAGGTTATAGGCAGATGTGTCTCTCAGCTGTATCTTGGAGATGCCAGGGGAAAAACCTGGGAACTTTTGCTCTTCCCAGAGTGGTTCCATCCCCTAAGAGAAATATTTTCCAGCTCTCTCACACATGTAGTCTCCCATTCATATGCAAACCAAGGCAGATCCTGCTTAGCTAAGGGAACAAGTCATGCTTGCTATTGCAAGACCAGCTCTTCTCCTTTATTCATATGTGTGAAATAAAGTCATATTTCCTGATGATCTACCCGCACCAAATTTTGCATGAATGCTGCTGCCACTTAAAGTAATTGAATGCACCACTTGTTACACCAGAATATGCTTGGGGACACTGTTTCCTCTAACAGGGATAACCAGATGTTGTTCACTACAACTCCCAGCATCCCCACCTGTAGTGGCCTTTGACTGGGGATTCTGGGAGTTGTAGTCAACATTATCTGGGAATTCCTGTTAGAGTGAATACTGCTTGGGCACATATTTAAATATATATATTTTTGGTAGGGAGGTTTAGCAGAAATTCTGATTTAACAATCATGTTTCTAACTGTCATTGTTCTCAGTATATTTTTAAAGCTCAATAATAAGAACCATATTTCCAAAACAAACGTAATGCCCAAGAAAAGCAGAAGATCTTGCACAGATTCAAATTTACTGTGGTTCAAAATTACCATGTATGGTTCTGAATAATGTTTGAAGTTGATATCCCGCAGATTTCAGACCGTTCTTCTACTTTGCTTTTTTAAATGTGTTAACTTTAAAAAGTTCTTACATATGTTCAATTTGTTCAGTTTTCCTATAAGCTGAAACTCAAGTATGTAGTACACCACTCTGGGCTCCTTGGAGGAAGAGTGGGATATAAATGTAAAATAATATTAATAATAAAAAATAATAATAAGTGTAATCTATGCAAAATGACTTTTCCTGGTCAACTATGGGCCTCGCCTCCTAGTTAATTATATTTAAGTAAATGTCAGGTCTGTACTGCTCATAGAAAGTAAGGACCCTTGTTCTAAATTAAAACAGAATCAAAATGTTGATCATAGCATCTAAGAACATAAGAACAGCCCTGCTGGATCAGGCCCAAGGCCCATCTCGTCCAGCATCCTGTCTCACACAGTGGCCCACCAGATGCCACTGGAAGCCACAGGCAGGAGTTGAGGGCGTGCCCTCTATCCTGCCATTACTCCTCTGCAACTGGTACTCAGAGGCATCCTGCCTTTGAGGCTGGAGGTGGCCTTTAGCCCTCCAACTAGCAGCCGTTGATAGACCTCTCCTCCATGAAGTTATCCAAACCCTTCTTAAAGCCATCCAGGTTGTTGGCTGTCACCACACCTTGTGGCAGAGAATTCCACAAGTGGATTATGTGTTGTGTGAAAAAGTACTTCCGTTTGTTGGTCCCAGATTTCCCGGCAATCAATTTCATGGGATGACCCCTGGTTCTAGTGTTACGTGAGAGGGAGAAGAATTTCTCTCTGTCCACTTTCTCCACACCATGTATGATTTTATAGACCTCTATCATGTCTCCCTGCAGTCTAAAAAGCCCCCGGTGTTGTAGTCTTGTCTCATAAGGCAAGACTGTACTAATTGTTTAGTTCTAATTGTTAGTTCTGAGCCTGTGCGTTCAGAAGTAAAGCCCACTGAGTACAGAGTTATTTATTCCTCAGTGGGTGGCTTGCATACAGTGCCAGCTTCCATGTTCTTTGTACCACAGGGTAGTACGCAAGTGCACTCTTGTGCATACACAAAAATGACACAGCTGTGATTGTGCAGCCTTTGTGTGCAAGAGCTCATGCTGTGCGTGTTGTAATCGAATGTGCAGGGAAGCTTGGTCTGCATGTGAGCCAGCCTAGGACTGCAGCCTAAGAACTTGCGTAAGTGCTGGCCGAGCATACAAAGCACCCCATTTGGGTTACCATGCAGTAATCCTTACAAACGCCCTGTAATGTAAAGTAAGTAGTGTTATCTCTGTATTGTTGCTGGGAGGCTGAGAGGGACTTGCCTAAGGCCACCTAGTAAAAGAACAGGCTGTGAACCAGATACCTTGAAACAACAGCTGTTTGCAAGTAGGTCTGGAGCAATCATAGGCCTATGGTTGCTTAATAGACCCCTAAAGACTTGAAGCTGCCTCCTAGAACAGAGTTTCTTAACCTTGGGCCCCCAGATGTTGATGGACTACAGCTCCCATCATCCCCAGCCACAATGGACATGGCTGGGGATGATGGGAGTTGTAGTCCATCAACATCTGGGGTCCCACGGTTAAGAAACCCTGTCCTAGAATGTTTAAATATTTTATAAATATTTGTATTTTTAAAAGTTCTCCTTCAAAGTGGATAGTGGTAAGCTGGATACGATTGCTAACTGAGCAAAGAGGCACCTTTTAAAAGTGGTGATTTCTCTTTTGGACTGTGAGCCCTTTGGGGACAGCGAACTATCTGAATGTTTAATTTATGAAATATTATATAAGTAGTAGTAGTTGATGTTGTTGTGTGCCAGAAACAATTGAAGCTTAAAATCTCTGGAACCCTGTAATGTAGGTTTGAAGGGTCTCAGTGTATCCTGCTGACATGTGTGTTAACTCTCTCTTCTCAGGAGCGAGGTGGCAGTAACTCTTTCAACCATGAAGCTCTTACTCTGAAATACAAGCTGGACAATCAGTTTGAACTTGTCTTTGTGGTAAGTGCTGTTCTTTACCGGGCACTATGTTCTGCACTTGAATCATTCACCTGTTTAGAAACATCAATAAGACATCATTATAGGGGTAGTCGTTTCTAGCTACCTCATACTTGGTTATTTTTATTTGCCTAATAGTGTAGTTCTACTTGCAGGTTGGATTTCAGAAAATTCTGACTCTAACCTATGTGGACAAGTTGATAGACGATGTCCATAAGGAGTTCCGAGACAAATATCGCAACGAGTTTCAGCAGAAAGGATCCCTTGGGCTACTCAATGGCACCTTTGATTTTAAAGAAGACTTTTTACGTCTCTTACGGTAACAGGATGACCCCCTTCAATAGCCGCATTCCACCGTTGGCCTTGTTTGTTGTCTTGTCCCAAATATCTTGTATTTTGGAGCTACAAAACTGGGCACCCGGCCCCATGGGAAGGATAAGATATCACTTTGCAGAAGTAGACAGGAAGGTGTTCTGCTCAACAAGAAACTGCTTGCATGATCTTGGCTGTGCTTGGTTTTTCCCATCTTCAGTGTGCTTTGCAATTGCCTCTCTGATGGATTGGACTGCTTTGGAAATGGGACAACTTTGGAAAAGTTGCCCTTGCCTTCATTGGCAATGCTGCACATGTTGCTTATGGGTTTGGAGAAGTACATACAAACTAAGTCAAAGCAGCATCAGTATCCCCAGCTGTAGTTTAGCTTGACATGTCGCACCTTGCAACATGGGAAGAGAGCTTGTCTTATGGTAGCAAGCATGAATGGTCCCCTTTGCTAAGCAGGGTCTGCCCTGGTTTGCATTTGAATGGGAGACGCCATGTTGTGAGCACTGTAAGACAACCTCCATGGGGATGGGGCTGCTCTGGAAAGAGCACCTGCCTGCTTGCATGCAGAAGGGTCCCAAGTTCCTTCTCTGGCATCTCCAAGATAGGGCTGAGAGACTCTTCTGCCTGCAACCTTGGAGAGGCTGCAGCTAGTCAGTGTAGACCAGGGATTCTCAACATTGGGTCCTCAGATGTTATTGGACTTCAACTCCCATAATCCCTAGCCCCAGTGCCTTTGGTTGTGGATTATGGGAGTTGAAGTCGGGGGGGGGGGGAAATGGGGACCCAACATTGAGAATCTCTGGTGTAGACAATACTGAGCTAGGTGGACCAGTGGTCTGACTTGGTATAAGGCAACTTCCTATGGGCAAATTTGCTAATTGCCATTAGCCGTACAATCATGGGCTTAGGAGGCAACTCTTTAGATCTTTATTCATGATGTAGTTTGATCAGTGCACCCTCGAGTGGCAGTTTTATTGCAGGGCAGCACCAGTAAGTGGGGAAAGCGAGTAAGCAAACTTCAGCATGCTAGAAAACAAGCTACTGAAACCTGCTTCAGCAGTGCATTTCAAGGAAACTGCCATCTGTTTTCCTCGGGGAATTAGCACAAGAGAAAGGACTTGTGGCTGGAACAGGTCTATTTTGTTTACTTAGCCTGTTGACTTTTTACAGCTCTAGTTTGTTTACTTGGCCTAGCTTTACTTGGCCTTTTGACTTTTTAAGATGATGCTTTCAATACATTGTTTCCCATCACTCAACGAAGTCCAGATTAGGATTCAACCATGCTTCAGAGAGAGCTTGTTTTTGATCACTCTTCAGGGCGTGGTGAAATTTCTGTCTGGCCTTGTGGAGGATTCAAAGTGAACCTTCAACAGGAGAGAACTGCAAGGAAAAGTCAGCATGTGGCAACAGTGTTGTATGATGAGTTTTGTGCTCACTTTAGGAGGGGGAAAGTCTAGTGGTTCGTTGCTTAGAGGCATTTAAAATGGGGAGGAGAGAAAGAGTTGGCTACAGAAGTAATTTCCATGTAGAAAAAATATTATTGTGTTAATGGGCGTTTTAAAAAATACTGTATTTTATCTTTTTTGATAAAATCTACTCTGCTTTATTAAAAAGAACAATTGAAAAGGGTTTGCAAAAAAAATCAGAGACTATATAAGCAACCATCTTTTGAAATATATCGCTTAAGATAGATACCCAAAGCACACAAAAAACAGCAGGAGTGCGAAAATGATAGGCCAACATGTAACTTTTTCTCTTTGCAACCAGGGATGCAGAGGAGAGCAGCAAAGCCCGAGCTCCCACTGCTATGAAGACTTTTGAGCAGTCTGCAAAGTCCCAAAAAACTGTCAAGTCTATGATAGAAACTCGAGGGGAGAAACCAAAAGAGAAAACTAAGAACAAGAAAAGCAAAGCTTCCAAAAGAGAAGGTGAGTTGATACTGCAATCGGCAGCTGACAAGCCAGGCCTTTTCTAACTCAGATCTGTAGGCCTGGTGTGCTGAAGACCTGTGGGGTGCCTAGTATTTCCCCGTGCCTCTCTCTGATCCATTTTCAGTGTGCACAGACTTTGGCAGAACAAGTGCACTGAGAAGCAGAACCAGCCACCGATCATCAGATCTTAGAATCTCAGTCACGAGATTAAGATCACGTTATGCCACGTTGGTTGGTTAAAATGGAACAATCTGCTACAGTTTCATCTCCGAGGACTGGCAACACAGTGCTAGTCAATAGAGTACTACGTATCAAGAATGTATAAACTAACACTCCTTTCTGAGAGCTCTTCCTCTCCCACCTTCGAATGGGTTTTTGGTTTTAAAAGTTGGTTTTCTCATAAGATGTTGTGGAGAGTAGGATCTGCAGAGCTGAACTGACTAAACAAAAGGATTTCTTCATAATCAATCAATCAATCAATCAGGGGTTTTAAATCCAGCATCGATCTTTCTCTTTTCCTCAACACTGTATTGTTGTAGTAACAATCTTGTCTTGTTTAGCTTCAGGAGGTGAAGCAGTTATAGCCCCCAAAGCAGCCCCAGCTGTTAAATCAGACCCTCCAGTTGCCGCTGGGGACAGGGAGGAATTGTCCAAGGATGAGATCCTGCAAAAGAACAGAGAGGAATTCTTCAGGAAACGCCTGAAGGGAGGAGAGAAGTCCAAGTAAGTGAGGCCAATGCTGGAAGAGAACTCTGGGTGTTGAATCTTTTTTTACTCTGTTCTGAGTGCCTGCAGATCTCAAGGGTTTAATATTGCCCTCTGCAGCTAGTACAAATCAGAGTACAGATTTTTCTGCAAGACAACCTCCAACTTAAGAGATGAGTAATGCTGACTTTCTAAGCTTCAGATCCACATGCATGTCATTTTTGAAATGCAAAGCACATACTTGGAACAGTACAGGTTGTTTTGTATGGCATGGAATGAATGGGAACACTGCATTATTTTATTTATTTTTACATTTATATCCCGCTCTTCCTCCATGGAGCCCAGCGTGGTGTACTACATAGTTGAGTTTCTCCTCACAACAACCCTGTGAAGTCGGTTAGGCTGAGAGAGAAGTGACTGGCCCAGAGTCACCCAGCTAGTTTCATGGCTGAATGGGGATTTGAACTCGGGTCTCCTCGGTCCTAGTCCAGCACTCTAACCACTACACCACGCTGGCTCACTAGGCTCATTGTAACGGCTTGGGACCAGGCTATTTAAGAGGGTGCCTCCTCTGCCATGAACCTGCCCGCCTTTTACGATCTTCTGGAGGAAGATCTTCCTTCAGGACCGGGCTGTGGCTGCCTCAGGGCTTTGGAATATGCTCCCTGCTGAACTAAGAGCATCTCTTTCTCTCTTTGTTCTCAGGCAGACCCTCAAGACTCTCCTGTTCTCGCAAGCTTTTAATTAGAATTTTAATAATTTGTTTTATAATGTTTTAGTCATGTTTTATGTATTTTAACCTGTGATTTTAATGTTAGGATTTGTACACCACCTAGAGATTTACGTATCAGGCGGTATAAAAATATGATTGCTTGAATAAATAAATAAAATTGCGAAGAGTGAGAGAATGCAAATATATGAGGGGGAAGTGTTCCTTTAAAAAAAAAAATCACAATTGGCCATGTGTCCAAATGGAAGGTATGCACAATTTGCAGAAGCTCCTAGGCGCAATCCCTGCTGTCTCTGGGTAGGGCTGGGGATGACCACTGCCTGGGACTCTGGAGAGAGACTTCCAGCTAGTGCGGCCAGTACTGAACTTCCTGTGTGCAAGATCCTGGAGACCATTAAAATGACCCTTTCTGTGCACTTCTAAATCCAGGCAGAAGCAGGCTGGCGGGGGGAGGCGAGTAGGCTTCTGACTGCCTGTGGGTGGTGGCAAGAATATTTATATACCACTTTTCAAAAAAATTGCAAAGCCATAGAATGAGCTAATGGTGAGACCCTTTGAGAGAGGGAACGATGTAGAAAGGAATGCAAAGGAAGCACCAGTATCGATGATGGGATGCTCTTTGGGGCTGGATAAGGGACCATTGCGAAATATCCCTCTTCAAGAGAGTCACCACTTTAAAAATGGCCTCTTTTCTCCACGTAGCAGGGGCCGTGTGCAAATGTCTTAGACTGGGATCCTTTGTGACTTCTAATGGCACTTCTGTGCTTCCTTCCCAGCAAGTCCCCAAAGCAGGACACTCAGAAGGAGAAGGGGAAGAAGCCCAGAGTGTGGGAACTGGGGAACTCGAATGCCAAAGTACTTGATTATAGTAACTCCACCACCAATGGAAATGCGGACACGTGTCCCATGGAAGAGTACGATGCAGATATGGTAAGCTCTAAAACTCATTGGCATGCAGTATGCCAGTCTTGTGCCCTGCTGCTTCGCCTTCCCAGGATGCCTCTGTCCTCCCTAGAAAGTGTGGCTGCTCACATTGTAGGAAGCAGAGCCAAGGGTTGCTCTCGGGTGTCCTCTGCTGCATGTGATCCTCCTAGAGGCGAACAGCACTGTAATCTTCCGGTTCTTAGACCAGGAGAGCTGGACAGGTGGTGTCAAGCATGAATTGTTCCCTTTTGAGAAGCAGGGCCCACCTTGGCTTGCAAGGGCAGGGCTGCTCAGCTTTGGCCCTCCAGCTGTTTTTGGACTACAGCTCCCATAATCCTCAACCACAGTGGCCAGTAGTCGGGGTTTGTGGGAGTTGTAGGCAAACATCTGCAGGAGGGCCAAGGTGGAGCAGCCCTGCCTTAGGGGGATGGGGCTATAGTTCAGTGGTAGAGCACCTTCTCTGCATGCAGAAGGTCCCAGGTTCAATCCCTGGCAGCATCTCCAGGTAGGGTTGGGAGAGACTCCTGTTGGTAACCTTGGAGAGATGCTGCCAGTCAGTATAGAGAATACGGAGCTAGATGGACCAAGGGTCTGAGTTTATATAGGGCCAGCTTCCCTATGTTCCTTTGTGTGTGAGAGACGAGTACAAAGGCTAGCCAAAAATACACATACAAGATGATTTGCTACAGAATAGAAAATTTCTACATCATAGACTATCCCCTACAGAAGTAACTGCTGCTGTTCACTGTAGTCCATGTAAACAGAGCCTGAGCTCCTTAGAAAACTGATCCACAGTAACATAGCCAGTGGCAAAGTATGTTGACTCCTGGATTTCCTGTCCTCCAATTCAGGTCCTTGGGGATCGTGACCGTGAGCCTGGCCATCTTCGTGATCTTGAATACGAGAGTGAAGAGGAAACGGAAGAGGAGGAAAAGGCGGTTCAGAATTCTTCAGGTGGAAGGTGAGGTCTCTGTGGTCCTTGGTGCCCATCGCCCCTCCCAGTTTCTGCAGTGTCGTATAGCCTTCTGGGTGCGTGCTGTTGAGAGACTCTTGCCTGCAACCTTGGAGAAGCTGTTGCCAGTCTGTGTAGGCAATACGGAGCTAGATGGACCAATGGTCTGTCGAAGGCAGCTTCCTATGTTCCACCAAAGAAACTGGCAGCTGTTCTCCCTGGGAATTCCAAGCCCTTTGCTATCGGGGAAGAAATAGCCCCCAAAGAACTGCAAAGCACCTTAAATGCTTACCTCCTTGCTTTGCGATGCTTATATTTTATTGAATATGTTCCCCATCTTGGTATGGGGCAAGGCAGGTTAGAAATGGAGTCACAGGAATTCTCAAACTTGAGTCCCTAGATGATGTTGGATGACAACTCCCATCACCCCTTGCCACAGGCCACTGTAGTGGGGGATGATGGGAGTTGTAGTTCAGCAGCAGCTGGGGACTCAGGTGTGAGAACCCCTGGACTAAAGAATCCTAATAGTGACTGAAAGACCTTCCCCTTGATCCAACCTGATCTGCAGACTCTGACGGGGAGGGGGTGGGATCCAAAGATGCTGCTTCTGTGTGATCCCTTTGGGCCGTCTCTTTACCATGTCCGCTGCCAGATGTTCATGTAGCTGTTGAATGCAAACCACTGTTGTGCATCGCATTTTGCAGGTCTTGTAGTCATAATTTCTGACTGGCCATGCAAATGATGCTCCAAAGGAGCATTGAGGCCTCTCAGAGGCTGCCTGGGTATATAAAGGTAAAGTGTGCCATCAAGTTGATTTCGACCCCTGACGCCCACTGAGCCCCGTGGTTGTCTTTGGTAGAATCCAGGAGGGGTTTACCATTTCCTCCTCCCGCACAGTATGAGATTATGCCTTTCGGCACCTTCCTATATCACTGCTGCCCGATATAGGTGTTTCTCATAGTCTGGGGAACATACGAGTGGGGATTCGAATTCCTTCCTTGAATTGCTGCATTTCCTCCTAAAACTGCCTGTGACATTCTGCTGATGCTTTCCTGTTCCCAGTGCGAAGAAGGGTGGCCTCGGGGGCATGTTTGGGATGCTCAAAGGCCTTGTGGGCTCTAAAAGCTTAACCAGAGAGGACATGGACCCTGTGCTGGAGAAGATGAAAGATCACCTGATTGGTATGTTTGGGGTACCTCTGGGACAATGTGTTTGTAGGCTGGCTTGGATTCTTTGATGCATGGAGGGTCAAACACTGCCTATTCCTCCAGCAGTTGCAGCTGAGCTGTGCTGACCTTGGCATTTAAGGGAACAGTTGGCTGGTTCTCGGAAGAGATGTGGGAAGTATATTGGGGTGGTTTGGGTTTTTCATGCTGTCAAAATATAGCCCTTTGGCCACCGTAGCCACTCTTACAATCCAGGCACATGGAGCTTTGAACAAGACCCACACGGGCCCCAGGTGTTTCCACAATGACTTACCTGAATGTCAGCATCCTACAGTAACTGACTGTCACCTGTTCATCCTTTAGGCTGGGAGATGCAGAGTGTTGGCTTATATGGGAGAACACAATCTCTGCCTGCTGCTGCTCTGCTTCCTCGAGCGCTACACATGTCCACACACCAATGTCCACAAACCAACAATTTGTTTATATGGGGCATAAAAACAAATTGTTCTGCTTTTTCTGGACAAAGCACCTGAACCAGAAGCATTCACCTCTTAACTCACCATATTTCTTCTTTCCAAAGCTAAGAATGTTGCTGCTGAAATTGCTGTCCAGCTGTGTGAATCGGTTGCAAAGAAGCTGGAAGGCAAAGTGATGGGCACCTTCACCAGTAAGTGTCCCTTCCCCTAGAGTAGCTCTGCCTAAATATGATCTTGTTGGACTACCTTGAGGTTTGCCAGCGAAACGTGCTACCAAAGCCACTCCATGCCTTGCGTTAGACTTGGTTGTGCTGTTTCTGAGCAACTGGCTTTGGAATTCTTGTTTTTGCTCCTTCAGACCAAGACAAGATGTGTTGTTTTTCAAGCTTTCAACTGGTTGTAGCTTCCCCAGCGATGCCGATGGGGTCATAGCTCAGTGGTAGAGCATCTGCCTTGCATGCAGAAGGTCCCAGGTTCCATCTCCAGGAAGAGCTGGGAAAGGCTTCTGCCTGGAACCTTTGGAGAGCCACTGCCAGTCAGAGTAGACAGCACTCAGTCAGTCGAACCAATGGTCTGACTCTATCAGCGTGACCCTTTTTGTTGGTTTCAGCTACATAGCTATCTCATGCTTGTTTGTCTAACTTCCCATTTCCCAGCGGTGACCTCCACAGTGAAGCAGGCCCTCCAGGAGTCTCTGGTGCAGATCCTGCAGCCCCAGCGCCGTGTGGATGTCTTGCGTGATGTGATGGATGCCCAACGCCACCGTCGACCTTATGTCATCACTTTCTGTGGCGTCAATGGAGTTGGGAAGTCAACCAACTTGGCCAAGGTACTTTAAAGAATCTGCATGTGGGAATGGGGTGAAGTAGCTCTGTGGGAAAGCATCTGCTCTGCATGCAGAAGGCCCCGGCTTCAATCCCTGGCATCTCCAGGTTATGGCTGGGAAAGTGGGAATGACCTCTTTCTGAGACCCCTGAAAGCTCCTGCTAATCAGTGTAGACAGTGCTGATCCAGGTGGACTAAGTGTTTGGCTGCGTATGTGGCAGCTTTATATACTGAACCCTTCAACAAGGAATTATGGTAGGTAAAAGGACCAATTGGAGTGTAAAAAGATAAGCCACTCACTCTATTATCTCATGAATACTAATGGCTTCTCAGATTTTACCAGGTCTTGCCCATGTTTCTAAGTGGTTTTCTAGCTACAAAAGCTAGACACTGGTCATTTTTAACACGTAGGGTTAATTGCAAAACCAGGGCTTGTGCAACCGAAGTGCCGAATAGCGCATACCCAGAGCTGGGCATCGCTAGACCTGGAAGCAAGCAGTGCTGTGAGGAGCCCTTGGATGTCTGACTTAGCAAGTGTGCAGCAGGCCGCAGAGGGATAACGTTCTTCTGCCCACCCTCCAGATTTCTTTCTGGCTGATTGAAAACGGGTTCAGTGTCCTTATCGCTGCCTGTGATACGTTCCGTGCCGGAGCCGTGGAGCAGCTGCGCACGCATACTCGCCGCCTGCATGCTCTGCACCCTCCAGAGAACCACAGCGGCCGCACAATGGTGCAGCTTTACGAGAAGGGATATGGGAAGGATGCGGCCGGCATTGCCATGGAAGCCATTGCCTATGGTAAGGCCATGTCCCCTACCGACTTTTTATCCCTTCATCTTTCTCCCACTCACCCCAAATCATCTCTCGCCTGTCACTGAAACTTCTCCTCCAACACACCCCACTTATTGCTCTGCAGCGTCCGGATGCTGAGGACCTTCCTAGCCAATAGGAAGCAGATTTTGCTAACTGAGCAAAGACACCTCTGTTAAAGTGGTGATTCTCTTCTGTTTAGCAGGGGGAGAGCAACCTGCCTTATCCAACCCCAGCACAGCATCTCTCCAATGGCTGTTGCTGGTATCTGCCTTATGTTTCTTTTTAGATTGTGAGCCGTTTGGGGACAGGGGAGCATTTATTTATGTATTGGATTATTTGTTGTTCTGTGTAAACCACTTTGAGAACTTGGGTTGAAGAGTGGTATATGGTAAGGCCATAGCAGTAGTAGGAGGTAGAGCTGTGGTGTTTGGTGTTCTCTAATGACTGGACACAGGCATTGTGCAGTGGGCAGCATTTTCCTTTTGCTAGCATAGGATTTGGGGTGGGGTGGGAGGTTTTAATTTTGTGTTTAACTCTTCTGTACTAAATTAAGGCGCTCTGAATTAGATGATGAATCTAATGTCAGACCAAAGTTGGAGATTCTGGCAGTGTGCACACTTCAGCAGAGCATGTGTGAACCCCAGGATTTTCCAGCAATCTCCACTTAGCCACACGCCAAACCAAGCTCTGTAATCTGGGATCTGAAGTTGGCTTCATGTCAGTCTGGCACATTGCTGGGGAAGATCGCTGAAAAATCCTGTCTTCACACCACACACTTTGTTAATGCGTGCGTGAAACTGGCAGGTCTGATTGACCTTAGATTCATCATGTGTAGAGCCCCTAAGAATTACTCGTCCATAAATCTGGTCTTGTGAAAGTATTCTTCAGGGGAAGCCTCTTGCTTATAGGAAAGGCAGGTGAGCATCCTTCCTTGCAGCGAGAAATGGGTACTGGCTTTGTACTACAACACACACACCCCCCCCAAAAAAGTGGTTACACATACAGTTCCCATGTAAGCATATTGTGATTTGCTGGCTGTGTTCTATAACACATTTCAAAGGAGAAATAAGCTGTCAGTCCCTAGCAGCTTTCACTAAAAGCAGTACACTTGGGTTGCCTAACCCTGCCGCCTCCTGTTGTTCGATTGGCTCCTTCTAAGACGTGCACCCCACCTCCTCTGTTTCTCTTCCCAGCACGTAATCAAGGTTTTGAGGTGGTCTTGGTGGACACCGCAGGCCGTATGCAGGACAATGCCCCCTTGATGACAGCGCTGGCGAAGCTGATTGCAGTCAACACCCCTGATCTCGTTCTGTTTGTGGGAGAAGCCTTGGTGGGCAACGAGGCTGTGGATCAGCTGGTGAGTTTCCGGAGCTTATTACTTGGAGATACAAACTTGCATCTGTTGAGAGCTGCTTCACCTTGGACGCACAAGCCTGCAAGAAGGAGCGTGTTCATACAACAAATGCATCCATGTGCCCAGAAGTCCTTGGGGTGGCCAGAGGCGCCCAACTGTAGGCTGGCAAAATGCTCATAGACCTCCGGAAAGTGCTGCATGAGAACCCTATTTTCCTCTTTCCACCCCCCCAGGTCAAATTCAACAAGGCCCTCGCCGACCACTCCATGGCTCAGACTCCACGCCTCATTGATGGAATCGTGCTTACCAAGTTTGACACTATAGACGACAAGGTAAATGAAGCCAGTTGCTAGTATCGCGGGGAATGGGGGGGACGTGTGCTTAGTACTCGGGTCTCTTCTCAGGGGCAAAGGTTTCACATTGCTGTGAGTGTCACCAGATGAGTTTGGAGCTGCGCAGGCTGCGTCCCGTGGAGGGTCAGAAAGGGAAGGAGGATCGAAAGGAGCTCTGAGCAAGCGGGGATGGGACTCTTCAGGGCCAAGCTGTAGGAGAGCCAACAATATTGACTTTTTGTAGGCAGCTTCCCGGTTCTCAAATTTAGTGATCATAGAGGTAGTTCTGGTCTTTTGCAGGGATTTCCAGTTGGAATAGAAGTAAAGGGGAGAACCCTTTAAATTTTAACGCTCCAACCCCTGGAATGACCAAAGCTACCCCCGATAACCAAGTTAGTGTACAGGCTTGCCCATCATGGTTTTGCATATCCATGTGGGGAAAAAATGGGGGGAGGGTATATCTCCCTCGCATTTTATATAAAAATGGGGCATATCTGCAGATTGGCGGTGGCCAGAAATGACCTCTGAGGTCATTTGTGACTAGTTTTAAAGGGGGGGACCCACAGAGCATGGTAGAGCCCTTTACTTGGCCTTTTTCCCCATGGGTTTTGCCTGTTTGGCCATTTCCCTGCCCTTAGGAACCTAGCCCCCAGATTTCCATTACCCCAATGCCTCAGTAGCTGCAGTACGTGCCAAGAATGGAACCGCCACGAATACCGAGGTCGTCCTCCTGTATCATGGATGCAGCCCACTGCTGCTGCTCAGCTGATAAGCGGCTGGGATAAGCCCTTTAACTTTAAAAATCCCCACCCCATTCTCATGTGAAAAGTGGAGTGGGTTGCTCATTCATGGGGTTGTGCATTTAAAAGTCCCCAAAACCTAACCTCATTTTCCAGGTTAGTTTTAAGTTTTGAATATGGCGCGTTTACCTTTGTGGTACGTTCATGGAACACTATCGCTGTGCTATTCAAAGGTACCCTGTGCTCGTGTCATTTGGCCCTGGCTGGGTTTCCCCCCATTAAATACCAGCTGGGCAGCTGATGAGGATTGCAGTGGGGAGGGCGGCCATAAGAACTCTTTTGGCAGCAGTGGTGAACTTTCCTCCCACAGCAAATGACAGCTGTGAGAGCAATCTGGATAAGGACCCTGTGGCAGAGGGCAAGAGAGAAAATTCCCTCCTCCCCCCTGCCATAGCCACAGCTCTGATTTCCCCGCAACCAATACATTTAACCCCAAGCAGGTAGTTCCAAATTCCATGATTAATGTCATGCCTGATTCCGCCCTCTGTGTCTTATAACACTTTGTCAGCCTTCTTGCTTAGCTGCTGCTCCTTGACCAAGACACCCACATGAACACACCTTGATCCTGCTTCTTCTCCCAAGCTCATGAAGTGTGCCCTTTTCCTTCCCTAGGTCGGCGCTGCAATCTCCATGACCTACATCACCAGCAAACCGATTGTGTTTGTTGGCACCGGACAAACTTACTGTGACCTGCGTAGCCTTAACGCCAAGGCTGTGGTTGCTGCTCTCATGAAGGCCTAGCCACCAACTTATTCCACCAAACGCCTGTTGGCCAATGTCTCAGAACGTGCTTTCTGTCTCGGGTCTTTCTTTGGCATAGTGCAAAACAGAACAGAGGAATGCTGGAGCAAGAGGTCGCTTTCCTGGCTATAACCCTCCCTTTCGGGTTCACTTTAACGCACACCTCCTTTGTCCACAATGCGTGGTTCTCATCGTAGTCTTCAGTCATGTGCCACTCGTTTGAAGCTCACCACGCCCATCGCACTCATTGGCTCTCCAGAGTTTTGGGGAATGGAATTGTCTTGCCCGAGCTGGAGCATCCATTGACTGGAGTGCCTCCAGGTTTGTCTCCACCCATCCTGTGAACTCCTCTCCCCAAGTCCCTTCATCCTGCCTGTTTGGGGCAGACACCCAGAGTATTATGATGTAGGCTTCAAGGACTGCAGGGGGCTGCTGCCACCAACCAGCTAGGCATCTTATAGACTCTGGTGTAGTTAAAACTTCTCCCCCCCACCCGGCCAGATTATGCTCCAGCGATGCAGAAGGCATGTGGGGGTTGCCTTGGCAACAGGCTGTCTTTCCTAGCCGTAAACTAGCTGCCATTGGTTGTCCTGTAGCGCAGAGAGATAGCCTGCTGCCTGTTGACCGTTTTAGTGGATCAAGCTTCATTCTTGCTGTTTGGCTCTGATCACAGCAGCTCACCAAAGCTTTCAAACCAAAAAAAAAAAAAAAAAGAATGGTAAGGGTGAATCCTGCTGCTTAGAGAGGGGCTTTGGGAGGGCAGGGGGGCTGCTGATGCCTTAAAACGAGTCCTCCTTTGTGTTGTCGGTGGGACTCTTCCCAGCACGGCCGTCCAGATCCTATTGAGGGAAACACAGGAATCCTGGGGGGCGGGCGGGGGCATTTTGGCTGGCAAACTGTTGTAGCCAGGGGCCTCCTGCTGTTTCTAATAATGTCTCTCCACCCGATCAGAGAGCACTGCTTGTTGCACCTTGTGTGTGTATGTGTGGGAGCTGAATAGGGGTTCAGTCACAAATCACTGCCTGGCGTGGACTCTGCTTCGGCTTGATTTTATCTGTGTGGTTTAGGGTGAGCAGAAGCTGCACTTCTCTGCACGGTAATGTGCAAAGCTGACAGTTGTGCTCATGATGGACAACTCAGGCAATCCCCTTGTCCCCAAGGAGGGTCAATTGGGGGGCTGGGGTGGGGAGGAGACACATCTGGCAATATGCAGAGCCGGTTGTGTGAACTGGCTAGAATTCTGAGCTCCTTAGAGCAGGACTAGATCGACTCTTGTACTGAATGACTCACCTCCATTCCACAAGGCAGAGGTTCTCTACCCGGGGCACTCCAGATGTTGAACTACAACTCCCATCACCCCCAGCTACAGTGTATCATGGTTGGGGGCGATGGGAGTTGCCCTTCAACAACATCTGGAGCGCTACTGGTTGGGAACCTCTGCCCCAAGTCACTGCCTCACCGCCCATCCCTTCCTGTCCCACTCACCAGAGATCAGCATCCAAGCCAGTCCACCTGAGCTCTTTTGCATGCTCTCCTACCTGCACTGGCTTTTGCTTTTCCGAACCAGCCTGTCAAAGGAATGTCCGGGTGGGGAAATGCCGGTGGCTGCTTGCTGCTTTTTTGGCCCCTTCTCCCCGCTCCCTTCAGAGTGCCTCTTGATCCTGGTATAAAGTGCTATGTTGAACAATAAAGAATTCTCTATGAAGATGTCTTGTAGCTCGGTATTGCAGATGTGCTATAGTGCAATAAGTTGAATGCTGTCTGCTAAAAAGATAATTTATATAATAAAATTTCATTTTAAAAAAACCCACACACACCCTGCTCTGTTCCTGTTTGCGTGGGGGAAACTGCACCATAAGCAGCCAGTGGGTTGGACCTGGGACCTTTGCCACGCACTGAGCTGGACCACCTCCTTTCAGCCCAGATCTGGTGTCCTTAATAAGTCTCCCCAGCCTGAGATGAGTGAACAGCCTTTTATTACAGCTTCAAACATATAAAAACACTGTATAAAGAAAGGACTAGAAAACTAGAACTTCAAGTCATTAAAAAAAAGTTCATGTTTCAGTTGAAACCATTATTACAGAATACAAAAGCAGTAGTAGCAGACTCTCTCTGGGAGGGGCTGGATCTCCCTGCAGCAGCTACAACCTTAAATACAAAACCAAACGACATTGATGCAGGCGAGCCTCTGTGTCCAAGAAGGGCAGCATCAAGTCAAGGAGTTGCGTGTCACATGTTGGAGCAGCAGCTGGAAAGAAGCCAGGTACTCTTAAAGAACCAGCTGTGTGGAAGGTAATGCGGCAGTTTCCCTCCTGATGAGATTTCGAGAGCCACATGCTTTACTGGGAGCTTCCAGCATCGTGCCTTAAATGGTCAGCGGGAGGATGCACCTGTCGAACCTGCACGGTGTTGTTCTGATGGAATGCCATGTGCCTTCAACTCCCGCCTCCTACATCGTGTCGGCGTTTAAGACAGCTAGGTAGACACTGGCCTTGCAACTGAAGGCAACAGGAAACAGCCTAACACCGGGTTTCTTAACCTCGGGCCCCCAGATGTCGGACTACAACTCCCAGAATCCCCAGACATGGCCTTTGTGGCTGGGGATTCTGGGAGGGGTAGTCCAACAGCATCTGGGGGCCCAAGGTTAAGAAACCCTGGCCTAACAAAATCCTTAAAATAACTACAGAGGGTAACTAAGAGCTAATTAAGAAGGTGGGAGAGCTGACAAGCTGCAGTTTCTGGACAAAAAGGGGGGGGGGGAGGAAAGGTGGTGCCATCGAGTCGGTGTCAACTTCTGGTGACCACAGAGCCATCTGGTTTTCTTGGTAGCATACAGGAGGGATTTACTATTGACATCTCCCGTGCAGTATGAGACGATGCCTTTCAGCACCTTCCTGTATCGCTGCTGCCCGATAAAGGAGTTTCCTGTACTCTGGGAAACACACCAGTGGGGATTTGAGCGAACAGCCTCCTGCTCTCTGGACTGGTTGCTTCCTCGCTGTGCCATGAGGTGGCTGGGGTGTTTAAAAAGGTACATTCAAAATTACATTGGGAAGGGCTTTATGTGAAGCCAGACCCTTGGTCCATTTAGCTCAGT
Source organism: Hemicordylus capensis (assembly GCF_027244095.1). Lineage (NCBI taxonomy): Eukaryota > Metazoa > Chordata > Lepidosauria > Squamata > Cordylidae > Hemicordylus > Hemicordylus capensis. The sequence continues at coordinate 20,408,104 of NC_069664.1, read as the reverse complement.
ATTGGCCACACTGACTGGCAGGAGTCTCTCCCAGCTGTCCCTGGAGATGGTGCCAGGCCCAAACCTGGGACCTTCTGCATGCACAGCAGATGCTCTGCCCCCAAGCGATGGCCTCCTTATTGTATTGTTCCTACCCTTGCACGACGTGGACGTTTCTTACAAAAAGCCTTGAACAGGCCATTGCCTTCTCCTCCAAGCTTCTGCTATGGCCCCAGCAAAGGCAACCTGCACAATGCCATTTGGAAGCAGGAAAGTGCTTACGAAGGAAGCGCCCACCTTCGGGAAGGTACCTTCCACTATACCAAGTCCTGAGCTCTTGTCCGAGATTGAGTGAGTGCCTAATTGGTGCATCATATTATGCGACGAGTGCATAATGACTTATGCCTGCTAGTGAGCAAGACTGGGCTTGGTGAGTTGTATGTATTAGGTCAGCGCCATACCTTTGGCATCAGTGTGTGCCGCTGCTGTGCCGTTCAGCTGTGCCTCCCAAGGTGGACCTGGCAAACAGGAAGGGTGGGGGGGAGAGAAAAAGTGTGATTCAAGGGTGGCAGATCGACTACTGGCCTCAAATCCAGAGGAGGTAAAAGGAGAATCCTGTATCGATGCTTGCCTCGAAGCTAGAGAGAGTTGTGTGTGCCAAAGTTGTGTCCCCCTATGATGGAACAGCAGAGCCCACTTCCAAAAAATGCTGTGGAATGGTGAAGTCATTTGCTCATTAGCCTGGAGATGTATCAACAGGAGTTCTTGGGAAGACCTTGTTCATCAGGAGGCATCTCTGATCCCCAATAGGCAGTTCATTATACAGTCCCAAAATAGGTGCTAAAGCGGGCAAAGCTTAGCAACAATACTGTACCTTGCATGCACAGTATTAGTTTGAGCAGATCTTCATGAGAAGCTCTCTCTGCTTCTGGCTTAGCTTGTGTTATTTTTACTAACAGAGTTTGGTTTTACTATCATGGGAGGGGCCGATACAATGAAGTTGTTATTCAAATTTGTTCCTGCCCCAAAGCTCCATCTCTGGGCAGTTTACAAGAATACGAAACAAGTTAAAGCAAAATAAAAGCCTTCAATTTAAGACCACAGTCAAACTGAAAAGCTTGGGAGAAGAGAAGTCTAAGCACTTTTTAAGAGTTGTCAGAGATGAGGAGGCTCTTATTTCAGCAGGGAGTGTATTATTTATGTATTCGATTTCTAGACCACCCTTTGAAAAATGGCTTGGGGTGGTTTACATTAAAATAAAACAAGATCAGTTAACAATTAGAAACTGTATTCCATCCATTACGCTCCAATTTTGGGGGTGGGGAATCGTATGCAGCCAGTTATCTGGCACTACACACACACACACACACTTTCAAGAACATCTCCCAAACCAGAAGGATGGGAAGCTTGCATTACACTGATTTAAATGCACAAATGACCTGGGCATTACATTAAACTGGCTGAAGGCCCATGGTGCAGACACTGTGCTGAAGCTAAGCAGGGCTAGGTCTGGTGTCCTAACTGAGCTACCCTGAGTTCTTCGGTGGAAGAAAGGTGGGACATCATGAAATAAAATCCATGAACCTTTGAAAACCCTTTTCCCCTTCCAAGGGAAAATGGGGGACTTTTTTAAAAATAAAAACCACATTGGATTAGAACCTGGTATGGCCATCACAGAGAGAAAGGGAGAGTAGATATACTTACCCCTGCTACCTGAGCAAAGAGGCACCTTTTAAAAGTGGCGATTATCTTGCTGGAGCAGGGGGAGAGCAACTGACCCTATCCATCCCCAGCACAGCATCCCTCCAGTGGCTGTTCCTGGTGCCTGCCTTATGCTTCTTTTTTAGACTGTGAGCCCTTTGGGGACAGGCTGCCATCTAATTAATTATTAAATTTATGTACGTAAACGGCTTTGAGAACTTTGGTTGAAAAGTGGTATATAAATACTCGTATTTGTACATATTCTTGCTTTATGCATTCTTCCCCTTCTAGGCAGCCATCTTTGGGGCCAGTGTTCCCTGGAAGAGGGATCCCTAGCTGCTGACTACAACACCCAGCATCCCCAAACCAAAAGGTCACTGCTACTGGGAGTTGCAGTCGGCAACATCTGGGAATCCCTCTGAGAGGGAACACTTGGTGGGCCACAACTTCCTTCACCCCCAGCTGTAGTGGCTTTGTGTGTTGAAGCTGGGGAATCCCGGCTCTAGAGAAACCCGGAACACCAGCAGGGCTGGCATTTCTCTCACCTGCTCGACCCCGGCTGGAGATCTCATTTGCCAGCCTCTCAAAATATTCGGGCAAGTCCGCGTATTCGTTCCCGTAGGAGATCACTTTAATCCCTTTGTCCAGCATGTTTTCCCGGAGCTTCTTAAACTCGTCCACGTCCCCTCGGCGCACAAGCATAAAATGCTCCAGGTCGGATTTGTGCTTCACAGCTTCTAGGAAGAGGGCTTGAAAGGTGGTATCATCCACAGTCCAGCCACAGCCCAGGAACAGGAATGATTTGGTTTCATACAGCTTCTGGATCTCCCGCTTGAGGGAAAGGAATTGGTTGCAAAAGCTGTGAAATTCTAGATTTAAAAATCAGCAAAAGGCTACCTCCTTGCGACAAGAAGCAGGGATGTTGACTAGCAACAGCGTTCCCCGTAAGGGGGATTCCCAGATCTTGTGGACTACAACTCCCAGCATCCCAAGCTGCAATGGCCTTTGGCTGAGGATTATGGGAGTTGTGGAAGCTCGCCTGCCTTCCCCCACAGATGAGCTTGACCATCTGTAGTCTGTGCACCCACACGAGCAGCAACAAAGGCTGTAGCAACAAAGGTCACTCTCCACCCCCATACACACACACGGCTTGCTGCCAGAAGTGGGAAAGCCTTTTAACCCGGAGGTGATTGCCCAGGTCAGACCTTGGGCCCCAGATGTTGTTGGACTACAACTCCCATCATCCCCAGACATAGACTTTGTGGCTGAGGATGATGGGAGTTGTAGTCCAACAACATCTGGGGGCCCAAGGTGAAGAAGCCCTGGCCCAGATGATTGTCTGCTGAGGTTAAGCGAACCACAGGTTCATTTCACCGTGGCAAAATGCTGGGGTTAAAAGCCAGGTTAGGTGGGCGGGCAGCCCTGGGATTGGGCTCGATCCCGGTGCTGCACATGAGCAGCCTAGAGTCAGACCAGGCTGAGCTGCCTTAGGCTTGGCTACTCGTGAGAACAGCCTCCGTATTTCGTGGATTGGTTGGGCTTAAGTTCTCTTATGGTCTGGACCAGTGGTTCCCGACCAGGGTTCCACCAGATGTTGCCGGACGACAACTCCCACGATCCCCCACTATAATGAATTGTAGGTAGGAATGATGGGAGATGTAGTTCAGCAACATCTGGAGGAACCCTGGTTGGGAACCATTGGTTTAGAGACCAACAGATTCGCAGCGGAAGAATATGCTAAGAGGGTTACACATACTTGAACTGAGTTGCAGGAGCAGTCCGGCAAGTAAGTGTGTGTGCCAAGTGTGCTGGTCTCCTTAGCAGCCCTGGAGTGCTTGTCTCTAGTCTGGCACAATCCCTGACCTCTGGGCGGTCATCTCGAGTGCTAGGCTTTAAGCCTCTGGAGCTCACACCTACTGCTTTACTGGTAGGGGTTCCTCCTTCAGCAAGAGGCCACAGCACCCAGACGGCTGCCGAGCTCACCATCACTTCTGTGTTGCGGAGGACATTCTGGTACCCAGCGGGATGGAGCACAATTCCACTGGGGTTTGTGTACACTCCATGGATATGCAGGACGCTGAGTTTCCTCTTCTCCTGGGCCCACTCTAGCACCTACACAGGATTGTTAGAAAAAAGAAAGAAAGAAAACCAACGCAGGGGCCTCCGTTAGTACACAAGCCAGCTGAAGTAGCCGGTGCCATCTGGGAGGACGATGCTCATTGTGATTGCCGACAACAACCCACAGTCCCTAGAGCTGGAAAATAGGCGCGAAGCATCACAAGACCTCCACTTTCAGTGCCTTATCATGCTTTTGTTGTCCTGACCGACAGCGGCCAAAATTTCCAATGGCGTGTAAAAAGCTTTTTTTTTTTTTAACCCCCCCAAAATGACGATCAAGTTTTATTGATGCTGTCAGAGGAAAGGGAATGAAAATTGGCAGGAAGGTCCTCCGAAGGCATATCCCCCTCAATGTCCTCCACTGAGAGTGCGCAAGCATTTGCTCCTTGTTACCCTAACCCTCTCCTCTGTTAGGGATGTGCTCAACCAGTTCGTGCCCACCCTGGAGCGGCCCTGTGGGGTGCCTTGAAGCGAGCAGGTCAGGCGCTCCTGACCTGCTGGCCCCCTCCCCACTGCTTTCACCCCGCTGGTGCTCCATTTTGAAAGACGCACAGGGCCGCAGCATTCCTTCCCGCAGCCCTGATCGGCGTCGGTCAGCATCCCACGCAAATGGCCGACGCCAATCAGGGCTGCAGGGAGCAACACTGCACCGCCATGCGTCTTTCAAAATGGAGTGCCGGTGGGGGACGAGCAGGAAGGGGGTGAGCAGGGAAGGAGTGCCTTACCTGTTTTTTGTTTTTTTTAATGGCGCCAGCTCTAACAGGTTGTGCGCTCCAGAAAGGGAGCACTGAACTTGTCCGTGCACGTCCCTATCCTCTGTGCAAAAATGACTGCCATTTTACCCCAAATGTCTGGATCAAGAAAAACTGATAACGCACAGGAAGTTGTCAGTGCAACAGTGATATCACCTGTTTTCCAGGTAAGGTATAGTTCCCGTAACCAAAGATGTAGCATCCTATTTCAAAATGCAAAGTTAATCCAGAACTACAGATTTCTTCTCCCCGGAAGGGGAAGGTTACAAAACAACAGGTATATGAGGAAAAACCCCTGCTAACTTGGCAAAGAGGCACCTTTTAATGTGGTGATTCTCTTATATTTAGCAGGGAGAGAGTAACTGGCCCTATCCACCCCCAGCACAGGACCTCCAGTGACTCTTGCTGGTGTCTAGCTTATGTTTCTTTTTAGATTGTGAGCCCTTTGGGGACAGGGAGCCATCTTATTTGTTTGTTATTTCTCTGTGTAAACCGCCCTGAGCCATTTTTGGAAGGGTGGTATAGAAATCAATCAATCAATCAATCAATCAAATAGATAAATAAACAAATAAATGGCAAGTGGCGGGGAGTGGTGCCTGGAGCCCCAGTGCCCACTGGGTTCTGCTATTGAATAACATGGACTATTTTCCATCTTTAGGGGGTGAAGACAGCGAAAGTCACTACAGGCATCCATCCCCTGAGTTGGTCCCAGTTGCCAAAATTTATGAGCCGGGCTCACTGCAAAGTATTTGTCCCTTTGGTTTCTAAGAGGGATCGGCTTCGGCTGCAGGGTGAGCAGTCTGGATGCGTCGCTAACAGGAGTGTTTTCATCTCCCCGCCCCGGTCCCACGTCCCAAAAATCCAGCACTCTCTGAACGTGTTTACAGATCCTGTCTCCAAGGAATGTGCAGCGTCTACAAATGAAAACAAACCTCACACATCCGCAAGCAGTCAAAGCCTCAGGAGGCATTTCTCTAACCCTCTCGGACCAAATGAGCTGGCCACACACAGTTGGATACACTGAGGAAGGCTGTTCTCAGAGTGAGGCCCGGGACGCCAGCTGCGACCCACTCAGGTCAGGCATGGGACTGTTTGGCTCCAGCGTCTGCAGGAGGAGGAACTGCCACAGCAAGAGCCTGCGCAACGTGCCCTTTTGCCCCAGTAAAATGTCTTTGAAGGGATACTCGGCAGATGGCTTTTGCTTCCTGTCTCGTAAATGACTGAATATCCTGCTTAGCTTCAAAGCTTGTAAAAGCAATGATCCAACACAGGGGCATAGGTAGATCTATGTTGGTAGATCCAACATAGGGACATAGATGTTGTCACCACATCTAAAAACGGACATTGTAGAACTGGAAAAAGGTGCAGAAGAGGGCAAACCAGATGATCAGGGGCCTAGAGCACCTTTCTTATGAGGCAAGGCTACAACACCTGGGGCTTTTTAGTTTAGAAAAAGAGACAACTGTGGGGAGACATGATAGAGGTCTATAAAATCATGCATGGTGTGGAGAAAGTGGATAGAGAGAAATTCTTCTCCCTCTCCCACAACACTAGAACCAGGGGTCATCCCATGAAACTGATTGCTGGGAAATCTAGGACCAGCATACAGAAGTAATTTTTTACACAACGCATAATCAACTTGTGGAATTATCTGCCATGAGATGTGGTGACAGCCGACAACTGGGATGGCTTGAAGAGGAGTTTGGATAACTTCATGGAGGAGAGGTCTATGAACAGCTACTAGTCAGAGGGCTATAGGCCACCTCCAGCCTCAAAGGCAGGATGCCTCTGAGTACCAGTTGCAGGGGAGTCACAGCAGGAGAGAGGGCATGTCCTCAACTCCTGCCTGTGGCTTCCAGCAGCATTTGGTGGGCCTGTGTGTGAAACAGGATGCTGGACTAGATGGGCCTTGGGCCTGATCCAGCGGGGCTGTTCTTATGTAGCTGCCTTATACTGAGTCAGACCATTTCCTCGGTCAGTATTTCATGAGAATGGCTCTCCCGGATTTCAGGCACAAGTCTTTCCCCAGCCCTCGCTGGAGATGCTGCCAGGGACTGAACCGGGGACCTTCAGCATGCAAAAGCAGATGTTCTAACCATGAGCTACAGTCCCACCCTCCAAAAAACCAAGTTAGCAGAGGAGGGTTGATTCTGGGGATGAGGCCGTCACTCAGGGGCAGAGGCTCTCTAGTGCCTTGTTCGACTGCATACCCTTCTCCCCACTTCTGTCCCCTTCCTCGACCAGCCAATCATCTCCAGGCTTTATGTACTCAACCATTCCTTGCCCACAATTTTGTTCAGAAAGTCTCCATCTCTGAAGTGGAATGAATAATATAAAGGGAGCAAATTGAGGCCCATTTGCCTAACGTAGGGATTCCCAACCTGTGTCACTCCAGATGTTGCTGGACTACAACTCCCATCATCCCCAGCTACAATTCATTGCGGCTGGGGATGATGGGAGTTGTAGTCCAACAACACAGGTTGGAATCCCCTGGCCTAATGTATTTTTTTACTACCAAATACTGGTTCCGTTAGGGTGGTATATCTATTTCTGGAACAAACACCTACCATTCTGGCTTTTACCAATTAGCATTGGTCGCAAGCAGAAACTAAATTCCAAGTTTACATTACAGGGAAAAGAAACTATTCAGGTTTTATTGATTAGCTTCTCTCTCCCATTGGCCTTTAGCGGAGGGGGGGCACTAGGGCAGACTTGCCCCCCTAGCATTTCTCTGCAGTCCCCCCCCCCACCTTTTAAATTTTTTTACAAATAAATAATTTCCCAACTGCCATAGTGTAATGTGATGGAGAAAAACTACAGTGGAAAAACTCCCCCCACCCCCAGCTTCGTTGGTGGCCCTCTCCAAAACTTTTAGGCTGGCTACAGACCTGTTTATTTCCAGTCTATACTTTAGTCCCCCTCCGCTCTTAAAATGTGAACCTCGGAGCCTTTTCTAAACTAGGTTTGGCACAAGCTTTCCAAATCCACTTCAACCGGCATTGCCATCAGCGTCACCACCACAACCCACGATTTACAGTGTTTAAGATTTCATTCGGGCCCAGCTCATCATCTCCTCCCGTTTGTTCTTTCTTATTCTACACTGACCAAGAATGTTGCACCACATCTATTCCCATCGTGAGACTGAAGAGCCGCGTAGGAAACAAGAGTCCAGGAATGCGTGTGAAAAAAAAACAGGCAGACAAAAAGACAAAACAAGAAGAAACTCACAAGGAATAACTCCCCTTGCTGTTTACATGCCATTTGGAGCAAGCTAGGCAGTCGGCCAATTCCAACAAAGGAGGATCTGCCGGAAAGAGTGTCGGCTTCTGCAAGCTGAAAAGCAGGGATAAGCTTTCTCACAGCTTGCGCCGCTCAGCTTCGCTTTATAAGACTCTCTCCTCTATCACTGCTTCGGTTTGGACCGATCCACACTATAAATAGCCCTGGAGTTTGCCCAAGTAAAACTGCAGCAACGTTTCTGGAGGGAGAGAGAATCCTGTCCCGATTATAAATATGGAAGACAGAAGCAGCACTGAATGCCATTGAGACTCAGGGCTCCACTGCCAAAGCCAATCTCGGCCATTAACTCTCTTTAGAAAGGGCTCCGGGCCGTGCCAAATTACAGCTTAGTGGCTCTGCTGGAAAGGTGACTTAACCAGAGTACAGAAGCTCGGGACCAAGGATTCCAAACCCTGAATCCCCAGATGATGTTGGGACTACAACTCCCATCATTCCCGGCCACAAGGGCCGAAGGGAGTTGTAATCCAACCGTTGGGAATTCCTAGTTTCGGCTTCAGAGGAAAGTATCCAAGAGATATTGGGGGTGGGAGAGCTATATTGGTCTACCTGCAGTTCCTAGGGAATACCTGTCCCCATGTTGGAGTGTAATTGTGTCTCTGCCTCTATGATTAAGGGCAACCTTTAGCATCATGCAGGACTTATGAGCAAGGCATCCTAGCAACATAGGAATCTGCCTTATACCGAGTCAGGCCATTGGTCCATCTAGCTCAGTATTGCCTACACTGACTGGCAGCGGCTCTTCAAGGTTTCAGGCAGGAGACTCTCCCAGTCCTACCTGGAGATGCTCCCAGAAATTGAACCTGGGACCTTCTGCACGCAAACCAGATGCTCTACCTCTGAGCTACGGCCCCATCCATCAAGGGGAATATCTTAAAGTGCTCACATATAGTCATCCATCCAAATGAAAACCAAGGCAAACCCTGCTTAGCAAAGGGAACAATTCATGCTTGCAAGACTGGCTATCCACTCCTGGAACATCCTGCTTCCAGGAAACACTAGAAATAATATGCGCATTTTCTATGGGAGGTGCATATGTTGCTACACTGAACATTAATCAAAAGTACGGAGAAAAAGATCCACAAGTCACATGTCCCTTTTCAGTATTTTTGAGCAACATCTGAATGCGTAGTGTAGTGGTTAGAGCAGGGCTGCTCAACTTTGGCGCTTCTATAAATGTTGGCCTACAACTCCCATAAGCCCTGGCTATTGGCCACTGTGGCTGGCAATTTTTGGAGTTGTAGTCCAAAAACAGCTGGGGGGGGAGCATAGTTGAGCAGGCCTAGGTTAGCATGTTGGACTAGGGAGTGAGGAGACCAGAGTTCAAATCCCCATTCAGCCACAAAACTCACTGAGTAATTCTGGGCCAGTCACATACCTCACAGACTAAGGTACCTCACAGGGTTGTTGTGAGGATAAATATAACCAACCATGTACAGCACTCTGGGCTCCTTGGAGGAAGAGCAGGATATCAAATGTAAAAAATATAAATAAATAAATAAAATAAACAAACACCACACACACAGGATTGGTTGCCACGAAGGAGCACAAGCCTGCTCAATTACCTTTTTCTCATCAGTGAGATCCAGAGACTCAAGCTGCTTCCCTTGGTCTGCCGCATAGATTTCCAGGAGGTTGTCAAAGTTTGTGGTGAGCACAAGAGCACCGTTCTCCATGAGATGGAGCACAGACTGAAGGAGCTGCTTGCCGGCATCTTCCATTTTCGACTCCAGGTCATCAAAGACCTCATACAAGCAATCTTTGAAGAACGTGGAGCGGACGTTGCTCGTGCGCTGTGGAAGGAGAGGACAACATAGCAAGGTCAGAGCCTATTCCAGTTTTTATTGTCTAAAAAGAATTTTTTGTTGTTGCAGCAGAGGACATGAGACAAGTGAAGCACCACGTTCTGGAAAGTGCCATTGCTGAGATCCAGCAAAGAGAAACAAACTGCAATCCGAAGCAGTTAGGGTTGAATCCAGTGGACCCCACTGACTGAGCTTCTGAGCAAACATGCCTGTTGTCAGATCTGAGAAACCCGAGTTCGAGTCCCATTTCTGCCAGCCATAAACTGGCTGGTTTGCCTACTCCGCCATGTTACAGGTTATTCACGGAGCTGTGCAAGAGCACTGCTAATCTAAAACCAAACATTGCATGAGCACAGTTGCACAGCCATTGGGGGTGGGGGCATCAATTGTGCAATTCCACTAAGGTAGTTCTTGCATTTAGCACATGAGTGCTCCTGCACAACTGCATGAACGTGAGATTGCACATAACACTGCACAGATGGCCCAGCTGCACAAGTAGTTGCCTGGGCCATCAATATGTTTTTCGGCGGGCCCACAAAGCAGCATGTGAACACAGAGATGTGCCCTAGAATCCCTTGCAACATCAGACCCTGTGAATAGTCTTGAATTGTTTTAGGGATGCTGGGGCACAACTTTCAAACCTCATGTGGTGCAGATGCTCGACGTGGCAAACATCACACAGGGAACTGCCTTATCCCGAGTCAGACCACTGGTCCATCTAGCTCAGTATCGTCTAGTCTGCTAACTGAGCAAAGAGGCACCATTTGAAAGTGGCGATTCCCTTTATTGAGTAGGGGGAGAGCAACTGGCCCTATCCACCCCCAGCACAGCATCCCTCCAGTGGCTGCTGCTGATGTCTATCTTATGTTTCTTTTTTAAAATTGTGAGCCCTTTGGGGACAGGGAAACACATACATTCATTCATTCATTCATTCTTCTTTCTCTGTAAACAGCTTTGGGAACTTTTGTTGAAAAGGGGTTATTCATAGTAGTAGTACTCTGGCTTAATTGTTTCTCAAGTTTGCAAACCATTCGTTTTGCGTGCCATCAACTCACTGGCGACAGTTTCTGGATAAGGTCGTGGGCGACATGGATGAGGTTCTTATCTTCGCGGAGACACTTCTGGAACTTTTTCCTCTCCTCGTCTTCAAGGAGGTCAAAGTCGATCGCAGCGTCCAGCAGGGCCTGGATTAACCCTTTCCAAGACTTCAGGGCCGGCACTTGAGGAGCTACCGCCGCACTTATGCCCGTCCCAATCACCAGCACCAGCTCCTGCGGCTTCTTGGTTTTCAGGCTCGGCAATAATTTCCTGAAATCAATTGAGGGTGTGTGTGTATAACATATTAGATTCTATCAGCATGGAGATATTTACAGTAAAAAATGGATGACGCATACAAGAGACCAGTGTTTTCTCTAATTTCTTTCTCATCTGTAGGCGGAGTGAGTTTTGTTCTGGGTGGCAGTATCAAGTCACGTGCATTCCAAGTGGGGCCTTCCTGATTCAACCTGAGTGGGATCTAAAATTAACTGAGCGGACATAAAGAAAAAGTTTGTGTGGTGCACGCACATGCATGCCTTAGAGGGAAAACTGCAGAGACCCTAGTTATTCACGGGTTCTCCACCCATGGTTCTGTGTATCTGCGGGCAGACAATAGAGACCTGATTTCTTCAATTGCAGGGCAAAAAAATTGGAGGATTTGGGGGTTCATGGGACACCACCGAAGAGTAAGGTGTTGTGCTTACTTCTGCTCCTCAGGGTGTGTGTGTGTGATTTTTAGCACACTTCAGTGTACTTAGGAACCCAATGCTCTCAATCCCATAGAGTTAAGATCTTTTTATACACCATTTCGGTCTCTGCAGTAATAGGCCAGAATGCCCATGAAAAAAGGGCCTCCTGTATATTTACAAACCTAGTGGTATGCCATGAAGGCCAAAGGGAAGGCATATTATCTGCAAACTTCTGTACAACTAGAGTTATATTGCAGGTCTCAGTTTGCCCGGGGCCCTATCCTACAGCTTAGTAGGCCCAACAATAAATCCAGCCTGGTTGGGGATACTTCACGGTTTTAATGACAAGTCAGTTTTGTACCAAATGTATGTAAGGACCACTCACACCTTCTGCAACTATAGTTAAAAGTGACAGAAAAATTCTGCACCACGGCAGCATAGGTAGCTGCGTTCTACTGAGTCAGACCATTAGTCCATCTCGCTCAGTATTGTCTACCCAGACTGGCAGCGGCTTCTCCAAGGCTGCAGGCAGGAATCTCTTCCAGCCCTATCTTGGAGATGCCAGGGAAGGAAGCCCACAGGCAAGAGATGAGGACATGCCCTCTCACCTGCTGCTGCTCCCCCTGCAACTGGTATTCAGAGATATCCTGCCTCTGAGGCTGGAGGTGGCCTATAGCCCTCCGACGAGTAGCCACAGATTGACCCCTGCTCTTTAGCCACACCCACCGGTCTCCCCAAGCACAGCACTGGTCTGCAGAGGCAAATGCCGTACATGGCAAAAGCCAAGGGGCGTGGCTACGGAGCATGTTTGGGTTCCCCTGTGCGATAAGGCCTGAACAGAATGAGTGCAGCATCATTACCCTTACCTGGGTTTTTTTGCAGGTGGCATTCCATCCTCCAACAATGTTTCTTTAGCCAGATTCAGGCTCACATTAGAAGCCATGCAGTTTCTTTAAAAAGAGAGAGAGCGGGGTGGGTGGGTGAAATCTAAAATTACAAAGAGAAGTCGCGGAGGTATGCATTTCAAACAAGAATAAAGTCACTCAATTCACCAAGACAACTTCTTCAAGGAAGAGCAAATATTTAAACCCATCAGCTGGCATCCTGATTAAGTTCATAGGAACACAGGAAGATGCCTTATAATCAACTCAGCCCATACATCCATTTCGCTCAGTATTGTCTACACAGACTGACAGCGGCTTCTCCAAGGTTGCAGGCAGGAGTCTCTCTCAGCCCTATCTTGGAGATGCTGCCAAGCACTGAACCTGTGCCCTCCTGCATGCAAAAGGCCTTAAACAGCCTTCCAAAGGGGCCAAGAGGTGGTCTCACAAACTCTGAAGTTTAGACCACACAATGCAAACAAAAGATCAAAACAAAAAGCAAGAAGAGCAACAAAAATGAATAATAATCAAAGCACATAAGCAGAAAGGACTGGAACATAAAAGTCAACAGGCAACAACACACATTCTGAATCAAACGCCTGGCAGATCAGGAACAATTTGGTCCAGTGCCGGAAGACCACCCATGGTTTCTGGTGGGAAGGAGGTCCTGGGGAGCTTAACCATTAAACATTTGGGTTTGGTTCCAGTTCATCAGTATTTGTTTAACTCTCTGGTTGAGTCCTGCTTCAGACAGTAACTATAAAAATTAGTCTGATAACCAGTTCAGTCACATTTCATGCGGAATAATAAAGAACTCTTTTGCATACAATGCAAATCTTATAAATGAATACCACAATCAGTACTTCACTCAAGATAAATGAATATTTCACTAACCCATATAGGGTTGTGGGAGACTTCCCTGTAAGTAAAAAACCTTATATAGGAAGCGGCATTATACCGAGTTAGACCCTTGGGTGCATCTAGCTCAGTATTGTCTACACAGACTGGCAACAGCTCTTCAAGATTGCAGGCAGGAGTCTCTCCCAGCTTTGGTAGTTTGTTGGTTCAATAAAAAAATATTGTCCTATCTGGAGATGCCAGGGAAGGAACCTAGAACCTATGCTCTTCCCAGAGCAGCCCCATTCCTCAAGGAAAATATCTCACAGTGCTCACACACAGTCTCCTATTCAAATGCAAACCAATGTGGATTCTGCTTAGTAAAGGGGACAATTCAAGCTTGCTACTTCTGGCTCAGCCTGCTCCTTGCTGTTCTAGTTTTCTACTTGCAGGGAGATTTTGCCATTGGGGAGCATGCAAAAATGTGAGCCCCGCCACCTGCAGTCTGTTGTCCTTTGCATCACCTCAGGATTCTGTCATAGTTCTGACCTAGAATAGAGGAGAGCTGGTCTTGTGGTAGCAAGCATGACTTGTCCTCTTAGCTAAGCAGGATCCACTCTGGTTGCATATGGATGGGAGACTAGAAGTGTGAGCCCTGGAAGATCTTCCCCTCAGCGGATGGAGCCACTCTGGGAAGAGCAGAAGGTTCCAAGTTCCCTTCCTGGCAGCATCTCCAAGATAGGGCTGAGAGAGACTCCTGCCTGCACCCTGGGAGAAGCCGCCGCCAGTCTGTGAAGACAATACTGAGCTAGATGGACCAAAGGTCTGACTCAGTATATGGCAGCTTCCTATGTTCCTATGGCCTGTAACAAAATGCTCTCTTATGCACATCCATGCCAAGCACCAGTGCCTTGTTCTCCTTTGCATCTGGCCACCTGGCAGACAGACAGACTATTTTCAGCCAGGGATTACTGCTGTTAAGAGGTTCTTAAATCCTGAGTCAAGAAACTTAAGACTCCAAGTTGTGTGCCAGGGGAGAAACGGTGGCTTTCTCCATAGTGAATGAGGCAGCGGATCTCGTGAGAGCAAGCAGCTCCTGAATCAGGTAACTAGGCACTGTAATTACATCAAGACCTGGACACATCCTTGACCAAGAAGGAGCATGAAAGGAGGTCACTACTCTGCTACAGCCAGAAGGCATTCAACAAAGGAACAAAACAAAAACAAAAGAGAAGGAATACAGTAGAAACTCGATATCCACAGATCCAGCATCCACGGATTCGTGTATCCACAGTCGGGTAGTAGGCACCCAACCTTGGTATATGCAGGGGGGGGGCAGCTTTAAAAGGGTTAAATCCACGTATCGGGAGTGGCTGGAAATGACCTCTGAGGTCATTTTGCCATTTTGTATTCAGGAGCCATTTTGTGGCTCCTTTTCAGAGAAAATATTTTAAAAACTCAGATTTTTCTCAAATTAAAAAGAAAAGATGGATTTCAGTCTCTTGTGGGGGGGCATTGCTGGACTGCTGGGGACCCGCGGAGCATGGTAGGGCACTTTACCACACTTTTGTGTATGTGTGTTTTGGGCCGTTTCCCCACCCTTAGGAACCTAACCCCCAGATTTGCATTGTCCCAAATGCCTCAATATTTGCGGTTTTGGTATCTGCGACACTAGCCGGGAACGGAACCCCTGCAAATATCGAGGTTTTCCTGTAAAAACAGAACTCAACCTCTTCATGAAAAAGGGTTTCCTATCCTATTCCTCCTCCCCAGGATTTCCCACTCACTGAAGTCATCTTGAAGATTGGGGATAGAGCCGTAGATCAGTGGCTGCTTTGCATGCAGAAGGTCCCAAGTTCGATTCACAGCATCTCCAGGAAGGGCTGGGAAAGACACCAGCCTGAAACCTTCGAGTGCTGCTGTCAGCCAGTGTAGGAATACTGATCTAGATGGATTAGGGGTCCAGTGTTCTCTCTAAGGTGTGCACATGCACATAAGGTTTTTTATGTCCGCTCAGTTAATTTTAGATCCTGCTCAGGTTGCATCAGGAAGGCCTCACTCTGAATGCACATGTGCACACACTGCCTTGATACTGCCACCCGAACAAAACTCGGTCCACACACAGATGGAAAAAAATTAGAGAGAACACTGCACAGGTCTGAGTCGGACCAAATCTTTATACCATCAAATCTCTTTTGCTGCTTTGCTTTTATTGCACAGGCAAGCTTTCTCGGACCCTACACAGACATAATGCTTACCTAGGATTTGTTTTCTGTAACCATGGTTTAAGCACTGCATCTGAATACCTAACTTATGGTTCAGAAAAAATTGGCTGCAAAATCAGTATGTTAATCCATGGCTTGAAGTATTGCTTGCAAACCATGGTTTGCATTAGCCATGGTTAATCACATCTGTAGCATGGAAACCATGGTTAAGGAACACTCCTTTCCTCTCCAGCCTCCCTGCCGGGAAAGCAATAAGCAGGTCTTAGGGGCGCAGCAATCAGTTTGGAAAGCTAAAACACCCTTTTGTTGTAAATTTGGGATTTTAACCAGGGACAAGGCAACAAACTATGGTTGCAAATAACCAGAGTTAAGCATTATGTCTACACTAGACCTCAGGGCTGCTATCTAGGAATTTCATCTTACACATGTGAATGGCTTTCAGAATGTTTCAGTACCATTCCATGGCTCATTATCTCAGGCCATTCCTAGATGGCATTTGCTGGCAGTGTTCCCTGTAAGAGGGAATCCCAGATGCTGTTGACTACAGCTCCCAGAATCCCTAGCTGCAGTGGGCTTTGGTAGAGGATGCTGGGATGAGTATTCTCCAATTCACCCACTTGTGCAAACAGAGGAACATAGGGAGCTGCCTTATAGCAAGTCCGACCATTGGTCCATCTAGCTCAGTATCATTGACACTGTCTGGCAGCAGCTCTCTGAAGCTTTGGGCACAGGAATCTCTCCCAACTCTACCTGGAGATGCAAGGGGGATGTACCTGGGACCTGCAATACCACTGAAATATGGCCCCTTTAATTGCAGCTGGGCATGATGGGAGTTGTAGTTCAGCAACAGCTAGACAGTCAGGGTTGCCGACCCCTGCCCTGGGGACTACCTGACAATGCTCACATGTAGTCTCCCATTCAAATGCAAACCCAGGTAGGCCCTATTAGCAAAGGAGACAATTCATGCAGCAGGGAAATGACTTGCCTAGTGAGCAAGAGGTTGCTGGTTCGAATCTCCGCTGGTATGTTTCCCACACAATGGGGAACACCTCTATCGGGCAGCAGCAATATAGGAAGATGCTGAAAGGCATCATCTACTGCACGGGAGGCGGCAATGGTAAACCCCTCCTGTATTCTACCAAAGAAAACCACAGGGCTCTGTGGGCGCCAGGAGTCGACACCAACTTGAGGGCACAACAACTTTACCATGAGACCAGTTCTCCTCCTGGAGAGGAGATCTTAGGTCCATGATGACACTCCCCAATCTGAATGAGAAAGGCGACAAAGGGCCCTAGATTCTGCCAACACTTTCCTCATTCTCTCCCAGGCTGCTTCAGCTTCCGTTTCATCCTTCCAACTCACAGACAAATCTCAGGTTCAGGCAAGTTAAAGGGAAGGAGCCACCGTGAAGCAGAACAACCGGGAGACGGAGTGTGCAAGGTCTGGCTAGCGAGAACTGGATTTTAAACTCTTCTTCCGCCGTGAAGCCCGCTGGATAGCCTTGAGCAAGTCACGCTCTCTCATCCTGAATTACCTCACAGCATACTTGTGAGGATAAGAGGGAGATAAACCCCCTGCTTTCCAGCCGTCATTCCTTGGAGGACGGAAACAAATGTGGCAAGTAAATGCACCATTATCCCCAGGAAGGTGTACATGATAGAGGTCTACAAAATTATGCACCATGGAGAGGGAGAGAGAGAGAGAGAGAGAGAGAGAGAGAGAGAGAGAGAGAGAGATATTTTTCTCCCTCTCTCACAAAAACACTGGAACCAGGGAACTTCCATGATTGACAGGAGGTTTAGGAGCGAGAAAAGAAAGGACTTTTTCACAGCACAGCATGTGTAATTAACCTATGCAGTTCTCTGCCACGGGATGTGGTGAAGACCATTTACCTGGATGGCTTTAAAAGGGGCTTAGACAAATTCATGGAGGACAGGTCTAGCAAGGGCTACTAGCCTGGTGGCTATAGGCCACCTCCAGCCTCAGAGGCAAAATAACCCTATATAACAGTTGCAGGGGATCAGTGTCAGGAGAGGGGGAGTGGCTTCCGTGAAGGAATGAGGCCGGGACCTCCCCTTTTTGCATTACAGATTTCTGAATTCCATATGCATTTATTCTGCGTAAAAAAAGAAGCAGCAGCAGCAGCGTAGGGGTCAAGTGTTCACAGCTCCTGTTCTACAGTTTGGTTTGGGAGGGAGAAGAGTTTGACTGTTAAAATTTTGAAGGGAAGTGGGGGTTTGATTTGACTGGATAGGCTTTAAAATAATGGAGGGTACAACCAGAAGGAAGAGGACCCGATCTGTCAGCTACACCATCCATCTTATCAGAAGCGAAGCCGATTTGGAAGAGGGCGTAACTGGCCTGGAAACCAATATAAACGAGGAAATAGTACTGAATATCCAGAGAAGGCGCACACAAGTAGAGTGAATTCGCCCAAACATAATCTCACAGTTCGAGCAATTAAAAACCCATAACCATAAAGAGACGGATAGTGTACGCTTCGCGGCACATGGATCCCAAGAGAGCTACAGCGACTAAAATACAAATAATAGACACAGTCTACCAGACCCAGCTAAGGAGCAATCTCTATTCAATTTTTTGTGCAGGAGGCTCACAGAAGATCCATTTTCCAATGACCTCAGAACAGTGGTATACATGCTGGTAACCTCCAGACTGGATTACTGCAATGCGCTCTATGTGGGGCTGCCCTTGTGTATAGTCCAGAAACTACAATTGGTCCAGAATGCGGCAGCCAGGTTGGTTTCTGGGTCATCTTGAAGAGACCATGTTACCCCTGTATTGAAAGAGCTACACTGGCTGCCGATAAGTTCCCGGGCAAAATACAAGGTGCTGGTTATAATCTATAAAGCCCTAAACGTCTTGGGCCCTGGGTATTTAAGAGAAAGTCTTCTTCATCATGAACCCCACCACCCATTGAAATCATCAGGAGAGGTCCGTCTGCAGTTGCCACTGGCTCGTCTGGTGGCTACTTGGGGACGAGCCTTCTCTGCTGCTGCCCCAAAGCTTTGGAACGTGCTCCCTGCTGAAATAAGAGCCTCCCTATCTCTGTCAACTTTTAAGAAGTCTTTAAAGATGCATCTATTCACCCAGGCTTTTAACTAAATATTGTTTTAATAGTTTTAACATGGTTTAAAATGTTTTAAGGTTTGAATTTTTATAGTGGTTTAACTTTTGCTGTATCATTTGCTTTGTTTTGTTTAAATTTTTGTTGTCATTTATTTTAACTGATTTTTAAACTTTGTTTGTTTGTTGTAAACCACCCAGACGCATGAGTTGTGGGTGATATTAAAATATGTCAAATAAATAAATAAATTTTAAATGAATTCAAGAAGCTCAGCTAAAATGCATGGAGAACTATATTTTGAGCCTAAATGTTGAAATGCAGTCTAGACATCCTGCAAATAAAGAAAACATGGATGAAGAAGCAGCCAGTCTTGGAAGCAACTTATCTTAGGAAGATATAACAATGCAACATTCAACCATCTGGAACAGAGAGAGAGAAAGATTCCAAAGGCCATTTACTTTAGAACTTATCTTTGAGGGAGGGAGTTGGGGTCTGATCCCTAGGCAATGCAGTGTTCTGTCACAATCCTAGACAACTATATTATAAGGGGGAAAGCAACTGTGCAGTCAGAGGTGTTTACCAAGGTTTTCAAGCTGGCCAATCACTCAGCAGAAGAGGTAAGCCAGTTCTAAACAGAAAGGCAGCGTGTCTCTTCTGCAGGGTGATCAGCTGCGACAAAAACTTTTGAAACATCTCCAGCTGTGCAAATGCTTCTACCCTGCATGTACATAGAGCTGTCAAGGATTGCAGCCTTAATTTTAAAAAGAAAATTCATCAGGACAGTATCAGATAAGCATGTAAGTAAGCTCTGAATTCAGAAAATGCAACAAAAGTATTTACAAATTTTCAGATTTAAAAAGGCAAGAAAAGAAGAGGTTTGAACTATCCTGAACCACAAAGCAGGCTGTGAGCAATCCAGGAAAGAGAAACCAGCAGCAGAATGGTGCTGAACAAGATAAATAAAAGAAAGGGGAATATTCACACAATCTAAGGGGAAAATTCTGTTCCACCAAAATTGCTGGCTTCTACACAAAACTGGTACAGCTCTAATGTAGGGGCTATATACAACAATAAGAAACAAACATGCAATTATTGAACAGAAAAGTGGTTGTGCAGAAAGTTCAGGACAACTTTATGGCTTTCACCAACCATAAAGTGGCTATTTCCCCCCAGTAAAATCTCCACGTGGAACATTATTAAATCTCCAAAACAATGTTATTACAGTGGAGAAAACCACATCCATTATGCTCAGTTAGCAGCATGTAGACAAATTTATTTGCTCTCTGATAAACATAATAGAATGGTATAGGGAAGCATTGTTAACACCCAGTCTGCCTGACATTTACATATTTTTGTTTTCTCTTCTGAAAAGTGGTAGAGATGTATGCTGTTTATTCTTTCACGATCACCTGTGGAATCGCTATTAGTGAAACATTCTGAACCTCACTTCTCTCAAAGCTTCTTAGAGGACTCTCTGTTTATCATCTGGCTAGTAATACTTGAAATGGGTTATGGAGGAATGAGGGAAAGTTTACCAGACTGTGAGCTGGCAATATTGCTTCTTTATTTACTAATGCACTTCTCTTAGGTTAGAAGAGAAGAGCTATCCTTGGTTTTTTAAAATGAGACGACATCATTATTTCATGAACAATGTGTTACTCTTTCTAGATGCAAGGGACCCTGAAGCTGCAATCACAACACAAGGAGAAACCATCATTAAAATGTTATATAGAGGTTGGGGGGGGGGGGGCCTTCAAGATGGCCAAGCAAATAAATTTGATTTGCTTTCCCCCAAACTGGACACTCCATCTCCTTTCACTACAGACTTCTTTCTCACTTTTTTGCAAGTCACAATATGCATCTTTTATTCTTTACCTTTCTAGGAGGAGAAGCGGTCCTCACAGGCAGATGAAGCCGGTGTTAAACTAGATCAGAAAAAAAGATTTCAAATGGGTCAGCATCCTGAAAGCTCTGCCTAACGTTCACTTTTCAAAAAATAATCACAGCAAAGTGAGACAAACCATAGGCCATCTCCACCCCATCCCCGAAACACAGGACCCACCTTAAAAGAAAAAGCCACAATTTCAGACAACACAATTCTTTGATTAAAAGCAAAATACAGTCTCTATCTCCATCCCGTCCCTGGGATAATAATAATAATAATTTTGTATTGTAAGTCTGTGGGCAGGATTTTTTAGAACATTTTTTATGCATTCCTGAACACATTTAGGCACAAAAATTATTGTGTGGATGGACTGTTCTAATGTTATTCAGGAAGTAGCAGGGCTGGTAGATGAAGGGAGGAGAGCTGGTCTTGTGATAGCAAGCATGAATTGTCTCCTTCGCTTAGCAGGGTCTGCCCTGGTTTGATTTGGATGGGTGACTACATGCAAGTGTTGTCTTCTGTAAGATATTCCCCTTAGGGCAGGAATTCTCAAACTTGAGTCCCCAGATGTTGTTGACCGACAACTCCCATTGTGGCTGGGGATGTTGGGAGTTGTCACCCAACAGCATCAAGGGATGCAAGGTTGGGAACCCCTTTTGTAAGGTAAGCATCCTGACCCAACCTGTGAATCTATATTCTGAATACATAAATGCATACTCTAAAAACAAAAAGTTATACTTTTTATTCAAAACTATTGTTTTATGCACCTGTAAACAGATGCAGACTAAACCGATCTATAATAACTCATACAATTTATCAACGAAGATGTCTTTAAACAGGTGATGGTGCAGACAGGAACTCGACACAGCTAGGACAGTCGCCAGCTAGAATGTTCAGAAATTGACATTCTGTCATTCTTACAAGAGGTCAGAGTCCCCATTACAAGCCGACACAGCACAGACTCAGAGGGAGTAGCTGGCCTAAGTCATACAAGGACCAGGCTGAGATTTGATCTGGAGCAACTTCCAGCTCATAACTCATGCTCTGAATCATGATGCTACACCCACTCTCTCACTGTCATTGTTTGAGAGTGGAATACAGGCAATTGCTGAAGAGTCTCCATTAACACCGAAGAGAGGAGGAGGAGGAAGAAGATTGTCTTAAATGCAGGACCAACCAGAAAAATCTTGTGACAAACCAAGAAATACAACCCTCCTTGTGCTGACTAACACTTTCCTTATTACATCTTCCTACTTCCTGCATTAGAGGGAGAAAAAAACCAAAGCACATGCAGGACTGAAAACACAAAGAAGGATGTATTCAACAGACCAAATCGTACTTCAGAAGCAGGAAGCACTATTTCAGTCCAGAAGTCTCCCTTCCGAGAAGAGCAAGGCCTTCTCAGGCACACATGCCCTGAAGGAAGAAAACGAATGAAAAATTTCTGTGAAATGAAATGACTTTGCTCCCCTGGCCTACGGATGGGAGCCACGAGCGACAGACCAAAATAAGGCTCTTTGCCCATTTTCACAGGGCATCTTGCTTCTCCCTGAAGCCCTACTAATTGCTGTGCCATATAGAACACACATTACCAGACAACGGACTTACTTATGGGGAAGACGCACGAGTGATCCTGGCTTCAAAAAGTCCACAAATGTTACTAGCCCAGCTGTTCACATGAATCTAAATTAATTGTGTGTGTCACATTGAAGGCCTAGCTCAGTAGTCGTTGTGGGAAACCCGGGGGGGGGGGGTGCTGCGCTGTGGCAGCCCCTGTCAACCCCAAGAGCGACCATGTGACTAATTGTTTCTTGGGCCGGTGTGAAGCTTCGGCCAAAGCAAAATACTCTACAAGGTCCCCCTGGGAACAAGTGGAGATTACCTTTCACACCGTGCAGTGCTGCGCTTTGCCCAGGTCCAGGGGTTGCTCCCTTAAGGGGAACTGAACCCTCTTGAGTCCTTGCACCATCTTGGAAGGCATGCACGGACGGGTGGGGCATCTCATCCTTCCATGCTTTCCCCACAGAGTTCTTAAGAGAGGGCTCCATCTCTCTGAAAGGGGCTGAGAAAAGTACAGTTCTGCGCATAGGTCAGCATAGTGGGGAATGGCTCTCACACCAAAGTTTTGTTTTTTGTTTCTTCACCAAAGTGCTCCCCACTTGAAAAATAGTGAATCTCACTGGCCTAGCGGGTAGGAATGTTAACTGGCCTATCTCCAAGAGAGCTGGTCTTGTGGCAGCAAACATGACTTGTCCCGTTAGCTAAGCAGGGTCTGCCCTGGTTGCATATGAATGGGAGACTAGAAGTGTGAGCACTGTAAAGTATTCCCCACAGGGGATGGAGCTGCTCTGGGAAGAGCTGAAAGATTCAAGTTCCCTCCCTGGCAGCATCCCCAAGATAGGGCTGAGAGAGATTCCTGCCTGCAGCCTTGGAGAAGCTGCTGCCAGTCTGTCAAGAAAATACTGAGCTAGATGGACCAAGGGTCTAACTCAGTATAGGGCCACTTCCTATGTTCCACCACCTCTCCATCTGGTCTTCTGCAGGGAGAACTATGTTAGTATTAAATGGACAACATGGGTGTAATGTAGCAGTCAACAGATCTCCATGTTCTTTTGGAGAATGGATGTGGTATGTAGGGGGAGTAGAAAGAAACCTTGCATTTTTGTGCTGCTCACCATCCAGTTTTGAAACTACAGAGGATTTGTCAAGAAAGGAAGACATTCTTAAGTATAAGAGTGGCTTAGCTGTAGAACAAGCTGCACAGAAAAGGGGTGGAATCTCCTTTTACATTTTCATGGAATCCCTGATCAATCAGTAGCTTCACCAACGGCCACTTGGAAGGACAGGCAAGTAATGGATCGGCCCCCATCTCTATCCCCAAAAGTGGAATGCCACAAGTGGAATGGTCCTCCCCAGCACACATTTAGTGTCCCTCTAGGTCAGCAACTGCAGGCCAGGGAGCCAATGCTACCCATATTTGGCCCACAGCTTCACAGATATTGCAAATCCTGCCTTGATGCTCAAGGACTGGATTTTACATCTTCTTGGATCCCTTCCAAATCTGCAGCAGCAATTTAGGCTTGGGACCAGCAGCACTTGGCATAAGTAAACGAGTCTTCCATTTGTCCTTCTGTCCACAAAGTAATCAAAGGACACCTTCTTGGTTACAGCCAGAAGTTGGCAGCTCTTTCCTCCTTTGTCTAAAACAACAGTACCAATTCCTTGCGGAGGTGGTTGCACTGGAAAAGCAACGACACAGAATTCTCAAAGGCGGTTTCAATGGAGCCCCTGAGAATACACAGAGCGCTTCTTTCTCACAAGTGGCAGCCCCTGGGGAGCAGAGCTCGCACCATTTGGGGAGCAATGTTGGTATCTCACAAAATATCTCACAGAACAGTTTTTCAGATTTAAACAGGTTCAGGGAGAGCAGCCTTAAGCACACATACTAGAAGTCACAGCCCCCACACACCCCAAGGGTGGCTGTCCTAGTTTGTTGCAGGAAAATCAGAGAGACTTGTGTGGCCCTTTAACTGGAGTGCAGTTTGTGATTCAATAAAACTATCTTTCTTTCTTTTTAACCTGGAAAAAGCTGGGGGGGGGGGGTGTGTGAAGGGGGGGGCCTTCCTTCTGAGAAAACATGCTTAGGATGGGGGCGTTAGTTACATAGGAAGCTGCCATATACCGAGTCAGACCCTTGGTCTACCTAGCTCAGTATTGTCCACACAGACTGGCAGTGGCTTCTCCAAGGTTGCAGGCAGGAGTCTCTAGCACCATTAGCCTCCCTAAACACACCCTGAAAACGATTTTGGTCCTCCAGGGAAAGGACAAGCGAGCACTGCGATCTAGCAGACCGGGCTACAACATTGCCGCGGCAGCAGAAGCAGAAGGCGAGCACCAGCGTTGCCGCAGAGCAGAAGCCTTTGCAAAGGCATCTCCAGCCCCCGCTCAGAGCCTGGGAAGGAAAAAGCAGGGCTGGGATCACCCGCACTAGCGAATTCCGCTGCCGCGCTGGGAAGGCAAAGGACTTACCTGGCAGAGCCAATGCAATCGGCGACAGCAGCAAAGCAAAGCAAGAGCAGGCAGGAAGCAATTTCATCTCTCTCCGCCTTGCCACGGACAGGCAGGGCTAGAAAGTCCCTTCCTTCACTGCTTCCCTTCCGCACTACTTGCTTGCTTCTCGCTGGGCGGAAGCGGAAGTAAGGGCGCTCTTGGGGTGCCAATCTCTTTTTTGTGCTAGGGCATGGAATCGAGCGCGCCTGCGTGAAAGTTACTCCGCCTTGGGTGCATTTGGTAGAAAGGCGATCTAGAGCAATGCATATTTATAATTTTTAAAAAATGACAGGGATTGGAGCAGCATGTAGCATTGAGTTTGGATTGGGAGTGGGTGACAGTTTATCTAGAATTACAAGCACTGCGACTTGAGGCTTCTTTTGTATGGTGTATTTTCCCTCCTCCACCTAAAAGCCCAAAATAGCCACTGAGAAAAAGTGCTAGGGAGGGAATTACCATATTGCAGCATTTTTCAACCCTAACAGCTGTTTAAAAATGCGGGTGGGGAGGGGAGATGATTTTCCGAAGAGCATTACAACACTGGACTGTGCTGCTGTTTTCGGAAAATGTACTTGCAACTTGAGACACACACACCACACACCACTATTGGACAGTGGACTACCTACCGTGCAGCATTGTCATAAGCCAGGATCATAAAACACCATATGTTGAGTGTCTTTGCCCTTCTATTAATGATAAAAATGACAGCATGTGTTCTGCTTTATGGTAACTTTTATAGGGATATTTATTTATTTATTTATTTATTTAAAATACTTCTATACTGCCCAACACTTGCATCTCTAGGTAGTTTACAATTAAAATCATTTCAAACATCAGATCAATTAACAATTAATTGATGCAATGGATATCCATTGTCGTTATATACTGCCTTTTCAAACCAAACTACCAGGCCAATAAGATCTTTTAAAAATCTGAGTTCTCTTTTTTCTGACCAGAATAACTAGATCTTAATCAAAGTGGCCACGGCACATTTTTGATTGCAAGCAGAATCCATTAGGAAATGATAATTTCTACACGAACCATTTGTTAGTTGCTTTGAGTACAGGAGTCCTCATTAGTAGGAGCAGTTACATAACAAACAATGCCATTAAATGTCAGTATTATAGTTAATATTGCTAGTATTGTAGATTGCTGTTGATGCTTAGCTGATGAATCATCTATTTGTTTTGAATATGCTATTTACCAGTTGCCATCTGTGTGTATTTCCTTAGCTATGTGTGTCTGGTCAGTGACAGGTTTAAAGATTCTGATCCAGAATCAGGGCCAGATGCACGACCGATCTGCAAGATGCATCATGGTCTGTGTTACAGGCTTGTAATGTGTACAGTATCTTCATATAAAAACAGGGGTTGTGCAGGTAGAGGGGTATCTTCACAAATCATCCCTCTTTTCCAGCTGTGAAATGTTGGAGAGGAAGGAATACCTATGAAGTAAGGGATTTCTAGACTTGGCCACTGTGGTTTGAGAATTTGGAAAACGGAATAATTTTCAAATCTGCCTTTTTCAGGGCAGGGACAGAAATGAACTGGAGTCCTTTGAGTCTTTAAATTAGCTTCAGCTACTTACAGCTGCAAAGCAGTACCAGATTCTAGATTTGCACTTGAAAATAAAAACATATATTAGCAAAACAAAATTTCAAAAGAAAATGTATCAAGTGTGGTAATACTTGATAATACCAAGATGCAGGTAGACAATAGAAGAATAGGGAATTGAGATATTTAAGTTACTCATTCAGTAACTATGTCCAAGTTGCAAATAAACATGAATTAATAAATAGAATGAGAATCGAGACAGTAATTTAAACTCTGGAAAGTGTCCGTTACCAGGTTGCTTAATGAAGAAAGCTTGTACTTATTTAACCCTTGGTGGTTTCAAACAGGATCTGGGAATTGGTGTGTGTGCATTTGCCCCCTTTTTTTCTTTCCATGGAAACTAAACTGAAATCTGTGTG
Organism: Hemicordylus capensis; assembly: GCF_027244095.1. Taxonomy (NCBI): domain Eukaryota; kingdom Metazoa; phylum Chordata; class Lepidosauria; order Squamata; family Cordylidae; genus Hemicordylus; species Hemicordylus capensis. The sequence continues at coordinate 20,381,790 of NC_069664.1, read as the reverse complement.
CTGTAGCACTGCCATTGAAGGTCCCAGTTTTACTCCCTGGCATCTCCAGGTGAGGCTGGAGACTGTTGCCTGACACCTTGGGGAGAACCTAGGAAGCTGCCATATATTGAGTCAGACCATTGGTCTATCTAGCTCAGTATTGTCTTCACAGACTGGCAGAGGCTTCTCCAAGGTTGCAGGCAGGGATCTCTCTGAGCCCTGTCTTGGAGGGAACTTGGAACCTAGATGCTCTTCCCAGAATGGCTCCATCCCCTAAGGTGAATATCTTCCAGTGCTCACACTTCTAGTCTCTCATTCATATGCAACCAGGGTGGACCCTGCTTAGCTAAGAGGACAAGTCATGCTTCCTACCACAAGACCAGCTCTCCTCTCCGAGAGCCATTGCCAGTCAGCATAAACAACACTGAGTTAGAAGGACTGATGGTTTGACGCAGTATAAGGCAGAAACCGCTGCCAGTCAGTGGAGACAATACTGAGCTAGATGGACCAGTGGTCTGACTCGGCACAGTTTAAGGCAGCATCCTATGTCCCTGTTTCATTCTGTCATGATTAGGTGCTGTGCTACAGTACCACCCTGTGGCATAATTAAAACATTACACTGTATTGGAGCATCTAAAGATGAACTGGGTGTAGATTGTGTTCCAGTCGGAAAAGGAAGCACATTTGTGAGCAAGACCCACAAATGCCTGGTTCAAAACCCAGGGAACCATTCACCACATTGTTTGTTTATTTAAAATATGTATGCTCGGCTCTAATAAGCAGTAAATTGAGATATAATTAAACTAGCGTCTGGGAGAATTGTCCCTTTATTGATGTTGCTTCAAGTTCAAGCAAATATTGGCAGATATATGGTGGATCTGAAAATAATACACTTTTGTTTGCAGTCCTGTCCCCAACATCAAGGGTCCTCTCCCCCAAATTGTAGCTGTAAAGTTGGTCTCCATACAAATGGAGACAAAGGTGTTTAGGAGGTTATAATTGGCACTGTGAAATTGTCATAAGATGAGGGAGGAGTTATTTCAGGGTCTCAAAAAGGAATCCTCCTAACAGAAAGTGGATTTGGGAACCTGTCCACACCCATGTTGTGGCTAGTTGTCACTTGTATCATTCTGATGGCATGGTTGCAAGTGGAGTGTAGAGCTCAGTCCATAAGTTTCCAAAGCGGGCTGGCTTAGATGTCAACATTTTTCAGATTGGTCTGAGGTGAGTGAACCCCTGGAGCAAGTTCCTGTGGCTGCTCAATCAAGATACAATCAGACAACCATTGTCTAATTAACACAAGGAAACAAAGTTTACCTACTGGTAGGATTTCCTGGTAACCAGGTAATTTTTGTTGCCTTCTACACCCAAAGCATGTCAAGTTTGTATGCAGGTAGAATTTTCTGATATCCAGGTCTTTTCATTGCCTTCAACATCATACAGGTATATGTCATGAGGCCACCTCCTGGAAGGGAATTGTCATAGGGAGAAATATTTTCTGACCTGGTCAAAAGGAAATGAATCAGTTTTCAAGCCTGAGCAAGGTACATTTTTGATGCTGCACCACAGGCAACAGCCCTCCATTTTTCTACATGGCTAAAGCAACCATAATGGAGGTTTTTAAAGAATTCTCCAAAACATACATATATTTGAACCTTAAATACTGGGGGGTTAATTTTCACAATGAGAGCCTTTTATACACCTCACATGTGGGAAAGGATCTTGGACACTCAGAATCCTTTTACTTGGGAATAAGAAGAAACCTTGGATCCTTAGAATCTCTCCAGAGGCTCCTCTCTCCTAACGAGAAATATCCAAAATAATCCCATATAATTTCGTGGCTGTTTTCTCCATGTGAAACAAAAGGCATTGTACATTGAGGGCACTTAGGTGTAAAAGCAGATATAGGGTGTTCTTTGTTGAGCATTGAGTTCAGCATTTAGAACTCCTTTAATGACCATTCGATTACCTTGTAAGAGTGTTTTGTGTTGCTCAGCTTGCACTTTGCTAGCAGAAATAAGGGCAGTTACCCAGTGATGGCTGGTGACTCTTGGGACTGCCAAAGTGGCCCGGACTTGAAAAATAGTGAAGATCACTGGTCAAAAAGCAAGCCTTTCTACACAGCCCACCTTTTAGATCTTACCCCCCCCCCGCCTTCTCACGAGTCCAGTGGCTGAGATATATTCAAGGAGCTATGCACAGCTTGTGCATTCATTGGACCCATATCATGAGCAGGCTATACATAAACCTAGAGAAAAAGAAGGAACATTTGCGATAACAAAAAAGACAGGTTTATATAAATACCATGTTATAGGGACTGTACCCTTTCTGACCTTGTCAGAAAGGTGATTTCCATTTGCTTTATGGCTCCAAGATGTCCCTAACTGAAATGTAATAGTACTTCATCAAGAACAGGAAGTCACCCTGAACAAAACAGATGAGTTTCAGAGTGCCCCTACTTGTCAGGAAGTTGCTTTTGCCACCCTAATGCTCCTCTCTGTTTCTGCATACCTCACTATATAAAGGGCCTTCATTCAGTACTGGTCACTTGCATCAAACAGCCACCATGCACTGCAATCCCCTCATCCTCCTAGTCCTCATGACGGGACTGCTCACAAACTGCTCGGAGCATCTGGGTGTCTCTGTGGGGTATGCAGGTAAGAGTTCCCTTTCGGTCTTCTTCAACTCCATCATGCCTGCAACTTTCTCTTCTGTTTCCAGGTTAGACATCAGTTACTCAGTGGAAAGGGTGGGGAGCCATGGGAATTCTTTCAGTCTCAAAGCAACCGATCCTTGAATGTATCATTCAGCTTTCTTTAAAAACAAACAAACTTTTTTTTCAGTTTTATTGAAACATAAAGAAAAAAGAAAGAAAGAAAAACAGTGTCATGATATTTCTTTAAGCAAGTACTAGAAAGAAAACATTCTGAATATATTAACAGTTAGCAGCTGTGATCAACATTTGATTACATCTGATCAACACTTGGTTGCATAAAGCTGGGTACATAAAACTCCACAAATCAAATCCAGACAATGGGAACAAATGATGTCCTTGTTGGATATTAAAGTTTATAAAGGGATCCCCAATTGACATAAATGACTCAGTTGAGACTTCATTCATATAAGCTGAAACTTTAGAAATTGAGGCATAACCCCATTGTTTCAAAAACCAATCATTTAAAGAGGGGACTTCAGAAACACGCCATTTATTCACATATAAAATCCTGGCTGCAGTAATCATGTATAAAGACAGCTGCATAATTCAGCTTTCACCTGAGGGTGGGGTGGGAAGAACAAGCAGATATTTCATTTTTCATATTTTTCCCTCTGCCTGCCTGTATATGTGTCTCTCAGCCCTCTGAATTTGGGTCTCTTCCCATACTGGCTTCCTCTAGAGTTTCGAAAGACAGTCTCCCAGTGCATTCCAAACCACAGAACATTTGTGGAGTCCAGCGTATTTACTGCCCTGTTCCTCCAGTGGGCCCCTTTGCCCATCTTCCTTGCCTACCTGTTGTAGGTAGCAGGGTCACAGTATCACACTGAAGAAGATGAGAACTGAAGGTTGGTCAAGGGACCAGCGTAGGAACAGGGCAAAGGATAGCACAGGCTGCATACTCTCTCGGCAACATTGAATGATTCAAGGGCAGTCAGGATTTCCCAACCATGCCTTTCCCCACTGAGTTCAACGTACCCTAAAAGGTATTTCCAGCATGTACTGCAGTACATGGCAAGGGTATCTATTTTAAGTCCTTGGGGTGGAGTCAGTCTTCAATTCTGTTTTATCAGTTCAGTTGGTTTTGCTCTCTCGCAGAAGTGACAGTTACCTTGTTAGCTAGTGTTAAGAAATAATAAAGAATGAAGATGTTCTTTCTGTAACTAAAGTTAAGCCTCTTGTTTAATCCCTTATAAATCAAGGAATCACTGTTGAACCCCTTGGGGCTATGAAAGATACTACAGTAACAATATAACCTCAAAGGGACTCTTTGGTGTGTGATTTCACCCATCTGGGAATAACAGGGTCTTTGGAACCCATTTCTGAGATTGCAGAATTGGCCTCTTGGAAATCATAATCTCAGATGTTGATATCATAAGAACAATACCTTGAAATACTGTGATCTCTTCTTTGTTTCAGTGCCTGAGAAGTGTCTGCTCCCTCCAGAAAGAGGAACATGCGATGAATACTTGGAATATTATTACTTTGATTCCAAGCTCAGGTACTGCCACTTGTTCCTTTATAGTGGCTGTGAAGGCAATAAAAATAACTTCCCAGACCGCGAGACTTGCGTCCGGGAGTGTCAAAAGCATGGTACGTACCAAGGACTTTCCAGAGCCTTTCTAAACTATCAAAAGAACTTGCACTCTTGTTACATTATGTGTGTGCTGGGTGTGTGCCAGCCGCATCAATGCAATAAACTCTTTCATCTAACAGAAGGGGCTTAGTTTTGTTGCTGGGGTAGGGGATCAGAGCAGGTATAATCCTGATAGTTCCATTAAAAGAAAAAGGCAAGTTATGTGGGGCTTAAAGAAATTGTGCCTGATGGCACCGTATAAAGCACAAGAAGACAATTCAAAGTGAAATACAAATATGAATACAGCAAATATTTATATACTGCTTTTCAACAAAAGTTCCCAAAAAGGTTTAGATAGATAGATAGAAAGAAAGAAAATGGCTCCCTGTGCAAAAAGGGCTCACAACTTAAAAAAGAAACGTAAATTAGATACCAGCAATAGTCACTGGGGGGATGCTGTGCTGGGGTTGGACAGGGCCAGCTGCTCCCCCTGCTAAATAAAGAAAATCATCACCATTAAAAGGTAGGGATGTGTGGAACCGGTCTGGCAGTCCGCGGTCCGACGGTTCGGTCCGGGGGTTCGTGGGTTCATGATCGAACCGAAACAACACCCCCGCCCCTGGTTCCATCGGACCGGAACCGGACCACTGGGTCCGGTCCGGCAGGTCTGCGAACTTTTGTAAACGTAAAAGCAAGTACCTGTAGCCCCTTCAGGGGGCTTGCTGTAGCTGCGCGGGTGTGTGTGTGTGTGTGTCCGCACGGGTTCCCTCTCCCCCCGCTGGCATTCCTCATCACTGCTGCGGCTGGGTAAGTGAAGCCTTTTTGGCCCTTTCAGGCCTCCATAAAAGCTAGTGGCCTCCATTTTGGCAGCCAATGCGCATGCGCAAATGCCCTCTGTGAGGCAGACCCAACAAAAGAAGTGTGTAGAATAATGATATCCACAAAACAAAGGATATCCTGAGAATTATTCCTGAGAATAAAGGAGTCCAATCGCTCAAAATCAGGAGACCCCAGGAGCATTACATACTGTCGCAACAAACTTCCCAATTCAAAGTCCAAAATAACATACAGACATCTATTTTGACATGTTTGTTATGATATTATGGATTAATCACTGAGAGGAATCATTTCGAGATCTTATGGATTTTGTTGGTTCCTTTTCTAGATAGTATTATCACTGAATTTATATTACGTGACTTCTACAGCTTGACATTTTCTTGAATGTCATATTGGTCTTTTGTAAGACTAAACATTGAAAAGTATCAAAGAAAACCCCCAGGAACAATCAATCTCCCTGACTCTCAATTCCCCAGAGAGTTGTTTTTTAGAAATACAAACTCATATACCTATACAGAGGCGTATTTAGGGAAAATAGCGCCTAGGGCAAGCACTGGAATTGCGCCCCATGTCCAAACATCCGACACCCATCTTTCAGATAACTTTACCATAATAGACACCACTGTTTAGGTACCACAAATGCTTCTTGCCAGACTTTTGTGCTTTCATTGTCTCTGCATGACTGACCCTCCTCTCTTCCCTCAGGTTAACCTTGAGTCCTTCTGAGTAGCCCTGAGCCATTGAAACTGTCAGCCTCATGAGCATGTGTTGGACTTCCACTGCATTGACCTTTTGCACCAACTATCCCAATGACCACTAGGAGCATTGGGAGTAGAGATAATGAGTAAGGGTCTCCCTAACTTCTACCTGTCTCTACACTATGACCCCTGATATGACTCTTCAGGTATTTCCTGTTGAGAGTCAGAATCCCTTCCTTTCCTCTTAGAGAGCAGATGGAAGCATCTCTCTCTCTCCCTCCCTCCCTCTCTATTCATTATGTAGTTCTTTAGATTAAGGATTAGTTCTTTCCTACCCAAAGGTGTACTTCATCAATAAATCTACTTAGTATTTTATTCCACAAGAATCTCCATGTGTCTTCTCTAAGTAGCTGCAACAACTAAACTCTGCAAACTACTCTGTAACTGGAGTGGGTAGTTTCTTTAGTGCTCTGCTAATTAATCTGGAAGTGAAAATTGCAACCCCCAACAGCATGTCCTCTGGTCTCATGAAACTATAGCACCAGGTGAATCCATGTTAACTTATTCATGGGAATTCCATGTTAACTTTCATCTGTGGTAGCAGATTAGAGGAAATTCTTTTATGTTCACTAATAAACTCATCCCTTCTGTTGCATTCTGTGGCTTCTGCTATTTGAGTACGGTTGCCCAAGATCTCTTTATTCCTCGTGTGTGTGCTCTGTTCCTCCCTCTCTGCCCCCTGAAGTTTGAATAGTTTTACTCTGCTACTAACTGGCCAACCAGCCAAGTTTGAAAATCAAAGGGGGGAAAGAGAGAGAGACTGTCCCTGTGAGTAAAATGGAAAATGCAGGGTGATGGTGGCATGGGTACCCATGGTTGACAGGTGGCAGGAAGTCAACAAGGAACTGGAAGGTACCTTTCATTAAACAGAGGAGTTCCAGTGTGTCCCTACTTTTCGAGAAGTTGACTTTGCCCCCTGGCCCTGGGTGCTTCTCTCCATTTCCCTGTGCAACACTATATAAAGGGCTTTCACTCAGTACTGGGTACTTGTATCAGCCACCATGTCCTGCAATCCCCTGATCGTGCTAGTCCTCATGACGGGACTGCTCACAAACTGCTTTGAGCATCTGGGTGTCTCTGTGGGGTTCACAGGTAAGATCATCCTTTTGGTATCCTTCAGTGCTGTCACACCTACAGCCATCTCCGTAGCTGCCCTATGGAACAGGTGAGGAGATCAGGGAAGTGAGCTGATCCTGTGAGAACTATTTCCTGCCTCCAGTAGTCAGCTCTGGCCTCAGAATGCTCAGCCCTATTCTCTTTTTATCTGCCTCTATACTTTCTTCTCAGACAGTGGCATAGCAAGGGCACCGTGTCGACCTGGGTTCTCCTGGCTAGCCCTCCCCACGGTGGTGGGGGTGGACTGAGTGGTGGCTCACTCACTTAGCGGCAACATACCCCTCCCAATGGTGATGGCAGCAGTCTCCTATACTACAAACAGACCATGCTCCAGCCAGGTAGCTCTGACCCTGAGGCTGCTGTGAATGAAGAGTTTTTGTGTGCCCTGATGACACAGGGTGTGTGGAAATGTGTCGTAATCCTAATGAGTTGTGATCTTTATTAGAGGCAGAGTCCTTTCTTACTTCCTGCCTGTACTTCTTGTAGAACCTGTATCTTCCTGTTAGGGATGTGTGAACAGGTTTGAATCCAAACTTGTTCGCAGTCGAACCAGTTTGATTCGATGGCTCATTGTTGAGCCAAACCCCTGCTGGTCTGGCTTGACATCAAACCAACCCCCCCCTCGGCCCAGGAGGGGTTTTTTCGCAATTATTGTTATTTTTAAAAATTGTACTTGCCCCCTCGGATACGCCTTTCTTAGGCCATGGGGGAGGGTCCATGGAGGTTCCCACTCCCCCCACTGGCATTGGTTTTGCCATAAAGCAGCCAGTCATGATATAGTCATGCAGGGGCCTGGGGGAAAGGCCCAGAACGGTCTGAATACTGACCGTACTAGGTGCTTTTTGGTAAAACAGAGGTGGGTGCAGGGAGCGGGAACCTCTGCCGAACCCCCGTGGCCTAGGAGAAGCCACTTGGAGTGGGTAGGTACAATTTTTCAAAAATTTGCTAACCCTGCGTGTGTCGAACCGAACTTGGGGGGTTCAAAGGGGGACAAAACGGAACTGGCCCAGTCCGGTTCGAGTCCGATTCAGACGCGGACCAAACCGGGCCAGCTGGTTTTGTGCATACCCCTACTTCCTGTAACATAATAAAAGAAGTCTTCCCTGTAATGGCTACCTTCCTCTGAACTCCCATGACATGGTGTCAGAAGCCTGAGTTTTAAATCCACAAGCTTAGGAAATGGCTCACTTTCCTGCACCAGAAGCCTTCAGGCAATCCTGCTGCCTGGCCAAAATGGAAAGGAAGATTTGCTTGCTTCAGACTAGTGACAAAGCTCCACAAAGAAGAAGGCATTTTACAAGTAAGTGCCCTTCTTTATGCCATGGGAAGGGAAGGAAGCAAACAGCATTTATACTAGAAGGAGTGTTTGGGGACATTAAGTAGGCGTTTGCCTCCTTCAGGGAGACCCTGTGGACATTGTCTTAAGACCGGATGCTAAGCCATATAGTGTCCACATTCCCCACAGGATTCCTATTCCCTTACCCCACAAAGTGTAAATCGAGATGGAAAGGATGAAGGCACATGGCATAATTAAAGAAATGGGCAAAAGGGCCCAACAAGAACCCACCAGCATATAACAGCCTATACACTTAAATTATAATTTATAAATGCTGGAAGTATGCAATACCTTCAAATAAAATGAAGTATAAGGGTAATATAAAGACAAATTTATTTATTTATTTATTTATTTATTTATTTATTTATTTATTTATTTATTTGAAGATTTAATATACTGCCTAATCCACAGAGTCAGGGTGGTGTACAAAGCAAGAACAGCACCCGAGATTAAAAAAAGAAGAACAAAAAGATTGTAAAGGGCAATTCCACCTGGCGGAAAAGAAATGTCTTCAATAAGGTTTTAAAGGCTGAGATGGAGGAGGCAGACTGAATATGGCGGGGAAGAGAATTCCAAAGTGAATAAACACTCTCCTCTAATACATTAATTTGGACAATGTACTGTATATACTCGAGTATAAGCCTGATTTTTCAGCACCCAAAATGTGCTGAAAAAATCAGCCTCAGCTTATACTTGAGTCATCTATCTGCCCGTGCTAAAATGTCCCCCTATAATAAAGTACTGTACATACTGGTCACAATATACCCTACTGATGTCTCAATTAATGTAATTTTATTGGCATTTATTTTGATTATTGAAACTCACCAGTAGCTGCTGCATTTCCCACCCTAGGCTTATACTCGAGTCAATCAATTTTTTGGTTTCTTAGGTAAAATTAGGTACCTCGGCTTATATTCGGATCGGCTTATACTCGAGTATATACGGTATACAGAAATGTAAGAACACGTAAGGATAGGAAACAAATGTAGAGCAACAGATTTGTAAAGTGAGAATTAACAATCAGCCTTGCTGCTGAGAACTCCTAAATAAATATACAACTTGCAAGTCCATAAGTCAACCTTCTAGGTAACTGTAGAGTCCAATACGAAGAGAAGGAGGATCCAGTTGTCCTTAAATCAGATGAAGATGTAAATTCTGTATCTTATGGGGCATTGATAGCAATTGCTGGTCATCTATAGGGAATGTCCTTCCTTTTCTACCATAGCCAAACATATTTTGGCCAATAATGGGCATTCCTCAATGACATTGTTATAAAGGAACTGTTGTAGTTCCCCAAGCAGCAGCTATGCTCTCATGTGGAGCCAGACTTTTGATTTGCAATTACCAACATTTCAAACTTTCTCTATAATCTGAATAAATATATAGGAAAAGTTCAAATACTGCATAAACATAATCTACCAATATCATCCCACAATACTGACAAGTCTAAAACATACATATCCAAATGCTTCATCAAAAAGGCTGTCTGGTCTATCGTTTTTGCTATTGTTCAATATGGGCTTACATACAATGAAAGGGAATGTGCATGTTGATACATTGTGTGCGCGCACACTGTGTTGTAGGTGTGATCTTGTAGAACTGGAAAAATGGCTCAAAATGCATTTACACAAGGGTAACCTCAATGCATGTTGCATTGCATAGTGTGTGAGCTTTAATCATTTGATTCCACTCCAGATGATCAGTCATTGCCGATTTGAAAGAGAGAATCTCAGGTGTATGTGTCACAAGAATTGCGCCTTCAAACATCCTTGCCTTCCGCATTTCAGACAGGAGAGCTGGCCTTGTGGTAGCAAGCAATAATTGTCCCCATTGCTACACAAGGTCCACACTGGATTTCATTTGAATGGGAGACTACATGTGTCAGCATTGTAAGGGGATAGGACTGCTCTGGGAAGAACATCTGCATGCTTGTGTGCAGAAGGTTTCACTTCTGCTCCATGGCATCTTGAAGAGAGGGCTGAGAGAGACTCCTGCCTGCAACCTTGGAGAAGCCGCTGCCAGTCTGTGAAGAGACAATCCTGAGCTAGATGGACCAATGGCATGACTCGGTATAAGGCAACTTCTTATGTTCCTTTGAGATGATGTTAATAAGCCTTGCCTTTCTCTCTCCTTTTCTCCCCAGAATCGCTGCCTAAAAGGTGCACACTCCCACCAAAAATTGGAGAGTGAAATAAATATTCTGTGCGCTATTACTATAATGTCAGCACCTCGACATGTGAGGAGTTCATTTATGGTGGATGTCTGTCCAATAGAAACAACTTTCACAAAATAGAGGATTGTATTCGGGTGTGTGGAAGCTCTGGTAAGGGGAGATAACTTCCTAGGGCCTTTCCTGACAATCAAAAAGATCTTGGACTTTTCTCTTCATGTGGTTTATGCCCCAAAGTTGTTGCATACTGGGTTGATGCTCAGTGGCTGAGGAACTGCTTTGCACGCAGAAGGTCCCAGGTTCAAGAGGGCCAGTTGCTCTCCCCCTGATAAATTTAGATAATCGCTGCCTTTAAAAAGGTGCTAGGTCCCTGCAGCCCAATTAATTCCCCAAAAATGCCACTTGGAGGCATATTTTCAGAATCCAACTGGGAAAAAGGCAACATTTTCTCCCATTTAACACTCAAGAGAGACCTCGCAGTATTCCAAATGCAACTATCAAGCATGTGTAGCAAGTTGTTAAAGCCCAGTTTTATCTAAAAGCATCACCTTCCCATGTGGGGTTCACCTCCTTATCCACATGTGACCTTTTGGCCAGCTCACCATGACTTGGGGACAGATGTGCATCTAGGTAATTTTGGAGCATGGACCTAAACAATATAAACAGTGCACTTGTTTACTTACATTTTGTAGGAATGGCAGTATAATTATTTTATGGAATTTTATTTGTGTTTTTATCATTGTGATTTCACATCTGCAATTTACATAGCGAAAATAAAATTGTGGTTTCTATGTTCATAACAGATTAGTATCTATAGAATATTATATGTGGTGGGTGGGTTGATTTTCTCATTTCTGTTGGTTCTTTTACCCACTACAAATTCCTTGTTGTTTTGTTCCTAAACAATAGGCAACATTGTTATGCCTTTTTTTAATCCCAGGAGCTCAGAGCAGTGTGCACCATTATGTTTATCACAACAACCCTGTAAGGTAGGTTAGGCTGAGAGATAAGTGGATGTCAAGGGTCACCTAGTGAGTTTCAAGACTAAACTGGGATTTGACCTTGAGTCTCTCCAGTCCTAGTCTAACATTCAAACCACTATACCACAATGGCTATGAAAACTCATACTTGAGTTTCTAGGCAATCTCCCATCCAAGAACTGACCAGACTTACATCTGCTTAGCTTCAGTAAGATGGCTGCATCAAGCACCTATTGATAGGTCTTACAGCTCCAAACCTTGCATAGCTTGATGCCCGGCTTAGCTCTACCTGGCGCTCCATATCAGTAAAACGCTGCTTGAGGATCACATGGGTGTTATCCTAGCCCACAGGGAGTAGATAGATATTTCATAGACAACCCATACAATTTCACACGGTCCACGTTCAAATGGTGCCTCTGCTCAGTTAGCAGTGACCAAAGGGCTTGCCATGGCACTGCAGCCAAATTAAGTACCCCAAAATGCCACTCAGTGACACTGGGCTACCCCTGGCATTTCCGTGCCTTGGACTAAAGGCACCAATTAAAAGCAAGCGCCCTTTTCTCTCCGGCTGCCCTGTTTATGGAATGCCCTCCTTATAGAGGAATACTCAAGGCCCTCCCTCCTAATCTCATTCCCCGCATGTGACTGATTCTGTTTTCTGTTTTCAGGTTAATCCCATGCCCTTTCATGTGGAACTGGACAATGGTCACTTTCTGTCCCATTGGACGTCATCTGGTTCCACGGAATGAAAAGTGAATGCATAGCGTTGATCCTGCTGTAGCAGTCAATGATGAAATGCCTTGCAGGCTCTCCAATAAATTTACTGGTTCTTCTCTAGCTTGTAGATTCTGCTCCTAGACTATTATTCTTCAGGATCTTTTTCTTTCCTCTAGTTAATTATTGACTGATCACATATTGACTGAGACTATACACAGTCTTATATAAAATCTATGGGTAGTCTGAAACTCAAAACACAACAGCAATTAATCTCTTAAGTCATATAAACAAATGTACATAACCATCCACAAACTTTTAAAACATGATAGACAAAAAGCCTGAGAAAATAAGTGCATTTTCAAAAGTCACTTAAAAACAGCTAGAGATGGGGAGGTTCTGATTGTATTTGGGAGCGCATTCCAGAGCCCAGGAGCAAGCCTAGGAAAGCTCTGGTTTGGGGTTGCCACTCAACAAGCCAGTGGTAACCAGAGATGCACAGTGTGTAAAATGCAAGTATTTAAAGTAGGTATTTTCAATACTTTTGTATTTTGTATCTAAACGACATTTGCCCAGGTATTTTGTATTTTTAAAATACACTGCCAAAACCAAAATACATCTCAGCCAATCACGGCTTTGCTTTCTTGCTTCAGGAGCAGCCTTTTTATGGCAAGCAAGCAGCCCATTGGTTTCAAAACATCCTCTTGTACGTGCTCTTGTGTGTTGTTCCAGACACCGCATATCCCACAATACACTGTGCATGGTGCACTGGGTAATTCCCCCATCTCTGTGTCTCCTTGGGCTTCAAGCGGCCTGAGGAGACACACAATACCCAGCTGCCAGGTTAAGGGTGTGCTCGCACCCTTAACCATGGCCAGCACCTGGGTTTAGAAAGGGGGTCAGGCTACACAGAAGCACTGGGATCAAAGAGGATCCCGATGCTTCACATGACCATCCTAACCCAAGCTTCTTGTGCAGCAGCGTGCAAGGCCCACACCTCACTTATATACTTTATTTCACTTTAATTTTTTTTACGTTTTAAATTTTAGACCTATCAGTGCTATTATTTATACAGCTCAACAGCTTTGTGCAATCGTCTTTTACATTCTTACAGTTTTACAGTTTTACATACCCTGCATAGTTTTTTATTTTTATATATATATATATATATATATATATATATATATATATATATATATATATATCTTTAGAGCTTTTAGTGCTACTGTTTAGAAGTTGGTCACATTGAGAGAGAGAGAGAGAGCTCAGCAAATTCTTTACATTCCTCCATTTATACATTTCCTATGCACTTTATCCACACCGTGTTTACATGCATTTTACTTCACTTTGAAAGTTTTTTTAAAACGTTTTAAATTTTAGAGCTATCAGTGCTACTATATATATATCCCTGCCAACTGAGCAAAGGGGCACCTTTTGAAATTGGACCATGTGAAATTGTTTGGGTTGTCTATGAAATATCCATCTACTCCCTCTGAGTTATGATAATGCCCATGTGATCCTTAAGCAGAGTATTACTAATATGGAACACCAGATTGAAGCCAGGCGCCAAACTACGTGAGGTTTGGAGCTGTAAAGCCTTTACTAAATATCAATAGGTGCTTGATGCAGCCATCTTACTGAAGCTAAGCAGATTTAAGTCTGGTCAATTTTTGGATGGGAGATTGCCTAGAAACTCAAGTATGAGTTTAAGAGCCATTGTGGTATGGTCGTTAGAATTCAGGACTAGGACTGGGGCGACCTTCGAAGAAAGCATATAAACGTCCACCAAGTGGAAGGATGCTTCTGCAGAGGATGGTAGGTTCTTTGTGTTGACCCATATTCCACTCCTCAAAGGGCTACATAAGGAGTCTTGCTCTTGGCTAATAAAGGGAAGGAACTCAGCCTCAGAAGAGGTATTGGAATTACAAAGAGAATCGAATGATCTTAAAGGCTGAGTGAATAGCGGGATATATGACTCCCATCTGTCCCATCAGGCATGTCACTTTTCAGCAGTGGTGCAGCAAGGAGAGAACAGCCATGTGCATGTAGGAGCTCACAGTGGTGCCCCCTCTGCCCTTTGGTGTGCCAGCCAGCGGGCCAGCCAGCTACCCCACTGCCACTGCTCCTGGCCTCCGGCCATGCCCCCGCCTCCTGCCTCCACTTGCCTGGCTCCGGGCCCCAACCTCCTTCCTTTCTTCCTTTCTTCTTTATTTATTACATTTATAAACCGCCCCATCCAAAGGCTCTTTACAACAACTTTACAAAGACATTAAAAACACACAATTCAAAACACAGTGCTAAAAACAATAGAAAAGCAATTCAAAAACAATTAAAACCATTCAAAACCAAATTAAAACCACTTTACGAGCCTTGGAAGGCCAGGCCAAACAAAAAGGTTTTGAGGGCTCTCTTAAAGGCTGACAGCGAGCCTAAACTGCGGATATCTGCCAGGAGCACATTCCATAGGCCAGGAGCAGCTAGAGAAAAGGCCCAGTTCCGAGTTGCCACCAGACGTACCAGTGGTAACTGGAGACAGACCGCTCCGGATGACCTCAATGAGTGATGGGGATATACCGAAGGAGGTGCTCTCTAAGGTAGCTTCCAAAGGCTCCTGGGCCCCAAGGAAGGAGGATGGGTCTGGGCACTGGGCAGGTGGAGGCACCTGGGAGCCACGTCATTCACTTCCTGCCTCCCCCTTCCAGCTAGTTGGCCAGCCAGCCAAAGTTCCTCCCAGTGCTGCCGCTGCTGCCACCGCCACCACCCATCAGCTCCCAGGTCCATCCATCATTTTCTTGGGGTTTGTGATCATTTAGCAAAGTGTCAAGGAAGCTGCCATTCCCGTTACAGTGTGCAGACTTTAGTTGTTGCAGATATTTAAGGGACACACATGGAGATCACTCTAGAGTCTAAACTAAACTGATTTATTGGGGAAATACATTTGAGATAGGAAAGACCTATCCTATCTATCAGCTACATAATGAATAGGTAGGAGAGAGAGAGAGAGAGAGAGAGAGAGAGAGAGAGAGAGAGAGAGAGAGAGAGAGAGATGTTTCCATCTTCTCTCTAGAAGGAAGGAAAGAAAGAGGACTGACTCCCTACAGGAAGTACCTGAGGAGTCCAAGCAGGGTCATCGAGTAGAGGGAAGCAGGGACAGGTTAGGAGACCCTCACTAGCTACCAATGCCCTTAGTGGTCGTTAGGATAGTTGGTGCACTGGAATGTCCTTTCCAACATCCCTTTGGATCCAGGACCCCATCAGGGCACATGCACACCAGCAGGGTACAGGAGTCACTGGACAGCGGGGAAGGGAGAGGTGGTGTACATGGTGGCCCCAGAGAGGAGCAAGGTGGCTCCATAGGTAGGAGGGTGAGAGTTCTTGGGACCAGTGTGCCCTATTATAGCTCTGCGCCTACTGTTCAATAAGGGTCAGTGACACTCAGAAACTCTCATTAGGGATGTGAAAACAGGTTCAGTGTTGAACGTGTTCAACGGCAAACCTGTTTGGTTCGAAGGTTCGGGGTCGAACCAGACCGAACCCCCCGCAACTGTTAGGAGAATCGCAAACTTTTTTTAAAAAAAAAATATTTTTTTTTTACTTACACCCTTCGGGGAAGTTGCTGGAGACAGCGCAGGGGGGCGAGGGGGGGGAGGTGTCTGCAAAGATTCCCCCTCCCCTCCCCGGCCTCCCATTTTGCCGCCACTGGCCATTCGGCCAGCTCTTCGGCCCCTGCACCATTGGCCTCTGCGTGGCCTGGGTCACATTGAGGTTGGGCAAGTAAACCCAACTGGGTATTTGGGTCATCTGGGAGTCACGGAATGGGAATGAGGCTCCCCTCCAGCCCAACCACATTTGATTATGTGCATGTTGGGCCAGATATAGGCTGGTTCTCACAACCAGAAGCTGGGTAAGAGGAGTGTCCAGCCAGGCCCCCAGGCCCATGTGTGATCCTGAGAAATTGCCTTGTTTCGGCAACAATCAAGGTAGGAAGTAACGGTGTGTTAGCCACAATCTGGTTAGGATGGTGTTAGCCCACTCCCATCACGTACCCAGCTACACTGTATTGGGGACAGTCGCCCTGCCCTACCCAGATCACGGCAGCAAAATGGGTGAGACCGTGCAAAAATAATGGTAATGATAGCAATAGGAATTGATAACACTCCCAAAACATACAGCACTATCAAAACTCTTGTTCATGAGAAGAATCCAACCTATGCATTATTGTGACAAACTCCAAACACTTTCAATGTTGTGAAAATATCCATTATTATTTTTTGAGTATACACAAAATGCAATTAATCACTCAGTACGATTAACGTGTTACTCCCTGTGAATTACCACGCCTTCAATTAGCGGGCTATATAACACAGAGCCCCATGAACTAACTAGTCATTGAATGATTTGTTTTCCCGGATGAGATGTAGGAGGATAGAGCTCTCCAAAAAATACTTTCGGAGGAAATGGGTATGTGTTAATGGGCGTATAGAGGGGAGGTTTTGGATAACATTATGATGTTTGTTGGATGATGTAATCAGCTGCGGAACTGTTTTCATGCTCACATTTCCAGAAGCTTTGCAGCTCTGATGAAGAATGTTCGAAATGGGCTGGAGAATTCCCCGGGTTCGCCCATCAGCTCTGCTTTAGACAGCTCTGCTTTAGACAGACATTTGTGTACAGATTTGCTGACTAGCTATTGCACTTGCAACTTCTGCAATTGGAACTTTTGCAGTTTTTTTCTCATGAAGAACAAGACAGCTCTGCTTCAGATAGACAATTGTGTATAGATTTGCTGACCAGCTATTGCACTTGCAACTTCTGCAATTGGAACTTTTGCAGTTTTTTTCATTGAGAACAAGACTCTCCTGTACCAATTGATTATTTGGATGTTTAGGACCTATGTTCATTATGTACTACTCACATTCACTGTATTTATGCAGTGAAAGTTTAAGTGATTTGTATATCAAAAACCCTTTGAGGTCTTTTTTTTGTGTATACTCAAAAAATAATAATGGATATTTTCACAACATTGAAAGTGTTTGGAGTTCGTCACAATAATGCATAGGTTGGATTCTTCTCATGAACAAGAGTTTGGATAGTGCTGTGTGTTTTGGGATTGTTATCAATTCCTATTGCTATCATTACCATTATTTTTGCACGGTCTCACCCATTTTGCTGCTGTTTTGTCGTGCAATCCCCCATAATTTTTACCCAGATCACGGCCAGCACACGATCACTTCCCCTCCTCCTGCTCCTACATGACACATTTTGGCTGACACATCATGAACGTTGCTTGGGAGTGTTTGCAGACTTGGAGCCTGGCTGGAGAATCCTGCTACCCAGCTTCTGGTCATGAGAACAAGATCTAAGTGTATGGCCATTTTGCACTAGTGGAAGTGTTCCTCACACAAGATTCTTCCTTGGGTCTTCATGTGGCTGAACGATGCATTCCTCTATGTTGTGCTGAAAACACTCTGCTCTCTGAAGGAGATTTGCTTGAAAAGTCTGTAACTCTTCATTTCCCCCACATTGACAAAAAGGTGCGTGGATGTTAAGAAAGAGCCACCTTCTTTATGAACTAGACTGCCTATAAACACCATGGGAGGTGGTCTGGTTGGGGTTACCACTGGCTCCTTTGGTGGTGACCCCAAACAGGGTCTTTTCTAGGGTTGCTTCAGGGCTCCGGAATGTGCTCCCAAACAAAACTAGAACCTCTCCATCACTAGCTGTTTTTAAGTGACTTTTGACTATGCACCTTTCTTCTCAGACTTTTTGTCTATAATGTTTTAAAGTTCCATTACTTTGATGGTTGTTCTCATTTGTTTATATGATGTCAGATTTTAATTGCTGTGGAGTTTTAATTTGTAAACCACACGGAGATTTTATATGGGGAGGTACATAATTGCAATCAATAGATAAACAATGGGGAGGGGAGATCCTGGAGAATAACAATAGTAAAAAAAAACAGAACCCACAAGCTAGAGTAGAACCAGTAATTTTATTGGAGAGCCTGCAAAGTATTTCATCACTGACTGCTACAGCAGGATCAAAGTTGTCTATTCACTTTTCATTCCATGGAACCAGATGATGTTGAATGGGACTGAAATTAATCATGGTCCAACACCACATCTCCATGGGATTACGCTGAAAATAGAAAACAGTCTCAGTCACAGGTGGACAATGAGATTAGGAGGCAGGGTCTTGAGTATTCCTCTTTAAGGAGGGCATTCCATAAACAGGGCACCCGGAGAGAAAAAGATACTTGCTTTTACACAGTGCCTTTGGTCCAAGGCATAGAAATGCCAAGCATAGCCCAGTGCCTCCAAGTGGCATTTCTGGGAACTTAATTGGGCTGCAGTGTCCTGGAAAGGCCCCCTGGTCCCCTGCTAACAGAGCATTCCCTTGCTAAGTGAGCCAAGAGGCACCTTTAAAAAGTGCTGATTCTCTACTTATCAGGGCAAGAGCAACTGGCCCTATCCATCCCCAAGACAGCATCCTTCCAGTGACTGTTGCTGGTGTCTATCTTATGTTTCTTTTTAGACTGAGCCCTTTGGAGACAGGAATTCATCTCATTCATTCATTTATTGCTGTAGGTAAACCACTATGGGAACTTCTGTTGAAAAGTGGTATATAGATATTCGTAGTATTAGTAGATGTAGCTGGCTGCAGTTTTCCCAACAGTGAACCGAAGGCAGCATCATTCCAGGGCACTGTGGTGGGGTGGGAGAGTGAGATCATGGGAGGAATTTGCTGAGGGCCCACCTCACCCTGGAGCCAGTCTTGCTCCAAGCTCCTGGTGAAGCCCACTCACTTGATCTCGACAGCTAGCATCTCCGTTGTGATTCCGAGCTGTGGGTCTCAGACCCCGACTGGAGACTGTCAGTGGCAAACCGTACCACAGCCCTGTGTTAGACTAAGCTGCAGAGAGCATTTGCTTCCATATACTATCTTGATGACCCTCCGAGGTTTAGTGTCCTCATGGCACCAAGCAAGAGAAGAGCTACACCCATTCCCGTGCCTAGCATGAAGGTTATTGCATCCCTACAGTGTGTCTCTACCATTAGTAAGGTCAGGAAATTGTATCACTACTTGAGAGGAAAATAGGAAGCTGCTGCCTTATTGGTCCATCTAGCCTAGCATGGCCAACACTGACTGGCAGAGGCTCTCCAAGGTTTCAGGGAAGGGGGTCTCTCGCAGCCCTACCTGGAGATGCTGCCAGGGATTGAACCTGGGACCTTCTGTGTGCAAGGCAGTTCCTCGGCCCCTGAGCTACTACAAACCCTTCCCAAGAGTGCAACAATTCTGGGGCATAAACCACATGAAGGGGAAAGTGCAGGTTCTTTTTGATGGTCTGGAAAGGCCCTAGAAAGTTAGCTCCCCTTACCAGGGCTTCCGCACGCCTGCATACAATCCTCTATTTTGAAAAACTTATTATCATTGCCACCACAGCCACCATAGGTGAACTGCTCACACGTCCCGGTGTTGACATTATAGTAGTAGTTTTTAAAGGATCCTCTGCACTTTCCTGATGCTAATGGGAGACTGCACAATTCAGGCAACGAGTCTGGGGAGGAGAGGAGAGACAAAGACAAGGCTCACAAATATCATCTCATAGGAACATAGGAAGCTGCCTTATAGCGAGTCAGACCATTGGTCCATCTAGCTCAGCATTGTCTACACAGACTGGCAGTGGCTTCTCCAAAGTTGCAGCTGAGAGCATCTTTCAGGCATCTCTTGGATACACCATGGAGGTAATTTGGAACCTTCTTCATGCAAGCATGCAGAAACTCTTCCCAGAGCTGCCCCATCCCCTTGGGGGGAATATCTTACAATGGGGTGTGGACCCCATGGAAGCTGCCACTTTCAGCAGGGGAACTGCCACTAGTTGTGGGTGTGTGCTGGCTGGGCTAGTGGAGCCCAGCTGAGGGGTTGATCATAGGCTTATTATGGGGGTAACATCTCACCTGGTCTCCTACCACCACAAAACAGTCATGTGAATGAGCCTGTTGTGATTGGGAGTTCTATATGGGGATGTGCATGTGCGAGTGTCACTGACCCTTATTGAACAGTGGGGGCAGAGCAATAATAGGGCCCATGGGTCCCAGGAACCCTCACCCTCCTGCCTCTGGGTACCCCTCCCTCATCAATGTGGCCACCATGCTCGCCTCCCCTGCCCTCCCTGCTGTCCTGCATGAGCCCTGATGAGGCCCTCAGCCCAAAGGAAGGAGGATGGGTGGTAGGGGTGTGCACAGAACCGGCTGGCCCGGTTTATGGACAACACTGATATCCCATTCTTCATCCCAGGAGCTCAGAGCAGAGTGCACTGTTGTGTCTATCACAACAATCCAGTGAGGTGGGTTAGTCTGTGGCAAAAGGAGGCTTCTCTACACTCTGCATGTCCTCAGGAAGCAGAAATGTGATACAAAGGCCTGACTGCACCCCTCCCAGAATTGAATACCCCTACCCCCCGGTCTATAATACCCCCATGGTTGCTCTACAATCAGAATGGAGACCAATCATCTCCATCACCAGGGAAGACCAACCTTAACCCCATATAGCCTTGGGCAACAGATTGGAAGAAGAATGCCTGTTGCAGCCTGCTGAAGCAGGTCAGGTCTTCTGCCAGCTAATTAGGGTAAGAGAAAGGGGTATAGTTTTGACCTTGGAACAAATCTTGGGGGCAAGTGGGAGGGCGCAGAAAAATATCCTGAGACCGGGTAAAAAATTGGGCAAGGATGGGTCCATCCTGACCCATGCCTAGCTCCAGGGGTGTGGGCACCCTTTGTCACTGGGGCGCACACACACTCTACATTCCCAGCCACCTTGGGGTCAGAGCACGGCATGCAGACAGTAGAGCAGAATGCTGCCATCACCAAAGAAAGGGGGATGCTGCCACTGGGTGAGTGGCAGCACATGGGGCGGGGGGGGCGGAGTGTTGTGAAGCCAGATGTGACCACCGGAGGCAGGAAATTGTTCTCACAGGGTCAGCTCACTTCCTTGGTCTTCCCACCCATTCCGTAGGGCGTCTATGGAGATGGCTGCAGGCGTCACAGAGACAAGCATAGAGGGAGATTGAAAAGGAGCTCTTACCTACATACCCCACGGAGACACCCAGAGGATCAAACCAGTTTGATAGCAGCCCCATCATGAGGACTAGAACGACGAGGAGATTGGAACGCATGGTGACTGATGCAAGTGCCCAGTACTGAGTGAAGGCCCTTTATATAGTGTTGCAGAGGGAAACAGACAAGAGCATTCAGGCAGCAAAATCAACTTTGCGGAAAGTAGGGACACTCTGAACTCCTCTGTTTAGTTCAAGGTAACTTCCTGTTCTAAATAAGTACCATTATAGCAGCTTGGGACATATACTGTCGTATTCCATTATCTTTTTTTCATCTATTGGTCAAATTGAAAATGGTGCCCTCTCTCCTCTTTAGAGCCCCCTCCCATTTCCCACTAAATCAAATGTTCGAGGGGGATGAGGCTGTAGCTCAGTGGTAGAGCATGTGCCTTGCATGCAAAAGATCCCAGCTTTGATCCCTGGCAGCATCTCCAGGAAGCCTGGGAACAAAATCCTGCCTGAAATCCTGGAGAATCTGCTGCCAGTCAGCGTCAACAATACTGAGCTAGGTGGACCGATGGTCTGTCTTGTTATAAGGCAGCTTACTGTGTTCTCATTTCCATCCACAATCGATCCGGCGGTTTGAGTGTTTACCACATAAAACTATGGTTTACAAAATAAAGCAGATTAAGACAAAAATGCAAACTTCAAAACTATTGGAATGGAACTTATTCAGGACAGGAAGTTACTTTGAACTAAACACAGAAGTTCCAGAGTGTCATTACTTTCAGAGAAGTTGACTTTATTATTATTAATATCATCATCATCATCACCATCATCATCATCATTATTTGATTTCTATGCCACCCTTCCAAAAATGGCTCAGGGTGATTTACACAGAAAAATAACAAACAAATAAGATGGCTCCCTGTCCCCAACGGGCTCACATTCTAATAAGAAACAGTCACTGGAAGTACTGTGCTGGGGGTGGATAGGGCCAGTTACTCTCCCCCTGCTAAATAAAGAGAATCACCATTTCTGGCTATAAGATTAATAGAGATAAAACTCAGATTATGACATGGAATCTTTCTGAAGAAGAAATAGAATACTTCTCTAAAGTTTTAAGATTATAAGTAACGATGAAGCCAATAAAATATTTGGGAATTAATCTTACGAGCAGCAATAAAGATTTGTTTAAGAATTACTATTTTCCAATTTGGAAATCAATTATGGCTGATCTGGATAGATGGAAGATGCTGAGTTTATCTTGGCTTGGAAGAATCTCTGTGGTGAAAATGAATGTATTACTTAAGATGAACTTTCTTTTTCAAATGACCCCTACAAAGATAGATGACAAGATATTGAATAAATGGCAGAGTCAGCTCAATTCATTCATCTGGAATTATAAAAAAACCCAGGATTCGATTTAAGGTGATGCAAGATTCCAAAGAATGAGGTGGTCTTGGAGTTCCTAACTTGAAGCTTTATTATCACGCCAGCAGCTTGACTTGGATCTCGAATTGGATTTTATCCCCTTACGGAAGTTTTACTCAAATGGTCTTACTAGAGGATTGCATAATTACTTATGGATTTCTGGTTCGAGGAAAGATTTGGAGATACAACAACATACTATCCGACATAGCCTTTTTTAATGTTTGGGATAAATTTCAGAAAAGAATAAGTCCTAGTTTATCACCCTTGGCCTCAATGCTGAATGTTTATTTCTATGAAGAAGAATTTTCTTCTAAGTACAATTTTTGGAGAGGCAGTCTATACGCTTTACAAAGTTTGGCCCAATATTTAGCTTTGGACAAATCTGTTTCCTCTGGGCAATCAACTCAACAACCATCCTGGTTTTTCAACAAGCTTGGATGAGCTCAATAGTTTGGAAAGAGTTAGAGTTACAGGGTGGGAAACTTAGAGATTTGACAGACTATGAAGAATTAATCACCCCAAACACTGATCATTTGCTAGGCAGAATTTATAAGCTATTACTGAAGTATGAAACGGAGACTGAGCAGATAAAAGAATGGATGATAAAATGGATGCAGAACTTTAATGGATCGATTGATATCTCTGATTAGGAATACCAATGGAAAAAGAATGTGAAATTTACTTTGTGTACCAATCTAAGGGGAAATTGGTATAAGATGTTCTTTTGATGGTATATAACTCCTTTGACTATTAACAAGATAGATGACTCCTTTTCTAAGAAATGTTGGAAATGTAACTCACATTTAGGCTCATTTTACCATATGTGGTGGAGTTGTGGTAAAGCTCAACAGTTTTGGAGACAAATTCATATGAAAATTGAACACATCTTAGAAGTTAAGATTCCCTTTCTTCCAGAAATTTTTCTTTTTAGTATGATAAAACTATATATTCCTGCCATATTAAATGAATTGTGTTTGTATATGATTACAGCAGCTAGGATTATATATGCTTCTAATTGGCATCTTTTAGAAATCCCCTCCTTAAATGATTGGTTTTTGAAAGTGTGGGATTATGCTTCAATTTCGAAAGTCTCGGCTTATGTACATGGTATATCCACTGAATCATTTATGTCTGTCTAGGAACCCTTTATAAATTATAGTATCCATTATGGTCAAACTTTGTTCCCATTTTCTGGATTTGATTTATAGGGTTCTCAATACGTAAGTCACAAGAAGCTGATTAGATTTTAGAACTCTCTAAGAGTCTGAATTTCTTTTGCTTTGTCTTGTTCTAGATATCTTCTCTTTACTTTATTAATTAGAAAAATGAGGGTTTTCATTATGAAAAACAATTGGTTTTATACTGTCTTTATGGTGATTTGTCTTTGTCCTCTTTGGTTTACTTCTCAAAAAAAATCTTATTAAAAAGAGAGAGAGAGAGAATCACCACGGTAAAAGGTGCCTCTTTGTCCAGTTAGCAGGGGTTTGCTTTGCCCTCTGGATGCTCCCAGGGATTTCCCCCAGGGGTTGCCTCTAGGGGTTTACTTTGCCCCATGGATGCTCCTCTCCATTTCCCTGTGCAACACTATATAAAGGGGTTTCACTCAATACTGGCAGTTGTCAGTAATCTGGCAACCCAGTAGGGGAGTCTAGGATGATAGTTCACAAAAGACCAAACTGGGTAGCAGCAGAAGCAAAACACGGCTCAGAAATATTACTTTCTCTCTCTCTGGCTCAGGCTGAAAGCTGTCGACACTAGGGATGACATATGTTGCCTTCCAGCGGCTAACTGCAAGCTGTAGACATGCTTTATAGTTCAAGCTGATAACTCTCAGCTGGCAGGGATTCAAGGCTTATCAGCCCTCTGCAAGAGGCGCTTACTTCTCCTGATTGATTCCAGATGTGCCTGCTGCCTTGTGACCCATCTCTGCTGTGGAGTCAGTGGGGGTTGCCTGCACAGCTCATCCTCCTGTTTGTCAGTCCCTCTCTCTGCTGCCTCAGACTGCTGTGCTTGCTCTGAGACATAAACCAGACCTGCCTCAGCCGTCTCTTGGGAACCGAAAGCTGGGCTCTGCCCCTCAGGCACCCCTGCATCAGCTGAAGGGCTGTCAGCATCACCTTCCTCCTCGCTATCTGAGAGCGAGGGCGTGACAGCACTCACATCAGCTACCATGTCCTGCAATCCCCTGATCGTGCTAGTCCTCATGATGGGACTGCTCAGACTGCTTTGAGCATCTGGGTATCTCTGTGGGCTTCACAGGTAAGACCTCCCTTTCGGTGTCCTTCAATGCTCATGTCTTTCATGCCTGCAGCCATCTCCATATTTGCCCTATGGAATGGGTGAGGAGACCAGGGAAGTGGGCTGACCCTGTGAGAACTATTTCCTGCCTCCAGTAGTCAGCTCTGGCCTCCCAACCCTCAGCCAAATCCTTCCCTTTGGACAAACCAAGAGCTCATCATGGCTCTTGCTCTTAGTGCAGGATATTCCTACCTGGGGGCTAGCAAAAAACAAATTAAAAAGTCCCCGTAGGCCAGATCTGAGCCCTGGGCCTTATATGGTGCAGCTGTGGAATATTTATTAATTCATCACATTTTTATACCATTTATGAACTAGACTGCCTATAAACACCATGGGAGGTGGTCTGGTTGGGGTTACCACTGGCTCCTTTGGTGGTGACCCCAAACAGGGTCTTTTCTAGGGTTGCTTTAGGGCTCCGGAATGTGCTCCCAAACAAAACTAGAACCTCTCCATCACTAGCTGTTTTTAAGTGACTTTTGACTATGCACCTTTCTTCTCAGACTTTTTGTCTATA
This sequence comes from Hemicordylus capensis, assembly GCF_027244095.1. Lineage (NCBI taxonomy): Eukaryota > Metazoa > Chordata > Lepidosauria > Squamata > Cordylidae > Hemicordylus > Hemicordylus capensis. The sequence goes on along the minus strand of NC_069664.1, from coordinate 20,356,310 downwards.
ATGTTTCAAAGTTCCATTACTTTGATGGTTGTTCTCATTTGTTTATATGATGTCAGATTTTAATTGTTGTGGAGTTTTAATTAGTAAACCACACAGAGATTTTATATGGGGAGGTACATAATTGCAATCAATAAATAAACAATGGGGTGGGGAGATGCTGGAGAATAACAATAGTTAAAAAAAAACAGAACCCACAAGCTAGAGTAGAACCAGTAATTTTATTGGAGAGCCTGCAAAGTATTTCATCACTGACTGCTACAGCAGGATCAAAGTTGTGCATTCACTTTTCATTCCATGGAACCAGATGATGTTGAATGGGACTGAAATTAATCATGGTCCAACACCACATCTCCATGGGATTATGCTGAAAATAGAAAACAGTCTCAGTCACAGGTGGACAATGAGATTAGGAGGCAGGGTCTTGAGTATTCCTCTTTAAGGAGGGCATTCCATAAACAGGGCACCCGGAGAGAAAAAGATGCTTGCTTTTAAACAGTGCCTTTGGTTCAAGGCATAGAAATGCCAAGCATAGCCCAGTGCCTCCGAGTGGCATTTCAGGGAACTTAATTGGGCTGCAGTGTCCTGGCAAGTCCCCCTGCTAAGTGAGCAAAGAGGCACCTCTTAAAAGTGGTGATTCTCTTTATTTATCAGGGCGAGAGCAACTGGCCCTATCTATCCAATGATGAAGATCACTGGTTTAATGGTAGAGAAGTGTGAAGGTGGACGGTACGAGCGGTTCAGTCGTGAACCACTTTGAGCTGGTTCATCAACCTGACCAACACAGCCGGTGGATTCAACCAAACCGGTTCAGGAACCTGCATGGTTTGGTCTCGATTTGGTTTGAATTCAGACTGAACAGCTGCAATATGTTCTGTGCACACCCCGATTTAATGAGATTGGGAGTCGACCTCATTCATTCGATTTTTATTCATTCATTTCGACTTTGCGTCAACAACCCTCCTACCCTGTTATATCTCCTACAGCAAATCTACACCCTCTTCCATTAGATACAGACACAGCAATTGCATTACCAAAATTGGAACAACCATGTTGTGTGAACAATTTTGAGTAGGGAAATTAGAGATTTCTTGGTTGCCTAGAAAGACTTTAAAAAGTGTGATATACTTACCATACCCTTCACATGCATGAAGGCACTCCTCAAGTTGCACAAAGTTGTTTTTATTGCCTCGACAGCCACCATAAATGAAGGGCAGACACTTCTTTTTCTCTGAATCATAATAAAAGTGATGGAACTCTGCTTTGCACATTCCCTTTTTCTTAGGGAGTGTGCATATTTCAGACAGAGCTTCTGAGGAGAGAGAAAGCAAGGGAAATTACAAGTCTCATACATACAATGCACAGAAGATATTGCAGGCTTCCAACAGTGTTGTTTGTTTCTGTGGTGCTACCTCCCTTCTGGAGTGGGAGCCAATGACCATATTGACTGAAAGGTAACATCAAGGATCCAAAAGCCCATTTGAGGCTAGATTGCTGGTCAGGTTCTCTCAGAGTCTTTGCAATGGATGTAGTGTATCACTGCAGTAAATTTAGGGAAATTCTGTTAGGGTTGGTGCAAGGGTTGGGCTGATTAGACATAAGAGATGTATGAAGGAAAGTAAGGCTATGAGGCAAGGACCAAAATGTAGCCCAAGTGGGTAGTATTTGACAATGTAAAGGAACTCGGGGTGGGGGGCTTGGAGAGCCTGTACACAAATGAGAGCTGACCCCTTGAAGCCTCCAGCCCCCTTTTCTGAGCTGAACTCAACCACTGACACAAATCCACACTCCAGGCGTTCTTTGCTGGCAAGTCATGGGGGAAAAGATTACCTCTTTTCAGCTGTAACTTGGCACCCAAACAAAGAAGCAGCCACGCATCTTCCTACTTCAAACAGATATGAAGGCTATCCCTGCAAAAGTAGAACATTGTTCCTCCTTGAAATCCAGGGAAAGGCACAGCGGAGGTTGGTAAAAGTAGTCTTTTCAAGGACAGCTGCAATGCCATTGTCTCTGGAAAGACTACAGTTCCCAATAGCCCTGCACCATTCCCTAGATGTCTGGGAAGAACAAGGCTATTCCTAGCAGCCAGAGCTGCCACTGCACCAGGGAACAGTGTCCCGTTATAAAAAGGGTTCCATGCTTGTGAGGATCACATTTCTGATTGGTGGAAGAGGTATTTTAGGACCTTGGAACACTGGTCTGATTTCGCTTTTGAAATTGCTTACAAATACTGTGTTGCAGCTCAGACAATTGGTGCAAACAGTACTGCCATGGGAAGACCAGAAATGTGTGACAAACTACTTACAAAGAAGAGCCAGCATGGTGTAGTGGTTAGAGTGCTGGATTAGGACCGGGGACACCCAAGTTCAAATCCCCATTCAGCCATGAGACTAGCTGGGTGACTCTGGGCCAGTCACTTCTCTCTCAGCCTAACCTACTTCACAGGGTTGTTGTGAAAGAGAAAGTCAAGTATGTATTACACCGCTCTGGGTTCCTTGGAGGAAGAGTGGGATATAAATGTAAAAATAATAATAAAAATAATAATAATGAAGTTAGCTAACAGAAGCCAATTCTTAGAGTCATACTTCTGAAAAGCTCATCCCCCCACACCATGGGAACTGTGTTCCTTGAAGAGAGGCGACACCTGACGACTTTTCCACCCCACAATTCTTACTGAGAGACACACAAAGAAAGAATTGTTGATGCTTCTGAAGCCAGAGAAGCTCCAGCAGGACTGCGTCCACCTCCTGCTCCTTCCTGGCCAATAGGAGGGCTCCTTCTGCTCTCATGAAGCTTTCCCTGTTTGCTGGCAGGGATGGGAATCTTGGAATGCACCCTGGCTCTTGGAGGACCTTGTGTGGGGCCCCATTGGAGCTGCTGCTTCCAGCAGTGGTCCTGCCACCAGCTTTGAGTGTGTGCTGGCTGCTGGAGCCCAGCCAAGATGTTGACCATGTGCTCCTTACAGGGTAGCATCTGGCCTGGGATCCTGCCTACCACAAAACAACCGTGTGAATGAGCCTGTTGCGATTGTGAGTTCTGTGTGGGAAGGAGCATGTGTGAGTGTCACTGAGCCTTACTGAATAGTAGCGGAAGAGCTATAATAGGGCTCACGGGTCCCCACACCCTCACCCTCCTGCCTCCATGACCACCTCCCTCCTCTCTGGGGCCACCACACTCACCTCCCTTCCCCTCTCTGCTGCTCAACAACTGCACCCATAGGTGTGCATGTGCCCTCACAGGGTCCTAGGCCCCAAAGAGGCCGGATGGGCCTGGGAGCGGGTGGTGGTGTCTGCAGCGGCAGCAGCAGGGCTGGGAGAGACCTAAGGAAAGGTCTGGCTGAGTGTTCTGAGGCAAGAGCTGGCCACCAGATGCAGAGAATAGTTCTCACCAGGCCAGCTCACTTCCCTGGTCTTGCCACCTGTTCCGTACGGCCACTGTGGGGATGGCTGCAGGCATGACGAGCATCCAAGGAAGGAAACTGAAAGGGAGCTCTTACCTGCACATCCCACAGAGACAGCCAGAGGCTCAAACCAGTTGGAGAGCAACCCCATCATGGGGACTAGCACAACAAGGAGATTGCAGGGCATGGTGGCTGATGCGAGTGCCCAGTACTGAGTGAAGGCCCTTTATATGGTGTTGCACTGGGAAATGGAGGGGAGCATTCAGGCAGCAAAATCAACTTCGTGGAAAGAAGGGAACTTCTCTGTTTAGTTCAAGGTAACTTTCTGTCCTGAATAAGTTCCATTCTAATAATTTTAATGTTTTATTTTTCTCCCTTAATCTGCTTTATGTTGTCTAACGCCCTGTTTTATGTTGTAAATAATCAAACTGCCAGATGGACTGTTGATGGAAATGGGAACACAGTAAGCTGCCTTATAACAAGGCAGACCATCGGTCCACGGGGCTCAGTATTGTTGACGCTGACTGGCAGCAGATTCTCCAGGATTTCAGGCAAGATTTTGTTCCCAGGTTTCCTGGAGATGCTGCAGGGGATTGAATCTGGGATCTTTGGCATACAAGGCACCAGCTCTACCACTGAGCTACAGCCTCATCCCCCTCAAGCATTTGATCTAGTGGGAAAGGGGGGGGCTCTAAAGAGGAGAGAGGGCACCATTTTGAATTTGACCAATAGATGAAATAAGACGACACTGGAATACGAAAGTATATGTCCCAAGCTGCCATAATGGTACTTATTCAGAACAGGAAGTTACCTTGAACTAAACAGAGGAGTTCCAGAGTGTCCCTACTTTCCACAAAGTTGATTTTGCTGCCTGAATGCTCTTGTCCGTTTCCCTCTGCAACACTATATAAAGGGCCTTCACTCAGTACTGGGCACTTGCATCAGCCACCATGCGCTGCAATCCCCTCGTTGTCCTAGTCCTCATGATGGAGCTGCTATCAAACTGGTTTGAGCCTCTGGGTGTCTCTGTGGGGTACGTAGGTAAGAGCTCCCTTTCGATCTCCTTCGATGCTTGTCTCTGTGACACCTGCAGCCATCTCCATAGATGCCCTACAGAATGGGTGGGGAGACCAGGGAAGTGGGCTGGCCCTGTGAGAACTATTTCCTGCGTCCGGTGGTCAGCTCTGGCCTCACAACGCTCAGCCACATGATCTTTCCCTATTCCCATTTTCTCTGCCTCTATACTTGCCTCTCAGACAGTGGCAGAACCAGGACATAGGCGGCCCATCTTCTTGTGGGCAGCCCCACCCCCACCCCACATGCTCTCACTCACCGAGCGGCGGCATCCCCCTCTCATTTGTGATGGCAGCATTCTCCTCTACTGTTCTCATGCTGTGCTCTGACCCCAACGTAGAGCATGTCTGTGCCCCAGTGACAAAGGGTGCCCACAGCCCTGGAGCTAGGCATGGGTCAGGATGGACCCATCCTTTCCCAATTTTTCACCTGGCCTCAGGATATTTTTCTGCGCCCTCCCACTTGCCCCCAAGATTTGTTCTGAGGCCAAAACTATACCCCTTTCTCTTACCCTAGTTAGCTGACGGAAGACCTGACCTGCTTCAGCAGGCTGCAACAGGCATTCTTCCTCCAATCTGTTGCCCATGGCCAGATGGGGTTAAGGTTGGTCTTCCCTGGTGATGGAGATGAGTGGTCTCCATTCTGATTGTAGAGCAACTGAGGTGAGAGACAGACCGTGGTGGTGGGTGGGAGGAAGGGGTATTCAATTCTGGGAGGGATGCAGTCAGGTCTTTGTATGTCATTTCTGCTTCCTGAGGACATGCAGAGTGTAGAGAAGCCTCCTTTTGCCACAGACTAACCCACCTCACTGGATTGTTGTGATAAACACAACAGTGCACACACTGCTCTGAGCTCCTGGGATGAAGAATGGGATATCAATGTTGCCCATAAATGTTCCAGTTGTCTTTCCACCCCAGTAGTGCAATAAATTCTGTCCTTATCTAATAGAAGCTGGGTCTCTCTGCTGCTAAGGAAGGGGGTTGGAGTGGCAATACTCCTGCCTCTTGTTTTTTGAAAAAAACAACAACCAAGCAAACTCTTGGTGCCTGAGAGGGAAACTACTCAGCCTTCAAAGAAAGCATAGAAGCTTCCATAAAGTGGAAGGATGCTGCTGCAGAGTACGGCAGTCTTCTTTTATTGACCCCTATTCGCCTTCCCAGTGGGCTACAGCAGCAGTCATGCATTTGGCTAATAAAGGGAAGGAACACTTGGTCTCTGAAGAGGCACAACAATCACAAAGAGAGTGAAAGGTTCTTAAAGGTTGAGTGAAGAGCAGGGATATGGCCCACTCTGGGTCCCATTTGTCATGCCAGCATTCAGCAGTGGTGCAGCAAGTAGAGAATGGCCGTGTTCATGTGGCACTTCACAGTGGTGCTCCCCTTTGCCCTTTGGTGCACCGGCCAGCTGGCCAGCAAGCACCCCCAATGCCACTGCTAGCCACCTGCCATGCCATTCCTCCTGCCTCCACTTGCTGGGCCCCAAATGCTGTCCATCCAAAGGCTCCTGGGCCCAAAGGAAGGAGGACGGGTCTGGGTGTCACAAGCTCACCCATCCAAGGTGTAGTCCTAGGTCACTGTCAGAGAAGCCGGTAGCTCAGGGATCCTCCTGTGTCTGAAACAAAGCACACAGAAACAAATCACAACAAGTTCACCCTGTCTCCCGCACACCTACATTGCTCACCAGATTCCAAGAGTCCTGAGCCTCAGGTCCATGATATCACCAAAGGAGATCTCAAGGCAGGGTGAAGCAGCCTGATGTCTGGCTCAGGTACCAGGTCTCAAGTAGCAGGAGTCAGGGTCCAAACAAGGAGCTGGGAAATCCAAGCAGACAAAGGCTGGTCTGCAACAAGCCCAAGCTTCACATTGTTTTCCAGCAGTTTGGTTGCTGTCTGTTGGCTAATTTATAGTGCTTGGCTAATTGCTCTCCTCCCCTAGCCAGCTGTTGGAGATTCAGCATTTATCTCGTCTGTCAAAGACGCTGACTTTGCCTCAATGGTTGCAGCTGCTGCCTGCGTTTGGCACACCTTTGCTCTTGAGGGGTAATTGGTTGTTCCTCAGCTCTGGGCAGTTTTGGATAATACAGATTTTTTAGATCCTTTCCAGATTGGCTTTTGGGTGAGCCTTGGGGTTGAGACTGCCTTGGTCAGCTTGATGGATGATCTCCAATTGGTGATCTACACAGGGAGTGTGACTCTGCTGATCTTTTTAGATATCTCGGTGGCTTTCAGTACAATTGACCATGGTATCCTGCTTGGACTCTTGAGGGACGTGCCATTGGGTGGCACTGTTTTACAGTGGTTCCATTCCTACCTCTCTGGCAGATTCCAGATGATGTCACTTGGAGACTGTTGCTCTGAAAAGTGAGAGCTAAAGTGAGGGGTTCCACAAGGCTCCATACTGTCTTTAATGCTTTTTAACATCTACATGAAACCTCTGGGAGAGATCGTCAGGACGTTTGGTCTGGGATGCTATCAATATGCTGATGACACCTAGATTTATTTCTCCACACCAACTTCATCAGGAAATGGCATGACCCCCCTAAGTGCCTGCCTGGAGGCAATATTGGGCTGGATGAGGGATAACGGGCTGATGTTGAATCCAAACAGGACAGAGGTACTGTCTGTAGGGGGTTGATATCCAAGAGATGATTTAGATCTGCCTGTTCTGGATGGGGTAACACTCCTCCTAAAAGATCAGGTTCGTAGTCTGGGAGTGCTCCTGGATCCCAAACGGTTGAGGCTGTGGCCAAGAGTGCTTTTTATCAGCTTTGGCTGATACACCAGATATGTCCATTTCTGGAGACAAATGACCACCATTCTAAAATGGTGGGGCATATGATGCTAACCTCTAGGCTTGACTACTGTAATGCACTCTGCGTGGGGCTGCCTTTGTACGTAGTTTGAAAACTGCAATTGGACATAATGCAGCAGCCAGATTGGTCTCTGGGTTTACCCGAACAAACCATACAACACCGATTCTAAAAGACTGCACTGGCTGCCAATATGTTTCCGAATGAAAAACAAAGTACTGGTTATCACCTATAAAGCCCTAACAGCTTAGGTCCAGGGTAATTAAGAGAGTGCCTTCTCTGCTGTGAATCCTATTAAGCTCATCTGGAGAGGTCTGGTTACAGTTGCTGCCTACGCGTTTGGTGGCAACTAGGGACTGGGCATTCTCTGTGGCTGCCCCAGGGCTTTTGAACGCGCTCCCTGCTGAAATGAGAGCATCTCTTTCTCTGCTAGTTTTTAGGAAGACCCTGAAGATGTACCTATTTTCACAGGCTTTAAACTGAAACCTATTTTTAAATTTTTTAAAATGTGCTTTTATTTATCATGATGTTTATATTTTTTTAAATGAATTTTAAAGGTTTTATATTTTATATTATGTTTTAATTCTGTACACCACCTAGAGATTGCTAAACTCAGCGGAATATAAATTCAATAAATAAATAAATTCATATGAGTCTTGTAATTTTCCTTTTTTTCTCTCTCCTCAGAAGCTCTGCCCCCAAAATGCACTCTCCCTAAAGAGATAGGAACATGCAGAGCAGCCTTACCTTCCTTCTATTATGATTTCAAGAACGCGAGATGTCTTCCTTTCATTTATGGTGGCTGTGGAGGCAATGAAAACAGGTTTCAGGAAATTAAGAATTGTATTATGGAGTGTAAAAGGTTTGGTAAGTGCATCACACTTTTTCTAGTCTTTCTAGGCAACCAAAAAAGCTCTGCCTTTCCCTCTCAACATTACTCAATATTACTCAAATGATAGGGTTGTAGGGCAAGGCAGGAGGTTGTTGACAGAAAGTGTACTCCCAATCCCACTAAACAGAGGTGTGCATGGACCGTTTGCCATGGTTCAGTCCAAATCCGGACCGAATCTGGATCATGTGCGAAATGGGCTGGTATGAGGAGTTTGTTCGCAAACCACTTGGAAATGGGTTGAGTTGAGTCATCGACCTGATTGGCCCAGATGATAGTCGAACCGACCATCTAGGCCAATCAGGTTGAAGACTCAAATCGACCTGTTTCCAAGTGGTTCGCAAATGAACCCCTCATACTGGCCCATTTCGCACATCCTTGCCATTAAACCAGTGATCTTCACTATTTTTCAAACAAGAAACACTATGGCAAAAAGTTCCAATGTGTCAGCCAGAAATCCAGCCCTATGATTTCACAACCCTGTCTCTTCCCATAAATGCTGCACTAAACACTAAAGGTCTTTCACTAAATTTTCTACAGTGATATGTCAAATCTATTATATTTTTAGGCCTATGGCAGAAACCATAAGAGCAACCTAGACTCAACAACTCTTTGGTGTGTCATTTTTGCCATTGGTCAGTATGGGCTCACCGACTACCAGACACAATGTGCATGTTGAGACATTGATTATGATCCGCCAAGGGACTTTTTTGAATGGGGCGGTATAGAGATGTAAGAAATAAATAAACACACACAGTGTTGTAGGTGTGATCTTGAGGAACTGCAAAATATGCTCAAAATGCATTTTTGCAAGAGTAATTGCAATGGAAATAATGGCATCACTTGTGTATGTTGCATTGCATAGTGTGTGAGCTTTAATCGTTCGATCCCACTCCAGATGTTCCGTCATTGCCCTTTTGAAGGAGACAATTTCAAGAGTATGTGTCCCAAGAATTGCACCTTCAGATGCGTTCTGCATTTCAGACAGGAGGGCTGGCCTTGTGGTACCAAGCAACAATTGTCCCCTTTGCTAAGAAGGGTCTGTCCTGGTTTGCATTTGAATGGGAGACTATATGTGTGACCATTGTAAGATATTCTCCCTATGGGGCAGCTCTGGGAAGAGTGTCTGCATGCTTGCGTGAAGAAGGTTACGAATTCCCTCCATGGTGTCTCCAAGAGACGCCTGTAAGATGTTCCCATCTGCAACTTTGGAGAAGCCACTGCCAGTCAGTGTAGACATGCTGAGCCAAATGGACCAATGGTCTGACTCAGTATAAGGCAGCTTCCTATGTTCCTATGAGATGATATTTGTGAGCGTTGTCTTTGTCTCTCCTTTTCTCCCCAGACTGGTTGCCAGCATTGTGCAAACTCCCACCAAAAACAGGGAGGTGCAGAGGATACTTTAGAAACTACTACTATAATTTCAAAACCAGGAAGTGTGAGTAGTTCATTTATGGTGGCTGTGGTGGCAATGCAAATAGGTTTCTCAAAAGAGAAGATTGTATTCGGGTGTGTAAAATCTATGGTAAGGGAAGCTAACTTTCTAGGGCCTTTCCAGACAATCAAAAAGAACCTGCACTTTTCTCTTCATGTGTTTTATGCCCCAGAGTTGTTGCATTCTTGGGAAGGGGTCATTGCTCAGTGGCAGAGGAACTGCAGGTCCCAGGTTCAATCCCTGGCAGCATCTCCAGATAGGGCTGGGAGAGACCCCTTGCCTGAAACCTTGGAGAGCTGCTGCCCGTCAGTGTAGGCCATGCTAGGCTAGATGGACCAATGGCCTGACTCAGTTTAAGGCAGTAGATTCCTATTTTCCTCTCAAGTAGTGATACAATTTCCTGCCCTGACTTAATGGTAGAGACACACTGTAGGGATGCAATAACCTTCATGCTACACACGAGCTTGCTTGCTGCTTCGGAAAGAAAGGGGAGCTCATGGCTGCAATGCTCAAAAGTGCAGAGTGCAGAGCCTTCAAAGGCAGATAGTGTTTGGGTGTTTGTCACCAGGAGCTTGGAGCAAGATTGGCTCCAGGGTGCAGTGGACCCTCAGCAAATCCCTCTCGTGATCTCACTCTCCCACCCCACCACAGTGCCCTGGAATGATGCTGGCTTCAGATCATTGTTGGGAAAACTGCAGCCAGCTACATCTACTAGTACTACGGATATTTATATACCACTTTTCAACAGAAGTTCCCATAGTGGTTAATCTAGAGCAATAAATGAATGAATGAGATGAATTCCTGTCTCCGAAGGGCTCAGTCTAAAAAGAAACATAAGATAGACACCAGCAACAGCCACTGGAAGGATGCTGTGTTGGGGATGGATAGGGCCAGTTGCTCTTGCCCTGATAAGTAGAGAATCAGCACTTTTTAAAGGTGCCACTTGGCTCACTTAGCAGGGGTCCAGGGGCCTTGCCAGGACACTGCAGCCCAATTAAGTTCCCAGAAATTCCACTTGGAGGCACTGGGCTATGCTTGGCATTTCTGTGCCTTGGACCAAAGGCACCATATAAAAGCAAGCATCTTTTTCTCTCCAGTTGCCCAGTTTATGGAATGCCCTCCTTACAGAGGAATACTCAAGACCCTGCCTCCTAACCTCATTGTCCACATGTGACTGATTCTGTTTTCTTTTTTCAGGTTAATCTCATGTCCTTTCATGCGGAGTTGGAACGTGGTCACTTTCAGTCCCATTGAACGTCATGTTCCATGGAATGAAAAGTGAATGCACAACTTTGATCCTGCCATAGCGGTCAATGATGAAATGTCTTGCAGGCTCTCCAATAAACTTACTGGTTCCTCTCTAGCTTGTGGATTCTGCTTCTTGAATATTATTATTCTCCAAGATCTCCCCTCTGCCGTAGTTTATTGATTGATTGCATTTATGTACCTCCCCATATAAAATCTCTGTGTTCAATTCAATTCTATCTTCAATTCAAAACCATTCAAAACTCAACAGCAATTAAGATCAAATCTGAAACAAAACACCCACCAAGTCCCATTGTTGAGGGCTCTTTCCAATCCTGGTGGTGTTGTTTTTTTGAAGTAGGGTCTAACACTGGCACTCCCCACCCTGCTTTTGACTGTTGTGTGCAGGAATTCTCTCAGATAGATGACCTTTCCCTCTGGTGAGGCTGCTAACTTGGCTTTGCCTCTCTGCCTGCCCCCACCCCCCAACGACCTTCTGAATTGGAGGCCTTCCAAACTCAGACACTGCATTTGACATCCCTCAGAAGAGGTTGGGCAACAGTGGCCTCATGGAAGGAGCAGAGAATCATGGGAATTGTGCTGCTGCTGCTGAACACAAAACACAAAAAAATTTTATTTGTTAGCTTCCCCATAACAAATTGTTCTATGGGCAGCTCACAACAGAGGATTAAAACATACAATAAAAACACACAACACATTGGACCAGGTCTCACGAACTGTGAGACCTGGTTTGGGGCGGTGAGCGGGAAGAGCGGGCTATGCGGGGAGGGAGCGGGGAGGGAGCCCTGGGTGGCCGGATCAGCCGCCCACATGATTGCCAGCTCCAAGATGGAGCCGGTGGGGGCTGGGGAGCTCGGAGACGGCACCCCCCCCGCAAGCCCAGTATGCCCTGTTTGAGCACGCAGAGCATACTGGGGAGACCCCCGGAGCTGGGAGCTGGCTTTTCGCCTCCCCTCTGGGGGGTCTACTCATGAGTAGGTGCGGTGCAAAGCTGCACTGTGGCTACTCATGATTCTAAAAACTCACGATTCTACTCACGATTCTAAAAGCAGTGCTCCGCAAACCTGTTTTTTTAACCAGGGGTTCTCAAGCGGGTTACCCGCGGCTCTAGAACCACCTAAGCCAAAAAAGGGTGAAAAGAAAATACAATACAAAAGAGCTTAAAAACTCATTTTAAAATTAGTTAAAAGTCAGATCAAATCTGAAAACCAAAATTTAAAAGGCCTGGATGAACAAAAAGGTCTCTACCTGGCTTCTAAAAGAACAAAGTGGTGAAGCCAGGCAAACCTCACTGGGAAAGCTCTTCACTTCGTTTGGCCCGCACCTCGTTTGGCAAGGGCACCCAGAGGAGGGCCTCCAAAGAAGATCTGAAGGTTTGGGTTGGGACATATGAGGCAAGGTGCTCTCTCAGGTAACCCAGGTTACTTAAGAGAGTGCCTTCTGTGTCATGAACCCTGTCACCTATTCAGATCATCTGGAGAGGTCTGGTGACAGTTGCCTATGCCTTGTTTGGTGGCAACCTTCTCTGTGGCTACCCCGGGACTTTGGAATATGCTCCCTCTTGAAATAAGAGCATCTCCTTCTCTACTTACGTGTAGGGAGACCCTCAAGATGCACCTGTTTTCTCAGACTTTTAACCAGGAGGTTATTCATACTTGGCTTCAGGCTTTGTGGTAAATGTTGAGCGAAGCAACTTCGAAGTACATTTGTGGCATTGAGGGAAGCAGCCCTTCCCCTTTGCTCTCAGCTTTCGTTTTTGCAAGTACACATGGCAGGCGCCAGTGTTTTCCTTCCTAGCCAATGGGTGGCAGCGAGAGAGTTCCCTGCAGAGATAGATCTGCATTTCTGAAGGGACCATGCCTCTTATCACACTAGTGATTCTATGTCAGTGCCTCTCCCTGTTTGCTCCTCCCAGCAAACATGCCTGCGATGGAGCCTGAAAGCTACAGCAGTTTAGGGACTGGAGAGGAGAGGGGAGCATGCTGCTGATCCATGGTTATGTGAAATCAAAAATCAAAGTAGGAGGAATGGAAAATGATTGTGTGGGAGCTGGGAGTTGGTATTCTAGTTTGGGAGAAATTGAATTAGAACTGTGGCTGTTTTGAAACATTGCATTGCCGAGATTGACCACTACATGGCATTTCTGCTCCATGATCAAATTCAACTCTCTTTCCTGTTCCAGCCACCAAATGTAACCTCCAGTCCATCCATCTATCTAATACTCAGTTCTCCATCATTCTTTCTCACTGTCACAAATTCTGTTGCGCTCCCCCAACAGTCTATGAGACTCAAACAATGTCCTGCAGAATTCTATCATGACTGAGATATAGACACAAGACAGGGCTAAGCAAGGAGTTAAGCCATTCAGATAGAGATAGACACAGTTAGCAGTGGTTCCTCTTAAGTGATATGGGAGAAATGAAATAGAATTCAGTGTGGGAAGCAACTGAGAGCGTTAGGGAGATGCCAGATGATCCGTTGTATAGCCAGTCGAGGGCCAGGAGATCAAGTCAGGAGTTGAGAGGCAGGAACACACCCAAGTAATACTTAGGATTCAGGTGGTCAGAACAGGAGGTGGGAGTTGAGAACAAGCAAAGGGTCATAGGAACATACAAAACTGCCTTATATTGAGTCATACCATTGGATCATCTAGCTCAGTTACTGTCTACACTGACTGGTAGCAACTCTCCAAATTTTCCGTCAAGTATTTCCCTGCCAGCCCTGCCTGGAAATGCCAGGGAGTGAAGCTAAGACCTTTTGCACGCAAAGCAGATGCCCTACTACTGAGCTATGGCCCAATCCCCAGAACAAAGGAAGCTGCCTTATACTGAGCAAGACCATTCCTCCATCTAGCTCTCAGTACTGTCTACACTACCCGGCAGTGGCTCTTGCAGACTTCAGGCACAAATCTCTCCCAGCCCTACCTGGGCCTTCTGCATGAAAGCAGATGCTCTTCCACTGAGCTAAAGCCTCTTCGCACCAAGCAGGCCATCAACAGAATTAACAGCACCTTGGAGGCAAATCCTTTTATACTTCCTGTTACAGCAAAAGGCCAATGAGTGATCCCATAGGGAAGGGCCTGTCCAGGGCTTCAGGCACCTAGGAGTCTGCTGCAATGTAGCAGGCTGCCACAAGGGGCATGGCATGACAGTGACTGTACACCTAGTGGTCACTTCAGATAAATGAGTTGAGATGAGCTGAAAACTACAATTCCCCCTCTTCCCTGAATGGTAGAGTATAGGGTCAAATTACAAGGCTTAGTTTCCTTTGGATGATAGAGAGCACTGAAGACGTTGACTATTTATTTACAAAAAGGGTAGCAAGAAATATTTGAGGCATTCCTGCAGCTGGCAGCAACTCTGGCAACCCTGTATCTGCTTCTCAGGAAGAGATCCTGCACTCCAAGATCCTCCACCTTCAGCCAACTCATGGCCATCAAGATAATGAGGTCATTCACACAATCAAAAACTGTGCTCTACACAGGTTTGGAAGCTGTGTGTGCTCCCAATTTTTGATTGTGTGGAAGCAAGGTAAGAGGGGAAACTGGGCACATAGGAACATAGGAAGCTGCCATATACCGAGTGAGACTATTGGTCTATCTAGCTCAGTATTGTCTTCACAGACTGGCAGCGGCTTCTCCAAGGTTGCAGGCAGGAATCTCTCTCAGCCCTATTTTGGAGATGCTGCCAGGGAGGGAACTTGGAACCTTCTGCTCTTCCCAGAGTGGTTCCATCCCCTGAGGGGAATATCTTACAGTGCTCACACTTCTAGTCTCCCTTTCATATGCAACCAGGGCAGACCCTGCTTAGCTATGGGGACAAGTCATGCTTGCTACCACAAGACCAGCTCTCCTCTCCCAAGCTACCCAGGTCCCCTCCTACCTTGCTTCCACACAATCACTTCTACCCAGGTTTCCCTCTTACCTTGCTCCCACACAATTGAAAACTGGGAGCATACATGGCTCCCAAATCCAGGTAGAACACAATTTTTAATTGTGTGAATGACCTCAGTATCTCCTGCGTCATTTGCTCCCATGGCTGGTCACTTATCATCTGTGACAATATGCTCAAATCCAAAGACAGCCTCACCATATGTTTGGGTGTAGCGACCCACATGTTCACGAAAGTCTAAGATAAAACCCTGTTTCCTGGTCTTCAAGACCAACCTTGATCTTCTTCTGACTTTTGCTAAAATGGGGCCTGTTTAAACTGAGATTGCCAATATGTTCCTAATTTCCTGGAATGTTCCTCCTCCAGGATATAGTGCCTTCTCAAAATAGTCACAAACAAGTCCCTCTAGTATTTGTCTGGTTATTGACATTTTTCTGCGGCTGCCTCCTTTAATATTTAGCACCCACTCCATTCCTTTTTGGAACACTATATAAATAAAGTGGCGTAGTTCTTCCCCGGGCACTCGCATCAAAGAGCACCATGCAATCCAGGGTTGTCATTTTCTTCTTTCTCAGGGGACTTCTTTCACTTTGGGCAGAACTGCTGGGAGCCCCGCGGTTGAAGGCTACAGGTGAGAACTCTATTCTAGCTGATCCCCTAAACCTATTGAGATGCCAGCAGCCAAGCTTGCTTGATTGATAGATAGATAGATAGATAAAACTACAACTCCCAGTACTTCCCAGCTACAATTTATTTATACTTCTTAATATTTATTTATTTATTTGAAACATTTGATATACCGCCCACTCCGAAGACTCTGGGCGGTATACAAAAACATGCAAAACAAGACAGCATTAAAATTACATTCTAAATAAAACTAAAGTAACTAACGTGGGGCGGGGGGAATAGATGAACTACAGGGTAAAAGCCTGGCGAAAAAGAAAAGTCTTCAATAAAGATTTAAAAATCGACAAACAAGGAGCTAAACGAATCTGCAGGGGAAGGGAATTCCAGAGAAGTGGGGCAGCAACCGAGAAAGCCCCCCAAACCGCTCGGAAATTGGGGACCAACAAAAGGGCCATCTGACCAGATCTGACCAGATGGGATGTAACCAGATGGGAGAGACGGGTCTGTAGGTAAACAGGTGCCAAACCCTGCAAGGCTTTGAAGGTAAAAACCAGGACCTTAAATTGAACTCGGTAGCGAATAGGTGACCAGTGCAATGACCGCAGGAGAGGTGTTACCCTGTCATATTTTCTGGCACTCATAAGTAAATGAGCCACTGCATTCTGGACCCATTGTAGCTTTCCGATCGTCCTCAAAGGTAACCCTAGATAGAAGGCATTACAATAATCTAGGAAGGAGATAACAAGGGCATGGGTCACTGTCATTAATGCTTGCCGATCAAGGTAAGGGTGTAATTGACGAATCAGATGGAGCTGAGCAAAGGCAATTCTGGCTGCAGCCTCCACCTGCTGTTCAAGCAGGAGGTGCTAATCCAAAAGGACCCCTAAGTCACGTACAAGCTCTTTCGGGGGCAGCGCCCATCTAAAGCAAGGTTCACATCCAGCTGTTGGCCGGTATGAGGGCTGAGTAAGAGTAGTTCAGTCTTGGTGGGATTCAGTTTGAGCTTATTTTGATTCATCCAGACCTTAACAGCTTCCAGGCATCAAGTAAGCACAGAAACAGCATCTCCAGAATGGTCTGGGATGGCAATATACAGCTGAGTATCATCAGCGTATTGATGAAATCTCACCCCAAACTGGGAAATAACCTGACCCAGCGGCTCCATATAGATGTTAAAGAGGACAGGGGCAAGAACTGAACCCTGGGGAACTCCATAAAGGAGTGGCCATGGGCCAGAGCATCTGTCCTCAATGCATGGACACGCCTGCTAAGGTAAGAACGGAACCACTGTAAGACAGTGCCCCCGATACCCAACCCACGCAGGCGGTCAGGATAGCATGATCGATAGTGTCAAAAGCTGCTGAGAGATCTAGAAGGACCAGGAGAGGGACACTACCCTCATCAAGGTCCCAAAGAAGGTCATCTACCAGAGCGAGCAATGCTGTCTCTGTGCTATGCTGAGGCCTGAAACCTGACTGATAAGAATTAAGATAGCCAGTTTCCTCTAAGACCCTCTCAAGCTGGGCACATACAACCCTCTCTAACACCTTCGCTACAAAAGGGAGGTTGGAGATCGGCCTATAGTTGTCAAGGACCTCAGGGTCCAGGGAGGGTTTCTTCAAGTGAGGGTGAATTTAATGGCTGCTGGTATGAAACCCTCACTTAACGAGGAGTTAACCAACTCCCGTAGCCAAGAATTAACATTCCCACCAGCTGTTCTAACCAGCAGGAGGAAGAAGGGTCCAAGCAACATGTTGCCGCACCCATACCCGAAAGAATCATGTCCATATCCTCGACCAAGTCAAAGGTGTCCCATATAACATCACAGGGCGGAATCCCCTCTATCTGATCAGATCCTACAGAAGTAGAATCCAACTCTAGCCGAAGGTGGGTGACTTTATCAGCAAAGAATTGAGCAAATTGATCACAGCGGCAGTATTTATTACATAGTTCCACTGGATGGGAACCCCCGACTTAGGGCCTTAGCATGTCATAATCTGGCCACGGCAGAATGTTTTCTCTATAGGAAGCTACCTCTATTGAGTCAGTCAGTTATGTTATCTAGCTCAGCCTTAGCTATGCTAACTGACAGCAGCTTCCCAGCTTTAAGACGGGAGCTTTTCTCAGCTCTAGTTAAAGATGGCAGGGATTGACAATTCCATCCCTTCATGCCTGTAGATGGAAAATGGATTGGCTGGGGGTATTTGGGGCCAAGGTAAGTATTAAGATACAGGTATGCGAACAGGAGCAATGTATCTAGAAAGCAAATCACAATAGAAGGAACAATACAAAAGCACATGGGCAACTGTCTCAGCATCACCATTCCCACAAAAGACACAGTCTTTCCGTATAGAGGACTCTCCTGAGCTAATGTCAGGGCTCTTCTGTGTTTTGAATATACGCTATGGTTCAGGTATTATACAGGTATTTAGCTGATTTTTGCTTAACAGCACCAAACTACGCATAGCTTGATGTTCTGCTTCAGTCTATAATAATAATAATATTAAAATATTACACATATCAAATTACAATACCAAAGTAAACATGTTTCAGAAGATTTCAAGGCAGTGTTGTCTCAGACTGTTGATGATCTTCTCAGGAGCCAAGGAGAAGCGCTCTCTGGGCTGGGCGTCTCCTTTGCCTTCCCCTCAGGGCACACAGGTTGTTACTTTGAGTAATTTTTCTCATCATGTTAACCAATGGGACTTAGTCATGACCAACTTTCTTTCCTACAGTCTCCTCTGTAATAGCCATGGTCAAGGAATGAAAGATGTTTGAGATAGCTTAACCTGGACACCAATGCATCATCATCATCATCATCATCAACAACAACAACAATAATGTCAACTGAAATGAACTTTGCTCCAAGGTCATAGCACAGCACCCAAGATTATGACAGTACTAACAGAATTTAATAAAAATGCAAATAATGTATTTGTTTTATTAGTTTCATTGTCTTTTATGAGCCATCCCAATGAATACTGCACTGGAGGGGCAGGACACAAATGTTTTAACCAACCAAACAAATACATTATAGGCTGCTTTCATACATAGTGGCAAACACGAGTCCATTGGACTCACGGTTTGCCCCCATTCCCCTCGCCATTCTCCCAGATGATCCAGATCTAGAGTCTGGAGCAGACTTGCTCAGCTTTGGTCCCCCAGCTGTTTTTGGACTGCAGCTCCCATAATCCTCAGCCACAGTGGCCAGTAGCCAGGGATTGTGGGAGTTGTGGGCCAACATCTGCAGGAGGGCCAAAGTTGAGCAGTCCTGGTCTGTAGCCTGAAAGGGGGAGGAACTGGCTGCATGGGCTTCCTCCTTCTCATGAAGGACAGCTGTGGCAGCCAACCAGCGACAGAGAGAGGGAGGAGCTTCCTACCCTTGACTCTGGTTAGAAACAGCTGCAGCCTTCAGATGACATGCCACCACTGTCTGACCAGAGGTTTCAGCGGCAAAACCAAAAATAAACCAAGGGTTATAGTTCAGGTTTGTGGCTGGAAACCTCAGGTTGCTTTTGTCATGGAACAGAGGGTTCCTGGCTGCCTTCGGACAACCACAAAGCCGATCCTCTGGCATGGTTGCCCCCATTTTGGCGTGATGTCTTCAGGTGTTGTATTGTGCTTTCACAGGTAAAGATTTGTCTTTCTGTTTTACCTTTCTCCAGGTCATCTGTCGAAAATATGCATGCTTCCGTTAGAAAAAGGGACATGCTATGCATTCCATACCCGCTATTACTATAATCATGAGACCAAGGAATGTGAAAAATTCATTTATGGTGGCTGTTCAGGCAATAAAAACAGATTTCGCACCATCCAAGAATGTAGGCAGCAATGCAAGAGCTCACCAGGTAAACCGTATGTAGTTCAGGATTTCTGATCAGACAGGAAGGAAATGGTACTTAATGGTTCATATGCCAGTAACAGGAGCAATCAAGCAGCTGTAAACAATATACAGGGGCATACCACCATTTCTGCCATGTGTGTGTGTGTGTGTGTGTGTGTGTGTGTGTGTGTGTGAGAGAGAGAGAGAGAGAGAGAGAGAGAGAGAGAGAGAGAGAGAGAGAGAGAGAGAGAGAGAGGGAGGGAAGGAAGGAGGGAGAGATATATTCTCCTCTTAAGAGAATAAGACATCAATCTGTCCTGGCCCCCACTGGGAATGTAAACTCTCAGCAGCATATCTAGCCATCTTTTCAGTGCCGTGCAGTCCCTAAATAGTCTTGAACATTCCTGACAGTTTCTTAGCCCCCTCAGGTTCCATAATTCCTTATTTCTAGGTACCCCAATAACAAACAACTGAAGGAATCATACAAGGGACCATTTCAAATGCCATTTCAACAGTATCAAATCCCTTGTAGCACTTTCCAGGTGTTCATTTGGGTAGAATAAAAAGCCTAATGGAAGGTGGCATTGAAGTGGGGGGCTCAACCCCGGACACATGCAAACGCATTGCAACATATGTCGGTATACTGTGCAATGCAGGGTCATTGGCTGACCCAGGGTTCCAGTTGGAGCACAGTTCTGGGGAAGGCAAGAATCTCATTAGGCGATCCAGACCTTGGATAGCTCTGAAGGAAGACTAGAGTCAGACAAGGGGCTCAGAACTCTGGACAGCTCAAAGGGGATGCAGAACAGCTTGAGCTAGACCCTGAACACCAGAGCAGTTGAGGCATTGCTCCAGCAAAGATCTGAAGTTTTCTGAGAGTTTACATAGGTCACTGGCAAGCTGGGGTGATTGGCTCTGCCCTTCTGTGTCTTAAAGAGGATTATCTGATTTTGCTGCAGTGGCACTGGGGGTCTTCCACAGCAACTGTCAGGTCTTCAAGAGTCTTCTGAGTTAGAGGAAGAGGACAAGGCTGCAGTATCCTTGGGCCAAAAGGGGGAATGTTGAATCTGTCTCATGGATTCTCCTGGTGGAGGGGTTTTTGTAAGAGTTGGGGAGGCCAGGTTCTGGCCATGTCTTATTTCCCAGATATTCAGACATGTCTCCTGATTACAGGGAGAATTCTTTTCTTAGGAACCTGACAGTAGGAAGCTCTAGAAACAAAGATATGGATGCAGACGTTCTCTACAGATCTTCTAATGAACTGTGGAGCCTGCTCCTTGTGCATACATTTGTTTAACAGGAATAAACTTCTGAAATGAGCTTGCATTTCTGAGTTTGAGATTATGATTTTTTAAAGAAAAAAATTGATGTTTTAAAAATACCTAGGAACACAGGAAGCTGCCTTATGCCATGTCAGACCATTGCTCCATCTTGCTCAGTATTGCCTATACCAATTGGCAGCCACTCTCCAAAGTTTCAGGCAGAAGTCTCTCCTAGCCCTACATGGAGATGCCAGGGAGTGAACCTGGGACCTTCTGCATGCAAGCATGCAGATGCTCTTCCACTGAGCTATGTCCCCACCCCCTAAGGGGAAATCTTACAGTGTTGACATGTAGTTGGCCATCCAAATACAAACCAGGGCAGACACTGTTTAGCAAACGGGACAGTTCACGCTTGCTACCATAAGACCAGCTCTCGTCCTCCCCACTTGTAGTTTGCCAGGACTATGGCTTCCTAAGGCTACTATGGCTGCATTCTCACAATCAGGATAGATCCTGGTTATCTATCCTGGTTCAATGCAACTTAACTACAGTAGTTTGACTAGGATTATCCAGGAAATCTGTGTTCTCACAACCAGCTCCATGGGGCTCAGCAATCTTGGTTAACTATTTAACCAGGATTGCTGTGATTGTGAGAATGCAGCCTAACAATAACTGTGTATCATACATTTTGTCATTCCTGTTTTCTCTCTCTCTCTCTCTCTCTCTCTCTCTCTGCAGATGTTTTGCCAGCAGTATGCCAAGTCCCTAAAAAGAGTGGGCCGTGCTCAGGAAACCTTAGTCGCTATTACTATAACCTCCAGAGCAAGACATGTGAAACATTCATTTATGGTGGCTGTTTAGGCAATGCAAATAATTTTTACAGCGCTGAGGAATGCATGGACATCTGTAAAGGCACCCTAAGAACCACCCCCCAAACAGTGTCACCAATAGGTAAGGAGACAGATGTTTTGAGTCTCAATGCACTGCTTGAATTGGCCTAGTGGGGTTATTGAATTGGTAATGTGGGGTACTGGATTTCTGCTCGGAAAGGAAAGAAATGGTACTTGATGGATAGTACAGAACAGCGACATAGATCAAACAGCTTCATACAGTACATATGCAAGAAGAAAGCAGTGGCATTCATCTTAATGCTTTGCCACAAACACCACAGAATTGAGGCTACCGAATACAGAAGGGCTGTTCAGACTTGGCAAGCATCCTGCCCAGATTTGGGAGCTGCACACACGCCCAATTTTTCAGTTGCATATTAGCAAAAATCTCAGCAAGAAGAATCGGGGCTGGGGGTCATCACCTGAGATGGGAGCTGGATAGGATGGTGCTGTCCTACCCAGCACTTGTCTGTAGAGCTTTGGCTTGAGTTGCCTGCCATCTTATGAGTGTCTTTGAGGACATGCGGCTTTCCTGGAGACAGGTCCCCTTGCTTCTTTGGGGTGCAGATCTGTGTCCCGTGGTGCACCTAGTCCATCTTGTAGCCCGGACCTAGAGAGCTATGGAAGGCCCCCTCTCTGGTGAGGCCCCTTCCCTCCAGCGAAGCTGTCCCCTCTGGCGAGGCTCCATGAAAAAAAGTCTAATACCTTTTTCACCTCGTTCGCTCATTGATCTCCTATACTGCGGTGGGGGAGGGGGGGCGTGAGCTGTGCAGTCCTGCCTGCAGCCACTAGGTTGCTTGCGCATGTGCAGTACAATGGCGCGAGTGTCGCAAGTGGGTGATGTCACGTATTTGCGATGCTCATGAGTTGCACTCAGCTCCGCTGAGGCTCACAGCTGCTCCCTCCCCCTCCGTGCAGTATAGTAGATCAGTGGGCAAGCACAGTGGGGCACGGCGAGTGAGCAGAGCAGAGGGTGAAGGCCCCCCAAAGCCCTCCCCCCTGTGCTGAGGACAGGACTTCATCCCTGAAGTCCGGTCCTAGGAGTGCCGCTGTATGTATTGTTAGGACCGGGGAGACCCGAGTTCAAATCCCCATTCAGCCATGAGACTAGCTGGGTGACTCTGGGCCAGTCACTTCTCTCTCAGCCTAACTTACTTCACAGGGTTGTTGTGAAAGAGAAACTCAAGAATGTAGTACACCACTCTGGGCTCCTTGGAGGAAGAGCGGGAAATAAATGTGAAGAAAAAAAAAATTCCCTGACTACTTCATGTGTACTCTTTCCACATACACACTATTGCTCAATAGCAAAAGTAAATATTAGGCTGCTGTGTCATCTAAGCTGAACTGTGTCATACTTGAGCCAACAGAAATGCCAGGGTCAAACTCAGACAAAGAATATATGATATGGAGCACCAAATTGATCAGGGCTCAATTCCTGTTGGTGTCCATTTGGGCAACCAAGTTCTGGGTTGCATTTGAATGGGAGACTGCACATGTAAGCACTGTAAGATATTCCCCTTAGGGAATTATTTATTTATTATTTATTTACTACATTTTTTATACCGCCTTTTTGCCTTGACAAAGGCACTCAGAGTGGTTTACAATATGGGGCCACTCTGGGAAAAGCACCTGCATGTTTGCATGCAGAAGGTTCCAAGTTCCCTCCCTGGCGGCCTCTCCAAGATAGGGCTGAGAGAGATTCCTGCCTGAAACCTTGGAGAAGCCACTGCCAGTCTGTGAAGACAATACTGAGCTAGATGGACCAATGGTCTGACATCTGAGCTAGATGTAGACAAATGGTCTACACAAATTGGCAGCGGCTTCTCCAAGGTTGCAGGCAGGAATCTCTCTCAGCCCTATCTTAGAGATGCCAGGGAGGGAACTTGGAAATGCAGAGGCTCTTCCCAGAATGGCCCCAATATCTTACAGTGCTCACACATGTAGTCTCCCATTCATATGCAACCAGGGTGGAACCTGCTTAGCTAAGGGGACAAGTCATGCTTGCTACCACAAGACCAGCTCTCCTCCTACAGTCATGAGAACTAGCCTCTGGTGTCTTGCTGACATTTATGCAGCAATATACAAGCAGCGCATGTATTGATGAACGTGGCTACATATGTTTCTTGCACACTTTGTCTTTCCTTATACCTCTTTTTTTTTTTAACCCAGAAAATGTGCCTGCACTATGCAAAGTGCCCAAGGAGCGTGGGCCTTGCTCAGGAAACCTGACTCGCTATTACTATAACCTTGAGAGTGGTAAATGTGAAAGGTTTGTTTATGGTGGCTGTAAAGGCAGTACAAATCATTTCCACAGTGTGGAGGATTGCAATGAGATCTGCAAAATCACCCCCATCACAACAGTGCCGCCAACAGGTAAGGGGAAATAGGCCTTGTGGGCTACTGGATTTCTGATCAGACAGGAAGAAAATGGTACTTGGTGGCTACATATTAGCAGTGCTTGTCTATAAAATCTGCAAAAAGGAAAGAGCAAGAAACAAAAAGGAAACAGCAAGGAAACAGACATACAGAAGTGCACATGGTGGTTCCCTACAAATGTCCTAAAGAAATTTGTTCCCTTAGAGCACACAGCCTGACTCTGCATCATGTTCATTCTGCATGGATGAATGCCTTAAAAGGGCTTATGAGTCAGAATTTGTGACTATATTTATTTTCAACATTGTCTTTCTCAGACATTCATTTTTCTAGGGCAAAAACGATATTATCGGCCTAATCCCAGTTCAGGCCATTCTCAAATTGTGCTAACAATCCAGGATCCAATCTGGATCTCATTGAGCTAATAAGTGGTATCAGCTCGATGTATGCGGCTGGGAGGACGCCTACCTTCCTTGGAGACTGGCTTCTCTGAGGAAATTGGCTGCCTAAGGCACAGCTGCAGTGGTTGCATTTCAAAAGACTGCTCTTCCTTCCCTGAGCTTGCCCTAAAATGCACCAGGGAAGGAAGCTATGTATGATGTTGCCTCCTTTTCTTCATACATTACTGGGGGTGGGGGAACAGCTGTGCCTTGTAACTACTGATCCTCAGTAAAGGTAAGCCCCCAACTCCTCTCCAATACTATATGATACAAAACCAATATGATACGGTATTGTATCAAATCCGTCATGCTGAATCAATTCCCTGTATCAGAGACAGTTTTCATAGAATTGCTTCTGGCAAAAATGTTCTGATTGGGCTTGCATTGCCTCAGACCTGATTATCTGTTCAATACAATGCACAACCCTTCTTTCCTAAAAAATTTATCCATATAGGCATCCTATATCCAATATTACTAGAATCATGAGAGCAATCATTGTGTAATGAATAACATGTGAGCAGTGCTTCTTCCTAATGTTAAGATTATGTTTATTATAAGCCTTGTCTTTCCTGACCTCCTTCTCACCCTCCGCAGAAAGTGTCCCTATTGTATGCCAGGGCCCTAAGGATAGTGGCCCATGCCCCAAAAAACAGATTCGCTATTACTATAACTCTGAGAGTGGGATGTGTGAAAAATTTGTTTATGGTGGCTGCGGAGGCAACGGAAATAATTTCCCCAGTGCCAATGAGTGTGTTAAGATCTGTAAAGTCACACCAGGGACACCGGCCACACCAGTCACAACAGTGCCACCAACAGGTAAGGGGAAAGCCCTTTTGGCCACTTTCAGATGTAACATGGAACCGTGAGTTCAATGGACCCACGGTTCCGTGCCCCCCCCCGCACTGCTCTCCCATCTGCATTTGGGCATACTGGAGAGCATCCTTTCTGCATTCAGCGAAACTGCAGCGAGGTCTGGCTGTGCTGGCTTCCTTCTTTCATGAAGGACAGTCTGCAAAGCCAATAGCAACCAGAGCAAGGGAGGAGTTTCCTCCCTCAACTTGGAGGAAAAGGCTAACTGTGGTGTCAGCGTTCGGACTTAATGCGGACATTACTAAACCGGAGGTAAAGGCGGCGAAACCTAATCCAACCCCAAGGTACAATTCTCTGATTGTGGAGGGAATCAATTTTTTGCTTAAACTGCAGTTATCTGCATTCAGATGTGCAGTTTGCAAAACTGGAGGTGAAGGGGCCTCCGGTTTTGTGTTACGTGCAAACACGGCCTTTGAGTCTTAACACAATGAATAGGCCTTGCCTCCAGGTGATATCTGCCCAAAGACATCAAAATGAATGCTGGTATCTGTGGTCATTGTAAGCTTTGCCTTTCCTGTCCCTCTTTTATTTCCCCCAGAAAGTGTGCCTATAGTATGCAAAGCCCCGAAAGATAGTGGGCCATGCTCGGGAAACCTGACTCGCTATTACTATAGCCTCAAGAGTGGTAAATGTGAAAGATTTGTTTATGGTGGCTGTAAAGGCAATACAAATCAATTCCACCATGTAGAAGATTGCATTGAGATCTGCAAAGTTAGCCCAACCACTCCAATGGTGCCCCCAACAGGTAAGGAGAAAGCCCTTCTTAGTCTCACTGCACATGTTGAATAGTTCCTGTGGTATCATTCTGATCAGGCAGGAAAGGAATTGCACTTAGTGGCTAGGAGAAAAGCAACCACACGTGTCAAACTGGACATATTTAGGGGACAAAAACCCAAATAAAAATGATTCTATATGCTATTGCTGCAAACAGCTCAGTGTTCCTCAAATGACCCTCACCTTCAAATACTTCCCAATCTGTGTTGGTGATCTGAGGAATTCATTCACATAGAAGGAACACACATAAGAGAGGTAAGATACACTCTGTGATTGCCCTGTGTACATTCATTAAGATCAAGGGTGGCCCTTTCATGAGGCAAGGGGAGGTGGTTTCCTCAGGTGGTGGAATTTTGGGGGTGCCAGCAGGGGCAGCAAGATTCCCCCAGTCCTTGCCATTGGTGCAGCTCTTTGGGACCAACCTCACTCTTGCTAACGTTGCAAGGGCCTTGGGATTATATCCATTTTTAATATTGTCTTTCTCAGTCAATCTCCTCCCCCGCCCCCCACGAAAGATGTGCCTTCACAATAGGCTGTTTCAAAATAAAATAAAATAAAATAAAGGAATATTGCAAGTATCCTATACTTGATATTGTTAGAACCAGAGGCCCATTCACATGTTATGTTCAACAGTCATAGAACGAGTGCATACTGTACACAGGTCCAGATCTGTGCACAAGTGCAGTCATTCACATGTTGACCACAGGTACAGCAGTACACTTCCTATCTGTACTATACATTTGAAGGGCCTCTATCCAAGTTGACTTTTAAAATGAACACAGGTGCAGTCATTCACACAAGTGCATGGACAAGTGTGCAAACATCTGTACACGCGTACAGCATAATGTCTGAATCAGGTTCTGGAGAGCAAGGAATGTGAAAAGAGCTTGCTTTTCAGAGCTAAGATATTACATGCTTTGTCTTACCCCCTCTCTCTTCTCCCATTCCCAGAAAGTGTTCCTGTTATTTGTAAAGGTACTAAAGACAGTGGCCCATGCCCCAAAAAATATATTCGCTATTACTACAACCATGAGACCCGGAAATGCAATATGTTCGTTTATGGTGGCTGTGGAGGCAATGGAAATAATTTTCGCAGTGTTGATGAGTGCATTAAGATATGCAAAGGCATGCTAGGGACCTCAAGGGCCCCCGTCACAACAGCGCCACCAACAACAGGTAAGGGGAAATGACTTTTTTGTCTCAACACACCTCTTGACTAGACTTTGTGGGGTACAAGGTGTTTTTAAAAAAAAAAAAATCAAACCTGATGGCAATGATACTTGATGGCTTGTGTAATATTAACAATCGGTGTCAAACGGATGTAAAAACAGAACAGAACAGTAGTACATCTGCTGGTCGCCTCCACTGCTGGGGTTGCAGAGTGGCTCTCCCCCTGCTAAATATAAGAGAATCGCTACTTTAAAAGGTGCCTCTTTGCTCAGTGAGCACTGAACTAAGGTCCCATCCCCCAAGACTGATGTATGCCAAGAGAGGTTGAGGTATGCCTTGAAATCTTTCTTTTAACTGGCCAGTTTGGCATTTTCTATTCCTTTATGTGCTTGTTTTTAACTTAGCATCTCCCTTGAGAGATTGGAGTAAAATTTGTTATATTTATTTATTGAATTTCTATACCGCGCTTCTAAAATGGCTCAGGGCGGTTTACAGATAAAACAGAAACAGTTGAAATCAATCAACAATTAAAACACAGATTTTAAAATACCATAAAACAACAGTTAAACAATAAAAACAGTTTAAAAACCCTGAAAAACCAGGTACATTAAAACCCTTTACAACAATTTGTAAATTTGTAAATTGCTAGCGTGGTATAGTGGTTAGAGTGCTGGACTAGGACTGGGGAGACCCGAGTTCAAATCCCCATTCAGCCATGAAACTAACTGGGTGACTTTGGGCCAGTCTCTTCTCTCTCAGCCTAACCTACTTCACAGGGTTGTTGTGAAAGAGAAACTCAAGTATGTAGTACAGCGCTCTGGGCTCCTTGGAGGAAGAGCGGGATATAAATGTAATAATAATAATAAAAAATTTAAAAACCCTGGAAGGCCAAAACAAACAGATAGGTTTTAAGACCTTTCTTAAAAGCCAATAAAGAGTTCAAATTACGGATTTCTGCTGAGAGTGCATTTCACAGTCCAGGAGCAGCTACAGAGAAGGCCCACCTCTGAGTCACCACCAGATGTACCGGTGGTAACTGGAGGTGGACCTCCTCAGATGATCTTAACATGCAGTTATACACATCCAGCACACCATTCAGTTACATTTTTAAATAGCAACGTCACCCCACCGAGACCCTATTCAAAGGAGAAATGGAAAACATAAATCTACTGCCAGGCGATATCTGCTCGAAGACTGAGATATCGGAACAAACATCGGCATGATTATTATAAACATTGTCTTTCCTTGTCCCTCTTTATGTTTTGCAGAAAATGTGCCTATTGTATGCAGAGTCCCTAAAAATAGTGGACCATGCACAAGAAATCTTGTCCGCTATTACTATAATCTTGAGAGCAGGAAATGTGAAATGTTTCATTATGGTGGCTGTGGAGGCAATGCAAATAATTTTGTCAGTGCTGATGAGTGCATTAAGATCTGTAACGTTACACCAGGCATCACAGAGCCACCAATTGGTAAGGCAACTGAGTTTTTAGTCTCAGTGCAATAATTAAATAGTTCCTTTGTAGCACTGGATTTCTGGTATTTGATGGTTAGGAAATGGTATTTGAGTGGTGCAGCTGGGAAATGCTTGACTAACAAGCAGAAGGTTGCCGGTTCGAATCCCCGCTGGTACTATATTGGGCAGCAGCGATGTAGGAAGTTGCTGAAAGGTGTCATCTCATACTGCGTGGGAGGAGACAATGGTAAATCCCTCCTGTATTCTACCAAAAGAAAACCACAGGGCTCTGTGGGTGCCAGGAGTCAAAATAGACTTGATGGCAAACTTTACCTTTACCTTTATAGCAGCAATAACCCTGATCAAATAGCTGTAAAAATGCACAGGAAATGCCCCGAACAAAAATGTTCCTATGTGCAGATGCTGCATATGACCGTGATTTCCTCACTATATGCACAGGAAGAGGGTTGAAGTATGCCTTCAGACATTAAGGCATCATGCTGAGTTGAAGTATGCCTTCAAACATTAAGGCATCATGCTGGATACACCCATCTCTCTCTCTCTCTCTCTCTCTCTCTCTCTCTCTCAACCTTTAAGGCCATGATATGAAACAAATAGCTAATACTTGTGTGCGCATGCAGGCTCATAGTGGCCCTGTGTTTAATTTGCCCCTTTGGCATTTTCTGCTTGCTTCTTTGTTACTTTGTCCTCTGTAACACAATTTTCTGCTTTGAATGTTGAGATGCAGGAATAAAATCCAGTATGCATGTTCAGGACATAATTCTATGTTTTGATTTATTTAGTTTTTACATTTATAGCCCACTCTTCCTCTGTGGAGCCCAGAGGGGTGTACATGGTTATGCTGGTCCTCACAACAACCCTGTGAGGTAGGCTAGGCTGAGAGAGAAGTGTGACTCAGAGTTTTATGGCTGGTTAGTGTTTCATGGCTGAATAGGAATTTGAACTCTGGTCTCCCTGGTTAGAACATAAGAGCATAAGACCAGCCTTGCTGGATCAGGCCCAAGGCCCATCTAGTCCAGCATCCTGTTTCACACAGTGGCCCACCAGATGCCGCTGGAAGCCACAGGCAGGAGTTGAGGGCATGGCCTCCCCTCTCTCCTGCTGTTACTTCCCTGCAACTGGTACTCAGAGGCATCCTGCCTTTGAGGTTGGAGGTGGCCTATAGCCACCAGACTAGTAGCCATTGATAGACCTCTCCTTCATGAAGTTATCCATAAGAACATAAGAACAGCCCTGATGGTTCAGCAGCACTCTCCCTGCACCATTCTGGCTCTCAATTTTAATGTTCAGGTATTTAATGTTCAGATATCATCTCCACCCCTGCACCTGTTCTCAAAGATGAAAACATCAAAGAACAGCACACCTTGATGTTGTTCCAGCAATGATCTGGAGCCAGCTGGAAGGTTAAGGAGTCCTGCTGTCCGGTTGGTGTTTCCAGCTCTACCTGTTCTGAAGAACTGTTGATGTCACTGAGAGCCAGCATGGTGTAGTGGTTAGAGTGCTGGACTAGGACCGGGGAGACCTGAGTTCAAATCCCCATTCAGCCATGAAACTAGCTGGGTGACTCTGGGCCAGTCACTTCTCTCTCAGTCTAACCTACTTCACAGGGTTGTTGTGAGGAGAAACTTAAGTATGTAGTACACCGGTCTGGACTCCTTGGAGGAAGAGCAGGATATAAACTGTAAAAACAAACAAACAAACAAATAAATGGACTGGATTTATTTTTGAGATGCTGGCTCCAGAAGATTTGGTGAGCTTCCAGTTGCCCGTGGCAATGGTGTGGTAACAGGGAGGTCCTATCATGCACTGCTAGTTGTCCCAAGATGTCACAGGAACGTAGGAAGCTGCCTTAAATTGAACCAGAGCATTGGACCATCTAGCCTAGTATTGTGTCCACTCAGGCTGGCAGCGGCTTCTCCAAGGCTGCAGGCAGGAATCTCTCTCAGCCAGGCAGGGAACTTGGAACCTTCTGCATGCAAGCATGAAAATGCTCTCCCTGGAGCTGCCCCATCTTCTAAGGGGAATATCTTACAGTGCTCACACGGGTAGTCTCCCATTCAAATGTAAACCAAGGCAGACCCTGCTTATCAAAGGGGACAGTTCATGCTTGCTACCACAAGACCAGCTCTCCTCCCTGAATATGTATCACTCTCTAAGTCATAGACTTCCTTAGAGTCAGAAGAGGTGGAGAGGGCTATGCCCTACGTACTTAGGATATGTAGGGAGAGGTATCCCTAGCTCTTGGAGCTCCCTTGGCAAGGGAGTCTGTAACAGGATGGTGCTTTCTGAGACTGTTTCTGGGGGTACATCCAGTCTTTCCTATCCTCTTTCTCCTCAGGCCCTTCCTCTAACAGTAGGTGTTTTGACTCCTATGGGAGAGAACTGCCTTGAAGACTGAGCTATCCGAATGAATGAGAGGAGAGGAGATCTGGTCTTGTGGTAGCAAGCATGACTTGTCCCCTTAGCTAAGCAGGGTTTGCCCTGGTTGCATATGAATTGGAGACTAAAAATGTGAGCACTCCAAGATATTCCCCTCAGGGGATGGAAGAGCAGAAGATTCCAAGTTCCCTCCCTGGCAGCATCTCCAAGATAGGGCTGAGAGAGATTCCTGCCTGCAGCCTCGGAGAAGCTGCTGCCAGTCTGGGAAGACAATACTGAGCTAGATAGACCAAAGGTCTGACTCAGTATATGGCAGCTTCCTATGTTCCTAAATGTTGGTATGCATGTTGAGGACCAAATTCTATGTTTCAGGATCAGTTCCCAGCTTAAATCCCAGAGTTTTTGCCAGGAAATATGTAAAACACGCTGTGATGCAATATCGTCCTTGAGCATCAAGAGATCACATCGAAACCACGAGGTAATCCATTGCCCTTTTCAATAAAACTGTATGCTGAAAGGTGCTGCTGCTTGGGTGTTACGATCATGTAGTAACAACTGACAGAGCCACAAAGGGGATATTTTCAAATGGCAAAATCCTTAAAATACAAACCCCATTGTAGCTCTTTCCAGTCATTCATTCATGTGGAAGGGACGTACATAGAATGCAGTGCCAAAACATCTTTGTATGCAGAAGGCACCAGGTTCAATCTCTGGCATCTCCAGGCAGGGCCGGGAAAGACTCCTGCCTGAAACCCTGGAGAAGCCACTGCCAGTCAGTGCGGACAGTAATGACCCCTGCTAACTTGGCAAAGAGGCACCTTTTAATGTGGTGATTCTCTTTATTTAGCAGGGGGGGAGGAAATGGCTCTATTCACCCCCAGCACAGGACCTCCAGTGACTGTTGCTGGTGTCTATCTGATGTTGCTTTTTAGATTGTGAGCCCTTTGGGGACAGGGAGCCATCTTATTTGTTTATTATTTCTATGTGTAAACCACCCTGAGCCATTTCTGGTATAGAAATCGAATGAATGAATGAATGAATGAATGAATGAGCTAGATGGACCAGTGGTCCGTCTGACGATATGGGGCAGTTTCCTGTGTTCCTGTGTTATGTTTCTCTGCACATTCCCTAGCATGCTTGTAGGGAGCCCCACACACATAGCTGAACCCATATGGGGCTCCCCATAGATATTCTAAAGACACACATCAGTTGGTCACAGCCTAGTGTCCCTTCACTGATGTGTATTCATTCGACATGGAGTACCTGATAAAAGTCTGAGATTACAAACTAATCAGCCATTTTTAAGTTAAGCTTGCCTACCATATGTTTCTCTCTCTCTCTCTCTCTCTCTCTCTCTCTCTCTCTCTCTCTCTCTCTCTCTCTCTCTCTCTCCATTTTGGTAGCTTTGCCTACCATATGTTTTTCTCTCTCTCTATCGTGTCTGACTCTTGGTCAGTCTATGGATCAATGCACTCCATGCTGTCCTATCTCGTACAGCTTCCTTTAATTCTGCCATAGTCATTCCAGTGTCATTTGTTATAATATCCAGCCACTGAATACAAGGTCGTCCCCGTCTCCTTCTCCTGCTGATCATTCCCAGCATAGTTGTCTTTTCGAGTGAATCAGCTCGCATGACATGACCAAAATATGTCAGTCTTTGTTTAGTAATCTTAGTTTCTAGCGATATTATTGGTTTAACTCGATCTAAAACTTCCTTATCCGTAATTCTCGCTGTCCATGGGATATGCAACAGTCGCCTCCAACACCACATCTCGAAAGCCTCCATCCTTCTCCTATCTGCCTTCTTCAGAGTCCAAGTTTCACAGCCATATGTGGCTATTGGAAATATTATTGCATTAACTAATCTGTATTTGGTTAAGAGACTAATATCCACATGTTTACTCTCTCCAAACCTGGCAAAAAAAGGGCTTGTTTTCCTGAGTTATGGTTATATTTATTGTAAACTTGGTCTTTCCTTCTCTCCCCGCCACCACGATTCAAGAAAATATGCCTAAGATATGCAGAGTCCCTAAAGACATTGGGTCATGCTCAAGAAGACTTATTCCCTATTACTATAAACTCGAGAGAAGGAAATGCGAAACGTTCATTTATGGTGGCTGCGGAGGCAATGGAAACCAGTTTGAGACTGCTGATGAGTACACTAAGACATGTCAAAGTCAAGACGGAAGAATGCAAAGTCTCATTGAGGGAGGGGCAAACTCTCCTTCATTCTCCTTGGATTAACTGAGATATGATTCCATTTCTTCCCCTTGGGACCCCCCACCCCAAGTCGGAGAGAGATCAGATCATTTTCCAAGCCAATGCAAGACTGGGAAAATGACCATCAGCCCTTTCTTCCAGCCCCTGAGCCCCACCCTACCCACCAGCCTCCCCCCACCACAAATAATGCCACATCTCTAAAGTATTTTCTCTTAACTGGGAGTGGAGAAGTCACAGGCAGGAAGGGATGCTTAATCCTTTCTTTAATCCTACCACTTCTCTGCTCCAAAGAGCCTATTCCCCAACAGCTTCTTCCCATGTGATTCTGAATGCAGCATATTCAATTTCTTATGTTGTAAACACTTCAGGAAAATTCTATATTTGCAGCTAGGAGGTGCCATCAAGCAAGCCAAGCACTTTCCCCCATAGTTACATTTTTTTCACAGGCACCTTCTAATTTCATGATCGCTGTCTTATTGACTTTCCATTCTTTCCTCAGAGCAGCACAGAGCCTATTGGACCGGCCCTTATTCCCAATAATGTTTTTCAGACCTGCTAATATGTCTCCAGGCCTCATGGAAAAAAGACAGCCTGTTAAGTTGTGATTCTGTGGCTTCAGGCTCTTCTAGAATCTCCAGCATCCACTTCAGTAAACTCTCTCATTCCTCTACATTTTTTACTCCGGTTTGTGGCATTCAGAGGAATATATCACGTAGAAGTTTCCAGGCACAGAAAACGACTCTGAGTGCATCATGAACAATAATGTTTGTGTTTGCTACTTATTCTTTTGCAAGGAACCGGTGTGGCTCACAACACAACTTGTGATCTGTCACTCTTTGTGTTCCACATAGCCAGGTCTACCAGTTCCCAGAGACTAAGGCTACCAGTCTAAGAAAAAAAAGCTAGAAGGTAGACCTGGCTGCCTTGGTACCAGTGGCCAGGATTAGCTGCCACAGGTAGGACAGACCTGGCTTCCATTGCTCCGGTGGCCAGGTCTCTTGGGGGAAGGGGATAGGATGTTTCCCTGCCAAAACAATGGGTGAAACATTTGTAGACCTGGCCTACTGCTGCTGCTCTTACACTGGTCAATTGGTAGACCAAGTCCTTGTCATACCAGGGGCGAGGTCTAGTGTCACCACTGTGGCTGCCCCTTTGGAGTCAATTCGTAGACCTAGCCTCCATATTTATAGTTATGTAAAATGTTGGGAAGGGTGTTCTCATTTTTCAAGTTGAATATATGGTCGCCCTATGCCACCTAATGACACAGAGGGGAAATGACTTAACTAGCAAGCCAGAGGTTGGTTGCCAGTTCGAATCCCTGCTGGTATGTTTCCCAAACTATGAGAATAAATGCCTATATCGGGCAGCAGCGATGAACAGCATCATCTCATTCTGTGAGGAAGATGGCAATGGTAAACCCCTCCTGTATTCTACCAAGAAAACCTCAGGGCTCTGTGGTCGCTAGGAGTCGACAGGCATCGACAGCACACCTTAATTCCACCTCCAGGCCTTCTTTCTCTTCTCTTCCAACAAGCTTAGGGATGCTTGAGGGTGTTGCCACTGGGGCTATCGGGTATAGATAGTGCCTGTGGTCCTGCTGTCCTCCTGACTGCTCTTCATGGAAGGGACAACACCTGAACTGGGATAATGCCTGAACAGGGCTTCTACAAAGAGGAAATGTTTTGATGATGTGGTTTGGATAACATGCTTGCATGCAGAAGGTTTGGATAACATAGGAGGAGGAGAGCTGGTCTTGTGGCAAAGGTAAAGTGTGCCGTCAAGTCGGTGTTGACTCCTGGCAACCACAGAACCATGTGGTTGTCTCTGGTAGAATACAGGAGGGATTTAGCCTGGGAAACATATATAGGTGTTTCCCATAGACTGGGAAACATACCAGCAGGGATTTGAACCAGCAATCTCTGACTTGCTAGTCAAGTCATTTGCCCGCTGTGCCATTAGGTGGCTTGGTCTTGTGGTAGCAAGCATGAATTGTCCCTTTTACTAAGCAAGGTCCACCCTGGTTTTAATTTGAATGGGAGACTACATGTGTGAGCACTGGAAGATATTCCCCTCAGGGGAGGAGGCCACTCTGGGAAGAGCATCTGCATGTTCCAAGCTCCTTCCCTGGCATCTCCAAGACAGGATTTAGAGAAATTCCTGCCTACAGCCTTGGAGAAGCTGCTGCCAGTCTGTGTGGACAATACTGAGCTATATGGAACAATGTTCTGACTCAGCATAAGGCGGCTTCCTATGTTCCTATGTATCGTAGCTCTGCCATGGCCATTTTCCGTCATGTTTCTGCAATGCACAGAACCAGGCTAGGAGATTTTTGAACTACCATTTGAACATGAGAAATGTGTTGTCATATGGATCTAAAAATAACCCTGAAATAAAATGTGATTGTACACACACACTGTCCTCTAGTTATTCCATTTTTTCTCCATGTACTTTGAGGATATATCCACTTTGTTCCCAGTACCATGAAAGACCCCAGTTTCTACTCATTCTAGCCACTCATTCTAGCTATTTTGGCTGCAGGGGAAAAAAAGAGAAAAGCCTAACAGGCTTGTGGGATCTACTTCATGAGAACCTCTGAGGGTCACCAGCTGAAGCCACGTGCAAAATGCCAATGGGAGGTGGAGTCAGAAGCTACATGGTGGCTCAGGGCTCAGTCAATTATCTGCAGCCATGAGCCATATCCCTGGATGACCTGCATGTACAAGGACTGTGCCTTGGAAGTGGGACCAG
Organism: Hemicordylus capensis; assembly: GCF_027244095.1. Classification (NCBI taxonomy): domain Eukaryota; kingdom Metazoa; phylum Chordata; class Lepidosauria; order Squamata; family Cordylidae; genus Hemicordylus; species Hemicordylus capensis. Next base: position 20,320,498 of record NC_069664.1, on the reverse strand, counting down.
TGGGCATAGGAACATAGCAAGCTGCCATATACTGAGTCAGACTATTGGTCCATCTAGCTCAGCATTCAGGGCTGCTCAGCTTTGGCCCTCCTGCAGATATGGGCCTACAACTCCCATAATCTCCGACTATTGGGCGCTGTGGCTGGGAATTATGGGACTTGTAATCCAAAAACAGCTGGAGGACCTAAGTTGAGCAGGCCTGGCAGACTGACAGCCGCTTCTCCCAGGTTTCAGACAGGAATCTCTCTCAGCTCTATCTCGGGATTGCCAGGGAGGGAACTTGGAACCTTCTGCATGCAAGCCTGCAGATTCTCTTCCCAGAGTGGCTCCATCCCCTAAGGGGAATGTCTTAATGTGCTCACGCATGTAGTCTCCCATTCAAATGCAAACCAGGGTGGACCCTGCTTAGCAAATAGGACAATGCATGCTTGTTACAAGACCAGCTCTCCTCCCAAGGTAAAGATGGAAGATTACAGGGGCAGAAAAAGCCTCTGGTTACTGATGTTCTGAAAAGCGCTTCCATGTAGGACAAAGGAAGAAATCTGAGTAAGAAATGAAGATGGGAAATGAAAACATGTTAGAGGAGGAATGCCCAAGATTGGTTTCAGGAGACAGGGACAAAAACAGTTTCAAGAAGGCCAGTATCAGGGAGGAGGCATCCCTCCTTGTGGGCATAGCCTCTGGGTTTAGTCATCCAGAGGAAATGACTCAGTGGGATTGAAGAATGTGAAGTAATGCAGGAATGTAATGGAAAGTTACAGGCTATGGAGAATTGCACCCCCTGAGCCTCAGGAAAGGCTAAAGGTTGCTATACTATACAGGGGTGTCTGGTTTGGATGTTGAGGCCCGGCAGGGTTTTGCAGACCCCTAAGCGAATGGAAAGCCATGCCTGTGTTTTCCTCTGTGTTTCACTCCCTAGGCTACTCTTTTGCCTTAGCATACATGTGGTTTTCTCCTGGACCCTATCACACGTGTGCATCCACCACTCCATGCCGGACACCTCATACAGGGGTGTCTATGAATCTCCGTAACATTGCATGTTGCACACATTTGCCACAATCTACCCTGCATTTTCTGCATGATACTTCCACTAATTATTAAGACACACTGTGTATCAAATCCTCTTTGTCCTCAGAATCCCCAAACAGGCGAAAACTCTAAAAGACCTTGCACAAACTCTTAAGTTAATGAATTGGTTTTGTATCTGGGTTCTTAAATATGTCCTATGAAAACAGCAGGAAATCTTGCAGTGAACGCTTAGCTCAATGTCTGGCTGTTGGCTCTGTAATTCCTTAGAGTTCGCAGGCTGTGCCAGGTCAGTTTCTGAGAGCATTTTTCCAGTTCACCTAATGGCTGAAAAACCATCTGATGCTTGGCATGCATTAAACAGCCGAGACTAGACTTTACTAAAGCCTCATTCAGACAACCAAGTATGTCCAAGATACTAGTGATATTTTTTGTTCAGTTTTTTTGTTTTCCTTTCCTTTTCTTCATCTGTGAGAAGGCACTGGGGTGGATTTATGGGGTGTTGTTATTTTGATTGTGTAATCTCATTTAAACTTTAATAAAACATTAATATATATTTTAAAAGACACCAAGAGATATGTGCCTACAATTGAATCCACAAATATCAAATTTTCTCCATAGTCTGCATATTCTCGATTTTGGGTTAGGGAATGCTAGCATGGATGCAGGGATATAGCCGCGCTGTGGGGGACAGCCATGCCCCTTTTAAAAAGAACACAGGACAGCATCTGAGGGAACATAGGATTGTACATCTGAGGAAGGAAGCAGAGGGGAAAGCAGAGGCAGAAGCTGTCTGCTGGCTGGAAGGAGAAATGGAAGCACACAGTAGAGATGGGATAGCCTCCAGTCAGTGTGAAAATACAGTACGAGAGGACCTTTTCTGGCCTTAATCTGTAAGTGCTCATAGGGAACATAGGAAGCTGCCATATACTGAATCAGACCATAGGTCCATCTAGCTCAGTATTGTCTACCCAGATTGGCAGCGGCGTCTCCAAAGGTTGCAGGCAGGAATCTCTCTCAGCCCTGTATTGGAGACGTCAGGGAAGGAATCAGGGACCTTCTGCCTGCAAGCATGCAGGTGCTCTTCCCAGAGCAGCCCCATTAGGGGAATGTCTTACAAGTGCGCAGACATGTAGTCTCCCATTCATATGCAACCAGGGTGCACCCTGCTCAGCAAAGAGGACAAGTCATGCTTGCTACCACAAGACCAGCTCTCATGCAGGGAAACAAGCAATCCCAAACAACAGAAGTTTTTTTTTTTTTAATGCATATGCATGGATGCATTGAATATGCTGCTTACAATACAGACAGTTGCAAATTCAGAATGCAGGCGCTCTCCCTGATAGCCCCCATGACCTGGAAACCAGAGGAGCTGAGAAAGCACCGGCGCTCTCTCCCTGCTTACAAAAGATGGTTTCAGAAAATAAGCCGCTGCTGCATCGTCAGCGACACAGGCACTAATCCAATAGTTGCCTGGAACATGCATAGATAGCCACGCAACTGTTGGGTTAGCAGTGATATAGCAGGGAAAGGGCGGGGGACTCAATCAAGCAACCATGCATGGAAGTTTGAATGCTAAGAAAATGTGTGATTCATTGAAGCGCTTCATTGGGCAAAAAACGGCTGGATCTCCCGCAGGTATCTACTCCAGAAAGATCAATGCAGAGCAGTGTAAGTTACCTGGCGGCGTACGTGGCGTAACACCCACAACTCCGTTTCTAATTGGCTCCCGAGAAAGAGAAAAAGACGCACTAGAACTACAGTTCCCAGGCTGCTCTCTGCAGCCACTCAAGGCGCCGTCGTTGACCCCTATTCCTGTTTTGCAAAGCAAAGGAACGCTCAGAACTACATTTCCCAGGGGGCACTTGCTGAGTGCGAGGATGTCCCGGGCCTTAGGCAGGGGACCTGCCTGTATATAATAGAACGGGGAGGCATCAAGGTGTTTATGCGAGCTGCGTGGAGATCTGGATAAGAGCAGTCTGGGGTGACCCAGGAGGTAAGCCTGAGCCGGGGCAAAGAAGGGGTGTCAATAAGGAGTCGGTTTGCACCGTGTCTAGCTCTGGGTGGGGGAACTATAATGTTCTGCTTTCTCTGATGAAAGTACAATCCAGTTGTGTATCCGAAGGAACCAGGGTGCAGCTTGTACTACGTCTGCAGAGTTGTGTTGGGAGAATCTATGCACCTCTTGCATCTGTGTGGTGAAATAGGTCTTGTGTTTTTGTGTAGTCTGCATGCTGATGTTTTTGGGTGGTGTTGACTTTTTCTGTATGGGCAGGAATGGTTTCCTTCTTGCATCTCAGCCTGCGAGTCCTAAACCTGCTTACTAGGGAGTAAACCTTATTGAACACAGTGGGGCTTGCTTCTGAGTAAATGTGCATTGTAAGTTGTTTTGCCTTGCTAGCTAAAGGACATGAGTTTTAAGGTTATATTATTTATTTATCTTACATTTTATATCCCACTCTTCCTCCAAGGAGCCCAGAGCGGTGTACTACATACTTCAGTTTCTCTTTCACAACAACCCTGTGAAGTAGGTTAGGCTGAGAGATGCATGACTGGCCCAGAGTCACCCAGCAAGTCTCATGGCTGAATGGGGATTTGAACTCGGGTCTCCCCGGTACTAGTCAAGCACTCTAACCACTACACCCCACACTGACTCCTTTTTGTGCTGTCACTTATAAAAGAAATAACTAGCGTGCAGAGATCTCATAGCATGCCACAACTCCCCCTTTTTGTCTTCCAAGCTCTTAATAACTACAATCCAGCCAGATATTATTTGTACCTTCTTCATGGGACAAGTTAAATAGAAATGCCCTTCCTCTGCAAAAATGGAATGGTAAATGTCCCCAAGCATCTCCAGTGCCAAACAATAACTATTCACAATGTGGGCAACAGAAAATGTAAATGTTATAAGCGTCACAAGCAGAAGGAGAATGTGCAGTCTCTTACTTATTCAGTGCTCTATATTTACTTTAAACCCTAAGTATAGCCAACTTTGGATGTTTAAAGTTTAATGGGCACATTAATGCCTTAGAATTCATAAAGGACTATTTCTAAAAACTCAGTGGCCTAGGGTTTAAGCAACTTTCCCATATTTGAATTCCATTTCAAACAAACTACTCATGTCGCCCTGTGGATTATTTTCAACAGTGGTTGCCTGAGACCAGTTTGACAACAATGGTCTCAAAACAACAAACAAACAAACACTAGGCATTCTGTCTTCTCCGAAACATCAAGTGCATCTGCAGTTGGCTCTGCTACACAGTAAGCAGAGGGAGATGGCAAACAAGGGTCTACTATTGGCAGGGTTCCGTGCTTGCCATGGTAATTGTGGAGAAACTGGTCTCTCTCTCTCTTCTCCTCAGCACTTGGAATATTTCCCCAGCTTCATGATGGGAATGTCTTCCATTTTAAACAAGTTTTATGTGCTATGGCTATGATTTTAAGAATAACCCCTTGAAAAGAAGCATAAGTACAGTTGAAAGGAATTGGAAAGAATGCTCAAGTCAAAGTACTTAGGGTGAAGATATAAGGATTGTGGGGAAAGTAGTGTTCTTTCCTTCAGAGCAGGGTGGAGTACAGCACTAAGATATCCTGCTACACACTATCACAGATATAAGTAACCCGAGGCATTTGATGCCTTAGATGAGTCTGGCTTTGTACTTTCCCTTTTTTCCTATCTACTGGGCCTGCATTCTTTTATGTATTCACACCCAGCCCTAAGGGAGCTATTCTCCCCTTTATACCTCTCTTATCCTTTACCCTTTACTCCCAAGACTCTGCTCCACCACCAACTCTACTGCTTTTTAGCATTTGCAGAATCTGTTTTAGCAGTTTGAATAAATGTCTAGTCCTGAACAATGGATTGGATATGCTACTCTGTTGGCTATCTGACTTCTGGATTGGATATTTGGCCTATAGCACACTTATGTATGTATTCTGAAAGGCAAGCAATTGCTCTTGGAGCTTTAAAGTTCTACTCTTGTTTAGGAAAGGAACTTTTTTTTTACCCCTTTCTCCATTATTTTGTCCACTCCAAAGGCAAGCAGTGTCTTAAATCCATTTGTGTATATATACAGTGGTCCCTCGACTTACGAACTACTCGACATAAGTATTTTTCGAGTTACAAACGGCAGTTTTAGATCCGGTTTTAGATGCGGTTTTTTTGACTTACAAATTTTTAGATGGGGTTTCCTCGACTTACAAATTTTACATGCGGTTTCCTTGACTTGCCTGCCTGTTTACTGCCTGTTTATTCTTGAAAAGAAATGTTCCTGTGAAGTTTGCAAGCCTTACTGGGGGTCTGGGTCTTTTTTCTAGGCTCCGGAACGCATTAATCCGTTCCCAATGCATTCCTATGGGAAACCGCTTTTCGACTTACGAACTTTTCGACTTACAAATGTGCATTCGGAACGGATTAATTTCGTAAGTAGAGGGACCACTGTATTGTAAAGGTAAAGTGTGCAATCAAGTCGATTTCAACTCCTGGCGCCCACAGAGCCCTGTGGTTTTCTTTGGTAGTATACAGGAAGGGTTTACCATTGCCTCCTCCCAAGCAGTATGAGATGATGCCTTTCAGCATCTTCCTATATTGCTGCTGCCCAATATAGTACCAGCAGGGATTCGAACTGGCAACCTTCTGCTTGTTAGTCAAGCATTTTCCCGCTGCACCACTTAAAGTGGCTAAGCTAGAGTTTAATTACTCTTATGCCCCAAATGAACTCATTTGCTTCAGATTGGAAAAACATCATGAATAATTTCTATTAATTTGATTTCTGGAAGTTCTTTCAATGTGGGTGAATCCATGAAGCTTTCTCCTTGTCTCTGTACAAGAGGCTATTGCCTACAGTCACTTGGTAAAGTGCTATCTTCACTAACTGGCAAAGCGCAAACACCAGGAGTTCTGTGTAGCACAAGCCAAACAGAATGAGCATAGAGCATTCATATGTGCAACAAGACTGAGTTATTTTACAACCATTAGTCACAGTACATTCTGAATTATCTGCTAGGAGCAGTATGCTTTCTCAAGACTGGGTAGAATTGTAAACTTGTAAGTCTGGAAGGGATCTGAAAATGCCACTGAAACAGGATTCTTAATCCACACCACTTTTAAACTGTTCAAAAGGCAGGGAATGCTCTTGCTACAGAATGGTAAAATGAATGACCATTTTGAAGATGTTTGCTTGAAGACTCATTGCTTATACAACTTTCTTCCAGAGATCCATTGTAGGGAATGAAAAAACAGGAGAAATGCAAACAGTCCAATATTATGCATATTTACGTGGAAGAAAGCCCTGTGCTTATATGTTGTATTATTCTCTAGTCATTGACTACAGTTTCATAATCATTGAGTGTTTTCTGTACACTCTGTAAGTGATTTTAGGATTGCAGTCAGTTTAGTATTTGAAACAAGCTATTTGCTTCTAATAATTAGTGGTTTCTTGACTTTGGAGGAAGGGGATGAGGCAATGTCTTTTTCCTTGTCTTCCATCAGTGATTAGACAGGCTCTCTGTGCACCAACTGAACTCTGGTAATATAATTAGATTATGATCTCAAGATTCTTCCTGTTTACAGGATAACCACAGGTTGTGTTGACATTCTGAGATGTTTATGATCTGCTCTGAGTTGTGTCCCAGTTCAAACAAGATTCCCAAGGAACTGTTGGAAATATTAAGAATTCTGCTATTCTTACACACATACCACATATATTAGTATCACATACCAGTTAACCTAATTTATAGACATATACTTGGTTAGAGTATAAAAAGAGATGCCACACTCAAGAATTTCCATTCACTTTCTTCCCATATTGACCCAGTTATTCTTCCAGTTGTATGGAAAAGCAAAACTCTTTTCCATGCAATTGGAACTCTTTTCTTCTTGGATCAGTAAAAGTGGTGTAGATGTACGGCCCAATTACTGTGTATGCTCAAAATCACTTTATACAGATTAGTTTATCTCATGAATTGTGAAGGGGCTAATTAACATGAACCACTCTTCATGTTCTCCGTTAGGATGTGTTAACTATCAACACATGGGATTCCCCCAGCCAACCCTAGTACTTGAATGTATGCTTGCAGAAGAAACTGAAATTTTAATCCCTTTTTTGGCAGTTAAGATCATGGTTTCAGTGGGGGGGGGGAGTGATTGAATGCTTAATATAGATTAGATATTCTTATGTGCACATAGGATATGTGCATTCCTTTGGGCTATAGAAGCAGAGTTGCACCCAAGTGCTGTCAGGTCTGGATACTTAACATTAATATTGACCTTTATTTTTAATGTAAAGGTAAAGCTGTGCCATTGAGTCCATGTCTACTCCTGGCGACTACAGAGCCCTGTGGTTGCCTTTGGCAGAATAGAGGAGGGGGTTACCATTGCCTCCTTCCACGCAGTATGAGATGATGCCTTTCAGCATCTTCCTACATCGCAGCTGTCCAATACAGTTGTTCCCCATAGTCTGGGAAACGTACCAGCAGGTATTTGAACCAGCAACTTCTGGCTTGCTAAGTCAAGTCATTTCCCTGCTGCACCAAACACAGCCTGGTTGTGTATCTTTTAAAAAGTCCCTTGAAGAGTCCCTCCATCATCACCCCCCCCCAAAAAAAACCCCAGGTTGTTGGAGCTACCTTAGTTTTTGAAGCTGTTTGCAGTAGTAATTTGGTGTTTGAGAAACTGAGACGCACATCCCAGTGGTGAGAAGAGTCAGATGGCTTCGCAATCCTTATTCTGGAGCTTCTGCAGAATTTCAAATGAGGCTTGGAGTATAACTTTGAATACTGTGGGGGGCCTTATTTGAAATTCTGCAAGAACCCCAGAATAAGGATTGCGAAGCCATCTGACCCTTATCACCACTGGGACGTGTGTCTCCGTTTCTCAAACACCAAATTACTACTGCCATCAGCTTCAAAAACTGTGATGTCGCTCCAGCAGCCTGGGGTATATGTGTGTGTTGTGATGATGAATCTTTAAGGCACTTTAAAAAATGATAACACAAGAGACGTGCTACCATGCTCTGTTTCTATTATTATTATTTTTTAATCTATAACTTTATTGCACCGGTTTTGTGTTAAGCGGGCCTGCCGACGCTTTGGCCAGGCTGGAGTGGTGGGGGAAATACACGCGTCTCCATGGCAACGCTGCCTCCCTCCTTGCTCTGTCCCCGCACCAAACAGCCCCTCCCTCCCCCTCCTCCTCCTGGGAGCTTCGTACTGCGCTTGCTCTTCTCTTTAGGAGCCGCTGGGTAGGACGCATGCGCCTTCGTCCACCCACCCAGGCCAGACTGCCAGGACGCTTCCCCGGCTCCTTGCAACCTTCGGAACCAGGGGTGGTGGTGGGGAGCTCGTTGCGCCTGCGCGGTGCGTTCCAGGCCGGGGCTGCTAGAAAGGGGCTGGTGCTGCTCGGTCAGCTCTCCTAGTGGGTCAGGAGGTGGCTTGTCCGCGCCGCTGCCGCCACGGACTCCGGGCCGGTAAGTACCGAAAGCCAAGGAACAGGGGAGGTTGGGGAGGACCTTCCCCCTCCTCCTTCCCGCCCCCCTCCTGGGGTTTCTCCCCCCGCCCCCATTTCCTGACTCCGGATTGGGAGCACCCGGCTCTCTGCACCCTCCAGCCTTTTGCTTTCTCTTTCTTCAATTGCACCTCCAGTTTTTCCAATTGCACCCGAACCTCCTCTCTGTGCTGCTCCTGCATCTGATCTCGGTTGCCGCTGCCACCTGCATCTGCCCCTCTCCGGGCTTCCCCTGATTCTTCCTGCCATGGGTTTTTATCCCCGGCCACCACTGACCTTTTTGTCTTCCTTCACTTCTATAGGAAGCTGCCTTCTGCCGAGTCAGACCTTCTGGGCCATCTAGCTCGGTATCGTCTGCACGGACTGGCAGCGGCTTCTCCAAGGTTGCAGGCAGGAGGCTTTCCCAGCCTTGCCTTGGAGATGCTGCCAGGGAGAGAACTTGGAACCTTGTGTACGCAAGCAGGCAGGTGCTCTTCCCAGAACGGCCCCATCTCCTAAAGGGAATATCTTACAGTGCTCACACATGTAGCCTCCCATCCAAGGGGGACCCTGCTTAGCAAAGGGGACAATGCATGCTTGCTACCACCAGACCAGCTCTCCCTGTGGCATCCCTGCTCTGCTGTACACCACAACCCCAGAACAAAAGAACAGGGTGGCATTTAAGTTGATGCCTGCTTCTGCTGCAACCCACAACTTACTGTTCGCTTTCTCTTTTGTTCTGCTGGCCTCCTTGCCCAATTTATTGCAGCGCTGACCCACTTCTTAATTCTTTCTGCCTTTTCTTTCTCTCACTTCCCCATTCCAACTGGTTGGGTGGTGTTTCTCATATCTTTGTTTGAAGATGTGTGCACCTTATTTCTTCCTGAAATGGTCTGGCCTCTTTTAAAAAAAAACCAAAACAAAAATGTTTAATATTGTGCTCTTCCTCCAAGGAGCCCAGAGCGGTGTACTTACATACTTAAGTTTCTCCTCACAACAACCCTGTGAAGTAGGTTAGGCTGAGAGAGAAGTGACTGGCCCAGAGTCACCCAGCAAGCATCATGGCTGAATGGGATTTGAACTTGGGTCTCCCCGGTCCTAGTCCAGCACTCTAACCACTACACCATGCTGGCTTTGAGTATCTTTGCCACTGCTTTAACTAAGCTAAAGGGACCAGCTGATGCCTATGAAAGATTTTGGTAAAATAGTACACCCATTGTGTGCTGTTTCTGAGATGATCTTTGTTATGAAGAGATGTGCACTTTATTTCTTCCTGAAATAGTCTGACCTCCCATTTTGATCTGGAGTAGGAACATAGGAAGTTATCTTATAGAGAGTCAGACCATTGGTCCGTCTACACTGACTGGGAGCAGCTTTTCCAAGGTTATAGGCAGGAGTCTCTCCCGGCGCTATCTGGAGATGATGCCAGGGAGGGAACTTGGAACCTTCTGCATGCGAGCAGGCAGGTGCTCTTCCCAGAGCAGCCACATCTACTAAGAGAAATTACCTTACAGTGCTCACATGTAGTCTCCCATTCTAATGCAAACCAGGGTGGACCCAGCTTAGCAAAGGGGACAGTTTTGTCCCCTTAGCAAAGGGGACAAAACCACAAGACCAGCCCTCCTGGGCACTTAGCCACCACCTTTGCTTGAATTTGACATAGAGAACACTCAGGGTAAAATTATTGGCAGTAACACACCCATGAGCCACATAATGGTGCTACGGGGAAATGACTTGACTAGCAAGCCAGAAGTTGCTGGTTTGAATCCCCGCTGGTATGTTTCCCAGACTATGGGAAACACCTCTCTTGGCCAGCAGCGATATAGGAAGATGCTGAAAGGCATCCTCTCACACTGCACGGGAGGACGAGGCAATGGGAAACCCCTCCTGCATTCTACCAAAAACAACCACAGGGCTCTGTGGTCTCCGGGAGTTGACACCGACTCGACGGCACAACTTGACCTTTACCTAACACACCCAGAACTTGTATGGAGTTCTGACTGTTGAGTCTGATTCAGACTGTTGGCTTGTCTAGCTCAGAACTGTCTCCACTGACTGGCAGCAGCTCTCCAGAATTTCAGGCAAGGGTTTTTCCAAATCTTGCCTGGAGATGCTGCGACTGAGCCTGGGCTCTTCTGTATGCCAACAATGTGCTGCATGCAAAGCCTGCTGTAATGCTCTTCACACCTTGATCTCTCTAGAGAAGAACTGCCTTTGTGTCAGTGGCCAAGTGGCAGAGCTTTAAACCAGGAAATTCCTCACTCAAGCCTTGCCTCATTCACAAAGTGACCAGCAGGCCTCGGCCAAGCCTCAGATCTCCCAGTCTTAGCCTGAGCTACCTAACAGGGTTGTTGTAAGGATTACTGAGATAAGGTACCCCAAATATTTGGAAGCACTGTATACATGCTAAGTATTCTGATGAAATGGAGGTGTGGTATTGGTTGGGCATTGTTTTGCCACAGCCCTCAGAAACTTGCTAGATACAACATTAATTCTTTTTTTGATAACAGGATGAATAAATAGTGAGATCAGCTTAGTAATAAGTGTTCAAGTGGGAGAGAGGAAGATTCAGTAGTCTCTGCATGTATGCTATAGTCCCGGGGGTGTTCTTGGGCAGTATTTCATATGCTGGAGCTGAAGCACTTGTTAGACCGAAGGTTTTTGTGTTAGAGAGGACTTTTGGGAGCCCATAATTCATAGAGCATGTTTTTCATCCACCTCTGAAAGCACCTTGCCATAGTGAATAATTAGCTTTCTTCTCACTTGAAATATGTATGAACTGAGGCAGTTCAGAACAGCAGTCAGAATTCCTCTGGCTGGAATTCATTGGAGAGCTGTGGAGGGCGTGTGTGTATGACTATAGAAATTTGAACCATAATTTTAAACCAGTAATGTAATGATCCCAGCTTCTCCAGAAACCTGGAAATTGTAGAGCAGCTTCACATGATCACTGGTGTGTCTGTTAACATGTTGGTAAAAGGTTGGCAACCGAGAGCAGGTGCAGTCTGAAACTGCCCAAATCTAGTCCTTGAGATGCTGTGCCCAACAGCCTTCTGACTTCAGTAACCAAAATCTGGAAGTTGGATGGAGAATGTTGGGCACAAGACTTGTGTGGGACCGGTCAACATGCCTGCCAGGAGTGTGCACTTCCAGTTGCTGACATCTTACTGATGCGTTCTCCACTTCTAGACTCAACGGTGGTCATGTGAACCCACCCATTGTGCTTTTTTGAGAATAAAAACTCTTTTGTGAGAGATCCTTCACAGAAAATTCCCCTGAGTCCTTGGATAGGAGCCTTCAGATAACTGGGTGTAGAACTGATTTAAATAAGCAATAGTGCAAGCCTGCCCTAAGAGAATCTGTCTTAATGACATGGAGGAGCTCTGTCTTCCAGTTCCCTTTGTAGTTAGTGTACCATTAATGGCTTAACTGGTCTCGACCAGTGCTGAGTAAATAAAACAAAGCAAAACAGTCCATGTGGAATATATTATTTCGGACATTATTAAAAAGTGATTTCTGTGACCATGTGTTGAAGGGTCTTCTGTTTATCCTTATTGCTGGAAGCTACAGATTGTATGAAAATGTGGGAACATAGGAAGCGGCCTTATTCAGAGTCAGACCACTTGTCCATCTAGCTCAGTGTCGTCAGTGGCTCTCCAAAGGTTCAGGCAGGAGTCTCTTCCAGCCCTGTTGAGTGAAGCATGGAATTCTTGAGTACATGCAAGCAGATGCTCTTCCACTGTGCTGTGGCCCCATCCTCTAAGGCAGGCGTCCCCAACCTGTGGCCCTCCAGATGTTGCTGAACTACAACTCCCAGCATACCCAGCCACAATAAATTGTGGCTAGGGATGCTGGGAGTTGTAGTTCAGCAACATCTGGAGGGCCACAGGTTGTGGAAGCCTGCTCTAAGGGGATTCACTACAGCAGATAGTGTTCACCAGTGTTCCCTGTAACAGAAATTCCCAGATGTTGTTGTAATGGCCATTGGCTAGAGATTATGGGAATTATAGTCAACAACGTCTGAGAATCCCTTTTGCAAGTGACACAGTTCATATGACAGTCATATGAGCAGTTCATATGACAATCATCCAAACCAAGGTGGATTTTGCTTGGTCAAGGGGACAGTTCATGCTCGCTACCACAAGTCACCTTAAGTGGCGCAGCGGGGAAATGCTAACAAGCAGAGGGTTGCTGGTTCGAATCCCCGCTGGTACTATATTGGGCAGCAGTGATATAGGAAGATGCTGAAAGGTATCATCTCAGACTGCATGGGAGGAGGCAATGGTAAACCCCTCCTGTATTCTACCAAAGAAAACCACAGAGCTCTGTGGGCACCCGGAGTTGAAATCGACTTGATGGCACACTTTACCTTACCACAAGACCAGATCTCTTTGATTAACTATCATTTATCAATACACAATATGAGAATCCTTAGCATTGTTTGTTGACTGAGATGGGTTTCTTTTTTCTTCCACTTCATCACGGATATAAAAAATATTCACATAACACTTCTCGGTTGTGGGGGGCGGAATTCTTAGAGCACTTTACATAGCAAAAGAAATGGAGTATTAAAGTCTCGCCTGCAGTCCATCAGAGCTACCCTCTTTTGAGTTTCCCCAGACATTGCCAGCATGCTTTCAAGTCGGCTTCCCCACAAATACACTTAGAGCTGGATGCTAGGACAATGTGTACATGCCCAACTGTTTGTGTTGCTATGACAGCATGAACATTTGCAGAGTCTGTGGCATTATTATTAGAGGTGGGTAACCTAGGAAGCTGCCTTCTGAGTCAGACCAGTGGTCCATTTATCTTAGTTCTGTATTGTCGATACTGACTGGCAGCAGCTCTCCAAGGCCTTAGGTGGGAATCTTTCCCAGCTCTACTTGGAGATGCCAAGCACTCAACCTGGGACTCTCTCTATGCAAAGCAAATGCTCTGCCACTGATCTATGGCCCCATCCGTTGCAAGAAGAAAGGCTAGTGGTCAACTCGGATGTGATAGAAGTCAGATCTACGGCACCATCCTAGGCATGTTCACTTGGAAATAACTCCCACTATGTTTGATGGGGCTTACTCCCAAGTAAGCAAGGAGATTGCAGCCATAATTATTACTGGCATGGTCTTGGAATTGAACACTTTAATTTTACATTAGTTATGCATTGCATTCAGAAGTGACGCGGTCATGCAAGCCTATCTTATTTATAATTACATCTGCATAAATTGCAAGTGCTTTTGTTGCTATTTAATGGTAACTTTTTTTGCCCCCCCCCTCTCATCCGTCAGACTCCACCAACTTCCCATCTCTTCACAATGAGAGAAGTCTGGGTTCACTTCTTCCCTTCACCCTGTAGTTGATAGTTTTGGATTTGGAGGCGATGCTGGAGTAAAGATGGCAGATAGTGTCAAGATCTTCCTTAATGATCTCGCCAGGGTAAGTCTTGCCTCCTTTTTTTTTATTGCAAATAGATTGCAAATTGTGTTTACAGGCTAAAATTAGATTTCGGAGACTTTCAGCATTATCATTTGGCCATAGAGGCCTTTTGATGTTGGATTTCTAAAGCGTCGGGTGAGTTTCTCTGTGATGGCACAGGCAAGGAGTTTTTTAAAATACGTGTTGGCTTGAACAATCAAGGTAGAGTACAAGCCCTCCCTGGGGTCCCTTTTGGAAGTATGAGCAGATATAGAGGTCTTGCTTAAACCAACGTCTAGCTTTGTAGAGATGAGTCCTATATGCAAATGTTCTCCAAACATTGCATCCAGACTTGTAAATGCATCCTAACTGGCAACATGTAGTCTGTGCTTGCTCTCCAAACCAGGATTATAAACCAGAGTTAGATCTCCATTTGCAATCCTGATTTGTAGGGAAAGTTCAAGCCGTAGGAAGTAACTAAACTACGTGGAGTATGGAAGCAGAGATGGGATTGTACAAGCCTGAGACTCAGTCATTTAATGCAAAAGCCAAGGTGAACTGACCCTACATGAGTGGCTGATTACTGTACAGTACAGTACAAGCGTTCCTTATTACTGGCACTGTCTTCAAAAGTCAAATTAGTGATTATTTGCTTGAGAGGCTTGTGACATTTACACTTGTTGGCTTGCATTGCATTTAGTCAAAGCTGTAAAGAAACCCCGCTGCAGATGAATGTTGGATTCATTAAAAGCATGGTAGACCAAACTGTTCCTTCTCCCCCCCGCCCCCACTACGTAGGGGAATTGAAGAAAATTCATGCTTCTGGTGTTAAACATTACACCAAACTTAGGGAAAATCGTACTTTGCCAAACATGAAATGAGTAGCTTTCTGAGATCTTTTTTTTATGAATACCTGGCATATTTAACAATTTTATTGTGGATAGCTGAAAATAAGTGGTGGCCATAAATTAATCCTTGGCTAAAAACGAGGGAGCTGGTGTCTGCATTTGGCTGGAAAACCACTGGCACTCACCATTTCCTTGCATTTGAGGAAATAGTAGAAAGATGGAGAGTGACTTCACACAACTTCGCAGATAAGCCTATAAACTTCTGTCCATCCTTTTTCTTGCACAGTTTCATCAGACAGGAGGAATGGATCATGTTTAATCCAATCCAGATGCTTGCTTTATATCTACAGGGAATTAAGGATTCCATATGGGGGATCTGCACCATCTCCAAGCTGGACGCTCGGATCCAGCAGAAAAGGGAAGAGCAACGAAAAAGAAGAGCAAGCAGCGTCCTTGCTCAGCGAAGAGCGCAGAGTGAGGAGAGGAAGCCGGAGAAGTGAGTGTGGGAGCTCCAAGAGGGGAAGCTTAAACATTTGTTTCCCACCCTCCAGCCCATTGCCGTATTCGCCAATATGAGGACTTAATTTGGCAACATCAAAATGGACAGTGACTAAAAGTCATAAAAGATCACAACACTGGGCAGCTTCACATGTAATGGCAGCAAGTATGTTCTGTAGGAGGGAACTACCAGTTTCGGTCTGTTCCAGTTGCTTCCATCTTGCCTGAATCCACCAATATTGGGCTGAGGGTGTCGGGTCCCCTCTGCTGCCTGACATTCTTTGCCCAACTTTTAAAGTCGGTTCCAAATGTTGGGTGAATGTTGGTCAGCAATGGAAACACAACATTGTCAGCCTTGCGTTGGCAGGTTTGGATGACATGGAAGAGGAGGAAATACCTGGAATGTGCACTCTACTGGAACCAGTAGAATCTACTGGTTCTAATTGTCACCACTACCTGTGAAGTTGCCCACTGTGGGATACTTGGAAGTTGGAATGGGGTATCTTTAGGATCTCACCCCCACTGCCCCCAGTTCTATTTTAAAGTAGCCTTAGACCAGGGCTGCTCACCTTCAGTCCTCCTGCAGATGTTGGCCTACAACTCCCATAATCCCTGGTTATTGGATACTGTGGCTGAGGATTTTGGGAGTTGTAGTCCAAAAACAGCTAAGGGGGCCAAGGCTGAGCAGGCCTGCCCTACATACATATCTTTAAATATAAATGGGGCTCTTAGCTGTCTGTCCCTTGAATAGGAGACCAGATATATGCACATCTTTAGCTTTGATGGTGTTATAGCACCAGGAGCTTCCAGACCATCCACTGGGCCTCAGATTATTAAATACTGGATTTGAAGGGTTTTAAGAGGATTGTTTGGGTCTCTTGCCCTACTTGAGAGAGAGAGAGAATAGGATTTTTTCATTCATTGAGGTTCCAACTTTGAGAGCTTTCATAAATTTCCCTTATTGCCCTCTAGTGAACCCAGGATAGTCAGCCGAATATTTCAGTGTTGTGCATGGAATGGAGGTGTATTCTGGGTGAGTATCTTTTTGCTAATTTCTTAACAATCTGAGTATCCTTTTTTTTTTTTTTTTTTTTTTGGCAGGGGAGGGATTGCTTCACTTTGGGGCATGTTTGCCAGCCTGTCTGTACTGCTAAGTTGGATACTGTTGCAAACTAAGAAAGAAACCAGTAAATGTCTTAACTCTTTGTCTCTGTCTTGCCTAAAGAAGTATTCATTTAAAATATGTTTTGAATAGTCAGAGTAATATATTCTTATCCCAAATCAGGTGGTATTTTCCTTTTAAACTTCAAGACCTGCATGTTGGTTCAGTACCCTGATTTGCAAATGAAACCTACTTGAGTTCTGTTGTTGCCTTGTTGCTAGTAATTATTGCCAGCAGCCTGCTGACCCATCCGCAAATTGCCCATGAACTGCTGAAGTATCTCATAGGAGTCACTGCCTTAACAGGCTACTCCTTTCATCTTTGAACTTGTATCTCAGACATTTAACACTTCTGTAAATCCAATCATAGACGCCGTTCTGAGCAGAGCATTAACAAACTGAATAGTACATTAGGCTTAGCTCTGCGTTTTCGGTTGCTGTGGCTGGTATAATGGATGTCTTACGGTCTTGATTATTCAGTGTGGATTTTAATTTACCATTTGGAAACTGTGCTGCTGAAGAAATGGTATGGAACTATTGAAAGAAAATGTTCAGTTGTATATTCTGACAATCTCTGTGTACAGTCAGAATTCTGTTTTTAGTGCAACTTCATGCAACTCTCATTTAAATACAAGATACATGAGTATTTACACTTTGCCTCTATGGGCAAAGAATGTTCAGGGTCCAGGATATGCAACTTGTGGCCTGCAGCATGTTGCATACACTGGATCTTGGACTGAAATGGAGAATTCAAGGAGGGGGCTGCTGCAGTGTGGTAGAGCATCTGGTTTGCTTGCCAAAGGTCTTGGGTTCAACCCTGACAGCATCTCCAGGTAGATCTGGGAGAGATGCCTGCCTGAAACCTTGGAGAAGCTGCTGCCAGTCAGTGTAGACAGTACTGAGCTAGATGAACCAATAGACTGACTTGGTATAAGGCAGCTTCCTATGTTCTGCCTTTTATTAAAAAAAAAAGCAAACCAAGTTTCTGGTCCTCATGGTTCTGTGCATACAGCAGAGCTTTAAAATGTGTGGGAAATGTAAACTGAAAGGTAGGTATCTAGAATGTGATAGTGCAGGTTTTCTAGTGGGCCAGGGACAGGGTTCTGGGTCCAGCACACCGACCTGTTCCTTCCTGTGGTTGTCCCTTACAGTTCCCATGTAACTGCGTCTCCATCAATGAAAGGTTCAGGGTGCTCCAAACCCCTAAATGTTGCAGATATATGTACTTGAGTTTTCCAGAACCTAAACCTTGATATTTTGAAGGCTGAAGTGCTGGGCAACATGCCGACCAGTTAATCATAACTAAGTACCATTGAAATCAATGAGACAAGTTAGCCAATACTTGTTCCCATTAATTTCATTGCCCCTTAACTTCATTGCGACTGAGTCATGGCTAACGTAGTCTGAATGTTGCCCTGTTGTGTATATACAGGCTTCTTTGAAGCTGAGATACTTGCATATCTGATATTCAGTAGCTTTTGCATTAGGTAGCTGATGATGCGGGCATTGTAACAGGTTCGTGTAGGGGTTGGGGGTCACTAAAATATAACTGAGGACTGCATATCTAATTATTCTTTGAGCCTGAGCTGATTATCTATCTTCACAAAATCCCAATTCTTGTTCATAGGGTGGATTTGCATGTGTTTTTAGCACTCCATAGCTTTTGCTAGTGTGTTTTCCTAATGATGATTTTTCCATGCATATAGATCCACAGGCAGGGGATACTTCCCAATCACTTTTGGAAAGGTGCATAGAGATAACATTTTTTTGTGTGTGTTGCTGGAAACTATCCTGTCATATGTCTGTGTGTTATGTAGTGCAGAATTAGATGTATTTTGGAGAACCTGTGGACTGCCGATCCACCCTTCACTTTAGAATTATGGATAGAGTAAATCTTTAAAAGGTGACTAAGTGAACCTATTTTAATTGTAGCAATTTTCTTCTTCCTTTAGCTTAGTCTCCTCTTATTCCACCGGGTATTTATACCTGTACTTCAGTCAGCGACTGCTCAGATAATTGGTAAGTACAAACTTGTGACTTGAAGTGCTCCAGGTATTACTCTTGTCTCATTGTGAAGCAGATAATTATTTGGCTCTTAGTGACTAGCTGCATGACCAATCCTGCATGCCCAAGGTTGAGTTGGATGCTGTTTGTGATCATGCTTCATGGCAAACCTCTTTTTGATCTGAATTGGATTATGTGGCACGGGGGTCTGCAGTTCAAAGGAAAATTAATTTCAGTTACCATGGCCAAGTTCTTTGGGTGTGCCTAAAGTAGCTCTTTGGATGCCAGCCCAAACCTTTTAAACTCTCAGTGCTTCAGCCTCCAGGAGGTGGGGTCTGTTTCTTTCTGAAATGATTTTCTTTGCTGGTAATGTGTCTCATGTGTGGAGAGAAGCTTAAGTGGAGTATATTTCTCTCTCTTCCCCTCTCTCATGGGAGGAAAGGTTTCAGAACTGATACACAGACATCTGATCTATCTTTGCTCCATTCAGTTGTCAAATGCTTCTGGGTGTACTGAGCATCGTAGAACCCACAGACATTCCTTTCTGCTTCTTGTCTTACTCTGATTAAGTGCCATCAAGTCAGTGTCGACTCTTAGCGACCCCCATAGATAGATTCTCTCCAGGATGATCTGTCTTCAACTTGGCCTTTAAGGTATCTCGGTGCTTTCAATGCTGTCGTAATCGAGTCCACCCACCTTGCTCCTGGTCATCCTCTTCATCTCTTTCCTTCAACTTTTCCCAGCATTATGGACTTCTCAAGGGAGCTGGGTCTTTGCATAATGTGTCTGAATTATGAGAGTTTGAGCCTGGTCACTTGTGCCTCGAGTGAGAATTCTGGATTGATTTCTTCTATGATTCATTTGTTTGTTTTCCTGGATGTCCATGGTATCCTCAAAAATCTTCTCCAGCGCCAAAGTTCAAAAGCATCAATACTTTTTCTATCTTGGCGCTTCAATATCCAGCTTTCGCATCCATAGAGTGTCATGGGGAAAACTATTATTTGAATGATTCTAATCTTTGTAGATTTATTTATTTGATTTATATACCACACTTCCAAAAATGGCTCAGGGCGGTTAGACACATCACAGCATCTAAATTCGAAGGTCCTCATTGCAACCCTACCAAGTGCTAGTGTGCGGTGTATTTCTTAAGTGCTGGATCCTTTACTGTTGATGGTCGATCCTAAAAGGCAGAAGCTATCCACCACTTCGGTGTCTTCATTATCAATTCTGAGGCTGGTTGCTGTACTTGTTGTTAGTTTAGTCTTCTTTACATTTAGTTGTAGTCCCATCTTTTCACTGTACTCCTTGACTTCCCACATTCTCGCCTATCGGAGTGGTTTCATCAGCGTTGCGCAGGTTATTGATGTTTCTTCCTCCAACTTTAAGACCACGTTCATCTTCTTCCAATCCAGCTTCTCTCAATATATGTTCAGCATATAAATTGAAGTATATAAGTCTTACTTTACACTTCGTGAAACAAAAAGAAACCTTTAAGGTAAACCCCATCATTTTCATAGGGTTCTCTGAGGTCTCAGGAATCAAAAGACTTATTTGATTGTGTCTGGTGAGAACCTAACTAGAGACCTCATATTATTATGTACTATATTAGTGGCAAAATGGTTTCTTCTGCTTTGTGATTCCAGAAGAAATAATCTTCATACACTAGCAGCCCTGACCTAAGGACATACACATGGAAGGAATTCCTACTAAGTATATTGGGACATGGCGAGTGTGCAGAAAACTGCAGCACTGGAGAACTGAAAAGGAAACAAGCATCATCTTCTCTGACCATTTCACAAATACTGTGTAGTGTAGTGTCTGTGCTTCTGAACTACACTACGAATAAACATATTGGTAAAAGAGCAAAATGCATATTCTCATGAAGTCAGCCAAAGTGGAAATACATCCACTAGGATATTTTTCTAAGTAAAAAATTGAGCAAGGTGAGTTATGGCTCCCTAACGAAGGAGAGCTATAAATCTGTCAACCTCAACTGATCATGCTGATGCCAGAAGAGATTTATAAGAGGGAGTTGGTTGGGGTGTCTCATTATTTTCCTGTCATAGTAGTTAAAGTGAGCTGCCTGCAATGTCAGAAGACCTGTATCGTATTGCTTATAGAAACTTCATCTCTGTCTGAAAGGTGACCCCTCACTACATGGTGATGTCTGGTCTTGGTTGGAATTCATCCTCACCTCCATCTTCAGTGCCCTCTGGATCCTTCCTCTCTTTGTGCTCAGTAAAGTTGTCAATGCCATCTGGTTTCAGGTAGGTGATCTTGCCTAGTAGATGATTCTCTTTAGTGTCAGAGACTCAACTGGGGTGCTTTACACGAAACACATGATTTTGTATGTGTTCACCATATTTCATAAGGGTGCATGGCATTTCATTAAGAGTATATCCCAATCAGCCAGTTCTTGGGTGGGTGGGCTTTTCCCACCATACATATATTATACCTAACAAAATTGTTCTGCAAATTCAGCAGTGTGCAAAACTGACACTTGTCCAGTTAAGCACCAATGTGGAACATTTGGTGATTGGGGGAGGGACCCTAATTCATTCCCAAAGTGGATGGACTAGAACAGTTATACCCAGAGTGAGAAGTCTAGATGTACTGAAACGATGAAAAGGCATGCCAGCTTCATAAAGTGTGCTGTGTGAGGACTTGAGTTGGCAATATTTCTAAATAGCCATTAAGGTTTTTAATGGGAAACTGTCCAACCGGTGGCAGTCAAGCCACACTTGGAAGTGAATGCACAATTCTGGCCATCTCTCCCCAAAAATGATATTGTAGAACTAGAAAAGATTTAGAGAAGGTTTTCCTGGAGAGGGATTTTATTCAGTATCATCTGTTTAGTTAGTTTTGCAAGATGTTTATAACTTAATCCTTATTGTTTACAGTCACAGGTCATCACAATATTTAATAACAGGGTAACATTTTAGGAAATTCTGATTTTGTTTCAGGTCTAAGTTCTGCTACTTATGTTTTGTTTCAGGACATTGCAGATTTGGCATTTGAGGTGTCGGGAAGGAAGCCCCAGCCTTTCCCCAGTGTCAGTAAAATAATTGCCGACATCTTGTTTAATCTCTTACTGCAAGCTCTCTTCCTCATCCAGGTAACAGCAGACAAGCTTGGAACCAGGCTTTACATGGACCTAGTAGAATCTTAGAGTTAGACAGGAGCAGGAGATCATCTCTGCCTTCCACATTACTTTGCATGAAACAGCCCATTCTCTAAGATCATCTGAGTCCTGCTGCAGGTACCCTCCAAGTGCTTATGAGGTTAGGCAGGTGGTGATTAGACATAAGGCCCTCTCTAGGGTGGCATTCTGCCCATAGAATAGGGCTGCTCAACTTCGACCCTCCTGCAGATGTTGGCCTACAGCTCCCATAATCTCTGGCTATTGGCCACTGTGGCTGGGGATTATGGGAGTTGTAGTACAAAAACAGCTGGGGGGTGGCCTAAGTTGAGCAGGACTACTATAGATCATGTGCACACACCACCCCAAACCATGCACTTGATCCTAACCGTTATCGTTTAGCATCAAATCAAAATTGTGCTATTCACCGAGTTTAATGCCTTGCTGGTTGCTTGCTTATTGCTGCTAATCTATTGCTAGGTTTTAAAGTTTATGTTTGGAGTGTTGTGATTTTCATTGTGAATGGATTTTATTAGTTGTAAAACTATCTTGTATGCTTTGATAGGCAGAAAGATGGGATACAAATGTGTTAAATGGATAAAATTGCTGCAAGGCACAGCTATGCCTCTTTGAAGCCTCTAGAGGTTCATTCTGAATTCCATGAGATGCTCTGAGCAGAGAGCAATTGGAAAGGGTGCAACTTGCAGGGAAAATGTCTCCAGGGGACTCAAGCCCACAGTGAAGCAGAAAGCAGCCCCCACCACCTGCCATGAGTCACTATCCAATCTGACCTGGGCGACAGTCTTCCTAGCCCCAAGTATTATGACAGTCAGCTAGACAATTTCACAAAAGCCATCCTTGGGAAGAGTGGCTGAGTGCATGTCCCACTGCAGGGGTGCAGGCAGAGAGAAGGCTTGAGGAGTAACTCCTCACTTAAATTCTTTGGGGGAGAGGAAGCCTACTTCTGAGGGAGAGAAAAACAGGTTTTGGGAGAAATGCCACAAATGCTTGGGGGTGTGTGTGTGTGGGGTGGGTGGGCAGGATCTTCATCTCCTGACAACGACATCAGGAATTCACTGGTTATCACTATGGGTGGTGATAGGTAAATTCCTTTGCCTAGAGGCAGATGCCTGCTATGAATGATTGCCTTAAGGGCCTTTTAAAACTTTTGGGGAAAATGAATAAGAACTAATTGTCTCCACTGGGATCACACTTTAGCAGCCCCAAAATAATGGTTGCTTGAGGGGGTAATGGGGAGTTAAGAGAAAAATGGAGGAAAAACAGAAAGGAAAGGGCTCTTCTAGGCTTTGTGATACAGGCTAATAGACCATGCATGCTTCTGTTATGTGAAGAACTCTGCCTTTCCAGAAGAAAAGGGGGAAAATATCACACTGTCTCCTTGTCATTTTCTGCAGGGAATGTTTGTAAGCCTGTTTCCCATAGATATCATTGGCCAGCTGGTCAGCCTTCTTCATATGTCGTTGCTCTACTCACTGTACTGTTTTGAGTACCGCTGGTTTAACAAAGGTCAGTGCTTCTCTTTGCTTCCCAAGCCGACACACGTATTAAGGGATATGTTGACTGTTAACATGACAGCAAATTATTTCAAGGCTATTGCCCTGTGGAAACTTTTGGAAGGAAAAGCTTACATCAGGGCAAGGTAATTGGTGGAGATATAATAATCCCAGATCTATTTACTTATTTTGCACATGCAATTATTTGATTGGTGAGATCTATATCCCACATACAACAACAATTCAGTACAAAATCAAAGGAACATAAGAATGCTATGGAAGATGAATTGCAAGTCAAACTTTGAGCTTTCCAGTGCTGGAAAAGTAGAGGTGGGATTTTGCTCCTCCCCCTGCTGTTAATGGGTGGAAGGTTCTTTCTAGCAGCAGAAGTGATGGTAAATGGACAGGGTCATTTATCTGCCTTGTCTGCTGTAGATGGTCCTCTGGAGCAGCAGAGGTGGTGGGAAATAAGTGAAATCTTGCTGGGGGGAAAAACAATTGTTCAAGATCTTTTGGTGGTATAGTTACTATTGGATCCATTGGTGGTGTTTGCTTGTCAGAAATAGTATGTGGGAAACTAGGTAGGTCGATTTCTAGGTTTCTGTGGCAGCTAGGTTTTTTTTATAGCACAATATAGAAATGCATTCCAGCAGTGGATACAACTTATAGACCACGTATGCAGTAAACACTGCATAATGATTAGGGGAGAAAGTATAAATTTTAAAAATAGGATTATTAATTCTGGGGGGTGGGTGGAATATAAGGTTGGTGTAACCTATGAAAACAATATACTGAAAATCAACTAGTGAGATCCAAGCAAAAAAGCTATTATATTGGAAGTCCCTCCTAAACTATAGGTTGGGGAAATGTCTTGCTATACTAAAGGAGGATTGCTGGTCTTGTGGTAACAAGCATGAATTATCCCCTTTGCTAAGCATGGTTTGCCCTATTTTGTCTTTGAATGTCTGAGCTCTGTAAGATATTCCCCTTGTGGGGATGGGGCCACTCTGGGAAGAGCACCTTCATACTTGCATGCAGAAGGTTCCAAGTTCCCTCCCTGGCATCTCCAAGGTAGGGCTGAGAGAGACCCCCTCCCCCTGCCTGCAACCTTGGAGAAGCCACTACCAGTCTGTGTATACAAATACTGAGCTAGATGGACGAATGGTCTCTCTATAGAAGTTGGCTTCCTATGTTAAACTAAGACCTGGGAATCTTCATGTTTCTTGGATCAGAAGAGGCTACATACTTTGCAGGGACCTTTCTGGTTTATGGTCATCTATCACTGTGTCTGGATTGCTTAAATTGCAGATGAGGTGTGGGAAGTGTGTCTCCCCCATTTTGGGTATTGTATAGAGTTCTTAGAATGTGAGATTCAATGTTTGTTTCTGCCTCTGTTCTTTAACACATTGTATTGGCTTTTGTCTTGTCAGGAATTGAAATGCATCAACGGTTATCGAACATTGAAAGGAACTGGCCCTATTACTTTGGATTTGGTTTACCTCTGGCCTTTCTCACTGCAATGCAGTCGTCTTACATTATCGGGTGACTTATTATGAGACTGAAGGCATTTTTATTTTAGAACAATAAGCGAATGCAAACCGTATAACAAGGATGCATACAAATAAACGGGGAAAGGGAAGGTGTGGGGTTTGTGCAAAATTAGGCAGAGCAAAAAGGAAATGGGAGAAGATTTTTCTGAGAACAAAGGTAGAGATAAGATAACACTTCCCAGCAGGAAGAATGATACTCTCCACAGAACGTTATCCCCTATTTCCAGATAGAGTCCACCTCCCCTTTAGTAAGCTAAGAAAGGTGAAGAATAAGAAGTTTTCTCTTGAAAAGGGCTTCAGGCTGAGTCACAGAGCCTATCAGTCTGTTCCTGGGACTAAGTTCACACTGGCATTGAGATCCATGGATCTGTGCACAGGTTGATATGTAGCCTTCTTTTGGATCTACTCTTTGTACCAATGTAATGAGCAAGGCCAGGAAAGACTTACAGGAGGAGAGGCAGGCACTTGCTTGGAGAGGAGGAATTGTACTAGATGCAAAGCCTCTATGAAGGTTTAATATTAATGCAGTGGACTGCAAGGTGAAAGATAGATATGGGATTTAATAAGAGTTCTCTGTACCAACAAGGTGCTGCATCCTGTGGAAACAGACATGTGTGCTAATAGAAACCGTCGTATAACCGTCTTTGAATGATTACATTTTTCTCTTTTCAGTGGCTGCCTGTTTTCCATTCTTTTCCCTCTGTTTATCATCAGCGCCAATGAAGCAAAGACACCAGGGAAAGCATAGTATGTATCCCACCCTGCAGTTTATTAACAAAAGGTGGATGGGGAAGAACTCGCCAATGGGCTATAAAATTCCTATAGAACTGTCAAGCTGCTAGCTCATTCTTGTCATTTTTCATGCTGTTTTTATTGAAATGAGGCAAGTGAGCTAACTTTGGGAGCACCAACTCGATTGACATAACACGTCCTGAATATTCCCAAAGGTCATGGCTCAGTGTGTGCTTGGTGGTTGTTTTTTTACCCCGGAGAAATGAGCCATGGCTGGAGGATATGGATACGACAAATATTTACAAACCGTTTCTCAACAAAAGTTCCCAAAGAGGTTTACATAGAGAAATAAAATGGAGATAATGTATCTTCTGCTTGGAATAATTGGGGACAGAGTTGTGACTCCCAGATGAGTACAAGTAAACTTGTGGTGATATTTTTGTGCAATAGAGGGGCTGTGGGGAATGGGCAGGGGAGAGGAACATTACAGTTGAGAAGAAGGCTCGTACTACAGTAAAGGAATCCATGTTAAGGTGTTGCTGCATTTCCTGCTTTCAGACTGCCAGCAGTAGTGGTGGCTGAGATCGGAGCACAAAAGAGTATATGCCCCAGGGGGGCTAAAATACAAGCCTTAATTCCCTCATTGCCAAACCGCTCTAAAAAAAAAATTTGAGTTTTTAAATCTTAATTTTTGACTGTAATTTTTCTCCTTTCAAAATAAAATGAATATTTAATGGTATTAAAATGAAACCAGTGTTTATTTATTTATTTGATTCAAAATAAAATTATTTATTTTATTTATTATTTTTATTTATTAAATACTTGGTATTTAGATAAAACCAGTGTTTGGAAAGCATCTAGATAATGGATTTTTTTTTTAAAAAAATCAATTTAAATTTGGCTTCCCTCCCTGTTGGTGATTGAAATTGCTGATTTTAAACCTTTGTGTTAAAATAAGATCGCCCTGATGTGCACAACTGCAGTAGTAGCTCTCCCCAGGGAAGTTATTATAAGAACTTATTCTGCGTGCAGAAGGCAGAATTTGTGCCACAACACGCACCACATGACAGTACAGCAAAAGCTTTTGAATGGGAGCTCATAGCGATTTGTCTTGTGTTTCAGCCACTTCCAGTTGCGGCTCTTTTCCTTCGTGGTCTTCCTTAGCAACAGACTCTTTCACAAGACGGTCTACCTTCAGTCCACCCTGAGCAGCTCCACTTCAGCCGACCGACTGCCCTCGCCACACCAGTCGCCTGCCAGACAGAAGGCTGCTTTGGCACACTGAACCCTAACTAAAGTGGGGAAGGGGTGGAGGAGGGCACCATTCTTGGCAGCTGCCTACGTGCTCCTGAGACA
The DNA here is from genome assembly GCF_027244095.1 of Hemicordylus capensis. Classification (NCBI taxonomy): domain Eukaryota; kingdom Metazoa; phylum Chordata; class Lepidosauria; order Squamata; family Cordylidae; genus Hemicordylus; species Hemicordylus capensis. The sequence goes on along the minus strand of NC_069664.1, from coordinate 20,293,775 downwards.
TTGAAAAGGGCAGTTGCTGTTCTGCCGAGGGCTTTGCACATCCTCTCCCCTGTCATCGTTGTAAGTCCCAGTTGGACACTGGTTTTGTGTCGCACCAAGTATGTGGATAAAGATATTTGTTGGGGGGCGGGGAAGGGAGTGGAAGAAGTGTCTGGGTTTTTAACACCTTTGTGAGTTTTTTAAAAGCCAGGTTCTTTGCTTGTTTTATAGTGTGGAACGGACCTGTGCCTGTCCTGTGTTTTTGTATACTACTCCCTCACCTCTCCCTTGTGCCATGTTCCCTCTTCCCCAGGATGAATGGTTTTTGTAATGCGTATTTTGTCGTAGCTTTGTGGCGCTGATGGGGTCTTTAGGGTGAACTGCATCACAAACGTTTGGGTTTCTCAATGATCATAGTTCTTTGTATATTATATAACTCAGGTCAGGATTTTGTAATCCCTGTTTGTGCTGAAATGATACAGAAAGTGGATCATGTTGCTCTAGTGCAGGGCTGTTCGATTTCGGCCCTCCTGCAGATCTTGGCCTACAGCTCCCATAATCCCAGGCTATTGGCCACTGTGGCTGGGGATTATGGGAGTTGTAGTCCAAAGACAACTAGAGTGCCTATGTTGAGCAGGCTTGTTCCAGGGGCAGGATGACAATATAGAGTGGGAGGACGTTGTCTTTGGTATCTGTTGACATCCGTATAGTGTTTGTCGCCAACTGACATTTGGGTTGTGTCATACCAGAGAGGACCTGGACAGTTGCCAGCTCAGTCTGTTTGTATGCTGGAAGGGATCCACTTCCCATGGATGAAACAAATTCCTAACCTAAACAGAATGTATGGATTTCTTTTTTAAAAAAAATTCTGCATCCTTAGAGCTTTGAAAAAGCTCTTTCTGAACTTTCAAAGGGAAATCTCAAAAAAGTGTACGGGTAAGGGCAGGAACTGAAATGGAAACATGTTAAATCTGTGGTTGGGGTTGGAAGATTTACAATATAATATTTTGATTTCTGAACAACTACATGCTTTTAAAAATTGATGTGTCTTGTAGATCGTGGTGGTATCTTGGGGGTGGGGTGGGAAACAATGGAGGTTCCAAGTGATATATAGGAAAAACAAGAGGATATTTCTATAGAAGTGCAACATGTGTACAAGTCTTTAAGTGGGTCATTGCCTTGCTGTGGCCAGGTATGGTGGCTATGTCTTCACAGCAAAAGGGTTTGTTCAAGGTGCACTTGAATCTCCTCCTGCTCAGATTCTGATCTGTTGCTTGTCTTGCAGTCACTGTTCCATCCAAGATGGATTGATATAAGCCAGGGGTTCTCAAACTTGGGTGCCCAGATACTTGTCCCAGTATCTCCCCAGCCACAATGGAGTTGTAGTCCTTCAATATCTGGGAACCTAAGTTTGAGAACCTCAGATATAAGATGAATTGAGTGGTTGTAGCTGCAGCTGAAAACTGCTAGTTGGCTCAGGATATGTTATTGTGTGTGTATATGTCTCTGTGTGTACCTATCTGTATGCACAAAGGAAGTACAACTGATCCAGATTTTAGACAGTGTTTAAATGGTGTGGCATGTCAAACTTCTGTAGAGCCAACAACTCTGAAATTCAAAAAAGCCCTCTGGTTTTTGCAGAAACACTCTTTCTCTAGTATTTTTATTGAAATATTAAATGAAAATGGGGTAGGGGGGAAACCTCAATCACAGCAGCTTGGAGTTACTTTGTCACTTGACACATGAAGTGAATTTTATTGTAGGGTGCTAGGGAGAAAACTCTAGGCACTAAATTTGACAGCAAATGATTTAACATTCTCAAGGGGCTGGGGGTGCTTCCCCTCATAAGGACGAATGGCTCTGGCCTCCTAACCTGCAGTCCCAAGTATTTGAGGGGCAAGTGAATTTTTTAAAAAAGATTATGCTTACATGGAACAAAAATCTCTTTAGACAATACTAGTAGGTGTTCAAACTGTGCCAACAACATGCCATCTACCATATGGGGCAACTAAAATTCTGTGAAACAGGAAAGTCTAGAACTTCATTTTGCATAATGGCTATGTTGTGATCTACTTATAGGAGACACATACTAGGAAATGTCTGAATTTTAAAAAAATTGCCTAGGGTGAAGGGTGTGCACGAACCAAGGTTTGAACATTGGTTCAGTACCATGCAGGGATACTTGGGATGAGTGCCACACTAGCAAAAAGCTGCATGGGGTACAGTGTTCCCTGTTCCAGGAATTGCCAGATGTTGACTTCAACTCCCCTAATCCCCAGCCAAAGGCTATTGAAGCTGGGAGTTGTAAGGACCTGCTCTCCACTTTCTTAAAGCTCCCCCTGCTCTCCTCATGTGCTAAATCCATTCGGACTCTGTTCAAACTGGTTCGGTGCTGATCTGCTGCTCAAACCTTGGTTTGTACACACCCTTACCTAGGGTGGGTGCAGGGCCAGGAGTGATGATCCTCACCACAATCGGCAAGTGGAAAGATACGCACACTTCCCTCTGATCCAAGTCTGGCATTTTATCAACCACACAGGGTTAGTGGTTTTTGTCATGTGCAGTTTGCCCTTTCGTAGTAACTGCATGTACCTCTACCACTCCATTGGCCAAAAATGGGCCAGAAGGACCATCGGGAGAGAATGCAGCATGAACAATCCTTGCATTAAAACAATCTAAGGAATCATAACTGAGCATAAGATATAGGAATATGCTTCCCCTGCTTTGACTAGTGCACCCATATTCTATCACTTCCTCCCACACTAAAGCTGGCAGCTTGGAACGGCTTCTGTTGCCATACTGTATAAACAAGTTTCCTCTGGAACCCAGGACAGAGACCTTCTGCCTTGCAAACAAGCACCAAATGGCACTCTTCAGATATTATGTTATACCTGCATTCAGAGATCTGTGCACCTGTTTTTGTGTGAATGACTGTGCCTCTCCATTTTAAAAGCACATCTGGGTACAGATTCAGCAACTAAATGCAATCAATGAATGCATGGTACAGACAGGAACTGTACTGCTGTACCTGCATGAATAGGTGAATATCTACAGGCAGAGAGACTGCCCAGATTGCACCATGAGTTGAACATAATGTCTCAATAGGGCTCTGGTTGCATCTGGACAACCTTCATCTGCAGTGCAATTAAGGCTGCTCTTGCACAAAATTGTTGCAATTCTGCAATCTGATCCATCTACGGTTGGAAGCATGCCTCGCTGCATTTACGTGCGAGTAAGCCGATTGGGCTTAATGGGGCGTAAGAGTACAGGCTTGCAGCTGCCAAGGTTGCAAGGCAAAAAAAAAAAAGCAACTCGAGGTAATGCGCGTGCTTGCTTTGCCCTTCAGCCCTCGTGGACCGGTCTCCACAACCATCTCTCCTTTCCCCTCCCCTCCACATGTCACATGGCACCTTTTAGCCACACCCCCTTCTAATATCTCCCCGTCTCTCAGCCCGGATCGACACGTCACTGCTCGCGTCTCAACCAAGCCCGCCGTTTCCCGCAAGGCAACCTCCCCGCCAATCAGAGGCGGAGGCGGGCGGGCCGCGTCACATCGACTCCGCCCCACGCGCGGAGGGGCGCGGCCTTCGCCCAATGGGTTCCTGGATGAGGCGGGCGCTCGCGGTGACAGCGCGGTCTTCTTCGCCAATCGCGGCCCGCGGTGGGGTCCGGGGAGGCGGGCCGGCGCTGCAGCTGCGGGCGGGTGCGCCTGTAGAGTGGATGGCTGAGGGAGCGGCGGCGCGGAGAGAAGGGCTGCGGGGGTCCCAGGTGAGGAGAAGGAGAGCAGGCCTGCTTCACTCTGGGCCACTCTGGCGGCTCAGGGCGCATGCGGTGCTGAGGGGAAGGAGCCTGGCTAGGGGTGGGCTGTGGAGGGGGACCCCCCAAAAGGCATGCGCCCCCCAAAAGGCATGCGCCCCCCCCAAAGCCGGCCCAGCCGAGAGTGGAGCAAAAGGGCGACCCTTCTTGAGGGGACAGAGTGGAGTCTCTTCCTTCACTCGGCAGGGGAGGAATGTCCCATCCCCTGCAGCAGGGGGTCCTCACACCGGTCTCCCCAGATGTTGAACTACAACTCCCATCATCCTCAGCCACGGGGGTGGTCCTTTGTGGCTGGGGGTTGGTGGGAGTTGAAGGTCCTACGCCATCTGGGCAGCCGAGTTCGAGGACCCCCTGCTGTAGGGAGAGAGACACTTCCTTGCCTGATCTAACAGCGTGGGGGGATGTCACTCTGCAGCTCCTCTCCCTGTTGAGCTAGTTTTCTGCTTGCAGGGAGTTGATGGGTGTCCTAAATGCCCTCTTGCGGTGTTCGATTCCAGAGGTTGTTAATTACAACTCCCAGCACCCCCACCTGCAATGGCCTTATAAAGGTAAAGTGTGCCGTCGAGTCGGTGTGGACTCGTGGCGACCACAGAGCCCTGGGGTTGTCTTTGGTAGAATACAGGAGGGGTTGACCATTGCCTTCTCCCGAGCAGTATGAGATGATGCCTTTCAGCATCTTCCTATATCGCTGCTGCCCAATATAGGAGTTTCCTGTAGTCTGGGAAACATACCAGCAGGGATTTGAACCAGCAACCTCTTGCTCACTAGTCAAGTCATTTCCTGCTGTGCCATTAGGTGGCTTAATGGCCTTATGGGCTCCCCATATGTTGTTAACAGGGATGTCTAGATGTTGTTCACTACAACTCCCAGCATCCCCAGCTGTTGTGGCCTTTGGCTGGGGATTATAGGAGTTGTAGTCAACAACATCTAGGAATAACTGCTAGAAGGAACACTGTGGCCTCTCTCTTTAAAAATAGTTAAGAGAGGTTCTGATTTTATATCTTGCTGCGTTCCTCCCTGTAGGGCTTTTGAGTGAGGGAGATATTTAAAAATGTGGTTTGCTCACTTAAATTGGAGTAGGCAACATTTGGCTTTCTAGATGTTGCTGAACTACAACTCCTATCACCCCCAGCTGTAATAAATTGTGGCAGAGGGTGATGAGAGTTGTAGTTCAGCAACATCTGGAGAGCCACATGTTGCCCGTTCTCCTAACTATTCTCAGGACTCCACTGTCTGAAGTTTATGCAGCCTGTTCTTAGAGCTCTGCTGCTTCATTCTGCTTCCAATTCAGGCTAATGTGCAAGTGTGGAATACATTATTTTTCACTGGGGGTGGGGAATCTGCCTTTCCAAATCTCTGTTTAGTTTAAGTATCCTTATCACATCTGCATTCAGTGGTCAGGGCAAATTCTTTTCTCATATAGCCTTTAACTCAGTGGTAGAGCACATGCTTTGCAAAGAGAAAGGCCCAAGTTTAATCCCAGCTTCTCAATTCAAGAAGCCCGGGTAGCAACAGACAATGTTGGCTAGATTAGCTAGATTTTTGTGCCTGTATAAGGTATTGTTGTGTTTTTGTTTTGTTTTGCCTACAGAATAAACTGCTCCCCTTCCCCTTTTCTTCAAAGATTCCTCTTCTCCACCCATTTCATACAGACTCATGACAAATGTCCTTAGAACCACAGAACACTTTCCTTCCTTCATCTTTGAGGGAGTAAGTTTCTGTATTAGGAAACTGGCATAGAAGCACAAGCGGCATATTCTATGTATTGACCAGAAGTTAGGATAGTCACACACAAGCTTCTTTGCTGTGTGTAAAGGTAAAGTGTCGTTGAGTTGGTGTCGACTCCTGCAGAGCCCTGTAGTTGTCTTTGGTAGACTACAGGAGGGGCTTACCTGTGCCTTCTCCCACGCAGTATGAGATGATGCCTTTCAACATCTTTCCTATATTACTGCTGCTCGATATAGGTGTTTCCATAGTCTAGGAAACATACCAGTGGGAATTTGAACCGGCAACCTTTGGTTTGCTAATCAAGTCATTTGCTTGCTGTTTGTATGCTTGGTGTATTCATCCTGAGAAGCAGCCAGTCATTGCTTCCCAGGTTACGTACATATCCAGCAAAAATACATCCATGTACAGCTCTCATAGCTAAACAGGGCCTGGACGTTTAACTCCCCAAAAAGCAAATCTCTGGTTCTGTACTATCTATGCAACTGCATTAAGAATGATGGTCTCAAAGAGCCATAGAAAGTTCTCTTTCATTTGGTCCCTTCTCAGCCTATAGTACTTCAATTATAACAGTGTATAAAATATATCAAAAACATTCATTTTTTGACTCAGTGAGGGATAAGATTTTAATCGTCCCCTCTGGCACCCCAGAATCATGTGGTGCAAACATGTATGTACAATTGCTATAGATTACAACTCTGTATAAAGTCATGTAGTAAATCTCCCCAAACATGTTTATGGCATACCTCTCTAGAATTTGGTGGAATGAATGCCCACATTTATATAGAACAGGCCTGCTCAATTTAACACACACACCCCAGCTGTTTTTGGATTACAACTCCCATAATCTGCAGCCACAGTAGCCAATAGTCAGGGATTATGGGAGTTGTAGACCAACATCTGTAGGAGGGCCAAAGTTGAACAGGGCTGATATAGAAGATAACTTGTTTTGACATAGCCATTGGTATGTTTCCAAAGGACTTTTTCTCCCTCTCGCATAACACCAGAACCAGGGGTCACCCCTTGAAATTGATTGCCAAGAAATTTAGGATCAGCAAAAGGAAGTACTTTTTCACACTAAGCATAATCAACTTGTGGGATTCTCTGCCACAAGATCTGGTGGTAGCCAACAACCTGGATGGCTTTAAGAGGGGTTTGGAAAACTTCATGGAGGAGAGGTTTATCAACGGCTACAAGTCTGAAGGCTATAGGCCACCTCCAGTCTCAGAGGCAAGATGCCCCTGAATACCATTTGCAGGGGAGTAACAGCAGGAGAGAGAGCATGCCCTCAGCTCCTGCCTGTGGACTTCCCAGCGGCACCTGGTAGGCCACTGTGTGAAACAGGATGCTGGACTAGATGGGCCTTGGACCTGTTCCAGCAGGGCTGTTCTTATGTGTTTTTGGGAAAGGGCAATGAGGTTGGTTAACTTTAGCAAAATATAATGAATGTTTTGCAGATAATGCACTATCCACTAATATATCTTGCATGCACATATTCCCCACATGACAAGGCTGAACAAAAGCCTACTGGCATGCTTAGTAGTAACAGGTTTGTGAGGTTTTCTCAAGTAGATCTGAGCTAGAGGCTGATTTGGTATCGGAATGTCAGGCTTCATAATGTCCAACGTAATGCAATTTCAATTGTGGGCATGCTAGCTGGAGTAATTTTCTGATGTATTGATATATTTTGTTAATTTGCTTTTTTCTCTCCAAAGAGGTTGAAATTGTATATATGATGTACCTCATTTTATTCCCGTAACAATCCTATGATTGTTTGGCTTGGAGAATTTGTGGAAGAGAGTTTTAAACCTGTTTATCAAAGGGCCATTCAAAATTGGGAGGTTAAACTGTTCACATTGGACTGATAAGACTGGGAGTCACGCCAGCTCACTAACTCCCCAATTACTTTACATTTCAAATAGTTTAGTGAGTAGGGCATTTCTGTGAAACTCTGCTGGGGAATGCTTATTGTAAATATAAGAAGAGGTGGCTGGTGGGTAATTGATGAGCATTATTCAGAAGATGGCCACTCTTCCTGGATGGGCTGGCAGTTGAGGTTCTCCTCTGTGGCCTCGCAGTTATGGTCTTGTAGCCTTGTGGTACAGCTGTGTCCAGAAAGAGCATGAAAGTCCTTTTTTTTTTTTTTTTTGCCGTGCCCTGCATGGTAGATTGACTTGGTCTTGGACATTGCAATGTTTTGTAGAGAGGTGCTCTAGCTTTGCATCTTCTGTTAACAAGTAGGTCCTAGAGCTGTTGCCAGTGTGCTTTTGGAATCACAAGAGGAATCTTGACTTGGTTTCAGATCATAACTAGAGGCGGAACATCTGCTGAGCTTTTTTTGTTGTTGTTAGCATAAACATATTTTTAGGACAGCTCACTTCCCTATTTGATTTCATTTTTTGAAATGTCTGTCTTATTGATACGTTCCCCAGTTGGCTACTGGGTATTTACCTACTGAGTATTTACCTAGTGCCAACAGTGTTGTAGGCATTGCCGGGAAAGTCTGAGTCTGCTAAACTGGTTTAATATTGTGGTGGTGTCAGATCCCTTCCAAAATAATGAATTACTAAGTTTCTACTAAAACTCCCCATTCAGAAGTTAATTCTTATGATAGCTGGGGTTTCTTTTTAAAATATTGTGTGGGAAAATGCAGTCTAAGTGGTATTGAAATCGATGTTCCTTCTAACAGGGATTCCCAGATGTTGTTCACTACAACTCCCAACATCCCCAGCTGCAATGGCCTTTGGCTGGGGATTCTGGGAGTTGCAGTCAGCAACATCTGGGGATAACTGTTAGAGGGAATACTGATAGACATGTATTTTTTGTGAAACTTACGGTGTGTGTGTGTTGTGTACTTGGTTTCTCTGTTTTGGACTTCTGTTGATACTGTTAACCTTTGTTTTGAATAGACTGGAAACTTTATAATTAAAAAAAATCCCTGTTCAAGTTGCCTTTAGGAACACTTGCTGATATGGACTTGCTTTGTCTGAAAACCCTTGTTCTGATGAGAGATAGAGTAATTGACTGGGGACAGAGTTGTTTATAAGCTTTTACGGGTGATTCTGGATCTGTTGCTGTGAAAATGGAATACCTTTGTGGGAAAGGATCACTATCTAAAGCAGCAACAATTTTTGGTTGTCTCTGACAGAAGGGGGACCTCTGTATGTTACTTGGGAGATAACCCATCCCATTACAAGTAAACCATTACAAGAGATCATGTTTTCTTGTGATGTTACAAATAATAAAGTGGCTGTCCTAATTCAAATTTTCTTTTCTCACCTTTCTGTTTTCCTTCCAGGTGTTTAAGTACTGTTCATTCCTGCCTATGCCAAAATGACAAAGTTAGGGTTCCTCCGCTTGTCCTATGAAAAACAGGACACCCTCCTCAAGCTCCTCATCCTGTCCATGGCAGCTGTGCTGTGTAAGTTCCAGGTTTTAAAAACTCTAGAGTAAGGGGTGATTAACATATGACTATAAGTATTATTTGCCATCTCCTGGTTTAGAATGTATCTTGGGGTTTGGACCTCAAGTGTCCTGCCTTGAATTAGATGCTTGTTTGATTATTATAAAACTTGCCAGCTGTTAAGTTTCTGCACAGTAAAGAACCGGAGTGTTAGCTATTTTACCTGTTTAAGTGCAGTACATTAATAGTCCTTGCTTTTGTATTGCAGCTTTCTCTACCAGACTGTTCTCTGTGCTAAGATTTGAAAGTGTCATTCATGAATTTGATCCGTAAGTATCATACTTGCCTCCTATCTGTTGTCAGACTGTTTTCAGGCATAAATTATTTTGCTCTCTTGTAGCATATTAAAGAGATGACAAAGCAGATTGCTCTGCTTCAATTATAGTGATTCAAAATGTATCCGTGATGGAGAGGGTTTTCTGGAGAAAATCTTAGTAGAGTTTGCCTCTATGGCTTCTGTGGTAGAATTTGTAATTATATTCAGATGCACCTGCATCCAATAGGAAATGGATTTAAGAACTTAAAGGATAAAAGTATTTTCTAAAGTAACTTCCAAAGCCTTGAGGCCAATTGAAAATTCCATTCTTCAAGGGTCGCCTTGGAAATCAGTGGGTGCAGGAAAATGTTTAAGGGAGATGCTGAGGTGCTTTCACTGCAGCTGTCCAGTATGATTTAGAGAAGCTTGTATAAGGTAATGCCGTATGTAGTGTGGCATGCTAAATAGTGCATAATAATCCATTGGAAATGGGACACAAGGCTGGGTGTTTCTGGCTAGTAATCATTAGTAAAGTGTGTGTTTCTGCATTTGGTGTGTTTGCACTTGGATCTGGTTTTATTTCCTTACTGAGAAAGTGCTTAGCAATCAAGCTGGCACTGAATTGTGCATTAGATTTGGCAGCACCTTTACATAAGCATCTTAGCTGGAAGCTGAGATTGTAATTTGAGGAGCAGCAAACAGTGTTTCCAGTGTCCCGCTGGAAAGAGGCTCAGTATTCTGTTTGTCACAGGTATTTTAACTACCGCACAACTCGCTTCCTGGCAGAAGAGGGTTTCTACAAATTCCACAACTGGTTTGATGACAGAGCATGGTATCCCCTGGGGAGGATCATTGGTGGAACTATCTACCCAGGTAAAATCTTAGAGTTTCTTAAACAGGGGGACAGAAGCTATTGATTTAGTTTGGCCCTTGAAGTTTAGTTTGGCTCTTGAATAAGTGACAAAGGAAACTGTAACTGAAAAAAGTGACTGACCAAGGAGATTGTGGAGTGTTGTCATGCATCCTCCAAGTGGTTGTTCAGCTAGGCGGAATTGCTGAAATTTTGCTCATTTGATGCAAAAATTCTGTCAATATCATGGGTTCTCTAGAATGACTAGTTGGAGGCAAGGCACTGCCCCTTATTGGGCTGGATTTGCCTCAGCTGTACTCATTTTCTGCTGCAACCATATGCAGGCCTTGACCAGTTTTCTTTGGATCTAGGAGCCAGACAGTGGACACTTGACAAAATTACTGAACTTTGTGATGGACATTGGGGTGGGGGAAAGGGTAAATGGGCTTCTCTTTGTTCCCCTTTACAAGTAACAGAACAGAGGGATAAATAACATTTTATTAAATAACTCTAGTCTGAATATCCTAGTCTAGGTGCTACAGTTAATTTCTAGGTGCTGTGATGCACTAGTGCCCAGAATTTGTCAAGCCCTGCCATGCTGAATGCCAGCTTGTGGAAACCAGTCACCCCTTGCCAATGGTATCTCTCTCCTTTTTCTGTCTCAGGTTTAATGATCACATCGGCAGCCATTTACCATGTTCTGCATTTCTTCCACATTACAATTGACATACGAAATGTGTGCGTCTTCCTGGCCCCTCTCTTCTCCTCCTTCACCACTATAGTAACATATCACCTCACCAAAGAACTCAAGGTAAAAACAAGGGTGTACATAGTTGCTGATTCCTAGAGGTACTTTCCGGTGCATGATGTCTTTCACATCACTGCAAAAGCGCTGAGTCTGAAATTGTTAGTTTCTAATGTTTGCTATTTTATCATGTCTTGATTAGTTGCTGCCTTAGAAAGGCTATCAGGCAGTTAATTTTGTGCATGTAGTCTTAAATCTAGATACGATGATGCCGCAGTAACTTTGCAAAGAAAAAACTTCATGTTTTATAATGGGGACCTGTACTCAGTTGTCCGCTCTTTCCCATTTGTGAACATGAGTGTTATGCAGATGATGGCAATTGTCCAATCTTGCTAAGTGTAACTTGCTCGGATCCTAAAATGGATGCCTAGCAGTAGTGGTAAAGGTAGGGGTGGCAATTAGTACTGTAAGTCTTGTGTTGATGTATGTTGGAGAACCTAAGCACTAGTAAAGGTAAAGTGTGCCATTGAGTCGAGTTCTACTCCTGGCGCCCCCACAGAGCCCTGTGGTTTTCTTTGGTAGAATACAGGCGGGGTTTACCATTACCTCCTCCCATGCAGTATGAGATGTTGCCTTTCAGCACCTTCCTATATCGCTGCTGCCCAATATAGTACCAGCGGGTATTCGAACCGGCAACCTTCTGCTTGTTGGTCAAGCATTTCCCCGCTGCGCCACTATGGTTCTCCTTAAAAATGTGATTTTTAAAAAACTTCTTTAAAATGTGATTTGCAAGCTTCCATTGGCTCTTGGGCCGAAGATTGTCTGCCTATCCCGATGCTCAACCTCAAGATGGTCACTGTGTTCTAGCAATCAAATGGGATATTGATGTGTGCCTAAATATGAAGATAAGACATGTTATAGATGCTGCCATAGAAAAGTCATGCCCTTCCATTTCTACTGATGATCAGAAGTTAGAAATAAAAGATGCATTTATTTTTAAGCTTGTTTCCTTATTGGAAGAGGCCTGCTCTCCTTGTTACGTAATACATTGCATGCTTTCTGAGTATTTTTCCTTGTAGAATAACAGAGCGGAAAAAAGCTGGCCTGTCTGACCAATCAACCCTCTCTTGCCTGTAATAATGTTCATGTCCATTTAGTAACCCTGGCTGCACAATTTACAGCTCTTAATGACTTGAGTTGATTGTGTCCCTTTCTCTGGCTAGGATGCAGGTGCGGGGCTCTTGGCTGCTGCAATGATTGCTGTGGTGCCTGGATACATCTCTCGATCTGTGGCTGGGTCCTATGACAATGAAGGTGAGATTGGACTCTTTGAGTGCCCTCTGTGCTGACAACTGTGTGGTGATGGTGAAGTACTGAGGTTGGAGCAGCTTTTGTCATATTTGTCTAATTGTGTGTAAAATACATTAGCATCTTTGGAACAGGTTGGCTAGTACTGTTTTGTTTTTTTGCTCTGAAATAGGCCTCCGTTTTACTCCTGTATCTTGTTTAACCCCCAGGTATTGCCATATTCTGTATGCTTCTGACTTACTACATGTGGATCAAAGCAGTGAAGACAGGTTCTATTTACTGGGCAGCCATGTGTGCCCTTGCCTATTTCTACATGGTAAGTGATAGCTTTTGATTTCTTGAACATTGTGTTTGCTGTTCTGGAAGCGGGCGTTGCTCTGACATCAACCAGAGTAGGTTAAGTTCCACCTGCCACCATCTCCTGAGTTGTGTAGATCTTACAATGAGTCCAGGGTGCAACTCGGTTAAACTGTCATGGCTTCCTCCTCCCACTACGAGTTAAGAGCTACACTTTGGTGAAGGGGCCAAATAATGAGGAATCCTCAGTCCTCTCACAGAACTATAGTTCCCAATATTGGTGGTGATAGTTGAGCTGACAGATGAGTCAGGAAATTCCCATGTTCAAATGTTACCTTACTTATAAACTCATGAGGTGGCCTTAGGTAAGCTATTGCTTCTTAGTCTGAGCTCTCCAGGCACGGGGCATTACTGTTTTTACCATTGGCTCAGCAGTGGTCTGCTTAGCAGTTCTGTGCTATAAGATTGTGCCTCCTTAGTGTAAAAGGCAGTGGATAATTTTGGACTTCTGAATTGTGTAAGTAAGGAAGGTGTGTGTGTGTGTGTGTGAAGCAAATTTAACTCCTTGTTGGGAGTCCTTGGTTCTGGTAGTATTTGGAGATATGATTTCTAAGTCCTTCTCTATTTTCCCCTAGGTCTCTTCATGGGGTGGCTATGTCTTCTTGATCAATCTCATTCCCCTCCATGTTCTGGTGCTGATGCTGACTGGACGATTCTCCCATCGGATATACGTGGCCTACTGCACAGTGTATTGTTTAGGAACCATTTTATCAATGCAGATCTCTTTTGTTGGTTTCCAGGTGAGTCATCTGAGCAATCGGTAATTGTGGTTTTATGCAGGTTACTTCTGTAGCAGGATGATGTTCTCTGTACGATGAGGGGAAGACCATTCATTCATTCATTGGGTTTAATACATTATTTGGGACAAGGAGCAGAAGAGGTTGGCTTGCCATTTTCTATGAGGCTTTGCAGGAGACAAACATAGTAACTGTCCTGAAATATAGCTTTAACTGTGCCTGTTTGTTCTTCTCTGCAGCCGGTCCTGTCATCCGAACACATGGCTGCCTTGGGCGTATTTGGCCTGTGCCAGATTCATGCCTTTGTAGATTATCTGCGCAGCAAACTGAACCCTCAACAATTTGAGATTCTCTTCAGGAGTGTGATCTCTCTGGTTGGGTTTGTCCTGCTCTCCATAGGAGCTGTCCTGATGCTGACAGGTGTGGTGCTGAGATTACTATAAGACACATGCTAATTCAGATTTATTTTTATGCTGTTTTCATAGGGACATTAACCTAATGAATTAATGGGAAAAGAGCTCTCAGATTCCCCCCCCCTTTTAAAGAACTATTTTGCGTTGTCAGATAAGATTATGCTTTTGTCTCCACATAATTTGCTCAGATCATAAATTCTGCTTTTGTGGTGTAGAGTTGGGTTGCTTTGCCAATCTAGAATGTTTTATGTAGGCTCTCCAAAGCCATGACTTTATTCCGAGGGTTTGCAATGTAAAACTTGTGCATCTGTCAGTGCTGGGAGCCTTATATTAGATGATATCTGCTTAAACAAACTTTTTTGCCCATCAAAACGCCTGCAGGTTTAGGAAACAACATATACTTTTAACACAGTCATCGTCATCATCAAGTACCTGCAGCATCTGTGGATGCTAAGAGCCAAACTTGCTTGATCCCCTTATTGTACAGTTAGTTTGATTGGGGAAACCAAAAAGACAGTTGCGGTAAAGTGAGTGAATTTTATCTGGCATTGCTGAGAAAAATAATAAGTGTCATTAAAGTTCTATCCAATTGTGCAGAGCTGAAAAATCCAACTTAAACTCTATAATATGTATATGTGCAGTGAGACATGGTGTAGGTTTCTTGAGAGAGATTGACTGTCTTCTACTTGTATGCCTGTGATATCCATATGTACATCTGGATAATCCTAACCTTCCCACCCCCAGGAAAAATCTCCCCATGGACTGGACGCTTCTACTCACTGCTGGATCCTTCCTATGCAAAGAATAATATCCCTATCATCGCTTCAGTCTCTGAGCACCAGCCCACCACATGGTCATCCTACTATTTTGACCTGCAACTCCTTGTCTTCATGTTCCCTGGTAAGTATAGCATAGTTTTTAAACACTTTCATATTCTGCTGTATAGCTTTTTGTATGTGTGTAGAAAACCTGGCAACATTTTTCAAGAAAAGTGGGATTCTGCTCAAAGACGAATAACCTTAAGCAGGTAAGAAGAGGGCTAATTGTTAAGCCAAGATCTTGTTGTGGAGAGAGATTCGGGCATGTATCAAAGATGACCCAGAATTGGTTTAAAGATGATAGTAGAATTTGGTGCTCTGAATTCATGGTTCTTAATGTCTGCATTAGTACACAACTGTTTAATAATATTGCTTTAGTATCTTCCTCTCTGCTTGCACAGAAATATTTGGGCCAAGAATTGACCCATCTCTCCCTCTCTTACAGTTGGTCTGTATTACTGTTTCAGTAACCTGTCTGATGCCCGCATTTTCATCATCATGTATGGTGTGACCAGCATGTACTTCTCTGCAGTGATGGTGAGTACTGAATGTAGATTTACCACAAGATTGGCCAAGCCAGGAATAGTTGGATAAAGAACCCTAATTTCTTTCTATTTTACTTCAAAGAATTTTCATTGGTAAAACTAGAATCCTGTTAGTACAATAACATAAAAATTAAAGCATCTAGTTTAGCTAAATTAAGTGAGCTAAAAGAATATCTGGAAAGGAGGATAATGTGTACTTATGGGGAAGGTGGTTGGAGCCTGTGAGTCGAGCTTTCCATCTGACCATCCTTTTGAATTTCATATGTCAGTGAGTCAAGGATACATTTATGTATGAGTGGCTTTGGAGAAAACTATCTGCAGTGAAAAAGGAGTTGTCTCTAAAATGAAACATTGGGGTTTTAAGAATGCCTTAGTCACTCTTTTTGTTGTGCTCCCTGTCCCCTCCACTCCATTTTTGTTTCATCCCCTCAGTAGCAAGACAGTCAGTGTACTGCTATCTTAACAGGTTCGTCTAATGCTGGTGTTGGCTCCGGTTATGTGCATTCTGTCTGGCATTGGCGTCTCCCAAGTGCTGTCAACTTATATGAAAAACCTGGATATTAGCCGACCGGACAAGAAATCAAAAAAGCAGCAGGATTCTACTTACCCCATCAAAAATGAAGTGAGTATGACGATATGCCTTAAAGGGGAGGATATAGGAAGAACAGAATGATTTGGGAGGATATATTGTAGGAATTACATTGGAGTAGTCTCGAGACCACCTGCTGAGTAATTTATGGGGAGCAGTTTTCCTGTTTGGGTAGCTTCTGATTGGCTTTTGAATTTAAACATTTGCTCGTTCTGATGGCTACTGTTGCTTTTCTAGGTTGCCAGCGGCATGATCCTAGTAATGGCTTTCTTTTTGATCACCTACACTTTCCATTCAACTTGGGTAACAAGTGAAGCCTACTCTTCTCCCTCCATCGTGCTGTCTGCTCGGGGCGGTGATGGCAGCAGAATAATATTTGATGACTTCAGGGAAGCTTACTACTGGCTTCGTCACAATACGCCAGAGGTAACTCTGTACTGAGACAAACTATTTAGGTGTAATGGAGAGGCTGGAGTGCAGACCAGCTTGGCAGAGCAGGTGTACTGCTTCCTTTTTATGGTGGCCAGAACTTAGGCTAATGTTTATGTTGGGTGATAATTTACTTCCACAGCATCTGTGTAGATTTCATGGTAAAGTAGAATATAAGCAACTGCATGGATTTTTATGTTCTACTTAGCCATTGTGAATTCATAATTCTGTTATGCAAACAGATTATTGCTCATTCTGGGATTTTTGGCTAATGTATTTAGCATTGTCTGCTGTATAATGCTGACGACTCCGTAGCCTCTAAGTGCCTTGCATGAACTGTAGATGGCAGTTAGAAATAGTTATGCAGTACCACGTCCAAAATGTTTTTCTAATTATTTAATGGGTGGGGAAGAGAACTCGCAACACACATACAAACACGGAACATAAAACAAAATCAGCTTCCACTCAACAGCTTATGATATAGAAAAATTTTGAAGTTCTAGGGAAATATATTCTAGTGCTCCATTTCCAAATTATTAGTTCATATAATGTAAAATGACATTTGAAAAACTTTCAATCCCAAGCAGAATGGTTTGTTTCTCTAAGCATAATTCCAAGCAAGAGTGTATTGTGCCTGTAAACAACAAGCAATTCACCATATCATAGTTATATTTTTATTACACAAGTGCAAAGCTGCTTCGTATAGTGAGTTTTTGAAATTGCTTTGATATTGCCATTATCATTCATTTGGCAAGTGTATGATACTGACCCTACGGAAACAAATTCTGTAGTCACTGGTCATCACAAACTACTGTAGCCCAAGGCATATTGTTTTATCTGCATGTTAGTTCATAGCAGGGATGTTGATTGCCTTTTTGTGTTTGAGCTCAGGATGCAAAGGTTATGTCCTGGTGGGATTATGGGTATCAGATAACAGCCATGGCGAATCGAACGATTCTTGTGGATAACAACACTTGGAATAATACCCACATTTCCCGAGTTGGTCAGGTAGGTGAAGCTTGATGAATCTTACGTTTTCTTCATTAACAACCCAGAGAAACCATTTTCTCAAGAATTGTAATCAGTTTATTCTTCATGCCTGGTATGAAGGGCTAACTTGAATAAAGCAGTCAAACTTTATCATAGTTTTTCATAGTTCACAGCAGGCATGATGACTGGGAATGTATACTGTGAATTGACTTGTGAATGTATAAGCTGCTGCTTTCACTTTCAGGCTATGGCTTCCACAGAAGAGCGTGCTTATGAGATTATGAGGGAACTGGATGTCAGCTATGTGCTGGTGATATTTGGAGGCCTCACTGGATATTCCTCAGATGGTAATTTTGCACATTTACTATTTTAACGTAGATACTACGTTTTCCAAACCAGGCCCTCTTTTCAGGGTAGTGCCCTTCCATTAGTGTCATTCCCTGTTGATTTGTGGTGAGGAACATAATATATCATTTGCAAGTGCTATAGTAGTGTAGATGTTACACTGTTCTTTAGAAAATAGAGCCCAAAAGCAGCCCAGGTAATCCCTGATAGTCAGAAGTCAGGGTGGGTTTTTCTGTACTTGAGGGGATGTGGTTAGTTTGGCAACTTGGTGTCAGACTACAGCACCCATCATCCCCAGCCACAATGGCCAAAGGCCTCTTGAAAGATCTTGTAAGATGACAGAGTTGCCATCTTCACTGTGTTCTGTTTTGTTAATAGGCTAATTCGTAGGAGGCTCATTTGCTTGTCTTCTCTTTAGATATCAACAAATTTCTGTGGATGGTCCGAATTGGTGGGAGCACAGACACTGGCAAGCACATAAAGGAGCATGATTACTACACACCAACAGGAGAATTCCGTGTGGATAGAGAGGGGTCCCCTGTATTGCTTAACTGCCTTATGTACAAGATGTGCTACTACCGCTTTGGACAAGTCTACACAGAAGCCAGTGAGTGACTTGTATCTGATTATTTCAAAATGGGGAATTAGGAATGTTATTGCGAACTTGGGATTTAGGTTGATCCCTGGTTCTTTTAGTTAGTTGTCTTCTCTGACACACAATCTAGCCTTCAGAATTTGTAACATGACATGATTGGGGGAATACAGGTGGCCCTCGTTATTCGTGGGGGTTCCATTCTTGCCTATAGGCACAAATTCAGAAACTGCTAATAACGAAACCTTGAGTCAATGGGAATTGGGGGGTTAGGTTCCTAACAAAACAAAGGGCCAAAAGAGCGATTAGATTGCTTGGAAGGACCCAGTTGTTACTAACTTGAATGGATTTTTTCCTAAGGGTGGAAAAATGAGATTTGGCAGGAGGATGGGGGCAAGGATCAGGAAACTGACTACTTTGGGGTTGCAATTTTTCTCGTTTTATAGAGCGCCCTCCTGGTTATGACCGAGTGAGAAATGCTGAAATTGGCAACAAAGACTTTGAGCTTGATGTCTTGGAGGAGGCATACACCACAGAACACTGGCTTGTACGAATATACAAAGTAAGCAAGACCCTAGGTCCCGTCAGCTACCTAAGTAAGAGCAGGGAGCAGTTAAAATAATTGGGTAATGTACATTATTTTGTGCAGGTAACAAGCACGCGAGACCACCTTGCAGTCTCTTGGCACAAGGCCTTTTGCACAATCCCTAGCCTGTCCTGGAGTAAACAAGGACTGCACACTTGTTGGTTGATGTGGCACATGCAAATTGTTGATACTTATACAAAATGTGCTGTGCTTTATAATAGACTTGGGAAGCAATTTTAAATTTTGCACACCATCATATGTATATATACATATTGGTCAAGATGTGTATATATTCATGTTAATTATCACGGCTTTGTCCAGGAGTCTGTGATTTTGGGTGAGAATGTTTTGCCCTAATGGAACTGAACTGCAGAATGCTGAAAACATCAATTTTGTCTTTCACAGGTAAAGGATTTGGATAATCGTGGATTATCAAGGACGTAATTTGCCTTCAGCTGAACCACAATGAGCACTGACCGAGCCTTTGCCTGTGAAGCAAATGAGGGTTTTTATACTGTTTTGTCAGTAAGGAGTTGGGATTTAATTGCCCAAGAAATCCCGTCCTCATGCAGTGAGTCCATATTAAATGGAATGATTTTTTTTTTTATAAATACAAACCGGCTACGGAATCGGAAATTGTAGCTTTATGATGGGATAATTAAAAAGGGTGTGGAAAAATGTGTGTGTTGGTTCATTTCTCCCCCTTCTGAAGGTTCACAATAACAGTAATCTAAATAATAAAACATCTGCAATTCGAGGAGGAGGTCTGTTGGTAATTGAAATCCCTGTCTTAGTTAGCTCTCATATTCCAGCTGCTGCATCACCTGTGTAAACAATCTGGGTTTTGCTTTCTTTATACTTTGTGAAATATTTACTTATACCAAGCAGCAAACTACCCTCTAGCTTCCTTCCCTGAATACATTGAACTACCCTATATTTAAACAATGTATGCTATTTTCACACATAGTAGGCAGACCTCACTCTTTCATAGATCTTCAGGGATGCACTTTGTTTTGATTTAAAAAGTTATCTCTATCGTTGAAGAATGCTGCTGTTCACTGTTGGAAAACATAGAACACATTTGGATCAAGGAAAGCTCTGAATAAGAGTTATACTGTTTAAAGTACTTCGCCTTTATCATCTCTCTAAATTTAGAATGTAGTAATGGAGTTCCCTGTACATCTCAAATAAAAGGACACTCTTCTTGCCCCAAACTATAATAAAATGAAGGATTGCCTTTTACTTAAGTACTGTACAGTATAGTCACAAAAATAACCAGAGAGAAGCCCTTGATGGCAAACATCTTGCACTAAGATTTTATCTTAAAAGGACAGTTCATACTGGTGTTTGAGCAAGTGCAGTTACTTCTGTGGTAAATAATTGTCTCAAAATTATTCCCATGTGCAACTTGACATAATCTCATGCCTGTACCAACCTAGCATTTATTAGGGTGGGAATGTGAGTGATTTGATCTTAACTAGGAAGGCACAAGCAGAAGGTGTCCGGTTCGAATCCCCGCTGATATGTTTCCCAGACTATGGGAAACAGCTATATTGGGCAGCAGCGATAGAGGAAGATGCTGAAAGGCATCATCTCACACTGAGTGGGAGGAGACAATGGTAATAAACCCCTCCTGTATTCTACCAAAGAAAACCACAGGGTTCTGTGGTTGCCAGGAGTCGACACTGACTCGACGGCACAATTTACCTTTAGGAAGGCACAGATGAACACTAGTAGATAAATCATGGTTAAAGTACAGTTACCTTTTAAAATCTCCCCTAATGGACAGTATGATGGAACAATTCTTGTGAGGATGTCAAAGCTGAGTTGGAGCAGTGATCCCACAAGTGATTCAGCAGCATCCATGGATGTCAGAGAGAACAGTTTTCTATTACGCTTTTCAGGCAAAGATCTCGAGAGTCTTTTAAGGCCTGACAGGAGCAAAACAATAGTAATAAATAGCAGCACATGGTAGGGTGAACAAATGATTGAGCAAGCAAACTCTTTCTTATCACCTGCTATATACCGCTAGTTCTGAAGCTTCAGTGATGAGGGAAAGGCACTCTACACATGCTTATGGCACCTTTAATTGTTGCACTAGACTACAGGCTTTTAGTAATGAGTCTCGGCATTGAAGCCGGGTTCCAATGTCTGCTTCAAGATAAACTTGACTCAAGCACATTGCTAGCCACAATCTGTCATATCTTGGCTATTTCAAAGACTTGTTGGGGGAATGTGGTAAGAATATAAACTGGAATAGGCCATTTTCCCAGAATCATTTTTCCTAATCTAAGATTATGTGATGTGATAGATGTAAACAAGTAATCTTTGTCATTAATTAACTCTGGTCAGCTCCTACACACTTAGCATTGTGGGTCTGAGCCAGAGTCATATGGGTGATGCTGGGCCACTCACCTCTCAGCCTAAGCTATCATGGTAGGGAGGTGCACGAACTGGTTCGGACAGCCTGTTACAGATCTCCAAACTGGTTCGAAGGACCGAAGCATATGCACACTGGGGTGGCAAGGAGGTATGTTCCCACCTTGTGGGACTGTTTTTAAACACAGCGCAGGCAGGGGAAACCTACCTAGGGGGGTGGGGGTAGGGGTAAGAGCACACTCCTTGCTCCTTAAAGGTACCACCCCCCGCTGTTGAACCAGCCAGCGGCAGTTCCATGCACAGCCCTACCTCACAAGCTTGTTGTGAGAATAAACATAACCCTGTATATTGCTCTAGGCTCTTTGGAGGAGGAGCTGAATATAAGTATAAACATAGTGCCTTATAGCCTCATTGTTTGCTGCAAGACTTTGTGAATGTGTGAATCCACATGCTCGTGAATAGAGGAGGAAAAAACCTGTAATTTTTATTTTTAACATCTTATAAAAGGCCATTTATTTATTTTATAAATAAGAGGCCATGAAAAGCAAGATACCCATTCTATGGAAAGTACATAATGCTCAATATCAAGAAAACTGTAATGATCTAGTTCATGAACATTTATGCCAAAATGTGAGGCAGCACAATCCTATGCTTGTCTACTCAGAAGTAAGTCACATTTGAATCCAGTTTTCTGGGGGTTTAATCTGAAGGTCACTGGTATATAAGCTTGGGGAACAGCTTCAGTCCAGGATCCTTCTATTATCATGTATAAGATAGTACAGTAATTGCATTTATTTGTAATGGAGTTGGGAAGCTGCCTTATACTGAATCAGACCATCTGGTTTAGTATTGTCTGCACTGACTGGCAGCAGCTCTCCAAGGTCTTAAGCAGGAGTCTCTCTCCCAGCCCTACCTGAGGATGTTACCAAGGGTTTGCACCTGGGACCCAGATGCTCTTCCACTGAGCTATGGCCCCATAAGGGGAATATCTTGCAGCGCATAACATAGTCTGGCATCCCAATGCAAACCAAGGGACACAAAAAGCTGCCTTCTACCGACTCAGACAGTTGGTCCATCTAGCTCAGTATTGCCTACCCAGACTGGCAGCAGCTTCAAGGTGGCAGGCAGGAGTCTCAATCTTGCATATGTACCCGGGAGGGAATCTGGGAGACCACCTCCATGCAAAGCAGATGCTACTAACATGAATGCCAGGGACTGCCCACTGAAAAGCCCTCGTTCAGACCTCTGCTGCTGGGCAGGAAAACAGTTACGCCGGGAGCTGCCTTCTACCAGGTGAGACCGTTGCTCCACCGAGCTCAGGGAATGTCTACCCAGACTGGCAGCGGCTTCCCCAAGGTTGCAGGCAGGAGTTCCTCTCAACCTTGGAGGTGCCGCCAGGGAAGGAACCTTCTGCGCGCACTGCAAGCAAGCAGACAGACACTCTCCCCAGAGCGGCCCCGTTCTCTTCCCGGCGTGCTCACACACTTGCAGCCTCCCATGCAAATGCAAACCAGGGCGGGCCCAGCTTAGCAGAGGGACCCATCCATGCTGGCGACCACGGGGCGGGGAGCTCTCCTCCTCGAGGGCCCGCGATGCAACCGCAACAAAAGCCACCAAGAAGAGCCCAGCGGCGACCGAAGGGCTCGCAGCAGCTGCCCGGCGCCGCCATCATGCTCCCGCAGCAGCAGCAGCGCCGGGGGCGGAGCCGGGATCCTCCGGCCGCGGCTTCCTTGCCTGCTCCGCCTCTTCCAGCCTCCGTCGGCCTCCTGCTCTCCTCGCTGTTGCGCGGGAAGCGCCGCTTGCTGAAGAGCCGGGGCTCTGGACGCTGCCGGGCGGGTGAGCGTGGGAAAGCCGCGTGGCGCGGAGCTCGGGGAGCAGCGGCCTTGCACGTGCAGCCGGCCCGGCCGCCCCCGGGGAGGCCTTCTCGCTCCTGCAGCGCGGGGGATCTGGGCGCCTGGTGAGCTGTGCGTCCCCGCCGGAGGAAGGACTCCCCCCGCTTCCCTGGGGGCAGCGCGGGGAGGAGGGAAGCTGCGCCCTTCCGTTCCCGGGCCCCTCTTTCTCCTCGACTTTCTAGAAGGAGGTGGGGCCAAGTTGTGGGTCGGGCTGAGGAGGCAGCAAGTCAGGGGGGGAGAAGGATTCGGGGACCCCCCCCCAGGATGAGGTTGCCAACCTCTTGTTTGCTGCCTGCTGCGCCTGGGACAGCTGGCCCCGGTAGCTGTTGGATAGGGGTAGTCCCTCTAGGAACCCAGGAAGCTGCCTTCTGCTGAGTCAGACTTTGGCCCCTTTAGCTCAGTATAGTCTGCACAGGCTGGTAGTGGCTTCTCCAAGGTGGCACTGCAGGCAGGCAGGCGTCTCTCCCAGCATTGGCTTGGAGATGCCAGGGAGGGGACTCGGAGCCTTCTGCATGCAAGGACCACTCTTCCCAGAGTGGGCCCACCCGCTACGGGGAATGTCTGGCAGCGTTCACACTTGCAGTCTCCCTTTCAAATGCAAACCAGGGCAGACCCTGCTTAGCAAAGGGGACCGTCCATGCTGCCACAGGACCAGCTGTCCTCCTCCCACAAGTCTTTGTTTGTTTCATGTGCCCCTGGAACAGTTGGTAGCTCCCTTTCTAGGAGTGTGTTGTGGTGAGAGGCCTGGGAAAGATACAGTTGCTAAAAGGGTGGGGTATGCACAATCATTGTGGCAAATGATGCTGAAAATAACACAAGTTGGCACCCAGGCTAAGTTAGGCGTGACTAAGTGCCATTGAAGCTAATGAGACAAGTTAGTCATGATTCAAATTGTGGAATTTAATTTCAGCCCCATTGATATTAGTGGGGTTTAGTCATGACTAGCTTAGTCTGGATGTTGTCTGGTATTACTGTGTTCTCCAACTAAGTTCTCAAACTAGCTTACTGTTCTAGTGGTTTAAAAAAAGCAAATTTTTGTGTGTGTAGTGCTTCGTAGTAACTGTTGCAAACTTCTGTGATTCTGCTTGAGAGGACAGTTTAGCTGGCTTTAAAATGTTTCTAAATGATGTTTCCAAACCTCTAAGACCTGAAATAAACTGAGACCTCTTTTGCCCCGACCCCAGAAACACCTTGTGCTTGGTTGTGGCAGAGATGCACTAAAGGACAGAAGTGTTGGGGTGGGGGGAGTATCCCAATTAAAGGCTCACATTAACTGCTGTTCGAACAGAACTGAACTTTATTATGGTCATAGACCAATATACAAAGAAATACAAACAATGCATCCTGTAAATAAAATAAAAAAACAGCAGAGAGAAATGTATAAACTGCTTATGAAATGCATTGCTAAAGATCAGATCGAGTTTTGCAGATTGTAAAACAAAACCTGGCCACTATATTAATAATTTTTTCATCTGGGTTAAGTAATAAAAACTTCAAATAAAAATCATCAGAGTGTCCTAAAAACTTAGACAATCAGGGGGAGATTAGTTGCAAGTGGGCTTCCTTTAAAAAATCACAGTGTAAAACTGAATGTGTACTGGTCTCCACTTGGCCGGAACTGCAAGGGCAGAGGCAGGCAGGGAAAGGGATGCCCTTGAACCTGCCCTCTAAAAGAGCAGATGGAAGGGTGTCCATTCAGGCCAATGTCAATGCACTTCTATTATTATTTGGGGTCCACCCAGGTTTGCATTTGAATGGGAGACTACATGTGAGCACTGTAAGATATTCCCCTTAGAGGGTGTAGCTCAGTGGTAGAACATCTCCTTGCTTGTGTGCAGAACGTTCCAAGTTCCCTCCCTGGCATCTCCACAATAGGGCTGAGAGAGTTTCCTGCCTGTAACCATGGAGAAGCTACTTTCAGTCTGTATAGACCTTGGAGAAGCCACTGTGGTCTGGATACTGGTCCAGGCTGCTAGTAGGGGTGTGCCCAGAACCGGCTTCCATGCACCCCCAGGAGGCGGGAGGGGGTCTCTAAGGCGTGGGGAGGGTGGTGTTACCTCCCCGTCGCGGCAAGAGGGAATAAAGCCGCCCCATGCCAGCGATTTTTAATGCAGCTCCGGAGGGGGAAGAACACCCTCCCTGTACCTTAAAGCGACCCCCCCTGTGTTTGAACCGGTTTGAACATGGGGGTTCTGAACATATTTGATGGTCTGTGTATAGACCACTGAACAGGTTCATGCAGATCCCACAGGAAGCTTCCTGTGTTCACTTGGAAGTAAGTCTTGCTTCTTAAATGAGACTTGCAGGCAAGTGTATATAGGACCCTTAGTGTTCTGTACCTGGAGGTACCTATTACACGCTTTGGTGCTAATTTAGAAACCAAGGACATCTGGCTGCTCTGTCACAGGAGTTTCCTCTATCTGTGATTCTGGCTGATCCAGTTCCATCTTTCTTTGACCTATAGTGTGTGTGCTGTTTGTCAACATGGCGGTGCCTTTTGTAGAGGATTGGGACCTAGTGCAGACCCTTGGAGAAGGCGCTTATGGAGCGTGAGTATGTCTGGTTTCGGCAGCAAAATGCACGTGGGTTGAATTGAAATGCATTGTCAGTTGGTTTCCTGTTCCCTGGGGGGAAAGTGGTGAATAAAGCCTAGACTAATGTGTAAAGTCAACAGTAATTTCCAGGTTAGACAGACTTTTACTCACCTTACTTTCCGTATCTTCCTTAGTGTTCAGCTGGCTGTGAACAGGCGTACTGAAGAAGCAGTTGCAGTAAAGATTGTTAACATGGAGCATGCTTTAGAGTGCCCGGATCAGATTAAAAAAGAGATCTGCATTAACAAGATGTTGAATCACGAGAACATTGTGAAGTTCTATGGGCATCGACGAGAGGGCAGTATTCAGTATCTCTTCCTTGAGTACTGCAGCGGAGGAGAGCTCTTTGACCGAATAGGTACAAGAGGCTTTGCAGGGTAGAGGGGATAGACCATAAGATATTTCTACAAGTGAGGCTGTTAAGTTAGTAAAGTGGAAGCTTGTTTTCTGTTCCAGTATTTCATCGGCATCAGCTGCGGTGGGGAACTGCAAGAAGCTGTTAGTTCAAATCCTCGCCAGTGTGCTTTTCAGACTGTGCCTAGTAAATACATTTGTAGTCACCTGTATAGGGAAGCAGCGATATAGGGAGGTGCTGAAAGGCATCCTCTTGTACTGCGCGGGAGGAGGCACTGGTAAATCCCTCCTGTATCCTGCCTAGGAAATCACGTTTGTTTGTTTATTTCATTGTTTAGTTTATATATCGCCTTTCATTAAAACAATCCCAAGGCAGTTCACAGCAAAATTTAAAAACAAGATTATAAAAATGACACAGTTAAATATTAAGCTAAAAATATAAGACAAATCTGATTTAAAAAATTTAAAACACAAGTATAAAAACAATACAAAATACAAAGTACAGAGAACAGCAGCAGAGACGATCATATAAAAGCCTGGGGGGAAAGCCACAATTTAACGTGCTTTCTAAAAGCTGTGATGGAGACCGAGGAACGAATAGCCACCGCGAGAGCATTCTGGAGTTTGGGGGCAGCAATAGAGAAGGCCCCGTCCTGCGTGCACGACAGCCGAGCCTCCCTCATTGTCAGCACCCCCTCAGAATGTTCCCACACATTCCCCCCACATGGAATGTGATCACTAGGAATCGACACCAACTTGACAGCACCATCTTTCCTTTCTCTTAATTTCTTCGGTGCCAAGTCCTGGATGCCAACGCACACAGAGGGAGCCATTCTTGGTTGTGGAACTTGAGTTAATTTGTGAAACTTGAGCCTTAGCATTTGGGCTTGGGCTTTTTGTGTGGTGTGTTTGTGTGTAGGATTACTCACGAGTAACTTAATCTGGATGTTGGCCAGTGTTCCCTCTAAGGTGTGTGCATGGGCCCACACATTTTTGATGTCTGCTCAGTTACTTTTAGATCTGCTCTAAAGAATGGCAAAGATTGGCATCTTGAGGAAATGCAGTATTAAAATTACCCCCCACTCCCCAGATCAGGGTGCTGTTTTGATACAGCTGAGCTTGGCTCCCATGTCCTTTAAGGGACATGGAATTGTATCCGAAATATCTTTTAACATAAGCTAAAATCATGTTTTAAATGTTTAAGGAATTCCTTGGATATTTTGAGTGAAATTGCTTTTGCTCCTGTAAATGCTACTGTAATGCATAATTTCCATGCCGCTGATATTGCCCAGAGCCACAACTTTCTAGAGCAAATATGCAGAAGGTTCTATTGGAAGCAGGGAGGGGGCGCGCTAACAACATAGCACAAACATTTTGTCAGTTTTTTTTAATGATAACTTACTTTCCAACAGAGCCTGATATAGGAATGCCTGAAGCAGATGCCCAGAAGTTTTTTCACCAGCTGATAGCCGGTGTGGTAAGTTTTATTTATGCTGCTTTCAAGCCAATGTTGTTTTCGCAGAAGAACATGAAATTAACAGCAAGTATCATTTTCAAAGGTCTACCTCCACAGTCTAGGAGTAACACACAGGGATATTAAACCTGAGAATTTGTTGCTGGACGAAAGAGGTAAGAGAGACTCTTCTAAAACACGGTTTTCAATTTTAAATGATAGAAATGTGTTGTGTAATGCTCAGTACGAGAGGAACCGCAGGTTCAGACATTTGGTGTAAGCTTTTTATTTTGTTGTATACCACTCAGACGTACGTTTTGGGCGGTATACAAATATGTCAAATAAATAAATATTCTAATGGCCTGTAAACCTGTGGCTGCTGGAATTAGAAAAGGAGTAATAATAATTAAAAAAACACTTTCAAATTTTAGACATAGGATAAGCCCCACTGGATTGGAACAGGGCATGCTGTTCAGTATTCTGCTTTTAATTGTGGCCAGCCAGATAGGAACCTAGGAAGCTGCCATATACTGAGTCAGACCATTAGTCTATCTAGCTCAGTATTGTCTTCACAGACTTGCAGCGGCTTCTCCAAGGTTGCAGGCAGGAATTTCTCTCACCCCTATCTTGGAGATGCTGCCAGGGAGGGAACTTGAAACCTGCTCTTCCCAGAGCTGAGCTCCATCCCCTGAGGGAAATAGCTTACAGTGCTCACACGTCTAGTCTCCCATTCAGATAGGATGGTTGGCTTCCCAGGGCGATCTGTTGTTATTTCCGTAGAATTTAATTTTATTCTGCTGTACTCGAAGCGCACATGCAGAGAAATGGAATATGTACGGCGTACTTATTTTCTGCTTGTATTTCTTTTAGATAACCTCAAAATATCTGACTTTGGGCTGGCAACTGTCTTTAAATATAACGGCCGCGAGCGATTGTTGAACAAGATGTGTGGCACACTTCCATATGTCGCCCCAGAGGTGCTTCAAAGGAAAGACTTTCATGCTGAGCCAGTTGACATCTGGTCATGTGGAATAGTGCTCACTGCTATGTTGGCAGGAGGTAAGAGATGCTCGGGTTTTTCAGCTTGTTTCATTAACATGGATTTGTTTCACGACACAAATGTTGGCATGTGTTACACAACAATGGAAAAAAATCGCGGTAAAATGTGTTGTTTGCTGGGAATTCAGGATGTTTACTTATTTAGAGCTCTATCCAGCCATTTTCTAAGGCCTGAGGGCAGACTGCAATATTAAACAGCACCAAAACACTTCTTTTCCTGAAGGTTCTCTGTAACAATTATGGCAGAGTTGGGAAGCATTCTGAACTACAGAACTCTCTCTCCTCTTCCAAGCATTCCCACAAGCCTCTATCACTAATCTGTTTTCCTTTAGTACTTCTACTGCACTCTCACTCTCTTTTACTTTTGTACTACTACTGGTTCTGTTTTCCCCTGCTAACTGAGCAAAGAGGCACCTTTTTAAAGTGGTGGTTCTTTTTATTTAGCAGGGGGAGAGCAACTGGCCCTATCCATTCCTGGCACAGCATCCCTCCAGTGGCTGTTGTTGCTGGCTGTCATGTTTTTTTTGTTTTTGTTTTTTTTAGATTGTGAGCCTTTGGGGAGAAGGGAGCCATTTTATTGATTTATTTATAACTATGTAAACCACTTTGGGAACTTTGTTGAAAAACGGTGTATAAATATTCATCATATCTGTATTTGTACTGCTTATTTTTAAAGTCCATCTTCAGGTTAAAATGAAGCAGAGAGTGTAATAGAAGAAACCCCACTAAATCAACCACAGAAGTAGCAACAACTCTTCTGTGATGAATTGTCTCCAATTATTTGATGATTCTGCATGGCATTAGAATCTTTTTTTTTTTTAACGTGGCCTTTGTGGGAAAATATATTATCTGTTGTTGTTGTTGGTTCATAGTTCTTGTTAATCAAGTGGACCTGCAGTGGTTAGAAGTGGGCAAGGCAGGCAGGAAGAAAACCCTTTCTTTCCTCTTGTGCAATAGCTCAGGCTGTGTGGAGGACAATATATCAACTGATAACAATGTGAGATTATTGACCAAGTCAGCCTTGGTCAAGTTAGTAGAAAATTTAAACTTCCAAGAAACAGAAGTTTCCAGGCACTTTTTCTGGGAAGTTACCAGGCTAGACTTTTTATTTTACACTTTCTCTACTGACTAGTTGATTTGCTAGTTTGCAATTATAAGGTTGTATTAAAGCTGGTGAAGTCTTCTCAAAAACTAGCAAATTAATAGTGTTTGACTTTTCTATAGCCCACAGGCATCTTTGCTTCTCTGCCCAATTAGGTTTAAAGTTCATTTGGTTGGGAGTCATTGGTGTTATGTCTTCTGTACTTTTCTCCCTGGCTACCTACATCCTCTCTTGCCCCTAGAAATGTGTTTTCCTTTTTTGCAGAATTGCCATGGGACCAGCCTAGTGACACTTGTCAAGAATATTGTGACTGGAAAGAGAAGAAAACATATCTCTCACCCTGGAAGAAGATTGATTCATTGCCACTTGGTACCTCAGTTGACTGATCTTGCATCTGCTTGGTGGTTTTGTTAAGAGTGTTATTTTCTCCTCCTTATAGCAGCATGGTGTCTGAATATAGTTATATCTTAGGAAGATAAGAAGCTGCCTTCTACCAAGTCAGACCATTAGTCCATCTAGCTCAGAATTGTCCACACAGACTGGCAGCGGCTTTGTCCAAGGTTGCAGGCAAGAGTCTTTCTCAGTCCTATCTTGGAGCTATCAGGGAGGGAACTTGGAACCTTATGCATGCAAGCAGGCAGGTAGTCTTCCCAGAACAGCCCCAGGGGAATATCTTCCAGTGCTCACATGTAGTTTCCCCTTCAAATGCAAACCAGGGCAGACCCTGCTTAGCAAAGGGGTCAGTTCATGCTTGCTACCACAAGACCACATCATCCAAGGGAATTCTAAAATCCCAGTTTCTTGTAACTCATTTAAGGATGTATATGAAGCTGTGAGGTGAAATAAGTGTCTCACTCAGACATCCTAGTTTAGTTAAAATGGCATTGAAATAGAGGCTCTCTGGAAGCCTTGTAAGCTGTAGGTCATCTATAACCCAGATGTTTTTCTTTGCAGCTTTACTCCTCAAAATATTAACGGAGAACCCTGCATCAAGGCCTACCATTACAGATATCAAAAAGGACAGATGGTATACAAAGCCTTTAAAGAGAGGTAAATGTCTTAAAACACATTTTAATTAAATAGCTATATCTTTTAAATCATAAGAATGTGGGAAGCTGCTTTATACTGAGTCAGACCCTTGGTCCATCTAGCTCAGTATTGTCTACACTGACTGGCAGCGGCTTCTCCAAGGTTTCAGGCAGGAGTCTCTCTCAACCCTACCAGGAGATGCCAGGGAGTGAACCTGAGACCTTCTGCATGCAACGCAGATGCTCTGCCACTGAACTACAGTCCCATCTGCCAATCATGTGATACTTGCAAACAGTTCAGTAGTGTCTTTATTTATGGAGGACATCTATCAGTGGCTACCAGTCTCAGTGTCTATGTGCCACCCCCAGGATCAGAGGCAGGACGCTTCCGAATACTAGTTGCTGAGCCGGAGGAGAGGGTGCATGCCTTCATCTCCTGCTTGTGGGCTTCCCAGAGGCATCTGGTGGGATGCTGCAAGGTGATCATCCTTGATCCCCCATCCAGCAAGACTGCTCTTACCCATGTTTGATGGATACAAATAGACACAGGTGCCTGTGCTCAGCATTTCTTTCCATGTATAACGTGTGGGCATGCTTCTCTGACTTAACAGTTCTATGGGAAGCTCATGCAGTCTGTATCTACAAGTCGATGAAAACTAAGAACTGAAAGAAGTGTTCAGTGTTATAATTCTGCAGAGCATTGAATGGTTCTCCCACTTCTACCTGGCCTGCAGAGCTGATCTCGTCTTTAATGAAGCTTGTATAGATTTCTTTGGATTTTCATCAGTGTGCAGAAAGGCAGATAAGATTTGTGTTCTTCTGGCCCTTAGAGAGGAAAAGATAAGCAGATCTGTAGCCCCACAGTGTGCCTGTGCCTCCTTGCTGTTAGTAGGAAGGTTGCAGCCTCTTGCTGGGCATTATAGAGCCAGCGTGGTGTAGTGGTTAGAGTGCTGGACTAGGACCAGAGAGACCCGAGTTCAAATCCCCATTCAGCCATGAAACTAGCTGAGTGACTCTGGGCCAGTCACTTCTCTCTCAGCCTAACCTACTTCACAGGGTTGTTGTGAGGAGAAACTTAAGTATGTAGTACACTGCTCTGGGCTCCTTGGAGGAAGAGCGGGATATAAATGTAGTAGTAGTAGTAGTAGTAGTAGTAGTAGTAATAATAATAATTAAAAGACTTACGTGGGGATTTGTAAAAGTTACTTATTTGGCTCTTTGCAGTGAATGACTAAATGTTCTTTGAGTACTGATCACAGCTCTTCTTTTCTCTATAGGTATAAAGCGTTCTTGGGGCTCTTCAGGAGGAGTTTCTGATTCTCCAGGTGGCTTGTCTAAACATATTCGATCTGATATGGACTTCTCGCCAATGAAAAATGTGCACAGGTGAAAAATCATACATGTATGCTTGTAGGGTATTACATAGTGTGGGCATTGCCCTGTATTGTGTCATAACTTGCCTTTCTTTATTTCAGAATTTCTGCTTCACTTCCCCTCCACCCAATCAATGATGAATTAATTAAAACCAGGGGCTCAAAACTTTAGATCAGAACATGACACTCAGGATCAGAACAGCTCAGCATATATAAGGTTATGGTGCTGTATAAATAGACCCCAAAGGCATTTGGTTGATGAATTGACCCATGCGAGTTTCTATGTTATAGCCTGTCCAAATGCAGACAGTCTCTAACAGGCTTTTGAGCTGTAGACTTAATAGTTTTTGGTCCTGATAGTGGGAAAAGTGGAGTATTGAATAAGTCAATAGGGGTCTCTCTGACTGGCATTGGTAAAGGAAGCTGGCAATACAGTCTCTTCTAGTGCAGTAATGCACATACTAATCTGTATGAGCCATTGCATGCAGCAGTGACCTTCAGAGTAAATAGTACCAGAAAATGTAACATCGTAGTGCATCCATATAATACTACTTGTGTGTTTGTTGCTGCAGAGAGGAAAAAATGACCTCAAATTCCCAGCCAGAACCGGGCACTGGCCTTTCCTTGTGGGACAGCAGTCCAGCCGGTATTGAGAAGCTAGTGCAAGGGATCAGCTTCTCCCAGCCAGCTTGCCCTGAACACATGCTGCTAAATAGCCAGTTAGTTGGAACCCCAAGTTCTTCACAGGTAAGGTTGTCTAATGGAAACCATGGCTTGGACTTTGGACCAGTGGTGTGCTTTGCTCAGGGGCGTAACAAGGTTGGAGTGGGCCCAGAGACAAAATTTTAAAATGGGCCCCTTCCTAACACACACACACACACACACACACACACACACACACACACACACACACACTTCACAATATATAGTGAAGTGGGCGGGGGGGGGATTGTAAACCAGCGATTTCATCTCTTGATCCTTCTGGACTTTTCAAACGCATGCGAAGGAAGGATCATTCAGAATAATCAAGGAAGCTCAGCGGGTGTTGGAGAGTCATGTGACTTGCCTCTGGGGGGTCCCTGGAGGTGTGGGGGCCCCCAGGCAACCGCCTCCCCTTGCCTAATAGTAGTTACGCCCCTGGTTTTGCTGTGAAAACCTGTACTGACCCCTATGCACTGTACTGACCCCTTCTTAATTGCTTTTTAATGAAACTTCCCACATTTTTGTAGGTGCATTGCAAAAATTAGTTTTGACATGATGAGCTTTCTAAAACTTCTTGTATTTTTATTTATATGTATATATGTATATACTCCCCCCCCTCTGCTGCTTTGATGAAAACCTGACATTCAGCTTTCATTTTTAAATCAAATTGGTTTGAGAGGAATCACTTAATATTCTAATATTTATTATCTATTGCACACACACCCTTCCTCGTAGAATACATGGCAACGCTTAGTGAAGAGAATGACTCGTTTCTTTTTGAAACTGGATGCTGACCAGTCTTATCACATCTTGAGGGAGCTTTGTGAAAAGATGGGCTATGTCTGGAAGAAAAGCTGCACAAACCAGGTATAAATTGTGTTTGGAATGGATAAATATATGGTTATGAAGCAGTATACTTTTCAGCTATGGGATGCATAAAATACTGTGTATTGATTGCTGATCCTGTTGAGGAGACCTGTTTAGGGGATGGGGCTGCTCTGCTTGCTTGCTTGCTTGCATGCAGAAGGTTCCAAGTTCCCTCCCTGGCATCTCCCAAGATAGGGCTGAGAGAGACTCCTACCTGTAAGCCTGGAGAAGCCGCTGCCAGTCTGTATAGACAACACTGAGCTAGAGGACCCAAGAGTCTGACTCAGTATATGGCAGCTTCCTATGTTCCTATGAGCTAGATGGTCTGATCTGGCATAGAGCAACTATCTATGTTGCTAGCAGTGGTGTTGATTCTTTAGGGGATGAGGCTGTAGCTCAGCAGCAAAGCATCCGTTTTGCATGCAGAAGGTCCCAGGCCAAGTAGACAACACTGAGCTAGATGGACCAATAGTCTGAGCCAGATGAAGCAACCATTGTCTGATTAGCTAAATATAATGTATTCAATATGGGGGAGAAATAGTTCTGAAATTTCTTTTTCTGCCATTAATGCATTAATTATTTCCTTGCAAGGTCACTATATCAACCACAGATAGAAGAAACAACAAACTGATTTTTAAGGCAAACTTGGTGGAAATGGAAGATAAAATTCTTGTGGATTTCCGTCTGTCTAAGGTATGCCATATTAAGCAATACACTCCCCAACTTAAGAGCATCTCTATATATGAACAAAGCTCCATAACATATTGCACTAACTAAGTCCCCAGCTTACAGATGCCAACATACAGGAAGTCATCACTCTTGGGAATGATATGCATTCTGAGTTGCAAACATCCAACTGAGATATGCACGTTTGGTATATAACCCGCTTGTAAACTGGAGATTTCGTGGAGAACTATTCCATGGAGAAAAGGAATGGATTGGCATCTACCAAATTGGTCTGGGCATTTAACAGTTGTTGAGGGGGAATACAGCCACCATCTGGAAATTTGTTTATGCCATATCAAGTTGTAATGTCCTCTATAATCTTAACATGTATACCAAGTTTGGTGCAAATCAGTTAGGTAGTCCAGAAGTTATCCCATTTGCACCTCAAAAGTCTGCCATCTTGAATTGGGGGCATGACATCATTACCAACGATGCCATTAAGGTGTCACTATGTGGCACTACAACTGATCTCAATTTGGTCCAGATCGGTCCAAGCATTGCGAAGCTGTTGGCAGGGGAGACAGATGGGCAGGAAGGCCATCTCATAAGGCCACTTTCCATAAAGAAAGTAGGCTAAAAATGACCTAGGACCTGCCTTGCCTGGCTTACAGTTTTGATAGATATGATACAAAGGAAACAGGGAGGAGAGAGTTAAAAACCAGCCAAAATTAGTTACCAAACTTTCCAGTTGTACAATAACCAGATGGCATGGCCACTGAGTAGAGATTTCTAGGACAGGAAGAGCCGGATGGCAGTTTTGTCTCGGCCATACTCATGGAGTAGGCCAGAGGTTCCCAAACAAGGTTCCCCAGATCTTGCAAGACTAGAGCGCCCATCCTCTTCTGCCAAAGGCCATTGTAGTTGCGGATGGTGGGAGTTGAAGTCCAATGAGTTCTAAGGACTCTGGGAAGGGCAGAAGCAGACCTGAGAAGGTAGCAAAGCTTTCTTTAAAAACAACACCACAAAGAAACAGGAGGATGGGGATTCTTTTGAGGGGCTGGTATCTCAGCTCTTGCCTGTGGGCTTCCCAGAGGCATCTGGTGGGCCACTGTGTGAAACAGGATGCTGGACTAGATAGATAGGCCTTGGGCCTGATCCAGCGGGGCTGTTCTTATGGCACAGGTCTTTGAACCCCTGGGGTAGGCTTTGCTGCCTCACTTCTTCGTCTTTGGCAGCCAGGTGGAATGACAGCTACTGGAGGGAGTTCAGCAGCGGCTTTCCCCTTTGTTGTATTTGTGGACCCTCCAGCTAATATATGAGTTTCCAACTACACACACACACTGGACTTTTCTTTTTCTTTGCAGGGTGATGGTTTAGAGTTCAAGAGGCATTTCCTGAAGATCAAGGGGAAACTGAGCGATGTTGTCAGTGCACAGAAGCTGTGGCTTCCGGCCACATGATTGCAGAATGTGGAGAAATGATTCGTGTTAGATAATTGCTGTATTGACTGCTGTGAAGATCCATGTTTGCGAATCTTTGCTAGAAGGTCTCGCTTCAAATTGTGATCATGGCAGAGGTGCCAGTGGCTTATTTCAAGTTCTTAGCTTGGATTTTTTTTTGGCGGGGGGGGGGGTTGAAAGTCATCCACTACCTTGCTCCAGATGCCTGTGTCACAGTTCTTTTTCCAAACTTGCAGTCACAAGTTTGAATTTTGAGTGAGGAGGAGGAATCTTCTCCATCATAAAGGGTAACGCCAGTCAGCCATCCCTTCTGGCAGCATTTTATATTTTGAGTCTAGGCAGCTGTTTGTTTTATATAAATGGGGCTTGTGGAGTATTCAAGATTTAGAATGAAATCTAGAAATCATGTTACTTGTTTTCATTTAGTTTTGCTTTTCCTATGTCAGGGTTTCTCAGTGAAGAGATAGTTTTGGTGTATTGCGTCTCCTTTTTATTCATCTCACTCTGAAGAAGACATGACCATTCACACTGCCTGCTCCCTTTACATATTTTCAGTGTCCTGCTGCTCTTTTTTCTTGTGTTTCCTTCCCTGAGATAGATCTTGGAAGACCTGTCCAGCCGCTGTAGTCAAAGTGTCAACAGCATGGGATTAAGTGGGTTAGGAGACACGCCCATTTCTTGGTTTTTCTTTGTTCTTTGCCCATCACAAGAGCCAGACATCTTAAGTTAATTTTAATGGTGCCTTAACCTTTCCTGAAGAGACAGCGATCTTGCCTCTGATGCTTTTTCAATGTACAATAATGTGAAGATTTTTAATGTGTGTGTTTAAGAAAAAAAACCAGAACAAGACACAACACTTTTCTAACAAAATAAAGTACGTTTTCAACCTGAAAAATAGCAAATGACTGCTAGAGTGCATGGAATGTAATTAGGCTGTGTGTGTTTCCTGTCGAAATACCCTTTAGGCATCCCTTGCAAAAATCATAAAAGGATTTCTGAAAAATCATAAAGCCCAGGTGGAAGGAAGCAGCCATATGAAGCTTTGCGTGTGTGGTAAAATAGAATCCCATGGGTCTCAACATCTGGGGCGAGGTGGCTGCCATTCGTCTGTCTTGCTTTCGATACCCTGTTGCAACTCTGCATTGGTTTTATAAAAGCTTCCAATTTCTTATTGCTTTTTACTGAGGGTTAGCAAATAAGGACCCCTTATTTCAGCCAGCCTAAGGATGGAACTGGGATGGTGGGGAGACAGACACCTCTCTCCTACCAGGGCTTAGAACTCCATCAAGGAGGTGGGGCAGGCTTCTTGGGGATCATTAGGGATGTGCAAACCAGTTCAGTGTCGAACAGGTTCAACATGGAATTTGGTTTGGTTCGACGGCTCGATGTCGAGTTGAACCCCACTATCGGACCGGACCGGTTTTATGCGCACTCCTAGGGATCGTAAGCAGCTAGATCACTGCTGCCATAATGAATGGGGCAGTCATTGTGGCAGGGGAATGGATGGAAGAGTTGATGGGTGGCCAGGCAATCCAAGCATGTGTGTGTTTGTGGTTAAATGGAGTGGGTGGTGCCAAAAGTAAGCTATGCAAGGCCATTCCCAGACGTTGACTACCATTCCCAGAAACCATGACCAAACGCCATTGCAGCTGGGAATTCTGGGAGTTGTAGGCCAACAACGTCTGGGAATCCCTCATACAGGGAACACTGGCCATGCTCCCTCTGGCTGAAACACTGCCAACTCCAAGGTGCCTGTTGGGGCTCTAGCTTTTTCCAGTTTGAGATTGCATCTAACTGGAATCGATCCTATGATCTCCATGTACATGAGTCCTGAGCGCCTAGAACACCCACCATTTTGCTGAAGATGTGCATTGCAGGGGAGGATTAGTGGCCGACTACTCTGGGAGAAGAGCTGGTCTTGTGGTAGCAAGCATGAATGGCCCACCTTGCTAAGCAGTGGCCACCTTAGTTTGCATTTGGATGGGGAGCACTGTAAGATACTGTCGCTCGGTAGAAGAGAATCTACATGCTTGCATGCAGAAAGTTGCAGGTTCGCTCCCTAGCAGCATCTTGAGGGAGGGCTGGGAGAAACTCCTGCCTGAAACTCTGGTGCCACCAGTCAATGTACAATACCAAGCAGGATGGACCAATGTTCTGACTCGGTATATGGCGCAGTGGGGAAATGATTTGATTAGCAAGCCAGAGGTTGCTGGTTTGAATCCCCGCTGGTATGTTTCCCAGATTATGGGAAACACCTATATCAGGCAGCAGCGATCTAAGAAGATGCTGAGAGGCATCATCTCATGTTGCGTGGGAGGAGGCAATGGTAATCTCATCCTGTATTCTACCAAAGACAACCACAGGGCCCCGTGGGCGCCAGGAGTCAACATCGACTCGATGGCACACTTTACATTCCCCGAAGCAGCTCAAAAATAACTGCTTGGGAGGGCTGTATCAAGTGGATCTCCTTTGCTTTCAGTTCCCATGGCCACCTTGTGGGAGCTTCATCCTGAGCTGGTCCTTTCCAGTTTGTATATATCAGTCAAGGATTAGAACTGAGCTCTGAGCTGAAAGGGTACCTGTCTTTCCTTGGGACACTTTTCAGGCTCCTAGCTGTGCATTGTGGCATCAAACCAAGGAGCTGATATTTAGATGTCCTAACTTTCTCCAGAAGTACATGCCAATCTCGACGAGGGAGTCACTGGCTGTTCTACTTGTTCCCCCAGCAATGATAACATGTTTATACCCTTTATACGGAGGGTATAAATCAGCTTGGCTGTCCATCCCCGCAATCTAGAGTAGGCAGCTTTGGATACTTCATAGGACAGATGCCAGGGGGTTCTTGCTTTCCTGGTCCACCTTTTCAGCATGCATACTCAGATGAGCAGGCTCCTGGCTATTGGGTTCCTCTTGGTGGTCATCTCAGCTACAGGTACATCCTTACAGAAGAAAAAGTAGATGTGTAGCTACTTAGGAGAATTTCAAGTCAAGGGAATTGAAATATAAAGGGCAATACTGTCATTAATTTAGGGACAGGAGAGCTTCACAGGAGGAGGACGATCTTGTGGTAGCACTAGCAAGCATGAACTGTCCCCTTTGCTAAGCAGGGTCCACCTTGGTTTGCATGTGGATGGGTGACTACATGTGAGTGTTGTTACCTATTCCCTTAGGGGATGGGGCCATGGCTCAGTGGAAGAGCATCTGCTTTGCATGCAGAAGGTCCCAGGTTCACTTCCTGGCATCTCCTGGTAGGGCTGGGAAAGGCTCCTGCCTGAAACCTTGGAGAGCTACTGCCAGTCAGTGCAGGTGATGCTGAACTAGATGGACCAAGGGTCTGACTCAGTATAAGGCAGCTTCCTATGTTGCTAGGACCAGTGCTGAGCACTGGGTTGGTGGAATTCCAAGGTTTATGTTGTGAATGGGAGGTGGGGCATACTGGATGTATTTATAAGGCAGTGATGGACTAATGTACAGAACTGCAGCTTGAGAGTTGATTACATGAATATCACCTTTTCAGCAGTCTCTTTGGCAAAATTCATGATTAGTTCTACCAATTGCTCAGTGCCACATCATCTTTAAACTGGAGCAGACTTCTCACAATGAGTGGGAAAGCAGAATTCAGGGCATAGAGATATTTAGAAGAGGCTGTTTGTGAATCACTGGAACGGAACCATGCCCAAATAAAATGTTACACAAGGAACTTGGGCTAATGTATAGTAATCTTTCATTTTCCTCCCCTGCCACCCCATGCCCTGGGTGTTCCTGTTGCAATTTTTCTACGGAATGTAACGTTTCCAATGTAGGAAGCTGCCTTATACTGAGCCAGACCCTTGGTCCATCTGGCTCAATATTGTCTACACTGACTGGCAGCAGCTCTCCAAGGTCTCAGGCAGGAGTCTTTCCCTGTCCTACCGGGAGATGCTGCTAGGGACCGAACCCTGGGCCTGTCTGCATGTAAAGCTGAGGTGGCCCCTGCTTAGCAAAGGAGACAATTCATTGTTACTACCACCTCTCCACCTATAGACCAGCTCACCTCCCTACAATCTGTATTTGAGATCGTATATTTTTGCAAGCAAAAACAACAACTATTTGTTGTTTTTGTTGTCAGCAAGCAAAAAAAACCCAACAACAACAAAAACAAGCTTCTTGAGGGACTTAGTTCTGCTCACAGTGAGGCTTTGGCTATCGGTTGGTTGGTTTATTTTTTAGGGCCACATTTCAGAACTGGCATCATCCTATAAAGCTGAACTTTATTATTATTATTGGCTTATTATCTACAGCAAGAGCAGGATACACACACTGGTTCAATTTTATTCCAAACTCCAACCATGTGACTAGAGAGCGGTGTGCGGAGGGGCACTCCAGGATCAGTAAGAATTGCATTGGTGGTGCAGCAATAATTTTCATATCGTTCCTAATAGGAAAGTCGTCCCTGTAGCACTGATGCAATGCTCAGTAGTCATGGAGCCCCTTTGAGCTCGCGAGCTGGGCTCAGAGGGGAGTTTCGAAATGGTGGAGTTACAATCTGAATGGAGCCAGTGTGCACACCCCAATCTTGGAATGGCTGGGCACTGCGCACTAAGCCATTATTATTATTATTATTATTTATTTATTTACACAGTCAGACAGGTGTTATTGACTGGTTTACTTATTTATCTATTTATCTATCTATCTATCTATCTATCTATTTATTTATTTATTTATTTATTTATTTATTTATTTATTTATTTATTTGCATACAATGCAATGAATATTTATATACCACTTTTCAACAAAAGTTCCCAATAGATAGAAATAAATACATTAAATGGCTCCCTGACTCCTAAGGCTCACCATCTAAAAAAAGAAACATAAGATAGACACCAGCCACTGGAGGGAGGCTGTGCTTGGGGATGGATAGGGCCAGTGGCTCTCCTCCTACTAAACAAAGGGAATTGCCACTTTGAAAAGTTATCGCCACTTTGCTCAGTCAGCAGGGTACATGGCACTTTTCAGCAATAAAGTCCTTAAAGAGGTTTATGTTGAAAAAGAAATGAGATGATTCGCTGTCTCAAAGGGCTCTCCACAACCACCACTGGAGCTATGCAGTTAGCATAGCATAGGAAGCTGCCATATACTGAGTAAGACCATGGTCTGTCTAGCTCAGTATTGTTGTCACAGACTGGCAGCGGCTTCTCCAAGGTTGCGGACAGGACTCTCTCTCAGCCATCTCTTGGAGATGCTGCCAGGGAGGGGACTTCTGATGTTCTTCCCAGAGCGGCTCCATCCCCTGAGGGGAATATCTTCCAGTGCTCACACTTCTAGTCTCCCATTCATATGCAAGCAGGGCAAACCCTGCTTAGCTAAGGGGACAAGTCTTGCTTGCTACCACAAGACCAGCTCTCCTCCTCCAGTTCTGGGATTGGGTAGGGCCATAATGCATCACTGCCTGCTGCTGTCCAGAATCCCACATGCGGTTTCTGAGTCAAACTGTTTCTGTAGCCACCGCTTCATTTTAGTACACTGCTTCTGTAGCAGGTCTTATCTCTCTCTCTCTCTCTCACACGCACTCACTCATACTTTTCTCTTTCTTTCGCACAGTGGATGATGACCTCACTTGCTTCTTCTGCAAGCACGTTCAACCAGATAACTTGTGTCCAAATCCCGCTGAGTGCAAGTCGACTACTAAGAGAGGCTGCTTCGTGCGCCGGGTTTTGAAAGGTGACTCCAGAAGGCTAACTTAATTGGGGGAAATGGTTCTTGGGAAGATGAGCTGGGTGACCATGCCTTAGATAGCTGTCCAAGGCACCGAACCGAGCCTGCTTTTATTCTGCCTCTGGGCACGGCAGCAGCTGGGTGGAACATAGGAAGTCAGACCCTTGGTCCATCTAGCTCAGTATTGTTGGCACGGAAAGGCAGCAGCTTCTCCAAGGTTGCAGGTGGGAGTCTCTCCCAGTCCTATCCTGGGGATGCACCTGAAACCACCTGTATGCAACGCAGATGCTCTGGGGGAATGTACTCAAATGAATGGCAGGGAATGCCCACTGAAAGCCCTGATTCCTTCAAGATGAAATTCCATACATTCCTATGGGCCTTTGGGTGGTGGAAGACAGGATGTTACCTTATGCAAAGTCAAGACACCCATTGATCCATCTTGCTCAGTATTGTCTACTCTAGGGCTGCTCAACTTTGGCCCTCCTGCAGATGTTGGTCTACAACTCCCATCATCCCTGGTTATTGGCCACTGTGGCTGGGGGTTATGGGAGTTGTAGTCAAAAAAAAAAAAAAAGCTGGAGGGCCAAAGTTGAGGATGCCTGACTGGCAGAGGCTCGTTGGGGTTTCAGGCAAGAGTCTATGGCAATAAAAAATCCATAGGGGTTTGCAATGTGTCCCTGTCCCCAGAACTCTCTGCAAAGTAGGTTCTCTTATCATCCTCATGGCCATTTTACTGCGCTGAACAATAAACAGACCCACTGATGACACTATGGGTAGGAACATAGGAAGCTGCCTTCTACTGAGTCAGACCCTTGGTCCATCTAGCTCAGTATTGTCTTCACAGACTGGCAGCAGCTTCTCCAAGGTTGCAGGCAGGAACCTCTCCCAACCCGATCTTGGAGATGCTGCCAGGGAGGGAACTTGGAACCTTCTACATGCAGGCATGCAGGTGCTCTTCCCAGAGTGGCCCCATCCCCTAATGGGAATATCATACAGCACTCTCATGTAGTCTCCCATCAGCCTAAGAATGTCCTTGATGCCTTAACTAAAGTTGTGAAGGGCTGGAAAAGGATCTTTTTTTCCGGGGTGGGTGGGGGGAGGAAAGAAAGAAAAGTTAAAGGAATTATAAAAGAAAGTTGATGGAAGACCCAATTTGGCCTCCACACACTTACAAACAAGGACAAGAATTCCATCTATTTATCTACTTAACACGGGCAGGGAGGAGAGCTGGTCTTTCAGTAGCAAGCATGAATGGTCTCCTTTGCTAAGCAGGGCCTGCTCTGGTCTGCATTTGGATGGGTGCCTCCATTTGGGCACTGTCAAATATTCCCCTTAGGGTATGAACCCATAGCTCAGCAGAAGAGCATCTGCATGCAGAAGGGCCCAGTTTCCCTTCTTGGAATCTTCTGGTAGGTCCAGGAGAGTCTTCAGCCTGAAACCTTGGAGAGCTGCTGCCAGTCAGAGGAAATAATATGGAGCTAGATGGACCAATGGGCATCTGACTCAGTATAGGCAGCTTCCTATGTTCCTATGACAAATCTCTTGAAACATGAAAAATCCAGAAAACTTGAGAAGAGGTGTTAAGGTTCCCCACATAGGACCTCTATAATCTCCCTCTCTCTCTTCCTCTCTCTCCATTGATAGCTAACAAACAGAGGATATTTCGAGGCTGCGCAAAAAATCGCTGCGTATCAAGCATAAGCTTATACTACAGTAAGAAGGTGGATACCGTGTGCTGCCATGAAGATCACTGTAATGGATTTAATATGTGGCAAGATGTCAGCTAAAGCCACACTAAGAAGTCTGGTTGGAGTGTAAGGTGGGGATCTTTACTGAAAGAAAGAAAGAAGCATGTATAAGCTCAGCTTTGGTCTTAGGCATGTATATTCATTTTTACAACAAATGCAAAGGAAAACCGGATATGAGTAGAACATCTAAAACAAACAAACAAACAAATAAATAAATAAAATCTATTAGTTTTCATTCTTTCTTCAGGACAGAAACTGTCTCATTGAAGGGGGCCTGAATCTAAGTTTGCTTTAGAAAGTCAGCATGGTGTTGTAGAGTATTAGACTAGGATTTATCTCACTTATCTCATGACCTGGCCATGCAGGGGTCCATTGCGCATGTACGGCAGCCTCCAAAATGGCTACTACGATGCGACAAATGCCCAGAAAGGGCCGAAGAATGCCTGAACTGGGCTATTTTTGGAATGAGGAAGGCCGGCGGGGGAGAGGGAACTTCCACGGGACCCCCCCACCCGGCGGCCTCGGAGAAGCCCCCTGGAGGGAGTAAGTACTAAAATTAAAAAAAATTGACTTGCAAACCCCCCGAATGGTGGCGGG
Source organism: Hemicordylus capensis (assembly GCF_027244095.1). Taxonomy (NCBI): domain Eukaryota; kingdom Metazoa; phylum Chordata; class Lepidosauria; order Squamata; family Cordylidae; genus Hemicordylus; species Hemicordylus capensis. The sequence continues at coordinate 20,250,264 of NC_069664.1, read as the reverse complement.
GTGGGTTTCGGTCCGGGGTCAGATCAAACGGGGTGGTTCGGTTCGACCCCAAACTGTCAAACCAAACCAGTTCGATGTTGAACCTGTTCGCACATCCCTACCTTTCACTCTTTGATCCTGGTTATAACAAGGATGAAAGCTACTGGTAACTGGCTTGACCAGTTGGAAATGACCAGACTGTTGGGAATAACGCAAGGAGAGTTTTCCACAAGAAATTTAACATTTTTCATGTATGCAACCACAGCGGCCAGAATAATATATGCACAGAAATGGAAGGACAATGAACTGCCCTCAAAAGAAGATTGGCTGATAAAAATTTTGGAATATGCGGAGATGGCAAAACTTACAGTACTGATAAGAGATCAAAATTTGGAAGGTTTTAAAGAAGATTGGAAATCATTCTTACTGTACCTAGAGAACTATTTTCCTAATATTGATTTTTTAACAGGGTTTGAAATTAAGTAATATTAGCAGGTTGAGTAGACTAAAATCGAGTTTGGTAAGATATAGGATATATGTTTTGAATTATTATAGCAAGGGTTAATTGTATAGTTAGTGATTCACGCTGATTGGTGAGCTGGAAGTCAATTTTTGTTTAATTGGATTGGATGTAATGAGATTTTCAAGATATTGTTAAAATCAATAAAAATTTAAAGCAAAAAAAAAAAAAAAAAAAAAAAAGGAAAAGGAAAAGGAAACGACCAGACTAATTTCTTTCAATGATCATTGAACACCTTTATTGGGATGCAAATTTCCCCCATGTTTCCTTCCTCACCCCCTTTAAATTAATGTCTGAATAGGGCTTTTATCTTTAGGGAAATATAAATGGTGTTCAGTATGGTGTATAATAGTATTTATTATGTAACTTTTTTGAGTATTGAAACCATGATAAAAGTACTGTAAAGGTGCTATACTACCTTTTGACTAAGAACATAAGAAGAGCCCTGCTGGATCAGGTCCAAGGCCCATCTAGTCCAGCATCCTATTTCACACAGAGGTCCACTAGATGCCTTTGGGAAGCCCACAGGCGAGATGTGAGGGCATGCCCCCTCTCATGCTGTTGCTCCCCTGCAACTGGTATTCCGAGGCACCTTGCCTCTGAGACTGGAGGTGGCCTATAGCCTTCAGACTAGTAGCCATTGATGGGCCTGTTCTCCATGGATTTGTCTAAGCCCCCTTTAAAGCCATCCCAGCTAGTGGCCATCCATCACCACATCCCGTGACAGACTTCACAATGCAAGCTTATGTTTTCTGAACTGCAACTTAAGCCCTAAGAGCCACCTAGGCAGTGGCATACAACAGTAACAGGGGGGTTGGGCCTGTCACAGAGGAGGTGGTCAGAGGATCTAAAGACTTTAGAAAGGGGACATGACTTCCTAGTTTGGGAAACACTGATCCAGTGGGAAAGTCTGGACTTGGGTTGGGTGCATCTCAATAACATAGGAATCTTACTAAATGACCAGCTGCCTGAAAATCTGAAGAAGAATCAAATTCTTCATTGGATTATAATATATTGAATAATATATTGCATTATATTGAATTATAATATAATATAATATAATATAATATAATATAATATAATATAATATAATATTAATTCTCTTTGGACATGCATGCCCAGGATTTGGCAGTGGAACTCTCGCGACACGTTGCGAGAGTTCTGGAAGAGTGAGGAGGAGAGGGGGAAGCTGGCCAGCCGGCCGGAGGACAAAGGAAGAGGAAAGCGGCGGTGGGCCGCGGGCGGGTGGGTGGGGAGAGAAAGAAGGTGGTGGCAGCGGGCGGGCAGGTGGGGGGAGGAGACAAAAACGGTGGCGGCAGGAGGGCAGAGCGGGGGAGAGAAAAGCCGCCGTGGCAGGCGGACGGGAGGGATCAGCGGTGGGTGGGCAGTGGGGCCCTTCTTGGCTGCCTGCCGCCCAGTGAGGCTCTGTGTGGGGGAAGGAACGGGAGAGGAGGAGGGCTGGAGAGCACGGGGCTGGAGGGAAGGGAAAGAGAGGAGAGGCCAGGGCAGGAGGAAGAGGGAGGGGGAAACAGCCGGCCCTCAGGGGATGAAGCTGCTCTGGGAAGAGCATCGAGGTTCCAAGTTCCCTCCCTGGCAGCATCTCCAAGAGAGGGCTGAGAGGGACTCCTGCCTGCAACCTTGGAGAAGCCGCTGCCAGTCTGTGAAGACAATACTGAGCTAGATGGACCAAGGGTCTTACGGGAACAAATCAGCATGGAAGAGAAGGTGGCTTCTGCTTGTGGGGAAGTGAGTGCACGGATAGCCCGATTCAGACAGCAAGGCGGTGCTCACAGCTGGGAGGACTTGCCTCTAACCAGTGGTGCACCTAAGTAATTGTGAAGCCTGGACTGAAAGGCCTTTTAATCATTTTTTATCATTTAAAATTTTATAACGATTCCTCCTTATCCTCACTGGTATATTTTATATGTTGTAATCCACTGAAGAAGAGTTCTACTCGAAACTTGTCGGGATCTACTGTACTCTTTTATAAACCGCTACTCACCATTTCTGTTGCCTTCCTTCCTATTCGTTAGCATGGTACTTTCCCCTCCTGTGTGCTTATACCAAATCAGACCATCGGTCTCTCTAGCTCAGTATTGTCTTACACTGACTGTTAGTAGCTCTCCAAGGTTTCAGGCAGGAGTCTCTTCCTGCCTTATCTGGAGGTGCTGGGAATTGAACTGGGGACCTTCTGCATGCAAGCAGATTCTCAACCAATGAGCTAGGGCCTCATTCCCTAAGGGGACTACGTACTAGTCATTCATCCAGATTCAAACCATGCTTCGTAAAGGGGATAATTCATGCTCCCTTCTCCAGTTGACGTAGAATAATGAGATAACTGGATTTGGTGGGTGAACTCCAAGGCATGGTGTCCTCTTATCCCTGGGCACTGATGTTATCACTCCACAGTGCCCTTGCTTATGTATGCGTGGCATGATCTGTGGGGTGACATTCTCATCACAGTGTGCTGGGTGTGGGCAAGGAGGGTAGAAAATGCGGATCCTGAGAGCACAGCTCTTATCGTACCATTTTCCAAATCAATAGATCATGGGACATTATCTTGTGAGACATTCCCACACACTTGGTTTGTGGTTTTAGAGCTATGCCAGAGATTCAGGAAGAGGTCTGCTGACAAAAGGTATTTATTGACTGGAAAAAATCTCTCTCACCATTTCCCTGAACGGACCCAATGTATAGGCAGGCAAAAGAAACATTGGCATCAGTCTCATATGTTGGATGGTGCAGATGGTGGTTCTGATAGTCCCAAGATTGACCTAATCAGGAGCAACATTTGTAGGAAGGATTTGCTAAATGTCCTCTTGAATCCTCTATATTGTTTTTCTAAGTTTTGCAGAAACCATTATCTGACTTAAGTAGGAAGCTTCCCATTGTCTGTCTGTTTTTTGAACAACTAATGATGAACACCTTTCTGGTACCAGGGCTATGGATTCTCCTCAACCTTCTCACTGGTAAGTTCCTGAAGAAAGACTGGGTAAAATTAGCATCTTCAGGGACCAAACAATTGACTTGTTGTGAGTCAGGAAGAGCACCACAGAGTTTGCATTTTTCCGATTTGTACTAGAACTGTAAAATGTCCTTTTAATTTAAAGATGAGTCTCTTTGATTTCTAGCCTCCGTCATCAATATACACACGTTTCATGACACATGTGAAGCTCAGAGGTGGCTTCGGTGACATGTATGATGATGTGCTAATCTGATCTAAAATGGTTACTGTCTTTTGGGATATTTGTAGCAACCAGTTCATTCATACAATCTGTAGGCTCAGGAGCTTGAGCATTTTCCATTTTTGAAGAGAGAAAAGAGAAGATTTCAGCTTCCCCTACTGCACAACCGAGTGTTTTAAAACACACAAACAAAGCCACTATAGCCTGAATATTTTTTGAAGGGTTTGTAGAGTTGTCTGTGCAAAATAAAATTACCTACAAACACCAACTTTTGCATACACAATCCTGCCAAGAGGCATATTTTATTTCATTTATTGTTCTCAACAGTTTTTTAACACACAAAAATCAGATCACTAATTTTAAAGTGACATAGTGCCAAGAGATAATATATACATATATTTTTCTGGGGACTGTATATTTTGCAAATAGATTTTGACTACTAGGTGAGGCCTGTTGTTTCCTAGGAAAAGTCATTTTGTATAGATTACACTTATAGGAAAGCTCAAGAAATTAAATATGTGATCATTTTTATTAATGTGCTTGCAAATAGGAAGTAAAAGAACAGTTTGAAATTTGTAGGATTTCAGCTTCAAACATTATTCATTTTATTGAACTACTCTATATGATATATTTGAACTGTAGTAAATTTGAATCTGAGAAAGATCTTCACTTACACTTGGGCGTGATGTTAGTTTGGAAGTATGACTGAGTGTTGAAAATCTGTTGAGAACAACAACAGTTAAAATACGAAGATGCTATTCAGAATTTTTTTCCAAATCTTTCTCCCAGCATATTCTGGAGTGAAAAGTAGTGCATTCAGCTAATTACAGTGGCAGGAATGTGTATGCAAAATTTGGTATCTGTAGGTCATCGGGAAGTATGAATTATTTTGCATCAACTAACCAACCAGTTCTTCAAATGATATAATAGATATAGATATATTTTCTTGGGATTGTATATTTAATTTTGGAAATATATTTTGAATTGTGCACAAGCCACCAGTTGAACTAAGTCACCATTTTAGCCCATCTTGGCTTAATATTGGCCATAATTAAGTCATGACTAAGCCCAGTCCCCGAGAGGCAGAGAAAGTACGAATATAATATATATATTAGCTTTTCAACAAAAGTTCCTAAAGCGGGTTACATAGATGTAAGTAAGGAAAGAAAGAAATAAAGATGGTTCCCTGTCCCTAAAAGGTTACAATCTAAAAAGAAACATAAGATAGACACCAGCAACAGCCACTGGAGGGATGTTGTGCTGGGGCTGGATAGGGCCAGTTGCTCCCCCCCCTGCTCAATAAAGAGAATCGCCGCTTTTAAAAGGTGCCTCTTTGCTCAGCTAGCAGAGGACTCTGGCTGTTGTCAGACAAGGAGAAAATGAGCATTCTGGCCAGTGTAGGTTTTACATCCCTTTTACAAACTGAGTCAAGCAAAAACAAAAAGCCAAGCAAATGCTTTAGGTCTTGTGTGTCATCATCTCCTGATTCTCTGGCTCGGTGTTCTTCCTCCCTCATCCTCCTTTCCTTTTTGTCTTTCCCCGGCTGTTCTGCAGTGCATGCCCTCTGGTGTCACTCCTGCAAGAAGCCAGACCCACTAAAGCCCTGTCCTGGTAACGGCGAATTATGCTGGACGAATGTATATGGAAGTTGCTTTACACAGAACGTCTACTCTAAATTTCGAGTGCAAAAAGGTATAGACGCGGGCTGGATGACGTGAGGGCACGTTTAAGTGGGCCTTACAGCTCAAGAAGTGTCTTAGTAACATAGGAAGCGGTCTTCTACCAAGTCAGACGATTGGTCTATCTACCTCAGTATTGTCTACACAGACTGGCAGCGGCTTCTCCAAGGTGGCAGGCAGGAGTCTCTCTCAGCCCTATCTTGGAGGTGCCCGGGAGGGAACTTAGAACCTTCTGCACTTCCCAGAGCAGCCAATATGGCACCCGAGATTCATCATTCACCCAAAATGGAACATTGCCCATTCGGACTTGACCCTTAACTTCAGGAAAGGTGACAGCCTGGTATGAGCAGCTAATAGAACAGAGGAGGTTAACTGTTGCATGCCAGTGTGGTGTAGTGGTTAGAGTGCTGGACTAGGACCGGGTAGACCTGAGTTTGAATCCCCATTCAGCCATGAGACTTGCTGGGTGACTCTGGGCCAGTCACTTCTCTCTCAGCCTAAACCTACTTCACAGGGTTGTTGTGAGGAGAAACCATGTAGTACACTGCTCTGGGCTCCTTGGAGGAAGAGCGGGATAGAAAATGTAACAAACAAACAAACAAACAAATTAAAATAAAAGACAGGGTCTTTGACATCTCTCTCTCTCTCTCTCTTTTTCTTTTCCTGTTCCCAGTATATCATCTCAGAAAATCGGAAGTTGGATGTGCCCAGTTCTGTGAAGATTACACACAACCTAATGGCTATCTCAAGTGGACCCAGTATACTTGCTGCAATAAAGACTATTGCAATAAATAAGTGGCAACAAATGGAGAGTCGATATCAAGGCAGCAGAAGCAGGGTACTCTCCACAGCCCTGCGATAAGGATAGGGATACGCATGGAACTGGTCTGGCACTCCTTTTCTGAACCAAACCGCCGAACCGGTTCCGTTGACCGATGTCCGAACCGGTTCAAATGCAGGGTGGGGGTAACTTTAAGAGGCAGGGAAGGGGCTGCCTACCTGCCAGCCCCCACCCCACCATTCTTCCCCCACCAGCGCTCTCTCTGGATGTGGATGTGCAGGACTGCAACGTTCCTCCCTGTGCCCCATTCTGCACTGCCACACAAATGGCTGCGTTGCGTGCGCACGGCACGCATGTCGGCCATTTGCATGGCAACACAGAACAGGGCAGAGGGAGGAAAGTTGCTGTCCCACATCCCTGCTTTTGGAGAGAGCACTGGTGGGGGAATAGCGGTGGTTTGGGGGCTGGCAAGTAGGCAGCGCCTTCCCTGCCTCTTAAAATAACCCCCCACTGCCCTCCTGGGAGTGCACAGAACCAGTTCCATACACATCCTTACCCTGCGATTATGTCCCCTCTGCAACCCCATCTACAGCTGCCACCATCACCCCGAATGTACGCCGCCTTCGTTCTCTAACCCCTTAAATTTCTCCCCCCAGAATCAAGGATCATTTAGGTCAAATAGCAAAGGTCAGAGATGCTCAGCTGTTCTTTCAGGCATGTCTGTCATTGGGACTCATCCTGTCCTCCCATTCCTCCCCACCCCACCCACCCCCAGAGTGTCTCCTTTATGAGAGTGGCAGGCCAACTAGGTAGTTAATACTGGAAACCGACTCCTGCTGGCATTGCTGCTCGAGACGGCCGATCCCTGGAACTACTTTTGGGTGTTGGGGCCCAACTTGGAACTAGGTTGAAGATCCAACCAGACATGACATTCGTCACATCAACAGCCCTGGCATGTTTCCCGACCCAGATACAGGGGTCACCTTTGCAGATGAGCTGGGGGGCGGTTGTATGTGGAAAATGGTATGTGGAAAATGACAATCGTAGTTGCTGCTGGTGTACTGATCATTCATCCTTCTTGCCCCACCCTGCCTGCCCCACCCACGCTCTCTGTGCTTACCGTGCCCCAAGCTGCAAGGGCTGTTATTCACCTGTTGGGGGGCAGGAATCTTGGTTGGGGCAGGAAGTGTGATGGAGCAATGTGCCTGCATCTCATTTTACACACACACACACACACACACACACACACACACACACACACACACCCAGCTCATTTGCAGTGGTCTCCCCAACAGATAGCACACCAAGAGCGGCAGCAATCCAGATTGCAACTGGGCACCTATAGTAGGCTTTAAACCTCCTACCCTGCTGTGGTCCAAATCTGGATTGGAATTTTGGAACCACCCGCCTGTGCTATTTACAAGTAATTGTCATTATAATAATGGCCAACATGCTGTGCAATGCAACGGGGGCAGTTCTGAACTACCTGCACTGCTGCAGGCGTCCAGTGTTGCGCAAGATCACCCTTGCGCTAATACTTATAATTGCACAATTGTAGTTGCTCAACAATACTTCCATTGAAAGCCATGGATATATCATTGTTTATCATTGTTTTTGCCATTGCGCTTGCAATATTTACTTAGCAATACTTAAGAGCAATTCTTGATGTTGCTTTAGATACCCGTAGCAGTATGGGTGCGCAGCCCATACCCGAAGCATGTACAACTATGCCTCTTTTAGCAAGTTGCCCATGCAGTGGCAGTGTGGTTCCACCTTCCACGGAAGCTGGAACTGCCCCACCACCTTGTGGGCAGCTTGCTAAAAGAGGCACTGTAGAGGCTATGGGCTGAGATGGGGGGTGGGATGCAGCGGTGCCAGTGACTGCCCTGGTAGGGTTGCCATATCTAAGCTTCCCAAATCCGGGTGGCCTAATTTGCATATTATGCAAATCGTGTGGCAACTCATTTGCATGTTGTTTATTTGACCGATTCGTATACGGCCTGCCACTGCTCAAGTCTCTAAGTGGTTTTGAACCATAAAACAAAGCAAGGACTGCAGAGAAACTGCGGCAAAGCCACAGAGCCTTCCTTCCTTTCCCTCCTTCTCTTCCCTCCCATATGATCAGATCCAGAGTAAAATCTGCGCCAACTGGGTGGTACATTTGAAATCCGGGTAAATCCGGGTGGAATTTAGCAGCTGGGTGGAGGAGCCAAAATCTGGGGGCTACCCTAAATTCCGGGGGACATGGCAAGGCTATGCACTGGCCAGGTAACACCTTTTAACTACCTTTCTTACTGCCCCCGTCTGCCTGTTCTACACTGAACTGGTCTGTCTGAACAGGGCTTTGTTTGCTTCTCTCACTTACCAAACCACCCGTTTCGGTTTGTGATCAAGCTGCCGTATTGGCCCGGTTCAAAGCGAACCAGTTCGGTGTCGAGCAGTTATTGCACGCCCCTAATCCTGACTGGCAGTCGGGATCTCCGAGGTTCCACTGATTGGTGGTGCTATGCTTCAAGGTTTCAGGCAGGGGTTTCTCCCACCCCTACCTGGAGATGCTGCCAGGGATTGATCCTCGGACCTTCTACATGCAAAGCTGATGCCTACCACTGAGCTACGATCTCCCCCCCCACTGATTTGCTTCTTCCTCAGGCAATAAAGCTGCTTTGATTGATACCTACCAAGCTTTCTCTGAATCACTAAAGTCTGAGATTGAGTGAGTGAGTGAGTGTCTCTCCGTTGCAAATCTTCAGCTCAGGTACCCCATAGAGTGTGTGTGAACATGTTGGTGTGCCTGCATTCACACGCACTAATATGTTACAATTAGGGAGACGGACTAGTACAATCACTGGCTCACGCCAGTGTGGTGTAGTGGCTAGAGTGCTGGACTAGGACCGGGGAGACCCGACTTCAAATCCCCATTCAGCCATGAAACTAGCTGGGTGACTCTGGGACAGCCACTTCTCGCACTGAGCCTTTTCGGAAGGGCGGCATATAAATCAAATCAAATAAATAAATAAATAAATAATGTCTTTTGTGAACTTATCATATTTCAAAAGTCTTTCACCTTAATTGCAGGGCTGACTGAAGCTACGCTTAGAGATTCCCCCTGCCTGCCACAAATTATTTCACTAAACCAGGCCATTAAAATCTCCTGGATTGCTTTCAGTTGGTCTCCTGGAGATTGATGCTGATTTCCTGAAGGGTTTTCAATGCTATTTCAGACTCTGTGCAGCTCCCAGGTGTCTCTAACTTTGGAAATATCTCCGATCTGACATTCTGGGACACCTACCTGGGCAAGGAAGGGTGGTTGCTCTTTAAGATCAAACTCCTGTCTCTGGTGGCAAGACTGAGCCTCAGCTGATTGGCCTAAAAAGATGCTAAGCACCTGTTGATCCCTTATAATGACTCTGTGAGGGGTGAGGCTGTGTTGATCTTTCCTGGGAAGGTGAAGTTTGGTGAGTTGTATATTTGCCCACTTTAGGGTATGGTGTGAGAGAGGGAAATCTGAACCCTGAAAGATTGTTTTGTGTGTAGGGTAGTAATCTGTACACTGATTTTTAAATAAGCTAGAGCAGGTCTGTGCACAGCATAAGGTCTGTGGGCTGGATCTGACCTGTGGGGATTCTTTTTGCTTGTCTGTGAGAAGGAAAGCATGGAGAACTCTTGTGCTATTCTGGGACAAACAATTGAGCTTGAACAATTGAGCTGAGATGGTAGCAGTTCAATGCACTTGTCTGTTTAAGACCATCTATTCCTTATCTGCCTTCCTAACCCTTTCTCTGGGCTGCAGGCCACCAGGAGAGCTGGTCTTGTGGTCACCAACATTAATTGTCCTCTTGGCTAAGCAGCATCCAGCCTGGTTTGTGTTTGGATGAGAGGCTATGTGAGTACTGTAAGATAAACTTTTCAGGGGATGGGGCTACTCTGAGAAGAGCTGTTGTTCCTGGGCTTGTTTCTGAGGCAAACAACCCAGGAATGAAGGATTGACTTGTATACTGAAAAGCTCCAACCCCTTGTGAATTCTTCCTACAGAGAACAGAACCATTGCTTCGGTTCAAAGAGGAATCTATGAGCAATCCATATGACTCATTTGACATGATCTGGGAGGAGAGTTGATCTTACAGCTAACATGAATTGTCCCCTCTGCTAAGCAGGGTCTGCCCTGGTATGCTTTTGAGTAGGAGACTGCATGTGTGAGCACTGAAAGATCTTTTCCTCCTCCTGCAGTGGACATTAGTTGGTGTTCTTCAGATGTGGAGCAAATAGTGCGGCTGTAGCAAGGGGAGAATCTGAACCAACCCCTTGATTAGCAAAGAAACAAAGTTGGCTGAGAACAGAGCTCACAGAGGAGATCTGGAGATAATTGCTTAAAGTCTTTAAAAGAAGTAAAGGTTTATTTGTAACTCCTTCCAAACTGAGGTAGAAAGCCTGCATCCTGTACTAGCTTCATCATGGTGAAGGCAGAAGAAGGAACAAAGAAGCGAGTGTCCTAAGAATATTAGTCTACCAATAAGAAGAGACTTGAAGCAGAGATACTCAAGTACACAGAGAACAAGGGGGTAGTCCTACATTTTGCCTCTACTCCTAATGTTCCTAGGAGTCAATAGGTGTTATTGGTGTTGAGAATTGATGCCCATAGAGTGTCACATCTCCACATCTCTGAAAGCCCCATATACCCCTAGAGGTACTAAAATCCTGTTTTGGGAACTCCTTATATAGAGAATGTACAGGTTGTTGTTGTTGTTGTCATCTCAGTTTTGAGCACAAAGGCTGAGTAAAATACTAAGAACAGCATAGCGCTTTTGCAGTTGAAATGCTAGGAGGCCTCTTCTCACAGGCTGTGTCTGAGTCCTAATCTGGTTGGCAACCTGATGGATGTAACAAAATGCCTTTCCTCACCCCTGTTGCACAGTCCTTTGATAGTCCTTTCTGAGAAATGGATCTGGAAGTCAGCAGTCACTCATATGAGATCACTACCTTCGAGAAGCCGCTCTGCAAGATGTGGGGTAAGACACTTCACCTCTGAATGTACTTGGCTGGAGAGGCATGATGAGGTTGGGAGGTGGCCAGCTCCCTTTTTGACATCTGCTTTCTATGCAGGGTGCAAGCTAGATGCTGGGAACCCAACTTTCACAGTTGACCTCGTAAAGGAGTGGTTGGGTGAGCAGCAGCTGTGTCTGAAGACGGTATGTGCCTTGGGGAACCAGCTCTGATAAGTTGGCTGGCTAGGGTTAGAATACTCTTGAAAGACTGAAGGTTGACCATCTGCGACTATGTAGGTGCTCCTGGGGATACATGGCAGCATAGCTGAGGAGTACTGCTTAAGCATCCGGGGTAAGGAACAAAGGCACCAATAAAGCATCTGGGAATCACCCATTAACTTGTTGCAGTTTCTGGTGATTCTAGCAGCAGCATTGGCTGCCTGGGACTGAACAACACCCTGCTGGAACTGAGACCATGTTGCAGATCCTGTAATACCGAGACTAGGGGTTTTGGGTGTGGTGTTTTTAGTTAATCCATTCCTTCATCCAGGCCAGTTTTTGAATGGGGATTTAGTTGCTTGTATTCCTTCCAGTAGAGGTGGGGCTAACAAACAGCTAGAAGTAAGAGCACAGAAAAGCAGTCTGCACTTGCCTCTCTGTACATATCTATTTTATTTTCCTGATTCCACTCCACTGCCTTCTCCTTGCATACCATAGCTCTTTCCCTTGGATTCTATACTGGGATGCAGTTTTGCTTGGCTTGGCCATGTAAGAAGTGAGAATTCTACAGCATTTACTTTTAGCCCTGCAGTAACCTCTTTTGGCCACTAGAGGCATGAGTTACATTAATAGATCTCTCTTGTTCTGTTGGAGACAGGATTGCTCAGTTGTTGAAGGCTATAGCCTGTCTGGGTACATTGATCTCTCAGTATAGAATTTAGTGTCTTAATAAATATTTATTTTCTGAACAGAACCTCAGGTAATCTCTTGGAAAGTTTCTTTACCACCAGATCATATTCTGCTGTGTGAGGATTTTAATATTTCTCTTCACACCCCTCAACAGAAAAGAGCTATGGGATGGTTGAAGAAAATGTGTGTAGGGGCTAGACCATGGAAGTGGATGGGAGCAGTAGAAGTTCAAGGTAGAAGTTCTTTCCCCTTTGGAAAGAGATTCCCCACACAGTATGGCAGTGCATAAAATGAAGAATAGGGTAGGAGACTTCTCCTATCCTAGATTGGGAACTGTGTGCACTTCTGTTTGCCACTTGGCTGTTGGTTAAAACAAGGTTGGAGGTCCTGTTTGTGATCATGTGCTTGGCAGCAGCTGAGTTGGAATGCTTTTGCCCTATCTTATTCCACAGCTGGGTTGGAGGCAGTCCTCCAGCCAGTTGCTGCTGAGCACACAATCGCAGATGGCCCTGCCATCCAACCTTGTCTTTAGCTGACAATCGGCAGACAGGAGTGCACACAGCTCCCAAACTAGCTGAGCTGAGTACCTGGTTTGATCAGTGGCAGGAAACCAGAGGATCAAATGCAGATGAATCAGAAACAGATATCTCCACTTGAGCAAGGTTAGATAGATCCTTTATTACAGTCATCGGCCAGATAGACAATCATAATACAGTTTGTGGCAGGCAATAAGGACCTACATCAAAGTTAGCACCTCCTTGTGTTTTTTGCAAGCTATAAAGCAATATTTAGCCACACCAGGAGGTTATTCACAGTTGGCTTCAGGCTTTGCGGTAAATGTTGAGCGAAGCCACTTCGAAGTACGCTCACGGCATTGAGGGAAGCAGCCCCTCCCCTCTGATCTTGGCTTTCATTTTCACAAGTACACATGGCAGGCATCGGTGTTTTCCTTCCTAGCCAATGGGGGTGGGGGAGAGAGAGTTCCCTGCAGAGAAAGATCTGCATTTCTGAAGAGACCATGCCTCTTATCATGCTAAGGATTCTACATCAGTGCCTCTCCCTGTTTGCTTCGGCATCTTCAGAAAAAGTAGCTTAAAACCAGCATTTCAAAAACTGGCCATAAATTGAGATAAGCTAGAATTCGCATCACAAAACCTGACCTGTATGTGGAGTGTGTCCAAGGATCTCGTCGGGAGTTTGGGGTAGGTTTGGCTGGTGTGCGAACGCACACACTCTCTCCTGAAGGAGAATGGGTTTTGTCCTGGGTGGCAGTATGCATTCAGAGTGGGACCTTCCTGTTTCCACCTGAGCGGGATCTAAAACTAACTGAGCAGACATTAAACAAATAAACTTGTGTGCATGCCTTGGAGGGAACACTGTAAAGACCTCCAAAGCTGGAACAAAAGACTCCAAGAAGTGGCAGGGGGATAGAATCGGAGAACTGAATTCAGCAACTAAAATGGAACTGGCAAAAAAAGAAATAGAAACACTCTCAAAAATGAAGGTATCTCCTACCCTATCTTACTCGTGTGGACTGCCCCAGTATCTCCCCGCTGTTCTTGCAAATATTGAGAAGACTTGAACCATCTAACTAAAATGGGGGAAAGGTGGGTTAGATGGCCTTTCTGTCCTGCAATGGACTGCCACAAAAACTTACTTTGCTTTTCCAGATCAGGTGGGTTTGCTGCTCGGCTTGTTTTGAGCTCTTGATAGCAATGCCTTCTCTCCTTTCCAAGGTCTGCCTATCGGGGAGTGCCAAGGAGGAGTTCCATACGGTGGAGCTTTTGGTTCCAAAGAATGGCAAGGAAACTGCTCCAGTCCACTTGGCCACCCTGAAGCCTTCAGTGCTCCCAATGGTGAGTAGTGCCTGGGAGATTGGTGGTGCTTGTCCAAAGATTTCCAGCGAGCTCCACTATGTTCTTTGAGCTTCCCAAAATGTCTCCTTAAGGTGTTTGACTAGATCAGGGCTGTCAAATGGCAGCCCTCCAGCTGTTCTTGTCCTAGAACTCCCATCATACCTGGGTACTGGCCACCGTAATCGGAGATGATGGGTGTTGTAGGCCAGAAACAGCTAGATGGCTGCAGATAAGACATACCTGGACTAGATGGACCTTTGGCTTGATAGGTAAAGGCCACAATTTTATCAAATATATCTATCTTGCCTTTCCTTAAGGGAGTTAAAGTTTGGAATAAATATCCCCCCTTATGCTCACAACATCCCTGCAAGGTAGGCAGGGCTGAAAATATGAATGTTTCAAAGTCATCCAGTGACCTTCATGACTGAGTGGGGATTTGACTGTGGGGCGCTCCCCCATTCCTAGTCTGACACAACTATTATACCACATTGGTTCTTGGAACCAGGTCTCCTAAATCCATATTGATCTCCCAAGACTTTGGGATGTGCTTATTTAAGCAGGGAGTGCATTCCAATCTCTGGCAACTCTTTAAAAGTCCCTAAAGTCACACTTATTAACCCAAGGTTCTTAACTAGAATTGTGGTTTTATGTTTTAATGTGTTGTGGTGGTGTTAACCGCCCAGTGATGTAAGTTTGGGGTGGTGTCCAAATGTAATAAATGAACAATGAAATATGGAGTGGCACATATCTTGTAATCCAATGTTAACTTCTATGTTATCCAGGTCAGCCTAGTTGGATTTGATATGAATCTTCCTGTCACGTTCAGACTAAAATCGGGATGTGGACCTGTCTACCTTTCTGGGCAGTATCTGACAGGTAAATTCTAAATTGTGCAGTTGCAATGGGGTGACCCAAAGTTGCCCTTGAGATACGCTTGGTGCGGTGCCTGACATTCAGGATAGTGGACAAAGGCTTTAAACTAGTAGAGAAGTGTAACTTCTACAGGAAATTGTATTATACAGTGTCAGACCATTGGTCCATCTAGTTCAGTATTGTCTACACAAGGGATTCTCAACGTTGGCTCCCCAGATGTTATTGGACTTCAACTCCCATAATCCCCAGCCCTAGTGGCCTTTGGTAGGGGATTATGGGAGTTGAAGTCCAATAACATCTGGGAACCCAACACTGAGAATCCCTGGTCTACACCAGGGTTCCTAACCTGTGCTTCTCCAGATGTTGTTGAATTACAATTCCCATTACCCCCAGCTACAATTTATTGTGGCAGGGGCTGATGGGAGCTGCAGTTCAGCAGCATCTGGAGAGTCACAGGTTGGGATTTAGGAACCTCTGGTTTACACCAACTGGCTGCAGCTCTCCAGGGTTTCAGGCAGGAGTCTCTCCCAGCCCTACCTGGAGATGCTGCCAGGGATTGGACCTCTGCAGATGGACTACCACTAGGCTATGGCCCCATCCCCCAAAGCAGGCTCAAGGGTGAACATGCTATGTCATACCCAAGGTCCAGGGTAGACACAGATTAACTGCTATGTCCGTGTGAAGGACTGAATCTGATGTCTCTTCGTCATCTGGCTCATTCACACATGTGACTCATGGCAGATTGTTGGAAATGGCAGTTCTGTGCTGGGTGCTCTAACGTATTGCAGAATCTCAGTGGAAGACCTATTTGAGAGAGAGAAGTTATACCAGTTAGGCTTGTGCCCAAAATGTTTCGGAGGCCATGATTGAAGCCTCCGAAACGTTTCAGCCACCGGGGCCGTTCCGGGGGAGGGTGCACTTACCCCCGCCGGCGCTCCTTTGTATCCCTGCTGCCCCGTTGCCATCTGTGCCCAGTACTTCCAGCCGTGGACAGCAACGGGGCAGCAGGGAGGCACGCTGCCGCCCCAAGGGGCTTTGATACAATGAAGCGCTGGTGGGGGAAATGTGGTGGGAGGGGTAAGTGCACCCTCCCCTGCCCTTAAGGGAGCACCCCCGTCGCCTCTGAAACGTGGAGGAGCAGTTTCGGGCACATCCCTAATGTCAGCTGTGATCCTTTTCAGGTTAGGAGATCCAGGGATAAATTGTCTCGATGTACAAAGACTTTGAACCTGTAGCCCAATAAAGCCTAGTCTGTTTCTCACTGCCTTCTGCTTTACATACAGATGGCCCATACTGGAGTGAGGAGGAAGATGAGTCCCAGGAAGACCAAGAGATGGAGGCATCTTCCAAGGACGACTCTCCCGTAAAACTTGCCAGGCGTCCCTCCGCCAAGCATGCAGCCGTAACCAAGGAGCGACAAGAGCATCCTCAGGTAAAGCTGTGCACCTGGGTGGAGACTGAAGAGGGTTAATCTGCAGCTTAAGTGAGAGCCAAGACAGGCCAGTCTCCTGTTAACCTCTTTGGAGGATGACTCTAATTCTCCACTTTGTATATTTGCTTGATTTTGTGTTTAAAATGGCTGCTTATCAGTGTTCCCTCTAACAGGGATTCCCAGGTGTTGTTGACTACAACTCCCAGAATCTTCAGCTATAATGGCTTTTGCTTGGGGATTCTGGGAGTTGTAGTCAACATCTGGGAATCCCCATTAGAGGGATCTCTGCTGCCTATCCCCCTCTTGTAACTTTTTGTAACTCAAACACCAGTTCAGAAATGCTTTTCGGACAGTTCTGTCTGGAGTTCGTCTGGCTTGCATTTGCCTTGACTGGCTAATCCCATAGAAGTGGGCAGGAGCGGAAGGGAGTCCTGGAGCTGAAAAACCACCAGACAGCTGAAGAGCTGCTAAAATCATCATCATCATCATCATCATCATCATCAAGAAGAAGAAAGCTGAGCAGAAATCAATCTCAAGAGCCAGAGTACTTGTGGAGTAGCTGAGAACTAGTCAGTGTAGAGAGAAGTGATTTGGGGAGCTTCTGATGAGAACTCTGTTAGGGCACAGTATAGACCTGTGGAAACATTTATCTCGCTTTTCATTTGTTCTTCTATGGAACATAGGAAGCTGCCTTATACTGACCATTGGTCCATCTCACTCAGTATTGTCTACACAGACTGACAGCAGCTTCTCCAAGGTTGTAGGCAGGAGTCTCTCTCAGCCCTATCTGGAGATGCCAGGCAGGGAACTTGGAACCTTCTGTATGCAAGTATGCAGATGCTCTTTCCAGAGCGGCCCCCTTCCCTAAGGAGAATATTGTACAGTGCTCACACATCTACTCTCTCATTCAAATGCAAACCAGGGTGGACCATGCTACAATTGATGCTCCCTACCTCAAGACCAGCTCTCCTCCTTATGGTTGTGTTATACCTTTTTAAATATCGCAAAAGCATATATGAATTGGACCACTCTTTCCTTTAAGTAGATATTTCGCCTTTTAATCAAACCTGCGTAGTCTCTGTCCATGTTCCCCACCCCACGCTTGGAAGCCTCACCACCCTACCTATTTTGAGTGTAAGAGGTTTGGAGGGCTACTCTTGTAGACAACCAGGCCTTGACAATCTCCCAAGGGGATGCACTGCAGGATCCAATAGAACCTCTCTCTAGATGATGTAAATGCCTTCACTGTTTTCTGCAGCAGAAAGGAACAAGGGACAGAAGAAGCCAGCAGCAAGAGGAGACTTGAATATATGAATTCTGATGGAAGGTGAGAGGGCAGGAAGTGGTTTCCTTAATGGTGTCTGGCTAGAGTAGTTAACAAAGGACATCCCCTGATCCTTGCAAATCCGGGCTCATCCTCTTAAACAAGAGGAGTTGCAGCATGGTTCCAGGACCTGTCCTAGAAACCTGCCAATAGAGCAAGATCTGTAATCTGCTAGTTTATCAACCTTCCTGGAGTCCCTGGGCCCAGTAGGATACTTCTTATGTCCCATTTTGGCCTACTGGGGCACCACTGGCTGGCTCCAAGTTGTGACTGCCCATGAGTTGTAGCTTCACTGTCTCTGTATACAGATATGTGCATGACAGTTCTGTAGAACTGGCCACTATGCCTGGCTGCTAATGACATGACCTGTGCATTGTGCATGCAGAATGGCAGGAGACCATGACTTGTTGGGATAGCTACTTTGGGTAAGGTGTGGAAGTGAGAGGCAGAGGGTGGGTGGTGAGGAAGGAGGTTTAGCTGACCTTCTGGGACCTGTGGCTAATTGGACTGAGAGATAAGGGTTCACACTGCCTCTAGATGACCATGGAGACATTCCACAGCTGGGATTGAGGAGGAAATGGGCAATGAGGGAACCATATAGAGCTGGACTCGCTCCTATGTATTACAGGGGTAGAGTTGCTTTTTATTAAGAGCCAGTGTGGTGTAGTGGTTAGAGTGCTCGACTAGGACCAGGGAGACCCAACCAGAGTTCAAATCCCCATTCAGCCATGATACTAGCTGGGTGACTCTGGGCCAGTCACTTCTCTCTCAGCCTAACCTGCTTCACAGGGTTGTTGTGAGGAGAAATCTAAGTATGTAGTACACCGCTCTGGGCTCCTTGGAGGAAGAGTGGGATATAAAATGTAAATAATAATAATTAAACTGTGTTGGGGTGAAGCAAAACAAATCGACCACTTTTCCATGGAAATGCAGCAGGGTGAGTTTCTTTGGCACTTTCCCAGGATATTTATGCTTATTCCTGGTGCCGGAATAGGTGCTGAAAGTTTCCCTTTCTAGTGCATCCATGAATGTTTGGATCCTGTATGTCTTTCTATTCACTTTAGAACTACTGTACAATCTAGCCTCTGTCCAGCATGGAGAACCACCTAAGAACTAATGTAGGGTTGGGATTTATAGGATTGTCTCTCCCACAGACTCAAACTCCTGCTCTTGCTCTCTTCCAGGTCTTTGGGTCAAAGCATCTGGAGCTACACAATGCCACTAAAAGAAATAAAAAATGTATTCTATATGTAGTGCCGTGTGTCTTTCTAAAACTAGATGGCACACCAAATTAGGATATATTTCTAACTGGCAATGGCTGGATTAGATTCACAGCATTCCTATGTAGTTGACAATCCCTCCAAAATAGGGTTTTGCAAACATAAGTGTGTGCAATCTGCTTTTCTCAGTGGTGACAGAACCAAGGGCTTGGCATGCACTTGAATAAATGTTCACGCAGACTGTTTCAGCTGGTACACGGATGTTCCTGTAAATCTCAAGTCTCTTTCAAAAGAGATCCTGAAGAACTACTGCATGGGGAGGGGTGGCAGATCTGGACTTGTGACTTATCGGGCACTCCACTCTTCCCCCTGCAGATAATGGAGACATTATATGTAATCTTGGTCAATGCCTGTCTTGTACCACGCTTCAATTTGTTCATGGACTTCTGTGGGTAGGGTCTACTGAATATCTCTTGGCATGTATGCAGTGCCTGTTTCTGCATACTAGGAACATAGGAAGCTGCCATATACCGAGTCAGACCATTGGTCTATCTAGCTCAGTATTGTCTTCAGACTGGCAGTGGCTTCTCCAAGATGGCAGGCAGGAATCTCTCTCAGCCCTATCTTGGAGATACCAGGGAGGAAACTTGGAACCTTCTCCTCTTCCCAGAGCGGTTCCATCCCCTAAGGGAAATCTCATACAGTGCTCACACTTCTAGTTTCCCATTCATATGCTACCAGGGCAGACCCTGCTTAGCTAAGGAGACAGGTCATGCTTGCTACCACAAGACCAGCTCTCCTCACAGCTTCAACCTCTCCATATGCTCTTACTTGCAGAGCAGAGGCAGATAGTATGTATTCTCTGCAGGCATTATTTCAGTGCCTCTAGAAATTGTCTCCTTCTTGGCCCAAAAGCACTAATATGCCTACACCCATTGCTAAACCCTATACTAGTCCTACATACTTGTATGGTAGCTTGCTTTAGCTGCTGCAGACCTCGTTTGCAGAAAACACGTGCCCCAACATTCACTGTTTGCCTGTCATTTTTGCCTTCTGGAGATGTATTGTGTGAGTTGCTGTCACTGCTGTTAGACTAGCTGGACCAGCCCAAAGGCCCATCTAGTCCAGCATCCTGCTTCATGTAGTGATCAACCAGCTCCCTTCCTGGAGTATGTAAAAGCTGGAATAGATGCATCCTCTATCCAGCATGCATTTACATTCAATTGTATGAACACAAAGGTGCCATAGTAGGGGTGTGTGATTCGAATAAATGCAACTCAAATCCGACCGCCTCGAATTCAAATTGGACCACCCTTAAAAAGGGTGGCAATTCAATTCAACAATAGTTTAGGGGCTGTTTGGGGCCAATTTGAATCACACAGTTTTGATCAAAATCTGAATCTAATCTGAAAATTCAATTTGTGCCCATCCCTTCAGTGTAGTGGGGTTCTTGCATATTAGCCCTTAGGCAGATCCAACAAGGAGGACACCTTGTACACGCTTAGGAGTATATATGCAGTTTATCTTTGTTTGGCTAAAGCTTCACACCGGTCCAAGGAGTTTGATGGCCATGAGCTTGGATGGCTTTAAAAGGGGCTTAGACACATTCATGGAGGGCAGGTCAATGGCTAGTAGTCTGGTGGCTAAAGGCCACCTCCAGCCTCAGTGGCAAGAGGCCTCTAAATACCAGTTGCAGGGGAGCAACAGCAGGAGAGAGGGCATGTCCTCACCTCTTACCTGTGAGCTTCCCAGAGGCATCTAGTGGGCCACTGTGTGAAACAGGATGCTGGACTAGATAGGCCATGGGCCTGATCCAGGAAGATTGTTAGGTTCTTGGGGCCTAATTAACATAGGTGAATGGATACATCTTCTCCCCAACATGCATTTGCATTCAATTGTATGAACCCAAAGGCACCATGATGTGGGATTCTTGCATATTGGTCCTTGGTCAGATCCAATATGGCACCTTGGATGCTCTTAGGAGTATATGGGTGGGTCTAGTTAACATAGGTGAAAACAGTCTTGTGCCACCTAGAGAACTGCACATTTATTGTAGGCTCGTTTGGCTTGGTTGTAACAGCAGAACAGGGCTACCCCACTGCTATGCCTCAGTGATTACAGAAATTGGAGTGAGAACAACATGTGACAACTTTGCTCATCTCTGCAGTTTTCTTTTTTGCACTCTCATTGTGGCAA
The DNA here is from genome assembly GCF_027244095.1 of Hemicordylus capensis. Taxonomy (NCBI): domain Eukaryota; kingdom Metazoa; phylum Chordata; class Lepidosauria; order Squamata; family Cordylidae; genus Hemicordylus; species Hemicordylus capensis. The sequence continues at coordinate 20,229,328 of NC_069664.1, read as the reverse complement.
TTTTTGGCACATCCCTTGCTGGTAGAGAGAGGAGTCCATCCTGCAGAGGAAGAGAGATGAGTATGCCCATAAGCCCCGCAGAACTGGCCCAGCCCACCTGCCTCATTGGTTGCACTGAAGTCAATTGCATGCTCACAACCTAGATCTTCTAGAGTGCTGATCATCACTATTTTTTCCCCAAGAGGGGGCCATTTTGGCAAAAAAACCCCAACCCCATCCAATGTCCAAATTCAGATGTAATGGGAAACCAGAGGTCCCTTCACCTCTGGTTTCCCAAACCACATGTCCGAATTGGCGAAACTGGAGTTAAGGACGAGAAGGTACCCAGGGTTTCCCTTTCCAAAGTCCACTCTGAACCTTTGCTCAGAGTGGAGTTTCAGTGCCCTGACCTCTTGTTCTGCGGTACCAGCATTACATCTGAACACTGCAGTTTGGGTCTCAGTGAGCTGGAGTTACTGGAGGAAGCTCCTCCCTCATTCTGGCCCATTGGGCTGTCCTTCTGTCAAGAAGGAAGCCCACATAGCCAGTTCCTCCACTTCTGTGCAGTCTTGCAGTCCATTGCTGTGTGGTTCCTCGTTGCATATGAAGGCAGCAAACGTGAAATTCTCCACACAGATTTCCCTCTGTGCCAATCTCCGCACCGTAAACACTGCTATTCTCAGTGCTGGGAAAGGTCCTTTAGGAGAAAGTGAGCTCTCTCTCTCAAGATCTCCATGGGAAAAGCGCAGAGAAGGGCTGCATCTCCCACACTCTTTGCATGCCTTCCAAGATGGTGCAGGGACTCAAGAGGGCTCAGTCACCCTTAAAGTAGGAGGTGAGCGGAAACCCACGCCGGGCAACATGGTGGGAATAGTCACCTCTGCATAATGCTGGGGGATTGCTGGGCAGAGAGTATCCAGCTTTGGCTGAAACCTCACATAGGGCCAATAAACAATTAGTCAGGGGGCTACACTTGGTTGATGAGGACCACCACTGGCCCTGGTGCCTTCCAGTGAAGAACATGGTTCTAGTGACTCTCAGAAATCAGTATTTCCTCTGTTGCTTTCCTACCTTGTATACCAAGGGTATACTCTTGGCAGGAGCATTGTCTACATTTTGTGTGTGTGCTAACGGGTTCCTTCCTCCTGTGTACCAACAGCAGCCTGAGCAGATAACACTGTCTCCATTCACTTCTGCAGTTCAAGATGCTTCCAAAGTCCCATCAGCAGGTTAGGCTGTCTTAGCTGTAGGAACCCCTGGTTGGTAGTGGTGCATCACACCAGCTCATTCCTCTGTCCTGCCCCTGAAATTCCTTATTGTTGTCAGTGGGCTTCAGAAAACATGAGTAACCTACTGCAACATGGAACATCAGAAGAAGACAAAACCATCCATCTGGTTCCTGGTGCTTCAAGCTATAGGAGATGCTGGTGAGCAAGAGGCCGGGATTGTTGTACCCCCAAACAAGTAGCTTTTCATCTTAGGCTTGTTCCCACTATCATGGACTGGGTAGGAGTCTGGTTTGACTCAAGTCAAACTGGGTTTTCTGGTTTTGTTCACACCCCTACATGCAGAGGGGTGTGATACGTAAGAGCAGGAGCTCTTCCCAGAGCAGCTCCATCCCCTAAGGGGAATATCTTACAGTGCTCAAATGTAGGGCTAGATGGACCAATGATCCGACTTGATATAATGCAGTTTCCTGTGTTCACACTGTATATCTTCTGGGACACACTATTGATTTTGAAGGTTCAAGCCATTTTCCTTGATCAAATGATCCTCAAGGAGATTTACAAGGCATTGCAATAATAAAAACCCAGAACATATGGCAACACCAGGAACTGTGGTCTAGGTGACTATCTTCACCTACCAAAATAGAGTGTCTTCTTGAAGCAAGACTGTCCTGTGTGAAGTGTGCAGAATCGTAAATTCTCCTGGCAGCTCGAGGAAGGACGCTGAAATTCGCAAAAGAAGCATTGGATGCTATTAACTGGGTAAAAAAAAAAAAAAGAATATTAGGAAATCAGTATTGTCACAAATATCAAGCCAGCCTGGCTCTGCCTTGAGCTGTCCCAATAGGACAAGAATGTCTTTCACTGTTCTAAACATCTGCTGCAATGTCATACTATTATTGGTGGATAATGAAGGGAGGAGAGAGACCTAACCAATATGGAGAACTCACTGGCCAAATTCAGACATAACACAAAACCCCGAGGTTGGAGAACCCCTGGTGTCAATTTTAAACTGTAAATCGCACTGCAGACGTTCATCCAACCATGGTCCAGCAACCTCCAATGCCAGGCGAGGGGAGCCCCTCCCTGCTGTTCGGACACTAAAGCAGATCCCAGCAAGTTCCATGGCCAGACTGTGGACAAGAGAATCATAAGAAATATGGCTAATTTAATATATTCAGGACAAGTTCTGTAAGGTAAAGCGTGCCGTCAAGTCGATTTCGACTCCTGGTGCCCACAGACCCCTGTGGTTTTCTTTGGTAAAATACAGAAGGAGTTTACCATGGCCTCCTCCCGTGCAGTATGATGCCTTTCAGCATCTTCCTATATCGCTGCTGCCTGATATAGTACCAGCGGGGATTTGAACTGGCAACCTTCTGCTTGTTAGTCAAGCATTTCCCCGCTTTGCCACTTAAGCTGCTGTAGTGCTACGATCATATCACAGAAATTTACTGCCAACCCAGAGTCTCTGTGGGGCTCCAGAGATAAAGCATAAAGAAAAACAAGAGTAGATCGTTCAGCTAAATAGACCACATACAATAATACTTGCATGTATGTATGTATGTATGTATGTATGTATGTATGTATTTGATTTCAATTTCTATTCTAATAGCTTCTGCTGCTTGCTTAGTTTCTGAGACTTACCCCATGTGATGTCAAGCAGCATCCATAATCCAAAAAGAAGAAGATAGCTCATGTTGTGCTGTCTGCACTCAGGTTAACAGTGTACTAGGGAATAAGGAAGCTTGCAGCAGATGGAGAATTGTATGTGAAAGAGGGAATCCATTCTGCTCTGCCCACTTCTGAAGAGCAGGTGTGCGATAAGGCAGCGACTAGTTACTAGAGGACATGCAGTTCATTTTGATTAGCCAAAGAGCCCAAATGAATCATTCTCCCCCACAGGCCCATTAGCATTAGGAACAGGAATCTGCCATATACTGAGTCAGACCATTGGTCCATCTAGCTCAGTATTGTCTACACAGACTGACAGCGGCTTCTCCAAGGTTGCAGGCAGGAGTCTCTCTCAGCCCCGTCTTGGAGATGCAAGGGAGGGAACTTGGAACCATAAGAACAGCCCTGCTGGATCAGGCCCAAGGAGGCCCATCTAGTCCATCATCCTGTTTTGCACAGTGGCCCACCAGCTGCCACTGGAAGCCACAGGCAGGAGCTGAGGGCATGCCCTCCCTCCTGATGTTACTCCCCCACAACTGGTACTCAGAGGCATCCTGCCTTTGAGTCTAGAGGTGGACTATAGCCCTCCAACTAGTAGCCGATGATAAACCTCTCCTCCATGAAGTTATCCAAACCCCTCTTCAAGCCATCCAGGTTGTTGGCTGTCACCACATCTCATGGCAGAGAATTCCACAAGTTGATTATGCGTTGTGTGAAGAAGTACTTCTGTTGTTCCAAGATTTCCTGTCAATCAATTTCATGGGATGACCTTCTGCAAGCAAGCAAGCATGCAAGCAAGCAGAGGCTCTTCCTAGAATGGCCCCATCCCTTAAGGGGAATATCTTACAATGCTAACATGTAGGCTCCCATTCATATGCAACCAGAGACCCTGTTTAGTAACGGGGACAATTCATGCTCGCTACCACAAGACCAGTGCACCAATCTAAAAAGCAGCACATGAAATTCTCCCCACATGCAAAAAGTCTTTTAAGGAGCTCCCCATATTTCAAAGGCTTTCCCTTTAATTCCAGATCAAAAGACTATCACGGTGGTCTTCCTTCTGGGTTGCCAACTCTGAAACTATGCTTAGAGCTTTTGCTCCTACCCCCATGCCCAATATCAAGCCATTAAAATTAGCTGGGTTGCTATCATTTAATTTCTGGAAACTCTTGGTCATTTCTGGAGGATTGTCAATGGAATTATTCCAACTCAGTGGAGCTCCAGAGTGTCCCTAATTTTGGAAACATCTATGATCTGATCATCATTCTGGGACACCTTCTTCCTTTGGCAATAAAGGATTGTTGCCCTTTAAGATCAAACCATTTCCCCTGCTTACAAGGCTGGGCTGATTGGCCTAAAAGCACCTGCTGAACCCTTATAATGACTCTTGGTGTGGGGAGAGGTTGAGCTGTTGGTTTTTTGGGGAGTGTGTTCCCTGGTAAGTTATAAGTCTGGGATCTAATCTTTGGTTTCATGGGGGATGAGATAAGTAAAAAAAAAACAAAATCTGTGTCTGTTTTGTTGAATGGATGGTCTTTTTTACAAACTGATTTGCAAATAATCAAGATGATATCTGAGCTTAGCTATACTGGATTTGTACTTTTAAGATCTTAAGTGAACTTATTTCTAGGGCTTCATTTTAAGCTCTCTTCCTCCACTAAAGCATAGCTCATGCTCTGGCTACTTGTAGAATTCCTTCCCAGTTTCAGGGCCTGGAGGAAAGTAAGCTGGTTTTGTGGTATCAGACACGAATGATCCCTCTTTGCTAAGCAGGGTTTACCTTGGCTTGCATTTGAGCAATTCAAGAAGATGGAGCCATAGGCCAGTGGAACAGTGTCTGTATGCTTGCATCCAGAAGATCTGAGGTTCAATTTTTGCCACTTTCATGTAGGGCTTAGCTAAGGGGATAAGTCATGCTTGCTTCCACAAGACCAGTTCTCCTCACATAGACCAGCTCTCCTCACACAACCAGCCACTTCCAGGCTGACACTGACCAGGGCAGCAGGAGGGTACACTGCCACCCCACACCAGCAATTTTGCAGACAGGTGAGGGAAACACAGCAAAGTTGAGGTAAGAGCACCCTCCCTGTTTCTTAAAAAGGTAACACACATACACACACCAAACCAACCATCTGCCAGCTCATGCACACCCCTAATTGGGCCCTGTAGTTGTTGTTAATATTATTATTATTTCTTGTTTACACAGTCAGGCAGGTGTTATTGACTGGTTTGTTTTATCCAGACATTGAGTCCTTCCCAAGGACCTGGGATGGCTGAATTTTATTGTCAGTTGTTATAAATATCGTCGCAGAATATAGGCTGCTCCCAGTAAAGCTGCTTTTTGTAACTGGCTGATGGTGATTTCTGTGGCCCCTATGGTGTTGAGGTGCTCTTCAAGGTCTTTTGGAACTGCACCCAGGGCGCCAATTACCACTGGGATTATTTGGGTCTTTTTCTGCCACAGCCTTTCGATTTCAATTTGTAGATCTTTGTATTTGGTGATTTTTTTCTATTTCTTTTTCTTCTATTCTGCTATCCCCTGGTATTGCTATGTCAATTATTTTCACTTGTTTTTCTTTCTTCTTGACTACAGTTATATCTGGTGTATTGTGTGGCAGATGTCTGTCTGTTTGTAGTCGGAAGTCCCATAATATCTTTACATCTTCATTTTCTTCAACTTTTTCAATTTTATGGTCCCACCAATTTTTTGGCTACAGGTAGCTTGTGCAGCTTTATATTGGAATAGAACTGTCCTCTTCTGCAACTCTGGTGGTATCAGCACGGTTGCAGTGTGTTTAGTGAATCCATTCCTTGATCTAGGCCGGCTTGGGGAGGAGAGGTGGGGCTAACAAACAGCCAACAGCAAGAGCACTGAAAAAGCAGTCTGCACTTGCCTCTCAGTAAATGTCAGGTGCAAGTGTTGGGCAGTATAAAATATGTTAAATATCTATCTCATTAAACTGTTAATATTCCTGATCCACTGTCTTGTCGTCCTTGCATGCCACAACTCTTTCCTCTGGATTCTACACAGTGGTGCTCTAATTGTCTGCATTTCCTTGCATGCTGTGTCAAGCACTATTGCTCTTCTGCAGCTGAAATGCCAAGGGAGGCATCTTCTCAAAGCTTGCCTGAATCCTAGTCTGTTTGCCGACTTAACAGGTGTCACAAAATGCCTTTCTTCTTTGCACAGTCCTTTCCGAACCATGGCCCGGGAACACAATGAGGGAATGAATCGGAGCACTCGTTCTGAGCTGGCCCCTGCCAGCTTCATCTGGGGTAAGAATCTTCAGCTCTGTGTGTGCCAGAGGAGGCATCACTTGGGTGGGTGAGGAATTGCTGGCCAGCTGCCACTTTGACATCTGCTTTCTATGCAGGCTGTAAGCTAGATCTTGAGAACCCCACATACACAGCTGACATCCTAAAGGACCATCCAAGTGAGCAGCAGTTGATCCTGAAGACGGTATGTGCCTTACTGCCCTTCTCGGGTGGCTGGCCTGGGTTAGAATAGCCTTGGGAGAGAAGTTTTGATCTTCTGCCACTCTGGAGCTTGCTTTTGAGGACCCTCTGTGGCATGGCTTAGGGAGGCCTCTTAACTATATGCTGCCTTGGACTGCACCAAGCCCTTTAAAGCTCAACATGGCTTGGGGCTGAGGCACCTGATGGTTCTGTCTTTCCTTGAAAGATCTTACCAGCTGTGGCTGGTACGCCAGCTGCAACCCTACTTGGAGAGGACCTGACCTCAGTCACTCATGCTTTGGTAACATCCAGATTGGCACTCTATGTGGGGCTGCCCTTAGACTGTTCAGGAGATTCAGCTGGTCCAGAATGCTGAGGCACGGATGCTCATGGGTACAAGTTGCTTCATGTGTGTCACCACCCATCCTGCAGCAGCTTCACTGGTTACCTTGGGGCTAGAATACCTGTTGGACCACATTCACCCATAGGAACCTTCCAGGGCCCTGCTCATGGCCCTGCCACTAACAGAGATCTGGTTGGCAGGGATTAGAAATGGGGCCTTCTTAGTTATTGCTCCTTGGCTTTGGAACACCCTCCCTGAAGAGCTTTGCCATGTTCCCTCCCTCAGTGCTTTTAAACAACAATTAAAAACACATTTTAAAAGACACTTAATGTTTTATCTGCTGATATCTAGTAGGTTTTCTAGCCTTCTAGTTCTCAGATTTTAGCTTCTTATTAACTTTTAATTTGAAACTTTTAAAAATTTTGTAACGGCTTGGGTCCAGGCTATTTAAGAGAGTGCCTCCTTTGCCATAAACCCTGCCACCTGTTATGGTCTTCTGGACAGGTCCAGTTATGGTTGCCACCAGGTCATTTGGTGGCAACCCATGACTGGGCTTTCTCTGTGGCTGCCCCAGGGCTTTGGAATATGCAGAAGTGCACCTAAGTAATTTTGGAGCATGGACCTAAAGGCCTTTGGAGTCCCCACCCCCTGCAAATTAAGCATCATCATGCTCTGCTGGGTGACCACACCACCCAGAACAGACTAAAGAGGATTTGGAGGCCCTGGGAATAAGAGCATCTCCTTCTCTGTTTGTTTTTCAAGAAGACCCTCAAGACTTCCCTGTTCTTGCAAGCTTATAATTAGAATTAAATAACTGTAAACTTGTTTTAAGAACTACTTTATTCTATTTTTATTGTGCCGTGTATTTTAATCTGTGATTTTTATTTTTTAAATCTGGTTTTAGCCTGGCCTTTTAACTTGTTTAATTTTATTAAAATTTTACTTTACCTTGTATCTATTTTATTATGTTGTGAGCCTCAAGCAGTAGTGCACTGGATGGGTGGGGTATAGTGTTAACAATCACAATCCATTGTTTTGAAATGGGTTTGAGAACTCTTGTTGAAAAGTGGTACATAAATATTCATAGTAGTAGTAAATGTCAGGGTCTTTTCCTAACTAAAGAGAACATTGCCAAGTCCTACAATTGATTGCCATAACAATCTGCTTCCAGAACTCGGGGGTTGTTCAGATTCTCTGCTTTGAGGTCTTGATGGTTTGTCTCTTCCCTGAAAGATATTACTCACAGAAGATGCCAAGGAGGAGTTCCATACTGTGGAGATCTTACCTCCAAAGAACAGCAAGAAATCTCCAATCCACATAGCTACTTTGAAACCTTCCGTGCTCCCGATGGTGAGTGATATGTGAGAGGTGATGGTCTCTAAGGACTTTTTGCTAGCTCCACCTTCTTCTTGAGCTTCCCAAAAATGCCTTTTGGGTTGCTTGACTAGATGGACTCTTGGTTCGATTGCTGGAGGCCATGGTAGAACTTGTTTATCCTTCTGTTCCTCAAAGGAGCTCAAGTTTGGTATGCATGGAATTTTCAAGTTGGAAGGGACCCTTGGTAGAACTGGAAACAATATTGCAAGTAGAGTTGGTAGGATCCAGAAATGGACAGTATTCCAAGTGTGGTCTGCTGGATTTAATGGATACTGTTGTTCAATGAGCTGTGAAACTAACAGTAGCATTAAGTTCACATCTTACCAACATTTCAACAAGGATATTGTGGGGAGACTCTGGTAAGCCTGGGAATGCTGAGATCAAGATGCACTATGTCCACAGCATCCCCATGATCTACAAAATTAGCATCTCTGATGAGAGAAAGAGAGAGATGAGATTAGTCTAGTATGACTTGCTCTTGACAAATCCATGCTGGCTCTTACTAATCACCAGATTATTTACTGAATGCTTACAGACTGATGGACCAACAATCTGTTCTAGGATCTTGCCAGGTATTTACACTAGGCTTCCCAGTTCCTACTCCCCCTTTGAGGTTGGGGACATTTGCTCACGTCAAATCTTCTGGCACCTTGCTTATTCTCCAGAAGTTCTCAAAGGTTAAACAGTGGTTCTGAGATAACATATCTAAGTTCCTTCAGTTACCCAGGGATATAATTCATCTGGAACTGGGGGCTGAAGTAGCTAAGAGTTCTCTCAGCATATCTACCAAGATGCACATTCCCTCCTTTTACCCTCAGCAAGGAAAAACTGCTGGGAGTGTGACTGCTCCAAGGTCACCCAGTGACCTTTATGGCTGAGTGGGGGGGTCCCCCATTTGGGTCCCCCATTCCTACTCCGGGTCCCCCATTCCTACTCTGGGTCCCCCATTCCTACTCCTACAACCATTATACCACACTTACTTTTGGAAGCTGACCTGCTAAATTCATATAGCCATTCACAACAAAATGCACTTGCCTCGTAACATGAACTTTTGTATTACACAGACCAGCCTAATGGGATTTGATATGACCCCACCTGTCTCATTCAGACTAAAGTCAGGATCTGGGCCAGTCCACCTTGCTGGGTATCATCTAACAGGTAAATTGAATTGTGCAGTTGCAATGGGCAATAGCAAACTGATCTTGAGATGCTCTTGGTGCAATGTCTAACAAATCCAAGGGAATAGGCAAAACTTGATGAGATGCATAACTTGATCACAGGTCGGGGTGGGGAGTGCGCTTCTGATTGGCTTAAGGGTATATATGCCAGGTAATTCAGTCTCACTCCAGAGCAGATGCAGATCAACTGTTACATCCTTGAAGGTCTAATTCTCATTCCTTATCAACATTTGGCTCATTCATATGAATACAACAAACATTTATACCTCTCTTCCAACAAGTTTCCTAAAGTGGTTTACATAGATATGAATGAATAAAATGGTTCCCTGTCCCCAAAGGGCCTACAGTCTAAAAGAGAAACATAAGATAGACACCAGCAAGCAACAGCCACTGGAGGGATGTTGTGCTGGGGACTGAAAGAGCCAGTTGCTCTCCCCTTGCAAATTAAAGAGAATTACCACTTATAAAGGTGCCTCTCTGCTCAGTTAGCAAGGAATAATTGAGTCACCCACGTAACACATGGCAGATCATTGGGAACGGAAATTCTGTGCTAGGTGGTGTCTTAACATGTTAGAGCACATGCAGCACAAGTCTTGTCTGAGAGATGGCAAACTCATTGGGTTAATACCGTCTGCTGCATCCCTCTTCTAGTCTGAATCCTCAACCAGAAGAGAGAAATTGTTCCGATATACATAAACCCTACACCTGTAGCCCAGTAAAACTGGTAGATCATTTGAAGTAGTGTTTACTGTTTTGTGTCGACAGCTGGAGATGGCTACAGCTGGAGTCTGGATGATGAGATGGAGGCATCTTCCAAGGAAGACTCTCCTACCAAACCAGCCAAGCATCTTTGCTCCAAGCAGTCAGCTGCAGCCAAGGAGGGGCAAGAGCAACCTCAGGTAAAGCTGCATGCATGGGTGGAGACTGCAGAGGCTTAACTGCAGCTTAGGTGGGGCCAAGGGTAGGCCAGAGTCCTCTTTGGCCTCCCAAGGGACTGCCTTGCAGGATTTAGGTGCTGCACCTGATGGCCTCTCTCTGGCTGTTCTGGAGAGTGTGCTCCTACCAAGAGAAAAATACACTCCACTGTCTCCTACAGGAGAAGGGGACAAGGAAAGGGAGGGAGACAGCATCAAGAGGAGACAAGAAGATATGAATTCCAATGGAAGGTGAGATGGCAGGAAGTGACCTCACTGATGTCTACGGCAGTAGCTGAGTGGATGGGTTCAAAGAACCTGGGGCCCCCAGCTCCCCCTCCCTATCTTCATTATCTTCCTCACTCCAAGGGGCCTCTGGGGAGAGGGACAAACATTCCCCCTCTCCTTTAGCTATGCCCCTGGGAAGTAGTTAACAAAAGGATACACCCTGCAAACCTGGGGCTCATTCGTCTAAACAAGATGAGACAGCATGCTTCCTAGAAAGCTGGCCAAGCAAGATCCACAGTCCCCTGGTGTCCCATTCTTCCCAGAGTCTCTGGGCCCAATGGGAACTCTTCTATCCCACCAGGCCTTGTTGGGCTCTGCTGGGCTCCTCAAGTTGCAGTCACCCAAGAGTTGAAGCTTCGCTGGCTGTTTCATGATCTGCCTAGGGTTCCCATGCCTCTGGCTGAGCATGGGGGCATTCCACATCAGGGGCCTAATCAAATGGGCAATGGGGGATCCATATAGAACTGAGTTTGCTCCCCACTGGGCCATGCCCATTGGCAAAATCCCACAAAGTGACTAGAGCTGCTGCTTGGTGACTGGTGAAAGTGATGACTTGGACTCTACTTGTCTCAAAGCCCTTGGCTTGAAGCATTTGAGTTTTGTGTAGATCAGGGCTGCACAATCTTGACCTTAGCTGCTTTTGGATTACCTCTCATTGTCCCTGGCCACAGGGGCCAACGGGGAATTGTAGTTCAACAACTGCAGGAGGGCTGGAGTTGTGCAGCTCTGATATGGTTGGTCCCTAGCTCTTTTAAACCCTCCCTGTCTTCAAAGGGCTTAGGGTAGCACACAGGAGTGCCTCCTCGTGTGTGGTGGTGGGAGTTCTGTGGGCATCTCCCCAGTGCATTTATGCTTAAATCCTAGGTTGAATTCCCTTTAATCTTACATTAGGAATAGCTGCTGAAAGGTCCCATCCTAATGCATCCATGAACGTTTGAACCCTATATGTGTTCCTAGGCACTCTGGAACTGCAATCTACTGTCTTTCTGGAGATCCACCTATGACCTGATATGAAGTATTTGTACATCTTCTCTACATTGTCTCTGGTAGAGAAAACCTTAATTTCCATGATTGTTCTCTTCCAGCTTCTGGTACTATGTAATGCTGTTAAAAGGAATAACATATTCTGTACTTGGAGTCCTGTGTCTTTGTAAATTTGGATGGTTTGTATGACAAATTAAGATGCATCTCAAGCTGGCGATGGTCAGATCTGAGCCACAGTAATTCCGGTGGGGAGGGAACAATTCCAAAGAAGGGTTGCTCTCTCTTAGCAAAAACCCATTTGCTCTTTTAAGAAGTGGGTGCAGCTGGAAAGTCATTAAACGAGGTAGACATGCCTGCCTTGCTCAAAAGAAAAGGCTTGACATGCATTTGAACATGTAGACCAGCACATACTCAAACTGGTGCATGAAAGTTCATTCAAGTAAATGAATTTCTCTTTTGTATGTGTGTGGCTTAACTCCCCTTGCAAAATGATCCTCCATGGAAGAGGTGGTGGCAGAATGGGTTTATGACTAAGCAGGCACAAGCCAATCACCACTGTGCATAGCCACTCTGGCTGCAACTGGAAGAACCACTTTTCCATGTGTATACTTGGCAGAACATGGCTGGTGTCTAGACAAATTGGATGAGTGCCTTCTCCACAAAATAATTAGGGATGTGCAAGTTGACTCATGTTTGAATATTCAACTCAAATCTGGCAAAGTCAAACTATTCAGATTCAAATCACCCTAAAAAGGGTAATTAGATCTGAATTTGAATCAGCTGAATTCAAATAAATTCAACACTTTAGGGACATCTTGTCACCTTTTAAAAAACCATTCAGGCATCCTGATTGGTCAAAAAGGCATCAAAATAGGTTGAATCAAACTGAATTGGCCTGTTTCGGGCCAATTTGATTCAGATTCAAACTGGCCAGTTTCTACTTGAATTTGAATTGAATCAGAAAATTTGATTCATGCACATCCCTAAAAATAATGGAAACTTTATATATATTATTAGTTGATGCCCATAGAGCACCACTCCTGCATCTTTGTTGCCACTGGATACCTCTTGGCATGCATGGAGAGCCTCTTCTCTCCTCCCTAAGCAACTTCAACTTCTCTCTATGCTGTACCCACCTCCACTGCCAACTGGTTTGTTTAGATCAAGGAAACACATTTTGTGACTATTCCTTTTTTTTTTTTTTTTTTTTGCTTTCTGGGAATACTTTGTGCGACTTGCACGATCATGATCATTCTTCAGAGACCAGCTCCTCCACTGGTTGTCCAGAATTTGGCATGGACACATCTGGATTCCAGTGAGCATGTATGAAAACAAAGGTACCTTGTGGTACACAGCCCAGGCTTCCAAGAATACAGCTGCTGAGGTGTATTTTTTGAGCTGTTCCTCCTTACCTGTTCTAGGACAACAGTGAGCATTTTTCTTAATAAAGCTCTTAGTTACATATGAGGCTGCTTTATACAAATTTGCCCCATTGGTCCTTTCAGCTCAGTATTGTCTATACAGACTGGCAGCGACTTTCCACGGTTCCAGGCAAGAGTCTTTTCCAGGCCTACTTGAAGATACTTGGGACTGAACTGCTCAAGATAGTATGGTGCAGGGATTCTTGACATTGGGTCCCCAGATATTATTGGCCTTCAACTCCCATAATCCCTAGCCCCACTGACCTTTGGTTGGGGATTATGGGAGTTGAAGTCCAATAACATCTGGGGACCCAACGTCGAGAATCGCTGGTACAGTGGACATCTGGTCCCTCTGCTAGAGATGCTTAGTTCTTGGAACATTAGAAGAACCTTACTGGATCAGGCCCAATGCCTTTCTAATCCAGCATCCTGTTTCCTGCCAGATGTCTCTGGACAGCCCACAAGCAGGAGATGAAGGCAGGCCCTCTCTCCTCTTGAAGGTCTACTGCAGCTGGAATTCAGAGGCATCCTGCCTCTGAACCAGGTGCGTGGATACAATGGAGCATGTGGGGGGCAACTGTCCTCAGGCCACCAGCACCCCAAGCACTTCCAGAGGTTCTCACCCCCCTGCTCAATTACTCAGTGGCTGCCAGAACCTCATCTGCCTGTTCTCCCTCACCCATGGCCACTATCGGGGAATAGTGACCACACTTTCCCTCTGTTGCTTCCTTTGATGCTTTGTTCTGTTGCTGGCTGGGTGCTTCTTTCTCTACCTCCCTCTGAGCAAAGCACCCCAACAGCACTTGAATGAAGTGCTGATTTGGTGTGGCAGAAGGACAGCACAGCCCATCTTGTTGATAGTAGCCACACACCCTTGTACATGTCATATGCAGGATGGTGGCCAGTGCATGCACAAAAAACAATGGGGAAAGGGGGGCACCAGCAAGAGCTGAGCTCCCTATGGCCCCGCTTTGGACTCTCAGGTAGTCTATAGTCATCAAGACTAGTAGCTATTGATAGACCTGTTCATGAATTGGTGTTTCTATATGTCAACTGGCTTTTTTTTAGTGTCTCAGTCTTGTTTGATTAGTGGCAGTAGTGAGACAAATGTGTGTAGCCAATAGTGAAATAGATCCTGGGCCAGCTGGTATTTAATGCTTGCTGAGATTCTTACACATTGTCTTGTGGTGAGATCCAGCAAAGCATTTCTGTATGCTCCCAATAATTAATTAATTAATAACCCCTGCTAACTTGGAAAAGAGACAGCTTTTAACATGGTGATTCTCTTTATTTAGCAGGGGGAAAGTAACTGGGCCCAATCAACCCCCAGCACAGCATCCCTCCAGTGACTTGCTGATGTCTATCAGATGCTTCTTTTTAGGTTGTGAGCCCTTTGGGGACAGGGATCCATCTTCTTATATTTAATTATTATTTCTCTGTGTAAACCACCCTGAGCCATTTTTGGAAGGGCGGTATAGAGATCCATCGATCGAATAAATGAATGTGGGATTGCTTAACATAGGCAAAAGTCTTGAGCTCCCTTAAAGACTCTCAAATTTATTGTAGACTCTGATTTTGCTGGAGCAGATGAACACGCCTGCGAAATTCCACAATTGTGCCTTAGTGGTTGCAGAAATTGGATTTGGCGCAACATGTGATTGTTTGGCTGAGATTGTAGGGGTTCTTATCTGCAGTCTCCTGTTGGCAATTTAGGACACAACCTTTCTCGATATAGACGGGGGTCCTTCCTGTAGAGGGAGAGAAGACAGTGTGTCTGTAGGCCCTGCCTAATGATCTCCTTTGAAGCCAGCTGCATGCCTACAGCACAGTTCTATAGACTAGAGAAGTTCACATGACCATAAACTAGTTCAGAGATTCCTAACCAGTTTCAGGAGCTAAGCATGCTCCTGTTCTACAATAATTGATTGTCAAATAAAACAAAGGTCAGTGTTGGAGAGCTTGATCATCTGTCAAGTTTCAGCTGGATAGGTGGAAAAAATCATCCCACTCAGCTGAGACTGGACAGTTGATCAAGTTCCCTGCCTATGACCTTGCTTTTATATGAATATGACAAATATTTATTACTATGGAGATTTATATTTATGAGAACCAGTGTGGTGTAGTGGTTAGACTGCCGGACTAGGACCGGGGAGACGCAAGTTCAAATCCCCATTCAGCCATGATACTTGCTGGGTGACTCTGGGTCAGTCACTTCTCTCTCAGTCTAACCTACTTCACAGGGTTGTTGTTGTGAGAAGAAACTCAAGTATGTAGTACATCGCTCTGGGCTCCTTGGAGGAAGAGCAGGATATAAATGTAAAAATAAAATAAAAATAAATAAATATACCACCCTTCAACAACAGTTCTCAAAGTGGTTTACATAGAAAAAAATAAGTAATACATAAATAAGATGGTCTATAAAATTTAGATACTTTTCACAACCAATGTTCCCAAAGTGGTTTACCTAGATATAAATAAATAAAATGACTCCTTGTCCCCAAAGTGCTCACTATCTAAAAAAAGAAACATAATGTAAACACCAGTAACAGCCACTGGAGGGATGCTATGCTGGGGTTGGATAGGGCCAGTTGCTCTCCCCGCTGCTCAGTAAAAACCATCACTTTAAAATTGCCTCTTTGCTCAGTTAGTCAGGGGTCTAATACATGCTGGCAGAACGGGAGCACACTCAGCTCTCAAAGCTGGGTAGGACTTCTCTCCTGGTCAGTTCATATTTGTGTGGACTGCCCTACTGACGATTGTCTCTATAACTTATTTCAAAGGCAAACCATTGGCAATAGCATTACCTATGTATGTTATAGTTACAGCAGCATTATCCGCCAGTATTAACAGGTGATTGTGCTTCTGTGTAATAAGTGTCACTGATTTCTGCAGCTTGAGGGGCTTCCAAACTCCCATGAGCAGGCTAGGTCATTAGATCCCACTGCTTGCTCATGAAACCCTGCTGTCCCAGAGGGCTGCATATCTTCAGTTCACCTCTCTAACTTGCCTCTTAAATTCCTTATCAAAATCAATGGGCTTTGGAAAACATAGAAAGCTGCCTTCTACTGAGTTGGAACATTGGTCCATCTAGCTCAGGATTGTCTACCCAGACTGTGGCAGCAGCTTCTCTAAGGTTGGAGGCAGGAATCTCTTTCAGTCCTGTCTTGGAGATGCCAGGGAGAGAACATGGAATCTTCTGCCTTCAAGCATTCAGGTGCTCTTTCCCAGAGCGGCCTCATCCCCTAAGCGGAATATCTTACAGTGCTTTAAGGGCACCTTTTTAAGGGCCTCCAAACCGGTTTGAGCAACCAGCTGTTCAGCCAGTTTGAAGGCAGGGCAGTCACACTTTAAGGGCAGGGGAGGGTACACTTACCCTTCCCTCTGCTTTTGCCCTGCCGGTGCTCCATTTTTCAAGGCTCTTTGGGGTACTTCCGGGAAAAGAGGGGACAGGGTGGCAAGGAGGTGCCACCCCAAAGGAGCCTTGAAAAATGGAGTGCCGGTGGGGGTAAAGTGGAGGGAGGGATACGCGCACCCTCCCCGCCCTTAAAGTGTGCCCCCCTGCCTTTGAACCACCACTGTGGTAAAAACAGACTTGCAGTTTCCTTCCCCAAACTCCATTTTGTATCTTTGGTCTTCAGGTGGTTTCACCACTGTTAACACCATTTCTGCGGTGCAAGCGTTATGTCCGAATGCTGCTACCGCCGTTTCCCCCTTAAGCAACCGGAGTTGAGGGAGGAAGCTGTTCTCTCTCCCTCCGGCTGATATTGGCTCAGTATTATGAAGACCTTGACATTATATTTTGTACTATTTGTATTATTTTTATTGTGATTTGTATTGTCTGTCTTTTGTGCTGTTGGGTCAATGACTGCAATCAAGAATCAATCAGTCACTGCTATTGGCTGACAGGGCTGTCCTTCATTGAAGAAGGAAGTCCCAGCAGCCAGTTCCCCTCCTCTCTGCAGTTAGCATGACTGCAGTTAGATCATTCTCCATTTTGTCAGATGGGGGAGGGTGGAAATGGACTGCAGGTCCATTGGACCCACGGTATGGCACTGTGGCTGAAAGTGTCCTTGATTTTGAAGGTGCATACTAGTCTTCTTGATCAAAGGATCCCCAAAGAGGCTTAAATGGGATGGCAATAATAACTCAGCATACATAACAACACATGGATTTGTGGTCTAACTGACTATCCTCTCATACCAAAAAAGACGGTCTTCTTGTAGCAGGACTCTCCTACATGGAGTGTGCAGGGCTTTCCTTTCAGAAGACAGCCAGAGACTGGACGTTCAAAACTGCACCAGAGGCATTTGAAGCTATTAACTGGGAAAAGAGAATATAAGAGAACTGGGAGATAGTCACAAACATCAAGTCAGCCTGCTGCCCGCCTGCCCTTGAACAAGTGCGTGCCTCATTTTAAAAAACATGGTGTGCTATTATTGGTGGGTAACGAAGGGAGGAGAGAGACCGAACCAATCAGGGGATCTCACTGTGAGGCACCCTCCAAAGTGCCTTCACAATGGAACTGACAGATGCCCACAGTGTTCCTATCCACTGCATCACTCTGCCCTTCTAGTGTTTGTTGCTGCTACTGCCCCCTTTCCTCTTGATTTGACTGGGGGAAATGGTATAGAATGGCTACATTGTTTGCAGAGGGCTGGGGAAAGGGTTTTAGAAGCAGGGAGAAGCTGATGAAGAGCTTCAGGACCTCCTTCGCGGCTGGAGCTCAACTCTGGAAGAAGTGAAGTAGTAAGATAAAATGGCTGGCACTACAAGCATATGCAGACTGAGTATCTTTCCCTCCCCGCCATGTTATTGCAACTACCAACCAGTTAATGGAGAGGAAGGGCTTTTGTGTAAGAGATCATGAAGTGTGTGTGCGAGAGAGATCAGATTGCCTCAGCAAGAACAGAATTGCTCCATTTACTGGTGCAATCTGCTCTCCGTATCCTCTTTGAGATCAAAAGTGAGGCACAAAATAAAATTATACCACTTTACCACACAGCTGCAAGAGAAGCAGAAGAAGCGCAGCTAGGGAGCTCAATATATTTGGGAAAGGATCTTCCATACAGCGATAATAGCATGGACATTTGCTACCAACCCAGCGCTCCAGGGTACAAAGCTCTATATGAGCTGAAGGTGCTCCATTGGTTTGAAGCTCAGGAAATGCTTTTCTCGTGTGCCTTTCCAGCCCCAGCTTCTTTTGAGGGAGGTCTTCTGTGTTCCTTGATGCCCCTTCCAACTCTAAATCCTAATATTCTATGAGCTCATCTGAATGAGGGAGTCAAACCCCAGTATTTAGAACCTTCAACACAAATATGACAGGTGTGGACCAAAGTAGCCATAATGTGATAGAACCGACACTGCTGGAGGAGCAGGCTGAAGAATCCAGAGTGTCCAATTCTAGCATTCATAATGCTCTTTGCGTATTGTGGGAAACTAGAGACATCGGGTCTTTCTAAAGACATCAGGTCATTCTAAACACTGGACAGCTTTTGCAGAGAATAATAATAATAAATTAATATTATTATTAATACATAAGACAAAAGCTGGACTAATTTAGTCATGACGAATGCCCTTTGAGATTAAAGGGACTTGAGTTAATCATGACTAACTTGTCTGGTACATGTTTCAGCTACTCACCTTGGCTTTCCATCCTCTGGTTGGAAGCTCTACACTTAATAGGCCAATAGCTTTGCCCCAGTATATAAAGTCTTTACTCCTTGCCTAGTTCCCGAGACTTACCCAATGCAATGGAAAGCAGCATCCATAATCCAAAAGAAAGAAGTTTGTTCATGTTTCTGCCCTTAAGCCAACTGCACACTAGGTAAGGAGGAAGCTTGGTAGGTGTTGAAAAACCAGGCGTCAGCAAGTAAATCCATTGTGCACTACCCACTTCTGAGGAGCAGGCATGCCATGAGGCAGTGACTGATTGGCTGCTAGAAGACATGCCAGCCATTTGGTCTTGTGTAGCTAACAAGCCACATCATTGCAGATGCTCCAGGGTGAACCCTGCTTAGCAGAGAGGACAATTCATGCTTGCTACCACCAGACCAGCTACAGTTAGGAAATGTAAAAAAGTTAACAATACATCTGTCCAATATTCAGCTAGTGCCTAGTCCAAAAACAAAGTATGAAGATTCCATAGTATACTTTCACTTCTGTAGGAGACATAAAACCAAGGGCTCTAAGGTTTGAGGCAGAAGTCTTTCCCAGCCCTAACTTGAGATGCCAGGGTTTGGACCTGGGGTCTTCTGCAGGCAAGAAGGTGCTCTATCATGGAGCTAGTGTCCCATTGCCTAAGGGGAACATGTTGCAGCAGACAGCATTCATGCACCATCACCCATCCAAATGTGACCCAAGGGGTAACCTGCTTAGCAAAGAGGATGAGTCATGCTTGCTACTGCAAGACTGGCTTTCCACCTCTTGCTTGACCTTCTTGGGTGGGTAGGTGGATGCAGTTGGACTTCTTCCTGACTCTGGTGTTCTTTCTCCATGTACCCATCACTTGGTACAACTGACAAAATGCACTGGAAGTTTGGCTTTAATGGGACCTGTAGGTTGCCCTACATTCCTTTCTGCTACAACTGGTCCTTTGCTAAACAAACATGAACTCAACGGGAAGGATTTGTGCCATGTCCCCCTGAGAACCACACAAGGGGGGCTTGTGGAATCTTCTTAGTTGGTCTTCCTAGAAAAAGACAGACCCACAACTTTCTTCAGGGCTGGCACAAGTTCTTTTGCTGCCTTAAGTAAATATAATTTTTGCTCCATCCCTCAGTATTAAGGATGCCGTATGAAAAAGAGAACCGATCTCTTGTCCCTTTAAGACTACACAGAGAGAGAATTTCAGTAGATACAGCTTTTCTTACCCTTGCTTGACAAGCTACACCTGCTGAAATTCCTTCTTCTGTGCATCTCTTAAAGATATAGGAGATCTGTCCTCTTTTCCACATGGCAGCCCTACCCAGTTTCTTACTCTATCTGTATCTGAATCAAATTCTGAAAATTTGTTTTGAATTCAAATTAAATTTGAATCAAATTCAAATTGATTTCACCCTGTTTGGGCACTTTTAAAACCAATCAGGGGGCCTGAAGGGTTAAAAAAGGTGCCAAACAGCTCTTGAATCAAATTCTAATTGAATTTTGAAAATTTGAATTGAATTTGAATCAAATTGCCCTTTTAAGGGGTGATTCAATTTTATTTTGAATCACTCGAATCACCAAGCTTTGAGTTGAATCTATTCAAATTGATATGCACATCCCTGTTCACTGGAAATGAAAGTATGCAGTCTGAGAAACCAGGGTCCAAGCATCCCACCACACCTTAGATCCTATTGCCCTTCAAGACTGTGGCAAGCCACAGTGGCCATTTTGGATGGGAGCTGTAGTTCAACAACATCTGGGGACCCAAGTTTGAGAACTCCTGCCTTAAATTTTCTAACTTAGCCATGACTTCCTGCCATGATGGTTCACCACACTCACCAGGGGGATGTTTGTTTAGGAACGGTCTCCTGTGAGTGCATTTCTTTGTTTCTAGTAGCTGATGCTCTCAGATGCTATGATGGCAGGATGATGGAGAGAAGTGTTAGATTGTGTCCTCTCCTCCTGCTCTCCTGCTCTCCTGCTCCTGCTCCTCCTCATGCAAAAGTTCCATAGTGCTTTCAGTACTAAACCCTAAAGCTTCCTGTTCTGGAAGGCAGCCACTAAATTCAAACCTTCAAGCCCTGCAGTTTGGGAAACAGCATCTCCCATTCAAGACTAAAAGCCAAACAGTCCCAAAAGACATGATCTAACATTTCTCTCAGACCACAAAGCATACACAGATCAGAGTCAAGCCCATCTATTGTAAGCAAATTACTCCGTAGAGTACAGTGCCCTGTCAAAATGTGAGATATGGCCACCTGTGTGGCTCAGCCACCTTATTGACTTTTGTCTCTTGGGTTATGGATGCTGCTCTCCTTTGCAATGGGTAAGTCAAACAGAGCAACTTCAGTAGCTGGGGCCGAGTCCTCCGCGGCTTTATTTATTTATTTAAAATATTTATCCCCCGCCTTTCCAGTACTCTACTGCTCGGATCAGCTCACAACATGAATAAAACAGATACAATGTAAAATAAGAGATTAATAAAATTAAGCAAGTTAAGTTAACTCAAAAACCCAGGTTAAAACAATTAAAATAACCAAAAAAACGTTTAAAGTTTCAAATTAGAAGTTATTAAATTGCTGATGGGGCACGTGAGCATTTGATTCAGCAAATACCTGCTGCCAATATCTGATGCCTAGTGCTTCCTGTCCTTCCACTATAGACTTGTAGTGGCCAAGTAGACTTGACTACTGCAATGTGCTCTATGTGGGGCTGCCTTTGTATGTAGTCCAGAAACTGCAGTTGGTCCAGAATCCAGCAGCCAGGTTGGTCTCTGGGTCATCCTGGAGAGACCACCTGTTTTGAAAGAGCTTCAATGGCGGCTGAAAAATTTCCGGGCAAAATACAAGGTGCTGGTTATAACCTATAAAGCCCCAAACAGCCTAGGCCCTGGGTATTTAAGAGAACGTCTTCTTTGCTATGCCACCTAATGGTGCAGCAGGGAAATGACTTGACTAGCAAGCCAGAGGTTGCTGTTTCAAATCCCCGCTGGTATGTTTCCCAGACTATATCGGGCAGCAGCAATATAGGAAGGTGCTGAAAGGCATCATCTCACGCTGCGCAGGCAACGGTAAGCCCCTCTATCTATAAGTTATCTATAACAATTGATGATAAAATTCAGCCATCCCAGGTCCTTGGGAAGGACTCGATGTCTGGATAAAACAAACCAGCCAATAACACCTGCCTGACTGTGTAAACAAGAAATAATAATAATAATATTTTTTAAAAGGATGCAGAGTTGGCACTCTGTACATGCCAACAGAGCCAGCTGGCTTGGGATTGCCTGGTTACTGTGTGTACAAATCTAGAGTTCCTCCTATTCTACACACAGCCACAGCATTCCAGATTGCTCAGTGATATGTGTCATTTCAACCTGAATGCCCTCTTGCTTATGACTCCAAACACTCCAGTTCCTACAATGGATCTTATTAGAAAGAATTCTGGATGTGCTCCTCTTAATAAAACCTAGCAGCTATATAGTGCTTTCTGGGTGTGCAAACACTTCACCTATATTATCTTAAGGTAATCCTAAAAAAACTCTGGCCTGGTTCAGACGTAGCAGGAAATTGGAGGTCCCTTCATCTCCCGTTTCCAAAACTGAATGTCTGAATTTGGGTAAATGCAATTTGTGGGGGGATGTGGTCTATGGTTTCCCTCACCAAACTCAACTCTGAACCTTCAGTCAGAGTGGAATTTTGCCACAACAAATTCCATTTCTGCAGTTCAGCCAGTGTTACATCTGAACACTGGCACTGCGGTTTTTGATCCAGGGTCCGAGGGAAGAAGTTACTCCCTCGCTCCAGCCCGATTGGCTGTGTGGGCTGTCCTTCTGTTAAGAAGGAAGCCCGCACAAGCAGCTCCCTTGCCTCTCTGCAGTCTTGATGACTGCAGAGAGACTGCTCTCCCCAACATCCAAATGAGGATGGGAGATTGGGGGCACAGAACTTACATACCGAGTCAGACCATCTGCAACTTCATTGTAAGTCCCAGGGGCCAGTGGGCTCGTGTGAAGCTTTGGCCAAAGCTGAATACTCCACTCAGTCCCTCTGGCACCAAGCAGAGGTGACTGTTCCCACTCTGCAGTGCTGTGCTTTGCCTTGTGCAAGGGGCACAGTCCTCTAAGGGAAAAGGAGCCCTCTGGAACCCCTGCACCATCTGGGAAGGTATACACGGCCTGCTGGGGAGTGTAGTTCTTCCTAGGGTTTTCCTCCCAGAGCTCTTAAGAGAGGACACTCTCTCTCTCTCTTAAAGGGCCCTCCCAGCACTGAGAAAAGTGAAATACGGTGCAGAGGGCAGCACTGTGGGAAATGGTTTTCGGGGTGGGAGCCCAAGTGGGCCCTGTTTGAAAAACCATGAAGTCCACTGGGTCACTGGCTGACATACTGTGCAGGGAGCTGCGGATCCAAGGGGGATCTGTGCTCATGGCTTCTGAGGCACTCACCAGCCTGTCAATGCTGCTAGCAATGGTAGGGGCTGCTGCACCCCACGGACGCATTGCATCAATCCAGCGGTGACCTATTTCCATTAAGAATAATGGCAGAAACGGCACAGCAGTAATGGCACACTCCCTTGAACAGGGGTCCCCAAGCGGTGGTCCTTCAGATGCTTCTGAACTACAACTCCCATCATCCCCAGCTACTGATTAGTGGCTTGTGTCCGGCCCCGCCCGGCGGCCCCTCTAGTGATGCCCCGGGTGTGAGGCGTCACCCCCATGGGGGCGTGGCTTGGGCTCTGGAGAGACCGAGCTGCCCCCCACCATCCATTTCATTGCTGCCCCGAAGCTTTGGAACACACTTCCTGCTGAACGAAGAGCCTCCCCAGCTCTTACAACTTTTAAAAAGGCATTCGAGAGGCATCCGTTCACCCAAGCTTTCTAATTCGGTATTGTTTTCATTGTGTTTTTAATAGTTCTAATGTTTTGAATTTTAATGGTTGTAATGGTTTAACCTTTTTATCTGTTGTTTTTAAAAAATTGTTTTGTTGTAAACTGCCCAGAGACTTGCATTTTGGGTGGTATACAAATGTGTTAAATAAATAAATTAATAAATTTCAGGCAGTACTGCCTGACAGCCTTTATTTCTGTTTCTCTCCCTCCAGCAAAGAAGAGAAAGGGAAATAAAGGCTGTCAGGCAGAGGAGAGCTGGTGTGGTGGTAGCAAGCATGACTTGTCCCCTTAGCTAAGCAGGGTCCACCCTGGTTGCATTTGAATGGGAGACTAGAAGTGTGAACACTGTAAGATATTCCCCTTAGGGAATGGAGCCACTCTAGGAAGAGCATCTAGGTTCCAAGTTCCCTCCCTGGCAGCATCTCCAAGATAGGGCTGAGAGAGACTCCTGCCTGCAACCTTGGAGAAGCCGCTGCCAGTCTGTGAAGACAATACTGAGCTAGATAGACCAATGGTCTGACTCAGTATATGGCAGCTTCCTATGTTCCTAAACACTGCCTGTAATGGATGGGGGAAGAGCTCAATCGGGGCTCTCTTTAACATTCTTAAAGTAAAACTAGAAGTGGAAGGCAGAACAAACAATAAATTTATGGAATGGGGGACTCATTTTATCCCTTCCTGAGTGCTCAGTTGACACCTGCTCAGGCTTATCTCCATGCATGAGAAATGCCACCTACTTATTAAGCTGTTATTAAAAGCAAAGCCTCGAGGGCTGGCTGAAAGTTGGCAGCCGCACAGAAAAGAGAGGTATTTCTTTTAAAAGCTTAGTTGTTTGCCCCACCCCTGATTTGTGGTCCGATACACTCAGATTGTTCTGATGTTAATATAAATAACCATCAATTACTCACCGACTTGGATCCTGATCCACACCCCAAGCATCCTTTTTGCCTAGTACCAGATTTGGTCTGGGAGGAGAAAGCTTCAGCATGAATCCAATTTTGTCTCTTGGGTTCTGGGTGTTGCTCTCTTTTGCAACGGGTAAGTTTTGGAGACTTGGGCAGCTTTGATGCCTGGGGCTGAATCCTCAACTGAGCTCTCCCTCACTCTCACTCTCAGTTTGACTGGATGGTGGAATTCATCTAAACCAGGGATGGGCAAAGTTGGCCTTCCAGCTGTTGTTGAACTACAACTCCCATCACCCCCTGCCAGAATATATTGGTATAGGCTAATTTTTCTTCCAGCTAAAAGCCTCTGTTCGTCCCAGTTATAAGTGTTTCTTTTGACAACATTGGTTACCCCCTTTAAAATTTACCCGGAAGGCTGGGCTGGCCATTATTTTAGTTTTATAATTACATTTACAAATATTCTAAATGAGTTAAGGGAAGTAAGGAGCCTGAAGTGTTATATTTGTTTGTGCCTGAGCTGAACTGTATCTGGGGTTTATTCTGTCATTTGTTTTCTTTCCTAAGAAAGGTTAGCCAGCTGTGCTTGTGCCTCTTGCCTCCCACTGCCATTAGGCGGCTACATTTCAGTGTTATTTATGATTCATAAATGTTCCTGAAGATTTCAATTAGACTTTATACACGCTGACACCTTAAAATTCACTTCAAGCTTCCATATTTAGCACACTGAAATTGGTTTGCATTGCTTAGCGTAAGCATAGCTAGGGTGGTTGACAGAAATTCATTCAGTCTGAGGTTTAAAACAAGTCAATGGAACAACATTTATTGAACAGAAGGTTTCCACTGAGGTTTGTTTGTCTTACTTTATGCTACAAAATGGTAGAGTGTTTATGCTTGTTTGCTGCAACATTGCCTTTGCCACAACAACTTATTTGTCTTTACCGATACTTAGATTTCAGTGTAACAGATGCAGATTCATAGGTTGTGCTCTATCTATCTATCTATCTATCTATCTATCTATCTATCGCCAGCATGGTGTAGTGGTTAGAGTGTTGGACTAGGATTGGGGAGACCCGAGTTCAAATCCCCATTCAGCCATAAAACTAGCTGGGTGACTCTGGGCCAGTCACTTCTCTCTCAGCCTAACCTACTTCACAGGGCTGTTGTGAAAAAGAAACTCAAGTATGTAGTACACCGCTCTGGGCTCCTTGGAGGAAGAGCGGGATATAAATGTAATCATAATCATTATCATCATAATCATCAGTCTATCTAGTTAGCACATTTGTATACCGTCCCATACAAAAAGGTTCCTGGGCACTTCACAAAGTGCCCCCAAAAAGTCCACTTCATGCCACTTCTTATTAACCCAGCTTATACATAAAGCTCTCTTTTCTTTGAGACCTAAGAGAGGCTCTTCCCTGCGTTTCTCCTGACGCAAAGCCCTGTCTAACTGTTGTTCTGTCTTATCACTCCCTCTAATGGAACATTTTGATTGACAGCTCTCTAGATTCCAAAATGTCTAGTAAGCCTGTGCACAGCCCTAAAAACCGGAGTCAGGTCCAATCTGACCTTTCCCGACCCTACAAATGTCAGTTCGGGGTCCTTTGGACCCCTCCAAAAATTGGCAGTCAGAGGCAGGACAACGGAAAAAATAATAATAAAAAGTAACTGCAGCTACTCACTGTAAACCCGGAAGAAAAGTAACACAACACCAGAGAGTTTCATGGGAAGTGAGGTAACATCAGCGAGTCCAAGGGGACAATACCTCACACCCGAGAATCATATGAGAAACCTGGAAATTGGCTGGTGGGCTGTTTGGGAGTAAAAAAATGGACTAATTTTTTTTAAAAATGATGAGATGTGGGCAGGCAGGAAGATAGGGCAGAAGGAACACCCCCCCCAAACACAACAAAAAGCTTCTTGTCACATTGACATTTTAGAAGGGGTTCAGAAAAGTCCCATTCGAACTGGTGTATTTAACTTTGGGTTCTTCTTTCTTATTAAGAGGGGTTTGGATAACTTCATGGAGGAGAGGTCTATCAATGGCTACTAATCGGAAGGCTATAGGCCATCTCCAGCCTCAAAGGCAGGATACCTCTGAGTACCAGTTGCAGGGGAGTCACAGCAGGAGAGAGGGCATGCCCTCAACTGCTGCCTGTGGGCTTCCAGTAGCATTTGGTGGGCCACTGTGCAAAACAGGATGGTGGACTAGATGGGCCTTGGGCCTCATCCAGCAGGACTTATGTTCTTATGTTCTTATGTTCTTAACCCTATACCTGCCAAAATACCACTGTGCCATAGTATGGATTCCATTTCTTCTTTGCCTTCCTAATGGTTCCCCTCTCTCTTTGCTCTGCCCAGTGTGTGGTCTCATGTGCTACAGATGTGACAATGAGCGGTCAAATGGCACATGCTTCCAGGCAAAACCTCCCTGCATTGCAAGACCGGGAGAATCCTGCTACCGTCAGGAGCTCTACACTGGTAGGTGTCCACTCCAGAGGATGCTTGGATGACCATTCTTGGTCTTAATGGAGCTTATTCCTGGAACCCACGTTCCATGTCAGGGCCTGCATTGGTTTCAAGCACTTGTGAAAGGATGTGCTTCTGAGCATGCACATTGAGAGGCAAACTGAATAGGGCAGAGGCAGCAGCAAATGTAGACATAAATGGGAGTTTGACCTCACTTTTACATTTATTTGTAAATGAAATGTGTGTGTGTGAGAGTGAGGTGGTGGGTGCAGGGGTAGAGCTATAATTAGGCAGACCCGTCTGAAGAGCATGCACCTCCTGTAGAATCCTGAGGAAAGAGTTGTGGTATGCAAGGCCAAGGCAGTTACGGAGTAAAATCAGGAATATTAATGGTTTATTGAAATAGATATTATGTACAGAGAGGCAAGTGCAGACTAATTTTCAGTGCTCTTGCTGCTGGCTGTTTGTTAGCCCCGCCTCGACTCCAGGACTGGAATAAATGTAACTAAAGCACCATTCAAAAGCTGGCCTGGATCAAGGAATGGATTATCCCAAACCACCACACCTCCTCGCCTCCAGAGCCACTTCGCTCGCCTCCCCCTCCCCCTGCTGGTCAGCCACCCCTGCGGCTGTCAACCCACTCGCTTGCCCTCCACACCATCCCCTTGGGCGCCACTCCCACTGCCCCCTTGCCAGTTCCTCCCAGTCCAATAATTAATATAAAATAGCAGTCATTGAATCTTCCATTCAAATCTGGATGTTTAGAGCAGACTCACTGAAATAACAGTACTTCAATTAATATAAAATAGCAGTCATTGAGTTATAGATGTAGTTATAGATGTAGCTTTAAATACAACAGTTCAGTAGCCTACCCATCTGAGATTTGGGGGAAAAAGGAACGGAGAGACCCTGGAGGAGGAAAAAGTACAGGGATTGCCACATTGCCTGTCCTGCAGCACTACAACACTGGTGGGAAAGACACCTGCCTGAAATCTTGGAGAAACTGCTGCCAGTCAGTGTAGACAATATTGAACTAGATGGCCCAATGGTCTGATTCAGTATACAGCAGCTTCCGACATTCCTATGCTCCTAAGTACAAGGACTGCTATTTCACCTGGATTGGTGTACCACAAATAGGAAAATGGGAGGTTTTCTCTATTATGCAGGGGTTAGAGGCTCACAATCTCTCTCTTCCTTTCCAGAATATGTTCGCCTCTATAGTGTGGCAGGTTGTGTCAAGGATTGCCAAGAAATTTCAGGAGGGCAAAACGTCCAGCATGTCTACAAATGCTGCAGTAACGCAGATCTCTGTAACTTCTCTTCTTCCTAATCTGTAGTGGTGGAACAGAAGGGCTCAGCATGTCTTTCGTCGGACCTGAAGCGAAATGTGGGGAAACGCCATTCACTCTGTACTGTCATACCTTGTCCTGGTTCGTCTCTTCCTCCGTATGGCTCACTGGCCTTTTATCATGAATGCAGAAGAAAGCTCCCTCTAGAGCGGCAATGAACTGGGGGTTGCTCTTGGGGGAGCAGGTTGGATTTTGAATTCCTGGGCAACTTCTCTGAATTCTGGGACTGTCCCTTGATTAATTTGACCATATGAGTTGTAATTAACCAATTAGATTTGCACATGGGTAATCAATCAAAGCAAGTCAACTATTAGTAGACAATGCATAGTAGACAGTGAGGTTATTCTCACGAGCTCAGAAACCCGGGCAAGGGGAGCTAAGCATGGTTTTCGGAGGTCGTGTGCTGCAATGAAATACCCCTCCCATTAAATGGGTGCTCCACTAACTCAATTTCCCTGATCATAAGATGCCACTGCATGGGTCTGTGCCATGGTGACTTGTGAGGAGACCCCTGACTGGGAGGCTACAGCAAGCCTCCCAGCATTGGGGGTCTCCCCAGAATGCCCCATGCACTCGCGTGGGGCATTCTGGGAATTCTAGGGGCCAGGTGGCCCCCCAATCCCCACTTCCCCTTTCGGCTCCATGACAGAGCCAGTAATCATGTGGGCGGCCAGGGTGAGCTCCCTGCTTGTCTGCGGGGAGAGTCTGGTGAGGCTCTACACATGGATGTAGCACCTCAGAAGATTCATTCACACAACGCTCATGATCTGTGGTCATGTGAACTCAGAAAGCAAGGTAAGAAGAGGAGAGAGAAATCATGTGAGAGATGGATGGGATAGGGACAGCCAACCCACCTGCAGGTGGACGTGGGAAGCTTGGCGTCTTCTAAGCCTTCTGCAATCACAGTTGCAACACTGCTTTCCTTATTCACACTAGCATTGCAACTGTGATTGCAGAATGCTTAGTAGGCATGGAGCCCACCTCTGCAGCCAGGCTCATGGGCTTTGGAGAGCCTCAGAACAGCATGGATGTGTCTTCCACCCATCAATGGTTCTCTGTGCAGTATGTGAGTGGACAATAACTGGGAATCTTAACTTAAGTCAAA
This sequence comes from Hemicordylus capensis, assembly GCF_027244095.1. Taxonomy (NCBI): domain Eukaryota; kingdom Metazoa; phylum Chordata; class Lepidosauria; order Squamata; family Cordylidae; genus Hemicordylus; species Hemicordylus capensis. Next base: position 20,200,138 of record NC_069664.1, on the reverse strand, counting down.
GAATCAGTATGAACTTGTGACCTAACTGATTAATTGGTTAAACATTGAAGCCCCTACTTCATTCCAGTGTGGACAGCAACCCTTAGAACTGATAATCTCCTTTGCTAGTTTTTTCAGCGTTCCCAGTAATGGCTATTGCTACATTTCAGTGTGTTTAAAAATAAAAGGTGTGGATTATTGTCAATTGCACCCTAACACTATCATCCTACCATTCATCAATAAAGCTTCAGTTCTGTTTAAGCATATATCCCTCTCAGTACAGAAATTGCTTGAAGCAGAGATGCCCGTCTTTTGCTAGATCATGAGGTCATTCGCACAATCTGTTTTCTACCTGGGTTTGGGAGCTTTGTGTGCTCCCAATTTTCAGTCAGGTGGAAGCAAGAAAGGAGGAAAACCTGAGTAGATGTGCTTGTGTGCAAGCAAGGTAGGAGGAAAACCTGGCTTCCCCAGAAGCATTTCTACCCAGGTTTTCCTCTTACTTTGCTTCCACACAACCAAAAATTGGGAGCACAAACAACACCCAAACCCGGGTAGAACACAGTTTTTGATTGTGTGAATGGTCTCCATGCCTTGTGTCTCTTTTCTAAATGCAACATTTGCTCTGGTGCTGGTGGTCCAGTCCTCTCTTACAGCAGCTTTCATGAAATATATTGTATTTTTTATTTTTTTTTAAACACACTTTTTTCATGGAGTACCATTTCCTCTGCCAGTCTCTAACTTTGGTCCTCTGTTGCCTTATCAAATAAACTTTGGAATCCTAAAATCTATTGTGGTTTATCTGATATTTTTAGCTGTCTCTACAGTATGGTTGTCACCTTAAGTGGTGCAGTGGGGAAATGCTTGACTAACAAACAGAAGGTTGCCACTTCGAATCCCCGCTGGTACTATATCGGGCAGCAGTGATATAGGAAGTTGCTGAAAGGCTTCATCTCATACTGCACAGAAGGAGGCAATGGCAAACCCCTCCTGTATACTACCAAAGAAAACCACAGGGCTCTGTGGGCACCAGGAGTCAAAATCGACTTGACGTCACACTTTACCTTTACTTTACAGTATGATTAACTCTTCTTACTTGTACTGTCTCTACAGTATGGTTAAGTTGGCCCAGGAACAGTTTAGAATGTGCCAGTACAGCAGATGACCAAAACAAAAAGCAGGATGGGATCCATAAGCATCCTACCTTACTTTTAACCTGTGTGAAATTCCTGCAAGAAAATGCCCTTAGGTATCCAGATCAGCACTATCCAGCTGATCAGTACTGTTTACCATTGTATTTCATATTTGGTTTGGCCTCATGGTCTGTGAATGCTGTTTCACACAATGAGGTCATTTATGCAATCAAAAACTGTGTTCAACCTGGGTTTGGGAGCTGTGTGTGCGCCCAGTTTTCAGTCATGTGGAAGCAAGTTAGGAGGAAAAACTGGGTAGAAGTGATTATCTGGAAGAAAAGTAGGAGGGAAACCTGGGTAGAAGTGATTGTGTGAAAACCTGGGTAGCCTTTCCTTCTAGCTTGCTTCCACACAATCACTTCTGCCCAAGTTTTCCTCTAACCTTGTGTCCACACAAGCACACAGAGCTCGCAATCCCAGGTAGAACACAGTTTTTGATTGCATGAATGTGTGTAGCAACATAGGTCTGTCAGTAGTGAGCATGCATGCAACCCTAGCTCCCTAACAAATGAATGCATGTGACTTTAGAGACAAATGTTTGCCACCTCCATGTGTTTGTCAGAGGCCCGAACTGGCTTGTATTTGAGCTGAGCCAGACCCTAGTCCGGAGAGGGGCAAAACTGAACCAGTCTAGTTCAAATTCAGTTTGATTCAAACTGAACTGGTAAAAATAAAAATAAAACCTGGTAAAACTGTTTTGCGCACATCCCTACCTTGGGCTTTCCCTGAGAAGAAACTTGTGAAGGAGACCTGAGGACAATTTTTGTGGTTTTCTTTTGTCTTCTTCAAGAACTGGCCACTTGGTTCTTAAAACACACCACATTTCCTCAGTTGTGTCCACGTCCCCACTTCCTTGATGAGTTTGGAGCAAACATGCCAAGGTGCTGGGGCACTGGCAAATTAGATCGTCCAAAGAAAAGGACATAAAACAGTCAGAAAGAAGAGAGGTTCCAGGATGATGAAGCTTGTTTTAGCTTGTACCAAAAGAAACGGGCAGGGACATTAACAATATGCCAAGGTGAACAGGTGCATGGGTTTAATGATGGAAATTTACCATTGAAAAGGCTCTGAAAATAGAAAAGGGGTGGAATGACGATGTCCGGAAACAAGGAGAGCACATGACCTCTGTCCAGCTGCATCATGGAAGAATCTGAACAGAGGTAGCCAGTGTGGGTTGTGGCTGCTCCTGGAACAAATATGAATAGCAGATGATGCAACAAACCACCAGCAACAAAGAGCTTTGCTGAACTAGATGCCCCTTTACACAACTTGGGGAACATTTCATGCCAGTCTGGATATTCTCTGTTTCATACTCATGCCTACTCACCTGGATAAAATGGTGACTCTGTCATTAGCCAAGGTCACTGTGCAATCCCAAGAGGAACCATGTAAGCTAACAAATGTCTGTTTAAGTGGAGAATGCATCTCCAGCATCATTCATGATCCAGACACGTTGTGCTGTGACCTGCCTTCGTCACAGCTGAAGCAGTTGGGAAGTCATTCCATCCTTCTGGCCGCCTATCCTGAGATCATGAGTCTGTTCTCGTGACCAAATGGGGTGGGCTGGAAGGGAGGCACATTCCAACCCTGTGTCTCTTAGGTGACTCAAACTAACCTACCCAGCCCCCAGTTGGGTTTTTAAAAACAACAACAAAAAAAACAACAAATTTCCACACAATGGGGCTGCTGTGTGCTCCAGGAGGGAAGGAAAACCAAAGCTGGGCCTGCCAGTATCCCACAAGGCACTGTGTGAGCAGTGGAGGGGCAACCCTTAGTGCAGGAAGAGCTCTCCTCACCCTGGCCCCACTTTCCACCCAACTTTATGGTTAAGATGGCCACTGGGAACCCCGGAACAGTTTAAAATGTGCTGGTGCTGCAGATGACGAAAACAAAAGGTAGGCTGGGCTCGGTTTGCATTCTGCCTCACAATCAATCAATCCATCCATCAATCCTTTATTACGGTAAGAGACCAGCATAAAATTGATGACGTTGTTATGACGATATGATGGTACATAACTTGACAAAATCTAAAATTAAGGATGGCTGCAATTTAAAAAGGCAAGTTAAAATACATATTAGTACATATCATCAAAAGGCTAAAACTTAGAAGGATTGCAGTTTAAATAGTAAAATAGATGGAATATACTCATTAAAATGAAATAAGCTAAAAACCTAAAATTGCTGAAGCTAAAAGAGACAAAATAATGATAATATAATGATACAGTTTCTATTATAGAAATGCCCAGAACAAATAAAAAAGGGGAGTATAAAATTGTAAAAGTCCAGATTTAAAATTATAAAAAGCAATAAAAAGAGCGGGGGGGGGGGAGGAAAACAATGATATAAAACAATAGATATGGAGGCATGGGCAAGTGCAAGGTCAACATTCTACCTCACGTTTATTCCAAGTTTGGAACTGCTGGGTTGGGAGCTCTCCCCCAGCCACAAATGGCCACAAGTTACTGGGTTAATCTCCTCCTACCCAGGAATCTTTGCTTGTCAGAACAGACTCCATATTTTTTTGGCATGAACATCAGTTTTCTGTCGTCGATTCACAAACGTATTCCCACTTGTGTTGGTATTTGGTCACTTACTAATACATGGAGGTGGCAAGCATTTGCCTAAAGTCGTCAAAGGGACAAAGAACGTCCTTTGAAGCTCTCAAGCTGTGCCTCACCAATCAGATTATCATCAAACCTTCATTTCAGGTGGGAAGCTCAATATGGACTCCTGGAAGGAAGTGGTCAACAATCCCACGGAGCTTAAATTAATCTCTGCCCACTTCTGGGAGCCAGTTTCTGTGTTTCCTTGGTCACTCTTTGGTTCCATTGAGAAGACTGGCTCCTCCGTTGAGTCGTTGGCTATAGTGCAAACAGAAATGATGGATAGGGTCCTGCATTTCAGCTTGATAGTCCTGCTGTGCTGTGTCTCGGGTGAGTACCAGAAACAGAATTGAGCAAAAGGAAGATGGGGAACAGGGGTATGTAGATACACCTTTCTTTGAAGGCAAGTTGTCAGTAGAGCCCTTTGCAGACATTAATATATCTTATTAGCCTTATCCATACATTATGTTGAACACTCGTCCAATGAGTGTACAGTGTACACAGGTACAGATCTGTGCACGGGTACAGATTCACACATTGTGTTGAACATAGGTACAGCAGTACACATTATAGATAGCTTGATAGTTCTGTATCCAGATTCACTTTTTAAAGGAATGCAGGTACAGCCGTTCATACAAAAATGTGCACGAGTTTATCGACATCTGTACACTTGTACATTACAACATTTTGTCTGAATTAATTATGTCCTCCAACGCCATTGCTGGCTGCATCTCTGGGCAATTGCTTGTTTGGTGTTTACTGGCCTCCATGTAAATATGCAGCCACATTGGAGCATGGGCAGCAGGCATTTCAGCATTGGGGGGCTTGGCTAAGAAACATGACCCTATGCTCACCCACATCCGTTCAGAGTGGGTGAGCATACTCTACTGAATGCAGAGTAGAGGGTTGCCAGAAAAGGACATGAGATAATACCTGAAGTGGTGGAGAACTGCGTGACTTTCTCTTCTTTTGAGTATAAGTTAAGTGCACATCAGGAATCAAAGCATGCAATGAGAAACATGTATTTTACCTTTCAGTTAGGTTCTGAGGAAATGTATTGAGCGGATGTTTCCCCATGTTCCTTGAGGAAGGAACATATGGTTGCCCTTGTCTTGCTCTGCAACCTTCTCTTTATCTTGCGCATGGAGACCTGTGGAATTACAGCCGATTGTAACTTACAACTCACTGGAAATTGGTTCCTTACTTTTCTGCAGCTGAAGCTCTCCGGTGCTGCACCTGTGAACACGGTATACCTCCTGTAATGTGTGTCAAAGGGAAGGGGAGATGCACAGCCAAGCCTGGACAACTGTGCAGATATACCTCCATTAAGGAAGGTATGTTCTCCCTGAAATTAACCACGCTCTGACCCCTACCAGAATTTTTCATTCTTTTTTAGTCTTAAGGAACCTAACCCCTGAATTCCCATAGGGGTAAGGTTTCTTTATTCACAGTTTATGTACTCCTGGTTTCAGGCAAGAATGGAACCCCTATGAATAAAGACGGTCTCCTGCATACCGCTTTTCAACAAAAGGTTCCAAAGCGGTTTACATAGAGAATTAATTAATTAATCAATAAGATGGCTCCATGTCCTCAACGAGTTCACAATTGAAGAAGAAACTCAAGGCAGATGCCAGCAATAGCCACTGGAGTGATGCTGTGCTGGAGTTGAATTGGGCCAGTTGCTCTCCCCCTGCTAAATAATCACTCCTTTAAAAAGGTGCCTCTTTGCTCAGTTAACAGGGGCTTCTCCTTCTCCAAAATAATTGTTAAAAAGAACCTTATCCCATAGAAACTTAAGCTCTTCTTTGGAGGCCCTGCTGCAAGACCCCAAATGAAGTGAGTTAGGTGGCTACTAGGGAGAGGGCCTTTTCAGTGCTGGGCCCCCATTTATGGAATAGCCCCCCCAGTGAGGTTCAATTAGCACCACTGTTATGGTCTTTTATGCACCAGGTGAAGATATTTTAATTCGCCCAGGGTTTTAAAAGTTTTGATGTTTTAAATTTTTTTCCATGTGTTTTTATTTATTGGTTTGTTTTGTGAGACACCCAGAGAACATTTGTTATGGGGCAGTTGAAAAATATATACACACTTTTACCCTTATATTCTACAAATCCTTCACCTTGCCACTTTAGAATAAACTGCCATTAAATCATGAAAATACATATAATCTCGATACTCCATCCAATACATAAAAATGCCATAAAACATTTAGCACCGTGATCTTACAAAACTGAAAAATGTGTATAAAAGTTAATATATGTATTATACTGAAACTTTCAGTAATTAACAAAGGGCTTCCAGTCAGTATAAAAAAAGGTTTATTTTGTATGTCACCAAGAACACAAACAAACTTGGGGTCAACAACTGTGCTATTTGCCACACGTTACCATTATTTTATAACAAAAGATTTTACATTCTGGCAGTGGCAATAACCACTTTGGCAGCTGTTAATAAATTTGATATTAAAGATTTATACTATACTGCTAACGGGTTTGTATACAGGAAGCAAACCCTGCTTAGAAATGGATTGTGTTCTAAAAGCTCAGTTGTAAGTTGGATGTTGATAACCTGGAATCCATATAGTTCCTAAGAGGGACAGATTGTATGTGTGGGTTGGCATTTGTAAGTTGGGGATGTTATGAAGGGGATGTAAGTTGGCATTTGTAAGTTGGGGATGTTATGAAGGGGATGTAAGTTGGCATTTGTAAGTTGGGGATGTTATGAAGGGGATGTAAGTTGGCATTTGTAAGTTGGGGATGTTATGAAGTGGATGTAAGTTGGCATTTGTAAGTTGGGGATGTTATGTTATGTTATGAAGCTTTGTTTGTAAGTATGGGTCATTCATAAGTCGGGTGTTCATAGGGAGTGCCTGTATTCTTATAATGACATTTTGGGGTCAAAAGCCACCTCAACATTAGTCATTATCGTTATATTTGATAATATTGATTTCAATTATTTCCAAATTATATTTGATTTACTTTTTCCACATATATACAACTGACAGGTATCCAGTATTGGATATGATAAAATGTATGTCTGTCTGTCATGCAAACTCAGATGGCAGGAGGAATTTAGTTGCGTTCCGTGGGTTGAAAAATTCCTTTGGATATGCCACTTTTGTCTTGACCTCTAACGTTTGTGTTTTTAACCTCCCCACAGGAAACAAACCACTATATGTCAAAACAGGCTGCTCAGAGCCAGGTGAACCCTGCAATTATGTAAGCCATGATAACAACAAAGTGACAAAGGTTGTGTGCAGCAGCAGAAACAAGTATTGCTTTTAACAGACTTCTTCTGCAGTAATGCGACTCTCAACTCAGCAGATCTTCATCTTCTGTGACATCTAAGCTCCCGAGATCATTTTGGCTCAGCTTTGAAAGCCTTTGCGGTGGAAGATGGTGCTGTGTGGCCTCACCCTTTTCCTGATGATTTCTTTTGGACTATAGAGACAGATATATTACTGCAGTCTGGCATAGATGCATCTGGCATGGACACCATATCAGTGACTGAATGCCCATCGGGTGTCATTTCCAGCAGGCTCACCCTAGAGGGCAGGGCAAGGCAGTGAAGCCCCCTCCATCAGGCCTGCTGAAGACCCATTGCCTTTGGGCTCCCCCCACCGAGAAAGAACTGTGTCCTCTTGCACAAGGTCAAGGCAAGGCTGGAGTGGAGCCTGGGACAATAAGTGGACTCCTGCCCACACTTCTTCTTCAGAGCGGTGGACGGAAGAGAGCAAAGAGCAGGCTTTCTCCCAGTCAGCAGGGCCCCACTCCCTCAGGGCCCCAGAGACATTTGCCCTTGGCTTGTTCAGTTGTAGCTATGCGACTGCTCCTGCAGCAGAAGCTGCAGCAAGGCCATGGGCCCCCCTCCGGCATCTTATCAAGGCCCAATTTGGCTCCTCCCTTCCAAAAAAGTTCTGTGTCCTCCTGCAGCCATTTTTGCAGGGCTGCAGCAGAGGTTGAGCAAAGATACCAAGGCCTCCTTTGCTGGCCTAGCAACAACCAGTATGATACTGGCCCCATTTGCATGTTAACACAAAACCGAGGTTCAATGGGGCAGAGATTGGAATTCCTGTATGTCCGAATGCATGAAACCGCACTTTCACAACAAAAGCAACCTGCAGTTTCCCTTGCCAAGGTTCAATTTGAACCTTCAGTTTGTTGTGAGTTTCAGCACTCCAACCTGTGGTTTGGGGGCGGCAGCATTGTGTCCGAACACTGATGCTGCAACAGATCATCCTGGAGAGAATCTATCTATGTCTAGATAGATAGATCTATCTATCTATCTACTAAGAGTTGACACTGACTTGACGGCACTCAATCTATCAATCAATCAATCACCACAATCCAAAGACTGACGACTGTAATCGTTTGTAATATGTGTTCACAATCTGTCTTCTTGTGGCATTGCCACTTTTGTAAGCCAGCTTGTGAGGCGCTAAGAGGCAGGATATAAGTATTTTGAATAAATAAATAAGATTTCACTGCAGAAGCTACAGATTCAAGATCTAGCAAGGATAGTGGGCACTCCCTCCAAAATATTTCCCACTCCCTTTTTTGCTTTACAGACTAGAACTTTGCAGCAAAGTGTCGGACAATGTAGTCATAGTGTATTAGGGTCCTATAGCTTGAATCCATTGTTTAAATAAGCCTCATTCATTCACTCCTCTGCCCCACAAGAAGCAAGGGAGGGGACTTCTCCAACCTCCCAGCAGCCAGGCCAATCCTTTATCTTCCATCTTGGCCAGGAACTCGGAGGGATGAGACCATGTGTGTAGGGGTGGGGGCGGTTCAGAGTCATTTCCCCTGAAGATTTCAACTGTCTTGGTAATGATCTCTCCCACTACCCCAGGCTTTCCTGCCACATGGTCTTGGACAGGAAGAGAAAACCAACCTGGATAGCACCAAATCCAAAAAGGCAATGAGGCCATTCACACAATCAAAAACTGTGTTCTACCTAGGCTTGGAAGCTGTGTGTCCTCTCAATTTTTGCTTGTGTGGAAGCAAGGTAGGAGGAAAACCTGGGTAGCTTTTGCTCCTACCTTGCTTCCACACAACCAAAAATTGGGCGCACACACAGCTCCCAAACCTGGGTAGAACACAGTGAGGCACTTCACACAATTGCTGTGAAGCTCTTTCAAGAGGAGGACACAGCACATGATCACTCCATTGCAGCACATGATCACTCCAAAGCGGGCTGGGCTCCCTTAGCCCATTTTTGGGTGATTGTGGGAATAGCCTCTGCTTTTGCTTGTGTTAATGACCTCAGTGTATAGCAAAGTCCTCGCTCCCCTAATAATGTTCTTTGCCTCTCCTTTGGTCTCTCAAACTAGTGCCCTGCCGGAATAGGGACCATATCTAAGCTGCTCTGAGCTCCTTGCAGACAGCATGGGGTATAAATATTAGGGGTGTGTATTTGTTTGGGGAAATGGTAACATGTAATGAGCAGGGTCCATTTTGTTCTCTTTGGTATCCCTCCAAGCTGGAGTACAAAGGCCACAAACCAGTCCCGAGGGAGCAATGATCCATTTTGGTATCATCAGGTCTAATCAGGACCTCAGCCTTGGTTTCAGTTCTCACCTACACCACAGCTACAGAAGCAGGAGAAGAGAGAGAAGGCCAGATGTGGGACTGATCGCATTAAGTCTCCAATCCTGAACTCAAACATATTCTTGCCAAAACATCCAAGCACCTGCCAGGGCTTCTTGAGATACAGAAATTCCAAACACAATAACAGAGAGGCAAGGGGGAAAGCAGGTCGAGAAAAAGAAAACGTAAGGACAATATGTGCTCTTTTTATTCCATCTGGGTAGGTCAGGTCATGAGTGGGAGGAGAGGGAATGGGGAAAACATTGCAGTTTGTGGTTGGTGCTTTGCTCTCTCCCAAATATACACATGTATTTAACTTCTGTTTTGCCTTTTCATTCCATAACTGCATGTCTCTAAGTGTTGGTCAGTGCGTTTGCCGTAACAGATTTTTTAACCTAACCCACTCTACCACACAATAAGCCACTTCTGATTATTGCTAACTGGGTAGGTAGGTCAAGCATCTTACTAGCTTCAGGAGCTGTGTGTGCTCCTGATTCTCTCATTTGTGAATAAACAACTACTACCCTTAGGGGTACTTTAAGGCTTCCTCCTCCTCGCGCCCCAGGCTGCAGCTGCATTACAGGTTGAGTATCCCTTATCCGGACATCCCAAATCAGGAATGCTCCGAAATCTGGAAACCACCACAGTGTTCACCGTAACAACAACAAAAAGTCTCAGCTCACTCGCTCACAGTTTCCTAATTTTGCTGCTTAACATGCAGTCAAAACTTTCTTATTTCAGAAGGCTGTTAGTGACGGGGTTTGTCTGGAATTCTCTCTAGTTGTGGCTTTGTTTTTATTGTGAAGCTTTTTAATGTTTTTTATGTTCTCACTTTGGCACTAGAGTGAAAAGGGAAAGCCCCCCCCCTCCCTGCTCAGTTTGGCGCCTGCTCTGTTGGCTCCTTAAAAAAATAATAATACAGTAACCTTTCATGTTTAAACTTGGATCCCATGCCCAAGATATCTCATTATGCAAATATTCCAAAATCTGGAAAAATCTGAAATCTGGAACACTTCTGGTCCCAAGCAGCCTGAATAAGGGATACTCAACCTGTATTTAGGAACATAGGAAGCTGCCATATACTGTGTGAGACTATTGGTCTATCTAGCTCAGTATTGTCTTCCCAGACTGGCAGTGGCTTCTCCAAGGTGGCAGGCAGGAATCTCTCTCAGCCCTCTCTTGGAGAAGCCAGGGAGGGAACTTGGAACCTTCTGCGCTTCCCAGGGCAGTCGCATCCCCTGAGGGGAATATCTTGCAGTGCTCACAGATCAAGTCTCCCATTCATATGCAACCCGGGTGGACCCTGCTTAGCTAAGGGGACAAGTCATGCTTGCTACCACAGGACCAGCTCTCCTCTCCTCCACCACAAGCCTGGTGGTTCTCATGAGTGAGCAAAACCGGGCTAAGGAAGCCCAGCCTAGTTTTGCTCGCTCATGAGAATCGCCTCATTGTGTCTTTGGCAATATTGTTTTCACGTATTTTTAATTGGTTTTAAATGGTCTTAAAATTGTTTGTATATTGTTTTAAGTTGTGTCTTCTAAATGATGTTTGTTTTTTGTTTTCTAAACTAGTGGTGCACCGCCCAGAGCCTCTGGATGGGGAGGTTTATAAATGCAATAAATACATAAATAATAAATAACAATAGCTCTGCCTCTGCAGGGAGAGGAAGGTGAAGACCCTCCTCTTCTGTTCCTGATTGGCTGGCTACATGATGAAGCTCAGCACGTTTTTCCTGCCTCCATTAAAGCCTATGCTGGCAAGTGCTGGCAAAGTTTTACCGTGTGTGGCCAGCTGGACAATGAAGTCAGAATGCTGACATGTTTGCCAGTACTCTGTCCTTGGCAGGGGTTAGAGGATTCTATTGCCAGTGCAGTGCAATATCTATTCCGTTAGTTATGGAATGTGAGAAGTCTCACAAAGGGGGGAGGGGAGACATGGAATGGATTGTTGGGGAAAGCCAGGTAGATAGTTGGAGCTGAAGGAGGGCTTACTTCTGAGTAAGGCTTTCCAGGATTGCTGCATCCTTTTTTCCTCCTCCCACCAACCTCTCTTGTCAGTCAGGCAGAGAGTAACCTCCTCATCCTTCAGAATTACCTCACACTTCTCTCAGTTGACACTGCCTTGCTGCCCATCCCCAGTGTCAGAATTCAGACAGGAAAACTAGTCTTCTGTAATAAGGAGGTTCCCATTGACTTCAATGGAGTCAGCCACTCTAATTACACCTAATTAATTTTTTTAAAACACTGAGGGAATCTCAGTGACACCTTAAGTGGCGCAGCGGGGAAATGCTTGACTAACAAGCAGAAGGTTGCCGGTTCGAATCCCCGCTGGTCCCGTATCGGGCAGCAGCGATATAGGAAGATGCTGAAAGGCATCACCTCATACTGCACAGGAGGAGGCAATGGTAAACCCCTCCTGTATTCTACCAAAGAAAACCACAGGGCTCTGTGGGCTCCAGGAGTCAAAATCGACTTGACGGCACACTTTACCTTTACCTTTAATCTTAGTTAAATCTAGCCTACTTAATGCCTATTTACAAAGCTCAATTTATCTCACAATTCCAGCTTGCTATTTCTCTCTCTCCTGTCTCCTACCCAACTCTTAGCGGGGGGCGGGGGGAGTCTTTGCTTTTATGGTGGAAAAACTCCATAGGAATTAGTATCACTATTTTTACAAGTAGGGGCACTTTGGCAAAAATCCTCCAAAACCTTTCCTTCAGTGCAAGATACCAACACCATGGGGCATCATTGCTGGTGTGAGGCACTCCATCCGCCTCATTTTGTGTTGGGCCTCAAAGACCAAGGGAAGGTGTGGGTGCATGGTGGGCACATTGTGAGTGAGAACAATTTGTGACATTGCACAACATCATTACTGATCATGTGGCACATCTGCTAGGTAACAATTTCTGTTTTTTAACAAGGCAATGTAACCACTCCATTACTGTCTTACAGTCACACAGTGATGGGTCTAATGCATTACATTGTTATTTAAAAATATGGCGGTGATCTACGAGGCTGAAACAATGCCAGTATTGATAAATTTAATACCATGCTATGCCTCCCCCACAGAGACTTGAATATTGATATCTGCCAAGCCACTGGGCCCAGACCCACCTATTCTTAATGCCTCAACTCATTAATGATAACTTTTTAATTTGACCTTCAAACAAACGATAACTTCCAAATGGACATACAGTGTTCTACTCATATGCTGTGGCTTTCTGATGAGGCTTCAGTTATTTACCATTTTCATTGTGTAGGCTTGGCTTCCTGTACCAACCTATTTAAACCCATCAACTCCTTCAGGGGTAACCGTGTGAGCAGTGAAACTTAGACTAAGGATTCCTTTCTCCATTCCTATTCTCCATGTCCTGTTGAAAAGACCGTGTTTATCTGTCGGATCCTTACTGGCACAGAGAAAGGAAAAGATGAGTAAAATTCTGTTTCTCAGTATCTTCATCTTACCTTGTTGTATGCTGGGTGAGTAGCAGAAAATACCGCAAACAAGACCAAGAATGGAGGGATTTGTGTGTGTGTGATGAAGAAACAGAGTTCATGGCTTTAATGTTATGTATTGAATGGAATCGATCAGAGGGTAGGGATGTGCATGGAACCGGTGGTTCTGCCAGTTTGACAGTGGGGGGTGTCTCGCTTTAAGAATGGGGGAAGGTACACTTACCCCTCCCGCCGCTCTTCCCCTGCCAGTGACCGTTTTCATAAAAGCTCATTGGGGTGGCAGCATACCTCCCTGCAGCCCCATTGCCTGGATATAACCAGAAGTCTCCGATGTGCCTGTGTGCACTAGCACATGTGTGGGCACGCGCACATTGTGCTTCCATGCTAGAGCGTGCAAGCGCGTTGGAGACTTCCCAATATATCCGGACACTTGTGTTTGTCTAACATTTACACATCCATCTTAAATCAGGATGGATGACATCATCACAAACCATGTTGTTGAGGTGTCCCTATGTGTCCCCCTACAACTGTACCCAAGTTAGTTCATATTGATCCAGGCATTGGTGGGTCAGTGGGGGCATCTTTCCACCTCACCGGTGCCTCAGTCTCTTCTCACCTCACCTGCCTCACCTCATGGAAGGACTTCCCTGGTGGAAGGGGAAGGCAGTCTGATCAAAAACTGCATGTCTGTAAAAGCCAAGAGTTAATTTAAAAGGTGCAGGAATACAGGACTATACAAAGACAATTAGGAGAGTAAATACAGGGCATTTGGGTTCCAGGGCAGGGTTGCAAGGATGATGTAGGCAGCAAGAAGGATGGGCAAAGAAATAGGAAAGCTAGCAAACTAGGAGCAAAGCAGGCAAGGGATGGAGAGGAGAGGCAGTGACATCTTGAGCACAGCTGCAAGGTCACAAACGCCAGAATCTATTTCTCAGACATAACCTGCACATATACATTCCATCCAGGTCTAGACAGACCAATGGACTGCCTTGAGTGGCTAGAATCCCGCCAGGAGCTAGAAAAACTACTGTGCTCCATCTTATATGTACCGAAAGATGGTGACTAACGGGACATGTGGCAGAGGTCTCTGAAATGATGCATGGTGTGGAGAGAGAAGTTCTCCCTTTCTCACCACACTAGAACCAGAGTTCATCCCATGAAACTATTGCCAGGGAGTAGAATACGAGTCACTTAACCACTTGTAAAAAGCTGAGGGAGACAAATAACCCAGAACCACCAAGCTCCATGCACTTACTCAGAACAAGGCCTTTTGATTTGTTTGCTAGTTCCTCTTTAGACTGCTCCTAATTATGCATGCCTTTAATCTCTGTTTAATTGGAGGTGGGCAGTAGACATTGTGTACTCAGTTGAAGGATATCACTGGGCAGGGAATGTTCTTATCTCAGACTATGCTTTGAGGATAAGATTTGAGTTCATCATCTTTTCAGCTGGGAAGGTTCAGATCCATGCCAAGCATATAAGCCCATCTCTGGCCCTTGAGTTACATGTGAAGCTTGCAGAATCCATCCTTCATTCATAGGTCTTTATTCTTCTCACAGGACTTTGCTCCTTCCACTTGGTCAGCAACTGCCGAAAGGAAACAAACAATGAATAAGATTCTTCTTCTCAGTTTCTCTATCCTGATCTGCTGTTTTTTATGTGAGTAAAAATAATAATCTTTGTTGTTTCAGGTAGGGCTAAGAAAGGTTCCTGTCTGAAACCCTGGAAAGCTGCAGCCAGTTAGTGAAGATGATATTGAGCTAGATGGAACAATGGTGTGACTTGGTATAAGGCAGCTTCCTATGTCCCTAATGAGCCAGCATATCGTAGTGGTTAGAGTGTTGTACTAGGACTGAGAAGACCCGAGTTTGAATCCCCATTCAGCCATGATACTAGCTGGGTGACTCTGGACCAGTCCTGTATCTGTCAGCCTAACCTACCTCACAGGGTTGTTGTGAGGAGAGAAAAAATAACCACGCACACCATTCTGAGCTCCTTGGAGGAAGAGTGGGATATAATAAATAAATAAATAAATAAATAAAGATAGATAGATAGATAGATAAATCCTGATATTTGGAGAGATGGAGGCTGTAGTTCAGTGGTAGAGCATCTGCTTTGCAGGCAGATGTCTCAGGTTCAATCCCTGGCGTCTCCAGGTAGGGCTGGGAAAGGCTCCTGCTTGAGACCTAGAAGAGTCACTGCTAGACAGTGTAGCAGTGAGTTTGATGGACCGATTGTCTAGCTTAGTAAAAAATGAAGCTTCCTATGTTCCTATGATCGAAGACAAAATGAGCCATGGAGGTGCTGGCTGATATGTTTCACAACCGTATTTATTATTTATTTTATTTTATTTTATTTTACATTTTATATCCCGCTCTTCCTCCAAGGAGCCCAGAGCGGTGTACTACCTACTTGAGTTTCTCCTCACAACACCCCTGTGAAGTAGGTTAGGCTGAGAGAGAAGTGACTAGCCCAGAGTCGCCCAGCTAGTATCATGGCTGAATGGAGATTTGAACTCGGGTCTCCCCAGTCCTCATCCAGCACTCTAACCACTGCACCATGCTGGGTAGACAATGGAAGAAGGGCTTCCTGCCCACAGAAAGCCTTCACCATCCCTGGACTAAACGCTTCTTGTGCAGTGGACTATGCATGGAAGAGAGAGCAAAAGTCCTTTCCCTATGCCTAAATCTGCTCCTGAGGGTTGTCCAGCCCTCAGGATTCACACACAACGCCCTGGCCAGCCCTGATTCCTCCTGCTCAGCTAGCAACCCTAAACCTCTATAACTACAGTTATGGCTACATCCTTTCTCTTCTTTCATGCTTGTGGGCAGTTCTGGGATGATGATGGCTTGTCCTTTCCTTTTGCTGCCAATGAGATATATTTCTCTCTCCCCTTCCCACAGCTGAAGCTCTCGTATGCCGCGTCTGTCAACACTATGAACCATTTTGGGGCTGTCGCACCAAAAAGGAAATCTGTCATCCTGAACATGGGCAGCAGTGCAGAGTTACCAGAATCATTCCACGTAAGTTCCCCTTTCCCTAGAGTAGAGCCCACTTAGATTGCCCCATAAATGACATCTGTTTCATTTTTGGGCACAGGTATAGCTATACCATATTTGCCTGAATAGAAATCGACTCTGAATGTAAGACAGCCCTCTTAAACAATTCAGGTTAAGTACAGGTTATATCTGCCTTTATCCCAAAGGAAGAAGCCTCTGAATTTACGATCTCCCCTGCCCCATTTTTAATATCAAAGAGCTTGGAAAAAACCTAGACTTGGATTCAGGTAAATAATACAGTAATTCAACAAGGAAGGACAAAGGAGAACAAATGTCTCTGGGCTCTGGAGGGAGAGAAGTCTCACCAGCTGAGCAACTTCACCCTTCTCCTAGTTCCCTGCCAACTGAGCAAAGAGGCACCTTTTAAAGGTGATGATTCTCTTTATTTAGCGGGGCGGGGAGCAACTGGCCCTATCCATCCCCAGCACAGCATCCCTCCAGTGGCTGTTGCTGGTATCTATCTTATGTTTCTTTGTTAGATTTTTTGTCCTTTGGGAACAGGGAGCCATTTTATTTACTTATTTTTATCTATGTAAGCCACTTTGGGAACTTTTGTTGTGAAGCAGTATATAAATATTTGTTGTATTCATTTGTGGTATTTGTTGGAACTTTCCGACCACAAACTGTTCTGCACATCTCTATGTTGTGAAGGCAGCAGTTGAGTAGGGCGTGGGGCCCGATGGGGGCTCAGCAGTGGGTAAGTGGCAGGGAGGCATCAAGGGCTGTGGCAGTGATGCTACGCAAAAAAACCCCCCCAAAACTGAACACAGACTGCTGCCAACGTTACTATGCCGCTGGATCTGAAAGGCAGAAAATGGTTTTCATTTTCTAATTGGATTTTAAAATATTCTAATTGGATTAAGTGAATCCACAAGAATCTGAAGTGTTATACTTGTTGCTGAGCTGCAGTCTGTCTGGTTTTCTTTTCTTTTCATGTTTTGTTTACTTCTGCAAAAATGAAAAATACAATGATTAGAAAATAAACCGGTGCTTTTCTGCTGCACTGGTGCAGTTCGTTAGGAACTTCTGTTAGGTTTCTCGCTTACTTTGCTGGTGCATCCTTGCTCTCTGTGTCAGCCACTAATCACATAAATATGACATTTATGTTAGGGATGAGCAGAACGTTTTGAGCTCAAAACAGAACACCCTTCAACTGAAAGGTCTGTTTCGAGCTTGGAAAGGAACAACCCCATTCCAAGTCGGAATATTTCAAGTTCCTAACTTCCATGTTGGATGCCTGTTTTCCCCTTGCTGACTGGTTTTGGCACTGGCTTCCGATTGGCTTGCAATTCCCTTGCTTCTTGGTTGGCTTGTTATCATGCAAATAAACAAATCCCATGCACATCCCTGATGTATGCTTGTGATCATTTGTTTCTGTTCTTCCATAGTAGGTGCAAAACCCTTTGTCCTAAAAGGGTGCTCCTTGAAATCCAAGATATGCAACATTACCGATCATGTTCCAGGCTTCGGTGTTATACGGAGGAAATGCTGTCATAACAAAGACCTTTGTAATGTTTATTTATGAAAATTCAATAAAACCATTTTTTTTCTTTAAATAAATATGCATTATAAATAAATAGCATCAGCACAGCACTGGGCCTCCAATGAATCTCTCCCTTCTGGGAGATTTGAATCAGTTGAACTAGTAGATGAATTACATTTAAAAAAATTAACTGGTGGGCCAGATGAATTTGGTGATGGCATGTTTTCATCGGTGAGGCTGTCTGTTGACAGGATGCATTTCATTTTGTTTGTTCTGCTACATTACTGTTATAGGGAATGAAAAAGCAAATATGACTGGCCCATCAGGAAAGGGGCTCGTGATATGGACCTGTCTTCAGGGCCTTCTGCACTGCAAAACAGAGGCCAGCCAAATCTTCAGGCAATGCCCAGATGCCACCAGCCACAGCCCTGACTGCTGGCCATACCCCTCATCAGGGACTGGGCCTATCTACCATCTTCCCACACATTTCCTCCACCTATCCCAGTGGCTTGCAGTCAGTATGTTAGCTGGGAGGCTTTCTTTTTCTAGAAGCTGGCTGGGAGAGGCTGAGAAGGCATGTGAAAAGGAGGCATGTTAATATCAGGAGCAGGCCTGTTCTGCCATGCCTCCTTCATGGAATGCTGAGCCAGGCGGGCGAGAATCAAAACAGTTCCCCTAACTCAGCCCTGACTTCTCAATTGGAAAAACTGAGAATTAAAATCTAACTTCTACCAAGTCAGTGAGCCCATTTAGCTTGGTATTGTCTATACCAGGGATTCTCAACGTTGGGTCCCCAGATGTTATTGGACTTCAACTCCCATAATCCCCAACCAAAGGCCACTGTGGCTGGGGATTTGAAGTCTGTGGATGGGAGTTGAAGTCCAATAACATATGGAGACCCAACGTTGAGAATCACTAGTCTACACAGACTGGCAGTGACTTCTGCAAGGTTCAGAGCAGGAGTTCAGATAGGCAGATAGAGTTCTCAGCCCTATATTGGAGATTCCCGGGAGGGAACTTGGAACCTCAGATGCTCTACTCAGAGCAGCCTCATCCTCGAAAGGGATTAGCTTACAGTGCTCACACATGTAGTCTCCCATGCAAATGCAAACCAGGGCAGACTCTGCTTAGCAAAGGGGACAATTCATGCTTGCTACCACAAGAGCAGCTCTCCTCCTATGAGATATCCCATGAGACATCCGCAATGGCCTCATCATGAGTAATCAGAAGCCAGGCTGGGGCAAGCAAGCCACTAGCAGGATACACTTGTGTGAGTGGCCAGATTGTGCTTGAGCAAAGTCTCCCACATGTGGCTGTACTAAACCAGGGGCTTGAGGTAGTGATGGGCTGGATGTGGGCTAGCAAACTGAGGTTAAATCCAGACAAGGTGGAGGTGCTGCTGGTCAGTAGAGAATCCAGTTGGGATAGGGTGATTCAACCAGCTCTGGATAGGGTTGTCCTCCTCTTGAAAGAGCAAATGCGCAGCTTGCATGTGCGGCTGCTGCTGGACCCGGCTCTACTTTTAGATGCCCAGGTGAAGGCAGTGGCCAAGGGTGCCTTTGCACAGCTTTGCCTAGTGCACCAGCTGTGTCCCATTCTTGAAAAGGCAGAACTGGCCATGGTTACCCATGCCTAAGTCATGTACAGTTGGATTACTGCAATATGCTTTGTGTGGGGTTTCCCTGGAACAATATTCTGAAACTTCAGTTGGTGCAGAATGCAGATGCCAGGGTTCTCTCTGTGGAACTGTGCATGTGGAGCCTATTACATCTGTTTTGAACGAGCTGCACTGGCTGCCAATTTGTTTCCGGATCCAATTCAAGGTGCTGGTTATCATCTTTAAAGTTCTTAACAGTTTGGGCCCTGGATACCTGAAGGACCACTTGCTTCCAAGGGTTTTGCAACAAGGTTCTCAGAGGGACCTTCGCTCCATGTACCCAAGTTGGAGAGGCTAAATTGTCATGCACACAGGACAGGGCCTTCTTGGTTGTTGCTCCCAGGCTCTGGAATGTCCTCCCAATGAATGTCTGCTCTTTGACATCTGTGGAAACTTTAAAAGAACAACTAAAGACCTTTTTATTTGTTCAGGCTTTTAAACCTGCTGGGTCTCCCAGCTTTCCTGCTTCTGTTTGTCTTATTTATGGGGTTTTTTTGGGGGGGGGTATTCTATGGTTCTTCTTGTTTAACTAATTTTAAGATTTTAAATGTGATTTTTATGGAGTTTTATGGTATTTTAGATTTTGCAAATCACCATGGGATGCCTTATGAAAGGCGGTATAAAAAATGAACAATAAATGTGGTTGGTTGCTCTGGATGTCAGCCCTAAGTACAATATTTAGCATAGCATCTTCTCTAGTACAGCATATGTAGAGGCGAGATTCCACCATAACAAAACTTGAATGCAGCAACATGTAACAAAGTAGAGAATGCAGTCTCCAACATTTGAAGACCTGCCCCTTTTGCATCACGATCATCCTGATAATTTCACCTCTGGGTCATTAATAAAGCTCATTAATTTGTGTGCCAAGCATTCAGCCAAAACCTTCAAGCTGACATAGAATGTTCTGCTCTTGGGCTGATAAGATTTATATTATTGACCATTTCCAGTGTAAAGAGTCACATGGGCTCTTTCCAGGCTTGGCTTCCCCGTCGAAGGTTTAAATTCAGAGTTGCTCCAGGAGCAAGTGTGTGAACAGTCCGACCGACCCATCCTTGCTCTACTCCCACAGTCCTGCAGACAAAACCTTGTTTCTCTATCAAATCAGTGGGAGAAACCAAAAGATGAATAGGACCCTGCTTCTCAGCATCTCCATCCTGCTCTGTTGTGTCCTGGGTGAGTAGCACAACATAGCAAACAAGGGCAAGAGGGGCTCCATGTGTGAGGCAGAAAGAGAACTCAACTAATTTCCATTACCTAAGCCCCAATTTTGTGTGCATGCAAAACAAAATTAAAAGGTCCTCAGTGGGATAAGGGAGGAAAAGGAAGCATCCAGTCAGCGAAGAAAGTGCTTTGCTGTCCGCAGAGGGCGAGGGGCTGTTGTGTGCTTGTTCCCAGCACCGGCATCATGACACGGGGAAGGGGTGTGGCCAGAGTGCTTTAACAAACCCACCTCCAGTGAGGGAGGGTGGGGAGCACAGCAGGGGGAAAGGGGGCAATGGAGCAGGGTAGGGGGCACGCTGGAGGCGGGTTTGGAGAATTCATGGCAGCCCAACGCATCCTGCATCCTAGAGACATTTCCCGCCCCGCCCCCCACAACTCCATTGTCCCTGCATATGGAATGAGACATTTCCCAAAAGGACTCATGATCTAAAAAGAAATACAGGTGAGACACAAGCAACAGCCACTGGACAGATATTATGCTGGGTTGAAAAAGGACAGTTGTATTCTCCCTCTGTTCTGGAGTCATCCCTTTAAAAGGTGCCCCTTTGCCCAGTTAGCAAATGTATTGTAGAGAGAAATGGATATTATGCTTCTTCAAAGGATTCAGGTGGAAGACACGTGTTTTCAGAGTATTGAAGGTAGTTTTTAAAACAAAGGATCACAGCTCATGCTCGACACACACATCCCCCTAAAACTTGCTAAGAGGTTTTTTAGGTTTAGGTTATGTTAGGACAATAGGCAAAATGGTGGACCTGAGGTCGCCATGGGACTGGGACAAAAGAAATGGTCAAGGGAAGCCTATGTGAAACCATTTTCAACTCATTCAAAAACCATTAGGGCTGTTCTCACAATCGACATTAGGGTAGCAGAAGCTTCCAGCCCTAATTCGGGAGACTTGTGTTCTCCTGATTGGCCATTGTGAGAATTCTGCAAGGCTTGGAGGAAAGGAAAATGCTTGTCTGCCAGCTGGAGATGGAGTTGGGAGGCACAGAGAGCGCTTTCCCTCCATCCTCACTCTTTAGGTGGGTACAAGTTCTGGGTTCACTGTTGCCTGCCTCCATCTCCAGCTAGCAGATTATTAATTTCCCCTCCTCCTACCTTGCTTGTAGAATTCTCATGATGGCCAATCAGGAGTGCGCATGGCTCCCAAATTTTCCTACTCCAATGCTGATTGTGAAAACAGCCCTATAACCTGCCTCCAGCCTTGATGGGAGAGAATAGAGTTGGCACTTCCCCAGAAAGCCTGGCCAATTTTTGCTCTTTGCAAT
Organism: Hemicordylus capensis; assembly: GCF_027244095.1. Taxonomy (NCBI): domain Eukaryota; kingdom Metazoa; phylum Chordata; class Lepidosauria; order Squamata; family Cordylidae; genus Hemicordylus; species Hemicordylus capensis. The sequence continues at coordinate 20,178,632 of NC_069664.1, read as the reverse complement.
AATGTTCACATCACATTTGTTTTGATGAGTTTTATGTGAGCTGCATTGAGCTTGGGGAACATGGGATTAAAAGGTTTTAAGTGAATACATCAGTACAGGAAATGTTGCGATTCTAGTCAGTTGTCACACACTCTCTGGACACTGGTGCTCCTCTTTCCAACAGCGGAAGCTCTTGTCTGCCGTTCCTGCAAAATAAATAGAAAAGGTCTTGGTTGTACCGTTGGAGAGGCAACTTGTGAACCAGAGGAAGGGGAACAGTGCAAGACAGTTATTATCTTTAAAGGTATGTTTGCTCCCAAATGAATGCTTGCCTGTGTAGGGACAATGGATCAGGAGCCTGGGGAACAAATGTCCATGGGCCATCTGTATCCAGCGGCCACTAGAGGGCCCCCTTATCCCCCAATTGGCACACAACAACTGGCAGATGCATGGCCCATCTTTGCTCAGATGCTCACCAGCTGGGAGAGGTTGATGGGCAACACATCCATGTCCCATTGCTGGACACCACCACCCCTGGTATTTTTCCACCCTTGATAAAATGCCGAAAGCAAAATGTAGGTTGGCGCGCCCATCCTACTCAGCTCCCACATAATCAGTCTTCTCTCCTTCTACCTTGATCTTCACAAACAGATGGCCGCTGATCACAAGCACTCATGGCTTGCGTACCTTGTCTGCTCCTTCAACCCTGTTTAGGGTCATGAGAACAGCCCTTAACTCTGTTCAGTCTCAGAGCGGGTATTACTGAGGAACTGCCACAAATAAACTGAGGATCTGCCATGATATAGGAAAACAACATGGGTATACTAATTCCTCTCTTTTCCTCTTCTGCAGAAGATGTACGCAATTTTTTCAGACAAGGATGCACGAAGCCTGGTGATAAATGCGAAACTTCTGTAGTAGATCCAATGTTTGGCAGGGTGACCACCAAATGTTGCAAAGACCGTGACTATTGTAACGACGGATGAAATCAGACTCAGAACAGCTCCAATGTGGCTGTAAAAGAAGGCCTTTCTTCTCTCCCATGTTCAGCTTTCCAAAGACTCTTCAACATTCTCTGGTAAAGTTTCCAATACCTCAACTGAGAAGACAGAGGTGCCCTTGATTTAGGGAGAAGCTTCAACCTCTTCTAAATGGAGGAAGAACTCTCCCTGATGGAGCAGCCACACTGTGTGAAGGGTGCCTTGCTCCTGGAATTCCCTCCCCAAGGACATTTGTGCCACCTCTTTCCTTCTGGCCTTCCAATGGCGGTTGAGACCTCTTTATTCCACCATGCCTTCAGGACTGAAGGAAGCTGCGGGTTGTTCTGAATCTGTGTCTTTCAAAAACGTTTTCTTTTCTTTTTTTAAACTGGTCTCTTTCTTACAGTCCTATTGTGTTTTAAAGTTGTTTTTATTGTATTCATAGCTTTTGTCGATGTCACTAGCTGCTTTGGGGCTTGCTGTGGAAAGTGGTATACAGATTTAAACATAATAAATTTTTTGGGGGACAAATGTGGAATCCAGTGCATAATATTACCATGAAGCAGAGACTAATATCACCATAATATCACCAAGAAGCAGAGGCTGCTTTTGCACATAACACTAAAGTGGAGGCAAACGAGGCAGAAGTTTGATTTTGTGGCCATCTGAATGTGTGAAACTGTAGTTTTGTCTCAAAAGTGACCTGAGGTTTGCGAGCCCAAACTGTAATATGAAGCTGCAGTTGGTAGTGCGTTTCGTTGGCCAAACCTCAGGTTTGTTAGAAGCCATCCTCAATGTCACCCAGCGATGCCCACCCAGAAGCACCCGGACAGATGGAGCAGCCCGGATTCCTTAGGACTCTGTAAGGGTGGAGCGGAGAGTGGAATGTGTGGAATATGACTTCTATTGTTAGAGATACCAGGGGGCCCTGGCTGCATCCTTGATCCCACATTGGTGGGGCCCCCTATAGTTGGATGGGCAATCTCATGACAGTGCAGTCTGACGGAGACCTGAAGCTCATGGAGCCTTCTCAGTGCACTGGTCCTCTCATGTGAGGGCTAATCCTTGGTCAGCAAGCCAACAAGGTGGGGCAGGAGTGTGTCGGGGCTTCCTGGACTTCTTGGCCCAGGTCTATGAGTCCAAGGGCATCCTTTGTCACGGTGGTCAGAACCTCAGGATCCTTTGCCTGCCCTCATATACATCCTAGGAAGTCATCATGATCCCTTCCTGGAGTAACAGAGAACTAGAGAGCCCCTATGCATCCCCCGATACCAGTATTTCAGCTCGTGCAAGACTTTGCTGCCTTGAAGTAGAGTTGGTCTTGTGGTAGCAAGCATGCCTTGTCCCCGAAGCTAAGCAGGATCTGCCCTGGTTGCATATGAATGGGAGACTTGATCTGTGAGCACTGGAAGATATTACCCTCAGGGGATGGAGCTGCTCTGGGAAGAGCAGAAGGTTCCAAGTTCCCATCTTGGCTTCTCCAAGATCGGGCTGAGAGAGATTCCTGCCTGCAATCTCGGAAAAGCAGCTGCCAGTCTGTGAAGACAATACTGAGCTAGATAGACCAATGGTCTGACTCTGTATACGGCAGCTTCCTATGACAGAGGGGTTTAAATACCCTTTTCCTCCTGGGGGTGGGAGAGCGATGCCAGAAAGGCACGATCGCTCTTGGCATATCCCCTTGAAAATAATGGCCAATGGTTGCTGTCCTGCAGACATCCTGACACCTTGTCCTCAGTCTGGTGATGCGAGTGCTACAGACCTCGCTGGGATGCAGCTTTGGTGGCCCACGGGGAGGGAGGGGCTCCTCTGCCCTGAAACTGGAGACTGCCAGGCCATGGCTCAGCGATAGTCTGTGGGACGATTCCCAGCTTCCAGATTTAACCTATGGCTGAAAGTGGCTTGAGCCTCACAGCAGTGCCATCTACTTCACCACAATGTACATGGAGCTCTGATGCTGATGCAGCACAATGGTGTTAGGCTGCACATAGGCAGAGACTTCTGGGATATCTGCTGCATATCTAGGGACATAGGAAGTTCCTTTACAGTCATTCACATGGTCCATCTAGCTCAGTATTGTTGCCATTGACTGGCTGTGGGTCTCCAGGGTACATGGAGGTGATAGATTTCCCCAGGCTTCTCCCAGGCTGCAGCCTTGATCCAAATTGGCCTCCCTTGCTGGCTGCTGGAAAAATAAAAAGATGCTGGGAGTTCAAATCACAGAATTCACACATGCTGCCCTGTGCGGCCCTGATTTGTTAAGGAACATAGGGAGCCGGCTGCTAAGTGTCCAGCTGAAGCTCGCCTACAGGCAGGGAATGTTCTGTTCCAGCCCTGTGTTTTGCTGATAACACGTTACTTATAATTTGGGCTGGAAAGGTTCAGGTGGATCCTTTGCTGAAGATTGATCTCAGGGCATTCAGCACAGACCTTTTGTCCTTTCCCCCCACACTCCTGAGTTAGTTTAATATTTATCTCTCCTGCTGTTTGATCACCTACTGCGAGAAACCAAAAGATGAACTGGATTCTGCTCTTCAGTTTTTCAGCCCTGCTCTGCTGTGCTTTGAGTGAGTACCAGGAACAAAAAGGGGGAAGGGGAAGAAGTGGGCAGATGACCACCAATGTCTGGAGACAATTTATCTCTTTACAAAGTCACTCCTACCCCTGGTGCCCCACATAGTGTTGGGGGAGGGGGCATGGCATTGTGACCGGCACTGGATGCTGTCCACAGGGCACATGACACTGCATGTCTAATTGGCTGCTGGTGGGTCCGTGGCTTTTAGAAGCTCTAGATGCTGGATGCAGCAGTTCAACACCATCTCCACACCCAACCTCCCACTGACACATCCAGCATCCAGAGCATCCACCCACCAATCCACCCACTGATCCACCCAGTCTCAGTAAAGGAATAGCTGGTCACTTTTCTAGAGGCTAAGTAGGATTTTTTTGTTCCTACCTAGTTGACCATTGGTGGTTGGGGTTTTACGCTACTTCTCACCGAGTGTGCCATGGGCCTAGATCCCTTAGGGGCCATGTTCATTAAATAATGTAGTCCTGGTCACACTGGCAAGTGAGTGCAGGCACTGAGGGTAGTTCCATCAATGGTGTCCAACTGGAGGGCATGTTCCACTAAGAGTTTTTCATGTCTGGTTTTTAGCTTGCCTCTCGTCTGGAATGGAGGGTGTGTGTTAGGGGAGAGAGGGCCCATGTTCACCCCTTTCCCTGGTGCCCCCTCAGAGTGAGGAAGATGATGAAGAAAATAGGGAGGGGTGGAGCTGGGGTGCCTTCAGGAGCTTGAGCGCCCGGGTTCTTTGAACCCATCCACTCAATTATAGCTACACCCCTGTTGTGCGTTCAAATATCAGCCAGATTTACCCCAAAGTTCCTGTGAGCTATTGGAGAGGAGCACTTCACACATGATTCGGGCATTTCATTGCTTGTTAGAGTGTAGTCTGGTTTATATCCAGGGTAAAAAAAAGAGCACATTTTGTGTCGGGTTTTGGGGGGAATTTTGTACTTGCAGTAAAGCCTCGCAGTAAATCCACGGTAAAGCCTGCTTTCTGGGAAAGCTCATAGAAGAGTCACTTAGAGTTTTGTGTCCCAGGGAGTCTGGGAATGGCTGAACAAACCCTTTGAGGACATGTTCAGCTCACCCACACAGAGCTTTGGGGCTCAGGGAGAGGTGTCTTGGGCAATCCTTGATCAACATGCAAAACTGTGTGGCAGGGAAGAAGCTCTAATGGTTAGGGTTATTACCTGGAAAAGATCTCAGCTGGAATCTATGGAGTTGATGCTTCCCAATATGCCTTGAGTAAGCAAATGTGGTGGTATAAACTTTCCTCTTGGGAACTCTGCAGCTGGTTGTAAGTTGTTTCTTCCTTCCCTTGCAGCCGGAGCTCTCAAATGCCGTGTCTGCAGACTAATCAGTGGCTGTCCTAGTGGTAAAGCAGGGACCTGTGAAACACTACCTGGAGAACAGTGTATCATTGAAAAAGTCATCAAAGGTAAGCTTGTTCCTCAATGAGCATTTGCCTATGGTGCTCCTGTCCATTTTTCCTTTTGGGATATGTGGCAAAGATCTTGGGAACCTTGCAGTATCTTTGCCTTTCTTTCACCCACTTGGGTATATCCATCTGTTCCATTGGTGTGATCGTACTGGAAAACCAACCAGTGACTCATTCCTGAAGCTATCAATAGACAACTCCCACCAAAGCAGACATCAAACTTGCCAGTGGCATATTGCTGTTTCCCTTGGGACTCTTAAGGAGACAGTTTGGATGATTCAAGACTAGATAGTTACCCCTATTTACTCAAATAGACGACAACTCTGTATTTAAGATGACCACTTTAAAAAAAAGAGAGATTAAATGCGGCAGCCAGATTGGTCTCTGCGACAACATGAAAGAGCACATAACACTGGTTTTTAAAGGACTGCCCTGGCTGCCAATATGTTTCAGGGTGAAATCCAAATACTGGTTATTATCTATAAAACCATTAATAGCTTGGGTTCAGCTATTTAAGAGAGCACTTCCTTTGTCATAAATTCTGCTGCCTGTTGCGATCTTCTAGAGAGCTCCAGTTACGGTTGCCACCAGCTAGTCTGGTGGCGACCCAGGACCGGGCTTTCTTTGTGGCTGCCTCAGGACTTTGGAATATGCTCCCTGCTGAAATAAGAGCATCTCCTTCTCTGTTTGTTCTCAGAAAGACCCTCAAGACTCTCCTTTTAAGAGTTTTAAATTAGAATTTTAATTAGAATTAATTCTAATTAATTGGATTAATTAGAATTAACTTTAATGCTAATTATTATAATTAACAATTAATTAGCTGCTAATTAGAATTAATTTTAATAATGTCAATAATTTGTTTTAATAACTGTTTCATGCTATTGTTTTTATAGTGTCATGTATCGTAATCTGTGTGGTCTTTTAAGTATTTTAAATTTTGTATGCTGCCAAGAGATGTACATATCAGGCAGTATAAAAACATGATACATAAATAAATTATACATAAATACAGTTTATACCTATAATTAGCCAAAAAGAAGGGGACTTTAAATTTAAGGCAACCCCCCTGATTTCTAACAACAAAGAACATGGAAAAAACCTAGTCTTGGATTCAGGTAAACACAGTATTTCTTTCCACCTGGGAAGAAATAGTTGGGTCCAATGCCATTTTCTAATATTCCTCTAAACAAAGCAGAGGAATATGAAACACTATTTCTTTTCTTCTCGAGGAAAGCAGCAAAGAGCAATATTTTTATTCCTGCTAAAGTACAATGTAAATATTACAGAGTATGGGTATATTACTTCTAAAGTTAGTATAAAAAATTGTTATTGGAAGAAGAAGGAACACCGGGGTTTTCATCCTCTAGATGTGTGTTGATACACTAATGCATTTGCTTTCACTCCTCTATAGAAGGCGTACGGAAATTTCTCACAAGAGGGTGTACTTTGCCGGGTGACGCATGTGGCATTACTAGACAGGATGCGGACTGGGGCACGGTGACCAAGGAGTGCTGCAGTGACCGTGACTTTTGTAATGATGGAGTCGGAATCCCCACCAGCACTGTTGCCAGCACCACCAACGCCATCACGACAATCACACCTGAAGTCCCTCCTTCACAACCTTCCGGCTCCAAGGATGACCCCAACACTTTCTAACACAGCTTTGAAGCACTTCTTAGTAGAGGATTATTTGAATCAATCCACTCAGAACCTTTTGTAACCTGCTCTTCAATGCAAATATTCTCAGGGTGGGGATCAACAGGGACTGTGCTCTGTCAGGACTGCAATCCTGGGAAGAGGAGGATCTGGTGGGGGTAATCTCAGGAGGAGGGCTGGGAATGAGGCGTGATCATGTGCTTTGAGCAATCCCAGTAGGTTGGCATGTGTGCAGATGGACTCCTCCATCAAATCCCAGCTCACTTATATCAGCTGCTACGGCTGTATATAAATCGAATACATAAATAGTGACAACCTATTGGGATCGCTTCCCAATCCTCCTCCTGTGATTACCCCCACCCATGCAATCACTTCTCTGGAGCATATGTGTCTCCTGAATCCCAGCTCCTCCAGGGATGGCAGTCGTCAGAACACAGCCAATATAAAATTTAGAAAGTAATCAATATAACATTGGTGTTCCTGAAGACTTGGTGGATTAATATCCAGACATGAATCCTTGTTAAACGTCAAAGAAAGAAACTAGAATTCAATCAAATCCCATCAATTAATTTCTGGAGATTATAAGGGCTGGTATCTGCTTTTATCACATTGGCTGACATCCAGATAATGAAGATAGGAACATAGGAAACTGCCTTATACCGAGTCAGACCATTGGCCCAACTAGCTCAGTATTGCCCACACTGACTGGCAGCAGCTCCTCAAGGTTTCAGGAAGGAGTCTTTCCCAGCCCTACTTGGAGATGCTGCCAGGGATTGAAATGGGGACCTTCTGCATGCAGATGACCTTCAACTGAACAATGGCCCCATCTCCTACAATGAACAAAGATGCTGACATGCACGGAGGTTGTGTAGCTGAGCAGATGCTCAGAGGATAGCAGAACAGGAGGTGGGTCTCTGCTCCTATCATAGATGCCCACCTAGTTGCCCTAGCACAACACTAGTCTGGAACGAAGACTCCTGACATAGAACATCTAGTTAGGGCAGTATCTTTGCTCTAGCATAACAGATATTTGTAAGTGCATTGTTAATCTGGATGTCAGTCATTAGGTTTAAATTTTAATATCTTCCAAACGTAATTTGAGGATAATGTGTACACGTGTAACATGTCTCTAAGATAGAAGTTCTGTACCTTCTTCCTTTCTGATAATAAAAGAAACCTAAAACACAATTAAACTACCAGTCAATAAAGATAATTATTTTGAAGAACAGTGGGAAACAGTGATTGCAACTCTAATTTCTAAGATTATCTGGATGACAATGATGATTTATGTTGGTGGGCAAAGGGAAGATTGTTGCAAGCTGAGTTGGGATGGTGGTCCGGGTGATGCGTCACAATTCTTTGCTTAGAATTCCCCAATGTTTGCGGGGCAACTGAGCCCTCGCTCTTGCGAGAGAGAAACATTGTGCAACTTGGCTGTAGGAGTAATATATTATCCTATAATAATATGTTAGTACAATAAACTGCTTTGCTAACTTTGTTGTTGTTGTGAAGCTGTTGTTCTGAGCATCTGGCGGGTGGTTCGTTACGTCTCCCCCTCCACTTACTATCTGTTTATTATTCCCTTGCTTGTCCGGTGTGTTCCCTGTCCTACTTTAGTAACAAAGAACCAAAGAAATACAGCTGAAATATCTCTGTCTGCTGTTGTTTCAGTGAGAGATTTGCTCCATGACATGTGTCTGTCCTCTCAGCGGCACAGTGTGCTGTGGTCTGACTCTGTGCATTCTGCATGTACACTCAAGGTCAGGGGCACCTGGTGGGCCACTGTGTGAAACACTGTGTGAAACTTGAGGACAGGAGAACTGGTCTTGTGGTAGCAAGCATGACTTGTCCCCTTAGCTAAGCAGGGTCTGCCCTGGTTGCATTTGAATGGGAGACTACATGTGTGAGTACTGTAAGATATTCCCCTCAGGGGATGGAGCCGCTCTGGGAAGAGCAGAAGGTTCCAAGTTCCCTTCCTGGCAGCATCTCCAAGATAGGGCTGAGAGAGATTCCTGCCTGCGACCTTGGAAAAGCTGCTGCCAGTCGGTGGAGACAACACTGAGCTAGATAGACCAATGGTCCGACTTAGTATATGGCAGCTTCCTATGTTCCTAAACAGGATGCTGGACTAGATAGGCCTTGGGCCTGATCCAGCAGGACTGTTCTTGTATTCTTCAGTCCTTTTCACAATTATTCTGCAGCTGTTGCTATGGAATAATTGTGTGTGTGTGTGGAGAGCAACTTGTGGCACTGGCGATGATGCATCAGCAAGCATTGGGCAGGGCAGGGCACCTGGCACTGTGTGGCTGGCACAGAATCTCGGCCAGTGATTCTTTTTTGGTCCATTTTGCACCATGTTTGTGGGGGAATCACTTTTTAAAAAATGTGCATGTGAATTTTTAGCTTGTGTGTGCTGTGCTGTTTCTGGTTCTACCATAGAGAATAATGCACATTCAAACTGGCCTATTATTCCCTATGGGTAGTGCCTAGGGACACCAAAATGGCTTGGGGTACCACATGATGGGTGCTATGCATCACCAAACCCACAAAGCAATTTGGCAATCAAGCCATTTATAATGAATTCTTGAATTTTTTCAGGATCAATGTGTTGCTATCCCATTTTGGTGTTCCTAGGCACTACCCATAGGGAATAATGGGCCAGTTCAAATCCTCGTTATTCCTTAATATTACAATTAAATATTACAATTATTCAAAAATTATAATTATCAAATACAACAATATTCAGAACAAGACAGTACCATTTTAATTTAATTTCTCACTAATTATTTCCAGCTCATTAATTTGACCATCAAATATTAAGCTGAAACCTCCAAATGGAGATACAATGTTCAGTTATGTACCATTTCCACTGTGAAGGGTCGCCTGAGCTGTTTCCTGGATTGGCTTCCTGTATCAAGCTGTTAAAAACCTTCTCGAACCTCCTTCATGGGAACATTCTGTGTTCCTATGTTCCTCATTCAAGCTTGTCTTCTTTATTTCCCATACTTTGTGTTCTGCTGTACAGACCTTGCAAGCCATCGGTATTAAGCTCCAGTTTATCTGCTGTGGTCTTAATGTGGGTTTTGCAAGGCAAGTCCACTTCGGCCATAGCTTCTCCTGTAGCACTCAAATCCACATCTTAATATTTACTTGTGATCCGTTGAAAATCATGGCATGCCTCCCCCAAGAATCTTGGGTTTTGGTGTGTGCCACATTTCCTCTTTGGGCTTCACCCCACCAATAATTAATGCCTGGCTCATTAATCTGAGTATCAAGCATTCAGATGACATCTCCAAATGGACACACGGTGTTCGACTCCTAGACTGTAGCATGCTAAGTTATACATTATTTACCATTTCCCCTGTGAATGGTCACATGAGCTTTTTACAGGATTGGCTTCCTTTACCAAGGTGCTTAAAATCCCATCTCCTACTTCATCAGTGAAACATAGACAGCACAGCCCCTTCTGCACTTTTGTAGTCTGAGTTGTGCTGAGAAGACCTCTTTTTTTTTTTTTTTTTTGCATTGGATCCTTAACTGCAAGGAGAAGGGTAAAGATGGATAGGATTCTGTTTCTGGGCATCTCCATCCTTTTCTGCTCTGCTTTGGGTGAGTAGTAGATAATGTAGCAAACAAGAGCCAAAATTGGAGGAATGTGTGTGTGAGGAAGAAAGAGAGCTCATCTCTTTAATATTATGTGGGTGTCCCCTGATTAAGCCAAAGAATGGAGCTACCTACTGTATGTACACACAACAAATCCAAGGTGCTGGTCTTGACCTTTAGAGCCCTACACAGCTTGGGGCCGGGGTACCTGTCAGACTGCATTCGCCCATATGAATCTGCCAGGGCCCTCCACTCACAATCTCAGGCCCTGCTCATGGCCCCACCACTAACAGAGATCCAGTTGATGGGGACTAAAGACAGGGCCTTTTCAGTTGTGGCCCCTCGGCTTCGGAACACCTTCCCTGAAGAGCTTCGCCATGTTAACCTTCCCTTTGTCCTGATTAGACAGATTCTACATGTTTTTGGATTGTTGGGAAAACATGTCAAGTGGTTCAGCAGTGGTAAAAGTGGAAAAAACAATGTGTGTGCACACCAGTTTTTGCTGTCTGCAACTGTATCTCTATAATATTTTGCAACCTGATCCTATCCATATTTACATGGACAAAATCTCAGTGGGTGATAAACAGACTAAATTACTCCTGAGCAGTCTCACTGAAACTAAGTGGTCACTATACCGTTAGTTACTATAACTTAGTCTGGAATGGATGTCAGCCACTGAGTGCAAGGGGTCCCAAATATGGATGTATAGGATTGCCTCCTTACTGTGTTTTATGAAAGCCACATTGAGCTTTGGAAAGATGGGATGCAAATAAGTTTTGGGCGATATAAAAATATGTTAAATAAATAATAAATAAATAAATACAGGTTTTATATAAAATGAAACTGTGGACCTTCTGTTGCATTCACAATGTCTGGGTTTTGGTTCTCCCCTCTCCAGCAGTTGAAGCTCTTACCTGTCATACCTGCAGAAAATATAGAAAAGGCATTGGCTGTATCCTTGGAGAGGGGACTTGTACAGCTACGAAAGGACAACACTGCAAAATTGTCATGACCACAAAAGGTACAGTATGCTTGTTCCCAAAGGAAAGTGGACTCTCTTTACATGCATACTTGTTTTCTGAGTCCTGGGTCAGCACGGGGTATTCCAAATTTCCTGGAAACCTGCAATACATACTAAGTGTTGGGAATTCTTTCTGGTAAGAGAAACCCTTTTTCATTATAGCAGAGTGCACAGAGGCACAACACAGCAGAATTTAGTTAGGCATGTGTGTATGCTGTGAGTAAAATAACTTGGAGCCATTTCATAGTTTCAAATCAATATAAGTAGTATTTATTAGAGAACTCCATTCTAGATAGGAAAGTGAGGAGATAGAATATCTAAATCTATCTAGCTAGTTGGATGCAGATGGATTCTGCATCTCTGCACACATGGTGCAGGGAGAGAGGAGCTTGCATGTTGCAAGGTAGAAGGTAGGAAAGAAAGAAGGAAGAGGAAGTGGCAGGAAGGGAGGAAGTCCCTGAGATTAGCAATCTACATATCAAAGGGATAGTGTCAGAGCAGTAGAGAAGGGATGACCAATGTCTTGACCCTCTAGCCCTCTGACTCACTAGTCTGTCCTCCTATGTCATTGAGACAAGAGACAGCGCATAGTCCTTCACTTCCAGCACTAAGGCAGTTTACAAAACTGTTTATTAGGTGGAATGAGCCTCCCATCCAGCTTTGGGAGCTGTGTGTGCTCCGAGTTTTCAATCATGGGCTAGCAAAAATCTAGGTAGGAGGAAGGTGGGACATGATTGGCTGAGCTGGGTAGGATGGTGCAATTCTACACAGCACCATGGGCATCCATGTGGTGGGGGACAAGGGGACAGTTGCCCGCTTAATTCAATCAGATTGTGAAGAGGGACACTAATTGGGAGGCATCATCAACATCAGATACAGGGAGATGTGTCCTGTATTGGGAAGAGGGGCAGCACCATTCCTCTCCTGATTCTCACCAGTCCACACTTCTTAGTGCTGACAGGCAAAGATCTGGAGAGCCGTGGAGTTGCCCCTCTTCCCAATGGTGGCCACACCTCCCTGAGTCCGATTTGGGGGCATGGTTAGGGTGTGTGCATGCTAGTGCACAGGCACACCCCATTCACAATGGGGTAAGGGCCACCAACGGAAACACACACACCCCGTAGAAGAATTCCCACAGATGGCCATATCCAGCACTTGTAGCCAGCATTTCAACGAGGAGAGCTGGTCTTGAGGGAGCAGGCATGACTTGTCCCCATAGCTAAGCAGGGTCCACCCTGGTTGCATTTGAATGGGAGACCACATGTGAGCACTGTAAGATATTCCCCTCAGGGGATGGAAGAGCACAAGGTTCCATGTTCCCTCCCTGGCAGGATCTCCAAGATAGGGCTGAGAGAGATTCCTGCCTGCAACTTTGGAGAAGCCGCTGCCAGTCTGGGTAGACAATACTGAGCTAGATAGACCAATGGTCTGACTCAGTATATGGCCGCTTCCTATGTTCTTATGAGGTAGGAGGGAAAACTGGTATGTTCCTAGGTTCTGCATTGGTTCAAAAATGATGTCAGATCTGCAGGCTACATGAGCCCTGATGTACAACATTTTTTTTTTAAGAGTAACCTTGCCTTCTCCTTTCTGTAGTCCTGGAGGAATGGCAGCAGAAAATCTATCTATCTATCTATCTATCTATCTATCTATCTATCTATCTATCTATCTATTCGATTGATATACCGCCCTTCCAAAATGGCTCAGGGCGGTTTACAACAGGATAAAAACAACTAAAACCAGCTAACAATTAAAATCTAAACTATAAAAACAGAATGAAATCAATTTAACAGTCAAACAAACAAAAATTCTATTTATTTATTTATTAAATTTGTACCCCGCAAAAACTTACTTCTCTGGGCAGCCATTTGTCCAACTCTTCCCACATGAGCTGTGGATTTTGGTATCCCAATTACACATAGGAGGTGAAATGGTTTCTATAATAAGCCCCTGGAGTTGAGTATGTGGAAAGCCTCTTCATCACCTGACTTAACATTTGAATGGAAATCATCCTCTTTTTACCTTCAGTGGTAGTGCTTGGGGCACTGCTTATAACTTCAGTGAAGAATGATCCATCCACCAGTGGAGAGGAGAGCTAGTCTTGTGGTAGAAAGCAGACTTGTCTCCTTAGCTAAGAGGGTCTGCCCTGGTTGCATATGAATGGGAGAAGTGTGAGCACTGTAAGATATTCCCCTTAGGGGATGGAGCTGTTCTGGGAAGAGCAGAAAGTCTCAAGTTCCCTCCCTGGCATCTCCAAGATAGGGCTGAGAGAGATTCTTGCCTGCAACCTTGGAGAAGCCACTGCCATTCTGTGAAGACAATACTGAGCTAGATAGACCAATGGTCTGACTCAGTATGTGGCTGCTTCCTATGTTCCTATGTTCCTATGATTAACACATAGAGTGTCTCCCATCTGCTCTCTTATTCCATTCTCTGTGGAGAAACTGGAGCAATTGAATGAGTGCATATGCATTGTATCTGCATTTCATCTATAAGATCTAATCTCTGGACCTGGATGCAGAGCAAGGAAAGGAAACCAGTGCACTAATAACCATTTACAGAACATTCTCAGGGGGTAGCTGTGAATGAGGATCTCTTGAGGAACCAAGTGATGCGATGATCCTAAAATGGTCCCTATACTTTCTTTCTACAGATAACTTAGAAGGTAATTTTGTCAGGAAAGGATGCACTAGGCCAATCAGCCCATGTGGAACGTCTCAACTGGATGACAATGTAGGCGTTATAACAACAAATTGCTGCAATGATCGCGACTTCTGCAATGATGAATGACATCAGCAAGAGATTAGCAGCAATAGCTGTCGAACCAGCAGATCTTTCTTCCCCACCATGTCCAGTCTTTCAAAGCCTCTTCACCATCCTCTAGCAATACCTTCACTATTGATAATCATCCTCTGGTTTCTGGTTTTGTTTTTTAAAAAAATAATTATTTGGGATGGCTACTTTAGTACGACATGCATACTTGGGTGGGGGGTGGGGGGGCATTGCTCTCAATAACCCTAGGAGGAACTAGTGGTGATAATGTTCTATTATTAAGAACATGAGAACAGCACTGCTGAATCAGGCCCAAGGCCTATCTGGTCCAGCATCCTGTTTCACACAGTGGCTCAACAGATGCCTCTGCGAAGCCCACAGGCAGGAGGGGAAGGCATGCCCTCTCTCTTGCTGTTGCTCCTCTGTAACTGCCATTCAGAGGCATCTTGCCCCTGAGATTGGAGGTGGCCTATAGCCTTCATACTAATAGCCATTGATAGGCCTGTCCTCCATGGATTTGTCTAAATCTAAATTTGTCTAAATGGATTTCCCCTTTGAAGCCATCCAAGCTAGGGGCTGCCACCACATCCCATGACAGAGAATTCCATAGATCAATTATGCGCTGTGTTCAAGTTCAGTTCTGTAGTTCATCCAGGAAACTCTCAGTTCTTGCAAATGAGTTATTACATTTGAAGCTTTAGTTTTGCTGTATGGCAGTTCCATTAGGACATATATAATACAGGACTAGCACAGGCAGCTATTGGATGCAATGGTACATGAACAGCTGCAGCAGCTCAGGAAACCAGTGGTTTATTCTGTGGATTGGGCAGGAAGTGATTCCAAATCTGGTAGTCTGAAACAACCAACTGATAATCTGATTGCTATCACGTGATTCATGTGCGTCATTGCATGATCTTCTGAATCCCTCAAATATGTTTGTGACAAGACATCGAAGAATAATGATATTCAAAGTACAGCTGAAATGAAATGTGCATCTTCCTTTCCTAACAATCTTGGACGCTGATAATCTTGGGTGCCTTTGTCAAGGCAGAAAGGCAGCATAAAAATGCAATGAATGAATGAATGAATGAATGAATGAATTTCATAAATTAGATTGATTAAAAATCCTGTGTTAAGATCTGAAATATGTGTTATATAAGCTGGTTCCAACACTCTTGTTTGTTATTTGTTTTCGTGTCCCACATATCAAATCCCAAAATGTCAACGATTGATTTTCTGTGCTGGTCTATGATTGTAAACAATAAACCAAACTAAACAACTATTAATTTGTCCAATTGCCTCCAACCATTTTTTGCCTCAAATATCATTCCCTGACTGCACAGCCATGAGGAACAGATTTATACAATTAGAAAGGGCTTTTGAGGGAGGGAGGGGATGCAAAAACGACTCCCCTCCCACTCCAAGCCCATTCCACTGTAGAACGAAACCTTCAATAGAGAGTGGCTAAAGGTTTCTTGCAGGTGCACTGTAGAGATGTTCATGAACCAAGGTTCATGCATTAGGTTGGTGCTGCTGGGAGGGGAGCGGCAAATGGGATCTTTTTTTAAAAGGAGAGCAGGTCCTTACCTGCTCACCACTGCCACATGCATCATCCTGCTGTGGTGGCACTTGTCCCAAGTACCCACGCACGGCACCAGCACACACATGGCATCCACACAAGCACAGGCACCATTTGCATGGTCAGCATGGTGTTGCTGACCATGCAAATGGTACCTGTGCATGCACAGATGCCATATGTGTGCTGGCACCTCATGCAGGTATTTGAGGAAAGTGTCACAACAGCAGGAAGCAACCCTACACCACAGTCCTCCTTCCATCCCTGGAGGGCTGTGGATCATGTTGGCCACTGTCAAATATGAAACACAATTACGTCTTTGCTACCTTATACTCGAAACGGCTCATTTCACAGTTGGAAAGTTTTGACCATGAATCATTCTTCACATCCTTCTCCTGGCCCTTCGTCAGTTGTTCTCACTGAGGAAGAGTCCACCACTGATTCCACTCTCTGGGCCCCCTCCTAATGAGTTGCTGCTGCCCCACCCTCTGTCCACAATCCCTACAGGTCTTGCAAGTGAGTGAACGTTCTTAGCACAAAACTATTCTCTTGGGAGAGCTCCAGATCTGTATTATTCATCTCCCTCTTTTGTCTGCTTGGAACTGCCACCATCCCTTGAGATTGTGCTCCAGAATTGTAACTTGTAATCTGAGTTTAGAATTCTGTCAGTTCTTGGAACTGCATTATTACATTTGAATTCTACACCTGATAGGACCATTCCTCAGAACCTGTACAAACTTCATCCTCAGTCGTGGGGTAGATTCCAACCTCGGCTGCATAAATGTAGCCTACACATGCAAACTACTCCATTCCCAGCAGTGTCCTCTCTAGTTTTTTTCATCTGTGTGCGGAATGAATTTTGTTCTGGACAGCAGTATCAAGGCATTTGTGCACACATGGGAGATTATTTATTCAACCTGAGCAAGATCTAAAAATAACTCAGCGGACCTCAAAAAAATGTGTGAGCATGTATACACAAGCACGCCTTAGAGGGAACACTTACTCCCAGTTATGTCCTTGCTATTAAATTGTTACCTGCACTTGATACAAATCCAAAAGTTTGGCCACTCACCAATTATGATATCCCTGTTATAAATTTAAAAACATTTAAATATGACATGGGGTAGAAACTCACCCCAAAACGCATGGACCTCCTCCCATGAGGTGGGATGGTTTCTGTCCAATATTTAACCAATGTTCAGTCCGGTGTTTAGTCAATTGGCACACAGGAGACGGCATGTTCTTCCTCCATTAGGGTAGTTTCTGTCCTCACAGAGACTTGAACTTTGGTGATTGCCAGCTTTTAATTTTTGGACTCAGTCCTATCTATACTTAATGTCTCACTCATTATGGAAAGCTCATTAATATGAACATCAAATATTAAGCTGAAACCTCCAAATGGACATACAATGTTCTACTCAGATTGTCACTTGCTGAAGTTATTTACCATTTCCACTCTGAAGGAACACCTGGGCTGTGTCTCCTGGATTGGCTTCCTGTACTGAGCTTCCTTCTCAAACTTCCTTCTTAAACCTTCTCACTTGTGAGAGCAGTGAAACACAGACCACACAATTCCATCTCCACTCCTATATTCTGAGCCCTTTTGAGAAGACCGTGTTTAATCTGTCGGATCTTTAATTGCCCAGATAAAGGAAAAGATGAAATTGATTCTGCTTCTCAGCATTTCCATTCTTCTCTGTGGTGTCCTGGGTGAGTACCAGGAAATACAGCAAGAGAGAGAGAGAGAGAGAGAGTGAGTTTTGTGTGTGAGAGAGTAAGGGAGCCCATCTATTTAATATTGTGGAATTAAAGCCATCCACTACCGAAGCCTAAGGACAGAAACATTTATGGATACAGATCAAAACTGGAAGTGACTTAAGGTGCTGTTAGCAATAGCAATAGCAATAGCAATAGCAATAGCACTTACATTTATATACCGCTCTATAGTTGGAAGCTCTCTAAGCGGTTTACAATGATTTAGCATATTGCCCCCAACATTCTGGGTACTCTGTTGTTGTTGAACAACATTCTGTTGTTGTTGAATGGACTATATAGGGAAAATCCCCCAGAAATAAATCTCAGTAGCATCCAAACTAGTTAGTCATGACTCAATTGCAGGTAAGTAGCTCCTTATCCGCTCCTTCGCCACCCCATCACTTTTCTGTGCATGGTGCTCGCTCAATCAAAGTCTATGCGCGGGGCTGAGGTGCTGTTCCCTGCAGTCTGTGCATGACATCTGCATGCACATGGCTGCCATGCATGCACAAGGGCAATATGCACAGTGGCAATGCGCAGGGGCAGATTAAGTTTTCTGCCTCCAATAGGCAACCAAAGATTTGCCATCCCAGCAAGGATTTCACTTTACAAGTAAAAGGCTTTGGTCCCAAAGCATGCCAGATCGGGCCATCTTCGTGCATACGGTGGGATGGTGGTGGCCGCAGAGACAAAGGTGAGAGTTCCTCCCATGGGCCAGCCTGCCTCCCAGATCATGACATGCCGGGCCGTTTTCACACTGTTTTGGGCCTCTGCACATGCATGTGCTGAGGCCCAAAATGGGCCCCAAACAGACCGACCTGTCATGATTTGGGAGGCAGGTAGGCCTACTAGGACCACTTCCTGCTGTCCCTGCCACGCTGCCACACAGCAGTGGTTCTAAAAGGTTTTAAAAACAGATTGAACTCCCCCCTCCGCAAAGTGCAAATGGTGGATTCACGCATGGGCAAATTTGCAGCCCCTCAAAAGTAGGCAAGTGCCTACTTTCCCTATGCATTAACCTGTCACTGCATGTGTGTGTCCACACCACACGCTGGCTGGAGGGAATAGTGCCACACACCCCGCAGCCTTTTGTTGAGCGGGTGCCGCACCCGGAAAAGCAGTTGGGTGGTGGAGGAGCAAGTATGAAGCTGCTTATCTGCTTTTTAATGGAACCGCTCCCCACCCCGACCTATGGCTGTGCCTGAGCCATATCGGGCACATCCCTAGTTAAAACATCTATCAGGATTATTCTGGAGGACATGTCTCCATTTTAAGAAGTCCTCAGCTCGCTATTTCCATCCAAATTTTGATAGCACGAAGGAGAGCGCCTACTAGGTCCTCAACTAGGGAGAGGGCTTTTTCGGTGGTTGCACCCCCTTTATGGAATAGCCTCCCCAGTGAGGTTCACTGGGCTTCTTCACTTTGTTCTTTTAGATGCCAGGTGGTGACATTTTTATTCACTCAAGCCTTTTATATTTTGATCTGATTTTAATTGATTAAAAAATGTATTTGAATTTTTTTTTTTGCATTTTCTCTCCACCTCCCCCCGCTTTTTTTTTTTGTCTTTTATGATTTAGTGTGTTGTGTCTTTTTATCTCATGTTTTTATGCTGTGTTGTAAGCCGCCCAGAGAACAATTTGTTATGGGGCGGCTAACAAATAAAGTTGATTTTAATTAATTTATTTATTTTCAGCAATCATAGCAAGATGTGAAAGGCTAATCTGTGAATCAGAAATCTGACAAACAATTTTGAAACAGATTCATGTATGTAAGAGCAATATTAACCGAATTAAGGATTAAAACTAGATTTGGCAACTATCCTCATCCATGTCTATCCACCCCGCACCCCTCTTATTACTGGATTAAGTTTATAAGTCAATCTCTGAACAACTATCTTGTGTTTAGAAGAAAATTCAATGACGTATTTAAAAAGTTGTTACAGCGAGACTCTCTAAATACTGGTTTTCTCCTCTTTCCAACAGCTGAAGCTCTTCGTTGCCGCCGATGCAGTAAATACGAGAGAAATGGTGGTTGTGCTGTCAGAGCTAGATCTTGTAAAGCTGGAACAGAACAACAGTGCATGAAATTGGAAACCACTCTGTGTATGTTTGTTCCTATGTACAGTGGCTCTGCTTAGATATTTGCCTATCTGGGGGCTCTTGGATTAACAAACTAGTATTCTGGAGTCATGCAGAACCTGTGTGCTTTGTCCTCATTACAAATCTATTCTTCCTTTTGGTATATTTACAAGGAGACGCCTATAAACATGGCACAGGTGGCTGAACCTACCATCCCTCTGCTCCAAGCCCCCATGGGAGTTTCATTCCCACTGTCTCCTGACAACAGGACCTTGCCACATGTTAAGGCATACCCATCCTTCTGGGTAGAGACCCAGCCAGCATACTGACAACTAACCACTTGATTACTTGATGGGACTACTGAGAACCTCTTCTCCTAAATACTCTTAGGATACGAGGGGTTTTCACTCGACTAGCAACAGTCTGATGACATGAAGGAGCATTCTGTGGTGGGAGAAATCTGCCCTCTGTTTGACCAACCACTAGCCACACACCATTGCTATAGGGGTGTGCGAGCTGGATCGAAATAGAACTGGCTCACACTTGAACTGGCTTGCCTCGAAGGTTTGACCTGAAACTGAACCAGGTCTGGTCTGGTTCAGCATCAAGCCAAACTGGCCGAACCAGCTTGGGCCCAGTTCAAAGCCCCTACCACAGAGTTAAAAGGGTTTCAAAAAAATTCTTCACAGTGGCCATGGCGGCCATGGGGGAGGTTCCCCCCTACCCCCACCAGCCTCCTTCTGAGCGTTGAGGGCCAGTCTGAGCCTGATTTGGGGCCCATTTGGGCTTCTGCAAATGTGTAGAGGCCAATTTTTTATCTCCATGCATGCGCACTGGCCATCTGCATGACCCGGGTGCTTCTCATGACCAGCCCTACCCCGGCTAACCCTGTCCTACTCAGGTTGTGCTGGTCGTGAGAACAACCTCAGTGAGTTGGATCCAACCAGTCAGTTGTACAAGCAAAGCAGACAGAGACCATGACTTTACCAATGTATTGAACTCTGGCCAGGTTGTTATAAAGTAGATCTGTCAAGAGGCAATGCTATAGTGATATACTAAGATCTTTCTTTTCCTCACATTCCACAGATACCGAAAGGGGTTTTTCCAAATTAGACTGCAGTCAACCACATGATGCTTGTAACACGGACCGATTTGATGAAGAGCATGGTCTTGTGCAAACAAAGTGCTGTAATGACCGTGACTATTGCAATGAGGCGCTGTAATGACCATGACTACTTCAATGACAAATAAAATCAGCATTTAATCAGCACAGGTTATGTGTCCAGCAAATGAGCAAACCTCCCTTCTCCACCGTGTTCAGTCCTCAAGGCATCTTTATGCTGAGGAGTGTCAGGAGAAACATTAGAATCCCCACAATCCAGAATATGCTCTGGTAGTAAAGACATTTAGCCCAAGAGATTATCTGGAAGCAGTAGGTTGCATTAAAAAACAAATAAAGATGTTTAAAGAAACCAAGCATTGCATACTGAGAGAGAGACAGAACAACATACCCAAACAGGCAATAGCCTTCAACAACTGAAGAGTTCTAAGTGACTCTATTAACATCTCATCCTGCTAACGTGTATGAGCACTATAAGATATTCCCCTCGGGGATGGAGCCACTCTGGGAAGAGCATCTAGGTTCCAAGTTCCCTCCCTGGCATCTCCCAGATAGCGCTGAGAGAGATTCCTGCCTGCAACCTTGGAGAAGCTGCTGCTAGTCTGTGTAGACCAAGGATTCTCAACGTTGGGTCCTCAGATGTTTTTGGACTTCAACTCCCATAATCCCCAACCAAAGGCCACTGGGACTAGGGATTATGGGAGTTGAAGTCCAAAAACATCTGGGCACCCAACATTGAGAATTCCTGGTGTAGACAATACTAAGCTAGATGGACCAATGGTCTGACTCAGTAGAAGGCAGCTTCCTATGTTCCTATGCTTCTAGTTGCCAGAAGAGGCAAGTTCGGTGCTAAGAGCAATGCTTTAGAATTCTCACTTTGCACACTTTAGTACTCTCTAGCAATGCTTCTGAAGTCCTAAGAACTTAAGAACAGTCTTGCTGGCTCAGCTCCAAGGCCTATCTAGTTCATCATTCTGTTTCCCAACGTGGCCCACCAGGTGCCTCTGGAAAGCCCAAAGGCAAGAGATGACATCACAGCCCCTTTCCTGCCGCTGCCCCTCTACATCCTGTCTCAGAGCCTGGGGATAGCCTCTAGCCATCAAGACTAGTAGCCATTGATAGATCTACCCTCTATAAATTTGTCTAAGCCCCTTTTAAAGCCATCCAAGCTGGTGGCCATCTTCACATCCTATGGCAGAGAATTCCATCGATTAATTAAGAACATAAGAACAGCCCTGCTGGATCAGGCCCACGGCCCATCCAGTCCAGCATCTTGTTTCACACAGTGGCCAACCAATGGATGCCTCTGAGAAACCCACAGGAAAGAGGTGAGGCAAAAGCATGCCCTCTCTCTTGCCGTTGCTTCCCTGCAACTGGTATCTGCTGCCCTGCAACTGGTCTTACATTTCCTGGCTAATTATTTCATGGGTTGACCACTGGTTCAAGTGTTCTGAGAGAAGGAGAAAAAACCATCTCTATCCATTCTCTCCACACCATGCACAGTGGTTGCGGGGGTCGAAATAAATCCATTCTTCTGACACCATGTAATGTCGGGCTGTGCCCCAAAGTTGTAGCAGAGAGTCCAACACACAAGAATCCGTATTTATGGAGGACAGTTTTATTGCTAAGGAGGAGAGGAGATGAAGACAACGCAGGCCACCACGTAAGGCCTCCCAAGATGCAAAAGCCTGCCTCTCCCAAAAGGCATGCTCCTTAAGTATCTTTCATGATCCACAGGTGTGCTAGAAGAGCACACCTCCGAACCATTCCATTTAAAGTAAAACATACATCACAGGCATGATGATATACACAGTTTTATTTTCAGCCCCCTTCCTAATGATCCTTAGCATGGAACTTGCCTTTTTCACAGCTGCCGCACACAGAGTCAGTAATTTCAATGAGCTGCCCACCACAACCCCAAATTCCACCCCCCAAGTCTTCACTATAGAAAATCATCTTCTGGGTTCTGACTTTTAAAATTGTTGATATTGAGTGGCAAACTGTGGTACCACATGTATGAATGCATCCTCCATTCCTATCAGTGACTCTGGAAGGACATGTTCATGATGATGATCCATAGTCTGTATTCTGTGATTATCTGTATTCGGGGTTAAGAATTCTCCCAGTTCTTGCAACTGCATTCTTACATTTGAATTCTACACCTGATAAGAAGATTCCTCAGAACCTGTGCAAATGTCATCCTTAGTCGTGGGGAAGATTCCAACCCCGGCTGCATAAATGTAGCCTACACATGCAAACCACTCCATTCCCACCTGTGCCCTTGCTGTTACATTTTTACCTGCACTTTGTGCACAATATATTCAAAGTTATGGCCACTCACCAGTTGTGATATCCCTGTTATTAATTAAAAATATATTAAAAATATGTCATGGGGTAGAAACCCACCCCAAAATGCATGGACCTCCTCCCATGAAGTGCAATAGTTTCTGTCCAATGTTTCATCAATTGGGACTAAAACCACCCGAAACTGCATGAACTTCTTCCTCCTAGTTTCTGTCCTCACAGAGACTTGAATTTGGGTATTTGCCAGCTTTTATTATCAGCCTCAGCCTCATCTATACTTAATGTCTTACTCATTATTTCCAGCTCATTAATTTGACCATCAAATATGAAACTGAAACCTCCAAATGGTCATACAGTGTTCTCCTCATAGACTGCCGCTTGCTGAAATTATTTACTATTTCTGCTCTGAAGGGTAACCTGGGCTGTTTCCAAGATTGGCTTCCCATACCGAGGTGTTAAATCTTTCTCAAACCTCCTCCATGGGCACTCATGAGTGCGGTGAAACACAGATCACACATTTCCGTCTCCACTCCTCTATTCTGAGCCGTATTGAGAAGACCGTGTTTAATCTGTTGGATCTTTAATTGCCCAGATAAAGGAAAAGATGAAATTGATCCTGCTTCTCAGCATCTCCATCCTTCTCTGTGGTGTCCTGGGTGAGTAACAGGAAATACAGCCCCCCACCCCAAAAAAAAGATTCACAGGAGAGAGTTTTGTGTGTGAGAGAATAAGGGAGCCCATCTATTTAATATTGTGGAATTAAAGTCACCCACTACCCAAACCTAAGGATGGAAACATTTATGGATACAGATTTACATTTATGGATACTGGAAGTGCCTTAAGGTGCTGTTGTTGAATGGGCTATGTAGGGAAAATCTCCCAGACATTAATCTCAACAGCATCCAAACTAGTTAGTCATGACTAAGCAAACTGATATCACAAAGATCCTGGTTCAGAGGTTTATCAGGGTTAATGAGCCATGTGAAAGTCATTGTGAGAACCTGGAGTTTCTGAGCAATCCTGAACAAACTGCTCTGGTAACCAGCATTTAACCAGGATAGAAGGTTATTTCTCCTGGTTAAATGCTGTTTGACTGGAGCATTTGACCAGGATTGCTCAGAAACCCCGGGTTCTCACTGTCACAATCCACTCCCCAGGGCTCACTAATCCTGGTTTTTAAAGCAGGACCCTTGCGATTATGTTAACCCCAGCAGAATGGGACAAGTTAATCATCACTATTTTAAGTTGCATTAATTTCAGGAGGACTCAATAACGACTAACTTAGAGGTCATTCACACAATCAAAAACTGTGTTCCACCCTGGTTTGGGAGCTGTGTGTGCTCCATATTTTCAGTTGTATGGAAGCAATGTAGAGATCTAACTTGGGTAGAAGTGATTGTTTGGAAGCAAAGTAAGAGAAAAAGCTGCCCAGGCTTTCCTCCTACCAGGTTAGACATTGCTTCCACACAAATGAAAATTGGAAGCACGGACGGCAGCTCCCAAACCCAGATAGAACCTAGTTTTTGATTGTGTGAATGGCCTTGTATTGTACATTAAATTAAGTGTTAAAACCAGATTTGGCAACTCTCCATCTCATCCATGTTTATTGGCTCCCCTTCCCCATTTACTGGATTAGGTTTGTGAGTTTATGAGTTGATATCTGAACAAGTATGTTGTCTTAAGTATAAATATTGGATGTTCTTCTCTTTCCAACAGCTGAAGCTCTTCTCTGCCATCGATGCAGTAGATACAGATTGAAAATTGGTTGTACCCATAGAGTACTGGTTTGTAGAGCTGGACCAGGAAAACAGTGCATGAGCATGAAAATCTCTCATAGTATGTTTGCACCCAACTGCATGTTTTATTGTGTTAATTGTGTACAGTGGCTCGGTTTAGCAGTTTACCTATTTGGGGGCTCCTAGAAACATAGGAACGTAGGAAGCTGCCATATACTGAGTCAGTATATGGCATTGGCCGATCTAGCTCAGTATTGTCTTCACAGACTGGCAGCGGCTTCTCCAAGGTTGCAGGCAGGAGTTTCTCTCAGCCCTATCTTGGAGAAGCCAGGGAGGGAACTTGGAACCTTCTGCTCTTTCCAGAGCTGCTCCATTCCCTGAGGGGAATATCTTACCGTGCTCACACTTCTAGTCTCCCTTTCATACGCAAGGTGGACCCTGCTTAGTTAAGGAGGCAAGTCATGCTTGCTACCACAAGACCAGCTCTCCTCTCCTCTTGGATTAGCAGATGACACAACTAGTATTCTGGAGTCATGCAGAACTTGTGTGCTTTGTCCTTATTGCAAACATCCATGTTTCCTTTTGATATATTTACACTACAAGGTGACACCCATAAACATGCCACAGGTGGCTGAACCTATCATCTTTCTGCTCCAAGACCCCATGGGAGTTTCATCTCCCCTTCTCTCCTAACAGGATCCAGGCACATGTGAAGGTACAGGCATACTTCTAGGCAGGGATGCAGCAGGCATACTCACAACTACCCACTTGATGGGACTACTGAGGTCCTCTTACCCTAATACCCTTAAGATACTAGGGGTTTGCACCTGACTAGCAACAGTCTGATGACATGAAGGAGCATTCTGTAGTGTTTGACCTACTACTAGCCACATACCATTGCTATATCTGGTTTGTTCAGGATCTGTTGCATGTATGAGCATCAACGGCAAGACACTGAGGCTGTTCTCATGACCAAAGTGGATTGGATTGGAGGGAAGACAGGCTCTTACCTGCCTTCCCCCAAATGATCGGGGCCTCCTCTGGGCTCTGCCACTTGTGCACTCACATGACCGGCATGGTGGCAGACTCCCAAAGTGGGATCAGGAGGTTTTCCCCACACAGAGGCACATTTACCCCTGGACTACTGGGCCAAAGTCCAGGGCCTTCACACCTCTTGGGTGCCTCCAAATCCTCAGCCTTGGGTGGCGCTGGGGGGAGTGGGGAAAGAAACACATGGGATGGGAATATGTTAAGTTGCGTGTTGACATGTTTCTGCTAATGCATATTTTATGTTCTTACATTCTTATGACTTTAGTTGCTGTTTGTGCCCTCCAGAATCCACATGTTTAAAATGCTTCATGTGTCACAGTGTGAGAGTGTGTGTGCGCAGGGGTGTGGTGGTGGGGGGTTTGCTTCAAAGCAGGTGGGGCCCCTCCCAAGGCCTTTAGATCCAGGCTCCAAAATTACCTAGGTGCACCTCTGCTGCTACTGTCCCAGATCAATTGTTTGAGCTCAATTGTTTGTCCCAGAACAGGACAGAGTTCTCCATGCTTTCCTTCTTGCTTGTAGACCAGCAAAAACAATCCCCACAGGTCAGTTATCCAGCCCCTAGGCCTGATGCTGGGCACAGGCCTGCTCTAGCTTATTTACAAATCAGTGTAGAAATTACTACCCTACCCACAAAGCAACCTTTCAAGGTGCCAATTTCCCACGCTTACCGCATACCCTAACACACCATACGAGCAGCAGAGAGGAAGCCTGCAACCGTAAAGCAGCACTCTTCTCCCTGGCCTCACTTTCCCCAGGCAGGCAGTCATTTTTACCACTGTGGTGCTCCAGACAACCACAGAGTGCTAGCAGCCCGCTCACCTAAACGTCCGATGGAGGAGTGAAGTAGGAAGTGCATGCCCATAATTCTATCTTACTGTAAGTCTGGATAGAAAAGCAGGGCTTACTTGCTAGGGAAGGACTGGTAGGACTGGGAACATCCCAAGTGCTTCTCATGACCAGCCCTACCCCGGCTAACCCTGTCCTACTTGGGAAGGGTTGGCCGTGAGATCAACCTTAGTGAGTTGGACCCAGTCTTACGTATATGCAAAGCAAAGGCAGAGACCACGACATGATCACGGTTTTGATCCCTGGCCAGGTTGTTATAAAGACGATCTGTCAAGAGGCAACAATATAGTGATATAGTGAGATCTTTCTTTTCCTCTTGTTCCACAGATGACAGATATCCTGCTTACAAACTCGACTGCAGTCAATCATATGGTGAATGTTCCCTGAATAAATTCGGGAAGGAGCATGGTCATCCGAAAGCAAAGTGCTGTAATCACCGTGACTATTGCAACATTGATCTGTAATGGCTGTGACGATTGCAATGATAAATAAAGCCAGCATTTAATCAGCAGAAGTTATGTAGCCATCAAACCAACAAAACCTTCTTATCTACCATGTTCCTTCCCCAAGGCAACTGGATGTTGAGGGGAAACATTAAAATCCTCACACAGCAGCGTATGTTCTGGCGGTTTTAGCCCAATCCGTTATCTTGAGATGGTCGGTTGAATTCAAAAACAAATAGAGATCGATTAAGAAACGACCAGTGACAACCAAAGGGCTCGGTGGTCGCCAGGAGTCAACACCGACTCGACATCACACTTTACCTTTAAAACATCACAATTTCGGCCACAGCTGAAATGAGCTGCAGCCGGCCCAGGAGCCCTGTGGGAGGGTGGAAGGAACCCCTGCTGCTGCCCCCATTGCCATCCCCGCACCCACAGCGCCCCCTGCTGCCAGATAAGAAGATAAGAACTCCCCCCACCCCCGCCGCCGCCGCCCACTGCAGCCCTTTCCTAGTGAAGGGAAATCCTTGCCTGATTCCCCCTCTACAAGTATAGCCGTCAAGCTGGCTCACAAGCAGGATCCTGGCTTGACTTGCCCTCGGACCACCCCTCGGGTGAACCTTCAAGCCAACGCGGCTTGAGTGTGAGTCCGCCCATCCCCATAACTGCAGTCTTGTGCTGCTTTTGGACCCGCAGTCATAGAGAGGGTGGCCCAGACCCACCCAGGTACGTGGAATCTCTATGCCTGCTCTGGCTCTCAGTGGCTGCCTCTTGGTGAAATGCCCCTTCCATCCTCCTTTCTCTTTCCACCTCTGCCTGGCAATAGTGACACCACAGCCCCACATTTGGATGATTTGAAGAGGTATGGAGGCTATTCACTTCCGTGTACAAATCTGGGCTAAGAAAGCCCGGCCCGGTTTTGCATATACGTGTAGGATCGGGCCTGATCCTGGTGGCACTGCGGCAGCAAACCCGCCTGTAGGGCCTCCCTGCGGTGCTCCTCAGGATCCCCCCAATACACTGTGCCCTCACATGGTGCATGTGATACAGCAAATAAGATCTCTCTAATATTGTGCAGTTGAGACTCTCCATTGCAGATGCTGAACTGGGACCTTCTACATGCATAATAGGAACATAGGAAGCTGCCATATACTGGGGCTATTCTGACGATCAGCAAAAATTAGGCTAGCTGATTTTTGCTGGTCGTCAGAACCACTGGGCTCGCAGCCGAGCCTGGTGGTTCTGGAGCGGCTAACCTGCTCCTGTAGCCCGCCCCTTAGCCTGGGTTTGCAGATGCAAGAAAGTAGCATCTAATCTGAGTATGTTTGCTCCCAACTGATTGTTTTCTTGTCTTCATTTCCTGTAGTGACTCTATATAGGTACTTACCTGTTTACTGATATCTGGATTAACATAGTACATAACTCATAGGCCGCATTCGCACATCACACAGTTGGACCCACGGTTCTACTCCCTCGCACTCTCCTGTCCACATTCGGATGATAGGGAGAACATCCTCTCTGTAGTCAGCAATATTGGAGAGAGGAGGGGAAATTGGTTGTGTGGGCTTCCTTCTTGCTTGAAGGAAAGCCCACACAGCCAATCAGGGAGGGAGAGCAGGAGGTGCTTGCTCCCTCAATCCCAGTCCAGCTGAACACAGCCTCCAGTGCTGCATTCTCGGTTTACCGTCGGTTTGGAGCAGTGAAACTCACGACAAGCTGAGGGTTCAAATTGGAGTTTTTGGAGCGCAACTTCGGGTTGTGCAAATGGACAGGACCAGAGTTGCATGTGTTTGGACATCATGGTAAGGAAAATGCAGGTCACTGGAACTCCGGCCCCCATTACATGTGAATGCAGCCGTATTCTGGAGTAATCAGTATTTGCCTTTTTAATAGTGCTCACTACAAACATGCATTTCCCCCTTTGATGTATCCACGCTGCAAGCTTGTTAGAAGGTGAACACACCAAGGGGATCTGGACCTACAACCTCCTGCAGTCCTGAGGCAAGTGGGGGTGTGTGTGCTGTGGGTTCCTGCCCCCCAAATTCTTCCTCTGCCCCTCTAGTTTTTGGGTTTTGTTTTATTTTTACAAATAATTTTTAAACAACTGAATGTTGCTTGGACTTAGGACTGATGGGGACCAGATAAGCTGCCTCTCTTTTGACCCCTAAACTTTCTTGACCCCTAAACATTAAGGCTGTGGTCCTGCCCTCCTGCTCCAAATCCCCACTGGAGTTTCATCCACCTCTCCTGACAGCAAGACTTGGGCAAATTTGATGGTTTAGGCATGTTTCAAGGCAGGGACCCAGCAGGCATACTTCAACTAATCAGTTGCTGACTGATGGGACTACAGATCATGGAATACACTATGTAGAGGTATAAGCATATTACCTTGGGTTTGAACTACAGAGAATTTTGTAGGAACTCGATCTGTTGCTATCTGTACTTTTCAAACACTGGCAGCAATAGATTATGAATTATTAGGCCGTCTTACCAAGGGATATGTATTTTATTGAGGTTCCACCTCAATAAATTTATCTCTATATCAAACCCTTGGAAGGAAGCCTGAGCAAAATCTAGTTGGGTTACAAGCTTAGCATTCCAGCAGTAATGAACGCAGAGAATTGGATTCAAGCCACACAAGCAGCCTTCTCACAAGCAGCCTTTCCCAGGTTAGGGCAGATCCAAGCAGATCCTGGTGCTCCTGAGCAGTCTAACCTTACTTTTAAACCTGGCTTTTAGAGAGGGCTAAGGGTGTGAGTGCACCTTTAACCTGGCTGCCAGGGCCATCTGCCTTTTCAGGATGCACGCAGCCCAAGGATTCACAGAGATGAGTGCCTAGAGCACCTGTCTGATGGGGGAATCCCCCAACGTACTGCTCTTGGCATGTGGTGCATTGTGGGATATGTGGAGGTCTGCGGTGCATGTAGCAGTGTAGATCATGTGGGAGCGTGGTCCACGAGGTGATTGGGAGGTAGATAGATTTTGTGCAATCTCCCCTCTCCCGCCCACCTGCCTGCCAGCCACGTCAGTCATGTGAATAGCTTCTATATGTGAAACAAAAATGGAGGCCAATGCATGATCAATAGAGTGATCCCTAGCCAGATGCTATAAGTAGAATATATCAAGAGACAATAATATATTGATTAAGGCTACATTCTCATGACAAAAACAATTCTAAAAGACTTAGCTGGAATCATCAAACACCGTGAAAGTGTGCTAAGCCTGTCGTGAGAACACGGGATTTGAGAGTGATTCTGGTAAAATTTCCACAGTTAACCAACATTTAATCAGGATAGCTGATCAGGATTTGTATGACCAGGCTATACTAATATGTTTCTTTTCCTCTCATTCCACAGATGTCACAAAGAGTTTTATCAGACTAGGGTGCACTGATAAATCTGATAAATGTGGAACGGACAGGTTGCATCCAAAACGTGGTGTTCTGAAAACAACATGCTGTAATGATGGTGACTACTGTAATGAATACAATTAGCATCTAATCAGTACCAATGTGACCATCGAACCAGCGGACCTTTCTTTTCTACCATGTTCAGGTCCCAAAAGCACCTCCAGTACTCTCTAGCAAAGTGCCTAAAGTTTTCACTGCAGAAAATAATCTCCAGAGTTGTAACTTTTAAAATTATTGATTTTGGGTGGCAAACTGTAGTTTCACATGTATACATTTTTCCTCCATTCCTATCAATGTATCTGGAAGGACATGTTTGGGATGCTGATATACATTCTGCTTATTATGTGTATTTATATCCTGTAATGATGTATTCAGATTCTCTAATTCTATGAGTTCTCAGTACTGCATTATTGCATTTGAATTTCTATAATTATTGTGAAACTTGACCACAGTGTGGTTTAAATAAGAGTTGGGGCTGCACATCTCCCCCCCCCCCGCCCCATCCAAGGCTCAGGATCATTACCAGATTTGTTTAACAATTCCTACAGCCTTACAAATTGGGTGGGTGGGTAGTATTTTGTCCCCCACCCCCACCAATGCCTTCAGGACTTGTAGAACTACAAGCCTAGTTCCCACAGTTGTTTAAATCTAGGCTTAATGTGAGTTTCCAGCATGAGTGTGATTGTGTGAGCCCACGCCAAGGTGTGGATCTTAGATCTCAGGCCATAAACCATCTTGGTGTGGGTTCACACAATCATGCTAATCTCGGTAACCCACATTATATCTAGATCTGAATGACTGTGTGAAGAAGGCCATAATCTAGAAACGATTATACATGCACAAGGAGAGTCTAAGGCTGTTCTCATGCACAGCCTAACCTATGCTAGGGACACCCAGCTCAGGTTAGGCTGAGTATACGAACTGCCTGGATCCACACGGATCCTGGCAGCAGCTTGGTGGCAAAGTAACCCACCAAGCAAGCTTGCCACTTAGCTGCGGTTTAGGATGCATCCGTGCCCTTAACCTTGTCCAACTGCTCATGTGTCACTGAGACACTGTGGGACTCCCCACCAGTGCTGGGGATATCCCCACAATGCCCTGTGCACTCACCTGATGCATTGTGGGATTTCCAGGGGCCAGGATGACGTGCCTGCACCTCTGCGTTGCCAGGGACAACAGCAGGATCATCCGTGGGGATGGTAGGCTCTTGCAACCTTCCCTGCCACCGCCCGAAGCCTATGTTTTTTTGTAGATCAGTTTTGATGGAAATAATGCTTATTTTTAAAATAATTTCTTCAGATTAATACAAGCAGTTCAAATTAATATCGTGAGTCAAGTCTGCTGACATCATTAAGCTGCACACTCTTTCTTCGTTTGGGAACGTTAATCTGTTAAGTGCGTAAGTTTACTATTAAATATGGTGATGACAAACCTATTTTAAAAAGTCAATTCCATTGTAGCTCTGGAAAATATTTCCCCAATGTCATTGGGTTGGGAGAGATAGAGAGAACTAGCCAAGAGCAAAAGCATCTAGTTGGCATGTTTTCTAATCTACATCATTTTATGTTTTCTTGTACATCTAATAATTGCTGGTCTATGACCATAATAAAGTCACTTCTGTTCAATTCAGATCAATTTATGTAACATGGAGGCTTCTGAGAGAACAGTAGGGGAAAACATCAAGCAGGACATTTAGAAGAGAATGTTTCATTCTACAATTTTTGGAGGAAACCAGGAAATTAATCTCACTAAATATGGAGAATGGTATGAGGTAGGCAAAGAAGTCCACCATCACGCCAATCCAACGGAGACCAAAAAACTCATACCTGGTCCACAAAGGGGTGACCAGCTGAAATCCACACTATGATCCTGAGTCGGTGAGAAGGGTTGCCTTGCAAACCCTGACTGAGAATCTGGGAGCTGCAATGGCTCATAAGCTCCACCCACCTGGGCACTCCAGCCAATCAGCTTGCCCCAAGTGCTTTGTGATTCATTAAGAAGCTGAGATGGAGCAAAGAAGTCACTTCCATGATACTCCTGGGTGATTGGCTGAAATCTCCAACAGAGCTCCCCATCTTCAGGGACACAGCTCCCATTGAACAAGGGAGGGGGGGAATAAATGTCCCCGAGCTCCTGAAAGAAGGGGGGCCATTGGCTGGGTGACAGCTTGCTCTTTGATCTCCCCTTCACGCCTCTCTGAAGGAGACAGGGGGAGGGCCCATCTTCACTTTTTATTCCCCCTCCCAACCTTGCTATGCCCCTGCACATCTTATACCATGACTTTTCATCTTCCATGTCAGTAATGATGAATTTAAGGTCATGAAATACTTCAGATTCTTAGGTTCTGGTGTGTGTGACCATTTATCTCTTGGATGATTTTCATATTTAGGTCATTACTGAAGGTTCATTAATTTGATGACAAGCTGCTCCACTGAAGCCTTCAACTGGACATACAGCGTTCTGTCATCTTAGTCTTTCACTGGCTGATAAGTTTTTAATTTCCAGAGCTCTGATGGGTGGTCTTAGGTTTGGCTTCCTATTCTAAGGTGTTTAAGTCCCATCTCTGACTTTTTCTGGGAGCAACGGTGTGATGGATAAAGCAGACTGCACAATCCCCTTGCCACTCTTGTTATGCTGAGAAGACCTTGTTCCTCTATCAAGTCCTCCATCACTGGGAGAAAAGAAAAGATGAATGTGATTCTGTTTCTTAGCATCTCTAGCCTCCTCTGCTCTGCCCAGGGTGAGTATAGCACACAAGGGTAAGATTGGTGTGTCAGAAAGATATTAGAAATATACAAAATTACAATGAAAGTAGTTACATGGCAGCATCCAAATAAGTCAATTCTTAAAGCAGAAAAAAATCATTTAAAATGATCAGCAGATAATCAGATATTAAAATCTTGTTTAAAGTGAGTCTTTTGACATCCATCTAGTTGGGTTGAATATGGAGATGAGGCTTCCCAATGGGAAAACTCATCTCCATACATCGTTCCCATATACTTTGGGCAGTTCCCAAAGTTCCTATAGACTTGGGAATTTCCATAGATTATGGAAGTTCCCATAGACTTTCAGCAGGTGTTGCTTTCTGTAACATATATCCGAGGCATTGCTTTGATGTGTTTTATGTAAGTTGTCTTCAGCTTCTAATGGGTGGGATAAACATGTTTTCTATAAAAACAAAATTGTGGGGAATTCTCCGGGTTTAGAGGTCTGTTTTATACACAGATATTGGAAATGGGTTCTCTCCTTGCCAACAGTTGAAGCTCTCTTATGCCGTGTCTGCAAAGCCTACCTAAGAAATGTTGGATGCGTCCAGGGAGAAGGGGTTTGTGAAACTGACCAGGAATATGGATGTAAGAAAGTCACATTCTTTAGAGGTATGCTATCAATCAAGTGAGGCTGCAATCCTATGCATAGGAACATAGGAAGCTGCCTTATACTGAGACAGACCTTTGGTCCATCTAGCTTAATATTGTCTACACTGACTGGCAGCAGCTCTCCAAGGTTTCAGGCAGGAGCTTTTTGCAACTCCACCTTCTGACAGCATCCTTTTGGAGAGGAGAGCTGGACTTGTGGTAGCAAGCATGACTTGCCCCTTAGCTAAGCACGGTCTGCCCTGGTTGCATATGAATGGGAGCCTTGATATGTGAGCACTGTAAGATATTCCTTACAGGAATATAAAATATTCCCCTCAGGGGTGGAGCTGCTCTGGGAAGAGCATCAAGGTTCCAAGTTTCCTCCCTGCAACATCCCCAAGATAGGGCTGAGAGAGAATCCTGCCTGCAACCTTGGAGAAGCTGCTGCCAGTCTGTGAAGACAATACTGAGCTAGATATGGTCTAACTTAGTATATGGCAGCTTCCTGTGTTCCTGTGTTCCTCTGTCCCTGGAGATGTCATGGATTAACATAGGAACATAGGAAGCTGGCACATACTGAGTCAGACCACTGGTCTATCTAGCTCGGTATTGTCCTCACAGACTGACAGTGGCTTCCCCAAGGTTGCAGACAGGAATCTCTCTCAGCCCTATCTTGGAGAAGCCAGGGAGGAAACCTGGAACCTTCTGCTCTTCCCAGAGTGGCCCCATCCCCTAAGGGGAATATCTTACAGTGCTCACACTTCTAGTCTCCCATTCATATGCAACCAGAGCGGGCCCAGCTTAGCTAAGGGGACATGTCATGCTTGCTACCACAAGACCAGCTTTCCTCTCCTTTGGATGTTCTGGATGCAAAGCCAATGCTTTACCACTGAGCTCCGACCCCATCACCTAAGGAGTATATCTTATAGCAGACTGTGCTCACAGGTAGCCACCCATCCAAATGCAAACCATGCTTAGCAAAGCGGACAAGTCATGCTTACTACTGCAAAACTGGCTCTCCACCCCAATGTATACATACTGTGGGGAAGATGGTGCTTACTTCCCAGTAAACATGCATAGAACCATACCTTAAATTTATTTATCTGGACCATAGTTTTATTTATGCATGCATTTAATAAAAAGTTTACAAACCAGTTTATATAGAAGAGGAAGGCAGTGTGTGTGTGTGTGTGTGTGTGTGTGTGTGTGTGTGTGTGTGTGTGTGTGTTTCCTCTGATCCACAGGGGCTCACAATCTTTTAAAAAGACACAAGGGAAATATCGGCAACAGCCACTGTAAATGATGCTGTGCTGGAATGAGTAAGGACAGTTCATAGTTGCCCCCCACTGCTGCTAAATATAAAAGAACTTCAGGATACAGCCAATAAGGAACTGTGGAAGATCAGGCAATGTGGATATACTAAGGTGTCTCTATTCCTTTCATTCTATAGAAGGTGAAACGGACTTTTCCCTAAAAGGATGCATCAATTCAGGGGATGGATGCAACATCATCAAAGAGGACGAGAAGTTTGGCATGCTCATAAGAGAGTGCTGCAGGGACTCTGATTATTGTAATGAATAAAGTCCATTGAGTGGCATTAACGTCGTCTTTGGCTTAAACCCAGAGTGGAAAAAATTATTTCCACCAAAGTTGGAAGGGCTTCATGGAGAGCCCCGTCCACTCAACTGTCCCACTGAAAGCTCTCAAATGTACAGCTTGCACATTTTAAAGAGTCTACAACCTGTTTTTCTTCTTCTTAAATTGATCTAGACAGTAATGCAACTGTAATGCATGGGGATTTTTTTTATAAAGGGTGGTATATAAGTGTGACAAACAAACAAACAAACAAACAAACAGATATGCAGAGATGTCTGTGGGGGGACATAACTCAGGAGATGTGTTAGATCTGCCTGTTCTGGAAGGAGTTATACTCCCTTGGAAGGAACACGTGTGCAGTCTGGGAGTCTTCTTGACCCAGGCTTCTCCTTGGTTGAGGCAGTGGCCAGGGGTGCTTTCTATCAGGCTGATATACCAGCTATGGTCATTTTTGGAGGAGAACGACCTGAAAATAGTGGTACATTTGCTGTTAACCTCCAGAATTGACTACTGCAATGTGCTCTACATAGGGCTGCCTTTGTATGTAGTCCAGAAACTACAATTGGTACAAAATGTGGCATCCAGGTTGGTCTCCATGACAACCCTAAGAGATCACAGTACTACCTTAAAAGCACTACACTGGCTGCCTGTACGTTTCCAGGCAAAATATAGCTCCCAAATTAGGGTAGGATGCTTCTCCTACCCTAACACAGCTAGCAAGTCAGACCATTGACCCACCTAGCTCATTATTAGGACAGTTTACATGATTGACCAAGTTACATGATGTCCAAGTTACCATGGAAACTTCCAGTTTTCTGGTTCCTGGTCCTGCTAAATCAGTTTGCCTGTTTTGTTCCTATTTTGCCTTTTGAGGTAGCTTTTGAGGATGACTTTGCAAGGATTTTGTTAGTGTGTGCTGAAATGCACTGACGTGCATCAGCTTCTCTTCCATATACCACACCCAGTGGATGCATCCTGTGCAATTAATACCTGTTGCTGAATGTGTTTGTGTTGCAGCTACTGTTCATTTGAAGAACAAATGGATCCATCATGAGTCTTCCCATGCGGGGCAGAGGAGATAGAAATGATCCAACATGTCCTGTTATACTGCCCCTTTTATAATGACTCCTGTACAAGATCTATTTCCCTTCTAATGCAGAGGCATCCAGACAGACTGGAGGGTTTCTATACCAAGCTATTGCTCTCTGATACAAATCAAACCATAACCTGCATGGTAGCTAAATTCTGTGTAGCAGTGGTGAACACATGGCAACAGTGGACACTGTCATGATCCAGTTGGTTGTAATATTGTTCTTTTATTGCTTTTTAAAAACTCTGTATTTGATCTTTGATCAAAATAAACATTGATTGATCATGAAACTTAACATTCGATTAAACCTTCCTGTGTGAAACACACACACACACCACAACCCATTATTGTCAGTCCGCTAATACAAGAAGTTTCAGAAGTGAGAGTTTACTATGAGTAAAAGAATCCATCAGATCATAGACAGAACAGAGTCTTCAGGCTCTGAGACAAAGTGATAATGGTAGTACAGAGTCTCATATGTGACAACATGAATGGTACAAGAATTCAAGAGCACCCCTATTTTCCTCTGTTAAATGCTGGGCGATCTTTGAGCTGATACATGCAATAGTCACGGTGTCTACAGCAAACTGTTGTCATCACCAAATCAGCTTTGGTCCTAGTGACGTTACACCAGTCACCTGATCGGGAGCAGCCTCTCATAGCTGTATAGCTTTTATGTTCTGTAGAGAAGTTGGAAACAAACAGGTCAGTATGTCAAAATCACAGGCTCGGCTCCTGCTTCACATATATCCAAAGCCAGGTGATAGCTCAATAACTTGACCGGGGAGGAGTTGTATATCAGAGGAAGAGCATATGCTGAGAACAGGGGCATAACAAGGCTGGAGTGGGCCCAGAGACAAAATTTTAAAATGGGCCCCTCGCTGATACACACACACACACACTTCACAATACATAGTAATGTGACTTGACTGTGGGGGGGGGCCTCGAGGTGTGGGGGGCCCCAGGCAGCTGCCTCCCCTTGCCTAATGGTAGTTACGCCCCCGGCTGAGAAGGTCCCAGGTTCAATCTCCGGTGGTCATGCTCTGTCTGTCCTGGGTCCACACATTGCTGTCCCTTGTTGTGTTCTGCTACATTGCAACAGACTCCTAAGCTTTTGAAGCCTAGTTTTGTGTATCCATCCTTCCTATGGAACCTGTTCCAGAGAGGGGTCGCTGGGCCATGCTGACATTCTAGCTGGAGCAGGGATCTCTAGCTAGAAAATCACCCCAGCATGTATCCTTCCAGTGGCTGCTGTTGGTGTCTGTTTTGTGAGCTCCTTGGGAACAGGAAACCATAATAATAACAACTTTATTTGTTAGCTGCCCCATAACAAAATGTCCTCTGGGTGGCTCACAACAGAGGATTAAAACATACAATAAAAATACATAACACATTAAATCATAACAGACCAAAAAAAAAAAAAAGGTGAAAAGAAAATACAAAATACAACACAAAGCAGCTTAAAAACTCATGTTAAAATTAGTTAAAAATCAGATCAAATAAGAAAATCATAATTTAAAAAGCTTGGATGAACAATGAGGTATTTATCTGGCATCTAAACGAACAAAGTGATGAAGCCAGACAAACCTCACTGGGGAGGCAATTCCATAAAAAGCGTGCAACCACCGAAAAGGCCCTCCCCCTGTCCCTGGTAGCCACCCACTTACCTCATTTGGCAGGGACACCTGGAGGAGGGCCTCTAAAGAAGATCCTAAGGTTCGGGTTGGGAATATGGGGCAAGGCGCACTCTCAGGTAACCCAGTCCCAAGCCATTTAGGGCTTTGACGATTAAAAGCAGCACTTTGAATTGGGCCCGGAAACGGACTGGGAGTCAATGCAGCTAACGAAGCACGGGCATAATATGATCAAAATGACCAGTCCCAGTTCATATTCTTGCAGCCCTATTTTGTACCAGCTGCAGTTTCCAGACCGTTCTCAAAGGTATCCCCATGTACAACCCATTGCAGCAATCTAAGTGAGAGGTTACTGGCGCATGAGTAACTGTGGCCAAGCTATCTATTCAAATATTCAAGCTATTTGAAGAGTTCAGGCAGGAGGCAGTAGTTTCAGGAGGGGATCAGTACCTCGGACAGCTCCAAAGGAGTAGCCCAAGAAATCAGGCTAGATTAGCATCAGAGCAACACAATTTAAATTCATCTTCAATGTGCTATTTAAATGGTGCACATGGGAGTTATTCGCACGTGGCTTCATGCTTCAGGTTAAATGCTGAGTGAAGCCGTTTTGAGCTACGGCATTGAGGGAAGCAGCCTCTCCCCTCTGCTCTCGGATTTTGTTTTGAAACAAGTTCACATGGCATGCTCTGTGTTTTCCTTCTAGCCAATTGGGGGGGGGGGGGCAGGGGAGAGCTTCCTAAAGAGCAATATCTGAATGTCTAAAGAGAACATCCCTCTTATCATGCTAGTGATTCTGTCAGTGACTCTCCGTATTTGCTCCAGTGTTTTCAGAAAAACCAGCATTTTAAAAATCTGGAAATACTTTGAGATAAGCTAGAATTCACATCACAAAGCCTGATTTGTATGTGGAGTGGGTCCAAGAATCTTGAAGGGACTTCGGGGTAAGTTTGGCTGGTGTGTGAATGCACACACTCTCTTCTGAAGTAGATTCGGCTTAGAAGCCCTGTATATTAAGCCTCCTGGTGGTCCATACAGTTATGTGGCTGTGGGGCAGTACACCATGAGTGGGCTGGGACACATGAGTGGGCTGGGACATTCTCATGCCTCTCTGTAGCAATCAGCTCCTACCTTAC
Source organism: Hemicordylus capensis (assembly GCF_027244095.1). Lineage (NCBI taxonomy): Eukaryota > Metazoa > Chordata > Lepidosauria > Squamata > Cordylidae > Hemicordylus > Hemicordylus capensis. The sequence continues at coordinate 20,139,491 of NC_069664.1, read as the reverse complement.
CCTAAAGAGTGAACCGGAAGGGAACCCTGTCCTGTCTGTCAGGCAGTGACCTCTAGGAATCAGCCACTCAGCACACGGTGACTAGGACTTAGAGGGCCAGGCAGCAGGAAGTGAAGGGGGTCTTTGTTCTAGTTCAGTTGGAGCCAGGCAGGGGAAGCAACAGGTTGGCTGGCCAAGCCATGGCAGCCACCAGGAACTCTGCAGGGGCCTGACGTCTCTACCATGGTTTTGGTGAGTTCAGGGAAGAAGACAGGGCTTGGCTTCAGAGAAAGTTTTAGCCAAGGAACTGTGTTAGGTAGCTGGTGTCAGATTTCTTTATTTTAGTGCTTTGCAGATCCTTACAACTGGTCTATTGTGTTTTATCTGTTACATAAAAATGCAGAACCTCTGCCCTTTTTATCCATCCAGGGCACTGCAAAAGTCTCTGTAACCTTTAAAGGTGCTTTTAAAGGTTCCTTACAACTGGGAGTGTTTTCTTTTGCATTTTCTTGCATTTATGTTCTATGCAACTGAGTAACCAAGGTCTTTAAAGTGTGCCACTCCAAATACTACTGGAGTGTTCTTTGGAAGTAATCTTGTAAAGTACTGAGTGTTTGCTGTTACCTGTAACTGAAACTGAGAGAGAGCCTCAGACTGAAGCAGTCTGTAGTATTTTGAATAAAGGTTATTTTTCTTTGTAGTCCTTTACAATTTTTAACCAGCCTCTTTGAATGGATTCTCAACCCAGGAAAGTGGGGGGCTGGAAAGGGGTTTTACTCTGGTGCAAACATGCCTCAAGTTTAATTACTCAGCAACACAATACCAGGTTTTTGCACCACGTGTAGGCTGCACATGAGAGGGTTTTTTTTGTATTTTTCCATTTGTAAATGAAGAGGAGAGTTCCCTGGACATTCACCCAAATCCGGGGGGGTGGGAGAGACTCTGTAATTTGGGTGTGGTGGCTGTGATTACCAGAGGGACAGCTTTTGTTGAGCAAACATGGAGAGAATGAATCAGCAATTTTCTTTCTCCCATGTGGACTTGTTCTGAGACAAGGCTGGGCTTAAATCTTCCATTTGCTAGTCTCTATTCATTACACTCTCATTGTGTGGTGGGCACAGCGAATCAGATGTATGGCCTTAAGCAGTCCATGATTAAACTAGCATAAAACTGCTACAGGTTCATAGTGTGGCTATGCCCTCAGTCAGAATATAAGCAGGTAGATGAGCAGAATCCATATATGAAATAGAATGTAGGGAATTGTTCATTGGGGATGAACTTACTCCTGTAGTATCGGACAAATATGCACTGTTGTCCAATATCAGCTTCACAGACTCCCTTTCCTTTGATACAGCCTTCATTAGTTTTATAGTCTTCACAGACATGGCATAAGAGAGCTTGAGCTATTGGAAAGAGGAGAGAAATAATCCCAATGAGTGAACAATCCAGTCTAGTCCCACAATGCCACCACATACACGATAGGGAGTTCATCAGGCCAACAGCATCTTCCTTGCTCAAGGGATGATATAAGGTACATGAGGGAATGTTTATGCTCTGAACTTCTGCTGGATCTATTTTATAGGCACAATTCACATTTGCTGTCATGTACTGGCTGCAAAGGTAGAAGGGGTTTATGCTCAGTACCCAAGAAGCAGTTAACCATGCAAATCAATGTACCCAACCAGAGTGGTACATGAAGCACTTTCCTGGAGGCCATCAGCTTCTGTGGTTGGATGCAGCTTCATGATGGGAGTAGAGGGCGATATCCTTTCCTGAAGTTGTCATGAAATGATGGAGGAATCATGGGAGCTGGTAACCTAGCACCAGGCAATGGAATGGTCCCCAGGAGGTTAATAGCATGCTGGTAGCACCCCAGGTTCTACCGCAAGGGTTTTCAGGTTTGGGTCCTCGGACTTTGTTGGGCTACTTATCCCATCATTCTCATTGTGATGGGAAATGATAGGAGTTGTAAAGTAAAGTAAAGTATGCCATCAAGTCAGGGTTGACTCCTGGCGACCACAGAGCCCTGCGGTTTTTCTATGGTAGAATACAGGAGGGGTTTACCATTGCTTCCTCCTGTGCAGTATGAGACGATGCCTTTCAGCATCTTCCTATATTGCTGCTGTCCAATATAGGTGTTTGCCATAGTCTGGGAAACATAGCAGTGGGGATTCAAACCAACAACCTCTGGCTTGGTAGTCAATCCATCTCCTTGCTGAGCCATTAGGTGGCTGATAGGAATTGTAGTCCCACAGTATCTAGGGACCTAATGTTGGGTACCCCTGTTCTACTGCATAAGGGAAGAGAGCTTGTCTTGTGGTAGCAAGCATGAATTGTCCCCTTTGCTAAGCAGGGTCCACCCTGGTTTGCATGTGAATGGGAGAAAAGTGTGAGCACTGTAGGATATTCCGCCCAGGGGATGGGGCAACTCTGGGAAGAGCATCTGCATGCTTGCAAGCAGACAGTTCCAAGTTCCCTCCCTGGCATCTCCAAGATTGGGCTGAGAAAGACTCCTGCCTGCAGCCTTGGAGAAGCTGTTGCCAGTCTGTGTAGACAATACTGAGCTAGATGGACCAATGGTCTGACTCAGTAGAAGGCAGCTTCCTATGTTCCTAATGCACCATGTAACTTAGAGTAACTCCATTATGCAGTTTGAAAGACTACTTATAAACCCTTGGCTATAAGACTACTTATAAACTACTTATAAACCATACTCCCTGGGTATTGTGACACTGAAGTCAAGGGAGAGATAGAATGCACCCATGTGTTTATACATAGAAAGGGCTGGTATAGCTTCATTGGAACTGCTTGGATCTCAGCCAGAGTACCACATGCATATATTTGGTGGGATTGGAACAAAGAAATTTCTGCAGAGCGAATTCAGATTTGGTATTTCTTGAAAGAGATATCAAAGGATAGCCATGTGGTTTTCAAATAACAAAACAAATGCCACAAATGACAGGTGTGTTCCATACCTCTCAATTAATACTCCTTCTGCATCTCTTCTCATGAAAAATTGTTACAGAGATACCTCAAGCTCCCCCACCTCTTCTTTTGAAACTTGTGGAAGGTTTTTCCACAAGGAAGAACCTTCTGTTGTACCTTGTGAGAGGACACACAGTTATCTGAGGGATGCGGAGGAACTGTCGGAGAAGATTCTTGAGGATACCCTGCAATTCTCTTTGAATTTTATTTCGTGTTTGGAAGAACCCTGAATTTCTCTTTCAAAAGTTGGAGACATTACCATTCCAGCCATAAATTCTGAGTGCACCTCCAAGAATGATGCCTTTTTAGAAAGCCTATTCAACTGATCCAAAAGGTAATCTACAATTTTGGGATGCAAAAGTGAGTCGGTAGGAAAGCGCATTAAAAACAGCTCTTGGACAAGGAGGAATGAACTGAAATAGTGAGGATAACATGGGGGTACTGGTGTAGACAAAAAGTTTAGTATCAATCTCTCTCATACTACTCACCCAGGTCGCAGGAGCAGAGCAGGACTGAAAAGCTAAGAAGAAGAACTTTGGTCATATTTTGTTTTCCCTCAGTAGTTGATGATTCAGCAGAGGAGCAAACACCAAAGGAGTGGAGAAGAATCACATGTTCTGCATGTCATGCCTCATACACAGGCTCTCGGAAGAGGGTGGGTATGCATTTAAAGACCTCGGGGACCTACAAGCAATTCAGGAATGGACTCATATTCCACTTCCTACTTGGAAATGATGGATGATTGCACTCTTATCAGAAAGGCACACAGCTTGGGTGCATGGCATCCCCTGTTTGTTCAAGTGCTTCAGCTAAGCTCTTGGAGTTCCGCCCACTCTTCCTTTATAACCATTAACCTCTGGCTTATGAATGAAGGCTCATTAATTTGACTATCGAGCATTCAGCTCAAGCATAAAGCGGAACATAGAATGTTCTGCTCTCAGGCTATTTCCCGATCGGATTTGCATTGCTTCCCATGTCCACTGTGGGAAGGCAAACTCTTTCAAGGATTCGCTTCATACCTCAAGATCTTAAATCTATCTCTAACTCGGGGTGCCCAGACTGGGGTTCCAGATGTTGTTAGACTACAGTTCCCATCATCCATAGCCATTGTGCTGGGGATGATAAGAGCTGTACTTCTGCAATAGCTGGAGACCCAAGATGGAGAACCCTTGCTAAAGCTAGTTCCACAAGCAACTGTATGAGGGGAATAGCATAGTCAACGCAATCTTTTCTCCACTCCAATGGCCTGTGTCCTGCTGACAATACTTTGTTCCTCTGTCAAAACACAAAATGCACTAGTGGCCATGGATGGGCACATTGATGTTGAATGCATAGTTTGACTGGGGCTCAGGATCAAACAGTGCATCAATGCATAGTTTGACTGGGGCTCAGGATCAAACAATGCATCAATGCATAGTTTGACTGTGTCTTGTGGGGCTCAGGATCAAACAATGCATAGTTTGACAGTGTCTAGGCCATGGTGGTGGCAGCTCAGAATCAAGGCCACAGTGCACAGAGAGGTTAAGCCCTTTCCCTCATGCTACCCCTGTGATGTGTTACTTAACCTGGGATGTCATTTTAGCTGATTAAAATATTTGAATTGATAAATTCAAGGGTACCAAACTTTGGGTATCTGGATATTGTTGGACTACAACTTCCATCATCCTCACTCGCAATGGCCATTTGGCTGGATGATAGTCCAACAGCAAAAGAGGACCCAAGGTTGGGAACCCCTGGATTAATCCAACCAATTAATTGATCAAAGTGGCAGCTCTATTTTCCACTGTTGTGCTAATGTGTTCTATTGTGTTCTACTGTACAGGGATGCAGTTTTTGGAGGGTATAGAAATATACTAACTAACTAACTAACAATAAAACATGGAAGTTTCAGAGATGGGTATGTATTACCTCCAAGCATTCCTTCTTATCCCCCACTCCTATTCAAGTGATGACTAATTAAAAATTCCAAAGGGTACCTCTGTATTTTACCGGCACATCTAAAAGAAGTCTAAAATTAAATGCTCATCTCAAACGAAAAATGTGAGAAACTCATGCAAATGTGGAAACTCACACAGCATGCACACACAGGTTTTACTTATTATTTATTTATTTAAAATACTCATATCCCACACCTTCAGTGCCCTACGGTTCGGAGCGGCTTCCAACATTAATAAAATAGATACAACACAGGATAATTTTAAAAATAATGTTGAAAAGTTAAAAGATCAGGCTAGAACCACAATTAAAATAAGTTTTGAACTGAAATAACGAAGTTATCAGTAAAAAGCAAAACACGGAAAAGACAGTTAAAAGCAGAGGATAAGATATTTTAAAAACCTCTCTAAAGAGATGTGTCTTCAGTTGTGTCTTCAAAACACTAAGGGAGAGAGCATGGCTAAGCTCTTCCAGTGGGTGGGGGACACCAAAGTAAAGGGGCTGCAACCAAAAAGGCCATGTCTCTAGTCCCCACCAGCCACATTTTTGTTACTAGTGGGGCCATGAGCAGGGCCATGAGCTGAGATGCCAAGAAGATGGCCCTAGCAGGTTCATATGGGCTAATGTCATTTGATATAAACCTGCCAGGGCCCTCTGTTCAACATCTACAGTAAGACCCTGCTCATGGTCCTGTCACTAATGGGGACTAGAGACAGGGCCTTTTCGGTTGTGGCCCCTCAACTTTGGAATGCCCTCCCAGAAGCACTTTGCCATGTTGTGGTTTTGGATACTTGCCATATGTGCACACTGTGGTAAACACCCATTTGACATTGCATACTTGCAAATCAACCTCAAGCGTACATTTTTGCCCGAGGAATGAATTTTGGGATGAGCTCTGTTCAAGTATGTCTTCAGCTAGGAAACAGCAGGTTTGGCTCTCCTGGAGAAAGATGTAGTGGAGTTAGTGAGATGGTAGTGATGACATAGTGGCATGAAGAGTGCAGGGTAATTTGTAATCCTGATGTCTCCACTGCCTTGTCAAATTTGGTTTCATCTTAGAAGAGTTGAAGACACTCCTAAAAAATACTAGGGTCCCCATGTTGTAGTGGATGAATAAATCATACAATTTCTTACAAACTCCTGCAATCAAATTACTATTTATTGACACCTGAAATCAACCTCTGGGATCAAGAACACAGGAAAATAGGAAGCTGTCTTACACCAAATCAGTCTGGCAAGCTAAACTATGAATATGGAGTCTCCTCTTATAGGGATGTGCACAAAAACGGGTTTTCTGGCTCAGTTTGAATCCAAACCGAATTTGAACCAGGCTGGACTGGTTCAGTTTTGTCCCCTCCGGAACAGGACCTGATTCAATTAGAATTCAAGCTGGTTTGCACATCCCTGTCTACTTATTGCTGAATCTAAGGCTAGCAGGAGGAACCAAAATGGTCACATTGGATATGAACAGAATTGGTCAAAATCCAGAGGCCTTCGAAATCCAGTTGATCTCACCAACTTTTCTGTCATTGGTCCAGAAGTTGTGGTTATTGCAGAAGTCTTGCACACAACATAGTGATCTTTCTTCATATTTCTTTTTCACGTTCTTCATGCTGTGGCACAGGTGAGTACAGCCCCGCTCCACCTTGGTCATGACACCATCTGGGATGGGGCAGAAAGAAGGGAAAATGCATCACAAATCCTCTCAACTCAGTGGTGATGACGGTTGCCAGTGGTGTACATGAGGAGGAAGAGGATGGTTACACCATTTTCCAACAGTAAGTTCACAAACCAATTTACATAGCAAAAGGCATGAGGAAATGGTTCAGTGTCCCCAGATTGGTTCACAATCCAAAAAGAAGAACCAGGGAGAATGCAGTACCAGCCCATGGAAGATCCCTGTGCTGCATTGTACAGGGACAGTGGGTCTTCCCCAGCTAAGAGAGACGCCACTAAAGATATCTCTTGGTACTCTGGAAGTGGCTGGACTACAACTCCCATCACCCCCAGCTACAATGTATTTCAGCAGGGAATGATGGGGTTGCAGTTCAGCCACATCTGTAGTACCACAAGTCGGGAGCCCCTGAATTAGCAGGAGTGATCCCCAAAGGGTCTGCCACAAGAGGGCCCAGGGAGGATTCTCTGTCCTGAAGAGGTCCACAGTCTCAAGGAGAGGCCCTGTTGAATAGGAACAGTAGCTTTCTCCTTGCTAAATACAAATGAGCCTCACCATTTTAAAAGATGCATCTCTGGCTAGTCAGCAGAAGAGTTGCTTCTTTCCCAAATTCATCTGCCCAACCCCATCCCAGAGTCAGCATTGATAATAGCCCAATTCAGATATTGTGTTGTACAAGTGTACATGTCGGTCTACTTGCCCCCCATAGAAAACCTATCTGTGGGAGATATTGCAAGCTAGGCAAAAAGACCCCTCATTTCAAGCCAATTCATGGAGGACCAGAACGTTCCTCTCCACTCCTCCCCAAAAAGGACAACCAGCAAAGCTCACACTATGCTTCAGGGAGCGGAAGAGGGCGATGCTCTGAAGCCCAGTGAGGGTCTGGATGTCTCTGCTCCTGAGCAGCTTGTATGCTCTGCCCACCCTGGACTGCACCACCAATCAGAACTCCTCCCCCAGACCTTTGCCTCTGTTAAGGCTGGGTAGGGCAATATGCTGTGCTCAAAACCAGCTCCAGTGGGTGGCAACATTATGACACATGCTTTTCACCACTCACTTCACCTCTCAAGTGGAGGAATCTTCTGTTCCACATGGGATATCACCTTTCTCGTCACTGTGAACATTTATTGCCAACTATTTTTTCAGTCTTGTTGATGAGCTGGCAAGAAAAACTGAAGTGTATCTTGGCATGCTGACAGAGGGATGAGACAGCGTTACCAGTTGAATTTCTGCTTGTCATGCAGAAAGGAAAGGTACAGGAGCCCAAGAAACTGGCAACTCTATAGGTCAGAGGTACCTGGCTGGGGATGATGAGAATTGTAGTCAACAACATTGGGGCACCCCGAAATGAGAATCCCTGCTATTGCTTATGGGCTTCCTGCCTCCATGGCAGACAGTTAAAGAGATTGAGTATTTTGTGCTCTTAAAAGTAATAGTTGCATCCTTAAATAATAATAAAAACAACAACAACAACAATACTGAAAGCCACACTACTCGGGACAGCACAAATACTACAACGTTATCTATAATGTTTCTTTAGTTATCCTAGACCCTTGGAAAGAGCCCGATAATTAAAGTACCAAATCCAGTCAATAACATCTGGTAGACTGTGTGTAAGTATAACAACAACAACAACAACAATAATAATAAGTTGGTCTGTGACCATAATAAAGATCAATATAATAATAATAATAATAATAATAATAATAATAATAGTAGAAAGGCTGTGGCAGAAAAAGACCAAAATCATCCCAGTGGTAATTGGTGCCCTAGGTGCAATTCCAAAACACCTTGAAGAGCACCTCAACACCATAGGGGCCACAGAAATCACCATCAGCCAATTACAAAAAGCAACTTTACTGGGATCAGCCTATATTCTGCGACGATATCGATAATAACAGCAACAACATTGATAATAAAATTCAGCCATCCCAGGTCCTTGGGAAGGACTCGATGTCTGGATAAAACAAACCAGTCAATAACACCTGTCTGACTGTGTAAACAACAATAACAACAACAACAATAATAAACTTTATTTGTTAGCCGCCCCATAATAAATTGTTCTCTGAGCAGCTCAGAAGATTAATACATAACACATTAAATCATAATAGCAATAGCAATAGCACTTACATTTATATACCGCTCTATAGCCGGAGTTCTCTAACCGGTTTACAATGATTTTAGCATATTGCCCCCAACATTCTGGGTACTCATTTTACCGACCTCGGAAGGATGGAAGGCTGAGTCAACCTTGAGCCCCTGGTCAGGATCGAACTTGTAACCTTCTGGTTACAGGGCGGCAGTTTTACCACTGCGCCACCAGGGGCATAACAGAGCAAAAAAGGTGAAAAGAAAATACAAAATACAATGCAAAGCAGCTTAAAACCTCATTTTAAAATTAGTTAAAGGTCAGATAAGATCTGAAAACCAAAATTTAAAAGCCCTGGGTGAACAAAAAGGTATTTATCAGGCATCTAAAAGAACAAAGTGATGAAGCCAGGTGAACCTCACTGGAGAGGCAATTCCATAAATGGGGTGCAACCACCTAAAAGGCCCTCTCCCTGGTAGCCACCTGCCTCACCTCATTTGGCAAGGGCACCTGGAGGATGGCCTCCGAAGAAGATCTTAAGGTTTGGGTAGGGACATATGGGACAAGGCGCTCTCTCAGGTAACCCAGTCCCAAGCCATTTAAGACAAACCTTCAATATACACCCGAGTGTAGCAAAAACTCCATAAATGCGAATCACAGGTATCTTCAGTATGCTTGCAATGGTTATCAGGTCCAACTTCTTTACATTTTCGGCATATGATAGCTTCAACTAGAAAAGATGAACAGAAAAGGAAAATATTAAGAAAATGGCTAATTTAGGACTGATTCAAACAGCTCATCTCCATTTATATTGCCATATTTTCTGGCACCTTTGTGTGTCCTTGCCTATGAGGTGGGGAAGGGCCTTCTCAGAAGTGGCACCCCGGTTCGGCCCATAGGGCTCCTTCATGTTGTTGTAGCAGCAGCAGCAGTAGTTTGTTCTTGGTGAAAAAGGCTAGTGACTAGGAATGTTATGCCCCAAACAGAACAGACAATGGACAATTAACAATGCAGAGAGAGCTGATAAATGTGGATAAATAGGATGAAATCTTTGTAGAGGTTTTGGGTGGAGGATAGATGCAGATTTTGTATTTTAAATCTCAACCTGAGACCTGATGTCTTAAAGGTGGACTTTCAGGCAAAGATCCCACAGTAATGGATATGGCCCGAGAAAAATCCTCAGGTCTCAGATCTGGGGGATCTGGAGTATCTTTGAGATGCTTAGAAGGGACAGTTCTATCAGCAAACCTTTCCTGAACGTGCTGCATCTGCTGAAATGTCCATTAATTCCTTCCTTCTTTTATACCTTGCACATATGTATTTCTAGCGTGGTTTACAAAAATAACAGTAAAACCAGCCAGCCCAGTTATATCTGCATCATCAAAATGTAAGTGGCATAAAACTACAACTCAAAATATTTATATACCTCTTTTCAACAGAAGTTCTCAAAATAGTTTGCATAGAGAAATGAAAATCATAAAAAAATAAGATAGTTCCCTTTCCCCAAAGGGCTCCCAAACTTTAAAAAGAAAACCACAAGAAAATGGACACTATTGGTCCATCTAGCTCAGTATTGTCTACACTGACTGGCAGCAGCTTTCCAAGGCTACAGGCAGGAGTCTTTCTCAGCCCTATGTGGAGATGGTAGGGAGTTAACTTGGGACCTGAGATGCTCTTCCACTGAGCAATGGCTCTATCACATAAGGGGAATATTTTACTGTGCTCACATGAGGTCTCCCATCCAAATGCAAACCAATGTGGTTACTGCTTAGCAAAGGAAACAATGCAAGATTATTACCACTAGCCCAGCTCTCCTTTATCCTGGAGCATTTAGTTCTTCTTGCCTTTGGGACTTACCTGCATCACTGTAGACCAGAACTAAGAATCCTATTACCAGAACTTTGCTCATCTTTATCTCTTTCTTTGAGGCCACAAGGGAAGAGAAAGAAATGTCCTCACAGTCAAATAAAAGCAGCTGAGGTACTGCAAAGTTCCTATACTGGGTGATGGGGAGAAGACACTGGGTGGATTTAATGTTGCATCCTGGAGCCCAGTATAGTTATTATTAGAACCGTACCAAGGGTGTGCATGTAGAACATCTCAGCGTTTTCATATGCATTTGGTAGGTCTGCCGTGTACTTTAGTAAGAATGAGGTGGGTGGATGTCCTGGTGGTAATTAGATAGGAACATAGGAAGCTGCCATATACTGAGTCAGACCATTGTTCTATCTAGCTCAGTATTGTTTTCACAGACTAGCAGCGGCTTCTCCAAGGTTGCAGGCAGGAATCTCTCTTAGCCCTATCTTGGAGAAGCCAGGGGGGAAACTTGAAACCTTCTGCTCTTCTCAGAGCAGTTCTATCCCCTAAGGGGAATATCTTGCAGTGCTCACACTTGTAGTCTCCCGTTCATATGCAACCAGAGTGGACCCTGCTTAGCTAAGGGGACAAGTCATGCTTGCTACCACAAGACCAGCTCTCCTCTTCTTTGCCTAACTTTCCTCAGGCCTTCACTAGGGCTGTTACATGATTACCACAGGCTTTGCTCAATGGATGTGGTTGAGATTAAATATGCTATAGAGGTTAAATACAGGTTTGTTTAAAATATTTTTATACTGCCCAAAACTTGCATCTCTGGGCGGTTTACAACAAAACAAAATAAATGACAACAGAAGAGTAAAAACATTATTTAAAACCAATAAATAGAAGAAATTTAAAATATTCGTTAAAATAAATGACAGCAAACAAGTTCACACATTACAACAATTTGGAATTTTTAAAACTATGTTTTAAAACAATGTTAAAACTATTAAAAGAGTATTTAATTAAAAGCCTGGGTGAACCGATGCATCTTTAAAGATTTTTTTAAAACTTGTCAGAGATGGGGAGGCTCTTATTTCAGCAGAGAGTGCATTCCAAAGCTTCAGGGCAGCAGTGGAGAAGGCCTATCCCCGAGTAGAGCCAGTGGCAACGGCAGACGGACCTCTTCTGATGGGGAGAGGGTTCATGGGGTGCAGTGGAGTCCATGACAAAGAAGACGTTCTCTTAAATACAGGTTATGCCTGTATTTAGCCAAAAGAAATAGGACTCTGAATTCAAGATGTTCCCACCTCCTATATTTTACAGGAAAGAACTGGGGGGAAATCTTGCTTTGCATTCGGGTAAATATAGTAGGCTTTCGTGGCAGAAGAGACAATGAGGTTATTCTCACATGTAGGCAAAAATGGGCTAAGGAAGCCCAGCCCAGTTTTGCCTGCTCGTGAGAACCACCAGGAACTGTGTACCTCCCGACAGCGGCAAACCCTGTAGGGACCCCTGGCTGTTAGCCAGGGCTAAGGGAACAGAGACGCTCTCACTCGTTGCTAACTGCTTGTGTATCAGCGCTGCATGGCTCCACATAGCACCTACACATGAGTAGCCTCCCGACCTGCATTGAGATGCTCCCCATAATGCACCGTGCACTCACTCGGTGCATTCTGGGAGTTACATATGGAACATCGGAAGCTGCCATATACCAAGTCAGACCATCGGTCCATCTAGGTCAGTATTGTCTACACAGACTGGCAGTGGCTTCTCCCATTCAAATGAAAACCGGTGTGTACCCTGCTTAGCAAAGGGGACCATTCATGCTCGCGTCCACAAGACCAGCTCTCCTCCCTTTAAAGGTGGGGGAGGGGCGTTGGGTAGCAGCCGGTGAACGTCTGAACAAGCAATCTCCTCGCCCAGCCAGAAAAGGAGGATTGTCTGCGGGGGAGGTAGGTTTTAAGGCTCCCTCCCTCCCCTGCAGTCTGGAACCCTTTCCCCCTGCTTGTGAGAAAGGGCTCAACAGCTACATTTCTGTGAAAAGCAGGGCACAACACCATGGATCAACATGAAGCGATCAAAAGCAGACATCAGTGTTGTTGATGGGAACAAAATATGCAGGAAGTGGGCAACAAGCGTTCTACAAATACGAGCGAGTGGGTAAGTTTCCTTATGAAACTACCTACTCACACAGATCATCAGTGGAGGACTTTATTGATGTTCCCTTGCCATTTGAGGTATGGTGGGTGGCTACATTATCTGCCATCGAGACAGCTGTCTGGGGAAGATCGGTGTGGCCAGAACAGGTGGAGATGCCACCTGAGAGGGCGGAGGGCCGCTCTGGCACTCTGTGACCTCCCTCTTGTCTGCGTTTCCGTGGTAGGCAAAAGAAGCTTTGTTCTCTTGCGTCTTTGCTTCTGACTGCTGTGCTCGTCTGTGATCACTTGGGCTGTGGTTACTGGTTAATCCCACTTGTAAAATATTATTGTTTAAATGTAATCTTATTCAAATGACCATTAAGTGGGTAGGACAAGTGCCCTACGCACCTTCAGAAGCTGGACGTGTTCCCGGTTTTCAATTGTGTGCAAGTTTAAAATGAGGTTGGAGGAGGGAAAAGTGCTCCTTTACGAGAACGAGCCCATTAATGATCACAATTGGAGAATGGGCTCGGATGGGGTGAGGGGAGGAAGCCACGAAAAGCTTACCTACCCCACAGACGATCCTGTCTATGTTGCTGGGTGGCGAGATTGACTGCCTCTCATGGCATCATACTCTGCAGCTTTTAAAATCTAGCATATGACCAAGATAGGAGGAAACTCCATTGGAGTGTTCTGGAAGCCCCCCAGGTCCTGCCTTTCTCTTTACTTACTTACTTAGCAAATTTCTATACCACCCAAAACTTACGTCTCTGGGTGGTTCACACTATCAAAACCTCTGCAACCCCTGCTAACTTGGTAAAGAGGCACCTTTTAACGTGGTGGTTCTCTTTTATTTAGCAGGGGGAGAGTAACTGGCCCTATCCACCCCCAGCACAGGACCTCCAGTGACTGTTGCTGGTGTCTAGCTTAGGTTTCTTTTTAGATTGTGAGCCCTTTGGGGACAGGGAGCCATCTTATCTTATTTATTTATTGTTTCTCTGTGTAAACCGCCCTGAGCCCTTTTTAGAAGGGTAGTATAGAAATCAAATGACTGAATGACTGAATGAATGAATGGAAATAAAGATGAGCAGGAACATCCTCCAAGGTTTTCTCCATAGAGAGAGTACAACAATCAGTTCATTATTGCCCTAAATCTGACCCTAACCCTTTCCTTGGTGCAAAAATGACTGCAGTTTAACCGTAATTATTTGGGAGTTGGGATAAAGAAGGAGTGGTAACACAGAGAAAGCTGTGAGTACAACAATGCTATTGGAGCATTTCCTCTACACAAGCCTCACCTTGGGCATACAGGGTTCACAAGGATGGGGAGGGGGTTCTAAGCACCCTCTTCCTCCTCCATCTGCCAAGGAGAGGGAATGCCTTGCTCCTCCCCATGAGCCCATACAAGCAGCCCCCCACCATCTCCAGTGGCCTCCTCATCACTGGCTTCAAGCCTTTTAGCCCCTCCCCTGTCTTCCATTCCCAATCTCCTGTTTTCTGCCTGTTGGCCTGTAAAGGGGCCGCCTTACAGGACTCCCATTTCCTCTAACTGTATCATCCCCCAGAGTCTCTGCAGAGCGGAGGGACCTGCTAGCTCCTGGCTGCAGCCAAGCAATGGCTTGTTGGGCCATTCTATCCCAGTCAATGGTGGCCATCCTCCCAGCTTCCTTGCCCTCCCCCATGTCCCAGCATGGTTGCCATCAACTTCGTGCATGGTCAGGTAACCCCCAGCCATTTATCTGCTCGCCGACTGGTCGGTTGAGTGCCCTGCCCTGTTGGGTGTTGGGGAAGAGTCCCAACAGCAGCTATCATCTTTGAGTATTCCTCCCTGAGATGTATTGATGGCCATCATTTTGCGTCTGGCTCATGGACTCTAACTTCTCCCACCCCTACCCCAGTCCCCATCTTCCCCTTCCCTCTCCCCAACTGAAACCTCAACTTCCCCTTTCCCTTCCCACCCCAGCCCAAGCCCTCCTGACCTTCCCGTTCCCCACCCACCCCTCACCCGAGCCTTTCTGATCTGGAGTTTAAATCTGTGAGCCCCCTTGGAGATGGAATACCAACACTGAATACTGATGGCGGAAAATAAAGGTTTAAAACAGAAAAGAAAGGAATGAGAAGACCTAGAGTCCGAGTGGGAACCCTGGTCAAGACAATCACAGTGTTTGAGGGATTGAAATGGAGTTGACATTCCGATTAATGATGCAATTCAGAGCATGCTTGCCAGGGAGTTAGACACACACACCCCCACTGTACTCATGGAATTTATTTCCAAATAAACATACTTGGTTACAGATGTAAATAAACATCTGGCTACAGAAAGAACAACTTTAAGTAGTGGTGAAGGCAAGAAGCAGGAACGGGGAGATCAGAGGAGAGAGCTATTCCAGCTGCTAGGATCTGACTCTCCATTTGGCTCTGGTGGGAGGTTGCTAGGGCCAGATGTTATAAGTGTTGCAGAAGTGTCTGTTACGACAGCAGAAGGTTAAATTCCGATAGTTCGCATTACTTTGTTCATGAATACATCTGCGCGTGCAGCCCCGTTCCATGGAATGAATGACATGATCTGGGGAGGCAGAAATCATATATACAGAAATTACGACAATTTAGTGGAGGACAATTCTCACATATTCCTGACCTGGAGAGATGGTGCCTGACTCACAGTTGTGCAGGGAATGCATGGCTCAGTTGTGATGGGGAGCCCTGATCTCTCCATGTCTAGTTTGATATTCTAACCACTACCCCTCCCATGCAGTTTTCTCTCCCCATTGAGTCTGCTCGGCATGGTGGCACGAGGCCTGTGCTCCCCCCTGCTCAGTTGTGGGGCAGCTGCGGATGTCACTCTCATGTCCCAGTCTCCTACCAGCACAGGGCATGTTGGTATCCTGATGGTGTGTCTGGAGGACCTGCCACTCCAGGGAGGGGCTTGCTACTCCTGAACCCAGGCTTGGCCAGCACCCATACTTGATGCACCTGAGAAAGTGAGTTCTAGCTCCGGAAAGCTTTTGCTAAAAGAAATGTGTTAGTCTTTAAGGTGCCACAAAATGTTACTTTTGCTGTGACAGGTTAGCATGACTCCCTTCTCAATGTCGTTCTCACAACCTGCCTTCCTCCAGACAATTGGAGCCTCTTCTAAGCTCTGTTGTCCACATGCCCACATGTGGCAGACTCCCAAAGTGAGATTGGGAGGAGGAAGTCCTCCTGTATCCCACAATGCACTGTGTGAGCAGAGGCAGCCTGCAGCAGTGCACCAGCGCTCTTCTCCATGGCCTCGATTTCCCCAGTGAGGAAAATGACCACCACTCCAAGCAGCCATTTTTGACAGTGCGATGCTACAAATGACCTGGGTTAACTCTCTCCTACCTAGGCAGCTCATGTTGTGAGAATGAGCTCATTGAATAGAATTGGAGAGGAGAGCTGGTCACGTGGTAGCAAGCATGACTTGTCCCCTTAGCTAAGCAGGTTCTGCCCTGGCTGCATATGAAAGGGAGACTAGAAGTGTGAGCATTGTAAGATATCCCCCTTAGGGGATGGAACTGCTCTGGGAAGAGTAGAAGGTTCCAAGTTCCCTCCCTGGCTTCTCCAAGATAGGGTTGAGAGAGATTTCTGCCAGCAACCTTGGAGAAGCTGCCAGTCTTTGAAGATATGGCTTTAAGAGGGGCCTTAAGAGGATTTGGATAACTTCATGGAGGAGAGGTCTATCAACGGCAATTAGTTGGAGGGCTATAGGTCACTTCCAGCCTCAAAGGCAGGATGCCTCTGAGTACCAGTTGCAGGGGAGTAACAGCAGGAGAGAGGGAATGCCCTCAACTCCTGCCTGTAGGCTTCCAGCGGCATCTGGTGGGCCACTGTGTGAAACAGGATGCTGGACTAGATGGGCCTTGGGCCTGATCCAGCAGAGCTGTTCTTATGTTCTTAAGACAGTACTGAACTAGATAGACCAATGGTCTGATTCAGTATATGGCAGCTTCCTCTGTTCCTCTGTTCCTAGAATTCCACAACTTCCCCTCCCATTAGGACTCACTTTTGATCACCATCCGGGTATAACAATACTCGTTACTTCTACTGGCACAGGTGTATAAGTTTTTTGAACATGTATTATCTGGCTCTACGTTTTCACAGCCAATGCAGTACCTAACAATCTTCTTCTTGACAGTCTCTGCGGAAAAAGAATGCCCGTGGTTTTATTTTGTTCTCAATAAAACCCTCGACCCATCTGGAGGATCTGGGTCGAGGGTTGCAAATATTGAAAACTGTCATCCCTTGTGTCACTGTGGATGAACAGAAAGTAACATATAGCAAAAACAATACATAATAATATCCATTAAAATGCGAAACTTCCAGGGGACTTTGAATTATTCCTTGTCTTCTTATCTTCATCCATTGACAGTTAGCCCCAATAAAACTGCTTTATATAACTTCAAGAAAATACCCACATGTGACTTTGAACTTGCTGGGAAAAGGAATTCCCTAGATGTCGGGGTGGGCTACTTGGTGTGGATAAGCAGAATAAATGTGATAATGGTATAACCCAGGGGTTCCCAACCTGTGGCACTCCAGATGTTGCTGAACTATAACTCCCATCATTCCCAGACACAATTTATTGTCGCTGGGAATGATGGTAATTGTAGTTCAGCAAGACCCAGAGTACGCCAGGTTGGGAACCCATGGTATAGTGCAAGGCTGAACTACTTTGGCCCTCCAGCTCTTTTTGGGCTACAACTCCCATCATCCCCAGCCACCATAGCCAAAAGGGATAATGGGAGTTGAAGTCCAACATCTGCAAGACCTTGCTGATTGGCGGCATGCCAATTATTGCATATCTAAAACCCCCACAGTGCAAGTGACTGAGGGGCTGTTTCCAAGGCACAATGGGTTTGGAGGAAGCTGGAGTACTGAAGCTGGCCTATTTACCACTTGTATTTTCACACATTTCTGAGTCTCTCATGCCTTTTATTTTTACTATGTCTGGATGTTGTTAATGGCCACGTTCGGATATAATGCAGAACCACGGGTCCAATGAACCCGCAGGTCCACTGTCCATCATATGGACATCAGTTTTGTGTACTTGACTGGAAAAAAGAATCACATCTCAGAAGCAATTTTTGCATTTTAAACTGTTAATTTTATCACTTGCATAATTTCATGTCCTTCTGTTTGTACCTTTCTCTTTGTGGCTGCCTATTTGTCATTCCCAGGAGTGGTTTTTCTATATTAACTCAGCTCTCCCCAATGGTTTCTGTCATGCTAGGTCCCTTCTGTCTTACTGTCTTCTGCTTGCCTTTGGGACTTACCTGTATGAAAGAAGGACAGGGCTAAAAAGCTTATTAGTAGAGCTTTTCTCATCTTTACTTTCCTTCTTCCAGGATATAAATGAGGAGAATCCAAGGTTCTCAAGGACAAGCAAAAGCAGCTGATGAGAAATAGCAAAATTCCTACACTGGATGACTGGGAGGGTGGTGGGTGGATTTATGTTATATATCTGAGCCCTGTGTGGTTATTCTTAGAATCACCAGTGAGCATGTGGAAAGGCTGGCCTTTTTCATGTACACCTGGCTGGCCCATCTTGTACTTTAGCAAGAACGGAGTGGGTGAGTGTCACATTTTAGACAATCCCTATAACCTTTTCCTTTTTCTTTCCTGGAGCCTGTCTCTTTCATGTGGCTGAGTCATGGAAAAGAAGCTTCAGAGTTGGGCACACCATAAACCTTTAGACTCCCTTGACACCCTCAACCAAATCCCCCTGTAAAACCAGTTCCTCCAGAAAAATGTGGAATGCTTGCCAAGTGAATACAACTCCTTATTTGTGAATACAACTTCAGCTTCACGAGAGCCCCCAGAAAGCTGAAGGCAATTGATTTAGTACTCCAGAAGCATGGAACTAGACATTACCTCAATAAACTCATCTTTCCAACCCACTGTCCACCAGCATAATGGGGATGCAATGTCTTACAGAGTAGGAAGGGTGCTTTAACTCATCCCACATCCAATGATTTCCCCTTGAAATCGCTCCCCTCAAACCCATACCTCAATTTCAGTTTGGAGCCCTGGTGGCATCAATTCAGAATGATTTGGTGGCACCTTCAGGGATACGAATATGGATATTTGTCTCTTCAGGGATGAATCAGAGGGTGAGGAAAGGGTTAAGCGCTCCTTCCCACATGCTAATTCTCTCCTACATACCTCTCCCCTTCCTACCTCACACATCATAAGGAAAACATGGGCTGCTTTTGCATATAATGGGAAATCGCAGGTCCAACGGACCCATGGTTTCCCCCCATTCCCTCTGCCACATTCCCAGACTATCATGATCTGGAGTCTGGGGGAGGAACTGGCTGCATGGGCTTCCTTCTTCTCATGAAAGACAGCTGCTGCAGCCAACCAGAGATGGAGAGAGGGAGGAGCTTCCTACCCTCAACTGGTTAGAAACAGTGGCAGCCTTCAGATGACATGCTGCTGCTTTCAGATCAGAAATTTCAGCAGTGAAACCAAAGAGGAACCTAGGGTGCCAATTCAGGTTTGTGGCCAGAAACCTCAGATTGTTGTTCTAATGAGGTTTCCCACATTTGGACAACCACAAAACCAAATCTCTGGCACGCTTGCCTCCAGTTTGGCATGATGTCTGAAGGTGGCCAAGGAGTTGGAAACTTTGCTTTTGCTCTCATAATGCCCACTTCCATCCTGAGAGGTATTATACTCAAGTAAGGACCTGTATCATGAGATGGTTTTAAAGAATACTCTTGTTTGTATTTACCTGTATGTATCATTTTTCTATCACTCCAAGTAATGCCCCTGGAGCATTACTCCCCTGGAGCTCTTCCCCTGGAGTGGAATGGAATGGATTCTAGGGATAGAACAGTAGTCCCACAGGGGGCACAGGACACACCCAAGAGGTCAGCTGAAGAAGAGGGGACGGACCCTGGCTGCACAGGACCTGATGGATCGAGTGGCCTTTTGTTGGGGTTGGGGATTTCAATTTGTGTCTGTTCCTCCTCTGAGATTGTCTTCTCTTGGTCAGAGCCCAGGTCGGTCCTTACAGTAATGCATTGTTCCATTTTATTGATGTCCTTTTACTGATGATTTTATTGTTGGTTTTTAATCTTTGTTTTAATATTTTGTGAGTCACATTGCTAGTTATCATGAAAAAGGGCTATCAGTGTACCAAATAAATAACCAACCAACCAACCTCAGTTGGTCGTGTCGTAATCTGACCATCACAGGGTTGAACATAAAACCTCTTATTTGGCCATTGTGGCTGGAGATGATGAGAGTTGTAGTTGTGGCTGAACAACATCTGGGGACTCGTGGTTGGAAATCCCTGCTCATGAATCAGAGAGCCCTGTTTTGTCTCTTTTGAAAGAGGAAGCAGCACTAGGATTGTGTGTGCTACTAATCTGTGTGCTCTGCCTAGATTGTCTTCTGCCCAGACTTCAGTTAGCTTCCAAAAATAAATGAGTTCAATGTGGTATCATAACTTCTTGTGAGTTCCCATGTTAGTCCAGTGTTTCTGGTGCTTGGGACCAGCCTATAAATCCTGAGATTATCCTTTCCCCTCCTAACCCCAGATCCTCGGGTTCTTGACTTGGGTTCCTGACTGCCAGCCTGACTCTTTTCTCCATTATTCTAACCCAGATCAAAGTGTACCCTGTGACCATGACCCCAGCACCACTCTTTCAACCTCCATATCCCTGAAGCAGAGTGTATCCCTATCATCCTGATTCACTCCTATCTGGACCACTGTTTTCATGTTCCTACATCATCTCAGTGATCCTTACAACAATCCTGTCTGACAAGTCTCTTAATATTTTCCCCATATTGCAGATGGGGGGAGACTGGTAGCTGAGGCTAGCCATGTACCAAAAATCCATTCGTTCATATGGTGCACAGCATACGTGATATTGCTTTAATATGGATATGGATTTTAAATTAGTGAGCTGCCTTGGGCAAGCAACACACAAACACTGAACACAGAAAGTGTAATATAAGTAAGTTTAATATAAATTAAACATAAATGTTTGTAGAGCCCCAGGCCATAGAGTGAACTCTCACCATATAAATAACAAAAGCTCCAGGTAATGAAATAAAGTCCAAATTCCCAATCTGATTACGGGTGCCACTCAAAGCGTACTTGCTAGAGGAATTCTGCCCCACCTGCTTAGCTTCAAGCTACAGGAAGCACAAGCACAAGCAAGGGGTGCAGATTAGAGATGTGCACAAAACAATGTTTTAATTTGTTTCAAATTCGAATCGAATTCTGAAAATTGTGTTCAAATTTGAATCAGATTCGAATTCAGTACAAAAATATGATTAGAATTAGAATTGAATTAGAATCTATTTAACCTTGTTTTGGTGCCATTTTTTAAACCAATCATGGTCCTGAATGGTTTTGGGTTTTTTAAAGTGCCAAATAGCTTTTGAATCAAATTCAAATCAATTTTTGAAAATTCATTTTGAATTCAAATCAAATTGCCCTTTTAAGGGGTAATTTGATTCAAATCCGAATCACTCAAATCACCCAGATTTGAATCGATTCAAATTTGAGTCAATTTGCATATCCCTAGTGGAGATGAGAAGCAGTGGGGGAGCAGATCAGAGAGCTGTACCAGCTCCCAGAATAAACAGTCACCCTGGCCCTGGCGGGAGATAGAGATGTGCACGGAACTGGTTTCATGCACTCCCGGGAGGGCAAAGGGGTTCTTTAAGGGGCAGGGGAGGCGGAGCCCCCACCCCACCGCTTTCCCCCTGCTGGTGCTCTTGTAAAAAGCAGGTGCACGGGATTGCAGCATCCCTCTCTATGCCCCGGTCAGTGTGTCACTATGGAAGTGACCGACACATGTGCACATGCGTGCCATGTGCATTGGCTACTTCTGTGGCGACACAGACCTGCACACATGCTGCAGTCCCGTGAGCCCGCTTTTCACGAGAGCACCGGTGGGGGAAAGTGACAGGGTGGGGGCTGACTGGTAGGCAGCACTTCCCCTGCCCCTTAAAGATACCCCCCCCAGTCTCGAACACCGTTCCACGGAACCGGTTTGGCGCTCCTGGAATGGAGTGCCAAACAGTTCCGTGCACACCCCTAGTGGGTCAGCAAGGGCCAAATGTTATGAGTGTTGCAGAAGTTCCGATCACGACAGCACCAAGCAAAGGTCAGCATCCGAATATCAGGGTCTATACGTTTACATTTCTCAATACAGCCTCGCTCCACATGATGAAATGCTCCACCTGTGATGGTAGGAAGAGAGACAGAAAGAGAGATGAATAAGCATGCCTACAAGGCGTGAGTGGGAGGGGGCGAGAAAACCCTGCTAACTAGGCAAAGAGTTGCCTTTCAAAGTGATGATTCCCTCATATTTAGTAAGGGGAGAGCAACGGGCCATGTTCAACCCCTGCACAGCATCCCTCCAGTGGCTGTTGCTGTAGTCTGCCTTGTGTGTCTTCTTACACTGTGAGCCCTTTGGGGACAGGCAACTTTATTATTATTATTAGTAGTAGTAGTACTACTACTACTAGTAGTAGTAGTAGTAATAGTGGTGGTGGTAGTAAGCAACCACTTTCAGAATTTTTGGTGAAAAGCACAATATAAGTAGTAGTAGTAAGGAAATATTAAAAATACTCCTGACTTGGATATTACTGGAAAAATATGATTTTATTACTCTCATTATGGTTAATATCATTATGGTGGTGATGATTACTGTTCTCAAAAATTCCAGTTATGGAAGCTGTTGGGTTTAGGAGTCTTTAAGAAATATAATGGTATTTTTTTAAAGGATAGAGTCTAGTAAGCTGATCAATAACATTTTTTCAACAATACTTAAGATTAGGGTTGTTGAGGGCTGTCTTACAAAATATATGGTAAACTAATGTTCATCTCCAATTCCATAGCCATTTGGTTCCATTGCTGACAGGTCTGGCTGTGCCCATTCAAGACTTTATAGAAAACCATCATTCCTGTCCCAATGCAGGTTTTAACTAACTTGGCATAGCTGGGAAGATTGCTTTATCGACTATTACTGCTGTTGTGAATCATAACTGTACTCATGCCTCCCAATTCAGCTGTAAATTAGAATAATTGTGCATCTTTCATTCTGTAACCTTTTCATACTTGCATTTCTCTGTTCTCTGTGCTATGTATATATGCTAGGGCTGTGCATTTGTGCTGGTCCAACAGGCATGTCTTAGGAGGTCCGTCTGCAGTTACCACCGGTATGTCCGGTGGTGACTCAAAGGTGGGCCTTCACTGTAGCGGCTCCTGGGCTATGGAATTCACTCACAGCAGAAATCCATACTTTTGTGTTTATTGTTGGCTTTCAGAAGAGTCCTTAAGACCTATCTGTTTGGCCTGGCCTTCCAGGGTTTTTAGACAGTTTTAAAACGGTTTTGTTGAATGGTTTTATGCTGTTTTCAAATTGTTCTGTAATGATTGTTTTTAAAAGGACTGATTTGTGGGTTTTATTTTTGTTGTGCACCTCCCAGAGCCATTTGGATGGGGCGGTATATCAATGTAATAAATCAATAAATCAATGATAAATAAAGATCGGACCCAGTATGCCTGCTGTTGGGCATTATTGGAATGAGTTCAGACATGACAGCAGGGAGCCCTGATAGTTGGAACCTCTGACTGAGCTTCTCTATGTCATATCATGGCATTCCGACATGCCTGTCTGACCCAAGTTAAACGTACGATGTGACACTGAGAAGTGGCATGCTGGCAATGTAACTTTCAAATGGTCTGTGCCATTATAAGTTAAATGGCCAGCGTGCTGCCTCTCACCATTGATTTATTGATTTATTATTAATTCGATTTCTATACCGCCCTTCCAAAAATGGCTCAGGGAAATAATAAAATAATTACACAGAGAAATAAGAAATAAATAAGATGGATCCCTGTCCCCAAAAGGCTCACAATCTAAAAAGAAACATAAGATAGATATCAGCAACAATCACTGGAGGCGTACTGTGCTGGGGATTGATAGGGCCAGTTGCTCTCCCCCTGCTAAATAAAGAGAATCACCACGTTAAAAGGTGCCTCTTTGCCAAGTTAGCAGGGATTGAACCCAATTTAACTAGCAGGGGTTGAACCCAATTTAAATTGGGATCAACAAGAATGTTGGGAAATGTTGCAGTTCTGATCTGACATGAACTGAACTGACAATTTTGGGGAGCCATATGAAATTACGAATACGATGAATATTTATACACCACTTTTCCACAAAAGTGCCAAAGTGCTTTAAAGAGATATAAAGAAATAGAATGGCTCCCTGTCCCCAAAGGGCTCACAATCTAGAAAAGAAACCTAAGGTAGACACCAGCAACAGCCACTGGAGGGATGCTGTGCTGGGGATGGATAGGGCCAGTTGCTCTCCCCACTGCTAAATAAAGAGAATCAGCAGTTTTAAAAGGTGCCTCTTTGCCCAGTTAGTCATGTTGACTGCCACCCCCTACAGTTGCTCTGTTTGATTGGATCTAATATTTTTTAGGCTGTACAGGCTTAATCTATATTTGCCATACTTTGTGCACCTGATGAGGTCAGCTCTCATCTACAAAGGTTTATGCTAAAGGAATACATTGTTTTATTTATTTATTTATTTATTTGTTTGTTTGTTTGTTTGTTTGTTTGTTTTTAAATTTATATACAGCCTTTCATTAAAACAATCTGAAGGTGGTTTACAGCAAAATTTAAAAGCAAGATTGTAAAAAAGACACAATTAAAATATTAAGCTAAAAATATAAAACAAATCTGATTAAAAATTCAAAACAAAAGCATAAAAGCAATACAGAGTACAAAAAGGAGCAGCAGAGACAATCAAATAAAAGCCTGGGTAAAAAGCCACAAATTAACATGCTTTCCAAAAGCTGTGATGGAGACCGAGGAGCGAATAGTCACTAGGAGAGCATTCCAGAGTCTGGGGGCAGCAACAGAGAAGGCCCTGTCCCACGTGCACGACAACTGAGCCTCCCTCATTGTGGGCACCCGGAGCAGAGCCCCCTCAGATAACCTCATCCAACGGGCAGCAACCCTTGGGAGCAGGCGGTCCCTCAGGTGTCCCGGGCCCAAACCCGGGATTGACCCATTAGCCTTTAAGGTTCCACAAGGCTGTTTATTTCTGCTGCCACAGCCTAACATGGATACTCTCTGAATGTTGACACTGAGTTAGTCAGATTCCACAGCATCCCCTTCCATTAGGACTCACCTTTGCTCACCATCTGGCTATAACAAAAGCCGTGCCTTTTGGATGAACATACGTATTTCTTAGTCAAACAATTGTTATGGCTGTCTACAAAAGCGCAGGCAGAACAGTAGAGCATTTTAGTCCTGTGGGCATTCACCTCTGTAGGGGAAAAAATGTCTTATGATTTATTGAGTTTGCGAACCTGACCCATCTAGATGGTTTGGTCTGGGGTCCATAAACATCTAAAAGATATTCCTCTACCCTTTAAGTTTGTGTGTGAGTGCATAATACACTATAGAAAGCAATCTGACAAAGCCAATAAATAATGCTTCCCATTCAGATCCCAAGGTGACTTTATATCTTCTTATCTTTGCCCATTAAAAAAGCAGCAAAAAAGAAAATATTTTGTATTCCTTTGAGAAAATCCCCACTTCTATCTATGACCTTGCAAGGGGAAGTAGTTCCAAAGATGGAACTGCCACTTGGTGCTAACTAGAATAAATATGATGACTTATTTAAAGACTCCAATGGAGAAGCAGAAAGGAGGCTATCTTAAGGTATGAAGAAGTCTCTGACTTGGAGGAAGAAGAAGGGATCACATCTGTTGATGGCACAAAACTGGAGCTAACACCTCAATCCAATCTGAACAGGCACGAAAACTGAGTCAAAAACCATAAGATGAATTCCATGTAAATCCTGCATTTGGGTAAGAAAAATCAAATGTGCAAGTGCAGGGTGTTAGAGACCTGGCTAGGCAGCATTACATGTGAGAGAGAGCTAGGCGTCTTATTGGAAAAGCTGAATCTGAGCCAGCAGTGTGATGCAGCTGCTAAAAAAAGCTAATGCAATCCTAGGTCACATTAACAGAAGTATAGTATCCAGATCATGAGAAGTAATTGTTCCATTCTGTTCCGTGCTGGTTGCATTTTAAGGAGGGCATTAATAAACTAAAATGGGTTCAGAGAAAGGTAATCAGAATGGTGGGGGTCTGGAAACCAAATCCTATGAGGAATGCTCAAAGGAACTGGGAATATTTTGCCTGGAGAAGAGATGACTCACCGGTGATATGATAGGGATGTGCACAAATAAAAAAATCTTGATTCAATTCGAGTTAGAATCCAAATGTGCTGTATCAATTCAAAGATGAATCAGATCAGCCCGAAAAAGGGCCAATTCGATTCGGATTGATTCAGTTTGAATTGGACTGATTCAATTATACTTCAAATCGAACTTGAATCATTAGAATCAGCCAGATTCAAGTAGAATCAATTTGAATTTGAATCAATTCGCACATCCGTAAGATATGATAGTTGTCTTCAAATATCGAAAGTGGTGTCACATAGAAGAAGGAGTGGATTTGCTCCAGAGGAAAGGACTAGAACCATTGAGTTGAAGTCACAAGGAGGAAGATTCAGGCTAGACATTAGAATGAGTTTCCTAAGAGCTATTTGACAGTGGAACAGTCTGCCTCATGCAGTGACGGGCTCTCCTGTGCTAGAGTTTTTCAAACAGAGGCTGGACATCCATCTGTCCGTGATACTATGGCAGTTTCCTGCACCAAACAGGGATTGACCTAGTACAACTCCAAGGTCTCTTCCAACAATATGATTTTTGACAGTCTGAGAATATGGACCAATTCACACAACCATATTCACTTTGCAGCTACTGACTGCATGATAACTCAGTTGTGAGAAGTTGATATGTCACCAAATGCTAAAGACAACCCCTGTTTGAAACACTTGAGAGCAGCTGCCAGTCAGAATGGACATGGAGCTAGATGGGCCAATGGTCTGATCCAGAAGGAAGCAGCTTTCTTAGATCCTGATATCCACTCACTTTTAAGCTGGCATTTGGGCTTCACATAAAGGAGCTATTTGGATGAACTATCCCCTCTCCCACAGTTAGGGACAGGTGTGCCAAGAGGGAGGGAGGGAAATATATGCACAGTCACAATACACACCTATTCTTTTTGTGTGTGGTGGGGCCAGTGAACTAAGTATCATCTGAATCTCTGTCACTCATGTAGAGTACTTGGGAGGCTATGAGCTTGACTTACCACTTATAAAGCAGAAGGAGACTAAAAAAACCACCACCAAAGTCTTGAACATCTTCTTTCCATTACTTCCACAACACAAGAAGCAGCAGCAGAAACTTCTCAGAGGAAAAGATAATCCAAAAGCCAACCAGGAGGAAAGAGTGTGATTTATTATATACCTGATACACACGCTTGTGGGATGGACAAAGGTAGATTCATATCTCGAGACGGAACTACTGTATTTATTAGAATATTATGCAAATACATTCCAAGGACACAGTGATTCTAGTCTCTCTCATGTCTTTGGCTGGCAAGTCCTGTACTTTGAGGGGGGAGGGTGCATTTACAGGTACCCAAATTATTCCCTCAGAAGGGAAGTCTCAGTTTCTCTGCGCAAATCTTCTACAGGACATGGTAAATGAAAATAGCAGGAGAGTTACATTAATAAGTCACATAATCACATAAATGTGACATTCCCAACTTTGGGTCCAAATAAAGACACTATTGGACTACAGCTCTCATGGATGGAGACCGTCGCGGCTACAGATCATGGAAGCTGTACTCCAACCACATCTGGGATCAAAGTTTGAGAATCCCTGGGCTAGGGCTCATATGAAGTTGATGCTGAACCGAACCCTCATTTCCAGCTTCCAATTCTGGGGAGACTGTGGAAATTCTCAATCAGTGTTGGAGAGCAGTTTTGGACTGGTTGAAGGTGAACATGCTGGCGCTTAATCCAAGCAAGGTGGAAGTCCTGTTCATCAGGTGTTCTGTTTATCCTGGATTCTGCCTCAATGGAATTGGGTTCCCTCCCCATGAAACAACGGTTGTGCTATTCGGGAGTCCAGCTGGACCCAGGCCTGCACCTGGTGACAACAGCACCCAAGAGTGCTTCTCCACTTTATTTATCAGAAATGTGAAGGGGAGCACCTCCTTTTTTGAAATTAGATCTGGGAAGAATATTGTCGTGTTCTATCCATTAGTATTGTGTATTGTTGTTTGGCTGTTAGTCCCAGTAAGGATCTTGTATTGAATGTGGAGTAGGAGTGAGAAAGGAAAAGGGAAGGGAAGGAGAAGGAGAAAATGGAATAGTTGCTGATTAAAACCAGCAAATGGAGTTGTTGCTGATTAAATCTACATAAGATTTCTTTGTTTTTATGAGGGAGACAGCTATAAAACAAATATACTCCCAAAATATTATCCAAAATATCTCTGGGGGGATAAGGGGAGGTGTAGTATGAGGAATTTCTATTGAACTTTAAAATATTCTCTGAAAGGCTCATGAGAGTCTTTTCTTCAACACAGCAGCTGACTTTCCAGGAATGAACTCCCCCCTCCATCCCCCAGCATGATCCTCATTCAGGAGAAGTAAAGAGAGTACAGACAATAATAGTAGGCAGTCCCCATTGAGGGGGACAGAAACAATTGCGATTCCTTGGATTGTTCCATGCTTTCTATAAAAGGACAAGAGAATCACTTCACAAGTGGCTGATAGAATCCATTTAATTTCATGAACAAGCTGAGCATGTATACACATGCTCAGGACCTGTGGACATAGGCTTGACCCACACTCCCCACCAAACCCCTCCTGGCTCTACACACAATCAGTGTAATGAATGCATATGCAGAAAAATGCATATAAGGTTCTTGAAGATGTTTTCTAAAGGTAGACTACCTGCTGTAAGCTGAAGCAGAGAGGCAAGAATGACTGATGATCCAGGGTAAGGCATAATATTTGCATAGGTGTATATATGGTAGAGCAGGGCTGCACAACGTATGCTCCTCCTGCAGATGCTGGATCACCGCTCCCATCATCCTCTACTATTGGTCACTGTGACTGGGGATGATGGGGGTTGTAGTCCAACAGCAGCTGAAGGGCCAAAGGTGTGCAGCCTTTTATTAGACAAATTTGAATCGCTCAGTTTTCCCCAGAGGGTGAAGAACCCTCTGTGTCTGCTGTTAAGAATGCTTGTTTTCTGCCTCTATATACTTGGGGATTTACTTTTACTGGATCACCTTAACAGAAGACTCAGTTTCCCCATTCTTTTGGATGACAGAGACCTACCACTGGTTGCTAAGCAGAGAAAGGTTATGAAGGTCACCATCAAAGCTTTGCACATTATTTTCCCATTTCTTCACAAGCCAGGCAGTGCATTTGGCGCTCTGTCAGGCAGGTAGAACATATAATTTGGTTAGCTGGTAATTGGGGTCGACTCATCTGCCTTCCTGCTGCCCATTCCTCTCTTGATGTCTATGCTGATATTGTCAATTGTGCTGCTTAATAAAGATTGGTTGGACATTTTGCCTGGGCCTGCGTACATATACAAGTTTTTCTGTTGTCTTCATTGTCCTTGGTTCAGGTTCATTTCTATGTACAGGAGACTCCCCCATTATCCGTGGTTTCATGGATCACAGTTTCTGGGATCCGTGGATGGGTCTTAGAGACCCAGTTTCTTTATCCACGACAGGAAATATAGGCACCTTTTGTCTATCCACGGTTCCTGAGTGGCTGGAATTGACTTCTGATATCATTACGGGCCACCATTTTGAAGCACAGAGTCATTTTGTGGCTTTGTTGTTGTTGTTAAAATCTGTTTTAAAGGGGAAAAAACCAGGGGCTTTGGGGACATTCCTGGAGAGCTGGTGACCTGGAGAGTTAGGTACTGTTTTTTCCTGACCATATTTCCACTCCCTTCCTGACTGTTGGGCATTTTCAAACAACTAACCCCTGGATTCCCATAAGAGTAAGGTTCCTTTATTCACAGTTTCTGTATTCGTGCTCACTGGCAGGAAGCCAGAGGTTGCTGGTTCGAATCCCCACTGAAATGTTTCCCAGATTATGGGAAGCTCCTCTATCAGGCAGCAGCGATATAGGAAGATGCTGAAAGGCATCATCTCATACTGTGCGGGAGGAGGCAATGGTAAACCCCTACTGTATTCTACCAAAGACAACCACAGGGCTCTGTGGGCGCCAGGAGTCGAAATCGACTTGACGGCACACTTTACCTTTACCTGTACATATACACTAACTTATCAGAAACCAACCTTTTCTAATGTCAACATTAATAAGCAAATGGCATCAAAGTATAACAAGTCTGTCTAGTATCTCAGATTTTATGCACACACACACACACACACACACACACACACACACACACACACACCCCAATCCAAGAGAAGTCAGTGTTTGAGCAACTACAACAGTGTTAGCTGGAGCATGTAGCAGTTCCAGTGAAGGGCTAACCTGGGATGAGGCTGCGGGAGTTGGAGCACTTCGAAAGCTCCATCTCTGATTCCAGCTCTTGGTATACCGATACAGGTGACCTACAAGAGCAAAGAGCCAGCATGTTGTTCTAGTAGCAGCACAAGAAGAGAGTCAGTGTGGTGTAGTGGTTAGAGTGTTGTACTAGGACCAGAGAGACCCGAGTTCAAATCCCCATGAAGCCATGAAACTCACTGGGTGACTCTGGGCCAGTCATGTATCTCTCAGCCTAACCTACCTCACAGGGTTGTTGTGAGGATAAATATAACCATCTCTGGGCTCCTTGGAGGACGAGTGGGATATAAATGTAAAAATAATAAAACAAATAAGAAGAAGAATGGAATGGTACTCCCGGACCAAGATATAAACCAGGACATAAGTCAGGCCTGCACAACATCAGCCCTCTTGCAGATGTTGGATTACAATTCCCATCATCCCTGGCACTTTATTGATTTATCGATCATATTTATACACCGCCCCATATAAAATCTTTGGGCAGTTTACAAATTAAAACACAGCAACCATTAAAACCTAAAATGATAGGAAACAAATTAAAATAACTACCAATAACACTTCAATAACTATTACCAACAAAAAGTCTGATCAAATAGGTGCATTTTCGAGAGTTGCTTAAAAACAGCCAGAGAGTCTAGGAGGTTCTGATTTCACTGGGGAGCATGTTTCAGAGCCCTGGAGCCATCCTTAAGAAGGCCCGGTTTTAGGGTTGCCTTCAAATGAGCCAGTGGTAACCACAACTGGAAATCCCCCTTCCGTGATCTTAATAGGAGGCGGGGTTTGTGAAGAAGAAGGTACTCTCTATTGGCTACTGTGGCCAGGCATGATGGGCGTTATAGTCTGAAAAGAGCTAGAGGGCTGAAGTGGTGCACCCCTGGTGTAAGCTGGTGGCAGAGGCCAGCTGAGTGCCAACAGGGCTACAACCAAAGCTGTGCATTTGACATCCCTGCAGCTTCCTAGAGCAGGTACAAAACCTCACAATCTGAATTAGGGTTGGCAATTATTTTGTTCTTTTTACACCAAGTTTCCGGTCTAGGGCTGCATGACTGCAGCCCTCCTGATGTGCGTGGACTACAACCCCATCATCCCCAGCCAAAGTGCCAATAGGTATGATGGGAGTTACAGTACAACATCTGCAGAAGGGCTGATGTTGGGCAGCCCTGTTCTAGTCCTGGCAGTTGCAGGAGGATGCTTCTGGACAAGTGGATTGTCTCCAGCAAACATCTGGAAACTACAGTGGAGTTGGAGCTGCAGATCCTGCACTACCCACGAACCCCACCACCTATTAAAATCATTTGAGGAAGTCCAGTTACAGTTGCCATTGGCTCATTTGGTGGCAACTAGGGACCAAGCCTCCTCCATGGCTGCCCCAGGACCTTGGAATACACTCCCTGCCAAAGTAGCAGCTTCTTCATCTCTGGCTGCCTTTAAAAAAAGAACAACCCTTAAGACCCTTAACCATCTCCTCCTTGGAGAGGAGAGCTGGTCTGGTGGTAGCAAGCATGACTTGTCCCCTTAGCTAAGCAGGGTCCGCCCTGGTTGCATATGAATGGGAGATTTGGTGTGTGAACACTGGAAGAGATTCCCCTCAGGGGATGGAGCCGCACTGGGAAGAGCAGAAGGTTCCAAGTTCCCTCCCTGGCATCTCCAAGATAGGGCTGAGACAGATTCCTGCCTGCAACTTTGGAGAAGCCAATGCTAGTCCGTGTAGACAATACTGAGCTAGATAGACCAATGACTCAGTATATGGCAGCTTCCCATCTTCCTATGACACACCGTTTTTTTCAGGCTTTTAGTTAAAAACCTTTTAAAACAGTTTCAACTGTTTTTATTGTGTTTTTCTTTCTGCTGCATTTTTAAGCAATGTGAGAAATGTATAGGGATGTGCAAATCAATCCAAATCCGAATCGTACCCCACCTAGAGATGGATCAATTAGGCCAGGGGTTCCTGGCCTGTGGTACTCCAGACATTGTTGAATGACAACACCCAACTTCCCCAGCCACAATTTTTTGTAGCTGTGGATGATGGGATTCGTAGTTCAGTAGCATCTGGAGCAACACAGATTGGGAACCCCCATACTAGGTGGTTCACAAATGGGAATGAAAGAAGGAATGATGATATCCTTGCCCCTCCCATTACTTTCCACAGTTCTCTTCCTCCTCCCCTGTCAACTCACTTATCAGAGTCATCAATGAGGATGCAGCGTTCTTGACTCCTGCTCCACCCACAGTAGGGATCCTTGGCTCTGACGCAGCTTTCACAGGAGGTGTATTTGCTGCAGTCACCGATGGGAACCCGAAGTATTTTGAAGCTGGAGACAACGAACAGCATTTTCTAGGAAGGAGAGGTATGCCTGGGTAAGCTGATCAATAGCAGAGTGACATTATAGATTGCTAGTTTGCTCCCACCATCCCACTTCCTGGACACTAAATGGTGCAAAAACACCTCTTGCAGAATATGGAGCCCCATTCAATTCAGCTTGTATTCTGTTGCACATTCATGTTTCTAGTCCTTATGGTTCTAGAGCTGGGGGGGGGGAGTGTGCAGGCATCTTCTGGTGAAACATCCGTACAAAGGGGAATGAAGCCCACACAGTGGCCTACGGTAAGGGTTCTCAAACTTGGGTGCCCAGATGTTATTGAACCATCTCCCATAATCCCCAACCCAAGGCCATTGTGGCTGGAGATTCTGGGAGCTGAAGTCCAACAACATCTGGGGACCCAGGTTTGAGAACCCCTGGCCGACAGAATTCTGCTTCCCTGTGTATGTCTGCATTTTCCAGCTGCTGACCAGCCCAACATTATTTTGTTGGGTTTTGAGGGCCCTCCCATTCCACCACTTCCTTGTCTCCTCTGAGGCCTGAATCCTGAAAGCATTAGCCAAAGTAATGGCAATGGTCTTAACTGGGCATCACTTATCCCAAGTGTGTCTTCTTTGTTGGTGGTGCAGAGCAGGGCTTCCTAACTTTGTGTCCTCAGATGTTGCTGGCCTACAACTCCCATCTTTCCCCGCTGAAATGTCTCCTGGCTGTTGCATCTGGGGATGATGGGGGTTGTAGTCCGACAACACCTGGAGACACAGAATGGGGAACCCCTGGAGTCGGGAGCATCATCTGGTGCCAGGGGGCAGAGGAGGGAAGGACCCATAGCTGGTGTCTGCCACCTTCGGAACACTCAATGTCAATCCACAAAAAGGGTCTTCCTTACCAACTCAGAGTATAAAAGCAGACTGTTGATAGCCCAGCCTTGGTCAAAGATCCGCAGTGCTGGCATGTAATGGACACCCGAGAGCAGAAGCACTGCTCTGTGAAGCCAGCCTTTATCTGTGGGAGATCCAAAATAGGACAAAAGGTCACAGAAAGGAGCTATCATAAGGAAGGTTTCACAGGTTTGGATAGAAGCAGACTCGAACTGGATGGCGGGGGGGGGGAGGGGTGCCAGTCCAAGTTCGAGCCCAACTGGCCCTGAATCAGCAGTTCGAGGGGCATGTTTTTAAAGGAGAATCCAGTGAGGCTCAGAGTGGCAAACATGGAGAAATTATGGGGAAGTGCATGGAGCGGATCCATCATTGGTCTCTCTGTCTCAGGGTGGCATACCTTTGGCCCGCCAGCTGGTTCTGGACTACAAGTCCCATCATCCCCAGTCACAGTGACCAATACTCAGGAATGATGAGAACTGTAGTCCAACATCGGCAGCAGGGCCGTAGCTGTGCAGCCCTGTTCTAGTTGAATAGTGAGACAGGCAATGGCTCCCCAAGGTTGCATGCAGGGATATACAGCAACATAGGAAGCTGCCTTCTACTGAGTCAGAGCCTTGGTCCATCTAGCTCAGTATTGTCTACAAAGACTGGCAGTAGCTTCTCCAAAGTTACAGGATTGAATTTATCTTGGCCCTGTTTTGGAGACGCCAGGAGGGAATCCGAAGCCCTTTTCATGCAGTCCTGATGGAGATGCTCTTCCCAGGGAAGCTCCATCCTCTAAGAGGGACATCTTACAGTGCTCACATGTAGTCTCTCACTCAAATGCAAACCAGGGCAGACCCTTCTTGGCAAAGAGGACAATTTGTGTTTTGCTACCACAAGACCGGCTCTCCTCCTCACCTTGCTCCTGAGCTCCTTGAGTTAGAGATGCCAGAGATTACATTTCCACACACATGCAAAGCCAGTGCTCTACCCATGTGCTATGGCATTTCCAATCAATTGATTAGTCTGTCTACTCTAGCCTCCACTGAACAGCTGGACAGGTAGGAAGAAGCCTTTCCCAGACCTTCTAGCTGAAGCTTTTGAAGTGGAGAAACCAGGGGTTGAAACTGAGATCTTCTGCATGCAAACCTCATCCTCTGTCACCAGATTCTAGATCTTATCTACCTGTCCCAATGTACAGCACAGTGTAAAATCTGCCATCCAGGGTTTCCACTTGATCTGCCACCACCTGGGTGAAGTTGCTCTCTTTCTTGTGTAGGAGGGGCTGGTTGCCTTGAGGCTTCACCGCATCATCCATCAGTGGGTGGTTCCTGACAAAGCTGAGGGTTTGGGGTGGCATCTCCAGTGAGGTGAAGAAGCCCTGCATCCGGGCTGTTTTGGTGATACACTGGAGAAGATAACACAGGATCTCTACTTAGCAGCAACAGATCAGGTGTGAAGGGAATATGTCTTCCCCGCACAGACCAGAAGGGGACAGCTCTGATGCATTCTGCCTCTAGGAGTGGGGAAGGAGAGCAGGTAACGGGATGTTCTCCTCCATCCCCTGGTGGTACTTACGGCTCCAGGACGGGGGCTGGGCACATCACCATAGTACCGCCCCCACTTATGAGAGTCCTGATTAAACTCCTTGTAAGCTCCTTCAAACACTTTCAACACATTCTGAATTGGGTACTGGCACACAGCGGAAATATCCATATTTGCCCTGCAAAGGAAAAAGACGTTGGTTAGGGTTAAGCTTAAGAGTAGAGACTATCCAAGTGTGGGCAGATTTTATTGTTGCATTGCAGCAGGCTGAAAGATCCTCACCATGGAGTTTAAATTTAAATCCACATGAAAGCAAGATCATATGGCTCTGTCCCCTAGCCACAAGCCTGCTCTCCATTTCCCCCCTTCTATAAATTCTGCCCCATAAGTTCACCACTTGATGAGCACAGGCTTATGGGCACCCAGGTAAACCCTGGCACAATGCTTTACTACCTTACCAGTGTGCCCGGAAGACCCCAAAGAGGGTGGAGTCTCTCCACTCTTTCCCCCTCAGTACGTAGATTCCCTGCAGCCGGTTGAAATGCACAAACTCTTTGGGAAGGGAGCACACCAGCCGTGCCTTGAGGAACGTCGTCCACTTCTTCTGCAGTAGGCGGGCCCCGCCCAGGTCCCCCTGCATGGAAACAATAGGTGGTAGATTGCCAGCTATTCAGATTGCTGAATAGTTCTTCTTAGATTAGACCAGGGTGGGCAAACCTGGCCTTCCAGCTGTTGTTGAACTAGAACCCCCATCATTCCCAGCCACAAATTATTGCCGTTGGGATGCGGGGAGCAGTTGTTCAACAACAGTGGGAGGGCCACACTTGCCCACCCCTGGACTAGACTTCAATTATTATTATTTATAAGGCACACCTTGCATTCAAAAAATGGATATTGAAACGTTGGAAATGGTGGAGGAAAAGGCAACCAAAATGCTGAGGGGGCTGGAGCACCTCCCCTATGAGGAGAAGACCTTTAGGGCTTTTTGGCTTAAAAGAAAGGAGAACGATGGGGGAATATGATAGGGCCAGATGAAATTAGGCATGGCATAGAGAAAATGGAGAGAGAAAAGTTGTTCTTCTGTTCCTAGAACAAGAGTTATTCAATGACATGGATTGGCAGGAGCCACAGGATGGGCAAAAGAAAGGACTTCTTTACACAACATGGAATTAATCTATGGAATTCATTGCCACAAGGTGTGCTGGTGACCTATGGCTTTGCAAGGAGATTAGACAGGTTCATGGAGGACAAGTCCATCAGTGGCAACTGGTCTTGATTACTACATGCTACCATCAGGTTCAGAGAGAATATACCTCTGAATTCCAGTGGCTGGGAAACAATGGCAGAAGGGGGCTTATTGCCTTCATCTCTTGCTTACAGGCTTCCCAGAGGCATCTGGTTGACCTCTGTGGAACAGATCAGGGGTAGGCAATCTTTGCACACCAGCAGTTGTTGAACCACAACTCCCACCATCCCCAGCCACAAATTGTGTTTTGAAATGCTGTTGCATGTTTCCCATCTTTAAAGGTGTAGTCCTCTTCAAAAATCGCCAAGAGCATTCACTCCCTCGATGGTGCAGACCACCCCAGATGACTTGTACTAATGGGATCTCCAGGAACGTATGCCCACCTTGCAGACTCTGGCCACACGTGCCACCACTTGCTCCATCTCCCAGTCATACTCCAGGGCCTTCTCATTGAAGAAGAAGTAGACCTTGTCATCATCACCGCTGACACTGCCTTCACTCTCCTTAATGTAAGCCGAACCCACAAAATGGGCATCTGCAAACAGAAAGGGAGACGGATGGATTCTGTGGGTATATAAAGGCCTTCCTGTGCTGCCCGGTTGTTCCTATATCTGTGGCTGAACAGCCGCTGTGGTCTCTCTCTAGAGCTACTTAGATTGTGCTTTCGCCAGATGCTCTTTATGCTGTGGGTGTGTGTACCTGTTTAATGACTGTTTTTAATCCTCATAATGGGTTGATATATTGCAGGCTGCCTTGGACAATTCACAGAATGGAATGGGTTTAAATATCTCTAATAACTAAATAAATGGTTGAGACTGGGGATCAAGACCCAGTTGGTTTGATCCCATCAAGACTCAGTTGGCTTAATCCTGTCCACGCCCCCACCAAATACGTAAGCTGCCTACTGCTGAGTAAACCCCTTGGTCCATCTCGCTCAGTAAATAAATAAGAAGTTGCTGGGAATCCAGCATGCAAACCATGTGCTTGTACGAAGCAGTTTCATTTTTTTGCCTGTCAGCCCGCCCTGGAGAACCCATCTTCCCTTCCCCCTGCTGTATCTCACCATTGAATAAGTTGTCCTCGGTCTTAATGGTATAGTGTCTATCCAAGCTGCGCTGGATCACCGACTCACTGCCTAGAAAGTTGGTGAGTGTCGCTGTATAGAGCTCACCATCTGAATGGGAAGGAAACAAAGAAGGAGCTAGATCAGCTGGATGTGGGTGGCCCTGGTTCAGAGATTGCAAATGGAGAATGCAGCTGCCATGTTACTATCAGGAGCTCAGTTGGTGGAGCACCTTACTCAAGTCCCTTTTTTAATCTACCCTGACTCCTGTTTTGTTTCTGGGTCCAATTCAAGGCACTGGTGTTAACCACTAGAAGCCTAAACAGCTTAGGTCAGAGTCAGCCAGGGATATTGCTAGGTATTCAAAAGATCCAAGGTGTATGCCACAGCCCTCCTTATAATAATTAAACTCAATCATGCCACTCCCCCAAGAACAATGAAGTTTGACTCCTCTCCAAAGGGGAACAGGAGGAGACAAGTGCTGTACTGAGAGCTAAAGCATCAGTTTGTCCCCAGCACCACACCTCCTAGGGAGGAGAGGAGACAAAGACAAGGAGCAATAGTTGTTGATGGAGCATCAGCAGTAGAAGCAACCTCCCGTCCTCCATTTGAAAACAAAGTGGCCAATGATCTTCAGGGCATTGAACAATTCACTGGGAGCCTGAGCTCATGGCCCATTCCCTAATCATGTTCCTGGTTGGGGGTACTTTAAGGGCCCCTTAATCCATATACATCTACCTGCCCACTGAAGTCATCCAGAAAGACTCTGCTCCAGCTTCCTTCACCAGCTGAGTTATGGGTGCTGGTGACCTGAGATAAAACCTTTCCCATAGCCGCCATGTCCCCTCTGTCTGGCCCTCCCCCCATCACTGCATTTCAGAGGGCTATTAAAACCACCATCTTTTGCCAGCCATTTGGTTTGATGCCAGCTTCTTGGCTTCAATACTTTGCATTCTTTCATGCTGTGAACTGTGCTTGTTGTGTTATGTTTCTTGGCATTCTGGTAAGTCATTAGATAGATAATAAAACCTATCTATCTATCTATCTATCTATCTATCTATCTATCTATCTATCTATCTATCTATCTATAACATTTATATACCGCCCACAACGCAAGTCTCAAGGCGGTTATGATTAGGGTCACAGTTGTGATTGGGTAGTGGGGATTCTACATAGAGCCTTAGAGAAGGAGTCAGTTAAAGATTAGCTGTTACTGGTTGGTAGACCTGCCTTTTGTAGCTCTGTGTAAAGGAGAGAATTTTTATATTTATTTCAAACCAGAATAAATCCTTGGTTGTTGTTTATCTCGAGTGGCAACTCTACTGTGAAAACAGAGGAATTGTTGGGCCAAGAATATACAGCAACCCTGAGAGGCTCGAGGTATCAGTGAGTGTGGAGGCTGAAAATTTCCTCAGATGGCGGCAGTGGGTTGATATTTTCACTACAAACATCTCAAAGCCTCAAAGTGAGGCATCACAACTGCAACTTTAATTTTTGCCTTAGGTGTCCAAACAACGCAGTTCCGAAATTCACTTACCCACAAGAAGTCCTGTCTGCCCCTTGGCTGGGTCATAGGGGCACTTCCCCTTTCCATCTTCCAAGGACCCTTCAACTATGGAGAAATCGTCCAGATTCTGGAAGATGAATCCGAAGAAGGGGAGAGGGGTTAGGAGACTGAGGCAAATACTTCCTGTGCCTGGTGCTAAATGCATATCTTAAAACAAAATGCGGTGTACATCTGTCCGGGTAAAATATGTTCGGCCTGTTTTAGATGGGGTCACACCCACCTAAATGGCCAGGTTCACTATCGGGGGGAGCTCACTAATCCAGCTTTGCCACTAGAGAGTCAAGTGGTCTCTGTCGTGCGGAGCGCCTCCTATGAGCTCCAGCTAAGGAACCAGCTGCAACCTCAGCTGGAATGGAAACAGCTTGGCCACCATTACCCATGCTCTTGTTACCTCCCACTTAGATTACTGCAATGCATTGTACATGAGGCTGCCTTTGAAATGGTCCAGAAACTGCAGTTGGTCCAAAACTGGGCCTCAAGACTGTTAAATGGGCTGGGTATTTTGACTGTATCATGCCAGTGCTTCATCAGCTGCACTGGCTCCCAGTCTGTTTCCAGGCCTATTTCAAAGTGTTGGTTTTAACCTTTAAAGCCCTAAATGGTTTGGGACCCAGTTTTCTGAGAGAGTGCCTTGCTCCATATGTCTCGACTCAGACCTTAAGATCTTCTTTGGAGGCCCTGAGCTGAATGCCCCCACCAAACGAGGTAAGGCGGGTGGCCACTAGGAGAAGGGTCTTTTCAGTGGTGGCACCCCGTCTGTAGAATAACCTCTCCAGTGAGGCTCGCCAGGCATCGCCATTTTGCCTTTTAGACGATTCAAAAGTTTTAAAAATGTTTTGGATTGTATTTTCTATTGTAATTTTCTTGTGTTATTTTATGTGCTTTTATTGGATTTTGGTCTGTGTTGAGAGCCCCCTAGAGAACAACTTGTTACGTGGCAGCAAACAAAGGTTTCTTTATTTTGTTGGTGGTGTTGTACTCACAATAAAGACGCACTTGGGCTTGTAGGAATAAGTGCCACAGGCATACATTTTGGAGCTATCGTAGATCTGCAGGAAACAGATGGAGTTGAAGCAGTCGTCCTGGGGAAGGGGAGAGAGAGGGACAGAGAGAGAAGCTCGTGACCAGCAAGCATCCAAAATTCATCAATTCATCCATCTTTTTAAAACAGGCTTTTAAAATGTTTTTAAAATGTCCATGTATTGCATTTTGTATTTTTATTTTGTATTTTATTGTAATTTTTTTGGTTCTATGTGTTTCAATGGTATATTTTATTAAATTGTTTTTATATGGTTATATTGTGAGCTTCCCAGAGAGAAACTATTTGTTATGAGGCAGCTAATAAATAAAGTTGTTGTTGTGTACTGGTCAAAGACTGTAATAAAGTTTATCTATCTTCTTCTTGTAGTAGTAGTAGTAGTAATAATAATAATATCCATGCACTATAGAGTTGTTTGCTTACAAATTCCGCATTCTCTTAGCTTTTTATTTGTGATTTTATTATAATTTATTTCATATCAAAAATATTGACCCCAACCACCACATGATTATGGTCATGATTGAAGGTAACTATCAGGAACATGAAGGAAGACCATTTGGCTCACCTGGGCACTTTTGCCTTTGCGGATGCAATCATCCTTCCTGTCCTGAGGAACCTTCCAGGTGATCTGCCAAGAACCATAACTTTTCTTAATGACCATTCTCTTTTTGTGCCTTCTCCACTTGAACACGGAGGCTTGGGTGGTTTGTTGTGTAAAAGCCACATATTTTTAAGAACAAGCGTTAACGATAACAGTGTTCCAAGTCATATGGAACACAACAGCATTTACAAAAAGCTCAAGATTATAAAGCTGCAATGAAAGCTGAAAATCCAGCTCTTCAATCCAGCCACCCTGACCCCACAACTCTCTCCCTTGCCTCTCCCTCCCCCTCTCTCTCTCTCTCTCTCTCTCTCATAAGAAACCCTCACTTCCACCCCAGCCCAGAAGCTCATGTACTTTTTCTACCACCTTCGAATTCAAGACTATCAGAAGACATTCTGAGATGGGAAAATCTGAGTAGCTCCTTCTCACCCTGATTCTTAACACCCAGCAGTGTTCTTATGCAACTCTTGTTTGTTTCAGTGGGGCTTGCACAGATGAACTCCCCCCTGGATAGTGCCCCATAAGTCAAATCTGCTTCTTTCTCACTTTCAAGAGCCTCCAAGATCTTGTCTGATGCTAGGGCCACCAGGAGGAACCCTTACTGCTGGCTCCTCCTGCTAAGATAGACCTCAGTGGTTATTAGCCACACTAACTAAATGGAATCTCCATGTACAGCAGCAGTATATCTCTGAATACTAGATGCTGGGGACAAGCAGTGGAGAGAACTGCTTCCTTCGTGTCCTGCTGGTAGATTTTGGGAAGGTCACTGCTGGAGAGACAGCATGCTGGGCTGGCAGATGTCAGCCTACAACTCCCATCATCCCTGACTACTGGCTACTTGTGTCTGGGGACTATGGGAACTGAGGTCCAACAACAGCTGGAGGGCCTGGACTGGGTGGCCTTTCTGATGTGACCCAGCAGGGCTCTTCTTCTGCTCTCAGCCAAATGAGCAGGAGCTGTGCAAGGACTCTACCACATTCCTGGGGTGGCCCCAGCACTGTGGCACCTGAGCTTGGTACCAGATGCTGCCTTGTTTCGTTATCTCTGAAACTAGCCTTGAAAAAGGATATTCTTCCATTTGAATCCATTTAATTATTTTTCACCTAGAAG
This sequence comes from Hemicordylus capensis, assembly GCF_027244095.1. Classification (NCBI taxonomy): domain Eukaryota; kingdom Metazoa; phylum Chordata; class Lepidosauria; order Squamata; family Cordylidae; genus Hemicordylus; species Hemicordylus capensis. Next base: position 20,098,053 of record NC_069664.1, on the reverse strand, counting down.
GGATAAGAACATTTCAGAGAACTATTCCATCCCATCCCATGAATTGAAGAATATCCTTTTCCAAGTCTACCCGGAAAACCTGCTGCATGGTCTACCCTCCAACTCACACATTTCTCTACTTGCACGGAGCTGGTGCTGAAGGCATAGATAGCATCCCGAGCCCCCACATAGAGCAAATTTCTTTCTTTGTCCAATGTCGGCGCCTTGAAGTAGGTCGCACCCCCCTCGGAAATACACTTTGTCGCTTCCAGTTCTGTAAGGGAAGGGTGGAAGGCATCAGAGGAGGCGGAGGGGAAACAAGATTTGCTCTTCCTCTACCCCCGTTTGTAACATTTCCCTCTGTGGTGGTATCTTATGGATTAACCTCCCCAGTGAGGTTCGCCTGGCTTCATCACTTTGTTATTTTAGATGCCCAGTAAAGCCCTTTTTGTTCCCCCAGGTCTGGTTTTCAGATTTGATCTGATTTTCAACTAATTTTAAAATGAGCTTTGAAGCTGCTTTGTATTGTATTTTGTATTTTCTTTTCAACTTTTTTGGTCTGTTATGATTTAATGTGCTATGTGTTTTTATTGTATATTTGAGTCCTCTGTTACTGTATGTGTGCTGGTCTGTGATCGTAATAAAGGAATTGATTGAATCCTCTGTTATGAGTCTCCCAGAGTACAATTTTTAATGGGGTGGCTTACAAATAAAGTTATTATTAATTATTAACTATTATTATTTATTAGTAATAATAATAAATTATTATTTTTGTTTACACAGTCAGACAGGTGTTATTGATTGGTTTGTTTTATCCAGGCATCGAGTCTTTCCCAAGGACCTGGGATGGCTGGATTTTATTATCAATATTGTTGTTGTTATTATAGATATTGTTGCAGAATATAGGCTGTTCCCAGTAAAGTTGCTTTTTGTAATTGGCTGATGGTGATTTCTGTGGCCCCTATGGTGTTGAAGTGCTCTTCAAGTTGTTTTGGAATTGTACCTAGGGCACCAATTACTACTACTGGGATTATTTGGGTCTTTTTCTGCCACAGCCTTTCAATTTCAATTTGTAGATCTTTGTATTTTGTTATTTTTTCTATTTCTTTTTCTTCTATTCTGCTATCCCCTGGTATTGCTATGTCGATTATTTTGACTTGTTTTTCTTTCTTCTCGACTACAGTTATATCTGGTGTATTGTGTGGCAGAAGTTTGTTTGTAGTCAAAAGTCCCATATTATATTATATTATATTATATTATATTATATTATATTATATTATATTAATTCACATTTTATATCCCGCTCTTCCTCCAAGGAGCCCAGATCGGTGTACTACATACTTAAGTTTCTCCTCACAACAACCCTGTGAAGTAGGTTAGGCTGAGAGAGAAGTGACTGGCCCAGAGTCACCCAGCAAGTCTCATGGCTGAATGGGGATTTGAACTCGGGTCTCCCCAGTCCTAGTCTGGCACTCTAACCACTACACCACACTTATATTATTATATTTAATAATAAATTATTATTATTATTATTAGTACTTTGGTAGTATGACTATAGTTGAACTGATTTCATTGAAAAGCAGGCTAAAATATCCCTATAATATCTAAATAAAAAGGTAAATAGCAGCAGTGCTTCTAGACTATGAGCCCTTTCACATGACCATAGGGGGTGATTTTTGTGGCGGGGGTGGTGAGGAAGAGCTCCTACTCTAGCAGCCACAGATCAGCAGAACCTCTGCTGCCAGACAATGTAGTCAACACAGAACTAGATGGACCAGTGGTCCAATACTGTGGAAGACAGCTTGCCTGCATCCTGTTAGTATTTAAGCTAGGATTTGAGCCATGTGTAGAGGAGTGTTTAGGATGAATTCCTGCACCCTCCTCCAATAAGGGAATGATGCCCCGAAGCATCAGGAGGAGGGAAAGCTATGCACATTCAGAGTACCTTATCATGTGTGGTGGGGCCAGTGGACTAAGTATCATCAGGAACTCTGTCACTCCAATCTAGGGCGCTCTGGGTGTGAGCTTGACTTACCTTTTGTTTTAAAGCAGAAGAAGGTTATGAAAGTCACCACCAGAGTCTTGTACATCTTCTTTCCATTACTTCCACAACATAAGAAGGAGCAGCAGAAACTTCTCAGAGGAAAAGATAATCCAAAAGCCAACCAAGGGGAAAGAGTGTGATTTTTATACCAGATACACCATCTTGTGGGATGAACAAAGGTGGATTTATATCTTGGGACGGAACTAGTTATCTATTAGAATATTGTGCAAATGCATGCCAGGGACACAGTGAATCTAGTCTCTCATATCTTTAGCTGGCATGTCCTGTACTTTGAGAGGCGGGGCGCCATTACAGTTACCCAAATGATTCCCTTGGAAGTGAAGTCTCAGTTTCGCTCTCAGGGAAGAGATCATGTCCTTCTTCAGGACATGGTAAATATAAATAGCAGGGGAGTGACGTGAATAAGCCACAGGATCACATGTTTTCTATCATGAATATAACATTCCCAACTTTGGGTCCAAATAAAGACACTGTTGGAATACAGCTCTCATGGTTGGAGGCAGAGGTGCACCTAGGTAATTTTGGAGCTTGGACCTAAAGGCCTTTAGAGCCCCTCCCCGCTCAAGTTAAGCATCACACACACACACACACACACACACACACACACACACACACACACACACAAGTGGCACACACATACAGTGTTTTAACACATGGGTTCTTGAGGGCAGAAACAGCAACTGAACTCCTCAGAATGTAAGAATATAAAACAGGTATATTTATGCCAATATGCATTAGCAGAAACATTTCAACATGCAACTTAACATATTTCCCATCCCACATATTACTTTCCCCACTTTCTCCTCTATCTTTAAAGCACCCAGCACAATCACAGTTGTCACACTTGGCCACTTGGCACAGAACAGGCCAGTGTGCACAGCACTGTGACCATACCTCCCAGGATAGCCTAAAGAGGCTTTGGAGGCCCTCAGGGTGTGTGGAGGCCCTGGACTTGGGCCCTGAAGTCTAGGGGTAAGAGTGCCTCTGGCTGGAGGCCATTGGGGCTGTGGATCATGGAAGCTGTAGTCCAACCACATCTGGTGATCTAACTTTGAGAACCCCTGGGCTAGGGCTCATATGAAGATGATGGCAAGTTGAACCCCTTGTTTCCAATTCTGGGGAGGCTGCGGAAATTCTGAATCAGTGTTGGACAGCAGTTTTGGACTGGATGAACTCGCTGATGCTTAATCCAGGCAAGATAGAAGCCCTATTGATCAGGTGATCTCTTTATCCTGGATTCTGCCTCTTTGGAATGAGGTTGCCCTTTCCCTGAAGCGACAGCTGTCCTGCTGGACCCAGACCTGCACCTGGTGACCTTCTCCTCTTTATCTTGTGTACCAACTGCAATCTTTAAAGCCTTACACTGTCTCAGACCAGCATATCTTAAGAACAGCTTCCCACCTATGAACCGGCTTCAATTATTGGCCGTGGTCCAGCTCCTGCCTCCATATGAGATAACACGAATGTGATAAAGCTTCGATACAGAGGCTTGTTTCCTAGAACGGCACTTGTACTAATTCAGTAGGTCTTGAGACTTAAAATCCTTGTTTTATTATTGTAGTTCAGTTCTGTTTATTTACGGTCACTGACCAGAAAAATATATACGTACAGCTCAAACAGTAACAATGAACTCATCTAGGTATCTGTAAACCTTATGAAATCGAACGATACAGATACACTCTTACTTCAAATTCTAATGGCAACATGACAAAACTTAGCGACTGCATAAGTAATTTTGTCATCGCTATCAGATAAAAGATGGCTAACATAGAAATCATCCTGGTGGCCAGGGTAATTTGCTAGGAGGGGCACTATTAATTAATAACGAGTGTCCTTGTAGAAACTATGGTATAATAACAAATGGGATAATGTCTCCATAGTTCCTGACTTGCAAGGACATAACCACTCCACATAAGGGAGTGTTTAAATCCTGTCTTCCTTAAATCCTGTGTTTAAATCCTGCCTTCAAACACAACAGAAGATAAAATGTCAAAGGTGTGAAGGCTCTATTGTATTTTGCTACTGTAAGCTTATCAAAGTAATTAGCAGGTTTCATATTGTATGTTTCAGATTGTATTTCTGTTTACTTCAAATAATGCATTTTTTGGATGCTGATCTTATAGACCAATCTATTGTATTAGAGCTTTTCACCAGATTTTTCATTAAGATTTCTGTTATGGACTTACAAAGGTTTGGATGATATCTAATTGGGACTGGAGAAGGTTATGAAATGTTCCATCTAGTGCTAGATGCATTCTTTTGCTTGTTTCTACAGTGTTTTCTACACCCCAATAATCTGCTTGCTGAGGCAACTGAACATAGGAAGCCGCCTTCTACTGAGTCAGACCCTTGGTCCATCTGGCTCAAGATTGTCTACCCAGACTGGCAGCGGCTTCTCCAAGGTTGTGGGCAGGAGTATCTCTCAGCCCTATCTGGAGATGCCAGGGAGGGAACTTGGAATCTTCTGCACGCAAGAGGAAACTGAGGTACTGGAGCTGGCCTCTTTATTGAATCTATCTAGGAATGTGCAGAACTGGTTTGAATCCAATTGAGTTTGCTTCAAACCAGCCTGCTTCAACTGGTTCAGGTTGGAACTGGACCAGGCCTCCAAAATGCCTGTCCCCCATCGGGCTCCCACTGGCCTGCGCTGATGGGAGGAGTGCCACTGGGGCCCAGGAGACCCACTGCCACTGAGGAGCCACAGCCAAGGAGCCATGTGGCACATAAGGAGACCTCCTGCCCTACCCCTCTCCCCCTCTTTTCCAACCCCATAGGGCCCCCCCTTTGCTTGTAAAGGGGAATCCTTACTGGATTCCCCTTTACAAGTATGTAGGACTGGGTCTAACTGGGCCGAACTGGTTCAACCCGGTTCTATGCACGAACCGAACCACCAGCCGGTTCGAACTCGAACTGAACCTCCTGGAGAGGTTCCATGCACACCCCTACTTCCATCTATATGATCATCTTCACACATACTGTACCTGAGTCCCTCACGGTCTGGTTTTTTTACCATGTCAGAAATTAAATTACATACTCGCTGATGAACAATCACATAGCAGGACTGAGTCATATGAGGCTCTACAAACCTAAAACTGAGAAAGGACTGAGACTGTACAATCATTAGCCCTCATAAACTTGGAAGGGCAACCCAGGCTGATGCATTGGTTTTTTACACAAACAGACTCTATGCACATCATGTTTCATCCAGCATTGGTTTGGATATGATATTGCCAGTGGATGAGGAAGTGGCCAGGATTCTACACTCTCATGACACCTAGGCTTGACACTTCTTGATCTTTGTATATACTGGCCCATAGAGCCAAGGAATTTTTGATGCAAGGGATGAAACATATAATTACTAGGGCTGTGCATCAAATAGGGACAATAATCATCTCCAATTTGATACAGTCCTCATCATCAGCACTTTGCATCGTATTGTTTTCAATGCAAAATGGCTAACATTGGTTCCACCCGATATAGTATTTTCCATATCGTATCAGATTGAACTGCCATAGAGGACCAGAAGGCTATTTAGTACTTTTCTCTTTTGCTTTTACTCCACCCAAAATGTTTTTCTCTTTGAATCTGGTAATGTGCCATATAGGAGAACTGCTGAGAAGGGAAGAAGAGCAGTTATGTGACTGACATCTCCGGCAACTGCACATTGTTTCACTGCCTCCTCAGGCTTGCAGATGCTCATATGCTGTAATTGGTTCATTTGCGTCTCTGTTCCCTTCCAATCACAGTGCTTGTGGGGAGGGACATCAAAATAATACTTTATTAGGGGACTTTGACTGGTTCTTCCACTCCACTCCACTAAGCAGCAGTATTGCATGCTCTCTTTTGTGCTCCTAGTTCAGCACGTGCCCAGACCTCAGGTCTTAGTTCAGCCATTATAAGGGGCTTTGCTGCTATGCTCTGCCAACTGAGCAAAGAGGCATTTTTTTTTAGAGTGGGGATTCTCTTTATTTAGCATGGGGGGAGCAACTGGCCATATCCATCCCCAGCACAGCATCCCTCCAGTGGCCATTGTGGTGTCTGCCTCATATTTTCTTTTCAGATTAGGAGCCCTTTGGGGACAGGGAGCCATTTAATTTAATTTATTTATTCTTAAACAACAACAACAAATATTTCTATTTCTATATCGCTTTTCAGCTAAGGTTTCCAAAGCGCTTTACACAGAGAAATAACAAACAAATAAGATGACTCCTTGTCCCCCCAAAGGGCTCACAGTCTAAAGGGAAGCATCAGATAGACACCAGCAACAGTCACTGGAGGGATGCAGTGCTGGGGGTGGATAGGTCCAGTTACTCTCCCCCTGCTCAATAAAAACAATCGCCACATTAAAAAGGTGCCTTTTTGCCCAGTTAGCAGGGCAAACACTTTTATATATGTAAACCACTTTGGACACTTTTGTTGCAAAGCAGGATGCAAATATTTGTTGTATTTGTATTCGTACTATCTGGGGCTCAGTGCATCCCTCCCTGGCTGCATCAAAAACTGTCAGCCGTCTTCCTGTAACCTGGGAAGTGAAGTCCGTGCAGAAGCAAAGCCTCTCATCAAAGCAGAAATGTGAAGGGGAGCACCTCCTGGGATTCTAGACTTAGGAGGAATATGCTCCCCAAATATTCTCCAAAATATCTCGGGGGCGGGGGGAGAGAATATGGGTGTTAGAATATTCTCTGAAAGGCTCATGAGAGTCTTTTTCTTCAGCCCAGCAGCTGACTTTCCAGGAATGAACTCCCCCCCCCCCATGATCCTCATTCAGAAGAAGAGAGAAACCAAACAATAATAGTGACCAGTCCCCATTGAGGGGGACAGAAACAATTGAGATTTCTTGGATTGTTGCATGCTTTCTATAAAAGGACAAGGGAATCACTTCACAAGTGGCTGATAGAATCCATTTAATTTCATAAGTTTATGAACAAGCTGAGCATGTATACACATGCTCAGGAACTGTGTGGACAGAGGTTCATACACAGCAGATCGGGGGTCATGCCGTAAATTAGTCACGTGTGAAGAAATTTGTGAGGTGAGAATGTGTGAACTGAAGAAGAATTTTCTGAACCATTTCTGAACCAGATGAAGAAGGTTCAAGAAATGGTGACTGGAGAATATTCTCACCCATGTCTAAGCACAGCACACATCACCTTGCGCTATGGGGGACCAAGTCCTCTCAGAGGGGCCTAGCTACCAATCCCTCCCAGAATCCAAGTGTAGCAGGGATCTAAGCAATGTAGAAAGGTGAAAGGTGGATTCAAAGAAACCCTGGCACTTCTAGATGAAATAAGGGTGGCATCAAGCCCTAACGAGTGTCCGCCATCTGCTTTAAGAAAGGTCTACCATGCCCGAAAGTGCCATCCCACTTTGACTTAAAATAATACTTTTAGCCATTTCAATCATTTCCCGACATTCCTATGGGCTGCTATACCCTATGGGGTGATGCCTTGACCGATAACGATGCTTTGACCGATTCGTCAAATAGAAGAGGTGACATTGTTCCAATATCGATTCGGATCTCAAGTTGGCAAGCCACCTTGGAGATGGGATACAACAAACACTGAACACTGAAATGGGCACATAAATATGTTTAATATGTTTCATCAAATGTACGTGGGGTCCCAGAGGCAGACAGTGAATGGTCTCCAGAAAATAACAAAAGCTCCAGGGACTGAAATGAAGTCTGCACTCCAGATCTGATTAGAGGTGTGATCTGAAGCATGCCCTCCAGGAAGTCCACCCCACTGAACTGAGCGGAACCTGCTTCTCACAAGCTTAGCTTCAAGCTACAGGAAGGACAGACACAAGCAGGGGGTCGGGGTGAAAAGCAGTGGGGAGTAGATCAGAGAGCTATGGCAGCCCCCAGAATCCGACCCTCAAGTTGGCGTTGATGGTAGATCATTAGGGTCAGATGTCGCAGAAGTTTCTATCACGACAACACCGGAAAACATCCCCACTTGAAAGTGCACATTTAAATATACAGCCCCGTTCAATATGTCGAAATATTCCATCTGCAATGGTAGGAAGAGAGAGGTGTGGGTGGCGGGGGGGGGGGGGGAAGGAAGTATAAATATAAAGAAATGGTGTTGCGGGTGATATTTCAAATCCTAATTAGGGGTGTGAAAGCTGGCCCGGTTTGGGAGGTCCAAGTTTGAACCGGCCATCCTCGGAAAGAAGGGTGCCAGTCTGAATTTGAACTGGACCAGCCCCGGTTCTAAGAACTGGTTTGCGGGCTGGTTTGGGGGTATAATTGTAAAGGGGAATCTGGAGAAGATTCCCGTTTACAAGTAAAGGGGGATTCCCTAACATAAGGTGGGCGGGGGGGAGCAAATGAGTCCTTACCACCTTTTAATTCCAGGCAGCGGTGGAGCATCTCCAGAGGCACTGGGAGGTGCGGGCAGGGGCTCTTTGAGGCCCCTTGCCAGGCTCCCAAATGACAGCTTGGGTCTGCTGCAGCCCAGTTTGGGCCTCTGTGCATATGTGGCCATTTTTGTGACTTCCACGAAAGGTGCAGAGGCCGTTTGCTTCAGCACAAGATTTGCAGGGTGATCTAAATGGCCTCTGTGCATGTGCGGAGGTTACAAAAATGGCCTCCAAGCGTGTGCAGAGGCCAAAACCAGGCCGCAGCCAGCCTGTGCTGTCATTCAGGAGGCCGGCAGGGGGCTTGGAAGAGCCAACGTCACCGCCCCCTGCTGCCTCCAGAGACTCTTCGCCACCTCCAGAGACTCTCTCTTGCCACCCCGGTCTTTTGTTTGCCCCCCACCTTATATTAGGAAAGCCCCCTTTATTTGTAAAGATGAATCCTCACCAGATTCCCCTTTACAAGGATACTATGCTCCTGAACTGCCCTGCGAATCGGTTCAGCTCAGTTTGATAGCCGAACTGGACTGGGCCCAGTTTGTTCAAGCCTGAAGCCGGATTGCATAGTTTCGAAGCCAGACTGGATCTCACTGATTTCTACTTCCTCTATGCTTGCCAGCAGAAGATCGTGCTTCCTGCACCTGATGAAGTGGGCTCTAGTCCGTGAATGTTTATGCTAAAATAAATGTGTGTGTTTGTCTTTGGGATGCCACAAGACATTTTTATTTTTCCTGCACAAAACCAGTGCTCTTCTTCGTAAGGCCCGGGGGCCCGTGGCAGCCCCCATCAACCTGAAGTGCAGCTTCTGAATGGTTTATTGGACCTGTGTGACACTTCAGCCAAAGCTGAATACTCTACACCAGGGATTCTCAATGCTGGGTCCCCAGATATTATTGGACTTCAACTCCCATAATGCCCAGCCCCAGTGGCCTTTGGTTGGAGATTATGGGAGTTAAAGTCCAATAATATCTGGGCACCCAATGTTGAGAATCCCTGCTCTACACTGTTCCCCTGGCACCACACTGAGCTGACCATCCTTACTAAGCAGTGTTGCACTTTGCCTAGCACCAGAGGGCTCCATTAAGGGGAATGGAGCCCTCTTGAGCCCCAGAGCCATCTTGGAAGGCGTGCACAGAATGTTAGGTAGAGCAGCCCTTCCCAGCACTTTCCCCACAGAGTTCTTAAGAGAGGACTCCATCTCTCTTGGAAGGTCCTCTTGAACCCTCCCGAACCCACCCGAACCCTCCCGAACCCACCCGAACCCTCCTGAACCCACACGAACCCACCCAGCATTCCACAGTACTGTGTGGAGGTCAGCACAGTGGGAAATGGCTCTTGCATGGAAGAGGGTTTTTGTTGTTGTTGTTTTGCCAAAGTAGCCCCCACTTGAAAAAATGGTGATGATCACAACAACATGGATGCCCTCTAGAACACAGGCAGGTAAGGTCTGGCTGTCCATCTGTTGCAGGCCTATGACTCCCATCACCCCAGGCCACAATTTATTATAGCTGGGGTTCTGGGAGCTGTAGTTCAGCAATATCTGGAGGACCTCAGGTTGGGGAGCACTGCTCTAGACACTGTTGAACTACAATTCATGGCTAGGGATGCTGGGATCTGTAGTTTATCAACATATGGAGAGCCACACCTTGCCTGCTGCTACGCTAAAATCCCACGACACCCCTTCCCATAGGGACTCACCTTTCATCACCATCCGGCTAAAACAAAAGCCATGGCTACTGATGACACAGGTGGATGACTCCATGTGACACGCATCATGTTGGTTTTTGACAATACACTTTGGACAGACACGGTATCCTCCGCTCCTGCTGCGGGCATTTACTGCTGTGGGCGGGGGGAATGTTTGTGATTAACTGAGTTTGCTAAACAGCCTCACCTGGAAGGTTTGATCTGGGGGTTGTACACATCTCAAATAAATCCCCCCACCCTTAGTGTAGGAGTGTATAATGCACTTTTAAAAAACCAATAACCCTGACCAACAAACAACATTTTTCAATTAAAAAAGCAGGCTACCAAGGTGACTTCATATCTGCTTACCCTTGCTCATTAAACACCATCTCAAACAAAACTGCTTTGTATTCCTTTGAGAAAATGCACACTTATATATGGTACATCGGGTTTTGACACTGTATGAACATAATGAATGCATATATGCAGAGAAATGCATATAAGGTTCTTGGAGATGTTTTCTAAAAGGTAGACTCCATGCATAGGGGCAGGTATGACTGGCAATCCAGAATAAGGCATAATATTTGCATAGGTGTATATATGGTAGAGGAGGGCTGCACCACTTATGGTCCTCCTGCAGATGCTGGACTACAGCTCCAATCATCCTCTACTATTGGTCACTAGGGCTGGGGATGATGGGGGTTGTAGTCTAACAACAGCTGGAGGGCCAAAGGTGTGCTGCCATATGTTAGATCTGAACAGCTGAGTTGACTCCATGGATGAAGAACCCTCTGTGTCTGCTCTTAAGAACGTTTGTGTCTGCCTCTTTGGACCCTTTAGCTTGTGAGATTTACTTTTACTGAATCACCACTGGTTGCTAAGTAAAAAAAGGTTAAGAAGACAGGAATATTGGAACATAAGGAGCTGCCATATACTGAGTCAGACCATTGGTCCATCTAGCTCAGTATTGTCTTCACAGACTGGCAGCAGCTTCTCCAAGGTTGCAGGCAGGAGTCTCTCTCAGCCCTTTCTGGGAGATGCCAGGGAGGGAACTTGGAACTTTCTCTTCCCAGAGCGGCCCCATCCACTAAGGGGAATATCTTACAGTGCTCACACTTGTAGTATCCCATTCAAATGCAAACTAGGACAGACCCTCCTTAGCAAAGGGGACAATTCATGCTCACTGCCACAAGAACAGCTCTCCTCCTTTTCTCATTTTGTCACAACACAAGGCAGTGCATTTGGCACATGACTGGGGTATGTAGAATGCACAATTTGGTTAGCTGGCAATTAGGGTTGACTCATCTGCTTTCCTGCTGCCCATTCCTTTCTTGATGCCTCTGCTGATATTGTCAATTGTGTTGTTTAATGAAGTTTGGCCGGGCAGTTTTCCTGGGCCCATGTACTCATACAGGTGTGTCTGGCGACTTCATTGTTCTCAGTGCAAGTACATGTATATGTTAAAACATATGTATTAACATATCAGAAACCAACCATTTCCAGTGTCAACATTAATAAGCAAAGAGGCATCAAAATATAACATGTCTAGAATCTCGGATTGTATACACACACACACACATCCAGGAGAAGTCAGTGATGGATTAACCACTATGACATAACCAAGATGGCTTCCGTCCTCAACCTCAAGACCTGGATTGAGGTGTGAAACGGTCATGCAGTCCCTGCTCTCGCCCCAAGGTGCTCATGGGGAATAATTGTGACTTGCAGGACCAAATCCAAGTGCCGGAGAGCTGGTCTTGTGGTAGCAAGCATGACTTGCCCCTTTAGCTAAACAGGGTCCACCCTGCTTGCATATGAATGGGAGACTTGTAAGAGCATTTTGAGAGCATGAATGGGAGACTTGTAAGAGACTTGTGTGAGCATTGTAAGATATTCCCCTTAAGGGATGGGGCCACTCTGGGAAGAGCAGAAGGTTCCAGGTTCCCTTCCCGGCATCTCCAAGATAGGGCTGAGAGAGATTCCTGCCTGCAACATTGGAGAAGCCGCTGCCAGTCTGTGAAGACAATACTGAGATAGATAGACCAATGGTCTGACTCAGTATATGGCAGCTTCTTATGTATGTTCCTATGCTGTCCAGTATGGCCCTCAAAGAGTCAGAATGTGGAGTCTATTTTTTGTGTGTCTAGCTTGCCAGCTGAAGGCCCAGAAGTCTCTTCTTTATCAGGACATGGAGCGGCCGCAAAGAAAGGGGCAGAAAATGGCGCTCATGCCAGAGGGTAGTAGCAAAAATGCCTTCCCTTGTTGTACTACATTGCCATCCTTGGCCACTTATTAGGGGTGGGGTGGGGGGGTAGATGGATTTGTACCCCTCGATACACCTGCTTGTCTCACTTTAGGTTTATGTTAAATGAATAAAAATTTGTATAACATTTTTTTTAAAAAAAGATTAACCACAATAGTGTTAGCTGGAGCAGGTGGCACTTCCAATGAAGGGCTGACCTGGGATGCCGCTGCGGGCGGTGGTGGCGCACAATGAAAGATCCACCGGCGATTCCAACTCTTGGTATATCGCGGACCTATAAGAGTAAAGAGCCAGCATGTCGCACCAGTAGTGGGACAAGAACAACGGAACGAACCTCCCAGACCAAGGCATAAGTCAGGACATAAGTCAGGGCTGCATAACCTCAGCCCTCCTGCAGACAACCATTTAAAGAAGATAGATAAAACGGTCGGCCACAATGCTTGCTAGGCAAATGAAGCCGTTGTCTTGTGGTGCACTTTACTTGCCCTTGAACAGAAATGGGCAACATTTAACAAGATCCAATCATTGGCCTCAGATAACAGAAAAGGTTCACTTTAAAATGTTCCAACCATCCTCGGTCATCTTTTTTAAAAGTAGAAGTTAACTGCAGGTGATACCTGCATTTACTCAAAAGGAACAGGACTCTGAACTTAAGATGATCTCTTGATTTTTAATATTAAAAAAATTACAAAAAACCCTAGTCTTGCGTTCAGGTCAATACAGTACTTTTTGTTTTAACATAATTTAGTTTTAATGCCTGATGGTTACAATAAGAAGCAAGGGCACACAAAGCTTGCAAATAAAGATAGATTGATAGATATTTGTGCCTCTCCTGTTACTCTCCACAGTTCTCTTCCCCCTCCCAAACTGACCACTCCCCAACCCCAATCAACTCACTTATCAGAGTCAGCAATGGGGACGCAGCGTTGTTCATCTTTGTTCCACCCACAGTAGGGATCTTTGGATGTAATACAGTTGACACAGGACTCGTATGCGCTGCAGTCATTGATGGAAATCCGGAGGACTTTTTTGTTGAAGACAGCTAACAGCACTTTCTAAGAAGGAGAGGGACACTTGGGTAAGCTTATCAATAGCAGAATAGCATTTATAGATTGATCCAACAATCTTACTTCCTGGGCAGCTAAATGGTGCAAAAACACCTCATGCAGAATATGGAACCCCATTAAACTGAGCTTTTGTTTTTTTTGTTGCATATTCACATTTCTAGCCCTTATGGTTCTGGGAGGGAGGGGGACATGCAGACATCTTCTGGTAAAATATCAACCCAAAGGGAAATGAGGCCTACATAGCGGCCTATGGGAGGGGTTCTCAAACTTGGGGACCCAGATGTAGTTGGACTTCAACTCCCATGATCCCCATGGCTAAAGGCCATTGTGGCTGAGGATTCTGGGAATTGTAGTCCAACAACATCTGGGTAAACAAGGTTGGGACATAGGGTCCAACCTACATAGGGTATCAGCAACCCTGGTGTTGGGTATCTGACAGCATCCCTATCATCTGGTGCCATCAGGGACCAGCTCGGCTTCCAGGGTGGGGGGCAGGGACGAGGAGGGAAGGACCCATTGCTGGTGTCTGCCACCTTCTGCACACTCGATGCCAATCCACAAAAAGGGTCTTGCTTACCAACTCAGAGTGTAAAATCAGACCCTTGACAGCCCAGCCTCGGTTAGAGAGCATCAGCGTTCTCATGTATCTGAGACCTGAGGACAGGAGCAGCGCTCTGTGCAGCATCCCTTCATCTGTGAGGGTTCCAAAATAGGACACAAAGTCAGAGAAAGGAGCTATCATAGGGAAGGGTTTACAGGTGTGTGTGTGTGTGTGTGTGTGTGTGTGTGTGTGAGAGAGAGAGAGAGAGAGAGAGAATGTATGTATGTGAATGTGTGTGTGAGTTTGTGTGCATGTGCAGCAAGGGGTATTGGGACCATAATTGGCTTGCTTGTAAAAAATTTCTAGTTCTCATGGCTAACATGAACTGGTTCACAGGCTGGTGGGCTGGTTTGAATTCAGCTTGAATTATAACCAAACTGCTGGAATCAATTCCGTGAACACCACTATTCACAGGTAGGTGTGTGTGTAGCAGGGGGCATTTGGACCATAGATGGCTTGCTTGTTTGTGTTTTTTTAAAGGAATTTCTAGTGCTTATGGCTGGAAGGATATGTTTGAAATAAAATGGCAACTATTTGTTTTATTCATTTAAAATATTTATACCCCGCCCCTCCAGCAGGGGTGCAGCTTGGTAATTCCAGTGTCTCCAAGCTGGAGAAAATGTCATCTGAGTAGATTCAGCTGATTAACCCACACCCCTCAACAGTCATGTGCGTGACTTCAGTTGTGAAGCGACAATGAATAGTGTGTGAAGGGGAAGGACCTTCCTGGCTCCTGAATAGTCACATATAAGTTTCCTTGGTGTGTCCAGTGTGCATATGAAGCAAATATGCCAGCTGAAATGCATATATGCCTATTCAGGGTAAGACAGATGCCTGACCTGATTGTTTTATTGGGTCATCTAGCACCAATTGTTTCACTTGCTTGACAATATCGAAGCCATTTTGTTAGCTTGATGCTAGAGCTGTTTGAGCAGAAACACTTTGCAAGGAAAAACCAAGATGCCGGCTTAGCAGGCGGGCAGGAAATGGCAAGTTTGGGGTTTGGCTTGAAATAGATTTGGGGGGAAAGGTCAACAGAGACTTGAATAACACTTTAGCAGACAGTGATACAGCAGCTGCACTTTGCAAAACTATATCTGGAGCATACTAATCATTCACAGAAAATATGGTTTGTTACTGTAACTTCCTTGTTACAGCTAACTGGTTGAAATGTTTAAGCAACTTGAATCCAGTTATGTAACTTCCGCTTTTGACCAGATAAGACAGTGTTCTGGACTTTGCAAGTGGTCTTTGGGGTCTGACCAGGTTTGTAACCTGAACAGCCTCTCTCTGACCTATTTTCAGCCGGAACTGTCTTTGTATCAATAAAGCAATTATGCGGATTATAATAAACACAGTGTGAAGGCAGCGTTTCTTCCACACAATTATGACGGGGGCGGGGAGGAAAATTCTACAAGAATTACAAGGATTAGTAACTCTGGCACACAACAACCAGCCGGTGTTAAAAATACATGCCTCATTCATTGCTAAAGGCTACTGTTGGCCAGACAAACAAGAAGGTCACCTCAAGAAGGTGATCAACAAAAACAAAGAAGACAAAAGGCGGAGAAAAGAAAAGAGAAGAATTTGCACTTCTAAGATGCAAGGAGGACAGTTTGGAGAAACTAACTCTGCAAATGTGTTTTGGGTGGTATAAAAAGAGGTTGAATGAATAACTAACTAAATAAATAAAACTGCAGGCAACACCCAATGGACTTTTATGCGTCCTTGAATGGCTGCTTTTAAATTGATTTGGAACTTTGATGCTACTCAAAGGTCCACTGGTAATGGTGCCACTGCCCTCCAGTATACTACTGCTTGGGGTGACTCGCACACACAAAAAAGCTAGATAAGGTTTCCTGTATGGCTCCTGACCTCACCCCACCTCAATCCGATCACAAGACCAGCTGTCCTCCCTGCCTTGCTTCCTGATCTTCCTTGGAGATGCCAGGAATTACATTTGCATGCACACACAAAGCAAGTGCTCAACCCAAGAGCTATGGCATTTCCAATCAATTGATTGGTCTGTCTACTCTGGTCTCCACTGGACAGCTAGGAAGAAGCCTTTCCCAGACCTTCTATCTGAAACTTTGAAGTGGAGGGACCGGGGTTGAAACTGGGATCGTCTGCACTCAAAGCTCATCCTCCGTCACCAGATTCTGGATCTCATATACCTGTCCCAATGTACAGCACGGTGTAAATTTTGCCATCCAGGCCTTCCACTTGATCCGCCACTATCTGGGTGAAGTTTGTATCCTTCACATACATCAGGGGCTTGTTGTCCTGAGGCTTCACTGCATCATCCATCAATGGGTGGTTCCTGACAAAGCCGAGGGTTTGGGCTGGCATCTCCAGTGAGCTGGAGATGCCTTCACTCCGGGTTGTTTTGGTGATACACTGTTTGGAAAAGGGAACACAGGCCTTATAGAGTTTAGCACTGATAGAGCTGACTATAGCTCTTCTCCAGAAAAAGGTTTAAAGAAACATGGGAATGTAGGAAGCTGCCTTATACTAAGTCAGACCCCTTGGTCCATCTAGTTCAGTATTGTCTACACAGACTGGCAGTGGCTTTTTCGAGGTTACGGGCAGGAGTCTCTCTCAGTCCCATCTGGAGATGCCAGGGAGCGAATGTGGAACCTTCTGCATGCAAGCACGCAGATGCTTTTCCCAGAGTAGCCCCATCCCCTAAGGGGAATGTAACCAGGCTTAGGTCTGAAGTACATGAAGTAATAAACAAAGAATATGGCTTCTGAGGGTGTGCAGGCAATACTTGCCTTACTGCTGTGGAAGAGCAGCCTGCCCCATGCATTTGGAATAAAAAGCTGCATGAACATAGGAAGCTGCCTTATAAGAGTCAGACCATTGGTCCATCTAGCTCAGTATTGTCTACAGAGACTGGAAGCGGCTTCTCCAGGGTTGCAGGCAGGGATCTCTCTCAGCCATCTTGGAGATGCTGCCAGGGAGGGAACTTGGAACCTTCTGCTTGCCATAGCGGTTAGAGTGCTGGACTAGCACCAGGGAGACCTGGGTCCTATTCCCTATTCAGCCATGAAACTCACTGGGTGACTCTGGGTCCATCACTTCTCTCTCAACCTAACCTACCTCACAGAGTTGTTGTGGGGATTAACATAACCATGTATACCACTCTGGGCTCCTTGGAGGAGCAGGATATAAATGTAAAAATAAATAGATAAATTGGCCTTTACAGTGGCATACAGACAGAAATGCAGTGACAAAATTATCATATGATTGCGTCCCCAAGAAATACAGGTATGTTGATCTGCACTTAGGAACAGATCAGGAGAGGGGAATATGTCTTCCCCACACAGACCAGGAGGGAGCAGCATAGATGCATTCTGCCCCTAGGACTGGGGAAGGAAATAGGGATGTGTGAATGATTTTGAGGTCAAACCGATTTGACTCAAATCTGGTTGACACAAGTGATTCGACCTTGAAATGAACCTGCCCAGTCACCCCTGGCCAAATTCAAGCTCAAATCAAATCTCCGCAGATTCAATTTGAATTGATTTGAGATTTGAGTTTCCCTTATTCATTCCCCCTGATTCCCAGCTTGCTTGCTTTCTTTCTTTCTTTCTTTCTTTCTAGCTAAACTTTAGCCCTTGTAGAAGTGGAGTTATGGAACAAAATGTGTGGTCACCGTTTTTGAAGTGTTTAGACTCTTCGGTGTGTAATGACTTTTCCTCATAATGAATCCCTATGAGGACTCTTTACGCACCAAAAAGTCTAAACACCTCAAAAATTCCTATAAAAATAGAGTATCCCACTGGCTTGCGGGTCGTGAGGGTAGTTGGCACATGGGGTGCCACTAATTCCACCCCACACACACAGACACACACAGCAATGAGGTACTCAGTTCATTTTTTAGAAATGTTTGAATCGTTTAGACTCTTTGGTGTGTAAGGAATCCTCATAGGGATTCATTATGAGGAAAAGTCATTACACACCGAAGAGTCCAAACACTTCAAAAATAGTGACCGTACATTTATCTCCATAAGTCCGCTTCTACAAGGGCTAGAGCGTAGCTTTTTTTGAAAGAAGGAAAGATGGGGATCTGCATTAGGGTTAGGGCTGCTTCAAATCCCCAGTATTTTTGTATATTTCCCTATGGCAGAAGTATACAAAATCACTAAAAACAAAACAAAAAATTTAATTCAAAATCAACTGAGTGCCCCACGTCCTTGAAATTTGGGGGGTAGGTGGCACCCATGGGGCCCTACCTTCCACCCCATTTTGGTGCACTCTGGACCTTTAAAAGCATGTCAAATTGATCCAAATCCAAATCTAATCTAATCCAACTTGATTAGAATCTGATCAGATTCGGGTTTGCAGATTAGAGTTTAAATAGAATCTGGCTGATTTGATTTCACCTCGAACCGAGTCACAAAAATCGATTCATGCACATTCCTAGAAGGAAAGCCGGCAATGGGGCATTCTCCTCCATTCTTCCGTGGTACTCACGGTTCCAGGACGAGGGCTGGGCACTTCACCATAGTACCGATTCCACTTATGAGAGTCCTCATTATACTCCTTGTAAGCTCCTTCAAAAGCTTTCAGCACAGTCTGAAGTGGATACTGGCAGACAGCAGAAATATCTGTATCTGCCCTGGGGGTGGGGGAGACATTGGGTGAGGGTTAAGATCAATGACTAACCAAGAACCCACATGAAAACAACTTCATAGGTCTCTTCCCCCTAGCCACCACTCTGCCCTTCACTTTCCCCCACTTCTATACATTCTGCAGAAAAACTGAGAATCTCATCTGGGAAGGTCCATCTGCTGTTGTCACCAGCTTGTCTGGCAGCTACTCAGGAATGGGCCTTTTCTGTTAATCCAAACCACTTCCCCCACCCCGCCGGAGGCTTTGGAAAGCCCTCCCTGTTGAACTAAGAAGATCCCCATCTCTGATAACTTTTAAGAGGGCGATTAAGAGACATTTGTTCACCCAGACTCAATGAGACTCATAGATGTTGACATTGTTTTAAAATTTAAACTCTAAATTGTTTTAAGGTGTTCATGTTTTAAATTTGTGTTGTTTTGTTATAGACTGTCCAGAGATGCAGGTATATAAGCACGTTCAAGAAATACAAGAAAATAATAACTGTATTTCCCCGGGGAACAACTGGCAGGCAGAAACTGCTCTCCAGCTCCCCTGTCTCTTAGCCCAGGAAGAGAGGACAAGTGGGTAGCAAAGCCAGGGCTTCGCGAACCGGATTCTGCATCCCATGTACATAACAAGCCGGCGTGGTGTAGTGGTTAGACTAGGGAGACTGGATTTCAAATCCCTGTTGAACCATAGAACTCACTGGGTGACTCTGGGCCAGTCACGTCTCTCTCAGCCTAACCTACCTCATAGGGTTGTGGTGAGGATATAAATAACCATGTACACCACCCTGGGCTCCTTGGAGGAAGAGTGGGGTATAACAGTCAGAATGAATATAAATAAACAAATAATGTGTACTTGCCCCATTCCTCTCACTCTGAATCTTGCCATTGGGTTTCAGATTTGTTTGCATCGTGTTCTGGATGCAGATGTGGAGTGGTGGGGTTGTGTGGGTAAGGACAGTGGAGTTCCATCCCTGATCAGCAGAAACCTTAGGAACATCGGAAGCTGCTTTATGCTGAGTCAGGCTGTTGACTCACCTAGCTCAGCAGTGACTGAGTGGCAATTCAAGCAGGAAGGTCTCTCAGCCCTACCAGGAGATACCAGGGAGTTAACCTGGTACAGATGCTCTTCCACTGAACTATGGCCCCATCCCATAAGGCAGGGCTGCTCGACTTCGGCCCTCCTGCAGATGGCCTGCTTGACTGATTGCTTAAGTGTCGTCAAGTCGGGGTCTACTCTTAGCGACCACAATTCCCATAATCCCTGGCTATTTGCCACTGTGACTGGGAATTATGGGAGTTGTAGTTCAAAAGCAGCTGGGGAGGGCTCTAAGTAGAGCAGGCCTGCCCTAAGAGGAATATCTTACAATGCTCATAAATGTAGTCTCCCATTCAAATGCAAATCAGAGTGAATCCTGCTTAGAAAGGAGACAATTCATGCTTGCCTCCAGAAGATCATCTCTCCTCCCATCTTATTTGGCATGTTTTTTGTTTTAGGGGTTTCAGCAGGCTTCCCCTCTGACCACACACTCACATATGTGCATGCGCGTGCACACACACACACACACACACACACACACACACACACACACACCTCTTTCAAGCATATCTTCATAAGGACTGGAAACTTGCTTTTTAAAAATAAAATCATAGACTATCACGAAGCTGAATTCTGCATCCACAACTACATCTGGTCCTGTTTTTACTCCCTTGTAGAACGGCAGCAGACATAGAAGCCCAGCCAATTAGCCACCCCTCGAAGAGCAGAGGCTAAAGTATGCTCTGGCACAGTGCTTTTGTACCTTACCAGTGTGCCCGGAAGACCCCGAAGATGATGGTGTCCCGCCAGTCTTCCTTCCTCAGGACATAGATTCCCTGCAGCCGGTTGAAATACAGAAACTCTTTTGGACGGGAGCATACCAGCCGTGCCTTGAGGAATGTTGTCCACTTTTTCTGCAATAGTCGGTCACCACCCAGGTCCCCCTGCATGGAAATAATGATAGTTAGGTGGCAATGTGGAATGAATCTATGGAATTCATTGCCACAAGGTGTGCTGGTGTCCTATGGCTGTAAAAGGAGATTAGACAAATTCATGGAGGACAAGTCCATCAGTGGCTACTGGTCTTGATAGCTACCTGCCAGGTTTATTTATTTATTTATTGTTCAATTTATATACAGCTTTTCATTCAAATAATCTCAAAACGGTTTACAATATAATTAAAACAATGCAAAATTATAATATAAAAGGTACAGATTTATTTATCGTTTATTTATCTAACATATTTGTATACCACCCAAAACACAAGTCTTGGGGCAGTTTACAACAAAACGTTATAACCAAGACCTTGTGTTTTGACCGGAAACTTATCAGCAGCCAGTGTAGATCTTTTAAGATAGAAGTAATATGGTCTCTCTGAGATGACCCAGAGACCAACTTGGCTGCTGTATTCTGGACCAACTGCAGTTTCTGGACTATGTACAAAGGCAGCCCCACGTAGAGTACATTGCAGTAGTCAAGTCCGGAGGTACCAGTTGTGCTCCTGTTCTGTTCAAATAATATAAATATATAATAATATCTCTGTGTACACATTTAATAACCCATTTAAATAATAATAATAAATAGTAATACATAAAACACAAAGCAGCAGCAGTAAAAACAATACTTCCATTCAAACGCCTGGATGAAGAGCCACGTCTTTACTTCCCCCCCTTTAAACTGTCAAGGAGACCAGCTCTGAATTCCAGTGACTAGGAAACAATGTTCGAAGGGGGCTTATTGCTTTCATCTCTTGCTTATGGGTTTCCCAGAGGCATCTGGTTGACCTCTGTGGCAAACAGGGTGATGGGATAGATCAGGAGTAGGCAATCTTGGGAACGGCAGTGGTTGTTGAATTACAGCTCCCATTCCCCAGCCACAAATTGTGTCTTGCAGTGCTATTGGCTCTTTCCCATCCCTAGGGGTGTAGACCTCGTCAGAAATCACCATGAGCATTTGTTCCTTCAATGGTACTGACCAGCCAGGGGCGTAGCTCTAATTGAAAGGGTTCAAAGAACATGGGCCCCCAGCTCCTGAGGGCCCTCCAGCTCCATCCCTCCCTATTTTATTCATTGTCTCCCTCACTCTGGGGGGGCCGCCCAAGAGAGGGATGAACACGGGCCCCCTCTCCCCTAGTTACCCCCTGAGACCAGCCCAGGTACTAATGGGATCTCCAGGAACGTATGCCCACCTTGCAGACTCTGGCCACACGTGCCACCACTTGCTCCACCTCCCAGTCATACTCCAGGGCCTTCTCATTGAAGAAGAAGTAGACCTTGTCATCGTCTTCATCTTCACTGCCTTCACTCTCTTTAATATAAGTCGAGCCCACAAAATTGGGATCTGTAAACAGAAAGGGAGAAGGATGAATTCTGCTGGCATATAAACCCCTTATCAGTGTTGCCAGGTTGGTCCTATATCTGTGTTTTAAAAGCCACTGTGGTCTCTCTCTGGAGCTGCTTAGGTTGTGCTTTCACCAGCTGCTCTTTAGAGTGTGTGTGTGTGTGTGTGTGTGTGTGTGTGTGTGTGTGTGTGTGTGTAAATGATTCTTTCTCATCAATGTAGTAGTTTGATATAGTATGGACTGCCTTGGAATGGAATGCAGGGATTTAAATATTTCTAATAACAAAATTAATGACAGGAATTGGTGATCAAGACCCAGTTGGTTTGATCCTGTCAAGACTCAGTTGGCTTAATCCTGTCCAAGCCCACACCAAATACATAAGCTGCCTAATGCTGAGTCAGCTCCTTGGTCCATCTCACTTAGGGATGTGCACGGACCGGTCCGGAGGTCATTCTAAAAGCCTCCGGACCAGTCCAGACACGAGGCTGGTTCGGCGGTTCGGAGCCGGTAGGGGGGGTGGGTGTAGACCTTTAAGGGTGGGGAGGGTGTACTTGCCCCTCTTGCTGCTTTCCCCCCACAGGTGTGCATGTTTTTTTAAAGCATTTGGGGTGGCAGGGTACCTCCCTGCCACCCCTTCCCCCATTCCTTGGCAAAAAGCTTCATAAAGCCTGACTGTTCATGTGCGCGTCTTGTGCGTATGTTGTGCACGCACACACGTCTGACGTATGCACGCGATGCACAATTTTAAAGTAACCATGATACTCACTGTGAACCTAGAAGAAAACTAACACAACACCAGAGAGTCATGGGGTAGAGAAGTAACATCAGAGTGTCTAAATTTTATTTATTTATGAATTTCTATCCTGCTCTTTCTCCAAGGAGCCTAGAGCAGAGTTCATGGTTATGTTTATCCTCACAACAATCCTGTGAAGTATTTTAGGCTGAGAGAGAAGTGATTGGCCCAGGGTCACCCAATGAGTGACATCAGCTTTCCTTAGTCCTGGGATGAAGCCTTCTCAGTTCTCAACACCTGGAAACTCACATGGTAGAGCTGCTGTGATACAGCATTGATTGATTTATTCAAACCACCATTTCCTAGCCTTTCAGTCCCCTCTAATGGTCCACCAAGGTGGCCTACAACAAATTTCAAAATATAAATCACAGTAATTATTAAATAGATCCACTCTCATCATCCTGGAACTAACTGAAAGCATGGCAAAATGGATGAGTACAGGTTTAGTTCGCAGGAGAAGTTCCATCCCTGGCAAGAAGAAGGTCTCAAGTTCCATCCCTAATTATTGGACCAAAGGAAGAAGATCTGGGAAAGGAATCCCTACCTGAGACCTCGGAGAGCCACTCTCAATCAGAGGTAACAATTCTGGGCAAGACAGGTCAATGATCTGACATGGTAGAAGGAAGCTTGACACCTTCTTCCTTCTCTGCCCCAGAATTTAATGTCCAGACGGAGTCTGAACGGCCATGGATGCGTAACTCTCTCTTCCATCTATTCAGTGTGTGCTTATAGATGGGATGGGGCATTCTAATGTGAGGGTGGTAGTTAGGGATGTGCAAATTGATTTGAATTTGAATCGATTCAACTCAAATCTGGGTTATTTGAGTTATTTGTATTCCAATAAAATCACCCATGAAAAGGGCAATTCAAATTCAAATTCAAACTGAATTTTCAACATTTGACTTCAATCAATTTGAATTCAGTTTGAGAGCCATTTGGCACATTTTTAAACCATTCAGGCACCATGATGAGTTAAAAGCGATGCCAAAACAGTGTCAAATTGTTTCAAATTTGAATTTCATTGATTAGATTTCAAAACAAATTTTCGAGTCAGATTCAAATTTGATTAGAATTCAAAACAAGTTTTCAGAATTTGATTTGAATTCAAAGCAAATAGAAAAATTCATTTCATGCACATCTCTGCTGGTACTTACTCCAAATAAATAGTTCCAGTGGGAAAGGTGAAATCCTGTAAATGCTGAGCTTGCAGATATGGAGAACCTGGGAACCCAGCGTATAAAACCATGGGCTTGTATGAAGCAGTTTTGCATTTATGTGCATGTTGGCCCACATTGGAGAACCATCTTCTCTGTACCCTGCTACATCTCACCATTGAATAAGTGGTCCTCGGTCTTAATGGTATCGCCTTCTTTCGAGGTGCGCTGGATCGCCGACTCACTGCCTAGAAAGTTGGTGAGTGTCGCTGTATAGAGCTCACCATCTGAATGGAAAGAAAACAAAGAAGGAGCTAGCTCAGCTGGATGTGGGTGGCCCTGGAAGAGTGTTGAGTGTATACAGCAACCCAGAGATGCTTAGGTATCCGTGTGGAGGCTGAAAGTTTCCTCAGGTGGTGGTAGCGGGTTGATATTTTCACTACAAACATAACAAAGCCTCTAGGTGATGCAACTCACCTCTGCAACTTCAACTTTTTATTTTTTATTTTTGCCTCAAGTGCTCAAACAATGGAGCTCCAGAACAAACTTACCCACAAGAAGGCCTGTTTGTTCCTTTGCTGGGTCATAGGGACACTTTCCCTTCCCATCTTCCAAGGAATCCTCAACTATGGAGAAATCGTCTAGATTCTGGAAGAGAAATCCAAAGGAGGAGAGGGGGATTATGAGACTGAGGTAACTACTTCCCATGCATGAGGCTAAATGTATATCTTAAAACATATATGCCCACGTGTAGAGGAAACCTCTCTGTCATGTTGAGGCTGCCTTGTCTGGGGCGGTTCAGGACTTCATGGCTGTCATGATAGCCATGGGGGCTATCCCAACACTTTGTATGTCCAACACATGAACTGGGGCACACTCCAGTTCCAGTTTTTTCACCTAGGCAGGGAGGATAGTGATTTGAAAGTGAGGGGTGTTTTATCTGTGCTCTTGTCATGGTCAGATCACTTCCTTTTGAGGTTTAGAGTTTCAGCAGCTATACCACTCTGTAAGGGTGGGGGACTTATTAAAGTGGCCTGTCTCCAGAGACTGATGGACTCTAATTGATTCCTGAGGGCTCTGGGGGATTTTTCAGCTGGTGTGGCAGGTGCTCCCGTTGAAGCTCTAGTTGCTCTCCTGAATTGAGAGATTGCTTGGGTGGTTGACACAATTGCTCTTAAGTGCCTTCTCCTGCAAAGCAGAACCTGTGCCCCACCTTGGTTTACACCTTAGCTGAGGGCAATGAAGCAAGCAGGGAGACGGCTGGAATGCAAGTGGAGGAAACCGGGGGCAATTCTGAGTGAACACAGGTTAGAGCTCATTATTGAACTGCCAAGGTTGCTCAAGTAACCCCCCAGCACCACCTTTTGGAAACAAGCCTCGAGGTAGGAGCAGAACCACCTCCAGGTAGGAGCAGAAAAATAGAAAAAATCAATTTAAAACAGCCTGAGTGAACAGAAAGGTTCTCCTGGCATCTACTGGCTTTGGATTTCCACAGGTTTCCATTCTTTGCCCTGTGCTGTTTAACATCTACATGAAACCACTAGGAGAGGTCATCTGGAGATTTGGCCCGAGGTGTCATCTGTGTTCGGATGACACTCGGTTGCTTGGCCCCAGTTACTCATGCTCTTGTAGCGTCCCGCTTAGATTACTGCGGTGCATTGCGTGTAAGGCTGCCTTAGAAAACGGACTGGAAACTGCGGTTAGTACAAAATAGGGCGGCAAAATTATTAACTGGGGCTGAGCATTTCGATCATATCATGCCTGTGCTTCATCAGCTGCATTGGTTCCCAGTCTGTTTCTGGACACAATTCAAATTGCTGTTTTTAACCTTTAAAGCCCTAAATGGTAGGAGTGTGCATGGAACCGGTTGGCCCGTTTTGGTCCAGTCCGGGGGTGGGGTCGCGAATATATATATATATATATATATATATATATATATATATATATATTCCCTACTAAATGGCTTGCTACCAGGTTACCTGAGGGAGTACCTTGCCCCATATGTCCTGACTCACACCTTAAGATCTTCTTTGGAGGCGCTGCTCCGAGTGCCCCTGCCAAATGAAGTGAGGTGAGTAGCTACTAGAGGAAGGGCCTTTTCAGTGGTGGCACCTCATGTATGGAATAGCCTCCTCAGTGAGACTCATCTGATGCTACTATTTTGTCTATTTAGATGCCAGGAGAACCTTTCTGTTCCCTCAGTCTTTTTAGAATTGAATTTCTATTTTTTTTGCCACCTAGATAACAATTTGTTATGGGGCAGCTAACAAATAAAGTTGTTTTATTATTGTTGTTGTACTCACAATAAAGACGCACTTGGGCTTGTAGGAATAAGTGCCACAGGCATACATTTGGGAGCTATCGTAGATCTGCAGGAAACAGACAGAGTTGAAGCAGTCGTCCTGGGGAGTGGGAGAGAGAGAAGCTGGTTGTCAGCAAGCATCCAAAATGCATCCATTTATCCACCTTTTAAAAATAGGTTTTTAAAAAGTTTTTAAAAAGGTTTGTGTATTGCATTTTGTATTTGATTGATTTTTTTTGTTCTACATGTTTTAATTGTATATTTTATTTGATTAATGTTCTATTGTGAGCTGCCCAGAGTACAATTTGTTATGGGGCAGATAACAAATTCAGTTTATTAATTATCATCATCATCATCATCATCATCATCATCATCATCCATGTCCATGCATCCTAGAGTTGTTTGCTCACAAATTCAGGATCCTCTTAGCTGTCTTCAAAGCAAAATTTTGAATCTTCCAGACTGGAAAGGCAGGCCTTATATTCAATATTCTCTGTAACAGGGATTTCCAGATGTTTTTGACTACGCTCCCACAATCCCCAGCAGCAATGGCCCTTTGTTAAAAGGCATCCTGCTTACAATGTGCAGGCATTGCCTGGTGGGATATTGCAAGTGAAAAGAAGGGCTGAGGAAGAGATCCAGCAATCAAAGGGAAGGTTCAATCATACATATGCCACTGGCCCACCCACAACAGGCATAAACAAAATACATTATGCAAAGTATATACATTTGCACATATTATGGAAGATGTGAAAATCAAAGCATTAAGCCTTCCTTGGTCAGGATTTTATATATTTGCTTGAGAAGCTGACTGAGGAAGATAGAATGCAAGCACAATGAAAGGGAAATCACACCCACTGACCTGCTTGCTTAGTGGGGAAACTGATTTTATTTATTTATTTATTTACTTACTTACTTATTTCATTTATAAACCAACCCATCCAAAGGCTCTGGCTGGTGTACAACAACTTGAGCTAGAAACATAGGAATCTTCTGTCTGCTGAGTCAGACCATTGATCCATCTAGCTCAGTATTGATCCATCTAGCTCAGTATTGTCTCCTCTGACCAGCAGCGGCTCTCCAGGGCTTCGGTCAGGAATTTTTCTATCCGGAGAGATTGGGGATTGAACGAGGGACCTTTGGCATGCAAAGCAGATACTCTGCCACTGAGCCCCAGCCCCACCCCCTAAGGGGGTCTAGCTTAGCAATGGATACAATTCACGCTCACAACCCCAAGAGCGGTTCTCCACCTCGTGCCTCTGTGAAGAATCCAGCAGTGCAACAGAAGGAAGACCAGGCAGGCAGAAGCCTCTTGAGTGTTCGTCTTTCTCTCTCTGCACCACTTGGCTCAGTGCCTGGCTGATCAGAGGAAGAAGCACCTGACCTGAGGCACTTTGTTGCGTGGTGACTGCAGCTGAGATACGAACCCAGAAGTCTGGTTCACCTCTCACTGCCACTAACTTGCTAGCCCTGTGATCTTCATGAGTTTAGTTCAATTTTGTATTTTGTCCATCAACCAGCAGAGGGATCTTCACTATTTCTCTCTCTCTCTCTCTCTCTCTCTCTCTCTCTCTCTCTCTCTCTCTCTCTGATTTTATTATAATTTATTTTGTATTAAAGATATTTGCAGAAGCCACTAGATCAAACGGATCATTGTGTGCTTGGGTGGCACCAAGGGATACAGGAAGTGGCACCGCTGGCCACTGGGCCAGCAAGAATCTTAATCAACTTCTCCCCTCTGCCACTTGCCCATCAGAACATTTTTCAAGGATTCCCCCACCCCTTGCTTTAGAAATATAACCCCTCAAACTGCCAAAACGGTTCAGTTGGATGGACTTGACCGGCCAGTCGGATCAACCAGTTTGGGGACCAGCGGTTCGGTTCAAATTCGGTCCAAATTCGAACCGAACCACAATTTTCAATTCGTGCATAACCCCAAGGAGGAATGCACTGGGAAGGGCTACACTTCCCACCAGTCTGTGGACACCTTCTAAGTTGGTGCAGGGGCTCAAGAGAACAGTGCCGGGCAAGTTGTAACACTGCATGGTGGGAATGGTTGTCTCTGCATGATGCCAGGGGGATTGTGCAGAGTATTCAGCTTTGGCTGAAGCTTCACACAAGTGCCATAAACAACTAGTCAGGGAGCTATACTTAGGGTTGGTGGGGACTGCCACTTACAGGCCTTATAGTGAAAAACACACATGATGTCCAAAGTGCGTACAATCTGCATGCCCCGTATGCACACGCAGATTTGTAGACACACAGCTATTCACATGTTATGTTCAACACCCATGCATTAGTGCACTTCCTATCTGTACACTGCATTTTAGGGGAAGGCCATTTGGCTTACCTGGGCACTTTTGCCTTTGCTGATACATTCCTCTTCGATGTCCTCTGGAACATTCCAAGTGATCTGCCAAGAACAATGTTTTTTCTTAATGATCATTCTCTTTTTATACCTAATCCGCTTGGGGCTTGGGTGATTTGTGGTGCAGTAAGAAAGCCACACATTTTTACGAATATGAATAACAATAATGGTGTTATAAGTCAGATAAGAAGCAAATGGAACATGTCAGCATTCACAAAAGCACAGGATCTAAATGCTCCAATGAATACTGAACATCCAACTCATTGATGCCGCCAGCCTTACCCCACAACTCTCTCCCTTGCCTCTCTCTCATTAGAAGGTCTCACCTCCACCCCACAGAAGGTCATATTCTTTTCCTACCACCATCAAATTCAAGACTATCAGAAGACATTTTCAGGGGGAAAACTCTAAATGGTACCTTCCCACCCTGCTTCTTAACACCCAGCAGTGCTCTTCTTCAACTCCTGTTCATTTCAACAGGGCCTGAACAGATGAACACCTCCCTGGATAGTGACACATAAATCCAATCTGCCTCCTTCTCACTATCCATCCTTAATAGCTTACTGCTGGCTCTTCACTATCCATCCTTACTGCTGGCTCCTCCTGCTGATCAGAGATAGACCTATCAGTGGCTATTAGCCACACTAGTTAAATTGAACCTCCATGTACAGCAGCAGTATATTTCTGAACACTAGATGCTGGGGGCAAGCAATGGGGAGATCTGCTGCCTTTGTGTCCTGCTGGTGGGCTTTTGGAAGCTCACTGCTGGAGGTAGCATGCTGGCAGATGCTAGCCTACAACTCCCATCATCCCTGACTACTGGCTACTTGTGTCTGGGGATGATAGGAACTGTAGTCCAACAACAGCTGGAGGGCCTGGACTAGGTGGCCTTTCTGATGTGACCCAGCAGGGCTCTTCTTCTGCTCTCAGTCAAATGAGCAGAAGCTGTGCAAGGACTCTACCATACTCCTGGGGTGGCCTCAGCACTGTGGCACCTGAGCTTGGTGCCAGATGCTGCCTTGCAACACACTCCAGCTGGGAGTGAGCCCCCTTTCAAAACCAACTCTTGCAAGCTTGGGAAGTGGTATGAGGACCAAAGAGGAGGAAAGGTTGCCAGCAGCCTCTTCTCATGCTTCTTGCAAATTTTCTAAGGAGTATAAGGAGAGGAGGGCAGCCTTTTATCTTCTCCCTGCTCTCCTTGAAAAGCTTGCAAGAACCTGATTGGTCTTGAAGAGCTGCTGCAATGGCAGAGGTGATGGGGGATCTTGCCATCCTCCTGGTGCCCCCATAAACTGTCACCTGAGGCTACTGCCTCACCTGGCCTCATAAGAGGGCTGCCCCTGCCTGCTCCATCTCCAAACTTGCTGCCTGGCCCACCCTCCAACTCACACTTTTCTCTAGCGTCATGGTACTGGGATTGATGGCATAGATGGCATCACGGGCCCCCACATAGAGCAAATTTCTGTCTTTGTCCAATGTTGGCGCCTTTAAGTGGATCATGGCCTTCTCGGAACAACACCATTCTGCTTCCAGTTCTGCAAGGGAAGGGTGGGAGACATTAGAGGACCCAGAGGGGAAACAAGATTTGCTCTTTCTCTACCCCCACCCTCTTTGTAACATTTTCCTCAGCGGTGGTTCTGCTGCCAGCCTGGGATTTCTGTAGTAGGACAATCATTGAACTGATTTCATTGAAAAGCAGGCTAAAACAACCTTACATTATCTAAATAAATAAGTAAATAGCAGCAATCCTGCTAGACTAAGAGCCATTTCAGATGACCATGTGGGTGTTTGTTTGTTTGTTTGTTTGTTTTTTGGTGGGGTGGTGGTTTGGGGGTGGTAAAGAGTTCCTATCCTAGCAGCCACAGATGAGGAGAACTTCTCTTTCAATCTGCAATCTCAGCACATGTACAATTCAGGCAGTTGTGGTCTCCATTGCTGAAATCAGGAACTCAGAGGATTGAGACAGCTACCTCAGCATTCATTGACCTGTCAGTAGACTGGCAACCCTCATTACATCATGAGCTCTCCTCTGATTGGCCATGAAGGGGCAGGAGGTGGGCTTAGCTTTAATGAAAGTATTGAAGCAAAGGATCATAGTGTTGGCTTCGCAGAGCAGCACATTCACAGACAGCAGCCCTTCTAGCCACAGCTCTCTATTGTTACCACCTGGGAGCTGCTAGAAAGGGCAAATGCACCTACACGACGAAAACATCAAGCTCTCTTTTCCCTCCAATCTGGGTCAAGACAAGGGTACAGGATCTGGGTTACCCAGATGTGAATGAGCTGGGTTGGACGGATTCCCATGGGTTCACCCATCTCTGACTACCTGGGTTGACTGCCCCCTAGCTTCTTTTTGGTGGTCATGAGAACAATCCTTATGGTTTGAATGTTTAAGTGCAGGGAGAACCCACAAGTCTCAACATCATCCTCTACAAGTGCCGCCATTGTGGATGTCATGCTTTCCCAGTCTGGAGGCTCTGTGCATTGCTGTTCCTTGTGGAAGCCTGCTACACAGAAGCAAACTCCTAGAGTTCTGAAGACCTGGACAGGTGCCACCCTTTGGGATCACTCATTGGCCTTTGACAGTAGTAAGAAGTATAAAAGGCTGCAGGCTTTCCCTCAGTATCAAGATTCTGTTGTCTTGTTGCCTCTCCTACAAAGCAGCTTGGTGTAACCTCTACCTTGTTTTTGTCTCCTGATTATCTGCTCAACTCTCTGGTTCCTGACCTGAACTGACCTTCAATGCCTTCTTGGCTCTCACTACCTGAAACCCCTGAAAGCTATGGCCAGTCAATGTAGACAACACAGACCTAGATGAACCAGTGGTCTGATTCTGCAGATGACAGTTTGTCTACATCTTAATATGCCCTAGTATTTAAGCTAGGATTTGAGCCATGTGTAGAGGAGTGGTTAGGACAAACTCCCCCCACCCCGGAAATGATGCCCCAAAACATCAGGAGGAGAGGAGAACATGCACATTCAGAGCAGAAGCTTGTCCTTAACATGTGAGGTGGGGCCAAATGGTTAGCTGATACTCAGATGGACTATCATCTGAACCTCTGTCATTCCAATATATGGCACTCAGGACATGACCTTAACTTACCATTTCTTTTTAAGCAGAAGAAGACTGCAAAAGTTACCACCAAAGTCGTGTACATCTTCTTTCTATCACTTCCACAACACAAGACACAGCAGCAGAGATTTATCAGAGAAAGAAAACCCAAAAGCCATCCAGGACAAAGAGTGTGATTTATTATATACCCGAAACACAAGCTTGTGGGACGAATGAAGGTACATTGATATCTTGGGAAATGGGCTAGTTATCTATTAGAGCATCATGCAAATGCATTCCAGGGACACAGTGACTCTGGTCTCTCATGTCTTAGTGTGGAATGTTCTGTTCTTCAAGGGGAGCAGGAAGAAGCAATTACGGGGACTCAAATGATTCCCTCAGAAGAGAGGTCTTAGTTTCTTCTAGCAAACCTTCTTCAGAACATGGAAAATATAAATGGCAAGAGAGCTATGAATGAATGAATAGCTTTATTACGATCATTGATCAGATGTACATACAAACAAATAATACTACATTCCGATAAGAATTCAATCATGCAAAGTACACCACCATAGAAGCCTCTTGTAGTGGCATCTAGAAAGTAGGGCTAGACGTTAGCAGTTGGAGGATCTGCTCAAAATTTGGCAACATTGTAGGTGATAAAAAGTTTCTTATCTGCAAGAAGGAGTGTGGCATAACATTCAACGGATTGGCCAGGAAAGTGTGATGGCAGGGGAGAAATAGAACTATGATGACTATCATTATAAAAAGAACAAAACAGCAGCACATGCTGGACAGATTCAACCTCACCTTAATCACAAGGGTAATCCAACTGGCGAAAGGAATTTTCAAAAGCCTTCCAGATAAAACTGCTGATGGTATGGCATCATATCTTGCTCTGAGAAACACCCCGTGATTGTTTGGTAGAGAAAGTAGGTAACTAGCAGGTTCCCACTAAAAGTCACCAAGGCGCCCTCTTATGGTCTCTGAAATGGAGCACAAATCATTCTGGTGTTCAGTGTCCAAGATCCTCTGTTTGAGGATCTCCTTGTCTTGATTGTAATCTAATAACAACAACAAATATTCAATAGAAAAGCCAAGTGAAGATGATGATGATGATGATGATGATGATTTATTCAATTTCTATACCGCCCTTCCAAAAATGGCTCAGGGCGGTTTACACAGAGAAATAATGAATAAATGAGATGGATCCCTGTCCCCAAAGGGCTCACAATCTAAAAAGAAACACAAGACAGACACCAGCAACAGCCACTGGAGGTCCTGTGCTGGGGTTGGACGGGCCAGTTACTCTCCCCCTGTTAAATAAAGAGAATCGGCACTTTAAAATGTGCCTCTTTGCCCAGTTAGCAGGGGTTGACAATTTGCCCAATAGTGCTCATGTCCAGGTGGATTGAAACCTATCGGCCAACCTAAGAGGGAACAGTCCCAGAAGGGAGAAATGGATCTTGAGCCAATAACTGAGAATTAAAATCCATGCTTTTGCTTCCACCCTCTGTAGGCCTGTTTTCCAACCTCAATGCTGTGTTGGAGATACACCAAGGGGCCCTAAATACTGCTCTGATAAACTCAGATTGGATGATCTCCAATGGCCTATAATTAGGGTAGAGTTGTTTGCACACCATATAAGAGTTGGGCCAATGATTTAGCAGCAAATAGCTTTAATGCTGCAGTGATAACCTCTCCACCTTTGGAGCAAAAGAATCTTAATGTTGCTGCTGTGCTCCTTTGTGTCTGTTGGCCAACATAGTCCATGTGGGCCTTCCATGATGCAGTGGCCAGGAGACTTATGTGAATAAGCCACATGATGATTCCACACTACCACCACCACCAGTGGCCATGGTGTCTTTTTGGAACATCTGTCAGGGCTGGAAATGGGGAAGGGGTGTACTAGTTCCAGTCATATTTATTTATTTTATTGCATTTTTATACTGCCTTCCTGCCTTGATCAAGGCACCCTGTTAACTGAGCAAAAAGGCATCTTTCAAAGTGGTGGTTCTCTTATATTTAGCAGGGGGAGAGCAATTGGCCCTATCCAACCCCAACAGAGCATCCCTCCAGTGGCTGTTGCTGGTGTTTAGCTTACGTTTCTTTTTTAGATTGGGACAGGGGGCCATCTTTTTTTATTCTTTATTTTTTTTATGTAAACCGCTTTGGAAACTTTGTTGCTAAGCAGTATATAAATAGTCCTCACCGTCGCAATAGCACACACTATCTCAGAGCAGGTTTAACCCAAGGTGGTTGACAAACACAATATTAAAAATAAGCAGGTTACGTAAGACTGATAAAGCAGCATTGTCTCAGGCCAGTGATGGCCTTTTCTGGAACTGGGGGCAAGAGATCTCCCTAGCCTGGGCACCTCCTTTCTTGCCTTCCTCTCAGAGTACACTTATATTACAGGAATAATATAGCTTTTGGGACAGATAGATTCCAGAAGGTGGTGCTGATGCTCTGTCTGTGAAGCTATATATATATAGAATATATCTGTGAAGCTTTCATGTGGGTTAAAAACACACACAACATGATCGAACATCCCGGTGCAAAAGAAAGAAATCTGTTGCCCATTAATGGGAATCTGCATGGCATTGTAGTATGCTGGCCAGCAGGTGGTACCCTTAAACCAATAAAGCACTATTATGGCTGCTTTGAACGTATCAGTCTTGGGCAAAGGGATGCAAAAGGGCCATAGTAAAGTAAAGTTGTGCCATCGACTCCAGTCAATGTCGACTCCTGGTGACCACAGAGCCTTGTGGTTGTCTTTGGTTGAACACAGGAGGGGTTTACCATTGTCTTCTCCTGCACAGTGTGAGATGATGCCTTTCAGCATCTTCCTAGATCGCTGCTGCCTGATATAGGTGTTTCCCATACCGGCGGGGATTCGAACCAGCAGCCTCTTGCTCCCTAGGCAAGTTACTTCCCCGCTGCACCAATAGGTGGCTGTCAAGGGCCATAATGACTTTCAATTTGGAGGCATTCTCCTTGTGTTTCAACACTCCAAAGTCCATACATTTTCAGATGAGTACACACGGGTGTATGTTCAAAGGAGACTTTGCAGGCCCAGGTGTCAATCCCATGCACAGCAGGGCACGTTCGAAGGTGTCTTTCACACCACTCCCCTGCACAGCAGTGCATGCTCAAAGGGGTCTTTCCAGTCCCAGGGACTCATAACGCATCACAGATCAGCATGATCGACCACATGATGCCTCTTATGTGTGTTACTAGGAATGCTCCTGTGGATCTGGACAAGCCCTTGAGTGCCTCATCTGATGACTGCAGGCCACATAAGTGCATGAACTCATAATCATCTCATTTTAGATTCTAAGCAGATGAAGATTTTCAGAGTAAAGGAACTCTTCTTGGGATTGCCTGGGTTTGTCTTTCCTATTGTATTCTGAGCCATCTTGAGTAGTTTTATGAGGATATATGGAATATTCATCTCTATAATCAACAATTGCCACCCTGTATAGTAGGCTCAAATGGAAGGGTGAATTGAGCTGGCATTCATATTTCCATTCCAGGCTAGCAGAAGAAGCAATATCCGTAGTCACGTTTCTCGCCCACCAAGTTAACATGCAGGTTCTCCCGCCCCAGGTTTCTCCTTGCAATGGCCCTATGAGCTGTGTTCCCTCTAACAGAGATTCCCAGATGTTGTCGACTACACCTCCCATTGTCGAATGATGGGTAGTATTCCCTCTAACAGGGATGCCCAGAAAAAAGCCATTGCAGCTGGGGATTCTGGGAGTTGTAGTCAACAACATCTGAGCATCCCTGTTAGAAGGAACACTGCTGATGGGAACTGTAGTCCAAATCAGTTATGCAGTCTTTGTCTAATGCAGTGGTCCCCAACCAGGGTTCCTCCAGATGTTGCTGAACGACAACTCCCAGCATCCCCAGCTGTGTTAAGCAACATCTGGAGGAACCCTGGTTGGGGACCAATGACAGCTCTAATCACTACACCACACCCACTCTCTAGCACAGTAAATAAAGCTACTATATTACAGTAATACTTTGGGAATACTGTAATACTGTAATACTTTGGGAAGATTAAGTATAACTAAAGAAGCGCTTTGATAAAGAATGAATCGCTGCACAGTTCGTGGATAGTGCTTTGGGGTTGGTTTTCCTTTCAAAGGGTTTGGACACCCACACAGGCACCCACACATTCTTTTCCAGGTACACACTAGCCCTGCCAAATGCATGAAGGGTGGACTAGCTGTTCTACCTAACTGATAAGATTCCAGTCAAAATCTAGCTGTGCCCAGCGGGGGTCAGCCCAGCCTACTCACCATTTCCATCATCGAGCGTAAGAGGCCCTCAACACTTCACTGGTTTCCCATGCCCAGCTAGGAGGAGAGAGCTGGTCTTGTGGTAGCAAGCATGTATTTTGCTTAGCAGGGTCCCTCTGATTTGCATTTGAAGAGGAGACAAGTGTGAGCACCATAAGATATTCCCCTTAGGGGATGGGGCCGCTCTGGGAAGAGCATCTAGGTTCCAAGTTCCCTCCCTGGCATCTCCAAAACCCCTGCTAACTTGGCAAAGAGGCACCTTTTAACGTGGCGATTCTCCGTATTTAGCAGGGCGAGAGTAACTAGCCTTATCCACCCCAAGCACAGTACCTCCAGTCACTGTTGCTGGTGTCTATTTTATGTTTCTTTTTAGATTGTAAGCCCTTTGGGTACAGGGATCCATCTTATTTATTTGTTATTTCTCTGTGTAAACCACCCTGAGCCATTTTTGGAAGGGCGGTATAGAAATCAAATAAATAAATAATAAGTAAATGAATAAAATAAGGCTGGGAGAGACTCCTGCCTGCAGCCTTGGAGAAGCCGCTGCCAGTCTGTGTAGACAATACTGAGTGAGATGGACCAAGGGTCTGACTCAGTATATGGCAGCTTCCTCTGTTCTTCGTTCATTCTCTCCTCCCCTAATTGAGCTTTGCAGGATGAATGCAAAGGTTACAGCTCTGGAATCTCTTTACTGCTTTGCTTACCACCAGGTAAGTTGCAATCGGAAAACAGAGCTAGGACTTACTTTCCCTCCAGCAACATCCATGTGGAAATATTCTGGGCTGTTCTCATTACCCTAAACAGGAAGAGCACCTCCCAATCAGTGGCCATGTAAACCTAAACATCAAGCTAGGAGGCGCTGGTTTGGACAGTTTTCCATCTACTGTCGATAAAATGCTGGGGACAGAATGTGGGTTGGCCATGTCTGTCTGACCAGCTCCAGGCTTCCACCTCACCACTTCCCCCTCCTCTGATCTTGATCTTTGCTAACAGATGGACACTTGTCTGGGAAGAGTAGACTAAAGGGAAATGCTATTGGCCATAACTCAACCTATAACACAATGAAGAGGCTGGCTTTGCATTGATGAGTAAGAAAGGTCCATAGTGCATAG
The DNA here is from genome assembly GCF_027244095.1 of Hemicordylus capensis. Classification (NCBI taxonomy): domain Eukaryota; kingdom Metazoa; phylum Chordata; class Lepidosauria; order Squamata; family Cordylidae; genus Hemicordylus; species Hemicordylus capensis. The sequence goes on along the minus strand of NC_069664.1, from coordinate 20,060,945 downwards.
CAGAATCCCGCCATCTTTCTCTTTCATAAGAAGATAAAAAGAGCCTTGCTGGATCAGGCCCAAGGCCCATTTAGTCCAGGATCCTGTTTGCCACAGTGGTTTGCCAGTCGCCTCTAGGAAGTCCACAGGCAATAGATCAAGGCATGCCCCCATCTCTTTCTGTTGCTCCCCTGCAACCAGTATTTAGAGATATCCTGCCTCTGAGCCTGGAGGTAGCTTATAGCCAACAAGACTTGTAGTCACTGATAGACTTGTCCTCCATGAATTGGTCTAAGCCTCGCTCAAAGTCATTGAAGCTAGTGGACATCACTACATCCCATGCAAGAGAATTCCATAGATTGTCCGGTGTTCCCTCTAACAGGGATTCCCAGACATTTTTGACTACAACTCCAAGAATCCCCAGCTGCAATGGCTTTTGCTTGGGGATTATGGGAACTGCAGTCGACAACATCTGGGAATCCCTCTTAGAAGGAACACTGGTGATGTCTCCAACAATTCTCTTGCTTCATATCAGATATGAGGCCGAAGAACAAAGAGAATCGGTTTATAAAATCAGCGTTGAGTCCTTGAGAACTTGTCTAGACACAAGACCTAGCTGAGATGCGTTTATTATTAAAATCACCACTTTTCATTGAAAATGTCTCCAAGTTCTTGATACAGAGCATATCTGTACCTCCAGGTAGAAGAGGGCATTGTGACCTCTGTTTAATTTGATTCAGGGATAGTCCGTTGACAGCATAAGATGTTGTCAAAATAAAAAAGTTGAATGCCTTTGGTGTTGCTGGCCCACCCAGGATAGATTGGAAACCTTTTAAAGGAAACATGAAGAAGATCCAAGTGCCATGTGGCAATTTTAGTACCTAAAAGGGTCTGCCCCACACATAGAGGTTAAGTGTCTGACTCCGTTCCTCATCTATGATTGGGTAAGAAGCCTCAATACAAAGTGTTATCTCTTGATTCTTGAAAGTAACTGTTGCTTTGTCTCTGCAGACACAGCACCTATACTTGGCAATAATGGAAGACCTTCCCTTCACCCTTTCACTTGGCTTGGAATAAGAGCAAGTCTGCATATTTATATATTATATCATATACTCCTGTTGAACTGTCACAATTTCTCCAAAGAATCCTGGGTAGGGTGGGGCCTCTAGCTCTGTGCTCTGCATGCAGGTGGTCCCAGGTTCAATTCCTAACATCTCCAAGTGGGGCTGGGAGAAGCTCCTGCCGGAAACCTTAGAGAGCTGCTGCCAGCCAGTGTAGACAAATGAGGCTATTCTCACGACCAATTGAAAGTGGGCTAAGTGAGCCCAGCCCACTTTTGAGCGGTCAGTGTAGTCACACCACCAATTTATATAAGAGCATTACAATATTGGCAGTTTTATTTTCAATCCAGTTAAATCTTTTTAAATTTTAATTCCAGAGTTGGAGATGGCTGGATCTGGGAATATCCACAAGAAAATTTGAAATGTGAACCTCCGAGTGAGATTCTCATTCATCTCTTCACCCCAAATTGATGCTTCAGCTGGGTTTCTCCACTGGCTAGCAAGCGTTTGCCTCTTGAAATTAAGCTGATTCCAGCGAAATGCAAAGAAAACAGCCATTTCAGATAAGAGGGAGGTGGCTATCCCACAGCTTGACTCTTTGCATTTATGATTCCCACTAGTATGTGCTTTTTGTTCTTTCTTTTCCTGGATCTGTCTGTGCTATTAAGTGGGACTTTTATTTTGCTGTGGATGAAGCTATGATCTGGCTGTGACAACGGGGTTGTTTGGGGGAAAGGGGGAAAGTATTTAACTCTACTCCCCATATTCGCTTTCTCTCTGATTTTGATTTGAGCTCTTTTCTATCACCACGCCCTTCTAAAATGGCACATCATCACCAGTCAAGCAGTCCACGTTGCAGGGGGAACTGAAAAGAGAATGGAAAGTTGGGTGTGTGGGAAACCCTGTCCAGTTCTGGATGGCCAGCATGGAATTCTCCTGGCACAGTGGAAGGAGACCTGGCAGCTCTTTGCTTTAATAGCAGTCTTTTCCCTGCATTGTTCCCAGGCTTGGTCACTACTCAATAAGCAGCCTGGGAATGAAAGATCGACTGATACAAAACACTGAAAAGCTAAAGTCGCAGAGCCTTGATAACCTCCCCACAGAGAACAGAATCATGGCTTAGCTTCCAAGAAAAAAAATTGGCGGGCAACCCATATGATTCATTTGACACACTCTGGGAGGAGAGCTGGTCTTGTGGTAGCAAGCAGGAATAGTCCCCTTGGCTAGGCAGGGCCTGCCCTGGTTTGCATTTGAATGGGAGACTCGTGTGAGCACTGCAAGATATTCTCCTTAGAGAATTAGGACAATACCTTGGCTAGGATGGGCACAGTCCATCCACACTGAAGCTATTCTCACGAGCAGCGAAAACTGGGCTAGAGAAGCCCAGCCTGGTTTTCACTCCACATGAGAACCACCGTGAACCGTGAGACCTCTTAAGTAGCTCGCCACTTAACCCGGGTTTTGGGCAGGGGCAGATTAATCTTTTTGCCACCCATAAGCAGCCAAAGATGTGCCGTCCCGGGGACAAGAGTAAGGGGGCTTTGGGGGTGGAGAGAGGGGAACTTCATTCTGGTTTTTACCTTTAAAAATGCTGCTGTGTAGCAGTGGAGGCTCCGCCCACCTCCTAAACCATCACAGGTGGCGAGGCCGGGCACTGGAGGACAGCAGCCAAAGAGGTCCTCATTAAAGCCCAGCTTACTCGCAAACGACACAGAGTGGGCGCACGTGGGCGCTGAGGCCCAAAATCATCCGCTCCGTGTCATTTGCGAGTAAGCCGGGCTTGAGTGTGAAGCTCTTTCACTGCCGTCCTCCAGTGCCCGTCCTCATCTCTTGTGATGGTTTAAGAGGTGGGCAGAGCCTCCACTGCTACACCGCAGCATTTTTAAAGGTTTTTTGGGGGGGAAGAATGAAGTTTCCCTCCAAGATGCTGCTCCCCAAGATTTGCCACCATAGGCGGCTGCGTACACGGTGATCCACCATCGTTTTGGGGTGCAAGCATGCCCCCAAACTGGGCTAAGTGATCGTGTGTCTGCCACGGCTGCTTGAAGCCATGGCAGGCACACTTGGAGGGGGGAGGGGTCTCCCAGTAATGCAACATATTTGCAAGCAGCACATTATTGGGGGCCTGGGGGGTGGGACGCCGCAGTGCTTCCCTGGAGCACCTGAGCGAGGCATGGGAGTGCCGCAGGGAAGCCGCTGCTCATCCGGGCAAGCGATCTGCCCACCTCCAGACCAACAGAGGACCATCCGAAGGGAAGGTTGACCCTCCTTCTCCACAGTTGGCCTCAAAGCTCTTCTTACTGGTCGTGAGAAGAGCTTCACTGTATCCCTGTTGGAGATGTGACTCTCAGCAGCTGTGATTCCTATTGGCCACTTGGGACATGAGGAACCTTGTTTCTTTCGTATATCAATCACTGCTCTGTCCTAATTGTTAGACTGATGTTCTGAGGGCACCCTCTTTTCTTGGTTCTCTCTGGTCTTTTCTTCTGCCTTCCACCATGAGCTAGCTAGTACAGGGCACAGGCTTTTCTAGCTGTGTTTGTAACTCTTTCCAGTAAACCTTGAGGTCAGTCACACATTCGAAAACTGGATTTGGGAGCTGTGTGTGCCCCCCAAATTTCAGGTTGTACGGAAGCAAGGTAGGCGGAAAACCTGGGTAGCTTTTCCTCCTACCTTGCTTCCACACAACCGGAAACTGGGAACACACAAAGCTCCCAAACCCAGGTAGAACACAAGGGACTGGGTCTGACAATCAGTGAGACCCAGTTTGGGGTGGTGAGCGGGGAGCCCTGGGTGGCCGGATCGGCCGCCCACACAATGGCCAGCTCTGTGATGGAGCCGGTGGGGGTGGGGGGAGCGGGGGCTACGCGGCCCCAGTATGCCCTGCATGAGCGCGCAGGGCATACTGGGGAGACCCCCCGGAGCCGGGAGGTGGCTTTTCACCTCCGTGCCGGGAGTCTACTCATGAGTAGGCACAGCGCAAAGGTGCGCCATGGCTACTCACGATCCTAAAAAGCAGGTTTGCTGGAGTGCTCGCTCCGCAAACCTGCTTTTTAGCAGGGGTTTTTGAGCGGTTTACCCGCTCAAGAACCACCGGGCTCGGCTGCGAGCCTGGTGGTTCTTACCGTCAACAAAAATCAGGCTAGCCTCTGCTAGCCCAATTTTTGTTGATCGTGAGAATCGCCCCAAGGAGTTGATTCATATTCTCCATGTAGCCCCCAGCATTTTATCAAAGGTGGACAAAAGGTTGTCCTACCTAGTCCCTGGCTCCCACATAGTGCGTCTCCCCTCCTCCTGCCTTATCTTTGCAAACATAGAGTTGCTGATTGGGAGTGCCTGTGGCTTTCCTACTCTTGGGAGAATTCAGCAAGAAGATGCTTAATGGTTAACTCCATTTTGCAAAATGGAGGAAACCACAAGGCATGTGGTTCTTCCTGAAGTTTGGAATGGAACCCGTATATCTGGCCAACACATTTTCTTAAACACATTTCCTTGGAAAAAATCCTATCAATTTCAACACAATAATGTGTCTCAGGATCAGACCGGATCATGTTTCCTCTCTGGTATGAGATCAATTCTAGTTTTATTCAGTGCAGAATCTTTTATATGAAACATGCTTCATACATTCTTTCTGTTGCAAACTAAATAATAAAAAGGACGGAAACCATGGCCTGCACCCAGAAGAGAGAGGACTATATTTTGAGATGACCCCAAAGGGGCTAGTGCCAGAAAATATGATTCATAGCTTGAAGAACAGACTGGTTTGACAAAAGATAAATTGGTTATTGCTATACAGAGCTCATTCCAGATTGGGAGGGGAGGAGAAATTAGAACCACATTTTATCAGTGTTTAGGTACAAAGCAGTACTAAAGGATGCTCATAAAGCAGGTATGGACCAGAATATATTCCAACCACTTAAAAAAAAACTTCATATGGAAAGGAGGAGACTGTGCAAGAGAATTATTCTCCTATACACCAATTCTGAGCTCACAAATCTCTTCACATAGGAATAATTTGCATATCCATAAACACTTCCTTGTGGGCATGGTTAACAAAGAAATTAGACCTCTAAATACCTTAACGAGCATAGTCAGTGGGGCGGGGACAATGAATTGAGATGTCTGGCTTTAAAAAAATTGCACAAGTTGCTAATAGAATTTACTTTTATAAACAAGATTATGAGCAGGTTTATGATTCTGCACATGTTCAGGAACTGTGACCATACATGGATTCCTCCAATGCAGATGGGGTCTTACACTCAGCACATTTTCAGAGCAAGCCTCACTGAATGAAGGGCGAGACCCAAGAGGGTTTGATGGAGAAAGCAAGCAACAAGCCAGGATATCTCCCTTGTTTCTGTCCCCCTCATTGGTGACCAGAGGCTATTGTTTTTTCCTTATTTTCTTCTTCTGAATTAGAATCATGCTGGGAGGTGTGTGTGTGTGTGTGTGTCCCTTTTTGGAAGGTCAGCTAGAGTGTTGGAGAAAAAGATCCTCATGAGAATTTCAATGGAGTCATTGAAACGATGGGGTCATTGAAACAAACTGGGGCTATTCTGACAATCAGCAAAAGTCAGGCTAGCCTCCGCTAGCCCGATTTTGGCCGTTCGTCAGAACCACCGGGCTCGGCTGCGAGCCCAGTGGTTCTGGAGCGGGTAACCCACTCAAGAACCTCTGCCCCAAAACCAGGTTTGCAGAGCGAGCACTCCGCAAACCTGGTTTTTAGAATCGTGAGTAGCTGCAGTGTGGCTTCGCGCCATGCCTACTCATGAGTAGACCCCCAGAGGTGAGGCAAAAAGACACCTCCCAGCTCCGGGGGTCTCCCCAGTATGCCCTGCGTGCTCACACAGGGAATACTGGGGCTTCTGGGGGCGCATGGCCCCCCAAGCTCCCCAGCTCCCAGCCACAGATCCGGCCGCCCAGGGCTCCCTACCCACTCGTGAGTGGGCTTAGCCCACTCTTCCCGCTCACTGCCACAAACCAGGTCTCATGGATTGTGAGACCTGGTCCACTGTGTTCTGCCTGGGTTTGGGAGCTGTGTGTGCTTCCAGTTTTTGGTTGTGTGGAAGCAAGGTTGGAGAAAAACCTGGATAGAGGTGGTTGTGTGGAAGGAAGGTAGGAGGAAAAGCTATGTTACCTTGCTTCCACACAACCACTTCTATCCAAGTTTTCTTCTTCTATACAACCAAGAATTGACAGCACACACAGCCCCCCAACCTGCGCAGAACACAGTTTTTGATTGTGTGAATAACCTCAATGAATATTCGAAACTTCAATAGAAATGCCTCAGCACTCCTCCCTTCATATTCTCCTCCAGATAAATTATGGATAATATTTGGAGGGCATATTCTCCTCGTAAAGCCAGGCTATAAAAGCACCTTCAAAAATGCCCAAACAATGCATTTTATGAAGGATTTGACCCTGCCACATCTGACTTTACCAGGAATCTGGAGTCATTGGAAAAGAAGCAAATGCGTAGAGAGGCTAGCACCACACAGATGGTTCATCTGGTGGATTCGATGCAAGGAAGAGAATCCAAGTCTCCATATCTTTGCAATAAGGAAAGGCATCAGGACACCCGGGATCCATTTGGGCTGGTTTCAAGCATAGGTTATTAACCTCATTGTCGTGGGCTATTCCTCGTCTCAGAGGGATGTGGAAGGCCTTCAAATCTGGCTGTGGTTTCTTTTCTTTTATTGATAGCAGAGGCTGGAGAGTATTGTAAGTGAAAAACACATTTCATTTTCAAAGGAAAACACAATAGGTTCTCAGAAACACAAACTGACCCCAACTGAGCAGCTGCCAAATAGACTCCTCGATTTCACATACTGAGATGGAGTAAATACACACCTCCCCCCCCCGCCCACCACTTCATCCGTTCTGAGGCCAGCGATGTTGTCCAAGGGCTAGATTCACACAGGGGAGAAAAGGGTGTGTCCGCTGACCTTATCAGGGCTATACTCTACATGCCAATCCATAGATCCAAAAATATGGAACACAGGCCCTGAAGCGGAGAGGGTACAATCCAGTAAAAGTAAGTGCAACCAGCCCAAAAACATTTGGAAAGCAGGCAGGATTTGGCAAACTGAGAATCAAATTAGATCTTATGTAGGCGATCCATGGTTTGGTCCCCTGATGGCTATTTCTCTGGGTAAACGCAGCTGTGGTGGGTGGGTGGACTTGAATTGAAAATGCTTGAATAACAAGCAGAAAGTTGTTGGTTCGAATCCCCACTGGTACTATATTGGGCAGCAGCGATATAGGAAGATGCTGAAAGACATCATCATCTCATACTGCTTTCTCTGTGTTATCACCCTTTCTTTATCCCTGCTCCCAAATGAGTACAGCAACCAATTGTTGTACTCTCCATGGAGTAATATTTGGAGGAGATTCCTGGCAATTTTTTGTTTCCATTCTTCTGACAACACTGATAAAATATTGTAGCAGCTGTTGTGTTTTTAAAGATTTTTTAAAAAGCTTTTATATATATTTTTGATTGTTAGATTTATATATCACTTTTCATTAAAATATTCTCAGAGTGGTTTACAATATAATTAAAACAAGTCATAATTAAAATACAGAAGTACAGATGATATAAATACTAAAATAATCTATTTTAAAATGTAATAACCCTGTAAAAACAATAATACATAAAACACAAAGCTGCAGCAGTAAAAACAGTACTTTCATTTAAAAGATTGGGGGAAGAGCCATATCTTTATTTCCCCCCCTAAAAACTGTCAGAGAGGCTGAGGAGCAGATGCCAGCAAGGAGAGCATTCAAAAACTGAGGGGCAATGACTGAAAAGGCCCTGTCGCCTGTGCTCAACAACCAAGCCTCTCTCACTGTCACCACAGTGTTTTAGAACATCTGCCAAGTTCACAAGCACCTAGGTTGCGAGAAAAGGGCCTCCAAGCCAAGTCTCACACAAACAGGCCTCAGGAGGTTTATTTAGCACAACTAAAGTGGGTTGGTTACATTCACACAACTCCCAGGTAGTGCTCCTTACTCACACCGAGTCATCAGGCACTTGCCAATACAGGCCCTCCTCAGTGACTGGTCCCTCATCATCAGCCAAAGCTCTTAAGTAGATCTATTGCCTAAAGTCCCTCCTGAAGCCACCTAAGCTTGTGTTAAGCACTGACCAAGCTTGGCTGGTGAACAGCTTGCCAACTCAGTGCTTGGCAAGTTGAAAACCAGAAAAGAAGTGAGGAGCAAAAGCACCCCTGGAAAAATCAAGGGAGAAACTCCTCAGCTCACAAGTTGTACAAAATGTTTTCTGCCACATGCACTCTGAATAAGTATCCTTTTTCAAGAGCATTAACATACAAACAGATTCTACAAGAATCAATACAAAGGCAACACAACACAAATATGACTGGACTATGACATGCACCATAAAAGACACCCTTGACAAGCAACAGAAGATGTATCATGCTGGTCAGAATATCATATCACATCAGTTATATTGCATCAGTTAACTCAAATATTGTTTTAAACTCTTGCATATTTCTAAAATACTTGTTGAAGCACCCTTCCCTGAAGGTCTGATCTATTTAAAGTTAGCATTCAATCAAAGTATGAAACTGCTCCCCACACTCAAAAGGTTTCTTTTAACTCTCTGAGGACATAAACAACCAATATACAAACCCACCAAAACCATCTAAATATTTGGTGACAAGTCTATAAACCAACAATTACATTTATGTTTAAAAAACAACCAAGGCCTAACATATAAATCTTAAAGCACAATAAAAGTACCTAACTGCAATTCTGATAACCCTCATACTCCGAATCAGCTCTCTGCTGCACCTGATCCTTCTATACCCTAACCAAATCCTCACCCCATAGCAGGAAGAAAATCCTTAAAGGATCCCCACCCTCCTCCTCCCTGGAAGATCATCCTGCACAAACTTAGCCCCATTTGCTGGATCCCAGAACTACCATCCTTTCCTGAGCACACTGTGAAGGTCTCTCCATCAAGGGGAGCAAGTGAAAATCCTTATTAGGACCAGGAGAAAAGAGGCACCCTTGGGAGTGCTCTTGGATCCAGGCCTCACCCTGCTATCCCAGGTGGAGGCTATGGCCTGGAGCGTTTTCCATCAGCTCAGGGACAATAATTGCATTGCATGAAAACATGCTGAAAACTGCAAGTCTTGCAATGTTATCAGCTATTTTCCATTTCGAGAGGTGCAGACATTGTCAAAAATGCCCATGAGCGTTCATCTGCCACCTCCGATGGTACCAACCACCACAGCTGGCTTATGTACTAATGATACTTGCCGTTTGGACATGAACTGGTTTTGTGCAAGGGTCGATCACCTCCTTGCTTCCCAATTTGCTTCTGGTGCCATTAGCTACACCTGGTACAGCCGTTTAAATTCCTGCAGCTCACAAATCTGGCTTTTAATTGTGAGTTACAGCCTTTGGCTACCTCTAACATGGAGACATCAAGGGAATGTGCACCTGCCCAAGGCTGAAAAGGTAGGTGGCCAGATTTGGCTTTTAAAAAGCCAAATTCTGGCTTATGGCCCATTTGACTCATGAGTATACCCCTTAGGTTCTGGCAAGGACAAGATTGCAGCTCCATTCCTTGATCCCACAATCCATGCCTCCTGAAAGCAAAACAAATATAAAGTTAGGTCAGGAATTCTAATATTTGGAGTCATAACGTTCCTGAAGCTATGTTAACAGTAAAACCATAAAAATAATTTGTGTTGCTATATTTTATGACCAAAAGAAAGAAAGAAGAAAGACGGAATCATTTCTGCTACTATTCTGCCATGCCTGTTAGTACTAAGAAGTGACATGATCAATTAAGGAAGCATTTTTAAATGACTCATGTGCCATTAATCTACAATGGAACAATGACGCAGCAGGGTGAGAAGTGGCCAGTGTTCAATAAATGAACATTGCTCCTCCCTCAAATGTCTCCCTGAAAAGGAGGCAGAGCTGGTCTTGTGGGAGGAGAGTTAGTCTTGTGGTAGCAAGCATGACTTGTCTCCTTAGCTAAGCAGGGTCTTTGAACATCAGGAGTCTTTGAACATCAGGAGAACATCAGGAGCCCCCCTCCATGGCTGTAGCAGCACCCCCGAAGCCCCACAATGGTGGTGTCCACCTTTGTTTTTGTTTTGCTCCATAATGGCAGTAAGTCTGCCATTTTTTTTGTTAAAAAAAATTTCTCCCACCCCCAGTGTCAGGCCCGAACCCGTTCGGACTAGAGCTGGACCAAACCTGGCTCTAGAGTGCACAGAACCAGACCAGACCCGATTCAGGTCTGGTTCTACTTGAACCGAACCAGGTTTTCCAGTTTTGTGCGCACCCCTATCACTTTGTTCTTTTAGATGCCTGGTAAAGACCTTTTTGTTCACAGGGTTCTTCTAAATCTTGATTTTTAAATTTGATTTTAAAGAAGTTTTTAAATTGTTTTTGTATTTCATATTTTGATGGTTTGGGGTTTTTTTTAGTGTGTTGTGATTTCATGTGTTACGTGCTTTTACTTGGTATTTTAATGCTGTGTTGTGAGTCACCCAGAGAACAATTTTTAATGGGGTGGCTAAGAAAGTTTTGTATTATTAGTATATATATATTTAATTTCCACATATTTAGTTAATATATTAACTAAAAATCCTACAGTTGATGAAGAATCTCACTACTTCATCTTTACAGTGGGGAAAAAATTCACCTGATGCATTTTTGCCTTTCGCATATATGCTAAAAGCATAGAGCATCTGGTGGGGGTGGGGAAGGAACACTTACCTGATACATTCAGAGCTTAATTTGGATTTGTAAATCCAATCCTGCAGAAATTTTGTAGCACTTTATTTTACCCATAATGCCTATGGTGGTAGTGGTGGTGTCAGAAAACACCCTGCTGTTTCTGGCCCTGTTCAACTCCTTTGACACCTCCTGGCCAAATACATTTTACTTTATTCACACATAGCCTACAGATTTTCTTATTTTTTACGTCTTTAACCCACAAACCTGTTTCTTTCTTCTTCTTTTTTTTTAAAGAACAAGAAATGCCATGCCTATTCCTAATAACAGGAAATATGGTTTAAAAAAAAAAAAAAGACAGACACAAGGTTTGCAAGAACTGTGACTTATGAACAGCTGAGGGCCCAAATTTTCATGGCTAGGTAGCCAGAAAAATGCATCCCTCAAGGTCAGCCAAAGAGAGAAGGCAGTCTGCCCTACTTTTCTTTTTGCAGCTAAGTTGGGTGCATCTGGCAATTATGTCATGTGTGCAACAGACCCCATAACCAGCACTAACAAGGCAAAGGAGGAGACCCCCAACCTAAGACATGTATTGAGAATGGCGGGTGAGGGAACCTTCCCACTGACTAAGACTGATCAGCTTGAATTTCCCTTTCCCCATTTAAAGCACCACACCAGAGGCCCCTCCTGAATTCACTCTGCTGAACTGATGCCAAGACAGAGTAGCGTTTGGAGTCTGGTTTTTTTCTCGTCTAGTTACAGAATTCTCCAGAAGGTTTCCTTCGACCGCTTTAAAAATCACGGTTTGCTTAGTCCTCTCAGAGGACATGTTCTCAGAAGAGAGCAAAAATGACATTTCATTGGGAAGGCAGGTATATTTTGTCAACATAACAATGAACAAGGTCATTTGTGCTTGTTCTCTTCTCATATCTGTTATTAATTTAGCTGTCTGTGGAGAAAATGTGTGCATCTTAACTCCAGAGTCACCTCTGCAGTAATATATTGGTTGCATTCACATGTAACGTGGAACCCTCCTGGGACATGACTCAGCCACGCAGGGGCCATTTGTGCATGTGTGGTGGCCTCCAAAATGATCACCATTCCAGGGGAAAGGCCCAGAAAGGGCCAAAGACCTCCTGAACTGGGTGATGCTTGCAGTAACGGAGGCCAATGGGGGAACTTCCACAGACACACACACACCCTGGCCACCTCCACCTCGGAGAAGCCCCCTGGAGGGGTTTAGTTGGAATTTTATATTTTATTTTTAAATTCTTTAGCTTTTTCATCTGTGAACCCCCTGAAGGGCCAGGGGAGGTTCAGTCTGGGGTTGAGCCAAACCAGGGATGGTTCAGCTCGACCCTAAACCGGCTCAAAGTTGAACCGGTTTGGTTCCAAACCTGTTCACACACCCCTACCGCAGGCTACATCCAACCTTGTTACGGCCACTAAACTTACTACAACCCAAGGGTTCAGATTGGAGTTCCAAATCTGGACCCTTGATTTCATCACTATACCTATATCCAGTTGCCCGCATTTGCATGTAACCTTTGAGGAACTGCGGGCTCCTTCAACTCTTATTCCATATTATGTGCGTATGCTGCCATTGTGTTCCATACAGAGCAAGGATGCACTACTGCAGTGAGAGAGCAGCTGAACAGAAGTTCCCAACTAACTGCACTGGTGCAGTGGGGAAGTGGTAATTTTTGATGCCCTTCCCCAGGAAGACTTCTATGCCACCTGAAAATTCGTCCCGGAGGGTTGAGCAGCCCTCAGGTGCATACTTGCAAATGGCACAGAAGTCTTCCTAGAGAAGGGGAAGGTGTTAAAAATTGCCACTTCCTCGCTGCACTGATGCATTCAGGCTGCTCTCTCACCGCAACGATCCATCTGTGCTCTGTATGTTAGCCCCTGTCACACTGAGACTGAGCATGTAGGAAGAATAGAGAGACATTGAGGGAAAACAGCCAGCAACTGAAATAATTGTTAGTCTGAACTTTAATACAATAGTTAAATATGTCATGCACATTAGATTACATGTGTTGTGTGTTGCTGACAACATATGGGCAGTGCAAATGATGTGAGACTAGCATCATCTGTTCCTGGTACACTTCCTTCTGATTTTTTGGAAAACACATAGGCTGAGGAGCACTGTGGAAGGTGTGGTAGAGGTGTGCGGGTGACGCACATAGTAGCCCTTGAGAAAACAATGTTTGCCAGATCTGCTTGAACCTGGTTCCATAAGCACTCTAGATGCTAGAGTAGGAAAGGACTTCCCTCCTGCTCACCATCATGGGTGCCAGCAGCCAGGTAAGGGGGTGGGAGAGAAGGGGAGGGGCTTGGAGAAGCAGGGATTGAGGAGGGAGAGAGTTGGGGGCTGACTGGGTGAAAAGGTGGCGAGAGATGAATTATATACACATTATTTAATAATAGTGACCAATGTGATGGTACATCAACGTTAGGGACTCACCAGTCAGAAACAATGGAAAGAACACTGCGTGGCTGCCCAGAACTGGTTTTAAATAATTCTGCACAGCCCTGTTGTGCTACAGTGTTGGGGCTACCTTTTAAAGTTTCTCAGTAGCCCCTGGGCGTCCCTGCTCTTGTTGTAAGACACCTGTCATGTTGGCTACCATTCTTTTTTAAAATTATTTTCGGTGGTTGTTTTTCCCTGGCTTAGGTTTTAATGCAAGCAGAATAAGAATTATGGGACCGTAGTGCTCACTTCACATTTGAGACAACCATTGCAAGCTGCTGAAGTATTTCAGAGGTGGAGTTGTAGCTCAGTGGAAGGGCACTCCATCCCTGGAAGCATCTGCAGGCAGAGCTGGAAGGGACTCCCATCTAAAACCCTGGAGAACCACTGCCAGTCAGTGCAGGGGCGGAGCCACTATTGGGCAAACGGGTTCAAAGAACCTGGGCCGCCACCAATCCGGGGCCATGAGCGCGGCCCCAGACATGCCCCTCACATCTGATGTCAGACGCGGAGGGTGCTATTTTGGTTCCAGACAAGGCCACACTGACCTGTTCAGAACCAAAATCGGCCCGCGTTGCATTGGCAGCGTGGCCGGAGTGACTCTCCCTGCCTTAAAGGAGCTGATAGATCTCCCTCCCAAACGGGGCCACGTGGTCCCATTTAGGAGAGAGAACTGCCCGCATTGCATTAGCAGTGCACCCAGAATGGTTCTCCTTACTTTGAAGGCAGGGAGAGTCACTCTAGCCTGCACTGCTCAATGTCGCGCACGGCCGATCTCCCTTCCACCCTGGCTGGAAGGGAGTCCATGCCCCTGCGTCTGACGTCACATGTGGGGGCCTGGCTCGCTGGGCCCCTGTGTCTGACATCAGACATGGGGATGAGGTGAGGGGGCCATGGCAGTAGCCATACGCGGGCCGCCCTCAGCCTCCCTACACTACTGAGTCAGTGTAGACAATACTGGGGCTAGCTGGACCGATGGCCTGACTCAGTGGATGTCACTTCACATGTTCCAAGCCAGGGAGTACAAGCTTGGGTGACACCTCCAGCCTTTGATAGGTTGGGCCACTATTAAGCAAACAAAAGCAACCTTGGATTTACTTATCATTACACAATAAATGTTTGTTCCCATAATGTGAAACAAGTGTACCCATTTTCTTCGGTCAAAAGCTGGAGATTATGACAAGGTAGTTTTAAACTGCCTCTGCAAAGTTTCCTTTTAATGGTGCCATCTGGATACACACTGCTTGAGGACCTTGTTTACAGTTGTTAATTCATTTTCTGTATACATCACTGTGGGCCTTTTCACATGCAACTCCATTGCTGCCCTGAGGCTTTGGAATGCGCTCCCTGCTGAAATAAGGGCCTCTCCACCTCACAACTTTTTAAAAGGCAGTCAAGACACATTTGTTCACCCAGGTTTTTAATTAGATACTGTTTTAATAGTTTGATGGTTGTTAATAGTTTTAGCATTGTTTTAAATCTTAAATTATTGCAATGTTTTAACCTTTTTTATTTGTTGTTTTATTGTTTTGTTGCAAACCGCCCAGAGACTAGCATTTTGGGTGGTATACAAATATGTTAAAAATACACACACACACACACACACACACACACACACACACACACACTCTTTGGGCTGTTCTCCTGCTCTTTGTGGCATGCATATACTATAAAGGTAAAGTGTGTCGTCGAGTCGGTGTCAACTCCTGGTGACCACAGACCTGTGGCCCTCTTTGGTAGAATAAAGGAGGGGTTTACCAATGCCATCTTCTGCGCAGTATGAGATGATACCATATACTACACACTGCTCATAATCATGCTCTCCAGCTCTTATCTTGTTCTCACACACAACCAAAAATTGGAAGCACACTTTTCCTACCCAGTTAATGGTCATGTGAACAAGTCAACTGCTTTTTCAGCTGAAGCACACATGGAAACAGAGATCGCATTCACACATAATGCAGAACTGGAGTTTTGTGGGGCAGAGGTTTCCTCACTGTGTTGTCCGAATGCTTGCAACTCCGGTTCTGCACACCAACCGACCCTCGGTTTCACTTCTTTAACTCCACTTTGAACCCTCGGGGTGTAGTGGGTTCTGTCTCCTCAACTGGAGGTTCCACGCTGCCTGCATATTGTCCAAATTTGGAACTGCTGGCAGTATTTGCTATAGCTGAGAGGAAACTCCTCCCTCCTTCTGGCCATGATTGGCTGTGTGGGCTGTCCTTCATGCCAGAAGGATGCCTGCACAGCCAGCTCCCCCCTTCTCTCTGCAGTCTCGCTGAGTGCAGTTAGATTGCTCTCCATGACGTCCAAATCTGGGCAGGAGAGTGGGGGGAGGGGGGAGCAGAACCATGGGTCCACTGGACCCATGGTTCCGCATTACGTGTGAATGTAGCCAGTGGAGGCTGCAATCCCATGCAATTACCTGGGAGGAAGCGAAACGGAACCCTGTGTGATTTACTCCCAAGTAGATGTGAAGGACTGCTTTGCACAAGCCCTGACAAAGTAGCTAGATTTGCCTGGGTCTGCAATAAGACATTCCTGAAAGCGCTATCATTTTTACAGTGAAAAGGACAGAGGATGTTTTGTTGGGCTTTGTTATGCATCATTTGGAGGGATGAAGGGATATACTGGCTGCAGAAGGCCAGGTGTCTGTCCGCAGCTGCTAATAGGCCTCATTTCTGGTGGGTCCACTCAGCTGCAGAAAGAGTTTTCGCCGTCGTTGCTTCGCTTAGTTTTAAATCAGTCTCTCTGCCATCCCTTTCACCTCTTAGATTCCTGCCATCGGCTATGCGGTGTGGAATGAAGCCTGATCTTGAGAGGGCACAGAGGTTGCATTCCAAGGGCATTGCTGAAGCCTGCAGGTGGACGATCATGTAACTGACAGCTCAGAAATGTGATGGGGAAACTGCCGGCCCAGGCCACCCATTGGGGCTGTGTGGGGTTGTTTGCCACAGACTCCTTCGCAAATGATACATGTGAGGGCGAAGAAGTGCATTGATCCCGTCTGTAGCAGAAAGGCCTATCCAGGGGTGTAGCTACAATTGAACAGGGTGGGGGGAACAAATGTACCTCGGAGGGGGAGGCCCACCAGCTGGGTGACAGCTTGCTCTTTGCTCTCTGAAGAAGAAATCAGGGGCAGGGATAGGGGCCCATCAGTTTCTTCTTCTTCTTTGTTTACTGCCTTTTTGCATATAAGGGTGGTTCTCACAATCATTGGTTTGGGAGTTGCATGTGTTTCTGATTGGCCACGGTAAGAATTCTACAAGCAAGGAAGAAAGAAGGGGAACTGCTTGTCTGTGAGCTGGGTATGGAGGCAGGCAGAAGTGGTGAGTCCAGAATTTAAACCCAGCTCCAGAGGGAAAGAAAAAACACTCCCTCTGCCTCCTGTATCTGTACCCAGAAGGCAGACAAGCATTTCCCCCTCCTCCTACCTTGCTTCTAGAATTCTCACAATGGCCAATTGGGAGCACTCTGAAACTAATCATTGTGAGAACTGCCCTTATATGCAAAAAGGCAGCAAAGAAGAAGAAAACCCCCCAACCCTCCTCAGCCCTTCTAGCCAAACATCTATGATCCAGGAGGACTGGAAATTGACCCTAGATATCCAAACCATTTTGTAAGCCATTTTTGGAGGGGCGGTATATAAATCAAATATAAATAAATAAATAAATAAATATAGGGGGAAAAACTAGGAAGTGCTACTACTACTGTGCTCGCTCGTTTAACTGAGGATGGTGTGTACGACAAAACTTTTTATGCATACCAATTTTATTTTTGCACAATAAAGGGTCTTTTTGAAGACAGTTGAGGTACTGCTACTACAACAAATATTTATACACTGCTTTTCAACCAAAAGTCCCCCAAGCAGTTTACATAGATGAAAATAAATAAAATGGGTCCCTGTCCCCAAAGGGCTCACAATCTAAAAATGAAACATAAGATAAACCCCAGCAGCAGCCACTGGAGGGATGCTGTGCTGGGGATGGAGAGGGCCAGTTGCTCTCCCCCTGGTCAATAAAGACAATCACCACTTTTAAAAGGTGCCTCTTTGCTCAGTTAGCGGGAGACGAAGAACTGCAGACAATTCTGACAGCCACAGCAGGAAGGGTAAGCCAAGTGGGCCTGTCGGAAATGAGGCATTGTTCCTTCCCCTGGTCAAGTGATGACAAGAGGTGGGGGAAGTCGGTTCAGTGAGTGCTGGAGGAGAGCTCCCTACTGAGAACATAAGAGCTTCCTGTGGTCAGTCTTGCAGTCCTGTCCTTTCAGGGCTGGCTTCAGAGTGGCCCGTTTGAAAACTGTTTGCCTTGATTCTTCGATCACCCTGTTTTATTTTGTCTCAGTTGTGGTGGGCCACTGTGGGAAACAGGATGCTGGACTAGATCGGCCTTGAGCCTGACCCAGCAGGGTTGTTCTTATGAAATAATGCACCCTCTGAGTTTGTCTGATTTATAACTCAAACTGAGCGTGCAAGTGACACCTGAATTAACGTTAAATATGAGTCTTCACAGATGGGCTCTGTAGATCCATTCGCTGAACCATCACAAGACAGTCTTAACTATTTTATTTCCAGACTGTAAACTTTATTTGATTGACTGTATGAATTGTAGGAGTTCGATTAATTCATTAAATTGATTAAATTCACATATGAGCATATGTCTAAATAATAGTTCTGGGGGAAATTTAGCTTTTTGTGCTTGTCTGGCACAGTAACAAATTCAGGGGGGTGGGGGGAATAATTTTTTTTTTAAGTATTGGAGACAAAAATGAATCCGCATCATTGTTAGCAAAAGTTGATCTGTATATATTGTTCCAACTTAGAATACAGTGAAAGGATTCAATCTGTTGCTGACCTCAAGAATGGCAGAGGGAGGGAGTTTTGCTCACGCCATCCATCCTCTCTACCCAGTTCTTTCTCAGATATAATCCCTCTTGACCTCCTTCCATCTGTCATCCATGGTCTGCTGTGCTTTGATTGATGCCATACATGGCCCGCCTCCTCGTCTCCCTTCCCCATCCTGTTTCCCCCTTGATTTCAGATTTCAGGTTTATTGATGGTTATTTTAAATTGTTTTATATGACTTTAGGTTTTAATTGTTGCGTTTTAATTTGTCAACCACCAGAATTCTATACAAGGCTGTAAATAAATGTGATAAATAACAGAAATAAATTAGTGGAAGAGAGGGCTGTGCAGGCCACTCAACATATAGCACGTCACAATTTCATCATTGTGAAAAATATTTATATGCTGCTCTTTAGCAAAAATGTCACAAAGCCAATTTCAGAGCAAACAGAATAAGTCACTTGGGTTGCCTTCGCACATAATGGGAAACCACAGATCCAATGGAACCGCGATCCCCCCACCGTACTCCCCAGATAATCCAATCTGGAGTCTGAGAGACTGGGGATGGGAACCAGTTGCACCTTCTCATGAAGGACAGCCATGACAGCCAATGGGACATGGAGAGAGGGAGGATCTTCCTACCCTCAAACAGCAGCAGCCTTCGGACGACATGACGCCGCTTCCTGATTGGAGTTATTGGCCGTGAAACTGAAGAGCAACTGAGGGTACACATTCAGGTTTGTGGTGGGAAACTTTGGGTCATTTTTGAATGGAACTGAGGGTTCTCACATTTGGACAACTGCAAACCCCAAACTCTGGTATGGTTGCCTGTGATTTGGCGGGATGTCTGAAGGTGGCAAATAGTCACCTTCAGACATAACGGGGAACCTGAGGTGAACTCACCTCAGGTTCACGCCACCTCATGATGTCCAGATGATTTGAAACATGGTTCCTGGACCCAACCATGGTTCCTGGACCCAACCATGTTTCCTATTTCACCCCCAAACCTTGGAATGAACCCTCGGTCTGTAGTGAATTACACTCACCCAACCGAGGGTCCATTCCCTCCACTGTGTTGTCTGGATTTTGAATTAACTACAAATTGGAGTTAAGGGAGGAAGCTTCTCCCATGGGCTGCTACTACAGTCATCCCTTGCCAACTGTGAGGGTTCCATTCCCAGAAAACCTTGCGGTTGGTGAATTCGCGGTAGACAAGCCATTGAAACCAGTGACAAACAGGGGGTTAGGGGAATCACAGTTGTGGAAAAACCAAAAATAAGGAAAAAATAGATAGAGTCGCCCTCTAACCCTCAAAAATCACCCTTGAACCCCAGACATGTTCCCCTGCCCCCTGGAAATGACCTCTGACCCCCAGGAATGATCTCCCAAATCACCCCAAATCACCCCTGGCCCCTGGAAATGATCCCCTGACCTCAGAAATTCCCAGTCACAATTTCCCAGTCATGGATACTCACATCCATGATTAGGAAAACCGCGATTGGTGAGGGACAACTGTATATGGGCCAACACAGGCTGTCCTTCCAGGGTCAGAGGAAGCATGCCCAACTAGTCCTGCCCTCTTTGCTTGCTCCCAGCCTGAAGATTGTGATTGTCTGGGATCACACAGGGGGATGGAAGCAAACTGCAGGTCCATTGGGCCCACGGTTTTCAGTTCTGTCCAAAGTTGGCCTATGCTTTCTTTTATAACCATGCATGCTTAGATTAGCCCCATTGGAACCAACAGCCATGTCTCATCAACCTGTTGGAAAGTCAGGGAAGGTCAAAAGCAAGATTGGTGTTTGTCCTAACCTCCCTAGCCACCACTGGCAAGAACGTATGGAAATGGAGGTCTAGCTGATAAACCAAGTCTGAACAGCAGCAGACGTTCTTAGCAGAGGAGGGTCAGGGTTGGGCATGGCAGTTATGTGTCAGCACTTGTGGTAGAGAAGGCTTCTTCCTAGCTTTGTATCACTCATCTCTGAGCAATTTAGCTGCCATCATGTCATGTGATGCTGTCAAAGAGGGAGGCATAAAGAAGAGACCAGGCCTTTAAAGAGAAAGGTAGGAGACTATTTCATGATCAGGATGAGACACTGGACCCTTTGTTTCTGCCTTCTTTTACGGTCACAGGAGGGATCCAGCAGCAAAATACCAGGGCGGGAGAGAGGAGGGATACCAAATTTGAGTAATCCTTCAGCCATACTAGCAATGAACAATGATGACTGACTGCCATGTGCAGCCCCTGAAAATGGTCCATTTATTAACTCATTGATTAAATAGCTGTTCAGCATCCTCTGTGCTTTGCCTCCATCAGTTTCTTCAACTGGAAAGCCCAACTGGTTGCGAATTATATTGTCCAAACTGGAAGAGTAAGGTGGTAACCGTGAGCCTTCAGCCATGACAAGAGTTGTCAGCGTGGAGCTATCTGCCAGCAAGAATGAGAGAGGCAACGCCGAGAAGTCTGCCTCAAATAGGCCTCTTGGCGAGGCTCCCCTGGCCTCATATCCCTGGGAACAATGATTGAGAGGGAGATGAGATTAGGAGTGGCGGGGCCTGAGAACGGCGATTGTCTGAGGGGTGTGGTACAGAGGCCTTGGCTAGACTGGGTCTCACTGTTTTCTTGTCACTGGCTGCATTCACATGTAAAGCAGAACCACGGGTCCAATGGACCATGGTTCCTCTCTCCACCGACCCTCACCTCACCCCACCTGGCTCTCCTGTCTGAATTCAGATGTGATGGGGGGCATTCTTTCTGCAGTCAGAGAGATTGCAGAGAGGAGGGGGAACTCTATGGTCCCCATAGAGACCAGCTCTGGCCTGTGATGACTGTTGGGGCAGCCACCCCTTAGGAGTACTGAAAGACCAGTGTGCCCTGAGAGGAAAGCAAAAGCAGGCACTCAGGCCAAGGAGCTCTTGTCCTCAGCTCCTGGAAAGATGAACAGCCTGAGACATTTTAATAATCTTCTGTCACTTGCTTCTTTTAATATTGTAAACCACTTTGGGTGCCTTTGTCAAGGCAGAAAGGCGGTATAAAAATGTAGCAAATAAATAAATAATAAATAAATAACTTGCTGTACAGGCTTCCTTCTGGCATGAAGGACAGCTTGCACAGCCGGTCATGACCGGAGGGGGAGGAGCATCCTTCCTCAACTCTAGCTACAGTGAACGCAGGAACCTGTGGTTCTGAAACTGGATGACACACAGGGTGTGTGGAACCTCAGGTTGGGAGATGACGCTCACTAAAACCTGGGGGTTCAGATTGCAGTTTTAAAATCCAGATCTTGGGTGGTCACCTCATGGAACCAGAATTGCACGCATTCGGATGTCATGGTGAGATAACCTCTGCCCCGTTAAACATTTCCACGTTACGTACAAATGTGGCCATTGTGTCCGGCTCTTCCAAGCCAAAGTGTACATGTCAGGATACCTCCTCCACAAGTAGTGCTGAGAATTGCCAGCCTTATTAGATTCCTTCAACACATAGAAAACTGGCTGGCATTTTAAAAATCTGGCAGCTGTTGTGTTTTCAGGGAGCCAGATGACCTGAAGCTTGTAAAGTAAATAGGACAGTGCTTCCAATCTGCGTACACACACGGGAGGAGAGCTGGTCTTGTTCTAGCAAGCATGAATTGTCCCCTTTTCTAAGCAGGGTCTGCTCTGGTTTGCTTTTGGAGGGGTGACTACATGTGAGCGCTGTCTGCTGTAAGATATTCCCCTTAGAGGATGGGGCTGTAGCTCAGTGGCAGAGCATCTGCTTGCATGTAGAAGGTTCCAGATGAAATCCCTGGCAACTCCAGGTAGGGCTGGGAGAGACTTCTGCCTGAAACCTTGAAGAGCTGCTGCCAGTCAGTGTAGATCAGGGGTTCCCAACTAGTGCTACTCCAGATGTTGATGAACTACAACTCCCATCATTCCTAGCCACAATAAATTGTAGCTGGGGATGATGGGAGTTGTAGTATAGCAACTACTGGAGTACCACCGGTTGGGAACCCCTGGTATAGGCAATAGTGAATTAGATGGACCAATGGTCTGACTCGGTATAAGGCAGCTTCCTATGTTCCCATCAGTGGTACTACTGAAGTCAGTAGTACTATTTTGGAGCAAATGACTGAACAGGCAGAGGTCTGTGAGAAGTTTTCTCCCTTTTTCGTCCTTACAAAATGAAACAATCTGTATACAGGGCAAATGGCACTCTCAAAGTGCGGATTGTTTTGTCTCAGGGCTCACACAACTTCATTAAATTCAGAGGCTCCCAGCAATTGCTCTCATAAACATCAACATCCTTCTCTGGGGCTTTGGAACTCCTAGCCAAGAGGGCTTCTTCATTTTCCTTCCCATCCGTAGCATTTCAAAACATCGAACTGGCTACATCTTCATAGGTGACTGCCAAGAAAGATTGGGAGGAGATAGGACAAGCCACAAAAAACAAAACAAAACCTGTAAAAGTCTGGCTCAGCAGGAGTTGATCTTGGCCTCCCATACCCTGTAGAACTACAAAGAACAGATCTTTTAAAGCATAATTGTGTAGGTAGACCTCTCTTTCAGGGGTGCCAGACCACAACCGACAGATCCTCTCTATCCCAGCAAAAATCCTGCAACCATGGGAGAAAATACAGTTGCTCCGTCTCCTGCACTGATCTTTTGCTGGTGCCTTTGTTGACCCTCTCCGACCTATATGTAACAAGCAAGACTCCAGTTTTCCCCTCTGGCTTTTGGGAAAGGAAGTTGGATGAACCCACCAGGGAAAGAACAAGGTGGGAGGTATGGTCGCTACATCCTCTTCAGTGGTTTTGGAACTTTTAAAGGTATAAAGCAGGAGTTCTCAAACTTGGGTCCCCAGGTGTTGTTGGACAACAACTGCCATCATCCTCTGCCACAATGGCCTCTGGTGGAGCGGTGGAGGCAGCGGTTGGTGATTTCTAACATCAAGGAACTTGGAGGAGGAGGGGGACTAGTCTTGAGCCCGATCCAAACATCATGCTGCACAAGTATACAGATATCTGCATCATCGTACAGGTGTCTGTGTGAATTAATGATACCGGTGCCTGAACCTGGGTACAGGACCCTCAAATGCATGGTCTAGAAAGTGTACTGCTGTACCTGTGTTGAGCATAATATGTGAATGACTGTACCTGTGTATCGATCTATACCTGTGTACATGGTACATCTGTACGAGTGTTCAACAGAATGTACGAATGCAGCTATTGATTCAGGTAAATTATAGTGTTAGGGCCCAAGTGTGGTGGCTGCGGCGATGGACATCCGAAGGGGCAGCCAGGCTCACCACAACCCGCATATGCCTCAGGTGCTATACCTGTCCACCACACGGGAGATGGGCACAGTAGTGGAACTGCCCGACGCCAAGGATGGCTCAGGGGTTGGGAGAGCATCGGACTCTGCTACTCTCGTGAGACTTGAGAGAGAGATTGGGGCAAAGTCTTAGGTCTTGTGAGTCTTTCTGAGATGGTAGCTGGCTATATAAGGGAGCCCTGGCCGATGATGAAAGCCAGACCTCCAAGGAGGGTGAGGAGTGAGGATCACCCTGGGAGTTGGAGGTAGCGGGCAGTGGAGCCAGGAGCCAGGGACTAGAGGTAAAGCAACCTCCCCTCTCCAACCCAAGGCCTCTGCGGCCACAGGAAATATTGCAGCTTGTACCTGTGAACAGATTTGTATCTGTGTACACTGAGCACTTGAACATTATGTGTGAATAGGGCTATGGAAGCAAGCATTCAGGATCAGGTTTCTCCTGTTTATGGCAATTTTGGACAGCAGCAAGGCAGTGCTCTTGGGGTTCTGACATTGCGATCTGGCGAAGCACAGAAACAATGTTCTGATTGTTTTGTTTTTAAACAGACACCCCTGAATGAGACCTACTTCAATTTGAGGTCAAGCCCTCGAACCAAACCAGTTCGAGCTCGAAACGGCTCGAGATTGAGCCGGTTCGCGCATCTCTACAAACTAGGAGCAATCACTTAACCACTGAGGTCAGGGCAGAACAAATTCTTTCTGACTCCCATGAGCCTCTGTTTCTCTTGGTACCAAACTGTTGCCACCCTCTGCTGGCTCATGTGGGGACAACGCCGAGCCATACGCCTCCAGTGCTGCAACCAAATCTGTAAAATAATAATTGGAGTAACAGCAGAAGCTTGACACAGCCACAGTGAAAACTCCCGACAGCTGCAGCCACCGGCTTCCCGCCTCCCCACTGAAGTTCTTATTTGTTAGAATTATATGGGCATTATCTCAGCAGTAAAATTGAACATCTGGAACAGTTTCTTTGGCTGCCTCTAATTGCCTCATTATTTTCCCCCCAGAAAGCGTAACCTGTGCTTGGGTAGTGGTATGAGGCAATCCAATTGCTCTTTGTCGCTCCTGACATTTGACAGCAATGTTGAGCACATTGGCTGGCACAACTTGTAGAAGGGGGAGAAATACAGGTAAAGTATGTGGAACCACTAAAGAAACACTGCTTGATTACATTGTCAAGCAGGCCAGCTCTAACCACTACCACGACCTGCCATTTTCTGCCCCATGCACCTGCTGCCCCTAGCTTCCAGGGCCAGCCTGTGACATTTTGATGTCTGAAGCAGAGCAGAAGGCTGGAAGCTGCAGCTTCTGTGGGCCTAGTCCAGGTATGAGTTTTTAGGAATGGGCTTTATTAAAAATCATTCTACACGGCTCTCATAACAATCATTTACAATTTACATACAGAACATGAAAGATATCAAAAGGTATGCAACATTTGCAAAAGTTATACATCACACACCCCTCAAAAATGCATACCAAGAAAAAATGGGGGCGGTTTGGTCCGTGATCAAACTGAACCATGCCCGGTTCGGGCGAACCGGTTTGGCACAGTAAGGGGTGGCCGGGCAGGGGCGGTGAGAGAAGCACGTGTGGAGACCAGAACCAAGCCTCCACCAAGCTTGGTGAAGGAGTGGGGAGTGTGCTTGGGGGCTGGGGCTATACTGGGAGGATGAGTGGTGGTAAATGGTTGTGCCAGTAGCCGGGCCGGGCCAGGTAAGCAGCTTTTTACCTCTCTCACCGCCACCATCAGGCCACCCCTTACCTAAGAAGATTACCCCCGCCCACCACCGTACTGGCAAAGGGAAATTCTCACCAGATTCCCCTTTGCAAGTGTATTGGCTGCCCAAACCAATTCAATCAAATGGACTGGACCGGCCAGTCGGTTTGACCAAACCGGTTCAGAACAGTGTGGTTCTATTCAAATTGGCTCAAATTCAAATCAAACCCTGTTATTTGGCTTATGCACGCCCCTAGTCAGAGGTGAGGAGAATGCTTGTGTGCTAGGCAACTGCTGGGTAGGATGGTTTGTCCTCCTACCTCAGTAAAAAGCAGGGGATGGAGTCTCGGTGGGGGATGCTTGTCCTCGCCAGTTGCCACCTCACCCATGACCATCCTCCCCCCCACTTCACATGAGGTTTGAAAGAACACAACCCCAAATTAGAAGCATGCCTAGATGTGCTACGCAGGCTGGGCATTTCTCCAATGATGCTGGGCCAGTCACTTCTCTCACAGCCTAGTCTACCTCATAGGGTTGTTGTGAGGATAAATATAACCATGGACACTGCTCTGGGCTTCTTGGAGGAAGAGCGGGATCTCAGTGTAATAATAAATAAATGAGTGGATACTCGGCTCAATTTAAATTATGCGCAAAAGACCATGATGATGTTCTCAGGGCCGGGAAAGCTCACCTTGAGACACACCTCTGTGTTGTGCATGAGTACCCTCCCATTCCAATCCCAGCACATTTGAACGTTGGTGGCATCGCGAAAACACACAAGGATGTTTCCTTTTCATCTGTGAAACGCAGCCCCTCAAGGCAGGGGACTATTCTTGCCAGGGCCACCCTGCTGGCTTGGAATCCATCCGGTGCCCTCTCCTGCCTCCACAACTTGTCGCCTTCCTTCCCCCCCTGACTTTAATTCTCATTAATAGATCAAGAGCTCTTCATGATTCTCTGTGTGCCGTTCTGAAGCACTGGCTGATGAGAGCGCAGCCCGGGGGCCTTCTCAACAGAGGGAAACATGTTTCCTTGAGATCATCACAAGCCTTGCGGCTTTCTTACATGAATAATCCGCTTGGGGTTTTTTTGCAGGGTGTGTGTGTGTGTTTTTGTTTTTGTCTGGAGTGGTTTGGAGTGTGCGGGCTGAGAAGATGTATTTGGCAGGGGAGAGCTCTGCTTTCTCTTGGGCGTTGAGCTGGTAGGGGGTGCAGTCAGCTACCGTCCCAGGCGGGGAAGACAGCAGTGCTAGGAATATGCATGCGGGTCTGAAAGAGCGAAGAAACGAGCTGAGCAGCAGATCTGCATGAGAAAAGAAATTCTTGGCCACAACCTCAGCTTTTCACAGGGGCGACCCCTGAAGGTGGTTCCTTTTGTGGCCTCCTTATGGAGTTGGTACAGCGCAGACAGCCAATTTTGCCAGCCATTGTGCAGCCCACTTCATCCTTTAGGGATTAGAAACAGCCCTGACAATCTCCAGGGATGCAAGAGCCGTTCCCATTCTCTCCCTCTTGAACCATAATGCAGGCTGTTTGGTTGCCTAAGTGAGAACAATATAATCTCTTGCTCCTGAGAGAGGATGGGCTCCGGGAACCCGTTTCGAGCCCGCTCCAAGACCCGTTTCGAGCCCGCTCCAAGTCTGAGGGGAGTGATTCGCCTCCAAATCCAGCACACCATTCCCCACGTATCGGAAAATGGTTTCCGCCACATGCATGGAGCTGGCTGGGAGAGTTTGTTTGGATTTGAATCATTTCTGCTGGTAGTCTCTGAAGTTAGATCATGCTCATGTATTCTCCTCAAAGAGGAGAATTATTAAGTGACGCAGATCTGTCTCTCCCATAGGCATGGCAAGGTTGGATTGGGCCCTGGCAGAAGAAGTGAAGATGCCCCTCTCCAACATCTTCCTGTCAGTCAGGTTGAAGGAGGGATGGGCTGAACCTGAGCACTATCCAAGCAGTCAGGAGGAGAGGAGAGGAGAGGAGAGGAGAGGAGAGGAGGAGGGAGAGGTACCACCTGACACTCCTCCTCTCCTGGAGATGACCCCTCTGAACCTGAGCACTAGCCAGCCAGTCAGGAGGAGAGGAGGAGGGAGGGATGCCACCTGACACTCCTCCCCTCCTGGAGAGAACTCCTCTCCACTGAAGCCAAATCCTTGAAGCCAGAATGAATTGCCAGCAGCAATTTATCTTGTTGGGGAGGTGGGGGAGTGGAGCAAAGAGCTAACTGTCAACCAGCCAGCGGGCCTTCCTCCTTTCGGATGCAGGGACAGTTGTCCCCCCACCCATCCTTGTTCAGTTATAACTACGCTCCTGGTCTGTTGTCTTCAGCTGAGGCAGAGTCGTAAAGCACAGGGATCCCAAATTAGCTGCAGGACCAGATGCCAGAAGCACGTCCAGACTCTGTAGCTCTGTGGTAGCTGGCCAGAGAATGGAGCAGCTGGTCAGTGCCATCAGCATGAATGGGTAGATGGTGGCATCGCACCTAACTCAGCATAGTTCAGGTGACAGAAGGGGCAATAGGGATGCTTCTGGTCCTATAAAGCCATGGCATGTTGTGCAGCAGCAGGCCGGCATAAGAAGGGCTTAGAGTCTCCAGGAAGCCTCCGGCTGAGCCGGTGCATGCATGGATCTGCCTCCTCACTACTCACCCACCACCTCAGCAAACACTGGGGGACAGAGCAGCGAATGGTGAATGGAGGGATGGTGGCAGGGGGATGATAAGCCATGATCCAGATTTTGCCTACAGGGATGCTTGCCACTTGGGTTCTGGGCACTTCTGCCCAAAAGGAAGCTCCGATTCGCACCTAAACAAAAGCAAAAATGTATCCCCCCCCCGCTTTAAATAAGTTGTGCATCTTCAATGTGCCGTGAATCGCGAGAGAAGTTCATCTGGGCAATATGGCTTCCCACAATGCACCTCTCATGGTCGTGCACCTGATTGAGAAACTTGCTTCCTCTGGAAAAACAAAGCACGGGGGATTGCTTCAAGTAGCTTATTTACCTACGTGGAGCCAATCTCTATGTAAGCCAAAATAAGGATATCACTATGTGTGGTGTATGGTAGAAACGTCTGATTATCATGAGCACAGGGGTGTAGCTATAATTGAGTGGATGGGTTCAAATAACCCGGGGGGGCACAGCTCCTGAGAGCCCCTCAGCTCCACCCCTCCCTATTTTCCCTATTTAGGGTCCACCAGGGAGAAGGGTGAACATGGGCTCCCCCTCCCCTAGCTACGCCCCTTCATGAGCACACACTTTAGGAGTCTGTTTCATGCATTGGCTTCCTAGCCAGGGTAATCAGGCCATGGGAAATGTGTGTGCAATCTCATACTGACCTGCAGGTGGCAGCACCTTTCTCAGAACGCCATGAATATCCCATTACAGACCCCCATGTTTTGGCTCACACTGTCATCCTTGGTTTGGAACAGAAAATGCACCCAAGTGGACTCTGTTGGGAAGAAAACAAGACAGTGGTTGATGGTGCCAATGAAAACAGGTGCAGGAAGGAAGCAGGATTCCTTGCACTAAGCCACAGGGGAGCCATTCACCCCAAACATCAGAGGACTCCATCTGGGATTTTGCAACTTTAATAGACACACAAGAGATGGGTGGATAGCCTTGGAGAGCCTAGTTATTCATTCAGAGGAGTATTGAAGATGGTTGCTATCAGTTCTTGCCTCTGAACCAAGATTTTTGTTACATCCCAGTAGCACAGTGGCCAGGGCTTGCTTTTGCACTGTGGCATTGATAAAGATGCCTATTTTCAGGGAAATGCAATGGTTTTTATGTATTGCTTTTAGGGATGTGCGAATCGATTTGGGTACAAAACTATTTGTATCCAAATCTACCTGTTTGGGGCGATTTGTGGACAAAACCAATCGCCCCTGTGGTAGCTGGCCAGATTCGGACCCCAAACAAATTGGGGTTGATCCGATTTGTGTACAAATTGAATTTATATATTGATTTTTAAAAATTGATATATGAACATCCCTAATTGATTTCCTGTGCATATCTGCCACATTCAGTGGCAATACTGAAATGCCTTGACTGTGAACATTGAGTGGGCAGAATTGGCTGAGTTTTGTCGCATGTGTTAATTTGAGACGGGATCCACTAGATCAGCGTTCCCAAACCTACATCCCCAGATGTGGTTGGACTACAACTCCTACAATCCCCACCCATAATAGTCAAATGTCATTGTGGTTGGGGATGATGGGAGTTGTAGTCCAACCACATCTGGAGAGCCAGGGTTGGGAACTGCTGCACTAGAACTTTGCCCCTCTCCACAAAAGGCTTGCAATAGAGGAGCTCATACTACATGCAGGCACATATAGAAGCTGTTGTCACGATCAAAAGGGGGGGGTGAGCCTCATTTGGGCTCTGCAGCTCATGCGCCCACCTGAATGCCACAGTGGCATACTCCATAGCCAAAATCGTGAGCTGGGGCCTCCAGCTATTCCACAATGTATCATGCAAGCAGCAGAGAGGCAGCCCTTAGCACCGCAGCAGCTTCTGCCTGGCCCTGCGAGCCACAGAACTCTTTGGTAAACATGGCCACTGTCAGCCTGAGAACAGTTTAAATTGCACTGGCTGCACAGACGACCTGAACAAAAAGGCAGGAAGGATCTTTTGACCCAGAGAGTGGATCTGGGCTACCCTGGTTTGGAACTGCTGTGTCAGGAGCAGCGTTCCCTGTAAGAGGGATTCCCAGATGATGCTGACTACTACAACTCCCATAATCCCCAAGCAAAGGCAATTGCAGCTGAGGATGCTGGGAGCGTAGTCAACAGCATCTGGGAATCCCTGTTAGAGGGAACACTGGTCAGGAGGACTTCCGTTGCCCCAGACAACCACAAATTCTTGGGTTAACCCCCTCCCACCTTGGAATAATCAAATCAAATCAAATCAATCAAATCAATCAATCAGACTCCCTGTCTGTCTCATCCGAAGATCTTGAGGAGTCACATCTTGCTAAATTATGCTTATCGATCACTCCCAAAAACCAGTGTAGAGAAGTGTCTTTGCTTTGGAAACATTTAGTTATTTTCATCCCACTTTTATTCCATGATGAGCAATGTAGACAGGCCTCCAAGGAAGTCCTCCATCAGAGTACTGGCCAGAATGTTCTCAGATAGATAGATAGATAGATAGATAGATAGATATAGATAGAATTAAATAATAATATTAAAAATATTTTGAAATATTCTTACATATAAGCATATTATACCTTGGGTGTGAGCTTTTCCTGCTAAAGAACAGTGTGTTTAAAAAGAAATAGGGCCTGGAGACTAAGGGGAGAAAACTGAGCCAGGGCAGAAGACAAATAGCCAGGTGGCAACCCTGTTAATCGTAAAGCAGGAGCCCCTCCCCGACTATGACGAGTCATCTGGGAAGACAGGCGAAGCCGAGGGGTGGGGGGGGGAGGCGAGCTTGTCCTTGTGAAGCGTTGTGTTTAATGAGGTGACTTCCAGTTGTAAATGAAACAGAGGGCGGGGTACATTGTGTGACCTCTGACCCCTGCTGTCCATCTCGGCTTTTATCCGGGAGTTTTATGAGCTGCATAAGCCTCTCGGAGAGACCCACCGCAGCTTTTGCAGCACTGCAGCCAGATTAAGAACGGAGGACGGCTCTTGTGAGGAGCGAAAAGGGGGGCAGAGGAAAACCACCTCTGGGGAGAGCAGAGGAGACGCCGGAGGCAGGGCCAAGAGGAATCCCAAGCTCGTCTTCTGCTCTTGGTTGACACTGAACTTGGCCATTTGCACGCGCCCGCTGTCTCCCAGGGCTGTGAGCTATGGCCAGTGTGTGCAGAGAGGGGGTCTGCGAGGGGAAAGGCCCCTTCCATTGAATGCCATGGATCTGATCACACACACACACACCCAGGGGTGTAGCTAGGGGAGAGGGGCCTGTATTTGCCCCTCTCCCCAGCGGTCCCTTGTAGTGATGGAGATAAATGAAGAAAATGGGGAGGGGTGGAGCTGGGGGCCCCTCAGGAGCTGGGGAGGCCTGGGTTCTTTGAACCCATGCACTCAATTATAGCTACGCCCCTGCACACCCCATGAATGCAATTCAAGTGCTTGAAAACAGGGTCCGAATTCCCCAGGGCAACTTTGTTTGTTTGTTTGTTTGTTTGTTTGTTTGAATACATTCATATAATGCCCCAAACCAAAGTCTTGGGGCGGTTCACAATCATAAAACAACAATACAAATAAATAAAACCTTAAAATCAATTAAAACTCCCAAAAGCTGCTTACAACGAAAACAATCTACAATCTTTAGAATTACAAAGCTAAAAGGCCTGGTTAGAGTTGGAAACAGTTTGGGCTTGAAGAGACCAAGTGTAGACAATACTGAGCGAGATAGACCCATAGTCCCAGAATGTTATCCTGGCCCCAGGGGCATAGCTAGGGGGCCCCGTGCTTGCCCTCTCGCCGATGGCCCCTCGGAGTGAGGGAGATAATGAAGAAAATAGGGAGGGGTGGGGCTGGGGGCCCCTCGGGGGCCCCATGTTCTTTGAACCCATCTGCTCAATTATAGCTACACCCCTGCCTGGCCCTCAAAGCCTAGGGATGAGATGCAAGGGAAATGCTTTGCTGCAACTTTGAACCTGCCCATCCCTGCCCGACGTCACAACCGCTTCAAGCCGAGCAAGGCAGGCACATATGTTTTTCCATGGTTTTTGTCCCTCTTGTTAAAGACCAGCGATAGAGGGTCGGGAACCCGTACAATGAAGCCTCTGGCATGCAAGGAGTTAACTGCCTTCACGCCTTCGTGGATGCCCTTTAATAAAACCAACAGGCGTGATGTGTTCATCCCCACAATGGCCAAGGCCGGGCAAGAAGGCTGAACCCCCGACTACGCTGTGCTGTCAGAATGAGCAATGATTGAAGCTTCCAGCAGCAGGGGTGGGATGTGTGAAAGAATTCTCAGGCGTCTACCAGCCATCAAATTCTGGGAAAGCCACCAGGCCCTCCCTTCCCCTCTCTAACAGCCCCCCCCCCGCTCCCTGGCCCCCACCACCCCAGAGGCAGTGACTTAAGAAAAGATGTATGAATTGTGGGTCTTGCTAAACGGCGCAGGAATTAACCTCCGCACCGCGCCGACTCAAGCAGGGCATGGCTGCATCGGAGGGTCTCGAGTTGTAACAGCCTGGTAAAGAGAGTTTTGAAGTTCTGATATTTTAGGTTGTGATTTTTTAGCATATGATGGTTTTTCCTTGCCCATGCCCTTATATGCTTTTTAAATTTCTTGTGCTGGTCTAGGACCATAATAAAGATTGATTGATTGATTGATTGATTGACGGACACAAATTTCTTTGACATAGGCATAAACCATACAGGAAGGGCTATTTGTTCACAGAAAGCTCAGTAGAGAGCGTTTCTCCAGAGTCTCTCAACAATACATAGGAAGCTGCCTTCTACCAAGTCAGACCATTGGTCCATCTAGCTCAGTATTGTCTACACAGACTGGCAGCAACTTCTCCAAGCTTGCAGGCAGGAGTCTCTCTCAACCCTATCTTGGAGATGCCAAGGAGGGAACTCGGAGATTTCTGCAGGAGCTTTTCCCAGAGCAGCCCCATCCCCTGAGGGGAATATGGCGACTCTAAGGATGGAGCAGGACCTTCGTGGGGGGACGGGGCACCCCGTCCCCCATGCGTCAGCATTCTTCTCCTCTGAAAGCATCAGCCATGACAGATCTATCTGAATAGGTTTTAGGCTTGCAATGCTGACTCCAAATTCTGAGAGGGTTCCTGTGTCTTTAAGAGTTGCGTTGAGTGGAAAATCCTACCAGATACAGCTTCTCCTCTCCCTGCAGTGGGAAAAGTTGCACCTGGCAAAATCCTGCCTTTTCTGCAGCTCTTAAAGGTGCAGGAGCCTTTTCATCAGCCAAGCCTGGCCACTTGCACAGCATTGTTTCCCCGGCCCCACCAACACCCATGTCCCAGTGCCTGCATTCATGCCATCAATGAGACCGCAAGGCAAATATGTTTCAGTTTTCCCGAGAAGGGCAGCTGGCTTTGTCTCCTGCAAACCCCACAGAAGGCTCAGCAGCATTTGTTAATGGGTTAACACAGCCTGGCTCTTAAGGCCTGTTTAATTCAGCCACATTTTGCCTTCTTCTTTTTTTAAAAAAAAAAGCTCTCCAGGCAAGGCTATTTTGTAACGCCAAGCTGCAGGGTCTAATGGCGACCTCATTGGGATAAAAGGAGCCTGAAAGTCCTCTATTATCCAGCCTGCGGAGATGCTGGCGAGGAAGAATAGATGAATCAGGGACCTCTGACATCTGCCTGAAGTGTACCACGGTTGTCAGTGGCAGGGAAAGAGCAGCTACTTTCAGAGCAAACAAAAGCACTTCTCATAGCTCGATGGGAAAGCTGGCCGTTGAAAGCAGAAACTGCTCCTGGAGCATTTAGGGCCTAGCCAAAGCCAGCCTTGCAAAGACGATGCCCAGCTTGCAGGTTTGATAAAGGAAGACGTTCTGGCATCCTAGCCAGCTTTTCCTTCCTCGAATGGCTTTGAGTAGAATGGATGAGTCAAGATTCCAGACCATGTATCGTAGACATCCTAGCTTTAGAAAGATTTTAGCTTTGTTACCTGAAGTGGTGCAGCAGGGAAATGCTTGACTAACCATTCTTGACTAACCTATAAAACCCTAAACAGCTTGGGCCCTGGGTATTTAAGAGAGTGCCTTCTTCGCTATGAACCACACCGCCCATTGAGGTCATCTGGAGAGGTCCATCTACAGGTGCCACCGGCTCGTCTGGTGGCTGCTCAGGAACAGGCCGCCTCCGTTGCTGCCCCAAGGTTTTGGGACACACTTCCTGCTGAAATAAGAGCCTCCCCATCTCTGACAGCTTTAAAAAAAGTCAATCAGGATGCATTTGTTCACCCAGGCTTTTAATTAGATATTGTTTTAATCGTGTTTTTAACCGTTTTTTAACATTTTAAATTTTAGTTGTTGATGTTTTAATCTTTATATGTTTTTATTGTTTTGTTGTACACCACCCAGAGACTTGCATTTTGGGCGGTATATAAATGTTTTAAATAAACAAATAAATAATAAGCTGAAGGTTGCTGGTTTGAATCCCCACTGGTACTATATCGGGCGACAGCAATATAAGGAAGATGCTGAAAGGCATCATCTCACACTGGACAGGACATGGCAATGGTAAACCCCTCTTGTATTCTACCGAAGAAAAACACAGAGCTCTGTGGGCGCCAGGAGTCGAAATCGACTTGACGGCACACTTTACCTTTTACATTACTCTATGTATATTGCAGACGGCTTGAAAAACAGCCCCAAAGGAATTCAGGCAGAGCCGAAAAGGTGCAAGAAATGTAAATAGCCAGACTAGTAATATACCCTTTGACATTTGACAAATGGTTAACATGGGGACATGGTGCCTTCGTGCTGATGTGCATGCATTTCTACGCAGGTGTCCTAGTCCATAGCAAGAGGTATCTGCTTCCCACTCAGCAGGTCAACCTCAGAAGGGAGGGAGCAGGAATACATAATGGGATGTGGATCTATATGAATAGCAAGGGACGCGCTCACCCAGCTCAAATGGGATCAAACTGTAACTAAGCCAGGCTATTTCCCCAAATGTCAGGAAATAACTTGTCTTTCCCAGTCCTACCTGGAGATCCCAGGGACTGAACCTTGGACCTTTGGCATTCTCTTCTCTAGCACCCGGAGGGCTGCTATGCAGAGCACCAGACCTCTTGTCCTCCTTTGAAAATGTATTTCTCCCAAAGGCTATTGACACCACAGTAGATGAAAAGGTGAGACGTCTAGCTGTGATTCTTCAACTCAGCAGCTGCTGGGGCCAAAAGACTGTTAAGGGGCCCACCACTGAGAAGCTATTCACACACACATGCAAAGCCGGACTAAGGAAGCCCAGTCCAGTTTTGCACGTGCATGTGGACCACCAGGATTGGGCCCGATCCCGGCAGTGCCGTGGTGGCAAACCTGCCTACAGAGCCACCCTACAAAATGTGGTTAGGAGAGCGAGCACTCCCCTAACATCGTTTCTGCGATCGCCTGCCACCCATTGCTGGCAGACTTCAGAGCTCCCATAATGCACTGTGCACTCGTGTGGTGCATTATGGGAACTCCAGGGGGCAGGGCGATGCAGGGCAATGCATCCAGCACCCTGGCCCTTGGAGCTACAGACGGCAGCTGGTAATTGACTGGGTGGGCGATCCTCCTGCCCAAAGGAAAGAACTTGATCATCTGCGGGGAGGTAAGTTTTTTCAGGCTTCCTCCCCACTAACCCTCTTGCCCTTGCTTACTGCTTGTGAGAAAGGGCTCCGTGTCTTGCTTCCATCCTCCCTTCCAGTGCACACATTGGTCTGTGATCTTTTATGTACATCAACAGCAAGGATTTTGAGAATGAGCTATAGGCATAGATTTCTCGAACTACATGGAACAAGCAGCTTGAAATTGGTAGGATTCAACTCCAAACGTTATTCACTGTTCTGAGTAATTATTGTA
Organism: Hemicordylus capensis; assembly: GCF_027244095.1. NCBI lineage: Eukaryota > Metazoa > Chordata > Lepidosauria > Squamata > Cordylidae > Hemicordylus > Hemicordylus capensis. Next base: position 20,025,358 of record NC_069664.1, on the reverse strand, counting down.
TATGCTAAATTGGAATGATAGTACATTTGAATCTGAGGGAGATCTTCTGCTTCTCTTGAGCATGTGGTCCTTTTAGAGTTATTGATCTGATTACTGAGTGTTAAAATCTGTGGAGAGCAATGACAGTTTCCCAGACTATGGGGAACACCTACATCGGGTATCAGCGATATAGGAAGATGCTGAAAGGCACCATCTCATACTACGCAGGAGAAGGCAATAGTGAACCCCCTCCTGTATTCTACCAAAGAAAAACCACAGGGCTGTGTGGTCGCCAGGAGTTGACAACGACTCGATGGCACACCTTTAAAGAATTGGGAAGTATGACTTTATTTTGCACACAAACACCCCCCACAAATCAACCCTTCAAAATATATAATAAATGAGAATAACGGCTTTTCCTCGAAGCCTCACCCCCTGATCTCAGATGTGCTGAAGCCAACTGTGGTTGTGTGCAGTGGTATAGGAAAAAGCACTTTGTACATTCTCAGGAACATGGTCTTCTTGAAAACATTGAAGGAAAAAATGGACCAAAGAGGGTCTGAAAAGACGTTCTTGCTCAAGGGCCCACCAACACTATCCTGCCTCTGTCCTTTGAGCCATCCTCCCATACCCCACCCCCTGTGATCACACACTGCATTCCAACCATGGAGCACAATTCTCCTTGGAGGTAGACGCAGACTGATCTCAAGTTTCAGTAAAGGGTCATTGCTCACCTCCTCCTGCGAGGTGTTTATCGTAACCTACCCTTGAAAGTTCTCAGGCCAAGGGAGAAATGTGAGTTCCTTGGGAAAATTCCATCTGGGAATGCTCCAACCCCATCTGTAAGCTCAAGGGTGATAAGGTGAATGGGGAGATTCTCACCAAGCCCATCACAATAGTTTTCAAACTGCTACACCTAACACCCTTGATAAGCTCTCTAGTCCTGGAGTTTTTGATTATATGTCGAGGCAGGAGAGAGAGAGAAGCTACTGAGCCATATCAAGCAGTTACATCATAGGTGAGCCCTCTGGCCATTGCGGAAAGGGATGATGGGAGTCATAGTCCAACAACATGATGGTTGTCTGATGGCTATAGGCCACCTCCAGCCGCAGAGGCAAGATGCCTCTGAATACCAGTTGCAGGGGAGCAACAGCAAGAGAGAGGGCACGTCCTCACCCCTATAGGCTTCTAGGAGGCATCTGGTGGGCCACTGTGTGAAATAGGATGCTGGACTGGATGGGCCTTGGGCCTGACCCAGAAGGGCTGTTCTTATGTTCTTATGTTCTTAACACTGGGGGGGGGGCAGGTTTGAGAACCCCTGGCTTAGCCACATCAAACCGAGGAAGATTCATGCCAGTGGACTTTAAAAGAAAAACCACCTCCCTTTCCATGTTAGGAAGATCTCTTTTATTATCAAGACTGCTAAGACATCTCTTCTTAATATCCTTTTTAGGATTTCCCTGGGATTGTTCATTCCAGAGCCCGCAAACAGGATGTGAAAGAAACAGCCATACCATACATCGTGGATGTTGTACATCCTCAGCTTCTTGTATTCAAAGGTATACTTTCTGTGATCATGAAGGTTCCAAGTAGCTGTCATGGTTTGCAGCCATTGATAGACCTAACCTCTAGAGGAGTCCCAGCATGTAATAGGGGAGGGGAGGTGGCCTTGTAGTAGCAATCATGAATTGTCCCTTTTGCTAAGCAGGCTCCACCTTGGTTTGCATTTGGATGGCAGACTACATGTGAGTGCTTTAAGATACTCCCCTTAGGGGATGGGGTCATAGCTCAGTGGTCAAGCATTTGCTTTGCATGGAGAAAGTCCCAGGTTCAGTCCCTGACAGCATCTCCAGGTAGGGCTGGGAGAGACTCCTGCCTGTAATCTTGGAGAGCTGCTGCCAAGCAGTATATACCAGGGGTTCTCAACGTTGGGTCCCCAGATGTTATTGGACTTCAACTCCCATAATCCCCAGCCCCAGTGGCCTTTTGCTGGGGATTCTGGGATTTGAAGTCCAACAACATCTGGGACCCAGCACTGAGAACCCCTGATATAGACAGTACTGAGCTAGATGGACCAATGTTTGGACTCAGTATATGGCAGCTTCCTATGTTTCTATATTCCAGGGTAGGGGTGTACACAAAACTGGATTGCCTGGTTTGGTTCGAGTCTGGACTCAAACCGAATTGGGCATGTTCAGTTTTGTGCCCCTGAACATACCCCTGGCTCGGCTCGAATTTGAGCCGGTTTGGGGGTTCTAAATTGGATTTTAAAAAAAAAAAAACACTCACCACTGGGTCCAGTTCGGAGGCGGACATTTATTTATTTATTATTTATGTAAAATATTTATGCCCGCCCCTCATCTCTGCCATCTCCCCCTCCCCTGCCAGCCTTCTCCCTTTCTAAAAAGGGCCAGTTCAGCCCAGTGGCGGCAGCCATTTTGGAGGCTGCTGCACATGCCCGATGGTCCTTCACACATCCCTATTCCAGGCTTGCATAACTTTGGTCCTCCTGCAGATTTTGGCCCACAACTCCCATAATCCCTAACTATTGGCCATTGTGTCTGGGGATTATGGGAGTTGTAGTCTAAAAACAGCTGGAGGGCCAAAGTTGTACTGTCCTGCTATATAGCCAGCCTAGCGTTGCTAACAACAAGCCAAGAATTCCTCTTTAGCTCTGCCGAATCATGACTTTGGATTCTGAGAAAGGCTCAGGCAACATTCCTAGGGTCGGAGCTATAACTGGGTGGACCGCAGGGGCGTAACTATGATAGGGCAAGGGGAGACAGTTGTCCGGGGGCCCACTGCCTTGGGGGGGGGTGCGCAGAGGCAAATCACATGACTGACTCCCCCAGCCACGCACCCGCCTGGGCTTCCTTCAGTTGTATTCATCTTCCGAAATTGATGTGAGTGTTAAGACTTGGAGCTACCAGAACAGCATGTCTTTCTCGAGTACCATTAAATGACTTGCACCGTCCACAATTTACAATCTTGTCTCTGGGCCCACTCCAAGCTTGCTATGCCCCTGGTGGACCAGTTCAAAGGACCTGAGCTGCTCAGCAACTGAAAACCTCCTAGCTCGCCCCTCCCTCTTTTCCTTCATTCTTTCCCTTGCTCGGAGCGAGGGAGAGAATTAAGGAAACACCTGGCTGGCAAGGAAGCCACTTTGGAAACGAACTCAGGAGGGATGGACTGAGCCACGCCCCCTGTGTGTGATGTCATATGCGGGGTGTGTGGCTGGTGCCCACGAGGAGCCTCCAGGGAGAAGGGTGAACAGGAGCCCGAAAGGGCGAAAAAGACTACGTTTACCTGGCCGCGGCAGTGATGAGGAAGTCCAGTGGGGGGAGAGGGAACCTGTGCGGGACACCACCACAACCCCCCGCAGCTACAGCAGGCCCCCCGAAGGGGCTACAGGTAGTTCCTTTTTGCATTTAATTTTTTTTTTAAGTTCGGTTCCAGACCGGGGGGCGGGTTCGATGGGTGCTGAACCGAACTGGCCCAGTTCCGTTCAAGGCTGATCCAGCCTCGAACCGAACCAGGCCAGATGGTTCCGTGCACACTCCTATACAGGAGCCAGGGGTGGGAGACACAGGAGAACCGCACAGCACCTGGGAAGGGCGAAGGTACCCCGTCACGCTGCCTGCACTGAGTAAACTGTGGCTAACCTAACGACACCGCTGAGTCAATGTAAAATAAACCAAGGCGAGGAGAGAACTTTCAGGCTCTGGGCAGGCAGGAGTAGACCGGGCACTTGATTGGCTGCATGCTCTCTCCCATTCTTTCTCCAGGGATTGTCAGCTTTGATTCCCCCCCTCTCTACCCCCTCCAGTCTTGGCAGCATTTTTGGAAAGACACTCTGAGGGATTTCACAGTAAATAAACCCTCTCGCTCGCAAAGAGCTTCCAAAGAATAATTGAAATAAGATTGCTGTCCTCAGCAGTCGGGGAGCGAGCGGCTTGTTCTCTGACAAGCATGGCTCCTTCAGCCTGGCAGGAGGAACCATGTGCATCCTAAATTGGCTTAGATACTGCACAGCGCCCTGCCGATGGAAATGCGGGGGCCACGCGCTGGCCCTGTGAGTGTGGAATGCCGGTTGGCACTGCTTGCAAATGCGTAGAGCTGCCATGACTCTTAAGGATTGCATCATCTCAGTAGGATGCTTCTCCCACCATCCTCAATGGGAGAAGCATCCAACAATGCACATGTGATCTAAGAGCCATGGAGGCTCTGTGTCTTTGCAAGTAGCATTGACGGGCTTGCCACACTCACAGGGCCAGCAGGTGTTCCCTGCATTTACACCATCAGGGCACTGCACAGTACCTAAGCCAATATTAACTGAACTGTGCCTGTGTGAGTGGTCTGCATCCATCCCTGATCAGCAGCCATGCTCTTGGAGGCTGTGAGTTACCTAATTCAGCCTCGATTAGAGTTGTCAGGCATCCCTTGGATGAAATAAGGGACATCCCTTAAGACTTCCTGCTCCATAGTATTATAGACTCTGATCCACCAGGTATCTTTGCAGACTTGGAAATGCTGGTCAGGCTTGATGCACTGGATGGAAACCAGTCAAAAGAATTAACTGGAAGATGGAAGGCAACTGAAGGAATGTGACAGAGGGCTGGTGTGCTCCAGGATGCAGGAGGCTTGTTCACACTACCATTAAGTGGATAGGACAAACGTCCTTCAAGAGCTGGGTGCACTGACTGCTGGATTTTGGCCATCGGTGAGTTAAAAGCTAGGGTGGAGGACGGGAAAGGCATTGTGTGGGAGGCGAGCCCAGACTTTGATGGCGTTACATCCTACCATGCAGTGGCAGAACAAGGGGAATGGAGGCCAGTGTTACACCCTATCCCTGGGCGGCCTCGCCATGTGCTTGTGCCCAGCGATGCCCCATGTATGTGAGGTCACATGGGCATGGCCTGATTGCCAGAGAGGCTGCCTAAGCAAACACTAGATCTGCATGCACTCGGAGGGGCTTGGGCAGCCCTCTGGTGATCAGGCCATGCCCTATCTGTACGTGATGTCATGCTTAAGGAGGGCTCATGTGGCCCTTACAAAACTGGCGGCCTGGGTTCTTTGAACCCGTCTGGTCAATGGTGGCTCTGCCCCCACTACCATGGTAATAAAAATTCCTGGATAGGACAACGCCATTGGAGCTTGTGCCCAGGGGAGAGCCCTGACTTTGATGGCATTATATCCTACCATGCAGTGGCAGAGCCAGGGGAACGGAGGCTACCACAAGCCTCCTAATGACACAGTGGGGAAATGACTTGACTAGTAAGCCAGAGGTTGCTGGTTCTAATCCCTGCTGGTATGCTTCCCAGACTATGGGAAACACCTATATCGGGCAGCTGTGATATAGGAAGGTGCTGAAAGGCATCATTTCATACTGCGTGGGAGGAGGCAATGGTAAACCCCTCCTATATTTTACCAAAGACAACCACAGGGCTCTGTGGTTGCCAGGAATCAACATCAACTCAACGACACACTTTACTTTACCTTACCACAAGACCAGCTCTCCTGGTGCCCTGCAGTAGAGGGATGTCCTGGTTGTGATCAGGGGCAAAGATTTTTTAAAAAACAAAAACAAGTTTAGAACAGGTTTCCTGTTGCCATAACAGGCTTTACCAAAGCAGAAAGATGCAGGCTATGTTCTAGAAAGCGAATGCTGAGGACATCCTAGAAACAGGAGTTCATCCCGGTTGCCTGGTTGTGGTGCTTGTCTCTGCAACTGTTGTGATAAGAGGCGTCCAGCCTGCCTGTGTCTGGCTTATCTCTGCCTCTAAGCCCTGAGCAATGAGTTGACGCTTATGCTTTGCTCCTGATTTACTGCTATCGTGCCTGATGGCTCATATATCACTATTGCCTGACGTCACTTGCCATAGATCATCTTCCTGAAGGATTCTCCCTCTCTTTGGGGGAGGACAGTGAGATATCTGCCTGGCTTGCTACCTTTGGGTAAAAAGGTCAGCTGTCTGGCGTTGACTGTGAGATACAGCCGGGCCTGGAATTTTTAAGGATGAAATAACATAAGCTCAAAGTATGTGCCTTGCTGTTTTTCACTTTTAAAGGACTTGATTTATGGAAGCAGAAATAATCCTATTATGTTCCCAAGAAACAGAGACTCCAGTCCGAGCTCTTCTGTTCATGGTAGTTCCGCTATCGTGATCGAGTTGTCCCGGGTTCCCTTCATAGCCTCTGTAAATAAAGGCGATTTTGGAGCTAGTTAGACATGATGATGACACATGTGTTAGAAGATGAATCACTGCCAAATGGGGTGGGGTGGGGTGGGGTGATTTAAAGTGGCAGGGGAGAGGGCCCCCTGCCTGCTGCTTTTCACTTGCCAACCCCCCAAACTCCAGCCACTTGCCTGGCTCTGGGGTCAGAAGCTAGCCCCTCCAAGAGAAAAATGGCTGGGAGCCTAAAGCAAAATTCAAGTCCCATCCACAACGCCCAGCTCTGGCGAAAGAAACACATATAGGCTTCATGGGAGCTAGAACCTGATTCAGACATTATGCTGTATGAGTGTACAGATTTCTGTACACTTGTACATGTGTTTGTGTGAATGGCTGTACCTCTGTTTGCTTTAAAAGTGAACCTGGATACAGGCCCTTCACAACATGCATGGTACAGAAAGGAACTGTACTTCTGTACCTGCGTTCAGCATAACGTGTGAATGACTGTACCTGTGTACAGATCTGTACCTGTGCAGACTGTACACTCATGGTATGTGTGTTGAACATAATGTGCGAATGGGCCTTAGGTACAATCCACATGTGGAGGATGGCTTAGGATTTTAATTTAATGTATTTATTTGAAAAAATAGCTATACGTCTCCCCTCCAGTACTCTATTGCTCGGGGCACCTCACAACATCAATAATATAGATGCAATATAAAACAAGAAGAAAAAAAATAAAAGTAAATAAGTTAAAAGACCCAGGGAAAAACAGATTTAAAAGTTACACATTTTAAGAGTTCCAATTTAAAAGTTGAAAGAACTAAGAACTAAAAAAACCTACCAGATATAAGTAGTGGATAATATATTCAAAAGCCTCTCTGAAAAGATGTGTCTTTAATAATTATTTATATATATATATATATATATATATAACAACCCTGAGGGAGGATCAGGCCCACTGGCCTCACTCCAGATTTCCATGCATTGCAGAAAGCTGTTGCGCGGCTGCAAGCACGTCTGTTGTTGCACAATAGTTGTGCAACTGTGGCATGCTGCGTTTGTTTTAATGGGGACCTTGGACAAGAGCACAATCCTGCAGATCCCCATTTTTAGTGCAACTTACCTAACACCTTACGCTAGTGCAAATTTGCCCACTCTGCCAGCAGTTCATTGTTGTTATTATTACCGTGTTTCCCCGAAAATAAGACAGTGTCTTATATTAATTTTAGCCCCCCAAAATGCACTAGGGCAATTAGCGGTACATCAGAAATTACTGCTAGGTCTTACTTTCGGGGAAACAGGGTATTATTAATTCAATTTCTATACCACCCTTCCAAAAATGGCTCAGGGCAGTTTACACAGAGAAATAAATAAATAAGATGAATCCCTGTCCCCAAAGGGCTCACAATCTAAAAGAAACATAAGATAGACACCAGCAACAGTCACTGGAAGTACTGTGCTGGGGGTGGATAGGGCCAGTTACTCTCCCCCTGCTAAATAAAGAGAATCACCACGGTAAAAGGTGCCTCTTTGCCAAGTTAGCATGTTCTGAATGTCATCCAGTTATTTTGCATGCAGACCATACCTGTGTATTCATGAATATCTGTAGGCTCCCACAGGCATGAGCCTAGAGTACACACATAGACTATATATGTCTATGCAAGTCTGGAAATGTAAGTCTAGTGTTTTCGGTGGCAGTCACATAGGCTCCATCACATCTTTTCTGACCTAAGCCACTACCAAATTTCAACTAAAGCAAATTGTACGATGAATACAACCAATATTTATATACCACTTTTCAACAAAAGTTCCCAAAGTGCTATCTATCTATCTATCTATCTATCTATCTATCTATCTATCTATCTATCTATCTATCTATCTATCTATCTATTTTGCTCGCCTAGGACACCAATATTGGGAGGACACATACGCAATGTCAGAATGCAGCATTGCCGATTATTCTTTCCCTCCCTCCTGTATTCCATCCCTGAAGTGCTATACATGCTGTAAGAATGTAACACTGCACCCTGCATCCCAGAGACCTGCACATTCTGCATACCAAAAATATGAATTGCCAGGCTCAGAATCCATTTCACAAAAGAAATGGCCTCAGACTGGATTTCCAAATTAACCAGCATCTTTTAATCTCTGCAGTGTGTTTGAGTTTTGCCCCCATAATAGACTAGAGACTCTCCCCCACGGCATCCTCAAACCAACATGGGCTACTCATGTGCTGCACATCCACGTGAGCTGGTCATTCAACCTTGTGAATGAGCAGCCTGTCTGGTTCAAATCAAAGCCGAGGCTCCACACTTGTTGGCGGGGGCAAAATTAAATTTTGCCTAGAGTGCAAGAAACCCTGGGTGCCAATCTGAGATCCCCCCAAAAGTCTGAGTTCTCACAACGCGCTCTGCAGAAGCATGCATGTGGCAAATCTCCAATTCCCATCAAAAGAACATTCATCTGCTTGTGAGAACCAACCCTATGACGTATCAGAAAAACAGCAAGCAGATAGTCTTCTCAACCCAGATGATTCCTGGTGACTTAAAGTGTGTGGTTTTGCTGCCTGTCCATGATATTTAAACACACAACAAATCTGCTAAACCTATCTGAAGACATCAAGACATCAGTGACTATCTGTGGGTTTACAGTTTCAAGGCTAAGAATGCTGTGCAATTGGTCTGGAGATTTCTCTATAACAGGAGCCATGAAGTTCTTAGTGTTTGCCACTCTTGGCAGGAGCTGGTCTCAATTATGCCTTTGAGCTGGTTGATGGGGGAGGAGAGGTGGTGAGAAACTGGATTGAGACGATTTGGAAACAGATCAACCAAACAAACGCAGCCTCGCAATGGATTTTCCACGTTTCCCATCTGGCTCCGGGTTTCGTCTGGTTGTCACATGCAGTTGAGATTAACAGACCAATGCACAAAACGGCCGTGCCATTCTGGTTGGGTATGTGTAACTGAAGAACAACACAGCACGTCTCCGAACCACAATCTGGCCTCTTCGTTTAAGAGAAAATACGATCCTTACCTCTCGGTTACCTCTGTAATGATTTATGGAGGAAACCGCTGGTGCTGGTCAGCTTTGTCAGATTACCAGCCCAAGGTGTCTAGCTTATCCATTTCAGCATGAAAAGTAGAAGTGTTGATGAAATAAAAGAACAAAGACCAAAAAACCTGCGATGTCTGCTGCTAAAGTTTGAATTTGGCCCCCAGATGGTTGTCTTAATGGGGCTCCCTTGGAAAGCCAAATGCTTTTTCAAAACAGAGCAGTTGGACTGTAGTGGGATTGGGACCTTCTGGCTGTGAAACAAGGCCCTATTATATTTCATTCTTCATTCATTACTCTCTCTCTTGTAATCTGTTGCTTTTATTTTTTACTGGAAAATGGGTGGAACGCTTGTAAAAACTCTGGTTATGAGCTTGCAGCTGTCTCATAATTTTTTTGGCCATTGTACCATACATGTAGCCTAGGGCTATAGTCCTCCTTTCTGAGTAGGCCTGGTTGGGTTGGGATATCATTTCCTGTGGGTTTTGCTTTCATTTATTCTGCCCCATTACCATCTCTGATGAAGCAGGTTCAATGGGTGTGTGTGTGTGTGTGTGTGTGTGTGTTTGTTTTGAGAATTCTGAAGCACCACAAAAAGTTTCAAAACTGGCTATGCAAGTGATGATGATGAGAGAACAGAAAGAAATGGGTCCTCACATCACCTGCAAGAATGACCCCAATTATACCACCTATAACTAGGGTTCCCTCTAGCAGGGATTCCCAGATGTTGCTGACTACAACTCCCATAATCCCCAAGCAAAAGCCATTACAGCTAGGGATTCTGGGAGTTGTAGTCAACAACATCTGGGAATCCTCCTTAGAGGCAATACTGCAATAACTCTCAGGAAAAAAATGGCCATTTGTCTCCAGTCTCACTTAGTAACATCAAAAATAGACAAGTTGATTTGAAATTCATCCGATGGGAAGCTTACTCGTTCTGCTAAGTGTCTGAAGTTTGCATAGGAACACAAGAATATACCAAGTTAGACCTTTGGTCCGTCTAGCTCAGTATTGTCTACACTGACTGGCAGCGGCTTCTCTAAGGTTTCAGGCAGGAGTACTTCCCAGTCTACCTGGAGATGCCAGAGAGTGAACCTGGGAACTTCTGCATGCAAAGCCACTTAACTGTGGCCCCATCCCCTGAGCTCGGATACTATGTTCCTTGCACACTTTTATATTTATTGCTTGCCTCATATGTTTATCATTTGCATCATGTATCTCATCTTGTTTCGCTTCTAAACTCTCTCTCCCCTTCCCACACTCTGTCAAATCCTGTTGGGATGGGCAGGGTCTTCAGATTTATATGTGCCCATGTAATGTAAGGAACAGAGGAATGGAAACAAAGTGAAGAACCTGAAAGCCCTTGCAAAGTGTGGATGTTCCAATTCTGGAATTGATTTTAGAAATTAAATCCTAGCTCAGGGGGAGTAGAATGCAAGGCTAAGCAAACTTTCAGAACAAAAACTAGTTAATCCTGGCTAACTGGGCAAAGAGGCACCATTGGATGTTGTAGTTCCCATATATTTAGCAGGGGCAGGCAGCAACTGTTCCTATTACACCCAGCAGAACATCCTGGCCAGTGTTTCTGTTTAGACTATTGAGTTAGTAGTTAGTTGGATATATTTGTGTACTGCCCCAAATGTGCATCTCTGGGAACACTTAGGTGAACAAGTGTGTTTTCAATGTCTTCTTAAACACTGTCAGAGATAGGGAGGTTCTAAATTCAGCGGGGGGTACATTCCAAAACCTCAGCTATGAGCTTCTTTCAGGATTAAGAACTATCTTCTCACAGTTTTTGATATACCACCTTTTCTTAAAGTGGTATATCATCATCATCATCATCATCATCATCATCATCATCATCATCATCTCAATATAGCATCTTTCCCGGGGGTTGTTGCTGATGCCTTGTATGTTTCTTTGGAGATTCTGAGCACTTTTAGCACAAGGTACCATCTTGTCCTTCCTATTTTGCTATGCAAGCTACCTTGCAGATGCTTGCTGGATGATGTTGATGATGATGATGATGGTGATGATGGTGTTGATGATGATGATGGAGCAGAAAAGGGTTAATTTAATTCATGCCTTGTTGTTGACATTTGAATGCAATAGAAGGAGATTTCTAAAAGGGGTTTTGGTAGTGAGCATGAATTTCCCCCTTTACTAAGCAGGGTCTGCCCTGGTTTGCATTTGAATGGGAGACTACATGTGTGAGCATTGTAAGATATTCCCCTTAAGGGATGGGGCCACTCTGGGAAGAAAAGGTTCCAAGTTCCCTCCCTGGTGGCATCTGAGAGAGATTCCTGCCTGCAACCTTGGAGAAGCCACTGCCAGTCTGTGTAAACAATGCTGAGCTATATGGACCAATGGTCTGACTCGATATATGGCAGCTTCCTATGTAATTGTCCCCTTTGCTAAGCAGCGGCTGCCTTGGATGGCATTTGAATGGGAGACTACATGAGAGTGCTATAAAATATTCCCCTTGGGAGATGGGGCCCTAGCTCAGTGGAAGAGATAATTTTAATGGGGAAAAAATTAAAAATAGAGATAATTTTAATGAAAAGCAGTATATAAATCAAACAATATATAAATAAAATAAAGAGCATCTGCATGGTTTCGGTGCAGAAGATCCCAAGTTCAACCCGTGGCAGCATCTCCAGGTAGGGCTGGGAGAGACTGTGGCCTGAAACCTTGGAGAGCGGCTGCCAGTCAGTGTAGACAAATACTGAGCTAGATGGACCAAGGGTCTGACTCAGTATAAGGCAGCTTCCTATGGCTGGTTCACTAGTTTGTATACAAATTTCTCATCAGTCCACGACATGCAAATCACTGCTTGATATTGCACCCATCAAGTGATGAGCATGGATGTGTGAACCAGACAAGTCTCGGATATTCTGCATAAAACATTTGGCTTGCCTCGTTGACTGAGGTGATGAACCATTGGCTACTAGGCTCGACCAATGGCCTTCTCCCACTGCTGCCTCACGTGTTTCTTTGATGGCTTAAATAGCTGCCTGAGAAGCTCCTTAAGATCTCAGTGTGTCTCATTCTGAGACGCTTGCAAGGGGTTCACCAGCAGGGTTTTGCAGGCAGAAAGCATCTTGTTCCGATTTTCTCAGCCGGAGGTCTTGGCAGCAACGCTTCATTTCCGGAGACAGAATGAGCTTTTAATCTACCAAGAGAAAACTTATTTGAGGAGAGAAAAGGAGAGACGGGAGAGAGAAGTCATAAAATTCTGATAGCTGAAGCCATGTTAGGGGAAAAAAAACCCATCAGGGTTTTCTCTCTGGGCATTTGTGATTACTAGAGACTGGCTGGATCCCCCATTTCTGCTGATGGCCACACTCTGACAGGTTTTTGAGCATCCATTCTCTCTGCATAGGCCAACCAAGCAGGAAATAAAAGCAACAGACATTTCATCCTTGTTCCAGACATTCAGAGATAAAGAGGCGGGAGCAGGGGCATAGCTAGGGGAGAGGGAGTTCACCCCCTCCCCCCTGGAGTGAGGGAGATAATGAAGAAAATAGGGAGGGGTGGAGCTGCGGGGGGGGGGGGGGGCTCAGGAACTAGGGAGAGAGTTGGTCTTGTGGTAGCAAGCATGACATGTCCCCTTAGCTAAGCAGGGTCTGCCCTGGTTGCATATGAATGGGAGACTAGACGTGTGAGCACTGTAAGATATTCCCCTCAGGGGATGGAGCTGCTCTGGGAAGAGCAGAAGGTTTCAAATTCCTTCGCTGGCTTCTCCAAGATAGGGCTGAGAGAGATTCCTGCCTGCAACCTTGGAGAAGCCGCTGCCAGTCTGTGAAGACAATACTGAGCTAGATAGACCAATGGTCTGACTCAGTATATGGCAGCTTCCTATGTTCCTGGGGGGGGGGTGTTCTTTGAACCCATCTGCTCAATTATAGCTACACCTCTGGGTGGGAGGTGAAAATGTGGGCAGCCCTGAGTTCCAGCTGTACTGCTTTGGCTTCTTTGCAGCATTCCAGAGTTCTTAAATGCTGTCATATCAAGGTCCACAAAATTACAGAAATAATAGTCCAAATCCAAAAGTATGTCAGGCTGTCATGTGGTTCTGAAGATCCATGCACTCTTTGATGTTGTATTTTATGCACACCCCATTCACTGTAAGCAAAGTATGGAATTTGCTCCCCGCAGGTTGTGGTGTTGGGCACTGCCTTAGGCCTGGAGTGTTTTCAGATGGAGGGATACTCCATTTGAAAACGGATGTTCTTAACACTTTTCCACTGCCGTTACTGACCATCACACACCATTTGCTGACAATCTCTGATTGACAGCAAATGGCCAGCAGATGGCGCTGCAAAATTGCACAGTGGTCAATGTCAACTGAACGCCCCATAAAGAAGCAGCAAGAACTTCCATTTTCAAATGAAGTCTTTCTCCACCTGGAAACACTCAAGTCTTCACATGAGACAGAATGAAGTGAGAATTAGGCCTGATCTACACATGTAATAGGATTGGGTAATGAATGGATGCTAGCACTGTGGACTTTAGGTGGGGGCAGTCAAACTTTTAATACTTTCTTCAGAAGCCCTGCCAATGCCATATTGCCTAGTGCCCCTAACAGGATACAGAATCCCAAATGGGCCCTCACTGGCACTGAGCAAAGTGAAGGTCTTACTTTTTGGAGTGAACAACCCACATATACAACTTCACCACTGTTTACAGGCTGAAAATGGCACTCCTTTGTGATGGTTTGTGGCGGGGGGACTGTGAACTGGGGCAGAGTTCTCACCCCATTTAGCAGCAGCAGTGAGCATGTTCACCAGTCCTGCCACCAAACACCCCCGGTGACACCATGTAGTCAATAAGGTTTGGCTATGTGATGATGTCTGAAGCCAAATCAGAATGAGGGCATTGCTTCCTACCCTTTACTCTAGTGTGAGGGTGGAGGGCAAATGGCACTGAGAAGCAGTAGGGGGCATAAAAGAGCCAGCATGGTGTAGTGGTTAGAGTGCTGGACTAAGACCAGGGAGACCCGAGTTCAAATCCCCATTCAGCCATGAAACTAGCTGGGTGACTCTGGGCCAGTCACTTCTCTCTCAGCCTAACCTACTTCTCAGGGTTGTTGTGAAAGAGAAACTTAAGTATGTAGTACACCGCTCTGGGCTCCTTGGAGGAAGAGCGGGATATAAATGTAAATAAATAATAACAATAATAATAATAATCCACCACCTGTCGTAAATCTGTTCGCTCGGCTCACCCAACAGGATTTACAACCCCCTTCAGCACTCCCCCTGTGAGTTAACAGAAAGCAGCAGCGAAGCTACACGTAGGAAAATAAAAGGCTCACAAAGAAAATAGTCAATGAATTAAGTCCCCCTGAACTGAACTAGGTACCCCCCTCTAACAATAACTGAGTAATAATTGAAAAGAAAACATAGAGCGAAGAATGAAAGAGCAAAGGACACCAGAAACAAGGAATTAACGGGACAAAGCAGGAAAGCGTAAACAAAGGCAAACTGGAATTCGGAAAAGTCAGGAATTCAGAACAGCAAACGGACTGTGGTCAGCGACGTTGACAGACTGCTAAATATATATGGTTCAAGAGAACCAGCAGCCAATCAGGCTTCCCTGAGTCAGCACTTCTGCTTCCTCTCTTGTTATCTCAGCACCTGCGTGACTCCCAATGAGCTTGCCTCTTGAGAGGTCTTCTCAAGACAGGTGAAATCCCAGGCTCCTCCTCATCAGAAATCATGTCTGGCAGCTGTTCTGAATCCTCAGCTCCAGAGTCTGGTCTCCGTGCCAAATCCTGTTGCTGTGCCTCTGAGCCCTCACTAGCAGGCGAATCCTCCTGTTCCTGCTCTGACTCTTCTGAGTCAGAAGTCTGAGCCATGACACCACCCCAAGATCTCCTTCAAAAGGGGAGCAAAGGGAGACTTTAATGAAACTCATGGCCCTCAAAACAAACAAACAAACAAACAAACTCTCTCAAGTTTCAACCCTTCCCCAGGATGCTTTTATCGTTGTATTTCGGGATCACGAATTCTAAACCCGAATCCGTGTTTGAAACGGGTTTGCAGGGGCGGTCCTTTCATAATCTGCCTCAGGCGGCAGGTTATTGGTGCGACAGCAAGATGCCCCCTGGCTGCCACCCCTGGAACAGCTCCCTGGGACTGATCTGACCCTTGCAAGGTGTGGAAAGGGTGACTCTTCATATTCCACACAAAGCTTGCAAAAGGCACAAGGAGAGAAAAGAGGGCTGCTGGCGGCCTCCCCTCCTCTCCATTTCTGCACCACCCTCAATGCTTACATGAGTCCATTATGAAAGGGGGCTGGCCCCCACCCGGGGGCATCACAAAACCTTGGGCCACCACTCCTGGCATCACACACACACACACACACACACACACACACACACACACACACACACACACACCATTGCTGACCAGTCTGCCTTGCCATGATTGCTGGCCCCCTTGCATTTCCTGCGTTGCTCTGGATGAAGTACAAACCCTACGCTAATCCTCTGTGTGGGAAGGGGTTACTGGAACAAGCTAACAGCAAACCAGACACTCTAGGCACTGGGGGAGGGCAGGGGTGGGGGAGTGTGTTGCACTGGCTCCTCTCCCCGCTTGACACAGAGGAGGATCCAAGAAAAAGACGGCAAGCCAACTGGAATCCTCTGCCATTACTTCTTGGCAGCTGCAAGTGCCCTGATACATCACTTCCTGTGCTTTCTTTTCCATTTGCAGCCGGCCAACTTAAATGGCCCAGATTGAGGTTTTGGCATCTAAGCAGCCAATGCTGGCTTCCTTTTCAAGCTTTGAGAACTGCCAGATTACTAGGAAGGCCCTTAGCCCCGAAAGGCAATCCAGGCTGGAGACAGATACTCGTTGATGGGGTTGTTTTAAGAGAGTCGTCATAATCGAGCCACGGCTGCTCACGGAGTATGTGTTCTTTCTCCCGTTACTGTCTCTGGTCACACGGGTGTGGCAAGTTGGTAAAACACGATGGAAAACTTCCCAAACCTGTCTGCCTAGAGAGGAGAGTAGGATAAGAAATGTGCACATGGCAGGGGAAGACGGCAGGTCTTGGTGTGGTCAGTGCCTAGAGTGGTGACCCATCTGTGCCACCTTTGGGGATGGGGCCACAGCTCAGTGGAAGAGCTTCTGCTTTGCATGCAGGAGGTCCCAGGTTCAATCCCTGGCAGCATCTCCAGGTAGAGAGGAGAGATGGTCTTGTGGGAACAAGCATGACGTGTCCCCTTCACTAAGCAGGATCCGCCCTGGTTGCATATGAAAGGGAGACTAGAAGTGTGAGCACTGGAAGATATTCCCCTCAGGGGATGAAGCCGCTCTGGGAAGAGCAGAAGGATCCAAGTTCCCTCCCTGGCATCTTCAAGATAGGGCTGAGAGAGCTTCCTGCCTGCAGCCTTGGAGAAGCTACTGCCAGTCTGTGAAGACAATACTGAGCTAGATAGACCAATGGTCTGACTCAGTAGATGATGATGATGATGATGATGATGATGATGATGATGATGACGACGACTCAGTATATGGCAGCTTCCTATGTTACTATGTAGAACTGGGAAGGAAAAGGAAAGGTTCTGCCATCGAGTCAGTGTCGACTCCTGACAGCCATAGAACCCTGTGGTTTTCTTTGGTAGAGTACAGGAGGGGTTTACCATTGCCTCCTCCTGCACAGGAAGAGATGATGCCTTTCAGCACCTTCCTGTATCGCTGCTGCCCATATTCCCTATTCTGGGAAACACACCAGGAGGGATTCGAACCAACAGCCTCCTGCTCTCTAGGCAAGTTACTTCCCTGCTGCGCCATTAGGTGGCTAGAGCTAGGAAGGACTGTCCCCTAAAACCCAGAAGAGCTGCTGCCAGTCAGTGTACACCCAACTGAGCTACATGAATCAAGCAACTGACCCAGAAGCAGGGATGTAGTCAGGATGGGGCCGAAAGAACCTAGGGACCCCAGTTTCTGAGGGGCCCCCAGCTCCACCCCTCTCTCTTTTCTTCATTATCTCCCTTACTCTGAGGGGAGAGGGCAAACACAGGCCCCCTCTCCCCTAGCTACACCCTGTCCCAGGAGGCACTTCATATGTTCATGAATTGTGTGAATGTGAATTTCAGTAAGGGCTGTATCGCAATATTAGAGCATCGCTTTGCATGCAGAAGGTCCTGGGTTCAATCCCTGGTGTCATCATCTCCAGGGAGGGCTGCGAGAGACTCCTGCCTAAAACCTTGGAGACCATCTGGCAATCAGGGTAGACCAGGGGCTCCCAAGCTGTGGTTCTCCAGATGTTGCTGAACAAAATCTCCAGCTACAATTTAGTGTGGTTGGGGGTGATGGTAGTTGTAGTTCAGCAACATCTGGAGGACCACAGCTTGGGAAGCCTTGCTCTTGGGAATTTCTTTCGGCTCTCCGTAGCAAGATCATCTGTCTCCAGCCTCAGAGAGCAATATCGTGATACCTACCAACCCAGTGTTTGCCATTATGATGGGTGCAGTACTTGCAAAGAGAGGGGTGTGCATGGATTGTGCATCTTTGTAAATAACTTATTTCCAAAGTTGTGTAAATAACTTTGGAGTGATGCAGTGCATCTCTGCCTGCTCAGAGCACAGAGACACATGGCATCCCCTGTGGTCCCTATTACTGTGGGCTTGAGTACTCAGGAATGGAAGAACAACTTCTAGGGATGTGGCTGTAGCTCAGTGGTCCGTATTGAGTTTTCCATACAGAAAGTCCCAGGTACACTCCCTGGCATCTTCAGGTAGGGCTGGGAGAGACTCCGACCTGAAACCTTAGAGAGCTGCTGCAAGTCAGTGTAGACAATACTGACTTCGGCAAACCAATGGGCTGACTCAGGATAAGGTGGCTCGCTATGTACTCTGTACATGCTCAGAGGTACTTCACTCTCTGGGGATGGGGCCATAGCTCAGTAATAGAGCATCAGTCTGCATGCATAAGGTCCCAGGTTCATCTCCAGGAAGCATCTCCAGGTAGGGATGGGAAAGATTCCTGCCCAAAATTTTCAAAGAGTCGCTGCCAGTCAAAGTAGAGTAGACAATACTGAGCTAGATGGACCAAGGGTCTGACTCGGTATTAGGCAGTTCCCTATGTTCCTAAGTCTCCTAACTCTAACAGCTCTAGAGCTTTTCAGCTCTAATGTTATCTCCTGAAATAGCCCATGAAGATCCCAGCTTATTTATCTAAGATGTGACATTCCTCTTATTCCTTTGCCCCTAGAGAGTGAGACAAAATGAAATGAGCAGAACATCAACAACAGCTAATCTTTTTCGATATTGTTACTGGAAGGAAGGCCTGGCACAAACCTGTGTTTTCCATTGAAACGACAGCATCACTTCTCCAAAATGAATAAGAATTGGAAGACCGAAGTGATTGTGCAGCCTTTCACAAATATCACCCAACGGAACATTCTGTGTTGTCTTGTCACAGTTCTCTCATCCTTTGCTCTTCTAGATCTAAACATTGGCTGACAGATGAGGATTAGGCAGATTGTCTCTCAGTAGGGAAGATCAGATAGCCTGAGGTTTGTCAGAAGTTGATTTAAGAAGAATTCTGTAACTCATCGAGCTCCACAGCTAAGAGCGCGAATAAAAATTTATGAGGCCAAATCTCAAAGAAAACAGACCTTGGCTACCATCGTATTCATTCGAGTCACTCTTAATCTGCTCTTTCTTTCTTTCTTTCTTTCTTTCTTTCTTTCTTTCTTTCTTTCTCTCTCTCTCTCTCTCTCTCTCTCTCAATTCCACCCCCTCCTAAAGCCTTGAAACAAATCACAATGATCACCATCAAAAGGTTAAGCTCGCCTTTGAACTCATCTTATAAAGAATCCAAATGCAAAATATGGACAGGGTCACATAAGAAGCTGCCTTATACAGAGTCAGACCCTTGGACCATCCAGTATAGTGTGGCAGTCACTCTCCAGGGTTCTCTGTTGAGTCTTTCCCAATCCTGCCTGGAAATGCCTGGGCCTGAACCTGGGACCACAGTTCCTTACAACACGGATTCTCAGATGATGACAATGACTACAAGTCCTATTAGCCCCAGCCAAAGGCCATTGCAGCTGGGGATGATGGGAGCTGTAATCAATAGGGAGCACTGCTTGAGACCTTCTGCATTCAAAGCATATGCTCATCCACTGAGCTATGGCCCTATCCCCAGCAAAGGAGCTTCACAGAAGACCCAGCTTATGTGATGCTGAGTGAGGGTGAAAGCCAATCCCTGAGACCATCTCTGTGCCCATAGCCTTCCTGTCATGGTGACAAGGCAAAATTCTTGGCCAAGAGATCCACTCCATCATCTCTTCCCTTCTCCCACCCCATCTCATCTGCCAAGGTCAGTTCCACCATGAACCTTAGGGGGAACTCACCCAGGTAGGAGAGGGTCCATGGCAGGCAGTCTGCTAGCGGTCCCTTGAAACCTGTATCCAACCCTGCATTAGGGCTATGTTCCTCCTTGACATATCCTCTGGGAGAAGGAGGACTCTTCTTCATCCTTCTGGATGAATAAATTGTGCCTGGTCCATTATATAAATTGAGTCTGGCTCTGGGCAGGGTACAACAAATTTAAAAAGACATTAAAAACGCTCCCCATTTAAGACACAGTGCTAAAAACAATATAAAAACAACCAAAAACAATTAAAAACCATTTAAAACCAATTTAAAAACTTTTAAAAACAATTTAAAAACTATGGAAGGCCAGGCCAAACAAATAAGTTTTGAGGGCTCTCTTAAAGGCCGACAGCGAGCCTAAACTGCGGATATCTGCCGGGAGTGCATTCCATAGGCCAGGAGCAGCTACAGAAAAGGCCCAGTTCCGAGTCGCCACCAGACGTAACCGTGCTAACTGGAGACCGACCTCTCTAGATGACCTCAATGTGTGATGGGGATCATACAGAAGAAGGCGCTCTCTATGGTTAGAATTGCCATGCCCTCTGAAATTCCAGGTTTCACCCAGATTTTAAGCTTCTAATCCAGATTGTGTAGCCCAACCAGATTTCAGCTTGCTTTCTTTTTTTTAAAAAAAGCTAAGCTCTAGCCCTTGTAGAAGCAGAGTTATGGAGCAAAATGTGCAGTCACTATTCTGCTCAAAAATGATTTTCAGGCCAATTTACATAATATGCAAATGAGGTGCCCGGATTTGGGAAGCCAAAATATGGCAACCCTAGGTCCAGTCCATTTGGTTGAACTGCACTGACCCAGTTCGACCTGGTTCAAGAGCTATGCTTGTAAAGAGCCAGTTACACCACCTGCTGTAACACAGTGACTTGCACTTCGCATTTAAAGCTGTACACACAACACCTCACAGTCAATACATCCTGACAGATGAATAATCTCCTCAAGGGCTTGCTCCTTAGCACAGACTGGCTGACGCTGCGAGCGGCCTGATTTATGCCAGAACTCAGCCCTAATGGGTCTTGCAGGCTTGATCCGTGGGTAAGGAACGGCATCTCATGCCTTAGCTGGTCTAAAACAGCAGGCAGGGCTGACGGCTGCAGAGGGAATGACGTCAGGAAGGCTTGCCAGTCGAAGGGCAACTCAAGGCAGGTTGGGATCGCATCCAGAGCCTTGCTGAGGGGCCTGGCCATGGGAAGGGCCTCTGGCTCAACTTGGGTGCTTCCAACAAACTGAGATATATGATCATCTGCAGTGCCGCCTTCAAGTGCCTTCAAGGTATACAGGTTCTATATAACCCTGTATATAGAGCTATACATACCAGGCAGTAGATAGATAGATAGATAGTAGGGGTGTGCAAACCAGTTCAATTCAACAGTCTGGGATCAAGCCGAACCACCCCCGGTTCGGTTTGAGCCCAGACCAACACCCCCCCCGGGCAATGCAGGGGCTTCTCGAGTGTTTTTTTAAAAAGATGTTTTAGTACTTATCCCCTCTGGACAGGCTTCTGGGAGGCCGCGGGGGGTGTCTGTGGAGGTTCTCCCTCCCCCTGCCAGGCTTCCTTATGTAAAAAAGCAACCAGAAGAAGCCCCCAGAGGGGGTAAGTACTATTTTTAAAAAATAAAAATAAAAATAAAAAAACATTCACAAACCCCCTCGAACCGAACTGGCAGGGGGGTTTCAATGTTGAGGGCAAGACCAAACTGGCTTGGTCCGTTTTGGGTCCACTTCAGACTCGAATTGAACTGGGCCAGACGGTTTTGTGGCACACCCCTAATCGATAGATGATGAGATTTCTGTACAAAGTGTGGCATATCCCTCATGACAACAATCCTGGGATAACCATCTTAGGCACACAAGGACATAGGAAGCTGCATATGTGAGACCATTGGTCCATCTCACTCAGTGTTGTGTAACTCAGTGGTTCCCAACCTGGAGGCCTCCAGATGTTGCTGAACTACAACCCCCATCAACCCCAGCTACAATTTATTGTGGTTGGAGATGATGGAAGTTGTAGTGCCGCAACATCTGGAGCCCCCCAGATTGTCTAACTGACTGGCAATGGCTCTTCGAGGTTTTAGGCAGCAGTCCAGCCCTGTCCGGAGATGCCAGGGAGTGATCCTGAGACCGTCTGCCTGCAAAGCAGATTCTCTGCCACTATGGACCCATTCTCTATAGGAAATATCTTACATCGCTCACATTCCCCATCCAAACATGTTGCCGTCCATCCAAATGCAAGGTGGACCCTGCTTAGCAAAAGGGACAATTCAGGTTTGATATGATAAGACCAGCTCTCCTCCCACATCTTCAAACTGTGATTGCATGAGCAAAATGGTAGCAATGACAGCCAGGAACTATACTTTCAGAATTAGGAACATGGCATTACTTCCACATAGGCTTGAAAACCCGAGCATCTGTTTTAATTTGACAGCTTCCAGGAAGCTTACTTTGACAGCTTCCGGGAATATTCCCTGGAAGAGCAAATATGCATGCCCTAGTCTCAGAAGCAGACTTTGAATCTGGAAAGAAATCTGCAGTCCTTACAGGGGGTCTTTAGTTGTTTGGTTTCTCCACCGAAGTTATTTGAAAGAATGTCAGTGAGCTCTCCCTAAGCATCTATATCCAAATTATGATCTCAGTGGATACACAACTGGTTTAACTGAAATCAGAAATTTGGCTGCAGACACCTAGCTGTGCATTAGCTCAACAAGTGCTTCGAGGGTTTCCTGTCTCTGCTACAGTGAGGGAAAGTGCAACACATCAACACAACAAAGCTCCATCGACTGACGACTTCTCCCGTCTGTGTCTTGTTGTTTCTCATCCTTGAGGACAGTTCAATGACAAAGAAGCACAAACCATCACTACCAGTACGCTGGCTTTATATAGCTGCAAGTGGCAGATGATACTTCAGTTGTTTTGTGGGGAGCTCACATGAAACTTTAGTGTGGCCTGCCTTTTAATTGCCCTACACTTTTCCAAGCCTTTTACAGTTGCCTCTGTGGAACTGGCTAATTTTAGCTGAATCCTGATTGCTCCCATCTGGGGTTTGTTAGGAAAATTCACCAAAAGCTTGAAATTTGGCTCAGACGTGTAGCAACCCTGCGATCTTCCTCCTCTGGTTTCCATCTTCCTGTTGCCATTTTGGTTTTTTATCATTCCAGAGCAGAAGAGCATTGGGCAAGAGACTTCGTGAAATACAAGCTCAGAATCGTATGGTTTTCCTTTGGGGAAAGATGGGATGAAATATGATCAGTGGTGCGACTGTGGGATGTCGGTGGATCAGGTTTGTTTCAAACTAGATACGTTGACAATGCCTGGTATCCTGACTAAATTTCCTAGAGGAAATCCTATTGAAATTTAGTAGTCCTTTAGAGTGACTCCTGAGTAGTACTATTGAATAGGGATGTGCTAATTGATGCGAATTCAAGTCAATTAAACTCAAATATGGGTGATTTGAGTGATTTGAATTCTAATTGAATCACCCTTTAAAAGGGCTATTCAATTTGAATTTGAATCAAAGTTTAGGAGATGTTTGGCACCTTTTAAAAACCATTCAGCCCCCGATTGGTTTTAAAAGGCACCAAAACAGGGCCAAATTGATTCAAATTTGAATATAATTTTTGGACCAGATTCAAATTTTGAATTTGAAATGAATTTTCAGAATGCAATTCAAATTCAAAACAAATTAAAAAATTCATTCCATGCACATCTCTACTATTGAGCAGCTTCATCTGGATGTCAGCCAGTATATCTCTTTGGGTGCATGCATGGAGATGGGATTGTAACTAAGTGATAAAGCATCTGCTTTGCATGCAGAAGGTCCCAGTTCCAATCCCTGGCAGCATCTCCAGGTAGGACTGAGAGAGACTCCTGCCTGAAAACTTGGAGCCATTGCCAGTCAGTGTGGTCAATAATGAGCTAGATGGACCAAGGGTTTGCCTCGGTATAAGCCAGCTTCCTATCTTCCTATGACTCAGTGTGTCTGAGCCTTTCTCAATCATTCTTCAGTTATTATGTTAATAATGCATATGTTAATAGACTAGTATATGGACTCTCTCATAGGAATATCCTCTTATATGGATACACCCAGCTCCTTCTTTTATCCCATTAGTATCTCTCTTATCCATGACATCTGCATGACATTCATGAAGCCCATAAGAAAAAAAAGTAGCACCGGGCTATCCACTCCCCTATTCCTGCCATGTCACAAATATTATATTAGTGTATATGTTTTAAGAAATATCCTCTCTGAATAAGCATTTTAAACAATGGATAAATTCACACATGATGCAGAACCGCAGTTCCAGAAGCATCCATTTCTGTTGCTTGCATGCAGAAGGTCTCAGGTATATTACCTGGCACCTCCAGGTAGGACTGTGAGAGACTCCTGCCTGAAACCTTGGAGAGCAGCTGCTGCCAGTCTGTGTAGACAGTCCTGAGCTAGATGGACCAAGGGTCTAACTCTGTAGAAGGCAGCTTCCTGTGTTCCTAATGCCACTCCCAGCACAAGACTGGGGAGTGGCCACATTTTTTTTTGCATTTCATTTGCATGCCACTAAACATGCTACTGTACACCATCAAAAATGCCAAATGGGACTAAATGGGACTGAAAGCACAAAGAAGGCTTTTGGATCAAGTCAGAGGAAAAAATCCATGGAACAGGAAAGAAGAGCAGGGAACCAACCCAAACCAACAGGCTTGATTATAATGAATTCCTTGATGTCTGGAAGGGAGGTATTCTGCTATATCTCGGGTTCTGCTATGTACAATGTACAGAACATTGTGGGTGGGCTGAATAGAGGCCATTGTAAACAAGTAAAAACAATCCATTGTAGGAAAGGCAGGGGTAAAGCCAAGAGTTTTTCATAAATGATGGACCTGAGTTTGCAGGAGAGGTGTGTGTGAAGAGAAAAGGAAGTATTTCCCCCCTCTTTATCACTGGTGTTTTGCTTTGAATCATCATCTAGCATGTTACCGTCCAGGGCATGGCACCCTAGAATCCATTGACGTGCCATGAATCATCCTGATAGAATCTTCTGAAATAAAGAGAGAGCCATAAAGCGTAGGAAACAGAGCTCTTGGTCAGAGAGGACAAGGACAGAATCAAATATTAGAATTGTTTGCTTCTCTTG
The DNA here is from genome assembly GCF_027244095.1 of Hemicordylus capensis. NCBI lineage: Eukaryota > Metazoa > Chordata > Lepidosauria > Squamata > Cordylidae > Hemicordylus > Hemicordylus capensis. Next base: position 20,000,627 of record NC_069664.1, on the reverse strand, counting down.
GAATTCTTTGGAAGCAGGGATATTAATATTCAGTGATCACTCTAGTCCAGGACTGCTCAACGTTGGCCCTCCTGTAGATGTTGGCCTACAACTCCCATAATCTCTGGCTATTGGTTACTGTGGCTGTGGATTATGGGAATTATAAGTTGAGCAGGCTTGCTCTAGTCCAAGAAGGTTTCTTGATCAGGCCCAGATCACCCAACAGGATATCCAGTACTGAGAAAGGCAGATGACAACCAAAGAACAACTTAACTAGACCATCTGCAGGAATCCCCCTGTGAGGGATGTTCAGAACCCTTTCCCTGTCACTTGAGAAATGTTGCTTCTCTCGTCAAAATTATTGAAATTTATTTGTCATTTTTTCCATAATGTTGTGCCAAGTCAAATTTTGAAGTGGGGCTGAGCTCAAATTACTGGTGGCCTTTTTTTGGCAGTACCAAAAATGTCCCCCCTTTTCAACAAATGTTTGGCACTTCTTACAAAAAATACTTCCTTCTTCACTTACGTGGCCCTGACACTCAATTGCCCTTAGTTGCCCTCAGTGACATCATCACACAGCCAAATCTTGTTGGTTATGTAGCACTGTGAAACCATCCTGCACTCTGTGTGATCCCTAATTGGGTGGGATCATGGTGATCCCTAATTGGGTGGGATGTGACTAATCAAGGAAGATTGAACTCTCGACGGGGGGAATGGAGCAAAGAAGCAGCAGCAACCAAGGAAAAGTATGGCATCCAATAGGATTCAAAGAGATGAACGCTTACACAGTCTAAATGAGTTTTTCAGATATTCCCATTCCATCAAGACTGAGTGCTAGTTTTGACCTGAAGTTAGGAAGTGGAGAATAATCAATGCAGTCCTAATAGCAGTGCTAATAACACAGGAACATAGGAAGTTGCCTTACACCAAATCAGACCACTGATCCATCTAGTAGGAGTGTGCACAAAACCGGCTGGCCTGATTCAGTTCAAGTCTGAACTGGACCTGAACAGGATTGGGCCAGTTCTTGTTTAGTTCAGTTCAAGGGGGTTCTCGAGTCATTTTAAAAATTTTTAGTACTTACCCCCTCCAGGGGGCTTCTCCAAGGCTGGGGTGGGGTTCATTGAGGCTCCCCTTCCCCCGACTGGCCTTCCTTGTGCCAAAAATTGCCCAGTTCAGGTGTTCTTTGGCCCTTTCCAGGCCTTTCCCCCTCAAGTGCCTATTTTGGAGGCTGCCACGCATGCACAATGGGCCTCTGCGTACTCTGGGTCATGACCCGGCCATGCAGGGGCCCATTGCACATGCATGGCGGCCTCCAAAATGGCCACTGCAACGGGGGAAAGGCCTGGAAAGGGAACACCCGAACCAGGTGATTTTTGGCACAAGGAAGGCCAACGGGTGGAAGGGGAACCTTTGCAAGCACCCCAGTGGCCTCGGAGAAGCCCCCCAGAGGGGGTAAGTACTAAGAAAAAATTTTAATTACTCGCGAACCCCCTGAACAACTGGGGGGTGGGGGTGGTGTTGATCCAGGGTCAGACCGTGGTTGGGTTCAACCTTGAGTCGAAAACATTCGACATCAAACCTGTTTGCACATCCCTACCATCTAGCTCAGTATTGGTCCATCTAGCTCTGTATTATCCACACTGACTATCAGCAGCTCCAGAAGGATTCGGGCAGGAGTCTCTCCCAGCCCCCCCTCCCCAGAAATGCCAGGAAGTGACCCTGGGACCTTCTGAATGCACAGCAGGTGCTCCTCCACTGAGCTATAGCTGCCTCCCCTATTTTACAGTGCTCACAGGTAGTCAGCCATCCAAATGCAAACTAAGGCAGACCTTGCTTAGCAGAGGGGACAATTCCTGCTTGCTTCCACAAGACCAGCTCTCCTCCCCTGATAACATAAGATGAGGAATATAGCACCCACTTCTGCACTGTATGTTTCTTATATGCCACGAGAAATGCCATCTTCTGCCATCTTGGTCGCTGAGAAATGAGAGCTGGAGGAGAGTGCTTCCTTTCACTGGAGACACCACCGCCCCCCTTTCCAACTCTCCAGCACAGCCCCCCTCCACCGGCTCTCGTGTTGAGGTCACCCTTTGGAATCAGGTCAATGCCTGCATTAGTCACTGCATTTTTGGGTTCTCTTTAGCCTGCTTTCTAATTGTTTTTCTGAGGGTAATGAGCGAGTAGCTGCCAGGAGATGTTAGCACTGGACCGAGAGGAAGATCTAAGAAGGGCGGCTGATTTGTCAAGAACACTTATGATTACCAGCTTGAAGGACATGCTGGCTTCGAATTCACTTGACTGCCTTCCTGCTATTCCTGGTGGTTGGAGCTGAAGAGGGACCATGAGTGCCCATGAAGACATACATAATGTTGAAAACAAGAGCTAGATCCAATCTTCGTTGGGTAGCCAGAAAACCTATAAAGATACTAGTGCTTGTCCAGGTTGTTATTTCAAATTTATAGTGCACGCATGCATCTTAAGGGATGGGAAGTGTTGCGGGAAAAGGCAGGTACATTTTTTACCCCCAGAGCACTGGATATCAGCTGGGCCCATGAGTCGAGCTGGCATCTCGTCTTGTTAGCATTTGATGAATTGACTTTCTTGCCAATTCAGAGATTTGCAGCGATCATAAGGACAGAAGAACAGCCCTGCTGCATCAGGCTTAAGGCTTATCCAGTTCAGCATCCTGTTTCACACAGTGGCCCATCAGATGCCTCTGGGAAGTCCACTGGCAAGATCTGAGGGCCTGATCAAGAACTTCATTTCAAGATCAAGAACTTTGTTTCAGCTCCTTAGAGAGGGATCAGTCTCTTTGAAAGAGCAAGCCAGCTAGCCAACCAGCAAGTTAAGTAAGGAAATAAGGCTGTTCTCACAAGCAGCCAAGCTCAGGCTTAAGCTGCCAAGCCTGAGAACCCATCGGCCAGCTTGCAGCTCGTGCTGACACAGAGACAGATGCCTAGAGCCCCCATCGCTGGGGGGAATCCCCAGCCCACTGTGCTCAGCATGCGGTGCACTGCGGGATTCTCAGAGGCCAGGACAATTACTATCCTGCGCTACTGTGAGCAGCATGGATAATCTTCTGTGCTGGTCTTGTAGGTGTGTGGCTTGTGCTCCTCAGGGGCTCAGAGTGGTCATCTGAGGGAAGGTAGGTTGAACCTTGCCTTCCCCCCTGACCGCCCGACCACACTTGCGTGGTTGTATGAATAGCCATATTAAGGAAGGAAGTTTATTGTTACGGTCATAGACCAGCACACAAAAGAGTTCATATGGGCGGGGGGAGGCAGATAACAGGATCGATATCACTATCCATATTTATATTTATAACCTTTATTGAGAATCTATATCTATATCTATAACTTTCAAAGAGCCCTCCCAGCACCGAGAAAAGTACAGGACTGCGCAGAGGGCAGTACGATGAGACCTGGCTCTCACATGGAAGGGGTGTTTTTTTGCCAAAGTGGCCCCCACTTGAGAAACAGGGAAGATCACTAGTATGACCTGTGAGAATGCCGTCTGCTTCCTCAAAGCTCCCGGGGCATTTGGTCATCAGCAACTTCATTTTTGCTTGCCTCAGTTCATCCCAATTAAGGGCATTCTCAGCAAGGCAACTCTGAATCGAGATGAAATGCCGCGCAGTGCTCACTCTGCTGGATGAAATTCCTTCTGCTTACTAAAGTCAGGCTAATGGGTGTCTGCAAGCAGGTTGCTGACCCAGCCACGGCCAGCCGGCTGGAGAGTGCCCCAATGATCCCTCTCGCTGGGCCGATTCCCATCGCTGAAATAGTAGGTTACTTTGCCGACATGGCCGTGCCAAGAGTGAGCAACAAAGCTCTTTTCAGACCTCTTTCAGGCTGGTGGGGTGGGGGGCCAGGAACACCCCCCCCTTTAGAACCAATTACTGGAGCCTTTTGGCATGTTTAACTGAATATTTGTATTGTAAACAGGAGTGGGACCTGTAGCCTTGATTAGGGGAAGCAGGAAGACAATAGTTCGGGTCTTGTTTGCTTTTCATTCTGGATTAAGAACTTTCCATTGTTCCAAAGCTCCGAGATGGTGGCTCTGGGGATAATTAGTCTGTATTCTGTTTGCTGTCTCCCCCCCCTCCCCAGGCTTTCCTCCCCCCTCCTTCCCTCCTCCGCTCCTGATTCACATGGTGGAGAAGCCTGGATGGAGTCTCCGGCTCTAACACTACCAGCTGGGTTTACCTTCAGACAGTTGGGCTTTGGGGAGGATTTTGTATCTCTGGATGAAGCTTAGCTGGGATTAGCCTGCAGAGCTCATAGGAGCTGAAATCCTTGGCTCTCACTTGGCAGAGCACAATTGGGGTATATTGGCTTGTATGTAAAATTGGAACCATATGTATGTCCACACACACACATACACACACACAGAGAGAGAGAGAGAGAGAGAGAGAGAGAGAGAGAGAGAGAGAGAGAGAGAGAGAGATCATCTTAGGAGAATAATTCCTCTTTGCTAAGAATAGCACTCTAGCACATGGATGACTCCAAGGAGGAGCAAAGGGTTGTACCCCACCCCCAAAATTTCCGATTTCCCCTATGGGTCCCCCATCCACCAGACTGGAAATTTTCAAGACAGCAAAGTTTCAAGACAATACAATAATAATATCTTGTGCTCCTATCACTTAAATTAATTACTTTTAAAGGCTCCTGTTGCTTAAAGATGCCTCCTTCACTCACTCCTCTTCTACTCTAGAACAAGCAGCAGAAGTCAATGCAGCCAAGTAAGTAGGAGACTCCTCTAGCCTCCCGGGAGCCAGGCCAACCCCTTGTTTATTTGTTTTTCAAACATGTAGACTGCCACAAACTTCCATCTCTGGCTGGTTTGATTGATTGATTAAGTGCCATCAAGTCAGTGTCGACTCTTCGCGACCACATAGATAGATTCTCTCCAGGATGATCAGTCTTCAACTTGGCCTTTACAGTCTCTCAGTGCTGCATTTATTGCTGTCGTGATTGAGTTCATCCACCTTGCTGATGGTCGTCCTCTTCTTCTCTTTCCTTCAACTTTTCTCAGCATGATGGACTTCTCAAGGTAGTTGGGTCTTCGCATAATGTGTCTGAATTATGATAGTTAGAGCCTGGTCCTTTGTGCCTCAAGAGAAAATTCTGGATTGATTTGTTCTATGATCCATTGGTTTGTTTTCCTGGCTGTCCATGGTATCCTCAAAAGTCTTCTCTAGCACCAATGTTCAAAAGCATCAATACTTTTTCTATCTTGCTTCTGCAACATCCAGCTTTCGCATCCATAGAGTATCATGGGAAAAACCACTGTCTGAACGATTCTAATCTTTGTAGGTGTAGACACATCACGACATCTAAATAACCTTTCCAAGGCCTTCATTGCTACCCTACCAAGTGCTAGTCTGCAGCGTATTTCTTGACTGCTGGATCCTTTACTGATCCTTTACTGGAACCTTTACTCTAGAGTATGGGGACTTTTCCTGGAAAGCTTGAACCCTGGCCACGTCTGTCAAAACCTAGACCTCATTTAGTGAGTGTGTTCATAGAGGGAGGAACAGCCCCTTACAGTATGGGACTCCCAGGCCAGTCACTTCTCCCTCAGCCTAACCTACTTCACAGGGTTGTTGTGAGGAGAAACTTAAGCATGTAGTACACTGCTCTGGGCTCCTTGGAGGAAGAGTGGGATATAAAATGTTAATAATAATAATAATATTTTTCAAGCAGGGGGCACTTTGGTAAAAAACCTTCAATGTGAGAGGCATTTCCCATTGCATTGACCTCCACACAGTACTGTGCTATTGAATCTCATGGGCAATAAATTTTCTAAATAGTGACTGATGAAAGAAATGACAGAACTCATTACTTTGAAACTCTCCTGGCTCGGCTCCATTAAAAAAAACAAAACTGGTTTTGTTCATCAACTTGTCTTGTTTTGTTTTGTTTTAGGGAGCCACATTTAAGCTCAATAGGTATTCCCTAGTCTATAGTACATCTGACAACCACATTCAATGATACTGATATCCAACAATGATTTGGTCCTGTTGACATGCTCTAAAATCTGACCATGTCATGGTGTTATCAGAAATAATCTTGGTATAAACATTATGTAAATACATTGGAGACATGGACATCAGGAAAGCATTTACTCTCTTAATTTTCAGTTGATATAGACCAGGCCTGCTCAGCTTGGGCCCTCCTGCAGATGTTGGCCTACAACTCCCATAATCCCTGGTTATTGGCCACTGTGGCTGGGGATTATGGGAGCTGTAGTCCAAAAACAGCTGGGAGGCCAAAGTTGAGCAGGGCTAATATAGACCCTGGTCTCTACAGGGAGATGTGCCAATATGGTTTTATGAAGACAGATATTTTGTGTTTTTAGAGTAACTGGAGTCAAAGATCTTCTCCACTGTCAACTCTATATTGACAAAGAAAGAGGGTTTTACTAGGGATGCTGACCCATTAAAGAAATCTTAGGTCAGCATCAAATTTGCCATGTCCAGTCTCTTCATCACCACCACAACACATCTAGCAAATCATCCTAGATCTGTGGCTTCGTTGTCCCACCATTGGCTCCCACACTGCCCCAGTGGCCAGGGTAACCACCTCAGCTTGGGTTCTCACCCTGTTTTGTACCTTTGACTTCTGCCGTGGGGAGTTCATTCTCTCAATGCTGCTTCTGGGCTCCTTTCTTAGAGTGGAATCGCAGAGTGACATCACATTGTGCATATGTACTGGAGTCTGTACATATGTACACGTTGTATGAATGACTGTGCTTGTGTTCACTTGCAAAGTGAAGCCAGACCCCCTCAAATATAGGGTACAGATAGGAAGTTTACTATTCTATGTGCATTGAGCATACAGTGTCAAATATTGACATTGGATTGTACATGAACGCATGCATACAGATCTGTATGTGTGTACACTGTACACGGCTTGTATGTGTGTTCAACATAATGTGTGGATAGAGCTTTCATTCAGAGAGACATCACATTGTACGTACATACTGGAGTCCGTGCACATGTACACATTGTACATACTGGAGTCTATACACAGGAACACATTTATGCATTCACTTGCAAAGTGAAGCCGCACCCACTCAAATATAGGGTACAGAGAGTAATTTTACTATTGTATGCGTATTGCACATAATATCTGGATAATTATACATGCATATACAGATCTATACGTGTGTACACTGCACACAGCTTGTACGTGTGTTCAGCATAATGTGTGAATAGGGCTTGATTTTAAATTCCAAGTAGAAAGTAAGCCAAATTTGATGGGATTTCAGCATGAGTGCTATTTAGGGAGAACTGCCCTGCCTCCCCACAGGTTTTGTAATTATTCCTCAGGAGCATCTACTATCACTATTTTATTATTTATTTATTTATTTATTTATTAGAGACATTTAACATACCGCCCACTCCGAAGACTCTGGGTGGTGTACAACAACAGGCAAATAGACAACATTAAAAATTACATTACATTAATAATTAAAAATTATTAAAGAATTACTACTACTACTATTACTACTACTATGGATATTTATATACCACTTTTCAACAAAAAAATCCCAAAGCAGTTTACATAGAGAAATAAAAAGAAAGAAAGAAAGAAAGAAAGAAAGAAAGAAAGAAAGAAAGAAAGAAAGAAAGAAAGATGGCTCCCTGTCCCCCAAAGGGCTCACAATCTAAAGGAGAAACATAAGATAGATACCAGCAGCAGCCCCTGGAGGGATGGGTAGGATATTTCTGCCTTACTCCCTGGTTCTGTACCAGGAGTGACTCTTGTTATGAACAATTAAGCAGGCCTCTGTATGCGGTGTGAAAAACCGTGTATTTCTTTGCATTGAAAAAGGAGCACCTGCTTGTTCTGTGTTGACAGTGTTGCTATCGTTCTTGTGAGATATTTAAAAGTAACCACAACAAACGCTCCAAAAATAAACTGCCTTCCCCTCCCTGCAGTTTAATGTAAACATACCCCAGGGTGAGCCTTTGAACCAGGCTGAAAATCTCTCTTTGGCAACCCATGAAATCTGAAATGGTGTCTCTGGATCCCAGTTCACACTCCAGAACTGACACCCAGTTCATGGATTTCTCTTGGAGCTGAATGCAAGAATTACTCACTCAGACAGGCCTTTGGCATGTCACTCTTGATGTGCTAGTTTTCTGTTGCAAGGAGAGAGAGAGAGAGAGAGAGAGAGAGAGAGAGAGAGAGAGAGAGAGAGAGAGAGTCAGTCACAGGATGTGTGTGTGTGTGTATACACACACACACACACACACACACACACTAAAGTTTTTCATCCTGTGACTCTCAGCAGTAATCTGAATTGTGCAGCTTAAATATCATTGGAACATAGGAAGCTGCCTTATCACTTCTGTAGTGTGACATTGGTGGTGGCCCGTCGCTAAATTTTTGGGTGGCTTCCATCACCACCGCTAACCTTCAGCTGCCCACCTGCCTGCCTGCTTCCCTGGCCCCCACTGAGCTGTGGACTCACCACATCCTTGCCTGTCATCAGAGGCGTAACTATAGGGGGGGCAGGGGGGGCACGTGCCCCGGGCGCCATCTTTTCTGGTCACATGGGGGGCGCCGACATGACAATTTTTTAAAAAAATTTTTTTAAATTTTTTGTTAATACGAATGTTTCCTGCTCAGTGCAGCAGCGCTGCAGCAGTCAAGGGAGCGCGTAGGCAGCCCATCCCCCACGAGCGGTCCCTTCCGTGCCGCCCGCGCGCCCCCCCCCCCATTGCTTTGCTGGCGCCTGGCGGCCAGTCAGTGGCCTGGCTTGGCGGTGGCGGCGGGCGCTTGTGAGGAAAAACCTAAGTATAATGTAGTATGTTGTGGCGCGGGGGGCGCCATTTCAGTGCTTGCCCCGGGCACCATTTTCCCTAGTTACGCCTCTGCCTGTCATGGTCTAATGACATCACCATCTGACATGTGGTGCTGGGCAGTGATGTAATTAGGCTGAATCATCACCGATCAGACTTAGTATTCTCTACATGGACTGGCGGTCCATGTAGGACTCTACATTAGACTGGCGGTCCAAGGTTTCAGGTAAAAATCTTTCCCAACCCTACTTGGACATGCCAGGGATTGAACCTGGGACCTTCTGCACGCAAAGCAGATGCTCTACCATTGAACTGTGACCCCCATCCCCATTGACTGACCAGCTCACTGAGGCCTAGGAGAGGATATCCTCTGCCCTTCGTATGTGGTGTGAGAAGAAGCCTTTGGTTATGCCTGTTCAGCAGCGACCCCACAAATAATGTGATGCCTTTCTGCGGGAAAATATTTGCCAACCTGTCTTTCTGCCCCCTCACCCCCAGCATGCGCACACTACTTGATTTACTCCAACATATGCATTTCAGTGGATTTATGCTCCACACAAAATAAGCTGGAGCATTTCCCAAATGTCTGGAGCCCAATGAATAGTTTCTTCAATTACACTGAATGAGATCATGGAATAATTGGAATGTCGTGATGAACGCTCTGCTAGGTAACATATATGCATGCTTTCCTTTCCTCTCTCATGATAAAAGACATCCTGTTTTCTATACTGTTGCTTCTGTTTTCAAAAATGCTATCTTTGCACTAAAGGAAAAGAAGCCTGAACCTTTATTGTGTGTGCAACCCCCGTGCATGTGAAAGTTGAGGGGTGTAATAATGCAATCATATGCTTGGTGGTTCTCATAACACACAACCTGTCAAATGGCAAAGAGGCTCTCGATCTGAGTGATTGGGTCAGGCATCTGGAAAGCACCAGCGCAGAAAAGCTGGAGTGGTTTCTATGGTATGCAAGTGTCTCCATCAGTGACAGCAGGCCTTAAATAATATCACTGTGGTTTGGCATGGTGTATTTTTTTCAGGATGACAGCTAGAAGTATTAACCCACCAGAAACCTGTAGGTGAGCTGAAAGTGACAAAGGGAAATTCAAAGAGGAATTTCAGGGTTCCTCAGAAGAAGAACTATTGGAGATTTTCTCAGATGGTTTGCCCATTAGGGATGTTCACGAATTCGGTTCGAATTCAAATTGGGTTCGAACCGGGAGGGGGGGTTGGTTTTGGTTTTGCTCGACCCCCGCCCCCCAGTTCGGTTCGAATTCGAACTGGTTTGCATATCCCTATTGCCCATAGTCTTGGGTGTGAAAGATCCAACTTCAGACTCTGAGGCTGAGAACTTGTGAAAACAAAGAAACTTTTCTCTTTGGTTCATACAACCACTGAGCTTACATCCCAGCCAGGGCTACCTTCAGCTTGTCACCAGATGTACGTGGGGCCTCCAGTAAATAGGGGCCTATCCTCTGGGTAGGACTCCTGGCCAAGGGACCCTGGGAGGTTCCACTGCCTCAGGGAAAGGAGGAGGCAAAGGTGGATTTCTTCACCCTAGTCCTCCTCCAACCCCCATGGAACCTCGTTCTCATACTGCTGCGATGCATATATTGCAACAAGTATTTATATACTGCTTTTCAACCAACGATCTCAAAGAGCTTTGGAAGAAAAAAAAATCATAATTTTTTTGAAACCACTTCAAATTTTCAATCCAGTTGTTACCCCCATGACAGGCTTCATTTAGCATGTATTGTGGTTCCCAAGAACTAACTTTTCAATGCTCTAAAGCAGGCCTGCTCAGCTTTGGCCCCCCAGCTGTTTTTGGGCTACAACTCCCATAATCCTCAGCCATAGTTGTTGATAGCCAGGGATTATGGAAACTGTAGACCGACATCTGCAGGAGGGCCAAGTTGAGCAGGCCTGTTCTAAAGCAAGGCTGCCCAACTTCAGCCTTCCAGTTGTTCTTGGACTGCAACTCCCATCATCCCCAGCCACAGCAGCCAATCATCTGGGATGATGGGAGTTGTAGTCTGACATCTGCAGGAGGGCCAGATTTGTGCAGCCCTGCTCTAAAGAAGGACCTGTAGATTTCGTGTCTCCCCAGCTGTTAATGCAGATCACTTTTCTGCTCTTTGGGTCTCACTATCACCACGGCAAATGTCGCTTTCCGTGTGGATGAGTGACTTTACTGGGCATTTTATGATCTGTTTCTTCATTATTCGAAAATGGGCAGGGAAATTGGGGGCGGGGGGAAAGATAGCCCATTAAAAGCCAAAGAAGAGGGCTGTTCCTGGTTCTTAATGGTGATTAATGGTTTACAAGGGACAGGAGTTGCATGCGTGTGCGCATAGTGAACGTCCTGCTATTTACCTGAACCTGCTAGTTGTATTGTCTGTTTATGTGGGTTTGTGATTTATGAAGCTCTGAAAAGCTGGGTGAAATCATCTGCATTACCTGAGGGCAGAAGAAGAAAATTTGGCTGCAGTGAGTTCTCTGCCACGCCCCCTCTGTTTCTTTGCATTCAGGGCTGCTCCGAACAGATCTGGCAGATGCTGTTGCACCAGCACAGAGTAATGGGAGAAAAGATGCATCCCTGCCCCCTCGGAGCTTACAATCAAAATTTAGAGTGTGAGAGGGAAGGGGAATGGAGGGTGGAGGAGGGCAAGGGGGGAAAGGCAGGGGTAACAAAACAGCAGAAAGAAAGGAGGAGTGAAAGAGTAACAAGGATTATGTGTCGGGAGTTAATATCAGTCAGGATTGTTGCTCGGTACTTAAAAGATCCAGGCCCCCTTTTGGTTTTTTATTTATTTAGCACCCCAAATTAGGGGTTTGCAAACAAGTTCAAGGTAGAACAGGTTCGATCTCAAACTGGTTCGGTTTGACCATTCAGGGTCAAACTGAACCACCCTGTTTGGTCCAACCCCAGACCAAACACCCCCGATGTTCGGGGGGGTTGCAAGCTCCGAAAAGTTTTTTTTAAGACCTTACCTGATTCCCCCTCGGGGGAATTCCTGGAGGTGGCAGGGGAGTCCACGGAGGTTCTCCCTCCCCCACCCGCCAGCCTCCCTCATGGAGCCCCCGGGCCACGCAAAGGCCATGTGCATGCGGCCTGCATAATGGCCGCCAGGCCGCCAGATTAAGGCCGAAAACCAGCTGAAGAGCACCTGAACCAGGTGAAAGGGGCCATGAGGAAGGCCGACGGGGGGGGGGAACCTGCACATAAACACACACACACACACACACACACACACACACCTGCTGCCTCCAGGAATCAAGTAAAAGGGATTTATTTTTTTTAGAAAAATTGGCCAAAGAGCGGCCGGGGGGGCATGAGAAAGGCTGTCGGGTGAGGAGGAACCTCCGTGGACCCCCACCCACCACCGCCAGCTCCAGGAACTCCCGCAAGGGGAATAATTTTTTTTAAAAAAATTAAAAGCTTTTCGGAGCTTGTGAACCCCCCTGGACCGAACCAAACCAGGGGGGTCCGAGGGGATGCCGGACCGAACTGGGCCGGTTGGGTTCAAGGCTGGTCCAGCCTCAAACCCAACCAGGCCAGCCAGTTCCGTGCACATCTCTACACCAAACATGTGTCTCTGGGCGATTTGCAACAGAATAACATAAATTAAAACAAAAATCAGGACACTAAATATTAAAATAACTTAAAACAATGACAGATTCTGTAAATCTGATTAAAAGCCTGGATGATGGTCCTTTTAAATGCAGCCAGAGATGGGGAGACTCTGATTTGTGCAGAGGGTGCGTTCCAAAGCCTTGGGGCAGCAATGGAGAAGGCCTAGTCCTGAGTAGCCAAGAGATGGCCGGGTGGCAACTGCAGATGGACCTCCCCAGATGTTAAACTCAATCATGCCCCCCCAGAATAATTATGTCTTTAAAAAACAAAACAAAACAAAACACCCACCTCTAGTATTATACTAAATACAGCACCTATGAAAGTTTAATCAGTAGAGAGCCAGGTGAGGCCAGGAGCTCTCTATCAGGCTTGTGCAGGTCCCTCCACTGCTGCACATCCATTCTAGAAGAAATCATGCAGGAGGGAGGTAGCTGATGAGATTCTGGGCTCTGGGCCATTCATTGAGGGCCTGTGCCCCATGGGAACTGCCTAATGAGGCCCCTGATTTCAGTTATGAATTAGGCTCTTGTCCGTTCGTATGTAATAACCCTTTTTGTCCAGAACCTGCTATCATTATGTTAGGAGCAGTGGGTGCACTTAAGGATGCTCCCAAAATTCTTATTTTTCACTGAAGATGGGGCCATTGCTCAGTGGTAGAGCATTTGCAGTGCATACAGAAGGCTGTAGGTTCAGGCCTTGGCATCCTCTCCAGGTACAGCTGGGAGAGACTGCTGGCTGAAATCTTGGAGAGCCACTGCCAGTCAGTGTAGACCAGGGCTGCTCGACTTCAGCCCTCCTGCAGACGTTGGCCTACAATTCCCATAATCCCTGGCTATTGACTGCTGTGGCTGGGGATTATGGGAGTTGTAAGCCAAAAACAGCTGGAGGGCCAAAGTTGAGCAGCCCTGGCATAGATGAACCAAGGTGGTTCATCCAGATAAGGCAGCTTTCTATGTCCTTAAAGTATGCCGCAGACTAGCACCTGGGAGGGTTACAATGAAGGCCTTGGAGAGGATATTTATATGCTGTGACATGTCTTTACCTACAAAGATTAGAATTGTCCAGACAATGGTTTTCCCCATGACACACTATGGACGCGAAAGCTGGACTTTGATAGAAAAATATTGATGCTTTTGAACTTTGGTACTGGAGAAGACTTTTGAGGATCCCCTGGACAGCCAGGGAAACAAACCAATGGATCATAGAACATATCAATCCAGAATCTTCACTCGAGGCACAAATGACCAGACTCAAACGATCATACTTTGGACACATTATGCGAAGACCCAGCTCCTTTGAGAAGTCCATAATGCTGAGAAAGTTGAAGGAAAGAGAAGAAGAGGATGACCAGCAGCAAGATGGATGGACTCGATTATGACAGCAATAAATGCAGCACTGAGAGACCATAAAGGCCAAGTTGAAAACAGATCCTCCTGGAGAGACTCTATCTAGGTGGTCGCTAAGAGTTGACACTGACTTGACAGCACTTCAATCAACCAACCAATCAACCAACCAACCAAATTAATGTGAAGTGCTCACTCGAAAGCACTATACATTTTTCTACTATACATACTCTGTTAGACATGCTCCTTGAAAGCACTATACAATATAGATTACTAGCACGAGCAGCATCTCGATGGGACATCCTCAACGTTCTGCCTGAGCCCCTGAAAGCAACCCGCAAAGCACCGCTGGCGTCATTTGTGGCTGCATCACTGGAATCACACGATCTCTGGCCATCATACCGCATGTATCAGGTAATGGCAGGAGAAAGAGGAGCTACTGCTGCCATCTCCGAAATGCACGCCAGCTGCAACTCATTACGGCCCTGCAGCTCCTACACAAACAGCATCTGGGAAGCAAGGCATGAAGAACTGTAGTAAATAAAACCCAACATTTGCTGTCTCTTCCAATAAACACCACAGCCATGGCTCCAGGCTGACAACGTGGTCAGCTGCCTTACCCTCAATGCAGACCAAGAGGGCAGAATAAGGACAGACGGAACAGGGAACTGGGGGAGAGATGAGTTCAGAGACAGGACAATGGAAAGGAAAGATCCAAACGTTCTCCTAGAAGCACTGTTGACATAATTGGAGGGATCAAGCGTGGAAAAACTAAACAGGAGTTTAATTTGGTCTTGTGGTGGGAAGCATGAATGGTCCACTTTGCTAAGCAGGGTCCACCCTGGTTTGCATTTGAATGGGAGACTACATATGAGCACGGTGAGATATTCCCCTCAGGGGATGGGGCCACTCTGGGAAGAGCACGTGCATGCTTGCAGGTACCAAGTTCCCTCCCTGGCATCTCCAAAATAGGGCCAAAAGATACTTCTTCCTGCAACCTTGGAGAAGCCGCTGCCAACCTGTGACGGCAGTACTGAGCTTGATGCACCAAGGATCTGACCTTTGTTCCTATGTTAAGGACTGGGCTATTTTAATGGTAGGCTATGGAGTTGAGACTCATTGGTCAGCCTAATGGATGATCTCCAATTGGTATTGACAGAGGGAGTGTGACTCTATTGATCCTTTTGGAACTCTCGATGGCTTTCAGTACCATCAACCATTGTATCCTTTTGGGTTGCCTGAGGGAGGTGGGATTGGGTGGCACTGTTTTACAGTGGTTTCATTCCTACCCCTCCTGCAGATTCCAGATGGTGTTTCTTGAAGACTGTTGCTCTGCAAAGCCTTCCGAAATGGAAGCTATTATATAGGATCCCTCAGGGCTCCATCCTGTCTCCGATGCTTTTTAACATCTACATGAAACCGCTGAGAGAGCTCATCAGGAGATTTGGTGCAGGGTGTTATCAATATGCTGATGATGCCCAAATCTATTTCTCCATATCAACTTCATCAGGTAATGGAATAATTTCCCCCAATGCCTGCCTGGAGGCAGTAATGGGCTGGATGAGGGATAACAAACTGAAATTGAATCCAAATAATACTGAGGTCCTGACCTGGGTGGGGGTCAGGGAGTCAGAACTCAATATATGGTTTAGATCTGCCTGTTCTGGATGGGGTTACACTCTCCCAGAAAGAACAAGTACATAGCTTGGGAATGCTCCTGGATCCAAAACTCTCTCTGATCTCTCAGGCTGAAGTAATTGCCAGGGGTATTTTGGGAAGAGCATCTAGGTTCCAAGCTCCCTCCCTGGCAGCATCTCCAAGCTGAGAGAGACTCCTGCCTGCAGCCTTGGAGAAGCCACTGCCAGTCTGTGTAGACGATACTGAGCTAGATGGATCTATGGTCTGACTCAGTATATGGCAGCTTCCTATGTTCCTATGAACGGCCATAACATTGAGCTAGCTCAGGGCTGTACATCTTTGCCCCTCACCACCACCACCACCACCAGTGTTGTTGGACTACAACTCTCATCATCCCCAGCCACAGTGGCCAGTAGTCAGGGGTGATGGGAGTTGTAGTCCAACAACAGCTGAAGTTGTGCAGCCCTGCGCTAGATGGAGCAAGGGTCTGATGTAGTGCAGAGCAACTTTATATGTTGACATTTATTCTGTCATTGCGAAATACCAGATCAGACTAGCCATGTGATGTGAGGGATCAAGCATGACTCAGAAATAGGCCGCATTCATTTTAAGTCCATATGTATGTGTGCAGAATTCCCTCCGTGTATTTGATTACAGGAGAAGGCCAGCAAAAGCCCAGAGGTTCTGCAAACAGTTAGTTTGGATGCAGCCACGAGGCTCTAAAAGAGCAGGTCCATAGAGGGAGGGAAGAGCAAGTGTGATGCCGACAATTCCTTTTCAGGAATGCTCCACCACTTTTGGTTGTAAGGAGGGAAGTTTCAGCACAGCCAATACTGAGTTCCAGTGGCAAAGATTTATAACACAAGTGGAGATTCATCGGGCCACCCAGTTGGTTTGGAAGAGGCCAGGTCACCTTACACTGCTGATGAACTTTGATTCTTGAAACAGACTCAAAAGGCAAATGAAATCTGATGGGAGAAAGAACACATTTTTTAATCAGCTGCTCTGTTCGCCAAGTATCTGAGTGTGCCCCCAAAGACATGGCTGATGCTGATGGATTGCCATTGGCAGCGGCTAGAGGCCCACAGCTGTGGGTCAGGGGCCATGCTTTGTAAACGGCTTGTGTTTTGCTAGGGGGAGGTCAGGCTCACAAGACTTAATTCTGGAGGATGAAGGCGAGACGCAGATTAAACTTTCCAGCATTGCATTTTGGCTGCTGGGATCACTGAGATTTTTCTGGGGTGCCTCCCATAGTCGCAGCTGCTCGCTTCCAAACACTCGTTGACATCCAGACTAAGTTACTCCATCGGACTACTCAGGAATAACTTAATCTGGACGTCAGCCAATAAAATGTTATCAGCAGTGAGAGCAAGCCATTCCGGTCTCCAAATGAGATGAATCTTTGCTTTCTCATTCATTTAATGCCATAATCTTTGTGCCTTATCATTGATACAAACACAAACATACACAGAGACACACAGACACAGACATACATAAACACACCGCTCTCACATTTCCCCGTCATGAGTTGCGTCAATGCACTGCATGTGATAATGAGATTTTGCAGTCAATGGGTGTAAGAGACATCAAGGCAACACCTCCAAGTGTATATTTCATGGATTATGTTGGAAAACAGGCCTTCTCTCAAAAGGAAGTGGGAACAGGCTTGAGTCGTATCAGCATCTGCCTCACAATGGGCAAGGGGAGGAGTTTTCTTTGGAGAGGCTCGCTGAAGGCAATCATCAGATTAAGGGTGAAAATAAACCTTTGATGGGAAGATTGAGGGGATTCGGTTGATATTGTTCAGCAGAGACAATAATCCATTGGAAAAGTTCAATGAAATCGACAGACAACTGGCTAATGCAAAATAAATAAGAAAGGTGGTCAGAGAAATCACCGTGTTCTTGCCTCTACATGGATGCCGAGCTGGGAAACATCAGCATCTCCCTCTTCTTGTACTTTGGATGGAGAAAAGTAGCTGTTGCAATGGAATATTTCACAAAGTATAATATTTTGTAATATTTGGTACTATTGCACAATGTGCCATATGTTTGGCATAAGGAAGGCTGGCTTTCTCTGACAAAAATGCCAGTCTAGTCCAAAGAATCCAGAAGCCACAGTAGCATTTTAATCACCTTTTATTGGAGCCAACAGAAACTTTTGAAACTGGAAGTGACATCCTCAGTTTGACTGTCGTAAACAAAAACAACAACAAATATTTATATACCAGTGTTCCTGGAGCCAATGCTTTAAACAACAGTCTTCCCTGAGGAAGAGGTGGGACCAATCCACTCTACTTGGGCAGCAACTATAAAAACCAGCAGCCAGCTCCAAGTATCTGCTGGAGCAACATCCATCTTTCTTGTACCTAGCTCTGTTGATTGCCTGCTTGGAGCTATCCAAGGTCCTGACCCCCTTTTCCCTTTGAAGCTGTCCAAGGCCTATGTTGTTCCTCCGGTTCCCTTTCTCAGTGGAGGCCCTGGCTCAGCCTAGAACACAGGAGCAGCAGCAGCATACTGTGTGTCCCTGGTGCCCCTCACCCGACCATATTTCAGTTGCCCAGCATACTGAACCAAACAGATAGGAAAGAAGCCAAGGGGGACAGCTGTGTGTGTAGTGTTCACCCCTGCTAACTGAGCAAAGAGGCACCTTTCTAAAGTGGTTATTCTCTTTATTTAGCAGAGGGAGAGCAACTGGCCCTATTGATCCTTAGCACAACATCCTCCAGTGCCTGTTGCCGGTGTCTATTTGCGAATTACCTTCGCAGTTGAGAGATCATCGCAAGCCCATGATGTCACGGGCTTGTGGTGATCTCAACTGCGCAGGCGCGCCTCTCAGTTGGCAAAAGACACTGGCCCGAATGGATGGGCCCAGCGTCGCTCCATCCCCTGCCGTCACCAGGGGACAGGGGAGAGGGGAGAAGGACTGCTCCCTCCCCGCTACCACCCCTCAGTTGCTGTTGTAATAATAATTTAAAAAACACCATGGAGGTTTGGCAGGGTATGTGGCGGCTAATTTACAAAAAAGCCAGCCTCACGCATGGGGGCAGGGGGACTTGCACGGGTATGGGGGCCTCATGGCTGGGTAGTCCAGGTGCCCAAATTACCTAGGTGCACTTCTGCTTGAATTTCTCCACACATGCAGAGTCCGGGCCAAAGGTGTGTATAGATTCCAAAAGGCAAGATGAAGATTCTCTCTGTGAAATGCCTGGACTGCAGCGTCTCATTCTCACAAACAAGTCACCAGTTGACACTGTGCTGCCTTCAAGCAGTGAACTCGTTTCACTGAGCTGCCTTTTAATTACCAGCATGCACGCACAATCAGTCTCAAAACGAGTTTGCACCTTATGCGCCTGTGGAGCTCGGCTGGATAATCAAATCCATGCCGGAGCGGCTTAGGAGACACGTTTCTTCCATGCCCATGAAAACTTTGCTGAGAGATCTACAGTGACTAATGAGGCTAGAGAAGCCTACGTTACAGGACAGGGCCTTGTTAATGAGGTCTGGCTTGAGACTGATTAGAACAGGCTGCTCAGCAAGGAGATTTATACTAGGATCCGAGCTTCAAACCCTGGAGCCGAGCCGCTTTAATAAGGATAAACCCAGGTAAAGGATTATTATTATAGGCTGGTTGGACAGAGTGGGAGAAAAGCTTGATCGCCGGACGGTAGGTTTGATTACCTTACTCTGTTGGAGAGAAAGAACTTTAGCTGAACCATTGTCCACCATGTTATAAATTCTCCTGATGTCTCCTGGGGATACCTAGAGTTTGACCTTAAACACTCCGACCAAAGTTCTTTTCTTTGTCTCCTAATAAACAGTGCTGATGACCGCAGCCCTCCAGCTGTTCCTCAGATCCCGGCTTCCTGAAAGAGACGACTTCTCCATGTGAAGTCTCATTAATGTGGACTTAGGGCCAGTTCGGGCTCCCGGCAGCTGCCTCTCCCCTCATTATAGGCCCTGACTCGTTAGAGCAATCATTCCACCCTTTCCTTGACTGAAAAGTGGCTCTTGCGTATATGAACCTCCCTTCATAGAAGCCCATTGTATGAAAAGTTCAGGCCGCCTGTTTTGACAGCGTAGAGGGAAGGAGGGAATAAAGGTCCACACTTAACACGGCATTTTAAAACGTTTTGACAGATTTTTTCTCTCCCCCGTGCTTTGGTGTCTGCTGCCGGAGTCATATCAACTCTTCTCAAAGACAGCCTGTACTGAGGAACTAATGACCTGTTCCGTTTTTTGTGAGGGGTTTTGGAAGGTGGAGGTATAATTTTGCAGTGATTTCTGTTGTTGTTGAGAAGTGGTCAGAAAGAAAATAGATCAGGAGCAGCTGTGGAGCAGATGAGGAGCTAACTGCCACTGTCACCACCGCACGTGCAGTCCAGCTCTCACCTCTTCCCTCCAGAGAGGAATATGCCAAAGAGATGGGAAATACGGAGTGAATTTGGATTCCGCTTCATTTTGAAAACAAAATCCCCAATCACTTGTTTGTTGCTCTGCTGAAATAGACCTGATCACTTTGTGAGTAGACATACCTTTGGATGCAAGTGGCACCTGGTCATTTGGAGCCTGTCGGGATGCCATGTTACCCTGTTGCCTGTGTGGCCCTGTGAGGTCTGGGAAAGGGCGTGACATCCCTCCTGTGGGGCTTCCGTTCCCTTCAGGGAGCGGCAGGGGTGAGAAGGGTCCAGGCTGGTCAGGTGTCAGTGATCTCCTGGGGAGTTCAGGGCACTGGAGAAGAGCAACATCTGAGAACTTACCCTCTCAGAAGGGGCGGCATTGTTCTCTCCCAGCTCCCAGATTTTGTAAAGTTTGATTGCTGCTGTTTGTTTGTTTAGCATATTTGTATGCTGCCACAAACTCACGTCTCTCAGCAGTTTACAATAAAACTTTTTCTGAAATAAAGTTTAAAATAAAAAATAAAAAAGTATAAAAAATAAAGTTTAAAATTAAAATAAATTAAAATTTAAGTTTAAAATAAAAAGCCCAGATTAAAAACAAAGTTAAAACATCAAAACAATTTAAAACAATGGTTCTGGGAGTTCTCTTTAGGGGGTGGAGCTTATGCTGAGGACACCTCCCCCTTCTCCTCGGAGTCCTCCTCCTCCAGATCAGGGTCTACATCAATCCTGGTACTTATGGGGACAGCCCCACCAGATAGGAGGAGGCGCAGGGCTCTAAGCAAAACCCTTCCTCTCCAAGGCCTAAAGGAAGGTGGTAAGAGAAACCACTCACACTACTTGATGCCTGGCTTTGCTGATTTAATAGCTGAAAATAAAGGGAAACAACCTGCAGTGTGTTTTATTTACTCTTTAAAAAATTAATGGCTAAACAAGTGTAATTTTCGCTTTCTGTAAGATCTAAATGCATTCCAGCTGTCGTCCTGGAACATCAGTCAAAGGAATCACCAATCTAAGTGTTTTTGCTGTAGAAATTATTAGACCGACTTGTAACTATAGCCAAAGTGAAGTGATTGCACCAACTATACTTGAACTGTCCTTTATGGGTGACCATAAGGATTGTTAAATAGCAAAAAGGCTGTAATGCGATATACTTACTTGGAAGAAACTCCCACTAAATTCTGTGGGTTTTATTTGTGATTAAATTTAATCAGAAATTAAATTAGATTTCAAGTAGCTTTATTTATTTATTATTATTTTTTACACATTCAGACAGGTGTTACTGACTGGTTTGTTTTATCCAGACATTGAGTCCTTCCCAAGGACCTGGGATGGCTGAATTTTATTATCAATGTTGTTGCTGTTATTATTATAGATATCATTGCAGGATATCGGCTGTTCCCAGTAATGTTGCTTTTTGTAATTGGCTGATGGTGATTTCTGTGGCCCCTATGGTGTTGAGGTGCTCTTCAAGTTGTTTTGGAACTGCACCCAGGGCGCCAATTACCACTTGGATTATTTTGGTCTTCTTCTGCCACAGCCTTTGAATTTCAATTTGCAGATCTTTGTATTTTGTTATTTTTTCTGCTTCTTTTTCTTCTATTCTGCTATCCTCTGATATTGCTATGTCGATTATTTTAACTTGTTTTTCTTTCTTCTCGACTACAGTTATATCTGGTGTATTGTGTGGCAGATGTTTGTCTGTTTGTAGTTGGAAGTCCCATAATATTTTTGCATCTTCATTTTCTTCAACTTTTTCAATTTTATGGTCCCACCAATTTTTTCTACAGGTAGCTTGTATTTTTTGCAGATGTTCCAGTGTATCATCCCTGCTACCTTGTCATGCCTTTGTTTGTAGTCAGTCCGTGCGATCTTTTTACAACAGCTGATTAGGTGGTCCACTGTTTCATCTGCTTCTTACAAAGGCGGCACTTGCTGTTTGTTGTTGATTTTTCAACTTTTGCTCTTACTGCATTTGTTCTTAGTGCTTGTTCTTGTGCAGCCAGTATTAAACCCTCTGTTTCTTTCTTCAAGTAACCATTCTTAAGCCATTGCCAAGTCTTGATGATGTCTGATTTTCCACTTATATTGTGCAAGTATTGACCATGCAGTGGCTTCTTTTTCCATTTTTCTGCTCAGTTCTTGACTTGTTCTTTCTTGTAGGCCTGCTATGTTTCATTGGTGTTGGATAGTTTCTCGTTATTGACCATTTTAAGTGCATCTTCTTCACTGTCCTTGATATATTCTTCAAGGCCTCTTTTCTCCTCCTCTACTGTTTGATGGACTTGCAGCATTCCTCTTCCACCTGAGCTGCGAGGGAGGTATAGCCTATCGACATCACTGCGGGGGTGCAGAGCATGATTGATGGTCATGATTTTCCTGGTCTTATGATCTAGTATCTCTCGCTCTGCCTGGGTCCAGTCTATTATTCCTGCACTGTATCTGATAATATTAGGTATAGCCCAGGTGTTTATGGCATGTATGGTGTTCCTGCCATTGAGTTTGGACTTCTGATTGATTGATTGCCTGATTGCATTTTTAAGAGGTAAAGGAGAGGGAAAACCCCAAAGAAACCATGTTCAAAAAGACCCACTCTAAGACTCCACCCACCTGGCCTGTCATAGCCTCTGTGGGTCTCCCCTATTCCCAAAAGTCAGTTTGGCAGCGTGGAAGTTCTTCTTCTGTTCTTTCTGTTTTCCTAAAATGTCCCCAAATTGTTTGGCAATAGCAGCTCTTCCCCCATCGTGAATCAACTAGACAGCACAGATATTGCAATCGTCCTTCGCACAATTTAGGCCATGCTGATAGGGTTGTGGCATTTCTCTTTGGATAATATCAAGGCTTGGGTGAGGGGGCTTACCGTTTATATGGTGCTATTTACTGGTGTTTTCCCAGTTAGTGCCACTCTGAAAATTTCTTATATTACATACTGCTGTTCCAACAATAAACAAGTCATTACTGAGGTCAGAGGGCAAACTCTGGCTGTTTTATATTCATTGTTTTACGAATTGGCTCACTCCTCTCATTAAAATGGTTGCATGCTCTCTGGACAGTTGTGCAGGCAAAGTGGATGTGGGTCTACAGCGCCACTGGCTGAATTAAGGCACAGCCCCAATGCTGCACACACATTCCTCTTGCTTCTCCCCACTTGCCCATGCTTCCCCTCCCCCACCCTGTGCAATTTCCAACAGCTCAGGAACTACGTAATTAAAGAGCTAGCTGAGAGTTCTGCACAGTTGCAGTGGGTTTATGCCCACTTATTCTGCTGGTAAACAACAGGACCAGTTGCCACCAATCGCCACCATTGTTTGGAACATAAGAAGCTGCCATATACTGAGCCAGACCATTGGTCCATTTCGCTCAGTATTGTCTTCACAGACTGGCAGTGGCTTCTCCAAGGTTGCATGCAGAAGTCTCTCTCAGCCTGATCTTGGAGATGCTGCCAGGGAGGGAACTTGGAACCTTCTGCTCTTCCCAGAGCGGCTCCATCCCCTGAAGGGAAGATCTTACAGTGCTCACACTTCTATTCTTCCATTCATATGCAACCTGGGGAGACCCTGCTCAGCTAAGGGGACATCGTGCTTGCTACCACAATCTGAAACCAACAGCCATTTTGACCAGTTTAGTGACACCTATGCACCTGGAGAAGCTAGTAAAGATGTCTAGACCATCCAAAACAAAAGCCACAGGCCTCCTAGACGTTTGAAGCAACAAAGGGACTTGTATGATGGAGTGTAATTTAACCATTTGACTGATGTAGCTGGCCTATGAATGCTATGTAATTGGTAGTATTAAAACCACTACAAGACTCTCCAATGTTTGACAGATAAAAACAGCTTGGAAACACTCAATAGCCCAATACTCATGCCAAATCATTCCTACCCGAGCTCCTCCCACTCGATAACAGATTGCAGAAGGTTCTGCTCAACTTCAGCCCTCCAGCTGTTGTTGGACTACAACTCCCATCATCCCCCCATCCAAAGAACATCTGAAGAGGGCTACTGAGCACTCTGAAAGAGCAAACTCTTTTGCCCCAGTTTTGCAGATCCCTTGAATTTTCATCCCGGCCAGTCACATTTTGCAAGGGCAATGTTTTGTATTTGTACTACATGGAGGCAGGGGAAGGAAGACTTTCCACCCATTTTTAAAATTGACTCCACTGAGCATCAGCTGAGAAACAACAGGGACGGGGGGAAACGCTGTGATCCTAAACTTTCAGTTTGAGACAGGCTGTACTGTTTCCCTTCCAACCTCTTACACAGCTCCCATAAATTTCAACAGAGCTTTCCAAGGAGAAATTATATTCCAACTGGATTCTGCCCAGCATTTTTGCTGTTGTTCAGAACATTTCCCTGTACACCTTAATTCATCTTGCCACATGTCTAGTGGAGAGAATACAATGAGCCCTTTCTCACGATCACAGACAAAAGGCTCTGGTCTGCAGGGAAGGAAGCCTTGGAATGCTTACCACCCCAACAGATGACCAAGTGCTCCTTCGTGGTCGGGCAGATCAGGGAGAAGAACTGGTCTTGTGGTAGTAAGCTTGACTTGTCCCCTTAGCTAAGCAGGGTCTGCCCTGGTTGCATTTGAATGGGGGACATGTGTGCACTATAACATATTCCCCTTAGGGCATGGGGCCACTCTGGGAAGAGCACCTAGGTTCCAAGTTCCCTCCCTGGCATCACCGCTCTGGGCTCCTTGGAGGAAGAGCGGGATATAAAATGTAAAAAATAAATAAAAATAAATAAAATTTATGTATTATTTATTTTTCTATGTAAGCCACTTTGAAAACTTTGGTTGAAGAGCAGTCTATAAATATTCGTCGTCTATGGTCTGACTATTGTCTGAAAGTATATGGCAACTTTCTATGTTCCCAGATTACCCATCCAGGTAATTGCCAGTTACTGCTGGCCATGTGGAGAGCCAGGTTGCTTCTTCCCAGCCCCCCAAATTCCAAGATTCTCAGGAACTGATTAACTGATTCCCGGAACTGATTGACTTATTCCCGGAACTATTTGGGAATCGTTATGGCTTCTTCCCAGAACTGACTGACTCCCAAAACTGATTCTCCCGGAACGGATTTTCCCAGCTCCCAAAATTCCGAGATTCTCCCGGAACTGGCTAGAGCCTCATGGCACCAACACACAATCAATTAGCCCGGTTTCTAGGTGCCCTCATGCCCAAAACCCAGGCTAAGCGGTGGGCTCTCTAAGCGGGTTTGCTGCTGTGCCTCTATCGGGAGCCATGTAGTTCCCGGAGGTTCACACATGCCAGCAAAACCAGGCCGGTTTGCTGCACATGTGAATAGCCCCAATGTCTATTTTAAGCAAATGTTGTATTTGTTTATTCTATGCATTCATAGCCCACCTTCCAAAATGCTTTTCCCAGGGTGGTTTACAGAGATAAATATAAATAAAATATACAATACTCATCAATTAAAATAAACACATAATTAAAATAGGTCACCATGTAAGAGCCAATGAGCTCAAAGTGCCTTTTACAGAAAGGCTTTCAGAGCAATTCTAAAATGGGAAATGAAGGGGTGCTGTGTTGGTGACAGAATTGCACAACTACAGAGCCATCCCTAAAACGGCTCTCTCTCTTCCTGGCACCTGCCAGTCAGGTCTAAGTTGATGGCAAGCCAGGTAGCCAAACCTATGAGCTAACTGTAGGGCATATTCTATTGACTCTACAATATAGAAACAGATCCCCTTTTAGGACCCTTCTGCAATTCTGTTTTTTGAGCCATATAGGACCATTCTGAGCTTGGAGATGTGAACATTTTGAAGAAAGGGAAAAAATATTATTTTTCAGGAGGTGTGGGGAGAATTTTTTAATGAAAGACTGAACATATTTTCAGTTGCTGACATACAGAGCAAGGATGCACTGGTACAACAAAAGAGCAGCCTAACAGAACTTCCCAATTTATTGAAGCAGGGAAGTGGTGATTTTTGATACTCTCCCCCTTCCCAGGAAGCCCTTTGTGCCACTTGAAAATATGTCCCTGAGGAATGACTAGCCCTCGGGGACATGGTGGAGGAGAGCTGGTCTTGTGGTAGCAAGCATGAATTGTCCCCTGGTCTGCCCTGGTTTGCATTTGAAAGGCAGACTACATGTGAGCACCGCAAATTATTCCCCTGAGGGGATGGGGCAGCTCTGGGAAGAGCACCTGTGTGGTTGCATGCAGAAGGTTCCAAGTTCCCTCCCTGGCATTACCAAGGTAGGGCTGAGAGAGATTCTTATCTGCAACCTTGGAGAAGCCATTACCAGTCTTTGTAGACAATACTGAGCTAGATGGACCTATGGTCTGACTTGATCTATGGCAGCTTCCTATGTTCCTCTGTTTTGGGATGGCACAGAGGGTTTACTGGGGAAGGAGAGGATGTCAAAAATTGTCACTTCCCCGCAACACTGGTGCAGTTAGTTAGGAAGTACTATTAGGCTGAGCATTTGCTGCTATGGTGCATCCTTGTTCTGTATGTCAGTCAATATTTACTTGAGCCTCAGAGAACCAATTTCCTGTCTTCAAAGTAATCTTCAAATCCTTCCTTTGTTTCGGAAGCCGTTGGTACGAGCCCAGGCCTCCTGTTCCCACCTCATCCCCCTTCTGCTTTTGAATGCTAAATTACAGATTGTAAGCTCCTCAGGACAGAGACTTGCCTTCTCATATGTTGCAAAGTGCCATACACATCAACAGTGCGATCTCATTAATAAATGTGACCGAACTCAAAAAGAAGACATGAAATAGACTCATTCAAATAGATGAAAACCCCTTTTTTGTGGTAAAGTAATTGAGAAAACAGATATTTCTGTTTCAAAAAGTGTTTGGCTTTCCCTCAGCCTCTCACATCATGACAAGAGCTTTACATTTCCTTTGGAGTGGCTCATAGTAAAAAAACACTGATAGCTTCCTTTCTGTTGGCTCGTGGTGTGGCCTTCTTGGATATATTATCGCTGAGATCTGCAAGCTTTCACTCTGTCTCAAGCATTAGTGTGCAGTGCATTATGGGGAGTATTTTGATGCCAGCCGGGAGGCTGCTGGTGTGTGGGTGCAGCACAGATCCATGGGCACCAACACATGATGAGTTAGCCTGGGCTAATGACGTGTTTGCACCCTTGGTTGGTTGGTTGTGCCGTCGAGTCGGTATTGGCTCCTGTTGAGTCATCACCATGGAGCCATGTGGTTTTCTTGGTAGAATACAGGAGGGGCTTACCATTGCCTTCTCCTGCACAGTATGAGATGATGCCTTTCAGAACCTTCCTGTATCGCTGCTGCCCGATATTGGAGTTTCCCATATTCTGGGAATAACATACCCGTGGGGATTTGAACCGACAGCCTTCTGCTCTCTAGGCAGGTTGCTTCCCCAGTGTGCCATTAGGTGGCCTGTTTGTACCCTTAGCCTGGGCTAAAAGCTGGGACTCCCTTGCGGGTTTGACACCATGCCTCCAGGTGGTTCTTGCGTGTAGGCAAAACCAGACTGGATTTCCGTAGCCTGGTTTTGCCTGCTCGTGAGAACAGACTCAGAGTCTATGTGTGAAGAAGTGGTCCCAGGGACCTGCAATGGGCCCTTCTGAGAGCCATGAACCCTTGGCCCTTGCCCGATGATGCTGACTTCTAATGCCAGCCTTGCATGGAGGATTCAGGGTTTAACCATGATGACTGCATCCTGCAGTCATTATCAGCATAGAAATGCTATGTTAACCCATGGTTAACATAAGAAGGCCCATCTAGTCATAGGGACATAGGGACATAGGAAGCTGCAATATACTGAGTCAGACCATTGGTCTATCTAGTTCAGTAGTGTCTTCACAGACTGGCAGCAGCTTCTCCAAGGCTGCAAGCAGGAATCTCTCTCAGCCCTATCTTGGAGATGCTACCAGGGAGGGAAATTGGAACCTCATGCCCTTCCCAGAATGGGTCTATCCCCTGAGGGGAATATTTTACAGTGCTCACATATCAAGTCTCCCATTCATATGCAACTAGGGCGAGCCCAGCTTAGCTAAGGGGACAAGTCATGCTTGCTACCACAAGACCAGCTCTCCAGCAACCTGTTTCACACAGAGGCCCACCAGATGCCTCTAAGAAGCTCACAGGCAAGAGATGAAGGTATGCCCTCTCTCATGCTGTTGCTTGCTTGCAACTGGTATTCAGAGGTATTATGCCTCTGAGGCTGGAGGTGGCCTATAGCCACCAGACAAGTAGCCATTGATAGACCTGTCCTCCGTGAATTTGTCTCAACCCCTTTTAAAGCCATCCAAGCTGGTAGCCGCCACCACATCCCATGGCAGAGAATTCCATGCATTTGTCTCAACCTCTCTTACAGTCCAAGGCTGGACATCTGGGATCTAGTTCCTTCATTTCCATTGTTCTGGCTCAGTGTACGGCAGCTTCCTTCTTGGGAATGAGGCTGTAGATCAGTGGAAGAGCATCTGCTTTGCATGCAGAAGGTCCCAGTTTCAGTCTCTGGCGTCTGCAGGTAGGGCTGAGAAAGCTGCTGGCCTGAAACTTCAGAGAGCCAGTGCAGACCAGGGTACACAATGTGGGCCCTCCAGCTGTTTTTGGACCACAACTTTCCTAATCCCCAGCCACAGTGGCTAATAGTCAGGGGTTATGGGATCTGTAGGGCAACATCTGCAGGAGGGCCAACGTTGTGCAACGCTGATGTAGACAATACTTAGCTAGATGGACCAACGGTCTGACTTGGTATAAGGCAGCTTCCTAAGTTCCTAGGTTCATGTGGGACAAGTCTATTGATGGCTATTCGTCTGGATGTCTATAGGCCACTTCATGGTTTGGCGGGAAGGATGCTTCTGAATCCCCACTGTGGAGAGCAACAGCAGGAGTGGGCGGGGCACGCCTTCATCTCCTGCTTGTGGGCTCCCAAAGGCATCTGGTGGACCACTGCGGGAAACAGGATGCTGCACGAGACGGGCCTTGGGCCGAACCCAGCCAGGCTCTTCTTATGTCCTGAGGCTCTTATGTTCACAGCAGAGGCAGGGACCAGCTCGGGTCATTTTCACTTTCTCCTACCCTATTGGGGCTGGAAGGGAGAATCAATTCGGGAACAACTTTCCCCTCTAGACCATTATCCCAGACCTCGGGCTGACTGGGACAATGTTCCCTCACATCTGCTCTTTGTTAATGAAGCAACAGCTTCGTTGGGGGACATGGGGAGAGGGCACGGTAATTGGCTCATGAAAGCTGCCTTTTGCTGGAGGGTTCAGGAAGAGGCTGGGGGTGTGCTGAGAGCAGGGAAAGGGGCCTTAATGGGAACCAAATGCAGCTCGCCAAACAGGACCCCCGCCATCCCCCCTCCCATCCATTAGCATTCCTCAGACACCTGTAGGCACTTAAATCTTTGGCAGCCAACGGAAAACATTTTCTTTTTCTTCTGTGCCATGTTTGTTCACAAAAGAGACACACAAGTTTGGTTTCAATTAAGGGAGCTGCCAACCATGGGGAGCGCCTTATAAATCCATTGCGGGAAGGAGAGAGGGAAAAGGCTTTCGGCAGAGCGCTGTCAAGCCAGGGGGGTGTAGAGTCCTTCCTAACTTCATCCATGAAGGTGTTGGGGGCCTGATCTAATCTGCCTATGGGATGTTGAAACATGAATATCCATTCCCATCAAGATTAAGTTCTCTATGCAGCAGAACCTCATGGATTAGCAAAGTTCCGGGCACCTGTCAGATAGTGGTAGTATCAGGGGTGAGCAATGAGGTGGACAAGTTTGCAGATGGCCCCAAACCATTCAGGGTAGGGGAAACCAAAATGGATTGCAAAGACTCCAGAATTGATTGTGAAGGATCTTTCCAAACTGGGCAGTTGGGCAACAGATGCCTTGGGAAACCACACAACCAGGAGATGAAGGCATGCCCCCTCTCCTGCCACTGCTCCCCTGCAACTGGCATTTGGAGGCAACCTGCCTCTGAACATGGAGGTAGCCTACAGCCATCAGGGCTAGTAGCCATGGATACACTTGCCTGCCATTACTTTGTCTAAGCACTGCTTAAAATCATCCAAGAAGGTAGCCATCACCACCTCATCTGGTAGAGAATTCCAAAGATTAATTATGTGCTGTGTGAAAGGGTACATCTGTTGGTTGGTCCTAAATTTCCTGGCAATCAGTTTCATGGAATGACTCCTAGTTCTACTGTTGTGAGAGAGGGAGAAGAACTTATCCCTATCCACATTCTCCAAACCATGCATAATTTTATAAATCTCTCTTATACTGCCCTGAGACCTTGGGGCGGTATGAAAATGCACTAACTAACTAACTAAATAAATAAATAAATAAATATTATGTCTTCCCTTAATCACCTTTTTCTACACTTAAAAACCCCCAAATGCTGCAGCCATGCCTCGTAAGGAAGGTACTCCAACCCGCTGACCATCTTGGTTGACCTCTTCTGCACCTTTTCCAGTTCTGCAATATTCTTTTTGAGATGGGTTGACCAGAACTGTACACAGTATTCCAAGCATGGCTGCACCATAGATATTTTGTAGTTATCTCTTAAACTGGTACTGTAACCGTTATACCACATGAGCTTAGGAGGGGGTTAAGCAAAGGCTTTCTGGGAAGTGTGGGTTCTGAAGAGAATCTGAAGGGGGCACCATGCAGGTGTTCTGAGATGAGGCTACAAGCTTAAGGGGCAGCAGGAGAAAATGGGTATAGCTGTGAAGGGAGCAGGAACTCTGTCTTCTGCTGAGAATGGTGGAGCTGACATCCAAAATTTCACCACTCATTGCAACGAGAGGCCATTAGGCTTGGCTGTTCTCAGAACTGATGCAGGATTTCCAGCAGACATCCAAAATGCATAAATCCAGCCAACACAAAGATGGGGTGGGAGAGGAGATCTGAAACAGGCAGTTTCCAACATCCACATGTATGCATCCTAACAGCATGAGAAATCTCAGAGAACAAGTGCAAGGCTCAGCAGCTTTTCCCTGCTGGGTTTTTTTATGGCTTCCCCAAGTGCTGGCAAGCCCCGTCCTCACCTGCTCTCCAGCTGTTCTCTTCTGCAAGGCCTCCCCCCCCCCCAACCCAATTGTAAATTCTCACAGGCTTCTTAAAAATCATCCACCAAAATGCCAGACATCTGTAAGGTGGATTTGCAGATTAGCGTTAAGTAGAACTATTTATATTGTTATCTTTGGGATGGTTCGTTTTTCCCCTTCATTTCTTCTCGAAATTGCCCTGTTTATTTTATTTTCACTAACGAGGGAATGGTTAGCGATGATAATATCCTACATGTGTTATATTCACTCATCATGCCATTCTCCCCCTCCTTTCACCAAGCAAGGCTGCATGGATGCAGGACTTGATTTTAAGACTACCAGCAAAATCCCAGATAAATGTAGGGCAAACATTGTGGATTCAGAAGGTCTGGAATCTGGCACAAAAGAAACCCTAGATTCTACAACTGGAATAGATTTTTAGCAGAGCCTAACTATACTACAGACCAATTTAATATAGACATTACCTTCCCCACAGAGATACCTGGGAGATGTAGTTTTATGAGAGGAGCTAAGGCTCTTTGAAGAAAGTATTTGCAGCACCATTACAGACCCACACTTCTTTGAAGGAAGCCCTAACAGTTAACTGGTATAAAGCTGATATAAGTCAGTAGCACAAATGGGCTCAAAATGAACAAGTCAACGTGCTTTTAAATTGTATATTTCTGTGGCTGCAGGCTTAACATCCTTTTTATTCATTTTGGCACTGGGCATTGCTTAATGAGAACATAGAGTATTTTAGGTTAGACAGGATACATGTAAATTAATCTCTGCTAACTGGGCAAAGAGGCACCTTTTACCGTGGTGATTCTCTTTATTTAGCAGGGGGAGAGTAACTGGCCCTCTCCACCCCAGCATAGTACCTCCAGTACCCATTGCTGGTGTCTATCTTACGTTTCTTTTTAGATTGTGAGCCCTTTTGGGACAGGGATCCATCTTATTTATGTATTATTTCTCTGTGTAAACCGCCCTGAGCCATTTTTGGAAGGGTGGTATAGAAATTGAATAAATAAATAAATAAATAAATAAAATTAGGGTTTGTTGAGTCATTTATTTATGCTTATATGTCATGTTCTGCATCAGCGGATAATATTTGTCAGGACCTGATCACCAGCAAAAGTTAACCAGGCCTGACAGTCACATAGCTCATGCCTGTTGTCCAGTGACTCAGCCCTGCGGCTTTGACTGCCTCTGTTTCTTAGACAGCATAGAATTGATTGATTGATTGATTGATTGATTGATTATATGCCACTCTTTTAATTAATTAATTACTTAATTATATTATATTTGTACACTGCCCAAACTTGCATCTCTGAGCATAATATGTTATTTTGGAGAATTATTCTATAGATGTTTTATTGAATTGGATTGTTTGACTATTACATTAAACTTTGAATAAGGTGGTATAATGGCGATGAGATACACATCTTCCAAATTCAGAATCTTCTTTTCCAAACACCTCTTTAATGCATAAATAAAACATAAAAACTGATGTTCAAAGATAGCAAATGTCTTGATGTGACAGATAGCACTGAGGCTGATGTGTCACATCAAAATGTTTGCTCTCATTGAACATCTGTTTTTATGTTTTTATATTTTATTTACACATTAAACAGGTTTTTGAAAAAGATTAAATATATTAAATATTATTTTATGTTATTAAATATTATATATATTGTGTGTGTGTGTGTGTGTGTGTGTGTATAAAATGTTATTTACTAGGGATGTGCAAATTGATTCAGATTCTAATAGATTTGATGTGAATCTGGGTGATATGAGTGAT
Source organism: Hemicordylus capensis (assembly GCF_027244095.1). NCBI lineage: Eukaryota > Metazoa > Chordata > Lepidosauria > Squamata > Cordylidae > Hemicordylus > Hemicordylus capensis. The sequence continues at coordinate 19,968,024 of NC_069664.1, read as the reverse complement.
TCAAATTCAAATTGAATCACCACTTAAAAGGGCAATTCCATTTGAATTTGAAATGAATTTTCAAAATTTGATTCGAGAGCCATCTGTCACCTTTTAAAAACCATTCAGGTCCTCTAATTAGTTTTTTTTAAGTGCCAAAACTGGGGCAACGATTCAAATTTGAATCAAATTTTCAGATCAGATTCATTTTTGATTCAAATTCGGAATGAATTTTCAGAATTTGATTTGAATTTGAAATGAATTTTAAAACTCATTACATGCACATCTCTATTATTTACATCAAGCCTTTGATCTTCTTGGATATGCACTGTTAGTTAGGATCAGGTTTATATTCCTTTGTTTGATGCCGTGGCTGCATTTGCACATAACGTAGAACCCTCTGACCCAGCTGCTGCTTAGCAGATGATCACTCCCCAAACCTTGTTTTGCACTCAGACAGATGAGTAAATAGGAGTGCACACAGCTCCCAAAGGCGTCTCCTACCCAAGTACCAATCATGTGAATGACTCTTCAGAGTGGAGAGACCTGGGTCCAAATCCCGATCCAGCCATGAAGTTCACTGGGTCAGTCACACACTCTCACCCTACCCAAAAAGGAGGGTGCCACATGTCTGCTGTCCTGAGCTCCTTGGAAGAATGATGGGATACCAGAGTGACAAATAAACAAGTCTGCTGCTAGGGACTGAAATAGGCCAAAGTGCCCGGTTGCCCCAGTGATGTGAAAGCCCCAATGCTTTTATTTCCTCCTGGGCCACCCTGCCTCAGAATGGCTGCAAGTTCATTTCTAGTGATCATTAAGTGAGGAGCAAAGTCGTGCGTCTATACAGGGGAAGGAAGAGGGGGCCTTCGGGAGGCCTGCCTGGGAGTAATCTTGACCTGTTCTCTCTTAAAAGGGCCATTAGTTTTTGCCACTGCCAAGCAGGAGAGTGCAAGGAAGGGGCTTGTAGCAAGCCAAACTCTCCCTCTGGCAGACTCCAAGGGGTTAGGATACAGAAAGACAAGCACTCCATAGACGGCAGCCCCCTGAAAGCCACTATTGTTAAGGGCTTTGGTGTGAGGGAGCCCAGAGCAAAAGAGGCTTGTTAGAGAGGCCCAGACTGAATACAAGATGCTCTCAGAAAGCCACTGAACCATGCTAAATTACTTAAACCAACACTATTGACATTGCACCCAGCTCTACTTGAAGGGGGCAGTCTGTCCTTCTGTTCATCAAAAATTCATAGTAAAACCCTCCGGCGCGTCTTTCTCTGCTCTTGTTCACTGAGGAGGGTTCCCCCCCACCCCGCACCCGTTCCTTTCCAGTCCCCTGGCTCTGAAAGGAAGCCTGATGTGGGAGATCAAGTGGGTCTTTCAGAAACCCCTTTTGGAGTTTATTAAACCAGAGGACAAGGACAAGAAAATCTAGTTTGTTGCAGACCGCCAACTTGGCATTGGAGTGGGCACCCACACACACACACCCAACTCCCCCCTCCCCTGCTCTTTTGCAGACATGATTTTCTGTTGTGCTCCATTTCGCCTCCCTCCTCCCCCACCATCCAAGGTGGAATTTTTTTATATTTTTTAAGAAAGTATCCTGGGTTGACATGGAAATTCTCCCCAGCCTCCTCTGACTGATACACAACATGAGCCATATCATTCATGCTGATCTTCAGGGGGATGCAGTTCTGGAAGCCTCTTCTCCCATGAAAAGGAGAAATATTACCAGGTTGCACCTGTCCTGAGCTTCACATCCTCTTTGAGACCGGGGGAACATTTTCTATGCAGAACAGGCATGTGTGATTTAAAGAGATGTCCATGCAAAGGAATGGGTTTGCAATCTGATTTGGTGCTAAGAAAAAATATGGAGAAAGAAAGGCATGGGAAGCTGGAGACAGTTGACAGGGTCCCCCCCGCCACACACACACTGATTATTGAGGGTACATAAGAACAGCCATGCTGGATCAGGCCCAAGGCCTCTTTAGTCCAACATCCTGTTTCCCACAGTGGCTCATCAGATGCCTCTGAGAAGCCCATAGGCAAGAGGTGAGGGCATGCTCCCTCTCCTGCTGTTGCTCCCCTACAACTGGTATTTGACACCCCTGCTAACTAAGCAAAGAGGCATCTTTCAAAGTGGTGATTCTCTTATATTTAGCAGGGGGAGAGCAACTGGCCCTATCCAACTCCAGCACAGCATCCCTCCAGTGGCTGTTGCTGGTATCTGCTTTATGTTTCTTTTTAGATTCTGAGCCCTTTGGGGACAGGGGACCATCTTCTTGAATGCGACGCCGGGCCAAACGGCAGCGCTGCGATCTCGCCCTCCAGCTCCTTGTTCTGCTGCTCCAGCGAGTGCACCTTCTCAATGTAGCCGGCGAAGCGGTCGTTCAGGCCCTGCAGCTGCTCCTTCTCGTTGGAGCATATCAGCTTGTCCCCCGCGCCGCCGCCGCCGTTGAAGAGTGACGACTGGCTCAGCTCCAGGCTCTCCAAGGAGCTCAGCACTGTCGAGCTCAGCCGCCGCGGTGTAGCAAGTCAAGGACCTTGCTTGCCGCTTGCTCACCCCCGCTCCTGCCCCATCGCAGTTGGTTAGCGACGCCGGGCCACACAGCAGGCCTCGGTGTTGCTCTGGTGGCCGCCGCCACTATGGGGATGACTCGTGTCCGGACTCCGCTTGCTCCCCTGCCACCTACAGCCATCCCCTCGCCTTGGAGGACACACCCTGCCATTAAATAAATTTTTATTTTACAAATAATTTTTTTTGGTAAGGGAGGGGATCGGCGGGGGGGGGGGGTTCATGGCACTTTTTGGCGCCCCCTACTGAAGTTGCGCCCAGGGCACGTGCCCTGCCTGCCCTACCATTGGTTACGCCCCTGGGTCTAAAACTGCAATTAACCAAAACTACCCCTGCAATAACTAAATTGGTATACAGGGAGGAGGCCAATGGATGGGTGAAATCACTATTTGAGGACCATCCGTATATGTCATAGAATTTGTTATGGATATGCTTGCAAAAGGGAAGTAATAGAACAGTTTGAGATTTGTAGAATTTTAACTTCAAACATTATTCATTTGATTATCACATACATTAAATTTGAATCATCATAGATCTGAATGAGAAAGATCTGCTTTCCTTGGGCATGATATCTGTTGAAATCAGAGCCTCCCCATCTCTGGCAGCTTTTAAAAAGGCACTGGGGGCGCATTTGTTCACCCAGGTTTTTAATTAGATTTACAGTTTTCTGTTTTTAATGTTAGGTTTTTAAATGATTTTAATGTTTTAATAATTTTTTTAATTTTGTTTAATTTGTTTTTTTTGTGTTTGTTTGTTTGTTTGTTTGTTTTGGCTGTACACTGCCTAGAGATGTGGGTTTGGGGCAATATATAAATGTGTTAAATAAATAATAAATAAATGATAAATATTCTGCCCAAAACTTATGTCTCTGATGATTATTTCCAGAATCGCTTCTCAAAAATATTTAAACCTTTCCCTGTGCATATTCCAGTGTAAAAAGTGATGCCTTCAGCTTATTGCAGAGGCAGGATTGTGTATGCCAAATCTGGTGTATCTGTGAGTCATCAGGATCTACATTTGTTTAGGCATCACACAAAAACAAACAAATTCTTCAAAAGATATAATAAATAGTACTGAAAAGTGGTTCCCGCTTTCATCAATTTTTCAGCACTCCTGTTCACAGATTCACATTGCCCTCACTCAGAAATGTCTTCAGCCATTATGGAAGGATATGATAGGATTGGTGGTCCAATGACCTCTGGGAACCTAAGGCTGGGAACTCCTGTATTTAATCTTTGCTGGTCTAAGACAAGAATAAAGCATTCATTCATTTATCCACTCATCCATCCATCCATCCATCCATCCATCCATTCATTCTTGTATTAAATCATCCCCCCTTTCTTTATATCTGTTAGGTAAAAAGTATGCCATCGAGTTGGTGTTGACTCCTGGTGACCACAGAGCCCTGTGATTTTCTTTGGTAGAATACAGGAGGAGTTTACCATTGCCATCTCCCGCACAGTATGAGATGATGCCTGTCAGCATCTTTCCTTTATCACTGCTGCCTGATATAAGTGTTTCCCATAGTCTGCGAAACATACCAGCGGGGATTCGAACCGGCAACCTCTGGCTTGCTTGAAGAATTTCCATTAGATCCTCTCTCTAGACCAGGCCTACTCAACTCTGGCTCCCCATTGGTTTTTGGGCTACAACTCCCATCATCTCCAGCCACAGTGGCCAATAGCCAGGGATTATGGGACTTGTAGGCCAACATCTTCAGGAGGGCCAAAGTTGAGCAGCCCTGCCCTAGACATATACAAGATGACTGAACAAGTCCATTTACAAGTGAGTGAGTAAGCAAGTCTGACAAATTACCCATGATCCACTGCCTGTTTCATGGCAGGGTCGGCCCGGTCAGAAGTCCATCTCTCTTGAGACTTTAATGTAATTCTAGAGAAAGCTGATGACGCTCTTAAAGACTGAGCCTTCATCCCATACATCTGAAATTCACCCATCATCACTTCAGGGATACAGTATCTGCGCCAGGCAGCTTATTCTGATGGGCCAGGATGGATTTACTTTTCATATTCAAGAAGCTTGTGAGGGATTTGCTAATAGAGTCTGGGGCTGCAGTGGGATTTTGCTAATGGAGTACGGAATTTGCCTCCCTCTTCGCTCACAGTTAAAGCTACGCTAGTTTATGTCTTCCTACCCCCTCTCCCCAACATGCACAAGCGTTATTGTAAGAGATCAAACCTGGCTCCAATTTGAAACAACGTTCTTGCGAGTCTGAGAAGAAACACGTGCTCTCTGGGCAGGTTAGTAATAATAAGAGCCCAGGTTCCAGGACAATTGGAAACTATTTTGGAGGGGAAGCGAATCAGGACAGTGATTTTGACTTCTCGTCGGCACAGCAGATCTCAAATGCCAAGAATATGCTTCCTGTCTTTTGCCCTTAAAGGAGAAGTCACGTCTGGGCTACACTTATAAAAGGACATTCTCTTGTACATTTAATAGAATGGGTAGAATAATGCTCTGAAATATTATCTCCTATGCTAAACAGGAACATAGGAACATAGGAAGCTGCCATATACTGAGTCAGACCATTGGTCCATCTAGCTCAGGATTCTCTACACAGACTGGCAGCGGCTTCTCCAAGGTTGCAGGCAGGAATCTCTCTCAGCCCTATCTTGGAGACGCTGCCAGGCAGGGAACTTGAAGCCTTTGGCTCTTCCCAGAGTGGCTCCATTCCCTAAGGGGAATATCTTACAGTGCTCACACTTCTCATCTCCCATTCATATGGGTGGACCCTGCTTAGCTAAGGGGACAAGTCATGCTTGCTGCCACAAGACCAGCTCTCCTCCTAAATAATGCAGAATATCCTTTTACAAGTCTAATCTAGGCACACCTTTTATTTATACCAGATTCTGTAAGCTCTGTCATTGTGCCTTATTCCAGAACAGCCACATACTGTGGGCTGGTTTCAGCTGCAGTGGTTCAAGCAGTAATTGTACAAAAGGCGACAGAGTTGGCCTCTTCTCTAACCATCAACCCCTTTGCTCCTCAGCCAAGTCATTACTAGCCCATCTGATTTACCATGACAGCTCCTACGAGCCAGAAATGGTTGTCAAGAGAGCCAGAATATACTCCCCACTAAAGGAACAGGGTGATTCCCTCTAGGGTGGCATTGCTCTGCCATAGCAAAGACAATGGGCCAGCAATGGGGCAGTGCCACCAACGGCTGGTACTGCACTCTAGAGTTGTATCCCACTGGCTAAGGCATCAACACAGCACTGGACCTGTAAGGGTGTCATGCTGTGTGGTTGGTACACATTCAAGTATGGCACTGATTGAGGTAGCCAGGCATCTAGGATTGGGATGGAGTCTCCAGAAATTGACATCCATTATCCAGTTGTTGGAGGGGAGGGTATTGTGCAGCAGAGGACACATGTGTGAGGAGAGAACAGCTCATTAAGAGTACCTGGAGACTGATGCTTGTGGTGCAAAAGGTTTATTAGGGAAACTGCATGCTAGGACAGAAAGGCCGCGTTCGCACATAACGCGAAACTGCTGTTGAATAGAACTGTGGTTCCACAGACATTACATCCGAATGCAGGGAACCAGAGACAGGCGTGGTGACGAAACAAAGGATTCAGAATTGGAATTCCAATCTGAACCCTTGGGTTGTAGTGAGTTTCATCACCGCAACCAGAAGTTCCAAGCAGCCTGTGGTAAGTCCAAATTCGGAACTGCAGGCTGTTGGCCCTGGAATCGAAGTTGAGGGAGGAAGCTCGTCCCTCAACTCCTGCATGATTGGCTGTGCATGCTGTCCATCAGTAAAGAAGGAAGCCTGCACAGCCAGCTCCCCCACCTCACTGCAGTCTCTGCAGAATTATGACATTGGACATAGGATAGGATAAATTTACCTTTTCCTCAATAAACTGCTTCCCCACCCCAACCACATTGGCTTTTTCCCCCATCAGAAAAACATACATGTGCTCAAATAAGACAAATAATAGCTTCTGGGGAAGAATGTTTATCATGGGAATGACATGAGGAAAAGATTAACATCCATATTTAACTTGATCCTATGATGTCCAGGTTAAGCAGAACACTTTCTTTCCCAGTCTGAGTGGTCTGGGCACATGCCATGATGCAGCACTTCCACATGTATGTCCTAAAGATCAGTACTAAACCCCTATGTGGCTAGTAGTAACACATATGGCTGCACTTTACTGCCTTTGCTCTGCAGGTGTACCTAACTTCCTGTACTAAGAATTGTGTGTTATATAATGAGACAGCTATTTCCTGTGTCACTAAATGTGAAGCTTCCTATGTCCCTATGAAGAGTTGCCACTAGAGGGTGTCCCAAAGACCTGGGTGCCCACATATGACTCACTCCGATAGATAATTAATGGCATGAAACTGGGTAGATATCTCACTGGCTCAGATACAAACCCTCTGTTATTCTTTGTTTAAATGGGTTCAGCCTGTTAAGCCCCTGTTTAGTCACAGAGTGGTCGGCTCTCACAACAGCGCACCAGATGTGTCATAATAAGCTGCCGTGAACATGCAAGGAAGCAGCTGGGATAGCATTCATTCAAAAATAGCTTGAGTTTGGAGCTCCAGATCTCAGCCTTTGTGGTATTTTATTATGGTGGTGGGGTGGGGGGGAAATCTCATTCCAAGTGCGCAGATTTAACAGGACAAAGATATCTCCTTTTAAAATGCACATTCTTGGTGTTCTCCCTCAAGGGTCTTATAGCGGGGTGCAGCTGCTACATAGTCCCTTGAAGCACATAAGAAAATGGAGGCCTTTTGGTAGGGAAGTGTCTAATTTCTGTCATTCCCCAATGAGGGGAGTGAGTCACTTCCTTTTGGTGGAGGAAAAGCACAGAAAAACAGCTCCAGATATGTGTGTGTGAGAGAGAGAGTGTGTGAATGTGTGTGTAGACAGACAGAGAGACAGAATCTCAAACTGGAAATGGAACATAAATGGAACAGGAAGTTGCCTTATACAAAGGAAGTTGCCTATACCAAATCAGACCGCTGGGTCCATCTGCTCAGTCCTGTCTACACCAAAGCTGGCCAGTTCTGCCCGCCTGTAGATGCTGGACTGCAACTCCCATAATCCTTGACTATTGGCCACTGTGGCTGGGGATGATTGGAATTTTAGCCCAACAACAGCTGAAGGCAGGGGAGGCGTCTCAGGGCAGAGTGGGAGATGTCCACCCCCAAATTTGCCCCCACCTCAGCAGCTGTATGCTTCTCTGACTCTGCCACCCAGTCTGTGCTGCCCTATTCTCTGCTTGCAGCCTGCCTGCGGCAACATTTTCACAGCCTGGGCATCGGTCGTGGAATGCCACATGTTCGTTCCGTACTGGAACGCCACATGTTTTACTGGGCTCATTTAAATATTCATGACGCGGCAACCAATTCAAAGGCTGTGTGTCATCAGCATTCTGCTAAGGGTGTTCGAAATCAGCCTTTCCCTCCCAGCATGCTGTGCCATTCTGGACGGAGTGCTGTGCCGACTTGCTGCGAGTCATCTCCGAAAGCCGGGAGATTAAACTTCTGGTTTTTGGAACTGACTTTCCCCATAATGCACTGGGAAGGATGCATCCTCCTTGGTACATTATGGGGTGAGTTTGCTGGTGCTCATCCGAAACCCAACAAACAGTGCCCCAGTTTAAGTGTGCCTCTGGATAAAAAAGATTATGAATCACTGTTCTAATGGAGCATTCTCTAACTGAACAAATGCTGTTCTCACAAACAGTGGATAAGGAGATAAACCTAGCCCAATTCAAATATAATATTATATATGTGTACAGAGGTCTGTAAACATGCACATGTGTTTCTCTGAATGACGATACACACGCTCATTTGTATAAAAGTGAACCTGAGTATAGGCCTCCTCAAATGAAGGTACAGACAGGAAGTGTACTGCAATACCTATAAAGAGTTGTATGTGTGTACAGGTCTGTTTGTTCACACACTGTACACAAATTGCATATGTGAAGGGCTAGTCGAAGAATCAGGGGCACCCCAGAAGAAACCTGGCTGCAGTGCTCTCCTAACCCCTTCACCCACACAGGTGGTGCCTCCTGTCAGGTGAGTGGGCAATCCCCATCACCCGCCCTGGCTGGCACCAATGGTGTGCGCATCTGCTGGTGGTCACCCATCACCTGGCTGACTCTGATGGTGTATGCCTATTACCCAGGCCATTGGCACCCCCTCCCCACTTGGCGCCCTAGGCAACTGCCTAGTTCATCAATTGGGTGGGCCTGAACATGTGTTGATCCTAACATGCGAATAGGGTGTCTGGGAATGCCACTTCAGAGTACAGGTGAGGGCACACTTGATGGAATAGGAATACTCCTCCATACACATAGAAAATGATCTCATCTGGAAGAAATCGAAGTATCTCAGAACCCTTCTCCCTATTACCAAATTTTCCATGTGGGAGTATAATTGGTGTCCACCACCTCACTGGCTGTTTGTGAGAATTTTTTGCAGTTTTGGCCCTGATTCCGATTTGGTGTGGGAAAATGCCTCATAATGAGAAACACAAACTCAGCATTGGGGGGGGGGGGGAACGGGACGATGCCTCCTAATCCAAAGAAATGAGAGAGTGGAAGAAAGTGAGACAGGACAAAGATTGGGAGAGGGAAGATGGGAGCTGTAGGCCTGAGTAAATTGTTGATTTTAAAAAAAAGTAATTCACCAGGGATAGTGGTTTATCGCCATGCCACACCACTAGCCCCCGAGCATGACTGTGACCTCTGCATTAGAATCAAAGGGGGGAGTCAGGAAAGAAATATGGGGGGGTGGAAATATGTTAAGTTGCATGTCGAAATGTTTCTGCAAATGCATATTTGCATAAATATACCTGTTTTATATTCTTACATTCTTGAGTTCAGTTGCTGTTTGTGCCCTCAAGAACCTACATGTTGAAAATACTGCAGGCGTCACAGTGTGTGTATGTGTATTGTGTAGGGGGATGATGCTTAATTTGCAGGGGATGGGAGAGGGTTCCAAAGGCCTTTAGGTCCAGACTCCAAAATTACCCAGGTGCACCTCTGAGCCAACCTGTCAAGTCAGCAGTACAGGTGCCAGAGAAAGGGTGTGAAGATGGAGCTATTATTAAACCCTGACACCATGTAGCCACAATGCCTGAAGAGAAGCACCAGAAGAGTGGGTACAATTCATTAAAGCAATCTTCCCACTCACATTCCTGGACATTTCATAGCCAGGAGCTTTTTCAGATGGTGACTTTACTTTGGGAGGGAAGGTGTGCATTCACATATCAGCCAGATTTACCCCCAAGTCCATGCAATATTTCAAAGAGTACTTCACACATGATTTGGGTTTTTTCATCCATATTGGAATTTAGCCTGATTTATGTCCAGAGTTAAAAAAAATCCTCTCCTTTTTTGTGTTGGAGTATCCATGATGCCCCGAACTCACAGTAAAGCATCACAGTAAAGCCTGCTGTCTGAAAAAGTTCCAGGGCAAAACTTTCCCTATATTCTGGAAAACATGTTTGATTCTTGGACTGTCCAGGCCAATCCTAGACATGTGGCAACTCTAATCCATACTGCTGTGCAATGGACTGTGAAATAGGATTTAAAGCAATGGTTTTATATCAATAATAAATGGGTTTGTAGAAATTCTGGAACAGCTGCTCAGCCTGGACCGCAAAAGAGCATAGAACTAGATGTTCAGTGGGAGGGGAGTTATTATATAAGAATGAGAATAATATAGCTGGACGAATGACTAAATTGATTGAATTAATCATAGGAACAATTTCAATATTCTCACCAGCATGTTTGCAATTTGCGATAACCTTTGGAAAACAACTGGATTTTGCCAAATGTCAGGGTGGGTAAGCACAACCTTACATATTTGGTGGGGGAGATGCTGAACGTTGCCAGAAAGATGTTGCAGATCATGGAAACATTTTGTTATTGGAAGACTGAATATTATCTTTGCACATTGTGAAACTAGTTTGAGAGACCCAGTATGGTTTCTGATTGTGTAACAAGTTAAAGCAATAAACACCGGGTAGTGATAGGGCCATTATTGTTTTCTGTCGTTGCATCTACCGAACTGAGAAAGCAGCCATCTCTGGGCAGATGTTTTCAACATGAATTTATGATGCCACTATTGTCTTATGGCAAGGATTCTCAACGGTGGGTCTCCAGATGTTATTGGACTTCAACTCCCATAATCCCCACCCCAGTGGCCTTTGGTTGGGGATTATGGGAGTTGAAGTCCAACAACATCAGGGGACCCAACATTGAGAATCCCTAGTCTATGGTCTCCGACTAGAGTCCTCAGATGTAGGACTACAAATCCCATCATCTCCAGCCAAAGGCCATTGTGGCTAGGAATGATGGGAGTTGTAGTCTAACAACATCTGGGGGCCCAAGAACCCCAGTCTATGGGATATTGGATACTGGAAGAGGAATGTAGGTGGGCTTAACTGTTAGATGAAGGGAGGAGAGCTGGTGTTGTGGTAGTGAGCATGGATTGTCTCCTTTTCTCAGCAGGGTCTGCCTTGGTTTGCATTTGGATGGGAGAGTCCATGTGAGCGCTGTAAGAAAGGCACTGTCTCAATGTTTAAGTACTTTAATATCCTGATCATGAACACATGTACAGTACTTTGATGTAGCTTTCGTGGAAATCAAAGGATTTACAAGTAAATAAGCACATGCATTATAAATGAATGAGCATGTTTGTTTTCTAAATGAATACGAATGAAACCCACTCGTAGCCATTTCCATTTGTTCCAAAATGAATATGGCAAGGAATGAACGGCATGGCAAGGAATGGGATTCCATTTTTGGAATGTCCACATGTTCTCTTTATTATTTTTTTAAATTAAAACAAACAGCATTTCTTACTTGTAAACAAGGAGATTCTTGCAAAGGCTTCACAGCCTCTTTGTGGTGGCTATTTTAATTATCCATATGCCCGGAACGCAGCATCACTGCACTGTAGTGTGGGTAAAAAAATTGCCACCAATATGGGGGGAAATGGTGGTGGCTATTTTTTCATGGCAATGATCCATTGGCTATTTTTTTTAACCCCAAGTGCCCCCTGAGTGAGTCACAGAGCTTATTAAAATGGCTGCTCAAAGAAAGGAGCTGTACCACGTTGCTCCTTCTGAGAGCTCCTTGCTGCAAGTATGAAACATTGTTTGCTTTAATTTAAAAGGAATGAAACAGCTGAAGAACAAAAACAAATGAAAGTAAGAATGGTATTGAAAATAAACGCATGGAAGAGGAACAAATGAAAATGAAGCAAATTTAAAACAAAAATATTTTCCCTTTATATATGCCTATAAGTAAATGTGCTCAAGATCCAGGTGTTAGACAACAATGATACTGGTTTACTGGGGCCCTGTTCTACAGCATACTTTGGGCAGTTTTGCATGACCACCAGCAAGTTGGGAACAGGTTGGGGAGATATTGGGAATGAAGAGCACGTACTCCTACAAGTATGACATCTGAATCTGCCCAAGTCTGGTTCCTGCACTGGATTCCCAAGAGTCCTCTGACATTTTCCCAAGACCCTCCACCCACTTGTAACCTACATCTGAATTTGAGTGGGGAATCCTGGGAGAATGTCTGGTGAATCTTGGGAATCTGTTACAGCAGGCTTCCCCAACCTGCGGCCATCCCAATGTTGCTGAACTACAGCTCCCAGCATCCCTAGCCACAATTTGTTGTCGCTGGGTATGCTGGGAGCTGTAGTTCAGCAACATCTGGAGGGCCGCATGTTGGGGAAGCCTGTGTTACAAGAACCGTGTTGCAGGAACACGCTAGGCGTGTGTGCTCTCTGTTCCCGACATTTCCCCAACATGTTCCAGCTTACAGCCTTAAGAACATAAGGAGAGCTTGCTGGATCAAGCCCAACGCCCATCTAATGCAGTATCCTGGATGCCTCTGAGAAGTCCACAACCAGGAGATGAAGGCATGCCTTCATCTTCATCTCCAGCCATTTCTCCCCTGCAACTAGTGGTCATATGATGCTGCCCACAGTCTACTGGTGAGTCCAATCTTGCCCAATGGAACTTAGCCCTCTTCACCTGCTATATTCATGGCACATCCAACCTGCGTACAGGCTATACAGGTACAGCTGTGCACTTATTCACGCATTATGTTCAGCACAGGTACAGCGATACACATGTACAACATAATGAGGCTGTTCTCACACACAGTCTAACCCAAGCTAGGGAAGTCTTGTATGCGTTGGGCTGCGCAGGACAACCACCAAGATCAATCCCGATCCCGGTGAGGCAGTGCAGCCTAGCCCAGCTTTTTAACCCAGTGGCTAGTCTAGGTTAAGGGAGTGAGAACACTCTTAACCCAGACTCTGGGATAGGGTTCTCCTTGGCTGCACACAGCCCAAGGACAAACAGAGATGGGCACCCAGACTGCCTGTCTTCTCCACTGATTGCAGCAAAATGGAGGCATTGTGGACAGATATCCATTGATTTCCTTAGACTGACAGGAACATAAAAATCCAAAATATTATTCTTGCTTAACCTGCACTGCATTAGGTTTGTAGAAACATAACATTTGTCTGCATTGCCAGTACGAATTCTGAGGAAGTATTTTCAAATGGCTGCATTCAAATATAAGAAAACTTGCTTTGTTGAGGAATATCTTTTCCACCGCGCCATGCTGTAAAAGGCACTTCACATGCCTTTGCCATCATTTTCAAAATATATAAAAGATATTTAGAGGTGGAAAAAATGATTCATTTTAACTTTAAATACATTAAGTAAGTAACCAGGAACAAAAAGAGAGGAACTCCTCCCATTGTTTAATGTGTACAGCTTTAAAAGCGATCTCAGCAATTCTTACCAGACTTTCCAAAAACTTGCTTTGTTCAGCAGGAAAGGGAGTACTAGACAAGGGTAACTATCGAGGAGGATTTCTGCACAGCCCTGTGGAATAAGGCATGGCAACGGTATGTGCATATATCTATCTATTTGTCTGTCTGTCTCCTGAAAAAGCTGTATGAAATTATGCATGGAGTAGAGAGAGAAATCTTCCTCCCTCGCACAATACTAGAACCAGGGGTCATCCCATGAAACTGAAGGCAGGTGGAAACTAGCAGAGGGAGGCCAGCAGTGGCCTGTGTCTGGCCACCACCGTGGCCCCCTTGCCCCGCCCCCTACATCTGACATCAGCCACGAGGGGTGTGGTTTAGCTCCCGAACAAGGCCGTGCAGCCTTGTTTGGGAGCTAGATCAGAGCCAGCACTGTGTTCGCAGCATGGCCAGAAGTGGCTCTCCCTGCCTTTAGGCAGCGCTGTCCATTTATGCAGCACTGGCCATTTGGCTCCTGAACAGGGCTGCGTGGCCCCATCCGAGCGCTAAGCCACGACCCCTGCATCTGACATCAGATACGGGCAGCGTGTTGGGGCCACGAAGCACAGCCCCTGAGGAGCGGCGGCCCGGGTTCTTTGAACCCGGTTGTCCAATAGTGGCTACGCCCCTGCTGGGGAATCTAGGACTGACAAAAGGAAGTCCTTATTCACACAGGGCATGATTAATCTATGGAATTCTCTGCCATGGGATGTGGTTAAGGCCACTAGCTTGGATGGCTGTAAAAGGGGCTTAGACAAATTCATGGAGGACAGGTCTATCATGGGCTACTAGTCTGATGGCTATGGACCACCTCCAGCCTCAGAGGCAAGATGCCTCTCAATACCAGTTGCAGGGGAGCAACAGCAGGAGAGGAGGCATGCCCTCACCTCTTGCCTGTGGGCTTCTCTGAGGCATCTGGTGGGCCACTGTGTGAAACAGGATGCTGGACTAGATAGGCCTTGGTCTTGATCCAGCAGGGTGTTCTCATGTTCTTAGGTTTCCCTGCCCCATCTACTCTCTGTCTGCCCGCATCCTGCATCTATCTTTGCATGCAGAAGGTTCCAGGTTCAATTCCTGCCATTTCCAGGAAAGGAAAGACTCCAATCTGAAACATTGGAGAGCTGCTGTCAGTCATTGTAGACCAGGCCTGCTCAACTTCAGCCCTCCTGCAGATGTTGGCCTACAGCTCCCATAATCCTTGGCTATTGGCCACTCTGGCTGGGGATTTTGGGAGTTGTTGTCCAAAAACAGTTGTGGGGGGGCAAAGTTGAGCAGGCCTGGTATAGATAATGCTGAGCTCGATAGTCTGACTTGGTATAAGGCAATTTCCTATCTTCCCAGAGATATAAGGCTAATGAGAGAGAAGGACCACAACAGGGTACTACAGATTTGAGGGCCTAAGATACAATTTTTTTTAGCTCAAGGGTTATTCCAGCCCCGCTGTTGGAAAGCATAGGAAGAGATGGGATAGGAAGAGATGGATCCTCATTTGTTAGTCCCCAATTATGCCTTATCCCACAGCAGAAGCATCATTTTGGGAAGACAAGGAAATTAATCATTCCCACCAGCAGTATTGCAAACCACATGTGAATATTCCTGCACCTCCCCAAATTGGGGATTGACTATCCTTGCAAGCAGTTAAATGGGCCTGTATACTGTATAAACATGCCAAAGATACAAATCGCTCCCATTTTAAAAAGAGCGGTGGACTTTTCTATAGTTATAACTTTGCTATAGTTGTGAAAGGAATCACAACAAAGGTTCATAAGTACTTTGCAATGGATTGACTTTCTGTGCAGCTAATGAACTTTCAGCACTGCTGTGTGTATCTAAAACAAAACCCTCAGTATTGGGCACAGACCTCTGAAAATTGTGCAATTGCAGTACACAGCACCACATTCTTTGGAAATAATGGGTATAGCATTGTTCAGCTACAATCACTCAATTTCAAGTAGCAGCACACCAACCCCATCCGGGAAACTAAATCCATGTTTTAGGTGTCTAAAGAACAGTCTGTACCATCCACGTTTCGCTGTGCAGAAGGTCAGCCATTGTTCTTTTTAAAAAGAAAGAAAAAAGAACAAGGTAGCACCGTGTAGACTAACTGAAGTTTTAATACATGAGCTTTCATGGGCTATAACCCACTTCTTCAGATGTGGGGTGAAATCAAGGATAGTTACGGTAGGTTATGGCAAACTTCCCATCAGCATTTTTACACTGGTTTTGTAGAGAACTGGTCTTGTGGTAGCAAGCATGACTTGTCTCCTTAGCTAAGCAGGGCCCTCCCTGGTTGCGTATGAATGGGAGACTTGATATGTGAGCCCTGTAAGATATTCCCCTTAGGGGATGGAGCCACTCTGGGAAGAGCATCTAGGTTCCAAGTTCCCTCCCTGTCAGCATCTCCAAGACGGAGCTGAGAGAGATTCCTGCCTGCAACCTTGGAGAAGCCACTGCCAGTCTGTGAAGACAATACTGCGCTAGATGGACCGATGCTCTGACTCAGTATATGGCAGCTTCCTATGTACATGGTGAGCCTGTCCTCACAAACAAATGGGGGTGGGCTAGAGGGAAGAAATTCTTCTACCTCATGCCTCCCAGACAACCAGAGACTCTTTTTGGCTCTGCAGCTTGTGCACTCACACAGATGCTGCAGCTGCGATCTCCATTGCTGATATTGGCAGCTGGGACCTCCAGCTATCCCACAAGGCATTGTGTGAATAGCAGAGAAGCAGCTCTCAGTACTACAGCAGCTCCACTCAGCCTGGCCCTACAAGCCACAGTACTCTATGATAAACATGGCCACCAGTTGCCTGGGAACAGTTTAAAATGGCGTAGCAGCACAGATGACCAAAACAAAAGGTAGGACGGGTTCTGTTTCCCTCTTCCTCACTTTTAACCTGGGTAGTAGATCTGGGCTACCCAGGTTCAGAGTTGCTGAGTCAGGAGGACTTCTGGTGCCCCAGATGACCACAGATTCCTGGGTTAACCCTCTCCTACCCAGGGTTCTCTGGGTAGCAAAGGAGAGATTACTGACCATATATCCCTAAAATGAGCATAAAACCCATCATCTCTATACAAGGAGAGATAGACACAATGAAATTTTACTATAAGTTCTTGTTCTGCTATTCCATATCCCAAATGTCCTTTACAACAGCTCATGTATTAAAATATTAGTTAGCTTAAAATAACAACAATTTTATCTGTTAGCCACCCCATCATAATAATAAATTATTCTCTAGGCAATTCACAAAAAAGGTGTTACGTTATTATATTTTGTTCTGTATAATTGACTGACACAGTATACCACAACGATGATGATGATGATGATGAAGATGATGATGATGGATGATGATGATATTGTGATCTAATCAGACATTCATCCAAAATTCCTTTGACTCATAATGTAAGATCCTTATTAAGATCTTACTAGAAATCTTGTTCCCACCACTGAAATTCCACCCCACAGCCCCTACAAGAGTTGAAATGATGTCTCTGGTCAACACCCCTGGAAAGGAAGTCCTTTCCTAACTTTCACAACTGACTGCATTATCTTGCTCAAGAATGCAAGGAAAGTCTCTAGAAGAAGACCGGGGCCACGGAAAAATGTGTCCCCCCTCCCCTTTCCTGTGATCATGAGTCATGTAGCTTTGACCTTTAAGGAGGTTTTTAAAATAAAATTGCCATGCTTCATTCTTTCTCCCATCTGGAAGGCAGGAGCTGGCTTCACAACAAGAAGGCCCATGTGGAGGCCAGATGTGAAGGACCTGACAAACGTTGCAACCGCTCAGCTGCGTCTGGAGCTGTTCCTTGACCTCTTGACATGTGGAAATTCCAAATAATCTCCAGTCCTCGCACCTGAAAGATGGAGAGAATCTCCAGCCATTTCTGCCATACTGCTCTCTTGGACAAAGAAGGCACGGAGAAGGGTGAGAGAAAGATGGCAATGTTGAGAGATCGCTAGCTGCTTGAATGAGTGTCCTTGCAAAAGGGTTCATGCAATAATAGTGGTGGTTGGGGATGGGGGTGGGATTCAGCCAGCTTTGGAACTCCAACTGTCCGTGACACCAGAGAAGAGATCAGAAAAGAGAACTGCTTAACAAGTCTATGTACTGTGTCCACAATGCACAATTTAGTACCTTGCCTTGGCAATGATTGAACTTGAGCATAATTCTACATTCTGACATTTTCCTTGAGTCAAGAAACCGGAATTCAAGATTACGGAGAATGATTGTTTTTCCATCTTTACATCACTGGCATAGCTAGCACACGGGAAGCCTGTGTTTGCCCCCCACCCATGCATGCCCCCCCATTCACCTGCAGTGATGGGGGTCCACAAGTGGCACATATCGCCATTTGCTCACCAGGCTAGAAGCAGGAAAGCCCTGAATGGGCCCTTCCCACTGGCCTGGAGCCAACTGGGAATGCAAGAAGCGTATGTGTCCTGATGCAAACACAAGGCACATGTGTGCCTTGCATTCCCAGCTGGCTACAGGCTGGTGGGAAGCAGGAAGGGCTAAGGGTGTGCATGAACCATTTGATGTTGAATCAAACGGGGGCCGGTTCGGTCCACGATCGAGCCAAACCAGTTCGAGTGAACATTTTGACATCAAAGGGTGACAGGGAAGTGGCGAGAAAGAGGCTCAGCATGGTAAGGTGCTTACCAGCCCCTGATAGCTGCCAGGGCCACAACTCGTCACCTCAGAAGTGCAGCCCAAGCATCACTGGCGATCTCTCTTTAAGCAGACACCCACAGAGGCCAGAACTGCTTAAAGAGAGATGTCTGGCGGTGCTTGGGCTGCACTGGGGTGGTGGGGTGAGTGGCGATGCCGGCAGACGCACTGGGCCTGGCCAGTAAGCACCTTTGAGTACCTTCCTCACTGCTCCCCCACCGCCCTTCAGTAGATCCCCCACGGATCTCCCTTTACAAGGATTGCCACTCGAACCGCCAAAGGGGTTCTGTGAAATAGACCATACTGGCCGGTCGATTCTACTAAACGGCTTTGGCAGCACGCCATTTGGTTTGAATTCGATTCAAATTCAAACCGAACCATTATTTTGGGTTCGTGCACACCCCGATACGGGGCTTCCCTGCTTCCCACCAACTGGAAGGAGCCTAGCAAGTGGGCAGTGAGCGGAAGGCATGGCGAGGGGACAGTGTGGCAAGTGAGTGGTGTGAGTGGCAGCAGAAGGAGAGTCTGGCCAGCCAGGGGGCGGGGGAGGCGAGCGAGGGGGCCCCGGAGTCACGGCAGTGCATGTTCTTCAGACATAGCAACAGAGGGAGCTGCTGTATACTGAGCCAGACCATTGGCCTATCTAGCTCAGTATTGTCTACCCAGACTGGCAGCAGCTTCTCCAAGGCTGCAGGCAGGAGTCTGGCTGATGCCAGTCAGAGTAAACAATATTGAGCTAGATGGCCCAATGGTCTGACTCCGTATAAGGCAGTTTCCTATGTTACTATGGAAGGTGAAATGTTCAGGGTCTCAGATCTCACTTTCCCTTCCTCTGACATCCCACCCACCCCCATTCTCAGCCTAGCTGGTGATCATTTGGAACAGAAATGAAAATGTTCAGTTGACGTAGAAGAATGTGTCACTTTTAAATAGGGTCTTACTGGAAACTTAGTCAAAAATAGCAAATATACTTTCCCTTTGGCAACTCTCTCTCTCTCACACACACACACACGCACACACATACACTCTTTTAATAATATCACCAGGTGTGTGTGTTTTTTTCATCATGGGGACAGAAACTATCAAGCCCAAATTGACGCAATAAGTGAAAACACACCCAGCGTCATAAAATGCCCTGGGAAAGATGCCACATTAATAAAGAGAAAAATGTGAAGGAGTCTATGAAGAGAAAGCAGTTAAGAAAAACCCAGGCCCTTGTAAAAATTCACTCCAACAAAAATTGTAGGCAAGATTTATTTTTAATTTGGAGAGGGGCTTTTTCTCCTGTCTCCAAGGATTTTTTATTTAGGAGATGATGGAGACGTTTATTTGCTATTGAGACAATTGCTTTATAAAGAGGAATCAAGGGAACCTTGTAAAAACATACAGCACAGGATCTTAAATCAATAGGAGAGATTTTTGTGAATCCTTCAAACCAAGTTTACATTGTTCCAGTGCAGTGAATTGATGTGGACTGTCTCTTTAAGGACTGTGGATTTTCCCCTTAAGAACAGCCGAGCCTCCCTCATAGGAACATAGGAAGATGCCATATACTGAGTCAGACCATTGGTCTATCTAGCTCAGAATTGTCTTCATAGACTGGCAGTGGCCTCTCCAAGACTGCAGGCAGGAGTCTCTCTCAGCCCTATCTTGGAGATGCTGTCAGGGAGGGAACTTCGAACTTAGATGCTCTTCCCAGAGTGGCTCCATCCCCTGAAGGGAATATCTTATAGTGCTCACACATCTAGTCTCCCATTCATATGCAACCAGGGTGGACCTTTCTTAGCTAAGGGGACAAGTCATGCTTGCTACCACAAGACCAGCTCTCCTCTCCTTCGCCCTCCCTTTCTTTGCCCTTGGAGAAACCCTGCAGCAGGTCTGTGTTAAGAGCTCTCCCAGGAAGCAATATAGAACCCTGTTACATAATCCTATTAAAACGTTGGTGTGCAGTCTAAATTCAGTACTGTGGAACCCTATTCCCATGTATTGTTATGTTCAACTCTCATACATCCAAACCGAGCCACACACGGTTTGGCCAGACCCAGAACAAGACCGAGCTGGGCCAGTTCTAATCCAGTTTGGATTGGAACCAACCCAGCCAAACCAATTCCTTGCACACCTATAGTGTATTGTGTGGCTGAGCAGTGCCAGTCACTCATAAGCCAAGATCAGGAGCCAGGAGGTCAGGTTTAAAAGGGAACAAGCCCAGGACAAAAGGTGAGAAGTCAGGTCTATGCAACAGCAAGGTAAGTCAGGTCAAATCACAGTCAGAAGCCAGGAAGTCAGGTCTACACAGGAGCAAAGTTACAGCAACAATCAAGAGCTTCATGATAATGTTACTTCAACATGGTCCTGCAGCAGACTGAACCCTCTTGAAGGGGAAGTGTGGAGCTTGGCCACATCCCCTGATCGGGAATGCTGCCAGCCTTAAAGTGCCCATGCCTTGTTTTGCAACACGTGGCTGTGTCATAGCTGGTGATGGAGTGGATGCATCTCTTCTGAACTAAGCCTTCTCTTTTGAACTAAAGGAGGAGGGAAAGGAAAGGGAGCATCCTCAGATCGAATGAGTGTTTCAGCAGGTTCAGGATCCCCTGGGTCCTGGAGTGGGGTGACCTCACATCCTGCTTCTTCTTCTGCATCCTCAGGGTCTGTCCCAGATTAAGGTGGGGGTCAGACCCAGGGATCATGGCATTATGTTGAACACAGGCACAGCAGTATATTTCCTATCCGTACCAATTATTTGAAGAGCCCGTTCCCAGGTTTACTTTTTAAAATAAATGTCAGTACAGTTATTCTTGCAAACATATATAGAATTGTACAAACATCTATCTGCACATTCGTACAGCATAACAGGCTTATACACACGATCTTCATCTGGATAGGGAGAGCGTCCAGTCAGCACAGGAGAGCCCGGCTTACTCCCAATCAGTGGTTATGTGAACTCCGAGATCAAGGGGGGAGGTGAGGAGAGCAATGGGGTGAGAGGTGGGAGCTGGGTCAGATGGGTGTTCCCTACCCAGATTATCTTCCCAGCATTTTGGAAAGGGTGGACAAAAAAGCCATCCTACCCAGCTCCCACATGATCACCCTCCCCTCCTCCTTTGATATTTGCGAATAAACGACTGCCAATCAGGCGTGCACTCTGATCTCCTACCCTAGAGACACACCCCTTGGACCCTGTTTAGGGTTGTGTGAACAACCCCAGTGATTCTCCAGGACTGCAGACAGGGGTCTTTCCTAGCTCTTCTTGGAGATGCCAGGGATTGAACCTGGGACCTTCTGGATGCAAAACATATGCCTTATCCCCTAAGCTATGGCCTGTTTCCTGCCTGTCTTTCCTCAACAGATACTGTGCATCTATTTCCCGCTTTCAAATGTTGGCCCCTATGTTACCATTGCGCATTATTTCTTAAGGTCTTGCATATAACTGGAATGCAACCAATTTCTTTTAATAGTGAACACTGAGTAGTAGTTAAAAGGCAGCGGGGCAGGGCAAGGGGGTCTAATACACTTTCTGTTCCTGAAAACACCTTTAATTTCTAAATTAAAGCTTTCTTCTGGGTGAGACTCCAGCAAGCCAGGTGCTTCGGAACCGGGCCATGTCAACGTCTGGAAGGCATTTTACAGGGACAGCTCAAAGGCTGTTCTCCTCCACCTTCTTTTCCTTTCCCTGGTTCTCATCAAAAACAGCTATTTACACTCACATATGAAACAATATTTCATTATGGCACCGATCTCCAAATAACATGACTTTCACCTTTTCATATGTGTCCTATTTTGGTCTCCCATTTGGAGCTTTGATGTTGCAGATCCATATTTCCCTTGCACTGGTGTCACTAGTGTCAGCCTCACCTATCCCCTCAGCAGATCACCTGTTAGCCTCTTAATTGTCGAAGGAACTCTAGGGCTGTTCTCACGGCTCTCATCAGGTTAGGAGAGCCAGACATGTTCCTGGTCAGTGGTCGTGCCATATTTGCCTGAATCGAGGAACATAGGAAACTGCCTTCTACTGAGTCAGCCCATTGGTCCATCCAGCTGAGTATTGTCTACACAGACTGGGAGCAGCTTCTCCAAGGATGCAGGCAGGAATCTCTCTCAGCCCTATCTTGGAGATGCTGCCAGAGGGGGAACTTGGAACCTTCTGCTCTTCCCAGAGTGGCTCCATCCCCTAAGGGAAATATCTTACAGTGCTCACACTTCTAGTCTCCCATTCATATGCAACCGGGGCAGACCCTACTTAGCTAAGGAGACAAGTCATGCTTGCTACCACAAACCAGCTTTCCTCTAATCTAAGACTATTCTTGTCCCAAGTTCTTTGATGTTAGAAATTGAGGGGTTGACTTAGATTCAGAGTTGTCTTCCTTTCAGGTAAACACATGTATATCCTGGATTTAACCTGTGTTTTTAAGTGAGTTTTCTCAAATCCAAGATTGTCTTCTATTTGGGTCAATACAGTAAACCCAAACATCAAGCTAGGAGATGGGGAGAGTGATCTCATGGGAGGTGGGAGCTCCACTCTCAGGAAAATGATGGGGACAGAATGTGGGTTGGCTGTGCCTACCCTACCCAGCTCCTGCCTCCCATGTGATCACTCTCCCCTCCTCCTACCTTGATCTTTGCAAACACATGACTGCTGATCAGGAGTGCACATGGCTCTCCTACCCTGATGAGGGTCATGTGAACAGCCCTACTGGCTGGCCTCTTGCCTAACGCAATGGTCACCTTAGGACGTAATGCAGAACCACAGGTCCAATGGACCCGCGGTTCTGCTCCCTCTCCTCCTGCTCTCCCAACTTAATTTGGACATTCTTGCTGACTGCAGAGATGAGGGGGGAACTGGCTACCTAGGCTTCCTTATTTACTGAAGGACAGCCCCGACACCCAATAGCATTCAGAGTGAAGGAGGAGCTTCCTCCCTCAATTCTGGTTGCAAAGCCACCAGACTGTGGTGCCAGTGTTCGGACATAACGCTGGCACTGTGGAACTGGAGGTCCAGGAAGCGGGCCTCACTACAAACTCCAGGTACAAATCTCTGTACGGGGAGGGAAACCGCAGGTCCATTTTGCAGCAAAACTGCATTTGCCCACATTTGGACATACTGAGAATGAAACTGGAGCTCCCTTCACCTCCAGTTTTTTGTTATGGGCAAATGTGGCCTAGGTCTGCGGAAGGATATTGCTTAGACAAATTCCACTAAGACTAGACTAGTCTAGTGTCCAGTCCAGCATCCAGTCTGGTTCCAGTCTAGCACTGGACTACCAAGAGCATGCTTGCACATGTGCAACAGTAGCACACCTTACCTGTTGGAAATCGAATTTTTGCACAAGAGCAATACAGTGTGAGGGTGCAATTCCATAATACAGAATCCCCTTTTTTGTACAATTATGTTATCTTCTTATGGTAGAGCAACTATGTTACGTACATGCTTTGTTAGGAGTCGGGCTCTCAGATCATCAAAAGGAACTGTGAAAGAGGAACTGTGGAGCCAGTGTGGTGTAGTGGTTAGAGTGCTGGACTAGGACCAGGGAGACCCGAGTTCAAATCCCCATCCAGCCATTATACTTGGTGGGTGACTCTGGGCCAGTCACTTTTCTCTCAGCCTAACCTACTTCACAGGGTTGTTGTGAGGAGAAACCTAAGTATTTAGTACACCGCTCAGGGCTCCTTAGAGGAAGAGTGGGATATAAATTTTTTTTAAAAAAGCAGGCACCTCACCCAGTAAGCAGAATGGCGGTGTCTTTTCAGAAGCAAGTGAAAACATTTCTATTTCCACAGGGTTTTTAAAAATAATGATTTTAGTCCCTTCTGCTTTTTGTCATTCTGCTTTTATTTGCTGCTTGGAGGGCGGGGGCTTGTTTTAATTGTTTTGGATTAGATTTTTATATTTTAATGGTGGGATATCAAACATAAATCAGTCAACAAAAATGGATTGACATGTAAAACTCTCTGGGGTAGCTCATGCAGATCAGTTTTGTTGCAGGACGGCTTGATGGATTCATCCTGCTCTACCCCGTCTGTGGATCTCAGTTCCAGCTGTGAATGACTTGTACATTCCAATTGCCCTACGTCTCAGTTGTCTACCTGTTTTCTCCTGACGTCAAGTTTCCCGACCCTGATGCCTTCCTGGCTGGATTCCAGGGGCAGAGACGCTTCCCTCCACCCCCAGGTTCACAATCGACTCCGTGACTTTTGTGTCCCAGTGTTGGCTAAAGGTTTCCTGTTAGAATGGGTGTGGATATATGCATGAGGAGAAAGGTGGTTTTCATATCTTCAGCTTCTTCTTTGGCCTCCCAAAAGGCCAGACTGATTCTCGTTGTATGTGCAAATGTCAGTCCGTAAAGTGCCGTGTGTTAGCACGTTTGTGTGTGTGTTGAGAACTGAAAAGAAAGACAGCAAGTGAATAGCTAGCCAGCTCCTCATAAAGAGCAAGCTTCATGGAACCTACATGCAGCAAAATGTTCACCTTCTTTAATGATCTATGGTTCTGTAAGCAACACTTTGAGAGTTTGTGCTTTCTTTGGTCAAGATCCAAGGCAAAGTGGAAGCCCGCACATAATAACCAACTGTTGAAAGTGAGAATTAGCAGCAGCCAAGTCCATTTTCAGCCCTCCAAATGCTCCATGCCTCTCCTTTTATGGAGGCTGGAAATTCATGTTGAGTTGGCTGGATTACAGGGCGGCATGAAGCGGAGTGAAAGTGCCCCCTTGAAATGGGGAGCACTCCTTTCTTCTTGTGTGTTTCTCAACCAGGAGAGTAAGTGTTGCTTGCTGATTGTGGCTCCCTAAAAGCAATGATGACCACATAATCTGTCAATGCATGTAGAAATGGGTATTTTCCTTTACTTTCTGGGAAAGAGAAACCCAGTTAGTTGTTCTCTCTCTCTCTCTCTCTCTCTCTCTCTCTCTCTCTCTCTCTCTCTCTCTCACACACACACACACACACACACACACACACACACACACACACACACACACACACTTTATGTAGCATAACCTCAGAAATACAGTCTGAGGTCACTTTTTTGGCAGGAGAACCCAGTTTGTATCAAACACCTCTACAATTTGTTTTCATGCCTGCTAAAGGCATTCTTGAGCAGGGCGGATTGAGGAGTCGTTCTGGATAAGCAGTACCTTAATCAGATATTATTTTCTGCATTTAGGGGGTCAAAGAACCCTTTTGGTACCCCAAGCCAAGAGGCATAAACAGACAGCTGTTCCATCGGGGACCACTATAAAAATTCCAAGAGGCCATTAAAAGACTATTTGAAATGCCTGCGTGCAGATTCCTGGAATGCAGGAAGGTCAAAGGAGATAGTGCTTGCCTTTACAGGGTGTGGCTTCTAAGTGTACTCCTTGCTGCCAACAAATTTCAGATTTGGGTAGGACAGCTTTTGCTCCCAGAGATGCTCTTACCCTGGACTTCCGGGCAGAAGTTCGAGGCTTCCACACACCCCGGAAGCCCCCAAATCCTCTTCAGTCTGTCCCGGGTGGCCAAGCATGACTGTGACCTGCACAGGACGACCAAGCATGACCTCTGCTTTAGAGACAGAGTAGGGGAGTGGGAAAAGAAATGTGTGGAGTGGGGATCTATATTAAATTGTGTGTTGAAATGTTTCTGTTAATACACATTTGCATAACTATAGCTGTTTTATATTCTTACATTCTTGTGAGTTCAGTTGTTGCTTGTGCCCTCAAGAACCCACGTGTTAAAAATACTGTGTGTCACAGGGTGTGTGTGTGTGTATAGGGGGATGATGCTAGCCAGAATTTATACCCTGGGTTGCTGGTGTTCTGGGAGGAAGTCCTGGTATCAGTGTTAATTCTGTGTACTTCTCCATTCCTTTGCCTCTATAGAGGGTCACAGTTCTGCCTATTATGGAGTATCTGAATCTGTACTTGAGATTTTTTTTAAGATTTGGCAGACCACAGCATAATCCCCACAAACATTAACAGGGCTTGAAGTGGAACGCGGGTAATATAAAAGAGCACTGGCAATGTAGAGAGGCCTTTAACAGACTGGCCTGTTTACATCCACTGCCCAGCTCTACAAATGACCCTGGGATAAAGGTAAGGTAAACATAGCCAAAGAACTGCTGATGTTTTCAACCTCTATCACAGCCCAAAAGCAATGCTTTTTGTCAGGGGAAACAATCCTAAATTTTCTGCTTTGTAGTTTGCTCCGTACTTGACTGTCACAAGAAAAACCAAGACCCTTTTAAAAAACAAAGCATCTGTAATGTCCTAAATATCTGCAGATATTGCTCCTTGAAGGATTTTGCTTTGGTGGAGGAATACCAGTCATAGAAGACCGTTTTAAGCCTACTTAGGAAAGTAAGCTTATGAGAACACCCAGGGGTGTGTGTGTGTCTGTGTATCTGTGTCTGTGTCTCTGTGTGTGTGTGAACTTTGCAATGCCTAGACCGATTTGAACCAAATGTGGTACAGGTGTGGGGACACCTCAATGGTGTAGTTGGTGGTGATGTCATCCATTCCAATTCAAGATGGCAGATGTGTGAATGTCTGACATGGAAGTGGGCTAACATGTGTAGATGGTAATTATAAATTAAGATTATAGTGAAGGGAGAGTAGGCAGATTGGCTCTTACTAGAACTTCTTGTTTTTAATTGAAACTTTTATTTGTCCATTTGCACAAACAGTATTAAACTCCCCTCTTTTCTGGTGCACTCAGAACTGGAATCAACTACCCCATTTACCACAAGCTTAAAACTACATTAAGTGGTTCAATGGCAGGAAAAAGAAAATGGTGGGAGGGACTAGAGAATGTTGGTGACCTGAATGGGGTTATGTAGCCAACTCCAAACTGGGAGGGTATGGAACTACCCTCCCAGGTATTGTGGAACTGCATGTCCAATTGACCCATGGTTCCGCTCCCACCTCCACCCTCTCTCCGGTCCAAATTTGGACGTAAAAGAGAGCTCCTTTTCTGAAACCAGTGAGACTGTAGAGAGGAGGGTGAACTGGCTGTGCAGGCTTCCTTCTTCCTTGAAGAACAGCCCACACAGAAAATCACATCCGGAGTTGAGGAAGGAGCTTCCTCCCTCAACTCCAGTTCCAGGGAATACAGCCTGTGTTTCCGCATCCAGATGCAACACAGGCTGCTTCCAACCTCAGATTGCAGTGATGAAACTCACTACAACCTGAGGATTCAGACTGGAGTCATAAATCTGAAACCTCAGGTGCATCCCCACACCAAACCCTATTGGCCCCCATTTGGATGTAACACATGCAAAACCTCTGACCCATTCAAATGCAGCTCTGTGTTATGTGCGAACACAGCCTGTAGACTTAAGACAAGGTATTTTGGGTAGTGGCACCTAAGCTGTGCAATTCCCTCCCACTAGAGATCCAGCAGACCTCCCTGCTTGGCCTCTTTCTGCCTCTTCACCAAGACCTTCCTGCTTAGGTGAGCATTCCTCCACTGAGGTTTTTATGATGCCAGGAGGCTAGAAATTTTAAGTTGATTGATCTCTGTTGTCCTTCAGCTTTAGTTTGTGTTAAGAAATGAGGGAATGTTCCTACTCCTACTTTTGTTCCTCTACAATTGGTATTTAGAGGCATCTTGCCTCTGAGGCTGAATATAAGAACAGCCCTGGTGGATCAGGCCCAAGGCCCATCTAGTCCAGCATCCTGTTTCACACAGTGGACCACCAGATGCCACCGGAAGCCTACAGGCAGGAGTTGAGGGCATGCCCCCTCTCCTGCTGCTACTCCCCTGCCCCTGGTACTCAGAGGCATTCTTTGAGGCTGGAGGTGGCCCTCTGACTAGTTGCCCTTGACAGACCTCTCCTCCATGAAGTTAATAAGAACATGTAGGTGGTCTATAGCCATCAGACCTGTTGCCATTGATACAGACATGGACACATCAAGCCAAGATCTCACAAGATTTCAGGGTCTCCTGGGATCTTGCAAGGTGGGATCTGGGCCTCTCGGGAGAGTTGTGGGGACTATAGGGAGGGGTTTAGAGGCCAGGCCAATGATGGGAGGGGGATGAAGGCTGACGAGGACCCAGGAGTCCATGGAATCTCCTGAGGCAACCCAAGAGAAAAGGGAAGAATGGGAGAAGCCACAGGTCAGGGTAAAATCGGGATTAAAGGGTCCTGCTCCACTGCATTCTCCATCCCCAACTGAAGCCTCTGGGGAAGGGGAAGAAGCCCCGAGGAGGGGAGCCTGTATCAGTCTTCAGACTGGGACACAACAAAATGAATGAATAAATCAAAATCTGTCTAATAGGAATAGAGATCAGGAAGGTGAAAGAATGCATACCCATTGAAAGCAAGGTGACACTTGAAATTTGTGTTGCAAGCTGGACCCAGCTCACCTCTCTGAGCACACGTGTTCTTCTCCAATGATAAATTCCCCCCAGGGATGTGTTATGTCATCCCCTGATGGGTGGTAGGGTGGAAATGCTGGGCTGGGCCTTTGAAGGACTTAATAGACTCCTTAATTGCACAAGCCAGAGGAAACTTGTCCTGCGGCAGAAGAAGATGGGAGATTTGCCTGAGCAGAGTCGCTTGAGCTTGAGTGATTTAGCACCAGCTAAACCTGACAAATTACAGTAGCAATGACAGCTTTACTGTTTTGTCAACGGCACGCCCCACCTCATTCCAGAACACTCAGTGGGAAGCATGGAGACTTCTGGCACCGTGTATGAGGAGGCACGGTCACAGCGGCAGGAAAGGGTTTCACCTCGGGCTGGAATGAGCTGATACATCACAAAGCTTCCAGAAAGAAAGGCAGACAAAGAGACTATCCACACAAGCAGCCCTGTCCAAATAGAGCTGCTAATGTGGAGTGCTGGGATAGGGGGTGATCCGGGCGCTGCCCCACTGGGTAGCCCAAGGTTTTGACCCAGACTGTTACCTAGGTAGAAGGGTGCAAGTGCACCCTTCCATCCAGGTACCTGGGACAAGCACACCCTACTCAGATACCGTCCCCAGCTTCACAACAAGGTAGGAAGAATAATCATCCTACACAGCTGGGGCTTAGCTCATGATCATGCTCCCTGCCTCCGACTTTGCTTTTAATGGTCACATCATGTATGTATGTATGTATGTATGTATTCGATTTCTATGCCGCCCTTCCAAAAATGGCTCAGGGTGGTTTACACAGAGAAATAACAAATACATACGATGGATCCCTGTCCCCAAAGGCAGACAAGAGCATGCACAGCTCCTAGATTAGGGTAGGAGAAGCCGCCTATTCTAATGTCGACCGTGCGAACTGCCCCTACACTGAGCGGCGGCAGCTCTCCAAGGTTTCAGGCAGGAGTGTCTTTCCCAGACCTACCTGGAGATGCCACCAAGGATTGGACCTTGGACCTTCTGCATGCAAGGCAGATGTTCTACCACTGACCTATGGCCCCATCTCATGTAGGAAGCTGCCTTATACTAAGTTAGACCCATGGTCCCGCGGGCTCAGGATTGTCTACACTGATTGGCAACAACTCTCCAAAGTTTTAGGCAGGAGTCTCTCCCAGCCCTACCTGGAGATGCTGCCAAGGATTGAACCTGGGACCTTCTGAGTGCAAAGCAGATGCTCTGCGACTGAGCTATGGCCTTTCTGAAGCTTTTGATACAGATCCTCCTCGTAACCTGTCAAGAAACTCCAGGGTTTCCTGGCACTCCATTTTGAAATGAAAGCTTTCAAATTAAAGGGACCATGGTCATGCTAGTGAGAGAAGAGATGGCCATCTTGCCTTCAAAATGGCTTTTAAAATTAATGTGGATAAGCTGCCTTTTTCTCATCAGTTTCCTCTTTGTGCCTCCCACTCCCATGTAGCCATGATGAATTTCATGCTGTGCAATTCATATCTGCAGCAGGCAACGTTGTTGCAAAGTAAATATTGGCACTTAGCACTGCAACATCTGCCGTCCTGCAAAATCAGGTTCAAGCTTCTCCTTTTATTTGTCTGCTCTCAGCGTACAACCTCACAAACCCAGCCAAGTCCTCCACCCCCCCCACCCCGCCTCTCTTAGCACATGGTCCCAATAAGACCAGTGAGATCTGAGACAGGCTTATCTTCAAGTCAAGAGGTTTTTCATTAGCAGGGCAGGCAGAGAACAGTGGCAAGGCAGAGAAATATCACAACATGGAAGCATATTTACAGTTTTGAGGATCTCAGCCTAAGTTGGTTTTGTAGCCATTTCCATCACAATATTTTGGTTCAGAAAAAGACCCTCTAGATCAGGTGTGGGGAACCTTGGCCCTCAGCTGTTGTTGAACTACAACTCCCATCATCCCCAGCTATTGTGGCTAGGGATGGTGGGAGTTGTAGTTCAAAAACAGCTGGAGGGCCAAGGTCCCCCATCCCTGCTCTGGATAGACAACCTGGGGCAAAGAACATAAGAAGAGCTTTACTGGATCAGGCCAAAAGTCCATCTGGTCCAGCACCCTGTTTCATACAGAGGCCCACCAGATGTCTTGGGAAGCCACACAACCAGGAGATGAAGGCATGCCCCCTCTCCTGCTGCTGCTCCACATCAACCAGTATTCAGAGACATCCTGCCTCTGAACATGAAGGTAGCCTACAGCCATCAAGGCTAGTAGCCATTGATAGACTTGTCCTCCCTGAATGTGTCTAAGTTCTGCTTAAAGCCAACCAAACAGGGGGCCATCACCACATCCCATGGCAAAGAATTCCATAGATTAATCATCCACGATGTGAAAAAGTACTTCCTTTTGTCAGTCCTAAATTTCCTGGCAATCTGTTTCATGGGATAACCCCTGGTTCTAGTGTCATGAGAGAGAGAGAGAGAAGACTGTCTTCCTGCCCAACTTTCTACAAAGCAAAAGAAAGAATATAGGATCCCCTTGAGAAAATAATTGTATAAATGTTTATCGTGTCTCCCCTTAGTCACCTTTTTTCTAGGCAGAGGAGAAGAAAGAGTATATAACCCCCTTAGGAAATGTCCTAGTAGACAACAGGTGATCTCTGAACATTCTCATAGAAGCAATTTAGCTGAAATTTGAAGGTTAGAGCAGGGAGATGTGAAACAGGAGAAATTTCAGGGGAAGAAAAAATTGACAAATTTCAGGGGAGACAACTTACTGCTGTTTGGTAGCCACCACAGTAGGTGCCATTTCCTGGTTTCTTTTCAGTTTATCCTGTGCCTTCACAGACAGTGGCAGAAGCCTTGTCAGAAGTGTTATCTTTTTGTCAGCCACTGGAAGGTGACTTCCAGAGAAAAGAGTGGCTGTATGGAGACAACCACCATAAAGAGGTCTAGTGTTTTCAGTGCTGTTTTTGCTTCTACATGCAAAGGCACAACAAAACTGAAAAACAAACAAGACATACATATGCACCATTTTTTAAAAAATGTTCAATTTAGGTGATGGCAACAGAGATGTGTGTCACCACCATCCACACCATTTCGCTAATCTTATCAAAATACATATTTTGATTTTCCTTTAAGTCCTTCACATGTTTTGCTCAAGCACCAAACTCCAAATTTGCATCAAAGTTTCACTTTAGGCAAGCCCAGATCAGTATATGGTTATACAGAGCTCCCTCTGCCAAGGCATGTTGCTACTCTTACCAATACATTTTATTTTTGTTTCCTCGACATCCCTTGGGTGCTTTGATGTACTAGGAAACTCCGAATTGGACTTGAAATGTTGCTTTTTGTGAAATACGTGCACAAATACACCTAGCAAATGTTATTAGTCTTGATAAGGAAAACTCCTTTTGCTTTGCTTAACATTCCTTGGATGATTCACCCTATCAGGAATCTTCAAATTAGCCTCAATATATTGCTTTAGGTGGAATTCATGGTTAATTCAGTGATGGCTGGATGGCCATTACTAGCCAACAACATGAGTGTCCTCCAATAGAGAGAAGTTTACGACAGGCCTGGGTCCCAAACGGGAATGCTCAAGGGATCAGAAGACCATGGGATGACCTTGGTGAAGGTGAGGGACTGGAAGTTAAAGAGGGTGGGGAGGCTTAAGTCTAGATATCTTCTCTGCCTCCCTGTCATCTCGGTATTTCACAAGAATGGAAACTTGCAGAGGGGACATGTGCATTGGAGACTCACTCCCCTATTCCACGATGTGTAAAATGTACACACCAGGGGAGTGTGACAAGTTAGCAATATCGTGCCAGTATCTGCACCATATAATAGGTGGTGTGTGCGTGTGTGTTTTGAAGTCTCTTCCTTCCACACTTTCCACCATCTGCATCTATTTTGCCTTGTCCTGCACTACTTCTGATCTCAGCAGGAGAGGAATTCTTTTGCCTGGGCCCAGATGGCTCACTTGCTGCCTTGCTCTCCATCTTCATTATCAAACTCATTTT
This sequence comes from Hemicordylus capensis, assembly GCF_027244095.1. NCBI lineage: Eukaryota > Metazoa > Chordata > Lepidosauria > Squamata > Cordylidae > Hemicordylus > Hemicordylus capensis. Next base: position 19,935,676 of record NC_069664.1, on the reverse strand, counting down.
CCCAACTTCTCTTGAAAGCAACTCAGGAATGGCCATGAAACCTCACCCAGAAGTTCTGTGTTGCTTTTGGCCCAGCTTTCTGGGGGAAAGAGTGAAGAACCCCTGTGCCCCGGCACCTCTTACCCTGTGGCTTCTCTGCTCTCAATTTCTCCCTCTCCCTTACGGCACAGAAATGTATGGTGCTCTTTGACCTTGGTCAATAGATAGCATACATGGGGGGAATCTATCGCTCCCCCTTCTTCCATCTGCTGGAGAAGCTTTAAAGAGTAATCATTGGAGTCCCAGAAGCATCAGTAACATCTAAGGGCTTGGAAGAGGAATGTGATATCCTTGTTTCCTCCAGTGCCTTTATCACTGTCCCTTTGCAAACTTTGAAAATGGTGTGGTTGCTAGGAGAGAAGGTTGCTAGTGATCTCTTCTTTTCTCCTTCTGCTTCTTGCAAGCTTTTAAAGGAGGGTGTCAAGAGGTGCTCTTGGCATAGCTTGTAAGGGTCAGATTAGTCTCAAAGAGATGCACCAATGGCAATGGTCAGCCATCTGCCATCTGAGTTAACTGCCTCACCTTGTCTCATGAAAGGGTCACCCCTGCAGTGACAGTGGACATGATCCCAGTGTTCTCCCTCCTCCATTCAGTAAGTGAAAATTCTGGGTGAAAAAAACTTCCTAGTACTTGAACATGATCTTCACTCAAAGAAGAATTGAGGAGAGCTGGTCTTGAGGTAGCGGGCATGATTTATCACCTTTGTTAAGCAGGGTCTGCCTTGGTTTGCATTCAGATGGGAGTCTATAGGCGAGGGCTGCACAGCTTCGCTCCCCCAGCTGTTTTTGGACTACAACTCCCATCATCTCCAATCACAGTGGCCAATACTCAGGAATTATGGGAGCTGTAGTCCAACATCTGCAGGAGCGCAAATGTTACCCAGCCCTGCCTTAGGATATGTGGCCATAACTTCAGTAGGAGAACATTTACACATTTGCCTACAGAAGGTCCCAGGCTCACTCCCCGGCATCTGCTGGTAGGAATGGGAGAGACCTTGGCTTGAAACCTTGGAGAGATGCTACCAGTCAGTATAGACAATACTGAGCTAGATGGACCAATGGTCTGACTAGGTAGAAAGCAGCTTCCTCCTATGTTCCTAGAAGCAGAAACCCAACCGTAGGCAACATTCCAAGTAGGAAAGTTGACTTCAGCTGTGCGTGGAGTTCCATTTCAGTTGGAGTTCTTTCGATCCAGAACATTGTCCCCAACATCCTAAGACAAACCTTGCCATTGTTTGCCTGGATCTCTGCTTGGCAACTTGTTGATGGCGGTATTTTCAACGGTGCTGTGTTCCCAGCATTATTCAGCCTGCCCAGAGATGAAGCCAAATGATACAGTTACAATGGAATTCCAGCCAGGCCCAAGAAGCCTAAAGACTTCAGCAGCAGAGCTGAAATCTGAGGCTAACCTTGGGTTTGGATTTCACAAAAGAAGGATCAGGCAAAAGCTGGTGGGGGCGAAAGAGTAAGGAGCCCCATCAGCCTCTGCATTACAAAAACCTGTCTCTGCAACAGCTGCGCCCAGCCGGGGGAAGGCAAATGAAATAATCTCCTCAAGTGTCTGATAAAAAGAAAGTGGGATTTCAGGAAATCCACATGCTCAGATCTCAGCCCAGCTGTGTTGTTTTTCGGAAAGTTACACTTCAATGTTCTAAACCAACATGATCAAAAGGAAAGTATTAAGTGAGGCTCAGGAAAGTAGCCCAAGACAATCTACCCCAGATGAGGGACACAGTATAAATTCTGCTGTGAATCTTTCACAGGCCGCATTCGCACATAACGTGGAACTGCAGGTCCAATGGACCCATGGTTCTGCTCCCCACACCTCACACTCTCCTGTCCAAATTCAGACATCACTGAAAAAGTGGCAATGTGCCTGATTATGTTACCCTTAGAACTGCCCATGGGTCCGTTTTAAAAGGGGAGTGGGACAAGGCAAAAGTCTGGCCCTTGCCTCAGGTGCTGTGACACCTTGGGTCACCCCTGCCTGCTCCCAACTTTCAGGTATTTAGGCAAAGGTGTGAATAGAGAGTAGATCCATGCAAGTTATACGTGTTTAGGCTCTCTCTGTGCAATCAGTAATCCTGCTTACAGTTGTACATGGGAAGCCCCCTTCAGACTTTTGGTTAGCTATGGAGATGTAGGGATGGAGCCAGCAGGGAAGGCTGGCACCTGAGCTGAACTAATTATGAACCAAGCCAAATTTTCGAAGGGATCATAATTGGCCCTGTTTTTCCAAATCGGTTTCCAATCCCACCTCCAATTCAAAAACTCAGAGCCGTCCCCATGGGCAAACTCCCTTAGATGTTTAACATCCATGAAAATGGCTGGAAATATTTGCAGTCAGGACCACAAGAGACCCAAACCTCTTTTGCCAAACTGAATATTTTCAGGGAAGGATGCATATTGTTTTAATTTAGCTGGTTCAAATGGCTAAAAAGAAAAAATCACTAGATACAAGGTTCTCTCTAATTTGCGAGCAAAACTTCCCTGAAGTGTTCACTAAACAAAACGGCCAAACAAAACAGACACAATGCCTGAACAAAGGAACAAGCATCCAAGTTCTGATTGGCTGACGATGACTCATGTGATGACAGGACCCAATTATGTAGGAAATGAATCAAGGCAAGTGAGGCACAGCTAATCAAGGGGAAGTTCTCTTCTCTCTGGAGGTCTGGATAGAAACTCCAGCATTCATCAGTGTCTGAAAATGTCAGTGATAGTATAGCTAGCATCTTCTTGCAGGAAGGATCAGTTGACACTTAAGGCCAATTTTGATGAAGGATGCCAAATTGTGACTCTAAAAAAATACTAGCTCCCTAGATGGGATCTGAGCTAGGACAAGAGGAACATAGGAACGTAGGCAGCTGCCATATACCGAGTTACTCCATTGGTCCATCTAGCTCAATGGCTCCCGCCATCATGGGGAGAGCTCTTCCCTCTTCAGAAAAGCTCCACTGTAAGCATGATCAGAGGGGTGAAAGGATGATTGATGTGGCAGGGGCGGGACTTCCTCCCCCCTTTCCTCATTGTACATGGCTACAGCGAGGCGATGTTATAACGCTTAAATGAGAGTATTGTCTTGTGTGGATTATAGCATGTTTACCTCTGGTCTTTTGTTTTTTCCAGTGTGTCCATATTCAAATCATGCAGGACTGCTTCACATGATGAATTCCAGATCTGTTTCATATGCTACAATAGCAGCACAGGAACTCCATCCATAGCCTAGTCCCATACCGCTTTATTATTATTTTATTTAAAATATTTATAACCTGCGTTTTTGCCCAATAACAGGGCTCCAATGTGGCTGACAATGAGAGAAAGTTAATTAAACAACAACAACAACAACAACATATAGGAAGTATTGACTTACTAGCTGTCCCCAAGGGTTAGGCTCACTAACTTTGGTGTATCATGATTTCTTTTTGTGTGGTGCACAAAGGTGCCTGACTGCATCAGCAGAACACCACTCTTAGACTTACTTTTACAATGATGATGATATTTTTTAAAAAAAAAACACCAAAACATTTTACATATATCATTAATATGAAGGTGGATAACTGTCAAGACAGAAAAAAATGAAAACAGCTACACTGTGCATGCTCTAATTCCAAAATAAATTTGACAAATTATCACACTTAACTTGGAATTCCAAAATCATAGACTGGAATGCAGAAGGCGCAGAACACAGAACATGGAACGATAAATGAATAAGATGGAGAACATTTGCTCATCTCTAATTCCTGCTAGCTTCCCAAACAAGATTAACTCACCCCTTCCCCCATTCAGCAGAAAAGTAGTATTGAAAAGTGGTGGGTTAATCCTCAAAAGCTGGCCAGCAGGTGGCGCTGCGGAAATCACACAAGGTCCATGCTGGCCATCTGAACTGTGTGTGAGATCCTGCTAGAAAAGATGGCAGAGTTCTGTGGAGTGTGTGGATGTTAAGGAAGCTCTGACCTAGAACTTAGTTATTTGCATGCTCTTCTCAACCTGCAGTTTATTGCTGTAGGGAAAAGCAGAAGGTGAGTCCTTTCTACAACAGGATACACATCTAGTATTGCAATGGTATACTCTGTTGGGATGACAAAATGTTCTGAACTAGCCCTGGTGTTCTATCCATACTTGAAGCAAACCACTGTCAAACTATAGGTGGGACAACCAGTAGGGCAAGCTTGCTACCTAATTTATAGCACTTAAAAACAACACTAAGATCTCCAGGTAAGGGAGACCTTTCAACAGCTTTCTACCAAGTCCCTGATAATGAAAGATCACTGAAAATCTCCTTAAAAGTCTAATGTAAGTATGGGATGTTCTGGTTTGGGGGAGTGTATGGCAGGGTTCTGTGTTGCTTCAAAAACAAGTCAAGCTTTCCCAACTCCTTCCATGGAGGCGGGAACCTTCAGTGGAATTTGGCAGGAGACTCACATTTTTAACATCCGTTTCAGGGTTTTTAAAAATCTTTTTTCTGTTCCCTGCTGATTTATGCTTCTCAGAGTTTTATCTACGCTGTGATTTATTCTACCTTCTGTGCTTCAGCAAATAAATGCATTTCACTTCCAGCCTACTAAACAAGCTGCCCTAGCCATGGTAAAATGGTTTCTCTCTGGCCCTGGAACGGGTGAAGGACTTGTATCACCCACAGATCAAAAGACTGTATAGGGGTGTAGCACTAAGTTCTAAGTTCTAAGTATCTAAGAAGAATAAGTTCTAAGTTCTGTGCCCTAATGGTGCAGCGGGGAGGTGACTTGACTAGCAAGCCAGAGGTTGCTGGTTCGAATCCCCGCTGGTATATTCCCCAGACTATAGGAAACACCTATATCAGGCAGCAGCAATACAGGAAGATGCTGAAAGGCATCATCTCAGACTGCGTGGGAGGAGGCAATGGTAACCCCCTCCTGTATTCTACCAGGATTCTTTCTTTCTTTCTTTCTTTCTTTCTTTCTTTCTTTCTTTCTTTCTTTGCAGTAGCACAGTGAGGTGAGCAGTGGCCCATGGCGGGAATTGTTTGGCAGCTCCTGTGCCACCCACCACCAGCCAACCACTGCAGCCTCCCACCTGCCCCACTCCCTCCCTCATTGGTCCTGGCAAAGAATCAGCATATAGGGTGAGGGAAGCCACCTGCCGTCTCTCCCTCTGCCCTTATATGGCACCAGCAAAGAGCTGGCATGTGGGAGATGCCAGGGATTGAACCTGGGACCTTCTGCAAGCAAAGCAGATGTTCTACCACTGAGCTACAAACCCATCCCTCACTCTCTTGGGAGGGGCGGGGGGGTGAGAAAAGCCCAGCAGTCTTCTGTCCACTCTTGATCCTTCTCTTGCTCCTTGAGTTGGTGGAGACTCCAGACCAAACCTGAAGGGGTTGGCAACCCTACTCTACCCTAACCCTAACTGGCGATCCAGGGAACTGATTGGGTTTCATATGTGCAACACGTGTGCATTACTCATGAGCAAAAATGGCAACCTTCTAAAAAGGGTTGCCTGGGGGTTCCCAGGGATGAAGGCCCATGAACTAGCAGCCTTGCCAGAGCTAAGCATGTCTAAATGTGATCTAGATCTGCTCAGATGAGTGACTGCTCTTCAGATGTCCATGTAAGCCAACTTGAGTTAAGAACAGAACAACGGCTCTGCTAGATCAGGCCCAAGGCCTGATCTAGTCTAGCATCCTACTTCACACAGTGGCTCATCAGATGCCTCTGAGAAACCCATAGGCAAGAGATGAGGGCATGCCCTCTCTCCTGCTGCTGCTCCCCTGCAACTGGTATTTGGAGGGATCTTGAAGCTGGAGGAAGCTTATAGCCATCAGACTAGTAACCACTAATGACTTGTCCTCCACGAATATATCTAAGCCCCTTTTCAAGCCATCCAAGCTAGCGGCCATCACCACATCCTGTGGCAGAGAATTCCATAGATTAATTATGCTCTGTATGAAAAAGTACTTTCTTTTTGCAGTCCTAAATTTCCTGGCCTTCAGTTTGATGGGATGACCCGTGGTTCTAGTGTGATGAGAGAGGGAGGAAAATTTCTGCCAACTCTCTATACGCCATGCATAATTTTATAAACCTCTATCACGGTGTCCCATGATCGCCTCTTTTCCAAACTAAAATCTTGTTCTATGCTTTTAAATAAATAGCACACTTTTTAAGAAAGCAAAACTTAAATTACTGTTTTATGTGAAGGTTTCCCACAGATCTGAAAAACTCCTTCTCTTTTTGATGATTTCCAGCACTTCTTGTGCTGAATGCTTATACACATACATCTCATTTGCCTTTCCTTCCCATTGTCTTCACTTACTTACACTGATATTGGCATCTACCCCTATCTGTAACTATACAGAGGTGTAACATGATCTCATTTAATATGTGATTGCTGATTGTTTGGGATCATCCACATGGTTTTTCTTTTTCTTTTTTCTTCAGGGAAAAAACTATCCAGTGAGCACTGTTTTACCTAAGTTGTGGCCGTGTGGTACTATTAGATTTGTCAATACGGCATTTCTAATTAGTGCCGTCTTCCTCTGGAGGAAGTAGTACTCGAGAAGAATGACCCCATGTTTGTGGTTCAACAGTTTTGGCTGCTATATTTTAACAGTTTTATGAGCCTCTGAAAGACACAAAGAAATTCTTTGGGACATCTGTTTCAAATATATCGTAGTTCATATTTACTTATGCTATGTTCTTCAATTTATTTAGTGGCATAATTGAATGCACACACCCTTTTCAGGAATGCTGGCTATTCAGGGACAAGGACCACAATGAAAAATGTAATTTGACATTCAACTTTTGGGGATTTTTTTCACCCATTCATAGGATGTATCCTGTTTAGTCAGATGGATGAAGCTAGTATGAAACTTATATTAAATGTCAGCTGTTAGATACTGCCTAATGTTGACTGCTACTGAAAAACCATCGGATGTTAAGGACTAGTGTTGAATAACGCTACTCAAGAACACTATAATCCAGAAAATATCTGGATGAAAGCCAATATGAGTTTCTAGGGCACAATCTAGGCCAGGGGTTCCCAACCTGAGGTACTCCAGATGTTGCTGAACTACAACTCCCATCATCCCCAGCCACAATAAAGTGTAGCTAGGTGTGATGGGAGCTGTAATTCAGCAACATCTGTAGCACCACAGATTGGGAAGCCGAAGTCTAAGCTAAGAGCATGTGATGCAATAAACTTGCTGAAGTTCTGGATAGGACACCACCTGGGAACTCCACATTCACTGCTTAGACTTCCACTGTGGAAGAAATGTGGAATATACATATAATAGTAGATAGGGGCTGGTAGCAAGCATGAATTGTCCTCTTTGCTAAGCAGGGTCCACCCTGGTTTGCACTTGGATGGGAGACTACACGTGAGTAATGTAAGAGATTCCACCTAGGGCTGCTCTGGGAAGAGCACCTTGCATGAAGAAGGTTCCAAGTTTCCTCCCTGGCATCTCCAGATAGGGCTGAGAGAGACTCTTGCCTGCAGCCTTGGAGAAGCCGCTGCCAGTCTGAGTTGACAATACTGAGCTAGAGAGACCAATGGTCTGACTCGGTAGAAGTCAGCTTCCTATGTTCCTAGCATCTAACTTGGACTAGGGAAACCTTTGTTCAAATCCCTTCTGAGCAATGAAGTTCACCAAGGGATTGCCTTGGACCAGTCACTAGCTCTCAGCCTAAACTATCTGACAGGATGCTGCGAGGGTTAAAATGGTGCTGCGAGCTAGCCATCCTGAATTCCTCAGAGGAGAATTCAGATTTTTAAAAGACTAGACAAGTATGGACCCACAACAAAATGTTGCAGTATATCTCTGGTGTGTCTGTGCTCACTGAGCCTATGCCAGAGCATGGTGAAAGTTTAAGGTACCTTTCCCCCTCAGAAGCAGAAGGGGCTGTGACTGTCCTGAGGGAGTATTCTTCAAGCTGATAAATTCCCCACGCATTTTATTCAGGCCCTCCTTCCCCCTGTTCGCCACTGAGTTCCATTTGTTCCACCCAACTGCTTGTCTTTTAACTGTCTACTGAGTCCATGAACATTCTGCCCCTTTGAGTTACATTGGAGCAGTTTCTTTGCGGAGGAGAACTGCCCCTTAGGGATTTTAGTTCAGATTTTTGTGAAACTGACATATCTGTGAGTTACCCCAAGTAGACAGCTGGCACACACGCCCCCTCACTCGCAGGTGTTCTGGTTATGCATCCATAAGCATCGTAACATTTCCAGCTCTTTTGGACAGAGATATAAGATTAATGTGTGCTCACCATCAAAATTAACAAAGGACTATTCATTTACCTCTAGCTTTCTATCATCCCAACTGATAGATGTACAGACACTACACTACAGATATCCATGTTTGGATTATGGCTTATCCCTTCTACTGGGCCTCACAAATTCTAAGACTGCTGGTATTTACTCACGTGGCTCTGAAATCTTTCTCCACTCCTTGAATCGAACCACCATTGACGTCAATTGGGTGGTTCACCAACTTCCAGCAGAATTTTAATGGGACAGTTAAAGCCATCTCCTCCCTAGTGCTTTTTTCTCTTATCAGGCATACACGTATATACCCACCCATAAGAATGAAATCATTTATCGAAATGAATTCCTCTAAGGGGCCTGAAATAATCTCTTGGATGAATGGAGTCCCGCCAGCTCCAGGCTCTCATTCAAAGCTGAGAGCCCCTGACTGCACTGCTTGATGGAGAAATAGCCACTAGACATGTGCAAAATGAAATAGAAGACTTTCTCATTCTCCAGACCTTAGGAGGAGATAGTTCCTTCATATTTCTTTATAAGTGGGACCCACAATAAAAAAGCTACATCAGATCTGAACTCTCATATGTTGTATGGGCGAGGAAGGGGAAAAATAAGGCATTGATGGGCAGCAGGAAAATGAAATTTAGGTGTGCCCTGTAACAAGGAATCCCAGTTGTTGACTACAAATCCCAGCATCCCCAGCTGCAATAGGGTTTGGCTGCCAGTTTGGAGTTGTAGTCAACAACATCTGGGAATCCCTGTTACAAGGAACACAGATTTGGGAGGGTTTCATCAGAACGGCTCTCTTTCTTTTCTTGTTATTGGTATGGTATATTTTGTTGCATTCATATTTTCTTCTTCTTTTCTTTTTATTAAGATTTATTTCCTTTTTAAAAAAAAAAAAAACCTTTTAGGACATCCTTCCTTTGCTTCTGTGTTTCTCATTCCTCCACCCCTTTTTTTGTTTATATAGCCTGTGTCTTGTGTGAATGTTCAACGCCAACTGCCACCAACTGTCCATGGTTTCCCCTGCTCCCTCCCTCCCCCTCCCCCCATCTCCCAATTCTTTTTCTCACTCTCCTTCCCCCAAACTTTTTTGGCTGTGCCCTTTTGATTGACAGAAGGAGAAGAACCTTCTTTCAGACCCTTCATTCCAGCACTCCATGGCTGCAAAGCATATGTAGTCTCTACTTCTTCAGGAATGGTTTTTAGTTCCAGACGTCCTCCTCCTCCTCAAAACTTATATTTTGGGGCATGCCTTGAGTCCCTCCCAACACCCTCAAATGCCTCCCCACCCTTTACAGGAGCTTGCAGAAATTCTGCGTCTAGACACACACAGTGAGGTCATTCACTCAATCAAAAACTGTGTTCTACCCAGGTTTGGGTGCTGTGTGTCCTCCCAATTTCTGGTTGTGTGGAAGCAAGGAAGGTGAAAAACCTGGTTAAAAGTGATTGTGTGGAAGTAAAGTAGGAGGAAAAGCTACCCAGGTTTTCCTCCCGTCTTGTTTCCTCACAGTCGCTTCTACCTGGGGTTTCATCTTAACTTGCTTCCATGCAACTGAAAATTGGGATCACACACAGCTGCCAAACCTGGGTGGAATGCAATTTTTGATTGTGTGAATGGCCTCACTCTCTGTTAGCAGTCAGTAGTATATTCATAGATTTTAAAAGCCTATATACCCTCCTTTTGTTCGCAGCTAACAATCCAAAAAAAGCAGTAACATATGAAAACTGGAGGACATTCCAATCTTTGGAGGACATTCCAGCCAATTTCCATTTCCATTCCTCTGACATCGATAAAACGTTATAGTCGCTTTTTGTCTTTTAAAAACACAACACTTTTAGAACACCATTGCAAATTTAGGCACTGCAGGCCCGCTGGTAAAAGCATTGGGAACACATTGAAAATTGAAAGTATTGCAATAATTTCCCCTCTTTTCTCTCTGTGGGGGTCCAGACCTCGTCAAAAATCCCAAGGAGCAGAAATCCCAAGGAGAATCCCAAGGAGCACCCCAGATGGTACCAACAACCTCAGCTGGTTCGTTTACTCAACACTAACTAGTTGCCTGCTCTTGCCTTAAAGTGGAAAGGTTTCTTCATATGACATTCAATATGGTGGGATTTCCACTTCCTCCTTGACCTTCACACTTGATGTTATTGCCCAGCTCCACACACCTTAATACCATTTCACCCTCCTTTTCTCCTCGAGTCCTTCGGAAAGGCAATCGGATTGAATTCCAGCTTGCCCCACAAGGGTGTGTCTTGCTTTTCAATTTATTTCCTGTCGTGCTTTTAAGCTATCTGACATGGCAGGCAGCTTTCAGAGGGCCAATTCCCACATGTCCCGTTCCTACTACTGCAAACACAAAGCTACAGCACACTTCATCGGAGTCTGGGAAGGTTATCAGGCAAACAGACTCGTCGTAATCTCATGTACCAGGAGGTACCTGGATCATTTGTAAACTGACAGTCCTGGGGGAGGACAAATTTCAATCAGGAGGAGCCAGAAGTGCAAATTCTTGGCTTTCGTCTGCAGCCCCATGATGGAAACTTTGGAATAACCATTTAATAGAGAGCATCTGGGAGGCTCATTAGAACAGCAAAAGCCTGAGAAGCAGCAGCAGCAGCAGAAGCACCCACTCCTGATGAAAAGAGGCAGCTTTGCCAACATATCGAGCTTTGCACACATGGTATGTTTTCAGAGACTTGGAGGGCCTTTCATACCGCTGGAGTATTTCCAGACAGGGCCTTTAGCTTGGAATGGAGGGTGTGTGTTCACACATCGGCCCGATTCGCACCGAATTCCATGCGAGATATTGGGAAGCACTTCACACATGATACGGGTTTTTCATTGCACGTTCAAGTCTAGCCTGATTTATGATGGTGGGGGAGAAATTGACATTTTGCATTGGGGGGGGACAAATTCTGGGAAAGCTCTGGCATTGCTCATGGTACATATACACAGCGCTTGTTCATGCAACTGCCAGCAGGACAGGAAAAGCTCTCAACCTGGGGAGGAGCGAAGGGAGCGTACCTGGTTTTCTATCATGTTCTTGCATGATACCCTCCTACCAGGGAAGTAACTACCATTAGGCAAGGGGAGGCGGCTGCCTGGGGGCCCCCCACGCCTCAAGGGGCCCCCCAGAGGCAAGTCACATGTGAAGTGTGTGTATCAGCGAGGGGCCCATTTTAAAATTTTGTCTCTGGGCCCACTCCAGCCTCGTTACACCCCTGCCTCCTACGTTAAGGTAGGTAGTGGGGAGAATGATCATGTGGAAGATCATGTGCATGATGGACCGCTAGTCCCACTACTTGGTAAAAAGCTGGGGATGGAATCTAAGTATGGCCTGCTCATTTTGCTCATGATCATTCTCCCCGCCTCCTACCTTAATGTTTGCCTTTAGGTATGCTGCTAATCTGCTTTGGCTCCAGAGATCCCAACAGAGCACAAAGGACAGGAAGTGTGACTCCTCTGCGATTGGCATCACCCCTTCAGTAACATCCGAATACACTCTCAACGGCAAGCTCTTGGAACTGGTTCTGCTCTCCCACATTCATCTGGCAGCTCAGGAGACAGAAACAAGAGAAGGAAAATCAGCCCCATTAACGTGTTTTTCATCAAGATGTTAGCAGTGGCACCACATCCTGCCAGCCTTCCACAAAGAGGGGCCGGTTGACCAAGCATAAAATGGCTCATGAGCATGCCATTTTGACTACTAGAATAGCTCACAGCTGAAGCCCCCCCCACCACCACCACCACCAAATACAGGCATCGATGTGTCCTTTGCCTCTGCTCTTTGCCTTCATTATAAACTCCTGCCTCTGACTCCGAGAACCCCCCACTGGTTTAGATGAAGGCTGACATCCATCGTGAGAGGCAGGGAAAGCAAAACCGACCCTTAACTAAATAACTCCCAGAGATGGGGAGCTTTGGCACTCTCCATCACTCCTGAGCTAAGCAGCTAATCTGTTATGTCTTTTTCAGTAATTTAGCCCATTAGGACAGTCCTGGTTATGTTCGGTTTATTTTTCTGTTCCTCACAGAAACCATATTATAGCTGTAGGCAGGGGTAAGGGAATGGGGTGACGATGGGGGTGGGGAGGAGATGGCTTACATTTAATACTTTTGTACACACACACACACACACACACACACACACACACACTATATTGACATTGTGTTTTCAGCCCTCCATCTGCAGTACAGCTGTTAAGTTTAGTGTCATCATTCAATGAAGAGGTTTTTGGTTTTGCAGCCTCGAAGGCTGATATTGCAAAGATTCATGAAATCAGTTGTTCTTTTTCATCAAGAATTAGAAGCCGGTTCCCGAGACATCATCCCCCAGGCTACTGTATATGGTATCCTCCTATACAAATATGGATATGACAAATATTTATATACCACTTTTCAACAAAAGTTCCCAAAGTGGTTTAAAATACAGTAAAGTTGTGCCATCGAGTCTGTGTCGACTCCTTGCGGCGACCACAGAGCCCTGTGGTTTTCTTTGGCAGAATACAGGAGGGGTTTACCATTGCCATCTCCCACGTGGTATTTACATAGATGTAAATAAATATCCCCTCCAGTATTCCTTCCAACAGGGATTCCCAGATGTTGTTGACTACAAATTTCATAATCCCCAAGCAAAAGCTATTGCAGCTGGGGATTCTGGGAGTTGTAGTCGACAACATCTGGGAATCCCTGTTGGAGGGAACACAGATCCCCTCCCACTGGCTTGGGAACGCTTTCCTTCTTCTCCCATCACTTCCCATCATGGTTGACCCTTCCAGCTTTCTCTGATGGTTCACTAGGGACCTTTAACTGGGAACTTGGGGAGGTGGGTGGTCAGGTGAGATCATGTGGGAGGCAGGTAATGTAATCTGTAATTATGTACATGAGAGGCTTCTTCCAGGTTCTGGGTGCCCATGATATTGAAGATAAAAGAATGAACGACAGTGACATCCTATCTGTCTCTTTTACCCAACATATTAACAAACCCACCCCCTCCTCCCGCATAAACATTTCTCCTCCTCTGACCTAGCTTTTAACACACATGACCAGAAATTGAGAGTGCGCCCAGCTCCCAAAGCTGGGTAGAATGCTTGTCTTATCTAGTTAATGGTCATGAGAATAGGTCTACTGAGTGAAGAGTAGGGTGTGTGTGTGTAAGGAAGGGAGGAAGGTGGCCCACTAAGCAAAACGGGATGCTGGACTAGATGGGCCTTGGGCCTGATCCAGCAGGGCTGTTCTTATGTTCTTAAGGGAAGGAAGAAGGAAGAAGGAAGGAAGGAAACTGACTGCTGGCAGTAACTCTCCAGGGTTTCACTCAAGGGCCTTTTTTACTCAAACCTGGAGATGTTACAAGCCGAATCTTCTGCAGCTGAAGCATGCACTCTTATACTGAGCTACAGCTCATACCCAGAGATATGAAAAATGCACTGTTTTCTGGAGGATAAACCTCCTCAGATCTGGATTGGTGTATCCAATCTGGAAGGAATCCTGCGAGGAAGAATAACTGTCAAGGACGTTACTGTGAATGGTAGAGGAATGAAACTTTGAGCGCTTTGATTAATACAACTTTGTTCTGCATGGCTGTATGGTGTGAAATTATTCTGTAATTATTTTGTGATGTTTAAATGATATTTTTGGAATGAGGTTGAACATTAATGTGACATCAATTTTCATGTGCATGTGTATTAAGGTGGGGTTGTTGTTTTTTAAAGGAAATACCTTTCAGATAGCAATAAAGTCTCTTCCTCCCCTCCCTCCGCCCCTTTCTTTTAAGAATTCAGGACAAAGTTGGTGATTGGAGAGAGGAAGTGTGTTTACATTAGAGATTAATGTCAAATAAATGGGCAACTTGATGCATGACCCCCCCCCATTCCCCCGTCCCATCGTCTCTCCTGTCCTGCATGTTTTTGTCCCTTGAGGCATGTTAATATCAGACATCTGGGAGGAGACCCTTCTGAAATGACAAGTCACTTCCTCTCTACTCTTTAGCTTGTCAGTAGGTCTTGGGGAATCAGGAAGGAGATGGTTTTTAATGAGTTCTTTTATAAGACGTTCCTTTGATTTGGGGGATTATTATTTTTTCCTTTGGCTTTCTGCAGTAACAATTTGGAACCTTCCATCCCACAGGTTAGAGGAGAGCAAGCATGAATTGTCCCCTTTGCTAAGCAGGGTCCTCTCTGGTTTGCATTTGAATGGGAGATTACATATGTGAGTACTATAAAATAGTTGCCTTAGGGGATGGGTCCGCTCTGGGAACAGCACGTGCAGACTTGCGCCTCAAATGTTCATGTGTCCACCATCTTGAATTGTGGTGGATGACATCATCACAAAATATGTGTTTGCGGTGTCCCTGTGTGTCCCTACAGCTGTACCAAATTTGGTCCAAAACGGTTCCCACTTGCATCTTAAATGTTCACATGTCCACCATCTTGAATCAGGGTGGATGACATCATTACAAACTATGGCCTTGAGCCGTACCTATGCATCCCTACACCTGTAGCAAATTTGGTTCAAATCAATTAGGTGGTTCTCAAGTTAGGCTAAATGCTGCACCTCAAATCTTCACGTGTCCACCATCTTGAACTGGGGTGGATAACGATGACAAATCTATACAATGAATAGTTATCTGCCTTTTCAAGAAAAGTTCCCAAAGCAGTTTACATAGATATAAATAAATAAATAAGATGGCATCATCACAAATCATGCTGTTGAGGTGTCCCTGTGTGTCGCTCACTACAGCTGTACCAAATTTGGTTCAAATTGGTTAGGCAGACCACAGATTAGCCCTTTTGTGTCTCAAATGTTCACGTGTCCATAATGGGCCATATTGGTTCATATTGGTCCAGACATTGCAAAGCTGATAGGGACACACATACACACGGGGACACACAGAGATGGAATGCTGAGTGAGAACTAATGATTTTTATATTATGCTTCTCCTTTCTGATCAGCATTCTGATATTTCAAGTAATTTTGCTAAATGTTGTGCAGCAGCTTGTAAAATTCACAAATTGTGTGTTGACAACAACCGCAATTAACTATACTCTGGCTAACTTGAGTGTTAGTATATACATTAGAGTTTTGTTAGATGTCTTGCATGCACAATTTCTTGCTCTGCTATTATTATTGCTCTTATTGTTATTATATAGTGATTATTCAGGATTTAAAGCTGGTCGTTGACTGTAATAATGCTTGGATTTGAAATAACACCTTCCCAATGGCCGGCATAAATGCACAATGTTATCACCTATGTTGGAAGAGTCCGTCACCATCCAGAAGTGAAACGTCCCATTGTGAAACCGCAGGAGATGGAATTCAGAGGAACTTCATCATGCTGTCTTGTGGAGTTAATGTTCTCGCTAGGAAGCGAAAACAGTAACAGACTTCAGGATGATGATTTGGCCAGACTGCCAAGCTAAACGCAGCTCTGCTCTGGATAGTTATGCCTCTGTGCCTCTGGTGGGACCTCTGTCAGTTCTAGAAGGGAGGTGGCTCCTTCCTCCCACAGCCCTTTCAAATCTCTTCCATGTAACGGGGAGGGCGGGGGAGACACCCGTGGGTTCTCATGCCCCTATTATTTTAGCGTTAATACATTCGGCCTGTGTTTATTTTCAGAGAGAAGCAAGTGTCTGGTGCAAGGGAGGGGGGGACTCTCTGGTGTGTGTGCACAGCAGTGTGTGTGCGTGTGTGTGCGTGTGTGTTTGTTTTAGAAGTGTTGCTTAGACTGGGGGCCGGACGACAGAGATTGCCAGCAGAGCAGCTTGTGAACAGGCCAAGTGCTGTGTTTGTTTATTTAGCTGAGTGGAGCAATTGGGGGGGGGGGGAGAGAACGAGAGACAAGTGCAGGGCCTGACAAGTCCTCTTTCTCGGAATCAGAACTAAAATAAACGGCTAGGAAGGGAAACAACTGCTTCTGGATTTGAGGCTTCTCTCACTGGCAGGTGAGGAT
Source organism: Hemicordylus capensis (assembly GCF_027244095.1). NCBI lineage: Eukaryota > Metazoa > Chordata > Lepidosauria > Squamata > Cordylidae > Hemicordylus > Hemicordylus capensis. Next base: position 19,919,442 of record NC_069664.1, on the reverse strand, counting down.
GTGGAGGTCAGAGTCTGGGATAATGGTCCTGGGCTCTACATATTCAGGACTCCAGCCTCAACCACAGAAGGTACAAACTCATCAGCCTCTGTAATTGGCAAGCACTGTGAAGCTTCTGGATGGGATGGGCCTTGTATCAATCATTGGAGCTTGACCTGCTGCCGTTACTGGTCAACAGAGCAGGACCATCTGCCTGCTCTGCTTCAGAGTCCAGTTTCTCCATTCAGTTTCCAGCTCAAGCCCTCCAGAAATTGCCACCCTCGGTCTTGGCACGAGTCTTGACAATTGGGTAGACCGGGGCGGGCAATCTTGGTTCTCCAGCTGAGGACGAATTACAATTCCCATCATAAACGGTGGCTGGGGATATGGGGAGAGGAAGTGCAGTAACATCTGGAGAGGCAAGGGTACCTACCCTTGGGGAGGAGAGCTGGTCTGGTGGCAGTGAGCATGAATTTGCTGAGCAAGGTCTGCATGGGTTTGCATTTGGGTGGGAGACAACCTGTAGGCCTGTGCAAGTCGGTAAAGTCAGAAGAATGGGAGGAGCTCTGAGTAGAACGACACTACCCGGCCTTCCTGTGTTTCCTCCCCAGCCTCCCCATGCGCTTTCCCAGGCTGCCCTGCGTCACGCCCCACCTGCCCAGATGCTCACAGGAATCTCTTCAGCTACCCAGCTTCCCCTGCACCAGTGCTGAGTTGGCAATTAAAGAGCCTCCCTTACCACCAGGGGCAATTACCAGTGGGCAATTACCAACTGCCCCTCGTTCTGCTGCCTCCTTGTGGTGGGGGCCAGGATTTCTCATATCCTACCCTGACTTTACTGACTTGCACAGGCCTAACTATATGTGAGCACTGTGTTGTAAGATAGATGAGACCATAGGCTCAGTGGTAGAGCAACTGCTTGCACACAGAAGGTCCTAGGTTCATTTCCTGGCATGCCCAGGGAGTTATTTGCACATGGCTTCATGCTGCGGGGTAAAGGTTGAGCGAGGCCACTTCGAATTACACTCGCGGCATTGAGGGAAGCAGCCCTCTGCGCTCGGTTTTTGTTTTTGCAAGTTATCATGGCATACCTCTGTGTTTTCCTTCTAGCCAATGGTTGGGTTGGGGGGGAGATTACTAAAGAGCTACATCTGCATTTCTAAAGAGAGTATCCCTCTTATCATGCTAATGATTATACTCAGTGCCTCTCCCTATTTGCTCTGGCATTTTCAGAAAAAAAGTAGCTTAAAACCAACATTTTAAAAACCTGGAAATACACTGAGATAAGCTAGAATTCTCAAGACAATGCCCAATTTGTGTGTGGAGTGGGTCTAAGGATCTCAAAGGGGTATGTTTGGCTGGTGTGTAAATGCACACACTCTCTTCTGGAGGAGCTTTGGAGTAGAAGCCATATCTGTAAAGCCTCCAGGTAGGGCTCTCCTCTCCAAGGTAAAAAGATGAGGAAGACATACCTGCATGGGTAGGTTGAAATAATAAATGGCTTTTATTCGTGCTGCTCTGAAATGTTGCCATCCCAGTTGTACTGCCCTTGCAGCACGGTTTCAGAGAGTCCATGTGAGCAGGGGTTGACCCACTTACTGCAGTGAGGACTACTTTCCCCACTGCTGCTGGCTGCCATTTTCCCTCTATCCTTTACCTAGAAGACACTAGAGTGAGGGAGGAAAGAAATGCTCTCATTCCAATTTGATTTTAAACATCAAAGCCAATTTGGAGTGACGGTAAGGCTTCCTACCCTTATTCTGGTACCTTGTGGGTCATAACTAGAGAGAAAAAGCGGTACCCAACAGCAGCAAGGAGTGCTATCACCACTGTTGCCAAGGCCACAAACAGGCAGTGAAACGCTGAAAAGAGTAAGGAGAGAGAAGTTGTGACATCTCCAATAGACTCCCTTTTGAGCCCAAACAGTTCACTAGTGAATTTTCAGCTCAGACAGAGATATTTTAGTGTGATGGTGTCTAGGGCTGAGCCAAACTTTGAACATAATGTCAGAGCACATGACATTAACTGTGGTTGCATTCCATAGTATGCATGCTGTCTGGCCCGCCCCTTGTGTGTGCTTGTTGTCACTGATTGGGTGTTACTTGAGTGGAGTCTCCCTCCTCCCTCCACTGGTTCGGTCACTTTGGCAGGGATTACAATAGAAACTCAGCCCGGTGGGACAAAGCTTTCCCTGCTGCTAAGCTGTTTTTGCAGGTGAGAGAATAAAAGGAGCAGAGAGGGCTTGCTGGATTTTGGTACATTATTGAAGCAGGAAGTTAAAAGGCAGTTGAGAGTTTTCCTCCTCCCCCTTTCTTTGGGAGGCACAAGGGAAAAGCACAAAGATCCTTTTCTTTCCTGTCTGGGATCTTTTTAAAGTGTCCTGGGGCTCTGTGAATAGCCGCTTGGCGGCAGGTAACTGGTTTCTGGGATCCTGCTGCTCGGAAACATTTTGCAGGTGCACAGTAACCGCTGGCATCCATGCTCTGCTCACATGACATGGACAGGGAGATGCTTCTGTGCCCCTTGGGATGTCAAGTTCCACCTCCCTCCTCCGAATATACTTCTTTGCCTACAAGTTTTATCGACTAGACTCTGTATATTGGAGCACCTCCCCGTCTCTGTTTCTGATGGCATTATTTCAGTTTTGAAAATCCACATTTAGTGTTGTTGTTTTAAGACATTGCCAAAGGGAGACATGATTAATACATGTAAAATGATGCATGGTGAGAAGAAAGTGGATAGAGACATTTTTCTTCCTGTCCCCTAACAACAGATCCAGGGATCATCCAACAGATTGGCAGGAGATAAAGCAAAAGGAGGAAGCTTCTTTAGCACATGATTAATCTGCAATTAATGTAATGTAATGATTGAGGAAATGATTGATTGCTGCCACTAAAAGTGGTGATGGCCACTAACCTAGGGGCCTTTAAAAAGAGATTCGACAAATTGGGAGAGGACAAGTTAGTCAATGGCTACTAGTCATGATGGCTACATGCTTTCTCCGGGTTCACAGGCATTAGGCCTCTGATGTATGCCAGTTGCAGGAAAGCAAGGCAGGAGAGGGGTATTCCCCTCCTCTCCTGCTTGAAAGTTTCCCAGAACCATCTGGTTGGCCACTGAGAGAAACAGGATTCTGGATTCAATAGGTCTGAACCAGCAGAGCTCTTGTTCTTTTCACGTAGATTTTCGAAAGAAAAAAGCATGACTAAGAATGCACAAGAATTCACCATTTAAAAGGAAAAGGGGAAAAAGGACACTACTCTGGGCTCCTTGGAGGAAGAGCGGGATATAAATGTAAAATTTAAAAGAGATAAAAATGAACTTTGCCTGCAAAACCCATGATCATTTAGCATTTGGATTCAGCTTTTCAAAACTGAAAGGTAAATATTATGCCAAAAAGGAGGAGCCATGGCTCAAAATAAGACCGTGTGCTTTGCATATGGAAAGTCTCAGTTTCAACCCTGGGCATCTCTAATTAAATAATCTCAAGTATCAGGGCTTTAATTCAGTATAAGGCAGCATCATATAAAGCAAGGTTTTCCAGGCAGAGAAGGCTGGAAGGAAATAGGATGGGCAGAGCACAGGGGCAGGTGTCAGGTGGGGTCGAAGCTAAGGTGGATTCCTATCTTAGCCCTCGGTCAAGTGGTGAAAGCAGATACAAGTGGTCTGAGGACATTGGCCGCAGGGGCGTAGCCACTATTGTGTGAACGGGTTCAAAGAATTTGGGCCGCCAATGAAAAGGGCCGCTGAATCCTGCAGGGATTGAAAGGGGGAAACATCCTATCAGGCAGCCAGTGCTGCCTGAAATGACAAACAGAGAGTTCGCTCGGGATCTCGGCAGCCCAGGCAGGAGGGGGAAGTTCGCTCTGGGCTCCTCTGGTGCCCAAGTCACGCCCCTGTGCATGTGACATCACGTGCATGGGCATAACTGGAGGGGGCCGCTGAGCAGGGCTGGATCCAGGCTGCTGTCTGGCTCCACGGCTGATTGGCCAGATAGGAAGCTGCCTTATACCGACTCAGATCATTGATCCATCTGGCTCAGTGTATTGTCTATCAGTGGCTTCTCTGAGATTTCAGGCAAGAGTCTTTTCCAGCCCAACCTGGAGATGCCAGGGATTGAACCTAGGACCGTCTGCATGCAGAGCAGATGTTCTACTACTAAGCAACAACCCCAAACAGAAGCAAGATTACTTCCCTCACTGATAGACCTCCCTCCCCTTCCTACAAGAGAAAAGTAAACCTCCCTGGTACCCGTCATTTCTTTCCCATCCTTGTCGTTGACTTAGGCAGATTAGGACAACGACGCGGCACAATGGACAGCTTTGTGATTTGGGTTGGAATATGGCTTTCCCAGACTCATTTTCGAGAGAGTCAAGGAGAGCTTTTTCCTGACTCTTTGATCCAGTTCATTGCTCATTGCATCTAATCTGAGATGCCTGAAACTGCAGCTTGCATTTTGGAGAGTTATGGCTCCCGCCTTTTTCATTAGCTGCTTGGCCCCTCGCCAGTGGAGGAGATGTTCTGGCTTCTTTCCTTGCCAGATGTGATGAGGAAAAGGGGAAGGGGGGGCCGTCTGTTGATGCTTAAAAAGAAAAAATATTGGGTGAATCAAAGAGAAATGTTTGTAATGGGTAAGTGAGGCCCGTACAAGTCGATCCATCTTTAGACGGCTAACTCATCCCAGGAGAGAACTGGGGAGATTGAACCATTCATCTGCATTCAGCGATGGTTGCTGTAGTCTTTCATCTGCAAACGATGTTCTGTTTTGTGGAAGCGTCAACCCTGTTTCCTTCTCTCCCTCCCACCCTGTTCACAGATGCGCATGCACAGAGCGTGGCAAGAGCTCTCTGCGCCACTTTTCCGATTTGACATCATCTTTTGATGGCTTTCTGTGCCACTTAGATCTAGCTCCAAAAGGAATCAATCAGACTCAGATTAGAGAAGAACTGAAATAGGGATGGATGCTCTGGCGTTCACATCCCCAAACATTGGAATGTGCAGGGAAGGGGCTCCCCACCATGACAGAGACATTCACAGGTCATTCACACAAGGTCATTCACACAATCAAAAACTATGTTCTACCTGGGTTTCGGAGCGGTGTGTGCTCCCAATTTCCAGTTGGGTGGAAGCAAGGTAGGCGCTAGTGCACAGTGTATTATTGGGATCCCTCCTCCCCCCACCCGATTATGCCAGCCGCAGCTACAGACAGCCGTGGCTGATACACAATCAAATAAATGAGCTTAAGTGAGCACTCACTCCCTTCATTTTAGAGAGAGGCTACTTAGGCAGGTTTGCCGCCGGGTAGCCACCGGGATCGGGCCCGATCCCAGGGGTTCACACGTACGTGCAACACTGGGCTGGGCTCCCTCAGTCTGTTTTTGCATGCATGTGTGAATAGCCTCGACAAGTTTTATTTGACTTAAGCTTACTCCGCTGATATTCAACAAGTTAGTATGGGCATTATGGTTCCAGATATCAAAAGGTAAGCATATGACTTATAACAGAGTTGATGTTTGTGATGTTTCATGGGTAAGAATCTTTCTCGGTCACTTCCCTTTGTTAGGGTTCGGGTGACTTGCTTGGCTACTTTGTTTTGTTTCAGACATGCCTCCCAGGGGAGGATAGCCCCAGGTTTCCTCCTGAACAGAAAATGGGTTTGCCTTTTGCCTCCTCTGCCTGTAGATAATCTCCTGTCTTCTCCCTTTCTTGAATAAATCACTTTCTTGTTCGGTCTTATTTACTTTCCCCATGACTCAAGGGTCACCCTCTCAAAACCCTCCTGACAACTAACTGCATTGCATTCTAAAGATCTCCAAAGCAGAAACAATGGGTTGAGAATGATGCAAGGCAAGAGGGAGATATCCAAAAGAAGGAAAACAGTTTCCTTCAAAGAGAAGATCTTCACAATGGAATGTCACCATATGCAATCAATGTCTGTCTGTCTGTCTGTGGAGAGGAGTGGAGAGTTGAGAAGGCCGTTGGTCCTCTATGTGATTGTGATTCATGGGCTATCCCATACCCCCACGGGTCATATGCCTGTAATGCAGTCTTTTGTATTTATTTATTTATTTATTACATTTATATCCCGCTCTTCCTCCAAGGAGCTCAGCAGCGTACTACATACTCGAGTTTCTCCTCAAAACAACCCTGTGAAGTAGGTTAGGCTGAGAGAGAAGTGACTGGCCCAGAGTCACCCAGCTAGTTTCATGGCTGGATGGGGATTTGAACTCAGGTGTCTCCCCGGTCCTAGTCCAGCACTCTAACCACTACACCAAGATTATCATTGTCTCTACTTGGGTCTGTTCTATCATTTTTGATGTAAGTTTCGTTCCCTCTGGATCTAAAATCACCTCTTTCCCCACCAGGTGTGTTCATTCTGTGTGGTGGTCGTGGTCGTGAAATTTCCAAACAATTCTCCACCATGGCGGGTCTGGAAACTATAATTCCCTGGGAATTATAGTTCCCAGATACAATAAGGTACCTGTGTGAGCTGGGGAGAATTCTGAGATAACAATTTCCTTCCAAACATATTCAGAGAGAGCTCATAAGAACATAAGAACAGCCCTGCTGGATCAGGCTCAAGGCCCATCTAATCCAGCATCCTGTTTCACACAGTGGCCCACCAGATGCCGCTGGAAGCCACAGGCAGGAGTTGAGGGCATGTCCTCTTTCCTGCTGTTACTCCCCTCAACTGGTACTCAGAGGCATCCTGCCTTTGAGGCTGGAGGTGGCCCACAGCCCTCTGACTAGAAGCCATTGATAGACCTCTCCTCCATGAAGTTATCCACACCCTTCTTAAAGCCATCCAGGTTGTTGGCTGTCACCAATATTATTTATAATTAGCAGCTTAACGCCATGCTGAGCTGAACCATTAATTTCTCTAGCACCTTGAATTTGCAAGGAAATTTCAGCGCAAGTTGATCAATTGCTGATGTTTTTATTAATACAGTTCACAGTTTCCCCCTTGGTTTAATATTTCTGGCAACCAGCCCTGGTCTCCAATCTCCATTTAGTCAAATAGTTTTTCATTGAGACAGTCTTTGCTGTTTCTTTCGGGTGTTCTTTCTCCACCAGTCCCATCCATATTGCTTCATCCCACTCAACCCCCACCAATGGTTTGAGTAACTGCCCGGATTTCAATAAGTATTGTTAGCCCAAATACAAAGGGTATCTTTATCCAGTGGCTTTCCAAAAAGACCAGGTGTTATCCTCCATAATCTTCCAGGTCACAGGTCAGCGTTTTTGACACTGCAGTGATCAAGCAAAAAGTGTACTCAGAGAATATGTCCCAGGTGCATCTGTGGTTCGTTTTTGGAGCCTCCGGTAAAATAAGCATTGGGCTGAGATGCCCAGAGGATTACTAGCTTCCAGTTTGTTTCTGGACACAATTCAAAGTCCTGGTTTTGACCTATAAAACTCTAAACAGCCTAGGACCAGATACCAGACAGGTCACCTTTTCCCATCTGAACTTTCCCATTAATTATAATCATCCTCCAAGGTCCTACTCTGACCACCCCTCAATTCCAGAGATTAGCCAGGCAATAACCAAGGACAAGGCCTTTTCTGTGGTGACACCCCATCTGTAGAACCCTCCCTATGCCCCAGGACAGTTCCCTTGTTTCCTGCTCTACTCCCTTCTCCATTTCCTACTCTACTCCCAGATCCATTTATGACTCTAATTGTACTGTGAGCCTCTAAAGCAGGGCTGCACAACTTTGGCCCTCCAGCTAATGTTGGACTACAACTCCCATCATCCCCTGCCACGGTGCCAAATAGTTGGGGATGATGGGAGTTGTTGTCCAACAATCACTGGAGGGCTGCGGTTGTGCAGCCCTGCTCTAAAAGGTAGAGTTTACACAGTCTACTCAGCTGCTGAGCCCTTGAGATAGGAGGGGATATACATCAACATAAGCAAATAAATTAGGATGGCAATCCAATTAAAGAAAACTTAGTGGACTAATTGCATGCTTTGCTCAAAGTTTTGATTTCCTAAACAATTAAATCTGACTAAATTTGTATCTAAGAAAAAAAATGCACATAGGTTCCTGACAGGGGTAGGACATACTTTGCAGGTGATGCATTGATGTAGCAGCAGACCTCATTTTAGTAGAAGTATTCCCTCTTTTTTCACACAGAAATAGGAATGCCTCTTCTAAGACAGTCTTTCTCATCTGCAGTTTTTATGTATTAAAAATATTTCTTTCCCAAGAGACTGGAAAGCTTCATGAAGTCAGTAGCTGCCCTCTGATTGGCCATGAAGGAGCAGAAGCCCTGCTGAAGCATCTCCAGCTTCAGGGTCATAGAGTGTGCTTTGCAGAATGGCATGTCCATGAATGACAACCCCTGTAGCCACAACTCTCTATTGTTTCCATGCAAGGGAGGACCTGCTGGGTCCTAATGGCTGAGTAGAAGAGGTGAGTAGGTTTATATGACCAGAGAATCAAGACAGGAATAGCTTCCCTCGCCTCCTACCTTGATTAAGAGCAGGGTAGGGAACCTGGGTTACCCTGCTTTGAGCAACCCAGGCTGGAGGGATTTTTGTGAGTTCACACACTCATGCAAACCAGGGTTACCTGCTTCCTAACCTAACTTTGATTATTGTGTGAACCGGGCCACTATGTTTTTAATGGCTGAATTGACTCAATTCATGACGGAATCTTGCCACGTTAAAATAAAGAGCTCCTGGAAGCAAACATCTTTGAGAACAGGTGATGCTCCCATCACCTCTCAGAGGCAGCTTTTGAGGTCCTCAGCTGCTTTGGGCCGGATGAAGAACAGCAAAGTTAGGCCTCTGTGTGCAGACCTGGATTGGTGGAAGAGGGTTTTCCTACCAGTCCCAGAATGCAAACGGCTTCTGGGCCACACTGCAGCCGAAGCACAGGCATGATTGAACAAATGCGTAAGTGAGAGCACTTTGCCCCCTGCGATGCATGTCAGCATGGTGGGGAATGAAGCGTAGGAAGGAACGCAAATGTGCCGTTTTGTTCTCATCGCAGTCACTTCATTGACGTGGCTCAGGAAAAAGGGGGCTGGCATTTTTAAAGCAACCAGACGAGAGCAAGGAGAAACACCATAGCAGTTGAGAACCATTCAGGGTGGCTGTTAGCACTGAGCACAAGGACAACACTTCCCCAATGTTTGAATGAGTGCCTCGAACCCTCTAGCCGCTTCCATGAACTTTGTTTTGATCAGTCAGGAGGCTGTGGCGAAGAGGCACATGTTGGGCTGGAATTCAACAAATTAAAAAAAAAATGGCACAATGGGCAAACAGGCACCTTTCCAAGTGGTGATTCTCTTTATATTTATCAAGGGGAGAGCAAGTGGCCCCATTCAACCCCAGCACAACATCCCTCCAGTGGCTTTTGCTGGTGTCTAGTGTGTGTGTGTGTGTGTGTGTGTGTGTGTGTGTGTAGATTGCAAGATCTTTGGGGACAGGGGACCTCCTCCTCCACCTCCTTCTTCTATGTAAACTGCTTTGTGCGCTTTTTGTTGAAAAGTGGTATATAAATAATAGTGGTGCAGCGGGAAAGTGCTTGATTAACAAGTTTGAATCCCTGCTGGTACTATTTCAAGCAGCAGCGATATAGGAAGATGCTGAAAGGCATCCTCTCATACTGCGTGGGAGGAGGCAATGGTAAACCCCTCCTGTATTCTACCGAAGACAAACACAGGGCTCTGTGGGTGCCAGGAGTCGAAATCGACTTACGACACACTTTACCTTTATCTTAGTTGTAGTTGTAAAAATGTCATTCCATTACAATACTTGCCCCATTTAGCTTTGAATTTAGCTTGCCTGTTACAGGCCTAACCTGAAAAGCTCAAAAGCTTCTCTTATCAGATTAGCCCAATTCTATGAGTCAGTAGGCCCACCACTATACAAGTCCATGGCATGACTGGTGGCATTATCTGAGTGGACATTAGTTTGGATCAGACTTCATCGATCCAGCCTTGTGATTACAGAAACATAGGAACATAGGAAGCTGCCATATACTGAGTCAGACCATTGGTCCATCTAGCTCAGTATTGTCTACACAGACTGGCAGCGGCTTCTCCAAGGCTGCAGGCAGGAGGCTCTCTCAGCCCTATGTTGGAGATGCTGCCAGGGAGGGAACTTGGAACCTTCTGCTCTTCCCAGAGCAGCTCCATCCCCTGAGGGGAATCTCTTCCAGTGCTCACACTTCTGGTCTCCCATTCATATGCAACCAGGGTGGACCCTGCTTAGCTAAGGGGACAAGTCGTGCTTGCTACCACCAGACCAGCTCTCCTCTCCTGCCCCATGCATTTGGCTGTAAGTGTGAATGGCGCAGCACACCGCTGATTAATGCAGTGGGGGGCAGGGCTTCCTCTCTCTTTGCCCCACTGCACACGGGACGATTTCATAACATCCAAAATGAAACAATTGCGAGTCTGATACAGCAACGTGGATTTTCTATCCGCTATCCCTATTCATCACAGGACACCAGTTCAGACATCACACGAAACCAGATTCTGTGCAGCACAACCAAGTCACATCTGCAGGATCAGAGGGTATGTACAATGGGATGTTTGTCCAGGAAATGCTATGAATCGACCTGTTCTTCCCTCCCTCTCCTCCCCTGTACCAGGAGAACACAGCCAATCCGCCTGCGCCCAGCCCACCCTTCCGTTCCTGCACAACATCCATCATTTCCAGCTGCGCTCAAGTGCGATTTCTGCAAACGGATCCTCTGGATGGAAATGCCTTCCAGACAGAGAACTCCCCCGTGCCCCGGAGGGAATCTGTTCCAATAGTTAGTTAACCCTGCTGTCCAAGATGTGTGCCAAACCTTGGTCTGTCTAGCTTCAGTTCCAGACGCTGGATCCCGTTCTGCTTTTTGTCCTCTTCAGACATCTTTGAACGTTTCCCACTCAGCCTTTCCTCCGGGCTTGCTTGCTCTATGGTACATTAGGAGTCTCCTACTTAACCCTCTGTGGGTATGTCTCATAGGTTCCGCGCGAAGGGTTAGACATGAACATTTTAAAATATGACTCACATGTCTACGTTTTACATATGGCAAAGCTGTAAAGCCTGAGAGTTGAATTTGTGCTTACTGGGACATTTCGAGGCACCATCTGGAGTCCAAAGCCTGTGGCAGATGTTTGATTCTTGTGACATCCTTACCTCCATCAGCACGTCACATGCTCAGATTCCTACACCTAGCCTTCCTTCCCTTCATAAACAAGGCTATAAATTAAGTTCACAGGGAAAGTGTTGGGATGCTTTAGTCGTGAGGTATCCTTATTTATTTATTTATTTATCTATCTATTTATTTATTTATTTAAAATATGCATTTCGGGGCAGAGGGGGTAGGTTGAAGGACATACCCCAAGAGCCTGTCCTTGTCCTAATTATCAACCACCTGTGATGATCTAGCTGTAGAAAAGAGACAAGTCATGCTGTAATAGAGCCCATCGCTCACATGTTGATTTGAAAAGATCATCAGGGATTGCAGCTGGTTCTATGGGGAGGAGAGATGGGGTCTTGTGGCAAGCAGCATGAATTGTCTCCTTTGCTAAGCAGGATATGCCATGGTTCTCATTTGGATGGGTGACTATATGTGAGCACAGTAAGATATTCCCCTTAGGGAATGAGGCTCAAGCTCAGTGGTAGAGCATATGCATGCTTGCATGCAAAGGGTCCCAGGTTCAACTCCTGACAGCATCTCCAGGTAGGGCTAGGAAAGACTCTGGCCTGAAAACTTGGAGAGCTGCTGCCAGGCAGTGTTGACAATACTGAGCTAGACCATTGAGGAGGCAATGGTAAACCCCTCTTGTATTCTACCAAATACAACCACAGGGCTCTGTGGTCGCCAGGAGTCGACACCGACTCGACGGCACACTTTACCTTTACCTTTAGTTGGATAAGCTGCCTACATGCTTTGCCTTATATCAGGGATTCTCAGTCTTGGGTCCCTAGATATTGGCAGGCTACAACTCCCATCATCCCTAGGAGTTGGTGGAGATGATGGGAGCTGTAATCCAACAATATCTGGAGACCCAGATATCTCAGAATTTTAGTGCTTGGAAGAACTCTACCAACTCACATTTAAAAAAAAAAAATCCTAAAATCTCCTCCATGCTGAAATAGGGTGTGCATGTGTCTTAAACCAGGAACAGATTCAAAGGCTGTCCTTCATAAACAGGAACGACTGAAACATCGATGAAGCATATGGCTAGACAATTTTAGAGTGACTGACTTGAATACCTCTATGGTACAAACAATGTTGTTTAAGGAGTGAGGGGAACCTAACGAATGTTTTGAAAAAATAATATTTTAAAAGCCATGAGTAACTCTTTGCAGAGCTGTCTGGGGCGAATGAGGCTTTTCCTGAGGTAAAATTACAGGCACGGTTTTAATTGGCATCATAAATATGGGGAGAGAAAATGTGTCGGTTTGAGACACTTGTGGCGTGGCGGGGTGGGGGGGGAGTTTAACATAAACATCATGGAAAGTTAAGCCCACGTTTTAAAAAATCAGCATGGCTGGGCAGACCCTTAAGAGTGCAATTGCATTGGCTTTGTCTCTCCAGGGAAAAGAAGGGGCTAAGTAGAAAAGCCATGTTGGAAAATCAGCCCTCATCTGTCCAGAGCAACCCGGACTGCAAATGGGTTGAGTTACATAAGAGCTTGGCTGTGCCATCAGTCATCCCAATGTTGAGTCCTGGGTAATTTGTTGTTGGTGTTATTAATAATAGTCCCATTACTCACAGAGCAGCATCCATGGGCACCCCGCTTTACAGCTAGAAGAACATTCTGATCTTATTAGGGCACTCTTTCATAGCTGCTTCCCTCGTACACAAAGAAAAACTAGGTAGATTTAACGAAAGGTTTATTCAGCAACAACTCCATTGTCGCTTTCTCCTTTCCCTCTGGGATGGTTGGCAGCAGCTCCAGTCCGACCAATTGCTGTTTAAAGCCCAAGGAACCATTTCTAAGAGAGCGACTTTAGAACAGAGGAGAGAGGGGCAGTTAACCCAACTATCTGTAAGCTCAGAGTGTTAGATAGGGACGGACAGGGCTAGAGGGATGATCTCTAGAGCAGGGATTCTCAACGCTGGGTCCCCAGATGTTATTGGACTTCAATTCCCATAATCCAGCCCCCGTGGCCTTTGGTTGTGGATTATGGGAGTTGAAGTCCAATAACATCTGGGGACCCAACGTTGAGAATCCCTGCTCTAGAGAGAGGGGTTCTGTTCTGGGACTGGTGAGGTTCCAAACTCATACTGAACTGCCATTTTTGGTTCAGGCACACGCCTAAACCTGAATGCAGACCCCCTCAAATGCATGGTACAAAAAGGAAGTGTCCCTTTTGCCAAGCAGGATTTGCCTTGGTTTGCATTTGGATGGGTGACCCAACCAAATGCAAACCAACACAGACCCTGCTTAGCGAAAGGGACACTTCATGCTCCCTACTGCAAGACCAGCTCTCCTCCAAGTCCCCGGTGGTGCCTGGCAACTCAACGTCTATATCAGGGTAAAGCCCAAACTTGGCTGCTCCTTGATATGCAATAAGGAGTGTTCCCAGACAGACGTTGCCTATAATTTTCCCACTGCCGGGTGTGTCTTTCAAGAACATAATCGCTCTCAAATCTAAATCATATTTTACTGGAGACAAATGGCTGCGGCTCCTGCCAGGGGGCTCTGCTGGCTAGTGCCAGATCAAAGGCTTGGGGAATGGGCTCAAGATCAATGAGAAGAGGACAGAGAGAAAGAAAGAGGAGGAGGCACTTTATTGCTCTCAGATGGTCATTTGCTGCAGGTGGAAGCTTCTCCCTCACACACACCTGTTGCCTTGGTCAGGGATGGGGCTGCCATCAGCAGACCATGCCAAGATGCTAATGATTCCAGGCTGCCTTTCATCTAGGGCCAGAGGAGAGCTGGTCTTGTGATAGCAAGCACGAATTGTACTTTGCTAAGCAGGGTCTACCCTGGTTTGTATTTGAATGGGAGTCTACATGTGTGAGCACTGTCAGATATTCTCTGTGGCCGTACCCCTCTTCTTTGGAGTACTCTCCCCCCCAGATTCGTTCAGCCCCCTCCCTGGCTGCTTTTAAGACCCTTCTTAAGAGCCACCTGTTTCACCAGGCATTTGCATAATAATAATAATAATAATAATAATAATAAGAAGAAGAAGAAGAAGAAGAAGAAGAAGAAGAAGAAGAAGAAGAAGAAATGCAATAAGAGCAAAAGTAGAACAATCAACAACAAACAGCAAATGCCGCCTTTGTAAAGAAGCAGATGAAACCGTGGACCACCTAACCAGCTGTTGTAAAAAGATCGCACAGACTGACTACAAACAAAGGCATGACAAGGTAGCAGGGATGATACACTGGAACATCTGCAAAAAATACAAGCTACCTGTAGCCAAAGGTTGGTGGGACCATAAAATTGAAAAAGTGGTAGAAAATGAAGATGCAAAAATATTATGGGACGTCCGACTACAAACAGACAAGCATCTGCCACACAATACACCAGATATAACTGTAGTCGAGAAGAAAGAAAAACAAGTCAAAATAATTGACATAGCAATAGCAGGGGATAGCAGAATAGAAGAAAAAGAAATGGGGGGGGGGGAATACAAAGATCTACAAATTGAAATTGAAAGGCTGTGGCAGAAAAAGACCAAAATAATCCCAGTGGTAATTGGTGCCCTAGGTGCAATTCCAAAACAACTTGAAGAGTGCCTCAACACCATAGGGGCCACAGAAATCACCATCAGCCAATTACAAAAAGCAACTTTACTGGGAACAGCCTATATTCTGCGACGATATTGATAATAACAGCAACAACATTGATAATAAAATTCAGCCATCCCAGGTCCTTGGGAAGGACTCGATGTCTGGATAAAACAAACCAGTCAATAACACCTGTCTGACTGTGTAAACAAAAAATAAAATTAATTTTTATTGGTATTGTTTTTGTTCGCTGCCTAGAGTCTTTGGAGGAGGCGGTATATAAGAAATTTTAATTAATAAATAAATCAGTTAATATTCTCATTAGGGGATGGGGCCACTCTGGGAAGAGCATACCTACATGCAAAAGGTTCCAAGTTCCTTCCCTGGCATCTCTAGATAGGACTGAGAGAGACTCCTGCCTGTAACCATGGAAAAGCCATTGCCAGTCTGTGTAGATAATACTGAGCTAGATGGACCTATGGTCTGACACGGTATAAAGCAGCTTGCAAGGCCTGGCTGATGGATTGGCTTTACATCCCTTTGTCTTGCAATTAGCAGCACCCTAATCTCTAGAGATATGCAGAAAAGAAATTCTTTGATTCATTTTGAATTTGAATCAAATTTCAAACATTCATTTCAAATTCAAATCGAACCCAAATTTGGTTCAAAAATTCAATTCTAATTTGAATCAAATTTGAATCTAATCTACCCTTTTTGGCCACCTTTTTAACCAATCAGGGGGACTGAATGATTTTTTTAAAAGTGCCCAACAGCTCTTAAATTGAATTCAAATTTATTTTAGAAAATTCAATCTGAATCTGAATCAAATTGACTTTTTAAGGGGTAATTCAATTTCAGTTTGAATCAGTCTAATCACCCAGATTTGAGTCAAATCGATTCAAATCGATTTACACATCCCTCCTAATCTCCACCCCAGTACACAGGGTAGTTTGATTTATTTATTTCCCCCTATTCATGAGGATACAACTGAGCTTACTTACAATATTCTGGCATGTGTCAGGCAGCATGCCAATCGCAATTATCTTCACTATTTTTCAAGCAGGGGCCACTTTTGCAAAAAAAGACTTCCATGTGAGAGCCATTTCCCACTGTACTGAACTCTGCATACAATTGCACTTTTCTTTACACTTCCCAGCACTCCATACACACCTTCCAAGATGCTTCAGGGGCTAGAGATGGCTCCATTTCTCATAAAGGAGCCCTCTCCCTTGGCGCTGGGCAAAGTACAGCATGGCACACTGAGAATGGCCATCTTCGCTTGGTGCTGGGGGGCTCTTCAGAGTGTTCAGTTTGGGCTGAAGTTTCAAACCGGCCAAACAATTAATTAGGAAGCCACGTTTAGGGTTGTTGGGGCCACCACTGGGCCACACAGTGAGTAACACTGCACTATAGAGTCCATATTTTTTAGGGGAATGTTGTTGTTGTTTTTGGTGTTAATCGAGCACAATAGTTAAAGCAAGGGCTAAAACAGACTGCAAGTTCTTCTGGATTACCTGCAATAGGCAAAGCTTCAGCAGAAGCTCTTCACACTTTGGAGTGTTGAAGCATGCCCTGCCTTGACGATTCCCTCCCACCCCGCGCAAAATAACCACTCTCCGGGTCACCGATGCTTGTTGAGACCACTTGAGTCTTCTTTCCCATTTTCTTCCGTTGTTGCTTCGCAGATGGGAGTGACAGTTAGGAAGAGATTTGAAGTCTACAACAAACATCTATAACATAACATCATACTCAGTACTTCTGAATATAGGCAGCTGGGCTGGGCCTGTGCCAGGAAAATGGGGTTTTCGTGGAGCTGAATTCAGCAACACACAAAAAGCGCTAAAAAAATTGGTTGCATACCTAGTTATCCACTGTTTGTTTATGCTTATTAAACAGCTGTTTTCTGTGGCTTTCATCATATTCGTTTCTTGGGTTTGCAGCAAATGCAGAACAGATTATTATTGTTATTGTTTTAAGCCATGTATTATAGCCAAATCCTACAGTGAGCTTCTAGTGGCCTTCCATCCAGTCCCTGACCAGGACCACACCTGTTTAACTTCAATATCTGGTGTTCCCAAGCAGTCCATGGGGCCAGAGTGATGCCCCGTCCCACTCCATCCAAGTGACTACTAGAATGTATATTTTCAAAATAAAGGAGGGAATGTCTTTATTGTTTCTTTGTCCCAGTAGTCCTGGTGCAACCTGTGTAGGAGATGTGACTGCACAGACATCGACTCTCAACACCAATAATTCCTATGACCACTAGAGATATTAGGAGTAGATGTAGAGAGTATAGGACTGCCCCCTTCTTCGCTCTCATTTCTGTATATCTGCACTAACTCTTCTGTGATTGGTAGCCTGATACTCTTAGGAGACTCCTTCTTTGTTCTCGATGGTCTTTCTTCGTCCTTCCACAATGAGATAGCTAGCACAGAGCACAGGCTTTTGATCTCAGTTTGTAACTTCTTAGAATCAGCCTTTACTTGTTTTAGACCCTGAAACAATAGTCTCCTCTCCACATCTCCTCCCTGAGCTTTGTTCTCATCAGTCTGGGTTTCTCTGTTAAATAAGGGGTTGACTGAACCTCTCCCCTACAACCCGTAATTCATTTTGCACCTAGCAGGGTCTAGCCCAGTAGTAGCTCATCCGGGCAGGGCATGGGGCAGAAAGCAAACCGCAGGTGTGGTTTGGATCCATTCTGCTCAACCCACCATGGCTACCTGCCTCACCTTGGTCCACTGCCACATTAACCCCAAGCGTTTGGACTGGTCTGTCACTGGGATGGGGAACTGGGGAACTGGCCAGCCCATATGCCTGGGGTTAATACAGCAGCGGGGCAAGGTGAAGGGGAGCGAGGCAGCTGGGGTGGTGGTGAGCAGAGTAGAAATTATCCACACCTGCCGCTAGTTATCCACCACCCCTGCCCTGCCTAGACAGACTGATCTAGCCTGCCTACCTGCCTACTACCTCCTGCACGCTATCCTAACATTATTATACAGTGCAGACATTGGGGTAACATGATACTCAGCCTTTTCTCTCTCCCCACATCCCATTTGTTGACTTACTTTGCACATAGCCTTAAAGGGAGTTCTGGAAAATGCAAAAGCATGCTTCCTAGGAACATAGGAAGCTGCCATATACCCTGTGTCGACAGTCTGCGTAGACAGTATTGGACTAGATGGACCAATGGTCTGACTCAATAAGCCGTTCTAGAAAGAATAAAAGACCAAAGAGATATTTTAGCAGAATCAGTGGTTAGAAATGGATGGGTCTTTGAAACATTGCAAAGGGGGAACCAACATGTTCAGCAAGAGAGAAGATCTGGGGGGCAAAAGAAAGGAAACGGTCAATACTATATCCAAGACTGCAGATTTGGGGTGTAGAATAAATTATAGAATCGCCTGGAGATAGAAGACAGAGAGGAGAGTCTCACGATCGGCAAACAGCAGGCTAAGGGAGCCTAGCTCACTTTTTGCCCATCGTCTGCTAGCGCGAGAGCCACGGGGCTTCCCGCAGCAAACCTCCCAGCAGTACCCCTTTGAAACAAGGCTGAAACAAGCCTCCTGGCCCTGGGGGTCTCTCCAGGATGCCCTGCGTGCTTGTGCGGGGCATCCTGGAACTTCCGGGGGGTGCATGGCCCCCGATCCCCACAGCCCCCGCCGGCTCCATGACAGAGCCGGCAGTCATGTGGGCAGCCGACCCTAACCCTAACCCCTCTCTCCCCGCTAACCCCTGACAGGCGAGTCTCGCGGATCGTGAGACTCACCTCAGAGAATTTTTAGGAGGGGAAAAACAGTTCTGAGTTTTCTACATCTTGATTTTCAATGTATGGCTTGATATCCCTGAAATAGTGCTCAGTTGGACACATTTTAAAGAACTGAAGATTAGAACGGTGGCAAAGAAAGGTACAACTGAATGTCGTGGTCATGAAAGTAAACCAAATGAAACAAAATAAGGGAACCAAGAGGAAGAATGTACGGGGGGGGGGGAGGCCAAGAATAGAACCTTAGAGAACATCAACAGTAGAAGGAAATGTAGAAGAAAGTGACACAAACTCTGAAAGGGCAACTAGATATGACTGAAGCCAAAAAAGAGCAAAACCAGTAAAAACTAAAGAATGAAGAACCAAAGCATAAAATGATCCATGATGTCAAAAGCAGAAGATCCAGGAGAATAAGAATAGAAAAGAATCTCTAAAATTGTGTAAAATAAGTCATTGCAATTCTATTCAAATTATAACAGTTCATCATTTCTATAGCAATCTTATTGTGGATATTCTCACAATAATGTAGTTTTATTGACCTGGTTTATAAAGGAATTAAATATTCCTTTGATTTAAAACATCATATTGAAACAGGTTGGTAAGGTCAGTTCTAGCTGCTGCCCCATCTATGCAGAACAGAACGGCACCCCAAGGATGCAGACATGGGACATTCCTGATCCAGTCAGCTAATGTTCTTCTTTTTCTCTTCCTAAAGACCAAGAAGATGCATGTAACTTGGCGATGGTCACCATGGAGTCCAAAATTTATCTCAAGGTTGACCAACTCAAGCCTGAAATACGAACTTCTCCTTTCTTCACTCAACCAGCAGAAGCAAATCGCTTCTAAGAACAGAAGAACACAGCCTTGCTGGATCAGGCCCATGGGCTACCTAGTCCAGCATTCTGTTTCCCACAGTGGTCCACCAGTTCTGAACATTATCTGCCCCTTTGTTCAATTTCATCTGAAGACAAGGCTGCAGGAAGAAACCACTGAGTTGTTTCCCCCCCCCCTCCCCGGGAGAAAACCATGGGTCTCATCTTCTGAGTTGCAGCTAGGGTTGCCCTCTGACCCCTGCCAGACACAAGAAAGGTGTCTGCCTTAAAAGACAAGCTTGCGTTGAGCAGCAGAATGAATAAAGCCACGGGAGAAGGAGGGGGGAAATGTTTTATCCAAAACACATGTTTTTGCCACTATTCTAGTTATCTGGAATATTTCCTGCATGTTTGTTGCCAGGGCAACTGGCCCAGCATGAAAGACCTATTTACTAGGCCCTAGGATAAGAAACAGCCATGTGTTGTCAATTTTAGAGCTTTCTCTCTCTCTCTTCCCCCTCATCTCTCCCCCTCTTATACAGTCCCCCTTTGCTGCATTCCCGGATGGTACGGAGCCTAAACCCCCAAGACGAGAACCATTCCCTTCTGCTCGCATCATTCCCAAGTAATTCTTGTTTTCTCCATGAATGAGGTTTTCTTGGCTCTGCGTGGAGAGTGACTGGGCAAGGAGCCATGGTGGGATGGGGGGATAGGTTCTGCTTTGAAGGAAACGTTCAGAAAAGTGTCTGGTGTCTGCAAGCCGTGATTTGAGCCCGGAGAGGCTCTGAGCGTGGACAGCAATCTACTGACAGAGCTAGAGGTAAGTGGCCGCTTCAACTTGGGGCAGGCAAGCCAGTGAATTAACTGATGCGAATCCTTTCGTCTCTTCTCCCCCTGCTTTCCCCCGGCTTCCTCAGGTATGTTCCGAGGGCTTTCAACCTGAGCTGAAACGTCCCTCTTTCTCCCCTTGCCGCCTTTTTCTGTGAAGCAAGCGGCCGGTCGACAGCCAAACCTCTCGGAAAATATTTGCTCTGAGATGTGCACAGGCTGCTTGCTGCCGTGGAGCTTCAGCTGGGCTGAACTAGTTCTTACATTTCAGTTCGGAAGAGAAATAGGGAATGCATTTGCAGGAGCACCTCTGTCTTATTGGAGGTCCTCTTTGGACAGCAACCAATGAACATGAATATACCCTTTCGGGGACTGTAGGACTCTCTCGGGACCCAGATTTGGTGGTGGCCTCTTCTACAGTTCCACCTCTGGTCCTGTAGATCTTGAGGGATTCTGCCATATGTCATGTGCTGGACAGAAGTGAGCTTCTGCCTGCTTTGAGGAGCGGTTGTTCCCAATTGAAGGGGGAGTCCTTCAGGACACATCTGCAGCCCAGAGTCGACAGGTGCAAGCCTGTTGGAGTACTGTAATTACAAGCCACCCAGGTAATTGGCCTGGATTAATTATCTTAATAAAAGACAAATGTGAAGGGTTCTTTTAAAATATATATATTGCTGGGAAATTGACATGGCTTTGGAGGTGCAGGTGAGTTGAGAGGAGGAAGGTACAATCCAGGTAGTGGTGGAGGTGTGGTATCCCACAGGGATTTGGGATAGCTAGTGCTTTACCGTGCTTGAGAGTGTGCATAGTTAACATTGTCCTCCATACTAACTGAGCAAAGAGGCACCTTTCTAAAGCGGTGATTCTCTTCATTGAGCAGGGGGAGAACAACTGGCCCTATCCATCCCCAGCACAGCATCCCTCCAGTGGTGGTTGCTTATGTCTATCTTATGTTTCTTTTTAGAATGTGAGCTCTTTGGGGATAGGGATCCGTCTTTATTTATTTTTATTCCTCTATGCAAACCTCTTTGGGAACTTTTGTTGGAAAGTGGTATATAAATCATGTCATTGTTGCCATCATCATAGCCCCCTTGTCAGAGGTTCTCAAACCTGGGTCACCAGATGTGGTTCTACTACACTTCCCATCATCCCCCGCACAGTGGGCCATTCTGGTGGAAGATGTTGGGAATTGTAGTCCAACGACATATGGGGACCCAGGTTTGAGAACCCATGCCCTCTTTTGTTTCTCCCTACCTAAGTGAGGAAAATCGGGCATATGCTATCACAACTGCACGAGCAGAACTAAAGGAGTGCCAGTAGTTTCTACCTGTGCTCAGGTGTCTCTCAAATCTGAGGATCCGTGCTTGCTAGATGTGGCTCTGCCGTGACGAGTAAGGACTGCCTGAACACCAGACTGCTGCACAACCTCCCTTCCATAAGGTGTGGGAAGTGGGGCTGGCGGCAGGGGCACTTTTATTTTTTAATTTTATTTTTGCAAAAGCTTCATGTTGAATTCAGCACAGAGGGCAGGGCAGTTAATATGTCAACCACTCACCTCCGGTTCCTTCGCAGAAATGCACCTGGCATTTAAGAATCATGCTTGCAAGTGTGTTATGGATGGGACGGTAATAGCTCCGTGGAAGAGCATGTTCGTTGCATGCAGAAGTTCTCGGGTTCCCTCCCTGGCATCTCCAAGATAGGGCTGAGAGAGACTCCTACCTGAAGCCTTGGAGAAGCCGCTGCCAGTCTGTGAAGACAATATTGAGTTAGATGGCCCAAGGATCTGACTCAGTATAAGGCAGCTTCCTATGTTCCTTTTCCTCTAGGACTCTGTTTTCTGAGGACGGAGCTGTAGCTCAGTGTTAGAGCATCTGCTTTGCATGCAGAAGGTCCCTGGTTCACTCCCTGGCAGCATCTCCAGGTAGGGCTGGGAGAGACTCCTGCCTGAAGCCTGGGAGAGCTGCTGCCAGTCAGTGTAGACAAGATTAAGCTAGATGGACCAAGGGTCTGACTCGTTATAAGGCAGCTTCCTGTGTAGGGGAATCCCATGGTATTGTGCACCTGCTCCATCACATGTTTTGGAGGGGAAGAGGCGTTTTGTTTGTTTGTTTGTTAACCAGATGCTTAGAACCGGAGAGGTTGGGGATGCAGCCAAGGTGCGGGGGGGGGGCGGGGGAAGAGGAGCATCAATAAGCCAACAAATGAATAGTTGAATAAAACAGTTTTTCTCAGCATCAAGGACTTTTTGCCTCTAAGATTCTGTTCCTTTTCAGATTCTGCCATTTTTCTTCTGTGGCACAATCAATGACTACAATAGAAGACTGGCAAAAGTGATGTCTGCGTACAACCAGGGTTCTTCCAGATGTTGCTGAACTACAACTCCCGTCGCTCTCAGCGACAATTTATTGTGGCTGGGGGTGATGGGAGTTGTAGTTCAGCAACATCGGGAGGAACCCTGGTTGGGAACCACTGCTCTGAGAAACTGGAAGTTTTTCATACCAGAATATCACATGATACTAGGAGTGGCTGGTTGATTGCCAGCTGGAATATCTATAAAGCAGACATCGGGACACACAACACAGAAAGATAGCCCAACTCCGAATTCCAGCACCCCTCACTCTTTCCAGGAATGCAGCAGACAACTGGAAAAGATTCAAACAAGAATTTGGCCTCTTTCTGAAGGCAAGTGGAGCTCCTCAGATGAGCAAAACGTAGCTATCTTTTTGAGTATTGCTGGGAATGAGGCTTAGATGTATTTAACAGTTTCCACCTGAGTGAAGAACAGCAAGCTAGCTATATGACAGAAATTTCAGGAGTATTGAAACCCTAAACTAAATGAGGCGTTTGAGAGCTAAGAGTTTTGTATGTGAGTATAGGGGACATTTTGGGGGGACATGTGAGGAAAGGGGGACATTTGAATCTTTTAATACAGATCTTAGACCCCTAAGCTGCACATGTAATTTTGGAGAGCTTGCAGATTCACTAATTCGAGATCAGATTGTCATAGGTATTTAGGATCCGACCTGAGAGAAAAAGATTGCTTGAGGACTCTGATTTAAACTTGAAAAAGGCAATCAGCATTTGCCAGGAGGTAGAGCTAACACAGGCCAGACTGCAAATTTTGGAGGGAAACCAAAACAATGCAACAGTAGCATACCTGCCAACATGTCTCTGTTTTCCCGTTCAGGTGAATGGGGGAAATAGGGACATGGTAGGTATTCAGTAGACTTTCTCAGACAGCCTCACCGCAAAAAAAAAAAGAGCATGCAACACAGCACAACAGAATGGAAGCTTCTGGTTTAAACTATACTAGAACTATACTAGTTCTATACTAGAACTAGAATGAATCTGCAAAAAAAACCAACCCTCTAGGTAAATGACTGTTCACGCTGTGGAGGCAAACACCAATTCAGGCAATGCCTTGCCTTTGGAGAGACTTGTCATACTTGCAAAAAGGAGAATCGCTTTGCAAAAGCCTGCAGACCAGCACAAACTGTGTCTAGAAAGAAAGAGAAAACAAAAAACAAAGTATCAGTGTTCTGCAAGGTGGAGAAAGCATCAGTGCTCCTTTGCAGAGAGAGGACTTCAACATTAGCACAGTGGAGACCTTTTATGCGGGATGTTTGCAAGACACAACTGCTTCCAGCGACTGGACAATTCCTCTAAACACTAATAGGACTTTTGTTAAAAACAAGCTGGATGCAGGCGCTCAAGTGAATGTGATATCTGAGGTTACTGTGAGAGGCCTAGAGAGAAAGCCAAGTCATATGGAATACAAACAGATTCAACCCAAGACTTATTCAGAGGCACTCTTACCCCTGGACTTCTAGACCGTAGTCCAGGGCCTCCACAGGCCCTGGGGGCCACCAAATCCTCTTTAGTCTGTCCCTGGTGGTGTGGTCATCTGGGGGAGCATGATGATGCTTAATTTGCAGGGGGGTGGGGGGTGGCCTCCAAAGTCCTTTAGGTTCAAGCTCCAAAATTACCTAGGTGTACCTTTGCTTACAGTGGGGAGCCCATTCTGGGAGTCTGTGAACTAGATGTCATGTTAAAGGGTAACATAGTGAAGCTGTGCTTTGTAGTGTGTTTGGGACATGGGGAACCTATCTTGGGACTTAAAACTTGTGAGACACTTGCTCTGATTAAAAAGTCACCTTGACCTCCAGTTCCCAAACCTGAACGTCCGAACCGGGAACCGGAGTTAAAAAACACAAAACGGATCCGCGGTTCCCCTCCCCAAACCATACTTGGTCACCTTCAGTTTGCTGAAGGTTTAATCTGCTGGGGATCCGTTTTGCCTGTGCCAGCGTTACATACGAACACTGGCACGCAGTTTCATCGTTCTAAAACCGAAGTGAAGGGAGGAAGCTCCTCTCTCGCTCCGGCTCCTATTGGCTGTGTGGGCTGTCCTTCAGGAAAGAAGGAAGCCTGCGCAGAGAGCTCCCCCGCCTTTCTGCAACTGACTGCAGAGAGGGCCCTCTCCCAAATGTACAAATGTGTACAGGAGAGCAGGGGGAGGGTGGCATGGAACCACGGGTCCACTGGATCTACGGTTCCCGGTTACGTGTGAACCGCCCCAGTGAAAGTTGTGACTTATTGTTCAATGTTCAGTTCCTTTGTTTTTCTTGGAAGAGAGAGATGTGAGGATACAATCTCTTTAAGAGGGTTGGATTTGAAAGATTATTGCCAGGTGATTCAGCATCCCCGCAGTTAGAGCTGAACTGGCAAACAGTGCAGAACTCTCTAAGTATAACATGGACTTTTTGACTCTTTTATTGTTAAATAAAGTTTTGTTGTTTATTTCACAACTGAGAAACTGGGAGTCATTCACAGCTGAGTTCAGAATAAAAGCATGTTGATTAAACCATACTGAAACAATATGGGTAGCACATATACAAACAAAACATGTGTTTCTTTCCATAATTTGAACTTTTTGTGAGAGTTTGTTTTTCTTGACATGGAGAATTATGGAGAAACATGGATTCTGGTGAATTGCCCCCTTTGCTAAGCAGGGTCCACCCTGGTTTGCATTTGAATGAGAGACTGCACATGTGAACACTGTGAGATATTCCTCTTAGGGGATGGGGCCACCCAGGGAGGAGCATCTGCATGCCTGCATATAGAAGGTTCCAAGTTCCCTCCCTGGCATCTCCAAGACCGGGCTGAGAGAGACTCCTTCCTACAACCCTGGAGAAACTGCTGTCCATCTGTGTAGACAGTACTGAGCTAGATGAACCAGTGGTGTGACTCAAGGCAGCTTCCTATGTCTGTATGGATATGATTGCTAGAAACCAACTATTATTTTGCCCTGTTGTGACCATCAGTCTGAACACACCTGATCTGAGACCCCCTTTTTCTAAGCTCTGACACATTACTTGATCCTGAGCCTTCGCGCTCCATGACCTGTCCCACTTGATGTTTTAGTCTATGGTTGTTTTACTGGTTTTACTCTGTAAGCCGCCCAGAGAACAATTGATATTGGGTGGCTACATAAATAAAGTTGTGAGTTTATGTTATGTTATGTTATGTTATGTTGTGTTATGTTATGTTATGTTATGTTACGTTTTATGTTGATGATTGCTCTGTTATCTAACTGGGCAGTATGACCTTGCATTCATACCCTGGGTGGGTATACTATGCACAGTGTCACTCACTTTTTTCTAGAGGTATTCTTATAACTCATTGCAAGGGATGGGGCTGTTGCTCAGTAGTAGAGCATCTGCTTTGCATGCAGAAGGTCCCAGGTTCAATCCTCAGTCTCTCCAGGTAGAGCTGGGAAAGGCTCCTTTCTAAAATTCTGATGAGCCCTTGCCAGTCAGAGTAGACTCAGTATAGTAAAGTAGACCCAGAGGGACCAATGCTCTGACTGGATGCTAATCTGCAGGCCAGAAAGAACGGAGAGGAGAAGTGGTAACAAGCATGACTTGTCCCCTTAGCTAAGCAGGGTCTGCCCTGGTTGCATATGAATGGGAGACTACATGTGTGAGCACTGTAAGATATTCCCCTTAGGGGATGGAGTCGCTCTGGGAAGAGCAGAAGGTTCCAAGTTCTCTCCCTGGCAGCATCTCCAAGTTAGGGCTGAGAGAGACTCCTGCCTGCAGCCTTGGAGAAGTCATTGCCAGTCTGTGAAGACAATACTGGGCTAGATGGACCAATAGTCTGACTCAGTATATGGCAGCTTCCTATGTTCCTAACCAGGATTCTGGCCTTGTTTGCCTTCCTGGGCGACACAGTTGTATAAAGTGACAGGCCAGTATAAGGTGGCTTCCTAAATTCCTATTCCTACAGGCCTGCTCAACTTACGCCCCCCAGCTGTTTTTGGACTACAACTCCCATAATCCCCAGCCACAGTGACCAATAGCCAGGGATTATGGGAGTTGTAGGCCAACATCTGCAGGAGGGCTGAAGTTGAGCAGCCCTGCTTAGGACTTTGTTTCCTGGGGATGCTGTAAATCAGTGGTGTAGCATCTGCTTTGCACACCGAATATCCCAGTCCCATCCCTGTAATCTCCAGGCAGGGCTGAGAAAGTCTCCTGCCTGGAGAGCAGCTGCTGGTCCGTGTAGACAATACTGAGCCAGATGGACCAATGGTCTGACTCGGTAGAAGGCAGCTTCCTATGTTCCTATGACAGACAGAAATCTGGCTCTTGCCACTGCCACTAGCAATACATCCTCAGTGTTGGGAAAACCAATGCCTTTATGCACAGGTTAAAGCCGCAGATGCCCTGCCAGAACAAAATGTGGCAACCCTGTGTGAGCGTGAGGCTGCATTTCTTGCCAGTCTTGAGGTTCCGCAAATTTGCTGAAACCTAGAAAGGCTGGAGCTGAAGCAGAAACAACTGGAATTCATGCAGGAGTTGTAAGTGAAACTCAACTCTGTCGCCCAGGAGGGCAAACTAGGTCAGAATCGTGGTTCTTTCTGGCTGGCAGATTAGCATTCAGTGCAGCTGGGCTCCCCTGTTGAAGAAAGGCATTCTTTCATATGGATCTGAAGTGACTGTTTCCATACCTTTGGCCAAAACAATACCTCCTGCCATCCCCTAAGAGCGAAAAATGCCAAGAACATTCATTCTGGCATGCAAACGATATGGCAAAGGCAGAGCGGCTCACCTTGAGCCAAGGAAAATACCTCCTGACATTCCGTTAGCAAAATAAAACCCCAAGTTTCCTTGCAATATGAAATAACTTGAATATTAAAAACAAACAGAGGCCAGTTATGGGGTTGGAAGAAAGAGCAATTCCCCATGCAGCTGAAGTCTCCCATGCCCAGACCCTCCAGGGCTGAAGGAGCTCCATTCACCGGAGCTTCACATACAAGTGTTTGAAATAGTGGGCGTGGGCAAAAGAGAGACTCATGATGGCACTGGCACTGGCCAATAGTTACCCATGGCAATATCCACCCACTGAGTGTAAGCTGTGTGGATCGAAGTAGTTTTTAAGCCTTAAGGACTCATTCATACTGCTGGCAACCCCCATGCAATGGTCTCCATCAGGACATGGGGGCACAGGAGGAGGGAGCTTGTCGCCCATCTGGGATTGCATGAAGGAATTTGTGAGTGTGGTGGCATTTTTCAAGCTGTTGTGATCATGCAGATGATAGCAGCCATGTGTCTGCTGCTACCTGGGTTTTTTACTCCATGTGTACTGAACAGGGAGGTGGAGTCCATCATAGCTTCCTGACAGGTGTACCTGTGTAATACATACTGTATATTTGTTGCATTCACTCTTATATCTAAAATATCACATATCTAGAACATATTGATGTGTGAAGTGGCCCAAAATATGTTCTCTTCTGATTCAGGGTTCTCTTCTGATTCATATGAGGAGCAGAATCTGATATTCAGCACAGATTCCTAAGGATCTCAGCACCAATTATCTTTTTCTTTTTTTAAGTTTCTAGTAGTAAAATGTAGGTTCAGATGTATTGCACACCTCAGGGCGAGCAGCACTTGGTTGGCAATCCAACTTCAAATCTTGGTTACTCGTCCTGGTTTGAGGTTGCGAGTGAATCTTGGGTTCCTGCCTTGGTGTGGGTTCAGACATTCAGGGGAAAGTTGATTACTAACTTTGTATGTAGGCTCTGCATTCCATAGATATTAGGCAAGCCTCTTGATGTCATCAGCTGCAATATGTGGATAATAATACCTGCCTACCTTAAATGGGAGTCACCTAATGGTGCTGTGGGGAAATGCTTGACTAACAAGCAGAAGGTTGCCGGTTCAAATCCCCGCTGGTACTATATCGGGCAGCAGTGATATAGGAAGTTGCTGAAAGGCTTCATCTCATACTGCGCTGGAGAAGGCAATGGTAAACCCCTCCTGTATTCTACCAAAAGAAAACCACAGGGCTCTGTGGGTGCCAGGAGTCAAAATTGACTTGACGGCACACTTTACCTTTACCTTAATGGGAGGAAAGATGGTCTTGTGGAAGCAAGCATTGATTGTCTCCTTGGCTAAGCAGGGTATACCCTGGTTTGCACATCGATGAGAGACTACATGTGTGAGCACTGTAAGAAATGCCCCTTAAGGAATGGGATTGTTCTGGGTAGAGCATCTCCATGCTTGCATGCAGAAGGTTCCAGGTCCCATCCCTGGCATCTCTAGATAGAGCTGGGAGAGACTCCTGCCTGTAACCTTGGAGAAGCCACCGCCAGTCTGAGTAGACAATACTGAGCTAGATGGACCAAGGGTCTAATTCAATAGAAGGCAGCTTCCTCTGTTCTGCATTCCGAAGGTTGCCAGCAGCTTGCCCCTTCTCTCCTCACGTTTCTTGCAAGCTTTGCAAGGTGTGTGAGGAGAGATGCTCCTTGCAAAGTTTGCAATGGTCAAATCTGTCCCAAAGAGCTGGTCCAACATGGGGAGATATCTTGCTGCCCTGCTGGCCCTCCAATAATTTCCTGCCTGAGGTGACTGCTTCACTTTGCCTCATGAAAGGGTTGCCCCGTGAGGAACATAGGAGACTGCCTTTTACAGAGTCAGACCATTGGTCCATCTAGCTCAGTATTGACTACACAAACCGGCAGCGGCTTCTCCAAGGTTGCAAGCAGGAGTCTCTCTCAGCCCTACCTGGAGATGCCGCCAGGGAGTGAACCTGGGACCTTCTGC
Source organism: Hemicordylus capensis (assembly GCF_027244095.1). Taxonomy (NCBI): domain Eukaryota; kingdom Metazoa; phylum Chordata; class Lepidosauria; order Squamata; family Cordylidae; genus Hemicordylus; species Hemicordylus capensis. The sequence goes on along the minus strand of NC_069664.1, from coordinate 19,890,263 downwards.
ATGCAAAGCAGATGGTCAAACACTGAGCTCTTGGAGATGCCAACAAGGGAACTTGGAATCTTTTGCACTCTTCCCAGAGCAGCCCCATCCCCTAAGGGGAATAGCTTACAGTGCTCACATGTAGTCTCCCATTCAGATGCAATCCAGGACAGACCCTGCTTAGCCAAGGGGACAATTCAAGCTTGCAACCATAAGCCCAGCTATTGGGTGCAGGGCAGGCAGGGGACAGCTCTCCAGGAAATCGCTTTGCAGAACTGGCAACCCTATGCAGTTGTACACATGATCAAAGAAATACGTCGGCTGCTGAAGCTTGTACTTTGAGCCTCTGTCTTCCTGTACCAGATATGCAAATATCGATCATGACTCTCTGCCCAGCACGTCTGCCATTTTCCCCTTCAGTCGGCTGAACTGGGGAGGGTTCTGCTGACTCAAAGCTGTGAAATGCCAGGCCCATCTCGGCAGGCCACTGCAAGGTGCTACGTGTCCGGGCGATGCTGCTTCAGCTTCTTTCCAAGCAGCCGTGGCATGTGCCAGCACCCGCTATGCCCAGACGACCAGGCCCTTGTTTATTATAACAGTGTGTATGTGTGCAGTGAGAGCGGCCTATAAAAGGCAATGCAGGACGATGGTGTGCCGAGGAGAAATGTAAACATGCCGCTCAAGGTTAAGAGGCGTACAGGCTGGCCGAGGGAGGAAACTGGCTTGTGAGCTGTGGAGAGAGGAGGAGATGTGATGAAGCCTGGTTCGCAGGCAGCGGGAGGAAACGCATGCCTTCCAAGCAGAACATAGAAACATAGGAAGCTGCCGTTTACCGAGTCAGACCTTTGGTCCGTCTAACTCAGGATTGCCTACACAGACTGGCAGCGGCTTCTCCAAGGTTACAGGCAGGAGTATCTCTCAGCTCTGTATTGGAGATGCCAAGGGAGGGAATCAGACCTGCTGAGCGCAAGCCTGGAGATGCTCTTCCCAGAGCGGCCCCATCCCCTAAGGGGAATATCTTACAGAGCTTGCTCACATGTAGTCTCTGATCCAAATGCAAACCAGGGTGGAACCTGCTTAGCAAATGGGACAATTCATGCTTGCTACCACAAGACCTCCCATTAAAAAGCCACAAAATCTAGGAAATATGGGAAATATAGAAGCTCAACCTGTGTCCATTGCACAATATGGGCATTTGGCTCCATCAGTTTGGAATATTGTCCAGCATCCAGACCAATGGAACGTTTTCAGAAGGACATTGCACTAACTGGCAATTTCTGTATTGCCACATTATTTTAATCTTTCCTATCATATTGTCATCTCATCCTGCAAGACCATCTTTTTTGTACCAAGAAGACCCATTTAAAGTGTTTTAATATTTGCACCCCCAACACTACCCCCCCTGTAATGTTATGACTACAATGCCCATGATGTAGTGCAGCTCTGAGCAAAATCTTATGTGTGGCACCATACCAGATCTACATCGAACCAGAAAGAGAAAGCTGTGAATAATGAGAGCGCACACAGAACTGGGGAATTCTCAGACTGCTGGTGGATTTTCATGTAGAAATTTCTCCTGTGTTTTTGGCCATTATATGTTTCCCTCTCCCAAGGGTTATGTGATTGCATGTGTGGCTGGGGAGGTGTTTGAGTTGGCATGAGAAGTTCCTGAAATAAGCACATTCATTAGTGTAATTCTCCCAATGCTCCAGTCAGCTTGTGTTCATCTAATTGTGGTTAGGTGTCAGGTATGTCCTTTATTTAGGGAGAGCTGGTCTTGTGGTAGCAAGCATGATTTGTCCCCTTAGTTAAGCAGGGTCTGCACTCGTTGCATATGAATGGGAGACTAGAAGTGTGAGCACTTTAAGATATTCCCCTCAGGGGATGGAGCCGCTCTGGGAAGAGCAGGAGGTTTCAAGTTCCCTCCCTGGCAGCATCTCCAAGAGAGGGCTGAGAGAGATTCCTGCCTGCAACCTTGGAGAAGCCGCTGCCAGTCTGTGAAGACAATACTGAGCTAGATAGACCAATGGTCTGACTCAGTATATGGCAGCTTCCTATGTTCCTGTTTATTACATTTGCTTTCCTTCAAGGAGCACAGGATAGCTGCTCCTATTTATCAGGGACAGCCCATATTCTCTGGGTCCTTGGATCTATAAGCCACCTTCTCTGTTGTGTCCCTCATGTTGCCTTTTAAGAATGCCTTGTTAACACCTTGTTAACGTCAGACGCTCCAGTTGTCATTCTTCAGAGTTCCGATTCCTCCCTAGTGTCCCTAAATCTTTGAGCAGGTAGATAAATCTGTCTCATCTCTAGTGCGCATGCTTAGAAATGCAACACATGGACACTAAGGCACCATGAAATGCATCCAGCTGTCTTACTTATTATTTATTGCTCTGTGTAAACTGCTTTGAGAATTTTTGTTGGAAAGTGGTATATAAATATCCATAGTAGTAGTAGAACTACCCTGGACAGATATCCAGATGTCACATATACCTCAGGAACATTGTCGCATCTCAGGGCTTCTCTCCCAGATTGACCTGCACACTGCAGGCTTCTGCTGCCCCTGCCATGCCAATACGGAGCACCCTCCAAACAAGAGAGAAGGCCCAAAGCCTGCTTGGGGGCCACTGTCCCGCTGCACACAGGTGTCAACGCACAGCCCCTCGAGGGGAATCTTTTCAGATTGACAACGGTGCTCCCCGGAGGAGCATCTGCCATCATTCCAGAGCGCGCGGCCCGGAGGCGACTTGCAAGGTCCGACCCCTGACCTCCGAAGACGTAGCCCCCGTGGGCTGGAATGCGTTGCCATGGCAACCCACGCTGGGCTTGGATTTCACCAGCACCACCAGCACCCACCAGCACCACTTATCAAGGGGACCGTTTCTGTTTGGGCAGCTAAGGGAGCAGCAGCCTGGGCGTGTAACTGGAGCCCCAGCTGGAATGAAAGTAATGGCCTGGCTTGTTTAAGATGTTTGATGGATGGGGAACCCCTTGAGGGGGGGGAGCGGGAGGGGGGGAGAGAAGGCCCAATTTCGGGCGTCGGTGCTAAAAGCAGAAGGGGCCACCTGTTGCCCGGTTGCTTTCAGACCCAGAAACTACATTGAAGTCCCTCCTGGGTTGTTTTGTGGGCTGTCGGGTGGTTAGCAGCAAACGGGAGAGTCCTGTCGGGCTGTTTGCTTAGCTTGGAGTCCTTTCTGCTTGCTGCTTGGTTTCCCCTTTCAAGTGGCAACTGAGGTTGTGTTGTGGGGATTGTGGGCAAACATGGGGCCCGATAAAGAGGAAGCTGCCTCCGAGCCTCAGCATGGGGGAAGGAACTGAACGGACAGGCAGGCCGCAGCCAGTGGCTCCTCGGATTTCTCCTTCGGACCTTCCCAGACAATGAGTGGTTTATTATTCTTTAGTATAGCAGCGTAACATGCACTGCCGCTGCGAAACTGACACCAGAAGCCCCAGATCGATCCTGCCCATTCCATGAGTGCCACTATGGACACTTAGATCAGCTTTTACTGGTCAATGACCGAAATAAGATCTACCTACCTACCAAGATTAGTGGGGAAATGGATTGACTAGCAAGCCAGAGGTTGCCGATTCGAATCCCCGATGGTATGTTTCCCAGACTATGGGAAACACCTCTATTGGGCAGCAGCGGTATAGGAAGATGCTGGAAAGCATCATCTCATATTGCACGGAAGGAGGCAATGGTCAACCCCTCTTGTATTTTTCCAAAAGAAAACCACAGGGCTCTGTGGTCGCCAGAAGTCGAAATCGACTTGACGTCACACTTTACTTTGTACTCAGGAAGAGAATATACCATATGGAGGAGAACTGGCCTTATGGTAAAGGTGAAGTGTGCCGTCAAGTTGATTTCGACTCCTGGCGCCCGCAGAGCCCTGTGGTTTTCTTTTGGTAGAATACAGGAGGGGTTTAGCATTGCCTCCTCCCACGCAGTATGAGGTGATGCCTTTCAGCATCTTCCTATACCGCTGCTGCCCAATATAATACCAGCAGGGATTCGTACCAGCAACCTTCTGCTTGTTAGTCAAGCATTTCCCAGGTGCGCCACTTAAGGTGACCATATGGTAGTGAGCATGAATTGTCCCCTCTGCTAAGCAGGGTCTGTCCTGGTGTGCATTTGGATGGGTGACTCCAAGTGAGCACTATAACACATTCCCCTTAGTGGACGGGGAATGGATCTTCAGTAGAAGAGGATCTGCTTTAGATGCAGAAGGTCCCAGGCTCACTCCCTGGCAGCATCTCCAGGTAGGGCTGGGAGAGACTCCTGCCTGAAACCTTGGAGAGTCGCTGCCAGACAGTGTGGGCAGCACTAAACGAGATGGACTGACTCGGTAAAAGGCAGCTTCCTTTGTCCCTTAATTCCGTATATTTCAGTCGCTGGCTTGCACGGTGATTAAAAATAGGTGCTGCCTCTACGAATTCGCTTCCTTGGGAGGGAAGGTTCACACATGCCCTGCTGAAGCTTCCGTCTGCCTTCCTTCGGCCTCTAGGATGCCATGGGAAAAGTCGGCGTATTCCATGGGAACCTTGGCATAAAGCCCGTTCCCCCAGCGTTGTGTCCTGAGTGCCGGGACCTGCTCCCCGCGAAGTGGGGAGTGTGGGGAGCTGTCATCCTGCAGAAGCCACTTGGCAGGTCCGCCTGCAAACGTCGGCAGGCGTGGGCATCTCGCCGGGCCGGCCCGCGGGATTTGCATACATCAAAGAGGGGGACAAGGGGCCTGCCATGCATTTGTCAGCCCGCGTTAAGGGATGATACAGGCCACCGCCATTGTCTGCCCTTTAAGCTAGCCCTGAAAAGATCCACTTTCCATATCTGAAATAATTTCTCCCTGGGTTATTAAGAGGCGAGGTGGCGGCCGCTCACCGCGGAGTCTCCAGCTGTGTAGCCAATAGGACGTTCATAGCCATTCGCAGGCAGGGAGGCCCCTTTCTGAGAAGGTGGGGTTTTCCTGTGGGAAGAAAGGTTTGCCAGGGAATGTGTGTGAGAGAGAGAGAGAGAGAGAAAGAGGGGCTGGAGGGAAAGGAGGACTCTAGACCTAGTGGCATGAGTGTCTGGAGGGGGGCAAGAGGAGGCACTCCCCCCCACACACACACACATTGAGCCAGTTCCCATTTAATTCAATGGGGCACACTCCCAGGGATGTGGGCATATTTATTTATTATTTCACATTTATATCCCGCTCTTCCTCCCTGGAGCCCATAGTGTTCTAAATGGTTATGTTTATCCTCACAACAACCCTGTGAGGTAGGCTGGACTGAGAGATGTGTGACTGGCCCAGAGTCACCCAGTGAGTTTCTTGTCTGAGTGGGGATTTGAACTCGGGTCCTAGTCCAACACTCTTAACCACTACACCACACTGGGTATAGGATTGCTGGCTTTGCCACACACACACACACACACACACACACACACACCCCACCGGAAACAGTCCTGCAGATGCCCATGCCTAGTGGTCTCTCTGTGGGGCTGATGCACATAAGCAACACCAGCCAGGTTCCTAGGCCTCAATCACGTAGCCCTAATTTCAGAGACTGATGCAATGGAAATGGGCATAGCTCAGTCGTAGAGCATCAGTGCTCAGCGTGAGGCCCGCTCTGGGTACGAAGACTTTTCCTCTTCCTCCATTCAGGAGTTCTTCATATCTGATCACTTGCTCATATCAACCTCATATCTGATCACTTCCTCCCCTTCCTATATTGCTTTCCCCTCACAGATAATAAAAAATCGGGAGAGTACACAGCTCCCGAATTTGGGTAGAACACCATTGAGGGGGTGAATTGCTTTATTGATTTGCATTCTTTAATGTTTCATCCCCTCAGTGTGATGCGTAATCCTTTGGCTGACGCTATTCGAGGACTCTATTACAGAGCCTGACCACATGTCATGGAAAAGAATTAGTTTGTGCAACTAAATACCTTCCTGGCCTTCAGACCACTGTCTGGAGAATAGGTGGCCCCTGAGGATACTAAAATAAATGGATAGAATAAACACTTAAAAGGCACAAAATAAGAGCAGTCTCTTAAATAAAATACTGCTATAATATTGTGGTTATAAAGGCTGGCCATCTAGCGTTGCCGATGTTAGTCGGATCTATGGTTCTCAGTTCTGCCTGAAGCTATTCCTAGAGGTATAGGGGTTTTCTTTTCCCCCTTGGAGATAAAGCCCTCCGCAGCTTGGGACCGAGGTGCCTGTTGGACGGCCCATCTGAACCTGCCAGGGCTCCCCGTTCTGCAGCTCAGGCCCTGCGCATAGCCCCCGCCATTGACTCAGATCTGATTAGTGAGGCTCAGCAACGGGGCCTTTTCAGTGGTGGCCCCTCCACTTCAAACTTCACCTTGCTCCCTCCCTCAGAGTTTTTGAGAAACACTTGAAGACTCATCTTTTTAGAGAGGCATCTTAGTTTGCATTCTCCGTTCCTAATAGGTTTTTTACTTCATAAATCTGGTTTTCATTGGGTCTGGTTTTAAATGTTATTAATTTTATATTGTTTCATTAGTTTTATTATCTTCGTGAGCTGCTCCAAGCAATAGTGCACTGGAGGGACAGGATACAAAAAGATGTTCTTTGGAGGCCCAATCCCAAGTGCCCCTGCCAAGTGAGAGAGAAAGGGCCTTTTTGATGGTTCGTTTGGTGATCTCATTACCTTGTTCTTTTAGACACCAGATGGAGACCTTTTTTGTTCACTCGGGCTTTTAAAAACTGGGTTTTTTTAAAAAAAAGTTATAAAATTGTATTTTATTTTGTATTTTCTATTTTCTTGTTCATCTTGTTCTATGCATTTTTACTGGATTTTTTTTTTTTAAACTGTTGTGTTCTTGTGAGCCACCCAAAGAACAATTTGTTATGGGGCAGCTACCAAATACTTGGTGGTTGTTTGTTGTTGTTAAAAATCAAAATTTGGTATTTTGGAGCCCTCCCCGCAAAAGGAAAATAACTCTTAAAGATTAACACAGCTACTACTGCTTTGGCATCGATCACTACTGTTGCTACTACTACTGTGCTACACAACAATAAATATTTATATACCACTTTTCGACTAAAGTTCTAAAGCAGTTTACATAGAAAAATCAATAAAGTGGCTTGCAAGACTCCCCTGCTAACTGAGCAAAGAGGCACCTTTTTAAAGTGATGATTCTCTTTATTGAACAGGCGGGGAGCAACTGGCCCTATCCATCCCCAGCACAGCATCCCTCCAGTGGCTGCTGGTGGTGTTGATCTTATGTTTCTTTTGTAGATTGTGAGCCTTTAGGGGACAGGGAGCCATTTCATTTATTTAGTTATATCTATGTAAACCGCTTTGGGAAATTTGTTTGAAAGCGGTATGTAAATATTTGTCGTATTCATATGTGTATGTTTGTGATTGCTATAACAGACTCACATAGCTATCCCTCTAAGGGGGGAGGGATACAGTTAATGCTGCAGGCCCTTGTGAAAATCGCACTAAAATATTTCTAATCTGTCAGCATCGGGCCATAATACAAGCCCACGCTTCGAAATGGATGAGCTCGTTTTATTGCATTATGGCCATTTTTTAAGGTTTGGGGTCAATGATAAGCAAAGCCGAATCCCATCTCCCAGTCCCTAATTGAATTACTCTGCAATCTCCAATATCAGGTTTCCCTCCACAACCAGCTGTTGTTCCCATTGGGTCTGAGGTTGAGAGAGAGACAATGGGAAGGAAGTGTGTGGGGGAGCAAAGGGGTTTATGAATCCGCCACTGTGGCAATCTGCAGAAATCTGCCTTGGCCAGAGCCATGGAGGGGACAAAGGGAAGTTAGCCCAGGTGTGAGGAGCTGGGGAGAAGCAGAAGCCTGAGGATGGAGCTTTGTTACCATGGGGACCAGGATGCAAACACTGCTCCCGGAGACCTGGATCCGGGGATGCTGCAAGAAAAGACCAGCTTCTTAAGGAACCGTTTGTGGAGCTGGGGACTGCTATAGCATGCCTATTGAATAAATATTTCTCTTTCAACACCATCCAGTGACACTTTCACTGTTTCTTTCCTTCCTAAACAAGCTGCTCTTTGCAGCTTTGTTTTCTGACTACTCCTTCGCTGTGTTCAAGCCAGTCTCCACAGCAATAGAAGGAAAGGGGTCAGAAAACCCTGCATGGGGCTGAGAGCTTACGACGAATATGACATATATTTATATACTGCTTTTCAACGAAAGTGCCCAAAGCAAAGAAAGAAAGAAAGAAAGAAAGAAAGAAAGAAAGAAAGAAAGAAAGAAGGAAGGAGAGAGAGAGAGAGAGAGAGAGAGAGAGAGAGAAAGAAAGAAAGAAAGAAAGAAAGAAAGAAAGAAAGAAAGAAAGAAAGAAAGAAAGAAAGAAAGAAGGCTCCCTGTCCCCAAAGGGCTCACAATTTTTAAAAGAAACATAGGATAGACACCAACAAGAGCCACTGGAGGGATGCTGTGCTGGGGACGGATAGGGCCAGTTGCTCTCCCCCTTCTCAATAAAGAGAATCACCACTTTTAAATGGTGCCTCTCTTTGCTCAGTTAGTAGGGGACAGCTTGACTCCACATGGCCATCCTTTTCCTGACATCTTTTCCTGTACCTTGCGGCATGACAGGCAGAAATTCAACAGATGACCCTTTCCCCAGCATGCAGCTGCAGCAACATGGGCTTGGTGTATAGGTCTTGAAAAACAGAGGAACCTCACCAGGGTGGGGGAGGCAATCCTTGTCCATTTGGATTCTTTCATCATTCAGTATGAAGCAACCAGTGTTCCCTCTAAAGGAGATTCACAGATGTTGTTGACTACAACTCCCAGAATCTCCAGCTGCAATGGCTTTTGCTTGGGGATTATGGGAGTTGTAGTCAACAACATCTGGGAATCCCTATTAGAGGAAACACTGGAGGCAACCACCTTTTTTTTCATCATAGGGCTTCTGAGCTGTTGACAGCTGTATCATGGCCAGAAGTTCAACAGATGCAGCTTCTTCTTTTGTGGAAAAGCAGCAATGGGGAAGCTGAACCTGTTGAATTTTTGCCATCTGGCAAACATGCTGCAGTAGCCTTGAAAGAAGAGAAGAAAGGTCACCGCTTTAGCCTAAGGCTGTACAACTTTAGTCCTCCATCGGTAGTTGAACTACCACTCCCATCATCCCCAGCCACAGTGACCAATAGTCCGTGATGATGGGAGTTGTAGTTCAAGGGCAGCTGAAGGGCCAAAGTTCTGAGCCAAAGCTCTGCCCTAAGGCCGTTTCCATATCTTTGCACAAAGGCACAATTCCAAAAATCTCAGTGATTTCGGGCAGCCACGCCATTTTCCGGAGGTGGTACAACTTTATTGCACATGCACAGCATTAGAATATTGGCCATTAACAATAATAGGAATAAAAAATAATAACTTACATACTGCAATTTAGCAAAGACCCGTGGTAATCTACTAGTAAAATTAACTTCTTGGATATTTGTCAGGATAAGCATTGAATCCTAACGGAAGGGAACTTTCTGGCCTGGGCCAGCTCCTCTAGAATGCAGAGTTCTCGCCTTTTTTAGTTATGGCTCTTTCATGTTAGTTAACGCTACCTTTTAACATTGTTAACATTTTCGGGTATTTCCTTCCATCAGCACTTGCTTAGACTATGTCTCATTTCTTTTATAACTTCTTACCCTCAGGGTTGCCACTTTCCATCCTTTGCGTCAGCCAGGAGGTGGATTATTGGGGAAAGTTTAATTAAAATTTGTTCAGCCATTTTACAGGCTTAAAAACGGTAACTTTTCCTACTGTTCAAAGAAGACCTGTCCAAGCTCTCCCACACACAATTAACTCAAAGACAGCAGAGCCTCACCCTCTATATAGCACTCCTTGAACACTTCATCCACAAGCAAAGTTTGGTACAATAGTCGCCATGGTAACAGCAATAATAATAAGAGGTCATGTGTAGGATCTTTCATGAATGAATATGGGTTTCGCAGAGTCCAGTCATGGAATGCTTGGGACGCTGGTGTATAACTAGGAGAGGGCAGTAGAAAGACCCACGGACTGGTCTGAGGGCATATGATGCAACCAGCTTGCTGAAGCTAAGCAGGTCTCGGTCTGGTCCATGCCTGGATGGGTGACTGCTGGGAACAGGCATGACCCAAAGTATTGTGGTCCCTGAGGCAACGTGGAAAATATTGCCGTGCCCCAAAGGAGCTGGTCTCGTGGTAGCAAGCATGAATTGTCTCCTTTGCTAAGCAGGGTCTGCCCTGGGTTGCATTTGAATGGGAGACTACGTGTGTGAGCTCTGTAAGATATTCCCCTTAGGAGATGTGGCCACTCTGGGAAGAACATCTGCCTGCTTGCATGCAGAAGGTTCCGAGTTCTCTCCCTGGCATCTCCCAATAGGACTCAGAGAGATTCCTGCCTGCAACCTTGGAGAAGTTGCTGCCAGGCAGTGTAGACAATACTGAGCTAGATAGACCAAGGGTCTGACTCTGTATATGGCCGCTTCCTAGGTTCTTCTGTTCCAAACACCTACCAGGGGTCAGCCAGCCCCCTTTCATCAACAAGCATTTACAGACTGCTTTCCAAACTATAGAAAAATGGAAAAAAAAATTCAGAGCAGTTTCCGGAGCAAATATATATGATGAGAAAAAGATTCCCTGTCTCAAATGGGTTCCCAGTTGGGGTGGGGAAGAAACTCAGGGCGAGAGCCGCTGGATAGATGCTGTGCTGGGCTGAATCGGGATCTACTCTCCCCTCCTAAACACCAAAGAGCCACCACTTTGAAAGATGCCTCTCCCCCCATTAAGCAGTGGTTAATGTAAACAGTTATTTGACTAAATGTCCCAGCCCCATTTTCAAGGCTTCAGAAGTGAGGGGCAACCTTCCACACCTTCTATAGCTACAGGGATAGCCGCTGGAGCTCTCGAGCTCTCGCCTCTTCATTTGTCTTTGGCAGTGCACGTTTCCGCCTTCCAAGGTAGCCACCCTTCTGGTTGTTTAACCATATTATCAAGAGGGCAACGCCCCTTTGACAGTAATTTCGCTCATTTGGAAAGCAGCAATCATGTCAAAGGTGCAGCTGTCACTTTCCCTGGGAGCTGGCATTCCCTAGCCCTTTGGTCCCACAAACCCCCTTCGGCGTCCCCCAGCTTTGAAGCAGGCAAGGCAGGAAATTAAGAACCGTCTTCAAACAAAACCTCTCGACTCCTCCAGGAATAGAAAGAGAGACAATTTCCTCACTGTCTCCTCTGCTTATGCTGGGGATCTGGGGATTTAGGCCCAGCAAAATAGGGCAGCCCCATCTCTCTGATGCTTCCACCGCGTCCCTACGCTCGAGAGCTCTCCTTAAGGGAGGAGTGCTGGTCTTGTGGTAGCAGGCATGAATGATCCTCGATTTCTTGAGATAAACGACCTCAGAACAGTGGGGCATATGCTGGTAACCTCCAGTCTGGATTACCGCAATGCACTCTATGTGGGGCTGCCTTTGTGTGTCGTCTGGAAACTTCAATTGGTACAGAATGCGGCAGCCAGGTTGGTTTCTGGGTCTTCTAGGAGAGACCACATTACTCCGGTTTTGAAAGATCGACACTGGCTGCCGGCTGCACCACTTAAAGTGGTGGCATAGGTTACCCAAAAAAGGCCACCTTAAGTGGCTCAGCAGGGAAATGCTTGACTGACAAGCAGAAGGTTGCCAGTTCCAATTCCTTCTGGTACTATATCGGGCAGCAGTGATATAGGAAGATGCTGAAAGGCATCATCTCAATACTGCGTGGGAGAAGGCAATGGTAAACCCCTCCTGTGTTCTACCAAAGAAAACCACAGGGCTCTGTGGGCGCCAGGAGTCAAAATCGACTTGACGGCACACTTTATTTTACTTTATTTACCCAAAAGGAAGAGGACCCTGAATTCAAGAAGAACCCTCCAAATTCTATCAAAAAACAGCCACAAGGTTTTAGGCAGCTGATGATTGGGTTGCCAGCAAGGCAGCAAGATGCTCATCTGCCCAGAGGCGCTCTTACCCCGGACTTCTGGGCTGAAGTCCGGGGCCTTCATGCCACCTGGGGCCCCCCAAATCCTCTTTAGTCTGTCCCGGGGTGTGTGGTTGCCACGCCACTGGCCCGCACTGTGCCAAGCAGCCCAGCCGGACCGTGACCTGTGCCGGGCATGACCTCTGCTTTAAAGACAGAGTGGGGTGGGGGGGGGATGGGAAAAGAAATATGTGGGATGGGAATATGTTAAGTTGCATGTTGAAATGTTCTTGCTAATGCATATTGTCATAGATAGATCTGTTTTATATTCTTACGTTGTGGTGAGTCCAGCTGCTGTTTGTGCCCTCAAGAACCCACATGTTAAAAATACTGCGTGTGCCACGGTGTGTGTGTGTGTGTGTGTGTAGGGGGGTGATGCCCAACTTGCAGCAAGTGGTGGTGGTGGGGCTCCAAAGTCCTTTAGGCCCAGGCTTCAAAATTACCTAGGTGCACCTCTGTGCTTTCCCCCCACATGTAAAAAGGGTAGACAGTTAACTCTTGTCTTTCCCTTCCCGGCAGGGGCCCGGCTTGTGAAACTGGACCAATCCAGGGGCAGTCGCCTAAGACGGTACGGTAAGTCCACCCTTCCCTGCTCCGTCCCCCGTCCCTCCCAATTGCCACTTAATTCCTTGTGTAAACTCTTCATGTAGCCCTCACGAGGCATGCTTCTGGTGACCCAGCCTGTCCGGGGCTCGCCTGAAGCCTCTGGCTGGTCCCCTGGGTAAGCCACTGCCTTGATCTCTTTCACCATAAGTGGGAACTGCTGATAATAATCTAACAGTAAGCATTTCGGGTCAAGGTTAGTGATATTATTATGGCAAAGCCTTCACACCCCTCCACTTGTTGTTACAGACGGGGGAAATGGAGAAGGATTGAGGCAAAGGAGGCCCCTTTCCTGACCTTGTGTAAACTGTGGGCTCTCAGGTCACGGCTGTGCAAACAGAATCGCACCCCCCCCCTTTTTTTTCTTCTTCTTCCTATTAATGCTGGTTTCGTTCAAGTGCAATTAGGTGCTTGGAATGGCCTGCCAAATATCTATCACTCCCTCAACGGTCTGTAAGCTTGGCAGCAGGTGGAGTTTCAAGGGAGGCATGGGGGGCAGCTATAGGTAAGGGGCCCACTCTGCAAGTCGCCAAGCCAGGGCTCAGATACGTGCATCCTGCAAAAGTGTGGTCTTTTCCCCATTTGGGATCTATACATTCTCTCCTGTGCAAATATGAATGAATCTTTATTACGGTCAATGACCCATAACAAAAGCAAGACAATACGTTTCACAAAATACAGAAAAGAGGGAAAAATCAGTGAACCAATCATTCCAATACCATTTACTCAGACAATTTAGATCTAATCTTGACTGCTGCTGCACAAAATTTAGCCGCATTCAGTGTTATACATTCACTACAGTCTGCTAACAGGAAAGAAATGTACCCATCCTCAGTTCTACCAGGGATATTCAATAAAAGAGGGGCAATCAGTTCAGAACGAATATCTTTATAGAATAAACAATATAACAAAACATGAGTCACCATTTCTGCACCTTGGCCACAAGGGCAAATCCGATTGTTAATAGGAATTTTCTTATACCTGCCCTTTACTACAGCTGATGATAATGCATTACATCATGGAAGGGAGCAGGCTCTTCTCTGGGACTTGGTATCTAAATTGAATATATATTGTGCAGGTTTTGGATAATTTGTAAAACTACCTAAGAAGTTACCTGCAGAAATACCTGTGCTAATAGCAGCAGTCAATTCCCACCTCCTCCTCCTCACGATCATCATCAACACTACTACTAGCATCATCATCATCATCATCATCATCATCATCATCATCATCAAAGTATTCAAAGTATTTTAATACAAACATACAATACAATCCTAACAAAGGAAACAAAGAGTAAGGAATACATCGTCATTCAATGTTGAATTCCAAAAAGTAATAAACAGAATCCATCACTGTACACATAGGTCAGATTTTAATACAGTTCTGATCTTCTAAAGTAAGTTAATTTTGCAAGCTGTGTGATGTCTCAAATATGTTTATATCAATCTGTTAATGAGGTTAGGTGTGGACATTTCCAGTCAGATGACAGACAGAGTCTTTCAGCTGACAACAAAACAAAAAACCAACTCTAAATCATCCGCTGGAACTCCCCCTTCGACATAACCGAAGAGGACTGTTTCTGGATCATATGCTAAGACAACATCATAATCATAAATAATCATCCGCGCCTCCAGAGCATGGTCCAAGAGCAGGGAATATTGCCACCTTGCTGAAGCTGATCAGGTCTTGGTATGGCCAATGCCTGGATAGGAGACCTTCATGTGCCACTGTGGGAATAGGGCTGTAGCTCAGTGGCAGAGCATCTGCTTTGCATGTAGAAGGTCCCAAGTTCAATCTCTGGCAGTGTCCCCAGGTAGGGTTTCTTGCCTGAAACCTTGGAGAGGTTTGCCAGTCAGTGTAGACAGTACTGAGCTAGATGGACCAGTGGTCTGACTCAGTAGAAGGCAGCTTCCTATGTCCCTAAGCCAGAAGTGCCCCTTTTGTTTAGAAGAAATATGTAGCTGCAGGAGGGCTTGATGTGGCTTGGGACTATAGTGTGTTATAAGGGACAGAAGATGGGTCTCCTTGCCAGAGAGGAGAGCTGGTCTGGTGGTAGCATGCATGACTTGTCCCCTTTGCTCAGCAGGGTCCACTCTGGTTGCCATTGAATGGGAGACTTGATGTGTGAGCATTGTAAGATATTCCCCTTAGGGGATGGGGCCGCTCTGGGAAGAGCAGAAGGTTCCAAGTTCCCTCCCTGGCAGCATCTCAAGATAGGGCTGAGAGAGATTCCTGCCTGCAACCTTGGAGAAGCTGCTGCCAGTCTGTGTAGACAATACTGATGAGCTAGATAGACCAAAGGTCTGACTCAGTATATGGCAGTTTCCTATCAGGGGCGTAATTATAATAGGCAAGGGGAGACAGTTGTCTGGGAGCCCACTGCCTTGGCCCCCAGAGGCAAGTCACATGACTGACTCCCCCAGCCACGCACCCACCCAGGCTTCCTTCAGTTGTATTCATCCTCCGAAATTGATGTGAGTCTTAAGACCTGGAGCTACCAGAACAGCATGTCTTTCTCCAATGCCAGGGATGACTCTGGCTGCTTCTGGGACAGGTGTCTTGATGGCAATTAGAATCCTCGGTCTGATGGAGTTGCCATTTCCCCTTGCAGTTCTGCTGGCTCCTGAGACACAGATATTCCTGAAGACAGCTGGTTTAATAAACTGAAATGGAACATAATTTTATTTCTGAACTGCCACTCAGTCTGCCACTTCTGTGGGCATTCAAAGATCCATTTTGCCCTGTGCTGAGACACACTTGCCCATTCACATGACCATGTATACCCAGGTCAGAGGCTGGACCCAGGTATACATGGCCATGTGAATGGGGTGCTTCTCTTCAACAGCAGGTGCACGCATTGCATATACCTCACCCCTGGCTCTTAATGCCAAGAAACATCCAAGATCTGAATAGCAAGCACCACCCGAGTTAATGAATCAGCTCAAATGGCAACCCTGCCCCCAGAACAACAACATTCCCTCTAATAGTCCCTCACTCTCTCAGCCAACTGGCCAGCCACACAGGATAAAAGTCTGACCGTGATGGATAAAGTCCAGCTGGACTCTCCATGCTTGGCTAATCACTGAAGGAACTGGCCCTCTTCATTTCCCACATGCCTGTTTTTTCTCCTCTTGTAAAAATCAGACTCTCTTTCCTCCCTCTGGGCCGGCTTCTCAGGCCCATCCAAGGAGGCACAAGGTTGAAAGCAGAATGGATCTGCCTTCTAAAGTAACAACTCCCATCTCTGGTTACTACAATGGGAAAAGGAGGAAACGTCCTTTATGCCTGACCTGGAAAGTGCCCAAAGCAAAACACAGTTCATTCCCTGCAAGCATCTCCTAATGAAAACAGTGCAAGCCCTGATGGAAGTGAATGTCTTCTTCCCAAGGAGAGATGTGCCATCTTTCCACAGCCTTTTTTCAGCATGACATTTAGGGGACTGGCTGGGTTCGGCGCTTCCATCTGTTCTCCGAGGGATGTCTCTATAAGTATACAGAGCTGGGATTCCCTCCTTCCTCTTTGAGTCAGCCTCATCTTCAATGGAAATTTGTGTTTGGGCTCTTCAGGTTCTCATCTGCCTTTTTGCTCTTGTTTTACCCAATTAGGCTCTGGAGGATGAAAGCATTAACCAGAGAAAAGTGTGTGTGTGGGGGGGGGATTATTGCTGTGAAATTTCGCTCCCCCCTTGAGAGCTGCCATATATAAGTTGCATGTCTCTCAACCAATCAATCTTCATCTCAGTCCTTGACCAGCAGGAATTAATATGGGGAGCAGGGGACACCTACACATATATTGGCCACATTCGCACGTAACGCGGAACCACAGGTCCCATTGACCCATGGTTCTGCTCCTCACCCCCACCCCGCGCTCCTGTCTGAATTCGGACATAATGGAGAGCAAGGAGCCTGCAGTCAGCGAGACTGCAGAGGGGGAGGGAGAACTGGCTGTGCGGGCTTCATTCTTGCATGAAAGACAACCCACACAGCCAATCATGGCCAGGGAGAGGGAGGAGCTTCCGGACAGAGAGAGAGAGGAGAGGGAATGAAGCCTGCAGCTCCAAATTCTGATGTAATGCAGGTGGTGTTGAACCTCGGGTTGCAGCAACAAAACTCACTACAACTCAAGGGTTCGAACTGGAGTTCCAAAGAGAAAATACAATAATGTCATATTTTCTTGTGCTGCAAGTCTTAAGATTTGGCAGCAGACATTATTGATGTCATTTGTTTTCTGTTGTTGTTGTTTTAAAGCCAGGAAATCAAAACAAATATGGAGCTATAAAGTCCGGGCTGGTCCAGTCCTATGAAAGGCAAGAGAGTTCTGCCAGGCGTGACTATGGAGTGCATTGTGTTTCTTTTCAGCCGCAATAAATTTTCGTCCCCAAGAGCTCTGGTGTGGTACGAAAGCAGCTGTGTTTTCTTAGGCACCAACAATTTGACTGATATGGTTTTTATTGCTACCACAGAAGCTGTTAGCACGTAAATGTTACATTAAAGTTTTATAGACCCTGCTGTCTCTTATATTAACCTTCATATATCTACGAAGGGCTTTCAAAGGTGACACCTCTTGAACCGAAAAGCCTGCTGACCGGCCAGAATGGCCCGCATGGCGAATATTTAAATGGCTGAAAAAGACAGAACTGATCAATCAAAGGATCCATAGCCTCCACCTCCATTTATTGGTTTGCTTGTTTGTTTGATTGATTGATTTCTATAAAGCCCTTCCAAAAATGGCTCAGGGCAGTTTACATTAAAACAAAACTGAAATCAATTAACTATTAAAATCAAAAACTGTAAAAACAACATAAAACCATTAACAATTAAAACACTTTTTAAAACCCCGGAACACCAGGCCAACCCTTTACGGTTTAAAAACAGTTCAAAAACTGGAAGGCCAAACAGATAGGTCTTAAGGGCTCTCCTGAAGGCCAGTAATGAACTCAGATTACGGATTTCTGCCGGGAGTGCATTCCACAGCCCAGGAGCGGCTACAGAGAAGGCCTGCCTCTGAGTCACCACCAGACATGTTGGTGATAACTGAAGACAGACCTCAATGTACAGTGACCTTAATGTACAGTAGGATCCCATTTGTGCCTCCATCTTCTGGCCCCGTCCCTCAAAGTCAACCCTAACCCAAGACTCAGTCACAATGCTATCAGATTGCATCAGCACAATGTAGGTAGCTGCCTTCTACTGAGTCAAGCCATTGGTCCATCCAGCTCAGTATTGTCTGCACTGACTGGCAGCAGCTCTCCAAGGTTTCAGATAGGAGTATCTCTGTACCTAGAGATGTCAAAGAGTGAATCTGGGACTTCCCAAATCCAAGCAGATGCTCTACCGCTGAACCACAGCCCCATCCCCTAAGAAGCATATCTCATAGCAGACAGTACTCCCATGTAGTTACCCATCCCTACATCACTTGGGGGCGGGGTACCTGTTGGACTGCATTCTCCCACATATGAATCTGCCAGGGCCCTCCGCTCATCATCTCAGGCCCTGCTCATGACCCCGCCACTAACAGAGATCTGGTTGGCGGGGACTAGAGACAGGGCCTTTTTGGTTGTGGCCCCTCGGCTTTGAAACACCCTCCCTGAAGAGCTTCGCCATGCCCCCTCCCTCAATGTTGTTGTTTTTTAAATCTTAAAACACACCTTTTTAAGGAGGCTTTTTAATGGTCCATTATTATTTTGTTATATCTGGTAGGTTCTTTCACTTCTTTAGCTTTTTATAATTTATAATAATTGTGGTTTCTAATCTGACTTTTAAAAAAAAATAGTTAATTTTATTACTTCTATTGTATCTGTATCTATCTTATTGTTGTGAGCCGGGGCGAGCAGTAGTGCACTGGAGGGGCGGGGTATAAATATTTTAAATAAATAAATAATAAATGATCCAAACGCAAACCAGGGCAAAACTTGCTTGCATGGTTTTAAAAGACACACGCATCTCCCAACACAGACCATTGGTGTTTTTGAGGAATATGAAATGGAAGTCACAAGGGACACCAGGACTATAAGCTCTCCTTGCATATACAGCAGTAGCCCAGATTTCAAGACAATGAAAAACTTGAATAAAGGGGGGAATTCATGCTTGTTACCACAAGACCAGCTCTCCGTCCTGGGCAACCAGCAAGTAATAATCTTCTTCACATTCCCACTGGACGTTTTGAAACCTTTCATTTCACAGTGTCCACTCAGACATGCTCTCGACAAAGAAGTCATGAAACGTAACACTCATTGTGGAAGCCTCATGAGGACATCAGCTGAGTGTTTGGGAAGCCGGCGGGGTTGGGGGTGGGGTGGGACGCTGGAGGGAGAACACAAAAATGGGCCTGACCCATTTACATTGTGCAAATGGGCAATCTTACTTAATTGTGTGATTTTTTAAAAATTGCAATATGCGTAGTAAATTTGGTAGTTCCCATTTATTTGTTTGTTTGTTTGTTTGTTTGATTGATTGATTTCTAGACTGTCCTAACAAAATAGCTCAGGGCGGTTCACAAATGCCACAAACAGTTAGAATCAATCAAAGATCGAAAACAAACATTTTAAAATACAATAAAGCAGCTAAAACCCGATACATTAAGAGCCCTTTAAAACAACTGAAAAACCCTGGAAGGCCAGGCCGAACAGCTAGGTCTTTAGGGCTCTCCTAAATGCCAATAAAGAATTCAAATTACTCAAATTTTTGTCTCATATACCAGATAGTTTAGAGGGATTTGTGTTTCTGATCTTCTCTCTGGCAAAAATTGATGTGTAGCCTCAATTATTGCTAAATTTTGTGTGATTAGTCCCCTGCTAACTGAGCAAAGAGGCACCTTTTTAAAGTGGTGATACTTTTCTGTTTATCAGGGGGAGAGCAACTGGCCCTGTCCAACCCCAGCACAGCATCCCTCCAGTGGCTGTTGCTGGCGTCTATCTTATGTTTCTTTGTAGACTGTTCGCCCTTTGGCCAGGGGTCCATCTTATTACTTTATTATTGTTTATTATACTTTATTAAACTGCTTGGGGAACTTTTGTTGAAAAGCGGTATATAAATATGCATTGTTTGTTGTTTGTTTGCTATTACACAGAAAGTTCATCAAACATTTGTACAAGCTCTCCCTGTTCGAGCAGATGGAGATTGTTAAGTAAACTAAGTTGTTTATGGTATTTAGGTTTATTTCATTGCAGATTGATTATTAGACTGTTAGTGTTTTAGAGACTGATAGAGATGACTGGATGGACGGTGATGGGTTTAATTGTGATGTACTGGTCACTTAATGGCGCAGCGGGAAATGACTTGCCTGGCAAGCATGAGGTTGCCAGTTTGAATCCCTGCAGGTATGTTTCCTAGACTATGGGAAACACCTATATTGGGCAGCAGTGATATAGGAAGGTGCTGAAAGGATTCATTTCATACTGCACAGGAGAAGGCAATAGTAAACCCCCTCCTGTATTCTACCAAAGAAAAACCACAAAGCTCTGTGGTCACCAGGAGTCGACACCAACTCCGACTCGACACCGACTCGATGGGACACTTTACCTTTACTGGTCAATGAATGGAATAAAGACCTGATTCTGATTCTGAATCTGTTGAAATTTCAAAGATCTCTTTCTCGGAGGTGGCAAAGCAATCTGTCCAGGACAAAGGCCATTTAGCTCAGGGGCTGGGTTTTGTGATTTATTTATTTTTAACGTGTGCAGAACAAGGGGATCTGTGGCCCTGAGGCAACCTGGAGGCAAGAATGGAGGCTGGAGGAGAGAGGCAAGCTGATTTGGGAGTGTGGACCCGCTCCCTTTGTTCCCCTTCCCCGGCTGCCCCCATGCTGATCCTTCTTTGGCAATTTGAAATTGATTATTTTGGTTTATGTGCGTGTGTAAAGCCCCGCCCCTCCGGCCAGCTAATTAAAAAGTGGCCTTGTTGAAGCAGCGTGCGTTGAAATGGCTAAAGATTGGCAGGCAGGGCCCAGCGACAACAAAATCATTAATTCCAACGTGACAGTGTTTCTTTAAGAGGCCCTCATGGTACAGGACGGGGGTCGGAGCGAGTTGATTATGGACTCCTGTTCTCATCAATCTCGCGCTCTGCGGGGAGGGAGCGGAAACACAGCCCCAGACGTCGGCTGGCCGCTTAGCTTTTGGCTGAGCTGGGGCTGAAGCTGTTTCTCAGGCTCCTCGTTTCTCCTGGGGGAGGAAGGGGGGGCGGAAGAGCTCGCTTGGGCCCTAAACCGCCGAGGGTAACGAAGAGCCGCGTTAGCCCACGGCAAGCCGGCTTTCGACATTCAAACCCTCCAGCCGGGACACTGCCGTTATTCACCCAGACTTGGGCCCGGTCCTGCCGGATTATCCCAGCCCAGGGTGTGAGATATCAAAGTTGGAGGAGCGAAGCAACGTCAGCTCTGCTTTGTGGGATTCACTCCCATGAATGCATGAAAGGCTCCCTGTACAAACTGCATTAGACGCGCTCCAAATGTTCATTCTTGATTGGTCACGCTCTGACCCGCAGCTGCATTCCCTGGCTGGAGGAGTGAAAGATGCACTGTGGCTTTGTTCTGCCCAAATCAGTGCTTGGAACCATGACAGGACTATCATATTACTGAAATGGAGGGTCATCTGGAGAAAAATGAACCTCGCCGGGACTTGGAGGGGCATGCCCCTCCCTGGCAGAACAAAACACCCCAGGCCCAGGTCGGTTTCCATCGAGAGGCATCCCGGGTGTAAAAAACAAGGATTGCGGAATGGAGCAGCAGCGTGGTCCAGGGAGGAGAGCTGCTTGGTGGTAGCAAGCATGGATTGTCCCCTTTGCTAAGGAGAGTCCACCCTGGTTTGCATTTGGATGGGGGACTACATGTGAGCGTTATAAGAGACAGTATCCCCCTTAGGCGATGGGGCCGCTCTGGGTAGAGCACCTGCATGCTTGCATTCAGAAGGTCCCCGGTTCCCTCCCTGTTATCTCCAAGATAGGGCTGGGAGAGACGGCTGCCTGCAACCTGGGAGAAGCCACTGTCAGTCTGTGTAGACAATACGGAGCTAGATGGACCAAAGTTCTGACTTGGTAGAAGGCAGCTTCCCATATTCCTCCTTCCAAAGGGCCGTAGGAATCCATGGAATTTCCAATTGGAAATGCAATGCATTCCATGGTCATTTGGCAGGAACCAGGGCTTTTCAGTAGGCATCCCCTTTCATTCATTTTAGTACATTCCCTGGAGCAGAGATTCTCCACCTTGGTTCCCCAGATGTTACTGGACTTCAGCTCCCATAATCCCCAGCCCCAGTGACCTTTGGCTGGGGATTATGGGAGTTGAAGTCCAACACTATCTGGAGACCCAAGGCTGAGAACCCATGCCCTAGAGAGCATCTGCATGCTTACATGCAGCTGGTTCCAAGTTCCCTCCCCGGCATCTTCAAGACAGGGCAGGGAGACACTCCTGCCTACAATCTTGGAGAAGCCGCTGCCAAGCTGGGCTGACAATACTGAGCTAGACAGACCAAGGGTCTGACTCAGTAAATGGCAGCTTCTTAGGTTCCTAGGTTCCATCCTGCTCCCCATCATATGTATGGCCTCCATACATCGCAATCCCATCAGCTAGGGGTGCACAACTCAGCTCCCCCAATCGGCCAGAACCAACCATGACTTGGTGTCTGGGAGCCGATGTCAGTTTTTAGTGCATTATTACCTTAAGATTAATTATTAAAAATATTAATAAAAGCAATTATTAGTTACTTGTGGATCTTTTCTGAATTCTGACAAGTGCTAGGCCTTCGAAAAAATCTGAATTCTGAACCTTTAAATAAAGCAACCATGTATGTAAGTACGGTTCATTCTGAGTGCAACATTTGACTTCCCTTAGCACAGAATTCTAAGTGTCTTGGTACAGGTTCCACCCTCGTCTTTAGCTAGGGATCAGTTTTACTCAATGCATATTTTATTGTATAAATTCTAGCTAAGGGCATCCGATATGCCGAAAACATGTCCTGCTACAATAGGTTTCCCCCTTTTTTTAACGTACAGAGGCTCTGTGAAGAAAGTCAACAGCAGAGCCTTTCATAATGGGGGGAAGCAACACCAGTTGACTTTCAGACTGGTGTTGAGAAGTTGTTGAGCTTCTGCTGGGGGAAATCTGTGTCCATTCTATGTTGCAGCAGTCCTAGTAGTAACTGGGAAAATCAGAATGGGATCAAGACATAAAAGAGAACACACACACATTTCAAGAGATGCATATACAGGAGTTTTCCCAGGAACAGGCAATGCTGCTGCCGTCTTCCCACAATGAGTGCTTTCTGCTGCAGGTTGAGTTTGATTAGAGCAGGTTGAATCTGGATACCAGCTGCTAGAAAGCCAAGGTGTCTAGTTACCCCCATAATCCCACTTTCCCACCAGGTAACAAAGCAGTTGGCATTGGAAGCGCTTCACAGGAAATCCAGTTTGGCTTGGACGAGCCAAAGGGTGAAAGTTGCCATCTGAGATCTAAACTTTTATGGGCACATTTCCAGGCTGAGGCACATCTGCCGATTCTCTGCGGAACTCTTCCAGAAGCCCATTCCGATCATCAGGAGACAAAGGGCCTCATTCACCTCTCAGTTTACACCAGTGCGACTGAGAGCCAGTCCTGTGGCAGCAAGCATGAATTGTCCCCTTTTGCTAAGCAGGGTCCACTTTGGTTTGCATTTGGATGGGAGGCTACATGTGGACGCTGTAAAATATTCCCTTTTGGGGATGGGGCTGTAGCTTAATGAAGAGCATCTAGGCTTCAGGTTCAATCCCTGGCATTTCCAGGTAGGGCCAGGAGAGATCCCCACCTGTAACCTTAGAGCCAGTCAGGGTAGACAATACTGAGCTAGAAGGACTAATGATCTGATTCGGTAGAAGGCAGTTTCCTGTGTTCCTATATTCACTTATCTTTTACATGTTGGATCCTGATCTCTTCCAAATTGCAGGATGTCTTGTAAACCTTCCTTTGCCACAGACCATATTGGTTCTAAAGAATGAGAAATATCCATTAATTAGGTTCACAGGATTTATTAGACCAACTTCTGTTTATAGAGGTATGCAAGCCTCCAAGGTACACAGACCTCTTGCAGCATCTGAGGCAAGGCGTCAAATGATGCTGTGCCACACAGCCCTGACAGGGGCCAGCCCCCTTTCAAAACAGATCCTTGATTGGGGATCAAGGGGATTTGATTTTGATTTGGTTATGGCATGCATTGTACCATATGGCTTGATATGATTCTGATCTTGGGCTGCAATCCTGCATACGTTTACGTGGGAGAAAGCTCCAGTGAGTGCTGTGGAACTTACTTCTAGGTCACTATCTAAATATATCTATTTCCAAAAGAGCTGGAAATGTTATAATCTTTATGGTCACAGAACTGGAGCACCTGTGGGTGAGAGGGAGGTACTGGGAGGTACTGGAGGTACTTGGGTAACCTGCAGATATGTCGGTTCCACAAAAAAATGAAGGCGGGGGGAACTTAAGCGGGAGACTGGCATCAATGGAGCAGAATGTTTGCAGACTCAGAGGGCACTTAACAGACAACCAGGTGGGCGGGGCCAATGGAACTCAGTGGCAAGGAGCGAGGAAGGAGGGCTTGGACAAAAAGAGTGGGAATTTTCTCATCTTGAAGAATACTCTCTCAAGACAGTCACAGTCCCTTCTGCTTCTTAGGGGGAAAGGTACCTTAAACTTTTACCATGTTCAGGTGTAGGCTCAGGTAACACATGCACATCAGGGGATATACTGCAACATTCTGTTGTGGGTCCATACTTGTGCATAGACTATTATAGTCTAGAGCTGTTAGAGGCAAAGAGGAGATGGAAAAGGCATGAGTGACATTTTATTTCTGATGAAGCCATTAATTTGCTTGGAGCAACTCTGTCCCCTGTAAAGTGAGAATAAATTGCCGCCTTGGCTACTGTGTGCGGCACATTGTAAGCTTGGAGAAAGGGCACAAGATGAGTCAGAATGTCATTCTCATTGACGACTGCATGTGCATGCCCATAAAAACAGGACATTCGTCATCTCCGCCTTTTGGCAGAAAGCCTGGCAAAAGCTTGGGATGGGTTATATGCTCAGGGCCATAAAGACTGCTAATCAAAGAAGAGCAATTTGTCACAGTGCCCTTCCATTTTCATGCACCGCCTCCCGCGAGCTCTGGAATCCGACATGGTGAAGGTGGCAATTCAACAGCTGACCAGTCTCATTTGGACATAACCGCTACATCTTAAATATTTAAGAAAATGGAAAGAATTCTTCCCAATTCAGATAGCTTCCTGAAGTTGCTATTAACCCTGTGGGAGAAAAATAAACCACAGGTATGATGCCTGCACGCAAGAAACTCCCAGTCAGACCATTGGTCCATCTAGCTCAGCTCTGTCTACACCAGGCCTGCTCAACTTTGTGCCCCCCCCCAAAAAAACTGGTTTTGGACTACAACTCCCATCATCCCCAGCCACCATGGCCAATAGCCAGGGATTATGGGAGTTGTAGGCCAACATCTGCAGGAGGGTCGAAGTTGAGTAGCCCTGGCCTACACTGACTGGCAGTATCTCTCCAGGATTTTAGGCAGGACTCTTTCCCAGCACAACCTAGAAAAGCCAGGG
This sequence comes from Hemicordylus capensis, assembly GCF_027244095.1. Classification (NCBI taxonomy): domain Eukaryota; kingdom Metazoa; phylum Chordata; class Lepidosauria; order Squamata; family Cordylidae; genus Hemicordylus; species Hemicordylus capensis. The sequence continues at coordinate 19,865,125 of NC_069664.1, read as the reverse complement.
GTTGAATCAGAAACCTTCTGCATGCAGAGCAGATGCTGCTGAGCTAGGGACTGGTAGCAAGCAAGACTTGTCCCCTTAGCTAAGCAGGATCCACCCTGGTTGCATACGAATGGGAGACTAGAAGTGTGAGCACTGTAAGATATTCCCCATAGGGGATGGAGCTGCTCTGGGAAGAGCAGGTTTCAAGTTCCCTCCCTGGCAGCATCTCCAAAAGAGGGCTGAGAGAGTTTCCTGCCTGTAACCTGGGAGAAGCCACTGCCAGTCTGTGAAGACAATACTGAGCTAGATAGACCAATGGTCTGACAATATGACAGCTTCCTATATTCCTATGTTCCTATTCAGAATTAAGACTTATTCTAGTCCGTGGGGCCTACTCCCAGGTAAGCATGCATTGGATTGGACACACCATTTGCCATTTGGGAAAGCCACTTCAACTCATGTTTCCAACAGCCTGCAAAACTATTCCTTCTACACATTAGTAAACAAGGCAGTAAACTGAGTGCTTCACCATAAGGAGGGAGCCATCATGGGGAAAAGGAAGGAAAACCTCAGCTGCATAGAGCCAAGCTATGGTGTTCATTGCCCATCGACTGCTGGGAAAATGATAAGTGGGTATTTCTCTACAGAGCAGGTGATGATGGCTGATGTGGATCAAATTGATTGGGAGAGGAGTAAGCTGTCAAGGGAGAGAGGATCTCAGGTGCTGGCCGGCCAGGAACTAGAAGGGTAATCGAGCAGCGGGGAGATGGATATGCTGAACTTTGTGATCTTGCTGGTAATTCCTGGGCTTATAAATCAAACCTGAGTCCGGGAAGATGTGGAGGGAGGGGGATGATCTCTACACAGCTTGTGCGATCAGTTCTCAGGGCAGGCTGGCAAATGTGTCTGTTCACTGCTTGCGCATTGGAGTCCTCATTAGCGAAACTACATGTTCAAATTAACAACTCAGATGGTATGGGATCACTGCACTGGAAACTTGGCAACCAGAAAGAACAGAATTCTGCCATGCATGAATTAAACCCCTTGATTTGGGTAGTGTTAGCCTGTTTGGCCAAGTATAGACCTGGTTCACACAATTGGTCAAATCTAGGTTGAATGTGAGTTACTGACATTGGTTTGATTGTGTGAACCCTCGCCAAGGTGGGAATCTTAGATTCTTCTCAGGACACAAACTGACAGGTAATTTTAGATTGTTCACACAATCACAGTGGCATAGGAAGGATAATGTAGGGAGGCCATTCCAATGTTGCTGTACCGCCCAGTAGATGATTTCGAGTTTAATAGCAAAAAAGAAGAAAATTATGGTGTGGAGGAAGCGGGATCCTGGGTAATGCCTAACCTCGCTGCCTTCTGGAACCAGGTCTGAAGTTATTTAAAAGTGTGAAAGAAGAAAGGAAAGACTTTGTTGCATTGATTATGGTTGACTGCTCCAACGGTCTTCGTGACTGTCTGCAAGAAGCTCACCTTCCTCTGTCATTCCTCATGAGCGGGCATAATTGCTTCTGTTTCTGATTCTGCAGATGGGCAAAGCCGCATATCTTCCAAACAATGAACCCCTTTCTCGCTATGCTCCCTGGTAATATCCATCACAGCAGCAAACTGGTAAAAGTGACCTTGTGAAGGCTTGGGGAATGAGGGCTGAGGTTACTTTCCCTCCAGCCTCTCTCCTTTTGAAGCCTGAAAAAGAGTTTAAAGGCTCCAAGACGTAATGGAAAGCGAATGGGCACAGGTCAGAATAAATTAGAGTCTCCTCCTGAAATGAAAACCAGGTTGGCTGAAAACTACCCTGCTCCCCAGCGCTCACTGCCTTTCGTCCCCGAGGAAAAAAGCAGAACTATTTCTCTTTTGGCACAGAGCAAAGTATTGAACTTGAGAAGGCAGGACAAGAGACGGAACGTCCTACTCTGCTTCTCTGAAAGATTGGCATTCAAAGGGCCAGACCGTGGCCATCTCAGAGAGAGATCTAGACACACACAACGCTTCTTATGAACATAAGAAATGCCCTGCTGAAATCAGCCTCCAATGCTATCCCATCCGCCATCCCATCCCATCTCACACCATGGTTGAGTCTCATTTTGGGATCCCCTTCTTGAAGCAGAAAGTGGCATAGGGACATGTGGCACAGGTATCCATGGACAACCTGTACTGCCAGCTAGGCTGTGACTGACATCAACATAAGATAATAAGGACAGCCCTGCTGGATCAGGCTCAAGGCCCATCCTGTTCAGCATCCTGTTTCCACAGTGGCTCACCAGATGCCTCTGAGAAGCCCACAGGTGAGGGCATGCCCTCTCTCCTGCTGTTACTCCCTTGCAAATGGTATGCAGAGGCATCTTGCCTCTGAGGCTGGAGGTGGCCTATATCCCTGATAGACCTCTCCTCCATGTTTTATCGAAACCCCTCTTAAAGCCATCCAAGTTTTTGGCTGTCACAACGACGAATATTTATATACCTCTTTTCAACAAAACATTTCCAAAGCAGTTTACATAGATATAAATAAATAAAATGGCTCCCTGTCCCCAAAGGGTTCACAGTCTAAAAAAGAATCATAAGATAGACACTAGCAGCAGCCCCTAGAGCAGGGCTGCTCAACTTCAGCCCTCCTGCAGATGTTGGCCTACAACTCCCATAATTCCTGGCTATTGTCCACTGTAACTGGGGATTATGGGAGTTGTAGTCCAAAAACAGCTGGGGGGCCTAAGTTGAGCAGGCCTGTCCTAGAGAGATGCTGTGCTGGGGATGGATAGGGCCAGTTGCTCTCCCCCTGCTAAATAAAGAGAATCGCCACATTAAAAAGGTGCCTCTTTGCTTTGTTACCACATCTTGTGGTAGAGAATTCCACAAGTTGATTATGAGTTGTGTGAAAAAATACTTCCTTGAGTTGGTCCTAAATTTCTTGGTAGTCAGTTTCATTGGATGATCCCTGGTGCTAGTGTTATGAGAGAGGGAGAAAAATTTCTCTCTGTCCACTTTCTCTACACCATGCATGATTTTATAGACCTCTAATCATCATTATACCATGCCGCAGCCAGCTTGCTTCCCTTCACCAGTCGCAGTGGTTGTAGTGATTAGCGGGTCTGTGGCAGTGGTGGGTGGATTGCACTGTTAAGGCCGCTTTCCCAGTTGTGCAGGAGTACCGGTGGGTCCTGGTGGCTGACATCCCACTGCATGGAACACCAGCCACTACTGCCGTTTCCTAATCTTACCAACTGTCATGCTCAAAGAAAGTTTCTAGTCCTCATGCTTGAAAGTGTATGGCCGCTGGAATCTCAGAAGCTATTAACCAAGATGGCTAAAAGGAGCATCCGTGTTTAGAGGCAGTATACACTTAATAGCAGTTGCTAGGCGACAACAGGAGGAGAGGGTTTCATGCTGTTTGTGTGTGCTTCCCAGAGACATTGGATTGTCCATTGTGCAAAAGGGGACGGATGGTGTATGAGATAACGCTTGAGGCTGATCCAACAGGGCTCTTCTTATGTTCTTAAGTAGTGTCTCTGGCTCGCTCTCTGAGATGGCTAGAGTCTGGCCAAGAGGCTTACACTGCATCATGGGTATAAGCAAGTAGGTTGTTTGATGTTCTTCGGCCAGCCTCTTTCCCCCCTTGATTTATGCTTTGCAAATGCCAGGCGAATTGAATTGGGGCTGTCAGCTTGTAAATCTGCTGCTTGGCCTGCGGCCTCTCTCCACTTCTGACCTCAGAGAGCAGTCCTACCTTCAGGCCTGCACCTGATTGTCATTTGGCCTCTGATCGGGACTGGAGTGCAGAAAGTGCTGGAAGAAGAGAAGGAGAAATCCCGATAGTTTAAAAAGTATCCTATTAAACATTCATATAGATAGATAGATAGATAGGTTTTATTTACGACCCATGGTCAGCTTACAAATCAACTAGAAATCGTAGAATAAAAGGAATCCTACAAGAGGTTAACAGTTGCTAGAAAATAATAAAACATCCATCACATACAGTACCAATCAAAGACTTAACTGGCAATTGCTAACAATAAAATATAAATATAAACTACACATTCAGGAAAAGCATAGGCATGAAATAAAAACCTGATGTAACCATATAGCATTAGAGCAGAACTTTGCCATCTTATATGTAATAGATGGAGACTGATCTGCCAGAAGATAAGAAACACAAAAATCTTCTGAGCATCCTGGAAATGGTGCCAGACAGGGAGATATCTTCATATTAAAAAGAATAATACTCTCCACAGTTATATGCACTAAGGAAGGAAGGAAGGAAGGCAGGCAGGCAGGCAGGCTAGGTCATTGCATTACCTGATTCTGTAGGAGCACAGCAGAAGTACAGAATGGGCTCAGCATTCTAGCTAGATGGACCACTGGTTTGACTCGGGGTAAGACAGCTTCCTATGTTCTTACCGTTCTGATGCTTCCCTTTAAAGCTCTACAGCTTGGGACCTGCGTACCTAAAGGAACACTTACTTATTTACTTATTTCTCAGTTTCTATATTGCCTTTCATAAGACATCCCAAAGTAATCTACAAAAATCAAAAGGCAATAAAGCTCCATAAATCACACATCAGCCTGCCCATGCAGTCAGGTCATCTTGGGAGGCCGTCTTCTGGGTGTCTCTGCCATCTGAGGCACAATGTGCATTCACTAGGAGCAGGGCCTTCTTCGTCGTGGCTCTGCACCTTGGAAATGCTCTCCCCAAGGAGATTCACCTGGCACCCACTCTTATGTCTTTTCAGTGTCTGCTGAAGACCTTAACAAAAATTCCTAGGCTTTTTAACATTTTGCAATGTGTTTATGTTTCTCAGATATTTGCTGGTTTTATGTTCTTCTTTCCAACCGTTATTTTATTTTATTGGTTTTTATTCTTGCCACCCTGGCAATACATATATTGAAGGGCGGGGAATACTCATAAGATAGATAAATAAGATCGTTTCCCAGTGGTCATGTGGTTGCCACTCCAACCCCAAAACTGTAATATTGACATTCTCCTAATATTTTAATCTCTAACCTCCTTGCGGACATGACAGTTCCCATGACGCAGTGCAAGCTGCCAAGAATGCTGTGCCGCTGTTTGAGACACATCTGTATAAGAAACAGATGCATGTGAAATAATCAATTCGCTGGATTCCGATGAGGACCCACACATTCTGGAAGGAATTCGTTCCCTGGATCCAGACGGGTGGAACTTGCAACAGCTTTCTTCATGGGATTTCCAGAAGCACTGTTGTTCACGCCCCATGTGAAAGCACCAAGACTCTCTTTTCACAGGCATTGTATTGTGAGTTGAAACACAGCTGGAGAAGAAAGCAAGCAAAGCAATTCAGGGGTTTAAAAAGCCCATGGTGCCACGCCAGCTTCCTGCAGACGGGGGCTGCCACTGCCCTCTCGGAACAGCTGAGTGTATTTTTCAGAGGCATGTTGTCTGGCTTCTGATATCACCATTGTGCTTGATGTCACCTAGCTGATAAAACATGGTTTCATCCCCATTCAGGCTGGCAATGAGCGGATCAGGGAAAGAGAAAAAACAAAGAAAAGGGTCCGTTTTGAAAGAGGCTTTCAGGGACCTTGTGGACTTCTTTGTACAAGGCTCTCAAGGCTTAGGCCCTCTTCCTATTAACTTCCCCCCAGGTGGGAGTCTCCCCTTGTGACAGAATAAGAGAACCAGGACAGACTGGCCATCAGGTGGGGGTACTCTGGAAGGGAAGAAAGGGTCTGTCTCTGGTCGACAAGAAATCTTCTTTGCCCAAGAAGTCTTAAGCCAGTGTCTTCCAACCATTCATATCCTGAGGCACACTTTCCTTTTTTAAAACTGGGGTACAATTCCCCTCCCCGACACATTACTGAGCTGGTCTTGTGGTGGCAAGCATGACCTGTCCCCTTAGCTAAGCAGGGTCCGTTCTGATTGCATATGAAAGGGAGACTAGAAGTGTGAGCGCTGTAAGATATTCCCTTCAGGGGATGGAGCTGCTCTGGGAAGAGCAGAAGGTTCCAAGTTCCCTCCCTGGCAGCATCTCCAAGATCAGGCTGAGAGAGATTCCTGCCTGCAACCTTGGAGAAGCCGCTGCCAGTCTGTGAAGACAATTCTGAGCTAGATGGACCAAGGGTCTGACTCAGTATATGGCACCTTCCTATGTTCCTTTCTCACGAGCAGAGAGAATGGGCAAGAGGGCTAGTGGGGAGGGAGCCTGAAAAAGCCGACCTCCCCACAGACGACCGAGGGCTCCCTCTTCAGTACTGGCAGCTCCCTCTTCCAAGCTGCCATAAACTTAGAGGGTTGGGGTACCAGGATGTGTCACGCCATCTTCCCCCACCCGGAACTCCCATAATTTTTATTTATTTATGTATTCAATTTCTATACCAGAATGGCTCAGGCCGGTTTACAAATAAAACAAAAAACAGTTAGAATCAATCAACCATTAAAACAAAGATTTTAAAATATCTTAAAACAACGGTTAAACAATAAACAACAGTTTATTGTTTAATAATAAACAACCCTGAAAAACCAGGTACATTAAAACCCTTTACAACAATTTTAAAACCCTGGAAGGCCAGGCCAAACAGATAGGTCTTAAGGGCTCTCCTAAAAAACTAATAAAGAGTTCAAATTACAGATTTCTGCCGGGAGTGCATTCCACAGCTCAGGAGCAGCTATAGAGAAGGCCCGCCTCTGAGTCACCACCAGGCATACGGTGGTAACTGGAGCCGGACCTCCTCAGATGACCTTAGCGTGTGGTGGGGATCATACAGAAGAAGGCACTCTCTAAGGTAACCGGGGCCTAAGCAATTCAGGGCTTTAAAGGTAATAGCCAGCACTTTGTATTTTGCCCGGAAACATATCGGCAGCCAGTGCAACTGTTTCACAACAGGCATAATATGGTATCTCCGAGTTGCCCCAGAGACCGATCTGGCTGCCGCATTCTGAACTAACTGAAGTTCCCAAACTATGTACAAAGACAGCCCCACGTAGAGCGCATTGCAGTAGTCCAGCCTGGAGGTTACCAGGTGGTGCACCACTGTTTTGAGGTCATCCTCTTCAAGGAATGGACGCAGCTGTCGAATCAGCCAAAGCTGATAGAAAGCACTCCTGGCCATGGCCTCCACCTGAATGCATGGTGCATTCTGGGGATCCTCTTCCCCTCCCAAAACTGCCCAGGATCCCCACAACCCCCCCCCCCATTTATTTTAGCTTCTTTCCTCCTTTTTATTCTTATACTAGTAGGTGAAGCCCGTCATTGACCAGGCAAAGTCATTTTGTGTAGATTACACTTATAGGAATGTTCAAGAAATTAAATATACGTAATTAAAAAATTGTATTGATGTGCTTCCAAATGAGAAGTCAAAGAACAGTTTGAAATTTGTAGGATTTCATAATTTCAAACATTATTCATTTGATTGAATAATTTTTATATATGGTAAACTGGAATCATTGTAAACTTGAATCTGAGAAAGATCTCCTACCTCTCTTGGGCATGATGTCAGTTTTGAATTATTCATCCAATTATAGAGCATGAAAAATTGATTATAGAGCGTTAGAACACTATTATATTCAGAATCTCTTCTTTAAAATGCAAAAATAATTATTTAAATCTTTCCCCCAGCATATTCTGGTGTAAGTGGTAGTGCATTCGGCTAATTTCAGTGGCATGATTGTGTATGCAAAATTTGGTATCCATAGGTCATCAGGAAGTATGACTTTATTTTTAACACAAACGCACCCACAAACAAACTCTTCAAAATAGAGAACAGATAAGTTTGTATTCTTATCCATAGCCTGGAGCTGATCTGCCCCACAATGCACCAGGAAGGACGGATCACTCTGAGTTCATAAGGGCACAAGCCAGCTCCAGAAGCAGGGAGTTGAAATTAACTCCCTTATGTGCTGGGAATGATATGTCTGTCCTGGTACTTTATGGGTTAAAGCCAGCTTCAAAAGCAATGAGTTTAAATTCCCTGCTTTTGGAGTTGACTCTGAAAGAGTCGGATTGGCACACCCGCCAGTATCCCATGGCACACTGGTTGGGAAACACTGTTTTATGCTACTTCCTTGTTTGTCTGGCTCTCGCCCATAGCAAGAATAACCAAAAGGATGCCAGCATTAATTCTGCATAATATTTTCCCCAATATGAACAAGCTGACACATCATAATCTGATGTTCTGCCAGTCCGTGTAATAGGCGTCTTATTTCTGGTTGGTTTGTTTTCTTTAAAAAAGCAGAACTTGGCACTTTATAAAAGAGGTATCAACTTTACAGCTTTCAGTAATTTTCAGTCCTTCCACCCAGGGCCAAGACTGTGACAACAGGGAGAAGCATTGAATGATTAGAAGACTCCTTTCTTCCCAATCGTAAAGGCGACAGTGAAGATCCCCCCAAAGCATTTGAAGAACATTATATGCTTTTCATGCACTTATAGAACAAGACGCTTCCCTGTCCCGAAAGGGATCTCTTAATAAACATCCCAGGAATCGCTTTTGACCAAGCTCCTTCGAAACCTCACATTTTCATCAAAATGCCCCTCTGGGAGTTAGCCATCTCTGGTGTAGACCGCGCGACAGAGATGAAGAAACAAGCTGTCTGTCATCCCTCCTGAACCATGAAGTGGTTTGTCCCCTGATGTTAATTTAGTTAGATCACGGCCAAAGGGCGTCCCTTGTATCAATGCCAGCACCTAATGAGCAACTCATTTGAATCCATGCAAAGTACCAGGGAACATGGAGACATGCTAATTAAAGTGACTGCTGTTATTTAATTAAGCAGTAATTCCCCCCCCCAAAGAGGTTTTTCTCATGCAAATGGAACCCACTTAGGTGATGTAAATGCTCTGGGCGCTATCAGAGCCTCTTTCTTTAGGAAGGAGTAGGGGAACATTAATCCAGTGTGCATGTGGTGGTATTACCCAGCCGATAAAAGTTATTCATTTATGGAGCTATTGGGTTCTCGAGGCTTTGTTGAGGAACAATGAGGCCAGGCAACGGGGCTCGGTGCACAATAATATATTTATGAATAATCCCACCTCTGTACGAAAAGCCTATTCATCATACTCTCCAAGTTCAAGGGCATTCAAGCCTGCAGATGTATAGTCAAGGCCCATCCCCAGCATCGTACAAGGGTGTGTGCATACCCCTGTGTGTGCTGGGCATGTGAGAGAGAAAATATCTGGGTACAGTTTCAAGGGCTGGAGGCTAACATGTGCCTGTAGTTAGATGGATGGTGTTGACATGTTGGTCCTGGAGGTCTGATGGAGACAAAAGGCTCCGTCCAGGGGAAATGTCTGATGTGTAAATCTCCTTGAAATGAATGGGACTTGGGCAGCAGCACCGTAGCTGTGCTCTTGCATGACTCCCTTTTAGCTGTGACATCTCGGTGGTGGCAGGGGGACACACAATGTTCCCAGTTGGTTGTACTCCATTGGAACGTAGGAAGCTGCCTTCTACCGAGTCAGACCATTAGAACATCAGAACATAAGAACAGTCCTGCTGGATCAGGCCCAAGGCCCATCTAATCCAGCATTCTGTTTCACACAGTGGCCCACCAGATGCTGCTGGAAGCCACAGGCAAGAGTTGAGGGCATGCCCTCTCTCTCTCTCTGCAACTGGTACTCAGAGGCATCCTGCCTTTGAGGCTGGAAGTGGCCTATAGCCCTCCAACTAGTAGCCATTGAGAGACCTCTCCTCCGTGAAGTTATCCAAACCCCTCTTAAAGCCATCCAGGTTGTTGGCTGTCACCACATTTCATGGCAGAGAATTCCACAAGTTGAATTATGCATTGTGTGAAAAAGTACTTCCGTTTGTTGGTCCAAGATTTCCTGGCAATCAATTTCATGGGATGGCTCCTGGTTCTAGTGTTATGTGAGAGGAGAAGAATTTCTCTCTATCCACTTTCTCCACACCATTGGTCCATCTAGTTCAGTATTGTCTACCCAGACTGGCAGCAGGTTCTCCAAGGTTGCAGGCAGACTCTCTCAGTACTCTCTTGGAGATGGAAGTGAACTTGGAACCTTCTCCATGCAGATGCTATTCCCAGAGCAGCCCCATCCCCTAAAGGGAATATCTTACAGTGCTCATGTGTAGTCTCCCATTCAAATGCAAGCCAGGGCAGACCCTGCTTAGCAAAGGGGACAATTCCTGCTTGCTACCACAAGACCAGCTCATGGGAACATAGGAAGCTGTCTTATACTGAGTCAGGTCATTGGTACGTCTAGCTCAGACTGGCAGCTCCCAGATTGCAGACAGCCCTATCTTGGAGACGCCTCTCAGCCCTATCTTGGAGACGCCAGAACTGTTTTAATTTGTTTTATATTGCTGTTAACTGCCCAGAGAAGTAAGTTTGGGGCGGTGTACCAATATAATAAATCAACCAATAAAATTTCAAGCAAGCTTCATTAATAAGATAAATAAACTAATAACATTAATGTACCTCACCAAAGTATTTAATGTATAGCAAAATCTGCATTCCCCTAATAATATTAGTTGCCACCCCTTTCCTCCCCCAAAACTAGTTCTAGCATCATTCCTGGCTCCATGTAAACTGCCTCAGTGCATTGATGACACCAGGGTGTTTTGGATCAACTGTTGGGGGTCACTTTGTTCCTGGGGAATCTAGCAACGAATGCAGCAAAGGTCCCTGATTTCAGAGACAATTCACACAACCACTTCTTGAGTTTAATCGCTGTGGCTGTTCTCCTCCCTCTCTTCTGGACTGTGTTCTTGGCAAGCTGGTAATGCATGTCAAATACAAAAGACAACACTGCAAATGCAAGCTCCATCACTGCGGTCTTGCCAAAATCTATACAGAGATTAGGTTGATATCTTGGTTTTGCTAGATGAAAATCGAGGCTTCTGCACACAGTCTGGATTAAGCCTGCAAGTCTGCAGCCAAGGAACTGGCTAGTTAGCAGAGTTGCTATGCCCCCCGAATTTTAAGCATCTCACCTAGATTGCTTAGCCCACCCAGATTTGCCTGGATTTCAGCTTTTTATTATTATTATTATTATTATTATTATTATTATTATTATTATTATTATTAAGCCAAGCTCTACCCCTTGTAGAAGCAGAGTTGTGGAGCAAAACGTGCAGTCATAATTTTGCTCAAAAATTATTTCCAAGCCGATTTACATGATATGCAAATTAGGCGCCTGGATTTGGTAAGCCAGAATAGGGCAACCCTACTAGTGAGTTCAAATCAATGGCTCACCTCAGTTCAGATGTAGCAACCACCCCTGGTGTGTTCATTGTTACGAGCCTGAGCAAAGCCTTGAGCTCACCTATGAGGAGTGTGGTGTTCTTTCTTAATCCATTCCTAGATCCAGGCCAGCTTTTGAATGGGGCTTTAGTTACTTGTCTTCCATTCCTGGGGTAGAGGTGGGGCTAATAAGCATATATCCCCTGCTAACTGGGCAAAGAGGCACCTTTTACCATGGTGATTCTCTTTATTTAGCAGAGGGAGAGTAACTGGCCCTATCCACCCCCAGCACAGGACCTCCAGTGACTGTTGCTGGTGTCTATCTTGTGTGGGTTTTTTTAGAATGTGAGCCCTTTGGGGACAGGGAGCCATCTTATTTATTTATTATTTCTCTGTGTAAAGCGCCCTGAGCCATTTTTGGAAGGGCGGTATAGAAACTGAATTAATAATAATAATAATAGTAATAATAATAATAATAATAATAATAATAATAATAATAATAATAATAATAATAATTAGCAGCCAGCAGCAAGAGCCAGGAAAAGCAGCCTGCATTTGCCTCTCTGTAAATAATAGCTATCTCATTAAACTATTAATATTCATGATTCCACTCCACTGCCTTGTCCTTCCATACCACAACTCATTCCCTTGGATTTGATAAGGGGAGGGAATGAAAAACTCCCCACTGTATTTTGTCCAAGCTTAGTAAACTATGGATTGTGCAAACCATAAGGCTAGTCCACACGATTGTAAATTGGATAGGACAAGCATTCTACCCAGTTTGGGGAGCTGTACACACTCCTGATTTTTTTTATCACATCCTAGCAAAAGCCTAGGTAGAAGGAGGGGAAATGATTGTCTGTAAGAGAAGAGCTGGGTACAATGGCACTGTCCTACCCAGCATTTTAACAAGTCAGGAGGAAAAGCCATTCTATCCAGCTCCTCTCTTGCAGACAGTCACCCTGTCTTCCTACCTAGGCTTTTGCTAGCACACAATCAAGAATTGAGAGCACACACGGTTCCTGGAACTGAGTTGGACACTTTTCCAATTTACGATTATGTGAACTAGCCTCAACGTTTGTTCAGTCTCAAGCCAGGATCTCCAACCAGGATCAGATCCTGGTATGATCAGAGAATTTTATAATAGGAAGGGACCTTGAGGTTTTCTGGTCCAAGCCCCTCCTCGGTCTCAGAAAGCTGGTTATAGAACAAACCATGGTTTACACATTGAAATGTCTTAGATGAGCCATCTGAGAAAATCAACACAGGTTATCACATAAAAATAAGAGGTAGCCATGTTGGTCCATTGCGGGAGTGGGGGGATGCAAAAACTAGGTAGTGGTAATGCCTATATTAGGAGCAACAGAACATCACAAGGCCAAGAGCAAGCTTTTGAGTTTGACAGAATTCTTCTTCAGGTTGGATATTAAGCAAACGCAGGAAGAGAGAGAAATGAAGTTGTGGTGATGGAAAAGACTCAGAATCTGTATAGAGATTCATGTAGATTAGCCTCTGCTGCAAGATTTCAAATGCCACCGAGGGCTACTTGAACAAAGAGACAGGGATCTCAAATCTAGCAGTTACTCAGTGCTGTCTCTCTACCCATCAACAGCACAGACAAGCCCCTTTTGAGGCAGAGAAGAGAATTATTACAAACATGCCAACAGTTTGTGCAGCTCGTGCTAGTATGGTGATATGGCCACCACCATCTCACAGTCAATCTGTGCAATGGGGAGAAAGTCAACCAGAATTGTGTTTGAATGAATCATATAACAAGACAGGCACATGACTGGACGTTTTAATTGAAGTCCATAGCATTCCGTGCAGGATCCCCAGCAGAAAGCTTGAAATCACGCAGGCGTCCACCTGGAAACGCAGAACTCACAAGGAATCTTGTATCAGAGCTGTGCGAGACCAGCAACCTGGTATCAGAAAAGCTGCTCTATTACAGGGTCTGGGCGTAGAAGCAGGCACTGCAGAGGACAGATGAAAGCGAAGTGTTGGGTGGTGCTGAAAGATGGTTTGGGAGTCAGCAAAGCTGGCGTTCCTACTTTGCAATTTGCAGATATTAGAATGAGCTCTTCTGCTGGTGACAGATTTCGGTGTGCCTGGAGACGAGAAGACTCCGACCTCAGAAGAGGCCCAGGGAATGAGAGAATGGGGGGCCTCCGTGTATCACTGGAGGCCTGGGGAGACTCCTGCATGTCTGAGTGGCAGTCTTTGAAATTCATTGATTTTGTCTCTGGCAGCTTTGATCAGATTGTCAACATGGGGCCTGACAAGGACTTGTTGTGATGATGAGCTCCTGATAAAAGTATCTCCACCCTAGAGAAAAGACTGGGCTTTTTTTCATTCTATTGGCCTGTAAATAAATTGCTAAATTTTCAGGCCCTGCTAATCTGGGCACGACATGCAGAGGGGAGACTTACTCTGCTTGCCTTATTGTTCGGGTATATGTTGCGGGAGGGGAGAAGGCTGCTCTGCAAGCAGTTTATATTTACATGGAATTTAATAAGGTCTTTTTGATCTGGGCCCAGCCTGCAGCGTCATTAAAAATAAAGCATATGGCATGACTGCTTGCCAGCAAGCATATTAAAGTCCTCCTCCAGTGGGAAAGTTTTAAGTACCAGCAAGCTATTGAACGGATCTCTGGAAATGAGCACTTCTGGTAACAAGTGACGTATACCGAGCTGTCACTAAAAGTGATGCAGCCATGTACAAGGGAGATTCTGCAATACCTTGCTTGTGGCTGGTGCAAGTTAGAGCCACTGCACAGATTCAGGATTAAGGTTAGAAGCCTACAGCTGAAGAACAGACTAGTTACTGATGATCCAATTCAAGTGGAAGCTTCTCATCTCCTCCCCTCAGGCCTGAGCTACAGGATCAAGCCTGTTCATGCTCATAACAGAATCCCCCCTCTCCCCCGCCCACCCACAGGTTCCATTTTCCTTCAGCTTGCTCTGTACATTGCCTCCAGTCTCTTTCCTTCAGTCTCTTTACTTCTGTTCTGCCCCTTAATCTCACTATTTTTCTGGGTCTTTCTTCTCATGCCCAACCATCCCCTGTGTGATTTTTTTTAAATCCCAGCCAAACTGGCAATATTCTACCCTCACAGAAGCTGGACTGCAAACTTCTTTGCTCCCTGAATTGAACATTCCGTGTCATCATGCCTATTCAGCCACTCAGTGTTGGAGGGTTCACTGCTACCAGCACAATTCAATATCAGTTGTATACTGTGTGTGCGCACAGTGTACACTCTCCTGGTTAAAGTGTACACTCTCTTGGTAGTTCTCCCCTCTCCTCCTATGGAGAGCTGGTCTTGTGGTAGCAAGCATGACTTGTCCCCTTAGCTAAGCAGGGTCCACCCTGGTTGCATATGAATGGGAGACTTGATGTAGACTGTATTGTTTACACAGACTGGCAGCGGCTTCTCCCAAGCAGGAATCTCAGCCCTATCTTGGAGATGCCAGGGAGGGAAATTGAAACCTTCCACTCTTCCCAGAGTGGCTACATCCCTTGAGGGGGAATATCTTACAGTGCTCACATGTGGTCTCCCATTCAGATGCAACCAGGGTGGACCCTACTTAGTAAGGGCAACAAGTCATGCTTGCTACCACAAGACCGGCTCTCCTCAATTTCCCAGCCTCTTTCCAAAAAGAGCTTTTCTATAAACGAGTTCTTGATCCTGTTTATTTGGCTTTTAATCCCCAAAGAATAATTACCCTCATTGGGGATGTAGCATTTATTAGACGAGCAATTTTTAAAAAATCCTTAAGCAAGTCACAATGATGCAACGCATTGGCTTTTATGGGGCTTTAAAATGCAGCTTAACCATGTAAACAAAGAAGAGAATAGTGGACACTGGAGATCTGGAGTAATCCCAAAGAGTGAGGGAGCCAATGCGCTATCTGAAGAAGAAAATAAAAACAGAGGCCTAAAGTCGATGGCTTTGTTTATTTTATTCTTGGCCTGTGGAATCTTTTCACAGGGAAAAAAAAACTTAGAACAGCAGTAGCTATTTATATAGCCAAGTCCAGATTAAACAATCTCTGATGGAGTAGTCTCCATTCACAACGTGGCGGCCATTTTCCTGGGATTCCTGCCACTTCCTATTTTCATAGAAATGTGGCTTACCCTCTTTTGCCCTTACCGTTTCCCTAACGTCTAGACCCTCAAGAATCCTAGCTCATTGAACGCCCCTAAATAATACGAGACATCTCAGCGGAGAACCAGACCGAGATGTCTCACGATGCCTGCTCATAACCCTATGAAGTCTCAAATAATGCCTCTTAAAGCTCCCAGAAATCTTATCTTGACCAGGGAGAAGTAGAGCTTGTGTTTGCTTTGGAACCAGAGCCCCTGTGGCTGCTGGGATACACAGGGCAAAACCCGTGATTTGGTGGCGTGTATAATATTGTGCAGACCTTCTTCTCTTACACGTACACAGTTTTAACAGACTTGAAGTAAAAACACCCTTGGAAACACCTCCAGGCTTCATCCATCTCTCTCCTCTTTCCTTTTAACTTTGCTGTCAGCAGCTACCAGTTTGAAGAGACAGGGACAAGTTAGCATCTCCGTTCACTTTCAAGCGTTCTCTCTTCCTTTCTTCAACAACAAGGGTATCACTGGGGCCCGTAATATAATCTTTTCTGACTTGGAGGGGCACCATTCTCCTCTCTGGGCTGATGCATCCCACAATTGCCTCTCTGAATGGCTTTTGTTTTGTTTTGTAGCACAGGAGGCAAGTGGCGGGGTCCTGAGCTAATGAGGGTAATTGCTACTCCAAGAAGACTGCTGTAAATATTATGCTTTAGGGTCCTCGACTGTTAGGTTAAACCTCCTTGGAATTCAGCCTTCTAGCAATGCAAATAAAACTCAGATCTTTCAGGATGAAAGCAGAGTCTTTTGCAAGGCGGGTCCATTTTTGACACCCGAGTCTGAGCAAACAGACTAATTGTAAAAGCATTTCGAAATCTGCAGGTTAATTGCACAAGAGCAAAATGGTCAGAGAGGGACATGCTGTTTTCAGCGAAGGGAGGGTTGCGTGACATTGGCCCTCCCACAAATGGAACATAGGAGGCTGCCTGACCCAGGCCATTGCTCCATCTAGCACAGTATTGTCTACACTGACTGGCAGCAGCTTCTCCAAGGTGGCAGGCAGGAGTCTTTCCCAGCCCTACTTGGAGATCAATGTTTCCTCTAACAGGGATTCCCAGATGTTGTTCACTGCAACTCCCAGCAATGGCCTTTGGCTGGGGAGAAATGACTTCACTAGCAAGCCAGAGGCTGCCAGTTCAAATCCCCACTGGTATGGTTCCGAGACTATGGGAAACACCTATATCGGGCAGAAGCAATATAGGAAGATGCTGAAAAGCATCATCTCATACTGCGCAGGAGGTGGCAATGGTAAACCCCTCCTGTATTCTACCAAAGACAACCACAGGGCTCTGTGGGCACCAGAGTCGAAACCTACCTGACAGCACACTTAACCTTTAGTCAACAACAATGACCAATGTTGTGATGCTGCAATGGGGCAGGGGGGTCACTGCTTGCCCTCAGCTCATATGCTTACTTACTGGCATATGAAATCTTTCCCATGAGAAAAAAAGCACAATTTCTTGAAAATCACAGTGAGAAGGCATTCTTAGCTTTTCTTTTCTTTTTTTAAAGCTAAAATAACTTGGTGAAAGGCAAACAGCTTGATACTGGCATGAAGAAGAACTTCTGTTGCTTGATAGAGGATGGATAAACCATGTTTACTGTCCATCCTTTCTCCTCACCTTTCCATCTTTGTTTTAAAAGGCCTTTGTAATCCCATCCCAGAATTGAAATGTATCAGTGGTGCAAGCTGGAATCTCAAGGCATTTGAAAAGAAATTGTGTGTGCACACACACACACACACACACACACACACACACAATCTAATACTGAATGTGGACAGAGAAAACCCAAATTGCAGTCCTTCTTGAAATCTTGGACAGCTAACAATATTGTATTCACTGGCTGCAGAATAAATGCTTTGTGTTCCAGCATGTTCAAGATATTATCTCAAAAACTCCTGCCAGTTTGCACTCACTGTGCCAATCTGCAAGCCGTATTTGGAAGGGGAAGCAAATCGAAGAAAAACATTGCCAGGTCTTGTTAGCAAAACATTTTCAGCATTCAAAGGACTGCCGTGGTGGAAAGTGCAAAAGATAGAAGAAAAACCCTGTGACTCATACAGTACATACTTCCACTTTTTTTTAAAAAAAAATTGTTCTGTAAATTGGGCAGTTGTGGTTTGAAAAAAAACTGTCCTAGTGTTCCACAGAGTGTGTGTACACATGAAGTTTAGCAGTTATGAAACTTTCACTTGGTTGGGTTTGAAAATGAAAACCATGTTCTTCACAGTCAAAATATTTTGGATTCACCAAAAACAGAAGGAGGAAACCAGATTTTTGGTAGCCAACCAAGAGAATTGTCAGCGTCTGTTTTAATTCTTTCGCTAGAGATTCTCGTAGGGTGAACCCAATGATTTCTCCTCCTCCCAAGAAAGGATGACAATCATTAAGTGAGTGATCTTCGCTATTTCTCAAGTGAGATCCACTTTGACATAAAAACTTCAGTGTGAGAGGCATTTCTTACTGCACTGACCTTTGCACAGTATTGTGCTTTTCTCAGTGCTGGGAGGGCCTTTTAAGAGAGGTGGAACCCTCTCTTAATAGCTTTAACACTGGGAAGGGATGCACTTCCCAGCACCCTCCAAGATGGTGGAAGGGTTCAAGAGGGCTCTGTTTTCCTTAAAGCAGGGCTGCTCAACTTCGGCCCTCCTGCAGATGTTGGCCTACAACTCCCGGTCACGCATTCCCTCTGCTTCTCCCAGCTGACGCTTCATTCAGGCACTGGCTGGGTGCTTCTTTCTCTGCATCCCTCGAAGCAGAGAAAGAAATTACCCAAACCATGCTTGAAGGCAGAACCGGCTGGGAGTGACAGAAAGGTCGCTCAACCCATCTTGCTGTTAGTGGCCACGTCCCCTGCATATGGCATCATACCCGGAGGCGTGAGGCGCACACAATCACACATAAGACATCCATGCAGGGGAGGGGGCTGCTGGCACATTTCTGTGTTTTAACACATTTCTTGTTTTTAATGTTGTTGTGAGCGGCCCAGAGATGGAAGTTTGCGGTGGCATACAAATTTGATATACATACATACATACATAAAAGCTCGCCCCACAGCACTGGTGAGCTCCCTGCACCCCTGCTCAGGCATCACAATATCCAGAGCAGAGCTGCTCAACTTCGGCCCTCCTACAGCTGTTGGCCTACAACTCCCACAATCCCTGGTTATGGGCCACTGTGGCTGGGTATGATGGGAGTTGTAGTCCCAAAACAGCTGGAGGGCTGAAGCTGAGCATCCCTGATCGAGAGCTTCCTCTGTAGCTAGTGGAGATGAATCTCTGCCTGTGTGCCCTGCCTGCATCACAATACTTATCTGGGTCCCATGGAACGATCTGGATTCATCTTTGGAGGCAAATAGTGATGGGGACATAGGAAGCTGCCTTTTACTGAGTCAGACCCTTGGTCCATCTAGTTCAGTGTTGACTACTCTGACAGGCAGCAGCTTCTCCAAGGTTACAGGCAGGAGTCTTTCTCAGCCCTACCTGGAAATGCCCGGGGTTAAACCTGAGAGTTTCTGTGGACAAAGCAGATGCCCTGCCACCCCTTCTATCTCATTCCAGGTAATGTCCCCATCTCATTCCAGGTAACTCATTGTGCAAGACTAGAGGTGGATTGGGAACTGCATTTCTCATTGCCCCCATCATCTCAAACCCCTGAAGCTGACAGGCACTGGGGAGAGAATGTGTTTATTAGCAATTAATTTGACTTTTCTAACGTACCATGAGCAGGAAGCTGTCTGCAGCTGGTGGCGTGGCCAGTGCTTGGAGCAGCTCATTCCAAAGGGATTGCTTGGAACAGCAGACCATTAATCACAAATCTTGTTCCACGCAAGATGGATGGTGTGTTAGTTTTTAATTTATTCTCCTATAAATTTCAGTTTGGGAATAGTCATACGTCTTCTTAAGTGGTGTTTCTGAGTCATTGGTGTCTGAGTAATGGTGTTCTAGATGGAGGGGGAAAGGCGTCTGAGATAATATCTCAGGAGAAAGATTGTCTAGTACCCTCCTTATCTAATTTCGAAATGTCCAGTACCTATTGTCATAGCAAGGCTCCGTTTTTTCACAGAGGTGCGGGGAATCTCAGCGTCCCCATTTTCAAAAAGGGTTGGAGTCAAAAAGGGTTGGAGTCACATTTTTTAAGCAGTCTAATTTATGTCCTGCTGTGGGTTATTTTGGTGTCCACCCCTGCTCCAGCAGTACCCTTGGAGACTAGGAAGGATTGAAAAATGGACCTTTAAAATTTACTGCCAGAGTCATTACATTAAAGGTCTGGCTAATTTACAAGGAATCTATTCAACGGACGCTTGAACTCTGACGACCAAAGCTGCTCTGCCAGTTGACTAAAAGCAAATTTCCATTTGCCGTCATCAAAAACAGCATGTCTCTATTCCAGCTGCTAGCAATGTCAGCCTTCCTGTCTCTACACACAGGTGCAGCCCCAAGTGTGAGTGTGGGGGGGGGGGCGTTGTTTCCTCTGAGGTCCCAGGACGTGTCCTGCAGAAGTTCTTCCCCATGGGGACAATTCACCTCTGAGTGGGTTTGAGAGCTTACAACATTTAAAAAAAACCTTTCAATATATTCTCAATTCAGGTTTTCCCCTAGTTAGAGAATGCTATGCATACTCTATACCAGTGATTCGCAAAATAGATACTGGAAGCGGGACTGAGTACTCCTTGAAAGACTTAACCAGCATGTTGGATGCATTCACTGTGCTGGTTAGAGTCCTGCCCCAGATGCTACCACAGGCTCCTCCATGACCAGGGATGCCCCAGAACCTTGGACAGCTCCCAGGGCAATAGGTCAGGACCATGGTCAGAGCTGATCAGAATTCAGAGCTGGGTATCACAACGAAAGGGGAAGTTGCTCCAGCATCATTTCTTAGAAGACTGCTCAGCTCTGTAGCCTGCCGCTCAAAAAACGTGACTTGGCCCCGCCTCTTCCAAGAGCAAGGAGGGGGAGCAGATCTTGTGGTAGCAAGCATGACTTGCCCCCTTTGCTAAGCAGGGTCTGCCCTGGTGGCATATGAATGGGAGACTTGATGTGTGAGCACTGTAAGATATTCCCCTTAGGGGATGGAGCCACTCTGGGAAGAGCAGAAGGTTCCAAGTTCCCTCCTTGGCCTCTGCAAGATAGGACTGAGAGAGATTCCTGCCTGCAACCTTGGAGAAGCCGCTGCCAGTCTGTGTAGACAATACTCACATCATCCGGAGACGCCTTCCTTATGCCATGAAGAGTAGACTCACATGGCTTCTCCTCAGTCCCAGATAGCTGGTAAGACTCTAAACAGGTAAAAAGGTAAGTGTGCCGTCAAGTCGATTTCGACTCCTGGTACCCACAGAGCCCTGTGGTTTACCATTGCCACCCCACCAGGAGGGGTTTACCATTGCCACCTCCCATGCAGTATGAGATGATGCCTTTCAGCATCTTCCTATATCGCTGCTGCCCGATATAGTACCAGTGGGGATTCGAACCGGTGACCTTCTGCTTGTTAGTCAAGCATTTCCCCGCTATGTCACTTAAGGTGCTAGCTATAGTATTTTCTAATACAGTAAATACTACAATAAAGATCTGGTGATGTTGGCTACAACCTTGAAACCATACACCAGTGTGTAAATCCCATTGACTTCAACGAATGTACCAGCTTACAAGTGCTTCAGACGCATTATGTGAAGACCCAGCTCCCTTGAGAAGTCCATAATGCTGGGAAAAGTGGAAGGAAAGAGAAGAAGAGGACGACTAGCAGCAAGGTGCATGGACTCGATTACGACAGCAATGAATGCACCACTGAGAGACAGTAAAGGCCAAGTTGAAGACAGATCAACCTGGAGAGAATCTATCTATGTGGTTTCTAACAGTCAACAGCGACTTGACGGCACTTAATCAATCGATCGATCAATCAATTTTCAGTCATTTGATTTACTGAAGGGGTGGAGCTGGGGTGTCAAAGGCAAGTCATTCCACCACCACCACCCCTGCAAAAAAAAAAAAAAAAAAACCCAATGCCAAACAAACAGGAGATCTTTTGTGCAAAAAGATCCCTGGCGGAAGCTCTGCTGGTTCAGCTTCCTGTCTTCTAGCAGCAGGCCAGGCAGAGTTAAGTGATTTAACTCTCTACAAGTGAGTTAAGTCCTCTCTTTTTAAATTATTATTATTTCCTAGGATTAAATGTGGTTGTTGTTGTTTTCCCCTCTCTCCTCCTTCTGGCTTAATTCTTCAAGCATGCAGAAGGACCCATTGTACGGTGTTGCTGTCCTGAGGCACAACTCTTTAATCACAACTTAAAACCTTTTGTGAAGGTACGGGAGAAAAGGCAGCCATTCGAGGGTGCTAATTAGCTCCCAGTTAAGCTTTTGACAAATCCAGTTGAAATTAATGCGGGGGGGGGGTGGACACATCTAGGAATGCAGGTAGAAGAATGTGAATGGAGGTGAATGAATGGGCTTTTGCTGATTATACATCCTCTCTACAGTGCTGCAGCAGACAGGTAGCAGGAGAAAGGACCTTTAATCTGAGACCATAGAAAATTGCATTGTGGTCTGTCTTTCGGATCTCCGCCTGGAATTTAGCAGCTCCTGTCAGCAGGACTATCCTTTCTGCAGGGTACAGAAGAAAGACAGAGAGAGCACCATGCTGGGGTTTAGAGTGCATCCTGGCAGGAGATGGATTAGAATCAGTCCATAGGCATCACCACTCTCTACAGGGCAGAGAGAGAGAGAGAATGGAATATCTATGCAAAGGAGGCAAGAAGCCAAATTTAACAGGGGCCAACTGGGATGCTAAGTGTATCTTTGATTTCATGTGATCAGCTGCTTTCTAGGTTATCATCATTATTTTGCCTCCTCCTTGCAGGTAAATGTTCAGTGGAATATCTGTGGGACACTCCACTCTGCAGCCACCTCATTAAAAATAAATAAAAAATGAAATAATTTAGTTAATGGAACTGGTTCTTTGTTAGTGACAAAATGTTTCACCGTTCTCAAAGGCAGTTTCCATCCATTTTTTTAAAAAGCCATGTGATGTATCCTTTTTGCTATGCCACAGGCTTCTTTGGAAGTTGCTGTCATGCCGCAATAAACAATTAACCACTTAAAAATGAACACCTAGATGTTTCGAAACATATTGTCAAAAACGACTACTAGGTTGCTGAAGTGTCATGTAGTGGGTAGAGTGTTGGCTGAGGACCTGGGTTCAAATCCTTGCTCAGCTCTGGGGCGGGGGAGGGTGCACTGCCTCAGGTGCACAGAGGCCTTGGGCCATCCCTGCCTCACAGGATTGTTGTGAAGGTTTAAAAAAACCTCTGTGGCTTTGTGCTTTTTGGAGGAAGTGTGGAATAAACATGTAATAACAGCAACTGCTTTGAAAGTTGTACTTTGGAATCACCCTTGTGTCTTAAAGCAAAACATGGAGGACCACGCAGAAGGGGCATCTTCCACTTGTCGTCTGGAGTGGAACAATCTATTCCACCCACTCTGCATTCTGCCACCGTATTCTGTGGCCAGGGGTGGCCCCAGCTCTTGCATTAAATCAGGGCTGCTCAGCTTCTGCCCTCCTATAGATGCTGGCCTGCAGTTCCCATAATCCCTGGCTATTGGCCACTGTGGCTGGGGATGATGAGAGTTGTAGTTCAAAAACCTGGCCTAAATTGAGCAGGCCAGCTCTAAAGGCTGCCTTGTGCTAATGACTTTGGTGGATGGGGGGGGGGAGCCCCCTTTCAGAACTGATGCCTGCAAGCTTTGGAAGCGGCCCAGGGAGAAGGGAAGGTTCCCATCAGCCTCCCCTTCTCTGTACTTCCTGGCACCCTGCTGTCTGCCGCCTGAGGCTATTGCCTTACCTTGCCTCATGAGAGGGCCGCCCTGTCTGTTGCAAAGGTAGACAACCAGCCTTTTCCACTAGCACATTGACGTTGGTGGCGGGCTGTGGCTATCGCTTTTGGAGGCTCCAGCCTTTGTCCGCCGGCCTCCCTCCCTCCCCAGCCCCTGCTCGGCTCACCACTGCCTTCATTGCACCAGCTCTGGTGGCAGTGGTGAGTCGTGGTTGAGCAGGAGCCCGAGGGGAGGGAGGAGTGGGTGGCTTCGGAGGTAGACGGTGTGCAGCTCCCCCCACCCTGACTGCACTGGGTGACCTGCATACTCTGCATATGTTCACCCAATGGTAGATCCATCCCTGCTTTCCCTGCATAACAAAGCATATCTCCATGTGTTATTCAAAGGCTCAGTTCCTGCGACATTTCCTTGTCATTGTAACCTTTCCCCAGATATCTTATCCCTCCCTGTTTCCTATTCCTACCTACATATATGCACCTGCTTTCCCTGTCCAAATTGACAGGGAAGGCAGGTGCAAAACAAAGCAATTGGTTGAGGTCAATGTGATTTCCAGATGCGTGCATGGTTTCAAGGTTGTAGCCAACATCGCCAGGAGGGGCAGCTCTTTCCTTTGGTTAGAGGCTTCATCTTGTCTCATTAGGAGGGTGCGGGGGCAAGACCCTCCAAACCTGTCATGTAGAAGCATCATCCAGTAAAGCAACCAGGACTGTTGGAGGCCCGGTTCCCATGTTTCTCTTGGTGAATAGCTAGAGAAAGGAGAAAAGGCTCTCTGGTGCATCCCAAGCTGTTGTATTCTATCTAGTCATGTTTTATGTTTGCTGAGAATGTCCAAGCGGGGGTCCTGTAGAAGCAGGGCTGTTCAGTTTGGGCCCTCCTGCAGATGTTGGCCTACAACTCCCATAATCCATGGCTATTGGCCACTGTGGCTAGGAATTATGGGAGTTGTAGTCCAAAAACAGCTGGGGAGGGGGCTTAAGTTGAGCAGGCCTGCTGTAGGGAGTGTGTGGGGGTGGGGATCAGAAAGGAAAAGGAGAAGATTGAGTTGTTTCTGAATAAACTCTTAGTTAAACCTACATTAGATCACTTTGTGTTAATGAGGGAATCAGCTATAAAACAAGGCCCCATGTCTTTTAACAGTCTTTTTGCTGTTGACGTTTACCATTTTGAATGCAATTCCCGTGGGTTTGATTTGCCTTTCCCCTGGAAAGAATTTTGCTCTGTATTTTCTCATTCATTCCTGTGGAGGTGACAGAACCTTCGATCCTGGATTCCCGAAAGAAATGTTTTCACTAATGGTGTTACGGTTTCTAAGCACTTCTCTGGGTGAGAGCCAGGCAATTTCTGAGATTCTCCCTTTCCCAAACTTTTGGAATATTTGTTTTAAAACTTGGGGGAGTCCGAGGTGGGGTTTTAGAAAATGTTTTGCTTAATCTAAACCCTTTGTTTTCAGTTCACTATTAATGTCAGTATAGCAGGCCTGCAGTGAAGAATCTTGTTTTGTCTAGCAATGTTAATCCTTGCAAAATGCTTATTTTTAGAACGCCTAAGAGTCCGCCAAACGAGCAGCAGGCCCACAATCTGTCTTCTTTTAGACAGGCAGAATACAAACTTCCATCATTTCATGTTTTGTTGTTAGTCTAAAAACCCATTACGTTCAAGTGGATTCTAAACACAGCCATATGAACTGTGCTGCCACAAATGAGATCATTCTGATCCTGAATTACTCATGGCCCATTTTGACTGGAGGGTTGGTGATCTTTTACTGTACAACTGCTCTTTTGCATTGCTATACACCTGGGTGGAGCTAGCTAGATAAGTGCTTAGAAGATGCAGTTCAGATGTTGGTCATCAACAACATCAAATATTTTACTGCCTTTAGGATATGAGTGGGCCAAGGAGACAATGATACTGAACATCAAAATGATAGGAATATAGCATCTAGCTATTTGAACCTGCAAAGAATAAATTCTAATTCTGAACTGGTGATTTCTGTCTCTAGTCTAACAGCCCCTAGTTATAGAAGTCAGGTGCTGGTCTTGTGGCAATGTAAAGTAAAGTGTGCCGTCAAGTTGGTTTTGACTCCTGGTGGCCACAGAGTCCTGTGGTTGTCTTTGGTAGAATACAGGAGGGGTTTACCATTGCTATCTCCTGCGCAGTATGAGATTATGCCTTTCAGCATCTTCCTATATCGCTGCTGCCCGATATAGGTCTTTCCCATAGTCTGGGAAACATACCAGCAGGGATTCAAACTAGCAACCTCTGGTTTGCTAGTCAAGTCATTTCCCTGCGGTGCCATTAGCAGGCATGCAACTAGTATTCAGAAGCTTCCTGCCTCTGAACCTGGAGATTTCCGATAGCCATTAAGACTGGTAGCCTTTAATATACCAATCCTCATGAATTTGTCTCTTTAAAAGCCATCCAAGCTGGAGGCCTGAAGAACCTAGCCCCAAATAGTTTTGGCTCAGCGCATCTTAGCTGATGCCTCATTATGATTTTTGAGATCAGCTGACAATCTCCTCTGCTCTGCAGGGTAATTGGTTTCACTGAGGGTTCCACTGCTGGCTTCATTGTACTTACCTCTTCATGGGATCCATTTACTAGCTGGATAATGGATTAAAATTAAATCTACCTGTTGCCATTTTCCAAAGATCAGTTTATACAACCAATTGATGGTGAAATCAGCAAAGTGTGGAATATATTCTGATCTCTTGATATTTCTACTATAGTAAAACTCAACTAAATTAGAATTACCCTCTTGCTTTGTTTCAGTGGAAGATTAGAGTGAAACCGAGGACATTCCTTTCAAGGTTCTTGGATTCCCAGTGGAGAGAAAATCTAGTTAGCAAATGAGCTGTTCTGTTTATTTATGACACAGGGCCATTTTTATTTCAGAATTTGTCATGCATATCATCACTATAGTCTCTGAGGACATCAGGCATAAAACTGAACTCCCAATGCTACATTCCTTACTGGTGATGGTAAATATATTAACTCCATTTTGTAGGTGTCTTATAGTGAGTTTGCTTGCCCATCTACCTGCCTGCCAATATTACCTATATACCATCGGGGAGGCGGGGGGGGCATTGAGCAGTAACACCTATAAAGCCACTTGCCCTGAAATCATTAAAAGTTATTCATATCCTGCCTTTCTTTCATGATGGAATGCGAAGTGGTATATATATATATTTTATTTATCTAT
Organism: Hemicordylus capensis; assembly: GCF_027244095.1. Taxonomy (NCBI): domain Eukaryota; kingdom Metazoa; phylum Chordata; class Lepidosauria; order Squamata; family Cordylidae; genus Hemicordylus; species Hemicordylus capensis. Next base: position 19,838,786 of record NC_069664.1, on the reverse strand, counting down.
TGTTAAATTTATATACCGCCTTTCATTAAAAACAATCCCAAGGTAGTTTACAAAAGTTTAAAAACATACAATAAAATTACAATTAAAAGTATTAAGCTAAAAATATGAAACGAATCTGATTTAAAATATATAAAATACAAAGACAGAAACTATACATGGGTAATACACACAGAAGCAGCAATAGAAACAAGCATGTAAAGGCCTGGATAAAAAGCCAAGATTTAACAAGCTTTATCAAAACTGTGATGGAGTCCGAGGAGCGAATGACCACTGGGAGAGCATTCTAAAGTCTGGGGGCAGCAACAGAGAAGGCCCTGTCCCACATGCATGGCAGCCGAACCTCCGTCATTGTCGGCACCCAGAACAGAGCCCCTTCAGATGACCTTGTCAAGCGGGCAGCAACCCTTGGGAGCAGGCGGTCCCTCAAGTACCCTGGGCCCAAACCGTTAAGAGCTTTAAAGGTCAAAACCAGCACTTTGAATTGGACCCAGAAACACACTGGTAACCAGTGCAGCTCTTTCAAAATAGGTATGATATGATCACACTGGGCAGCTCCAGATAGAATCCTAGCTGCAGTTTCCGGATACTCTTCAAGGGCAGCCCCACGTAGAGCGCTGCAGTAATCCAGCCATGACGTGACCAAGGCATGGGTAACCATGGCCAGATCTGCCTTCTCGAGAATATGAGTCGAAGTTCATTTCTTGTCCGGGAACGAGCCAGCCACAGACCTGCATAGATTCAGTGGATTTACTGCATCTTGTGCAGTGATGCTTATGCTATATGGTGAGGTCACTGCAAATTCAGAAGGGTGGGTGCTCTCCAGGACAGCCCCCGTGGCCATGCCCAGAGATGGAATACAACTTCCGATGGAATCCAAGTCATGCCTTGCCAAGCACGACTTGAGTATCCGCAGTTGGCGAGGGGTTTTCTTAATGATAGGGGGGTGTTTCCAGCTATTTTGGAGGGTTCAGAGGTTCGATCTGCTCATCCCTCTTGGTGACCCTTGCTGTCCCTTACCAATTTAAAATGCCTTTGAGTGATTGGGGCGGGGGGGCTCAAAAATTTTCAAAGATTTGACTGTTCATTCTTCTTGGTGGCAGCTCTTGGTGATATTATGGGGGGGGGTTGTAATTTTTTAGCAATTTATTTTGTATTTTCCCTTTATTGTTAGGTCTTGTTGTGGTCGTGGTTCCCCTAGCCCCGTTCCCCATAGACTTTAATGCCTCGCCAACTGCGAATTTGCCAACGGCAAAGTTTTGCCAGAACAGAACCCTAGCAGTTGGCGAGGGGTGACTGTATTATTTTTATTTATTTATTTATTTATTTATTTATCATCATCATCATCATCATCACATTTATATCCCGCTCTTCCTCCAAGGAGTCAAGAGCAGTGTACTACATACTTGAGTTTCTCTTTCACAACAACCCTGTGAAGTAGGTTAGGCTGAGAGAGAAGTGGCTGGCCCAGAGTCACTCAGCTAGTTTCATGGCTGAATGGGGATTTGAACTTGGGTCTCCCCGGTCCTAGTCCAGCACTCTAACCACTACACCACGCTGGCTTTCCCATTATGAACACACTAAATGAACTACTATGAGGTCTGGTGGCTGATATGCCCTATTCCCAAGTTGCTGAAATATTAACCTCAAATTCGTAATCTCATTTCAGTTTAGAACGTTCACTGAATTCCCAGGTTCAATCCCTGGAGTTTTCACATGCAGCTGGGGATGAGCCCTCTCTGAAACCTTGGAGAAGTGTTGCCAGTCACAGGAGTACAGTCATTATTACTAATATGATGCATATTTATATACTGCGTTCCAACAAAGGTTCCCAAAGCTGTTTACATAGAGAGAGAGAGAAATAAAATGGCATCAATAAATAAAATTATAAGGCAACTACATATGATTTTCTCCCATATATTCCTTTGTGATCTCTGTGATAATCTAAAGCACCTGGATAATAGCAAGTGTGAGTCAATTCCTGATAGCAGAAACTTAAAAAAAAAATGTTCTCAGTATTATCAGTATGACAGCCAAGCCCTAAAAACCAGAGCTCAAAGGAAAAACTGCTTGACCAGCAAAGGCTGGCTGCAAATGGAAGGGTTACATAGGAGCCAGGAGCCCCCTCTTCCTGGAGCTCAGGTTGCTGGGTAGGGATGTGCATGAACCTGTTCGGAGGCCCTTTTACGGCCAGTTCTAACATTCGGCGACGGGGGGAGGGAGGACTTTAAGTCCTTTAAAGTGCACCCTCCCCCACCCTTAAAGTCCTACCCCCCACCCTCTTGAACCACCCCCCCCCGCCCAGTTCCTTGCACATCCCTATTGCTGGGTGGGCCTCCACCTACTAAAGTACTTTGCCTTTAGTGCTGGATGGCCCCTTTGCTCCTGGGGGTGATGGAGGGGGTACCTGGGACACGAGCCTTGCCCGAGGACGACTCGGAGGGAGCAGCTGCTCAGTGGTGGAGCATCGGCTTTGCATGCACAGGTTGAGTCCCAGGCATCTCCGGGTAGGGCTGTGAGAGATTCCCACCCGAAACCTTGGTGAGCCACTGCCAGTCAGTGTAGACCAGGGTTTCTTAACCTTGGCCCCCCAGATGTTGTTGGACTACAACTCCCAGAATCCTCAGCTGCAATGGCTTTTGCTTGGGGATTATGGGAGTTGTAGTCCAACAACATCTGGGGGCCCAAGGTTAAGAAACCCTGGTGAGACGGACTGAGCGAGAGGGACCAAGGGTCTGACTCGGAATAAGGCCGCTTCTGGGATGGTTTAGCAACCTGTTCTTGATGGAGCGGCACTTTCCCTTGAAATTGCAAGTTCGCAGCTTGGGAGTCCTCCTTGATCAGCAGAATATCACAGCCTGTGCTACGGCTCAGGGGCTTTGACCTCCTTTAGCTGGTGCATCAGTTCTTGCACTAGTGAGTCTTGGTTTGATCGATGCATCCTCTTGCTCTCCTACATTATGATTGGATTTCTGTAACACACTCTATGCGGGGTTGCTCTTGAGGACACCCCCCCCCGCCCCCAACATCACCGCAAACTTTAACTGGTCCAAAATGCAGCAGCAAGAATCTAGATGGGGTCTAGTCCCAGCAGAGACCAGAACACGAGTTTTGCAAGAGCTGCACTAGCTGCTGGGGTGTTTCCAGGTGCAATCCAAGGTGCTGGGGATTACCTTTAAAGCCCTCCGCAGTTTGGGATCAGGCTACCCGAAGGATTGTCTTCTACATGGATCTGCCCACCCTATGAAGAATAAGGAACTGAGACTCTATTTGATTTAAGAACATGTATTATGCCAGTCCTCTTCACCCCAAAGCTTCTCAGAGCAGCTGACCATCATAGAAAGGATGAAGGAATGGCCTTCAGGTAGATCTGGTCTCGGCAATTTCAGAACTAGAGCTGGGGGAGCAGCCTGGCAGAGCCTTGAGGAGCCGCTGTGGAATCGGAGAGCCACGTGTGTGGCAAAGCTCATTACACCAAACAGTTTGGCAGTGACTCTGGGACAGACATGTATATACTGTCATATTTACATACTTATGACAGATGTATATCTATCATATTTACATACTTCCTCTACACTGTAAAAAAGAAAGCAAACAAAACACTTTCACAGAATAAAAACAATTCCCAGAATTAAAAAAAAAAGTAAAACCAACAGTTTAAAATGATGATGATGATTATTAATAAAATAAAATAATAAATAATAACAACAACAAACAACTTTGTTAGTTGCCCCATAACAAATTTTCTATGGGCAGCTCGTAACAGAGGATTAAAACATGCAATAAAAACACATAACACATTACATTAATTTTAATTAAAAGCCTGGGCTGAAACACTTAGCATGTTTCTAGATCTCCTTGAGTAATCTCTTTCTTTTTCGGAGAAGCCCATACTCGGAGCAGGGACGCGTGGCGGACGGGTGGGGGAGGACAGCACCGCACATATTCCCTATCCCACCAAGGACTCCGTTTGGAGCCAGGCATTTCCTTTCAGAAAGCTGCGCCAGCCGCTCTCCTCTTCCTCTCCAAGTAGGGCGTAGCAGGGCAAACGAAGCTGCTCAACCCCCAGCGCCGCCTACCCTCAACTCCCCCCTCCTTTTCCCTGTATGCAGTGTTGGTACGTTCCAAGCCGAAGCGAAGGAGAGCAGCAGGACTCAGGACAGGAGGAAGGCGGCTGGTGGAGCGCTGGAGGGCGGGGGGAGCAGGTCGAACGCTCTTTGGCTGCGCTAAGGGAGTGGGCGGGGCTTGAGCTCAGGTTGGAGCGAGAGGCGGAGGAGGAGGCGGGGCTTCGGTGCGCGCGCATGGACACCAATGTGTGTGGATGTGGGCTTGCGCGCGCGCCTGCCTGTGGTGGGCGGGGCTGATCCCCCTTCAGGAGCCTCTGACCGGGCGCGCGCGCGCGCGCGGGGGCCGGCGGCGGAGAGTGGCTAGCGCGTTCACGGGGCTTCCTCGCCGCCCCACCAGTCCACCAGTCAGAGCGGGGCGCGAGGGAGCGCGGCTGGTTCGGTGGCGGGGCTCGGGACGGGACGGGGACGGGCTGGACAGCCGGTGTTGGATGGAGGGTCCCGTCCGCCTCGCCGGCTCTCCCTGGAATGCGCTGGGGAGCGGCCGCCGAGCGGGAGCAGCAGCAGCGAGGGCTCTCTGGGCGCCGCCGCCTCCGCCGCTGCGAGGTGAGAGCGGGGGAAGGAGGGGCGGGAGACTGGGGGTGGGGGGGGGGACGGGTGTGTGGAGGGGCGGGGGGCAGCCCGGGACTCGAGAGGGCAAAGTGTATGCCTTGGAGCGGCGGCGGGGGTTCTTCACATAGGTAGCCGCCGCCGCTGCCGCCTGGTCCCGAGTCGGACCCTCGGTCCAGCTCGCTCAGTATTGTCTACCCAGACTGGCAGCGGCTTCTCCCAGGTTGCAGGCTGGAGTATCTGGAGATGCTGCCAGGGACGGGAGACTTGTGTGTGTGTGTGTGGGGGGGGGCTTTCTGCCTGCAGACATGCAAGTGCGCTTCCCAGGGCGGTGCCACTATCTCCTACCTTACACTGCTCAAGCATGTGGTCTCCCATGCAGATGCAAGCCAGGGTGGACCCTGCTTAGCAAAGTGGGCAATGCATGCTTGCTACCACCAGACCAGCCCTCTCCCCTGTGCCTTCCGTGGAGAGTACACTGAGGGGGTGGGGTGGTGGGATTTTCACTTTTCCTTCCTGCCCGTGGTGGGGCGGGGGAGGCGAAGGCTGTGCCTTAGAGGTCGAAAGCCTGCTCTTCCTCCAAGGAAGGTTAATTCTTACAACAACCCTGTGAGGTAGGTTAGGATGAGAGTAGTGAATGGCCCAGAGATCCCCAGTGAGCTTCATGGCTGAATGGGGATTTGAACTCTGGTCTCTCCGGTCCTTGTCCATCACTAGCCACATGGAATGGGTGGGTAGGTGGGGTTTCTGCAGTTGCTGGGGTTCCTCATGGGGGGCAGTCTGAGAAGAAAAACATGTGACTTCCCTTCCCCCCCAAAAGTGGCTCTTTCAAATATTTTTTGCAGGCTTATTACCCCAGAAGACTAATGGCCACTTCCCCAGCTGCTTTGGCTTTTCTATCCAAGCATCTGAGCCAAGTGTCTGGTAGCAGCATCCCATGCTAACTGGGCAATGGGGCATTTTCTAAAGCGCTGATTATCTAGTATTTAGCAGGGGGAGAGCAACTAGCCCTATCCAACCCCAGTGCAGTATCCCTTCCGTGACTGTTGTTGCTTGTGTCTATGTTTCCTTTAAGATTGTGAGCTCTTTTGAGGACAGGGGATCTCTTATTTATTAAATATTTATTTTTCTATGTAAGCGGCTTTGAGAGCTTTGCTTGAAAAGTGGTATATAAATATTTGTTGCAGTAGTATCATGAAGTGGGTGCTCTTGTCTAATTCACGGAAACGTCGCCATTCGTTCTTTGGGTTTATCATTTAAGGGGTTCTAAGAAGCCCCTGTGTACGTGGGTTTGAGAGAGCAAAGTTGATTTAACCTTGAAATAGGCTTCCCTTCTATCGCACAAACACACACAGACACATGCCCAGAAAGAATGAACTGGGGTGGAAGTGCCTTTCTTTAAACATCCCAGAACAGTATGAGGAAGGGGAGTGTTATGTGTGTGTTTATATCCCTAATCTCTCAGGTTAGTACTTGGAGGAAGAAGTGTTTGTTTTCTAGGCGTTCCCTCTGGATGCAAAGTGCTTGCAAAGATGCAAAGCCTGGGCGCTTGACTATATGGCAGAGTGTACTCCCTGCTTTTCTGCGCAGAAATGCACTCCAAACAGCTGAAATTGCAAATACAGATGTGGCATGTATGCACTGGAGCACTGGGTTTGTTTGACTGGAATAGATGCAGCCCCCTGGCTCTGTGTGTGTCCCACACATAAACATGTGCTGTAGGAGTGTATGGAGCCTGAGAGGGAGTTGTCTGCCTTGTATTCCCATTTTTAACTCCTCTTAAACCTTTGTGTATGTGGCAGAGACTGAGATGTGTTGACTGGTCTGCCTATATCCCTTTGCACGTGATTTCCTTAACAGAAATTGGTCCTGTCTGTATAAAGCATACATTGTGTCTGCATAAATTTGCCTGATGTGGGTCGCCTTTAATGTCAAAATATGCTCTGTCTGCGTCAGCTCCCACCTCAGTGGGCAGTTCTTGAATCTTTATGTAGCACCTGGGAAGTAGTGAGTGAAGCTTGCTACTTTAGGGTCAGATATAATTGTGTTGGTCACAGCACCACTCCAGGATCCTTGCAGATTTGTGTTCCTTTTGCTTTTGCATTTCCTCAAGTTTTCTCAGAAGCTCTGGTTGTGTGCATTTGGAAGGAAGAATAGCCCATGTTTCCCTGTATGAACTAGGAGGCATTCCATGCTGGTGGAGGTGACAGTGTTTAGATGTTGATATTGCATTTCCATAACAAAGTCTCCGAGAAGAAGATAATTGGATCCCAAGCAGCAGCCATGTCTGCAGTCTTTCTGATGTTGACTTGGTCAGAAACGTGCCTTTCATAGAACCAAAGGCAATCCCTAGCACTGCAGTGGGAAACGTGATTGAAAGCCTCAGTTGTCAACTTCAAACTGATTAACTCTCTGGCACAGCTCTTTTTGAACATGGAATTGTAAGCTGCATCTTGTTTTTCTTAAAGAGTATTTTTAGCAGCAACGTATTGGGAGGTGCTTCTCATCTGGGCCGAGGTGAAACATCACATTTTGTCTGGAAACTTTAAATTAACTGTTAAGTGCTGCTCAACTAGAAAGCATCTTTACCAGGAGCAGCCTGTATTGCTCCTGTTCTGCACATGTTAAAATTGCTTAGTACCCAAGTGAGCTGTGCAGGGGAGAAAATCATAAAATAGAAAACTATTGTTTCTCTGTACCTAATCAGAGGATTAGTTTACTTAGTTAATCAGCAATATAAACTCACTTTGATCTTTTGTGTTTATGGCAGAAAATCTTAGCATCAAACATTTTCAGCAAATTAATTAGTCAAATGAGGTGATTGATGCCTCAGTCTGCAGTACATTTATGTAATTCCCATTAATTTCAGTGGAATCTCTGAGCAAGGTGTTTACCATTTGCATCCTTTCATCAGCACACTTGTGTTGACTTGCTTGTGCCACAAAGAGATCCCTTGTGACTCTGTTTAACCATGCATTTTGTCTAATTGAAATTTGACTGATCTCTTTAACCATTAAAGTGTGCTTTTCCTCTAATGAGAAATTTACAAGATTTTTTAGGTGGGAGGGAAGCACAGAGTTGGATTGTGTTGGTCTGGCTTATAATAGTAAGTTTTCATTATTCTTTCTCACTCTTGCAGGTGGTTTGACTTTAAGGTGAATCAAATCAGTTGTGTTTAGACTTTGTTCAGTTCAGCAACGTTGTGTTGAATGAGTTTTGTATGCACTGAAACAAGAACTGTTGCACTGTTTTTACTGTAAAAGTGTGAGAGAACTCGGTACAGAATTGCTATTGGGAGAGTATATAATTTAATGCCCCATGGTATGTTAAAAACATGTAAAATTAATGCTCAGTGTGTTATGAGCTGAGGGTTTGGGTTCCCTTTTGTGTTAGTGTACATATTAGGGATTGGATCTTATTTATTATGAAATATTCTGGCACTGTTATGCAGGACTGGTGAATGGTTAGGCTTCTAGTTCTCTCTGTCTGCATTTTCAATAATTACATACTGCAAAGACAATCTTACCTGCCACAACAGTTGGCAATAAAGGCTATTTGGCATGTGTTGCAACATCAGAAGTTAAAATGGCATATAATCAATATAATGAAGCCAAGCCACATTAGTGGACTTCATTTTAAGAGGGTTAAATCTGGGGCGAGTGTGGAAAGATTACTAATAGCTCATTTTTATGCTCCAAGGGGTTAAAGAGTGTCTTGTATTGTTGCTAAAGTGCAGTCATGCAGTATGAAATAATAGGAAACGTCCTGTGCAGAATGCATATTTTGCATCTTGTGTCCCCCCCCCAGCCCTTTCAGTCTTGAAACTTACAGTATCGCTGTCATCCACAATCTGAGTAATAGTATGGAGGTGATATTAATGTGGCTGTTTAAAATCAAACTAATTATACTTGCCTGAAAGAGCCACATTAGTGTGATTCTAGCTCCCTGGTGCTTTTTTGGAGCCCTGGAGACAACCTAGTGAATAGGGCTGAAAATTCATTCTGTATTTGATTAAATGGAACAGACTCGTTGCTTCTTACCCCAGCAGGGGCTGTGAGATCTCTTGATCCCCGAAGCGGCTCATAGACCCTGGGAATTCCATTAGCAAGCACCTGAGGAATTTCTGCCCTGCAGTGCCTTTTTTTGGTAGCGGGGGGGTGGGGGGGAATAGAACAAGGAGTATATCACTCTTGATGATAGGTGGGGGGAGGCTGCACTAGAAGAATCCATATGTTGGCAGATCTAAAATCAAGGCATGACTTAACAGCTTTTCTGGTGAGAGAAAAGCCCAGCCCCAAAGAATACGAATAGTCAAGACACTGATGTTTAAAGGAGAACTGTGCTGAACTTGGGGCACTAAAGTTAGCTCATCCACTCTTACTATTGAAACCGTCAGGATTGCTTGTTTCTCAGTCTGAAGAGGCAAACTGGTGGGAAACCAATCTCAATTCAAGCAGTTAATACTTGTGGAATGGTGAGTTTTGAAAAGTAGGGTGTAAAGGCAGTGGTGTAGGTTTGATCTTTCATCTGCCAGCGTTGGGTTTTTTTTGACTGTCATCAAATAGTAATTTGTGTGTGTGTGGTGTTCTATCTAGTTAAGCTCAACTAGTTTTGTGTTGTTGCAAGCTTTTGAAGCACTGTCTCCATTATACTGGTATCTAAGTTTCTGAATCTTGACTAGGTTCTTAAACTTGCTGTTTTCAGTTTGTCTGCTTATAACCTACTCTACACCAAAAATATAGACAAGCAATGATTGCAATACAGTAATTATTAAAAAATTAACAGTTTTCATTTGCTACGTTTGTGTTCAATATTTTTCTATGATTTTTTATAAAATATGCAAATGTTTGGTTTTGTGTTCTAAGAACACAAGCAGTTGCAGCAGCTGTGTGTTTCCTGTGGGAGAAGTATATCTGACTGTTCATTTAGAGGCATCTTTAACTGTAGGAAAATTCAGAACCTCTGGGAATCGAACAATTTAATGACAATAGCAATGCTTGAGAAATAACAAAGTTGGTAAATTCAGTTACATTTTGGAGGATATGTGAATTGCACTGGGTACCACATTTAAAAAAAAAATTGAAAGGTTTGTTTGAGCAATTGATTTTTTTTAAGCATTACATGGACTTCCTGATTCAGTGTTTGAGCCATTAATGCTTCATGTTCAGAAACCAAGGCACACCTTGCCTGGCCATAAATACTGAGGCAAGTCACACAGTTCTTGTGGGGCACTTTGTTTCTCAGAGTTCAGATATGCTGCTAATATTGAAAGATCTGCAATGAATGAAACTGCCACATTGTATGAAAGTAGTAGTGTCACAGAAGAGCATTGTTCCAGTGAATGTTCAGTTTGTAACTACAGTATCATGTTTGTACATGGGTTAAATGTGCAGAGTTAAGTTTTGCTTGCTGCAGCAGTATTGGATAAGATTATCTCGGGCAATTCCCAAATTTGCAGTCATACCTGGAATCCAGTTTTAGTTGTTTAACCTTCCAGTAATGTTTCTAGTGTCATTTGGAAATGTCAACATAGGAGCATAAGAAAGCAGAGGAAAAATGTAAAGAGTTCTCCCTGACTGAGACCAGTCTGTTGCGTATGATAAACTATTGAAACCAGTTCTGATACTTTTGGTAAAGTTTGTAATTTTTTAATTCAAAGTTAATTAAGTTTGATGTGGAACTGAGAGTGCAATTAATAGTGTTCCATTATCAGCATAGTAAAAGGATGAAGCATTAGGAAATGTTGAACTGAGGTTCTGTTGAATGACACCAGAACTAATATTGTACTTGGTATTACAGTATTATGGTATTACAGGAGGAGATCTGGTCTTGTGGTAGCAAGCATGAATTGTCCCTTTGCTAAGCAGGGTCTACCCTGGTTTGCATTTGAATGGGGTACTTTATGTGTGAGCACTGTAAGATATTCCCCTTAGGGGATGGGGCTGCTCTGGGAAGAGCAGAAGGTTCCAAGTTCTCTCCCTGCCAACATCTCCAAGATAGGGCTGAGAGAGATTCCTGCCTGCAACCTTGGAGGAGCCGCTGCCAGTCTGTGAAGACAATTCTGAGTTAGATAAACCAATGGTCTGACTCAGGATATGGCAGCTTCCTATGTTCCCATATGATAGTTTCAATAATATCATTTGCGGGCTTTGTAATATGGGTTAACAATAGCATCTGTTCTTCCTAAACTTGACATGCATCAAAATCTCGATGCTGAAAATTACACTTCAATGTCAGTTGAATAAGATTGTCTTTCTGACCAAATCGTTGAGAATGTTTTTCACTCCTGGGAAACTGCAGATCACTTTCTGTGCACACTACTCTTTCTCTTGCACTTCTCGTTAATAGGGATCAGTTTATTTCGTTGCCCTCTCTGTTTGGTAGTGCTGCAGATATTCTGCTCAGCTGGGCAGATGGTTGGCTGTTCTGTACTCCCTCTGCTGGCCAGCTCCTTAGGCTGAGCAATGTCTGAATACCTGTTTAGTAAACTTGAAAGCAGTGGCCACTATTCTGTGACTTAGATGGTGCACTCATTAAACTCCAAAAGGGCCATTTATGGGGAGAAAGGGGGAAAAAATTGCTGGGAATCTTTCCCCCCTGTTACTGTTTATGTTTTTTGTCAGTCAACAGACTCCAGCTACCCTTCTGTTTTGGTTTGCTCTCCAGCATGCTCTTAAGGCAGGTTTTTTTGGCTGGGGATGATGGGAGTTGTAGTTATTTATTTATTATATTTATTTAAAATTGAAATATTTATACCCTGCCCTTCCAGTGTACTACTGCTCGGGGCGGCTCACAACAATAAGATAGACACAGATACAATAAAAGTAATAAAATTAACAAAATATTTTAAAATGTCAGATTAAAAACCACAATTATTAGGTTCAAATTAAAACTGAAAATTCCTTGTTGTGCTGGTCATAGACCGTAATAAACTTTGATTGATTGATTGAACTGAAAATAATAATAAGCTAAAGAACCTACCAGATATAACAAAACAATAATGGAGCATTAAAAAGCCTCCTTAAAAAGGTGCGTTTTGAGATGTTTTTAAAAAACACTGAGGGAGGGAGCATGATGAAGCTCTTCAGGGAGGGCGTTCCAAAGTCGGGGGCCACAACCAAAAAGGCCCTGTCTCTAGTCCCTGCCAACTGGATCTCTGTTAGTTCAGCAACAGCTGAGGATTCAACTTCGCCTACCCCTGCATAGGCATAGACTGGACACAAATGCAGTCTGGTCATCCAGGGATTACAATTTTTTATGCTAAGGTGTATTCATCAGAAAAATAAACACTCATGTACAGGACAAGGTGTTGGAAGTTATCTCCAGTTCTTATACCTTCTTCCTTAGCACAGTGAAGCCATATTTGTGAAGTTCCCTGAGATAAGTATAGATAGCTTAAAGGTAGTGTTTTAAAAACCCAGTGCTGGCTTTAAAATTAAGGTGGCCAGGCCTGTTCTTTAAGTGTAGAGTAAAAATGATTCAAAAGATGCATTTGGGCCCCTTGGCATATTGTATAGTACTGATATCTGTCTTGGAAATATGCGTAAGACATATCTGGCTGCTTATGGCTACAGCTCAAATGAATATTTTTAGCTATACATGTACAGTGTATGGTGAATCATGTATCATTTCCTTTTTGTTGTCAGTTTCTGGCAGTTTAGTGTGCTTCAGAATTTAAGCAAGTATATCAGTAAATCGCAGAGATCTCTGTTTGCTTTTGTACGGAGGACCTGCCTTGTATCATCATCTCTGGAGTCTTTATGTATGTCAAATATCCCTAACTTTCTGGACATTCAGAAAAAGTTCCTGGAGGCTGAAACCTGTGGCAGATCTCTTGCTAACTGTGACTGGGATTACCATACATACATTTAACTGCCCTCTAAAAATAAGTTTCATTTAACATTCATGAACTAGAAGGCTTTCTGAGCTATAACAATCCATCCATATAAAAATACTGAAGTACGAGTCAACACCGACTCGATGGCACAACTTTACCTCTACACTTATATAATTCCTAGGCAAGAACATGTGCTCAGAGCTGGCACCTAACTTGAATTTATAGCTGAATGGTGCAAACTTCTTAGATACCTAGGTGACCCGCTATCTGATGTTGAACTTCTGTAAATACTCCTTACTAGATGAACATTTCACTGACAAGGGGTAACATGGAGTGCTTGAAGTCTGAGTGTTGTGTTAACTACAGATTTTGGCTCTTATCAGCCTCCTACTAACAAATATTTGGGCCCTTACTACTGTACTTTCTTATCTTGGTGAAGAACCAAGAACTCAGCTGAAAAGAAGGGGGAGAGCATCCCTCTGCCCCCAGAAACTGCCGTGGTGAGTTCATGAATGAAACCTGGTGAGTTCATGAATGAAACCGTGGTGTGTGGAGCAATCAGGTCAGTCCATGAGGCATACATAATGGGCGGGGGTGTCTGCAGGCTGTTTGCTTTGGCAGTGGGAATGTGCTTCTCCAAGAGGATGGGGAGCAGCAGCAGCAACTTGATGGCTGTGGTGATGCTAGTTTGGTAGTATCTCCCAGGAGATGAAAAGGGTGTGTGAACAACCTTAGTAGCCAGGCTATTGAGAGAGATGGTTCCCTTGCAGCTTTGCAAGATAGCAAACTTGGGGAAGAGGAACGAAGATCGCCCACCACTGTGCCTCTGTCCAAGATGTTAGTTTGGAGGCCTAGATCAATGTGTTCGTTGTAACAGGGATTCCCAGCTGTTGACTACAACTCCCAGCATCCCCCACTGCAATGGCCTTTGGCTGGGGGTCATGAGAACTGTAGTCAACAGCATCTGGGAATCCTTGTTACAGGGAACAAGATGGCAGCTGCATTCCTTCTCCCTTTTTGCAGCATGTATGTGTGGGAGGTAGCATGAGACAGTCTACCTGTGGCAGGAGTGCATGCAGGAGTGGGTGGCAGAGATGGGCAGGCTCCATGCCTCAGGAAAGAAGGGCAGGTTTCCCCAGTCTGTTCATAGGTTTGTGTGTTCTGGAATGTGCCAGCTAAACTCTGGCTCCAGGCTTCTAATGACCTGAATTGCTGTAGAAGTAGCCACCTACGTAGGAAGCTGCCATATACTGAGTCAGATCATAGGTCTATCTAGCTCAGTATCATCTTCACAGACTGGCAGTGGCTTCTCCAAGGTTGCAGGCAGGAGTCTCTTTCAGCCCTATCTTGGAGAAGCCAGGGAGGGAACTTGGAACCTAATGGCACAGCAGGGAAATGACTTGATTAGCCAGCCAGAGGTTCCCGGTTCGAATCCCCGCTGGTATATTTCCCAGACTATGGGAAACACCTATATCGGGCAGCAGCGATATAGGAAGATGCATCATCTCAGTTATTAACTTGAGTCCAAGAGAACCTTTCCAAGGAGTGATGAATTGCTGAGGGGACATTAAAGCCAGTTGTCTTAATTCTGCTATTTTGCAACTTGATCAAAACTATGGATGAATTTTGGAATAAAGCTCAATTTTTCTCCATGAAATGCTGCCACTTTACTCAGAATGTTGGTTTGAGTGGCCATCTTTGAGTGTGGATTCATAATCTGAATGCTAGACTATTCAAACATGGCCCAACAGAACACTTGCACCTGGTACATATGAAAACATTGAGTTTGGTGAGAACTCGGACATCAGATTTAGGGATAACCTAAGCGAGGCCAAGTATAGAAAAATTCAAATGAAGTCACAACTTAACAGTCACTTCTTTCTTGTACTGCATTCAGTCAGATTTAATACACCTAACATTACATGCGCCTTGAAATTCTGTGGAGCTGCTTTGTGTTCTCATTTGTGGGGACTGCCTTTCCCCTGTGGCCATGAATTTACTGGCTTCTAATTACCTATGATGTAAGACAGTAGTAGATGATTGGGTGGCTATAAATTCTGGCTGCAGGTGTGGTTTTAATAGATCTATGTTGCTTTAGGGATCACAAATGGTGTAGAGTCTTACATGTTGCAACAGAGAATAAGACTTGATAAGCTGGCTTCATAGACCTCTGGCCTGTATTTTATAGAGTTGCCATGGTTGCTTGACAATGTCAGTGGAAGTGCAGCTTCGGATTAAACTACTATTTCATTAATAGTTGTTTTGGGGCACAGTTCAGGTATATCTTCGCAAGTACCTGTTGTGTAGAGATTGATGGTCTCATTGAGTATTCTGTCATTGAGTTTATGGAGGTGTCCAATTAAGAGGAGAGCTGGTCTTTTGGTAGCAAGCATGACTTGTCCCCTTAGCTAAGCAGGGTCTGCTCTGGTTGCATATGAATGGGAGACTAGAAGTGTGAGCACTGTAAGATATTCCCCTCAGGGGATGGAGCCGCTCTGGGAAGAACATCTAGGTTCCAAGTTCCCACCCTGGCTTCTCCAAGATAGGGCTGAGAGAGATTCCTGCCTGCAGCCTTGGAGAAGCCGCTGCCAGTCTGTGTAGACAATACTGAGCTAGAGAGACCAATGGTCTGACTCAGTATATGGCAGCTTCCTATGTCCGAGTGCTGGGGCCTTTAGACCAGGGCATTGTTGTAGAATATGATGCCAGATCCCTGAGCTAGATTTTCAGATGTGTCTTAACCATGCCTCTCGATGGGACATGGCTCACAGCTTGCCACTTACAATGTGTGCTTTTAAAAAACTGTATAATGGGCCTTAGGCTTTTATGTTGAGGGTCTTAACTTCAGACTACTAGAGCCGTTACATTTTGAGTTTCATCATGGTTTCCATTGCACACACAGAATACCTTTGTGCTCTTTAAATGTCCAACTGCAGATTGCTTACAAATTAATCAGAAGTATTTGGTGGTGGGTCGGGGAACAAGAGCTCAGCAATATTGG
The DNA here is from genome assembly GCF_027244095.1 of Hemicordylus capensis. Lineage (NCBI taxonomy): Eukaryota > Metazoa > Chordata > Lepidosauria > Squamata > Cordylidae > Hemicordylus > Hemicordylus capensis. The sequence continues at coordinate 19,823,278 of NC_069664.1, read as the reverse complement.
GAAGCTACAAGACTTGCAACTGAAAATGCATGGCCCACCAGATGCCTCTAGGGAGCCTACAGGCAAGACGTGAGGGCATGCCCTCTCTCCTGCTGTTGCTCTCCAACTGGTATGGAGAGGCATCTTGCCTCTGAAGCTGGAGGTGGCCCACAGCCACCAGACTAGTAGCCATGGATAAACCTGTCCTCCATCAATTTGTCTAAGCCCCTTTTTAAAGCCATCCAAGCTGGTGGCCATCACCACAGCCCATGGAAATTCTGACTGCAAGTGTCATTTTAATAGATCTGTATTCCTTTAGGAATTACTTGTAGAGTCTTACAAGTTGTAGCAGAGAATAAGACTTGATAAGCTGGCTTCATAGACCTCTTGTGAAGTATAAAGAACTTTAATCCTTGCTGGTATTACTGGGACACACATTTGTGAACTCTCTCCTGGAGTCACAGAATTTTAGGATTGGAGCTGGGGGGTCCCTGGAGGTCCTCCTGTTTTCCCCCAGAGCCCACCACTGCATGAGTCAGTCTGTTCGATAGTGGAACAGCTCTTACAGTTAGGAATGCCTCCTCATGTCTAGCTGAAATCTGCTTCTTTGTAATTTCAGCCCATTGGTTCTAGTTGTGTTCTCAGGAGCAACAGGAAACGCGTCCTTTCGTCTTATGTGATAGCTCTTCAGATATTTGAAGGTTGTTATTCATTAAAGCTGCCCTTGGTCTTCTGTCCTCCAGGCAAAACATATGTGGTTCTTTCAACCGTTTATCATAGGACTTGGGTTCCAGACTCCTCACCATCTTGGTTGCCCCCCTGCTTTGATCTCTTACAATTCATCAGTCTCGTTAAAATGTGGGGTCCAGAATTGGCTATGGGGGAATGGCTTGACTAGCAAGTCAGAGGTTGCCGGTTCGAATCCCCGCTAGTGTGTTTCCAAGACTATGGGAAACACCTATATTGGGCAGCAGTGATCTAGGAAGAAGCTGAAAGGCATCATCTCATATGGCGTGGGAGATGGCAATGGTAAAATCCTCCTGTATTCTACCAAAGACAATCACAGGGCTCTCTGGTTACCAAGAGTCGACACCGACTCGACAGCACACTTTACCTTTAGAACTGGATACAATATTCAACATGAGGTCTGACCAGCACAGAAGAGAGTAGAACAGTTACTTCTTGTGATCTGACACAGCGCTTCTGTTCATGCACCCTAAGATTCTGTTGGCTTCTTGAACAGCTCCATCCCACTGTTGGCTTTTTAATTATACTGTGTGGTGCATCTCTTATGCCTGGAAGCAAAGCTTTTTGACTGCTTGTTGCTTTATGTAGAAGTGAGATCAGCTGGCAAGATGGGTTAGCTAACAAATCTGTATTCAAGCACACTTGAGATTCCTTGAACATCACAGCCAATTCTGAGATTATTTGCTAAACATAATTCTGTGCTCTCAACAAGTCAGGGTAGATGGTGGAGGTAGGTGGGGTTTCATCTGACAGCGGTGTAAGAATTGCATCTCCTGGAAGGACTTCTCGGTATACTCAAAGGTCAAAGGCACTTGCAGTTAAGAGCAATCCCTACCAATTTCACTATCCCTCACTTCAATCCATGTCCTTAATATACCAAACGTATGGGGTGGCATTATCACTGGGCTTTGACTCTCATCCACTGATATTAATTCATGTCAACTCACCCGTTCTTGCAAAAACAATATCATAGAAGATAGGGACTCACCTTTGAGTAGTATAATAGACAAGGATTTTCAGCAGTACAGAGGAAGTTGGATCTATCTCCATATTTGAGGTTCCTGTTACACTTTGGCCCCACATCTAAGTCCTACTTATGGCAGGAGCTAGAAGCAAGCATCAAGCTTGCACATGTCCTCCAACTTTCAGTGTGAACTGGAGCCTGCCTTCACTCATTCTCTCACACCAGGGTAAGTAGGTTTCACTAGAATGAATTTTGTCAACACAAAAAAGGGGTCAGTTGTGCAAGGGGGATCAATCAATTGATCAATATCTTTATTACAGTACTTGACCAGATTTCAGCATTTTATACAGAATTGACGTTCAATAGACTGGTACAGTCTATCAGATATCACAGTTGCATTTAGGTAGAGGGGGTTTACCAATGGGTAAATCGGTACATCCTCACCTAACTGACATCCTCACCTAACTGATAGAGGGGGTTTTCGCCATTGCTTGACAGATATTGTATGCAATGACACAAAATCTAGCAACCCAAGAAGTAACAGATACAGTCCTACCTGCAAGAAGATAAGTTACATAAAAATTCATTGGTCTTTGCTGAAGGTTCTCTTAACAGAGGTAAATTCAATTTGCTATGTGGAGTGCTGTGAAATTTACAATGAAGTAAAATATGAGCCTATTGATGAGCATATCAACTTTGTCTGATCCACAGGAACACTTGCACAGGTGATAGGGTATATTTTTGTATCTGCCCTCCAACCAAGCTGATGGGAAAAACATAATGAGCTAAGGTGAAGGCTCTCGGATGGGTTGGACATGTCATATTATGAAAATAGCTTGCCAGAGCTAAAATTGAGGTGACACACCAATTCTTAATGCAGTTAGGGAGTTTGCTTCTTTTTTGTAATTCAGTATCGAAGAGATGTTGTTTTATAATTCTATTGGCTTGACCAAACCCCCACAGCAGTTAGAGATTCAAAAGAGAGTCCAACCGTCTGGAGTTTCCCCATTAACTAGGGTAACCCCTTAGAGTGGGTCTGATCCTCCAGAACTGGGTTTTTTTTGGGTGGGGGGGTGGATCCATGGTTTAAATTTTAGCTTTAGCCAGTGTTTAAAGACCTTATTCACTCCAGCCTCCAGCCTTAAGGTTGAGTTGGATATGCCTTTTGGCATTTGAAGAACCGTTCCTAGAAATTTCGTTTGGACAACCTCCATGGGGGTAAAGTTTGAATATGGACCCAGTTGAGCTCCAAAGAGCAGCTGGGCCATTGACTTGTCTTGAAACAGCTTAATAGCTGCTGGGACAAATTGTCCCCCTCAAGGTGGATCTGTATGTGAAGGCTGTACGTGTGGTGCAAGCAGGCATGTGGAGCTCATCTTCATAATAAAAGCCCAGCTGGATCAAGCCCAAGGCCCATCTAGTTGAGCATCTTTCTTTCAGTGGGTCCAGCATAAATTGGACTTTAGTGTGCTAGTTGATATATTACTGAACTAGGGGAATATTTTACTTAGGATAGAAAGATAGCAGTTACAATCCAGCCATTCACTCATTACCTCCCCCCCCCCCCCCGTCCCCTTTGAATAGCTGTGAGATGTTTATACTGTATTTATAACCATTTTCCTGCCAAATCAAAGCTAAAAGTGGCATACCCTTTTTCTTTAAAATTGTTAGCATTATGGAGCATTGTGTTTCTGACGTGGTATGGGGTAGTGCTGTTTAGAGAGCATATTTTTACATACTGTTTTACATACTTACAAAAGGTGTTTCAATTTTAAACTAGGATTTAGAGGAAACACACACCCCACTCTGATCTTGGGGTCGGTAGCAGTGCCCCATGCCTTATGCTTTCTTTGATAATAGAGAAATCGGTGTTGATGTCTAATCCCTATTTATACATGCAGCTGCCGGAATATGCTCCCTGTGCATATGCAACCTCAAGGTACATATGCACGTAATGGGGCTTCCTGGATTGGGGCCTCTGGGCATGCAAGTTCCATTAGACTGTTAATGGCCGTACCTGTGAACCAGGTGTGTTGGGGCCTAGCTGGCATTACCCATTCAGGGTCATATGCATGCCAGATTTTAAAACAGGGTTGCTTTTTTTTGGTATGCTCTGCACAACAACCGTGTAATTAAAGCAAAACCTGCCCTCCCCGACTTCTTGTATAGCCTGCAGATGTGTGATTTAATTGACCTACCAGCGGAGTTCAAGAACGATAATCTACATGCCTGAAAGCAAAATATATTTTTTAAAAATAGCAAGTCATAATTGGAGTATGGCTTAGATAAATGGCTGGTGGCTGCAATCCAATCTTCCAAATGTGTATGACTTTCTGGTTTCTCAGAACAAAAAAGTATTTTTCTCTAGGCGTCCCACTGTTAGCATTTCTTGTATAACTGTATAATACAAGGTTCAGCAACATCATCTGCCGGGCATCTTTTGAGGTATTTGATCTCACTCACAATGCTGAGCTGCCTAATTTTCCAGACCTCCGTGATTTCCAAGATAGGTTTGGAAAAAGTAATGGGAGACTGTTCAAAAGTCAGGAACAAGGAAATCAGTAAAAATATTGTATTTATTGCTTTCAGTTGTCATGACCATACATTCAATTTATCAATGTTTTAAGGGTTTCAGGGTAGGGGGGAAAACCACATGCCTTGAATTTTGGTGCCTGTAGGGGGTGTGTTGTGGCTTTTCTTCCCAAGATATTGTAAAGGAAGTGCAACAGGACTCAGAACTGTGGCTTGTCTGCCAGATTTGTATGAATGATATTCAGATTTTCATGTGTTTTAAGTATGCAAAATAGCTGTGACCACCTTGACCTTTCTTCTTCTTCTTTTACATTATCCCCTTCACAGCATCAGTAGGCAGACTGCCCCTCTTGTATCTTCACAACAGCCCTGTAAGGTTGGTTGGGCTAACAGACAATGACTGGTCCAAGGTCAGTGAGTGACCTTCATAGCTGAATGGGGATTTAAACCCTGGTCTGCCCTGTCATAGTCAATACTCTAACTGCTACATCTCTCTGACTCTCTTTTAATTTTAATTTTTTTTACATTTCTATCACGCGTTTCCTCCAGGGAGCCCAAAGCAGTATACATGGTTATGTTTATTCTCACAACAACCCTGTGCATTAGGTTAGACTGAGAGAAAAGTGACCAACCCATAGTCGGCCAATGAGTTTCATGGCTGAACGGGGTTTGAACTTGGATCTGCCCCATCCTAGTCCAGCGCTCTAGCCACTACATTACATACTTACAAAAGGTGTTTCAATTTTAAACTAGAATTTAGAGGAAACACACACCCCTCTCTGATCTTGGGGTTGGTAGCAGTGCCCCATGCCTTATGCGTTCTTTGATAATAGAGAAATCAGTGTTGATGTCTAATACCTATTCATACACGCGGCTGCCGAAATCCACTAGTTTACTAGTCTGTGATGGGTAAAAAATGATGCCTGACGAGTGAGAAAAGTCCTGATGAGCAATGTACTGGTCTGGCTGATAAACTGAGCCAGCATTTCTTCACCCCTGTTCATACATTCAGACCAAATCAAAAACATGACTGAAATTCAAGCCAATGATGGTGGGTGCTGCTTCTGTCTTTTGTATGTTGGCTATGGCAAAGGAGAGCTGGTCTTGTAGTAGCAAGTATGACTTGTCCCCTTAGCTAAAACTAGCAATTAACCGTGTGCAAACAGCAAATATATATAAACATGCAAATTCAGAAATTAAATAATTATATTTTTATATATATGTGTCCTAAATTCTTTAAATATATCTCTTAATAAATATACATATTTCAAAAGAACACTAAGAAGTGTCCAAAATTGCCCAGAGCACAGAATAATGAAGATGTTATAAGTATTCCAATCTTGCTTAAGATGCATGTTTAACTACTTAAACTTCTCCATACCTATTTGATTAAGTATTACCTAGATTCATTGTCCTCCAAACTGTTGAAACTAACACTTAGGAAGTCAAAGTTTACAACTGTACTTTCCCCCAGATTTAGACTATTCCCAGATTTTAAACTATACTTTATGTATACACTTTAGGAGGAAGATGTAGGAATAATACGCAGTATAACTTGTTTGTAGCCTACAGCTGTTTAAAAACATACACATGCATATTAAATATAGCCTGAATGGAAGCAAATAAAAAAATTTTCCCCATCGGCATGAATCTAGGTGGAGGATAGCAGTAGTGAAAATCAGGTGACTGACGTGTGGGTTGCCTCCTTGTTTATGTTCCATCTAACAATCTTAGAACAAAGCCATTTGTTTTTAAATTACTTAAAAGCCTTTCCACTTATATACTCAAGGTAGTTTACAGTAAAAACAAATAAGCAAAGTGATACAGGCTCATCAGCTGAGATATTTCAGTGTGAACTTTTTGCATGGGGTGGAGTCAAAGAGTTATCCAAATTAGCTTGTTATATATAAATTTTCTAAATATGGGGTGTAAGCTCCAGGTGCATGCACACTGTATACACACTGCCTTGGTTCTTGGTTTGAGAAATTGCTGCTGCGTTGCTTTTTTCCATTCAGTCATACAGATGCACTGAAAGCCTCGTACAAATATTGGATTCAGGAATTTATTGGGAGTTCAGCTGCGAGAGTGAACCTCTGAAACGAGCAGTAACTTTCCCCCCTTTCAATAAGTACTTCTGTGTATCTGCTTTTCAAAAAATCACTTGTGCGAGAATTCTACACTCGTGTGGATGCCTTATTATTTGTTTTATTCTGGTAATACACAAGTAGAAGCTGTCGTTCTTGCCTTGAATGGAACAGAGAGATTGTTTGGGGTTGGGGTGTCCCCCCCACTTTTGCTTTAAGTTGTGACTAAATCAAACAGTTCTTTGAGTTCATTCCCTTCTCTGAGTGTAATTAGGAACACACTGATTCTTATTGCAGCTGGCAGCCTCTCGCTCTTGCCTCTTTCTGCATATGACCCCCGCAGTCTCAATGACCTTTCCTGGGGTTAGTCATGGGCCCTTTTCATTGTGATGGGCTAGAAGTGGCTCATGTGGAGTTGATTATTTCCTTGCTTGTCTGGCCTTTTTGGTGCCATAACTTCAAGTCATTTCCATTTTCTTCCTCTGTTTTTGGCTGACCACAGTGAAAGGAAATGCTTTTGCTGGCGACAGGATTGGTTTGCATGCTTGGCCAACTTGATTGAGCCTGTGAAGGAGGTGGGGGATGCAAAGGAACCCCAAAGGTGCTAGATTTCCTTTGTATAATTTGATAATGGCGATGATTAAACACCTATGTTTACATTTCCCATTCTTTCCCATCTCCCTTTTCGGTTATGCTCTTAATTTGCAGCGGCTTTGTGTTTTGGAAAATAGAGCGAATGCATCAGTCAATTGTTCATGACTACTTCGGAAGAGTTTACAGTTCCCCAAAGAACGAGGAAATCAACCTTGAGGTTAGCAGTTAAAACTAAGGGGCAGCATATTGGATGCTACTAGCCCACGTCTGACCACTCCTTGCAAACAAAAAAGCTGAGTGGATTGCATATGCCAGCTGTTATGCTCATTTTGTCAGACCCCAGGAGGACTGCGTGAAGACTGTGATCAAAGACTTTGGTGATCATGGAGGAGGCAACAGCTAAAGGAATGTCTGATTGCTTTCTATTAAAATACTGTAGGCTTCACTACTTTGCTTTAAAGGTGAAACTATGTGAAACTTAATGATCTAGCTTTCCCTGGCCAAAATTAGCCCCACATTGCAGTAGTATTTATATTGCTGAAGGATGTGATGGAATCTAGATTTATTTTCACTGGTGCAAAGATGACAATGGGACAGGCTGATGTTTTGCATAACATTGAACTGGGCAAGATTACAAAGCTATGGAACTGCAACAACAAAAAGGAATCTGCTGCTTCTATAATATGGAATTTGTCTGAAGGTCTAAGCTTTCAAATGCTTCATTTTCAAAGGCATTGACTTGCAGTGACTTTCCTGTTTTCTGCCTCTTTCTCTCTCTCAGCCTCAACCCTTCCCTCTTTAGATCTGTAAACAAGAGCTGGTCTTGTGGTAGCAAGCATGACTTGTCTCCCTAGCTAAGCAGGGTCTGCCCTGGTTGCATTTGAATGGGAGACTTGATGTGTGAGCACTGCAAGATATTCCCCTTAGGGGATAGAGCCACTCTGGGAAGAGCAGAAGGTTCCAAGTTCCCTCCCTGGCAGCATCTCCAAGATAGGGCTGAGAGAGATTCCTGCCTGCAACCTTGGAGAAGCCGCTGCCAGTCTGGGCAGACAATACTGCGCTAGATGGACCTGTGGTCTGACTCAGTATATGGCAGCTCCCTATGTCCCTATGTAACTGTGGCCCTCCAGCTGATGTTGGTCCACAATCCCCATCATCCCCAGTCGCATTGACAAGTATCCAGGAATGATGGGAGTTGTAGGCCAATATCATCTGTAGGGCTGCTGTTTGACACCCCTGACTTGGTTCATTTCAAGGAAATTTATATTTAGTTGTACTTTGCTTCTCAGTCAAGAGTAGTTCCCAAAGTAGCTTGCAATAAAATGTGCACAGATACCCCCATGTGTCCCTTTTATAGTAGTATATGTGGCATACCTCTGGCCACTTATCTCAATTTTACTTTAGACCTGAGATATCTAAAATAAAGTTCTGTGGCATTTGGGAAGTGGAATTCTGAATTTACTGTGTTTAGGGGGAAACTAGGTTCTTGTCTAAGTAGCTATGCCCTTATATTTGCTCAACACATTGATAGGGTTTAAAGTACCTCTTAATACAGAAATAGTTAGAAACTTGGAAGGTACAAAGTGATGCATTAAGCATGTCCAGTGTCATGGCATAAAGTGGACATGCATTTTTGCTCTGACCATAATTATTTTATTATTATTATTATTATTATTAATATTAATATTAATTCTATTTCTATACCACCCTTCCAAAAATGGCTCAGGGCGGTTTACACAGAGAAATGATACATAAATAAGATGGCTCCCTGTCCCCAAAGGGCTCACAATCTAAAAAGAAACATAAGCTAGACACCAGCAACAGTCACTGGAGGTTCTGTGCTGGGGTGGATAGGGCCAGTTACTCTCCCCCTGCTAAAGAAAGAGAATCACCATATTAAAAGGTGCCTCTTTGTCAAGATAGCAGGGGTTTAGCTACAGAGCTACAATTTAGCTACAGAGTTTCTTCCTGGTCTTCCATCATAAGTTTGTGTGTGTGTGTGTGTGTGTGTGTGTGTGTGTGTGTGTGTGTGTGATACAAAGTATTTGCAGTTTCAGCATTGCTCATGATTCTGTTTAGTTAAACATTAGGTACTGCTTTTGTTCACTGTAACCAATGTAGTAATATACTAGAAACCTGAGATAATTATCCAAAAGTGTACGGTGTAACTAATATAAATGTAGGTGCTTCCCACGCTGCCTCTTGACCTGACCTAAGGGGCAGCCACCTGTAAGGGTGAATGAGGACTTTAGTCTGCACGCTTATTAAATCCTTGACCCAGCTGAGGCTATCAGCAGAGATAACAGTGATGATTTTTAAAGAATACCTGTCATCTGGGAGCAAAGTTGGTGGTCTCTCTGCTCTCCTTGGAGAAAGCCATCAAATTAACATCTAGGCATAAAGCAATGAAACTTAGTTACTGACAGTTTTATAAATGAACTGCTGCATTACTTGAACTGGATTTCTTCTGAGGTTTTTTAAAATCCCAGGCACTTCAACCAGTTTATGCACAAAATATGGGCAATATTAATGGATCATTGTTCATTGCCACCTTCCTGTTAATTAAAATTGTAAATCAGTTGCAAACTCCTTGAAAAGTACATATATTGTATATTCTAAAGAAATAAAATAATCCTATTACTGTTAGATTTTTTACCTTTTATTTCCGAGCGCCACTTCTGCTTCAAGACAGCATGTTGTGGACATGTTCATGTTCCTTAAAGGAAAAAGCTAAGGACCATTCAAATGTTGAAATGGAACCCGTATTTGCCAACCTTTCCAGCCTACCGGTTCTCTTTCAAATCAGCTTTGCCTTGTTTTTTAGGGGGCATCGTTTGTCTTTTGATCTACAGGTCATTGAGTAATCAGGTATAAACTGATTTTACTCCGTCAAATAGCTAGTCATCTGCTTGCTAGTAGTGAGGATGGAATTTTTCCTAGCAACCAGGACATGCTGGTTTTTGCCCTTCTAGATTTCAGGTGAATAATACAGATGTACACAGGTGTGGGCTAGTTCAGTCGTGGACTAATAACTTTATTATCTCATTTACAAGGTTGGATTACTCTCAAGTTGGGGTGGAAAGCTGGTCTTGCTGTAGTAATCATTAATTGTCCCTTCTGCTAATTAGGGTTTGCCTTGACTTGCATTTGAATGGGTGACTACATGTGAGCACTGTCTAGTGTAAGATACTACCCTTGGGGGATGGGGTGTAGCTCAGTAGTAGAGCATCTGCTTTGCATGCAGAAGGTCCCAGATTCAATCCCTGGCAGCATCTCCAAGTAGGGCTGGGAGATACTCCTGCCTGAAACCTTGGAGAGCCGCTGCCACTGCCAGTCATTGCAGACAGTACTGAGCTAGATGGACCAATGGTCTGAGGCAGTTTCCTATGTTCATACAGTTTTCTTTGTTATAGATCTAAACCACACTATAAGTTCAACATATAAATCTGCATGTCAGCTGAGATCTTAATCACAGGCTCTTCATCAGCTACCCTGTTCCAGAGGCTAGGCAGGGGGCTAGCAGCGACAGGGTCTTCTCTGTGGTGGCACCTCACCCCTGCTAACTTGGCCAAGAGGCACCTTTTAACATGGTGATTCTCTTTATTTAGCAGGGGGAGGGTAACTGGCCCTATCCACCCCCATCACAGTACTTCCAGTGACTGTTCCTGGTGTCTATCTTATTTTTATTTTTTTTAGATTGTGAGCCCTTTGGGGACAGCGAACCATCTTCTTTATTTATTGGTTGTTTCTCTGTGTAAACCACCCTGAGCCATTTTTGGAAGGGTGGTATAGAAATTGAATGAATGAATAAAATAAATTATGGAACCCCATTCTTAAGCATATTAGTTTCTCTGTCAATTTTGGACCCCATTGTCTTTCCTGTTTGCTCAAGCATTTAGAAGTAATTAATATCGGTCTGTTCTTAGCTGCTGTTTTTGTTTTGGGGCTGTGGTGTTTAACTGGTTAGGTTGTTTAATTGTCATCTTATTGTTGTTTTATACTGTTGTTTGCAAGCCTCCTTGACAACCTGAATGGCAAAAAGTAGAATGTAAATCTTCTAGATAAATAAGTGGATCTGTTTCCCTTTATCTTGGAACAAAATTTTCCAGTTGTTTGCTGCTCTACAGAGTGCAAAATTGTAGCTCAAGTTAAGTGGTTAACTGGAAAGTGCCCTTTCCCCCTCCAAATAATGCTTAAATGGGGAGTACAGACTCATTGTATTTGTCGGCAACTGAGAAAAAATGAACGTTACATGACATTTGTTGTGTTTGGAAACTAACCTGCAAATAATAAGTCAAGTCTGGTCAGAAACCACTTATGTGGTCACTGGATCAAGAGTGTGGGAGTTTAAAAAAAAAAAACAAAAAAAACCCTAAAAAAAAAAACAAGCAACCGAGTCAACTTCTTCAGTGAGCTACATAAACAAGTTATTTTGTCCTATAAAACAAGCTACTATTAGCCAGACTCTGTGTATTCTGTCCGCTCAGTTTTGTGACCTATTCAAATTGGCTTGATTTCTCCTACTATATATAATTTGCTTCTAATCATGGCATGAATTGCTGAAGCTCTGCCCGAAATCCTTGCTTCTGAAACTGCTTGGGGCATTGCTCACTCTTGTTCAATCATAGCTCCAGAAATGTAAGAACTAGAAAATTGGTCTTTTAAAATTTAAACCCGAGACACCATATTCTGTACTCCTGTTGTGCGGCTGGGAATTTAGCACCCCCCCCCTAATGGTGCAGTGGGGAAATGACTTGACTAGCAAGCCAGAGGTTGAGGGATCGAATCCCCGCTGGTATGTTTCCCAGACTATGGGAAATCTCTATAACGGGCGGCAGCGATATAGCAAGATGTTGAAAGGCATCATCTCATACTGTGCGGGAGATGGCAATGGTAAACCCCTCCTGTATTCTGCTGAAGACAACCACAGGGTTTGGTGGGCGCCACGAGTTGACACCGACTCGACGGCACACTTTACCTTCCCAGGAAGAATCTAAACCTATCTGTCTTCTCACTTTCTCTCTTTCCTGTCTCTCTGTGGTTGCCCCTCCTCACTCCTTTAAATCCTGTTTTTGGCATTACCTCCTCGATTTTGTCCCCTTGTTTGTCTTAATAATCATTGGTCAGAAGAATTCAGACTACTGATAACGTATAACCTTATTCGTCACCCCTCTGTGGCCTATAAATCAATTGGTCGATCATACTGTGCATAGAATTTTTGCAATCAGTACCTGCAAAATTTGTATCTAGGTATTTTTAATCAAACTACCTATATCACAACTGCATCATACAGAACTTTCTGTGGTTTCTGCCACATCCCTTCAAATCGCCCTTGAAGTAGATCTCAAGCTAAAGTGGGAAAGTTGCCAAGATGAGCTTGGTCATGCCCTCTGGTGCGCCCTCGAAAGAACACCCTTTGATGTTTGGAAACTGTTTGAAACTGTCTAAAAAAAACAGATCACCGTAGAGACAGCTGAGAAAATATGACTTTGCCATCATAGGCCCAAGCAGACTGGTCAACCTGGCCATAGAAAAATGCCCTTCCTGTGGTCTAACAAAGCTCCATAAAATGGCACACTTCCTCTACTTGTAAGAGCCCCAGCATAACTGCTATAACGTAGCAGATTATGCCTGAGCACATTGTAGTCTGCTCTTCTCCACAGCATTGTGTAACTCAAACTGTCCTGTACTTAAAGATTTTCCATTTGTATTGCTGTACTAGCGTAGTACATTCTTAAGAAGCTTTTGTGTTCAACTTGATCCTTACGCATATTCTTTTTTCCTTTTTGGTAGGTTCTTCAGTGATTTGTATTAGTCTGAAGCTCTCTGCCATCAGTCTTCCCAACCTGGCACTATGCATCCTGATCCTGGACCTTTACAAGAACTACTTTTGCTTACTGTTTTCTTCTCAGCTACAGCTTCAGGTATGCAGACCTTGGCAAACTGTCTCATATTTCGGATGATCTTCTTCTTAGGGTGATAAACCTATGTCAACATTTGAAAATCAAGCTGAAAATCATCTGATTGATTAAGTGCCGTCAAGTCGGTGTTGACTCTTAGCAACCACATAGATAGATAGATTCTCTCCAGGATGATCTGTCTTCAGCTTGGCCTTTAAGGTCTCTCATTGGTGCATTCATTGCTGTCGTAATAAAGTCCATCTACCTTGCTGCTGGCCGTCCTCTTCTTCTCTTTCCTTCAACTTTTCCCAGCATTATGGTCTTCTCAGGAGAGCTGGATCTTCTCATAGTGTGTCCAAAGAATGATAGTTTGAGCCTGTTCATTTGTGCCTTGAGTGAAGAAAATCATCTACTTCTTCCTATATTTCAAATAGATTTGGTGGGGTGGAGTCTGTATTGAGCATTAATCTAGGTTATAACATTTGTGATTATCCAGTAGCTCAGTATTAAATAGTCTGGCTTCCGTTTGTTCAAAGCTGCTTCTTTACTATCAGTCCAACGTGATTTGTGCAAGAAGGTAGATACGCACCTTAAGTTAAGGCCTAGCTGCTGTTCCTGTTGCAATCTGTACAGTAACAGACTTGTGTCTGTTAGCCAAGCAAGCCACTAAAAGGAAGATTACTCATATTTGTATGTATATCTTACATATAAGCCAGCTCACACTATTTTTAAAAAAATTGTATCTAGCCTCTTCAATGTTTATGCATTTTTCATCCAATAGTATTGTACAGATTGCAACAGGAACAGCAGCTAGACCTTAGGTCCAGGTGAGCATCTACCCGCTTTTTATACGTCCAAAGGAAGTTAATGCTAATTAATAGTACAGGAGAACCTCAATATTCATGGGGATTCCATACCCCACTGCAACCACAGATATGGAAGCCACGAATATTGAGTCATTGGGACTAGGGGTTGGGGTGGTGGTAGTTAGGTTCCCAGTCAGGAAAATCATTCTAAATCGGCCAGATTGCTGGGGAAATGCAGGAGAAAGCTGCTTCCCATGCTTTGCTGGTCCCCTTGAATTGCACTGTGCCCCCAAATGGCTGAAAATGGTGGTGGTGGGTTGTTGTTGTTTTTAAGGAGCCATTTTGAGGCTCCCGAAAACAAAATGATGGCTGGAAATGACCTCCAGCCACCCCCAACCTGTGGATATGTGGAATTAACCCCTTTTTTCCTATTTTCCCCACGTATACAGAGGTTGGATCTTAATTATCCAACTGTGGATATGCATAAATATCTGACTGTGGATCTGCATATCCGCAGATGTAGTCTCCGCGGATATCGAGGTTCTCCTGTACCTTAATTTAGTAACTACTTCTCTCATTGATTTCAGTTGTGCTTTGTCATTATCAACTTCCTTTGGATACAGCTCATTAGGTTCAAAATGAGCTGCTTAAGATAGAAATGTCACCTTACGTGTGTGTGTTTCCTTTCCAGATTTGATTCCCCGCTTTGTTTCTGAGCCCCTTTCTACAATCCAGAAACCTGGTGCAACTGTGCAACTTAACTGCTCTGCGGAACCCCCTGCAGTACATATATCTTGGCTATTCAATGGAGAGAAATTGCACAAGAAAGTTGATCAAGTAGACGTGCAGCCAGGGCTCCTGACAATCTTCTCTCTTAGTCCTTCAAACGCCGGTATCTACCAGTGCATTGCCAATAACAGTATTGGTGCAATTATCAGCAGACCTGCAACAGTATCGGTTGCCTGTACGTTCTTTTTCTATTTTTACTTGATGGCAAAATTGAACACAACGTTATGCAGTTTCCATTGCTTCCATTGGCCCTTTTTTCTGTTTGCCAAATGCATGCACTTAATGTTTGGGAGAATATTTTGTGTCTTTCTTCAGCCATATCTTACTGGCAAGAAGGGTAAGGGGTGAGCTCTTTCGGTCATTGGCATAATCTAGAATAGGGCTGTTCAACTTTGGGCCTCCTGAAGATGTTGGCCTACAACTCCCATAATCCCTTAGCATGTGCCATGCTAAGTGCATGGCACATGATCCCATACCAGACCTTTTTACCCAGTTTAAAGGAGGTGAGCAGCAATAAATTTGAGTGTGTCCTTAATGGAAGCTTATTCCTTGTGAGTTAGCACACTTTGCTTTTGAATTCTATTCCATATTTTCACAGCTTATCTCAGTTCTGTAAATTGTGAGATGAGATTGGATACATTTTCAAAGACTCAAGCAAAAGTAGCCTACTTCCATATTTGCCTTTTGAAAACCTTTCCTCTCCTTGGTATAATCTGAGCAGGCCCTGAGTGACACATCTTGATTAGGTAGAATTTTTTTTCCGTTTAAGAGACTGTAGATTCTTCAGAACTTTTAGAGGAAAAATAACCATTCTCTTCCAGATATTGATGATTTCGAGGCTCCAGTGAGCAAAACCATTTCAGCAGAAGAAGGGAGTGCAGTTTTCATTGGTTGCAAGCTACCAAAAAGTAATCCAGAGGCACAGGTCCGCTTCCGTATTCGGGGAAAATGGCTGGTACAATCAACAGGTGAGAGAGTTTCTAATAGATACTCATTTCTCTCAACATTTGAAAATTGATACAGGAGTCCATTTGAGTCCTGCTCATTGCACTCTGCTTTCTGTTTTGGATCACATAATGCAGGGGTTCCCAACCTGTGGCATTCCAGTATTGCTGAACTACAACTCCCATAATCCCAAGCCACTTTAAATTGCAGCCGAAGGTGATGGGAGTTGTAATTCAGCAACATCTGGAGGACCACAGGTTGGGAACTCCTGACATAACAGAAGCCTAAGCATTGTGGAACTTTCTTGCAGACTAAAAAAAAAATCCATCTATCATCCTTTGTAACCTAATCAAGGTTTTGTCTTTTTTTATTAGACAACTATCTAATTCTCCCCTCGGGAAATCTGCAAATTTTGAGTGCCTCTTTAGATGACAAGGGATCCTATAGGTGTGCAGCATATAACCCAGTCACTGATGATCTCAGAGCTGAACCTATTGGACGTAAGCTCTTCATTAGCAGTGAGTATTTAAATATTGGGAGTAAGTGTTCAGTTAAATTATAGGCATAAACCAAGGAGTGCTGCTGCTATATAAGCTATTTTTATTTGAATGGTGCTTACACGGGGTCATTACAAATGGGCAAAACAAAATCAGTATCCTACAGTGATGAAATGTTTCTTTTTCTTTTTTTCAACTTTCTTTTTATTAGTTTTCTGTATACCAGTGTGACTTCCAGTTCATCTTTCAACATAGTTATACTATAACATCCCTATTTGCTCTCATAGAAATGATCCAAGAATGAAATGGTACATGAAAAATGCATAATGGATAAAATGCCCAGGTTTCATTTTATATTTGGGGTCTTAATCGTCCTTAAGGGAAGAAATTACACTTAAGTGCTGTAGCTGTACTGGACCTCAAGACAACAATGGATGATCATGAAGAAGCATGGATAAATCTTGGACGCTGGTGTGTGTGTGTTGTGTGTGTCTGTGTGTGACAAAGATGCTTTGGAAAAAGGAGGTGGAAAGGAACTGACTCGTAGGTTCTTCACTTTAAAACGGCTCATTAGATTTCCTTCTCCATTTCCAGGCTCTTCCTCAAAGAAGAATCTCCATATTATTCACCCCATCAGTTCTCAGACTTTGGCAATACCTCAGCACAGTCCTCTGGTGTTGGAATGCATTGTTAGTCAAGTGTCCTTTTCTAATATCCACTGGTATAAGGATGGTGAAGATGCGCTTGCTAGAGGCAGATGGAGAATGCTTCATTCTCATCTTACAATAGAATCAATTGATCTGTCAGATGCTGGTGACTACTCCTGTGTGGTGGATAACAAGCTTGGAGTGGTGAAACGTGTAAACTACAGCGTGAATGTACTTGGTAAGATATAGTAATGGCAAATGGTTTAATTTGCAAGTTTGTTCCAGTGCCTGAGATGCTTGAACCTGCTAATGTGAAATCACTGGAAGGAAGAAGAATTTAGCATAGCATATATGAAGATTCTTTCTTTGTTTTAGAATCTGCCTCAATTTCGAAAGGACTGCAGGATCAAATAGCGTCTCCGGGCAAAACTGTGCACTTTTCCTGTGAAATACATGGAAACCCAACTCCGAACATGACCTGGTTCCATAATGCAGCGCCTGTCTACCTCTCTCCACGGCACCTGCCTTCAGGAAACAAGCTTAAAATTAGTGGTGTCACCAGGGAAGATGCAGGGTTATACCAGTGTCTAGTAAACAATGGTGTTGGATTTGTGCAGTCTACTGCGAGGCTTCATATCCAAACAGGTAAAATATCACAACACAATTTGGTTATGTGTTTGCCGTTTCTGGTATATTTCAGTCTGTCCAAGCAGAAATGGTCTGTTTACTTTCCAAAATCATTTTTAACTAGTAGGTTGTGTGTTAGATCATAGGTTTGTAAAAGACCTAGGTCTAGTGATTAGACCACTAATCCATTTCTGATGGGCTAACTAGTGTCTCCTGATTGCTACAATTCTTCCCACCCCACCCTGCAAAAGCTGGATCTTGTCCCAATATATTCATAAGCACCAACATCATTTAATGGATATTTGCTTTTTCTTCACTATCCTGAGCATGTACCTTTGTGCTGTAAGTTTAAACCACATTGCTGGACCACTTGAATTCTAACTTGGGGGTGGGGGGGCATCCCACTGCTGCTGGTACCAGGCACGTGTGTGGCACTGTATAAGCAATAGTATGTGAACAGATTGTTCCTGTGACTGTTGCTAAGAACTACTTTGCCCCCTATAATGCTGTCTTCAACAGTAAAGGGCTTGTCAAGTTGATTTTGAAATGAAATTTCAAAGGGGGTGGAAAAACAAGATTGGCCTTGATACTGTGGTAGAAGCATAAAGGAAATCTTTAAAGAATCTAAACTTGAGGGGCCTGTCCATAACTGTACCCCAGAGTTTGCTGAGACAGGCAGGCTAATGCACCTCTTCCCACTCACCACTTGTAGAATGGAAAGTCCAAACTTCTAGAAGTTGGGATCATAGGGTCAAGAAGACGCAGTGTTGAAAAGCATCTTCATTGAGGCATTGCTTTCCAGCAGTCTTGTGTACATTAGAGATCTGCATGAACTGGTTTGTGCACTTCTGGGAGGTGGGGGGGATGTCCTTACCTGCCCCGCCACTTTTCCCCTGCTAACACTCTCCCCAAAAGCGTTGGCACTGCAACTTACGTCCCTGCAGCCCCAGTCAGCATCGTATTGGAAATGGCCGACACAAGTGCAGCCCCCTGCCAACGCTTTTGGGGAGAGCGCCAGTTGGGGGGAAGGAGCGAGGCAGGCAAGGCAACCCCCTGGCTCTTAAGGGACCCCTTGCCCCTGAAAGGACTCCCCCGCCTCCGAACCGTCTCGAACACAAGCATTCCAAACCACTTCGGCACTCCAAAAAAGGAGCACCCAGTTTGTGCACATCCCTGGTGTACATGGACTAAACAGATGTCCTTATGTTTCTCCCTTGCAGTTCTGTGGTTGTGTGGTTGTGCAAGCATCTGGATATGGCAGAATAGTGTTCTGTTAAATTATGAGTCTGTATTCTGTACTTCTATTTTCAATAGATAGAGGCGCCAAGCCAATTATAACCTCGCCACCAGCAAGCACCAAAGTGCCCGATGGTGACACGGTCATATTGTCCTGCAATGCCACTGGCCTGCCTACTCCTGTAATCCGTTGGTACAACAGCCATGGACTGATTACCAGCCACCCTTCACAGGTCCTTCATTCAAAATCGCGAAAGTCCTCCTCCCACGCAAGAACGGGCAATTCTGTTTCAGAGAGAGTCTACTTCATTATGTCTCGAGCTGGATCGAGCTCCCTCTATATCCAGCCTGTTGCACCAGAGCATGCTGGTAAATACATCTGTGAAGCAACAAATGAGCACGGGGCCACTCGCTCAGAGGCTTTTCTTACCGTTGGTAAGTGGCATCCAAGTCACCCTACTAAATACTGTGCAAATACGTTGGGTAAAAATGCTGTTAGGATCATTGTTTTGATAGGAATTGGACTTCTCGTCAGTGACTAGACCCATGGAGTCAGTTGCTGGGTGATGAGCCTGTATATGTCCCTGTCTCTCATACCTATACAAGTATTTATATACTGTTTTTCAACAAATGTTCCCAAAGCAGTTTAAACCTCATCAAGCTCTCTCCATTTGCCTTCATCTGCATTCATCAGACGGATCCTCGTTCCCTCTAAAGGCCAATTTTGGAGTCCTCTTGAATGTGGGGATCAGGTGCTCTAAACTGGTCTTCTTCCATGACAAGTGGCCCACTGCTAGAATCCCTAAACCATCCCACTGCATCAACCATCACATTACTTGCAAGCCGTGCTTACTGAGGGCATAGCTTCCACGTGAAAGGGAGTGGGGTGGAATTCCCCTCCCACATCAGTTTCCATGCAGTAGCCCAAAATAGCATCGACACTTGTTGATGTTTCAGTAAAGATGTGAAGGAATGTGAGGCAGCCAGGCGGGAAATGCATAGCCTCCTACTCGAGGTGGGGAGAGATCTGGCAGCAAAAAACCTTTCCTTTGGAGTTCTGCTGCTACTGCTGGACACCGCCCCTGGCCATCCTGATACTCGGCAGGATCTCCACCCCAGTTTACAGATTGCCTTCCTGCCACCGAACACCGCCTCTTTAATCCAGCCAGTGAGCCAGGGTCTCATTGCAACGTTTCAGTCATACTACACCCGGAGGACATTCAAGAGGCTTCTGGACTGAATGGAAAATGGCCCTTCTCTAACAGTCAGCAGTTGCTGGGGAAACTACTGCATCGCTGACTGCATCCAGGTCACCAAGGCATTCCTTGAGGGGATCCAGCAGAGGACTTAGAAGGTCTGCTAGAAAAAACTGTGGCTGAAAGGAGTTGTTCCCACATCCACCCAGGCTGTTCCCAAAACTGTGATCCAGGAACCCGTGAAAAATGAGGGCCCTCCTGTGCTTATTTTGTAAACTCTTCCCTTCATTGAACATGATCTTGCTAACTGGGCAAAGAGGCACCTTTTACCATGGTGATTCTCTTTATTTAGCAGGGGGAGAGTAAAGGGCCCTATCCACCCCCAGCACAGCATCCCTCCAGTGACTGTTGCTGGTGTCTATCTGATGTTTCTTTTTAGATTGTGAGCCCTTTGGGGAAAGGGTTCCATCTTATTTGTTTGTTATTTCTCTGTGTAAAACGCCCTGAGCCATTTTTGGAAGGGCACTATAGAAATTGAATTATTAATCATCATCATCATCATCTTACACTTTAGCATGATACTATTTCATAAGATGTCCTTTTTTCAGTGATGATCTTACTATTGAGTTTGGGAAACACCATTTATAGAGCACCTAAAAATTGTGCTGGGCACTATACATAATTGCTATTTGCATAAACCAGAACATTTAGCCCAAGTGTGAACTCAAGTTTTTAAACTTTGTTCTGCAGTTTCCTATGAAGCTAGTACAAAAGCAGAAGATGTTGCTCCTGTGGAAGTTGCCCAGAGTGATGCAGGTGATGAAGATTATGATTCAGAAATGGACCTCCAAAGTTCATCTCCAACAGGGAGTCTAATAGCTGAAGTTGCTTCAGGAAAAGCATCCCGTGGCATTTCCCCACCAGAAGCACCAATCATTCTCAGCCCTCCACAAACACTAAAGCCAGACCAGTACAACCTGGTGTGGCGGCCTGGAAGGGATGGGGGCCAGCCAATTAATGCCTACTTTGTGAAATACCGCAAGGTAACGATTCATTAAGTTGCCTTATATTTTCATCCTGATTTGTAGGCAAGCTTGACGAATCATTAAAAGACTAGCCAGCTTTCAAAAGTTTATAAATTAATGGTTTTATTCAGATTTTTTAATTTTATCATAAATCCTTAACAAAAGGTGGAGATCGACAAAAGAAGGGAGTGAGGTGGAGGGGTTAAGATAATCATCAGCTTGAAATAAATAGAATTAGACAAATCTAAATAGTCCTTTCAGAACTTGGTATGAGTAGTCTTTCGGTATACAATAGAGCTGTGCACGAATCATTTCAGCCCCTCTAATTCGAGGTGCCAAAATGATTCGAGTTCCCCTGACTGAAATGTTTTGGTAGGAGGGGAGCAGGTGCTTTAAACGCAGGGAGGCAGGTCTGGTGCCATCCATGCTGAACATTTCCGCTGCTCCGTTCTTAGCAGTGACGCTGTGCTGGGGCTTCTTGGTTAGGAACCGGAAGGTCCCAGTTCCCAGCATCCCACTGGTGTCATATAAATAGCATCTGTGTGGACGCCATCTTGAGTGCTCAGCAACATTGCTGAGCACTCAAGATGACGCACGCGCAGACACCATTTACATGACAACAGTGCTGGGAACAGGGAGCTTCCTGCTCCCAACCAAGAAGCCCCCGCACGGCGTCACTGCTAAGAACGGAGCAGTGGAGATGTTCGGCATGGGTAGCGCTGCGGTGGCAGCAGAGCACTGGAGGGGCAGGTAAGATCTGCCTCCCTCCATTTAAAGTGCCTGCTCCCACCCCGGATGTGCACTAAGCACTCGATTCACATCCCTAGTATGCAATGAGTTGTGAGTTCAAATACAGACAGATTGGAGAGAGTTTCTGTCCTCTGGTAAATGGAGGGGCTGCTACCAGCTTTCCAACCCTGCAAAATAATACCGTGGGTGATTCGTAGTAAATGGAAGGGCCATGATCTGCGACCCTAGGAAAGGTTTCAGATACTTGATAAATGACCAGGGAGGATTGTTCTGTCACAAAACATAAAATCAGAATTCATAGGAACCTGCCATATACTGAGTCAGGCCATTGGTCTGTCTAGCTCAGTATTGTCTACACAGGTGGGCAGTGGCTTCTCCAAGGTTGCAGGCAGGAATCTCTCTCAGCCCTATCTTGGAGATGCTGCCAGGGAAGGAGCTTGGAACCTTCTGCTCTTCCCAGAGCAGCTCCATCCCCTAAGGGGAATATCTTGCAGTGCTCACACTTCTGGTCTCCCATTCATATGTAACCAGGGCAGACCCTGCTTAGCTAAGGGGAGAAGTCATGCTTGCTACCAAAAGACCAGCTCTCCTCTTAATTGGACACCTCCATAAACTGTTGACCCCTTTGTTGACCTCTTCCTATAATGCAACAACTAGAATAAATTGATCATTAGTCTTGTCTTTTCTCTTATTTAGTTGCAGAAGTTTTAGATAGGTTTTCTTTGCTCTTAGCCTCTTGTGATTCCTCCTTATACAGTTGGATGATAATGTCAATGTGACCAACTGGAATACAATTCGTGTCCCTGGAAGTGAAAATGAACTTTGTCTCTCAGAACTCGAACCCTCCAGTCTCTATGAAGTCTTGATGGTAGCCAGAAATGTGGCTGGTGAAGGCCAGCCTTCCATGCTTACTTTCCGTACTAGCAAAGGTAGGTGTAATGCTTACTATGTTGCACCTCCACTAGAAAATGTTTAGAGGTTTTCCTCTACAGTTCCGGTCCATAGAAACCTCTAACTTAATACCTGAAAAGTCAAATATAATGGCTTGTCCCATTGCAGCCTCATATACTTGCTCTGAATCGGGGATCAGGAGGTATCACCATACCCATCCAGTTACATCCTGTCTGGTTAGATCATCTCAAATGGCCCTTCTGTCGGTCCCTGATTTCCGAGAGGTTTGAGGCTCTCGGACCTGCGAAAGGGCTTTTTCGGTTGCTGCCCCACTTCTCTGGAACTCTCTTCCCCTCCAGATTTGTCTAGCCCCTTCCTTACTGATCTCCAACTCTCTATTGAAGACTTTTCTTTTTCGCCAGGCTTTTGCCCTGTACTTTACCTATTTGTTTTTTGTTAGTTACTTTAGTTTTTAATTTAGAATTTAATTTTTAATGTTGCGTTGTTTGCATGTTTTTGTGCACCGCCCGGAGTCTACAGAGTGGGCGGCATATTAAATGTCTCAAATAAATAAATAAAAATCAGCCTTGGAAAACTGTAAATGTAGCTCCAAAGCCAGTTCAAAAGATGTTTCACAATTACTGTATTTATCTGAACGCAAAACTAGTTCCAACCCCCCCCCCAAGTTCTTCTATGTTAGAAATTGGAGGGTCCTCCTACATTCTGAATCCTCTTCCTTTTGCTTCAATATAGGTATAATTCTGTTTAACCTGTATTGTTTAGGGGGTCGTCTTAAATTCAAAACTATCTTCTGTTCAGGTAAATACAGTATATAATTGTTTCCTTGAGGACTCTCCAGTCTGATCTGGGCATTCTGCAAAAGCAATATGAAACTTTCATGATGGGACTCTTATTTAGTAGCCAAA
This sequence comes from Hemicordylus capensis, assembly GCF_027244095.1. Taxonomy (NCBI): domain Eukaryota; kingdom Metazoa; phylum Chordata; class Lepidosauria; order Squamata; family Cordylidae; genus Hemicordylus; species Hemicordylus capensis. The sequence goes on along the minus strand of NC_069664.1, from coordinate 19,800,143 downwards.
GCTAAGATGGCATGCCATCAACAATATATTCTCTTTTAGTGGGACTTCTATAGTTAGTGTACATTTTGCTGGGATTAAATACCATTCCTAACTATTTACATAGGGCAGGATGCAGTTCTAAAATAAGAGTAGAGCTCTGTGTGAGGCTGACAGTCAAGAAGTCACATCTCAGAATTTACTGTGAAAGGGATATTTCCTAAAATATTTTTTCCAGCAGTGAAACATTCACTCACTGAGCATATAATCTCCCTAACATTTGTTAGAAAGATCATCTTCCTCAAAAAACACCCAGGCCCCATCTCAGCCAATTGGTATTCCTAAGCATCCGATTGTTCAGGAAGGGGCAACCAATACCTTTGGCGTGGTCCTTCCGGATTCATCTCGACATAGTGGAGGTAGGTACCTTTAGATTTCTCCACATATTCCAATGCAACAGCATAGAAGTTGATTTTGAAAAACTGGCTTGGGTAACACTCTTCTGAACCTTCTCGCATTCTGTGCTTTTCAGACTACTTATGTGCAAGTGTTTATTGTGTGACACATAGCTGAATGATAGCCCTGTGGTGAAAAAACAAACTGGCCAAGCATAAAGCAACTCATTGGACAGGGTCCTCTTGCCAGCAGCATGCTGAAAGGGAGTAATGTGCGGAAGGAGCCATGGAGGGATGGATGCCTTGAAAGTGTTTAAAGTGATTGCGTGACTGAGTGTGAGCCTTTTCTGTGATTCGGGGCAAGAGTCTAGAAGCTGGGGTATACAGGGGGCACAGAAAGAATAGGGAGAAGAAACCTCCAAAGCAGATACCAGTTTTATTCAACCATGTAAAAGTCCTAATGTGTGCATTTTGAGCTAAATATTCCTTGTCAGTGGCAAGCTATAAAAATGTTTCATGTTTTCGGGGATAATAATAAATACAGACTTTAAAAATACTTAGAAAACACAATCATGTTAATTTTAAACTCTAATATATAAAATATAATTATACATCTCTGTGCACATTTACGCAGACTTAATCAGTTAAATCTCTAATATACAAAACGTAATACAACGGTTATGCTTACACTCTATAGGGGGCAGCCATTGCTTCCCTGCCCTGCTGGTGTGAGGGTTGGGCCATGGATGTGCCCACCCTCTCCTTTGAGTTAAGAACTATTCGAGGCAGATACTTGTTGACCTTCATAGGGGACCAGGGAGGTAATTTTGGCCTCTGCTATGATTGATATATTAGTTGGAGTGGTTTTTTGATCATTTGTTCAGCACAGCTTTGTGGGGTAGTAATACAGGTTTTAGTGTTAGCTTTGCCTGCCAACCTGCTACTCACACAAAGCCACTTGCTGACCTGTTTGTTGAATTCAGATCATGTCTGTGGCTATGATTGATCGAAGATGCTAGTGTCTGTTGCTTGGTTTCCTTCCACAAACTGCATTCTAAAGTTTGTGTGTGAGTATATTTGTCTTGTATACAAATGTGGAAATCATTATCTAATTTAGTTGTGTGAAAGGATGGCAATCTGAAAACTAGTACTAAGAACTTACATAGTTTAACACTTTGAAGACTGAATCTTTCTCTTCAGAACTTAAGTCCTTTTCTCCTTCTATGGCTTAATATCTAATTTAAGTATATAAATCAGTACAGTCAAGACTGAAGGATGTGTCTCTCAGAATTGTTACAATCAAACTTACTAACACCACCTCTCTCCATTCTTTCTGTTCCCCTGCTGTCTAACTTCAAGTGAGTTCAGTAAGTATTAATATAATCTGCATGGTTTTGAATGCTAGCTAATTTGTTTTTGAGTGAGGGCTTAAGTTTCTTGATACTTGGTAACCATAGGAATAAAGCTTTTGTGGGTCTAGAAATTCCAGCTTAGTTTTTAGACCATCCATCCTGCAAATGATTGTTTCTATGTAATGAGCTGAATTTAGTGCAGCACTGAATAGGAGTATCATAGCAGATTAGCTTGCCTATTTCTGTGGTCCTGCATTAAGCTATGTAATTCTGTTGGTTTCTGCTGGTGTGCTAATTCATCAGAGCTTGTGTGTTGACATAATTCAGTTGTCTTGCACAGCATAGCTGTTGTGTATGTAGCCTGTCTTGGCAATTATGGTCTCTTCTTTGCAACAATCTTTAATTCCCTCAGTCTTTAAAAACTGAAATTATTTTCGTGGATTTCCTGGACTTAAAGCCTCCTAAAGACTGGGTATATTTTCTTTAGCCTGTCTGAAACATGTATGATTAAACACAATGTAGGTGTAGAAATCAGATGCTTATCGCTACCCTAAATCCTGTACGAAGTGTTCTCAATTTCCCCTTTCAGTTCCAGAGGCACCAGATCGACCGACTATTTCCACAGCATCTGAGACGTCTGTTTATGTCACATGGATCCCGCGTGCAAATGGTGGATCACCCATCACTGCCTTTAAAGTAGAGTATAAACGCAAGAATGGAGATTGGCTGGTTGCAGCTGATAACATTTCCCCTTCTAAACTGTCAGTGGAAGTTCGAAGTTTGGATCCAGGTATCAATATGTTTGCATTGTCCTAATAAACAGCACACCATTACTTAGTGATATATTCATGTGGTTACGTGACCAAGTTAAAGTTTAAGACCATAGGTAGTTGCTCTTATTTCATGTTTCCATTGATCTCACATACAATTCAGGAAAAACTACCAGTATCTGCTCTTTGGGGTGAAATGTTTTCTGCCCAAATATCTGAGCAGCACTTAAAAACCAAGCAAGTAAATGCTTGATGAGATAGTGTGTGAGTCTTTCGCTTGAGTGTTAAACTGCATCTCTTTCTCTTCAAAATTTAAACCCTTTCTCTCTTCAACACACTATCTAGTTTAATTATATAAGGCAGTACGGTGCCCACACCATGCCTCCTGGCTTAGTTTTCTGGGGGAAAGGTAATGTCTGTCCAAACTGAATGCCACATTCATCTCTGTCTGGAATCTCTTTGAACTGGGTACAGGTGAATGCTGTATTTGGCCAGGTCAGCTGTTACCATGACAGCAGTGGGCCAAACATAAGCATGTGTAAGGCTTATTCATTCCCCACCCCATAACTTTTCTTTTTATTCTAGGAATAGAATGGTCTAGAATGATTTCTCCCTAGAATGAATTTCTGAGATACTACTGGAGGAATTCTTTTTCAGAGCTCTCTTCCTTTCTTGTGGTGTGTTTTCAAGGGGGGAAAAGATGTCTATCTGTTCAGCGGCTCAATATGCATATAGGATAGTGGTCTTAGAATAGGGTCTCTGCTAGATGATCAGTTTGGTGTCCCATAATTCTGTAATGCTGGACTTTATCCTATCACCTAATGTTCATTATTTTTTATGTTTGATTTTTTGGGGGGCCATTTGAAAGGAGCCACATACAAATTCCGTGTGATTGCTATTAATAACTATGGTGAGAGTCCACGGAGTTCTTCATCGCGGCCTTATCAAGTAGCTGGCTTCACTAACCGATTTTCCAACCGCCCCATCACGGGACCTCACATTGCCTATACTGAGGCAGTCAGTGACACACAGATCATGCTAAAATGGACAGTAAGTATCAGTTTCTCTTCATTCTTTGGATGAAATGCTGTGTTTTCAGAAATAGATGTGCATATCAAAAAAACTCCTATTTAACCCATTAACTATATCTGTGCTTTTTTCACTCCTGCTTAGAGGTAACAAAGCCACGGATTGCAATAAGTTGACCTTTGGGGAAGCAAGAGTTGTGTGAAGGGCTTTGAACCCTTGAAATGCACCCTGTACATGTGAAACATTCAAAGCAGGCTGGCAGGCATCCAGAACAATGAAGCAGTTGTGGGAAGACTTTGGTCTAATGCAAAACTATTGTGCTAACTCTGGAACTTGGATGCCAGACTAGTGTAACACCATCACAGCACGCTTCACTTGTTTTAATGTGAACTTGTGTGCAAGGATGCTCTTGTGCAAATCTCCCCTCTTTATCATAACTAGGCTAACTTCTTACACTAGTACAAATATGCTTGTTCCACAAGCACACCTTTGCTTTGGATGTCAGCTGCTGTTCTTTGCATAAAGTCAATGTTTGTTTACTTTGCTTACCTGTACACTGTTTGCTAGGTAAACAACCATCCAAGTGGTGTTGGAGTCAGATAAAATAATTGAAATGAAATGAGGCATATTCAATGTTGGAATTGTGTGATTTTTTAGTTCTGATGACTGGTAAATCTTCAAGTTTAAAATTGTAATGGTAGATACCCTAAAGTGCGCGGGGAGTGGGGGGGATGACATCTCTAAAACTAGAAATAACTAAAACTTTAGTTATTTAACTAAAATTGTAGGATTGTTCTCATTTCATTTTTATGTAGTTTCATTGCTTTTCATTTGTGTTAAAGCTTGTATGAGTTTCCAGAATCTTTCCACATTATAGTTAACTTGTCGATCTATAGCAGGCCTGCTCAACTTTGGCCCCCCAGCTGTTTTTGGACTACAACTCCCATAATCCCCAGCCACAGTGGTCAATAACTTGGGATTATGGGAGTTGTAGGCCAACATCTGCAAGAGGGCCGAAGTTGAGCAGGCCTGATCTATAGCATGCATACAAGCCTTGTTGACTCTCGTTCTGACATCTCAGATGTTTAAACATTTCTATTCCAGTATATTACATCAAGTAACAACAACACACCCATCCAAGGATTTTATATCTATTACCGACCAACAGATAGTGACAATGATAGTGATTACAAAAGGGATGTTGTTGAAGGTAAGAGATGTCATGCTGTTTATGGAAGATGTTGTTTCCATTTCTTTGGAGGAGAATATGAGATGTAGCAGCCCAGCATACTATGTGTGAGTTTAAAATAACGATGTAATTGAGAGTTGTGAGCAAATACACAGCTGTTCCCTGTTGCCAAAGGAACTTTGCTCCTATGACCTTCCCAAATAACTTGGGAATTCTTCCTTAGGATGCAATCCTGAGTCTCACTAAAATTAATTAGGCTTAAATTTAGTCATATCAAATTTGTCAATAGTGTGTAGTCATAATTAGCTTTCTTAGTACAGCCCATTGTGCCTAATGTGTGACAGGAACCCTTCCTGACCTCATTGACCCAGAGCGCAGGTATTAGGATGAAACACGTTAAACTTCATACATTTCTCCATCACGAAACCAGTGCTTTCTCTCACGAATACAAGGAAGATCTTGATTCGAATTCTAAATGAATTATCAGAATTCAATTCGAATTCAAAACAAATTAAAAAATTGATTTTGTGTGCATCTCTGGTTCATACCACACACTTTGCCTTATAATCTCCATACCTGGTTATGGTTGATAGGGAATGTGTAGTGTCTCTTCCCATTTCATAAACACACTAAACTGACCCAATATAACAATTGTCAATTCTCGATGATAATTCTTGAACTGACCCAATATAACTACTAGAATATTTGTTGTGAATGTATTTGGATGACTATTGCAAAACACAAACTTTGCAATTTAACTTTTGATTGCTCAGTTTCACTGGATCTCTGAGATGTGTTTGGAAGAGAACTGGGTTCTTAAATGTCTTAATATTAAGTTCATTAATTCAATGAACTTGCGTTGCAATTGGAAGCTTTCATCTTATGAGTTGTAGAGTAAAACACATCACTTAACCCTAGAGCAGATAGTTGGTTAATCACTGACTTCCACAAAATTCTCTCTTCATGCACAAACCTATGGTTACGAACCATTGCAATGAGTTTGGCTAACATAAAATCTGAAATTCTGGGGATTGTATAAAACTGTCTTGGTTTTTAAGTTGCCCACCATGTGTGAGTCTATTCTTGTATTTTTTTTTTACCACCCTACAACACTATAGGATTACTAAATATCTCGTGATGAATGAAGTTAGCTGTGCAGTCTAAACTGTTAACTGTTTCATTTGTGGGCTTTAATAATTATGTGTTGACCTTTTTGGTACACAGAATCTGTGGTTGTAAATGTTTAAGTGAGTACCACTGTGCTATGAAATTTGCTTATTCCCGGTTTTCAGGTTTATGCATACTAAAATCTTTGTGGAAGCTTGAAACCACTAGCAGCTGCTCTGCTATACTAAAACTTGGAACAGAAATTTGAACGGTTATGGAAAAGTTAAACATCAAGCTTTTCTCTACTGCATAAATAGCCACAAGTACAATAAATTAAAATGTAGCATTCAAATTCAATTATGTAGGGAAAATGGGAAAGATTAATCTTTTGTCCTCTGTTTATATGCCTTTTGGGGTCACTCCAGATGTCCATTAACTTCTGCTTACCCTTCAGTAAGTGACAGATTTTGATCAAGTTTCTTCAATTCCAAACACTCAGCTAGTAGAAAAGCTTTTCTGATTGTTGTGGCTCAGTTGATAGCCTGAGGTTTCACTATCCCTTCCCGCTCAGACTTGTTTGGCAATGGAGTCAAGTTTTGATGGGTTTTCTACATGTAACTGGATTTTATTTTTTTTAAAAAAAATTTGAAGCTTGCATTTTGTTAGACATTAGTTATCTGCCTCTTCAGCAAAGAAAACCAAACATGCCCTTGTCTTATGGGCTGAGGTTTTGCATTCCATACTTGGTCCCTGGAGAGAGCATCAAAAGCACAGTATGCGTTCAGATGACAGTTGTTTAAATTTTCCTCCCTAGGTGTATATGGAGAGCAAAGTCGAAATGCATGTACTGATTCTAGTTCTAGTAAAGGCTGGAAGGGAAACGTAAAACCTGATGTAATTACTGAAAGGAATGTTTGGGGTGGAATTGAGAGAGAGAGAAAAGCCTTGGAAATGTGTGCCTTAGGGAACATGAATTTGCCATTTCAACCTGTGTTTGTTGGGGATATAAATGGCAAACATGAAGGAATTAAGGTTCGTTTGAGACACTCACTACCTTGCTGAGGTGCTTCAGCAAAGCCATTGACCATGCAGGCTTTCCTATATTGATGGGGTTAACAGTAGTGTAGTTCTATGTGGTCATTTTGGGATCTTCCAATTTTACAGATCAGTATCTGTTTTGTAGGAGGAGGTGGTTCTAGATGATGTAGACCAAGAAGGCAGCATGTAAGAGGAATTAGAAGTGTCTAGATCTAGAACATTAAATGGGTGTCCTCTGTATTGTAACTATTAAAAGTTGTCCTAAGACAAGACTACAATCTGAACACAAGTTGAGTGTGTGGAAAACTTCAAGTGGTATCTAAGTGAAAAATTGATCCAGGCGTCAAATTGTTCAGATGAGCGTGTTTTGGATTGGAATCCTTAATGGAGCAAATCACATGTGCAGTATCCAAAACCTTTTTAACTTGGTATGTTTGTTCCAAAATGGAAATGAAGCCCCTGCTAGCCTAGGTGCTTGTGAACTGCTTAGGCTTTTTTGGGTTTTATTAAGAGTATTCTTGGACTTCAGTGTAGAATTGGATGGTTTCAAGGTTGTCTTGTGACCTTAGCATGTTGTTGTCTCTACAGATTCTGCAACTCTTCTGTACAAGCATTGGCACCATTGCTGTGTGTTGGCCAAATTCCAAAACTTGATTTCTGCCAACATTTTCATACTACAGTTTGATTTACTTGTCTAGCTCAGTCCTTGCCCTCAAGGTTCTGTGTTAGTTACCGCATTCCACCTTTGAAGCACATTTGTTTTTAACATTGTAAACCTTAGAATTCATTCCCCAAATTTAAATATAAAGGATGCAAATGTCTGTCCAGATGTGTGCATGTGTGTAAAGCTGGTCTTGGGTTGCTACAGTATCTCAGTTTCAAATTGCAACTGATGATGGTCGTCTTAACCTGTTGCCCTCAAATTATAAGGACACATTCTGTACTTCTTAATTTTTTGTTTCCCAATTCTGTCAAGCCGTTACACTTTGTTTCATGTCAAGCAAAGGGAACATCTGTCTCTACTTTTTCTTTCTAGGTACAAAGCAATGGCATTTGATAAGCCACCTGCAGCCTGAAACTTCTTATGATATTAAAATGCAGTGCTATAATGAAGGCGGTGAAAGTGACTACAGCAATGTGATGATGTGTGAGACCAAAGGTGAGAAGGGGGTGGTGGTGTTTTTTTTCTGCCAGTGAACAGATATTTAAGTCACTAATCCTGCTTGGTTGTCTTGTGCTCTTTATTATTATTATTATTTATTTATTTTTTGCTTGTGTGTGTGCTATTAGCTGTTGTGTTGTCAGCTACCTTGAGTAAAGATGTGCATGAATCGGTTTGCCTCAAACTGGGCCGGTTCGGCAGCTCGATCACGAACCGAACTGAGGGTGGTTTGGTCCACGATCAAACCCAACCAAGCCAGGCTCAGGTGAACCAGTAGGCCATCGAATGGGTGACAGGTCGGGCATCAAACCGGTGGCCGGTAAGATTCTTACGCAGCTGCTACGGCTGCCGGTGCTGGCCCTCCCCTCCACCCCAGTGCAGCCCAAGCATGTTCCGTACCTTGTTAGCAAGCTGCCTGCGCGGTGATGCAGGCAGGAAGCTGCACGGGGCGATAGAGAGCAGGTAAGGACCTGTTCTCCTTTTTCTTAAAGTTGTCTGTCCCATTTCCCCAAAAGTTCCGGAACCTCAGTTCCAACTGCAGTTTGTACACACCCCTACCCTACCCCACCCCCGTATCCTTCTTCATATTCCCGTTTTATCACTTGAAGTGGTTGGATCACATCATTTAAAAAGCAGTACTTCCATGAAGAATGCAGTTATTTTCCTACAGATAACTTAAGAAAGGGCATTGATGGTGCTTTTCTGGATTTTGGGAATGGAAAACATTTTCTCTAGGTTGAAACATAGTACAATATAGTGCAGTTCCTATCTTCTCCTGTTTGCATGTTCTTTAGACGGTTGGTGCAGCTATTGGCTATGTCCTAAAACCAATATGTATTGTCCAGTAATAACTCATGACCTGAAATTCTATTGTCATGTTTTTACTCCACTAGATAATCATATTTAGTACCTCCTAATATTATGTTGCCACCTTAAGTGGCACAGCGGGGAAATGCTTGACTAACAAGCAGCAGATTGCTGCTTCAAATCCCCGCTTGTACTATATCGGGCAGCAGCAATATAGGAAGATGCTGAAAGGCATTGTCTCACACTGCGTGGGAGGAGGCAATGGTCAACCCCTCCTGTATTCTATCAGAGAAAACCACTGTGGGCGCCAGGAGTCGAAATTGACTTGACGGCACACTTTACCTTTTTACCTTTTAATACAATGTTAGTATAGTATATACTAATATATAACTGTTTGTAAAATGACTTGTATGGTTAAAATAACACCCCTGTAAACTCCCTACTTTAGAACGGAGTTTGAACATTTGTTCGTTTCCCCCTCTCCCTCCCCATTAGTGAAACGGACACCAGGAGCATCAGAATATCCAGTGAAGGACCTTAGCACACCACCTAATGCTTTTGACCATGGAGCTGGGAACCATGCCGGTCAGCCAGCTGGTCCTGTCCGGAGTAGTGACATGCTGTACTTGATTGTGGGTTGCGTCCTTGGAGTGATGGTCCTTATTCTGATAGTCTTCATTGCCATGTGCCTGTGGAAGAACCGTCAGCAAAACATCATGCGGAGTAGGTGACCTTGTCCTTTGCACAAAAGAGCCCTTCAACACTGCAAGGCATTTTAGTCATTAGGAAAACCATAGCATAATGTGGCATTTCAGTGAAATTGAGGGGAACAAAGGTTGAAGATACTCTATCAATACATGAAACATACTGATTGGCACAGAATTGTGTTCCTTTGTCCATTTCTGACTTAGCAGATGAAATGAACTCTCTTAAAAGGTTCTGGTAGATGTTGCTATCTGGCATCATTGCTTTGATCTGCTTTAATATCCTTTTTTGGGAGAGGGAGACTCTTTCTACTGCTACGTACTCTTTTGGTATGCTAAATTTTCACAAGGTTAACATAAATAGGACTTGGCTGCTTTTAAGTATGTATATCTATCGGTTTGAATAATCTGATCCCTGGTGTTGAAACTAAATATTTGTGCTCCTTGTTTCAGGTACTTGTACTTGCTATACTTGCAACACAGTGTGTAGTTACATGTGATTAATCTTTTCCTCTGGCAAGTTACTCAAAACGTACTGCAGTAAAATGTGTCTTTATACCAGAGATGCTTTCATTCCACCCCCACCCCCCAAATGCAGTATTTAAAAGCAAAAGGGTATAACATAAGTTAAACATGAAATCTGTTGGAAGGCCTGTCATTACCAGTGGTTGTCTGTCTGTCTGAAGAATATTAGATTGTAAAGTATAATTTGTAAAATGCTTAAGGTGTTAACCATGCTGGGTTACACTGTAGAGCAGGACTTCTCAGCTTTGGCCATCCTGCAGATGTTGGCCCACAACTCAGTCCCTGGCTATTGGCCACTGTAGTGGGGGATTATGGGAGTTGCAGTCCAAAAGCAGTTTGCGGGGAGGGGCAAAGTTGAGCAAGTCAGCTCTGGAGTGACTGATCAGCCATGGCCCTTTTTCATCTGCAGCTCATGAAGTTTCAGAAACATATGTAAGACTTGTGTTACAATTGCTAAGGGTTTTCTATTTCTCTTTTTTTTTTTCCTCTTCAGAATACGACCCTCCTGGTTACCTCTACCAAGGTGCTGATATCAGTGGGCAAATGGTTGAATACACTACATTACCAGGCACAAGTTGCATCAATGGCAACATACATGGAAACTTCATCAGCAATGGAAACCTCAACAATGGTTGCTTTCATCTCCATCACAAGGTTCCTAATGGAGTTAATGGGATCAATGGGATTATGAATGGCGTTGTGAATGGAGGAACTGGTCTTTATCCAGGACACTCTAACTCCCTGTCCAGAGCACACATGGAATATGAACAAACGCACCACCTTGCCAATGTAAGGGAACTCTGTAATTTGTAGGTCTGCTGCTTGACTCCTGAATGTATAAGGTGGTTAGGGAATGAAGACTGATAGTATTGCTTCTCTTCCCAGATTTGCTTGCTTGCTTTGTTTATTTTTGTGAATCGCCTAGAGCCTTTGGAATCGGGTAGTATATTAAATAAATAAACACCAAAAAACCAAAATAAGGCAAACAGTTAGAACAATTAAAAACATCCAAAGATTTCTAAAAGCCTGCCTTAAAAAAAGTGTCTTAAGGACTCTTTTAAGGCTGGTAAAGATATTAAGTGCAGGAATGTCTACAGGGAGCACATTCCATACTACAGAGAAGGCCTGTTATTTGCATTTATATACCGCCCTTTATCTCGAAACCCCAGGCTAACCTCACAGCAATATCTTCTTAGAAGCCAAGGAGCTTTTGCCCTGCTTGCTGCCACCCGAGGGCTGTGAAGCCCACACTCCCTTGTGAGACATACAGACTTTTTCCTCCCCACTGGAAGGAGGAGACTTCTGTCCTCTTCTCCTTAAAGTCCTGGCTGTTTTGGGGTGGAGAGATCATGGTAGGGCTGTATCCACCTGAATCCAAGATGAGTTCCCCTCCCAAGTTTTTTGGTGACAGAAATTATTTTTTTATTATTATTATTATCATTTCTTGTTTACACAGTCAGACAGGTGTTATTGACTGGTTTGTTTTATCCAGACATCGAGTCCTTCCCAAGGACCTGGGATGGCTGAATTTTATTGTCAGTTGTTATAGATATCGTCGCAGAATATAGGCTGCTGCTGCTGCTGCTGTTGTTGTTGTTACGTTTATATCCCGCTTTTCCTCCAAGGAGCCCAGAGCAGTGTACTACATACTTAAGTTTCTCTTTCACAACAACCCTGTGAAGTAGGTTAGGCTGAGAGAGAAGTGACTGGCCCAGAGTCACTCAGCTAGTATCATGGCTGAATGGGGATTTGAACCCGGGTCTCCCCAGTCCTAGTCCATCACTCTAACCACTACACCACGCTGGCTCATTGTTATCTGTGTATTGATTCCGAGATCCCCTTTTCAAATCTTGCTGTGAAGTTGGGGTCTGAGAATACTTCCCAACTGCAATGGAAGATCCCAGCTTCCCGTTGTTCACGTTTCACATTTAAAGCAAGTGCTCTTGGTTTCTCTCTGGGTGTGTTGAAGGGAGAGGGGCTTCCCACCCTGCTTCAGGGCTAGATATATATTTTCTTGTATTAAGTGTGGTGGATAGATAAGGCACAACTTATCGAAGTGCATGAAGTTCTCTTGTTTGTTTGTTTTTTCTTGTTTGACGGTTGTCAATCTGGGAATTAGTGACTGGATGGATAGAAATATTCCTTGGGCTTTCTCAGCTTAGCTTGACACAGCAGCAGTATGTGATAGAAAAGGCCTTTGCCTTTTGAAACCCCTCCTGCCCACTTGAATTACTTGGTTTTGAGAGGCTTTAATGAGAGATTGAGGGACTTGTGGAGCATCAGCATGCTGGATTCTGTTCTTTATTCACTCAGATTGAACCCTGCCAGAATCTCTAGCTGAACCCTGAGCTTTATTACCCGTCTGCTTTCCCCAGTCCCATTTCACATCTGACTTTTTAACCTCTTAATTAAATTGCAGTGTACCCAACGCTTGGGTTAATAAACCAAAGAATCTCTCCCTCTGGTCTTGCTCTGCCACAGCGAAAGTTTGTCTGCGTTCTGAACTGACTGGGTTGAAGTCATTAAGTGAGAGAGATTGTGATCAGCCTTTCTGTGCGTGGTGGAAAAATATTCAGTCTCTCGACCTGTCTTTTTTCCAAGAGAAATAATATCGTCCATGGAAACACATGGGTTCTGTATATACTTTTTTCTGACACGGTGCTATTCAAAATTGTGTTTTTCTGGGAGAAACTGAAGGAAAACATTAAGAAATGTTGAGCCACAGTCTTTCTAGGCAGGGGAAATCAAGGTATTGTTTGCTTTGGTAATTAACCATTAGCACTCTGTTTTATGGGGAAACAGTCATGAACCCCAGAGTCAACACTCCAGATAACCTTTTGCATCGTCTGCATTTATCTCACTTCCTCCTTGCAGCACTCTTAAACCCTTAAGTATTCTTCCTCTTTACAGGCCAACCAAAACACTGATTTAGGAGTATCATAATACAAGCCAATAGATGATGGATCTTGCCCATGTGCAATTAAACGGGAGCAAGAGTCTGAGTGGACATTTTCCAGTGGCCCAGACCTAACAAGTGGTATTATCCAGTTACTCCTGGATGCTTGTCTAAGGCCCAGTTCTCATTTTGTATTTGTGGCTGCGCTGACACCACAAAGGAGAAAGAGAGGGTGCTTTTCTGTAACATTTTTGGGAGTGGTCTTGTATGCATTCTCATGCCTTGGCCTCCTTTCCCACTGCAAGCTCTTTGGGGGATTTTGGCAGTCAACCAGGAACTGGACTGGAAAGGCTATAGGCCACCTCCAGCCTCAGAGGCAAGATGCCTCTCAATACCAGTTGCAGGGGAGCAACAGCAGGAGAGGAGGCATGCCCTCACCTCTTACCTGCAGGCCACTGTGGGAAACAGGATGCTGGACAGGATGGGCCTTGAGCCTGATCCATCAGGGCTGTTCTTACGTTCTTAAAGGGCTTGCCTGCCCCTCAAGGCGTTGGCATAAGAGAAGGAGCTGGTTTCCAGCTCCCAGCTTCTAGAACTCTAGAAGTTTTGGAGAGGTTGCTTTATGCATTTCCCACTCGTCCCTCTCACCCCATGTAAGATCACTTGAGGTGCATTGGTTATAGTCAAGCAGCCTTTCAGAGGTTCCTTGGTGCGGAAAAGCCAAAACAGTCAAACTGGTTAGCTGTCTAGATATGCAGGAACATAATTTGGGACCTGTGTACAGGAGAGGCCTTTCTTTGCACTTCTGCGCAGACCGACACTGGAAGGGAAACACTCAAAAGGCCTTGACCCTTGAATGTGAAGCTGTCTTTCACAGTCTTGGACCAAGTAGTTAAAATGCTGATTTCTCTTGCCACCTGTACTGCCCGCTTTTCAAAAAGTTCTCAAATCTATATCCACGTAGTATCCAGCAGTGAGGTATGTGTTAATCTAGGCATATTTTATTTGCAAAGGATTCTGTAGCCAAAATCAACAATTCAAAATCCCTCTCACCCCAAATCACTCTTGGCTGATGAATTACTGCATCTGTAAAAATACATAAAAACTCAGAACCGAGTTGAGTGAAGCAAAAGCTGATCTAATCAGAGTAATTGCAAGAAAATAGGACAGATTTATTCCAAGTCATCAGCCGCACATACAACGTCCTGTCTTCACAAACAAGACAACTCTCTAATGAAGAAGAATTTCATGCCTCTCATCAGTGTTTGGAGCACTTTTAGGTTTGTTCAATTAGATCAGGGCGTTTCAGGCCAAGGTTTACATGTCTAAGCTGCAGCTGTTTGCTTTGCACTAGCAAAAACGCTGAAAATTTCTGCTTTACAAAACAGAAATGTTGGCAGTGCTTGTGGACCTTGCTTTCAGATGAATAGCTGCCTTCATTACAAGCTAGAGCAGAATTTGTTGTGTAGCCAGATTGTGTCCACTTGTCACAGACGGCATCCTTAATGTCTTGCATTTATTATTTCCCCCCATCATCCAGGGTGGCGGAGTATACACAGCCATGCCCCAGACAGATCCTATGGAGTGTGCCAATTGCCGGAACTGTCGGAACAACAACAGGTAATAAAACCAGCAAAAAGTAAACAAAGTGATCACTGGTCTCTGGTGCTCAAGGTACTCACCACAATTTTTTGCTCCGAAGTGCCTTTCGAGTAGACCTTGTCCTCCATTCCTCATGCTCAGCTAAGGACCGTTCCAAATTAATAAAATTGCTCTCTGTTTTTGGAACTGGCCCTCATAAGACCCTGCTGCCTTAACTGTGACTTTCTGAAGCGTCTTGCATACTTCTAGTTCAGAGCTAGCGACAGTTAACTGCTTGGGATTGGAGCAGTTCAGCCACCATGACTCTTCTCTCCCCACTCCTGCATCTTTCGATCCTCCTCTTATAAAAGGGGTAAAGCCATAGCTCAGTGGTAGAGCATCTGCTTGGCATGCAGAAGGTCCCAGGTTCAATCCCTGGCTGGCAGCATCTGACTCGATATAAGGCAGCTTGCTAACTGAGCAAAGAGACCCCTTTTGAAGGGGTGATTCTCTTACATCTAGCAGGAGGAGAGCAAATAGCCTTATCCAGCCCCAGCACAGCATCCCTCCAGTGGCTGTTGCTGGTATCTACTTTATGTTTCTCTTTAGGTTGTGAGCACTTTGGGGATGGGGAACCATCTTATTTATGTATTTTTCTTTGTAAACTGCTTTGAGAACTTTGAAGAGCGGGATATAAATATCTGTAATTGTAGTAGTCGTAGCTTCCTCCATTCCTGCAATGAGCAGCCCTTTGGGCCGCTTGCCTCTCCTTACAGTATTGTTTAGATATGCAAAAGGCCAAATATTTTCTAGTCAAGAGGACAAATATTTTCTATCCACTCATAACTTGACAAAAATAACAAAAGGCCTCAAAATGTGCTGAAACATTCCCCCGCCCCCTTGCATAAAACCTTTTTTGCTGCAGGACAGAGCAAATCCACTGAAACACATGCAGTGTTTTCAGCGTCTAGATACCCTGTTGCAAAATGTGATGGTTCCTTTGAGAGAACTTGGGGGATATCGGGAAGGAGCTTCAGGCAGGATGTCAGATTCCTTGCCTTCCTGTTAAAAGGCCAGGCACTTCCATGTGGGTGTATGGTATGCTGAATCTCTCAAATACAGCCTGTGTATCTTTCTTTGGGGCACCTGACGCCCCTGTCCTGAGACCACAGCCAGTGTTGTGGGGTCGGACAAGGGAACCACCCCTCTCAGTATAACCCCTGCTAACTGGGCAAAGAGGCACCTTTTTAACGTGGCGATTCTCTTTATTTAGCAGAGGGAGAGTAACTGGCCCTATCCACCCCCAGCACAGCATCCCTCCAGTGACTGTTGCTGGTGTCTGTCTTATGTTTCTTTTTAGATTGTGAGCCCTCTGGGGACAGGGAGCCATCTTATTTATTTATCTGTGTGAACCGCCCTGAGCCATTTTTGGAAGGGTGGTATAGAAATGGAATGAAGAATAAATAAATAAATAACAAAATAATATAATGAAAGTGCCTCCCCATTATCCACTCCATGTAGTTGAGTATGAAACTTTCAGTGTAAAAGGTTCCAGGCTTGTGCCTTAATAAAGCTGTTCTCCTTGGCTGAGGAGCAGCAACTTGTGCTTAGTAAGGGCATTTTTCTATGACACAGAGCAGACTCCATGGCAACCATATATGAACACTTGAGCTAGGCTTTATATTATCGCACGGTTTACATAAAATCCGTCCAGAGCCACAAACCGATCTGCCTGCGTGAGCATTTGTTTAATGTTGAAATCTCTGCGTTTGCAGGCCCTGTGCCTTGAAGTTGGGGGGGGGAAATTGTCGAGAAATAAGCAGCTCCGTGCTGTGAGGAACAATGCAGCCCTGTGTACTTGCATGCAGTCTTGGAAAACTCCCATGACAGTAGCAGAGACATTTTGCTCGGCTGCACAGTTTACCAGGCAGACTGGAGCAGGAGGTTTTGGCTTAACTAGATGCAAATGTCATCAACGTAGACATGGAAAAGAGCCCTCTAGACTTGAAAGATAGCAGCCTTGGTCTAGTGCTAAGCAGGGAGGCCAACCAGAAAGCTGTGGCTGTTCCTTGAACCAAAGATGGGCATCCTTGTCTCACCTGTTGACTTCTGTAAATATTATGATAAGTGGCAGCAGGGTTTGAAGAGCTTTCAGGTGCAAAGCTCAAGGGGATTTGGGTAGAACTGGTAGGAGTACAGATGATCCAAGTAGTGGTTATATTATTTATTTCATTTCACTTTTATATCTCCAAACATGAGTGCCTCATGAATGGTTTACAGGAAAATGAAAACCTTAAAACCACAGTGAAAACCGGGCAATTAAAACAGTTAAAAATAATTTAAGATGGTATAATGGCGATGAAATACACATTCTCCAAAAGAACACAAGTTCTTCTTCAAGACCTCTTTAATGCACAGATAGGATCAAGTAAAACGGATGTTTTAAAAAGACGTTAAAATAGCAAACCTTTTGATGTTATGCATCAGCATCCATACACAGATGCTGTTATGCTTGCTATTTTAATGTCCTTTTTAATGTCTTTTGTTTTATTCTATGCACTTTAAAAGAGGTCTTGAAAAAAGCTTAAAACGGTAAAACCAACTTGCAGCGAATGAAAGGTAAATGGTCTTGAGGGCTCTTTTAAAGGTCGCTAGAGACGGGAAGCTCTTATAGCAGCGGAGTTCATTCCGGAGTCTCAGGGCGGCTACAGAAGAGGCTCAACTCTGAGTCATTACCAGAAGAGCTGGTAGCAACCATAGGTGGATCTCTCCGTAAGATCTTAACCAGCGATGGGGATCCTGAAGCAGAAGGCGCTCTCTTAAATACTTGGGCCCAAGCTGCTGTCAGGCATAGTATGATCCCCATTTGCTGTTTCAACTATTTTTTTTTAAGGTGCCAACCCACCTCCCTCCATTCACCTGCAAGATCCTTTAAAAAGAGTTGGAGCATTATATGTGCCTCCAACCACTTCTGCTTGTACACCCCATTTCTTTAGCTTTCTTATTCCCACTGTTGTTCCTTGTGCTTAATCGGGGTCTGCTTCGGAGGGATTCCTTTCTGGCGTGGCTCTTTAGGCCACTCCAGAAGAGCTTGCAATGAGTGGATCGCGAACACACTAGAACTTGCTGCTCAAGTTCCGATATGTTGATAGGCGCTCCTGGGTCCTGCAGAAGCTCCACTTGTCAGTTTGGATCCCACCGTTATTTCCCCCCCATTAGCAAACATTGCACAGTGTCTTGCTTGAAGTAGTCGGCTGCCCAAGAAGAGGCACGGAATGCTTCGGGTGAGCACATGAGGTCTAATTTGGTCTTATTTTGCACACTGCTGACCCTTCTGAGCCCTTAGATCAAACAAACTCCATGTTTGTTGATCGGCACAAGGGACGTTTTACTAGTCAGACGATTCAGAATAAACTGGAGTAATTTTCCTACTCTGCAGATGATAAAAATGCACCCCTTGTGTGAGCCGTATATTTTGAGCTTCGTGGTTTGTGCCGTAAGGGAAAACCCCTCATGCAAACACTTTAAGTTTGTTTGTGGCAGAATACAGCAAATTTCTTCCCTCGCGATGTAAAACAAGCGGAAATTAAATGGCTTAGGCCTGAGCTACTTAATTCCTTTGCCGTCAGCTTAGGTAAGCACTGCTTCTAAAACCGCTTGTTGTAGTATATAGAGCTGTGTAGGAGCTCTGAGTTGTCAGCTGTGAGTTGTTGTTCCATGGCGTTTGGGCAGGGCAAGCGTTGCAGCCATCCGATACTGGAGACTGATGTAATAGCTGTCCCAGAACTACACAGCCTGTGCTCGTAGCTGCCCATGTATCATTCTGGAGTTTAGATGTTGATTGCTGTTGGCGCACACCATGGAAATGCTGTTTAATTCCTAGCCTTGTTGTGTTCCAGCCACTTAGTGTGGGTTATAATTTGGAACTAACAAAATCAGACCCAAAAGCAAAATGTACTGTTGATGAAACTGCCTCGACGGTGTTTGGTTGGCACCCCCAGTTCAGGCAAATGTGGGGAATTTAGCTCAAAAGGGGAGACAGTTCCAATCAGCCTTAATTTGTGCAAATGTATGAAAAGAAAATCGGCTTGAGAGAGATTTTAATTAAATCAAAAAAGTTTATTAAAAGTAAAATCAGACTAAATTACTATGTGGCCCTAGTTTAAAGGCACTACAAATATGCTAAGAAACAGACTATTGTAAGGCACATCTAGCTTAAAGTTCCAAATTATGTGTAAATTCCCATGCGGGCTAGAAATGTACTTTAAGATAGAGGGGCAAGGTTTCAGAAATAAGAGAAAGGGATAGGTTCAGCCCTGAGGAAGCCAGGCAAGAGGCTATATCACCTGTTCTGAAGAGGGGTATGCCAAGGTGGTCTGCTGGAGTTCCTTGTTGCAGTCTGATGGGGTCCAGAGTGAGACGCACAAGGGAACACTGAGATGTTTCTCAGTGGGAGTCCTAGGTGTAATAGATACACGAGGAAGCACACTGGATCATGGAGTTAGAGATACTTATATCTCAAAACATGCCTTGAGGGCACTTTTCTTTTGTCAGTATGACAAAAACTGAATAGGATAGCCAATACTGGCTTCTTCAGAGTGTGTTGTGTCTGATTGTCCTTCCTGAGTAGGAAGGTGTGTGAATTACCCATTGTATCCAAGGCTGATTGTGATGACAATTGGAGTGTGCAGGTGCTTCCAGAGCATCCTGTGCTGGGAAGGGCTTCCCAATAGTTGTATCAAGAGTTTTGATGGGCACCTCTTCAAAGTTACATCACTGATTCATCCCTCTTGTAAAGGAGTCTGCTGTCTTATCTGCCTTCACTTCCTGGCCTGAGTGCTTCATTAACAACAGGTGTTATCTCTCTTGCGAGAGGAAGAGGGGAGTTTAGATTTCATTCCAAGTCCAAAATGATCTTGAATGCCAGACTCTTGCAGCAGCTAGCTCTGGAGTCTGCTTAGCCGGGGCCCCTCACAGAAAGAGGGAGTGTGGATCTAATCCCCTTTCCAGTTTATGGGGCTTGCAACCAAATCTAGGGGCAACCAGTTCACTGCCAACTAAGTGACTTGGCCCCCTGTATAACATAGACTGGGTGCTCACATTGCAATGCAGCCCCTGAGCATAGCAAAAGTGCAATCTCCAAGCCTGGAGATGTGGTTGCAACCAAGGAGGCTTCTGGGAGCGGGCAGAATAAGCTTAGCTGGTAACAGTACTATAAAAGTCGTACCTTCGCCCTGGCTATCCAGAGCCTGATCTTCCATGTCTTGTAGCACTTATGAAAGTTGCTCAATTGGAGCAGGGTGGGATTCCATTCATGTGTGGCAGCCACAATGGATACCCTTCTGTATGCCCTCGCTGCCTGCCCTATGCACACTGCGAACCTTCTGTTGATGTGAGATATGGAGAGGATGTGGATACTTGTGTGATGGAGGTCAAGCTGTAATTATGTTGGGAGAGGTATGTGTTCCGAGGCCATTGCTGAGATCAACCTTTTCATGTGCTAAAGTAGAATAGCGAGAACATGCAGAGAAGAGTTATTGGGGGCTGCCCCACTCTTGTGAGACTACCTTTTAGAGTTCTGTTGTGGGCTGAGCCTGGATACCTTCCAGGCATTCTAAGCTTTACACACACAGCAGAACGAGGTGGTAAAATGCTTGGAGTAGAATGGCCCGCCACACTTGAGACTCTGCTCCACCTGGATATTAGGGATGTAAGATGTTAGAAGTTCTAGTCTTGCCATTCATATTCAGCAGGCAGCATTCCTAACCTTGTCCTTTATTAGTAGGGGGAATTAGCAGATAGAGCTGCCCTCTTCCCCCCCCCCCACTGCAGAAGAGAAACTGAGCTAGGCCCTGCCCAGTAGAGGGTGGACTGGGAGTTGTTGTCCTCACTACCCTCCCCATGGGTAGCCTAGCCTAGCCTCACCTCACCACCACCACTGTCTCAGTGGGACTTGCCAGAGGGGAGAGAGAATGAGCCAGACGCCATCTCAGAGGTGGAAGCGCCACACTTGGAGTTAGCCAATAGCATGAAGATCAGATACTTAGTCCCACTTACATTTTTCCCTAAGTGGAGTTGTGGACCTGTTAGCAAATCATTAAACAATTTAACTTTTAATAGTCTAGAAAGTTACTTTGCATAAACAATATTTCCATCCCTATGGGATGCCACTTTTTTTTGCACTTCTTTTTTTTTTAGTAGCACTCTGCAGATAGAAACCTAACCCAGCCTTTTGCCTACTATGCCGGCATTCTGCTGGTAGGGTTAGGGTTTACTTACAAAGAAGATCCTCTACCTACAGTCGGTTGAGCCACCTCATTCTGCTGCATGTCTGGCCTTCCCTGGTCTTGGATAAGGTCAGACTCCCCCAAAAGACAAAATCCTTCGCTTGGGAGTGCTTCTGGTCCCCCAACCCTGACCTTGGAGGCTCAGGTGGCCGCAGGGTACACGAGGGCCTTTTCCCAGCTACGATTGGTACCCCAGCTGCAGCCCTCCTTGGAAAGGCCAGCCCTGATCTCAGCCACTCATGCTTTGGTGACCTCCAGATTGGATAACCGCTCTGCACTCTACATGGGGCTGCCCTGGAAGACAGTTTGGAAGCTTCTGCGAGGCCGCGATTCTCATGGGCGCAAGTCCCTTCACGGGTATTACACCCACCTTGTGACAGCTTCACTCATTCTCAGTCTGCTGCTGGACTAGACTTGGTCTTGACCTTGAAGGCCCTACCCAGCTTGGGTCTCTTTTGGACCGCATTCGCCCATAAGAATCTGCTGGGGCCTCTCCTTCAGCATCAGAGGCCCAACTGCTGGCTGCGAGATGGTTGGCAGGGACTAGACACAGCACTTTTGGGGTTGTGGCCCCTCCGCTTTGGAGCAACCCCCCCTCCCAAGAGCTTCGGCATGCCCCATCCCTCGGGTTTTAAAAAAAGCATCTGAAAACCCAACTCCCCAGAGAGGCTTTTTGGTGCTTAAACTAATTTGATTAATGTTTTATCATGTATTTCCATGCTGACTGTTGTACCGTTTTTGTGACCCACCCTAAGCCGTAATGCACTGGAGGGGTAGGGCATAAATACGTTAAATATTATTTTCTCACAGTTAGGGTCAAGCAAGTGTGGAGAGGACTCCACTGTTTTCGTTGGGTAGCACCAGCATCTGTTTTTTGTAACTTGGTATAATTATGCTATTACCAGGGGAATGTGGCATTACTTTAGCAAGACAGTAGCTAGGAATGTCAAATAAAATTGTCCTCTGCTCGGCAAACGTAGGAGGCAAAATTGTACACTTTGGGTCCAACCCTAAATAGGTTCTCCAGACTTTTAAGATGCCGTTTGTTGACCATTGGCAACAAGTCTTGTGGTTGCCAGGGAGTAATTTAAGGCGCAGCTGCATGCTCGTTAACTCCTTGCTATGAGATAATTATGGAGAGCAACCAGACCATAAAGCTGGTGGAAACTAGCGCTAGGCAGTACACTCCTCTAGGAGGGTCATAAGTGGGATGCTTATTTCGTGACAATCTATCTTGCTTTGTTACTGCCACTAGGTCCCTTCCTGCAGCAAGAAAATAAGCATCATCGGAGGGTCAGAATCTGAATATTAGATGAGAGGCTGGGATTTATCAAAATAACCTATTTCTGCTCATTTGCACCACTTGCTTTCATCGGGGTTTAAGAGGGATGTCTTATTTATAGGCCATAAACTGTGTCACAGACTTCTCAGTTTGAATGTTTTTCCTAAACAGACACTATAGGTGTGATGTTGTTGTTTTGTTAAATGTTATTGCAAATGCACATCATCAGCCCGTGCTTGTTAGCAATGCTAGGAACACTGAGAGAACAAGTTGGTAACTGCCCCAGTGTCCTTGGGCCCTGGAGCTGCAAATATTTATAGAACTGGCGGTTTCCAAATGCTTTGTGGATTAGTGCTGGGCATGCCTACAAAGGATTTTAGCTGTAAGCTGCCTTTTTTTGTTCAGAGGCTAAGTAGCTTCAGCTATAAGACATCGACTTCCTTCCCTGCTTGACTAGCCTGTCACAGTCCAGAACAGAGAATTATCGGAGATTCTTCTTTGCAAAAAGTCGGAAAGCCTGTTCTCACTTCCTAGGTTACCAATGGTGAAGAATCCAATACCGGACATAATTGCTCTATCTGCGGCACTTTTAACAAGGTTTAGATTCAAAGAACACATTTTATATTAGACCTTTTTTGTCATCGCACTTCTATAGCTGTCCCGATAGAAGATGTATGTTAGATGAGAATATAAGTAGTCTATGTACGGAGAGCCAGTGTGGTGTCTATGGTTAGAGTGTTGCATTAAGAGCAGGGAGACCCGAGTTCAGTTCCCCGTTTAGCCATGAAATTTGCACTGGGTGCCTCTGGGCCAGTCACTTATCTCTCAGCCTAACCTACCTCATAGGGTGGTTGTGAGGATCAACATAACCACCTACGCCGCTCCGGGCTCCTCAGAGAAAGGGTGGGATACAAATGCAAAAACAAATATATAGCGTCAGATTGCTGATCCATCTAGCTCAGGACTCTTGGGCTGGCAGTGGCTCTCCATGGTTTCAGGCAAAGATCTTTCCCAGCCCTACCTGAAGATGCCAGGGACTGAACCCGGGCCCTTCTGCATGCTCTACCACTGAACTACAATGGGTGTCCCTGATGGACATAAGAAGCCTCCTGATACCAAGTTGGATCCTTGGTCCAATCAGCTCAGTCTTGTCTACACTGACTGGCAGAAGCTTCTCCAAATGGTCAGGCAGGAGTCTCTCCCAACCCTACCTGCAGACGCCAGGGATGGCTGAACCTGGGACCTTCTGCATACAAAGCAGATGCTCTTCCACTGAACTATGGCCTCCTGGGGATGGGCACGGAACCGGCAGGGGCCGGTGTGATGGGGGGAGATGCCTTTAAGGGTGGGGGGATGCATCCCCCCCCACTACCGCGTTTTCCCCCACTGCACGATTTCCAAAAAGCCCGTCGGGGCAGCAGCATACCTCCCTGCTACCTCACTGCCCCATTTACCAGATTTACCCAGAAGTACTAGACGCACCTGCACACGCCCAGTACTCCCAGGTATATCTGGTAAACAGGGTGGCAGGGAGGTACCCTGCCGCCCCGACTGGCTTTTTGGAAATTGTGCAGGGGGAAGTGCATCCTCCCCTGCCCTTAAAGGCGGACATCCCCCTGCCGTCGAACCTTCGAGCCGTCCAGGATTTGAACCGGAGGCCCGTAAAAGGGCCTCCGAACAGGTTCGTGCACATCCCTATGGCTGCCTCCTTACTGTGTCACAAGCTTGCACTTGATTAGATGGCGGAAGTAACGCTGCGAATCGGACCGCGGGGCCACGAAGCGGCTGGTCTGCCGTTCTCCATTTCCCTATTTGTGTCTTTAATGTAGGTGTTTCTCCAAGGCCAGTGGCACTTTTGGCACCAGCACCGTACCTGTGATGCCCATCATAGCACCTTATCAGCAGGACAGTTTGGAAATGGAGCCACTGAACCACGTGATGGTTGCGATGTGCTTGGCGTCTACCGTCCCCGGTTGCCACGTTGAGACCGAGGAAGAGAGCAAGGACAAAGAGGAGCCCCCATCTCCGCAGGACTCTTGCTGCCAAGAAAATGTGAATCCGCTCAGTACAGATTGTACCGAAGGTATGGTAGAGTTTGGGAAAGGTGGACAAACTTGCCTTTGGCTCCCAAGCAGCCGATGATTCCTTACAGCAGTGTGGTTCCCAACCTGGGTTCCTCCAGACATTGCTGGACTACAACTCCCACCACCCCCAGCCACAATCGGTTGTAACTGGGAATGATGGGAGTTGTAGTTCCTCAGCATCTGGAGGAACCCTGGTTCGGAACGCCTGGCTTACAGCCTCTGTAAAATGTCTTAAATTGGATTGCAGAGACACCAAAACCAGCCGAATATCAAATGCTGAAGCTTCTTCTGATCCCCAGTGCAGCTCATGGAGGCTGATGCTCTAATGCCTTTCAGGTGCCTTGCTAAATTATGCCTTGGTGTTGCGTGACGCGGTGGATTTCATCCAGTTCGCTCATCTCCGATTATGCCATGGTGACTGATTTGTTTTAATCGCAGTACTAATTTATTTAAGTCTCTGCCAGGACCACCTTCGGCTGTGATCTTAGATTTCAACAGCTGAGATTAATCGGGGTGCATGCTTCAGCAGAACTGCTGCAGGACTGAGAGTGGGGAGTGTGGATGAGTCAGCACGATGGCAAACTGCCTTCCAAGCCGGTTGGGGCTCGCACCAAGCCTCCTGGGACCTTGGCGGTGGTTGTGGGTAGCAGAAGTCAACTTCCGGGTGCTAATCGCACACTCTCTCTCTCTCTCTCTCTCTCTCTCTCTCTCTCTCTCGATTTGCAGAGAACAGTGCACATTTGGAAACATCGAATCACATCTTGAGTTGGAGCCCCCTTATCCTTCAGCCTCTTTCGAAAGACTGCAATGAAAAGATAGAAGGGATTTCAAACGGAGTGGCGTTGGACAGCTTGGGGGGCCTTCAACAGCTCCAGAGACAGGAGACTTGAGGAAGTGGACTCTTCCTTCCCCGCCACCCTACTTCAAGCCAGTAACTGCACAGCAGAGTCACTGAAAGGGACTGACAACAGGATGTTAATTATAAGAGTCGCTATTTATTTTTTCCTCCGTGTAGTGTCCTATGAATGTATGTGTTGTTGTTTTTTTAAAAAAACAACCTTTTGCCTTTCATATTATTTATGCCTTGAGAAATTTCCCCCCAGCCCTCCCAGGGTGAAACCATTATGACTATCTAAAGGCCTGCTGGAATTATGGGGGACTTACTAGAGTGTGTTCCATGGATCGTTACTGTTGTGGGGGCCGGAGGAATCCTCCTGCAGCAGAGTGTAAGCGTTTCGCTGATGTGTTGTATTGGCATAGTTCAGACTCAAATTGACCGGAAGCTTCTGATTAGGCCAGTGATCTTCACTTTTTTTTTAAAAAAGGCCCGCTTTGGCAAAGAACCTTCAAAGAGAGCACCGTTTCCCATGGTGCCAGCCTCCTCACGGTGCTGCATTTTCCTCAGTGCAGGGAGGGCCCTTTCAGAAAGACAAAGCCCTCTCTTAAGAGCTCTAGGAGGCAAGCACTGGGAAGGATTCCACTTCCCAGCATCTGATGCACGACATCCAAGATGGCACTGGGGCTCAAGAGGGCTCCTGTTTTTCTTAAAGGAAACCCCCTCCCCCAGCACTGGGCAAAATGCAGCACTATGCAGTCAGAACGGCCATCTCTGCGTGGCGAACCGTATTCGGCTTTGGCTGAAGCTTCACGCAGGCCCAAGGAAATACTTAGGGAGCTGCATTTCGGGTTGATGGGGAGGGGGCCACTACTGGCTCCTGGGCCTTACAATGAAGTGCCCTGGATGAGGCCATAATCCACCAGTGCTGCTGGAAGCAGAACAAAGTGAACTATTGCTACAGAAGGTCCGTCTGTCTGATTCTAGCCCGTTCGTGAAATTGCTACCTGATTTTGAAGGCCCACTAGTGAAGCTGCCACTAGCCTGCGGTAGAACCAGATGAATCTGTCTTCTCTTGCACTACACACCAGGCCGTTCGCAGCACGAGTGAAGATTTGCTGACCCGTTGTGGGCCTGCACTGACGCTTGTTTACGTGAATGGTAGTAGCAGGGAGTGCAAAGTTCATGCCATGCGAATCCCAGATTGCGAGAGGTCTAAAATAGGCAACGTACTTCCATGAGAGCGAGTTATTGTTTGCAAGACCCTATTTAGCCCTTTCTTCTGGGTGGGAGACTTCAGCATGGGTGTTGTGCGCCTCTATCTCTGGTGGCCATTCTAAACATTCTGATTGGTTTCCAGGCATCCCCTTGATGTTGCGTGTACATTTGTGCTTCTTTTTCCAAAGAAGACAAACAGCCAGAACAAGGGAGGCCTTTAAGGTTGCTAGGGTTTAGGAAAGCATCCGAGTCGTGCTGGATCAGAAACGGCTCAAATAGCTGCATATACAAATAACATTTTTTTAAAATGTAAAGAAATAACGTGAGATTCAGAACATTTGTCCAGATGAGTGACAAGAAGCTTAACACCTTTCTGAAGAGGTCCTGTCTTTCTGATTGGTTTTCTTCTCCTCCTACAGAGAAGGAGCTGTATTGGCAGTTGTATTTGAGGATGCATAATGTGCAACAGCTGGTACAAACTCATCCTAGGTGTAAATCAAAAGCTTGCCCGCTCTTCATTGGGAATTGGTCCAGATAAAGTTTCTGCTTCATTCTCTGGAGCATGACCAAATCAAGGGTACCACTTGAGGTACCCTTGAAATGTTTTATCACTATGTTTTGTTCGGCTTTGGGCCTCCTAAGGATTACCACAATTATACTATATGCAATGCTTTTGTGGAGTTGGAGAGAGGATAGTCAGGGATACTGTTGCTGAAGAAAAGTAAACATCCCTGCACCACCTCTTTGGAATATGAAACATCCATTTTCCCCAACTGCACCCAGCACATTTAAAATGTGGTGTCTAAACTTACCATTGTGTTCAGTGTTCCTTCTAACGGGGATTCTCAGATGTTCTCGACTACAACTCCCAGAATCCCCAGCTATAGTGGCTTTTGCTTGGGGGCTATGGAAGTTGTAGTCGTCAACATCTGGAAATCCCTGCTAGAGGGAACACTGGTTGTATTGTACAGCCGCTGCAAGTGCAGCTTTAAGAAACCTGCCTGTATCACAGAAGTAGCTAAGGGCACACATGAGGTGTGTGTCGCAAAGCTAGCTGCATATTTTCCCCTCCCAGTTTTAACCAGCATAAATAAAACACACTTGTAAAACACCTTCTCCCAAGAATTGGAGGCACATAATTTTAAATGTATAGTTGCCCCGCGGCAACATGAACTCATTTTCCTAGCTGGAGCCAGAAACCCCCCTATTTGGGGAGGCAGAAAATGGCAAAGCTGCCGCACCAGAAATTGCAAGCCCCTTAACCGAAGAGAGGAGGTTCCCAGCTGCAATGGGCCACACTGAGTAATGTTTGTGCGTGAGATAAAAGCAGGCTCTGTATTTTTATAAGTGTTGCAGCATCTGTCAAAAGCTGTGTGTGTATATAGTGTGTGTGATATATTTTATATAATATATGATGCATATTATATAATTTTATAAATAAGGCTCCCTAATGAGAATTTGCAGAGCTTGTCTCCATTACTATGCAAGGACATTCTCCGGTAGGGATTTAGTGCAGGATTTGATTTGGTTTGTAGTTCACCCTCCAGAAGGTCTCCGCTGTCTGTCTCCACACTTCTTGATACAATGCCTTTAAACTTCAAAGAAGTTACTTTTCAATAGCTGTAAAGGAGTCACCGAGCTGCTGTAAATTGGACCTGGTGGGAGCACTGTCCCAGCTGGTTTGGACAGAAAGCGGTGCCTTTTCCAGGAAGCAAGAATGTCAAACTACTTTTGATACGGGGAATGTCAGGAATTCTGGCATTGTTTCAGTTGTGTGGAGCCAGTTTGCTTCAGGGGGCCCAGGCAGGTAACACGAGCCTTTAGATTCTAAACTAAGTAAGTCACTTTTGAAAATTGGGCAAGAGTCTATAATTTGACTTATTAGCAGAATCTCATCCAGGACGGCTTTATTTATATTTTATGACACTGTTTTAAGTGTATTCCCCTTCTATTGTATTTTATTTATAAAATTTATATATTGCCTTTATATTTTATGGGGGGCATGTGTTCTGCCCCAGCTATAGATGTGTGGTTATGAATCTTACAAAGCATATGCAGATGATCCATCCACTTTCTCAGATCCAAATGTTCAGTTCCCACCCTGAGATTTTTGACTAATGACTTCTATTCCAGGAAACTGTAGGAAAATCTTGTTGCTAGCCTAATGCAAATTGTACCATGCGTCTTGGTGTTCAGTAAGTTTGCCATGCCTGCCCTTTCATTCAGTAAGCACAGTTTTGTGGGGTACCTTGAAAGCATTTTCATGAGACTTCTGGCATCTTGTTTAACATCTTTAAAACGACCACTTCTTGAGGTTTCTAGACCTCATGTTTACCAAGAGAGCTTAGGAGGCAGGTAAGCAAGTAGAAGTCTAAATTGGTTGACTTGTGCTCTCATGGTTTTTAAGTCCCATGCTCCGTTTCCCTTGAATGCCTGCCTCACATTTTTCTCTTTTGTGGAATTAATATTGGAACATGACTGCAGCAGAGTAATTGCTATGTCTGTCATATCAGTTTGGCATCAAGCATGTGTACCCATGAAATGCAAGCAAATCGTGTGAGCAGTTTGCAATTAAGGTAGACAAATCTAACTTTCTCACTTTTCCTCTAGGTCAGCGGTAGGGATGTGCAGAACTGGTTTGCTTGTGAATGGATTCGAGCTGGTCCATCGAACCGACCAGCCCAGCCGATACGGTTTGATTGAAACGGGTTCGCTATGGCGCAGTTTGGTCTGAATTCAGACCGAACCATGTCAAATGGTCCATACAGACCCCTAGTCAGAAGTAGGCAACCTTGGCTCTCCAGCTGTTGAACTGCAACTCCCATCATTCTCAGCCACAATAAACTGTGACTGTGGATGGTGGGGGTTGTAGTTCAGCCACCCTAGATAGATTTGGCATGGCCCTAAGCTTTTGATTCGTTCGCAGGGCTTTTGACAACTTAATGGAGCTATTTGATGGTATAAGAGCAATTCATTTTCTGCTTTGCACTAGCAGGCATGCAGCTCCACCATCTGTCATCAGTGCAGGCTGCCTTTTGCCCCAGAAGGTCTCCCAAATGGATTTTAATGGTCACCCAGATCGTAAGTGTGTGCCACTGAAATCTGTGTGATGCTTCCAGAAAGGTGTTCAGGAGCAGGGTACCAATGCCAGTGGCCTCTTGAGCTTCAACAAGATCTTTCTTGAACTACTTTCCTGATGGTACATGGCTTAATTACGGAACTGTGTAAAGCTTTTATATATATAAATATGTCATTCTCCAGGCTCTTAAGAAGCAACTTGGCTAAATAAATAATTATTGTTGTCTAAGCAATAAGTATTTATGTGTACTTCCGTCATCTGGCAAATAAATGATTTAAAGATGCATGTCTTCTGTATCGTATAGAAAATACACTATATTTTCCTTTAAAAGTTGTAATATTATTTTTTTGAAACTGTACATATGTTTTAAATGATGTAGTTTTGGGCAGGATTTTCCTTGTGTTTAATATTAAAGAGAATGCTGCTGCTTTGTTTAATGCCTGGTGTCACACTTGCTTGTGCCTTCAAGATCCAAATCTGAATTCTCAGGAATTATCTTCGCCTGGTTCAGTTCCAGAATCATGAATACCTTTTTTTTTTTTAAGTTGCATATTCATTGCAACAGGCTTCCATGTCAACTTAGTCCAGTGTTTGGTACAGGATTGTTGAAGGGATTATGGTAGGCTGTGCAATTTTGGCCCTCCAGAGGTTGCTGGGCTACAACTCCCTTCATCCCCAGCCAGTAGACAGTGATGATGGGAGTATTACTCCAGTCAGAGCTGCAGGGCTGAAGTTGTTCCCCCTGGCATGCTAAGAGATAGCCCTGCACTCTGACCTGCTGCATAAGAGCTGGTCTTGTGGTAGCAAGCATGAATTGTCCCTGTGGCTAAGCAGGGTCTGCCCTGGTTTGTATTTGAATGGGAGCACTATATGTGAGCACTGTAAGATACCCCACTTAGGGGATGGGGCTGCTCTGGCAAGAGCAGATGCCAAGTTTCCTCCCTGGCATCTCCAGATAGGGCTGAGAGAGAATCCTGCCTTGAAAAACCCCTTGCCAGTCAGTGTTGACAATACTGAGCTAGATGTACCAATGGTTTGACTTGGGAGAAGGCAGCTTCCTATGTCCTGCTGGATCAGGCCAAAGCCCATCCAGTGGCCAACCCGGTGCTTCTGGGAACCCCACAAGTGGCTGGGGTTGGGGAGAGAGAAAGCACCTTTCCCCTTGGCTCTCCAGCTGTTGTTGAACTACAATTCCCATCATCCCCAGCCACAACAAACTGTGGTTGGGGAGGATAAAGCTTACAGCGGGACTTGTCTGAAAAAGGGAAAGCCCAGTGAGTGGTCACAGGCGCTTCCATGATTCCAAGACTGGATGATTCCATCTCGCAATCACAGAAGTGCCTGCCATCATGGGTAGGGTTCTTCCCTCTTCAGATAAGCCACGATCTCGGCATGAGCAGTGGAGTGCACTGCTGATTCACGTGGCAGAGGCGGGACTTCCTCTTCACCCCTCTCTACATGGCAACAGCAGGGTGGTTTTATAACATCTGAATCTTATACAGCCTGATATGTACAGCTCTAGGCTAGGGCAGTGGTTCCCAACCAGGGTTCTTCCAGAACTACAACTTTCATCATCCCCACCTACAATTTATTGTGGCAGGGGATGCTGGGAGTTGTAGTTCAGCAACATCTGGTGGCACCCTGGTTGGGAACCACTGAGCTAAAGCATCCCTTGGGACAGCTGTTGAGCTCAAGCATGTTCTCACCATTCCTGGCCCTGGGCTGCGTGAGCTAACAGCACAGAGGCGTCCAGTTGGGAAAATGACTGTTCTTGTCACTGCTCTGCTGTCCTAAGAGCCAGCTGTGTGAGCCAGCCTGCTTTAAGAGATGGCGGAGAGATCGTTTGTGAGTCTGAGCTCAGTGGAGAGGTCATTTCAACAGATTAGCAAAAGAACATTCCTGCTGCTGGCAGCCAGCCCTGCCTTAGCTGGAACTTGGTGGCTGATCCCTTCCATCAGGCATGAACCGAGAAGAAAACCCACATCAGGGGGAGCATTGCATGGGCATAGTTCATGCCTTATGAAAGATAAAGCTCATACAAAGAGGACTTTGTCAGCGAAACCCAAGAGACATATAAGGAAGACCGGTGGGGCCAACCTGCCCTGAAATGTCCATCAACACCTGCTCTTTCTGGCTCCAAAGGACACTCTGCTTCTGAAAGGATATTGAGAAGGCAGCCACCAGGCAACAGGAGAATCCTTCTCTACTGAAGGTCACCTCTTCTGAATCCAGACTGTTTCTCTGCTTAGAAACAGCCCTTACAATCTGTGGCATTGAAAAGTACAATCGGAATGCTCCTCCAACCCGTCCCCCCAAAAGGTGAATGCAGAGAGTTATACACATTGGGGGGAAATAACCCAAGCTGCTTGTTTAGTATAATCCGGAGGAGGGAGGGAGAGAGAGAATATGTTTATAGTAGGCCTGCTCAACTTTGGCCTCCCCCAGCCACAGCAGGCAATAGCCAGGGATTATGGGAGTTGTAGGCCAACATATGCAAGAAGGGCTGAAGCTGAGAGCAGCCCTGGTCTATAGGTTGCAACTGATCTGTGTGTTCTAGGTGGTATAACTGGACCCTCAGGGTTTCTCAACGTGTTGGTCCCCAGATGTTATTGGACTTCAACTCCCATAATCCCCAGCCCCAGTAGCCTTTGGTTGGGAATTATGGGAGTTGAAATTCAATTACATCTGGAGACCCACACGTTGAGAATCCCTGCTTAAGTCAATGAACCAACAGAAGAGAAGAATTCAGACTGTCAAGGACCCTACACACCACATTAGTGCATATACTTCCAGCCAGAGGCGTAGCAAGATTGGAGTGGGCCCTGGACCAAACAGTGAAGATGGTGTCCCCACACACACCAGGCCCATAGCCAGGGGGTCTAGGGTGGGCCTGGCCCCCACTAAATGTTTCTCCACCCCCCAAAACATTTTACAAAAGTGCTGCAAGCCACAAGCTGTGTCCCCACTACTTTTTGGTGCCTCCCCCCGAACTGGCTATAGGCCACTGGGGTGAGGTGGGGGTCCTCGCTCAGTGGCCCTCATTCAATTAATTGCAGCTATGCCTTTCCAACCTGCGGCTCTAGCTAAGAAAAAAACTAGTCCCACATTTTCAGTGCATCAGACTGTTTAACAGCAATCGTGACATCAATAGCGGTCAATGTTCTTCCCATCGATCAGATGACAGGGGCACTCTGCCGTTTGAGATCTCTCTCTGTCTGATCTGCAACCATGCGCAGAGCAAGAGTGTCAGCGAAGGCATACAGCCAGTCCCTGCTGGCCCCAAATCTCCCCTGCCCCAGGAGGAAATAGCAGCTCAAATTGAGCCCATTCTTCATGCCAAGAGCCGCTTTCATGCTGTGGCTCAAACTGTTCCAAAATGGCGGCCACACTCGGAAGCTCTGACGTTCTAATCCTGGACTAAAGCAATCGCCCAACCCCATCTTGCTGTCGTCCTGCTGATGAGAATCACCCCAAAGGGCTCGAGGAGATTATTTTCCTGGCAATCAAGGGGTCGCCGTGACTGTGATAGTGACATTAACTGGATCATCAGCACCAGTGGTCTCTGGAGCAGGTTCCGCAGCGGCGGCAGCGTCCTGGGCCTCCGGTGAATCTTCGGGGGCTACTGTAGCTTCCTGCAGCTCACCTTCTGCTCCTGCAAAAATGGACAAACACCCATACCAAAAGGGAAGCGGCTTATGAGCTTACCCAAGCATTTCTGTATCATCTTGCTAAAATGTAGTACTGATAATAGCTGTTCAATATAGCTTTCCCCCCGCTCCTCCTACCTTCCCCGGATGTAGATTTTGTGCTCAAAAAAAAAAATTGCCATTCAACCACTAGGTACAGCCTTGTTTTGCTTGTGAGAAATGCACTCCCTTTGCCTGCTTTGCTAGGATTAACTGGGCAAACCTGAAAGTCACAAGGGTAGGATGCAAACGTAACTGTGCATTTAATTATCTCCATAGATATGTGGGCCAGCAAACTGCAAGAAAATCAGAGGCTGACATACAGAGCAAGGATGCACCGGTGTAGCGAGAGAGAAGCCCAACAGAATTTCCCAACTGCAGCAGGGAAAGGGCAATTTTTGACACCCTCCCCTTCCCCAGGATGCCCTTTGTGCCACCCAAAAATATGTCCCTGAGGGTCACCCAACTCTCAGGGACATATCAAGTGGCAGAGGGGGCATCCCGGGGAAGGTGTCAGAAATTACCCTGCTGCAATAATAATAATAATAATAATAATAATAATAATAAATTAGTTGGGAAGTTCTGTTAGGCTGCCCTCTTGCTTGACCAGTGCATCCTTGCTGTCAGCTTGAATCTCATGGCTTACTGCCACATACAAAATTCTGGCTGAGAACATAACTCATTTATGTGCCTGTAAGAAACTGTAAACTCAGCAAGCGCTTTTTTTTAAAGCTCCCACTCTCAAAAAGGCAAACTGTTGTCCAGTTCATAAGCAGCTTGCCTCTTCAGAAGTAGAAATTCCTAAGAATATGTATAAAAGGCATCTACCACTTTTCCAGAGGACAACTATTTACAGCTGACTGTGTGATCTAAACCTACTGAACAGGGTTTCACTCTAGGTGACATGATGAAAAAATCCAGCCTGTACTGTTGGCTCTGTTCACACTTGAAAGCCATCAGTTTTATGCAACAGCCATCAAGGGAAGAACATGCCATGTGAACCAGCTCTATGAAGGATGTTGCCTAACAAACCATATTTCATCCTAGAATCTCTGCCTCAAGTAAAGATAAAATGTGCCGTCGAATCAGTGTTGACTCCTGGCAATCACAGAGCGCTGTGGTTCTCTTTGGTAGAATACCGGAGGGGTTTACCATTGCCTGATTCCAAAAGAGCAACAGGTAGAGGAGTTGGTAAAACTGCCTCCTTCCATGTTACCTCTGTGACCCCTACTAACTGAGCAAAGAGACACCTTTTTAAAGTGGTAATTCTCTTTATTTGGCAGGAGGAGAGCAACTGGCCCTATCCATCCCTAGCACAGCATCCCTCCAGTGGCTGTTGCTGGTGTCTATTTTGTTTCTTTTTTTAGATGGTGAGCCTTTTGGGGACAGGGAGCTATTTTATTTATATGTAAACCACTTTGGGAACTTTTGCTGAAAAGTGGTATATAAACTATTCATCGTATTCGTATTCCATATGCAATTATTTCCTGTTGATGCTGGGCTCAGTTCAGGGAGGGTCCAGCCTCCCATCAGCCAGTCAATCCAAAGAAGACAAAGTTGTTGACCCGGAGATGCCCTGCCTGTCGTTTACCTGAGGACATTTCCCCAGCTGGAGCAGAGGGCTCTTCAGGCTGCTCACTCGCTTCACCCTCCATCCCTGCTGCCGTCTCAGCATCTTCCGGAGTGCTGATGTGCTCGTGAGCTTCTACACCAGCCCTGCAGAGACAAAGAAACCATCACACAAGCCGGCATACGATAAAAAGCAGCATGCACGCTCTTGCACTAACAGAGTCATGAAATACTAGTACAGCCATTATTCCCAATAGCTGCACTGTTGCACACTCCATTTGCACATTTGTTTTTGCATTTGCACAACTGTGTGCACGTTGCATTGCAACGCACGTGGAACTTTGCACCATAGGTCAGCCACAGACTCCATAGCAAGTATTTTTGCCCTCTCCCATGCACTCAAGCGCATTGCCTCACATTACACTGCAGTGATCAACATTCAATTATTGTCAGATTTGTTTCCCCAAGTTTCTAGGCCTCATGGTGGCATAGAAATCAGCATCTGACATTCCGATATGTACCATCCTTAGGGCATTGAGTACCTAGAGAAGGGGTGATCAACCTGTGGCATGATAAATGATTTTGAAAGTGACACAGGAAATGTCTCCATGTCTGTATTCAGGGATGGACATTATTAGTGAGAGTTTCTGAGAAATTCCGCTTGTCCAGGAACCACCACACTGATCAACTGGTAAGATCTGCATTTTAATTTATTGTAAATTAAGCTTGTTCAGCATTTCAAAAGCATTAACTTTGCATTGTTTAATTATATAAAGAGAAAGGCTCTCTACACTAAAATGGGTTACTGGCACGTGAAAGCTTAGCGTGAATAATGAAGACAGGCTCTGAAAAGGTTGCCAGTCCATGACCTAGAAAATACCTTTGAAACCCCTCCACCCACAAGTTCATGCAGAATGCATAACCATGCTCGAGATGGCTGCCACCTTGCACCAAACAGGTCAGCTGGAAAGTTTGAAAAGGTAACAGGAGAAGGATGGAGAAGGCCAAGCGAAGGCTTCCAGAGGGGTGAGAGGTAAAGGAAGCCAAGTGGGAGAGGGCAATATGAATGGGTATGGCTGTAGCGCTCACGTGGCTGGTACTGCTTAAGATTTGCTTCTGCCAACCTCTTCACAGATTTGGGGGAAACCAATTTGCTGCAGCTCCTATGAGCTCCTATGACCTTATGCAGAGTCTGATATTGGTCCATCTAGCTCAGTTTATCTACACTGACTGCCAGGGGCTCACTGAGAGGTTTCAGGCAGGAGTCTTTACCGGCCCTACCTGGAGATGCCAGAGATTGAACCCAGGACCTTCTGCATGCCAGCAGGTGCTCTACCACCAAGCAATGGCCTCATCCCCTAAGGAGAACATCTTACAGCAGACGGCACTCACAGGTAGTCACCCATCCAAATGGAAACCAGGGTAGACCCTGCTTAGCAAAGGGGACCATTCATGCCCACTACCACAAGGTCAGATCTCCTCCCCGCAAAAAAGCGCAAACCGTTTATTTAAAATATTTCTATACCGCCCAAAACTTGAATCTGGGCGGTTTACATTAGTTTGTCTGACATCCAGCTAATGGATCAATGACTGTAGGCCAAAAGGGCAAGTTAGAGCAGGAATTAGAAGAGTAAGGGTAAGGGAGACAGGACAAGCAAAAAAAAAAGTCTTGGGATGCCACTTACATTCTGAAGAGGAGGTCGTGTAATCCTGTGGAATAATAATCCAAGGAGAAAACATGTTAAAGAGCCATTTCACAAAATTAAAATAAAACCACAGCCCCAAAAGCCAGTGCAGAAGATGCTTCAAAGATGGGGCTTGTTTCATGATGACAGCCTGGTGGCTATTTCGAACTGGGAATTCACAACAGGCTCCCCTCGCAAGGATATTCAGAAGGCCTACCATTTAGGACAAAGATGGTGCAGGCTCTCTTACTAGTCAGGGCTTGGAGGAATGATACAGCCTAGAAACATTGGAAGCTGCCATACCGAGTTAGACCCTTGGTCCATCTAGCTCAGTACGGTCTATAGCTCTCAGTACGGTCTATACCAGGCCTGCTCAACTTAGGCCCCCCAGCTGTTTTTGGACTACAACTCCCATAATTCTCAGCCACAGCAGCCAATAGCCAGGGGTTATGGGAATTGTAGGCCAACATCTGCAGGAGGGCCGAAGTTGAGCAGGCCTGGTCTACACTGACTGCCATCAACTCTCCAAGGCAGAGGTGCACCTAGGTAATTTTGGAGCCTGGACCTAAAGGCCTTGATCTTCTTGTGCTGGTACAACTCTGCTCATTACACAGTTGCTGAGTCAGGTTGTCAGCCGGAGCACTGGTGACCTGCTAACCTGAAGGTTTCGGATTGCTGCTCTTCCTTTGACACGTCTGTCCTCCTGTTCCATTGTCATGTTTTCACCTAGCTACCTATATTGGGCAGCAGCGATATAGGAAGATGCTGAAAGGCATCATCTCATACTGCACGGGACATGGCAATGGTCAACCCCTCCTGTATTCTGCCAGAGATAACCACAGGGCTCTGTGGTTGCCACGAGTCGACACCGACTCGACAGCACACTTTACCTTACCATCGTTTGTGCGTTGGGATCATGAGATGGTGATGCTATTTTAACTCCTGAATCTTTCTCTGTTCTGCGCCAGTTTTAAAAGCCTTCCGTCTTTGCCTTTAGAGAGAACCCCTTGCATAATGCCCCCCGAATTTAAGAAGAACTTCTCGGGATCTCTTGAGCGAACAGTAGAGAGAGGGAAAGCACCCAACACCACAAGTCAGACACTCACGCGGATTGTTCTCCCGGTTCCGAACAATGTACTGGA
This sequence comes from Hemicordylus capensis, assembly GCF_027244095.1. NCBI lineage: Eukaryota > Metazoa > Chordata > Lepidosauria > Squamata > Cordylidae > Hemicordylus > Hemicordylus capensis. The sequence goes on along the minus strand of NC_069664.1, from coordinate 19,762,745 downwards.
ACACCAGAAGGGATGCGACGGTTGCCACAATCATCCCTGCCACCGCGGCCCCGATCACTGCAGGGTAAGCATTAAAAGGAGGGTCGGCTGGAAAAGAAAGGAAGCTGCTGTTGAAGGCCACGGATGCCTCCGGGGACCAGATCTGCAGGGACCCTGGACACCAACGATACACACAGCTGAGAGCCATCGGGTGCATCTCTGGACCTTGGTTGTTTTGATAGATGGAAAGGAAGCTCTACAGCAGGTCTGCTCAACGTTGCCCCCTCCCCCAGTCATTTTTGGACGGCAACTCCCATAATCCCCAGCCACAGCACTCAATCACCAGGGTTTATGGGAGTTGTAGGCCAACATCTGCAGGAGGGCCGAAGTTGAGCAGCCCAGCTCTAGAGATATGGCAATCTCTGCTGCCATAACAGGGATTCCCAGATGTTGTTGACTACAACTCCCATCACCTGCAGCCAAAGGCCATTGCAGCAGGGATGTTGGGAATTGTAGTTCAACAGCAGATAGAGAGCCAACATTGCCTACCCCTGGGTTTGACTGCTATAGTAAGACCAGGGAGACTTCAGTTCAAATCCCCATTCAGCCATGAAACTCAATGGGTGACTCTGGGCCAGTCACTTCGCTCTCCGCCTAACCTACCTCATAGTGGGGTTGTGAGAATAATCATAAACATGTATATCGGTCTGAGCTCCTTGGAGGAAAAGTGAGACATAAATATAATAATAATTTTAGCTGTAGACCTAACAAAACACACAGGCGTGGTGCGATGTTCCCTCTAACAGGGATTCCCACATGTTGACTACAACTCCCATCATCCCCAGTCATAGGCCATTGCAGCTGGGGATGTTGGGAATCATAGTCAACAATACTTGGGAATCCCTGTTAGTGGCCACCTTATTTTTATAACTGTAAAAGGCTGCCTTTTATATTAGGAGCAGAAGAAGTGTTTTGCAGTCATAACCTCACTAGCTCGGGCAGACTGTGTATATGTAAGTTGAAGGGCCTCATATTGTACCTGCCTTCCCTCCCTCCAGTCGGATGACGAGCAGCTTTGGAGAGATCATTTTGATCAGTCAAAAGAGCAAGGAAAGGGTTGATGTTCTTTCTCAAGTTTGGCTACCTCAACTCAATCTGCCCCCTCTCCTCACAGATGCTTTCAAGGTTGATTTTGGTTTTTCTTACAGAAGTCAGGAGATCTGCCCACAGATTTCCTGTGTAATATGTAGCCTGACCGTCAGCCGTCTAGTGCCTTGGGGAGGGTTCTATCTCCACCGAAGGAAACCCTCAACAAGCCTTTGCACACACTCTCGTATCGCTCCTCCCAGGGATCCCACCGATGCCTTGCCGCATCTGTTTCCAATCTGCTCCGTTTTTCCAAGAAAATAGTTTGCTTGTTTTTCTTGAGTGTTTCGCTTTGGTTTTACACCTTACTAAACGCTGTCCGGGGGCTGCGCCCAGGCTTGTTACAACAGCTGTTGTCCTTATGGAGAGAAGAGGCGGCCATCTTGGCCTGACCTCGTGAGGGTCAAACCAACGCATATCAGGCAGAAGGCCGGACTCCTGGGTTCCATATGCAGCTTTGCTATTGGGCCAACAAGTAAAGAAACCCTTTGCAAATCTAGGGTCTGGAAGGATTATTTCATTTTATTTTATTTTATTTTTTGTCAAATGTGTACACCGCCCCAAACTTTTGTCTCTGGGTGGTTAACAATAGCATAAAACAAGTTAAAACATACACAAACATCTTAAAACAATTTAGACAATCTCAGAGTCAAAACAGATTAAGACTTTAAAATTTTAAAAAGCTAAAAAAGCTTGGGTGAAGAGGTGGATTTTCAAGTTCTTTTAAAAAATGGTCAGAGATGAGGAGGATTGTATTTCAGTAGGGAGTGCATTCCACAGTCTCGGGGCAGCAACTGAGAAGGCCCGTCCCCGTGTGGCCACCAGCCGAGCTGAATATCGTTGTATGTATATACATTATTGTATGAATATCATAAGACAGGTATATATATATATTCCATGTGTATCTTCTCGGGCAGCACAATCTTACATATCAACACTCCAGCCCGATTCAGAAGTTATAGAATCGCTCCACTGTAGCCGTGTACAGCGGCACAAAGAGGGAGGAAGTCCCACCCCTGCTGTGTCAATCACCCTCGCGCCCAATGCTCACGCTTACAGCGGAGCTTGTCTGAAGCAGGAAGAGCCCTAAACTTGATGTCGGGCACAACCGTGATTCTGAGACTGGCTCTATCCAGTCTGGCAATCACGGAAGTGCCCGCCATCATGCTTTCGGCTTTCCCCCTCCCCCCCCCCACTGTAAGTGTGAGCCGCGGAGGGTGCTGCCGACATGATGGGGGTGGGACTTCCTCTCCCACTGTACACAGCTTTAAAAAAAAACGGGGGTGGGGGGAAACATCATTATCATCTGTAGCAGGAAGGATTTACCAAACCATGCAATTAAGCAGAGATGATGGGGCACAGAAAGTGAGAGTCCCATCAGATACCATTCAGCCCCTCCAACCTGATCCCCGTCCCAAGAGTGGCATGCAACAGCCCGCACTGCCTGGGTTCAGAAGTCTAAATCCAGGCTCATGCAGTGCAGCCAGACAGGAGAAGGACAGTGAGTTGAGCCATGCCAGAACGCAAAGCCAGAACAGCAGTGGAACACAGAGAGACCAGGAGCAGATGCTCTGGGAGAAGCAACAGCAGAAAGCAGGTTCTTTCTGGTCCTTCTAAGGACATTCCAGACTCAATCGCACCCGTTGCCCCTCCCCGGCTTTGCTGCAACTTCATGGATTTGCTTCAAACCACCACGTAGGCAGGTGTGCAAATTGCATAAGACAAAGAATCACTGAATTGTGCATGTAAGGCAGACAAATGGATCTCCCTTGGCCTGATCCAGCACATGTACAACTTTATGGACGGAAGGTAACATTCCCCATTTTGAATAACTCCTTAAAGGCAGGCCTTCTAAGTTCACCTCTGCACTGATGTTTCAGTAGGTCCATTCACACTTTATGTTCAACACTTGTACTATAACGAGTGTACAGTGTATACAGATACAGATCTGTACGCCAGAACAATCATTCACAGGTTATGCTGAACACAGGTATAGAAGGACATTTCCGATCTGTACTATGAATTTGAAGGGTCTGTATCCAGGTTCACCTTTTTAAAAAACAGGCACAGTCATTCACACAAACATGCGCATGAGTGTACCAACATCTGTACACTCGTACAGCATAATGTCTCAATCGGGCTAATGGTGTGACAGCATGACCACCCATCTATTACAATGGATTAACAACATGGAGGCTATTCACATGTGCATGCAAAACTGGGCTAAGGGAGCCCAGTCTGGTTTTGCACGCATGTGTGAACTGCCAGGATCGAGCCCGATCCTGGCAGCAAAGCCACTTGTGGAGCCACCCTTTAAAATGAGGTAAAGGGAATGAGTGCTCCCTTAACCCCATTCTCGGTCGTGTTATTTAGAACCTTTCCCAATAGGATCACTGCATCCTAGGAGAAGCAAAGGGCCAAAATTGCTTCCCCTGTCCAAATGCCAAGATCTTCCGAAATGCACTGCCAAACTCATAGGAGGGTCACCGCAGCTCCCAAGCTGGCTTACATCAAGGACTCCAGAGGAACGCGACCACACTAGCTAACCGTTTCACCTGGTGTCTTCACTTCGGAGGGGTGCCCAGTGGTGCGGTGGTTGACAGCCAGGATACGGAAGGCATACACTACCGTGGGATCCAGTCCACCCAACTTCTGGTCGCGGACGTCGGGGTCAATATCACTGGCCGCAGTCTCCCAGGTGCTGATCGGCTGCATTTTGGGGGCCTTTTTCGCTTCTCTTCTCTGGACCACAAAACCGGTCAGGTTCCCCGCACCTTGGATCTGCCACTCCAGGTCCACCTCAGTGCGGTGGCGGCTGTACATCAGCTTGCTGATGGTCACGTTTGGTGGCTTGGGGTACTCTGCAGGAGGCAAAGGGGTTGCTCTGTTAACTGCTGCTAAGGACCCCCCACTGGCACCCCTATACCTCTCAGTCTATCATATTTATCTCACATGTCTTTTGTTGAAATGCACCAGCCAAACTTTGACATACAGCCCTCTTGGCCAAATCACACCAGACTTGGGCAATCCATGGTAGGATCAACACATGGAAAAGCATTCAGGGTAAGAACATAGGAAGCTGCCATATACTGAGTCAAACCATTGGTCCATCTCGCTCAGTATTGTCTACACAATATGGCAGCGGCTTCTCCAAGGTTGCAGGCAGGAGTCTCTCTCAGCCCTATCTTGGAGATGCCAGGGAGGGAACTTGGAACCTTCTTCATGCAAGGCTGCAGATTCTCTTCCCAGAGCGGCTCTATCCCCTAAGGGGAATATCTTACATTGATCACACATGTAGTCTCCCATTCAAATGCAAACCAGGATGGACCCTGCTTAGCAGAGGGGACAATTCATGCTTGTGACTACAAGACCAGCTCTCCTCTCCTAGACCAGGATCCTACCTGCTGCCCTTTCCCCCAGCCTTGATAATCTGGGTGCTCAGAGCCTGCCTGTTTTTGCAGGATACAGATTTTGTAGACAGAACAGACACATGTGCAATCTGTATGCAGATAGATTTTATACACAGAGAACCATCATAGCGAAATGGTTGGAAGTGGGGCGTGCCACTGCAGTCCCAACCTGCTCACTGCTCCATATTCATTTCTTCTATCTAATTTGTGAAGATCTGTATAGGACTTTAGTACATGTACTTCAACATAGGAAGAGAGAATGCTGCCTTATACCATCAGACTATTGGTCCATCTAGCTCAGTATTGTCTACACCAGACTGCTCAACTTCAGCCCTCCAGCAGATGTTGGCCTACAACTCCCATAATCCCTGGCTATTGACCACTGTGGCTAGGGATTGTGGGAGTTGTAGTCCAAAAACAGCTGGCAGTGGCTCTCCAAGGTTTCAGGCAGGAATCTCTCCCAGCCCTACCTGGAGATGCTGAGGACTGAACCTGGGACTTTCTGCATGCAATGCAGATGTGTTACCCACTGAGCTATGATTGCATTCCCTAAAAGAAATAGCTTCCAGCACTCACATGAAGTCACCCATCCATATGCAAACCAAGGTGGCCCCTGCTTAGCAAAGGGGGCCATTCATGCTCACTACCACAAGACCAGCTCTCCTCCCCAAACACAACCACTTACTTTTAACCTGGAGGTTGATGCTGACCGAGGCATTCCCTACGGCATTCATTGCCGCACAGCGATAGACGCCGCTATCCTTCATCCACTCGGTATCCCGGAGGGTCACGTTAAACCATGCATTCTCCTGCTGCAGTCTGTATTTCCGTGCATCTGCTCGAATGACCTGGTTCCTGTTGTTGTACCAAAAGACTTCGGACCCCAGATAGGCACCTAGGAGATGACAGGCCAGCTGGACCTCGTTGCCTTCAAAGAGTGACATCTTGGATCTCTCTACCAGAAGCTTAGGAGGTTCTGTGCAAGAAACCAAGAGACTTTAGAGTTAATATTGGCAGCTTTCAAAACATCGGCCTTTGCAAAATACAATAAGGTTGCCAGCTTTTTTTCTTTCACTAGCCGAGACCCTGCGCTTTTAAGAGCTGCATGGCAAATAAAATAGCAATAGGTGAAGCTTTTCTGTTTGAACGTTTGTGCTACAGCTGATTTAATGGAAAACAAAAAGCAGCTTGACTGTTCCACCAGTTCGTCAGTTGCTGTAAAAATTAACAAAAGGACCTCTGAGTTCTGCCTATACTGCCAACTAGATTAGCAATATCTCGTGCACTGCCCAGAGACTTTTGGATGGGGCGGTATAAAAATGAAACGGAGTAAATAAGAGATGCTGCTGAAATCTGGAATTACTTGGCTCAGGGTATGAACTTCTCTACCTGCTACTACTTGGCTGCATTTAGAATTGAGCACCTTGATCACAACAGCAGCTCAAGCACAGGGAGCCCTGGGAAGTATAATTTCCAAGGCACCCGACATGGGCACCCTGGGAAACTGCACTTCCCAAGATCCCCGGCATCTGGGACACTGCTGAAATGAATGGAAGCTTTGCAGAGAATCCTCCTGGTGCTACCACAATTGCCTTCAAAGGGTGACATTTTCGAAAGCTTTGGGTGAGGAAAAGAGGGAGTATGGCAGTACTCAGGGGCTCACAGCTGAGGAGCTCACAAACAAGTATGGGGTGCTTTCAGGAGTTCAGGGGGACATCCAGGCCTGTCATGTTTCTCTGATGATATAAGCAGCAGGAGCAAACAGGGATTTGAAATGTGGGCGGTGGCAAATCTATTCACTTAAACTAAAAAAAAAAATCCATGTGCTGAGCCCAGCTTCTTCCAATCAAACTCGGAGGAGTTTCATAATCACTGTCCCAGACTGCAGCCATGAAGAAGTATTTGAACATGGTCAAAAAGCCACAGTTACACAGGATCCTAGTGGCTTAAAAAAAACCAACAAAACACACCTCTGTTCGGGACATATTAGCTCCATTCAGACACTACATGGCAAAGAGGCACCATTTAACGTGGTGATTCTCTTTATTTAGCCGGGGGAGAGTAACTGGCCCTCTCCACCCCCAGCACAGGACCTCCAGTGACTGTTGCTGGTGTCTATCTTATGTTTCTTTTTAGATTGTGAGCCCTTTGGGGACTGAGTTCCATCTTATTTATTTATTATTTCTCTGTGTAAACGGTTCTGAGCCATTTTTGGAAGAGCAGTACAGAAATCGAATAAATAAAATAAAAATAAATAGATGTGAGTACAGGCGTCACATGTATATGCTTCTGTGTAAACTCATGAAGTAAAGAAATCTTAAATGAGGCTGAATAGTGGTAGCAAAAAGCATAGTAAAATTTTTATATAGAAATTATATTTTAAAAGTTTTTTTATTCATTGCAAAAGGGAACGGTCCTCATCAAATGCAGGGTACAGACAGATAATGTACGGTAGCATGTGCAAGGAACTCAAGTTGTGAACACCTGCATGTGTGTATGATCTGTACATAAGTACACTGTATATGAATGGTACATGTGTTGAGCACAATCACCACAATGCATGAATAGGGTGATCACGTATAATACATTTGAGATATTTTGCCTGTTAAAATGCATCACATGTTTGGGATGCTCAGACGAATACATTTATGCCTCTTCATCAGTATATTTTTCTTTGCCTCCCGGCCCAGAGGAAGAAGTATTTTATTTTTATTGATTGATTTGATTTATATACTGCCCTTCCAAAAATGACTCAGAAGTACTCAGCTGGCTTACCCAATCGGACGTGGCACTCAGCAGCCCGTGGATGAAGTGGATGAGCGGCCATGCAGGTGAATTCCTTGCCTCCAAGGGTGGTGTTGGATTTCATGACAAAGATGTTGTGCGATTGCTTGAGCCCGCCCAGCACGTGGTCCCTCCAGTCTCGCCACCAGAGCGTCACTCGGGGTTGTCCCCCTGCCCAGTCACAAGTCAGCATGAGGAACTCGTTCTGCTTGGTCGCCACGGCTGAGCAAGTGGGGCTACCCCTGGGAATCCCTGTGGGGCAAATTACACATAATTACAGAGAGGTTCTAAGCCACAATGACACACCAAGGGCTCACTGCATATTGTCATAGGGACATAGGAAGCTGCCATATACTGAGTCAGACCATTGGTCTATCTAGCTCAGTATTGTCTTCACAGACTGGCAGTGGCTTCTCCAAGGTTGCAGGCAGGAATCTTTCTCAGCCCCAACATGGAGATGCTGCCAAGGAGGGAACTTGGAACCTTCTGCATGCATGCAGAGGCTCTTCCCAGAGTGGCTCGGTTCCCTGCTGAGAGGGAATATCTTACAGTGCTCACATGTGGTCTCCCATTCATATGCAACCAGGGCAGACTCTGCTTAGCTAAGGGGACAAGTCATGCTTGCTACCACAAGACCAGCCCTCCTCCTTTGGTGTAATCCAGCAGATCATTCTTATGAAAGCATCTGTAGATTCAAGCCCACATTTCCCATGCAGCAGGTACTTTGGCCCTTATTAGAGACCATGTCCGAGAGTCAAGACCCACCTTCTCAAAGGCTTTGTGGACAAAACAGGTGGGTAAGTACTTACACACAGTGGTCCTGCAGACAGCATCGTCTCTCAGCCCTGGGTGGGAGGCCAGGCAAGTGTATGAGCTCCCGTTGCGGATGCCCATGCCCTGGTGGACTTGGGTGGCATTGGAGTAGGTCGCTGTGTGGTTCCCTTCCTGTCCGGATCTCACCCACCGCAGCAGCACTGGGGGGAACCCCCCCTGCCACGAACAGCGCAGAGCAACCTTCTGGAAATTGGCAGCGGGCAGCGGCACACAGCTAGGCTTCCCCTTGGGCAGATCTGTGCATAGGGGCAAACATCGTATCAACAGCAACGAGGCGTTACTGACACCAAGGATCTCCCAGTGGCCTGCTGTGCTGTGATATCAATCAATCTAGTTTCCGCCTCTCTCCAATTCCTTTTGGCCCTCTCCCCAAACTTTGGGGGCGGAGCCACAACTACCAAGAGGCCTGTGATTGCATTGCCAGCAACTCTGAACCACAGACGTGTAACAGGATTACTCGATGCATTTTTCATCGACGGTATCATTTGTGGCTACTGGTGATGGGATCTCCTGTTTGGAAGATTTCCCATGTTAACAATGCCCTGCCTAGCTAGACATTATCTTGGACATACTAATATTTTATGTGTAAGGGGGTTTCCTTTCATGGGAAGTACGTTCAAAAATGAGATGTCCACAGCCTGAGGTGGTACAGCCCAAGAAGGACTACCCCGATACGATTCTATGTAGACCGAGTCGGTCTTGTGTTGTACATATAAAGCTTCCTTCTACTTAAATCAGACCATCAGTCTGTCTACGTCAGTATTGTCTATATCAATTGGCAGTGGCCTTCCCAGTAGACCTTTCTCCTGAATGCCTGATTAATTGGTCGGTCTAAGTCAGGATTGTCGGTACTGCCTGGCAATGGCTTTCCAGACGGATCTTTCCCAGTTCTGTCTGGAGACACTAGGGACTGAGCCGGGGACCTGCGGCACGCTAAGCTATGGTCCCTCTTGATAGAGGAAGACTTTGATTCTTTATATAGGACCAGGGTTGAGAATTCTTTGGTGGAGATAATCCTAGTTTGTAGAGATGTGCCTGAAGTGAAATTTTTGATTCGTTTCGAATCTGAATCAAATTCAAATCTGGTCTGAAATTTCGATTTGAATCAATCGGACCCTGTTTTGGCACCTTTTTTTAACCAAGCAGGGGAGTGAATGTTTTTTAAGAAAGTGCCAAACAGCCCTTGAATCGAATATGAATCGAATAACAAAAATCCAATTCGAATTCAAATTGAACTGCCCTTTGAAGGGGTGATTTGAACTGAATTTGAATCACTCAAATTCAAGTCAAATTGATTGGCACATCCCTAAGGGTTTGTATTCCAGGCAATAAAAATTACAGCAAGGAAGTATTTCCAGCCCATTTGGAAGATAATAGAGGGCTATATACTGTTGCTAGTAAATCTCAGCTATGCACAGTTGGCAAAAACACCACCCCCACCAAGAGTGTTTCCCCCTTCCTTTTTTAGTCCCAATAAGCCCCATGGCAGTTCCTTCCGTATACACACTGAAATAGAAGCATCTTTGCTCTCCTCCACGTCCCTCTTTTAAAAAGAGCCAAATTGAAGAATCTGACCAGAAAGAACAGGGGGTGGGGACCACTCCTTGGCCCATGTGCAGAAGAACCCAGGTTATACGGTAGCTAAAGAGCAAGGTATCCACCCTTCTGTGGTCAATTTGTTTCAACAACAGTGACTGGCAGCATTTTTTTTCTGTTGGAATTTGTGTGTCAACTTTTGATCATCATTCAGGACCATCAAAGATCTTTCAAAAAGAGGCACCCACTGCTGCAATGCCCCTCTGCCGTCAGTACCAAATGTCTTGGATATTTTTCAGACTCCTCTTTAGCTATTTCAGGGGGGCAATCCATGAAAAGATGGAAGGGAAGGGAAGACAGAAAGAAGGCAGCTGGGAAGGGACACAACAGTACATGCTAGAACTTCATGCCCAGTATGGAGGGTTTGGATCACGACTTACAGTAGACAGTCAAGATGATGGTAGTCTGCGTCCGCGTGTTCAGATGGGTGTTCTGGGCCAGGCAGGTGTAGGTCCCTGTCTGGGTCCGTGAGATCCTGGTGATCACATACTTGGGTCCAGCATAGACCTGGGAGCTGTTGTAGAACCAAATGTAATGGCTGGGTGGGTTCGAAGGAGCCAGGCATGTCATCGTCACCTCTTCCTGCTCGTTGGCGGAGAAGCCATGTTGGTTAATAGCAAATGGCTCGATGCTGATTACTGGCTCATCGGGCCCATCTAGGGGACAGATATGAAGGAGTTAGTGGTGCCCTAGCAGCAGAAATGATCAGGACAACTATTTGGAGAGACCGTCAGAAGATGAAGTGTTTGATAGTAACAACAAGAATGCGAGAACTGCAACAAAATACGGCATCTCCCCAGTCTTAAAGGCTCAAGAAGGAGACCATCCATTTTACATTTACATTTATATCCCACTCTTACTCCAAGGAGCCCAGAACAGTGTACATGGTTATATCTATCCCCACAACAACTCTGTGGGGTAGGTTAGGCTGAGAGAGAAGTGACTGGCCCAGATTCACCCAAGAAGTTTCATGGCTGAATGGGGATTTGAACTGGGGTCCCCCAGAGCCTAGTCCAACACCCTAATCACTACACCACACTATCTGTGGGGCAAACAGCAATGACAAGGAAGCAATTTAGATCGGAGGGGACAACATGGGTGGAGTAAACCCTCTCTCCAAGTGCTACAGCTCCTTCTCAAACACACAAAGATGCCCTTAAATTAAGATTAAGCTGTTGGGAATTTGATCAATTCTCACATTTCATCAGCTCGACTCTGAAAACTCAACTCTGAAAAGTTCCCTGCTAACTGGGCGAAGGGCCTCAATTGAAAGTGGTGATTCTCTTATATTTAGCTGCAGGAGAGCAACTGGCCCTATTCAGCCCAGTATGGCATCCCTCCCCGTAGCGGTTGCTGGTGGTGATTCTCTCTATTTAGCAGGGGGAGAGCAACTGCTCCTATCCATCCCCAACACATCATCCCTCCCGTGGCTCTTGCTGGTATCTACCTTATGTTTCTTTCGTAGATTGTGAGCCCTTTGGGGACAGGGAGCCATTTTTATTTATATCTGTGTAAACTGCTTTGAGAACTTTTGTTGAAAAGTGGTATATAAATACTCGTCGTCGGTGGTGTCTCCATTGTGTTCTCTCTCTTTTAATACTGTGAGCCTATTGGAGATAGAGAAGCATTTTCTCGTTCTCTGTGCTATGTAAGCTGTTTTGAGAACTTTTTTTCTTTGTTGAAAAGTGCTATCTTTAACAACCACCATTCCCCACCCAGCAGGCATTGTGGTATAGTGGTTAGAATTGTGGTTTCAGTGGTTAGCGTTGGACTAGGACCAGAAGACCCAGTTTTGGCCATTCATTTATCTCTCAGCCTAACCTACCCCACAGGGTTGTTGTGGGGATAGATATAACCATGTACACTGTTCTGGGCAACTTGGAGGAAGAGTGGGATAGAAATGTAAAGATAAATAAAATTAAGATGTCTTCTTTTGTTATCTTGCAGAATCAAGATCTGGTAGGATGAATGCAAAACCTTGCACAAAGTAGAAAGGTGGTGTATTTGACTCTTGGATGCAGAGTTACTTACAGATAACGTCAAGGTACATCTTATCACTGGTTTGGCTGTTGACTTCGTTTTGGGCCATGCAGGTGTACCAACCCATCTGTGTCCGGTTGGCTGATGTCAAATTCAATAGGGCTCCAATGGCTTCTGCGATAGCTACCGGACCATCCCGATTAGTGTGGCGTTGCCAGGAATATTCGACAGGGGGCGTCCCCTCCCTCACTGTGCACATCATCACTACGGGCATGCCTTCCACTGGCGTTGAATTGTTCATCTGCAGGAAGGGCTTGGAAACGGGAACTGGGAGAGACCAAACACAGACCTCAGTTAGGCACTTGTCCTTTCAAGGCATCCGTAGACTCTAGGTGCACATTTATATAGCCCTTTTCAACCAGAACATATGCACAAGATAGAATCTTGGGCATATTTTTGCACAAGATGCAAGAGGAGAGCTGGTCTTGTGGTAGCAAGCATGACTTGTCCCCTTAGCTAAGCAGGGTCTGCCCTGGTTGCATATGAATGGGAGACTTGATGTGTGAGCACCATAAGATATTCCCCTTAGGAGATGTAGCAACTCTAGGTTCCACTTCCCCCCCCCCCCCCGGCATCTCCAAGAGAGGGCTGAGAGAGACTCCTGACTGCAACCTTGGAGAAGCCGTTGCCAGTCTGTGTAGACAATACTAGGCTAGATGGACCAATGGTCTGACTCAGTATATGGCAGCTTCCTAGGTGATCTGGAAGTTCTAGCACTCGGAGGAGGGGTTAACTGAGGAGTTAATCTAACCCCCTGCTAACTGAGAAATGTTTATTTACCACTTTTAACAAAAGTTCCCAGAGTGGTTTACATAGATATAAATAAATACAATGGCTCCCTGTCCCCAAAGGGCTCACAATCTAAAGAAGAAGCATAAGATAGACACCAGCAACAGCCACCGGAGGGTTGCTGTGCTGGGGATGGATAGGGCCAGTTGCTCTCCCCCTGCTTAATAAAGAGAATCGCCACTTTAAAAAGGTGCCTCTTTGCTCAGTTATGTCATGGGAATATAGGAACATAGGAAGCTGCCATATACAGAGTCAAACCATAGGTCCATCTAGCTCAGTATTGTCTTCACAGACTGGCAGGTATCAGACTTCACAGACTATGTCAGTTATCTAGACATAGATATATTGCAGGCCTGCTCAACTTAGCACCCCCCCAGCTTTTTTTTCGAACTACAAATCCCACAATCCCCAGCCACAGTGGCCAATAGCCAAGGATTTGGGGAATTGTAGGCGAGGAGGGCCAAAGTTAAGCAGCCCCGATATGCAGATATAACTTTGCTCAGTTATATAGAAAAATAGATTTATTGAGGCTCTGAATGATAGGAGTTGTCGTTCAGCAACATCTGGGAGAACCACAGTTTGGGAACCGCTGCTCCGTATCCTTCGATGCCAATCCTTGGCCATCTGAAAACCACAAGACATTTCCTCTCCCCTCGTTTGGGGCTGAGGAACAGGCTGGAGGCTGTAAGTGGAGGCAACGAATGCAATCTCCCATGGGCAGCAGTACAGAGAGGTCACTCCAGTGCTATTGCTTGCAGAGAATGGTAGCTACATACTTCGGAGAGATAATCCCCCCAGCAACCAAAAGGGTATTTGACGACTGAGCTTAAGTGGCAGAAGACAGGCCTGCAAACAATCACCTCAAAAGCCCGTCTGCCACATTCCGCATATACAGAAGGGCTGCCGGTCTGGATGTCACCCAGGAAACCTGGGATACACTTTCCCCATGTGCCCAGCAGAAAAGACCTCTGACCAACACACCCTAGCCAGGAGCGTATAAACTCCAGTGGGATCCAATTACTCTGGACAGCCCTTTATCTCCGGACGGGGATTCCTAGAGACCAGAGTTTGCTCCCTCACATTCCTAAGGTGCTTCCAGATACATCCTTGACAGCTCCGGTCAAGATGAGCCAGGCTGCAGTTTGCTCAGGACTCCCCTCGTGCCTCGGTGCATTGTTTGCAGTCACGTCGCCTGGCCTGGGTTCAGCGGGGGGCGGGGGGCAGTTATTTGGACAAGGACCCTGAATGGGTCCTCTTAACCTAGAGGAGAGGGACTGTGCAAGCTGAACATTCAGCCACCCTGTCTCTGACCTTCGTGGTTGCTCCATATACGGATGAATTGAACTATTTTGTTCTGCTCCGAAAAGAGCTGGTCTTATGCTAAAGATAAAATGTGCTGTCGAGTTGGTGTCGATTCCTGGCTCCCACAGAGCCTTGTGTTTGTCTTTGGTAGAATACAGGAGGGGTTTACCATTGCCTCCTCCCACACAGTATGAGATGATGCCTTTCAGCATCTTCCTATATCACTGCTGCCCAATATAGGTGTTTTCCCACAGTCTGAGAAACATTCCAGTGGGGATTCAAACCGTCAGCCTCTGGCTTGCTAGTCAAGACATTTACCTGTTGTGCCATTAGGTGGCTGGACTTGTGCTAGTGAACATGAATTGTCCCCTTTGCTAAGCAGGGCCCACCTTGGTTTGAATTTGGATGGGAGATTCCATGTGAGCATTGTTAGATATTGCCCTCTGGGCATAGGTAGGCAACTTTGGCTCTCCAGCTGATCTTATTATTATTTTTACATTTATATCCCGCTCTTCCTCCAAGGAGCCCAGAACGGTGTATATGGTTATGTTTATCCTCACAACAACCCTGTGAGGTAGGTTAGGCGGAGAGCTACGCAACTGGCCCAGAGTAACCCAGCGAGTTTCATGGCTGGATGGGGATTTGAACTCAGGCTATTGGAGCTGGGGATGATGGGAATTGTAGTTCAACAACAACTGGCGAGTCAAGGTTGCCTACCTCTGCCTTAAGTGGATGGGGCTATAGCTCAGTGGTCAAGCGTCTGCAGGTGGCCCCAGATTCATTTCCTCAGTGGCAGTGCAGAGATGCAGGGCTGCAAAGGCGCCAAGATCCCAGGTAGAAGCTGCAGGAGATCTCTACCCCACTGCTACTGGTGGTGAAGCACAATTCCTGCCTGCCGAAGCAGCTGCCCTCCAACTCAGCCAGCCCCATGGTGTGCTCGCACTGGGGGGATGGGGAGATTTGAGGTTGGAGTCTTCGGGGCAGGGGCGGAGCGGGGAGGCACACAGCCCTCAGTGCAACGCCTTCATCTGCCCACCATGGACATCCCGCCTCTCAGGCTGACTTACCCAAAACAATGAGCTCAATATAGAAATAAGCCACTCGGATTTCACCGTCCTCTTCGTACATCGCCTGGCACATGAAGTGTCCCTCTGCAGCCAGCTTGAGATTCTCGATCTCCAGCGTGCTGTTCCTCAGAGACACATCCCCCAGAAGGACTGCCGACTTCTCCACCTTGGACTCCAGGCCGTTGCTGATGGCGACAGCCCTGGGGACCAGGGTTCCCAGTTTGGTGAAGCTCCAGAAGACGATCATGGGCAAGACCACCTCCCCGCAAGCCAGCAGCACGGAGCGATCCCGGACCCCTTTGACCACCTGCTCCTCATACTTCGTATCATCTACAGGGAGCAGCTGACCTAGGAGAAGCAGAGAAGTGACGTGTCTCGGGGCTCTTTTCAAGACCAATACCAGTGGATTTTCTGAAGGCCAGAATTTCATACCTTCTCTGAGTGGCTGACACAAATGTTTTAAAGATTATACAAAGAATGAAAAACAAACCATTGATCTTCACCTTGCTGGCTTCTTCCTGGAGGTACATAGGAAGCTGCCATATATTGAGTCAGACCATTGGTCTTTCTAGCTCAGTATTGTCTTCACAGACTGGCAGCGGCTTCTCCAAGGTTGCAGGCAGCAATCTCTGTCAGCCCTGTCTTGGAGAAGCCAGGGAGGGAACTTGAAACCTTCTGTTCTTCCCAGAGCGACTCCATCCCCTGAGGGGAATATCTTACAGTGCTCACACTTCTAGTCTCCCTTTCATGTGCAACCAGGGCAGACCCTGCTTAGCTAAGGGGACAAGTCATGCTTACTACCACAAGACTGGCTGGGAGCAATCTCCCAGCATCTGGTCTGCCTCTAGCAAGTCATTGAGGCCAGGCTGCTTTCCCCCTTTTCTGGACTCAGTTCGTACCAGGTCTCAGTGGATCAGGAATGCACAATTTTGGCCCTCCAGCTGTGGTTGACCACAGCTCCCATCAGCCATGACTATTGGCCATTGTGGCTAGGGATGATGGGAGTTGTGGTCCAACAGCAGCTGGAGGGGCAAAGTGGCACGGTCTTGCAGAGGAGCATTGTGCTACTCTTGGCAGATGTTTTCAACACCAGGGCTCAATCTAGGTCAGGCTTGCTCAACTTAGGCCCCCCAGCTGTTTTGGAACTACAACTCCCATAATCCCCAGCCACAGAGGCCAAAAGCTATGGATTATGGGAATTGTAGGCTAACATCTGCAGGATGGCCAAAGTTGAGCACCCCTGATCTAGGTTAACCTCATACATTCCTAAATATACAGGGCAATGTCCGGACTAAGTCATGACTAAGACCAAGTCCCATGATCAATGGGACAAGTCACTCATGATTAACTTAAGCCCCTTTAATTCCAACAGGACAGTTGTGACTAACTAGTCTGGAAGTTGCCCATAGTTTATATTTTCCAGTCAACTCCAGACCAAAGGTAATCTGGGTAATCTTTACTACTACAACAAATATTTATATACTGCTTTTCAACAACAACAAAAATCCAAAATGATTTACATAGATAATTAATTAATTAATTAATTAATGGCTCCCTGTCCCCAAAGGGCTCACAATCTAAAAAGGAACACAAGAGACACACCAGCAACAGCCACCGGAGGGATGCTGTGCTGGGGGCGGATAGGGCCAGTTGCTCTCCCCCTGTTAAATAAAGAGAATCACCACTTTTAAAAAGGTGGTGCCTCTTTGCTCACCTTGGAATTAGTGTAGTGGCTGTGAGGAGCTTATACAGATGCCAAGCATGAGTATGAAGACATATAGAGCACATCTCATCAAAAACTCTTTGAGCAAAACACAAACGCAATAGACAATAAACCTAGCAAAAGAAGAGGAATACAACTCCAGAGCAAAAAAACCCTGAAATTAAAAAAGATAGATGCAGACTATCTGCATCTGCAGATGGGCAGGAAAGGAAGGAGAAGTGGAGAAAGATACAGGACCATTTTATTGCATCACAGCCAGCCTAGCAAGGTCTCTCACATTTGCTTACCATAAGCCACCGTAGGGAGGATGTAGAAGATGTTCAGGAGGCTCGTAAACTGAAGGTTCCTTGCCAATCCATAACCCATTGCTCCATGTCACTGCATGAGGAAGGAGCCAGAAGCCAGGGACCGTTAGCAACTTCCAGCCTGGCACATCTCTTCAGCCTCCATGCAGGTACCTCCAGCTCCGATGTGGCTTTTTCCACGTCCTTCCTCTGCAGACCTCGCTAACCTCTGTGACATGGAAGCCAGGCTCTCAGTCTCCTCTTTCAGTTTCCCATCCACCGAAATGCGGCCCTCATTGGTCTCGAGTTACTCTGAATTGCCCCTGATTGCGCTTCAATTATTCATTTCTTTTCTCCTCCTTAATCTGGTTTCCTTGATCTATTATGCAGGAGCTGCTTTACAGGAAGGGTGGAAAGACGAGTCAGCGTTCTTTGGTTTTAGCATCTTGGACTGGTGGTCTCTGGAAGATAAGGATCAAGGTTATCAAAGCAACCAAAGGAAAATCCAGCTCAGGAGTTTCAGATCTAGCACGGAACTCAAGATCTCACAGAACAGGGTTTCCCAAATTGCAGATAGCTAGTTTTGTCTGGGTTAGAATTAGAGATGCATTCAGGCCAGCCACCCCATTTCCCAAATCATTGATTCACTCCACCTAAGCCCCCCCCCCAATCTTCTTAATTTGCAACAATTCTATTTCAATAGCAACTTCTTTTAAAAACAGCAGTGATCCCTTTCTCATGATCCCATCAGCAGGCTTCGGGGCGGGCGGCAGAGAAGGCTATAGCAGCTTACCTTCCCCGTAGATGATCTTGCAGAGCTGCTGGCTGTGCGGATCATGCCCCCAGATAAGCTGCTGCTGCTCCAGACAGTGCAGAGATTCAGGGGCCAGGATGTGTCGTCCTGGCCCCTGGAAATCCCACTGATGCACCTCTGGTCACCACCTCAACCTGGGACACCATGGAGAGGTTTGAATCCAGAAGCACACCCAGACTGTGTACCTGTTCCTTCTAGAGAAGTGTGACCCCATCCAGAACCGGAAGATCAGAATCATCTCCCGAATTCTTATCTGGCACAATAAGTACCTGTTATACCCCATCCAGCCCATCACTGCTTCCAGGTAAGCATTTAGGAAGGTCATGCCATCTCAAGATGATGGAGAAATAGATCTGGGTGTCATCAGTGTACTGATAACACCCTGCACCAGATCTCCTGATGATTTCTCCCAGGAGTTTCATGTAGGTATTAAAAAGTATTGGAGACAATTACATTGAATCTATAGGTTGGCTATAGATTATTTTGTTGGAATCGGCTCGGGAGAGGGGATAATCTAAAACAGGACTGCTATGGGGTGGTATCCTGTTCCAAAGCTGGGGCCCATAGGGTTACTGGTACCAGAGTCTGGGGAGGATCCCAGCAGGGAACTAGGTAGAGAAACAGGACCAAGGACAGCTCACTGAACCAGACAGGACCATGGACTGCTTGAAATAGGCTGGATAGAAGGTCATAAGTTAGGATGTTCCAGCAGTGAGGGCCTGGAACTAAATGAGGGCTTAAATAGTCCTGGCATCTATCATCTCCAGCTCCACCTGCCCACCCCCATTAATTATATCGGTTGCTCCCAACTTAAGAGAGCAGCAGGATGCTCTGTTTGGAAACTGACTTATGATGCCCTTTGTAATAAGAGTTCATTTACAAACATACAGGCTGAGAAAATGGAAATCAAGCACACACTAAAGGGAGAACCAGTCCCAAATTAGCACCAGTCCAGCTAGTCAGTATCCTAGGTGAACCTCATGCCAGCCAGACTAAATCCTATTAGCATTTTTCCCCCATCAAGCTCCAAGCTAAGATTATTTTCCTCTTCATCCTATGCTCAACCCACAAAAGCAGTTTATTTCAGTCCCCACTCAGCCAGGTAGTGTGACACAAATTCCAGTGGTTTAGAGTAGCCACTGGCCCGGCTCATGCAATCATTTGAATCTATCTTTAATGTGGGTTACTGACCTGACATTAGCATGATTGTGTGAACCCATGCCGAGGTGGTTTATAGCCCAAGATGACCCTGAGATTCCTGCCTTTGCATGGATTCACACGATCATGCTAATGTTGGTAACTTACATTAAACCTAGAGTCAAATGATTGTGTGAACCAAGTCACTGGCTATTGAAAGTCATAACTGCCCAGAGACGGAAGTTTTGTGTGGCATAAAAATTTGTTAGATAAAATAAATAAATAAGCATAACCCTATTTTCCACCATCAAGTGCCAAGCAAAATAAGGACCCTGGGAAAGGACCATTTTGCATAATAAAGATAGAAAGCAGTAGGTAAATCCAGCCAAAGTTGATTGCTTGAAAACCCCATGGCTTTCAACAGGAGGATTAAATGCTTGCTTAAATCTCGCCGACTGAACTGGATGGGACTTCCGAGTGCTTAACTTTGTTCAGATGATGCCCCAAGATCACAAGTCGGATGCAACACTGAACTGGAGCTCTGTCTGGGTATCAACTCTCCCCAGCTGATACTACAGAAATCCTTAAAAGCATAACACAAACAGATTCAATTCGATTCAATAGATCACCTTCCTTCTGAGTGAAACAAAAATCCATGCCTCCACAGAAAAGTCATCCCCATGTACGGCTGGAGGGTGCATTGGTACAACTATTTTGCCAAGGCGAAGCAGGTTTCAGTAAACTGCTCAGTTCCTTGATGGGAGACTGCTTGTACTATATATGAGTTTATGAGGATGGGGTCGTAGCTCAATAGGAGAGCATTTAGCATGCTGAAGGTTGAAGTTTCAATTCCTGGCATCTCCAGGCAAAGCAGGAAGAAGTGGAGAGATGCTGCCAGTCAGAGTGGAAGATACTGATTTAGATGGACCAAGAATCTGATTTGGCATAAGACAAAATGTTCCTATTCCTCTAGGACTCTCTGATCTGGGAATGGGGCCATATCTCCATGGAAAGCATCTGCCTTTCATACAGAAGGTCCAGGTTCAATCCCTGGGAGCCTCTTTAGGTAGGGCTGGGAAAGGCCCCTGCCAGAAACCTTAGAGAGCTGCTGCCAGTCAGTGTACACAACACTGAACTAGAAGGACCCACGGTCTGACTCACTAGACGGCAGCATCCAAGTTCCTGATGAAATTAAAACAATTACCCCAATTTTTAGATGTTGCCCAGGAATATACTTCCAGGTGCCTCCATGGTGCTTGACGGCACTTCGAGAATGTATGGCTCTCAACATTCTTTTGTAATCACTGTCACAAAAGGTGACGACGCTGATCTGGGATGATGCAGACCCATTATTGCAATGAACCCGAAAGAAGTGCTTCTTTATTAAGAGCGGAGCGGGGTGCTCCTTGAAGTTAGTATTCCTACTCAGCTGCTGAAAGAAGCCCCCAAGTTTCTGCTCAGCAACCACAGACACCTTGAGTACCTTACACTCTCCTGAGGGCAAGGTTAGGTATCACTGTCTAGTTTATCCCTTACTGGGAGGGTCAATGGTTTTAATTTTCCATCCAGTCCTTTACTGGGGGGCAGGGGCGGGTTTCAGCTCCCCCACTGAGCACCACACAGGATCAACACACAGCACAGATGCTGCTTCAGGGGGCCAAGGAAGGCCAATCTGTGGCAAACAGGGACAAGTGGCCTTTTGGAACCCTGCTTGTTTCTTGTCTGTTTTATTGAGTATAAGTAACATTAAAAATGTCAGGCTTAAATGGGTCGTGATTTCTTCCTCCAGAGGGTCTTGCTAAGAGGTCACCCGTAATCCTGCATATCTGCAGCTACTCTGCACTGATCGTGGCAGACATCTTGACTAAATTACTTGACGGAAATTTGATTTTTGGGAGGGGGGGAGAGCCCCTACCCTGACCCCACAGACAAGCACAGCCTCCATTTGGCTGTGGCCACTCACCTCTCAGATGACCGAGGTAGCCGTCCACTCCAATATGGGAAAATGGAGCTGGGCCCTCCAAGGATATCCCAACATGCAATGCGTGCACAGTAGAATGCGTGCAGCAGGTCTCCTCTGATGGGCCCCTCTAGCCACAGAACACTATGATAAAGATGGCTGCCAGCTGCCCAGGAACAGTTTTCAGGGGTGATCTCTGCACACAAGCAGCGAACCGAGGTACAGTACAAGGGTTTCTCTTTCCCTCCAAAGAGGTCTTTACCTCTTTGGTAAAGACCTGGGAATTGATGCAAGGCTACTTACATCTGGATAGGTTGCTTTGGAAGCAGTCCCGTGGGTTCTTATGATCAGAAATTGTTGGCTTTCCTGCCTCTGACCTCCTGTCTGCTGATCGCATGTATTATTATTATTATTTTTACATTTATATCCCGCTCTTCCTCCAAGGAGCCCAGAGCGGTGTGCTACATTCTTGAGTTTCTCTTTCACAACAACCCTGCGAAGTAGGTTAGGCGGAGAGAGAAGCGACCGGCCCAGAGTCACCCAGCGAGTCTCATGGCTGAATGGGGATTTGAACTCGGGTCTCCCCGGTCCTGGTCCAGCACTCTAACCACTACACCACAAAGACTCTCATACCTTCCGATCAATCACTGCTTATGTACATTGTCTCTCCTGCCTGCATGTGTGAAGCCATTCAGGAAGAGTAAGCTGTAGAGGGAGATTTGGGTTCAGATCCCTTGGAATATTATTCTGGTGATACTAACTACATCGGAACATAGGAAGCTGCCACATCCTGAGTCAGACCACTGGTCTATCTAGCTCAGTATTGTCTTCCCAGACTGGCAGCGGCTTCCCCAAGGTTGCAGGTGACTGCATATTAGATGGACAGGAGAGCTGGTCTTGTGGTAGCAAGCATGACTTGTCCCCTTAGCTAAGCAGGGTCTGCCCTGGTTGCATCTGAATGGGAGACTAGAAGGGTGAGCACTGCAAGATATTATTCCCCTCAGGGGATGGAGTCGCTCTGGGAAGAGCAGAAGGTTCCACGTTCCCTCCCTGGCAGCTTCTCCAAGATACGGCTGAGAGAGATTCCTGCCTGCAACCTTGGAGAAGCTGCTGCCAGTTTGTGTAGACTATACTGAGCTAGATGGACCAATGGTCTGACTCAGGATATGGCAGCTTCCTATGTTCCCATGACTAAACTGTGTTCCCCACCCAGAGTTGTTTTCGGCGACTTTTGCCTGCAGCTGTAGGAGGAGCGAGTCTTTGAAAAGTTAAATGGGAGGCGAACTGATCTTGTGGTAGCAAAGGAGACCATTCATGTTTGCTAAGCAGAGTCTACCCTGGTTTGCAGTTGAATGGGAGACTACATGTGAGCACTGCAAAATATTCCCTTTAGGGGTTGGGGCCGCTCTGGGAAGAGCACCTGCAGGCTTGCGTGCTGGTGGTTCCAGCTTCCTTCCCTGATATCATCTCCAAGATCGGGCTGAGAGAGACTCCTGACTGCAACCTTGGAGAAGCCGCTGCCAGTCTGGGTAGACAATACTGAGCTAGATGGACCAAGGGTCTGATTCAGCATAAGGCAACTTCCTAGATGCATTCTCTACACTCCTGAGAAAGTGAGCTAGTCGCCTTAAGTGACGCAGCAGGAAAAAACTTCACTAACAAGCAGAAGGTTGCTGGTTCGAATCCCCACTGGTACTATATCGGGCAGCAGCGATATAGGAAGATGCTGAAAAGGCATCATCATTGTCCAAGAGCCAGCGTAGTGTAGTGGTTAGAGTGCTGGACTAGGACCGGGGAGACTCGAGTTCAAATCCCCATTCATCCATGATACTAGCTGGGTGACTCTGGGCCAGTCACTTCTCTCTCAGCCTCACCTGCTTCACAGGGTTGTTGTTGTGAGGAGAAACTGAAGTATGTAGTACACCGCTCTGGGCTCCTTGGAGGAAGAGCAGGATATAAAATGTAAATGTAAAATAATAACACTGCCCGGGAGGAGGCCATGGTAAACTCCTCCTGTATTCTACCAAAGAAAACCACAGGGCTCTGTGGGCGCCAGGAGTCAGAATCGACTTGACAGCACATTTTACCTTTTACCCAAGATAAGGTGTGATAGAAATGTTGCCCATTTCCCTGGGCCTGGCCTATTTAGAGAGTTTGATCAGCACAGACTACTGGCTACACCAGGCAGAGGTGTGAGTGTTGCGATGGAAATTTCCAGCCCAGGAGGCAAGAGGGGGAGAGCGGTTTATCTTGGAAAAAGCTTGCAAGTCACAGTCACTCAGAGCTTTTTGAAAATGTGTCTGGCTCGGGTTTAGGATGACTTCACCTGCTTGGATGGCCCTCACATTTCATAACCTCGCCTGTCCTCCCACGTCTATCTGCTTCCAGAAGGGCTTTCATCCACCAGCCCTTTCCTTCTGACCTGTCTCATTTTCCGTCCGTCACTTCCAGAGAGACTGAGCTCGCCTCGGTCTTGTCCCTTCAGACCCAAACTGGTCAAGTTTTTCTCAGAGACATCATGGAAGAAGGCACCAGCCAGCTTTCCGGAAAAATAAATATATAAGAGATAGTGGGGATCCAGTCCAGACATTGACAAATTAAGACATTTTCTTGGCCGTATAGGAAAGAAAATCTCAGCCACGCAAGCACAACGTGTCACGTTTCCCAGAGACGGCTGACCGGCAGACTAATGTAGCGCTTGTGCGATGAACCACACTCTGCTTGTGCAAGGAGATCACGTAACTCCACTATATTACAGGGATTTTCAGAACTGCACTTGTGCATGAAAGTGCCCTGGTTTGCATTTAGATGAGAGACTGCATGTGAGCACTTTAAGACATTCCCCTTAGGGGATGGAGCCACAACTCAGTGGACGAGCTGCTGCAGGCTTGCATGCAGAAGGTCCCAGGTTCAATCCCTGGCAGCATCTCCAGGTAGGGCTGGGAAAGGCGCCCACCTGAAACCGCGGAGTGCTGCTGCCAGTCAGTGCAGACCATGCTGAGCTCGATGGACCAATGGTCTGACTCAGTATAAGGCAGCTTCCTATCTTCACTTGTGCTATAAAAACGCATGAACATTGCAACCTAAGGTGGTCATGTTCTGCACCATGTAAAGCTGTATACATGTTATATGGTCTCATCTATTATGTTGGCTTTACAAATTAGGCAACGTGCGCCTACACTTGCGTTGGTCTTTCAGATGGGCATTGGGCTTGAGTTAGGACAGAAATTCAACAGATGCTGCTTCCCCAATCACTTTCTAGAGATATCCCTGATGAATTTCTGAGAGCTGTCATCCAACTATGTTTGAAGACCAGGCTTTGGAAAACTCTCAGTTGCTGTCCAGCTTGTAGGCTTACCGAAGGGCAGGCCTGCTCAACTTACCCCACCCCACCCCACCCCCACCCCCACCCAGCTGTTTTTGGACTAAGGAAAAGGTGAAGTGTGCCGTCAAGTCGATTTCGACGCCTGGCACCCACAGAGCCCTGTGGTTGTCTTTGGCAGAATACAGGCAGGGTTTACCATTGCCTCCTCCCATGCAGTATGAGAGGTTGCCTTTTAGCATCTTCCCATATTGCTGCTGCCCGATGTAGTACCAGCGGGGATTCGAACCAGCAACCTTTTGCTTGTTAGTCAAGCATTTTCCCCGCTGGACTACAACTCCCATCATCCCCAGCTACAGTGGCCAATAGCCAGGGATCATGGGAATTGTAGTCATCTGAAGGAGAGCTGAGCAGCCCTGCTTAAAGAGGCTGATTCAGTATGCCTCTCACCCAAACAACCTGGGAGCACCCTCCTGTCACACATGTGGATGGGGGGGTTATAAGAGTCAAAAGAGCTTTCCAAATACGACTGCTCTGTTCTTTGCAACTCCCTCAGGAGTAGCTTCCACTCTCCCTTTACTGACACTCTGATTGCATCTCAAACCTGCTTCCCCAAGTGCAGAAAAGTGGTTTGCAGAGTTGTGTTTGTGACTTTAAGAAGAGTGGGAGGCAGAGCACTTGGCAGCAAACAGACTCCCTAAAAAGAAACAAGCAACTCAGCGCTTAAGTGAGAGGGAGGGGTGGGAAGAGGCGGGGAGAGATAAAATAGAACCAAGTGCCTCCTTTTCAAGCAACGTGTGCATTACTGTTTACCACGAGCGGCACACAAATTCCAGCGATTCCGCAAGGTCTCTCTTTCCAGCAAAACTGCACGTCACTCCCCGAGGGACAGATACTGTTACGACGCATGGTACAGACCACACACAGCGAGAACAGAAAAACACGCGCTGGATTATCAGCTCGCCTCTGGTTACACACCCAGCCAGGGCCTACGCTTTTGCTGATGCTCTCCTGCCTAGGTTTCTCGAGTGGGAAGAGAGTCGTGGCTTGATCAAGAGTGGCTCGGGGGTCTTGTTAGCCCTGGGGTTGGGTTGTGGGTCACGCTTTTGTTTTCATGACTGCAGTGAAGCCAGACGGCTCACTTTGAAAGCCTCCCAATTCTACAACTCCAGCTGAACCCAGGAATCTCATTAGCTTTCCCTTCTGTCACCATATAGTAGTTTGGTACAAGAATTTTGCCCCAAAACAAGCATCTGAAGCCTGGTCACAAACCATGGGACACGGAATCTCCTCCACTTCCATGAAGTATATATTTAATCTCACCTTTCCTCCAAGGATCTCAGGATGACGTGACTGGAGCATGATTCACTTTGCTTCAAGCCACACAAGGCTGTTTGCTGTGTAGAAGCAGCTGAGAAGGTTTGCTCTACAGACAGAGCTTGCCTTGAGCTAGGAACAACCATTTACCTTGTAGAAGTAGCTGAGAGTGAGTGTTTGCTTGGTCAAAGGAGCTTGCCTCAAGCCAGGAACAACCATTTACCTTGTAGAAGCAGCTGAGAGTGAGTGTTTGCTTGGTCAAAGGTGCTTGACAGTGAATGTTTGGGTGGTCAAAGGAGCTTGCCTCAAGCCAGGAACAACCATTTGTAGAAGCAGCTGAGAGTGAGTGTTTGCTTGGTCAAAGGAGCTTGCCTCAAGCCAGGAACAACCATTTGCTTTGTAGAAGCAGCTGAGAGTGAGTGTTTGCTTGGTCAAAGGAGCTTGCCTCAGGCCAGGAACAACCATTTGCCTCACAGAAGCAGCTGAAAGTGAATGTTTGCTTGGTCAAAGGAGCTTGCCTCAAGCCAGGAACAACCATTTGCTTTGTAGAAACAGCTGAGAGTATTTGCTCAGTCTAAGGAGCTTGCCTCAAGCCAGGAACAAAGGTTTTTAATACATTCTTTGTAGAAGCAGCTGGTAAAGACTCTTTGCTCTGCCAAAAGAACTTGCCTCAAGCCAGGAACAGCTGTTTGCCTTGTAGCTGATGATAATGAGTTTGTGCACATGACCTCACATGGGGCGGGGGAGCTCACCTGCTTTCCCCAGCAGAGGAGCAGCTGCTGCCCTCCCCCTGACTCTTCATCTCTGCTAAACAGTGGGTTAAGAAGTGAGGCTTGGCCCAGGGACCTCGCTCCTGGCGTTTCATATGCGTCACCTAACCCAGGCTGTGATGCCCTAGCCTGGGTTAGGCTGCACGTGTGAAGACTATTAATGAGTATTTGTTGGAGACTCCTGCCTCAAACCTTGGAGAGCAGCTGCCAGCAGTCAGTGTAGATGGAGCTAACCATGGCCATCTCCTGCGCAGTATGAGATGATGCCTTTCAGCATCTTCCTATTTCTCTGCTGCCCGATAGAAATGTTTCCCATCGTCTAGGAAACATACCAGCGGGATTCGAACTGGCAACCTCATGCTTGCTAGCCAAGACATTTCCCCGCTGTGCTGCTTCAATGCCTATTTGCTATGGGCCCTGGCCTGTGCCTTTTGCTTCACCCATCCAGGAACAGGCAGGGAGAAAAGCCCTGCAACCATTTGCTTTTGCTTTTTAAAAAGCTATTTTTAGTGGGAATTGGTTCATTCTCAAATTGGCATAAATGTCAACCTGAGACATATATTTCAAGTGAGGGTGTTTCCCCCCCATTTTCTTCTCTGGAAGGAACATTTTGTTCCAAAACACAAAGCAGAAGAAGCAGACAGGATGGCTCTAAAGAGGGGTGTGTGTGTGTGTGTGTGTGAGAGAGAGAGAGAGAGAGAGAGAGAGAGAGAGTTCAACTCACACTAGGAGGTTTCTAGCACATCTCTACAGATCTGAAATTCACTCAGTGGTATAACAGAGAAACCTCGATTTCCTGGACTAGTTGGGGGAAAGACAATCTGGATTAAGCTCTTGTTTGGGAAATGGAGACAAAAAAGCTCTTGGTTGTCAAAATAACTTTCCAAGTTATTTTGCCAAAATAACTTTCCACAACACGAAAACATGCAACTTTGGGGACACAGAAGGTGATGGATGGGACAACAACAAAAAATTGTACACTACCCCACACCAAACACTCTTTGGGAGACAGAAAGTGGTTTCTCTGCGATGAAGTTGCATAGTGCAGGCAGTGGCTGGGAGCACAATGAGGAAGCAAAACAACTAGACCTCCAGTTCCACAAATGCTGTCCAGAAAATCTGAAATCTGCAGTATTGGAGAAATCGAGGTTTCTCTGTAATCATGAAATGTTAGAGATGGAAGGGAGTTGGGAGTCCAGCCTCGTGCATCCCAGACAGATGGCCAACCAAGCCTCTGTCTGAAGAACTCCCACAAAGGAGAGGAGAGCTGGTCTTGCGGTGCTGAGCACGAATGGTCCCCTTTGCTAAGCAGGGTCCACTCTGGTTTGTACTTGTATGGGTGACTGCATGTGAGTGCTGACTGCTGTAAGATAGGATTTAATATATTATATGTTTATTATACACACACACACACACACACACACACACACACACATCCCTTGGAGATGGGACATAGTGCAGTGGAAGAACTTCAGCTTTGCATGCAGAAGTCCCAGGTTCAAGGCCTGGCAGCTCCAGGAAGGGCTGAGAGAGACTCCTGCCTGAAACCTTGGAGAGCTGCTGCCAGTCAGAGTAGGCAATACTGAGCTAGATGGGCCAATGATCTGACTCAGTAGAAGGCCGATTCCTCTGTTCCTATGAGAGCCCGCAACAGCACGAGGCCAACTTTTCCACAGCCAAACAGTCCATACAATGAGGAAATCTGCCCTAATGTCTCACCTAAATCAGCTGCCTTGCCATTTCAACCCATCAGTTCTGGCTGTGCCCTCGCTCCTTCTTCTGGATGATGGCCCTTCTGAGGATGGACTTTCATATCCCATATCATTGGATCTATCTATCTATCTATCTATCTATCTATCTATCTATCTATCTATCTATCTATCTCCCATGCCCATATATATCCTATATCATTCCATATAGCTCATATAATGGGTCTACCATATCCCATATCATTGGTATGAGAACTGGAATATGCTTCAAGCACAGGGAGAATTTGAATCAACCCCTTATTTAGCAGTGAAACCCATCTTGATGAGATCAGAGCTGGGGTTGGTGGGGGGAGAGATCCGGAGACAGCTGCTTAAGGTCTAAAACAAGTAAAGGTTTATTTGAAGAAGTTACAAACTTGGATAGAAAGCCTGCACCCTGTGCTAGCTGCCTCGTGCTGGAAGGCAGAAGAAGGAACAGAGAGAAGACCGAAGAGGGAGTGTCCTAAGAGTATCAGGCTACCCATCAGAAGAGACTTCGAGCAGAGATACAGACACGAGAGAGAATAAGGGGGCAGTCCTGTCCTCTCTGCCTCTACTCCTAATGTGCCTAGTTGACAAGAGGAGATTATTGGTGTTGAAAGTCAATGCCTATGGAGTCACATCTCCAACAGCAAGCACATCTTCTGCTTCTTCTGTGAAAGGCTGCACAGAGAGTTGGTCTTGGGGTAGCAAGCATGACTTGTCCCCCTAGCTAAGCAGGGTCTGCTCTGGTTGCATTTGAATGGGAGACCACATGTGAGCACTGTAAGAGATTCCCCTCAGGATGGAGACGCTGCTCTAGGAACAGCAGAAGGTTCCAAGTTCCTTCCTTGGCAGCATCTCCAAGATAGGGCTGAGAGAGATTCCTGCCTGCAACCTTGGAAAAGCTGCTGCCAGTCTGTGTAGACAATCCTGAGCTAGATAGACCAATGGTCTGACTCAGTATATGGCAGCTTCCTATGTCCCAATATGGGCATTTGCCACGTACTTGCTGCAATTCAAGTCTTAGCTTTTCCACGAACACCCTCTGAATGCCCCACCCCAAAGAGGGTGGGGTAGAGGTTCTGGGGTTTTGCTTTTGGGTACATTCCCTCCCCAGAAAATACCACACGTGCTTCTGCTATCTTCCCCTAGCAGCAAATGACAGAGGCTCAGCAGAACTATTGCAACCTGAAGGGATCCCACAACCAAACCACATGGCCTTGTGGAGATTTCATGTTGCCTGTGAGGAAAGGCTTTCTCATTTCACGGAGATTTTGGCAGCCTTTTTGTTTCCCTCTCTGATATATTTGAATCTAAAAAAGGACGAAAGGTGATCATTGTGTACGTGTTTAGGTACATGTGTTTAACTTAACAGAAACTCAGAGTCTTGTAATGATTAAGTTATGTCTAAGTTAGGAGACAGAAGTCTGTGATTCATGCTGATAAGGTATAGCCTGTTTAATTATTGTTGTGTGGCAAATGTTTGTGCAAACTGTGTAAACTGTAAGGTATAAAAACTTATGGAAATTGTAACTCAGGGTCCCAGCTTGGTGAGAACCAGTTGGCACCCTCTGTCTGCAGCAGAGCAAAATAAAGCCTTGGAAATGTTTCTCCTGTGTCTGGTTACTCTTATAAAAAGAGCCCTGACAAGAACCCAGATAGGTGCATTTAGGCACATCATCTCTACTGTCTTCATGTCCAAGAGCGCAGGAGCTGAGGGCCTCAGAAATGCTTGTATTTGTCGAGCTTTGTGAGTGTTGTTTAGTGGTCACTGCTGGAACAACAGCACTGCTGACCACCCACCCCCATTTGAGAAGGAGGTGGCGGTTCAGATGCAGGGCTCTGAGCCGTTCATTTGGGGCCTGGTGTCCACTGGCCACCTGCTAATGACAGCACTGGTCTGCAGATTGACTTCGACTGGCCACAGATTTCAAAGGGGCTGCATAAGAGTCTTGTTGAGATGACGACATCAGGAAGGCCGTTGGTATTCATATTAAAAAAAATACCTTCCGCTTGCAGCAAGCCCCAGGAACGGAATCCTTGTGTGTTGCCGCTTGTCACTGTGCATTCAAGAAAAGGCCTCTGCGGCTGGGTTTGATATTTCATCCCCTGGTCTCTGTTTAGCCAGAAGCCATGCAGTATAGATGAGTGTTTGTAATGTAACTACAGTGCCTCTGCCCGTGAGACAGGAATGCTGTAAATTTAGAGGTGCTGAGCTCATCCGTTCATTAAGGCCCCTGGGTATCTGTGACTGTGAAGTGGGGGTGGGTGGGGGAGACAGGAAGGGACGCATCCAGGCAGGGATCACAGCTGCACACTCTGCTCCAAAGACTCGCCTGCCCAGTGGAGATGGAAGAAGCGGCACCCATGACAGATAAGAAAGGTGCTGATGAGGAGGGAGCCTGAAGGAGCACGCAGCAACCAGATTTTGAAATCTGCTCCCTGCTGACATCTGGAAGGATGCCTTCCCTGCGAGAAGATCCCTGCATCTCAATAGGCAGTTGTGTGGTCAATTACACACCAACATGCTGCAATTCTAGCAGGCATGATTGTGTTGCTTCGGAGCCTCACACCAACTCTCATTCAGGATTCCATCAAGAACTCAAGTACTCTCTCCGGTTCTGAAGGA
Organism: Hemicordylus capensis; assembly: GCF_027244095.1. Taxonomy (NCBI): domain Eukaryota; kingdom Metazoa; phylum Chordata; class Lepidosauria; order Squamata; family Cordylidae; genus Hemicordylus; species Hemicordylus capensis. The sequence goes on along the minus strand of NC_069664.1, from coordinate 19,732,112 downwards.
GACCCCAGGAACAGGATGGGTGAAAGCCCCATCCAGAATATGCTACGTCCCATCCAGGGGATCCTAATGAACAAGGCCAGTGTTTGCTTCCATGAGCTGACAAAAAATGTTTATCTAGGAACATAGGAAGCTGCCATATACAGTCAGACCCTTGGTCCATCTCGCTCAGTATTGTCTACACCAGGGATTCTCATCGTTGGGTCCCCAGATGTTATTGGACTTCAACTCCCATAATCGCTAACCAAAGGCCACTGGGGCTGGGGATGATGGGAGTTGAAGTCCCAATAACATCTGGGGACCCAACGCTGAGAATTCCTGGTCTACACAGACTGGCAGCAGCTTCTTCAAGGCTTCAGGCAGGAGTCTGTCTCAGCCCGATCTTGGAGATGCTGCCAGGGAGGGTACTTGGAACCTTCTTCATGCAGCAGGCTTCATGCAAGCAGGCAGATAGGGCTGAGAAAGATTCCTGCGTGCAACTTTAGAGAAGCCGCTGCCAGTCTGTGTAGTCAATACTGAACTAGACGGACCAAGGGTCTGACTCAGTATATGGCTGCTTCCTGTGTTCGTATGCTCCTATGACCGATCATCTGCTTCTATATAAGGCAGCTTCATGTGCCATACCACCAGTGACGGGACCTTACTACAGATAAGAAAAATCTTTTCTTCAGAAAAACAGGTATGGATGTTGGAAATACATAAAGAAATATGGACATACATAAAAGCAAGTTCCATGTTGCAGGTTGGGATTAAGGACCTGAGAAGCTTGAAGACTACTGATGTGCACAGGATGATTTAGGAGTCCCCAGACCTTCACTATCCCAGAAGGTCTCTTGAATTGTAGCAAAAAAGCTGCCTTCCCCATCAGTCTGAGGAGGCCCAGGTCTATTATTTGGCTTGCCAGATGTTATAAACAGCTGATTTCCAGCAGGAAGCTGACTTAGCACATGCTGGGAGCTGGGAATTCTGCTTTTCCAGTTTCCTCCTAAGTGAATTTCATGCTAATGAAATGCATTGGATTGATGAGCTGGCTACAGCCGCAGATCAAATGCAGGACAAGCACCTCAGCATATTTTAGTCACCAGTTAAGAACACAAGAATATAGGGAACTGCCTTATACTGAGTCGGACCATTGGTCCGCCTGGCTCTAGTGGCTACACTGACTGGCAAGGTTTAGGCAGGAGTCTCTCCCAGCCTATAAAAATAAAAAAGTGATTTTTCATATTTTGCTATGTTCTCAGCCTTAGGGTTTACATGCCATAATCAAATATCCCGTAAACAAACATCACAACATAGTAAGGTCTTTCATATGATGATCTGGAGCTGGTTTGGGGGGATGTGGGGTAAAGGGTTTCTACGCTGATCAGAGGGTAGACGAACTGAGCCTCTGTTTGGTTTTGCAAACCCAGAGCGCACACAAATAAAAATACAGCTGGAATCTCCATTTTAGAATCTGGGAGCTGGGTCCTCCAAGGATCGAGGGAGGTATCCCATAATGCATTCCACTGCCAGTAGAGAGGCAGCCCTCACTTCACCATCAGCTCTCCTCTGACTGGCCCTTCTAGCTGCAGGATTCTTTGATAAATATGGCCCCCAGCTGCAGAGGCTGCTTAAAATGGAGATTTCAACAAATGATTGGCAGTCAAAGGTAAGGCAGCTGTTATTTTCATCTTACCTCAGTAAAAATCAAGGTAAATAAATAAGGCTTCCCACATTTGAACAGACTGGGTGGGCAGGAATCCCATAGGCTCTCATGGGTAGAAAAAGCTGGGTTTCCTGCCTCCTACCTTCTGGTTCTTGGTGGCGTGAAAGACCTTATTAAACATTTGGGCCAAATATGTCGACCCTACTGGCTTATTTTTAATCAGAAGAATTTTCAGAATGTTACCTCTGAGCATAGCAACTGCAACACCCCCTGTTTATTTCTATGGGGACTGTTGCCAAGAGCGCAGTAGCATTTGAGTGCTCTTGTGCATTTCCTGCTTTTAGTGCAATTAAGCTAACTTCTTGTGTGACAGCAAATTTGCTCCTTTGTTCGTTGCTCTGGATGCCAGCCAGTGATAACTGATAACCAACCGTCTGGCAGATCCATTAGGATCACCAAGTGGTGCTTCACCTTATTGAGCAGGAGGAGAGCAACTGGCCCTATCCATCCCCAGCACAGCATCCCTCCAGGGACTGTTGCTGGTGTCTATCTTATGTTTCTTTGTTAGATTGTGAACCCTTTGGGTATTTAGTTATTTATTTACTTATATCTGCATAAACCGCTTGGGGAACTTTGGCTGAAAAGCCCCAAAAGTTCCCCAACTATATATCTATAAATATATGTCATATTTGTCGTGTTTTTGATACAATATCTCCATATTTTAATGCACATGTTGTAAACTGCCCAGAGATGGAAATTGGGGGCGGTCTACAAATTTGAATGAATGAATGAATCAGGGGCAGAGGGAGGCCTGTGGTGGTCCAGGTTCTGCTGCCGTCGTGGCCCCCTAGCCCCTCCCCCTGCATCTGACATCAGACACATGGAGCCTTTAGCCACGCCCCCACATTTGACATCAGACCTGGGGGCGTGGTTTAGCATGGTTTAGGCAGGAAGAGCCGCTCTGTCCACCCTGCAAATGCAGTGCTGGCCAATCTAACTCCCAAGCGGGGCCACGGAGCCCTATTTTTGAGCTAAATCATGCCCCCCGCATCTGACGTCAAATGCGGGTGTGTGTGTGTCTGGAGCGGTGGCCCGGGTTCTTTGAACCTGTCCGCTCAATGGTGGCTCCGCCCTTGGAATGAATGAATATACTTGCCCTCAGTAGCTATTTCTTTGGTGCAGTGCGGGACCATTTCCCCCAAAACTGATTGATAAATGAAAGGAAAATCAGAGGAACAAAAGGGTCAGAAGAATGCATTCCTTCGATTCCGATACAGCTTATCAGCATCAGAGATCTCAAGCCAGCAACCTGATGCCACGGAAGGCTGCTCGTTGTACCATTTTTTGCGATATCAGTTTCAAGGCTTATCTCAAAAGCCCCGTAACCATCAGATGCAAACAAGCACACAGAACTGCAATGTCTGTCTGTGCCATTTCTCAGGTTACCTTCACATTCTCCTGGAGGAGAAAAGATGAATCGCTAACAAAGGAACTGAAAGATGTGCCCGCTCTGTTGCGCATTTCCCAAGCCAGCCGCAACCTCATTGGCTGTGCCGTAAATAGCCTTTGGATGTGAGCTGGGCATCCTTCAGAAGGCAAAGACATCCGGTCTGAGGAAGGCAATCTTGCCAGTCTGAAAGGGGAGCTCCAGAGCACCATCCTAAACATGCTACCTGGGAAACAGGTTCCTCTGAGCTTACTGGGGTTTCTTCTGGGTAGACATATAGTTATGCCATTGGGTTGCCCCACTTTCCAAAGCACTGAGAAATTCTAGGGGGTTGCAGAGTGGTTTGGATTCTGGTGTCCCTGGGAAGAAGAGTCACTGAAGGCTTACGGTGCCTTAGTAAGATTTGGTCTATTTAGACAAATGTTTTATTTATTTGTTTTTACATTTGTATTCGGCTCTTTCTATTGATTTTTACATTTGTATTCAGCTCTTTCTTGGAGCCCAGAGTGGTGTACATGATGTTTATCCTCACAACAATCCTGTGAGGGAGGTTAGGCTAAAAGAGAAGTGACTGGCCCAGAATCACCCAATGAGTTCCATGGCTGAATGGGGATTTGAACTCGGGTCTCCCTGGTCCTCGTCCAGCACTCTAACCACTACACCACACTGGCTCTCAATGCAATGTAGTATACAGGTTGAGTACTGGATGGAGTTGAAAAATAGCAGATTGTTCCTAAAAGTCAGCCTCAGGTTATTTTAGAAAGCCCAGACTCTGCATCCTAAGATACCTCAGCTTTCTTGCTGGATCTTGCCTCTTCCAGTCTCTGAAAGTCCTTTCTGTCCTAGCAGTAGGGGTGTGCTGCAACGTGATTCAGGCAGAGCGCTGTCAGACTATATCGAGTCAGACCCTTGGTCCATCTAGCTCAGCATTGTCTGCACAGACTGGCAGCGGCCTCCCTAAGGTTGCAGGCAGGAGTGTCTTGGAGATGCTGCTGGGGAGGGAACTTGGAACCTTCTGCGTGTAAGCATGTATACTCTGACAGGCAGCAGCTCTCCAAGGTTTCAGGCAGGAGTCATTTCTAACCCTACCTGGAGCTGCTAGGGATTGAACCTGGGGCTTTCTGTATGCCAAGCAGATTAGGGGCATTCCCCATTTGAATCATGGGAGGCATACTTATTGAGAAACGTCATCTCTGAATCAATTCACAGTAGTTCACAAGCAATGTGTGTGTGTGTGTGTGAGAGAGAGAGAGAGAGAGAGAGAGAGAGAGAGAGAGAGAGAGAGAGGGCTGTGCCTCAGAAGGGACAAGGGAATGGATTACATCTAACCACAAGCTGGGTCTGCTGGGACAGCCGTGTTATGAAAGAATGACTTTTGCACATGCTGCTCTGATGGGGACAGCAGCAATTTGTCCAGAATGGGGATCAGGTTTCTGGAGACAGCAGATGACGAATGAGGGCTTGTGCAGATAACACAGGGAACATTGATTCGAAGGGGTCAGAGGCTCTTAAAACTGACATCGTAACTAAGGACAGGAACATATATTTACATCCCTGCAAGAAGAGCAGGATGGGAGCAGAGGAGGCTTTTGGAGACGTTTCCAGGGCTTGGCTTGTTATGGAACGATCCCCAAGGATGGAGGAGTAGCTAACTCAATTCCATTACTCCATATAATGATGTCTGGGGACAGCAGCGGAAATTACAAACCAGGCAGGCCTGACAGGAGCAATGGAAACGCTGCGAGAGCTATTTTTAAGGCACTGAGCTTGGAAACATTTGGGAAGGCGCTGCGGGATCTCAGGAAGGGGAGGCTGGCGTTGAAGGGGGATGAGTGGAAGAGCCAGAGTTGATTGTTGCCACGAGTGTCCTCGGCAGGCTGCATGGGGCCCGTCTTCTCTCACAGTCAAGGACGGGGGCGGCATGTGGGGAAACGAGAATGTCAGACAGAGCAACCAAAGGGAAGCCCATGGGGCAAATAGCAGCCACAGGAGTTGGATCCAGATTGGGACAGTGGCAAGGGGTTAGCCTCCCCACCTGTGGGCCTGATGTGAACTGGGCCCTTTGCAACGCGAATCTAAATAGATCTGTTTCTGAAAGAGCTGGAAATGTTACAGTCTTGTGGACGTAGAACCAGAACACCTGTACGCTAGGGGGAGGTACTGGCAGACCCAGGGTAACTTGCAGATATGTTGGTTTCAGAGAAATCTGAAGGAAAAAAACCTAAGGTGGGAACTCCCCTCCCCGCAAAAAACTACCTCATGTTAGTGAATGGGACAGAATGTTTGTAGGCTCAGAGGGGACTTAACAGACAACCAGGTGAGTGGAGCTAATGGAACTCAGTGGTGAGGAGCTTTCTACTGGTCGGTGACTGTAATAAAGATTCTGTTCTGTTCAGTGGTGAGGAGCGGGGAGAAGGGGCTTGAACAAAATGAGCGGGGAAATCTTTTACTTGAAGCGTAATAGTCACACAAACCCTCTGTTTCTCTCTGTGTGTGTGTGTGTGTGTGTGTGTGTGTGTGTGTGTGTGTGTGTGTGTGTCAAACTCTTTAGTTTTTTCACTAGCCATTGTACACTTTTATGTTTCTGAGGGGGGATGGTTTTGACATATTTAAGCTCCTGGTCCAGGGGTAAGAGAGCATCTCTGCTGGAGGAGGATATATGACAGCAGGGAGGGGAAAGAAAATGAAAAGCTATGCGGTGAGTGAAACCATGAGGGAAGCAGGCAGCCCTGACATGGAAGTGACAGGCAATTGGTTCTTCCCACTGGCTTTTCCCCTGAGTCTGGCTGGGGAAGGCCTCCTCAGGAGAAGAGGCCTGCTGATGAGGAAGAACCTAGGCACTAACATGGGAGGCAGGACACGGCCATGGTTGAAAAGCCATGTCAAACCGGAAGTGAAGATGGCTGAGGAGGAAGCTGGTCCGTGATGCTCAGGTGAGGGTGCAGAAGACCCTCCTCTGGTTGAAGCTGAAGGGATGCAAAGCTTTCCTCCTCCTCGTTCCGCATTATAGCGATAGTCCAGAAAGATCCTCCCTAACTCCTGCATTGTGTGTGCATTGAAGTGGAGCCAGAAGAGACCTGAGTTGCAAATAAAAGGCAACTTTCAAAGCCCCTCAGCTTCATGCTGTGCCACGTGAACAGTAAACAGCCCTGGGGATGAGGCCATAACTTGGGGGTAGAGCATGCAGGAGGTCCCAGGTTCACCCCCTGGTAGCATCTCCAGGTAGGGCTGAGAGAGACTCTTGCCTGAAACTTTGGAGAGCCACTGTCAGTCAGTGTAGACCATTCTGAGCTAGATAGACCAATGGTCTGATTTAGTATATGGCAGCTTCCTATGTTCCTATGAAAGGCCAAGCCAGGCTGCAGGACCCTGGAGAGCTCCAGGTGAGGAAAGTGCTCTGACCAGGGCCAGGAGTGGGAAGAGTTCCTAAATACCAACAGGCTTAAACTGCCCCTCCCAGGCTCTGGGTAGCCCAGATCGACTACCCAGGCTAAGAGCGAGGTAGGAGGAGAACAACCCCCTCCCTGCCTCCTCTGGTCATTTGAAAAACTGCTCCTGGGTGGCCGGCAGCCATGTTAATCTGAGTTGGGGGGAAAGAGGGGCCAGACAGAGTGGAGCTGAAGCAATGGGGAGGGCAGCTGCTCTGCTGCTCACAGAATGCATTGTGGGATCCTGGAGGACCCAGCACAAGTATCCTTCCTCCCATCTGAGCTCTGGAGCTCGCTGCTGTGTTGCTCATGTGAGTACATGAGCAGCAGAGCCCAGAGGAGGATCATGTCATTTGGAAGCAGGAAGGTCAGTGTCTGCCTTCCCTACTCCTACTCCAATGAATTTTTATATACTGCTTTTCAACAAAAATTCTCAAAGCAGTTTACATAGAAAAATAATAATGCAGATTATTTATTATTTACATTTATATCCCGCTCTTCCTCCAAGGAGCCCAGAGCGGTGTACTACATACTTGAGTTTCTCCTCACAACAACCCTGCAAAGTAGGTTAGGTTGAGAGAGAAGTGACTGGCCCAGAGTCACCCAGCTAGTATCATGGCTGAATGGGGATTTGAACTTGGGTCTCCCTGGTCCTAGTCCAGCACTCTACACTGCGCTGGCTCCAAAGTGCTCCAGTCTAAAAAAAAACATAAGATAGACCCCAGCAACTGCCACCAGAGGGATGCCGTGCTGGGGCTGGATAGGGTCGTTTGCTCTCCCCCTGCTAAATATAAGAGAATCGCCACTTGAAAAGGTACCTCTCTCCTCGATTAGCTTGGGCCATTTTTGCTCAGTTAGCTGGGGTCCTTCTGTCCCTCTGCCCCACCGCCACATTTGGTCCTGAGAACATTTTAGTGTGAGGATAGGCACTCCTTGCAAAGTGTAAAGGTAAAGTGTGTCATCGAGTCAGTGTCGACTCCTGGTGACCACAGAGCTCAGTGGTTTTTCTTTGGTAGAATAGAGGAGGGGTTTACCATTGCCTCCTCTTATGCAGTATGAGATGATGCCTTTCAGCATCTTCATATATTGCTACTGCCTGATATAGGTTCTAGTGGTGATTTGAACCAGCAACCACATGCTTGCTAGGCAAATCATTTCCCGTTGCACCATTAGGTGGCTCTTGCAAAGTGTACATTCAAATTGATTCCAAAGATTTGCTCCGCTGGCAAGCACAGAAGCATTCTGCCAACCCACTGGTGCCCCAGCAATCTTCCACCTGAGGCGACTGCATCACCTTGCCTCACGAAAGGGCCGCCCTGACTCTATTGCCTTGGAAATCCACTTGTTGCATTGGGAGATTGACTCACAGGCAAAAGGGGGGTATAGAGCAGACTTGTTCTCATCCCAAGGAGGAGGTAAACAGGAATTCACCCCTGAGTTCCAAACACAAAGCAGACCCTCTAGTTCCAGCCCAAGGATCTGTTTTTAATTCCAATCAGCCTCTGGTTTACGTCCTCTTTGAAAAAGTACATTTCAAGTGCAGAAGGCTTTGGCATGCCGTCACTAAGTTAAAAGCTCTGCAGTGCAGATCGACTCAAAAAGTTTGTCTTCAGTCAGGAGTATCTCATCCGTAAACTCCAGAATTTCCCAGCATCATCACAGCTGTTGCCTGAAAAAGAAAACAAGGGGCCCTGCCCTCCCGAATGGCTGAGGAGCAAGCTACGGACTTTCCCTTGAAGGACCCATGGGGTATAAAGCAATGTTTTCACACCGTGAGAATAAGCTCAGGTCTTGTCACTGTCACCACCGACTCATGGTTGATAATAACCTTATCTGGATTGCCAAGGTCTAACATCTTGGAATAATTTCCCCCTCAAATCACATCCAGATCTGTCATTGGTCTCAAAAAATCTTTCCATGCACAGGAGTATGGAGGGTCAGACTTTTGAGTTTAGGCTCAGAAATAAATCCAAGCAAAATGCCCTGGGCATCAGGATTAGTTATTACAGTGGGAATGCAGCTGACACTTCTTAGACTCTAAAATCATACATGCTGTTGGAATAGAATAGAGTGGGAAGGGACCTTTGAGGTAATCTAATCTCTCCCCCAACCACCGGCAAACTTCCTACAACCCTGGAGCAGACGGCAGGGTTTTATACAGTTTGAAGGGAGGTAACACCACCCCCAAAATCAAGACTTGGGTGATTTAAAGGAAGCTCATCTGCTTGTGAAAAACAGTGATTGTTGAAAAACAATGGTTTTACTCATGACACTCTATGGATGTGAAAGTCGGACTTTGAAGAAGCAAGATAGAAAAAATATTGATGCTTTTGAACTTTGGTGCTGGAGAAGACTTTTGAGGATACCATGGACAGCCAGGAAAACAAACCAATGGATCATAGAACAAATCAGTCCAGAATTTTCACTCGAGGCACAAAGGACCAGGCTCAAACTATCATAATTTGGACACATTATGCAAAGACCCAACTCCCTTGAGAAGTCCATCATGCTGGAGAAAGTTGAAGGAAAGAGAAGAAGAGGTCGACCAGCAGCAAGGTGGATGGACTTGATTACAACAGCAATGCATGCACCACTGAGAGACCTTAAAGGCCAAGCTGAAGACAGAACATCCTGGAGAGAATCTCTCTATGTGGTCGCTAAGAGTCGACACCGACTTGATGGCACTTAATCAATCGATCGATCAATCAATTAATTAATCAATCACCTGCTTGTCACCTTAAGTGGCTCAGCAGGGAAATGCTTGACTAACAAGCAGAAGATTGCCAGTTCAAATCCCCGCTGGTATGTTTCCCAGATAATGGGAAACACTTATATTGGGCAACAGCAATCCAGGAAGATGCTGAAAAGGCATTATCTCATATTGAGGGGGAGGAGGCAATGGTCAACCCCTCCTGTATTCTACCAAAGACAACCACAGAGCTCTGTGGGCGCCAGCAGTCGAAAGAGACTTGACGGCACACTTTACACCTGCTTGTACCTGGCTCTGACAAGACTAAGATGCCTAAGTTTCACTTGGCGACTCCTCTGATTCTGAGTCAGAAAGCAGCACAGTGTCTTCAGACCGTATGAAGGAGGTTTAGGGTTCGGGATCCTGCACCCCATCTCCTTCCCCATCCGTGGTCTCATCCAGGGTGCATGGGGGCTCATGGCGACGGGCCATAGTAGCAGTTGGACGGAATGTTGGCCCATGATATTAACAGGTTTGGCACGGTCAGGAATCTGAGTGCAGAGAAGGTGTGCAAACTAAGCAATCAGACAAATACCGTATAATCACTGGGTGGGGCGTGCAGGTAAGCTGGCCGCTAGCTACTGGCGCAGTAAAATGCCACCTTGCTGCATGCATTTGATCACCAGTTCTTGCAAGGTGCTGGAACACGTGGTTATTTGGCTCCCCTCAAAAAGAACATGTCAGCAATGGCTTTTCCTGTCCTGGTTGGTTAATAGCTTGAAAAGCCCTCTGGAGTCAACAGCTACTTTTGATTCAACGGTTATTTGGAGATTTCAGCATCTATTGCCTCACCTTGGTCATTATTCCAATTATGAAGTGTGGTTCTAACCTGCAAAGGGATTACTTGTATTTTACTTTTTTTTAAAGTGTGTGTGTGGGGGGGGAAGGGTCCCTCCTTTGGGTGTGCCAAAACTACTGACATTTTGAACCTGAAATCATAAGCAGAACTTCTCTTTGGGGCATTCTGCACATCTGCAAAGGGAGCTTCTCCCCAGAGTGTTTCCTGGGAGGCAAGGGGGCCTTGTATTTAGGAACATCGGAAACTGCCTTATACTGGGTCAGACCATTGGTCCATGTAGCTCAATGTGTATCTACACAGATAGGCAGTGGCTCTCCAAGGCTTCAGGAAGGAGCCTCTCCCAGCCCTACCCAGAGAAGCCAGGGATTGAACCTGGGACCTTCTGCATACACAGCAGAGGATCTACCAATGAACTATGATGAATGGTCCTGATGAACACAGGAAGCTGCTTTAGACAGAGTGAGAGCATTGGTCCATCTATCTCAGTATTGTCCACACCAGGCCTGCTCAACATTGCGCCCCACCCCCCACCCCGCTGTTTTTGGACTACAACTTGCACATTCCTAGCCACAGTGGCCAATAGCCAGGAATTATGGGAGTCGTAGGCCGGAGGAGGGCTGAACTGCAGGAGGGCTGAAGTTGAGCAGCCCCAGTCCACACTGACTGCCAGCAGCTTTACATAGGAACATAGGAAGCTGCCATAATACTGAGTCAGTCCATTGGTCCATCTAGCCTAGTATTGTCTTCTGCTTCTCCAAGGTTGCAGGCAGGAATCTTTCTCAGCCCTATCTTGGAGATACCGGGCCAGGAGGCGGGGGGGACATGGAACAGAGTGGCTACATCTCCTAAAGGGAATATCTTACGGTGCTCACACTTCTAGTCTCCCATTCATATGCAACCAGGGTGAACCCTGCTTAGCTAAGGGGACAAGTCATGCTTGCTACCACCAGACTAGCTCTCTTCCCTGAAAGCTTTCCAGGGTTTCAGGCAGGGGTCTTTTGCAGCCTTACTGGAGATGTTCTTACTGGAGATGTTGGAGAGTGAGCCTAGGACCTACTGCATACAAAGTAGATACTGTACCACTGAGCTATGGGGCTATGGCCCCATTCCCAAACCATATGAATGTATGAAGCTATGTTCTACTGAGTCAGACCACCGGTCCACCTAGCTCTGTATTGTCTATCTGAACTGGCAGCAGTTCTCCAAGGTTTCAGGTAGAAATCTTTCCCGGCCCTACCTGGAGAGGTTGCCAGGGATAGAACCTGGGACCTTCTGCATGCCAAGCGGATGCTCTACCATGAAGCTACAGTCCTTCTCCCAAGGAAATTGTGTTTTTCTCCAGGGTGGAAGAACACCCAAGCAAAGGGAAGTTTGTCAAGGCCCCCCTCCCCCTCAAACTTGGATTGACTCTACACTTGGGTTTGTCATTCCTGGCATAATCTGGCTGGCTTCAGGTCCTGTATAATTGCAGCACAGACCCCAAACCAAACAATACAGGCATTCATACCTTGTCAATGAAATGCGAAGGAGGAACTCTGTAGAGTTCATCATCATTTCTGTATGCAAGCCAAGATCTGATCCAGTTCCATCTGATAACCCAAAGTATCTGCACGTGTTTTCTTAACAGTACTGGGGTGGGGTGGGGGAGAGAAACGGAGATGGAATGCGGGCACTGAAGGGGGGGATTTTCCCTCCCTCTCTGCCATTTCCCTGAATCAAAATCACCCCAAAGCCATTCGCCTCACTGGCAGATCTGTGGGTTTTCCGGGAAATTTGCAATTAGAAAGCTTTCCCATGCAAATTTCTGCCTCATTTCATTTGTATAACATTTGCATTAATTCCCCCCCCCCCGCTTAGGAATATTATTACACAAATGTTCTTCAATGCCCTAAATAGACTTGTGATCTGATTTGGCATGCTCGTTGACCTATTTAAACATTTCTTTTAAAACCCTGAACCATATTCCTCTCATGATATCGCTCAGGTTTTTCAAGTAATCAGGTAGAAATTTTAGAAATGAAAAATTTTCCATTGAAAAATATACTGTAGTATGGGGTTTTTTCCCCTGGAGAATTTTCCAAGGGGAAAACAATCCATCCCACATCTCTGCTCACAGGGACGTTTGGGTGGTAGAAGGACAGGTACTCATGCTGTTTTTATCTTTTTGTCCCCTATTCTGGGGAGGGCATTTTCCATTAAGAACCCTTCAAAGAGGAGGGATAAAAAACCCTCTTTGGCTCTGCATCCCCCATCCAATGTTTCTCACCCTCCCCCTGCCCCGTATCTGCTTTAAAGTTTTAAAAAAGATGCCAGAAGATCCAACTAGGCATCGAACAACTGAAGGAACCGAGTGTGCTTAGCTTGGAGAAGAGAAGCTTAACTTCTCTTTGCTAACTGAGCAAAGAGGCACCTTTTAAAAGTGGTGATTCTCTTGTATTTAGCAGGGGCAGAGCAACTGGCCCTATCCATCCCCAGCGCAACATCCCTCCAGTGGCTGCTGCCTATCTTATGTTTCTTTCCCTTTTTTTAGATTGTGAGCCCTTTGGGGGAGAGGGATCCATCTTATTTGCTTGTTTGTTTGTTATGTAAACCACCTTGGGAACTTCTGTTGAAAAGCAGTATATAAATATTTGTTGTATATAAATATTCATCGTTAAGGGGTGAGATGATAGCTGTCTTCAACTCTCTAAAGGGCTGTGCCATAGAAGAGGGAGCAGACCTCTGTCTGTTGCCTTTAAGGCAGAACTAGAACCAATGGGTTGAAATGACATGGAAGCAGAGTTAGGCTAGGCATTAGGAAGAACTATAAGAACTGTTGGCCAGTGGAACAGCCTGCCTCATGCAGTGGTGGGCTCTCATTTGCTGGAGGTTTTCATAGGCAGGACAGCCATCTGCCAGAAGACTGCTAAGGTCTCTTCCAGCTCTAAAATCCTATGATTCTATGAGCTGAGATCCAGACAGCTTGGTGAGAGCTCCCTTCTCCAGCCTAGGGTCATGGCAATGGGGTACCCCAAGGTTCCTACAGTCCCCGCTCTGGAACATCTGTTGACTAGAGCCTCCATTTTACGAACACGATGGGGATAACGGGCTTTTTAATCTGGCTCTCGTTGCCGCTGGCCTCTCAGGGCACCTTTCCCATTTCCAGCTCTCCATTTGCGACTTAAGAAAACAAAACAAGTCCCACGTCTTGGAGGAGAAGTTGGATCTTCCTCGTGTGAAGCTCAATCTTCCCTGGCCAGAGCCAGAGAGTAATGAATGCATTTACTATTCTGCGGGGACAGATGTAACGAAGTAATGGATTTTTCGGAGAGGCAGCCAGGACAAACTATTTAAGAGGTGCGGGGACAGGGAGGGTGGCGGGGGGTATTCTGCAGCAGATCTCCAGTGTGGTGCCTCGTTTCCATGTAGGTTCCTTCCAAACCGAGCAGGTAACTCCACCGGCCCGGCCCTTGTTGATCTCCTGTTGTGGTACTTGTTGCTATATACAGAGGAGGGCTGATGACCAGGACCTCCAGGACATGAAGTCACTGGTGCACCATGCCAGAACTGAAACAGCTGAGAAAAGAAAGTTTGGCTTAGTGAGTCAAAGATTCACTGCCAGGCTCTGACAACAGGGTGGAGGAGGAAACAGGGACAGACACTAGGCAGACCTAGGTGGTCACCTAGGACGCCTGTTCTCAAGGGGCGCATCAGCCCTCCGGGAAACAGCTAGTCTCATAAGCGGCACTCCCTCTCTTGAAGATGGATTGCCTGCCTCCACATTCATTGCCAAAAAGAAATGGTCTCAGGCTGGATTGCCAAACTAACAGCAGCATCTTTCCATCTCTGCAGTGTTAAGAGGAACATCGGAACATAGAAACCTGCCATATACTGAGTCAGACCCTTGGTCCATCTCGCTCAGTATTGTCTACACAGACTGGCAGCGGCTTCTCCAAGGTTGCAGGCAGGAGTCTCTCTCAGCCCTATCTTGGAGATGCTGCCAGGGAGGGAACTTGGAGCCTAGATGCTCTTCCCAGAGCGGCTCCATCCCCTAAGGGGCATATCTTACAGCGCTCACACTTCTAGTCTCCCTTTTGTATGCAACCAGGGTAGATCCTGCTTAGCTTAAGGGGACAAGTCATGCTTGCTACCACAAGACCAGCTCTCTTCCCAAAACAAGGCTCCTTGAGGGAATACAATGTTTGGATCCAGCCCCAAAGCTCATAACTGCAACTGACATAAAGGTAAAGTGTGCCATCAAGTTGATTTCGACTCCTGGCGCCCAAAGAGCCCTGTGGTTTTCTTTGGTAGAATACAGGAGGGGGTTACCATTGCCTTCTCCCCTTCCTATATCGCTGCTGCCCAATATATTACCAGCGGGGATTAGAACCGGCAACTTTCTGCTTGTTAGTCAAGCATTTTCCCGCTGCGCCACTTAAGGTGACACCTTAAGAGTTTTGCCCCCATAATGGACTAGGAACTCTCTCCCACTGGGTCCTTGAACCAGCACGGGCTAGTCATTTGCTGGTCATCTGCACAGGCTGGTCATTTGACCTCGCAAATTTGCAATCAGAAGCTTGACCAGTGAGAAGGGGGGGAGTGGTTTATGATATCAAAAGTGTGCCCCTGTTGTGAAATGTTGGAGTTTCGGTCCGGTTGGGATCAAGGAGTCCATCTACATCTTTGTTCAGGCATTATGGTGGCCTCTAGTGGTCAAAAAGCTACAATGCAGACAACCAACAGCCCTTGTCCTCTGCTAACTGGGCCCACTGCTTTCCATATCACAATTTACATTGGGGAGACCCATCTCTGCTTCAAAATGGGGTGTAGGGAGCCAGCATAGCATAGTGGTTAGAGTGTTGGATTAGGACCGGGAAGACACGAGTTCAAAACCCCATTCAACCATGAAACTCACTGGGTGACTCTGGGCCAGTCCTGTATCTCTCAGCCAAACCTACCTCACAGGGTTGTTGTGAGGATAAAAATAACCATGTACACCACTCTGAGCTCCTCAGAGGAAGAGCAGGATATAAATGTAAGTAAGTAAAGAAAGAAAGAAATTCAGGAAACGTAAGCCCGAATTCCCCTTGAGCACACAGAATTAGTTCCATAGTGCTTTGGGTCCCTGCCTCAGAGCACCTGTCCAACCACGGTCTCCCTAGTAGCCAGAATGAGGGCGTGGGACCGTTCAAGGTAAGGTGTTTGGGGGACTGCAGAATGAAACCCAAGCCCCACTGGTATTGCAGCTGCAACAAGGGCAAAGGCAATGATAGCAAATCTCAACAGTTTTATGGCCCAGATGTCTTTTATATGCAGGGAGTTTTGAAAAAAATCTTAATTGGTAGTAAAAACAAACAGACTCTAATTATAACTCCCCGGGGTTCTTTTCCATTTAAAGTAGCACCTCTGCAAATGTCGTCATTTTCCCTTAAAAGAAAAACACAGCTCTCTGACCCCATTTGGAGAATGTCGCCGCTGACTTTCCGTGCCCGTGCTCTCTGTGGTGATGCTTTGTCTGCACACATGTGAAGGGATGGAACGAGCACCACAGAAATGTCAGCTGGGCAATTATAACGGCCTGAAAGAAGAAGAACCCCCTGCTAACTGCGCAAAGAGGCACCTCTTTAAAAGTGGTGATTCTCTTTATTGAGCAGGGGGGGAGCAACTGGCCCTATCCATCCCCAGCACAGCATCCCTCCAGTGGCTGTTGCTGGTGTCTATCTTATGTTTCTTTCTAGACTGTGAGCCCTTTGGGGACAGGGAGCCATTTTTATTTTATTTTATTTTATTTATATCTATGTGGGCACTTTGTTTGAAAAGCGGTATATAAATATTTGCCGAATTTGTCATAACCTTGCTACAAACTTCTGTTGTTTCCATTTAGAAATATTACACGATAAAACATATTTTAGTGTACACAAACTGCCAATCTGAAATCAGACTAAAGGTCCATGTGTCCTGCATACTATTTTCCATTATAGCCCTTCCCCGCTGTTGCTTCCCAGTAACTGATTTTTTCGTGGCATATTGCCCCTGAACATGGAGGATCTATTAGATACATGGCTGTTGACCAGGCCTGCTCAACTTAGCCCCCCCCCCGGCTGTTTTTGGACGACAACTCCCATAATCCCCAGCCACAGAGGCCAATAGCCAGGGATTATGGGAGTTGTAGGCCAACATCTGCAGGAGGGCCAAAGCTGAGCAGCCCTACTGTTGACTGGCTTTTCTGTGGATTTGTTTCAGCCCCTTTTAAGTGAGTGGCCATCACATCTTGTGGCAGTCTGTTCTGTATATCAGGGGTTCTCATACCTGGGTCCCCAGATGGGAGACTACAGCTTCCATCATCCCCAGTCACACTGGCCTTCAGTCACAGTGGCTGGGGATGATGGGATTTGTAGTCTGACAACTTTGGGTTGGAAGCAAGTTTGAAAACCCCAGCCTTTCTCCCTGCACCATCAAAGGAGCCTTCAGTCACTGTGGCTGAGTTTTATGAGACATGTAAGATAAAGATAAAGTGTGCCATCAAGTCGATTTCAACTCCTGGTGCCCACAGAGCCCAGTGGTTTTCGTTGGTAGAATACAGGAGGGGTTTACCATTGCCTCCTCCCACACAGTATGAGATTATGCCTTTCAGCATCTTCCTCTACCGCTGCTGCCCGATATAGTACCAGTGGGGATTCGAACCAGCAGCCTTCTGTTTGTTAGTCAAGCATTTCCCCGCTGTGCCATTAGGTGGCTTCATGTAGTCCAGCAATATCTGGGAGACCAAGTTGGAGAAACCGGGATATAACATTATTGTTTCTTTGTTTGTACACTGCCCCAAATGTCTGTCTCTGGGTGGTTTACAGCAACATAAAACACATTATGACAGAAATTGAAACGTTAGAACAATTTAAAGCCGCAAGTCTAGTTGAAAAATGTGTCTTTAGAAACTTTTTTAAAAGTTGTCAGAGATGGGGAGGCTCTTAATTCAGCAGGGAGGGCATCCCAGAGTCTCGGGGTGGCAACAGAGAAGGCCCGTCCCTGGTTAGCCATCAGATGAGCTGGGACTTTTATGCACAGCAGGTTTTACCATGAGTTTATGGGGAGGCTTTTCTGTGAACTCGAAGTTGTCTCAAAAAACTGCCTCTAATAGTGGATTTTTTTAAACCCTGGATATAAATTGGGCTACACTCTAACACACAGTGAAAAACCCAAATTGTGTGTGAACTGCTCCCCGATCACTTGCAGGGGCTTCGGGGTAAATCTCGCCAATATGTGAATGCACCCCTTCCATTCCGGAGGAGATGTGAGTTAAAGGGCTTCAAAAGACCCGTGTGAAAAGCTTCCTGGTGACAACTGCAGACGAACCTCTCTGGATGATCTCAATGGGCAGTGGGGTTCACAGTGAAGAAGGCGTTCTTGAACGCTCATTCACATGACCCGAAGCAAGGCCAGAGGAGCTGTCAGCCAGAGAAGGAGAGCCATGAGCTCTCTTAATCTGTGGATGTGTGAACCCCAAAAGCAAGGTAGGAGAAAATCATGCTTATGAAGAAAATAAGTGCACTCATTAAAAGTGGGGGGGAGGAAAGTTAAAAAACTATTACTGTATTTGAAAGTGATTGGAATATGTTTAGAAGGTTTTGTAATAAGAACTACAGTCAGGAAAACTTGAGTGAAATGTTACTATGATTGATTGATTGATTGATTATGTGCCGTCAAGTTGGTGTCGACTCTTAGCGACCACATAGATAGATTCTCTCCAGGATGATCTGTCTTCAGCTTGGCCTTTAAGGTCTCTCAGTGGTGCATCTATTGCTGTCATATCCGAGTCCATCCACCTTACTGCTGGTCGTCCTCTTCTTCAACTTTATCCAGCATGATGGACTTCTCAAGGGAGCTGGGATTTCGCATAATATGCCCAAAGTATGATAATTTGAGTCTGGTCATTTGTGCCTTGAGTGAGAATTCTGGATTGATTTGTTCTATGATCCATTGGTTTGTTTTCCTGGCTGTCCATGGTATCCTCCAAAGTCTTCTCCAGCACCAAAGTTCAAAAGCGTCCATACTTTTTCTGTCTTGCTTCTGCAAAGTCCAGCTTTCACATCCATAGAGTGTCAAGGGAAAAAACCGTTGTCCAAATGATTCTAATCTTTGTAAGTATAGGCACATCACAGCATTTAAATATCCTTTCCAAGACCTTCATTGCAACCCTAGTCTGTGGCATATTTCAGGCTCCTTCAGGTCATGTGAATGAGCCTATTTTGTAAATAAGTACTTCCTTTTGTCAGTCTCCTCCTGACTATCCTGTCAGTCAGTATCACTGGCTAGATAGCCCTAGGTCTGACCAACAAGGCAGTTCTGATGTCATCATTTTGGATTCATATCCACGCTGCAGCTTCTTCCACAATTCTTGGCTCACTACCTCTCTCATCACTTGATGACTTATTTTGTAGAACTTGCTAACAGCTTCTGTTGTAAAATGCCATGCTGGGGGTGATGCCAAATCCTAGCTGGATCTGTGATGGCAGCTGCTTCACCCATGCAAGTCATGGCTTGATGCTCTAGACATCAAGTGGCGAACATCTATTTGAGAAATAGCTTGTGTGCTGAGCTGGAAATCTGGGAACCCAGGAAGAGAGGACACCTCCAAAGGACAGGTATGGTGTTGCGAGAATAGCAGCACACCAAGAACATAAGTGGTAAACTAAGAACTATTTATTTATTACCTGCTCTTGTGGTAAAGATAAAGTGTGCTGTCAAGTCGATGTTGACTCCTGGCAAACACAGAGCCCTGTGGTTTTTCTTTGGTAGAATACAGGAGGGGTTTACCATTGCCTCCTCCTAGTATGAGATGATGCCTTTCAGCACCTTCCTATATCGCTGCTGCCCGATATAGGTGTTTCCCATAGCTTGGGAAACATACTAGCGGGGATTCAAATCTGCAGCCTCTGGCCTGCTAGTCAAATCATTTCCCTGCTACAACTGCCATAATCCCCAGGCAAAGGCTATTGCAGCTGGGGATGCTGGGAGTTGTAGTCAACAACATCTGGGAATCCCTGTTAGAGAGGACGCTGTTTCTGAGCTCAGTTTCCATTTGGAAGTTTGTGCGTCTACCTGAAGAGGGTGGCTATAATTCCATAATGGGCTCACTGTTCCAAACTGGTCTTCCTCCTATTACTGTATTCGAAGAGTGTGCAAGGATGTTGAGTGTTGACTTGTGGCATTGGTTCCACTGGCCCGCCTCAGAAGCATTTTTAGTGTTGTTTGTTTGTTTTGCTAAGCTCACAAGAGAAGGGGACCTTCACTCCAGAAAGGGGATGTGCAGGGCAGTGTGATGAATCAAATCTATTAATACTGCTCCAGACACACATGCTGCTTAGCCCACACAGGGCTGGTATTCAACCCAGCCTCCAGCCTCAGGATAGTACACTGGATGCATATTGTTCAACTTTTGACATGGCCATCTAAAATTAAGATCCCAATTGGAAGCTGCCATACCGAGTCAGGCCATTAGTCCCTCTAGCTCAGTCTTGTCTACACTGACTGGCAGCGGCTCTCAGAGTTTCCAGGCAGGAGTCTCTCCCAGCATCTGGAGATGCTGCCAGGGAGTGAACTTGGGACCTTCTGCATGCAAAGCAGATGCTCCACCACTAAGCTAAAATCCCTCCCTATAGGTTATGCAGGGAGCTGTCTTATTCTGAATCAGACCATTGGTCCATCTAACTCACCATTGTCTACACTGACTGGCAGCGTCGCTCCAAGATTCCGGGCAGGAGTCTCTCCCAGCCCTACCTGGAGATGCTGCCAGGGAGTGAACTTGGGGCCTTCTGCATGCAAAGAAGAAAAAGATGCTGGACTTGCGCTCTTTGGCCTCTCGAAGAGTTGCTTTCCAGCTGGTCTTTGAAACTCTCCAGCTCAGGCTGGGAGGGGAGGTGTTCTCAAGGCAGGGAGATTGGACGCTTTCCCAGCCCACTGAGCCTCAGGTTTCCTTGGCAAGCCGGAGGGGGAAAGAGCGAGTGTCTCCCGCCCCCTAAAGTGCCTTGTTTGAGCCTGTACTCTGAGACTTGGCAACCTGAAATCCTCTGCTGTCGCCGTGGCAACCGGCGACTAAATAATGACAATTTGCTGAAATCGCACAGGGAAGGCGGCCAAGGCAAACACCGCCAAATTACCATCTCCAACTTTCACACATCAGCCCCCCCCCCCACCTCCCAACAGCCAATCTTTTAATTAAAATTAATTGCTGATTACCCCCCTCTAAAAGACACTGCAGGAGGAAGACGGAGCGTGAGGCTACCTGCCGGGAATCCCTCCCAGGTGAAGCCAGCGCCAAGCTAAATACCATCCCTTGTGTCTTGTGACAGGACCTCATTTGCCTTCCATCTTGCCGCACCCCAGGCAGAAAGATGGGCGAGAAGCCGCCTCTCCCGGAGGCGTCCGGGGGGGGGGGGGGCAGGCGGGAGCTTCCTGCTCGGCTTAGCTTGTTTTGGAGTCTGGCTGGCTGAATCTATGGGAGGCTTTCAAGGCGGAGGCCATGTCACTCCTCCAGCCCAGACATCAGTGCCAGGGACTGGAAGGCTGGGCCTTGCAAAGGGCTCGCTCCGCAGCGGCGCTCACTAGCCCCTCCTTGTGAGAAATGCTGGTACTTCCGATTCAAGGCAAGCTCGCTTCGGTCTTGCAGCGGCGGGCACGGAGTGTCCCCTCTGCTAAGCAGGGCCTCGTTTGCATCTGCATGGGTGACTCCACGTGCACGCTGTCTGCTGTAAGATGCTCCCCGCAGGGGATGGAGCAGAAGGTCCCAATGCAAGCAGAAGAGCCCAAGTTCACTCCCTGGCATCTCCAGGTGGGGCTGGGAAAGATTCCAGCTTGACAGCTTAGCTGCTGCCAGTCAGTGCAGACAATCCTTAGCTAAATGGACCAGTGGTCTGACTCTGGGAAGCCGCTCTGGGAAGAGCAGAAGGTTTCAAGCTGCCTCCCTGGCTTCTCCAAGAGAGGGCTGAGAGGGACTCCTGCCTGCAACCTTGGAGAAGCCGCTGCCAATCTGTGACGACAATACTGAACTAGATAGACCAATGGTCTGACTCAGTATATGGCAGCTTCCTAAGCAATACTATGTTCCAATCCAGCATTATTAATCCTGTCTCAAAAGATCAATGTTTAGGACCTTTAAGAAGCTGGACCGATACCAGTCACAGAGGGACCTTGCCGGAACACAGCTGAGAGGCAAGGCATGGAAACAAGAGTTAATCTCTCTGTCAACCATGATGATGCCATTGTTGTTGTTTTTTTCTTTTGACAAGCATGGTGTCTCTTCCAAATACGGAAACCAGATCCGGGCAGATCGATATCCGTGGAATTAATTAAGCCGAAAAAGCAAGCCATCTGTTTGCCCGGCTGAGGTGTGTCTCTTCCCCTACAGGCGTCTCTGTCAGTGTATGGAGACTGCTCTTCTGTTTTGTCTGTAATCAGAACTTGCACGAGATCATGCAGATAGCGAGCAGCCGCGAAAGGACAGTGCCAAGGCAGTTTTATAATTATGAAAATGCCTTCTTTCCTCACTCGGAAAGATTTAATGACACCTCAAAATCTGAAACTGAAATATTCTCTAATAGCTTATCAGGCTCTTTACGGTACTGAAAGGTTCTTTCTCCACCTGCTTATTAAGTAGAAAGCAGGAAAGGACACCTTCACTCCCAAGTGCTGCTCACCAAAGACCATGTAATGGCACATCCCAGAACATGCCTGATTCTAGAGGTAACCATGGGCCCAATTCTTAGGTTGGTAAGATCACTTTTTGCGGGAATCCCTTAAAAAATGCATTCATGAGCTGGAGATGAGAGCTGGTCTTGTGGTAGCAAGCATGACCTGTCCCCTTAGCTAAGTAGGGTCCACCCTGGTTGCATATGAATGGGAGACCACATGTGAGCACTGTAAGATCTTCCCCTTAGGGGATGGAGCCACTCTGGGAAGAGCATCTAGGTTCCAAGTTCCCTCCCTGGCAGCATCTCCAAGATAGGGCTGAGAGAGATTCCTGCCTGCGACCTTGGAGAAGCCGCTGCCCATCTGTGTAGACAACACTGAGTTAGATGGACCAATGGTCTGACTCAGTATATGGCAGCTTCCTATGTTCCTAAGGTGCACATATAAAATGTTAAAGCACTTTAACCATCACTCAAGAATTCTTATATGGAATTCCCTACCATGAGATGTGGTAATGGCCACTAGCTTGGATGGCTTTAAAAGGGGCTTAGACAAAGTCATGGAAGACCGGTCTCTCAATGGCTACTAGTCTGGTGGCTCTGGGCCACCTCCAGCCTCAGAGGCACGGTGCCTCTCAATACCAGTTGCAGGGGGGCAACAGCAGGAGAGAGGGCAGGCCCTCACCTCTTGCCTGTGGGCTTCTCAGAGGCATCTGGTGGGCCATTCCTTGGAGGAAGAGCAGGATTTAAATGGAAATCAATCAATCAATCAATCAATCAATCCCAAATGTTGTTGACTACAACACCCAGCACTCTCAGCTGCAGTGGCCTTTGGCTGTGGATTATGGGAGTTGTAGTCATCAACAGCTGGGAATTCCTATTACAGGGGATTCTGTCATTTCACCAAGGAAAGGCGGCGAGGGTTGCTGTATGTAGGAGCTGTGCATAGACAAAAAATCTCTCAAGAGCTGATTCTGCCATCTCTGTAGCATATCGGTGCAGAATTCTCCCTTCTCTGCAACTCTTAAATAAAAGTATGAGATTCAATCAAAAAGGGGTGGTTGCTTTTTAATTGCTTGGCTTTTTTTGGCCGGATTTGCCCTGTTTATGCCTGGGCCACCAACGTAGCAGCCAGCGGCTGCTGTGCCACCCTGCCAATGATGCAAGTCCTTGCGGAGGTCTCCATCTGTGTCAGACTTTCAATTACTCTTCCTCTGTCTTCCTGCCAGTTTCTACCTCACTGCAACACTCGCACACACAACCCAATCCCACTGCATGTTTACATTGAAACAAACCCAGTGCAGGAACTCTTACTCCCAAGTAAGTGTGCCCTGGTTGGCTGTTAATGAGTGCTGTTAATTAGGGCTGCCGTGTTGAGTTGGTTAACAGGGGTTCTCAAATATGGGCTGCCGGGTGTTGTTGGACTACGTTATGGCTGGGGATGATGGGAGTTGTAGTCCAACAATTTCTGAACAGCCAAATTTCAGATCCGCCAGGTTGGATGATGCTGAAATATGCATCTGCGTTTGATCTGGGATGGCATATTTGTCCATCTTCACCCCACCACCACCCCAGATCCACTCCAACCTTGGTATGTCCCCTGCTAACCGAGCAAAGAGGCACCTCTTTAAAGTGGTGATTCTCTTTATTGAGCAGGGGGAGAGCAACCGGCCCTATCCATCCCCAGTACAGCATTCCCCCAGTGGCTGTTGCTGGTGTCTATCTTATTTTTCTTTTTTTTAGATTGTGAGCCCTTTGGGGACAGGGAAACATCTTACTTATTTATTTGTATCTATGTAAACTGCTTTGGGAACTTTTGTTGAAAAGTATACAAATATCGGTCCATATTCGTATGTCACTAGTGGAAATAAAACGTATGTGGGTCCAGGATTTGCTGCTTCAAAGCAGCAGAGGGGAGCAGAGTTTGCAGGAGAAAAGGAGAAGGCAGGAGAGTGCTTAATCCTTTCCTGCCTGTTGCTTTCCGCCCACAGCAACATTGCTCCCCAACAGGAAGGCACATCAGAAGTTGGGATATGAATAAGAACGCAAGTAAGTAACTTGCCTAGGGAGCAAGAGGCTGCGAGTTCGAATCCCTGCTGGTTTGTTTCCCAGACTATGAGAAACACATGTATCAGGCCGCAGGCGATCAAGGAAGATGCTGAAAGGCATCGATCTCATACTGTGTGGGAGATGACAATGGTAAACCCCTCCTGTATTCTGCCAAAGAAAAACCACAGGGCTGTGACATCGACTCGACGGCACAACTTTAAGTAAATCTAACTTGTCTCACAATGGTCTGGCATCCTAAGGTGCTGTAACTCAGTGGCAGAAAACCTGTTCTGGATGCAGAAAGTCACAGGTTTAATCCCTGGCAGCATCTCCAGGTAGGGCTGAGAAAGACTCCTGCCTGCCACCTTGAAGAAGCTGCTGCCAGCCCATGCCAACAATATTGAGCTAGATAGACTAAGGGTCTGACTCAGTATAAGGCAGCTTCCTATGTTCCATAGGAACATAGGAAGCTGCCATATACCAAGTCAGACCATTGGTCTGTCTAACTTAGGATTGTCTACTCAGAATGAGTCTCTCTGGCTCAGCCCTATCTTGGAGATGCCAGGGAGAGAACTTGAAACCATCATAGGTGGAACATAGGAAGCTGCCATATACTGAGTCAGACCTTAGGTCCATCTAGCTCAGTATTATCTACACAGACTGGCAGCAGCTTCTCCAAAGTTGCAGAAATCTCTCTCACCCCTATCTTGGAGAAGCCAGGGAAGAAACTTGGAACCTTCTGCTCTTCCCTGAGCAGTTCCATCCCCTGAGGGGAATATCTTGCAGTGCTCACAATTCTAGTCCCCCATTCATATGAAACCAGGGAAGACCCTGCTTAGCTAAGGGGACAAGTCATGCTTGCTACCACAAGACCAGCTCTCTTCCCATCTTCATGCAAGCATACAGGTGCTCTTCCCAGAGCAGCCCCATCACTTGAGGAATAAAATATCTTCCACATGTAGTCTCCCATTCAAATGCAAAGTGGGTTTGACCCTGCTTAGCAAAGGGGACAATTCACGCTTACTGCCACAAGACCAGCTCTCCTGTTGTTTTTATCTCAGTGGTTTTACAGTTGTTTCTACGTGATATTTTTATGGCCATTACTCTTGAAAACTGCCTTGGGACCATTTATGATGAACAGCAGGATATAAAACCCATCAAGAAACACAACGGTCCTGAAAAACCCTGCGTACACTCCATGCACAACTTTATTAACCATCATTATGTGCCGTGATGACCCTCTTCCCAGGCATGGTGTGCATTCTGCTAGCAAGGCAAGCTCGTCTTTGAGACGACTGGAAGAGCTCGGGGCTTTGGGGGACCAGGGCCATAAATCAATACAGGTTCATTCGGTGCCGGACACCTCCCAGCGTCATTTCTTTTGCTTATACAGGCAAATCTGGGAGGGGGAGGGAAGGAGTGAGCAAAGGCGAAGTGGGAGGTGCTGGCAAACCCAGCAAGTGACAACATTGTCAACAGGCCGCCCTAATAAACCTCCTTCGGCAAGAAAAGCAAAAGACCTAATTCTGAAGAAACTCTTTGGCAGCCTAGAAACGGCATCGGCTCTTAGTAATCATTCCTAATTCCCACGTATCACAGATTGCTTTGACTAGAGATGGTAGCGGGGTCTAGCGTATCAATGGGGGTAAAAGACAAGGTCCAGTTAGACTTCCTATAATAGGCGATGCGTGCATTTTGCTCCAAATGCCTCATAAAAGCATAAGAACAGCCCTGCTGTGAACAGCACAGTCCCAACAACCTGTTTCACACAGAGGTCCACCAGATGCCTCTGGGAAGCCCACAGGTAAGAGATGAAGGCATGTCCTCTTTCCTGCTGTTGCTCCCCTGCAACTGGTATTGAGAGGCATCATGCCTCTGCGGCTTGAGGTGGCCCATAGCCATCAGACCCTATAAGAACAGAACAGCAGCCCGGCTGGATCAGGCCCAAGGCCTATCTAGTCCAGCATCCTGTTTCACACAGTGGCCCAACAGATGCCTCTAGGGAGCCCACAGGCAAGAGGTGAGGGCATGCCTCTCTCCTGCTGTTTTTCCCCTGCAACTGGTATTCAGAGGCATCCTGCCTCTGAGGCTGGAGGTGGCCTATAGCCCTCAGACTAGTAGCCATTGATCAACCTCTCCTCCATTAAGTTATCCAAACCCCTCTTAAAGCCATCCAAACTAGTAGCCCACATCCCATCTTGTGGCAGAGAATTCCACAAGTTGATTATGCGTTGTGTGAAAAAGTACTTCCATTTGTTGGACCTAAATTTCTTGGCCCTGATCTGACCCTTGCAAGCTTTGCAAGCAGCACAAGAAGAGGAGGCTGCTGGAAACCTTTCCTTTCTGCCCACCCACCAGGCAGTTTCAAAGCTTGAAGAGGTTGGCTCTGAAAGAGGGCTGACCCTCTACACAGGCATGGCGCAAGGCAGCCTTTGGTGTCTTGCCCCAGGCACTGCAATACTTCTCACTGCTCCCGAGAACGTTTTGCTGGTCACTGCTGTGGTCAGTGAATTATTAGACACATTAATGACTAGGAGGGAGTATGGTGTAGTTTTTAATGTGCGTTCTGCCAGAGGTTTCTGAACTACAACTCCCAGCATCCCCAGGGACAATAAGTTGTGGCTGGGGATGCTGGGACTTGTAGTTCAGCGACAACTGGCAAACCCCACATGAAGAACCACTGAGAGTGTGTTGGACTAGGACTGGGGAGACCCAAGTTCAAATCTCCATTAGTCATGAAACTCAGTGGGCAACTCTAGGCTAGTCATTTCGGCTAACCTACCTCACAGGGTTGTTGTGAGGATAAACATAACCATGCCCACCACTCTGGGCTCCTTGGAGGAAGAATGGGTTACAAATGTTAAATAAAATAAGTTGAAAATCCTACACAGGGCCTGGGGTGTGAAATGGGGCTTGTGATTCATTTGTTGGGAAGCATCAGCAATCCTAGGGAGAGTCCAGCTCCCCCTTCAAAAAAGAGAAGGCTCAGTAGTCAGATATTTTAGAGGGGATGGCAGGTTCTATCAAACACTGGAATGAAGGGGAAATTTGATGCATCTCTCCCCTGGCAAAACTGTTTTGCCTGTACCACAGCTTTTAGTAATGCAGCTACTGCCATCTAGAGGCTATTTATTTATTTTATTTTACATTTTGTATCCCGCTCTTCCTCCGAGGAGCCGATGGACACATACACACACACGGACAGACAGAATGCTGAGTGATCTCATAAGCTTACTTTCTTTAAGGCAATTAGACAGAAATGATGCTACTTTTTGTTTTTAATGACAAAACAAACCAGTTTTTCAGAACTTAATATTTAACCAAACGGTTACACGCTAGATGGAAGAATTCACTCTGCTATTTTTTCCAATGCCTCCATATCCTCAGGATCAAGGCGCTTGATGGTAGTCTCTGAAAGAGAAAGAGGGAGCGATTTTCTGTCTTTTTTTTTTTTTTTGGAGAAAGGCACCACACAGCAGAGAGGAGGGGCTGATGCCGAGCTCTAGATTCCCCTCGTTCCAGCCCAGCCTCCCTATCCCTAATGGGCTAGCTTTCCAGGTTCAGGGAAATTCTTATATGGGGGACCTTCAAATGTGCATTCCCCTACCTGCTATTCTGGAGTGGTACAATCCAGAAAAAGGTGTACAACATGCTTTCCCTCTGCACCTGAATCACTCCAGACTCTCACTTACTGGTTCAGTTACTTCCTAAACATCTAACTTTATTTTGATACCAACAGAGAGTAACACAAATGCGATTCTGCACTCTATTTTTTATTTATATACTGCTTTCCATCATCAACAACAACAACAACAAAAGTTCTCAAAGCAGTTTACACAGGAAACATATAAAAAATAAGATGGTTTCAAAGTGAGATATATGCAGGGGTGAAGAAATGTTGGCCAGTTTATCAGGCAGAAAAAATTCTTTACTCGTCAAGCTACTGACGAGTACATTGCTCATCAGGACTTTTTTTCCACTTGTCAGGCATCATTTTTCACTCGTCACAGACTAGTAGACTAGTGGATTTCTGCAGCCCTGGATATACGGACAGCAGGTATTTTCAACCAGCTTCAAACCTATTCCCGTAAGCACACTTCCCAGCAAGTACCTGGTTAGTTTTCAAGATGCAAAGCCTAACTTTTCAATCTAATATGGCGATAGTGTACTCACTGAAGTAGTCTTGAATCGCCAACAGGAGTGGCAAGTTATGCTTTTCGACCATGTTGAAAGCGAGGCCTTTCTTCCCGAAGCGGCCCGCCCGGCCGATGCGGTGCAGATACGTCTCAAAGTCGGCAAAATGGTCCATATTGGTCGGCAGGCTGAAGTTGACCACGATGGTGACTTGCATGACGTCGATGCCTGCCAGCAGGGCACAAACAAGGCGGTTACTTCTGACAGCACGCTGCCAGCATCCGATTCTTTCACTTGCCCAGAATGGTACCTCGAGCGCAGACGTTGGTTGTGATCAGGACTTTGTCTTTCCCGTCGCGGAACTTCTGGATCACCTCTGCCCGCTCCTCCACTGTCAGCTCCCCGCTCAAGAGGGCGACTTGGTGCCCGTCACTTGACATTGCCCAGGATAGCCACTTGGCGTTCTTACGGGTCTGTCAGAGGAATACAGGAAACCAGATATTTATTGACTTACGTTCCTAGAAGGCCCTCCATCCCAAGATCCCAGGGTGGTGAACAACAAATTAGAAACAAGTGATAAAACAATCATAAAGTTGTTTATTAAAAATACAGGACAAGTCACAGCTGGCTACCAACATCAAGGGAAACAGAGGAGAGCTCCTCCTTAAACCAGGGGTGCCCAACGGGGGGAAGGAGCAGTGTTCCTTCTAACGGGGATTCTCAGATGATGTTGACTACAACTCCCAGAATCCCCAGCTGCAATGGCTTTGCTTGGGGATTATGGGAGTTGTAGTCCACAACATCTGGGAATCCCTGTTCCGAGAGACGACTGGGCACGAGTACCTTAGGGTACTGGGAGGGCTCCCAGGGGGTACTGAGACCCCTGCTAACTGAGCAAAGAGGCCCCTTTTAAAGTGGTGGTCCTCTTCTATTTAGCAAGGGGAAAGTAGGCAGACTGCCACAAGATGTGGTGACAGACAACAGCCTGGATGGCTTGAAGAGGGGTTTGGATAACTTCACGGAGGAGAGGTTTATCATCGGCTACTAGTCAGAGGGCTGTGGGCCACCTCCAGCCTCAAAGGCAGGATGCCTCTGCGTACCAGTTGCCGGGGAGTAACAACAGGAGAGAGGAAATGCCCTCAACTCCTGCCTGTGGCTTCTAGTGGCATCTGGTGGGCCACTGTGGGAAACAGGATGCTGGACTAGATGGGCCTTGGGCCTGATCCAGCAGGGCTGTTCTTATATTCTTAACTGTTCCTATCTAGCCCTGCACAGCATCCCTCCGGTGTTTGACACTGGACTGTGAGCCCTTTGGGGACAGGGAGCCATATTCAGTTACTGTTTTTCTTTGTAAGCCGCTTTGAGAATTTTTGTTGGAAAGAGGCATATAATTATCCGCAGTGGAAGTAGCCGGAGCCCTCCCCTAGCCCACGCTGCAGACAGACTATTTCTTCCCTATCGGAGGATCCCTGGCTTGACGCCATCATGTCTGGGGCAGAAGGGGAGGGAGGAGGGTGAAGACCCTTGTTCTCCGTTTCCCGATTGGCTGGCTACGTGCTGAAGCTCAGTGTTAGCACGGAGTACTCCTGCTAAAATTAATGGGATAAATAAACTCGCTGGGCAGCCCTGCCTTACAGCAGGGCTGCTCAACTTTGGCCCTCAGAGTCAACCTACAATTTCCATAATTGGCCTGCAATTCCCACAATCCCTGGCTATTGACTGCTGTGGCTGGGGATTAGGGGAGCTGTGGTCCAAAAACACCCAGAGGGCCAAAGTTAAGCAGCCCTGCTAACGCAAGGGACTGGCAAGAATAATCCCCAAGAGGGGAAAGCACCCAAGGCT
The DNA here is from genome assembly GCF_027244095.1 of Hemicordylus capensis. NCBI lineage: Eukaryota > Metazoa > Chordata > Lepidosauria > Squamata > Cordylidae > Hemicordylus > Hemicordylus capensis. Next base: position 19,702,362 of record NC_069664.1, on the reverse strand, counting down.
AGACGGTCCCTCCTTGGCTACCTTGTTGTTGCCTTATAACAGGGCTGCACAATTTCGGCCCTCTGGCTGCATCTAGACTACAGCTCCCACCATTCCCGGCCACAGTGGCCAATAGTCAGGGATGATGGGAGTTGTAGTCTCAGCAGCAATAGGGACAAAGTCATGCAGCTCTGCCTTGAACTATGTGGGGGATTCTTCCCCATCTGCCCAAGATCCTGAGCTCTCCCCTGCCCCCGCCATTCCGCTCCAGTCTGGGCTCTCGAATAGCTCTTGGCCGCTTCCCAGCGGGATGCCAGCCGCACGCTGCGCTTTATACCTGGCAGAAGATGATGGCCTGGCCGATCGTGATGCTGCCGTAGACGTTGCACAGGGCTTTGTATTTCGCTTCGTTGTTCTCGCACTCAAAGTAGTACTGCCGGAGGTTGTGCAGGGTCAGCTCCTCGCGGCGGAGGGTGATGATGTTGGGGTCGGGGATGATCTGCTGGGCAAACTGCAGCACCGGCTCCGCGAAGGTGGCCGAGAAGAGCAGCATTTGACACGTGGGTGGCAGAGCCCTGGAAGAGAAGGACGGCGGCCCCCCTGCATGGGGCTAATTCTACACTGGCACACCTTTTATACTGTAGAGCGGGGGGTGGGTGGGCAGGCGACCTGGGCTCTCCAGCAGCGGTTGAACTACAACTCCCATCAGGATGGGATGATGGGAGTTGTAGTAGGCAACAGCTGGAAAGCCCAGGCTGCCTACTCCAGTTACAGATGAAGGAATTCTCTCCATCTGCCCCAAGGCGACCAGGTCACAAGGGAGTCCTAGCACAAATCCAGACTCCAAATTTGGGAGCCAGGCAATGGACACTTTTGACAAAATTACGGGACTTAGTGGCGGGGAGGGGGGGAGATATTATTATTATTATTTATTCAATTTCTATACCGCCCTTCCAAAAATGGCTCACGGCGTTTTACAATAGGCTTCTCTTTCTCCCCTTGACAAGCTTAGAACAGAATCAGGGCCGCCGGGGACAAATAAGGATTTTAAATAAGTCTGTCTCTGAATACCCTAGTCAAGACACCACAGTCAAATTTCTAGGCACCATGGCTCCCTGGCATCTGGGATCTGTGAAGCCTCGGCTTAGAGAGTTTTTTCCCTACTTGCTTGGTTCACTCCAACCACTAAAACGATATTCTGCACTCTCCATCACTGGATATGGGGCCGCTGCTCAGTAGCGGAGAATCTGCTTTGCATGCCGAGGGTCCCAAGTTCGCTCCCTGGCAGCATCTCCGGGTAGGGATAGGACTCCTATCCCTGAAACTCCTGCCTGAAACCTTGGAGAGCCGCTGCCAGTCAGTGAAGACAATACTGAGCCAGATAGTCTGATTCAGTAGATGGCAGCTCCCTGTGATATACGTATTTGCAAAAATAAAGCCCAGTGGAACCAACATCTCTTACACAAATGAGAAAAGTAGTATATGCATATGCATCTTTGAGAAGAAAAAACACAACCTAAAATTTCAGAGAATTTTCTAAAATGGCAGGAGAGTATATCTGAAGGGATTTCTTTTCCTCTATGTCCCAATATAGAGTAGCTCCCCACTCGTCCTGCAAATCAACTGAAAATGTTCTAGCTGCATATACATGATTAAAAAACCCTTCCTAGCTGCTCACTAGTAGTGAGCCGATTTAGAAAAGTATTATAGGGCTGTTAGACCATCATCACCGAAATTAACAGGCCTCGAGTTAGGCACAACTAAACTTGTGTCTCCTTAATTTCAGTAGTCACAACTAACTTTCTTTGGGTACAAGACAGAATTTCCCGCAAGAAACAAATCTCTTCATCCTTTCCGGACATGTTTACCTCTGAATCCGGACACTCTGGTCTGAGAAATTCTGTTTATCAATCATGACATCTGCTTCGTCCAGCACAAAAACCTGCATCTTATTCATATCCAGCAATTTCATTTTGAAGCACCAATCTAAGACAGTCCCTGGGGTCCCAATTATTATCTGTTCTTCTATTACAGTCCCTCTTGGAACTGAGAGAGGGGGGGAGAGGGAGGGAGAGAGAGAAAGAGATTATCTTTCCTATGGCCAAGTCCACAGCAAAGGCCATATACAGAAGTCTGCAGACTGATGAAATTAAGTAGTTTGGACCGCAAGCAGCTTCTGCTCTAGTCAATCTCATTCCTAAACATTAAGAACATAATTCTTGGGAAAGGTAGCCTTGTACTGCTTTTCTCTTTTCTTTTAAACTCAGAAGAACAGAGTTTCTGAAGTGAACTCAGGTGCTGGCAGGAATGTGCTACTTGTCATGGACACTGGCCAATAGGCAGCTGTGACATTCCCACCAAAATGTACTTGTCTCTTGCAGCCATGCTCACCACAGTTCCAAGACTCCTTTTTGACTTTTCCAAGCTATACAAGAAGTGCTACTGAAAAAGGCAAATTGATTTGACTGGAAGCTATGGTGGCACACAGAAGACAATGGGACAAAGAACAGCTGCAAAACTTGCTTTATGAAAAGCTCTTATCTGTACGCAATCGTACAAATGGTTTTCAGCAGTCTGCTTAATTTATTCTTCATTTAACAGTTGGCTTCTAAACCTCAAACAGGTAATGGTGGCTTCTAATTTCAATAATATTTCCATGGTTTAATTGCTCTGGGGCAATATTTTCAAGACATTTATACCTCCTCTTAAAAAAATAAATAAATCCCAAATTACATTTGCTAATTGTTCAAGATTTGTTGACCAGCTACCTCTGTCCCTTGATGTACTGCTTTTAAAAAAAAAATTACCACAGCTTTAGTCTCATTGGTTCTTAGTTTCCAATACTGTATTGGCTTTTATGGTTTATTATTTTGGCCACTGTGGCTGTTTTCTTTTTCAGCTGCAGAGCGTGTAATCTTTTGATGAACTGCAGCATAAGAGTGTGACTTAATAAGACGATATAGTGGCAATGATATACACACACTCCCCTTCTCCAGACAAGAATTAAGACCTCTTTTAATGTGTAAATAAAACAAATAAAAGCAAAGATCTTACAAACTCGAGCAAATGCGTTTCAGTGTTAAAACATCATTGTCAATGCTCTATCTCAAACAGCTGGTGACTCTTAAGAGTAAATACAGCAACTGAGGCCAAATAACCAGTCCAAGGATAGGGGAGAGGAGGAGATGACTCTACAGGACAACTTTTAACCCCTTTGTAGCCCGATAAATTTCATTGCCTCTTATTTGGCTTCAGTTGCTGTATTTACTCTTAAGAGTCTCCAGCTGTTTGAGATAGACCATTGACAACGATGCTTTAACACTGAAACATGTTTGCTCGAGTTTGTAAGAACTTTTAAATTTGTTTTATCCACACTTTAAGAAGTCTTCAATCTTGTTTGAATGTGTCTTAAAATAAAATAAGCACAAAACAAAACCTTCAAAGCCCTAGGCGGACAGGGACCGGGCACACAGCCTTTCCCTCTATGCGCCATTCAACACTGCAGGTCCCCAGTGTTTGGAGGGGGCTTGCCCACCTGGGCTAGGAGTGGTGCGAGCTGTCCTCGAACAGCAGCTCCGGGGCCAAAGCCAAGCAGCCCTGCTCTAACACAAGGGCTGACACAATCAGGCATCAGAACAAATACAGCCCCATAAATGAAGGGAAAAGAAACTCTTACTTCTGTTTCCTCTAACAGCGTATGCAACCTTGACGTGGACGCAAAACCTGCCCATTTTCTCCACCACATGTCCAGTTTGCATGGCCAGTTCATAGGTGGGAGAAAGACAGAGGCACTTGAGGGGAAGATGACAAAAGGCGGAGTGAAACAAAGCCAGAGCCAGTTTCCACATACATTTGTTGAGTCTTCAAAGGGCAAGGCAATCACAGAACCTTATTCTGCCGATCCTACCTGTGGAAATCTGCCTTCGGGGTGCACTCTGCTGAGCATAGCCAGCACAAAAGCCGCCGTTTTGCCTGTCCCCGACTGACTTTGTGCGATAAGATTTTGGGGCCTGAAACACAGAATCAAGTTGCAGTTGGCAATACCGCATTTACCTGAATCCAAGACTAGGGTGTTTTCCAAGTTCTTTGATGCCGGCCATGATTTCTAAGGATCAGTAACTGCACAGTTGTTTACATGCAATTTTGCATGTCGCGCAACAACATGCAACCTGGATGGCTTTAAGAAGGGTTTGCATAACTTCATGGAGGAGAAGTCTATCAAGGGCTATTAGTCGGAGGGCTATGGGACACCTCCAGCCTCAAAGGCAGGATGCAGCTGAATACCAGTTGCAGGGGAGTAACAGCAGGAGAGAGGGCATGCCCTCAACTCCCGCCTGTGGCTTCCAGCGGCATCTGATGGGCCACTGTGCGAAACAGGCTGCTGGATTAGATGGGCCTTGGGCCTGATCTAGCAGGGCTATTCTTATGTTCTTATGCAATTACACAAAGGTTACATTGCAAGTGTTAGAGAGCTTGGAGCGGAGATTCTTTTTATCTACCCCAGCTTCAGCAGAAGTTCACAGGTAAGGGAGCACAGCTACTTCATATTGTCTGGAGACGTAGAGCTAAACGTTCTAAATCAAGGAGTTTATTTTGGAAATCCATGATGGACATAGAGAAGGCCTACATATCTTGCTGCTAACTACATACAGGAAGAAGGGGAGAGAGAAGAAGGAGGTCTCTCTCTCCAGGTGAGAGAATGAAACTTGAGACTATCTGTCTAAAGAAGGGCAATCGGAGAAAGCACGGTCAGAGAGGGAATGCCCTTACTGGCCGTCTCCATCCCGAATGCCCCTAGGGGTCAATAGGGTTGCTGGTGCTGAGAGTCGATGCCATCAGGAGCTGCATCTCCAACAGCAAATTGCACATAACAGGGCACAGTATGTTAGCCCAGCAGAAAGAGAGTCCTTCCAGACTGAAGTAGCCCTTCTATGCCAATGTGAGAGGGATTCCTATATCTACAAAAAACCCAAACTAGTCTGATTGCTAGTAAAATGCAGCAACAGACATTAGCTTAGGGTTGCCATATTCTGGCCTTCCACATCTGGGTGCCTAATTTGCATATTATGTAAATTTCTATTTATTTATTTATTTATTTATTTAACATATTTCTATACCGCCCAAAACTTACATCTCTGGGAGGTTTACAACAAAATAAAAACAGAAAGTAAAAACATTAGCTAAAACAAAAACAAAACGTTTAAAATATTATAACAATTTAATTTTTTAAAGAATATTTTAAAACAGCATTAAAAACCATTAAAACAATATTAATTAAAAGCCTCGGTGAACAGATGCGTCTTTAAAGACTTTTTAAAAGCTGGCAGAGATGGGGAGGCTCTTATTTCACTAGGGAGCGCATTCCAAAGCCTCAGGGCAGCAGCGGAGAAGGCCCGTCCCTGAGTGGCCACCAGACGAGCCGGTGGCAAATGCAGACGGACCTCTCCTGATGATCTCAGTGGGCGGTGGGGTTCATGCCGAAGATGTTCTCTTAAATACCCAGGGCCCAAGCTGTTTAGGGCTTTATAGGTTATAACTAACACCTTGTATTTTGTCCGGAAACATTTCGGCAGCCAGTGTAACTCCTTCAATACAGGAGTCTCTTATACGGTCTCTCCGAGATGACCCAGAGACCAACCTGGCTGCCGCATTCTGGACCAACTGTAGTTTCCGGACTACATACAAGGGCAGCCCCACATAAAGCGCATTACAGTAATCTAGTCTGGAGGTTACCAGCAGATGTACCACTGTTTTGAGGCCGTTCACCTCAAGAAACAGACGCAGCTGGCGTATCAGCTGAAGCTGACAGAAGGCACTTCTGGCCACCACCTCAACCTGGCAAACCAGGGAGAGGCTTGGATCCAGAAGCACCCCTAGACTGTGTAACTGTTCCTTCTGGGATTGATTGATTGATTGACTGAAACCAAACTAGCTTAACGGTTCACTGAAGAATATGGAGTTGATACAAGTGTACTCAGCATGGGGAAACCATACAATCGACACCTTCAATTTATTTTGAATGCAACTCACGGGTCAGCTAACATCATTGGAAGTGCCGTTTCCTGTATCTTGGAGGGTCTGTTAAAACCCATGGTGTAAATTCCCTGCAGGAGTTCTTTCTTTCTGTGAAAATAAGAAAAGTTGTCGTTTTTCAGGCAAGCCACTCAGATGCTTCCGATGCCTCTGTTGTGGAATTCGGAAGAAGAACTTGAAGGTTTTCTGATCTCCAAGTGCTCTGGAAGCCTTAGGCAAGTGTGACACAACCCCCAGAACTTTTGAGAATCAGAGCCATTGCTACCACTGGGATTTCTGTATGGAACAATTTGATCAACCCCTTCTACGAAGACGACACAGGAACTCTTCCCCACTTGAAGACAAGAAATCAAGTGCGAAACATGGCTTTTGTTAACGGCTAGAGAGATGGATTTTGTTTTGCACACATGGCCCAGTTGCTATATTAACAAGGAAATAATTTCTCCTAGAGCAGCCTGACAGCTGTCTCCATCTTGCCTTACGGCACAGGATCCTAGCTGGAATCATCAGAAAATATCTGGTGCACCCCTGGGATGCATTCACCTTAGTATGTCCCAGTTCCATCTGCTCCCTGTTTCTGGCTTATTGCACATTATTCATGGGGGTTCCATTCCGCTGAGGGTGGGGGGAGGCAGACAGCAAATCTGTGGATGATGGAGCATTAGGGCTATGGGGGTAGTTAGGTTCCTGGACTGTCCAAAATAATTGAAAATCGGCCAAAAACCGTCCCCCCCCGTTTTCCCCCAAATGACCCCCCGATCACACCCAAATGACCCCGAAAAGTGCCATACCGTGCTGCAGAGTTGCCAAAAACCTCTGGTTTCGCCTGTTTTGTTTTTTAATAAATGAGCCATAAAATGGCTCCCGAACACAAAAGTGGCAGCCAAAAATGACCTCGGAGGCCATTTCTGTGGGTTTAGCCCTCTTCCCCCCGCCCCCGCGTATATCGAGATCGGGTGGCAATTACCCGACCACGGATACACAAAACCACAAGTGCGAGACCTGCGATTAATGAGGTCCTCCTGTATAGCCATTTGTGAACGAAATGTATGTACTGTAATTCCAGTTACTCACAAATGCAGTTCTTCAAACACCTTTACAGAGAACAGTGGTGATCTGGGGTCGCGCTGGAGAATCTCTACGTGATGGTGGGATTCCACCAGACTTGACTGTATTAACTTGTTCAAGAGGGAGGTTTCAGCTAAAGGCACTGAGTTACGGGAAGAAAAACACATCATCAGCCACCTTCTACTTCATATGACGTACCTGACTCTTTTAAAAAAGCAAACAAACAAACCTGTATAATAATCCGTTGACTACATGCATAAGAATAAACATCCCCAGCCACAGTGACCAACAGTCAGGAATTATGGAAACAATAGTCGAACATCTGCAGGAGGGTCAAAGTTGAGCAGCCTTGAGCTAGAATGCAAGAACAGCTCTGCTGGATCAGGCCCAAGGCCTATCGGGTCCAGCATCCTGTTTCACGCAGAGGTCCACCAGATGCCTCTGAGAAGCCCACAGGTAAGAGGCGAGGGCCTGCCCTTTCTCCTGCTGTTGGTCCCCTGCAAGTGGTATTCAGAGGCATCGTGCCTCTGAGGCTGGAGGTGGCCTATGGCCACCAGACTAGTAGCCACTGACATGAACTGTGCATGAACTGACTTCCCTGTCCAGCCATGTGGTTCCTCCCCTCTCAAAACTTTCTATGGGGATGTGGCTGCTGTGGCACAGTAGTAGAGCATCTGCCTTGCATGCAGAAGGTCCCAGGTTCAATCCCTGGAAGCTCCTCCAGGTAGGGCTGGGAAAGATCCCTGCCTGAAATTCGGGAGAAACTGCTGCCAGTCAGTGCAGACAATACTGAGCTAGATGGACCAAGGATCTGAGTCAGTTTGGCAGCTTCCTATATTTATTTGAACTTGGGATCATCCTGTATCTCCAGGAGAGCATCTGCTTGCATGCAGAAAGTTCCAGGTTCAATCCTTTGGAACTCTAGGTAGGGCTGGAAAAGACTCCTGCCTGAATCCTTGGAGGGCTGCTGCCGGTCAGTGTGGACAATACAGCGCTAGATGGACCAATGGTCTGACTCTGTACAAGGCAGCTTCCTCTGTGCCTATGTTCTGTCTGATCAGCCCCGGCCTGCAGCCTGATGGGATACAACCCAGACACAGATTTTCCACCTCAGTGATTGACCATAAGAGCAGCCCTGCTGGATCAGCCTTGGCCTAAGTAACATCTGCAGTTATCAGCAAGCCTACCTCGGTCTTCTTGCTCCTCCTCCTTACAGCTGTTCATCGCCACATTGTTGTTCATCCCTTGTTCACATTTTCGCCCTTAAAAAAGTTTTCAGAACATTTAGCTGTGAATATCCAAAGTCAACCGTGCAAAGCAGCTTTAGAACGAGGGCCCCACAGATTATACAGAGAGGGATAATCCCAAATTAGGATCATAGGAAGCTGCCATATACTGAGTCAGACCTTTGGTCTTTCTAGCTCAGTATTGTCTTCACAGACTGGCAGCGGCTTCTCCAAGGTTCCAGGCAGGAATCTCTCTCAGGCCTATCTTGGAGATGCTACCAGGGAGGGAATTTGGAACTTCTGGCTCTTCCCAGAGTGGCTCCATCCCCTGAGGGGAATATCTTACAGTGCTCACACTTCTAGTCTCCCTTTCATATGCAACCAGGGTGGACCCTGCTTAGCTAAGGAGACAAGTCATGCTTGCTACCACAAGACCAGCTCTCCTCTCCTCTTGCAGCTTGGTCCTCTAACTAGCCTGGGGAAATGACATGCAAGGTAATTCTAAATAAGAGAAATATAGAATTAGGAGAGAAAAGCAAAAAGTGCTCCCGAAAGACTTCACAAGACTGATCAGATTGACATGCTGGACTCTTGTGTTGAAGAGGGGGAAGAAATAAGGCAGGAGAGAATCAAAGGGGCCGGGGGAGGAGGTGAATACAGTGAGGAAGTCTCCCAGTGAAGAACAATAGAGCCAGTGTGGTGTAGTGGCTAGAGTGCTGGACTCGGACCGGGGAGACCCGAGTTCAAATCCGCATTCAGCCATGATGCTTGCTGGGTGACTCTGGGCCAGTCACTTCTCTCTCAGCCTAACCTACTTCACAGGGTTGTTGTGAGGAGAAACGCAAGTATGTAGTACACCGCTCTGGGCTCCTTGGAGGAAGAGCGGGACAAAAATGTAAAATAATAATAATAATAACAACAATAATAACAACAACAACAACAACAACAATATAGATGGAAATGATTCAAGCAGATAATACCAATGCAATGTGGAGACAGCCACAGGAATGTGAAAGGTAAAGAAGGGAGAGTGCTGTAGCCAGCGGGAGCAAGGAGAGGGCTGGGCTAGGGCTGACTCGGCCCTACAAAATGTGATGTGCCCTCCAAACAAATAAGTATGTGCTCCAGGTAGAGTTGCCATGCCCCCCGAAATTCTGGGTTTCGCCTGGATTTTAAGCATCTCACCCGGATTGCTTCGCCCACCCAGATTCTCCCAGATTTCAGCTTTCCAAAAAAATAAAATAAAATAAAAAGCTAAGCTTCAGTCCTATGACATGCAGTCCCTATTCTGCTCAGAAATTATTTTCAAGCCAGTTTACACAATATGCAAATTAGGCCCCCCAGATTTAGAAAGCTAAGATATGGCAACCCGAGCTTCAGACCATAAGCTGTAGTGTCTGACCCCACTTACGTTTTTGTCCCCATCACAAACATTTTAAATAAATTGTACTCCCCCCACAAACTCCCCAAACCCATAGGCTGGCTATTTATTTATTCATCACATTTTCATAACACCTGACGTGTACATCTCTAGGCGGTGTACAAAATTTAATATATTTAAAAGTCAACACAGACTATAATGCACACAATAAATACAACAGCACAGAGCAGTTATTCAAACAAATGAAAAGTTAGAATAGCCAAGGCTCCCCTTACCTGAAGTAGAGTAAGATTCCTGCAGATTCCTGAGAGTCTTCCAGAAGGATGGTTTGCCCAGCTGGAAGAAGAAAGGGACACAAACACGGTTACAAATGTGATCAGGCGCTTTTGATAAGACTTTAGGTTGGGGTGGGCCAGGGGCTGATAAGATCAGACATATTTTTAAGAAAGTATTGTGAAGGCAAACTGTGGAGAACATAGGAAGGAGAGGGCAAGGAGGAAAATATTTAAAAGGTAAAGTGTGCCATCAAGTTGATTTCAACTCCTGGTGCCCACAGAGCCCTGTGGTTTTCTTTGGTAGAATACCAGAGGGGTTTACCATTGTCTCCTCCCGTGCAGTGTGAGATGATGCCTTTCAGCATCTTCCTGCCCGATATAGTACCAGCGGGGATTCAAACCGGCAACCTTCTGCTTGTTCGTCAAGCATTTCCCCGCTGCGCCACTTAAGGTGGCTCCATTTAAAAGGTACAGGCAGGTAGCAAGAGAGAGAACTGGCCATGTGTCAGCAAGCATAAATTGTCCCCTTTGCTAAGCAAGGTTCGCCTTGGTTTGCATTTGCATGGGAGACATGTGAATTAGGGATGTGCACACAATATTTGCGTTCCGTTCCAAGCTCGGAAGGGAAAACACAGAACAACCGGTCTAGCCGCTTATTCCAACAAAACGAGCTCGGGACACTCAAAACATCCCAAGCGTCATTTTGGATTCCAAAATGCAGTCGCAGTAGCCAGAAGAGCACCATTTTGGAGTACAAAATGGCACTCAGAACTCTCAAAAAAAATTCTGATTCAGAATAGGGTGGTTCCATTACGAGCTCAGAACAGGCTTGAAGGCCGTTATGTTCCGATGCTCAAAACAGCCCGTTTCGAATCGAAACATTCCAACTGTGTAACATTCTGCACATCCCTAATGTGAGTGCTGTAAGATATTCCCCTTAGAGGATGGTGCCATAGCTCAGTGGTAGAACATTTGTTTGCATGCCAAAGATCCCAGGTTCAATCCCCAGCAAGGGCTGGGAGAGTCTCCCACCTGCAACCTTGCAAAGCCACTACCAGTCAGTGTAGACAATACTGAACTATTTATTATTTATTTAAGGAGAAACTGCAAGAAACGTAGAAACACCAAATAAAGAAGAAACAGTGCAATTCTGGGGGAAATTATGGGACAATCCAATAGATTATAATAAAAAAGCAGGCTGGATGAAAGAGGTCAAAAAATGTAACCAAAAAATGCAAGATCTAATAACAACACCAGAATTAATAAGTGAAAGAGCAAAGAAAATTAAAAATTGGACTGCGCCAGGCGACGATGAACTGCAGGGCTTTTGGCTTAAACACCTAACAAGCCTTCATAAACAACTATCAAAACAGTTCAATCACATTTTGCAAGGCGGTGATGTTGAACAATGGCTAACAACTGGGAAAACTCATCTCATAATGAAAGACCCAGCAAAAGGTGCAGTTCCAAGTAATTATAGACCGATAACCTGCCTGCCAGCCATGTTCAAATTATTAACTGGAATAAGTGATGCAACACTTATTAAATAAGAAAAACAGAAGGAATAGAACTGCCCAATGGAAGCAAGATCAAGAACCTGGAAGAGAAAGAACCTTACAAATACTTGGGCATTCTCCAGGCTAATAACATTGCACACACTGAAGTTAAAAGAAAAATTGGAAGTGAATACATCAGGAGAGTTAGAAAAATCCTAAAGTCCAAACTCAATGGCGGGAACACCATACAAGCCATAAACAACTGGGCTATACCTGTTATCAGATACACTGCAGGAATAATAGACTGGACCCAGGCAGAGCTAGAGATGCTCGATAGTAAAACCAGGAAAATAATGACCATCAATCATGCTCTTCACCCCCGCAGTGATGTAGATAGGCTATACCTCCCTCGCAGCTCAGGTGGAAGAGGAATGCTGCAAGTCCATCAAACAGTAGAGGAGGAGAAAAGAGGCCTTGAAGAATATATCTAGGACAGTGAAGAAGATGCATTTCAAATGGTCAATAACGCGAAACTATTCAACACCAATGAAAGAAAGCAGGCCTACAAGAAAGAACAAGTCAAGAACCGAGCAGAAAAATGGAAAAACAAGCCCCTGCATGGTCAATATTTGCACAATATAAGTGGAAAATCAGACATCACCAAGACCTGGCAATGGCTTAAGAAAGGCAACTTGAAGAAAGAAACAGAGGGTTTAATACTGGCTGCGCAAGAACAGGCACTAAGAACAAATGCAATAAGAGCAAAAGTAGAAAAATAAACAACAAACAGCAAGTGCCGCCTTTGTAAAGAAGCAGATGAAACAGTGGACCACCTAATCAGCTGTTGTAAAATGATCACACAGATTGACTACAAACAAAGGCATGACAAGGTAGCAGGGATGATACACTGGAACATCTGCAAAAAATACAAGCTTCCTGTAGCCAAAAATTGGTGGGACCATAAAATTGAAAAAGTTGAAGAAAATGAAGATGTAAAAATATTATGGGACTTCTGACTACAAACAGACAAACATCTGCCACACAATACACCAGATATAACTGTAGTCAAGAAGAAAGAAAAACAAGTCAAAATAATCGACATAGCAATACCAGGGGATAGCAGAATAGAAGAAAAAGAAATGGAAAAAATCACCAAATACAAAGATCTACAAATTGAAATTGAAAGGCTATGGCAGAAAAAGACCAAAATAATCCCAGTGGTAATTGACGCCCTGGGTGCAGTTCCAAAAGACCTTGAAGAGCACCTCAACACCATCGGGGCCACAGAAATCACCATCAGCCAATTACAAAAAGCAGCTTTACTGGGAACAGCCTATATGCTGCGACGATATCTATAATAACCAACAGTATTGATGATAAAATTCTGGTATCCCAGGTCCTTGGGAAGGACTCGATGTCTGGATAAAACAAACCAGTCAATAACACCTGTCTGACTGTGTAAAATAATAATAATTTTTTAAAAAACTAGATGGACCAAAGTTCTGTCTCGGTATAAGAGAGCTTTCTACATTGGAGAAGCTGAGAAGTTAGTTGTGCAACAGAGAGTCTGAATTAGTGAGTTTAGAGTTTAATTCTCCCACAGGTAGAAGACATACAAATAAAAAGAATAAGAAAATAAGGGGAGATAAGTAAGAGCCACATATGATTTGATGTTAATAACCTTGTTTGCTCTGTGTGGGGCCTGATCAGGTTAAAGATTACTGGAGGTAGGGGAAATTAAACCTCTCCCCCAATATCACAGCAGTGTTCCCTCTAACAGGGATTCCCAGAAGTTGTTGACTACAGCTCCCATAATCCCCATGCAAAAGCAATGCAACGAAACCGTTAGAGGGAACACTGCACCACAGTCCCAGCAAATATTACCCTCTACCCCAGGCCTGCACAACGTAAGGCCCGGCGCCCAGATCTGACCCGCAGTGACTTTTTTACTGGTCCCCAGGTCAGAATATCCTGCAGTATCATAGGAACTCGAAATGATCTTACAGCACCATCCTATGCATGTACTTAGCAGTAGATCCCACAGCATACCCAGTGAGGCTTACTTCCCAGTAAGCATGCCTAGGATTGCAGTCTGAAAGTGACAATAAGTTGATGAGAGGACAGGAGAGCACCTTTATTTGGGGCTGCCATGCACCCCAGGTGGCAAGGATAAGGCCTATTTTCTGGCCAATATCCTTGTATAAAAATTATGGATCCATTAACCGCTCTGGGGGTGTGTGACAAATAACTAAAACTGCTTTAACTTTTTAAGTAATAATTGTAGTGTAATAATTAATGTGCTGAAAACTGTCCTCGGCCCCCACCCACCCAGTCATGGCCCAGAACATTTGAGTTCTGCACCCTTGCCCTACCCTGATGCTGCTATTCATCCCAGGAGGGAACATGGAAAGCTGCCATATACGGAGTCAGACTACTGGCCAATCTAGCTCAGTCTTCTCTACACTGACAGGCAGCAGCTCTCCAAGGTTTCAGACAGGAGTCTTTCCCATCCCTACCTGGAGACAGACGCCAGAGATGGAACCTGCCATACAGACTATTTACCAACAGCTTTTAAGCAGGATATGGCCAACTGGAACCTCCAGGTTCAGTGGCAGGAAACCCAGGAAGATCACAAGCTAGCCATAAAGGCAACGGGGGCCCTTCTTAACAGATCACAAGCTCCAATTTAGCCCCAGCTGGAAACAAAGTCTTAAGACTGCGTGCAGAAATAGCAAAGACTGCCACTAAGCTTGTGCAGAGTGCCCTCTCCTAGGGGCTTATCTGTTACACAGGCTCTGGGTTTTAATTTGTTTTTGAAATTAAGTACTGGAAAGGAGCAATATGAAATAGAAGGGAAAGGATCCGAAATAGAAAGAATGAGGATCGAAGGGAGTGAGCACTAGAAGATTACACACTTCAAAGACTGCACACCCACAACTAGGGTGGGGCCGCCCCCCATTTTTATTTTATTAATAGCAATTTCTATCTGCCCTCTCTAATTCTTAATTAATGAATGCTGCTTGCACGATGGGGGCCAGATAAGCTGCTCCCCCTACTTTTTTGGCGTCCCCCCCCCAAACATTTAGGGTGGCTACAGGGCTGGGGGCTAAGGCGGCCCTCTCAAGGCGCTAGTCCCTCGCGCCTCCCTTACATCTGAAGGCCGGCAAGCATCAACAGCGTCCCCCGCAGAGCTGACTTCTAGCCCCCTCCCCATGCGGCTACGCGGCCTCGGCCACATCTCGCCCAGCCGCTCTGCCCGCCCTGAAACCGCCCAAGGAGGCCCGTCGTGGTTCGCGTCGAGAGAGCACGAGGGCCGCTGCAACCGCCGACTCAAACAGCGGCGGACAGAGCAAAGGGAGAAGTGCGCAATGCGCATGTGCCCCCGGGTTCCTTTCGGAGTAGCCTGCGTGCGGGGGTTTCCATGGAGACGCGGTGAATGGAGGGTCTAGTTGCGTGGCCAGGCGGCTCTTTGATCCCAGAACGTTCTAGAACGTTGCCCCTTCTTTTTTTGGCAGGGAGCAGCGGATCACGTGCCTTCCCACACTCTGTGGACATTGACTCGCCAGTAAGCGCCACAGGCACCATTGGGTTCTTCTTTACTACTTCCGAGTAAACAAGCCTAGGGGTTAGTTGCAGACGTTGCCCTGATAGCCAGGCAGGAATACTCACGAGTCGGCCCGTTGAAGTTAATGGGACAAGTTCATCATGCTAAAGATTCCTCTGCATGGTTCAGAATAATTCAGAAACTCTGGAGTAGTCGGAAACTCGCTCTGTGCTTTGTGAGATTCTAGCTAGACGTAATGAAGGTTTCATTTATCTGTTTTATTAAACGTTTTTTATCCCGATATTCTTATGCTCAAAATGGCATACGTCAGATTAAAACAAAATGTCTTTAAAATGCAAAAGCAATAGTAATAAGGCGGAGGCGGAGAGATATATTAAAACAAAAGCAGGCTTAAAGTATTGCCCCGCGGTGGCTTTTGGGGTTTGTATTTTAATGGAGCAATATGGCTACTTATCATGTAAATAATAATCTGGGAATGAGGACTCTGAACGATTTTCAAGACACATGGGACAGGGTTCCTAAAGAAGCACCAAATAATATGAAGCCTTGCTTTAAAAAAAAGTGTGTGTGTGTGTTGACGTTAAACACAATCATTACCAAGTAGCTTCTTCTCATTCATAGGGAGCTGCTGTCTACTGAGTTCCTTGGTTCAACTGATTTGGATTAGACAAATTCATGGAAGATAGAGCTATCAATGTGATTATCCATGCGACCTAAATGGAACCTCCCTATTTAGAGGCAGTATATCTATCTCGGGACGGGATGCCCAATGCAGACGACTAACAATGCAAGATGTGGCCATCACCTTGACGCCCTGCTTGTGCCCTCTTTGAGGCATCTACTTTGCTGCTGTCGGGACGGGAGCAGAACGCTGAAGGGCTAGATCGTCTGATCCTGCAAAGCAGCTCCATCCTTTAAGAGTGAGTGTTCCTGACCCGGTGGTCACTTCCTAGGACTACATTTCCCACAAGTCTTCGTTCGTGCCTTCCGAGGGCAGAAAGTTTAGGTCACTTCCTGTGCGGAATTAAACCAGAGAGCCGTATGTCTGCCAGCGGGGCCTTTTTTCGCTTGTACCAACGTCTGCGAAGAAGCTGCCGGAGAGGTATGATCACTCCACGTGCTTGAGAATGAAGGTGGTTGATGCAGGCTGCCAATGTATCGCCCCCGCCACTTTCGGCCCCTTAGGAAACAAATTTACTGAGTCTTTAGCGGGTTAGAGCTGAGCTGGTGGCGGCACGTGAAACCGGCTTCCTCACGGTGGGTAGCCCTGAGTCAACCTCCTTGGAACCTGGTTGCTTTCAATTCAGTGCACGCGTACTTGGGAGTAAGCCCCAGTGTAAACCTTACTTCTGAGTAACCGTGCCGTGGAAAGTAGTCCCACTGCGCAATTTCATTCCGACTATAAACGTGCATGGGGCCAGGTTGTGAAGCTTCCGTTCAGTTTGTTGGGCAGATGGGTCCGTTAGCCTATGCCTCTGTTGTAAAACAGAGGTGGGCAACCTTCACTCACCATATGCTGAACTGCAACTCCGCATCATCCCCCATAGCTTACCTTACAGCCGGGCTACACAACTCCAGCGTTGCTTGGACTACAACTCCTACCATCCCCGATTATTGGCCTCTGTGGCTGAGGATGCAAGTGTAGTTTCACGAAAACTGGCGAGTAAAGGTTGCCTGCTCCTGTTGTTAAGGCTATCAAGTGTGCCTCTTTCATTAAAGCAGGGTTTCTTAACCTTGGGTCCCCAGATGATGATGGACTACAAGGCCCATCATCCCCAGTCAAAATGGCCATGGCTGGGGATCAGTGGCCCCTTCTGGGCAGCAATATCAAGGCACTGTGTGTGCACATGCATTGAGTGGAACCTTACAAACTCAACCTGAGCGGGATCTAAAATGAACTGAGCAGACATCAGAAAACTTGTGAGCGTGCATGTGCCTTGGAACAGTGCTGGGGATGATGGGAGTTGTAGTCCAACATAATCGGGCAACCGAAAGTTAAAAAAATCCTGCATTTTTTTTTAAAAAAAACTCATTTATGGACCTAGGACATGCTTGTTGGTTGGTTTTCTGGTCTGGGAAGGCTTCCAGAATAATTACTGGACCAGCTACAGAGGGGTGTGGGGGAGCATCCAAATCCTTGTTTCTTCCTGGATTAAAGTAGTTTTTAAGCTAATAATGATACAGAGAATTTATCACACTACCTGAGTTCACAGAGTGTTTCACAGCTTTGTCTTTTGTCATCCTCAGGGCTGGATGTCAGCCCTCCAGTGCTGCTGGACTACAACTCCCATCTTCCCCAGCCACAATGGCCAATAGGGATGATAGAAGTTGTACTCCAAGATCTGTGGTGCTGAAGTTATGTAGCCCTGCTGCAAATTAAGTTATCCATAGTGCACCTGGGAAGCTGAGGCTTATGGCAGAGGCAAAATGTAAACTGGCAAGTCCCAACAGATAGTCCACTCTCTTTGCCACAGGGTGGTCTGAGGCACCAAGAAACCAATTCAGATGTATTAAGTGCAACAAACTTGGTCTCGCCTCACTTTTCAGTAGTTTGGTACTGGGAGTTAAGGTGGTCTGAATTACTGCAGCAGTCATGGAAGAGCTCTTTCAAGGCATGTCCTTGATAACCTCGATTATTTACATTACGGGCAGACTCTCAGGACACGTTTAACTAGTGACTTCAATTGTGCAGAACTTTGGTAGAGTAGTACACAAATCTTATATCCCAATTTTGGTTGAGGAGTATATCCCAACTTGTATTTATTTGTTTTAAGAGTAATGCCCATAGTCTGACAATGATTTGGGAAAGACAAATGTGTTCTCAAGTCAGTCGAGCTAAATGTGGGGGAAGCAGCTTCATCCACTAGGTGCCACAACCATATGACCAACACAACTGATAATCTTACTTCTCCATGCACATTAAGAGTATACCTCTCTTCCCTTTCCCCGACACCCCGTTTTTACATTATGACTCATGGAGGACAGGCCTACCAATGGCTACTAGTCTTGATGCCTATAGACTGCCTCCAGAATCACAGACAAGATGCCTCTGAATACTGGTTGCAGGGGATTAACAGCAAGAGAGGGGGCATGTGTTCATCCTCTGCTTGTGAGCTTCCCGGAGGCATGTGGTGGGCCACTATGGGATACAGGAAGTTGGACTAGATAGGCCTTGGGCCAGATCCAGCAGGTATGTTTTTATGACTCCAGGCATCTTCCAGATTTCCCTTTAGCACATGACTGTAAAGTGAGATTCCCAACAAAGAACTGGTAAACTATATGAGACTGTCTTTCACGAGGAAAGAATATTTGTTCATGCTTTTTAATCTACAAGGAGACAAATCACTAATGGAGAAACGATCCTTTTATTCCACACTTAATTTATTTCACACATCCAGAAGTTAAATATTAAAGTGACATCACACAGGACTCTACTGCTTTAGGAAAAAGTGGTGGCTTTAAAAGATCTTGCAATTTTAAAAAAAGTATTTTCTATAAATGCTTCAATAGGCTTTGGTTTGTCTTCTCCCTGATTTTCTATGGGACAGCATCTATATAGAAGTGATCAGATTCTGGGGGGACTATTTTAAATGGCATGAAGAAGTAAAGCCCTTTTCTGCTTCAGCAGGAACCCATTTCAAAAGCCTAAAATTTAACACCAATACATAGAATTTAAGTTTGAAAGAAATAAAACTGCTTAGCTGCCTGGTCACAGTACCTAGATCTTTGGGCAATCTAAGCAATCCCCACTCCTGAGGATGGAGCCATAAAGACTCTGGATTTCTAGGAGGAGTAGGAATGCCGGGGTATAACCCCATTTGCAAGGTCGCAGCGTATTCCCCAGCGCAGGGCAGATCTCTTCTTCTCTGTGGGCACCAGGTAATTGTTTGGGATATATATGTGCTGAGACCTAGGAGGGAATTCCGACTTGCAGAGCATCTGTTCCCGGATGCTCCAGCGCACACTTTTCCTGGGATCTTCTCCTGGTAGTCGCAACGACTCCCAGTCGTGCTTATGCTCCAGGTAACGGGCTACCCGGTCAGTCTTCATTTTGTTTCGGCTTAGCTGGTCTAGTCTTGGCAATATGAAGGACTTTTGGTGGCTAGCAATAATCAAGTCTTGCTCGTAGGATGCAGTACTGCGACTCTGGCTTTCTCCTGGAGAGCTCTGACTCTGACTCCCGGTAGTTCTCCAGGAATAAGGAATTTCTGACTCTGGGGAACTGTTTGGGTCGCATTCCCCCTCAGACCCATCTTCCTCCTCAGACTCAGACTCCTCCTCCACCACCTCTTCTTGGGTATTCTTTCTTTGTCTTGCATCCACATATCCTGGGTCACTCAGGCTGCTGGACTCTGGTTCACTGGTGACAGACTCATCTGTCACCTGCACTTCTCCATCTGGCCTTCGCCTCAGAACCTTCCTTTTCAGTAGAGGTTTCCTAACGCGGGGAACCTCAGGGATCTCTGGCCGCACAGTGGGCTGCGCCTGCATATGCCTGACCATCACAGGGTGCATGGGTCGGGCCACCGAGGCTCTTGTGTAAGGGTCAAGCTGAGGGGGAATACGAGCCTGTCTTGGGGCATCTCCTTCTCCCTGTTCTGCACAAAGGCGGATGAATGCTAGCGCAGCTTCCTTGAGTTGATCTTCCTTGCTTGTAGAGCTCCATCGGTACTGATCTGGTTCCACCAGTGCTTGCATTTCTTCTTCTGGCTTGGTAGTTACCAATTCTGAAAGAGAGAAGCTAATTATTGCACATTGTCCAACACAGAGATGCATTACACCTACTCAAAGGAAGCTTACTCTTTTACTGAATAGTACTGGATTATCTCTGGGAAGAATTTTGTAGACAAACTATTCTATACAGATTCTATAGTTTTATAAATTCAGTTTTGTAGTTTGTTTTCTATATTCATTTGTTTTGCCATATACCTCCTTATTGTTCTTATGCTGGTCTAAGACCATAATGAAGATGATTGATTGATCTCTGGCAAGAACGTGCCATCGCTTAATGCAGAATCCAATATAAAATGCTGAGTTTTGCTATCTTATGCTGTTCCCCTGCACAGCACATATTAGAACATAATCAGTCTTACACAGTAACAGTGGTTTTCAGGTGCTGGCCTAGGGAATCCTGAGGCTGCTTGTTGCCTGAACCCCTAAGGTTATTGATCTCAATAATAGCACACACACTTCCCTGAAAGGCACTGACCACATCTCCTCTTTTTGCAGATAAAATGCTATCAACTTTTCACGTTTGGCTCTTTTTGTAGGGATTCTTGCTATGGCTGAAGATGGTAGAGAAACAGAGAAGCTATTGAAGAGGGTCCAGGAACTGGAAGAGACTGTAGAGAGGCTGCAAGAAAGGCTTCTGGAGAGCAAGGAGGCCACAGACGCAGGAGGCGGCTCTCCAATATGTGGAAAGACCCAGAAACGTCAGCAGAGGCCATTTGATTTTAGTGCTTATGGTAGGAGACACGTGGCCCTGAAGATAGCCTACCTGGGCTGGGGATACCAAGGCTTTGCCAGCCAGGGGAACACCAGCAATACTATTGAAGAGAAGCTGTTTGAGGCTCTAAGCAAAACCCGACTGGTAGAGAGTAGGCAGACGTCTAACTATCATCGCTGTGGGCGCACAGACAAGGGAGTCAGTGCCTTTGGACAAGTGAGTGCAACAGCTGTCAGACCTCTGTAGGAATGTGGATTCCAGAGAAGATGCAAATACTGTGGAATTTAAACCTGAGTGAAATATGCCAACACTTGTACACATTTCTAAGAAACAAATGCTTAAAAAAAAAAATCTAACTGGACAGATTGGTAACTCTTACCTCTGTTTACCAAAAATGTAGTGTGCTGCTTTGCTGGTAATGGAGAGGAGTGTTTACATTTATATTTAACTTAAAGGTTAAATATTTTGGCTTCCACTGTAAAAAGACTGCTTAAATAAGCTGGTAACTAGATAAACAGTTACTTTTGAACTTGCAAGTAATTTAATAAGGAATCAAGGATGTTTCCTATCAATAGTTGATGAGTGTTCAGGCCTGGCTTGTAATTCAAAACTGGCATCCCTGCTCTCAGCAAGGATTGAGTTGTCCAGGAAACTGAGGAGGATTGCAGGTTAAGTGATTTGGTGGTAGATTTTAATGTCCAAATAATCACTAAGATACGCTGCTATGAAAACAGACTGTGAAGAATCCCTAGGCTGAAATGGTGATTTTTTCTGTTTAATCAAGCTTTGTTTTACATATCCAACTCTAAAATAATACTTTTCTAATGTTTCAGGTGATTTCCTTAGATCTCCGCTCAGATCTTTCCAAGAAGATAGTAGATGAACCTGCAGGTACCCTAAAGGACAAAACTAGCAGTACTTCCAAAGAGATCCGCTACACCCACATCTTAAATCGGGTGCTCCCTCCTGACATACGGGTATTGGCCTGGGCCCCAGTAGATCCCAGCTTCAGTGCTAGATTCAGTTGCCTGAAGAGGACCTATTGCTATTTCTTTCCTCGGGCTGATCTGGATGTAGCTCTTATGAATACAGCGGCTCAGAAATATGTGGGGACCCATGATTTTCGTAATCTGTGCAAGATGGATGTAGCCAATGGCGTGACCAACTTTCAAAGGACCATTCTCACTGCAGAGGTGCAGCCTGTGGTTAAACAAGAGGAAAGTGAGCAACAGCAACCTTTCCAAATGTATCAATTTCAAGTGACAGGCCTGGCATTCCTCTATCACCAGGTCCGTTGCATGATGGCTATCCTCTTCCTGATTGGACAAAAAATGGAGAAGCCAGAGATTATTGATGAGCTATTGGATATAGAAAACAACCCAAAAAAGCCACAATACAGGTAAGACTTAACAGAAGCTGCCTTGTTATACTGAGTCAGACTGTTGGTCCATCTAGCCAATACTGTCTACAGTATTTGGGCACTAGTAAATCTCAGGTCGGGGGTCTTTACTAGCCCTACCACATGACCCCTTTAAAACTGGAGGTTATAGGGTTTTGAAGCTGGGATATTTTATACCAGAGAGGATATTTTGTACAGAGAGGAGAGCTGGTCTTGTGGTAGCAAGCATGACTTTCCCCCATAGCTAAGCAGGGTCTGCCCTGGTTGCATTTGAATGGAAGACTTGATGTGTGAGCACTGCAAGATATTCCCCTCAGGGGATGAAGCCGCTCTGGGAAGAGCAGAAGGTTCCAAGTTCCCTCCCTGACTTCTCCAAGATAGGGCTGAGAGAGATTCCTGCTTGCAACCTTGGAGAAGCTGCTGCCAGTCTGTGAAGACAATACTGAGCTAGAGAGACCAATGGTCTGACTCAGTATATGGCAGTTTCCTATGTATGCAAAACAAATGCTTTTTCCACACTGAATTTTCCCCACAGTTCTGTAATACCTTAAGGACAAACAGATTTATTGTGGCATCATATCTGATGAAACTGTCTTGGCTACGAAAACTCATACCACAATAGGTTGGTCCGTCTTTCCTTGCTAAATAACATGCAAAAGTGATGTGTACCCTTTCATCCATGGCAGGCTGACCTGAGCAGCAGGGGAAAGAAGGCAATTTCTCCAATGCTGCTCTTCTCTGTGCTTTTTGGTATATTTGAATGACAGCCAAAACTACATTAAAGCCCTTGGGGAATCAGGGGAAAGAAACTGTAGATGTACAATAGCATGCACCCTAACATACTTCAGGTTGCAATACACTTGCCTCTGGTTGGCCGCTGCTGCTTTAACTTTATTTGAATCTGGAACTGTATTTTGAAACTAAAGCCAGACAAATTAATCACTGTTTCACATAGCTTCAAGTTACTGCTACAGTTAGTGGTGTTTACTGTTCCCACTTCCCAGTCCAGCAAGGGATCTGCTTAGAGATGCCGTTTCTGCATACTCTTACTTTAGCAGCATCACAAATCAAATTTTAAATTTTCACTTAACATCTTTTTCTTTTCTTTTTTTGTTTCCCAGTATGGCCGCGGAATTTCCTCTGGTTCTTCATGATTGTGAGTTTGAAGACATCCAGTGGATCTATGATCATGAAGTGCACGAGTTTAATGTTACTCACTTACAGAAACTCTGGACCAATCATGCTGTTAAAACTCATATGCTGTATAGCATGTTAAATGGGCTCGACTTTGCTGAGATACCTACAGAGACAGGTAGGGAAACAGCATTCAGTAGATTTCTAATAATGGCAATACAATAATCATATTGCCACTCTTCTGGGTAGGAGAGTGGCAATACAAGTAGGTTGTGAGATGGGTATGCTTGTCATCAGAACAGCTCTGACAGAAGTTAAGTATTTAATATTAGACATTATTCAGAGAGGATGACAGTTCTGTTTATGTTTCAAGGTTCAAGCAACAAGACTACAGTTCTCTGGAAAGAGATAACGCCTCTGGTCCACAATCAGATCAATTCCTTAGTCGAGGGAGTGAAAGCTCGCCACTACAAACCACTAATGGAACGCCCCAAATGTGAAGATTTAGAATCTCGCATCAGCCACTACGTGCGCAGAGGACGCATTGAACTGCCTCACTTGAAAAAAACAAAGCACTCTGAAACAGAAGCAGATGAACAGGTGGAAGTTAAGAGCAGCCACTGTGGTCCTGCAAAGGAAGACAACCCAGTTCTAGGACAAGCTGCAAAGAGGGTCTGTTTGAGTAGAGACTGAGTTTTCCAGATGCCTTGCTGCTTCCATTTAGATACAATTCTATTCTTTTATGAAGTGGAAGCACTCATCCTAGACTGCAGACACTGATTTTTGTTTTTTTAAATACATCTCACTAAAACTTCCCCCTCTCATTAAGAAATATTTTTTACAGAATGGTATAAGTCAGATGCCAGAAAAACTGGCATGTCCCTAGTACTGGATCTGTATTTTCTGCTTAATACTATTCACATTGAAAGCACCTCCAGCGCTTGTCCGCTGTAGTTGACTGTTAAGGTTGTCATTGCAATGGCTCATGGATCAGGAGAGAAAGTGTGCTGAACAGTTGTCCAGGCTATAGTTACCTAAGAAACCTATATTCCAAACAGCTGAGCTAGTGACTGTTTTTATTAATGGAATTTACCACCGTTTTTCAGATTCATACTCCAAGTAATCCTGTAGACGTCTCATGTTTACTACAAAACTCTCAGTATACTTCACCACATTTTTAGATCACTAGTAATCTGGGATTTCACAATACTGCCTCCACCCAATAGGAAATCCTGCTTTATATTCTGAAGACGCATTAGACAAATCTTTAGTTAGGAGAAAGGCATCTCATGGCTCTATAGAAAGTATGGTGTAGTGGGTGGGGTTCACCTGCATGCAAGTCTCCATAAAGGTCAATCGGTAAGCTTTCTGTTAAGAATTAAACCTCTCATCTTAATCTGCCTCTGCTTTGAGGTCAAAGAGGATAGCCCATATGTTGCCCCATGCTCCCTAGAGGAAGGGCAGAATACAAAAGTGAGAGATGTACATGCACCTAGGGAGTGCACAGGCATGAATAAGGAACAAGATTGGCACCTGATGAATCTCTAGCACATGGAGAATGGGCATGTACACACAGACCTTCAGCACATATTGGGAACTGCTAGAAAAACACTATTTCCCAATACATGCTGATAAGCGAACTCCTCCACGTGACAGTGTGTAAACATGGCTGACTTTTCATGGACTATGGTGGCCATCACAAACTCAACTGGATATGGGAATCAGCCCTGTCAGCAACAGATGCAAGACCTGAAACCACTTTTGCACAGAATAACCAAGGAAGAAATATAACACAGTACCAGCTAGCAACTTATAGTAGTTAGAACTTAACTGCTTCTGTAATCGGCACACATTTCATGAGCTCAGTCTCTATGGTTGCCTTACCCTGGTTTTCCCACAGGTAAAGAGGATGCTAACTAAAAGCACAAGAGAACCTGCACTAACTAAAATACTTGTCAGTCTTTCAAAAAGTATACATTCTCTATGGTAACTTTTAAGATATAATTTTTAGGGATACACAAACCGATTCGGTTCAACACTTTGGGGTTGAGCCGAACCACCCCCAGTTCAGCTCAACCCCAGACCAAACACCAACACACACACACTCCAGCCGTTCAGGGGGTTGGCGAGCATTTTTGGGTTAAGGACATTTTTTTTTTAGTACTTACCCCCTCGGGGGAGTGAGGGCTCTCTCTCTCTCTCTATATATATATATATTTCTTTTTTACCAAAAGATGCTTACGAACCACCACCAGTACTTTTCTAAGTGTTCACTTGAGAAAGAGAGATCACCTTCTGTTTAAAATCCCAGTCCTTCCTAGCCATGCAAATCCCGTTTTAAATTACTTTTTCACTGTACCCATATACAAGTACATCTGTCTATGGAGGACAGCCGTGTTCCGAGAGATCCTTCTGGCTTTAGCACCTGCACTTACCTACAACTTCTTATAAAATAAGAAGGCCACACAAACGCCCCCTCTCAACAAGTGAGTAAAGGCTAGGCGGCGGGGGGATTCGAACCTGCTCTGCCCAGCAGTCCCAGCCCTCGAATGCACCTCCTCGCCTCATGGAGGTGGACGTGCCTTTGCCTACCCCGCTCGGCACGAGGGCTGGTTTTCCCTAGCCCTTCAGCCCCGTGGAGGCTGCAACAGCGTCGGGGCCTCTCGCTCCACGAGTGCCTGCTCCGCCCGCCGCCCTCACAAAGCGGCCGTTACCTCACCTCCCAACGGCCGTCGTTCAAACCGAAAAATGGCAGGGCCGATGGCTGGCCCCGCCTACTTCCTCCAGGCTTTCATTCCCATTGGCTTCCAGCCGCTCCCTCCTCACCTTCTCACTGGCGCGCCCGGCCTCTTCGCCCGCCCTCCAGTTGTCACTCCGGTTTTATTGGATCAGAGACTCCCGCCGCAACCTCATTGGAGGAGAAGCGGGCTCTTTAACGAACCTTTCCTATTTTCCGAGCAGCCCCGCCCCGTTGCAGGGGGTTGGTCGGAGCTCTCCTAACGCCCCGCCTTCTCCCCCTCTGATTTGGCGCGCTGCTAGCCCGGGAGTGGATGAGGGTGCTGAAGCCACGCCCTGTCCGGCTGTTGCGTGAACTCCCAGTCTAGGCAAGATGGCGGCGCGGAGTAGCTTTGTGCGGTGCGGTTTGGACGTTGTGTTGAGGCCCGGAGGCTGGCGGCTCTTTTCTCACAGTCCTGCTGCCGCGGCTCCTGTCAGCGCCGAGCAACTGGCACAGAAAATACGGACTCAGAAACTGGAGCAGAAAAAGACGCCTCTGCAGAAAGAAGTGAGTCCGTTGAGGGCGGCAGTTGGGCAGCAAGACCGGCGGGGACTCTGTCTCCCGGCATGCCTCGGGACGGGAGAGAGCTGGGAGAGACTACATATCCCAGTATGCATTGGGTGTTAGAGGCCCTTTAAATGTTTGGGAGGGAAAGAAAAGGGTTTGAGGGACTTCTTAAAGCGTGGAAGGGACTAAACTGCACAAACGAAGTGAGCCTGCCAATGAGGGTGATGAGACTGCAGACTGGGAGCTGTGTGTATCCATCTCTGCCGGTTGCACCAACAGCTACTTGCCTGCTCTCTGCTCCACCGGATGGCAACAGCACCACTGCTGCTGCTTGCATTCCCTGCATTTCTGTTCCCACTCTCTGCATTTTGAAATAGCAGGGAGTGGGAGGAGCAGCAGTGGTGGATAGAAGTTATGTTGAAAATGCCTGTATTTAGAAAGGCTCTGTGTGGAAGTGCGGTGTTGTCTTCATAGGAAAATGGGCAGCTGCCTAATACCAAGCTGTCTCTGGTTTCAGGCAGGAGTCTTTCCCAGTCCAACCTGGCAATGGGAATTGAACCCATGACCTTCTGCATGCAAAGCACATGCTCTACCACTGAGCTGTAGCCCTATCCCCAATCTTTTGAGATTTTTTTTTTTAAATGAATATTAGATATCTTTTGTATATGTGTTAAAAAGATTTTGTACTTTGCTAACAAAAGCTGTGCATAAAAGGGATTGACCACCTTGCCCTTCCTTCATTTCACAGGCTCCTAAAAACCCAGTACTGAGGCGTGTGCAAGAACTTCAGCAGCTCACCAAGCAGTTGCAGCAGGTTCATCCTAACGTGCTGGCCAAGGCACTTAAACGAGGAATACTCTACCAGAATAAAGAGATAGTGGTGATTAACAAACCTTATGGTATCCCTGTACATGGTAAGAGGAGTACAGTGTTGCTGGTCTTCTTTATAGCGCCTGTGAAAGGTCACCAGCAAGCCTTGGCAAACCCAGTTGCTTTCTTGCTTGTGGCGAGAGTCTCTCCTCGGCCTGGCGAGTGAAAGGTTGCCCTTGCTGCTGCTGGATGGGAGTTGTGAAAACCAGGGCTCGCTTTTGAGGGGAGATAGATCCTGTGTTCTTTATGTTATGTTTTCTCCTGCAAAATCTTGGTCGGAGGGGGGTGCGGAGGGAAGAGAAAGCAACTCTGCTTTCTTTCACAGAAAATTTGGGGAAGGGCAGGAGGAATAGCTTCTCGCCCTCAGTCTAGGACAGGCTGTACAACTTCAGCTGTCTTTGTCTACAATGCCCATCATCTCCAGCCACAGTGGTCAGTCGTCAGGTATGATGGGAGTTGTAGTCCAACATCTGCAGGGGGGCCAAAGTTGTGCAGCCCTGGTCTAGCTGGAAGCAGCAGAAGCTGGGCTGAGCATTTTTGCTTTGTGTATGTGTGTGCTCATGTACGCGCGCACACCTGACCTCCATCAGCCCCTGTCTTTTGGTACCAAGACACATGGCTCTCCTACCTGTCCCAGCACCATTACATAGGAAGCAGCCATCTAATGAGACAGGCCAAGCTCAATGTTGTCTGCTCTGAATGGTAGGGGCTTTCCAGGGCTTCAAGGAGGAATTTTTCTCAGCCCTACCTGGAGATGCTGGGGATTGAACCTGGGACCATCGGCATGCTAAGCAGAAGCTCTGCCACTGAGCCACAGTTGCCTCCATTCTCTGTGTCCTGCTTGTGCTACTGTGCTGGCCTCAGTCAGCACCGGAATAACAACTAAGCAGATGTGCAGGAAGTGCTGGAAAGTTGCTTTCAGGACAGGCATCTAGGTTCAATGCTTACTGTTCCTCTCCCTTCACCTGAATGTTGCTAGGCATCCTTAATCTCTTCTCAGTTCTATTTCTGCACACTCTGCCTTGGTATTGGGCTGCAGCTAGTAACGTATAGGAGGCTTTAGATTTGCCCCCCATCAACCAGGCCCTCCCTTTGGACCTAGACACCTGAGAGTTTCTCCAAGCGGTCCGGTAGAAGCTTACAGGAATCTATGCTGCAGGCAAAGTTTTCTTCCTCATTTGGGATATTTCAAAGCTTTCAGCCATGGATGCAGTTGTCCTGGGGAAGGAAATCTCTCTAGGGAAGGTGTGATCAGGTTTGTTTCTGCTTCCCTCCCAGGTGGCCCCGGGGTTAAACTTTGCATCACCGATGTGTTGCCAATACTGGCAAAGATGTTGGATGGCATGAAAGCCGAACCTCTGCATCTGTGCCACCGGCTTGACAAAGAGACCACAGGTGTCATGGTGCTGGCACGGGACCAGGACACTGCCCATCGGATCCAGGAGCTCTTCAAACAGCGACAGGTGGAGAAGAGATACTGGTACGAGATACTTTGCTGTTCTGAAAACCTTTGCATTTCCGTTTCATAAAAAGCTCTGGCTTCCCGGCAGCCCACAGTCCATTCAGGTTTGCATCTCTGGTGCAATTCCAGTTAAGAGAGGCTCTTAATCACTGCCTCTCTTTCATGGAGAGGGCTGGGATGTTTCTCTGTTAAACTCTGTTATTTTGCAGGGCAATCTGCGTTGGATCACCAAAGCCCACAGAGGGGCTGGTGGACATTCCTATCGCAGAGAGAAAAGTGGAGAGCTCCCAGGTGCACGTCAAAGTGAGTCTATTTCTTGTCAGCAGTGCCTCGCCTGGTGAAGCCAGGGCTTCTTGTGTGGGAGTTTCTGGATAATTCTCTTGTGTATCAAGGTGCAGATTTATTAATTCTCTTTTCTACCTAGCGAATCTGAACACTATACATATTGCAGTAGCTCCACGGAGTCAGAAACCAGCCCTTGATGCTGCTTCTGCTATGATTGTTGGGTCTCGGCTATCAGAATTCTTTGAATTCCGATAGGGGCATTCCCCCCCCCCCAACCATGTGGAGGCAGCCAATCACGGGGCCACTGTCCTAGGTAGTATGGTGCTTTTGATGGGAGAAGCTCTGGGAGGAACTACAATCACCACACATCCCTGTGCTTTTTCCCCAGCCTCCCCTGCATTCTCTCCATCCACCTAGCCTCCCCTGTCCCAGTGGTGGGTTTGGTCCCCACCCACCGGTAGCCATTGTACTACCTGGGGAAATTGCCCTGCAATCAACTGTCTCTGTGTGCTGATGGCGGGAAATAGCCCTGTTGGGCCTTCCAGTATTTTTAATAGCCCAGATCTAGTAATCATGTGGATGCTGGATTGTGTTGCTATCAGCATCACATGGAGGAGCAGTGACCTGTGCTTTGGCTAGGCTTGCTGTTCCTTATTTCAAGGAGCTGTTCCTTATTGAGGATTAAAATGTAGTGTTCCCTTTGCAAGGTAATAAAGAATCCAGCTTGTTCCTTTGTTTGGCCCTGGGGCTAATAAAGTACTGTCAATGTTCTGACACTTGCAGTATGTCATTTTATTAAGGTCTTAGGGTGTGGAGCTCTCTTCTTAGGGTGTGGAGCTCTTCAGGTAGCAAGTCGAGTTATGCCCCACCCAAGCGCCCCTAAAGCTTTGCTCTGTGTGTTTATTACAAAGTCAGGGCCTTCTGTTAACAAGCCCCACCCACATCTTCTAAAGCAAAGGCCACACATAGTCGTGTGGGCAGGTCTACATCCAGCCTGCCAGCTGAGAAACATGCCTCTCTTCCTCCTCCCACCCCACGTCCCATTTGCAGCCTGCTAACTTCTCTTGCTGTCACCTTGTCTGTTCTTGGCACTGATGCATACTTGTGCACGTCTGCACCATGATACATCTATTTGTCTCCCTTTGACTTAGATGGCCCTCGCTCCAAACTACCGCATGTCCGAAGCAGATGGGAAGATGATCAGAGTGCGTCGGCATAGAAATGCCTACATGGCAGTGACCCGGTACAAGGTCCTGAGCAGCTCCCGATCTTGTTTCCTTGTTGAACTTAATCCAATCACAGGTGAGGCCTTCCATAGATCCCTCTCTCGGCTTCTAGTTGCCAGTTGCCTCTGATTTCTGCAAAACTTTCAGAGGCATCTGAAATGCAATAACTGAGGTCAGGATTGAGTATCCAACGCCTAACTGAGCATACAAGAGCTCGAGGGCTTTGATCTCAGTTGGACAAGTTTTCTGCTTGTTGGTCTGAAGAAATGTGGTCGACCTGAAACCTTCGGGCAAGGTTCAAAGGAAATCTGTGCTTGTTTCTTTCACAGCTTGCCTTTCTCAGCTAGGACTGGCACTTAGTTTGATTCTCCAGTCACCCTTTCTCTAGAGACTCGGTCTGAACCAGGGCTGTTCAACTTCAGCCCTCCTGCAGATGTTGGCCTACAACTTCCATCATCCCTGACTACTGGCTACTGTGGCTGGGGATGCTGGGAGCTGTAGTCCAAAAAACAGCTGGAGGGCCAAAGTTGAGCAGCCCTGGTCTAAACCAGAATTAACGGCCCAGTTAATTGCCAGAAATGAGCAGACAAGTGCGTGTGACTGTTATACTTAAGATGTGTGTTCTTATGATTTCCCCCTTTCTCCCCCTTACCTCTGCGCATAGGAGTAAAGCACCAGCTCAGAGTCCACCTGGCCTTCGGCTTAGGTTGTCCCATCCTTGGGGATCACAAATACTCACACTGGGGCAAACTGGCACCACAGGTAAGAGAGGCATAATGAGAGGAGTGTCGAATGTGGGATAGACAGCCATAGAAGGATGCCACAAAGCTTGCAAGTAATTGATTACTTGCAGTTAATTGTAAGGATACATGCTTACTTGGAAGTAAGTTGCACCATGTTTAGTAGCCCTTACTCATAGGTAGAACCTGCACAGGATTGCAACCTTAAACACCTAGAATGCTGCCTGGCATGTTCATTGTTCACTGTTGTCATCATTTCGGGGAGATTCATTGTGATGGGATATCTGGTAGGTGGAAACTGTGATCTATCAGTCTTAGGTGGTTGTCCTCTGCATCAAACCGGAGTACAATCAAAGAAACTACTACCTGTTCCCAAATTTGGGAGAAGACCCCGTTCTCTCCTGTTTGGATATCAGAAAAGGATTTGAGGGAAGAGAGGGGAGTGGTGGCAACCACAAACAATGGCTGGCTAGTAAATGTGTGGATCCCTGTGAGGATGCCTCTTCAGGGACAGGGAGGGGCAACTTGTGTATTCGGGGAGAGGGGGCTCTGATCTTTAGGTGGTGGTTTGGAATGCAGGGGTAGGGAAGTTTGTGTTGTCAGGCTGTATAATGAAGTTGGGGCCACTTCCCTCAGTCTGCCAGTGATGTGACCCTGCCACTCTGACTTCTTAGTGGTGTATGCAAGAGGCATTTGGGACTGAGATGTTCACAAGCCTCTCCCTACATCTGCCAAGATGTCCCAGCTGCCACTCTGCTGCTAAATCCCTTTAATTTACTTTTCCTGTAATTCAAAAGAGGCCCTCACTGTTGCTGCTCCACAGGCCATCACCTTTCCATTGTCTTTTTTGCAGAAACTCCCTGAGGGTACACTGAGGAGGCTGGGCTTGGAACAGGTCAAAGCCCGCCACCTCCCTCTCCACCTCCATGCCTGCCAACTCGTCTTTCCTAAGGGAAGTGGCAGCGGGGAGGAGAAAATCGACTTGGTCTGCAAGCCCCCCCGCTTCTTCACTCGTTCCCTAAAGCGACTGAAGCTGGAGTTTCCAGAACAGGAGTGAAGTGAGCAATGATCCCCAAGACCTGAACTGATCCTCTTGGTGAAACTCCTGCCGTTGACTTCCTAGCTATGGCAGGGCTCCACGGACTGCAAGAACACTTTGGACCCCGGTGTGATTTGGTTCAAGAAATCTGCTTCTCCCAGAAGCTTGCAGCTGTCCCGAGAATCTTTGTGCCCAGTGCTGAGATTCTTGGTTCACCTGCCGAAAGAGTTGGAGATGAGACTCTCCAGGTTTTCATTCTGGATTGTCACCAGGACTGGATTGTACAAAGATTCAGTCGGCTGTGTGACATGCACCTGTTGTTGAAACAGCAGCTAGAAATTACACGGTTGGGAGCCAGGAGGCACCTGAAGTCCAGCCCACCCCAAATAGCTGCTCTGGAATGAGATATTTCCTCTTGCCCTCTGCTGAGTAGACTGAACCTCACTGGAGCTAGGGCTCTTTGAAGAGATGCAGTGGGGTGTTGCACGCAGCTGGGGTCGTGAGTGGCAGAGTGAGCTGTGAATCGGGAAGTCCCCAGGTTGAACTTCGTCTCTGCCATGAACTTACTAGTCATGGCCAGTCTCTCTCTCTCTGTGGGCCATACCACACCTCTCCTGCATATGGGGATAAGGGTGCCAACCCACTTTTCAGGACTCTTCTTTGTAAAATGTGTTGAACATTCTAAGGCTGCTATATAAAGTATACATTATTTTTTTAAAAAATAATCACAAGCTAATTGTGTCTCTTGAGTGCAGTGTTGAAAGCTGTGATACTCTAATGTACCCATAAGGCCAAATGGCTTCACTCAGTTTTCCTGATCTTTCTGCTCACAACCTGAATTCAGAAGCAAAGGCGCTGTGTCCCCACTCTTAGTGCCACTTCTCAGGTTGCAAAAAAGGAGGCATAAGCTTGTAAAACATTATGCCCAGTATTTCAAATGCCACACTTGCCTGTTCTGTTTTTAAACGTGTGTAAACTGTGGAGAGCCGCAATTGACTGACTAATTTGTAGTCCCTGCAGCATGTACATACCACCAAAAGGAGGGGGCGGGGTGAGAAGTGTGCTACATTACGAGTGAATCCACTACTTTGCAGAACAGTTAAACTAAACACTGGATGTAAGGCCACTCTTCACCACCACCCCTGCAATGCAACAAGTAGACACACTGCTGTACTATTCTCTGGTTATTGAGTCTCATCTCCCTCCCCCCACCCTAAACTATAACCTGTAGTAAAGCACACACAGCCACAAAATAAAATTCCATCCTGCCTGCTTTCTGTTGTTCGAGATTTTTCTAGACTTGCATAGTGATGCCTGCGAAATTTGGCATTTTTGGCAAGGCCTGTCTAGATGAAGCAGCGGCAGAATGGAATGGACAAGCCCCACGGCTGTCTGTTTTCATAACCGATGGAGAACATTTTACAGATTGTACAGATCTAGCTCAGAGTCCCAAGAAGAGTATTTGGTCTGGTCAGCAACTGTCTTCAGTTTTCCAAGACAGGGGTAAGTAGCTGAGTGCCAGCAGTTACAGTCTGTTCCCATGAGCCATTGTGCTGACATTGCTACCCATATTACAACATCTTGAGCACTGTAAAATGAAACATCTCGACTTTCACTTTAAAAGCCAAGGCAACACTGCAGTCCATGCCCTATAGTGTAAAGCATTTCTATAGCAAGAGGGAGGATATTCCATTTGTGGGAGTATTTGAAGAGGGGAGGATGTAGCAGAGCATTTGTTAATGGGCTGGTTAATGTGAAGCCAGGACTGAAGCTTGGCTTTGCTACTTCAGTTCTGGCTTGGAACAAGCCAGGGTTGCTCATTATGTCTGAACTGAGGGATTCAAGCCAGATTTTCAGAACAATCCCAGCTTCAGATCCTGGTTTATTCAGGAACTGCCTAAAATAAGCCAGTTTGCTTGGTTCAGATGCAACAAGCAATATCCTTTTTTCCTCTGGGCCTCTGAACTCTCATCCCATCTCCTGGTGTTGGGTTTATTAGTGAAGAGTAGAGCCCTAAGCCCTTTTCAGACATTACGTTCTTCAAATGTACAGATGTATTTACATGTGATTGACCATTTGTGTGAATGCTTGCATTCATTTTAAAAGAGAACCTGCGTGCAGAACCCTCAAATGTGTGGTACAGATCAGAAGTGGACTGCTAGGAATGTAGGAATCTACATAGGAAGCTGTCTTATACTGAGTCAGAGACCCTTGGCCGACCTAGCTCAGGATTGTCTACACAGACTGGCAGCAGCTCTCCAAGGTTTCAGGAAGGAATCTCTCCCAGCCCTACCTGGAGATGTTGCCAGGAAGCGAACCTGGGACCTTCTGCGTGCAAGCAGATGCTCTACCTCTGAGCTATGACCACCATGCTCTAAGGCAAAGATTTGGCAACATCTAGAGGGCTACAGGTTGGGAACTACAACTCCCATCATCCCCAGCTACAATTTATTGTGATTGGGTATGATGGGAGTTACAGTTTGGCAACATCTGGAGGACCACAGGTTGGGAATCACTGCCCTAAGGGGAATACCTTCCAGCAAACAGCACTCACATGTAGTCACCCATCCAAATGCAAACCAGGACATACCTGCTTAGCAAAGGAGACAATTCATATTCACTACTGCAAGACCAGCTTTCCTCCCCTGTACTGTAGCTGTGTTTGACAAAACACATGTACAGATTTGTTCCTGTGTACAAGAGACACACCCGTACCAGGGTTAAACATAGTGAATTTGGCATTCTTGAAAGCCCTGAAACAGATCCTGAGAGCAAGTGTGCAAAATCACATCACTTGGCACGGCTAAAAAGAATCTGCCTGCAAGTGTCACATCTGAGCCGCATTCTCGCACCCCGCCCTCGGCTCAGAAAACTATCCCGGCCCAGAAGTGCCTGTGTGTTCCTGGACGTGAAAACCAAGCCACAGCCCTACAAAGGGCTGCTTGAAATACAGCTGGTTATGATAGAGGGACGTAAAACCACAAGGGCCCAGCCTTACCATGCTATGCCTGTGGCAGGCTGAGGAATGTGGTGTCCCCGGCCCAGCAATCACAATGCTCCCCTGCCTGTTGCTCTATTTCGGGACCCAGGGCTAGTTATGGCCCAGTGGGGAACGCGTTGCCTTGTAATTACCATTTGGTCTCGCAAACAGCCAAGGCTGTCATTGACAACCGCCTGGTTGCTCATCCTCTGCAAAGAAAGCTTTCAGTTTTATCAGGCACCCCGGACGAGTCGGCTCTTCCCTCAGTGCTCTGGGAGAGCTACTAACGGCCATAGCAGCCGCCGCTTTCTCCACTCGCCTGGCTCCCTCCGAAAGGAATCATGTCCATCGCGCACACCGCGGGCGAGTACATGCTCTCGGATGCTCTGCTGCCGGATCCGAACCGCTCCAGGGCGAAAGGGCTCCGCTTGGAACTGTCGTGCGACCGCATTGTGAAGTTTGTCACCGTGGGGCTGCCCCTCTTCTTGGTGTCCCTGGCGTTTGCCCGGGAATTTTCCACTGGTACGTTCATTTATTTGTGTTGTCGATCCCTCTGTTGGTTATGGGGTTCTGGCGAAACGAAACCGTCCATTTTTTCAACCTGGCTTCCATAGGCCTGTTTAGACAATGGGCTCGTTCTCATGACCCTAAATGGGGTCAGAGGAGTGCCCGCTCCTAATCGGTAGTCGTGCGTCTGCAAAGATGAGGGTAGGGTGAGGGGAGAGTGATTATGTAGGAGCTGGATGTTGAGTCAGACAGTCAACCCACATGTTGACCCCAGCATTTTATTGACAGTAGATTAAAAAGCTGTCCTACCCAGCTCCCAGCTCCCACACAATCACTCTCTCCTCCTCATAGGAAGCTGCCATATACTGAGTCAGACCCTTGGTCCATCTCGCTCAGTATTGCCTACCCAGACTCGCAGCAGTCTCTCCAAGGTTGCAGGCAGGAAACTCTCTCAGCCCCATCTTGGAGATGCTGCCAGGGAGGGAATGTTGAACATAGATGCTCTTCCCAGAGTGGCTCCATCCCCTGAGTCTCCCATTCATCCCTCCTCCCATGATCTTTGCAAACACACGACCCCAGGGCTGTGCACAGTTCTTCTGCCCTGACTGGGCACTCCCCCTCCCCTGTTTAGGGTCAGGAGAAAGAGCCCCTAGTCTGTAGTGGGCAATGGAATCCCTGGCATAGATTTTGGTTCTGACTCCCTGATTGCTGATTTTATATATTGACTTAATAATTCATATAACAGTGCCTTTCCTCTGAAGACTCCGAGGTGGTATATAGGTATTGTAAGAAAGTTAACGTGGTGTAGTGGTTAGAGTGTTGGACTAGGACTGGGGAGACCTGAGTTCAAATCGCTGCTCAGCCATGCAACTCACTGGATAATTCTGGACCAATTCCTTATCTCTCAGCCTAACCTACTTCACAGGGTTGAGGTGAGGATAAACATCACCATGTATGCTGCTCTGGGCTCCTTGGAGGAAGAGTGGGATATACATGTAAAAATAAATAATTTTTTTAAAAAATAGTTTATCTTGAAAAGCAGCATGATTGGAGGTGGCAACTGTGACTTTGATGATAATACACTACTGCAGATATAGGATAACACAGTACTGTAGAGATGTTACACTCTGTTCTGGATCATTAAGAAAGGAGAGCTGATCTGGCGGTAGCAAGCATGAATTGTCTCCTTTGCTAAGCAGGGTCTGCCCTGGTTTGCATTTGAATGGAAGACTACATCTGTGTATAAGATATTCCCCTTAGGGGCTGGGGCCAGTCTGGGAAGAGTACCTGCATGTTTGCATGCAGAAGGTTCCAAGTTCCCTCCCTAGCAACACCCACAAGACGGGGCTGAGAGAGATTCCTGCCTGCAACCTTGGAGAAGCTGCTGCCAGTCTGTGTAGACAATACTGAGCTAGATAGACCAATGGCCTGACTCAGTATATGGCAGCCTCCTATGTTCCTATGAGACCCAGAGTGCCTAGGAAGCTGCCATATACCAGGTCAGACCCTCGGTCCATCTAGCTCCGTATTGTCTACACATACTGGCAGCAGCTTCTCCAAGGTTACAGGCAGGAGTCTCTCCCACTCCTATCTTAGGGTGTTGCCAGGGAGGGAACCTGGGACCTTCTGCATGCAAGCATGCAGGTACTCTGCCCAGAGCAGCCCCAATCCCTAAGCGGGATATCTTACAGTGCTCAAACATGTCGTTTCCCATTCAAATGCAAGCCAGGGCAACCCATGCTTGGCAAAGGGAATAATTCATGTTTGCTACCACTGAGAGACCTTAAAGGCCAAGTTGAAGACGGGTCGTCCTGGAAAGAACCTATCTATGCGGTCGCGAAGAGTAGACACCGACTTGACGGATCTTAGTCAATCGATCAACCAACCAACCACAAGACCAGCTCTCCTCCTTTCTAGAGGAAGCAGATGATGCACCAATGTCCGTTAATATCTCCACTGTCTTTGCTGGTCTGTAACCATGTGGGCAGGGAACATGCCAATCTGTGTGTGGTTTTGCCTGTGTCTGATTTAATGGAGCGGAGGTTGCATAGCTGCAATTATCAGCCCGCCTCAGAAATGTATTTCTAGAGAGAAAATGCCTGTGTGAGGTTGGGTGGGTCCTGAGGAAACCAGCACAACATTTTTCTCTGGCTGGCCCTGATCCGTAGGGTAACCCTTGGGGTTTCGGACAGCTCCTAGTACACAGCCAAAATAGGTTAGTATTCGTGCTGGTATGTCTACAGCACCAACAGTGTGTGTGTAGCACTTTGCAGACTGTGGAGTGCCGCTTTGTGGGCGGGCATCTGGAGGAAGGAGATGAAGGTCCAGGAAATCAGGGGAAACCTACTTAGTTGCAGTGCTGGACTTGGGCACAAGCTAAATAAGCTACAGCTTAGAGCAAGGAGGAGCAAACCTGGCCCTCCAAGTGTGTTGAACTACAACTCCCATCAACCCCAGCCACAATTTATTGTAACTGCAGGGAAGATGGGAGTTGTAGTTCCCAACTACAGCTGGAAGGCCAAGTTTCCTCACCCATGCTCAGAGCCTCTGATTTTAATTTTTTTTTTAATGACTAATTTTCAAGTTTTACATAATGAATTTTATTTAACGGCATTTCTAATGCAAATAGGCTTCTTGCAAGATAACCATTCTTGTTAGATTATTGGTTTTTTGTTGCATCTTTGCCAAGTAAGAATAAAGCATTGTTATTGTTATGTTCACTGTCCTTTTCATTAGAATAATATTTTTTGTTTTGTTTTATGGGGCCTTTTAAACTTAGTGTAGCTCAGTCCTTCCACTTGTCGTCATCCAGCAATGCCTAGATGATTGTGTGTAGATGGAATGAAGGCTCCATGTAGGACATCAGTAGGATACCTTAGAGATACACCTATACCTCAGGGTCCATATTGCTAACTGAGTAAAAAGGTACCTTTTTTCAAGTGGCAATACTCATATAGTTATCAGGGGGTGAGCAACTGGCCTTATCCAGCCCCAGCACGGCAGCCCTGCAGTGGCTGCTGGTGGTCTCTCCCTTGTGTTTCTTTTTAAAAGGTGAGCCCTTTGGGGACAGGGGACAACATTCTTCATATTATTATTTTCTTTGTAAACTGCACTGAGAACATTTCTATTGAAAATAATAATATTATTATTTTTATTATTGTTTACACAGCCAGACAGAAGTTATTGACTGGTTTGTTTTATCCAGACATCGAGTCCTTCCCAAGGACCTTCATGTGACAACAGCCAGTGTTCTCCCCAACAGGGAATTCCCATACATTGTTGATTACAACTCCCATGACCATTGCAGCTGGGGGTGCTGGGAGTTGTAGTCCGTGGGGATGGGAATAGGTCCTTATAGATGGGGTGCAACAACTTATAGCTGCCTTATAAGCATGGCCTGGGTCCAGGATGACCTCTGACTCCAAACGGCCATTCAGCCATAGTTGAATGCCTTAGAATGCCACATACTTGAATGCCTACCCCCATGCCTTATAAGCATGGCCTTATAACGCCTTATAGACCGGCTCCTTATAGATGGGGATGGGAATGGGTCCTTATAGGTCCCTTATCTGGGAATCCCGGTTACGGAGAACACTGGCGTAGTCCAAGGGAGACATCACAGGGCCATTGTAGTTGCAGTTAAGAGCTCTGAAGCAGCATGACTGGGAATATTTGCTTCGAAAGCTCCAGGATCAGGAGCTGTCTTGTCCATTGCCCAGGAAGACCATCAGCTTGCCTGTGTTTCCGTCTGAGCTGCCGTGGAGAATTGCTCTGTCTTGACAGAGCAGAGCTGGTGAGCTAATGGCTGCTTTTCCTTCTTGCCTTCCCTTCTAGGCTCCCAGATCAGCTGCTTCTCTCCGGACAACTTCACAGCAAAGCAAGCTGCCTACGTTGACGCCGTGTGTTGGGATTCCTTGCTTCACTACGAAGCCGGCACTGATGGCGACGTGAGAGCCAAACCCCTTTGGGTGCTTAAGGTATCAAGGTGGGGAGGGCGGTCCTTTCGTGGGCAAGGTGAGGCAGTTCCCTCAGGCACCAGATCAGTGGGGCATCAGCAGGGTAGGGATGCCTCACCTTTACCACCATCAAAGCATCTCTTTGGGACCCATCTGATTTTCCTTTTTTTACAAGTTTTGCAAGGAATGCCTCTGCTCATACTCCTCGTAAAGCTTGCAAGAAGCTCAAGGAGAGAAGAAGCTCCTAGTGACTTTCTCTCCTACCTACCCATGGCACCACATTTGAAGCGTGCAAGGGTCTGTTTTGAAAGGGGGCTGACCCCCCTTGTCATGGGGCAAGGAACTGAGATAGATGGACCATGGGTCTGACTCCGTAGAAGGAAGCTTCCTATGTTTCTATGGATGGTCAATGTCACAAAGATGATCGATGTCACTTCTATATACTCTTTTTTTTTTCTCAGTACAATGTTCAGCAGATTTGTTTGTTTATTTGATCGGTTGAATGATTGTTAGGTTTATATTCCACCTTTCATTAAAATAATCTCAAGGCAGTTCACAATAAATTTAAACACAATACAAAATTATTAAACACTCAAAACAATACAAATATTAAACTGGAATATAAACAATACAAATCTAATTAAAAGTTTAAGCTTCTCACTGCAGTAGCCTCAGTTCCAATCCATAGGAACATAGGAAGCTGCCATATACTGAGTCAGACCATTAGTCTATCTAGCTCAGTATTGTCTTCACAGACTGGCAGCAGATTCTCCAAGGTTGCAGGCAGGAGTCTCTCTCAGCCCTATCTTGGAGATGCTGCCAGGGAGGGAACTTGGAACCTTCTGCTCTTCCCAGAGCGGCTCCATCCCCTGAGGGAGTATCTTGCGGTGCTCACACTTCAAGTCTCCCATTCATATGCACCCAGGGTGGACCCTGCTTAGCTGAGGGGACAAGTCATGCTTGCTACCACAAGACCAGCTCTCCTCTCCTCTCCTTCCTACTGTGTTTTTTTCTCAAGGTTTTTCCATATTCCTTGTTGGTGATTGCTGTTGCCATGTACCTGCCCTATCTGCTCTGGAGATATGCCGCTGCCCCGTCGCTGAACTGTGACCTGTTCTTCATCATTGATGAGCTGGACAAATCCTACAACCGTTCCATCCGCCTGGTGCAGCACATGGTGAAACTTCAGCAAAGCGGGACTGACCCTGAGGAATTGTGGGAGGAGTATGACGAGTAAGCTCAAATAGAGAGTTGTGCTAATATATATATATATCTCCCCCCTCCCCCCACTTGTACTGCCAAAAAAAAGTGTCCTGGTGGTTTACGGGGTGTGGGGGACCAATAAACTGCAGGTTCTGCTTGCATACAGGAGGTTCCAAGTTCCCTCCCTGGCAGCATCTCCAAGATAGGGCTGAGAGAGGTTCCTGCCTGCAATCTTGGAGAAGCCGCTGCCAGTCTGGGTGGACAATATGGAGCTAGATGTACCACTGGTGTGATTTGGTATAAGGCAGCTTCCTGTGTAAGTTATTGAGTTTGGGGTTACAGTGGTTAGTTATGTGTAGTTGATTATAGCTGGTTGGGTTACCTTGGGTTTCTTTCTTTCTTTCTTTCTTTCTTTCTTTCTTTCTTTCTTTCTTTCTTTCTTTCTTAAATTTTTTATACCACCCTTCCAAAAGGCTCAGGGCGGTTTACATTAAAACACCATTAAAATCAATTAACAATTAAAACAAAACAGAAATTATAAAACCGCACAAAATAATAATTAACAATTAAAACATCATAAAACAACAATTAAATAGCCAAAACAATTTAAAAACAGGCTTTTAAAAGCTGAGAAAGCTTGGTTGAAGAGATTATCTTGTGTTCTCTTCTCTGGTGTTATGTTGTATTGTATTACTGGTCATTGACCAAAATAAACTAAATTAAGTGACGCCCTTGTTTCTTCCCCACCAAGGGCTCGCCGGGAGCGCTATTTTGAGTTTCCTCTCCTGGAGAGGTACCTCTCCTGCAAACAACGCTCCTGTTACCTCGTCGGCATCTACCTGCTGAGGAACCTCCTCCTCCTCTTCCTCCTCGCCACCACTTGTCTCTACTTGGTCTACTACCATGGGAGTGTCTTCTTCCAAGACGAGTTCAGCTGTTCCATCAAGGCGGGGCTCCTCCAGGGTGAGCCTCACATCCCCGGTTCCATCTCATGCAAGCTGGTGTCCTCCTCCATCTTCCAGCTGGCCAGCATCTGCCTTGGTGGGGTCTATGTTCTCCTGGGGCCGGTCACTGTCTACCACATGCTCAAGCTCTGCCTGTGGGACACGCGGCTCCTGTCCATCTACGAAATGCTGCCCGCTTTCGACCTCCTGAGCAGAAAGATGCTGATCTGCCCTCTGAACGACCTCAACATCATCCTGCTCTTCCTGTGGGCCAACATCTCCGAAGTCAAGTCCT
Organism: Hemicordylus capensis; assembly: GCF_027244095.1. Classification (NCBI taxonomy): domain Eukaryota; kingdom Metazoa; phylum Chordata; class Lepidosauria; order Squamata; family Cordylidae; genus Hemicordylus; species Hemicordylus capensis. Next base: position 19,660,570 of record NC_069664.1, on the reverse strand, counting down.
TCAGCAGGCTGAGCGTCCTGTGCACGCTGAGGGATGTGACCGCCGACAAGGAGAACATTGACACGGTGGTGGATTTCATGACTCTCCTTGCCGGCCTGGAGATGGCCAAGCCGAAATCCCACCCCTGCACTGACAGAAACCCCCCTCATGCCAACAGTGAGTGCATCGGTAAGTGGTCCTGGAGGAACAGGGGGATGGGGATGGGACTCAGTGGTAGGGCATCAGATGAGGCCAGCACAGTAGCACAAGCAAGCAAGAGAATGGAGGGGGTTGTGGTTCAGTGGTGGAGTTTCTGCTTAGCATGCAGAAGGTCCCAGGTTCACTTCCTGGCATTTCCAAGTAGGGCTGAGAAAAATTCCTGCCTGAAGCCCTGAAGAGCTGCTGCCGGTCAGAGTAGACAATACTGATTCAGATGGACCAATGGTCTGACTCAGTAGGCAGCAGCTTCCTATGTTCCTTCCTAGAGCAAAGCTACCCCACTTTCATGGATGATGGCTGCAATCTGACACTTGCTCATGGCCATGTCTTTTTATCCAGGCCTCTCTCCTCCTCCTCCCACCTTCTCCCTGCACCCTTGCTTCTTTTTTTGCCTCCCCTTCTATTGAAATCTAGGTTGCAAACCCATTCAGAGAGTGGACATGCCCTGTTTCTGCCACTTCTCTCTGTAGAGCGCCAAGCACATTGACAATGATGCTGAATAAGGAGCGGGCGTCTGTAAAACCAAGCCTAATGCTGCATGTACCTTTTTTCTCGAAAGAGAAAAAAGGCGGGGGGGGGATCTTGCCGGCACCCTAGTAATCTGCTGCCTGAGGCAGACTGCCTTACCTCGCCTCATGGAAGGCCCGCCCCTACGAATGGCAAATAGCTGGAATCCACAGGCAACTGATGACACTGTGAATAAGAAGTGTAGACACGCTATTGGGAAGCATCCTTCAGCAACAAAAATTTCTGCTAAGCACCTGAAGTCATAGAGCCCTTTCTCACGATCACAGAGAAAGGGCTTCAATCTGCAGGAGAAGTGTTAAGATGCTCACCTCTCCGGCAGACGATTGAGGACTCCTTCCTGGTTGCACAGATCTCCTGACCAGATGATTGCCAGCTTCTGCTGGCTGCATGGAGGGTTGGCGGCTGGGATGCATATTCCTAGCCCCCGGAATTCCTTTAATGCACCACGCAGGAGCGCGGCGCATTATAGGGATCCTCCTGGCACTGGCCAGGGGGCTACTCGTGCGTAGGTGCCACATGGAGCCACGCAGCACCCCTACACAATCAATTAGCCCAGTTTCTGGGCATACTCACACCCCAAACCCAGGCTCAGCGGTTTTTCCCTTAGCTCGGTATTTACCCAAATAGAAAATGACTCTGAATTTAAGATAACCCCCTTCAAAAATCCAGATTAAATCCAGATTATACTTGCATTTATCCCCAAAGGAAGAAGACTCTGAATTTAAGACAACCCCCTACAATTTCTAACAGCAAAGAACTTGTGAGGGAGGGGGAGTACTCTTGGATTCAGGGACATGCAGTGTAAACAGGGGGTTAGCTGAATGTAATGTGGCAAGCGGTTCCATAATCTAGATACGGAACCGCTTGCCACACTACCTACCACTACAAAGAAGACGTGCCCTCGTGCCCTCCCCAGATGGAGGCTGCACATGCAAGGGGGTTTCCCCTACAAATCCAAAGTGTGCAGGCAAGTCTATATGATCAGAGAGGTGGTCCTTTGGGAATCTGGATCCTGATCTGGTCTTCTGGTCTTTGACTAAAACCAGCACATGCAGCCTTTGGTTTTTGAGCACAGAGCGTTGGCTTCTCTGACTTTGAACTACCGTATACACTCGCTTTCAGCTTGAACGAAACCCTGCTTTGGGTCCTGGAGATGTTCTCCTGAGCCACAATAATTATTCAGGGGCTTGGCTGTGTAAACACCCTTCCGCATATGTCTATATACCAATGGCTTTATAATAAATTACTGGGTTTGGTTTTTTTAAAAGGTTGAGTATAAGGGAGGCTTCTGTGTGAATGCAGCCCAGTGTGACTGTATTGGGGGAAAGTGCTGGAAATTTCCTTTGCGTGGCAAGAGCCAAGGTTGGAAGAGAAAGCCATATGGTGGTTGTCGTTTCTGGAGCCCCAGGGGGAAGGGGGATTGGATTATGATGTTTTTGCTTTGCTAGAACAGCTTGAGGGTTAGGCACAGGAAAAGAAAGAGTAACAGCATGATCCCTGGAAGCGACAAAGCCTACTGTATAGATTTCCCCTGCTGGGAAGAGAAGGAGAAGGATTCACACCAGCACTCATTTGAAAACCTGATGTTGCTCTTCTGAAAAGGAGCTGTGTGTAGGCAATGTTTCTCAGTTATTTGGAGTTTATTTTTATTTACCCACTACATTTATACTCCACTCTTCCTCCACGGAGCCCAGAGTGGTGTGCATGGTTATGTTTAGCCTCACAACAACCCTGTGAGGTAGGTTAGGCTGAGAGAGGAGTGACTGGCCCAGAGTCGCCCAGTGAGTTCCGTGGCTCAACAGGAATTTGAACTCAGCCACTTTGTCCATACAGCTATTTGTTAGAGTACAACTCCCATCTTCCCTACTGTGGCTGGGGACGATGGGAGTGGTAGTCCAACAGCAGCTGGAGGGACAAAGTGCTACACCACATTGACTCAGTTCCCCCCTCCGCCCCGCTTTCTAAAGATATACTACTTCATGTATCAGTAGTATCAATAACCTGATCCAGAGCAAATGTGCAAGGATCTTTGCAAATAACTGGCCCTATTCAGCCCTTATGTTGTACATAGGAACCTAGGAAGCTGCCTTCTACTGACTCAGACCATGGGTCCATCTAGCTCAGTATTGTCCACACAGACTGGCAGCGGCTTCTCCAAGGCTGCAGGCAAGAGTCTCTCTCAGTCTTACCTGGAGATGCTGCCAGGGAGGGAACTTGGAATCTTCTGCATCCAAGTATGCAGGTGCTCTTCCCAGAGATTCTTCCTCATCCCCTCAGGGGAATATCTTACAGTGCTCATACATGTAGTCTCCCATTCAAATGCAAACCAGGGTGGAACCTGCTTAACAAGGGTGACAATTCATGCCAAAATTTAAAGTGTGCATAGAGTCGGTGTCGACTCCTGGTGCCCACAGAGCCCTGTGGTTTTATTTGGTAGAATACAGGAGGGGTTTACCATTGCCATCTCCTGCGCAGTATGAGATGATGCCTTTCAGCACCTTCCTATATTGCTGCTGCCCGATATAGGTGTTTCCCATAGTCTGGGAAACATACCAGTGGGGATTCGAACCAGCAACCTCTGGCTTGATAATCAAGTCATTTCCCCGCTGCCCCATCATTCCTGCTGCTACGATAAGACCAGCTCTCAAGACTATTCAAATGTCAAACAAGTTTTTGTTTGAATGGCTGTACCTGCATTCATTTTAAAAGTGACCCTATTTACAGGTAGCCAGCTAATGGCGCAGTGGGGAAGTAACTTGTCTAGGGAGCAAGCTGTCGCTCTGTATTGAATTTGCATTCAGTACAGCATAGCAAAGCCCCACCTAATGGCTCAGCGGGGAAATGACCTGCCTAGCAAGCCAGAGGTTGCTGGTTCAAATCCCCGCTGGTATGCTATTCCCAGACTATTGGAAACACCTGTATCGGGCAGCAGCGATAGAGGAAGATGCTGAAAGGCATCATCTCATACTGTGCAGGAGGAGGCAAAGGTAAACCCCATAAACCAAAGACAACCACACGGCTCTGTAGTCACCAGGAGTTGACACCCACTCAGTGGCACAACTTTACATTTATGTACGGGCACCCTAAAATGCAGGAGAGAGATAGGAAGCATCCTGCTGTATCTGTGTTCAGCACAGCATGTGAACATCTGTACCAGCCTGTGTACACTGAACATAGACTGTACGAGAGTTGAAGATAACATGTGAATAGGGCTAGTTTGTATGAGTGTTGAACGTAATGTGTGAATAGGGCTATTATGCATATATAGCCCACTGCTGCATATTTGGATCTGCAGAGTGGAGTCGTAATTTCACATAGGCATTAAAAAAGAGGAAAGCACACACAGCCCTCGCGCTCTCCCCCTCCTGCAAGACTCTTGTGAAGCAAGTTCTTCTCAGGCAGCAGACCCCCCTTTCCAGAACTATATGCTGCGTCGTTCACTGCTCCCAGCAGCTGCGCTGAGTGGGAGATTGCCGCATTTCTCGTGAACATTATGGTGTGACACACAGCCTGGCTGAAAAGCTTGAGCCCTGAAATATTGATTGGCTGCCAGGGGGAAGGCAGGATTCTGCTGCCAGCACAGCAAATGCTGCCTGAGGACAGGAATTGGCCCCAGGAGAGTTTTGCTGGAGCTTGCTGGTGTGTGGTGTGTGTGCATTTTCTCCTTCAAGGTAATGGAATAGAAGTTGGTCTGGTCAATTGCCTCTTGACCCGAGGAAGCCTGGAACAAACTGTCTGGACTAAACTTGGCAGAACTGGACAGTTTCGAGTGGGCTCGACTTTGCCCCTCTCCCAGAGGTGCACCTAGGTAATTTTGGAGCCTGGACCTAGAGGCTTTGGAGGCCCCCCTCCCCTGCAAATTAAGCATCATCAAGCTCAGCTAGGCGACCACGCCATCCAGGACAGACTAAAGAGGATTTGGGGGCCCCTTGGGGCTGTTGGGGCCCTGGACTTCAACCCGGAGGTCCAGGGGTAAGAACGCCTCTGCCCTCTCCCAAATGGCCTTCACATGCACCGGCCATGCCGTGTGTGTGGGGGGGGGGCAGGCACCCAGAAGTGCCCATGTGGCCCTCTGGAGCTCATTTCCCAACTGGCTTCTTTGTTCTCTCCCTCACTCGGTGTGTTCTTTGAACCCATCCACATCTGGGGTTCCCTCTTCCAAGGAACACCGCTCATAATATTTCCCCACCAAATGTAGCTGGGGTTGGGGTTTTTTTTTTTTTTTTTTTGATTGAGCCTTCATAACTCTAGGCAGGACTCTAAGCTTTTTATATCATGGGTAGCCGATCAACCTTCCTGATCCTCAGGCATGGTGCAGACCCTGTAGGAACATAGGAAGCTGCCCTATACTGAGTCAGCCCATTGCTCCATCTAGCTCAGTACTGTCTACACAGATTGGCAGTGGCTTCTCCAAGGCTGCAAGCAAGAGTCTTTCCCAACCAGGGAGGGAACTTGGGACCTTCTGCATGCAAGCATGCAGATGCTCTTCCCGGAGTGGCCGCCTCCCCTGAGGGGACTATCTTACAGTGCTCACACATGTAGTCTCCCATTCAAATGCAAACCAGGGTGGACTCTGCTTAGCAAAGGGGACAATCCATGCTCGCTACCACAAGGCCTTCTGGCTGCACCACTTGGAATAGCATCTTGCCACTTGGAATAGCATCATCAACTGGCCACCCCTGAGATAACAGCAACATTTTAACACCTGTGATTTTCTTCCCCCTGGCTAGAAATGAAACCTGCCTTGGAAGTGAAGGACCATTCCAATGGTGTATCCTCTTCGACCCATGATTGACTTGATGGACCAGCAAAGGAAATGGAATAGGGGAATCATCTTGGAGTGCAGAAGAGGACAGCCAACATCCCCATCCTAAGCCATGCAGTGACAGCAAATGCCTCTGTGTACTTCTCGTGATTCCAGGCCTTATCACATTCGCAGTGGTACGACTGCACCATCCTAAGTGCTTGTCCTCTGGGTCCCAAGTCTGTAGAATTTAATAGGGCTGTTCTCAATACCCTAAACAGGGTCGCAGGAGTGCCCAGCCAGAGTCAGAGGGTCTTGTGTACTCCTGATTGGTGATTGTGTATTTGCAAAAATCAAGGGAGGAAGAGGGAAGTGGGAGCTGGATAGGATAGGATCGGCCAACCCACATTCTGCTCCCACACAATCACTCTCCTCTCCTGATCTTTGCAAACACACGTCCACCAATCAGGAGCACAGACGGCTCTCCTAGCCAGGGTGGGTGCTTCTCTAACCTTGTTTACGATCATGAGGACAGCCCCAGTGTGTTACAAACATTCTTATCTGCTGGCTACTCGTTGCAAGCAAATGCCTTCTCCGTGCGTGTGTTTTGGGCTTAATGATCTTGCAAGCTGAAAGCTGCCAGTTCAGGTTTCCTCCTGTGCCTCTAACAGCTGTCTGACCAGAAGAAATCCAACAGGTGCAGCTTTCCTGGCATGGCCAGCCTGACCCACCTGTTTAATCTCTGCCACAAGATGGTTAAGTATAGGACTATTTCCAGGAAAGAAGAGCAACCCTCAGCTGTGTTAAAAATTTAACTTATAAACTACCCATTTATGCTTCTTCCTGTATTAGTTCTGCTGATCGGTCGATCGCCATTAAATTTAATTTCACACTGATCCATTTAGGAAAGGCTCATGTTTTGCTTGGTAATTCTTACATGAGGAGGATCCTGTTGAAAGCTGGTTCATTCTGACCCAGTTTGACATAAATGAATCTATAGATTCCACCGGCAGCTCTGGTCCACAGCCAGCTTTACTGTCTCGTGAATCAAGATTCACTATTCTAAGCACATCATGAAATTTAAAAAATAACACCTTATTTATAAATGAATAGTTTCCAAGAAATTTTCTATGGCCGCAAAGCACACTGTATTCCCTGAGTCTCCTGAGCTTCTGATTAATTGAATTAATTAATGAGCTACCCAATTAATGGTCTAGGTTAACAACTATTATGGAATTTCATGTGGTGATTCAGTGTCAAGGAGACAGCTAGGTCTTTGAGTTGGGCCCAGAAATAGATCAGCAGCCAGCGAAGATTATATAACATGGAAATAATGCCTCATGCCAAAAAAACCTGGGGTTGATCAAAAGCTTCATCATAGCATGTTGATCCTGTTGGAATTTCTGGACAGTATTCAAAGGCAGCTCCATGAAACACATTATGGCAACCTATTCTGGATCAAGGAGCACCCCCAGACTACAAAACCGATTCTCCCCCCACCCTAAGGGAGTGGAACCTCATCCTAAATTGACTGAACCAGGCACACACTTGGCTTGTTAGCTCACGACTTATTCCAAACACTGATTAAAGGGCCTCCCTGGCTCAAGATGAAAAGGTGGTTACAGACAGGGATGAAGCAACGTTGGCTCAGTTTATCAGCCAGACAAAAATCTTTTACTCCTTAAGCGATGTTGGTACATTGCTCATCGGGACTTTGCATCACTTTTCGCTCATCCCAGACTAGTAGGTTTCTGCTTATAGAGTTGCATATCATCAGCCAAAGGCTAGGCTATAAGCAGATGTGCCACATGGCCTCCTCCTGGGATCTTTCTACCAGGAAGAACTGTAAAACAGTCAGGCAGTTTGCCAGATGGTGAATTGGGTAGAACTAGCATCCTACTTAGGGAACAAACATCCTGTGCTGTACTCCCGATTTTCAATTGTGTACTAGCAAGGTAGGAGGAGAGGGCAGTGATCATCTGTGAGACAGGAGCTGGGTTATGGCTTTTCCTCCTACCTTGTTAACATGTTGGGTTCCAGGGCTGGGTAGGACATCTCCAGCCGACCAGCTCTTTTCTCAATAATCACTCTCCTATTCCTTCTACCTAGGTTTTTGTTAGCACACGATCAAAAACCAGGAGTGTCCACAGTTCCAGAAGGATACTTGTCCTACCCAATTAATGGTTGTGTGAACTGATTTATTACTTCCAAGCCCCATCCTTCTTAGACAAGCAAGAAGGATACCATAGCACCAAAAGTTGCTGAGAAGCCCAGCAGACCCACTCACCCACCCACACCCACCCCTTTCAGCTCCTGATACAGATCACCCAGAAGGGTGAGCAAGGCTGTTCCAGAACCAGCTCTAGTTAATCAGTTCCATCCAAGGGAACCTGGAGCTGTGTTTATGTGACCCTCTGTCAATTTCAGCCTTCCTGCAGATGTTGGCCTACAACTCCCATAATCCCTGGCTGTTGGCCACTGTGGCTGGGGATTATGGGAGTTGTAGTCCAAGAACAGCCATGGGGGCCGAAGCTGAGCAGCCCTGGGTCAGATAGAGGGTCATGGATTTAGAGATGAGGATGCAAACACACATTTGCTTGTATTACCTTTAGATTTCAAAAAGAGCATGGTTGAAAATGAAAAGGCATTTAATATGCCCCAGATTTTAAAAACTTCAATGCTCCTGGCTCGGAAGACAGCCAAATATATGAGGTTTCTAATTTGAGAAGATGCTCATTGAATACCAAATCCTCCTCGCTCTCAGTTAATGTGTCACTTGGCACCTAACAGCAAAGGAAGACTTGCCTCCCATTAAGGACTGAGTGAGTTCTTCCTGACTTAGCCCCACTTCCTTGCCTTGGAATCCCTCAACAGAGGGGGACTGAAAGGAGGCATCAAAGGATACAAATACAAAAACAACAAATATTTATCTACTGCTTTTCAACAAAAGCCCCCAAAGCTGTTTACATAGATATAATTTTTTTAAAAATGGCTCCTTGTCCCCAAAGGGCTCACAATCGGGGGGGGGGGAGAAGAAACATAAGATAAACACCAGCAGCAGCCACTGGAGGGATGCTGTGCTGGGGATGGAGAGGGCCAGTTGCTCTCCCCCTGCTCAGTAAAGAGAATCACCATTTAAAACACACCTCTTTGCTCAGTTAGCAGGGGGTTAAAGGATATTAACTGGGGGGGGGGGAGGGCAAGTGTAGGCTCTCCCTGACAAATGGCTGCCCAATGTTAAAAAGAGTCTGCACAGCCAGACATCGGTCAGGGATGCTGAAGCCACTGCCTGCCCTGAGCAAGGGCAGGACTAAATGACCTCTAAGGCCCCTTCCAGTTCTAAAATGCTGCGATTCTATGAAGCTCTGTCTGTGCTATTCTGGCAGGATATGGAAACCATGTCATTTCTGTTCCTCACACTAGTCTTTGATGATATTCCATTGCAAGCCATTTTGACCCCCTGGGGTTACCAAGTGGGACCTATAGGTCAAACACACACACACACACACACACACACACACACACACACACACCCCGAGACAGGCCTTTCAGCCACCAAAGCAAAGTTAAGAACATAGGGCTGTTCTCCTGGTCAGCAGGGTCGTGACCCGGCCATACAGGATCCCACTGTGCAGGTGTGGCAGCCAGCAAAATGGCCACCGCGCTGGGGAATAGGCCCAGAAAGGGGCGAAGATGCCTGAACTGGGTGATTTTTTAGAAAAAGGAAGGACGGCCAGCCAAGGGACCTCCACTGCACGACCCTCCCTCCCCCCCCCGCCACTTTGGAGAAGCCCCCCAGAACGGGTAAGTTAAAATAACCCCCCTGCAAAAAGTTGTTTTACGAACGCCGCACAAACCAAACCTGGGGGGTGGAGTTCGAAAGGAGCCAATACCAAACTGGCCCGGTGCGGTTCGGTTTGAACTTGAACCGGGCCAGGTGGTTTTGCGCACACCCCTAAAGGGGACCATTCAGGGGCGTAACAAGGCTGGAGTGGGCCCAGAGACAAAATTTTAAAACGGGCCCCTCGCTGATACACACACACACACACACACACACACACTTCACATGTGACTTGCCTCTGGGGGGCCCCTCGAGGCGTGGGGGGCCCCCAGGCAGCCACCTCCCCTTGCCTAATGGTAGTTACGCCCCTGGGACCATTCCTACTTGCTACCACAAAACCAGCTGTCCTCGCATAAAGTGTGGCTCTTAGGACAAAGTGTAATCTGAGTAAAACTGGATTTGTTCTGCAACGTTTAATGACAAGATGTTACTTTTCAGTCAGAGTCACACCCCGTTCCTGGATGTGCAGCTCTTTCCAGTGATACAATCCTACCAGTCATCAAAACATGGGAGAAGAAGATAATGAAAGAAACAGGAGTCTCCTAAAGGGCCGACTCAGCTCTGTTCTACAGCAGCATTACGGGTGTGCATATTGTACTCGGCACGGCTGAACCCCCAGCCTGGCTCAGATTACGCCTCCTTCTTTGACAGACGTACAAAAGGAAGAATTTGACCAGGCTTCTCCTTTGCAGCTGCCCGCACCTTCACAGCGGGCAGGGAGAAGAATGGCTGGGCCATGGCAGGATCAGGATATGAGAAGTGAGCCCATTAGATCTCTTTACATCAAACTGGTACAACGTATGAGGAACCAGCAATATTAAGAGAAAAAGTGTGTGTGTGTGTATATGGTTGTGTGTACACACAGTTCTGTATGTTGAGGCTGTTCACACAATCAGAACTGGGTAGGACAAGTGTCCTACCCAGGTTAGGGGGGCTCTGCATGCCCCCAACGTTCGCTTGTGTGGAAGCAAACAACTAGGTAAGAGGAGAGAGAAGTGATGGCGTGGGAGGCAGATGCTGAGTAGGACAGCACCGTCCTACCCAGCATTTGACCAAGGTAGGAAGAGAAGCTGCCCTACCCTGCTCCTGTCTCCCCACACAGTCACTTCTCGCTCTTCTGGCCTAGTTTGCTCCCACACAAATCGAGGGCACACACAGCTCCCATACCTGGGTAGGACACTTGCCCTACCCAGTTTTCGATTGTCGGAACAGCCCCAAGATAGGCAACTGCACACACACATACTCTTTCTTAATATTTTTTAAGAGGAACAGTGTGCCGTGCGTGAGAGTACGCATAACTACACACACGACTGGTTCTCACCACTGACTGCTGGGCAGGAGTGCCCAGCTAGGCTCTGAGCCTCTGCACACTCTCAGGAAACAGCTGTGTGTCGGCAAAAACCGAGGTGCGAGGGGGAGGGCAGCCAACTCACATCGTGAACCCAGCACGGTATTGAGAGCAAAGGGAAAGCACGTCCCACCCCGTCCGACCCAGACCGCAGCTAGCACACCACCACTTCCCTGTTCTCCTGCTGTGATTCTTGGCGACACACAACGGCTTCTCACGGGGCACGGACTCTGCCTGATGCTCCGGCTAGCCAGCTGGTGGTCATGAAGACCACCCTTTCCTCATATTGCTGGCTCTCTGTGCAGGATGTGGGGTGGGGGGAGGAGCAGAGGGATGCTATATGGTTCGTCAGGTTTCTCCATCCATGTTTCTCAGGCTGCGATTTGTGCTGATCAGCACACGGCAGCCGTGACCTCAGTGCCGGCAGCGCTCTCTCTGAACAGCTCATCGATCCCGGCAAGGGTCCAGGGCGGAAGCAAGCAGCCACTCTCCCCATCTTGAGATTCCCACCCCCTGCAATAACCAAACTGAGAAGTTTACGGCTTCGAGGGGGGGGGAAAGAAGAAGCTCTAGGTGTAACCATCCTGCACAGAGCAGCTGGCCGTCTTCCCTTTTCTTGTCCTGGTGGGCCACGGGGCCGGAACTGGAGGCTGCCGGTTTGTCTGCCATCTTGCCCCTCATGACAAAACCCAACCAGGGTTATTGTGGGAAAACGTAATGAATGGAGGCGCAGGCAAGGAGGAGTGTCTGCTGTAGACGGGACAGTGCTTGTATTTGCAAGGCCACTCCATCCACGCGTAGCGCAGGCCGAGCGTGCTTTTCGGACAGGCCAGGTTGTGCAGAGTCACCGTGTCGAAAGAGGAAGAGGCGATGGCGGCTGGGACCCATTGGCACTGCTTCTGCTGAGCACAGCACACCTGGCGGAGAGACACAGAGCGCTCGGTCTCTAGAGCCCAACACAGATAGGAAATCGTCTTGGACTGAATCAGACCATTGGGCATAACTCTTTTTTTTTTTTTTTAAATTATTTATTTATTTATCACATTTTTATACTGCCCAAAATGTGAGTTCTCTGGGTGGTTTTTTTTTACAAAACAACAAAAACCAATAAAAAGACTAACGCATGAAAATTTAAAATGTTAAAACGATTAAGACACAATTAAAAACACAGTTAAAACAATGTCTGATTAAAAGCCTAATTTAAAACATAGGAACAGCCCTGCTGGATCAGGCCCAAGGAAGCCTATCTAGTCCAGCATCCTATTTCACACAGAGGTCCACCAGATGCTTCTGAGAAGCCCACAGGCAATAGGTGAGGGTATGCCCTCTCTCCTGCTGTTGCTCCCCTGCAACTGGTATTGAGAGGCATCTTGCCTCTGAGGCTGGAGGTGGCCCAGAGCCACCAGACTGGTAGCTTGAGCTAGACCTGTCCTCCATGAATTTGTCTTCTAAAGCCATCCAAGCTAGTGGCCATCACCACATCCCATGGCAGAGAATTCCATAGGACTATCTAGCTGGGAATGAGCAACTAGGAAACTGCCTTATAATGAGTGAGACAAGGCATGCTTGCCACCACAAGACCAAGTCTCCTCTCCTATTAGCCTGGATCTTGCCCAGTCTCTCTCCACCAGCTCTTACCTCAAATGTCTTGTTGTCAGAGTGTCGAAGCTCAATATGCTCTCCAAAGATAACATTCAGGAGTCCAGAAGCGGCAACCAGCTCCACTTTCTCAGGGTATGGACCTTGGAAGGTCGCGCCTTTCTTACCATATGCCAATGCCAGGGCCCCGAGGTACAGTCTATGGGCCACGCTCTGTTTATCTCGAGGGTGGATGCTGTGAAACAAGGAGAAGCAGAACAACAGAGGGTCCCAGATCAGTACTGGGACTTTACATATACTCAGATTTACTGAGCAAGCACAGCTATCTGGGGCCACATATGACACCCCTCTCTCCCCACAAGCAAATCTTGCAATTATCATTGGGACCAGTATTTAACATGACTGCAGAAAAGGATTTTAAAACTGAAAATTTATGAACATACTAAGTTGTCTTATACTGAGCCAGACCATCGGTCCATCTAGCTCAATATTTTCTGTACTGACTGGCAGTGGTTCTTCAAGGTTTCAGGCAGGAGTTTCCTCCAGTCCTAACCTAGAGATGCTGCCAGGGATTGAATCTGGGACCTTCTGCATGCAAAGCAGATGCTCTAGCTATGGTCATTCCCAATGCCAGCTAATTTCTACACGGTGGCCACCAGCTTAGACGGCTTGAAGGGGGGCTTAGAGAAATTCATGGAGAGCATGCCTACCAGTGGCAACTATTTTTGGTGGCTATAAGTTAGCTCCAAGTTGGGTGGTGTGCCTTCATCTCGTGAATTCCTCAGGAGGTATCTGGTGGGCCACTGTGGGGAACAGGACCTTGGACTAGACAGACTTTGGGCCTGGTCCGGAAAGCCTGTTTTTATGTTCCTATGTACAGAATAAACTTCATAGTTTTATCAGACTGTGGAGGCTGCGTCAGATGAAGGCTCAACTAATCAGAGCTCTGAGTGGGTCTCATTCTAAGGGTGTGCATGGATCATGTGCAGTGGTTCGGTCTGAATTCAGACTGAACCACCGATCCATGAACCGGTTCGTCAGACCGACCAGCTGAGCTGGTTGAACTGACGAACCAGTTTGCAGCAGTTTGTGATCTAACTGCTTGAACTGCCCAGTGTGCAGCTGACCGGTTCGACCACGAACCGGACCGTGCACACCTCCCATCTCCTTCTGGTCAGCTGATAAGTATTTCAATGTCCCTGCCCTTTCCCCATAGGTTTTATAACTTGTTCCCTCCTTCTTAAGGCATACCGTGTGCCATTGTGACCAGTCTTCTTTCTCCTAAAAGCATCTACATGCACCCTGCATGCTTTGGCCCTGCCTCTCTTCTCTTCCTTGGTGCTTTCTGCAACTCCATCCATCCCCAAAAATATACGTCTTGGAAGGAGAACATATTACCCAGTATGTGCAACATTTGTTTTTTTAAACTTAATTTGTACTAGAGGCCTGCAGCCAAGTAACATTTCCCAAACTCTGTTATTACTGGGTCCAAGGCCATCCTTATAGAAACAATGGAGAACTGATTGTTCAATAGTTAGAGAGATTACAAATGGAGTATCAAGGGACTGAGGAAGCATACTGTACTTCCAGTTACCAGCAGCTGGGGATGCACAGCCTATTCCCCTGTCACCCCACCTGGGAGATTCCTGTGGCATCTGATTGGCCTCCGTTATAGAGAGCAAGAGAGTGTGCCCTAGATAAAGATGGTTGCTGGAGCTGATTCTGATCAAGTGGGCAGAATTGCAGTTAAGCTGAATTTCACAAAGCGACTGAGTTGTGAACATGCCTATAATTATCCCTGTCACAAGCACAGATACAAGGTATCAGGAAATAGCTGAATCTTTTTCGGTAAACAGATTGGGAGTGGTGGTGGTGGGGTGTGTGAGAAATGATGGGGGTGGAGGGAAACTGTCCCAGAGTTTGGACCTTAAATTTAGAGGAAATTTTTCCCCTTCTGTGGAGAACAAGTTTTTCATCATCTCCTTTCTGTCCTCAGCTGATCCCTGACTCTCCACAGATCTTTCCATACGTGCTCCACAGGCGACAGAAATATTGAGGTCCTCCCTGCTTCTCTCTCTCTCCACATCCTTTCTGTCATGGAGGACGCTTCAGCTGCCCTGGGATTTTTATGGCTGCGGAGGAAGATGTGGGCAGGTTGAAGCAAGAGGATCTTCATTACCTGCCATAGGGAGATTCATCGTCACAAAGATCCATGGCCACCGCCATGAAAGTATTGGGCATTTTCTGATTAGGGACATAGCCGTAGTCTGCTGTTTGGTGCCATCGGATGCGCGGAAAGCTGTCGTCAAGCTGCATCTGGCGATCTGTAGATATCTGTAACATAGGGATAGTTGACAGAGTACAGCATTTCGGATCCCGAAACAAAATGTGTCTAGAAGTATGGGTTTCATACCAGCGGAACCTACTCTGGCCTATCATCCCATCATTCTTGCTTGTACTTCCCACATACATGGCAGAATGACCCAAGTCCTCATCAGGAATAAGGCCCGTGGAAGATAGGCCACCTGTCCATTTAGGGGTTACAACTGCAGCAGTTATGGCAGAAGCAATCTGGGGGATGTTGATGGCAAGAACAACAACAACTGTTGGGGACCGTATGTCCCCTACAAATATGGCAAATCCTGATCCACAATACAAAAGGATGGTTTCCCCAGAGACAGATGTAACTGACTGGCTAGAAACCAGCATCATTTCCCTGCATGGTTGAGGAAACAGATTGGCTCCATAAAGACACACAACCATTAACACAGGTAGGAGCTGCTTTGGGTGGAACAACATGTAACATCGGATTCAGGGCTTCAAGCTACTCTGATGATTTTTATTTGAAGTTTTTATTACTTAATCCAGATGAAAAAATTATTAATATAGTGGCTAGGTTTTGTTTTTATAATCTGCAAAACTCGATCTGATCTTTAGCAAAGCATTTCATAAGTAGTTTATATATTTCTTTTTTCTCTTTTTATTTCATTTACACAATGCATTGTTTGTATTTCTTTGTATATTGGTCTATGACCGTAATAAAGTTCTGTTCTAGATCTATTGCTCTAACGCTCTAGATAAATAAATATTTAAAATGTATATTGAAATAGAGCCATGATATGGGCTTAGTGGTTCTACATTATATGAGGGAGAATGGGGGGAAATTGTACACAGGGATGCCATTTTTAGTGACAGCCATGTGTCAAGGACAATGTGCAGTTCCCCCCACCCCCAAACTACAACTCCCACCATCCCCAGCCAAAATAAACCATAGCTGGGGATGATGGGAGCTGTAGTTTGGCAACATCTGGAATACTACAGATTGGGAAACCATGCCGTAGAGCACCCGGGAGTATGAGAAGACTCAGGCTTTGGTGTGAGCGAACATTCTTAAGAGACATCGCAAACAGACCATAAAGACGACAAGAGCTGAAGGCCAGCTGCCCTGTCCTACAGAACACCCTATGCCTGCACTCACCCCACGTCTGCCATGGCCCTTCCACCAGTCCAGTGCTCACACCTTCATGCTACTGCCACTGACCTGGACAAAACCAAAGGGGAAGTCCTGTTCTGTTTCCCCATGGGACCCTTCAAAGAATGCTTTCCGCCAGTCTTCAATGAGTGCCGGGAAGGTGCAGTTGTACAGATCAGTGTTCATTACAGTGTTTGCTTCACCTGCAGTAAGAGCACAGAGAGGAGAGGGGCTCAGATGCCATCTCCAAGGGTCGCAGGTAAGCTACAGAGGGTAGCAGGTAAGCTGCTGTGGGTCTAACACACCTTGATACCAAATAACGCCTTGGATGGTCATGTTGAGAAGAGGGTGGATCATGGCGTTCCAGAGCACTGAGGGGTCTTTGGGGCCAGAATCAAGGTATGAAGATGATGCTCTGCAATGCAAGAGACAAGCCAAGCAGCAAAGAATTTACTAAGCTGCACATAGGTAGCGCCTGACTTTTGATAGCTGGGGACCTTTTCTTTCCAGAACCAGGTCTCTGCAATCAGACAAACAGCTGCTATACAGGAGAACCTTGTGACTCATGGGGGTTCTGTTCACAGTTGATGGGGGACACTGTGGCGTGATCCGCGGGGTATGAATGTGACCAGGAATGCCCTGAAATGCCCCCCATCAACTGTGAAAAATCACGGAAAATAGTCAACAAGTTTTTATAACCTTTTCCTTGTTTTTAATAAGGAAAGGAGCCATAAAATGGTTCCCCGGAGACAAAATGGTGGGCAGAAGTGACGTTCGTGTCACTTCCGGCCTTCTAGGAACTGCAGATATGTGGGGTTTAACCCCTTCATATCCAAAGATACTGAAAACGGGTGTCAATGAGACACCACACAGATATGCGGATCTGCGAATGAGGTTGTCCTGTACAGAAGAGGTCACCTCTGTGAAGCAACAGCTGGGAAGGACAGTTTTTCCTCCCACCTTGTTCTAAAGCTGGGGGCGGAATCTGGGTATGCTCGTCTTACCCAGCTTCGCAGAAGATCATGCTCCCTACCTCCTACCAATGCTGCTGTTCTCACGTGACCAAAAAATTGGGAGCATGCACAACTCCTGAAGCTAGATAGGAGGTCACGAGAACGAGTCTAGTCTGTTGAGGAAACAGTTGAATGTGTGGGAAAGGCACAGGATAGGTCATCATTAGCCCTCCTCACCCTTCAGTGGTGTTGAAGATTCCACACTCATGCAGTACCCTCTTGGAAGACCAGGCTTCAATGGGTGTCCCTCCCCAGCAAGACTCGACCAGTCCAATGGGGTACTTCAGGGTCTTGAACAAGTAGCGGCCAAACAGCCAGCACACGGCAGAGAAGTAACTGAAATCACCATGGCCTAGGTTTTCTATTCAATCGAACAACAACAAAGGTTAGAATGTTTAGAAGCTTTCTATGATAGGCAGGAAGGTTCTCCCCACATGGCAAAATGCAAACATTCCCCAAGGATTCATAAGACTAATTTTAGTATGTACCAACAAACCAGAAATGAGGTTAACTAAAATTAACAAACACAAACTGAAAGTTTCAGAGGACATCTCAGATATTCTGCTTATGAAAAGAAGCCCTCGAGTTCTCGTCATTACAATTATTCTCCAGCCTAGTGGAGTTACAAACAACACTAATAACCACCAAACAACAACAACTCTATTTGTTGGCTGCCCCATAACAATTGTTCTCCAGGTGGCTTAGAAACAAAATAAAACCACCACATAACACATACTGTTATACTGCACATTAAAAACAAACAAAATTACAAGAAAATACAAATATATTTTAAGAACACTTTTAAAAAGAGCTGGGTGAACAGAAAGGTCTTCACCTGGCATCTAAGAGAACCTAGTGATGGTGCCAGGTGAGCTTCACTAGGGAGGCTATTCCATAGACATGGTGCCACCACTGAAAAGTCCTCTCCCTAGTAGCCACCCGGAGTACTCTGAGCAAGGCCTCCAAAGGTGACCTTAAGGTCTGAGTTGGGACATATGAGGCAAGATGCTCCCTCAGGTAGGGATGTGCACGGAACCGGCTGGCCCGGTTTGGTTTGAGTCCAGACCAGACTTGAACCTGACTGGACCAGTTCAGTCCAGCATCCCCTCGAACCCCTCCCGGTCCGGTCTGCGGGGCAGTTCACAAACTTTTTTTTTTAAGTTAATTTTTTTTAAAAAAGTTATCCCCTTTGGGGAAGGTCCTCAAGGTGGGGGGGGGTGTCTGCAGAGGCTTCCCCTCCCCCACTGGCTTCCACTGTTACCCCTCCGACCGGTTCAGGCCTCCGTAATTTGGTACGGTGGCCATTTTGGACACCGCTGCACATGCGCAAATGGCTTCTGCGAGGCCTGGCATGACCCAGAGCCTCGCAGAGGCCATTTTTGCCTAACTAAGGGGGAACTTCTGTGGACCCCCCCGCCACCTTGAGGACATTCCTTGAAGGGGATAAGGTTAATTTTTTAAAAAAAAACTTTTAAAAAGTTTGCAAACTCCCCCGAACAGTTGGGCGGGGTGGTGGTCCGGAGCCAGACTGAACAGGGGGTGGTTCGGTCTGACCCCGAGTCACTGAACTGGTTCGACGTTGCACATCTCTACTCTCAGCTAACCTGTTCCCAAACTGATTAGGCCTTTAAATGTTAAAACCTTTAAACTGGGCCTGGAAAAGGACCAGTAGCCATACAGCTGACAAACCACAGAGATATGATCAAAACACCCAGAAGACCAACAGTAGGGCTGCACAACTTTGCCCCCACCAAGCTGTTTTTGGACTACAATTCCCATCATCTTGTCAGTCACCAAGTCAGGGATGATGGAAATTGTAGTCCAACATCTGCAGGAGGGCTGATGTTGTGCAGCCCTCATTAAGAGTTCTCCCACCAGCTTATCCTAAACCTATGTCTGTTTTTGACACATGCATTTTAAAAACTTTGACAGACGTTTTGCTGAAAAAGAACTCTTACTGGCTGTCGGAATAGACCATTGTAAAGTGATCCCGGAAAGATCATGCAGTTCCCTTTTGGACTGAACGAGAGAAGCTGTAAAGAGACGCACGAGCGGAAACTGCGAGGCCTCCTCAAGCTCCTCACTGGCATTGAAGATCTAGGAAACAGGGCAGATTCCACTGAAATCACAATTAAGTACAGTTAGAAACCATTTGAAGACTTCAGGGTTAGGTCTTGGACAACAGTGCTCAAGGTGGACTTCCATCAGTTGGACTGGACAGCTGACAAGGTTCGCTTCACTGAGCATGCTTGGGGATGGCCTTAGGGGTGGGCTAACCAGGCGGTTGCCCAGGGCGCCTAACTGAAGGGGTGCCAATCTGAGCTTCGTAGCTTGCTGTTTGTTCACTGCCTGCAGAGAACTAGGGAGAGAGAGAAAAAAACTTGGGGGCGGGGGGAAGGCACTGAAGGCACACACAGGAACATAGAAAGCTGCCTTATATGGAATCAAACCATTGGCCTATCTAGCTCAGGCCTGCTCAACTTAGCCCCCCCCAGCTGTTTTTGGATTACGACTCCCACAACGTCCAGCCACAGTGGCCAACAGCCAGGGATTATGGGAGTTGTAGGTCAACGTCTGCAGGAGGGCTGAAGTTGAGCAGCCCTGGTCTACACTGACTGGCAGCAGCGCTCCATGGTTTCGAGCCTATCCCAGACTTACCTGGAGATGCTGCCAGGGATTGAACCTGGGACCTTCTGCATGCAAAGCAAAATGCTCTACCACTGAGCTACGGCCCCACCTTCACTCCTCGTCCAGGGCACTATTTGTGTTAGGACTGGCCCCGAGCACACTCCAAAGCTGGACAGAGAGGTAGAGCATCAAGCGTTCTCCATCATGCCAGGCAGGAAAATACAGCACTCCATTTGTGTTGATTTCATATGGGCCAGGGAATTCAAGAGACACACTTCTATTTCAAAAGTTTTTTAAAAAATTGCTTAGAACAATGCTATGGGTGAATACATGTGAGAACTGTAAGTTATTAGGGGCTGGGCACACACAGTGGAAGAGTACCTGCATGCAGAAGGCCCAGGTTCACTCCCTGGCAGAAACTCCAGGTAGGACTCAGAGAGACTGCTGCCTGAAACCTTGGAGAGCTACTGTCAGTTGGTGTAGACCAGGGATTCTCAATGTTGGGTCCCCAGATGTTATTGGATTTCAACTCCCATAATCCCCAACCAAAGTTCACTGGGGCTGGGGATTATGGGAGTTGAAGTCCAATAACATCTGGGGACCCAACGTTGAGAATCCGTGTAGACAATACTGAGCTAGATGGACCAAGGGTCTGACTCAGTAGAAGGCAGCTTCCTATGTTCCTAAGTAGGTACCTTTTGTTTTCTTCGCGCTTAATAATGATGCTGCCAGCCCATCTGGCGGTGATTTGCGAGTGGGCCTTGTCGGTAGTCGCTCCTAGACTGTGGAACACACTCCCTATAGATGCCTGTGGTTTAACATCTTTAAAGGTAAAGTTGTGCCATCAAGTCAGTGTTGATTCCTGGCAACCACAGAGCCCTGTGGTTTTTCTTTGGTAGAATACAGGAGGGGTTTACCATTGCCACCTCCTGCGCAGTCTGAGATGATGCCTTTCAGCATCTTCCTATATCGCTGCTGCCTGATACAGGTGTTTCCCGTAGTCTGGGAAACATACCAGCAGGGATTCAAACTGGCCCCAGCCTTCAAAAGAGCCCTTAGGACACATTTTTTTAGCCTGGCTTTTAGTAATCCCTGAATGTTTTACATTGATTTTTATTTATTTATATATTGCCCAACTATACCTCCAGCCTCAGAGGCAAGTTGTCGGGGAGCAACAGCAGGAGAGAGGGCATGCCCTCACCTCTTGCCTGTGGGCTCCCCAGAGGCATCTGGTGGGTCACCATGTGAAAGGGGTGCTGGACTAGATAGTCTTGGGCCTGATCCAGCGGGGCTGTTTTAGGTTGTCTTTATTCTGTTTATTTTTGTGAAGCGCCTACAGCCTCTGGAGTCAGGGGGTATATAACTTAAACAAAAATATTAATAAATAATAAATGCAAGTCAGACACACCACATCAGATCCCAATTTATTTAGAGCACTGGAAATTATCCTGGAAAACTTGGTATCCTGATTCCAGCTATTTGAAAAATGCCTGGAGCTTTCATTATACTCCCTGGAAACGCCGCTCACCTGTGAAACTGTCATTTCCATATTACTCTGCCCACTACAAAGCCAGACATCACCAAAGTAGACATCTTCCAGTGTCACATTTGTCATCTCCCCATTGTCCTGGTGCCAGATCACAATCTCATAAGGTCCCCCTGCAGGCATAGGATTCAGGACTATTTTCCAGATTTCAGAGCGTCCTGAAAAGTTTGGAAACACACAGAGAGAAGGAGGGTGGGGTGTGTGTCAGGCTTATTATCAGTGAAAAATAATTCCGAGGTAATAAATGCACCTGGGTCAACGCACATTTTATGGCAGCTACGCAGGGGACGGGCCTACTCATCTGCTTAATCCCCCTATCTTCATTTCCAGCCACAACAAAAAATAAAACATTAACACGTTATGTGCTCACATTAACCCCTTGCTACCCTTTCCTTTCTTCTCCTCTCCTCTCCTTCTCCACTGTAAGCTCCATAGGGCCAAGACCCATTTTGCTTACCCTGGGAATCACGTGGATGATGTGGTATTAAAGGCAACACGCCTTTGAGCAAAAAAACAATTCGCTACCTCACACTTTTAGCAATGCACTCATCAGTTAACTCCAGGCATGCTTTCCACATAAGAAGATGGAGACAGATTAATGTTTTTAAGAGGGCTATACACATGGTTTGAGAAGTTTCACTTCCCATATCGCATGTAATTTTTTTATTTTTTGTTTTGCTCTTGCCTTTAGTTAAACAGGTTTTCAGAATAAACATAGTACAAAAATGGGACAAGTGTACACAAGCTGCGACTGCTCATTCAAAATGCCTTCAGCTATCCAAAAAAGTCACCGGTCTCCAGCCAAGTCTTGCAGTTTTGACCCTCGGCATTCCCAATAAAGAAATCTGGTGCGCCACTGTGGGAAACAGGATGCTGGACTAGATACGCCTTGGGCCTGATCCAGCAGGGCTCTTCTGGTGGTCTTGGGGAAAGCTGCTAAAATTCTGCTTGAACATCTTGACTAGCACAACTTCTAGGCTGCACATCTTCAGCCCTCCAACTACTGTTAAACTACAACTCCCACCATCCCAAACTATTGGCCCCCGGGACAGGTGGTTATGGGAATTGTAGTCCAACAGCTGGGGGCTGAAGTTGTGTGCCCCAGTCAAGAGTATTTGAAAATTGGGATACATGGACTACAGCTTGGTTTCCACATACAGCAGGGAACGGTTAAGCAAATGTTAAAATACCCTTTCCTAAGAACAAGACTAAACCTTTACCCAAATCTTAACATGATTACAGGCAGTTACTAGCTTGTCATTATGTTTCCTCTTTCTGGAATCCTCTCCAACAGACATAACAGATGGAACATAGGCAGCTGCCATATACCGAGTCAGACCATCAGACCATCTAGCTCAGTTAGTATCATCTACACAGACTGGCAGCAGCTTCTCCAAGGTTACAGGCAGGAGTCTCTCTCAGCCCTCTCTTGGAGGTGCCAGGAAGGGAACTTGGATCCTCTTGGAGCAGCTCCATCCCGAGGAGAACATCTTACAGTGCTCACACATGTAGTCTCCCATTCAAATGCAACCAGGGTGGACCCTGCTTAGCAAAGGGGACAAGTCATGCTCGCTACCACAAGACCACAGGCAGCAAGGAAGTCAAAAGCAAGTTGCGCCATTCCTTCTGAGGGCTGGAAGGTGTTTTATGAGCGCATGTTGAAATTACCGTTATTTATTACCTTCCTCCTCCGACACTACTTTCCACACAAGATGGTTCTCCCGGTAAAGAAACATCATTATAGCAGCAGCAGAGTCTTTGTAGCCCCATAAGACTGCACCAGCTGGTTCCTTCTGCAGTACCATGTGATCAGCATAGTAGGAGGCAAGACGAAACTCAGCACCTGAAGTACACAAATGGTCACCACATTCCTATTAATTGCTGTAGTCCCTCCAGAAGGTCTTGGGCAGGGCTGCTCAACTTTGGCCCTTCTGTAGATGTTGGCCTACAATTCCCATAATCCCTGGCTATTGGCTACTGTGGCTGGGGATTATGGGAGTTCAAAAACAGCTCGGTGGCCTAAATTGAGTAGGCCTGGTCTTGGGCATCAGCTGTGGAATAGCCAGCCAAGTGCCACACTTTAAGCAAGCAAGATACTAAGAACACATCCTCAGAGGCTTTACTTTGGGTTCTTGCTGATTTCTTCCTTCAGTCTCGAGAAAATTCTTTAGATCATTATAGTGACCTTTAAAAAAAATGTGCAACAAGGATTAACTGGGAAAAGTCAGCCTAAACATTTGCAATCTGAGAACACAAAAACAAGTCTAACACATATTTGAAGAGTTTGTTTATGAGAAACAGAGTCATACTTCCCGATTACCTACAGATACCAAATTTTGCATATACAATCCTGCCACTGAAATAAGCTGAACACACTACTTTTTCCACTGGAATATGCAAGGCGGCCGGGGGGGGGGGGGCAGGGAGGAGGTTTAATTTTTTTAAAAGAAATTAAATCAATCTTTATTTTTGTCCATCTCTCTCTCTCTCTCTCTCTCTCTCTCTCTCTCTCTCTCTCTCTCAATAAGATTTTTTGGAAGCCTGACTCCATAGACACAAGAGACTCTTATTGGTGGTCCAAGACCAGCCAAAAGAAGCAATTCTGAATATAGTCATCAGATTTTAACTGGTATTGTTCTCAATAGATTTTTAACACTCAATAATCAGATCAATAATTCCAAAATGACATCATACCCAAGAGAAGCTGAAGATCTTTCCCAGGTTTAAATTTACTAGGATTCAAGTTTAACATATAAGGTGGTAATTCAATGAAAAATTAATAATATGTGAATTTGGATCCTATAAATTTCAAACTACTATTTTACTTCCTTTTTGTAAGCACATTAATAAAAGATTCCATTACATATATTTAATTTCTTGAATTTCCCTGTAAGTGTAATCTTTGCAAAATGACTTTGCCTGGTCAACAACAGGACTCACCCACTAGTTATATCTATTTTATTGTGAATGAATACCTAAAATTTGGTGGATCTCATGTGAATCACAGACTAATCTAGTGAATTCACGAAGGCTTTTAACAGATGATTGGTCACTTCTATTTTTATTGCTGTTTTAATGCTCATGTTATACAATTTACATATGGACTTTAATGCATTCTTAATAGTTTCACATTTTCTTACTGTTTTTAATCAAACTTTCTGAGAACTGCTTTGGGTATAGTTTAGAAAAGCAATAAACAAATATTTTCCATAAACCACTGACAGTTACCACAAGCTTCCAACCACCCCATATGTCGAACAGCCATTTGCTTCCTCATATGACTACAACAAAGAGTTTTCCTGACTGACAGGGTGTGATAAAGGCTGACAAACAAGAATCTGTGTACACTGAAAGGTCTGTGAACAACAACAAAACAAAATGATCTGTCTACCTCAAAAGCAGCAGACAGCATGGGTAAGACCTTGCTAATGAAAGTGAAAGTCATTTTAAAGTGACTCTGCTAATGAAACTGACCAGGACTGTATTCAATAACAGTCTCTCCCATTTATGGAGTCAACCTTCCAGCAAATTTTGAGTGAGTGTGCGTGTGTCACACACACAAATATTTTATTTATTTATTTATTTCTATGTAAATTACTTTGTGAACTTTGGTTGGAAAGCGGTATATAAACATTCGTCGTATTCGTTTATCTACTGCACATATATGACCAGTGTGATGAAGGTGCATCAGAAGAAACAGGACAGAAGGGAGGGCAATCACTCAGGTAAGGATGCTTTTGAGGGCAATCCTCCCACCCACCCCTCAAAACCCCTAAGAAAGGGAAGTCTCTCTCTCTCTCTCTCTTTTTAAATAAAGGAACTTACTGACTTTAAGGAAGTTGGATGCCTGTCAGAGAAAATAGGAAGCAAAACTTATAGGGGAGGTAATTGGTAAAGGAATCCAACCGTTCTTAGCCAAACCCATCCAGTTTTGTGCAGCTCACAAAAGCATATAGAAAGTTAGGATGCTTAAAGACAGCAGAACATGTCCCACAGTTTAGACCAGCCTGCTCAACTTAGCCCCCACCCCCGCTTTATTGATTGAGTGACTGATTGATTGGACTACAGCTCCCATAATCCCCAACCACAGTGGCCAGTCACCAAGGGTTATGGGAATTGTAGGCCAACATCTGCAGGAGGAGCGGAGCTGAGCAGGCAGGCCTGGCTTAGACAGAAAGCAGGATTGCTCCCGCGAGAACCCGCCCTGCAAGGAAACGGTGCTGCGATTTGCTTTGTCTGGAGTGGCTCTGAAGACAGGCTTTCCTGGGCGGGGAGATCCAAGAGGCTGCACAGACGGACAACGACCTGAACCAGAGGTTGCTAAGCCTCAAGGAAGCAACCCTGGAGGAAAAGGGAGCGGCTGCAGTGCCGTTTCCGATGTCCCAGCGGGCGCCGCCTTCTCGGTGTTTTCCCTCGTGTTGCCCAACTGCGCAGCAACAGACAGTATCCTCTACTCACCAGCTGCCCAAGCGAAGAAGAGCGCAGGCAGCAGACCAGCCGCCAGCCCCGCCATCCTCATCTTCGCCCCTCTGACGACACAGAGGAGGTCGAAGAGCAGGAAGTGAGGCCACGTGGTTCGGAGAGCCGAAGATTTCTTGCAGGGCGCATCTGGACAAGGGGTTCGCCACCCCCTTGTGATCTCTCGCACTGAGCTGCTGCTGCCGGCCCAGGCCTGGAGGGCAGGTGTGGTTTGAGGAGGAGGAGGAGGCGGCCTGGGGAAGCGCCTTTCTTTCCGCTCGCAGGATAAACCTTTTGTAATAGAGAAGGCGAACTTCTATTTTTAAAGGCACACGTGCCCTTTAAAGCAAGTGGAATGCAACCTTGTGTCCCCTTGGATCACAATGTCGTCATTGTGAGCAGCAGCAGCAGCAGCAGGTTGGAGTGGGATCTGGGACAAGAAGTGCGATCTGAAACCTTTGTAACTGAAAAGTATTCCACACGGTTTGATTGTATTCCATGGGACTGTCTTAACTTTTTAGTCTGTGGAAATTTGTTTTAATTGTTCTTCCTCTGACTTATATTGGTCGTGTTTTAAATTGTGTACCACCGCCTAGAGATGCACATAAAGATGCACCCCTGCTAACTTGGCAAAGAGGCCCCTTTTAACGTGGTTATTCTCTTTATTTAGCAGGGGGAGAGTAATTGGCCCTATCCACCCCCAGCACAGCATCCCTCCAGTGACTGGCCCTATGCATTTACTCAGAAGACCCACTTATTTCAATGAGACTTACTCCCATGTAAGCATACATATGATTGCAGCCTTGTTTACATGACAACCATGATTGCTACATGTGTACCAGTGTTACCTTTGTGTTTTCCACAGCAAACACATGCGGCACGGGCAACATACCTTTGGCCAGTGTGCATCAAGCCCAATATATGATTGTACATACAAATGTATGCAGTATAGATTTGCATATATGTATTTTGTTTACAGACAAATGTGTGCAATATACATTTGTACACACATCTTAGGACATACTTGAAGGTGAGTCACTCACACTATAGACCACTGGAAAGAAATACTGACATCCTAGGATTGCCATATTGTGGCTTTCCAAATCCAGGTATCTAATTGTCAAATTATGTAAATTAGCTTGAAAATAATTTTTGAGCAGAATAGTGACTGCATGTTTTGCTCCATAACTCCACTTCTACAAGGGCTAGAGCTTAGCTTTTTGTTTTAAATGAAAGCTGAAATCTGGGCAAATCCGCGTGGGCTAAGCAGTCTGGGTGAGATGCTTAAAATCCAGGTGATGCCTGGAATTCCACGGGGCATGGCAACCCTATGACATACATATATTTTGCTGCAGAAAATATGTGGTGGAACTGGCCTCGTTTCAAGTGTTATATACTGGTGTTTACTGCATAGGGTTACCAACTTTTTAGAATGTGAGCCCTTTGGGGACAGGGAGCCATCTTATTTATTTATTGTTTCTCTTTGTAAACCGCCCTGAGCTATTTTTGGAAAGGCGGTATAGAAATCGAAATAGTAATAGTAGTAGTAATTCTGACTTAAGCTATTCTTGGGGATTTCCTACCACACCCCAATATTTTTCACAGTATCAAGCCATTCAATCTCTAGGATTGCTTTCAACTGGTGCCAATTCTCGAAGACTGATGAGACTGGTGCCAATTCTCGAAGACTCCAGGCCAATCCACATTTAGAGACTCTAGCCCAAATCATGGTTCTTGGATGTGGGCACATAGTTGTTTAGAGGTGTTTATAATACACTGGGGTATAGTTACTCAAATATTTCACTGTGAAGTGTGTTCTTCACTATGAGCTCCATCACTCACTGAGATCATCCAGAGAGGTTCATCTGCTGTTGCCACCAGTGCGTCTGGTGGCCACACAGGGATGGGCCTTCTCTGTTGCTGCCCGAAAACTCTGGAATGTGCTCCCTGCTGAAATAAGAGCCTCCCCATCTCTGACAACTTTTTAAAGTTTTCAATTACCCTGTTAACTGAGGCACTTTAAAAAAGTGATTCTCTTTATTGAGCGGGGGAGAGCAACTGGCCCTATCCATCCCCAGCACAGCATCCCTCCAGTGGCTGTTGCTGGTGTCTGCCTTATGTTTCTTTTTTAATTATTGTGAGCCCTTTGGGGACAGGGAGCCATTTTATTTATTGATTTATTTTATATCTATGTAAACCGTGGCTTTGGGAGCTTTTGTTGAAAAGTGGTATTTGTCATTTCATCCTCTTCGTCTCAAAAGTCCCTAAAGACCCATTTATTCACCCAAGCCTTTTAACTAGACTTGTGGTTCTAAATTGTTTTTAAGGTTTTGTTTTATGAGTGTAAACCAGCCAGAGATGGAAGTCTGGGGTGGTGTACAAATATAATTAATTAATTAGAATAGAGAGTTAAGAGACTGTGCATAGCCTTCTGGCAAAGGATTATGGGAGTATATTATGGCTCCTTCCCCAGAAGCCCCTTTGCCACCTGGAGAGGCATTTCCCCTCCCTGTCCACTTAGCCCATTGTTGGGCTGGCACTGGGCATTATAAGGCCCGGATGTTGCTGTGAGGCCTAGTCTATGACGTCATTGTCGCCCTTTGTTGCGTGGCTCCCCCCCCCCCAGTCTTCCCGGCCAACCTGAGGCAGCCGTTCACCCCCCACAGTCCCAAGTCAATGGGCCCTGAACTAGACGTGCTTAGGAGCAGAGGCTCCCAAACTTCGACCTAAAGGCTTGGCCTTGCCACCGCCTCCTTCACTGGCACCGCTGTGAGCCTCCCAAAACGAAACGCTACAAACACACACACAGCAAACAGGTGAGGCGGGGACTAGACTGGGGGCATTGATGGAGCGCAAGTTAGGAGCTAGCCGATTGCGAGGCTAACTGGTGATTGGGCGGCGCAAGGCAACAGGTGGGCGGGTCCCAGAGAGATTCCGGGCCAAACAGCGTTTCGCTGGTTTTTGTCCCTTCGCGCTCGCCTTCCCACTCCGAGTTGCCAGGGCAACCCGAGGACCAAGGCGCTCCACTTGGGTTGCTAGGGTAACACGACGTTGCCCTGATCTGAGCGGCCTGCTGGAGAGAGGTGGGCCTCCTCTCCCCTCGCTCTGGCTCCCTACACGGGCGATCTCCGAGGCGGGCGGGGGACACATGAGCTTGTTCTCCGTGTCGGGTTTCAAGCGTGGTGTAGTGGTGGGTGGTGTTGGACTACTACAACTCTCATCACCCCCAGCCATAGAAGGCCGCTGTGACAGGGGATGGTGGGAGTTGTAGTCCAGCAACATGGGGTGGTGGGGCCCAAGGTCGAGAACCCCTTGAAGTATGGCATTGTTAGGCAGGTCATTATTAGTGGCAAGAGTGTGGGAGAGCTGGCCTTGTGGTAACGAGCATGACTTGTCCCCTTTGCTAAGCAGGGTCTGCCCTGGTTTGCATTTGAATGGGAGACTCCACGTGTGAGTACTCACTGTAATGTATTCCAGTTAGGGGATGGGGCCGCTCTGGGAAGAGTATTTGCTTGCATGCGTGCAGAAGGTTCCAGGTTTCCTCCCTGGCGGCATCGCCAAGATAGGGCTGAGAGAGACTCCTGCCTGCAACCTTGGAGGTGCTGCTGCCTGTCTTGTGTAGACAACATTGATCTAGATGGACCAAGGGTCTGACTCAGTAGAAGGCAGCTTCCTATGTTCCTATGATCAGGGAGACTTGCATTCAGATCCCCACTCTACCACGAAAGTCAGTGGGTGGCTCTGGGCCAGTCGCTCATCTCTCAGTCTCACCTACCTCACATGGTTGTTGTGAGGACAAACATAACCATAGTTACCACTCTGGGCTGCTTGAAGAAACTGTGGGCTATAAATGTAAACAGAAATAAATAGTGAAAATATACACCAAAGAGTCCTAAAGACCAGAGCAGCCTATAGAACAGGGTTTCTCAAACTTAAATCTGCAGATGGTGTTGGACTACAACC
Organism: Hemicordylus capensis; assembly: GCF_027244095.1. Lineage (NCBI taxonomy): Eukaryota > Metazoa > Chordata > Lepidosauria > Squamata > Cordylidae > Hemicordylus > Hemicordylus capensis. Next base: position 19,631,232 of record NC_069664.1, on the reverse strand, counting down.
CCCATCTTGCCTAGCCATGGTGGCTGAAGGAGTTCATTTATTTAGCATATTTTTGTACTGCCATGACATCTCATTTATGTTTCATGGAGATTTACACAAAATGCAAATCAATAAAATAATATTGAAACCACAGAACAGAAGAAAACAATAGTAAAAACGACTAACAGCCAGCCAAAGGCTTGATTAAACAAATGTGTCTTGAGATGTAGACCAAAAACATCTGGGGATCCAAGTTTGATCTATAGTCAGGGTGGATAGCCTGAGGCTCGCCAGCTCTTGTTGGACTATATCTCCCATCACCCCCAGCCACGTTACTGCATCTGGAGATGATGGACTTTGTAGTCCCACAACAAGGCCTCAGGTTGGCCACTCCTGACCTATAAATTTGGCAGGATCTAGGCTAAAATAGCCATGCCTTAGCTCCACTGAAATGCATGAGACATGGTTAACGAGGCCCTTTCATTTCAATGGGGCACTGTCATGACTAACTTGGTCTGGTCCGTCTGGATCTTGTTTGGTTATATTTTGTTTGGTTATATGTGTATATAACCATTGTTTGGTTATATGTGTATATATGCGTGCTCTCCACCACACACCCTGAATACAAACATTTCCTAGAAAAATATTTGTATACATAGCCAAGAAATGCAGTCTGGGACCACTTCTCTGAAAATAATTGATTCTGAGCTTTTGCAGAGAACCCAAAAAGGTCCCTTCTGGACAAAATGATAAAGTAAAAACATCCAGGAAGATAGCTTACTGTTTCCAAGTATAAGATAAATTTTGCTTGCAGACCGAAGTACTTGCACCTTTAATTGCATCTATTAGGGTAATGAAGAACTCACATTTGTTTCCACTGTCAAGTTGCAAAGGTAAACTGTGAATGTATAAATTTAGCATAGGCGTGATGTGCACAAGGAAGATGAATTAATGCTGATGTCTCAACTCTAACTTCTGCACCCCCTGACTTTGCTTGCTGTTAGATTCATAATGACAATAACATATTGCTGGAATTTAATTTCCTGGAGTTTATTTTTAATGACATAGAGGACAACAAGAACATTAAAAATACCAATAGAACAGGAATACTGTTTCTCAGATGCAAGATTCTCTCTGCCCTTTAAACTGCAGGTGCAGTAGAAGCCTATTAAGAGACCATGGCGATTCCATTCTCCAATACCACTCAACGCATTCCTCCAGGATTTGCAAATCTGCTCGAAGGGCTTGCCAGGGAAGTCTTGAGGAACCAGCCTGAAGATATACCAACATTTGCAGCCAAGTATTTTGAAACTCTCCTCATTGAAAGAGAAAGTGAGTAGAAACAGTAAAAATCCAAACTATCTATCTATCTGTCTGTCTGTCTACATACATACCACATACATACATGCACACACATCTGTCATTCTTCCCCCGGACTTTGGAGAACGAGTGCCAGTCAGAGTAGCTAATACCACTTGATGGACCAGGTTGTCCTGGACAGACTATCACTTCCTGCGGACATTCATGAGATAATACATGCGTCCATTTTTTTTAGAACAATGGTTGATATATAGTGCAGTGCTACATCTGCCTTAAAACAGAGTGGTTGTGCTCTTGTGCAAGACTGGAGAATTCCATGCACACAATTGTGTGGTCCATTTGTGCTTATTTACTTGCAATTGTTTTCCTGAGTCAGCACCCTCACCTTTACATTTCCTCAAACAGAGGTTGCTTCCTTAGGTCCAGGCCAGAATGAATGGATGGGGGAAATGGGATATATAGGATGTCTGGAAGAGCAGAACTTATGCCTACCTTTCTGCTGCCTTGGCCACATGGTGGACAAGTACGTATTGCAGTATCGCTTTTCCTGAGCACAAGGAATAAGCATTCCCACAGACAGAGGTTTCCTTCAGGATCGGAGAAGTCATTTGGACTCTCTACTAAAGCAAATCAAGGCCCTTTCTCTGCCTGATGTGTAGATACTACTAGGAAACTGCATTGATGGCCAGTAACCTCTGGATCAGGGCCGGTGCTACCATTCAGCCAACTAGGCAGCCGCCTAGGGCGCAGACCTCGGAGGGGCGCAGAGTGTATCAAATAAATCAAAATTATTTGTGTGCCAAAATATTTTCTAGATTAATTTGAGAAAGATAATTAAAAATTGATGTATTACCTATTCTTGCAATCTAAAATAAATTTAGCAGTTTCATGTTTTGTGCTTTTCATTTTTTTCTACAAAATATCTGCTTTTGAAAATTGAAGTTGAAAATTTTGCGGGGGTGGGGGGGGTGAAAGTACTTAGCCTTGCCTAGGGTTCAAAATAGTCTGGCACCGGCCCTGCTCTGGTTTATAACTGAGGCAAAGAGAAAGTCCCCAGTTGTCTTCTTGTTTTTTTCTCCACTCTAAACCAGTCTTTGATTGTTGTTGATTTCCATGTTGTGGCTTTCACTTTATATATTGGAACTCTTCATTCTCTAGGAGAATCTGTGTGATGCACAGAAAATAAGAGGCCGGAGACGAAGCAATCATACTCATTTACTAAACTGCAAACATGTTTTTAATTACAGGATGACTCACAGGCAAGCTCAGAGCTATTTGGCCTCTTGTTTTCTGTGTTATGTCTAGTAAATGGCACTTCCAGAGAAGGATTGTTATGTTTTGCAAGAAAAGCTGCTACAGAGTGGGGAATGCGCTGAGAAGGCAGAGAAAGCATTCCTCGTGGTTGCATAGAATCTCCCCACCACCACCTTCCCAATTGGGAGGCTTAACTATACCTCAGAATTGTAGGTGGAAATTACCCTCTTTTGCTTGGAATAGTATTTTTCCACTTAACTCCCTTCTCTAGCAGATCCTTAGAATTTCATTGGTCTTCTACATGGAGACGTTGCTAGGCAGATTGCATTGAGGGGGGTTGTTTTAATTGTAGAGGGCAGAGCATCAGCAGTTACACAAGAGGGTTCTGTGAATTTTGCACCAAAATATTATCTGGCCCCAAGTCCCAAACTGTAGATCTAGGTGACAGAATGCAACTTTTAATTGTGTTTTAATTAAAACACAATTTAAAATAAAATAAAATTAAAATTGAATAAAAAATTAATTAATTGTGTTTGAATTGATTCTAATGTTTTATTTATTTGTATTGTTGTTTTATAGTTGTGAGCCGCCCCGAGACTTTGGTTTGAGGCGGTATATAGATGTATTAAATAATAAATTTATTATTTCTCTGTGTAAATCGCCCTGAGCCATTTTTGGAAGGGCGGTATAAAAATCAAATTAATAATAATATTAATATTAATATAGAGTTTTCTGTTTTCATAAACAAGGCAGGGGAAAACTTCCCAATTTTTGGAACCTGGCTTAGTTTTTTTCAGATCAGCAGTTTTTTTAATGGCACAGACCCATCTATACAGGAATAACATTTCTGTGTGCCACCAAACGATTTTAAGGTTGGAAAGTAGTCGGAGATACCATCACATGCCTGTTTCTGAATCACCTGGACTGACTCCCCCAACCACAGTGGTCCTGTTTCCTTTTTTTTGTTGAGTTCTGTATTTTAAGCATCTGGTTTCCCACCTTGTCCCCTTCTTCTCCCCAGCCTCTCCTCATTGGATGGGTTGTTTTATGCCTTTTATCTTTAAATTGTAAGGTGTGGCAGGGCATCATTGTATTTTGTAAACCATGTGAGCTGATTTGAGGACTCTGGTCAAAAAGTGAGACACAAATCTAAAATGAAATAACAGTCTAGGTCAGGGCTTGATAGACTTTCTTTGGATCTAGGAGCCAGCCCCCAAATTAGGAGCCAGACAACTGGCACTTGACCATGATAAGAGAGTGACAGACCTTGTGGAGTGGCGTGGTGGTAAATGGGCTGCTCTCCCCCCACCCCCTTTACAAACAACATACTTGGAACAGGAATAGGGCTGCCTGGAACAAATTAAAAATGATTAAATAACTCAGCCTCTGAATAACCTACTCTAGGTGCCATGGCTAAACTTCTAGGCTCCCTGGTACCTGGGATTTGTCAAGCAGGCACTAGTATTGTTTCCAGCCCGTGAATAAATGGGCTTGTGGAATTTGTCTCATTGTGTCAAAAATTTTGGATGGCATTGGGCAGAATAGTATTAACAGCTGTACGTGGGATTGATTTGGTGCCCCAAAGTGGCACCAAGTAGCAGCTCTGATTTCCTAGGCCTGGAGACAGTGTTGAATACAGACTTGATTTATGTCTGAATCATCTCTCTCTCTCTCCCTTCTGTTTTTCATGATCTGTCATTAAAACAACAACAAGGAGCTGGTACAGTTACAGCTCATTCTGCTTCCTGTCACTAATCACTCCTGATTAGTGCTCCCTGCCTAATTCCTTTATGCAGAAATTAATGCTTTTCTGTAGCTAGATTCCACAGAGATCTTGTGGTGTCTATCATCTTGTCCATTGTCCTGCCCCTCCTCCATTCATTGCTTTTCCCTTTCAGAAACAAAATGTTTTAAATTAATTTAGGGCAAATCCATTCATTTGCCATAGATAATGCACTGTATTTCCTTTGCTAATTTATTGGAAAGGACTGTATGTTTCTGACTATCATCCTGGTGACTGCATAATAGGGTGGAGAATCTTACAAATCCTCCCTCCCTCTTTTGCACCCAAATTTAAAGTTGCTGGGGCGTGTATCGGTGTGTGGGTGTAAGTATGTCTATTTTAGTATTTTTTTTAAAAAAATGAAAAAGAATATTAAGCCCACAATCGGTAAAGCAGAAAGTGCATAATTTAAACCAGGGATAGGCAATCTTGGCTCTCCAGCTGTTGTTGAATTACAACTCAATAAATTGCAGGCGGGGGTGATGAGTTGCAGTTCAACAACAGCCTTAGAGCTAAGGTTGCCTAACCCTGGTTTAGACCGTGGAATGTTATCTATAATGTGCATTCATTAGTTGTGCTGCCATTCTAATAAGTCTAGCTTGCCAGGGACTGAATTTATTTTATTTCTTACAATAATTTGGTTTGAAATTTTCAAAAAAATTCTTTTCAGAAACTGGATACGACCCAGCTGAGTGGGGAGCTAAGCTAGATGACCGATACTACAATAACCGGGCTTTCAATGTGAGTCTTGCTATATTGTGGGTATCTTCTCCCCTTCCGTATGCAGAACCCCAAAGGCCGAACTAAATGAGAGGTGGGCGATCATGATCTGTGGAATTCTTTCAGAAATTTAACAGCAGCTACAGGGAAGTAGTGAGTGAATTCAGATGGGACTGTGGCATTGAAGGGGGTGGGTGGGGCTTTAAGCCTTCCCCCTGAAAAATTTCTTAGGGAAAATTTCCCCCATGAAGTTTCAGGAGGCAAATTTTATTTGGGAAGATGACGCAGAGGGAGAAGGGTACTACTCCCCAGCATGAAGTTATGGGAGGAGAGATGGACTTGTGGTAGCAAGCGTGAATTGCCCCCGTAGCCAGTGGTGGATTAACAGAGAAGCAGACCAGGCATTTGAGGAGTGGCAAATTTTATAATAAAAGAGAGAGCTCCTTCCAGCTCCTCTCCTTCTAAAACAACACCCGCTGTGCAGTGGGAAGGGACAATGAGGCCAGGGTCAGTGAGTGAGAGCTCTTTCCCAAATGACTGAATGGCCCCATCTGCTGGCAGCCCGTTATGGGCCTTCCTCCGTGGCGTTTTTAAAAAGTTAAAAGGGGGACTTTCTCTCCCCCCCACACAGTTCCTGCGGCTGCCACCATCCTCAGGGGGCAGCAAAAAGCTTAATCCACCACTGCCCTTAGCTAAATAGCTTGCATTTGAATGGGAGACTACACGTGAGCACTGTAAGATATAGGGGATGGGGCCGCTCTGGGAAGAGTATCTGCATTTTAGGCAAAGAGTTAGTGAATCTTGTCTCTCTCGAAGCATAATTTTGGCTTTCTAAGGCTTTGAATAATGGATCACGTTTATACCAAAGTCTAGTGCTTCTCTTGCTGGCAGCTGATGCACTAAAAATGGTCTCTACTTTTGCAGGAACTTGCACCACCAGGAGGTGATAGTAAAACAGAAGAAAAGAAGGAAGAATCTGCTGCAAAGCCAGTACGTAACTTTCCAGCGGCTCATTCCATATCTTTTCTGTGACAGAAAAACTTCTCTGCCCCTTATGTTATAACTAACCTGTGCTGTTTGTGCTATTTCAAAAAAAAAGCTACAATGAAGGCACAGAGTTAATCCTTACATAGAGGATCCAATTTTGCAGCCAAGGTCCAATTTTATTTATTTATTTAACATATTTTTATACCGCCTAAAATTTTGCATTGCCACCTCGCGTTCCTGTAGTATCTTGCATTGGCTGACATCCAGTCTAATGATGCAGTAGTACTATGGGGAAGGGGTGATTTCACTGGTCTCCCCTTCCCTCTGAAGCTCACTGTGCCTCCCAAAAATATGTCTCTGAGGGCCATGTGACCCTCAGGCACATATTTCTCAGGAAGGTATAGTGGGCTTCAGAGGGAAGGGGAGATCCGTTAAATCACCGTAGTACTACTGCATTATTCGTCTGGATGTCAGCCGTTGTAATTAGAGAGACCTAGAGCTCATTCTCATAATCAAAATCTGGGTAGGAGGAGCATCCAGCCAGGGTGGGAGAGTTGTTCACATGTCTGATAGTTAGTCATGTGTTTGCAAAGATTAAGGGCAGGGGATGATTGTGTGGAAGCCAGGAGCTGGGCAGGACAGATGCAATCAACCCACATTCTGTCCCCAGCATTTTATTGAGGGTGGATAAAAAGCTGCCCTACACAGCTCTGACACGATCACTCTCCCCTCGTCCTACCCTGAACTTTGCAAACACACGGCTGCCAGATGGGGGTGCACACAGCTCTCCTACCCTGGCTGGGCGCTCCCCACCTTCCCTGTTTAGGGTCATGAGAAAGAGCCCTTAGTCTGTGGTATACAATGGAATCCCTGGTATAGATTTTAGTTCTGAATCCCCGATTGCTGATTTTCTATATTGATTCATATTCATACACTGCCTTTCATCTGAAGACACCACAGTGGCTTATAGGTATCATAAACATATAACAGTCCATCTTGAAGAGCAGCAGCAGTGGAGGTGGCGATTGTGCATCCTTGTCTTTTTCTCGTCCACCTCCTCCTCACAAGCAGTTGGTGTTTCTGTGGCTTCTGTGATGGGTGTGAAAGGCGGACTTCGAGGTCTAATCCACCTTGAAAAGCAGCAGCAGGTAGAGGTGGCAATGGTGACTCTTCACCTTGCTGTCTGATTCACCAGAGTGGTTTCTCCACTGGAAATATAAGGATTTGAAAGAGATTGGTCCCTTCAGATAAACAGGAACCATTAACATATCTCCAAAGCCAGCATCTGTGCCACCTCATATGTATCATAAGTGACCACCATTTTGCATAGAGTCGTCAGCCTGCTTTCCCATTGACACTTAGCTTTAAGAAGGAGCAGCACATTTCTGAGGGCTGCTTCATACATTGTCCACACAAGCCTTCCAGCAAAGGTCATTCAGGGGAACAAATGTGGGCACAATCCAGCCAATGTTAAACGTTCTTAGGTCCTGTTGCTTTTCCTGAAGATTGCTTATGCCAGGGGTAGGCAACCTTGGCGCTCCAGCTGTGGCTGAACTACAGCTCCCATTATCCCGAGGTGCAATACATTTGTAAAATGATGACAAGTTGCCCAAGTGACCTTTGCAGTAAATTGCAGCTGGGGCTGATGGGAGTTGTAGTTCAGCAACAGCTTGAGTGGAGAGCCTACCCCTGGCTTAAGCCCTTGCTTAATTTTCCCACTAAAATCACTGGGTCTTGAAAGTGGTTACTTAGACCTGTCTATATTTATTGCTCCCTGTATACTGTATATTTTATGACGTGTGAATGGTGGTACAGGTATCTTTTTCCATTGCAGGCACACTTTATTAAGAAGCTGAAGCCTCTATTAGCATTATTCGTCTCTCTAAGCAGGGAAATTTTTTGCTTTTACAACTCAAGGATGAACAGTTGGTATTACCTAAGTACTAGATTCTGACATTCTTAGCAGGCAAAACTTCCTTTGAAAAATGATGGAAAATTGCCCAAGTGACATTCGCAAGCTCTGAAACTAAAAATAGCCCCACTGCTGTCTTACTGCAAATTCATAATGTGTTGTCACTTTTAAAATATGTGTCTTGTTTTCCCACCCACCCTTGGAATCTTAAGTCAGCTTCCAAAAGGCCGTTGGGAAAAGGAGATGATAGTGGGTGATATTTTATTGGGTCTTAAGTATTCTATATTTTACGGAGTTAAATGTCTTCAAAACCATCAGCTGCTTTAAATGCAAAGCAGACCCCTGTCAATTTCTTTTTCTTCTAAATTGTAAAGGAGGGAGAAGATGCAGCAAAGAAAGCAAATGCTGAGGAATATGGTGATGTGAGCTTAACGGAAGAGCAAGCGGCTACAAGAATCCAATCGGTCTATAGGGGATTCAAAACAAGAAAAGAAGGAAAGCTATCCTCAGAAAATGTGTACCCAGCAAACCAGGAAGAGATGAGCGAGCCGGACCCAAAAGGGACGAGCGAGCCGGACCCCAAAGGGACGAGCGAGCCGGACCCCAAAGGGACGAGCGAGCCGGACCCCAAAGGGACGAGCGAGCCGGACCCCAAAGGGACGAGCGAGCCGGACCCCAAAGAGATGAGTGAGCCTGTCAAAGCAGAAGGAACGACTGAGCCTGCGAAAGAAGAGCAGCCATAATCCACGGCAATCCTGCCAGCAGTCGAGTTTCAGAATGGCTGGAGGCAAAAGTTCCATTGGTCTGCTTTAGGAGCATGTGCCAAGTTTATTAAATAAACCATAGACTTTAAAATGCACCATGTCATGCTTGGTGCCCATTGGCAGATCAATAAATGGAATCTGTGTCATAAACGTGGTCCTTGTACTGATGAGGAGTGAATGGTCTGACTCTAGGAGAGGAGAGCTGGTCCGGTGGTAGCAAGCATGACTTGTCCCCTTAGCTACTACAACTTCTTTGGGGGAGCAACGGGGTGGCAAAGAACGTTCTGGGAGCAAGGATTTTGCTGTTCATTAAATACTTGTAAGGTAATTAAAGTTAGTTTATTTCCCTTATTAATGAAGCTTGCTTGCCATTTTCAAAGAATTCAAAATCATACTCACCAATCAAGCACAATTGTATATAACTAGCTGGGCCTGCCCAAAGCATCTGCATGCTAGTTCTCCCTGCCTTGAACCCTCAAGGGCCGATCCGCCCCCCTGCCCTGCTTTCTCCCCATTAAGCTGCCCCCTGCCATCTGGAATGGAGGCGGCGAAAGCTCCTTCTGTGGGCCCTCCTGCCACCCAAATGACAGGTCGGGCTGTTTTCGGCCCATTTCGGGGCTCTCTTTGCACGTGCTCAGAAAGCCCTGAAATGGGCCCCAAATGGCCCCACCTGTCATTTGGGTGGTAAGAGGGCCCACAGAAGGAGCTTTTGCCGCCTCTAACACCATCCCCACCTCAGCCGCCTCTCTCCACCACCAGCACCGCATCCCCGCGGCCGCCTCTGCTGCCATGCCCACCTTGGTCTCCCCTCTCCGTTGTTCACACTGCTGGAGTGCTGCACCCCGCCAGCCACATCCCGCCCGCCACCATCCCGCCCGCCATGGCCAGATAGGGCTGAGAGAGACTCCTGCCTGCAACCTTGGAGAAGCCGCTGCCAGGCTAGGTAGACAATACTGAGCTAGATGGACCTGTGGTCTGACTCAGTAGAAGGCAGCTTCCTATGTCCCTATGACTATTGGCTGCTATCGCTAGGGTGAGAGTTGTAGAACAGCAGTTGTCCAACAGAGCAGGAGGACCAAGGTTGTGCAGCCCTGTGCTAGCCCAAGCCTCTCTGCATTTTGTAACAAGTGTGCAAGTGATGCAGGGGCTTAACTCTAATAGGGCAAGGGGAGACAGTAGTCTGGGGGCCCACTGCCTTGGCCCCCCCCAGAGGCAAGTCACATGACTGACTCCCCCAGCCGCGCACCTGCCCGGGCTTCCTTCAGTTGTATTCATCCTCCGAAACTGATGTGAGTGTTAAGACCCGGAGCTACCAGAACCGCATGTCTTTCTCTAGTGCCATTAAATGACTTGCATCGTCCACAATTAAAAATAATTTAGGATGATGTTCTGTTGTGGCATATATATATATATAGAGAGAGAGCCCTTAGGGGACAGAGATCCATCTTATTTATTAAGTAATTCTCTCTGTAAACCACCCTGAGCCATTTTTGAAAGGGTGGTATAGAAATCAAATAAGAGTGTGTGTGTGTGTGTGTATACACACACACACGCTTTTTGTTACCACTATTCAGCCTCATTTAAGATTTCTTTACTTTATGAGCTGAGCTTCCGTAAGGGGAGGGCCCATTTTAAAATCTTGTCTCTGGGCCCACCCCAACCTTGCTACGCCCCTGAAGTGGGGGCACACCTCATACGCTTTAAAGGGACTGCTTGTGCAATAGTGAAAATTCTCATCACATTGCGAGGCTACATTAACCTTTTGCACTGGTGCAACTTTTGGACTTCAGGCGATTGCTTTCAGCTTCCAGAAACCTGGGAAAACACTATAAACAAAGGAATCGTGTGGGACACCCCAGCTGCCAAAACGAAGCTCGGTGGGTGTCACTTTTCCTTTGATCAACCCTTCACTTTCGACTCCCTCTTAGCAGTGATATCTAGAGTGATGGAAGAACAAAAGAGCTCTTTGCCTGCCTCCTGTCCCTCCTGGGGCGGAAGATTAGCTCAGCAAGACACTTGTTTAATGAAAACTTACTACATTTGCCACCAATAATTGGATCTTTCCCCCAGGGCCCTGCAATTATTACATTAGATCACCTGAGAGTTCTTACTCACGGCTCCATTTTTAGGGTAAGAACATTTGTGCCGCCGCCAGAGAGAGTCTCTGACCTGCAAGAATGTCTGCTACGGAGAAGCAAACGATCTGCGTGTGCGCCTCTCTCTAGATGCTACTTGCGGTGCTAATTTTAGCTCCCCAGTATCCCAGGAGGCTGTCACAGCTCCCTTTGTGAGGGAGGAACGTGACATCTGCTATTATCGCAAGCTTATGAATATGCAGGAGTGGAGGCGGCGGCGGCGGCGAGGAAGCACTAAACTGCTCAAGCGAGGAGGTCAGCATGAAAACTCTTGGGCACGTGTCAAGCGGACATATTCTGTGTCGAAAGCCTCACTTTGTCCTGAATGTACAGAGGGCAACGCATTGGCTGATGGCGTTCTTCTGTCCACGGTATGGAATAATATTGATATTATTAATATTGGTATTAATGTTGGTATAATATGGTATTATTCTGCTGTTATGATATTAGGTCCATAAGAACGTAAGAAGAGCCCTGATGGATCAGGCCCAAGGCCTCTTGAGCTCAACATCCTGTTTCCCATAGTGGCCCACCAGATGCCTCTGAGAAGTCCACAGGCAAGCGGTGAGGGCATCCCTCCTCTCCTGCTGATGCTCCCCTGCAACTGGTATTCAGAGGCACCGTGCCTCTGAGGCTGGAGGTGGCCTATAGCCCTCAGACTAGTAGCCATTGATAGACGTGTCCTCCATGAATTTGTCTAAGCCCCCTTTAAAGCCATCCAAGCTAGCAGCTGTCACTACGTCTTGTGGGAGAGAATTCCATAGGTTAATTATGAAGAAATCATAAGGACACTCCTGCTAGATCAGGCCCAAAGTCTGTCTAGTCCAGCATCCCATTTCCACCAGACGCCTCTGAGAAGCCCACAGGCAAGAGGTGAGGGCATGCCCTCTTTCCTGCTGTTATTCCCCTGCAACTGGTATTCAGAGGCATCTTGCCGAGGACCATCTGGGCATGTGGATCACGCCAGATGGTCCACCGCTGCCCCAGGGAGTGCAGCTGCCCGGATGCGACATCCCAGTCCCCAGGAATCCCACAACACACCACGCGAGTGCGTAGTGCATTGTGGAGATCCCCCCCCCCCAGCGATGGCTGAGCACCCTTCAGTGCAAGCAGCTGGAGCTGGCACACAGTCAGGGAAACAAGGTTAAGGGAGCGGTCATTCCCTTAACCTCGTTTATGAGGTGGGCTCCCTAGGCGTTTGCAGCCAAGATGCTGCCGGGAGTCATGTGCCTCTGGGCGGTTCTTACAGGTAGCCAAGCCTGCTGTGCCCCAGATCTGGAACAGGCAGAGGACGGTAGATATTTCTGGAGTTGCAGGTGGAATATGTTTCTCTTCCTAGTGGGCACTGTGTGTGCACCCAGACCTCTGCTCAGGGTATCTGGGCTGCTGCTATGCAAACTCACTCCTCCATGTTGTTGCCATGAGGATGTCCTTAGTCAAAGAGACTGTGGAGGATCAAGGTGTAGCCAACATCTGTTCTAGTCTGACATTTTTCTTCCGTCCCTGGCTCCAAGAACCACTTAGAAATTCTCTGGTACTAGGGTGGTGGCCGTGGTGGTAACAGTAGTAGGTGGTTGCCAACTGATCCCCAGATTCGAGTCCGTGGTACTACTATTACTACTACTGTATGATGCCTCAGCGTATTTTAAAAAAAATCGTAACAAAAAGAATGATTGGCAAGTCCCTTCAACCAGCACGACCTGCAGACCACCTCTCCCCTCATGCATCGGTTTCCACAGTATCAGCAACCACTTTCAGCTTCCAGGCTAAACTTCCATGCAGCACTCACAGGGACATAGGAACACAGGAAACTGCCCTATACTGAGTCAGACCATTGGTCTAATCTAGCTCAGTATTGTCTACCCAGACTGGCAGCGGTTTCTCCAGAGTTGCAGGCAGGAGTCTCTCTCAGCCCTTGGAACCTAGATGTTCTTCCCAGAGCGAGCGGCTCCATCCCCTGAGGGGAATATCTTACAGTGCTCACACTTCTAGTCTCCCTTTCATATGCAACCAGGGTGGACCCTGCTTAGCTAAGGGGACAAGTCATGCTTGCTACCACAAGACCAGCTCTCCTCTCCTGTATGCTTGCATAACGAAATTAACTGCATGTGTAAATCTAATGGAATGCTGGTCTTAAATGAAACTGGTTTCTAGTCTTTCGGTGCAACATAAACCTGAAGTCACAAAAGAGAGTATAACACACAGTAGAGATGTCCTCTTGAAGCCTTCGGGGGTTTCACTTGCTCAGAAGAAACCAGGATTTCTTCCTGATCATCCAATTCTACTTGAAAAACCCAAAAGCTATTTGCTACTTACTGCAAGCAATGATAGGTCTTTCTGAAGATAAGGAATTTTTTCAACACTGAAAATTAAGGAAATCTAATCTGTGATACAAATAGACTCTAATCAAATTTATCTTTTACAGTTGCTGCAGCCATCGGTTCATGTCGGAAGTAAAGCTGTTAAAAAAAGAAAAGAAAGAATTTCTCTGGTTCCACTAAGGCTGATACTGCCGTGCATAACTTTGGGGTCTTATCCCACTGCTCAGCAAGAGGGCCTTCTTCAGAAGTCGCGAACAAGGCTGGAGTTGCAAAGCCATCCATCTCGCTATCTATACGCTGCAAGTTTGAAGGGGAGCGCTGGTCTTGTGGCAGCGAGCATGAATGGCCTCCTTTGCTAAGCATAGCCTGTCCTGGTTTGCATTTGGATGAGTGACTACATGTGGATGCTGTAAGACAGCGGTTGTCAACCTTGGGTCCTCAGATGTTGTTGGACTTCAACTCCCATAATCCCCATCCAAAGGCCTTTGGGGCTGGGGATTGTGGGAGTTGAAGTCCAGTCACATCTGGGGACCCAAGGTTGAGAACCTCTGCTGTAAGATATTCTCCTTAGGGGATGGGGGCCGTAACTCAGTTGTAGAGCATCTGCTTGCATGCAGAAAAACCTTGGAGAGCTGCTGCCAGGCAGTGCAGACAGTACAGAACTAGATAGTCCAATGCTTAGACTTGGTATAAGGCAGCTTCTTATGTTCCTAAGGGTGTGGTGGGCTCTGGGACAAAAGGTGAAGATGGGCCCCTTATTACTGCTTGCTTGCCACTGAAAAAGAGCGATATTAGGTCAAAATGCATCTATCATTGCAAAGAGAATCTCTGGGATCACTGGTAGATTCGTGGCACTTGATACTATAGAAAGACATTAATTTTCTGCTGGTGAATTTGGACTCTACCAAAAGAATCCTTGGGCTATTGATCTGGGAACTTTTAATCCTTATTTGATACATACTGCTATTGCTTTTTAGAAGGACCAATTGGGATTACCTTTAGACATATTTGAATTTGAATTCTATATATTCTTTAGATATATTTGAATTTGAATTCTTTATTGGCTTTTAGGAGAGCCCTAAAGACCTACTTGTTCGGTCTGGCCTTCCAGGGTTTTTAAATTGTTTTAAAGGGTTCTTAATGTATCGGGTTTTTATAAGGTTTGGAATCGTGTGGGGTTTTTTTAGCTGCTTTATTGTATTTTAAAATCTTTGTTCCCGATCATTGATTGAGATTAACTGATTTGTGATGTTTGTGAACCGCCCTGAGCTATTCTGTAAAGGCGGTCTAGAAACTGAACAAACAAACAAACAAATAAATGATGATGCTTGATATTGGTTATATTTATTTCATTGTATGAACATTTTGAATTTCCATATGGTTTTGATGTGCTATACCCTGTTTCCCCGAAAGTAAGACCTAGCAGTAATTTTTGATGTACCGCTAACTGCCCTAGTGCATTTTTTGGGGCTAAAATTAATATAAGACACTGTCTTATTTTCAGGGGAAAACGGTATTTGTGACAAGTTTCATGTGCCTTATCCTATTTTGACTGGTCTATTAGGGGTCAGCACATTCTAGATGGGTTACATTTTAGGGAGGCTTCTTTCAGAACTTCCTGCTTGTTGGGCTGGATCCTTTCAGTTCTTTTTGGTTGTGGATTGCATCATTTGGGGGACCAGTCACAGAAGATGCCAGGGTGGCTCTCTGCTGGCAAGAGCCTGCCAATGTCCAGGTGTTGCAGGCAGAGGTGCACCTAGGTAGTTTTGGAACCTGGTCCTAAAGTTCTTTTTGCCGCCACCACCAGTTAAGCATCCTCCCCCTACACACACTGTGACACATGCAGTATTTTTAACAATACTTGAGGGCACAAACAGCCACTGAACTCACAAGAACGCAAACATATAAATCAGGTATATTTATGCAAATATGCATTAGCAGAAATATTTCAACACGCAGCGGCACAGTGACCACACCTCCCGGGAGGGACTAAAAAGGATTTGGGGGCCCCCAGGGGGTGTGGAGCCCCATCCGGAGGTCTAGGGGTAAGAGGACCTCTGGTTCCAAGGCATTCCCACTCTCTACCGTTTTAGCCAGAAACAGTAAGTCTGGATACGTGTCGAAGTTATTGGAAGCGTTAGCAAGAGAAGGCAGCCCTGCTGATTCTATTATTAGTTTTACTAACACAACAGAAGAAGGAACAGGAGGCTGCAGCCCGTGCTGGGAAAAGGTTGGCACAAGGGCACATTCGGCAGCTGCAGATCATGCTCTGTGTGTTACATCTGATACTCCTCTCTCCCCCAAATCTCTTCACTTGGGAGCTTTGATATGCTTGGAGAAGCTCTCTAAGGCTTCAGGGAGGAGTCTTTCCCATCTCTGGAGATGCCAGGTATTGAACCTGAGACTTTCTGCCTGCAAAGCAGCTGCTCCACCCAGAGGTGCACTAACTCCCGGACATTGGGGACCTGGTCCGGTCCTCCAAGGTCCGGCAGCTGCCCCACGCTCATCAAAGCTCCACTTAAAAAAAAAAAACCAATTCCCTGATGCATCTTGCTAAACTGGCCCCTGTTCTTCCTACTTTCTTGTGATAGGAAGCATGACTAGTCCCTGTAGCTAAGCAGGGTCTGCCCTGGTTGCATATGAATGGGAGACTTGATGTGTGAGCACTGCAAGATATTCTCTTCAGGGGAAGGGGCTGTTCTGGGAAGAGCATCTAGGTTCCAAGTTCCCTCCCTGGCAGCATCTCCAAGAGAGGGCTGAGAGAGATTCCTGCCTGCCACCTTGGAGAAGCCGCTGCCAGTCTGTGTAGACAATACTGAGCTAGATAGACCAATGGTCTGACTCAGTATATGGCAGCTTCCTAGGTTCCTAGGTTCCTAACTTCCAGTTGATTCCCAGCCCAAGGCTGTTAGTCTCTCCTTTGCTTACAGTAGCTGCTGATCAGACCTCACTCCGAGGCCTCCAGGAAAGAACACTAACACACCCCTCCTCTACTCCTCTATATCCCGCTCTTCTTCCAAGGAGCCCAGAGCGGTATGCATGGTTATTTTTATCCTCACAACAACCCTGTGAGGTAGGTTCGGCAGTGAGTTAAATGACTGGCCCAGAGTCACCCAGTGAGTTCCATGGCTGAATGTGGATTTGAACCCAGGTCTCCCCGGTCCTAGTCCATCACTCTAGCCACTACAGTAAACCCTGCCCCTCACTCTGGATTGGGCCACAGGGATTTGATCCTTCTGGGTTTTCTTCCTTATTTGGAGAGGCCCACCTTCCACGCTATTGGCTACTAGGGCTGTTACTCTAATCGGGGACCAGTCCTTCCTCAAGCCTGACTATCACTACAGGGTGTTCACATTATCAAGGGTTGGTGTGGCCCTTCTCTGCCAGCAAATTCGAACAAAGAACAACTTGGCAGGGAAGAAAAGTTGAGATTAACATGAGAGTGGATTCAAAATGGTTTGGATTAGGGTGACAAAAAGATAACAGCAGGATCCCCCTGCAAAACAATACAGCAATAACAGGCTCAGTGGGAATCCTCAACCACATAATCACCATGAGTAACATAAGCAAAGGCAAATGCCGGCAGGGCTCCCTGTTTGTGAGTTTTAAATGGCTTACCATTTGATTTTCCTTCCCTGTTAACTAAACAAATGACTGCAAATGTCCAGTGGGGAGTTGGTTGTGCATGGGGTCATACAGCTTGAAAAGAAAGTATCTGAAAGTTTGACCAGCACCAGGAATTTCCTGTTATGTCCACCAAGGCCACCGTACTTCCGCAATCTGCTAGCAAGACAAATGGTCATATACGGTAGGTTCACATGTAAGGTGCCGTTCAACTCTATGGCCGCATTTGCACGTAACACGGAACCGTGGGTTCTGTGCCCCCTCTCCCTGCTCTCCCTTCTGAATTCGGACGTCATGGGGAGCTCCCTTCCCTGCAGTCTCTCTGACTGTAGAGAGGAGTGGGAACTGGCTGCCGGGACTTCCTTCATGACTAAAGGACAGCCCTGGCTGCCAATAGGAGCCGGAGCGAGGGAGGAGCTTCCTCCCTCAACTCTGGTTGCATAAGGGGGAAACTGCGGTGCCATGTCCAGATGTAACGCTGACACCGCAGTACCGGAGTTGGACAGTGAAACTTACTACAAACTAAAGGAACAGATTGGAGGGAAACCACGGGTCCATTTTTCAGCCAAACTGTAGTTTCCCCCATTTGGATATACAAAAAATGAAAAGAGAGGGTCCTTCACCTCCGGTTTCGGGTTACGTGCGAATCAATTGCTGTTCATTCTGTCGTCAGATCCACATTGCCCTCCCCTCTGTCTGATCACACTCATGCTTCTCTCTCCTTTCCCTTCCACAGGATCAGCTGAGCGGAAGGTTTGGTTTTCATGGTGATGCTTTTCTGAGTGGGGTTGTACATTAAGCTAACCTTACTTCAAAGTTATAATTGGTACCAAGGGGAATTTCGACGGCTGGATCAATTCAGAACTTGGAAGATCAAACAAGTGTACAGCTAAAGGGGTTTTAAATCACTGCTACCCTCAAGATTAGCGCTGGGGTGAATCAGCCCAGGTGGATCAAGGAATAAGCAGAGCTTCCCTTATTAGGCTGTGATATATTTCTCATTGCCAGGGCACAGACTCAACATGTGGCTCAATTTCAGTCAGAGAGTCATCCAGCATCAACAATGATCTAGGGCAGGGATTCCCAATCTTGTGTCCACAGATGTTGTTGTACTATACAACTCCCATCATCCCAGTGGCCAAAGGCTTACAGCATGGGTCCTCAAACTTGGGACCCCAGATTGGACTACAACTCCCATCATCCCCAAAGTGGAGCAGCTCTTCAGGATGGTTTGCAAAGTTTGCAAGAAGCACAAGGAGAGAAGAGTAGACTACTGGTGACCTTCCCTCCTCCCTGCTGCCCCCTGCACCACTTTCAAAGACTGCAAGGTTCTGAAAATGGGCTTTTGGAAGGGGGCTGGCCCACACCAGGGCAAGGCAGCATTTGACTCCTCCCCTCAGGTGCCACCATACCTTGCCACCCCCCTCCTTTAAACAAGGGAAGCCTGAAGAAGTCAACCAGCCCAAGGCTCAACCAACCAGCATTTGGCTCCTCCCCTCAGGTGGCACAACCAGCTCAAGGCTCAACCAACCAGCATTTGGCTCCTCCCCTCAGGTGCCACCACCAGCCCAAGGCTCAACCAACCAGCATTTGGCTCCTCCCCTCAGGTGGCACAACCAGCCCAAGGCTCAACCAACCAGCATTTGGCTCCTCCCCTCAGGTGCCTCCATACCTTACGGACCCCCTCCTTTACCAAGGGAAGCCTGAAGAAGTCAACACCAGTCATTTCGACGCCTGGAGCCATCCGCGGTGCAAAAATGGACAATTAAAGACAGGGAGGAAAGGGGAGGGATCTCACAGCAAGAGAGGCGACGCAAAGAGCCATCTCAGATCTCGGAGGAGTCCAAAAGCAATCCCGAGGCCTCCTGCTGAAGATCAGCTCAGGAAACCGTCTCCCGTGGCGAACTATCAACAGGGTTTTGCAACACCCACTGAAAGCAGCAGAGCAACTCGCTCGAGTTCTAGCAGGGTTGGGATTTCAGCCACTGAAACCGAAGCCTTTATTTAGAAGCGGGAGATGATTTTAATGCAAATGTGATTGGGAACAGTGGCAAGATTAAAACTTCCTCTCCACTCGCGGCGAGGGGAAGAGTGACATTAGCAATAATTAGAACCTTATGTTTGCCAGAAACTGCCACCGAGACAGACGCGAAGGACTCGAGAGGCGCGAGAAAAGCCTCATGTTCCAAACACAAACTTTCTGGCTGGGAAACAGAGGGAGGCAGCATCCCATTTGCCTCGATTCGAGACAATCTGGTGAAAAGCATCCCTGGCTCTCTGGTGGAGTAGACTCTGGGTTGGGTGCCACAGGCGTGGTGATTTCCCAATGAGTGGAACCACCACGGCGGAACATCCACTGTGGAGGAAGCTCGACAGATTAAGTCTTGCTCCCAGGAGAGCTGGCCTTGTGGTAGCAAGCACGGCTTGTCCCCTTTGCTAAGCAGGGTCTGCCCTGGCTTGCATTTGGATGGGAGACTACATGTGTGAGCCCCGGAAGACATTCCCCTTAGGGCAGTGGTTCCCAACCTGGGTTCCTCCAGATGTTGCTGAACTACAACTCCCATCATTCCTAACTACAATTTATGGGGTCTGAGGATGATGGGAGTTGTAGTTCAGCAACACTGTCTTAGGAAAAACACCTGGTTCCAAATGTCCGCCCTGGCAGCATCTCCAAGACAGGGCCGAGAGAGATTCCTGCCTGCAGCCTTGGAGAAGCCACTGCCAGTCTGTGTAGACAATACTGAGAGAGTTGGACCTATGGTCTGACTCAGTCAAAGGCAGCTTCCTATGCTCCAGGAGAGCAGAGGGGCGGCAGCAGCCATCTGTCACGGATGGTGTTGCAATTCCCTGCACTGAGCAAGGGGGGTTGGACTAGATGACCTCTAAGGTCCCTTTCCACTTGCAAGTTCTATGATTCTATGGCAGTTCCATCTACAGTATCTATATGGCCTCTCCTCCATGCATGTGTCTAAACCCCCCCCCACCACTTCAAATCTCGTTAAGCCAGGAGCCAGTGGAAGACCTTGCTGTAATGGGTACCGGTGGCAACAGCATATCCAATTAGGACTACCTGCTTGTCTGGGAATGATCAGCTTTAATCCTTTAAACGTCGTCGCCTTTGCAGAACATCACACTGTTTCAGCGTTATTATATAAATACAACTCCGAGCCTGCCAAGCACTGGATCTACATGGCAGTAATTGCACTAATGTTTATCATGGCTACAGTCCCGCACAAGCTTTGGCTGTTTAGAAAGAATTGGCACCCGTGACTTTCTGTTCAGCATCACACCACGGTGGCAATCCCCAATCCATCATGCAGCCGACTTCTATGGATGTCCGCTTGAAGGATCCTCTGCCTGGATCTGGGGGGACTTGAACTCTCTGGCAGGATCTGATCATATTTACACAGCTCATGTCACTGCCTGGTTGGCCTAGACTTTGTTGGACTACAACTCCCATCATCCCCAGCCACAATGGCCCAAGGGGAAGGTCAATTTTCAAGGAAATTCCTGCTGGAGGGCAGAGCCGGGCCTAGACGTTGGCGCCTCATGCATAGGAACATAGGATGTTGCTGTATGACCATTGGTCAGACCATTGGTCCATTGGGCTCAGTATTGTCTAGCAGCGGCTTCTCAAAGGTTGCAGGCAGGAATCTCTCTCAGTCCTGTCTTGGAGATGCCAGGGAGGGAACTTGCAACCTTCTTCATGCAAACATGCAGATGCTCTTCCCAGAGCTGCCCCATCTCCTAAGGGGAATAATAGTGCTCACACATGTAGTCTCCCATTCAAATGCAAACCAGGGCAGACCCTGCTTAGCAAAGGGGACCATTCATGCCTGCTACCACAAGACCGAGCCACCTAATGGTGCAGCAGAGAAGTAACTTGCCTAGGGAGCAAGAGGTGGCTGGTTCGAATCCCCGCTGGTATGTTTCCCAGACTATGGGAAACACCTATATCAGGCAGCTGCGATACAGGAAGATGCTGAAAGGCATCATCTCATACTGTGTGGGAGGAGGCAATGGTCAACTCCTCCTGTATTCTACCAAAGACAACCACAGGGCTCTGTGGGTGCCAGGGGTCGACACTGACTCAAAGGCACCACTTAGCCTTTTACCACAAGACCAGCTCTCCTCCCTTACCTCCCTTCACGTTCTGTTAAAATTGTATTCTGTAATATAAAGAAGATAATTTTACCTGAATGTGTGGGGAGGGGGAGGCATCAAAGTCATACATAGCAGCTGACATTGACTGGGATGGGGGGGGGGCGGGCAGAGAGGAAAGCAGATGCGTGGTATGGAGAGAGTAGAGAGAGAGGAATTTTTCTCCCTCTCTCATGGGTCATCCCATGAAACTGATTGCCAATAAATTTAGGACTGACAAAAGGAAGTACTTTTACACACAGTGCATAATTAACCTATGGAATGATCTGCCAGAAGCTGTGGTGACAGCCACCAGCCTGGGTGGTTTTAAGAAGGGCTTAGATAAACACTTGGAGGGCAAGTCAGGGGCGGAGCCACCATTGGGCGAAGGGGTTCAAAGAACCTGGGCTGCCACCCATCAGGGGCCGCGAGCGCGGCCCCAGACACGCCACCCATGTCTGATGTCAGACGCGGAGGGTGCTGGTTTAGCTCCTGACTGGGGCTGTGCTTTTGGTGTGGCCAGGAGTGATTGTGAGCCCTTTGGGGACAGGGAGCCATCTTTATTTATTGATTTATCTCTATGTCAACCGCTTTGGGAACCTTTGTGGAAAAGCGGTCTATAAATCTTGGCTTTTTGCCCGGGCATTTATTTGATTCTCTGCTGCTGCTCTTCATAGTCTGTACTGCTTTTATGCCTTTGTTTTAAATTTTTAATCAGATTTGTTTTTTTTCTTCACTTAATATTTTAATTGTGTCTTTTTTACCATCTTGTGTTTAAATTTTGTTTTGTTTTGCTGTAAACCCCCTTGGGATTGCTTTAATGAAAGGCAGTATATAAATTTAACAATAGATAAATAAATAAAAATATTCGCCGTATTCATATTCGCCGTATCTTCGATTCGAGTGAATACGGTACCTTTAAAAATCGGTCAGACCGCTGCTGCCTGCCACCTTTTGCTACTGCCCAGCTCAACGTGGCGTCTGTCCCCACTGCACCCCCCACGTCAAGAACGGGCATCCTAGGCACCCACCAAGTGGATGGGTCAAGATTGCCTGGACCAGACGGGCCTTTGCTCTGCCCCAGTGGGACTCCTCATCTGTCTGAGCCAACATATGTAGGGTCAGCTTTTCCCCTTGTAATAGTGTTGCTGACACACTCTGTTAATTTTCTGCCTCCAATTTTCAGAGGAAGGCGCTTTTAAAAAGCACCCTTGTACATCCCAGCCCCTGGCAGAGCCAAGATTTCTTTGAGAAACCGGTCCCCAGGCGATAAGAGATGCTGCCGAACAGTTGCAACCCTGAGTGGGAGAATTGTACGGTTGCTTAGCAACATCCAAGCCTTTATTTTAGAGAAAGCCAATTCCTCTTGTAGGCAGGGAGCTCAGATGGAGCCCTTGCTCATTCTCACCCTCCTGTGCCGGCTCGCTCGCTCGCTCGGAGACAGGCACAAAAAGTTTCGCCCAGCTTTCTCAGCGTGTCTTTAATTACACGGGCATTTCTGCCAGGAGCTTTGGGAGCACTGAGGCCAGGGCCGCCGCCCTGTGTTGGCATTGTGGGGCAGCGGATGCCAGCTCGGGACCCTCAGAAGCAGAGGCGTAGCTAGGGGAGAGGGGTGCCTATTTGCCCCTCTCCCGGCAGCCACTCTGAGTGAGGGAGATAATGAAGAAAATAGGGAGGGTTGGAGCGGGGAGGCCCTCAGGAGCTAGGGTGGTGGTGTGTGTGTGTGTGCATGCACTCTGGGTCCTTTGAACCCATCCACTCAATGATAACTCTACACCCCTGCTCAGAAGCACACCTGCTGATCCCTGAGATAGTAACATAGGAACATAGGAAACTGCCATATAATGAGTCAGACCATTGGTCTATCTTGCTCAGTATTGTCTTCACAGACTGGCAGCGGCTTCTCCAAGGTTGCAGGCAGGAATCTCTCTCAGCCCTCTCTTGGAGAAGCTGCCAGGGAGGGAACTTGGAACCTTCTGCTCTTCCCAGAGCAGCCCCATCCCCTGAGGGGAATATCTTGCAGTCCTCACACATCATGTCTCCCATTCATATGCGACCAGGGCAGACCCTGCTTAGCTATGGGGACAAGTCATGATTGCTACCACAAGACCAGCACTCCTCTCCAAGATAGGATTACCTGCTCTGAATACCATGCTATTCCTCGATTGTTTCCCCCCATTTGTTTTTCACAATATCATGCCGTTAAGATCTCCATGACAGAATCACAGGAGTTTAGAGCTGGAAGGTACCTTTGAGATCATCTAGATTCTAGTCCACCCCCTGCTCAGTGCAGGAAGCGGCTCCAGCATCCTTGACAAATGGCCACCCCAGTCTCTGTCTGAGTACTCCAAGGAAGGGTATCTCCATTGCTTCAAAAACCTTCAGTAGAGAGCCTACTACTGCATGAGGCAGATTGTTTCTACTGTCTAACAATTCTTACATTTAGAAAACTCTTCCTAAGGTCTAGCCTGAATCCACTTCCTTGTAATTTCAACCCAATAAGTTCTAGCCCTGCCTTTTGGAGCAACAGAGAAGTCGTCAATCAATCAATCAATCAATGCTTTATTACAGTCACAGACCAGTTCAACAAAATTTACAAACAGAAGCCCAGCAAAATGAGCCATCAGAGTTATGATACAGTGGTTAAACACCAGCATCGATAATCTGGATTTGATTCTTAATGAACTCCTGGCAAATTTTATTGGCTATTAAACAGAACTTAGCCAATTATAAGATCTTGAATCATTCCGGTCAGTTACAAGATAGTTGATATAATGGTGACGCAATACGCATGGTGGATCTGCTACAATACTTCTCTCCAGAACTTTTTAAGAATTGCTAAGTTAAAACATAAAAAGAGGGAATTGCAACAAAGAACAGACGTTTCGATACATATATGCAACTTCAGTGTTCTATATCCCACTGTTTAAAACCCACACTTTAATATCCAAGGCTTACCCCAATCTAATTAAAGTGTGACGTCGAGTCGGTGTCAACTCCTGACACCCACAGACCCCTGTGGTTTTCTTTGGTAGAATACAGGAGGGGTTGACCATTGCCTCCTCCCACGCAGCATGACATGATGCCTTTCAGCATCTTCCTATATCGCTGCTGCCTGATATAGGTCTTTCCCATATTCTGGGAAACATCCCAGCGAGGATCCGAACCAGCAACCTCTGGCTTGCTAGGCAAGTCATTCCCCTGCTGCACCGTTAGGTGGCTATGCATCTAAAGAAGTGGGTTCTAATCTACAAAAACTTCCGCCACAATAACTCTGTTAGCTGTACCGTACCCAGAACACAACCCGACAGATCCAATGATACAATATCGTTTATATTTATATGTTCGTTCCGTATGTCCTTTCCTCCAATTGTATCTTTGGCTCTGTTGGGTTGCGTTTTGGATTCTTCGTTCCAGATCCTTTCACGCTATTTGTGTGTGGAGCTTTACAGTGCCACCAGACTCTTCTTTTGTTCATGATCAGGCAGTGGCAACTGGCAGCCATGAACAACCATGCCCATGCTAGAATGAAGGAGGAAACAGATTCAGGCTAGACCTGAGAAGGGATTCCTTAACCGTAAGAGCCGGTTGACAGTGGGGGAGTTTGCCTTGTGGAGTGGTGGATTCTGCTTTGTTGGAGATTTTCAGATAGAGGCTGGGTGGATGGCCATCAGTCACCTGTGCTGAGCAGAGAGGGGTGGATTAGACCTCCAAGATTTCTTCCAACTCTAAAAATTCTACGATTTTATGAGACTTGTAGAGCTGGCTGCTTAAATGTCTAGGACTGCTTGTCCTTCTGGTGCATTTCTATGGCACAAAACACTCCCAATGCCAGGCTGTCTGTCTCTTTAAGTATTTAAAGGGTGTTGGAAGCAAAGGAAGTGGCTGTAAAATAAGCTGGAGAGAGAGAGAGAGAGAGAGAAATTAAAAGCACACAAGAACCAGATCTGCCTGAGTAGGTCTGATAGGCTCCCTAGCCAAGAGTAACTGGGTTACGTAGGCAATAGGCTTAGCTCAACTTCAGCACCTGCAGAAAGAGCTGCTCTGGAGGCAGCAGGGGGGGAAAGCAAGTTCTCCTAAGTGGAGGAGAAAAAGCAGATCTCTGCCTTTCCAGTGGATCAAGCTCCCCTTGGCTGGAAAACTCCCAACTGGCTTCCAGGATGGACTGCTGTAATGTATGTACATAGCTCTATTTTTTTTAAATGCACAAAAAATGTGTACATGATTGAAGTCACGGTGTAGCAAGGCTGTTTGCTGATTGTTGTTTTCATTGCTGGAATTTAATTGGATTAAATTCTGTGATTTTAGTGGATTCCATGATTGGACTCATTCCTTGGTTGATAAAAGGGGGACATCCTCCCACTTCTTTCTAGGGGCTAAGACTCCTTGAGGTAGGAGCTATAATCGGAGTGCTCCATTTCCCTGAACTTCATGAACATTTGAAATGGTTTAATTTGTAAGATGTGAGATCTGATGAGCTCTTCTGAGTCCATTTCATTTAGAAATGAGGTCTGCTGTGCTTTATCATATCTGTTGTATATCTCTCTTTTTTAAAGTGGTTGTTTTGGATAGCTTTGAATTCCACATCGCTGCACATCACGGTGATTTTTAGTGGCTGGGGTTCTGAACAGGAAATAATAACAGGACCGGCAGAACTGTTTGTGTGTGGGAGTTGCTCGCTTGTTTCTGTTCCTGAACTCGGGAGAAAAAGAGAGGAGGGCGAACAATGTCTTATTGTGGCAGGCTGAGAAATAAAGAACAGGCAAGCACTGCTAACTCAAAGCAGGGATCACAGCTTTTGTATGGTCCTTAAAGGAAACTTCCCCAAATACTGAACTTTGGAACTCTTATGGGGATTAGAGGATTTGTGCTTTTGGATGTCAATCAACGGCAACAAAAAGCTTTTCATCTGGGCAGGGGCATAACTATAACAGAGCAAGGGGAGACAGTTGTCTGGGGGCCCACTGCCTTGGGGGGGTGTGCCCCAGAGGCAAGTCACATGACTGACTCCCCCAGCCGCACACCAGTTGTATTCATCCTCCGAAATTGATGTGAGTGTGAAGACCTGGAGCTACCAGAACAGCATGTCTTTCTCTAGTACCATTCAATGACTTGCATCGTCCACAATTTACAAAACATTAAAAAAAAAAATTTAGGATGATATTCTATTGTGGCACATAGGTGCGTGTGTGTGTGTGTATCTATATCTATATCTATATCTATATCTATATCTATATCTATATCACTATGCTTTTTGTTACCACCATTCAGCCTCATTTAAGATTTATTTACTTCATGAGCTGAGCTTCAGTGAGGGGGGGTCCCATTTTAAAATCTTGTCCCTGGGCCCACTCCAACCTTGCTATGCCCCTGCATCTGGAAGGAGTTCCTTTCTTGTGAGGTTTCTTGCCCTTGCTATTCCTTAATTTCTGAGCTGTGTAGACTTAGCCCACACTTCTATCTTCAGTGCTGTGTTACCCCTCAGCATGTCCATGCATTCTGTTGGGAGGAGATCTGGTCTTCTCCGGTAGCAAGCATGAATGGTCCTCTTTGCTAAGCAGGGTCTGTCCTCGTTTGCATTTGAATGGGGGAGAGCAACTGGCTCTATCCATCCCCAGCACAGCATCTCTCCAGTGGCTGTTGCTGGTGTCTATCTTATTTTTCTTTTTTAGATTGTGAGCCCTTTGGGGACAGGGAGCCATTTTATTATGTATGTATGTATGTATGTATGTATTTGATTCTATACCGCCCTTCCAAAAATGGCTCAGGGCAGTTTACACAGAGAATAAATAAATGAGATGGATCCCTGTGGCTGGACTTATATCTATGTAAACCGCTTTGGGAGCTTTTGTTGAAAAGCGGCATATAAATATTCATCGTATTCATACATGTGAGCACCATATGATATTCCTCTTCGGGACTGGGACCATAGGTCAGGGGAAGAGCATCTGAATGCATGGAGAAGATCCCAGGTTTACACCCTGACATCACCTGGTTGAGTTGGGATAGACTCCTGCGTGCAACTTTGAAGCATTGCTGCCCGTCTGTGTAGACAATACTGAGCTAGATGGGCCAGTGGTCTGACTCGGAAGAAGACGGCTTCTATGTCCCATTGACTGTGTAAGAGGGATGCAAGAGATCTCTTCACGATGGTTTCCCACTCACAGAGGCAACATGACTAAAGCCATCTGATAATAATCCTTCCCCGGAGTCTCTACAGTATATGTCTCGGAGTGGGGAATGCATGCTTCCATTTTCTAGTGCACATGCAGACACGTGCGTGCACATTGACAATAAGGCGGCATGAAGTGTGCGTGTGCGGCCTGCTGTTTTACCTGTTGCAGTGCTGGGGTGTGCTTTTGAACTGTTGATAACACTGTATAAAACACACACACACACACAAATATGTTAGATAAATAAATAAAGAAGTCAGTTATGTTTAGACAAGTTTGTGTTTTCTTGATATATATTTAGCCAATAGAACAGAACACCTTCACGGGGGACAGGCTATTGCATGAATACCATAGGGGGAGAAGAGCCTTCAAGGATAGGAACATAGGAAGCTGCCTTATACTGAGTTGGACCATTGGTCCAACCAGCTCAGTATTGTCTACACTGACTGGCAGCAGCTCTCCAAGGTCTTTCCCAGCCATATTTGGAGATTCCAGGGTTTCAGCCTGGGACTTTCTGTAAGCAAGTTCTATCACTGAGCCATGCCCCATTCCCATATGTAATAGTGGAGGGTTTAAGGCTCACAAAGTGTTCCTTGGTATGAAAATAGGGGTGTCACAAGCACACCCCCTTCTCATCCACAGAAATGGAGGATATGTGACTTACCATCATTCAAATACCGACAAGTATCCACACATTTGTGGTTTCCCAAATAAGGCTATCAGCTTGTTTTTTTCCGGATATTTATTTATTATTGATATGGCTTCTGCGACTGTGTGGCAGGCAGAAATTCATGTGGTGAAGCTTTTTTCCCCCATCACTGTATGTGAATGCTGGGAACAGCCTCGCCTGCTGAATGTCTGCCTATGGTGCAGCTGTTAAATGCAGAAGAGCCTTAGGAAAGGAACAAAGCTGGAGACCCTATTTTCAAACCAGGGCTCATGTTTTTAGGGATACGAAAAGCGACAGGCTTGCAATGTAATGTAAGAGGAAGCTCTAATTAATTCAGACTTTCGGTATTGGGATCAGCGTTAAGAAGCAGCCTCAAGTCATCTGAATGCCTGACCCAGAAATCCTTGCATGTCCATAGCACTAGACGGGAAAGGATATGCCATGCTCATTGGGTGCTTGGGCTGGTTGGAATTTCCCCATGATCCTCTTTGCAAAGGCAGGAGACGTTAGCACTGATGAGCCGGTGGTTCCCCTAGGACTTGCCTTTGTTTCCAGCAGCTTCAATTAGGAGATGGCGGTCGTCGTCTTTCGTCGCATTAAGTGGGATCAAAACCAGGCCGCTTGTTTGCAGAAGGCAGAACTTTGCAAAGACTTTGAAATATTTAGGGCTTTGCAAACGGCACCTTCTTTCCGAGGCAGGGAAGGAAGAGAGGCGGGTGGACTGACTTAGTGAGGGTGGTCCAGAAGAGCGGGTGCTTGTACAGAGACAGCCTGTCCTTTGGGGGAGCACGGGTGCATTCCTTAGGGAGTTCATCTTGCCTCCATCACCTCCCCATGTTTTCTGAGGAGAGCTGGTCTGCTGGTAGCAAGCAGAGGTACACTTGGGTAATTTTGGAGCCTGGACCTAGGCCTTTGGAGCCCCAGCCCCACCCCGGCTGGAGGCCCCCCCTCTGCAAGTTAAGCATCACCCCTCCTACACACACACACACACACACACACACACACACACACACACCAGTACACACACACTTTTTTTTAATCACGAGGGTTCTTGAGGGCACAAACAGCAACTGAACGCACAAGAATATAAAACGGGTATATGAATGCAAATATGCATTTGCAGAAACATTTCAACACGGCACTTAATATATCCCCATCCCACTTATTTCTTTCTACGCTCTGTCTCTCCAGCACCTGGCACAGCTCACAGTCACATTTGGTTGCCTGGCACAGTACGGGGGGCCAGTGGCAACCATACCGCCAGGACAGGCAAGAGGACTGGGGGGGCCCCCAGGGGGTATGGAGGCCCTGGACTTCGGCCCTGAAGTGGTAAGAGCGCCACTGGTAGCAAGCATGAATTGTCCTCTAGACCAGGGATTCTCAACGTTGGGTCCCCAGATGTTATTGGACTTCAACTCCCATAATCCCCAACCAAAGGCCACTGGGGCTGGGGATTCTGGGAGTTGAAGTTCAATAACATCTGGGGACCCAACGTTGAGAATCCCTGCTAGACTACATATGAGCACTCTAAGATATTCCCCTTAGAGGATGGGGCCGCTCTGGGAAGAGCATCTAGGTTCCAAGTTCCCTCCCTGGCTTCTCCAATATGGGGCTGAGAGAGAGAGAGAGACTCCTGCCTGCAACCTTGGAGAAGCCGCTGCCAGTCTGTGTAGACAATACTGAGCTAGAAGGACCAATGGTCTGGCTCAACAGACGGCCGCTTTCCAAGTTCCTAAGTGTTACATCACAGATGTTGGACTCTCAAAGTATAATGGCGATCTTCACTATTTTCCAATCATGGACCACTTGGGCAAAACAAAAAACAAAAAAACAACCCTCCATGTGAGAGCCATTTCCCACCATGCTGATGAACCCTGCACAGTGCTGGGCTGTTCTTGGTGCTGGGAGGGCCCTTTAAGAGAGATGGAGAGAGACCTGTCTCAGGAGGAAAGCTGTGCACACCTTCCAAGACAGTGCAGGGGCTCAATAGGGCTCTGCCTCCCTTAAAGGAGCTGCTGGGCAGAGCACAGCACAGTGATAAAAAAGTTCCTCTCCGTATGGTACCAGGAGGACTGTGCAGAGTATTCCGCTTTGGCCGAAGCTCCTCACAGGCCCGATAAGCAATTAGGGTGCCATGCCGCACTTAAGGTGAATGGGGGCTGCCCCGGGCCCCCAGGCCTTACAGTCAAGAGCCCTGCCTCATGGCATTCAGCAGCAGTTTCTTCCAAAAGGAGGAGGTGGGTCTATGATATTTTCCCATAGCATCCTCAGGAATGTCCAAAAGGCAGGACTGCTGAACGCACAGACCCCAGTTCAACTCCAGCAATGCGTTCCACAATGTGCCGCCAGCAGCGAGCAAGTGGACCACAATGATGCTGGTTTTCCACCTGACCCCAAATGCAGAAGTCTAAGCTGCAGAAACCAGCAGGTGAAGTTCTTTTAGATTGTGAGCCCTTTGGGGAGAGGGATCCATCTTATTTATTTATTATTCCTCTGTGTAAACTGCCCTGAGCCATTTTTTGGAAGGGCGGTATAGAAATTGAACAACAACAACAACAATAATAAGACTCGATGTCTGGATAAAACAAACCAGTCAATAACACCTGTCTGACTGTGTAAACAAGAAGCAGCAATATAGGAAGATGCTGAAAGGCATAATCTCATACTGCGCGGGAGATGGCAATGATAAACCCCTTCTGTATTCGACCAAAGACAACCAAAGGGCTCTGAGGTCACCAGGAGTCAACATTGACTCGACAGCACACTTACTAATATAACCTTTGTGTAATATAACCTATTTATGGGACCCAACCTACCAGCTGTAGACCTAGGTGAGTTCAGAGTGATTGATTGGACCTGATATGATCTTGCGGTGGAAGTTCAGTTTGATTTGTTACTTAACCAAAAAAAAGATTAGCTATTTATTACAGCAAGCATGAAAACATCATGCAACAGAGAAGCAGCATCTCCAGGTAGTGCTGGGAGAGACTCCTGCCCGAAACCTTGGAGATGCCGCTGCCAGTCTGTGAAGACAATACCGAGCTAGATAGACCAAGGGTCTGACTCGGTATAAAGCAAGCTTCCTAGGTGGTGGTCCTCAATGAGGTCACCACTGATTTATGGCCTCACCTTTTCCCACCAGGGCCTCAGTTGCTGGTGAAAGCTGCATCGAGGGGTAAAAATGTACCCCATGCATACATCTTTACACCCCACGAAGCAGCTTAGAACCCACAATCTGGCCCGCCCCTCCCATGGAACCAGCAAGACATTTTTGGAAAAGCCGCCGTACAATTTTAGCACGGAGAGCTCTAGGAACAGCAGCAGGAGATGGCGGCGGGGTGTGTGTGTGTGTGTGTGTGTGTGTGTAATTTCAGAGACAGTGTTAAGGTACACACGATGTATTCAGCAATGACTGTCGCGTACATCTTAATGGATTGAGGAGGGGGGGGTTATGGATTTCTGTCGGCAAGGCATCCTGGCAGGTAACCAATTATCACATTAGGGTGTTTTCGTATCTTTGGCAGAGGCACATCTTCCTTCTCCCAGCTGAAGCACAGCGTGAGTAACAATCGGGGCGAAGAGCCGTTCTAGGTGATTAGGAAACCTGGATTTTATTCTTAGCACTCTTCTGCGCTGCTCCCCCGATCCAGATTTTAGCACTTCTGGTGAATGTGACTCTCCACACATTATCGATGCAGAGAGCTGAGGTGGGAAGGGTTAATCCTCTTTCTCCCACCCACATTTCATTAGGTGGGGCTGACTTATCCCTCCTGGGTTGGCTCTGCATACCAGGGGTGGCCCGAGGCTTTTGGGTACCCGAGGCAGGATGCTAAATGCCACTTCCCCCACCTGCCTGCTATCACCACCACCACTCAGCACAGCTCAAATTGCTGCTGCTGGTCTTGTGGTAGCAAGCACGACCTGTCCCCTTTGCTAAGCAGGGGCCGCCCTGGTTGCATATGAAAGGGAGACTTGCTGTGTGAGCACTATAAGATCATCCCCTCAGGGGATGGAGCCGCTCTGGGAAGAGCAGAAGGTTCCAAGTTCCCTCCCTGGCATTTGGAGAGGAGAGCTGGTCTTGTGGTAGCAAGCATGACTTGTCCCCTTTGCTAAGCAGGGTCTGCCCTAGTTTGCATTTGGATGGGAGACAACACGTGCACACTGGAAAATATTCCCCTTCGAGGATGTGGCTGGAGCTCAGTGGAAGGGCATCTGCATGCAGGAAGTTTTTATTTTATTTTATTTTATTTATTTTATATCTATCTATCTATCTATCTATCTATCTATCTATCTATCTATCTATCTATCTATCACATTTGTACACTGCCCCAAACTTTCACCTCTGGGTGGTTAACAATAGCATAAAGCAAATTAAAATTTATACAAAAACTTAAAAACCATTTAACAATTTAAAAATCATCCACAAATTAAAATACTGAAATTTTAAAGAACTGAAGAAGCTTGGGTGAAGAGGTGGGTTTTCAAACGCGTTCCAAGTTCCCTGCCTGGCATCCGTAGTCAGGGCTGAGAGAGGTTCCTGCCTGCAACTTGGAGAAACTGCTGCCAGTCTGGGCAGACAATACTGAGCTAGATGGACCAAGGGTTTGACTCGGCAGAAAGCAGCTCCCGATGTTCTGGAAGAGCAGAGGCAGCAGAGGGTGGTGGACTAGAGTGTCTCCCCACCACTTTTCCTTTCTCCACACTTCTACTTCGGCTCTGTCTCCCTCCTTCTATTCAAGTCCAATACGGGGTGGAGGAGGAGGATTCTACACAGATCGTTGCACTGCTGCCGAGCAATTCCCGAGTGGGCTGTGGGAAGATGACAGGGGACAGATGTTGCAGTGGGGGGGGGGGTGGCTCAATGAGCTGCAACTACTCCTCTGCCTCCTTCTCTTCTTCCGCACTGCACTGAGTTTGAAAAACAGGCGTGGAGAGTGTTGGTCTAGAGTGTCTCCCTTCCACTTTCCCTTCTTCCCCACTTCCTCTTCCGCTCTGTCCTGGTCTCTCTCTTCCTTTTCAAGTCCTGCACAGTGAAGAGGAGGAGAACTCTAAGCAAACCTTTGCGCTGCTGCCAAGCAACAGCAGAGGGCCGTGGGAAGCTGAGAGCGATTGGGCGGGGGAGATGCAGAAGTGGGCAGAAGCTGCCACCCCCAAGAATCCACCACCTGAGGCAATTGCCATAGTTTGCCTCATTCTGGGGCTGGCCCTTTACATACTGGGAAAGCTGGTGGAATGTTTCAAAAAAGGGTCATGGAAAGGACGAGCTATGATTGGGTTGAGGGGGAACCAGGGAGGCTAGGGGAGAGTAGTGGTGCTGTTTTTCGGACTTAGCTTTAAACACACACACACACACACACACACACTCACAAACAACTAGCACTCTAAATAGATTTAGAGTTAGCTCCTGCTAACTGGGCAAAAAGGCACCTTTTTAAAGCACCTTTAGCAGGGGGAGAGCAACTGGCCGTATCCACCCCCAGCACAGCATCCCTCTAGTGGCTGTTCTGGGGGTTTATCTTCTGTTTCTTTTTTAGATTGTGAACCCTTTAGGGACAGGGAGCTCTTTTCTCTTTTCTCTTTTCTCTTTTCTCTTTTCTTTCATATCTATCTCTCTATCTCTTGTACTGATTTACTTAAGGCCCAAGTCACTGTTTTAATAACACTCAAAGCAGAGTGCATAATTTAAAACCAATAAATAAACTCAAAGATACACCCAGCAGGGAAAGGATATTCTAATAACCACTCATCCCCTGAAACCATGCTGACAAGCAAAGGTCTTAGAAAAACAGCATGGAGAGGGTCTTGTAGGCATTCTGTGGCAGGGCACCCCACCATTCTGGGGCTGCAACAGAAAAGGCCCGACGCCAGTAGAGCTTTAGAAGCAGATCTTTATTGTGGGGACTTAGAAGGGATGAAATACTCCCCAAGACAACCAGATCCCAGGCTTTTTAAAACTCTACAGATCCAATCCAGCCCACCACCACTGTGTGTGGAATCCAAGTGGAGGATCACCTGGGCCTCATCCAGTGCACATCAATCATATGTTTTTCAATCCTATCAAAACCATGGAATCCTAAGCAAGGTTGATGTCAGGGCAGAGGCTGGCCAGGTTGGGCACCGGTCGAAAGCTGCTGCTACTTATATACCGCTTTTCAACAAAAGTTTACAAAGTGTTTTACAAAGAAAATAAGATGATTCCCAATCCCTAAAGGGCTCATAGTCTAAAAGGAAGCATAAAGTGGACACCAGCATCAGCCACTGGAGGGATGCTGTGATGGGGCTGGATAGGGCCAGTTGCTCTCCCCCGGCTTAATATAAGAGATCCACCACTTTAAAAGGTGCCTCTTTGCTCAGTTAGTAGGAGTAATCAGTTACCTCAGGGCCATCTGAGAACCTATAGCTGGACCCTGAGGCCCTGGTGGAAAAAAGGTGGGTCCATAGCTCAGTGTCTACCTCTCTGAGGACCACCACCTTAGGAACAAGCCTAGGAAGTGGCCTGATACTGAGTCAGACCATTGGTCCATCTAGCTCAGTACTGATTACACTCACTGGCAACATCTCTCCATGGTTTCAGGCAAGAGTCTTTTCCCAGCTCTACCTGGAGAGGAGAGCTGGTCTTGTGGTAGCAAGCATGATGTGTCCCCTTAGCTAAGCAGGGTCTACCCTGGTTGCATATGAATGGGAGACTTGATGTGTGAGCACTGGAAGTTATTCCCCTTAGGGGATGGAGCCTCTCTGTGAAGAGCAGAGGGTTCCAAGTTCCCTCCCTGGTAGCATCTCCAAGATAGGGCTGAGGGAGATTCCTGCCTGCAGCCTTGGAGAATTCACTGCCAGTCTGTGAAGACAATACTGGGCTAGGTGGACTAATGGTCTGACTCAGTATATGGCAGCTTCCTATGTTCCTGGAGATGCTGCCAGGGATGGAACCTGGGACCTTCTGCATGCAAAGCAGATGCTCTACCATTGAGCTGTGACCCCATCCTTATATACATGCTAAGTATTATTTATTCAATGGTGTCTAAGAACGTTGCCATTTCAAGCAAATGCTTTGCTTTGCCTTCGCAGTTGGGCCGTCTTTCTCTGTAGGATTATGTAACTCACCCCCCCCCATCTATCGCTGCTTTTCTTTCATCCTTGGTTTCCCCGTCCCCCATTTTCACCTCAGTCTTGGCTGCTTCCTTTGTTTTGAAAGGGAAAAAGCAATCTAACACTTGTCTGACTAAACTGCAACAAAAGCGAGTCATGTATTTCTAACAAACCTGTAGCTATTTGGAGTGTGTGACAATATGGTGGGCTGAAGCCAGCCAAGCTGTAATTTAAGTTAGCAGAATCTCAACCTTTTACGGAGACTTCAGGGACAACAAAGGCAAAAGATCCAAAGCGGGGGGTGGGTTTCATTTCTGGCTTTTTTTTTTTTTTAGGCTGACAACGATGACCAAAAGCTTTAGTATGGATTGTCGGGATGAATGAGATACAGTGTGTGCATGCGTGCCATATGTATTAGGTTTGTTCAAGCCACATAGGAAGCTGCCTTCTGCTGTCAGACCATTGGTCCATTTAACTCAATATTGTCTACCCAGATTGGCAGCGGCTCCTCCAAGGTTTCAGGCAGGAGTCTCTCCCAGCCCTATCTTGGAGATGCTGCCAGGGAAGGAACTTGGAACCTTCTGCATGCAAGCATGAAGATGCTCTTCCCAGAGCAGCCCCATCCCCTAAGGGGAATATCTTCCAGTGCTCGCATGTAGTTTCCCATTCAAGTGCCAACCAGAGCAGACCCTGCTTAGCAAAGGGGACCATTCATGCTTACTACCACAAGACCAGCTCTTTCCCCAAATTATGCAACTGATGTATTTTATTTTATTTTATTATTTTTATTTATTGATTTGATTTCTATACCGCCCTTCCAAAAAGGGCTCAGAGCGGTTTACACAGAGAAATAATAAACAAACAGGATGGATCCCTGTCCCAAAAGGGCTCACAGTCTAAAAAGAAACATCAGATAGACACCAGCAACAGTCACTGGAGGTAGTGTGCTGGGGGTGGATAAGGCCAGTTACTCTCCCCCTGCTAAATAAAGAGAATCACCACGTTTTAACGTGGTGATTCTTTGCCAAGTTAGCAGGGGTCTGAAGGTTTATCATCTGAAGCCATTTGGTTGCATCACCTGCAGGGCTGTGCAGTGGCGTAGCTACCTCTTATGAGGCCCGTGTTCAGCAATTGACAAAAGCCACCACTATTTCTGAGACACCACCTCCACGTCCTCTTCCTCAGCTTGCTCGTCTGTTCTACCAGCCTGCCAGCCACTCCATGACCCCTGCTTGTTTGCCCACCGCCTGCCCTGCTAGCCACTCTGCAGAACTATTAATAGGATGAGTGTTGCTGTTAGGTCCTAATGTTTGTAGATTATTTGTGTTTCAAGAGCTCTGTCTGTAAGGACTTATGTGGGCAGAGTTTTCCACATTCTTCATTTGAGTTCCTCTTCACAAGGCTGAATCCCCAGGGGAAAGTGCATTTGAATAAGTCGCAGGTAGGGATGTGCAAATCAATTTTGAATTTGAGTCGATTCAACTCAAATCTCAGTGATTCAAATTCAGATCGAATCACCCCTTAAAAGGGCAATTTGACTCGAATTTGAATTGCATTTTTAAAATTTGATTTGAATTATATTCAAGAGCCATTGGGAACCTTTAAGAAAAACTATTCAAGACCCCTGATTGGTTTAAAATCTTATTTATTTATTATTTCTCTGTGTAAACCGTCCTTAGCCATTTTTGGAAGGGCGGTATTGAAATAAAATAAATAAGTGCCCAAACAGGGTGAAATCATTTGAATTCAATTTGAACTGAATTTTTGAGCCAGATTTGAAACAAATCAAAAAAATCTGGTTCATACACATCTCTAGTTACAGATGATGTATTCACTGTTTTGGACTGAATGAACTGTTGTGCCCTCCATCATCATTATCATCAGCAACAACAACAACAACAACAACAACAAATATTTATATACTGCATTGCTTTTCAACAAAAGTTTCTAAAGCAGTTTACATAGAGAAAGAATAAATAAATAAGATGGCTCCCTGTCCCCAAAGGGCTTGCAATCTAAAAAGAAACATTAGACACCAGCAAGAGTCACTGGACTGTGCTGGTGGTGGATAGGGCCAGTTGCTCTCCCCCTGCTAAATAAAGAGAATCACCACATTAAAAGGTGCCTCTTTGCCCAGTTAGCAAGGGTGAGTCACACCTTGCTAGTCTCCCATTCCAATGTGAAATGCAATGTATTGCCACAAGAATGATGGTGCATCCCAGCTGCATGTTGCTGAACATGGGACTCAAAAGAGGTAGCCCAGGGACTTTTTTGTATGGAGCATTATATAAACGTACTAAAAAAAAAAATTAATAATGATGCAATTAGATATCAGATCATACGGTGGTCAAAATAATGATAACGCTGAGTGGCTGGATGATGCCCATTAAAGATGTGGGGAAACTCAGACACCATCCATATATGCTCTAACTTCAGGCAGAGGCTGGACAGCCACCTGTTGAGAAGGTTCTAGAGCTGCATTTCCTTCATCAAGCGAGAGGTACATAGGGAGCTGCTTTACAGTGAGTCAGACCCTTGGTCCATCTAGCTCGGTGTTGTCTACATACACTGACTGGCAGTGATTGTCCAAGGTTTCAGGCAGGAGTTTCTCTCAGTCCTACACGGAGATGCTGCCAAGGATTGAACCTGGGACCTTCTGCATGCAAGCAGATGCTCTACCACTGAGCTATGGCCTATAGGACTCCTTCAACTCTTGAGTCTAAGTATTGTGGTTTAACGGGACCAGTCCCTCTCTTTCTGGTTTCTAAGCTGTATATTGTGCACACCAGTCTACCGCCTGAATACAATGATTGCCCAGAATGATTCTCCAGATTCATATGCGCAAGGATGCTAATCTGGTCCTGAAGCAAAAAGCCTGATATGCCGCTGATCAGGCAAATATATTGAAAGGATCCTATTCTGTAAAGGTAAAATGTGCCATCAAGTCAGCGTCGAGCCCTGTGTTTGTCTTTGGTAGAATACAGGAGGGGTTTACCATTGCCTCCTCCCGCACAGTCTGAGATTATGCCTTTCAGCATCTTCCTAGCAGCGCTCAATATAGGTGTTTCTGGAAACATACCAGTGGGGATTCGAACTGGCAGCCTCTGGCTTGCTAGTCAAGTCATTTCCCCACTGCACCATTAGGTGGCTTCTATCCTATTCTGTACTGAACGCAAATTCAATACAGAGCCTTAGAGGGTTCACATAGTGAGAAACTGAGTGCCATCCAAATGGTATTCATCGCCTCTGCCCACTTTCACCCACTCCATTCTCACTGGGTGCCTACTCTGTGGTCCTCCATTCTAAATGTAGCTCTCAAGCAGACATCTCCCACTTGGGGCTGACCAATAGAAGCATCAGTGGGATGAACCTGTGTTGACTTTAGTTTCTTCTCTCTGTCTCAGGAAGGGGCTTGCACCAAGCTGGACGAAGACATCTTGGACATTCCCCTGGACGACCCAGATGCCAACGCAGCAGCCGCCAAGATCCAGGCCAGTTTCCGTGGTCACATGACTCGGAAGAAGATTAAAGGGGGCGACCGAGAGCGGAAAAGCAAGGATCCCGAGTGCACAAGCAGCACTCGTACAGGGGACTTACGCAACGGAGATTAAGCTGCTGGGTAAGAATCCCAATTCCTCTGCTTGCTTGCTTGCTTGCTTGCTTGCTTGCTTGCTTGCTTGCTTGCTGCTGTTCAGGAGGTTGTAGGATTGTTATGAGCAATGTCATTGTTAGCTAGAAATATGGCAAAAGCAGAATAGCCATCAAGATGATAGCAAAGACCAACTGAAAGAACATAGGAAACTGCCATATACGGAGTCAGACTAATGGGCCATCTAGCTCAGTATTGTCTTCACAGACTGGCAGCGGCTCCTCCAAGGTTGCAGGCAGGAATCTTTCTCCGCCCTATCTTGGAGATGCTGCCAGGGAGGGAACTTGGAACCTTCTGCTCTTCCCAGAGTGGATCCATCCCCCGAGGGGAGTATCTTGCGGTGCTCACACTTCAAGTCTCCCATTCATATGCACCCAGGGTGGACCCTGCTTAGCTGAGGGGACAAGTCATGCTTGCTACCACAAGACCTGTTCTCCTCTCCTCTTCCTACTGTGTTTTTTTCTCCACTATTAAAGTGGCTTTTAACTTGTCTGGCCTTGGGCCCCCAAGGTCTCCACCACATCAGAAGAGTCAAATGAGTAGGCATCTAAAGGTCTTCAGGCAACCACCACTGCATAATCCAGATTGTCACCACATCATTTTCATGGACATGATAGCCTCTTATTATTCTGCACAGTAATTGTACAGCGAGTCTGATCAACAAAACACAGCCAGTGGTGGGAGTGGACTTCTAGATACCATATGGATGTTTCACCAGGGGCTGCCCCCCACGTCCCCTCCCCTATGCACAGCTCTTTTGCCACTTTTCACACACTCTCCCCAGGCTGTCTCTTCTCTCCAGCTGCCTGGAACTTTGCCTCCTGCTGAGGGAACAGCAGGACAAGCCTTTGGCCTGCTGATGTGGAGCAAGGGAGGAGAGAGAGGGGTGTGTACACAGCACAAGGGGACCGAGGCAGAAATAGATGCACAAAAGTGGGCCAGAGGATGTCTTTGGCACAGGACGCCCTTGGTGGGTCAAGAATTGAGGGCACAGAGTGACACGCTTCCTGCTGCATTCCACTACAGCAAGTCCTCCGTGCAGAAGGTCCAAGTTCCCTCCCTGGCAGCATCTCCAAGATAGGGCTGAAAGAGACTCCTGCCTGTAACCTTGGAGAAGCCACTGCCAGTCTGTGTAGACCACACTGAGCTAGATGGACCAAGGGTCTGATTCAGTAGAAGGCAGTTTCCTATGTTCCTGGTCTGTTGTAATGCAACACATGATGCTTCTTATCTCCTCACACAGTTTGCTGTTTCAGTCTTTTTATAGGGGTATCTCTGCAAGCTTTGAAAGTGGCACAGTGAGTGGGCAGGGAGGTTCCCAGAAGCCTCTCCTCTCCTCTCCTGTCTTCTCCATGTGCTTCTTGCCAGCTTTGCAAGGAATGTGAGGAGAGGTGCTCCTTGCAAAGTTTGCAAGGGTCAGGTTGGTCTCAAAGAGCTGTCCTGATCGCGACTGTGGAGGGCATCATGCCACCCTGCTGCTGCCTCAACAATCTACCACCTGAGGCACCTGCCTGAACTTGCCTCACGAAAGGGCCGCTCCAGTGGTAAATGGCTGGAGGTCATCTAGGGATACTTCAGGGTTCACTGGGGATCATGGGAGGAGAGCTGGCCTTGTGGTAGCAAGAATGACATGTCCCCTTTGCTAAGCAGGGTCTGTCCTGGTTTGCATTGGAATGGGTGACTGCATGCATGAGCACTGTAAGATATTCCCTTTAGGGGATGGAGCCACTCTGGGAAGAGCATCTGAGAATCCAAGTTCCCTCCTTGGCATCTCCAAGACAGGGCTGAGAGAGATTCCTGCCTGTAACCTTCAAGAAGCCACTGCCAGTCTGTGTAGACAATGCTGAGCTAGATGGACCAGTGGTCTGACTCAGTATATGGCAGCTTCCTATGAACCTGGGTCTCCCTGCTCCTCACCTGAAACACTATCCATGACACCCCACAGCACTCTGTGGGGCATGGCTTGCTTTACTACTGCTACAAATATTTATATACTGCCTATGAACTCTGCACTTCCATTGTACCACGGAAGCATGGGCTGTGACACTAGGCATAAGCCTACAATCCTCACCTTTCTTTTTTTCTTTTAAAAAATCAGGTTTCTAGCCCTTAGGACAACTTGCAATGAGGAATTTTAAAACATATGAGCAATGCAGGTGAAGTTGGTGTATTTGTAGATCAGGGTTTGCAATAGTCAGGAGTTGGCTAGTCGTTTCAGTTAGCACGGATGCATTTCTCTCCCTATTAGAGCATAACCCAAAAATCCAGTGTGCTTGATTTGCATAATTTATTCCAGGTACCAATTTGGATTTTTTTTTAAAGGGCTGTCTCTAGGGAAGCTTCCTGATAGAGTCGGGCAAGATGATTCTCGACATCCCTTCCTACTCAATTCAGTGAAAACAGATGCTGTGTGCAGGCCTGTAGGATAGATTTCGAGCAGATCAAATTCCTAGTTAATTATTCCTTCCCACCCCACCCCCCTTTAACTGAGTTGGTTTGCATTGCATTTAGCAGGGACAGGCCCTTCTTTCTGGAACTTGCCCCAGGGCAAATATTGTCCCCAAATTGCCCCCCACTTTGCTATTGGGGCTGGCTTGTTTAATATGCTTA
Source organism: Hemicordylus capensis (assembly GCF_027244095.1). NCBI lineage: Eukaryota > Metazoa > Chordata > Lepidosauria > Squamata > Cordylidae > Hemicordylus > Hemicordylus capensis. Next base: position 19,590,105 of record NC_069664.1, on the reverse strand, counting down.
GCCTTGTCATTCTTGAGAGTTCAACTCTCTCTTCAGGCTCTCTAGAGGTTATATGGGGAAGAGAGCTGGTCTTGTGGTAGCAAGCATGACTTGTTGACCCTTTGCTAAGCAGGGTCCACCTTTGTCTTGCAGTTGGATGGGAGGCCACATGGGGGCACTGTAAGATATGGGGCCAGAGCTCAGGGGTAGAGCATCTGCATGGGTGTTCCCTCTAAAAGGGAATGCCAGATGTTGTTAACTACAACTCCCATAATCCTCAAGCTAAGGCCATTGCAGCTGGGGATGCTGGGAACCGTAGTCAACAACATCTAGGAATCTCTGTTAGAGAAAACACTGATCTGCATGCTTACATGCAGAAGGTCCCAGGTTCCCCCCCGGCAACATCTCCAAGTCAGGCTGGGGAAGACTCCTGCCTGAAACCTTAGAGGACCACTGCCTGTCAGTGTAGACTAGGGCTACTAACTTTGGCCCACCAGCTGTTTTTGGTCTATAATCCCCAACCACAGTGGCCAATAGCCAGGGATGATGGGAGTTGTAGGCCAACATCTGCAGGAGGGCTGAAGTTGAGCAGCCCTGAAGCCAATCGTGAGCTAGATGGACCCGTGGTCTGACTTGCTATAAGGCAGCTTTCTGTGTTCCTAAATCCTGGAGTGGGGAATAGCTACAGCTCATCTCTTGCACGCGCACACACACATGCAAATTTATGCACATGAACACCAATCAGGGGCTCGCCCTGGCGCTACAGCAGAGCTGCTCAACTTTGGCCCTCCTGCGCAGATGTTGGCCTACAACTTCCATATTCCCTTATTATTGGCCGCTGTGGTTGAGGCTTATGAGAGTTGTAGTTCAAAAATAGCTGGGGTGGGGGGCAACTTTGAGCAGCCCTGTGCTACAGTTAGCGGGGTGGAGGCAGAAATAGCCCCACAAAACTGCTCCCTGCCCACAAGCTCTTATAAGTCATGGAAACCTGTCAACCATCCACTGGCAACCTCTGTCTTCCCATCCCAAAATGCAAACACAGCAGTGCTCTTTGGACTGGATGTCTGTTCAGCCCTCCACCTGGGGGGCTCCAAATACACCCCCCCCCATGTCCCTCAAAATCTGGGCCACATTTAGCAGCCTCTTGGGCCATATTTCAGGAGTCCTTGAGTCTCTTTGCCCAAATGCTTGTGGGAAGCAACTGTGTTTCAGCATTAGAAGCAATTGGTCTGGAATGGTTATTAGCACAGAGAGATGCCTCTTTCCCTCCACCCACCACCCTGAGAAAGCTGCACTGAAGCCCCAACACAGAGAAGCAATCAGATAGACCCATGACGCCATGCAAAGGCCCATTTTAAAGCCGGGATCTCTCATGCGTGTTGTTGCGTCGAGACAAATTAAATGGCATTGTGTGAGTGAGCCACACAAAATATCCTGCCCGTGCGTCGATTTTCTGGGAAGTGAGTGTCGTCTGGCACAGAAAGAGGCCAGGGTTAAAAATTGCCCAGATCATTGTCTCACTAGTGTGGGCATATAATAAATCAGGGCCCTGTCTGGAAGGAAGAAAGGGAGAGAGAGAGAAGAGAAGAGAGAGAGAGAGAGAGAGAGAGAGAGAGAGGAAAGAAAGAAAGAAAACCCAAATCTAATTCCAAAATCAACACACTTCCTTTCAATAAGGCACATTTTAATACCAAAACAGAACATTCAAATGAGGAAATTATGTAGATTGGATTAATTCATGTTGAGGTGTATAAATGAAATTAACGAGCTCATTATTGTTGTTATGATAGCATTTTATGCACATAAATGGCACAGACATCTCAAAATCAATAGTCTATTCTTCAGATAAATTGCTGTATAATTGAAGTTGATACTGTGTCAGCTGCCTGGCACTAATAAAAGGAACACATATTGGGGCCATTCACACAACTGGGGGTGGGGGCAGGCAGGGGGGAGGCTTCCCAAAGCTCCGCCCGCCCCGATGATCATTCTTTAGCTGGTGGGAGCATGGAGTGTGCTCACATGCATCCACTGCTGCTCCATGCATCTGATCGCTCTGAGGCTAGATCTTGTTGTCCCGGCCTCCGCATATCCCAGAGTGCACTGCATGCCGAGCTCAATACACTGGGGGATTTCCCCCAGGTGGGCACTCTAGGCACCTGTCTCTGTGTCAGCATGAGCTGCAAGTGGCTCGCACTGGCACACAGCCTTCAGAGCTGCATCAAGGGTGCATTTGCGCCCTTAACCTCGGCTAAGGGTCAGGTTTCAGCGCTGGGTTTAATGCTGCAGCACCACCAGGAAAGCTGAATAATGCCATTGGCTGTATGAACAGCATCTTCTGTTGTTATCTTGATGTCGCTGTAAATGGTTACGTAAGAACAGGCCTGCTGGATCAGGAACAAGGCCTATCTAGTCCAGCATCCGGTTTTCCACAGTGGCCCACCAGATGCCTCTGAGAAGCCCACAGGCAAGAGGTGAGGGCCTGCCCTCTCTCCTGCTGTTGCTCCCCTGCAACTGGTATTGAGAAGCATCATGCCTCTGAGGCTGGAGGTGGCCCACAGCCACCAGATTGATAGACCTGTCTTCCATGACTTTATCTGAGCCCCTTTTAAAGCAATCCAAGCTGGTGGCCATCACCACATCCCATGGCAAAGAATTCCATAGATTAATAATGTGCTGTGTGAAAAAGTACTTCTACTTGTCAGTCCTAAATTTCCCAACCTTCAGTTTCATGGGGTGGCCCCTTGTATTTATTTATTTTTTATTTTATTTAACATATGTTTATACCGCCCAAAACTTACGTCTCTGGGCAGTTTACAACAAGATAAAAACAACATTAAAACCGGATGAACCCTCTGCCAGTCTAAGTGTAGTGAAGCTGCGTTCAGTCACCATTTGGAAATGCCCCAGATAAGGCTGGGAAAGACTCCTACCCGAAACCTTGGAGAGCTGCTGCCAGTCAGTGTAGTCAGTGCTGAGTTAGATGGACCAAGGGTCTGACTCAGTATAAAGCAGCTCCCTATGTTTCTAAGATTCATCACAAATTCAGGAGGCCTTGAATCTGCCTATGTTGGAAGAGACTCTCCTAGGCATCTGAATTTGCCCTCTCCAGTCTGTGCCCACCCATTTGCCCTATGCAAATTTCAGTGGCTCATGATTCTCAGCACCTTAACTTTGATCACCCCAATCTGTATGCAGTTCTCATTTGCATATGCAAACAGGGAGCTTTCTCCCCCAAAGCGTTTGCACACCAATTTATGAGTACAGGTTTGCGGGGGAGGAAAGACCTTTGGAAAAAAAAATGGCTTTCTGACAAATTAAGATATTATTTGATGTGAAAAAGAACCAGTGTGTGTTTTCTTTCATCTCTTTCACTCCTAGAGCCAAATTTGCTAATGAGTTGTTGCCTGCACGCTTGGGACTGCTAGTCAGCATCTCTCCCAGATCTACCTGGCGATGCTGCCAGGGATTGAATCTGTGATAATCTGCATGCAGATACTTTACCACTGACCAACGGCCCAAGGGGATGTCTTAGAGTGCTCAAGTGTTGTCACCCATCCAAATGAAAACCAGGACAAACCCTGTTTAGCAAAAGGGGCAGTCCATGCTTGTCACTACCACAAGACCAGCTCTCCTCCCGCAATGATGAAGTGCAGGGAGCACTAAGCCAATCAGGGGCATAGCTTAGGGAGATTGGGCTCGTGTCCCATAGCAAGCAGGACTTGTCTCCTTAGCTAAGCAGGGTCTGCCCTGGTTGCATCTGAATGGGCGACTTGATGTGTGAGCACCGCAAGATATTCCCCTCAGGGGATGAAGCCACTCTGGGAAGAGCAGAAGGTTCCAAGTTCCCTCCCTGGCAGCATCTCCAAGATCGGGCTGAGAGAGACTCCTGCCCTGCAACCTTGGAGAAGCCGCTGCCGGTCTGTGAAGACAATACTGAGTGAGATTGATCTATGGTCTGACTCAGTATATGGCAGCTTCCTATGTTTCTATGAGGCCAGCTGGGAATGAGGCCAGCCAGGGCAAGGGATGAGCCAGGTGGCTCCCAGGAGCTGGGTGGCTCTTTGACCCTGCCCACCCAATTATAGCTCCTTCCCTGCACCCAGTCATTTCATCAGTAGACCACCCAGCAGACTGACGCAGCCTCCAAAGCATCCGCAGACTATGCCTTTCTGCAACCCACCATTTCCATGAAGCCTTTGGCATCACACCTTTGGGGCTCTCGATAGGGAGGCCTATCTTGTCCAGCCTCCTGTTTCCCACAGTGGCCCACCAGGTGCCTTGGGGAAACCATACCGCCCGGAGATGAAGGCATCTCCCCTCTCCTGCTGTTGCTCCCCTCCAACTGGAACTTGGAGGCATCCTGCGCCAGGGATGGTGCTGCCTTAAGCACCAAATGCTGTCCTTCCCCAGGGATTCCCAGATGTTGTTCACTGCAACTCCCATAATCCCCAGCCAAAGGCCATTGCAGTTGGGGGTTATGGGAGTTTTTGGTTTTGTTTTTAATATCCCGCTCTTCCTCCAAGGAGCCCAGAGCGGTGTGCTACATACTTAAGTTTCTCCTCACAACAACCCTGTGAAGTAGGTTAGGCTGAGAGAGAAGTGACTGGCCCAGAGTCACCCAGCAAATATGATGGCTGAATGGGGATTTGAACTCGGGTCTCCCCGGTCCTAGTCCAGCACTCTAACCACTACACCACGCTGAGTTGTAGTCAACACCATCTGGGAATCCCTCTGAAAAGGAACACTGCAGGGGCCCCCCTTCTTTCTTTCTTTTTCTTTCTTTCTTTCTTTCTTTCTTTCTTTCTTTCTTTCTCGATGTAAACCGCTTTGAGAACTTTGGTTGAAGAGCAGTATATCAATAGTCGTCGTCGTAGTAGGCTGCTCTCTCGCTTCACTTGCTCTGTATATCAGCTGCTTTCCAATGTTTATGGGCCCTGATCCCAGTGGACAGGGTGCACTAAAGATCGGAACCGATCCTCTGACCCACACGCCCTCCCCGCATCAGCTTGAAAGCGACATGAACGCGCAAAGCATTTCCACCGTCAGCGACAACTTTGTTTTTCTCACATCGAAGCCGTTCTTGCGAGCAACCCAAATGTGAAACCGACAAAGAGGCACAGCTGTATGTCCTAGTTTTGTGTGGCAGGGAAAAATCCTACACACTGGTCGTTATCATGGAAACCAATAGTAACTCCCCCAAGGAGGTAAAGGGCCTGGATTTGAGTTTCATTTCTTCCTTAGCAACACCCAGCTGAATGTCTCACATCAGCACATGCTATTTTTAAACCCATCTCCTGGCAGGAAAAGGTACATATAATGGAGTAAATCACAGCCAGAGACGGTGTGAGTGGCTCTGCGCTCTCATGCGCACCAGTGCGCCATGCTGCCGCCATGTGGGAATCTCATGGTAGGTGGCCCGAGCACCATTCTCTGACTCGGTTGCCCCAAATGGGGAAGGTGAGGCTTGTGGGGCTATATAATATGACAGGGGTTTCCAACCTGTGGTACACCATCTATTGTTGGACTACAGCTCCTATCATTCCTTGCCACCATCAGTTGTAGCTGGGGATGAGGGGGATTGTAGTTCAGCAGCACCTGGGATACCACTGATTGGGAATCCTTGCAATATGACCTAGGCACCAAAAATGGGCTGAGAACCCTTGGCAAGGTTGCTGCCAGTCAGTGCAGACAATTCTGAGCTAGACGGGCCAATGGCCTGACTCAGTAGAAGGCGACTGCCTATTTTTCTGTGCTCTAATGCTCTTTTTTTAAAAGTGGTGGCAAGAATATTTATTTTGTGTGCAGCCTGCAGCAGGCACACACTTGCCCCTTTCTCTTGGAAGAGACCTGGTCTTGTGGTAACAAGTACCAATTTGCTAAGCAGGGTACCTGCTTAGGGTACCAGAACCTGGGTAGCCCAGATCCACTACCCAGGTTAAAAGTGAGGTAGGAGGAACCACCTACCTAATGGCGCAGTGGGGAAGAAACTTGCCTAGCGAGCAAGAGGTTGCTGGTTCGAATCCCCACTGGTATGTTTCCCAGACTATGGGAAACACCTATATCAGGCAGCAGCAATACAGGAAGATGCCGAAAGAGGCATCTTACACTGCGCGGGAGAAGGTAATGGTCAACCCCTCCTGTATTTGACCAAAGACAACCACAGGGCTCTGTGGTCGCCAGGAGTCAACACCAACTCGGCGGCACATTTTAGGAGGAAAACAGAGCCCGTTTTACCTTCTTTTTTGGTCGTCTGCACTGCATGCGGTTTTAAACCATTCCTGGGCAGCCAGCGGTTATTGCTTACCATAGAGCCCTATGGCTTGTGGTGCCAGGGAGAGGAGAGTTGCTACAGTTCTGAGGGCTGCCTCTCCATGACTCCCACCATGCATTGTGGTATATACATGGAGGCTCCAGCTCCCGATTTCAGCCTTGGAGGATGCCGCGGCAGCGTTCTTGTGGGCACATGAGCTGCGGAGCCAAAAGGAGGCTCTGGTCATCATGGGGTAGGAGCATGCCTACCCTCCAGCCCACCCCATAAGAACATAGGAAGCTGCCTTCTACTGAGTCAGACCCTTGGTCTATCGAGCTCAGATTGTCTACACTGACTGGCAGCGGCTTCTCCAAGGTTGTAGGCAGGAGTCTTCCCCAGTCTTTCCTGGAGATGCTGCCAGGGATTGAACCTGGAACCATCAGCATGCAAGTCCTACGGTGGGCTAGAGTCAGGACATCCTAAAACGAATGATGGGGAATGCCCACACTGAAATGCACTGGTTCCTTCCAAATGGCCATAGGAAGGCATGAGATTTTCGAATGGCTGTTGGCCATTTCTTGTCCTTCATTCTAGTACAGGGTTTCTTAACCTTGGGCTCCCAGATGTTGTTGGACTACAACTTCCATCATCCCCAGGCATGGCCTTTGTGGCTAAGGATGATGGGAGTTGTAGCCCAACAACATCTGGGGGCCCAAGGTTAAGAACCCTGTTCTAGTACATTTACTAGCGTCTACGTGATCCTTGACATAACAGAACCCTCCAAATTATTGCATCCAGCTGTGAGGGGTGTGGCCATTGGGATGGGTGTGGCTGTCGTAGTGGGCGTGGCTATGGGGGCTGTCATGGAGCGTGCCTGCACTTCTGAATCTGTGCCCATAATACTGGTTGTAGCTGCAATTGAACAAGGCAGAGACACATGGGAGGAGAACTGGTTTGGTGGCTTGAATTGTCCCCTTTGCTAAGCAGGGTCCGCCAGCAGGGCCATTCAGAAAGGTTCCTGGCCAGGAAGGAAGCTCAGGGGTGGTTGGCCTGGCTCCTGGGAGGCTGGAGGAGTCTCCTCCCTACTTGGCTGCACTGGCTTCTGCTGCTTGTTCTGGGGTAGAGGAATGAGTGGATGAGGCTTCTTTAAAGAATTGAAGCCTTTTAAGATTCAATTCACGCTCTAAGGCAGGCCTGCTCAACATAGCCCCCGCCCCCCGCTGTGTTTGGACTACAACTCCCATGATCCCCAGCCACAGTGACCAATAGCCAGAGATTATGGGAGTTGTAGGCCAACATCTGCAGGAGGGCCGAAGTTGAGCAGCCCTGCTCTAGGGCCACAATATGCTCGGAATATATTGCCTGACACTTTGCTGAAAAGTTCACTCTGGTGAAGTGGGCGTGAAAGGGAAAGCGGGAAATATTTTGGGGGGAGAGCCCACTAGAGTCCTTCCTGCTGTGAAAAAAGGGTTTTAAACATTCTTTACAGCCATTTCCTTCCGCCTGCCATAGACAGGATAGGGGTCGAGTGCTCATCTCCATCGTGTTATTTTCGGGACCAATCCCATTCCTGCCTCATCTAACCATTCAGGTCCCCTTGTTGCCTTGCATCAGGGACAGACGGGTTGACATCTGCTTACCTGTGTGCCAGGTGAGTTGTGCAGGTGCAAAGGGATGTGGTAGTCGTCCCGTGAATCAAATTCTTGCATTAAACGGAGATTGAGGCTGTTCTCACGAGCAGCTAAGGCCACTAAACCTGGGCTTGGCTGCCCAGGGGAAGTCGTGGGGCTCTCAGTGGCAAACCCAGCTAAGAAGCTGGGCAGTTAAATGAAGTTAAGGGAGTGACTGTGTGTCAGTGCCAGCTGCTTTATTTTAAAATATACATGGGATTGGCAAATCAAACGACTATAGAAGCAACCTTGGCACTGAACCACTTGCATGGTGCATTGTGGGATTTCCACGGGCCGGGCCTCCAAACTGCCTAGGCCATCTTGACCTCCACACTGCCTGGGGCAACAGCGGATCATCTGGGTGTTCGGTTCGTGTGCACAGCGGATCATCTGGGTGTTCGGTTCGTGTGCACAGCGGATCATCTGGGTGTTCGGTTCGTGTGCCCAGCCACGACACGAGGATAGTCTTTGGGGAAGGCTAGCTTCTCTTGCCTTCCCCACTGCACGTCTTCAAGCCCTCTCACTTGATCGTGAGAAAGGGCTCATTTTTTAAAATGGTATACAAGACTGTTCTGTACATCCTGCCAGGTGCTGTGCAAACACAATCGTAAACAAGATGAAAACACCACAAGAGTCCAATAAGATTTTTAAAACACGACTGTGGAAAAAAGCACTATACGCTTAATGCTCCCTTTTAAAAGATTAGCGCTATTATAGGATGCCACCGTGGGACCTCACAGCAGCCCTGCTCTGAATATGAATCCCTAGAACCCATTAGGAAACCGATCCTTCAGCCTATGATGGGACTAAAGGGACCTCTCAGCAAACCCAAAGCCAGCTCAACACACAGCGCAAGTGATGAGAAATGCTAGCTGTTGTTGACAGGCCTCAGGATTGGAGCTGATGCTTCCCCAGCTGACAAACAAAATGCTTTTAAAATATACATGGGATTGGCAAATCAAACTACTATAGAAGCAATCCGAAGCTTAACATCTCCCAGGAGTGACACTGGGAAATGAATCAGACAGTGATGGAAGTGAGTTACATATTTTGCCCGGCTCCCACATGCTTTGATTGATAAATGTGGGTGGAATTTTTTTTTTTGGGGTGGGGGGTGGGGAGTTGCAACAGGACATTATGTTTTGTTGGTTCTTCATACCTGCCTGCTTCCATACCACTGGAAGGGGGCAATATTCCAGACAACCATGATCTATGCTTCCAGCTCTGTGCTGTGGTGTTTTCCAACACTACAGGGAGGAGAGCTGGTCTTGTGGTGGCAAGTATGAATTGTCCCCTTTGCTAAGCAGGGTCCACCCAGGTTTGCATTTGAATGGGAGACTACATCTGTGAGCACTGTAAGACATTCCCCTTAGGGGTTGGGGCCTCTCTGGGAAGCACACCTCTATGCTTCCATGCAGAAGGTTCCAAATTCCCTCCCTGGCAGCATCTCCAAGATAGGGCTGAGAGAGACTCCTGCCTGCAACCTTGGCAAAACCGCTGCCAGACTGTGTAGACAATACTGAGCTAGATGGACCAAGGGTCTGACTCAGTAGAAGGCAGCTTCCTATGTTCCTAACCTCTCTCAGTCCAAGGGACACTTAGATTAGGGGAAAAAATGGGTCACACTGCCTTCCCCCAGGAAGCTTTCTTCTGCAGCGGCAAAGCTGCTGCATGGTTATTTATTTATTTATTCATTCATTCACCCTGCTGGTGCATTATGGAGCAAGGGAATTTAAACTCCTGACTTTGCAGCTAGTTTAGTCTGTGATGCACTGGGAAAGAAGCACTTCCTTCCCTGCGTATTATGGGATGAGTCAGTCACTCCCAACATGGGGGATGTACTGTAAGCTTCTGACTATGCAGCTAGCTCACTCCTTTATGCCCTGAGGAGGGGGCACTTCCTTCCCTGTGCGTTATGGGAAGAGTCAGCTTCAAAACTTAGGAAGTTTGAAGTCCTGGCTTTGCAGTTGACCTGCTTTTTTATGCACTGGGAAGGAGTCACCTCTTTCATAGTTCATTATGGGGTGAGTTCAGTTCCAAACATAGGAAACTCCCAAATTGTACAGTGGGGATGTGCATGAAATTCACATAAATTTGAATCAATTTGATTGGGAACCATTGAGATTCATTTGAATCAATTTGAATTCGGCCAACATTGAATTGAGTTGACACTAGATCCAGGGGTCATCCCATGAAATTGATTGCAGGGAAATCTAGGACCAACAAACATAAGTACTTTTTCACACAACGCATAATCAGCTTGTGGAATTCTCTGCCATGAGATGTGGTGACAGCCAACAATCTGGATGGCTTTAAGAGGGGCTTGGATAACTTCATGGAGGAGAGGTCTATCATCGGCTACTAGTCGGAGGGCTATAGGCCACCTCCAGCCTCAAAGGCAGGATCCCTCTGAGTACCAGTTGCAGGGGAGTAACAGCAGGAGAGAGGGCATGCCCTCAACTCCTGCCTGTGGCTTCCAGCGGCATCTGGTGGGCTACTGTGTGAAACAGGATGCTGGACTAGATGGGCCTTGGGCCTGATCCAGCAGGGCTGTTCTTATGAGTTCAGGTGAATTTGACCCATTTGATTCAAAATTGGCTGAATTCAATTTGAATTCAGTTTGAATGAATCTCCACTCTATTTAACAGTTCCAAATCGAATCGACTTGAATTCGATTCAAATTTGAATTGGTTCATGTGAATCTTGTGCACATCCCTAATTTGTACCCGACTTGGAGGCAGTCAACATGGCACACTGGCAACTGTCCTGAAGCACACTGGGAAATGCCACTGTAAAACACAACTAGGTCTGCAGGAAGTGTCCTAAGGAAATGATGAGCATGTCTTCCATTTGGAGCATCTTGATCCCCATCTCTGGATGCCAGCCAGCCAGCCAGTGATACCCAAGCAATGCAAGACTGCAAGGGGAGAAGCAAATGGAAGAATACAGTAAGAGACACCGATGGAAAATGACGGTGAGATAGACAGCTGAAAGTTGAGTCCCGCTGTCAACAACAAGCAGGACTGGAAAACACACACACAGTGAGGCTAGTAAATCTGTTAAATTCTGTAGGATGTTACAGAGGATAAGCTTAAGTTACCGGAGCTTAAGTTACAGGTGATTTGGCTTAAGTTACAGAAGGGTAGATTTCGGCTGATCATTAAAAGAAATGTCTATGGTAAGAGCAGTTTGATGAGGGTACTTTTTACCTGGGTGCAGTGTGTTCTCCTTCACTGGAAGTCCTCAAGCAGAGGCAAGATGGCCTTCTGTTGGGGATGGGGTAGCTCTGGATTTCCTGCATCAAGCAGAGGGCTGGAGGAGATGGCCTCCAATGATATGATTCTACCATTCGTACTGAAAAGGAGGGAGAGGTGACATAGCCCTGTCATAAGCATCAACATTTCGCAGATGGATGCATAGACACTTTTGCAATACCCCAATGAGGAAGAGAGGAAGCTGCCATATACTGAGTCAGACCATTGGTCCATCTGGCTCAGTATTGTTAACACAGACTGGCAGTGGCTTCTCCAAGGTTGCCGACAGGAGTCTCTCTCGGCCCTACTGTGGAGATGCCAGGGAGGAAACTTGGAGCCTTCTGCTCACGAGCATGCAGGTGCTCTTCCCAGATCGGTCCCATCCCCTAAGGGAATATCTTCCAGTGCTCAAATGTAGTCTCCCATTCAAATGCAAGCCAGGGTGGACTCTGCTTAGCAAAGGGGACAATTCACCCTCAACTATATTTTATTTTGTGTTATAATTGGTCTGTCTTGTCTGATGTATTTTTATTGATTTTTTTAAAAAACTGTTGTTTTGTTGTGAACTATCCCAGAGAACAGTTTGTTATGGGGTGGCTAACAAATAAAGTCCATTATTCATTATAACATTCCTATCCTGCTCTTCCTCCAAGGAGAGGAAGAGAATAGTGTCCATGGTTATGTTTATCCATAACTCTGTGAGGAAGGTTAAGCTGAGGGAGAAGTGACTGGCCCAGTGGCTGAATGAAAAGAGAGAGAGTTTTGTGGTTGAATGGGGATTTGAACTTGTCTTCCTGGGCCTAGTCCAGTGCTCTAACCACTACACCACAATTAAACATTGTGAAAGGCTCTGCTGATTTGCCTCCAGTTTTGTTGGGTTCAAGTTCAGGCTCAAGGCAAGCAAGAAATGTAGGTGCCGTTGTGGCTCATGTAGAAAACCTCTCTGAGCTGTTGTATGGATGTAGGTCCTTGCCTTGAATCGAAGGGGGATCTGGGGGGCATGGTATACCTTTTTAGGCACCTACTAAATTCCTTCATTATGCCTTTAAATATGGGACACCCTTCCTCTCCTTTGCATCTGGTCATCCTATTTTTTAATTCCTCCTACTGACCACCTTAAGTGTCACAGCGGGGAAATACTTGACTAACAAGCAGAAGGTTGCCGGTTCGAATCCCCGCTGTTACTATATCAGGCAGCAGTGATATAGGAAGGTGCTGAAAGGCATCATCTCATACTGCGTGGGAGGAGGCAATGGTAAACCCCTCCTGTATGCTACCAAAGACAACCCCAGGGCTCTCTGGGTGCCAGGAGTCAAAATAGACTTGATGGCACACTTTACCTTTACCTTACTACTGGCCATAAATAAATGTAACCTCCATGTTCAGGAGCAGTTTCTCTGAACACTAGTTGCTGGTCAGCAGCAGCTGGAGAGGACTATCACCTTCAAACGCTGCTTATGGGCTTCTCAGAAGGAGTTGGCTGGCCAGTGTGTGCAGCAGCATGCTGGGCCAGATAGCTCTTTGGGCTGTTCAAGCTTCTTATGAGTATCCTAAAAATGTAAAAGAAAATGCTGCAGCAGAGAGAATTTTGTCTAAGCCCTTTTTAAAACCATCCAAGCTGGTGAATGAGAAGAGCTGATACTTGGAATATTTTATTTAGCTATTTATTTATTTTGTTTTATTGCTAGTTTTTTTAAAAAATACTGCCCTTTAGTAAAACAATCTCAAGGCAGTTTGCAAAACCCTTTAAAACGATATAGGAAGCTGCCTTTAACCACATCAGATTCTCGGTCCCTCTAGCTCAGAACTGTCTACACCGGGGGTTCCCAACCTGTGGTATTCCAGATGTTGCTGAACTACAACTCCCATCATCCCCAGCCACAAAAAATGGTGACAGGCAGTGGCTCTCCAAGGTTTCAGGGAGGTGTCTTTTTCAACCCTACCTGGGAGATGCCAGGGATTGAACTCGGGGCCTTCTGCCCTGCCATACAGGTGTTCTACCACTGAATTGTAGTTGGTGTTCCTGGTGGACAAATGAAGCTACCTTATACTGATTCAGACCCTTTGGCCATCTAGTTCAGTACTGTCTTCCCTGACTGGCAACGGCTCTCCTGCTCTGACTGGCAGCAACTCACTTGTTTAGGCAGGAGTCTCTCCCAGCCCTATCTGGGTGTGCAAGAGAGGGAGGTTGGAACCTTCTGCATGCAGGCCTGCAGGTGCTCCTCCCAGAGTGGCCCCACCCCCTGAGGGGAATATCATGCAGTGCTCTCAAATTCCCATTCAAATGCAAACCCGGGTATACCCTGCTTAGCATAGGGGTGTGGACTGCATTCAAGCACACAGATGCTCTTCCACACTGAGCAACAGCCCCATCCCCATAATCAGGATATTGGCTAGTGCCCTGTTTAAGGAAGAACTGAGGCCTGGATTAGCAGGTGGGGTGACACCCATCAGGAATCCAGGGAGATCGTTCACACTGCCTTGAGGACACGGAGAAAGCGCTCTGTGTCAAGTTGCTCGGGGTTCCATGTGGTAGCAGCAGTGTGAAAAAAACAAGAGACCCATGCCACAAAACCAGGGAGGAGAGTATTTATCAGCAGCCATCTGGCAGAAAATAGCAGGAACCAGAGTCCCTGGACGCCCACACACCCGCTGTAATAGCTGTTTTCAAGTCAGAACGAGAGCCGGTCTCTCCTACACTTCCTCCTTCCAGTGGAGATGGCAAGTCCTGGATGCCTGCCCATGCTTCCCGAATGCCCTGCCACTTTCCTGCCTCCTCCTAACCCCACCGTTCTCTCCACTTCCTCTGCCCCAGAGGTTGAGCACAGCTCGTCCGAGCCTGCCGAGGAAAACATTCATGACTACTCAGGAAAGGACAGACATTTGGGGTTGCTTACAACATGTTCCTGTGAGTCCATCTCTGCCAGAATGCTTGGTGCTGCCTGATCCTTGATTCAGGCCTTTTCAGAAGAAAGTCTCCCTGAATTCCACAGGCCTAACTCTCAACCCCCAATCTATTTTGTGGTTTCAAAGCTTGCTTTTGAATTGGGATTGGCAGGACAAACCCGTAAAGCAGGGTCCAGCAACCTATGGCAAGGGTGTCGAAAGCAGCACAGGAAATAATTTTTGAGCAGCAGTCACATAGAACATAAGAACAGCCCTGCTGGATCCAGCCGAAGGCCCATCTAGTCCAGCATCCTGTTTCGCACAGTGGCCCACCAGATGCCGCTGGAAGCCACAGGCAGGAGTTGAGGGCATGCCTGTGGAGGAGAGCTGGTCTAAGGGAGGAAAGCTGGTCTTGTGGCAGCAAGCATGAATGCCCCCTTTGCTAAGCAGGGGCCATCCTGGTTTGCATTTGAATGGGAGACCAGCAAGGTGTAGTTCACCCCTGCTAACTGAGCAAAGAGGCACCTGTTTAAAATGGCGATTCTCTTTACTGAGCAGGGGGAGAGCAACTGGCCCTATCCAGCCCCAGCACAGCATCCCTCCAGTGGCCGTTGCTGGTGTCTAATGTTTGTTTTCTAGATTGTGAGCCCTTTGGGAACAGAGGCCCACCTTTATTTATTTTTATTTCTCTATGTAAACCACTTTGGGAACTTTTGTTGAAAAGCAGTATATACATATTTGTATTAGTAATAGTAGAAGGTCCCAGGTTGAACTGTGGGCTTGGAATCTTGTAGTAGCAAGCATGAGTTGTCCCCTTTGCTAAGCATGGTCTGCCCTGGTTTGCATTTGAATGGGAGACTACATCTGTGAGCACTCTTAAGATCCCCTGCCTTAGGGGATGGGGCCACTCTGGGAAGAGCGCCACCTGCATACTTGCATGCAGAAGGTTCCAAGCTCCCTCCCTGGCAGCATCTCCAAGATAGGGCTGAGAGAGAGTCCAGCCTGCAACCTTGGAGAAGCTGCTGCCAGTCTGTGTAGACAATACTGAGCTAGGTGGTCTGACTCAGTATAAGGCAGCTTCCTCTGTTCCTAAGATGGACCACTACAATGTCCAATGCCTACCTGTTGATATGTCTCTGCCTGTTGAAGCAGGCAGCAGACATCCAGGATTGGTGGTGGCGGCCTCTCTGGCTATGCCGTGAATGTGCACACACTGAAAAATTGAACATGCACATGTGAGAGAGAGAGAGCCAGATAGCTGGCACAGCCAGAGAGACTGCCCTTGCCAAGCCTGGATGTCCACTGCCTGACAGGCAGAGACACACCAGCCAAAGGCAGGCAGCAGGCATCATAGTGGCTGGTGTTCCTCACATGTGTCTTGTCTGCTAACTGAGCAAAGTGGTGTCTTTTAAAGAGGTGGCTTTCTTATATTTAACAAGGGGAGAGTAACTGGCCCTGTCCAACCCCAGCACAACATCCCTCCAATGGCTGATGCTGTGGGTGTCCTCTTCATAAGGAGCCCCTGGTGGCGCAGTGGTAAAACTGCCGCCCTGTAACCAGAAGGTTACAAGTTCGATCCTGACCAGGGGCTCAAGGTTGACTCAGCCTTCCATCCTTCCGAGGTCGGTAAAATGAGTACCCAGAATGTTGGGGGCAATATGCTAAATCATTGTAAACCGCTTAAAGAGCTCCGGCTATAGAGCAGTATATAAATGTAAGTGCTATTGCTATTGCTATAAAGCTTGAAGAAGACTGGTCTTGGGAAATAAGCTAGAAGCATGAAAAGGAGCCCTATTTCAGTGGCAGAGCCCCTGATGACCGTGCCCTTGTTTGAATTTCCCAGGAAGGGCTGGGGAAGATCCCTGTCTGAAACCCTGAAGAGATGCTGCCAGTATGTGCTGCAGGCAGTACTAACCTAGATGGACCAATGGTCTGATCTGGGATAAGGCAGCTTCATCTTTGTAGAAACCACATCCTTCCTCTCCAGGGAGCTTGTACAGGGAGCTGTCTCTGGTCCTGAACAGGCAAACCAAGCCCTGCCCACTCAGCTTGGTTAGGCTATACAGGACTTGGGAAAGCTCCCTTAACAAGCTCCCTTGTGGTTTAAGTTGTACAGCACCTTGGACAGCTCGCTCTATGAGCTCCCTGATTGGTTAGGTTGTACAGCACCTTGGACAGCTCCCTCTACGAGCTCCCAGGTTGGTTAAGCTGCACAGTACCTGGGACAGCTCCCTGTACAAGCTCCCTGGGAAGGAAGAGGTGGCTTCTGCAAGGATCTCAGCTCAGTCCAGCATAGTAGCAGGGCCACTGACTGACTAAGCAATTTCCCCTTAACTAACAACCAGGCAGGAATTTACACAGCAGAGCTATGGCTTGCAGCCGTTCATTGTGGCATCACTAAGTGGCCTCCCGGTGCACCCTTAGTCTTCTGTGCCGGTGGTTTACCAAGGGGCTCTTGGAAAAGTGTGGAGCTGTGGCTTCTGGTTCTTAGACACACACTACTCCCGGGAGAGTTGAGACCAGTTCCTTAAAACCCTTATAATAGTCACTTGGATAAAATGTATTTGGAGGCCCAAAATTGTGCAGCCTTGCCCTAAGGGGAATATCTTACAATGCTCACATGTAGTTTCCCATCCAAATGCAAACCATGATGGACCCCGCTTAGCCAAGGGGGGAATTTATGCTCACTACCAAAAGACCAGCTCTCTTCCCTTTTAAGAAATGGGTGTCCTGCCCAAATGAGGAAAACAAAAAGGAACATAAGCTCTGGTAAAACAAAAATAAGTAGACAATCAGGTAAGCCAAAAAAACGTGAGGAGCGTTCTGCTAAACTTATAAAGGCCAACAACAACAACAAATGTTTTTAAATGCATGAGAAGCAGGAAATCAGCCAGGAAGGCAGTTCCATCATGAGACAACAGATATAAAGCATTACTGAATGGTAACCTGCAAAGAAGATAAGCAAATTCCTTGCATCAGCCCCCACTGTGGAAGATGTTCAGCAGACAGCGTTACTTGAACTGCTCCTTATCTGATCGGATCCTCTTACAAATCAGTAAGTAGGTAAAGAACACAAAGCAGAGGGTAGGAAAAACTGATCAGCTTTCACAAGGCAGGGGAGGAAGTGAGATCTCCAAAGGATCTCTATTGGGACTGGTGCTATTTAGCTTGTTCTTAAATTGTCTGCAGTCAGGTCAGGGGTGAACCAATCTAGGGTCACTAGCCAATAGGTGCTTATAATGCTCCCACAAATGCAACTGCAATCCAAGCCATACTCTGAAGTGTCATCACTTTGGAAGCTCCCAGAAGAATAGCATTTTCCTAGCTCAATATGGCACAGGCTGATATCTGGGAACATGCAATTTCTCCAGGAGCAATTGCTTTGAGGCAGGACACTCAAGACCCTGTGCAACAATTACACATTTATAGTCTTAGAACAGAGGGGCATAGGAAGCTGTCAGACCATTGCATCCATCTAGTTCAGTATTGACTACTCTGACTGGCAGCAGCTCTTCATGGTTTCAGGCAAGATTTTCCCACAGCCCTACCTGGAGATGCTGCCAGGGATTGAACCTGGCACCTTCTGCATACAAAGCAGATGCTTTTTCACTGAGCTGTGGCCTATTTCTATTATAAACGGATTGTCTGGAATGACCATTGCAAGATTCTTCAGCAAAGGTCAAACTGCATTGGAAGCATCCTTTTGAACTGAGTCATTTTCTCTTTCTATCATTCTCTGCACCGCCCCCCCCCCAATCAGCATTACCATTTTCTCTAATTAGGAGAGATTATCTCAGGCGGTGGTCTTTCCCCATAGAAATAAAATACCATGCTTTTTTATGCTGCAAGACTCTTGTCATTTGCCCTATAAAATGCAGATTTGGCACCAGGAGAAGAAGATATTACACTGAAGGCTGAAACTGATGTAAAAACGAACATGTGAATTCTGCAACACCCAGCCTGAAGGAGCTCTGGACAAGGGGAAGTTTATTTGTTGTCTATTAACCCTGCTAACTGAGCAAAGAGACACCTTTTAAAGTGGTGATTCTCTTATATTTAGCAGGGGGAGAGCAACTGGCCCTATCCAGCCCCAGCACAGCATCCCTCCCATGGCTGTTGCTGGTGTCTACCTTATGTTTCTTCTTAGATTGTGAGCCCTTTGGGGACAGGATCATTTTATTTATGCATTATTTATTTTTCGTTGTAAACCGCTTTGTGAACTTTGGTTGACGACTGGTATATAAATATTTGTGGTAGTAGTATTAATTTGACTTCTCCATGGCCGGGCCCACTGATGAGTCTTAGTCAGCTCACCAATCCATCTCGCTCAGTATTTGTCTACCCTGACTGGCAGCAGTTCAGGCGCCAGATTGGAAGATGTGGTAGACTGCTCTCTGCCTTCTCATTGCTTTCCCCAAATATTCCACATGAGATGCTCCTCCTCCTGCTCCTCCATCATCTTCAAAAGGCAGAGGGGAAGGGGTGGGGGCAAAGGACATGTGGAGGAGTTGAGTGCTGGGCTAGAGTAGAATGCCACTCTAGCCCGGAACTCTATTCTCCCCCTCCACACTTCCTTTTGCTCCCTGCGGCTTTAGCTTTGGAAAAGGCCAGAGAAGTGCTTGTGGAGAGGAGGAGCAGGAGTGGTGGTGCCAGAGCTAGCATGGTGCCAAGTGATTAAGGATGGGAAGGAAGTAACACTGCTGTGCTGGGAATAGTAGAAGTGGAAAGGGTGGGAAGAGCTTGGGGGGAAATGTAGGGTAAAGTAAAGTTGTGCCGTCGAGTCGTGTCAACTCCTGGTGCCCACAGAGCCCTGTGATTGTCTTTGGAGGGGTTGACCATTGCCATCTTCCGCGCAGTATGAGATGATGCCTTTCAGCATCTTCCTATATCGCTGCTCCCCGATAGAGGTGTTTCCCATAGTCTGGGAAACATACTAGTGAGGGTAGGGAAAAAGCTGGGGAGATGAGGAGGAGGGAAAGTGGCACATTCTATAGGCCATTGAGCAGGTGATGGAAGGCCAAGCTGGCA
Organism: Hemicordylus capensis; assembly: GCF_027244095.1. Taxonomy (NCBI): domain Eukaryota; kingdom Metazoa; phylum Chordata; class Lepidosauria; order Squamata; family Cordylidae; genus Hemicordylus; species Hemicordylus capensis. The sequence continues at coordinate 19,571,035 of NC_069664.1, read as the reverse complement.
GCTTTTCATGCTGCTTCAGGCACCTCTGGGGGACTTGGGCAGGCCCTGAGTTCCTTGTGAAGGTTGCCTGGAAAGGATGTGCACAAATTCAGAATGTGTGAGCGCATTTCCTATACATGCGCATATCATTAGTATCCACAGCTATAGGAGATGCTTTTTATTTATACCGCAAGTACACACATCTCCTCAAGCACTTTACACATCAAGCACTTTACACTTCATGCACTCATGGCACGTGTGAAAGCCGATATGGCCAGCTCCAGAGGGTGGCAAGCTGGTGCAGACGCCGGGCCCCTGATGGCAACAAGAAACTGACTTAGGAGGGCTGAAAGCAAGCAGGGCAAGATTTTTCAAACAAAAGCACCATCCAATATTAGGTTGCCCAGGAGTTTACAGACATGGGTCCCCAAATGTTGTTGGAGTACAACTCCCATTATCCCTATGTGCCCAGAGATGAGTGTGTGTGCGCCCGGAGATGTTAGACTACAGTTCCCATCAACACCTGGGGACCCAAGTTTGAGAACCCCTGATATAACGAATATGAGCTCAGTAAGGCAGAGCACCACAGAGATGGAGGAGTGGTGCAATGGCTTCCCCCATCCCTACCCTGCCTGCCTGATGCTCTTCCTCCACAAATGATGGCTTTCAATTGGGAACCAGAAGTTCAGGGTGCCTTCCTGCCTTTTCTTTCTCTCTGAGCTCCCTTTTCCCAATAAGAGCAAGTATGGCCCTGTTGGCTCCGGCCCAAGGTAGTCCAACATCCTGTTTCCCACAGTGGCCGACAGGGTGCCTCTGGGAAGTCCACAAGCAGGAGATGAAGGCATGTCCCCTTCTCCTGCTGTTGCTCCCCTGCAACTGGTATTCAAAGGTCTCCTGCCTCTAAGCCTGGAGCTAGCCTCTAACCATCAGGACTAGTAGCCACTGATGGACCTGTCCCCCATGAATTTGTCTAAGCCTCTTTTAAAGCCATCCAAGCTCGTGGCCGTTGCCACATCCTGTGGCAGAGCGATCAAGCAGGGCACCGAGAAAGAAGACACCAGCTGGGGGAAGTATGCAGACAAAAGGCTCACTATCACTCTTTCTTCCCTGCAGTGAGAAGACATCGATGGAACATCCAGCCACGTTTCCGATTGGTCCTCTGAACAGCACTCTTCGGCTTCCAGAAGAACAATCCCCATCCCACAAGCCTGATCACAGAAGAGACACAATGCTATCCTGCTTCCCCCTTGGACTGCCTTTTGAGTTAGGGCCCGCCGTCGCCACAATCCCTTCTTAAATACAATGTTGACATTCTCCGTCTCCTCTTGTAGCACAGACCCTCTGCCCCTTCTCTGCACGCATCAGCTCTTCCGCTCCCAGAATTTTCTGTACACACACACACTCAATTTCTTTGTAGAACCGCGAGCCTGCCGTATATCTCTCCATTTCTCCCACCCACCCACTTCTGTGTTTTTCCTTCCCTCTCACCCACCGGTCCTTTTGAACCTTCTGGCATTTCCTGCAGAGAGTCCTCATTCTAAGCAGGGCAGACAGTAAGGACAATGCCACATTTTGCATAGCTCTGCCTTGTAACCTTTCCCAGCAATGACCAACAGAGACTGGAGACAGATGATAGTGTTGGTATGACAGAGGCACTGTTCTCCCTACTGTACATCCGACTGTAGCTGGTCTAAAGAGGCCTGAAGACAGACACAATAGTCTTAACAGCACTCACAGTTAATTTCCCATGTATGGTGGGATCCTGTCTTAGCAACTTGCATATCCACCCACCCACCCATGAATGACAAAACAAAGATGGCTTTAAAACTCTTCAGTTAAATGTTTCGGCTTTCACCTTCCTAGGTAACATATTTATCACTTCAGTGACTACTTCTTGTGCATCACTGGGAGCTAATGTGACAGTTTTAAGAATGCCGAGAATGGAAGAATTCCCAGGAAGGTGGCACAAATTAAGTGTTATAATCCAGACTGAGGTCATGGAGTGTTCAGCCGTTACATGTATAGTTTCAGATCGCCCCCGTGTTTCTTCTAACATCCTTGGATTAGGTTACTTTGTGTGTGTGTGCAGAGATAGATGTGTACACACACACACACACACACACACACACACACAGACAGAGACACCCTACACACACAGACACCCTACACACACCCTACACACACACACACACACACACACACACACACACACACACACACACACACACTCTCTCTCTCTCTCTCTTCACCTTCTGCAAATAAAATTAAACAATTTAAGAACAGTTACAAAGCTATTCCAAGAATGGTGGGGGCATATAAATTGATGATGTTACAGGCACTAACCAATTGGTGCCCATCAGAGCTGGTTCTCCCCCTCCCCCGACATCCTCAAACTTGCAGAAATGTTTCCCCCAAACTCACTCCAGGACAGAAATATGTATGAGTTTTCAGTGAAGGTATGATCAAACCACCACCTCCACCATACTTGAAACGTTACGTCTGTCTGCATTCCAGGTTGTGCTGGTTTTTGAGAACACGAAACGCTTGCAAAACCTGTTTATCAGAGGCCAACATATGTGCTCTTTTCTCCTACCTTTTTCAACGTTCCGAAAACTATTGCCTGTCTCCTGCCAGAGAACAAAAACCCCGTTCCTCCAGTGCAACTTGATGTTCCAGAAAACTCTTTCCTTGCATGCCGCATGCCGATCAATTCCTTTGCATCCAACAGCTTCTGAAATTCCTTTAGCAAGTTTGTGTAGCCAACCTCCATTTGTTAATCGAGTCTCTCCTCCCCGACTGTCCTCATTCATCAGTAATTCCAGGTTGAGATATTCATTCTATCAATATCCTCAGTTGTTTTCATGGTGCAGTGAATTCCTTTTAAACAAACTTCTTAACAGTAGCTGTAGGACAGTCATTAACTCTCAGGTACTTTGGATCAGTGGATTGCAGTGATCTCTCCATTTCTCAAGTTCCACCATCTGCTCCCTGTTATCAGCATGCAGGTTCTCAGTTTGCAAAGGATGCTTTTGACCATCCACCCACCCCTACAATCATTCCCCCTTGCATGTTGCTAAACTTGGTCGATCCAGGACTCACAGGGTTGGGGAACGACCATGCACTTCTGTGGATTCTTGTTTGCCTTTCAGCCTTGCAGCTAATTCAGTTACTGCTGTCCAATTGGCTGTTTAGTCCCACACTTCCTTAACCTCTCCCACAAATTTTGCTTTGTTAATTACAGTGAAAACTCTGCTTTTTAGAGATAGGGCCTATGGTTGCGTCCTGTTCTCTAACTCAATGTTTCCCAACTAGGGATGTGCATGAAACGATTTTTGTGATTCGATTCAAGTTTGAATCAAATCAGCCTGATTCAATTTGAGCTTGAATCCTCTTGCTGTGTATCTGGGGTCGATTCAATTCAAATGTGATTCAATTCAAATTCAAAAGCCTTATTTTTAAGGGCTAGGGGGCACCAAAGTGGGCTGTGCAGTAGGGCCCCATGGGTGCCAACTAACCCCCAACCCTCCAAAGGAATCGGGCAAAGGGGTGAATTTTAAGGAATTTTTATGTGTTGTGGATTCCTGTTTTGAATTAACTTCTTCATGGGGAATACCTATGAAGAAGTTATCTCAAATTGAGAATCCACACCAAGAAGCAAGGGAGCTCATCAGCAAAGGAACCAGCCAGAGTGGTAGAAACATCCAGAGGGCTGACACTGCGGAGACAAAATGGTGACTCGAATTGCCAAATCGATTCAAGCTCAAATTGAGAGCTATTCAATTCTACCTTGAATCTAGTCAGTGCCCAAAAGGGTGATTCGATTCAAGGTCCAATCACTTGAATGGACCAGATTCAAGTTGAATCAATTTGGCCACAAATCAATTCACATATCCCTATTCCCAACTTTTTTTTTTTTTAATGCCAGCTACCCTTACATTTAAAAAAAAAACAAACACACCCCAAACACCAGGGCATATTATCCCCCCCCACCAACACAGACAAATCCCCCCCCTTTTTTTTTTGATGTGGCAAAGCTGCCGCATGATTTTTACTAATGAATTTATTTTCTCCTCTTTATTCTTGTATAATCTGTATTCTTATGCCCCCACACCCCACCCCTGCGTTCCTCATAAGAACATAAGAACAGCCTGCTGATGATCAGGCCCAAGGTATATATATAGTCCAGCATCCTATTTCCCACAGTGGTTCCTTTTCCTCCAAGGCTGGTGATGGCCTGTAGTTCTCATAGCCATCGAGAGATCTGTCCTCCATGAATTTGTCTAAGCCCCTCTTAAAGCCATCCAGGCTGGTGGCTGTCACCACATCCTGTAGCAGAGAATTCCACAGGTTAATTATGCACTGTGTGTGGGTGTGTAGGGGAAGTGTCCTGGACCTGATTTGCCCCTTATACACTGCAAAGGTGCAGTGGATGAGCGAGTCCACTTAAAAAGCAGGGAGCTTAATACCCCACTTTTGGAGTCGACTCGCTGGCTTATGGACGGGGAGGAACACGGTCTTCCCAGTGCATTATGGTTGAGTCAGCACCAAACGGGGAGCTTAAATGCAGAGGGAGTCAGCACAGCACATTGGCCACCAGTGTCCCCTGGCATAGCTGTGCGCTGTGGCATGTTGGCTACAGAACCACCACCCTTAGCAGGTCAGTCGCTGGACAGAAAATGCAGTTCTGGTTTCTTCTGCCCTGCTCCCCAGCTGTCCATTTCTTCCATGATCGCTCTCCTTTTGACCCACAATAAAGAGGTGAACTGAGAAGGGAATGGGGCCAAGGAAGGCCTGCACACCATAAGATGTGGGGCCAGATCCTGCCTGCAGGGACTTTTTTTTTTTTGCTGGCCCCAAGGTAGGAATATCTTGCAACAACAGCAAGAGCCATGGAGATCTCTTGGCTTGTCCCATTGATGAGCAGCAGTGCTTCCATCTAGTTGGCTCCTTCAGACCAGATCTCCCCCCCCCGCCCCACCCCGCCCCACTCGCCCCATCCACCTGGCTGGCCTCATCCTGGGCCAGAATCCATTGACACCATCCCTCGCTCTTTCCCCTTTGCTTACCTCCCAACCCACTGTCCCTCGCTTTCATTAATATTTTGAATAATTAATTTAAATGTAATAATTAGCATGAACATTAAGCTGAGCTGAAAATTAAGCTCAGCCCCACATACCAAGTCATGGTAGGTTCTGGCCCATGGGGCACTTGAGCTGGGCATCCCTGGGCTAAGGGGAGGTCAGCACAAGAGCAGCAGAAGCAGCATTCACAGCAGCTGGGCTGTTTAGAGGGAGACAGTCCTTCCGGGTTGTAACAGGACTGGAGAGCCACACTGAGAAACCAAATCCCCATGAAAAATAACCAAGAGGCATCCAACATGCAGGAGCCTTCCCTGATCAGTCAGCTACATTTGCATCATGCCTTCCCTTGGCTTGTGAATACCCCGCCCTCCTTCCCTTCCCTCTCTGTCACACCCCACCCTCTCCAGCCTGCCTCTCTCTGCATCCACATAGGTGGGAGGAGCGTGTGCAGTTGTCTTTCTTAATATCCCTTTGGTTGTGCATGTGATTTCTTCTAACAAGATGGAATGTTAATAAAGGAATGTTACTATGAAATCCAGAAAGCTCTGATCCTTGCTTCCATCTTGCAGGCATCTCCGTCAGTGGACGTTCAAGGCCAGCGTTGGGTGGATTCAGCTATTGTACTGTGCAAGGACAGAAAATGGGTATTGGGGCAGAATTTACTATCCTGGGAATCTCAGGGGAATTTCCAGACATGAGACTTAGTATTGGGATTTGCATCATTAATATTGTTGCAAATAATAACAAAACAAATGCCTGCATTGGACTCAGTGCTCATTGGCGTGACAATAACCGCTCTTCTACATGAACAGTATCCAAATGTGTACATGGAAGCAACAAGAGGCTTAAAAGCAATTCAAGACTCTTTGGTGAAAATACCCTTGTGTATATAAAGACATGGTTCTAGTCCTGAGAGCTGGTCTTGTGGTAGCAGGCATGACGTGTCCCCTTAGCTAAGCAGGGTCTGCCCTGGTTGCATATGAAAGGGATACTAGAAGTGTGAGCACTGGAAGATATTCCCTTCAGGGGATGGAGCTGCTCGGGAAAGAGGATCTAGGTTCCAAGTTCCCTCCCTGGCAGCATCTCCAAGCTTCCTGCCTGCAACCTTGGAGAAGCTGCTGCCAGTCTGGGTAGACAATACTGAGCTAGATGGACCTATGGTCTGACTCAGTATATGGCAGCTTCCTATGTTCCCAAGTCCCAAATTATACACAGCATTACATTACGTCAGTAGTCCTGATATGCTTCAGTTTTCTTTAGTAAATAGCAACCAGGGCAAACCTCCCCAAATCAGAGGCATGGCAGTGGGTAATTAAGTTTAGCCACTAAAAGAACGCAGTGTCAATAGTGAAGAGTTCTGATTACCTGGACACAGAATCTATTTTTTAACCAAATCTTGCTTAAAAAAAAATTGTGTGCGGACCCAAAAAAGAGCTCCACTCTGAAGCCTGGGATTGCTCAGCCCTAGAAGATGAGATGTAATAAGAATGAGACACCTGTTATTGGCCGAGTAGATTTCTAATTCACTTTTCAGTACAAAATTCTCAAAGTGAGGGACAAGGTTAACACACAATGTGCAATATAAAATCAGGAAAATCAAACTACAGTTGATTGAGGACAAAACGCCTGAATGAGTAGAAACGTTTGCCATGGACTCAGACCCTGAAAACGTAGAGGAAAGGGAAGACAGGGCCTCCCAGAAACACCCATCTTGCCAGACTCCCATGGAAGAGGAGTGCCAGGAACCACGGCTGTCAGTATCTGCTTTGCCCAAGCATGTAACCCTGTTCCTTTCCTTTGGCTCTGAGGATTTGTCCTCACTGGAGCCCTCTGCATTGCAGAAGGCCACTCCACCAGTACCATCACACAGCCTGGGGCAGTAGGAGGTTCTCCAGCCCCATTGGAGTCAACACCTGAGGAACAGGGAATAAGTGCCTTTAAATGGCAACAAATTACCTTGGTGGCGAGAGAGGATGGAGCTAGCTAGGGGCAGACACCTAACTGCAGCATCATTGGCTCCAGACATCTGCTGGATCTCCTTCACTACTGCTTTGAGTTGCCTTGAACGCAGCTGCTGATTGCCCACTGGGAGCTAACCAAGGTCCTGATTCTCTGCCTCTAGGCTGCCCTCATCTTACCAATGCCTCTGTGGGATTCCTGCTGGAACCCAACAAAGCCTCTTCAAAGAAGCAAGCTCCTGATCTGGCCCACTGAAAAAGAAAGCTGGGCTCAAAGATTAGGAGCCGCTCCCAGGAAGGACTAGCTTCCTTTAATAGAGGGTGGAACTTGCAGAAGTTTTCAGGGAGGTATGTATGGGGCAAGTTGCTCTTTTCCTCTATCCTAGACTGGGGTAGGCATCCTTGGCTCTCTAGCTGTGTCGAACTACAACTCCCATCATTGTGGCTGGGGATGATGGGAGTTGTAGTTGTTCTAGACCCAGGCTTTAAAGGGTTTCTTACTTAAGCACCAGCACCTTTCCAGTTTAGCCTGGAAAGAAATCAGCAATCATGTGGGCTTGGATAGAACTTGAGCGATGTCCTCCTTGTGGTTCACACCAGAAATTAATCTGGCTGCTGCATTCTGGACTAATTGCCATTTGTGAACAATCATCAAGGGTATCAGTACAAAGGGCACATGGTAGTAGTGCAGCTGGGGAAATCACCAGGGCAGGCATACATGTGTAGAGTGCCTTTGCCCTCACTGCTGAATAACCAAAACCCATCTCTTAAACATCTAGGATTAGGGGGCGGGGGGGGGGGGCTCAGATCAAAGAACATGATATTCAAGGCAGAATAAGCTTGGGGATCTTCCCATACTGGCAGTAGCTATTGTCCAGCAGAGAGAATAGGAAAGAAGTGGGGTTGTAGCTTGGAGCTTGGTTGTAGCATCTGCTTTGTATGTAGTTTCAATCCCTGACACCTCCAGGTAGGGCTGGGGAAGACTCCTACCTGAAACCCTGGAGAGCCCCTGCCAGTCAGTGCAGACAATCTGAGCTAGATGGACCATCAGTCTGACTCAGTAGGCAGCAGTTCCCTATGTTCCTATATGCAGGACAAGATTTCACATGGTCTGATGAAACAAATCAAAAGGTGTTACCCCCAGCCAACGAGGGCATACCTGTATATAAGAGACCAACTACATTTTTAGCCGAGGAAATAATGAATACAGCAACAGAGAACGAATGTAATGTGCGACAATGGAACACACGGAGGGAAGAAAGCATTTTCTAAAATGATTGCTGGGATCTCTCCCAATGAAGTATTCTCTTTGCAGTAAACTAGAAAAGCAGAATACAAGACAAACATCACCAGGACGCTCAGACAAGAAAGTTGTTGAGTCGGGATTTGGTGGTGCTGGCAGACCCCGGTCTGGAGGATAACCTTTCTAGGAGACTGTCTGACTTGCTGTCTCTTTCATGCAAAGAGGCCTCAGGGATTCCCGGGGCTGTGGCGTCCTCCCTTTGGAAGTCAAGAAAAAGAAAGTGAAACCGAGGTAGCATCCAATGGCACACATTAATTTAACTTCATCGGTCGGGATGTGCACGAACTGGTCCGAAGGCCATGCAAGAGGCCTTCGAACCGGTTCGTGCTGGTGCTGGTTTGGCGCTGGCGGGGGTCTCCCTTCAAGGATGGGGGGCTGTTGCACTTACCCCTCCCACTTTCTCCCCACTGGCGCTCCATTAAAAAAAAAAGTTTTCCGGGTGGCAGCGTTCCTCCCTGCCGCCCCTGGCCCCATTGTTGCCTGGAAATACTGGAAGTACGGGCTACGCAGGCAGCCGCCACACACGTTGCACGTTGCGTGCACTATGTGCACACATGATGTGTGATGTGTGCAGCAGGCACACGTGCATGGCGGCAAACACTGGCTAGGGATGTGCACGAGCCGGTTCGGTGCCTCGTTGGGGAAGCGCCGAACCGGCTCGGGCGGCCACAGCGGAACCAGTACGGCAGGGTGGGGAGAGCTTCGCTTCAAAAGCAGATCTTTTCCTGCTCCGCCATTTCTCCAGGCTCAGCCCTCGCTCTAGCGCATGGCCTTTGCGCCCAGAAAAACGGCGGGGAAAGACCTGCTTACCTGCTTCTTCAGGGAACCACGCCCCGTCCACGCCTGCACGGGCCGTTTGTGCAGATCCCTAATGCTAGCTGGGAATGAGCCCTGGAGAGCTCACACGGACCGTTCGGGGACTCTGGCCACACCCCTTGTGCATAGCGTCATGTGCAAATGGGGCGTGGCCTGAGCTCCAGAGGGCTCGCATGGGGGAGAACCAGGGCCCCCATTCCCGGGCTCCGCCACTGATGCACACAGATGCTCTACCACTGAGTACAGCCCATCCCCTAAGGGGGGAGATCTTACAGCACTCACATGTCACCCATCCAAATGCAAATGAAGGCAAACCCTGCTTAGCAAAGGGGATCATTCATGCTCACTAAGCGAGAGCGGCTCGCAACCCCCAGACTGGCCCTCCATCAGGAAGAAGGCAGACTTTAGACAACACCCTTCTAACCTGATTTCATTCCCGCTGTATATGGATGCAGCCTTCTTCTTCTTCTGCTGCTGCTGCTTTCTGCGGCGTAAGAAATACAGCACTATTGCACTCAGCAGTAGAATTGCAAGGATGACACCGATTACGGCTCCTGCAACCACTCCGGCTTGTGCAGTGCCTGTTCGTTAGAGCATAAACACAGGATCTTAGCAGACTCCAACAATGCTAGGAACATAGGAAGCTGCTGTATACTGAGTCAGACCATTGGCCCATCTAGCTCAGTACTGTCTACACAGACTGGCAGCGGCTTCACCAAGGTTGCAGGCGGGAATCTCTCTCTCAGCCCTATCTTGGAGATGCTGCCAGGGAGGGAACTTGAAACCTTCTGCTCTTCCCAAAGCAGCTTTGTCCCCTGAGGGGCATATCTTACAGTGCTCACACATCAAGTCTCCCATCCATATGCAACCAGGGTGGACCCTGCTTAGCTAAGGGGACACGTCATGCTTGCTGCCACAAGGCCAGCTCTCCTATCCTTGCTAGGACACTGTCAGTCATAGAGTGTACTGTCAGTAGCTGCATTTATCTCTATCTTTCCATCAGTTGCCCTCCAGTTTATTCTGATTTCTATTTCCAAAAGAGCTGGAAGACTCAGGGTAATCCCACATATATGTCAGTTTCACAAAAACTGGAAGGCAAAATCCCTAAGGGTGCAACCTCCACCAACTGCCCCAGTGTAAATGAATGGAGCAGAATGTTTGCAGACGCAGAGAGCAGTTAACAGACAATCAGGTGGGTGGAGCTAATGAACTCAGTGACGAGGAGTGAGGAAGGAGGTCTTCAACAAAAAGAGCAGGAAATTTCTCAGCTGGAAGAATACTCCCTCAAGACTATCACAGCTCTGCTGTTGAGGGGAATAGGTACTGAAAACTCTTCACCATGCTCAGGTAACACATGCACACCAGTGATATACTGCAAGATTTTGTTGCAGGTTCACACTTGTAAAGAGACCTAAATGCTTCAACCTCCTTCCATAGGGAAAGCATGTTACATGCTCCCCTTTTCCCTTCTGTCTTTGACTTCTTCCACTTCTGCTAGACTGCCTTCTCTCATTGACTCCCCACCACAAGATACCAATATAGCTGCTTGAAGATCCCACATCACGCCATATGGTCCTTCCCAACTGCTTGGCTTCTGCAAGCCACTCATTTTTCATTTTTTAACATTTTTAAATCTTATTTTGAACACGATGCGAGGTCTCGGTTTTCTCCACTTCCCATCAACTTTTTTCCAGCAAAGCCGGAGAGAAATAAAAATAGACAAGATTGCTGTAAATCTCAGATCACCGATTCATTTCAGAATATTGGACCTCCTCTCTTCATTTGACCTGTTCTAGCATATGGGGAAAGTAGGATTACGACCTATCAGTTTCTAGAATCCTAAAAAGGCAGACTCTTAGTTGACGACTTAACTGTTCTCCAGCTGTGTGCATATAGATAATATATTTCTTTAGGCTGTCATCCTACCTAACACCAGGGAGTAAGCCCCTACTGTACATGGTGGAACATCCTTCCGAGTAAACATGTTTATGTAGAATTGCCAACCTTTTCCTGGACAGGTTACATTGGAAGCTTCCTTTACCAAGACAGGCCATCGGTCTACACCAGGGCTGCCCAGCTTCAGCCCTCCCGCTGTTGGTGGACTATAACTCCCATCATCCATAGCCACTGGGCACGTACTCCTGTCTGAAACCTTGGAGAAGCCGCTGCTAGTCAGCATAGCCCAGGGTTGCACAACGTTGGCCCTCCAGCTGGTTTTGGACTACAATGCCCATCATCCTCAACCACAGTGTCCAGTTGCCCAGGATGATGGGAGCTGGAGTCCAGCAACAGCTGGAAGGCCACGGTTGTGCAGTCCTGGTCTACACTGAGTAGCAGAGGCTTCTCCAAGGTTTCTGACAGGAGTACGTGCCCAGTGGCTGGGGGTGATGCAGAGAGGAGTACTTCCCCAGCCCTCTCTGGAGATGGCGGGCATCAGGGGCATAGCTAGGGGAGAGGGGGCCTGTGTTCACCCCTCTCTCTGGAGGCCCCTTGGAGTAGGGGAGATAATGAAGAAAATAGGGAGGGGTAGAGCTGGGGGGCCTTCAGGAGCTGGGGGGGACAGGGTTCTTAGAACCCATTTGCTCAGTTATAGCTACACGCCTGGCAGGCATTGAACCCAGAACCTTCCAAATGCAAAACACTGAGCTATGGCCCTATTCCCGGAACATAGGAAGCTGCCTTATACAGAGTCAGATTCTTGGTCCATGTAGCTCAGTACTGATTACACCAGACCTGGTCAACTTTCGCCCTCCTGCAGATGTTGGCCAACAACTCCCATAATCCCTGGCTATTGGCCACTGTGGCTGGGGATTGTGGGAGTTGTAGTCCAAAAACAGCTGTGGGGCCAATGTTGAGCAGGCCTGGTCTACATGGACTGGCAGCGGGTTCTCCAAGATTGCTGGCAAGAGTCTCTCTTAGCCCTACCTTGGAGATGCCAGGGATTGAACCTGGGTCCTTCAGCATGCAAAGCAGATGCTCTACCACTGAGCTATGGCTCTCCTTTGTGCTCAACATCCCTTCCACTTTGATTCTTACTCAGTGTGCTTTAAGTAGGTTTCAACAGAGCACATGCTGTGACGTGTGACAGAAAGATGCCAAAATTAGGAGATCCTCGAACAAAACAGCCCATATCTTTTTTAAAAATTAAGAGCAGCCGGTGGAGAGATGTGATCAGAGCCACCACACTGGGGGAGATGGCTTAACTCTTTCCTCTCTTGTCATCTTCTTGATATAAAAGCCTCACCAGCAAAATCCTAATGTTTGAACACATCCAAGTAACCTAGACACCTTGCTCTGGAGTCAGATAAAATTCTTCCCTCCCAGATATGAGCCACATTAATTTTTTTCACATTTAAGTTTATGCTATCACAACATTCCCATCAATGTGCAATTCTCCCACTCATTCTCTTTAGATGCTTTCAAGACCGAACAAGCTTCAATTGTTTTTTTAAAAACCAGATTTCTCCTTTGCTTTAATTAATCTTTCCTTCTAATACCACCACCTTCACTTCTCCCTGCTCTCGGGGTGTTTTTCTCCTTCAAAATGTGTGAAGATACCATCTGATCTCTTCCTATAATTGCTGTTCAGCCAAGACATGAAGCCAGCTAGAGAGGGGCGGGTAGGCGGTCTGCCCACGGAATGAGAGCTCATGAAATGAGAGGGTCTGACCTGTGGGGGAGGCGAGTTAGAAAAGACAGGATGCCAGTAGTTGAGGTGGGAATCAAAGCCTGGAACCTTCCACAAGTCCCTTAACAGTTGTGAGGTGGCTGAGAATAATTGGACAGTGATTCTGTCGGACATGGCTCAGTGCTCCTGATTTTCACGCTGAAGATTCAGTAGGAACGTAGGAAACTGTCTTATACTGAGTCAGACCATTGGTCCATCTAGCTCAGTATAGTGAAAAGTACCCTCTCCTCCTAGCCTGGTTAATATATCACACATTTATTACTGCCAAAGAGGAGACAGAGCCGTGTATAAAATCTATTATTTAGCAAATGTTCTTGAAACATGCAGGAAAACATATCACAACGACTTATTTTGGTTTTAAAAGAAGGACTAGAGAAATATTGCCACGTTGGAGATGTACAAAAAAGTAGTACACAGGCAGGCAAAATTGTTATCAGTATCTATAGATATAAAAACACCAAATATATGGTAGATGTTCACAAAGTGGCATGGCATAGTAGCCAGAGTTGTGTTGTGTTGGTGATGTCACAGACAAGAGCCAATAAGTGCTTGCTCATTGCATGCACATAGCCACGTCCCACATGATATTCTCAGTAGCCATGGATATGGATATGTTTTCTAGCGCAAGGATTCTCAACGTTGGGTCCCCAGATGTTATTGGACTTCAACTCCTATAATCCCCAACCAAAGGTCACTGGGGCTGGGGATTATGGGGGTTGAAGTCCAATAACATCAGGGGACCCAATGTTGAGAATCCCTGTTCTAGAGGATGTCTCCTGTTTCCCCACATACAATATATAAGCACGTCCTGCAATGGGGAAATGCAATATTCCCAGAAAGGAGTCAACCAAAGGATATATTTTCAAGCTAGTGTAAATCAGCTCTAGCAATGTACCTCAGTACAGCTGCAACAATTCATACCTCTTGAAATATGACCAAACACCTATGATGTCCAAGGAATTGATGAGGACTGGCTCATTGCCCAGAATTCTCTTGTAGACACTGGGTGTCAAAACTGAAAGCTGCTATAGGAGATGGAGCTCTGAGATTTATCGGATGAATAGCAAACTAAAGAAGTGTTCAGCAGGAGCAGCTGAAGCTGATAGGTGCAAAGGCGTGGGCGTGGAAAAAAGGACTCAGGGGGAAAAACACAAGAGTAAGTTCTAAGATTGAAGATACCATGGACAGCCAGGAAAACAAACCAATGGTTCATAGAACAAATTAATCCAGAAATTTCACTCGAGGCACAAATGACCAGGCTCAAACTATTATACTTCGGAAACGTTATGCGAAGAAGCAGCTCCCTTGAGAAGACCATAATGATGGGAAAAGTTGAAGGAAAAAGAAGAGGACGACCAGCAGCAAGGTGGATGGACTCGATTACGACAGCAATGAATGCATCAGTGAGAGACCTTGAAGGCCAAGTTGAAGACAGGTTATCCTGGAGAGAATCTATCTATGTGGTCGCTAAGAGTCGACACTGACTTGATGGCACTTAATCAATCAATCAGTCAAGTTCCAGGATTAAGGCTCCAGTGTAAGGGCAACACCTTGACTTTAAGCATATTCTGTGATGCTTGCTTGGAATTCCAAAACGTATTCCAGCTATCCCTATAACTGCCATGTTATGATATTAAGAAGCAGAGTCATTAATGCACAGACTCAATCTTCCTTTAAGAACATAAGAACAGTTCTGCTGGATCAAGCCCATGGCCTATCTAGGCCAGCATCCTGTTTCATACAATGGCCCACCAGATGCCTCCAGGATGCCCACAAGATGAAGGTATGCCCTGGATCTGGTACTCAGAGGCATCTTACCTCTGAACCTGGAGGTAGTCTATGGCCATCAAGACTAGTAGCCATTGATAGACCTGTCCTCTGTGAGTCTGTCTGAGCACATCAGACTTGGCTTTAGAGTTTTGATGCAACAGAATCTTTCAAATAATAACACAAATGAAAATGGCATGGACAAAAATGATGGGACCCTTAACCTAATATTTTGGTAGGAATGTAACACAACACATTTGTCCACGTGTGGATAACATAAAATAGGCTGATTCATGCTAATTGAGACAGCTAGACACCAAACAATAGCTATACATTCAGAAAGAAGGTGAATACAAAAAAAGGTTCCTAGGTGTTCCACTATATAAAGCTGTCCCCACCTGTTACATCAATGGATAATTTGCAGCTTTCGTTTCCAAACTCATTGGAGGCAACGCATTGATAGGTCCCAGAGAATGACAGAGAGAGGTTTCTCAGGATCAGCTTCCCAGTTTGTTCATCTGTGGGAGGAAGGGAGGACAGGATGAGCAGGAAAGCCAGAGTTGGGAGAAATAAATCTTCTGCTCTTTCTAGGACGGAGAAGTAGATGCCTGAAAGGTCAGAAAACGACACACAAGACCAGAGTAATGTCTGGGAGAGGTGGACTTTCAAGGAAATTCTAGCTGTAATTTGACCACAAACAATTGAATTAATATCATCACATAAGAACATAAGAACAGCCCTGCTGGATCAGGCCAAGGCCTATCTAGTCCAGCATCCTGTTTCACACAGTGGCCCACCAGATGCCGCTGGAAGCCACAGGCAGGAGTTGAGGGCATGTCCTCTCTCTTGCTGTTACTCCCCTGCAACTGGTACTCAGCGGCATCCTGCCTTTGAGGCTGGAGGTGGCCCACAGCCCTCCAGCCTCAAAAAAGATGAGATAGGGCCTCCTCAGTGATGGCCCCCAGGTTGAAAGAAATCATACGCTGGCCCTGCCCTTCTTCCATTCATTCATGTGAAAATCTGAAGGAAGCCAATAGGCAACTATTTCACTGGGCTCCCAGTTATTGTAGGCTTTGTTCACGGCTTTACATGAATGCATGGGTTTCAGGGTAAGGGCAATGGATGGCATCCTGCCCCCCCTTCACATATTCATATCCATGCCTATGTCACATGAACAGGATTTTGATGGGGGAGGAGACCTAGTCTTGCGGTAGCAAGCATGAATTGTCCCATTTACTAAGCAGACTTCATTCTGGTTTGCATTGGGATGGGTGACTATATGTGAATGCTGTCAGGTATGATGGGGCAATCATTCAGTGGAAGAGGATCTGAAGAGGATCTGCACACAGATTGTACGTGCACTGAACATGATGTATGAACCTGGGATAGGGACTTCTCTGTTGTCGCCCCTAGGTTGTGGCACATGCTCCCCATGGATAGAAGAGGATTGTCTTCCTCAGAGGACTTGCAGGGGAATAACAGCAGTTGGAGGGGAGCAACAGCAGGAGAGAGGGCATGCCCTCAACTCCTGCCTGTGGCTTCCAGTGGCATCTGGTGGGCCACTGTGTGAAACAGGATGCTGGACTAGATGGGCCTTGGACCTGATCCAGCAGGGCTGTTCTTATGTTCTTAGAGAGCCTTAAAGATCCATCTTTCTAGCCTGGCTTATAATGATATTTTGTTTTAATTGTAATTTTAATCTCTTTTCAATTGGTTTTTTATTGTAATTTTAATCTGCTTTTAAAACAGGTTTTTTATTTTAATCGTTATGCATTTTTTATTTTGGTGTAAACTGCCATGAGCCACGTTAGGAAGGGTGGTGTATAAACCAAACCAAACCAAACCAAATGGAAAATAAAGTCATCCATCCACCTTTGTTGATGAGAAGATAAATTCTACAAACTCTGCTGTTCTTTTAAAGAAATGATACAAAGGCAGGCAACCATCCACTTACTTAGCACCATGTTGGACAGAGGAAGGGGATTCTTGGAATCCAGGCGTGTCCAGGAGTAAATCGGAGCAGGCACACCTTCTGAAGAGTTGCAAGTCAAGGTGGCATCTGACCCCACGGGAGCAGAGGTGGGTCCTTTGCACACTGGAGCAGATGGAGGCACTGATGGGAAAAGGAGAGAATGTTGAACTGGGAATACAAGTGGCCCAAATACAGGAATGCTTTGTCTGTTTCCTAGGAGGACCGCTGCTTCCCCAGACTTCCTAGTTCTTGCGCCCTTTCCATAGGAACATGGACAGCTGCCTCATACCGACTCTGAGCATTGGTCCATCTAGCTCAGTATTATCTAATCTGACTGGCATTGGCTCTCCAAGGATTCAGGCAGGAATTTTATCCAGCCCTTCCCTTGATGAGATTGAACTTGGGACCTTCTGCAGGCAAAGCAGATGCTCTTCCACTGAGTTATGACCCCATCCCAAACCTCAGGAACCTAAGAAGCTGCCTTATACCATATCAGACCAATGGTCCATCCAGTTGTGTTTACATCAGGGCTGCTCAACTTGAGCACTCCAGCTGTTTTTGGACTATAACTCCCATAATCCCCAGCCATCAATAGACAAGGATTATGAGAATTGTAGGCTAACATCTGCAGGAGGGCCGAAGTTGAGCTGGTCTACACTGACTGGTAGAAGCTTTCTACATGCAAAGCAGATGCTCCACCACTGAGCTACGACCCCATCTCGACTTAGCCTTTCCTTATTCTTACATTATCGCCATATCTGAATGTATGTGTGGTGCATTTCATCACCCAGGTCATTGCAAGCACTTAGACTCTCCATTCCAGGATATCTCTTCTCCTAATGCATCATGGGTAAGGCAGGCAGGGAAGTGGGCATGTTCCCTCCCTGGCAGCATCACCAAGATAGGGCTGAAAGAGACTCCTGCCTGCAACCTTGGAGAAACCATTGCCAGTTTGTGTAGACAATACTGAGCAAGATGAACCAATGGTCTGACTCAGTATATGGCTGCTGAAGAATAATCCAATGGAAAGAGTTGTGTCATGCAAGGATATGGTCATGGCATGGAATCAGGAATAATAATAGTTTCAAGAAATAGATATTATGTACAGAGAGGCAAGTGCAGTCTGCCTTCAGTGCTCTTGCTGCTGGCTGTTTGTTAGCTCCACCTCTACTCCAGGACTGGAATACAAGTAACTTAAGCCCCATTCAAAAGCTGGTCTGGATCAAGGAACGGATTAACCAAAAACATCATGGCAGCTTCCTATGTTCCTATAGTGCTGATCAGGAACTTTGCTTCCTGAGTTCCCGCATTGCCTTGAAACAACACACAGATCTCTTGCTCCTCAAGTAGAATCACTTGCCCTCTTCATCGGGAACTCCATGAGATCTGTGTTATTGTTTTCTTTGCAGGGAGATATCCTAACACAGGGAACAGAAGCTGAGATTTCGCAGGCTGTGAAATGCCACATTCCCCACTGTTGATTTCTTGGAATTTATGGCAGAAACACCGCCCTCATTGCAGCCCAGCTGTCTAGCATCTTGTCCTTCTGCTAACACGGGACTTACTTAACACTGTGAAATGGATGAGCCCAAAGCCCGTTCCGTAGAAATCTGGGGGGTTGTTCACCTCACAGATGTAAGTGCCAGCATCGGATGCGCGCACGTTGTCCAATCGGATGGATGCATCACCCCGCTTGGGCGTGTCTTGAAGGAGGCTTAGCCGTTTCTCTTGAGAACCTAGCTTGTACAGCACGTTATTTGTGAAGTAGAGAATCTATAAAGAGAAGGGAGATTTAGGAACACAGAACGGACAGGGGAGGCTGCCTTATACTGAGACTCTTGGTCCACCTACCTCAGAATTGTCTGCCCTGACTAGCAACGGCTCTCCTGGGCTTCAGGCATGAGTCATTCCCAGCCCTGCCTGGAGAGATGGGAGATTGAACCCAGGACCTCCAGCGGCAGCTTCTGTCCTAATAACCACTAGGGACATTGGGAAGAAAGAGAGTAAGCAAGGGTCTTCTTCTTTGCTTCCCCACTCTGGTCTCTCTGCTCTGGTTTCTGAACGATACACCGATAGGTCTCCCTCAGGTCTCCCTCGCCTCTTCCTAGCTGCGTGTTGCATTTGACCTTCCTCCTTCACTATGAAGTCATACAGCTCAGGGACACTGGCCTTCTATCTAAATATGTAACTTTCATAATAAACCTTTACAACATTTAGGACCTTAAAACACAATGTTGAATCGCCACAAAATGTAGGCTGTTCCCAGTAAAGTTGTTTTTTGTAGTTGGCTGATGGTGATTTCTGTGGCCCCGATGGTGTTGAGGTGTTCTTCAAGATGTTTTGGAATTGCACCTAGGGCGCCAATTTACTACTGGGATAATTTTGGTCTTCTTCTGCCACACCTTTCAATTTCAACTTGTAGATCTTTATATTTTGCTATTTTTTCTGTTTCTTTTTCTTCTATTCTGCTGTCACCTGGTATTGCTATGTTGATTATTTTAACTTGTTTTTCTTTCTTCTCGACTACAGTTATATCTGGTGTATTGTGTGGCAGATGTTTGTCTGTTTGCTGTTGCAAGTCCCATGATATTTTTACATCTTCATTTTCTTCAACTTTTTCATTTTTGTGGTCCCACCAATTTTTGGCTGCAGGTAGCTTGTATTTTTTGCAGATGTTCCAGTGTATCATCCCTGCTACCTTGTCATGCCTTTTTTGTAGTCAGTCTGTGCGATCTTTTTACAACAGCTGATTAGGTGGTCCACAGTTTCATCTGCTTCTTTACAGAGGCGGCACTTGCTGTTTGTTGTTTTTTTCGACTTTTGCTCTTATTACATTTGTTCTTAGCTCCTGTTCTTGTGCAGCCAGTATTAAACCCTCTGTTTCCTTCTTCAAGTTGCCCATCTTGAGCCTCTGCCAGGTCTTGGTGATGTCTGATTTTCCAGTTATATTGTGCAAATATTGACCATGCAGTGGCTTATTTTTCCATTTTTCTGCTCGGCTCTTGACTTGTTCTTTCTTGTAGGCCTGCTTTCTTTCATTGGTGTTGAATAGTTTCGCGTTATTGACCATTTGAAGTGCATCTTCTTCACTGTCCTTTATATATTCTTCAAGGCCTCTTTTCTCCTCCTCTACTGTTTGATGGACTTGCAGCATTCCTCTTCCACCTGAGCTGTGAGGCAGGTATAGCCTATCGACATCACTGCGGGGGTGCAGAGCATGATGGATGGTCATTATTTTCCTGGTCTTATGATCTAGCTTCTCTAGCTCTGCCTGGGTCCAGTCTATTATTCCTGCAGTGTATCTGATAACAGGTATAGCCCAGGTGTTTATGGCTTGTATGGTGTTCCTGCCATTGAGTTTGGACTTTAGGGTTTTTCTAACTCTCCTGATGTATTCACTTCCAATTTTTCTTTTAATTTCAGTGTGTTTGATGTTATCAGCCTGGAGAATGCCCAAGTATTTGTAATGTCCTTTCTCTTCCAAGTTCTTGATGTTGTTTCCATTGGGCAGTTCGATTCTTTCTGGTTTTGTTATTTTTCCTCTGTTCATTATTCATACAGCACACTTATCTAGTCCAAACTCCATTGCTATATCGCTACTGAATATGCGGACAGTGTTTAGCAGTGATTCGACTTCTGACTGGGACTTTCCATACAACTTCAAGTCATCCATGTAGAGCAGATGGTTTATTTTACTTGATGTTTTAGATGTTTGGTATCCAAGTCCTGTTTTGTTTAGTATTAATGAAAGTGGAGTCATGGCGATTTTTATTATTATTATTATTTCAATTTCTATACCGCCCTTCCAAAAATGGCTCAGGGCGCTTTACACAGAGAAATAACAAATAAATAAATAAGATGTAACCCTGTCTCCAAAGGGCTCACATTCTAAAACGAAACATAAGACAGACACCAGCAACAGTCACTGGAGGGATGCTGTGCTGGGGGTGGATAGGGCCCGTTACTCTCCCCCTGCTAAATAAAGAGAATCACCACATTAAAAGGTGCCTCTTTACCAAGTTAGCAGGGGTTATTAAGTTGAATCAAATCAAATCAATCAATTATTTATTTTTACATTTCTATCCCAGAGTGGTGGACATAGCTATGCTTATCCTCACAACAACCCTGCGAGGTACAGTAGGTTAGGCTGAGAGAGAAGCAACTGGTCCAGGGTCACCCAGTGAGTTTTGTGGCTGACTGGAGACTTGAACTCAGGTCTCCCCAGTCCTAGTCCAACATTCTAACCGCTACACCACACTGGCTCTTATATTAAGGGGTTGGGACTCACAGGTTGCTGTAGCTCCCAGAGAAGCTATTTTCCAGCCTTCTGACATCACCAGAACCTGCCTCCTGAGTCTCAAGAATGCCTCTGACCAAGCAACCCCCATGCAAGTATATTGGTGGGCTTTACTCTGTAATGTAGGGGTTCTCTGACTTGGCTCCCCAGATGTTGCTGGTCTACAATTCCCATCATCCTCATGGCTGAGGATGGTAGGAGTTGTAGTCCAACATCTGGAGACTCAAATTTAAGAAGCCCTGGTAATGTAAGCAACTGGTTTATATACCTCCAATTTTTAACACCCTTCAGGGTTCAAATGGATTTCTGCCCCCAGACGATGTTCTGAAGGTTAGACCCTTAAGCTCGGCCTTCCTTAAGGAACAGACCACTTGCCCCCTCCCACCCCAAAGCCTTACCTGTTTCCCGTTATCAGGCAGAGTTGAGCCAGGTGCGAATCTCCATTCCAGCATGAAGTTTTGGTCCACGCTGGTCTTATAATGACATGGCAACTCCACACTGGAACCTCTCTGCTGCATCACTGGATCACTTGGTACAGTCACCTCCACACATACCCCATGGCCTGTGGGGAAGGGAAGAATGAACTTGCCAGGACTATCGCCTTGTGTCTTGGATGGCTCCTGGGGTAGAGACCTTCCCTCTAAAGCGACTACTACTATGACGATGAATATTTAGAGACCGCTCTTCAACCCAAGTACTCAAAGTGGTTTATATAGGAACATACATAATACATAAATAAGATGGGCCCCTGTCCCCATAGGGATCACAATCTAAAAAGAAATGTAAGGCAGAGACCAGCAACAGCCACTGGAGGGATGCTGTGCTGGAGTTGGAGAGGGCCAGTTGCTCTCCCCCGGCTAAATACAAGAGAACCGCCACTTTAAAAGGGGTCTCTCTACTCAGTTAGAAGCTCCAAATATCTTCCCTCTAAAGCACCATATACATGGATAGTGCTACATAAATCGAAATAATTGCTTTGCACGTCTCAGGTACTCACCAAACAATGCCACGAAGAGCAACCAGGACAGCAGAGAGGTCCAGAGGATGGCGATCTGGCCCATGTCTCCAGAGAGAGGTTGCTTTTTGCCCTGAGAACCGAAACTCTACTGAGAGCAAGCGAGACTGCCCTTTATCTGGCGTGTGTGAGCTATAGCAAACAGTTGAGGTGAGGTTCTGAATCACACGGCAGTAGCACAAAGCCTCCTCTGATACGGAAGGGTAACCACAGGCCTCTTTGGGCGTTATGCTTTTGGTTACAGTGTACCCAGGTCGAGGAGGCATGGGAGTGCGTCAGTTAGCCACGCCCCCTCCTTGCCAAGGTGCTCTGTGGCCACGCCCCCAGGCACCGCCCACATCCAGTGCATCTCTGCAGAAGCAAGTGGCAGCAACGGAGTCTGCTCCATCACTGAGTGCATGAGCCAGCTGGGGTGGTCATCAGTACCCCATGGGGGTTTCCCAGAGCTGTTGCTCGTGGGCCTGTTCTCAGAGCCAAAAGCTGGGTTTGAGGAGGGTCCAGCCAGGCCCCAAGTCCCATGCATGCTGCCATGAAATGGCCCTGTATCGACAAAAATGCAGGGAGGAGGACCACCATAGGAAGCT
The DNA here is from genome assembly GCF_027244095.1 of Hemicordylus capensis. Lineage (NCBI taxonomy): Eukaryota > Metazoa > Chordata > Lepidosauria > Squamata > Cordylidae > Hemicordylus > Hemicordylus capensis. Next base: position 19,548,575 of record NC_069664.1, on the reverse strand, counting down.
TAGCTGCCTTCTACCGAGTCGGACCATTAGTCCATCTGGCTCAGTACCATCTACACCAGGCCTGCTCAGCTTCGGCCCTCCTGCAGATGTTGGCCAACAACTCCCATAATCCCTTGCTATTGGCCACTGTGGCTGGGGATTATGGGAGTTGTAGTCCAGAAACAGCTGGGGGGGGGTGCAAAGTTGAGCAGACCTGGTCTACAGAGACTGGCAGTGGCTTCTCCAAGCTTGTAGGCAGGAGTCTCTCTCAGCCCTGTCTTGGAGATGCTGCCAGGGAGGGCACTTGGAACCTTCTGCTCTTCCCAGAGCAGCCCCATCCCCTAAGGGAAATATCCTACAGTGCTCACCCATGTAGTCTCCCATTCAAATACCGAGGGTGGCCCCTGCTTAGCAAACTGGGACAAGTCATGTGATGGTGTGTTAACACCCACAATCTGGGCAAGACGATGGGGTCAACCACCATCATTTACCTAGCCTTGTATCACAGGTGAAGGAAAAGCATTTCCTGCACTGTCCTACCCAGATTGCAGCTAACACCCCATCACTTCCGTTCCTTCCGTCTTGAACTTTATCGACATATGACTGGTTCTTCTTTGGGAGCGCACTGTTGGAGATGCAGCTCCTGCATACCATCGACTCTTAGCACCAGCAACCACTAGGGGCATTAGGGGTAGATTCAACCAGTAAGGGCAATTCCTCTCTGATCACGCTTTCTCGACTTTGCTAGACTGATCGTTTCCCCAAAGAAATCTCCCCTCTTAAGCTCTCTAATATGGTTATGTGCTCAGCACACACATGCGGCCTGGTTGGATGCCCCTTTGAGCCAGCTTTTGGTCATGAGAACACGCCTATTCTGTGGTGGATAAAAGATAACTGGGGAAGGGAAGGATAGGACTTTACTCTCCTGTCACCCAAACAATGCAAGAGTGTGTGCTTTAAATTGATGAAATGTTTATAGTCGACTTCTTTTCTCACAGATGTACATAAAAAGAGGTATCGCCGTGCTTTGGAATCTTACTTACCACATTCTTGTCACATATACTATATAGATCGCCCTGTGGACATTTTTGCTGAAAAGCGATATATGAATATGCATAATGACAATATGCTTATTCATAGTGTGTTTGATCCTCTCTGGGGCCAAGAATGGGGGAAATCACTTTTGCTAGTTTGTGGTGTGTTTGTGGGGGAGGAAATCTGGTTGCGCACAGCCCTGATTGGCTAGTGTTTGTGACCTCATGAACTCAATTTCCCAGCAGATTTGCAGCATTTTAAAACTAGCTTTTATACAAAGTGAGGCAGCAAAATGAACTTTTGATTGCTTAAGAATATAAATGGTGCTTTGTAAAACCAAAACATGACAGACAGCTGCAAAATCTGGGGAGAAGCAAAACTGGATCAGTGGTAGAACTGCCAATATTTTAGCATGTCAAAGGCACTGTGAGGGCAGCGAGGGAGCAGGGCCTGCTTTGTGAGAGAGAGAAAGTGGTGAGGTTTCTGTTTTTTTCATGTACAAATAGATGCACCCCATGTACACACATCTCTGGAAGAACATCAGAGACTAAAAGCATTGAAGAGCAAGGCTGTTAATTTGTGTGAGGCTTGGATCTTCTTTAAACTTCTCTGTTGCTGTTAATGTGAACATTTGATCCTAGCTCATGTAGAAGGGGCAGAGGCATTTGTAATGTAAATGAGCATTCCGACCAACTCCAGGTTTTACTTTTGCATTGCAAATTGAGTTAAGAACAAATTGCCTAACTGAGTCATCGGTGCAAAACAAACAGCTAGTGTATGTATAAACAGAAAAAATCCCTTCCACAACATAACCTTAAAGAGATGAATCTTCTTCTGCTCCTACTCACTACCAGGCCTCCAAAGCAGATATTCACCAATAGGCCTCCAAAGCACCAGCTGATCTCCCCCCGCCCTGCCCCAAGGCAAGTTAAAATTGTTCCCATCCTCATAAGAAACTGAGATCAGCCAGAGAAATTAATGATTAACAGAGCTGCCCAAAGGTTCAGGTCGTAGCTACCGAGCCCAGTCTCCACCAGAGCAAACAGCATTCCCCAGATAAATTAAGAACAAGCCTAAGGACACCTTTGCTAAATAGTTCTTGTCTACCTTAGAGTGCCTTTCGCACCGCATATAAGCTACGAGGCTTCTCAAACTGGCGTTCCCAGACGATGCTGGACCACTACTTCTACTCTGTGTGGGTGCTTCCATGGCTGCATTTCCTTTCTGGAAGAGGCCATGCAGGAGGGAGGATGGTAATGAGATTTGGGGCTCTGAGTCATTCATTGGGGGCACGTGTCCCATGGGCCCCCAATGATGCCCCTGCATTATTTATTATTCTGTACAAACACAAACAATGAATATTTATATACCACTTTTCAACAAAAGTTCCTCAAGCGGTTTATAAAGATATAAATAAATAAAAGGGCTCCCTGACCCCAAAGGGCTCATAATCTAAAAAAAGAAACATAAGAGAGATACCAGCAGCAGCCACTGGAGGGATGCAGTGCTGGGGATGGATAGGGCCAGTTGCTTTTCCTCTGCTAAATAAACATAATCACCACTTTTTAAAAGGTGCCTCTTTGCTCAGTTAACCACTTCAGAACTGAGTGTTGGAAAGCAGTTTATATTCATAGTCGTCAGAGGTTTTAATTAGTTAAGTTCTTTAGTGATACTTTCCCTCTGCCAGGGAGATTGTTATTTTAAATCCGTTTTATTCTTTATTTTGATTTTCATTTTTTAAAAAAACTACTTGTAAGTTGACTTCAACTGCACTTGGCTGGAAAGGCAGAGGAAATATCTTTAAAATAAATTAATCCAGTTCACCACACAAACTCTTCTCTTCTCATCCCCGGCCCCAGAAGCAGACACACTCTCTCCACCTTTTTTAAATATAAAAACAAATACTTTTAATGCTCATTTATGAAAAATACATTTTTGAAACTGTACATAAAAATATTTCAGTGCCTTCCTACCTTCTTGTGCAAGAGAAGGGCCTCGATGTCATTAAAAAAAACACCCCAAAATACAGCCAGCATGAAAGCGGTTAGAGGACTCTAGTCTGAATTCCCAGACCTGTTAATACTTAGAAGTATAAATTATGTACTCTCTCTAGATTTATAAAAAGAAACAAAGATTCAAGTTGTCCATTGAATACATGGCATAATTGCACAATATGTATTAAAATGCTGAAGGCGTCCTTAAGAGTCAGTCATTAGGATATTCTGATAAAAGGTTATGCTATAATGTTACATACGGGTTAGTTGCACAAGCTGAGTGCCACCTCGTTATGAAAGATTTAAATATTTTGCAGTTCCCCCTACTTCAAGGGACCTGGAGCTCAGAAAAGCTTCTGGGTGAAGTTCCAGTGAGAATCAGCAGGGGGCAGAAGACACAAAAACAACAGAAGTCTCCATCCCCAGAACCAAAACGGTAGTATATATATATATATAGGGTAGCAGCAGAAGAGGACTGTATTATTATGGGCTCAGTTTTCACTTGCAGCAAACCAGGAAAAGCTACTGTGTAGAGACTAGATCCAAAGGCACACTTCTCCATGCAGAAGCTGACTTCTGCTCCTGGAAGAACCGTTTCACATCTTGTGCTAGAGTGGTGCAGGAGAAAAGCAAAACTAAACCCAAAGACGATCTTACTCTCGTGCAAGAACCTCCAGGCCTTTTTTGGACACACAGATGCCTGCAAACTAGTATAGAAGCTCCCCATTGCTGCACCACACACACACACTCTGGCATGCAAATGCTCTTTTGCACTGGTCTCGGTGGAAAAGCACAAGGGTCCCTCTTCTCCCAGTTCTTTGGATCCAGCCCAGCAGTCTCCACCCACCCGAAAAGCATTTTCACAACAGCCGCTGGGTGGCAGAAACGCTTGCCCAGGGCTGTGTTGACTTGAAGCTTCGCTTAATTGAACATTCTGCATGAAGAAAAACTGAATCCAAAATTCTGCATTAAGCAATGATGCATACATAATGCAAATTAAGCATATATGGATTGGAGCGGGGTGGGGGGATATGGATTGAGGATGATGAAGGGGGCAGTTAAATCCTCTCTTCCACCATGCCATGGTCCCAGATCTGGATTACCACGCCTCAGAAGCTGCCGTTTAGGGGTACAATCCCACAAGTGCCAACATGTGTTTAATGTATTTTAGCCCTTACTCAGGCCCTTCTGACTTTGAAAGTCTCGCAAGTAGACTCTGATCCCACTCTGATGTCACAAGGACTAGAAACTTGCTTTCTTAAAAGCAGGGCTGTGATTCTGTGGGTTTCCTGCCCTTGCAGGGATCCACAGAATGGACACACCCATGATCCACCCCATGATAATTGTCCACTCCAAAAACATCTCAAAAGAGTCTCTCTCACCATGGATGTCCACAGGACTTTTTCCAGGAGGAGGGGACACAAAAGCTGCAGCCCTAGACCCATTTACCAGGGTGCTTTTCACCCAAGGCTTTTAGCTTGCTTCTCCTCTGGAATGGAGGGAGCGTGTTCACCCACCGGCCAGATTTATGCCAAAGTCCCTGCGAGCTATTGAGGAGCACTTCACACAGAATTTGGGGTTTTTTAAATTGTGCGTTATGTGTTGCCTGATTTATATCTGGAGTTTAAAAAATCCACTTTTTGCATTGGTTTTTGGGGGGGGCAACTTCAAACTCGCAGTAAAACCTCACAGTAAACTTGGGTTAAAGCCTGCTGTGTGAAAAACGCCCTGGGAAGGAGAGCTGGTCTTGTGGTAGCAAGCATGGCTTGTCCCCTTAGCTAAGCAGGGTCTGCCCTGGTTGCATCTGAATGGGAGACTAGAAGTGTGAGCACTGGAAGATCTCCCCCTCAGGGGATGGAACCGCTCTGGGAAGAACATAAAGTTCCAAGTTCTCTCCCTGGCAGCATCTCCAAGAGAGGGCTGAGAGAGACTCCTGCCTGCAACCTTGGAGGAGCCGCTGCCAGTCTGTGAAGACAATACTGAGCTAGATGGACCAATGGTCTGACTCAGTATATGTCAGCTTCCTATGTTCCTATGAGTAAGCCCCATTGAATTCAATGGGGCCGGCGACTGCTTCCTGTGTCCCGCCCGCAGATGCCCATGTTTCCATCCCTTGGGAAAGGGATGTTTCCATCCCACCTGGATGGCTTCCCGAGGAGGGTCTGTATCACCAGCAGAACCTAGCCCAGGGGTCAGGCAAACTTAGCTATCCAACTGCTGTTGGACTACAACTCCCATCATCCCCTGGGATGACAGGAGTTCAACAACAGCTGGAGAGCCAAGCTTGCCTGCCCCCCGATTGTGATTTCAAACTGAGCTAGCCAATCCCGGCATGGCATTTCCTACTAGGAGACTAAAAGGGGAGTCGTACAGGGTACTGAGTAATCCCCGGAGAGCCACTGGTATTTAGAGGTGCCATGCCCCCCGGAATTCCAGGTTCCACCCAGATTTTAAGCATCTCACCCAGATTGCTTAGTTCACCCAGATTTCATTTAAAAACAAAACAACACAACACCCCTAAGCTCTAGCCCTTGTAGAAGCGGAGTTATGGAGCAAAATGTGCAGTCCCTCTTCTGCTCAGAAATGATTTTCAAGCCAATTTACATAATATGCAAATTAGGCACCCAGATTGGAAAAGCCAGAATATGGCAACCCTACTGGTATTCCATTAAACACAGTCTCTTTGCAAGAAGGTCCTCAGGGGGTATAAGACTTGGTGCCAGGAGGGAGGAAAGGTTAACACTGGGACGAGTGTGGAAGTTTTCTCCGGTTGCCAGAAGGTTTCTCATACAAAGTCCCCGTTGAGTCCCATTTATGGTGATGCCTTGAAAACGGCTCCTGCATGGGACACACGCACAGAGGAGTCCTGGAGGCAGAGAGCACAGAGCTGCAATGCCCAGACTCTCCGCCTTGCTTGGGACTGATGAAGCTGCTTGCCGTTCAGAGGGTCCCAGAAGCGATGGAAGCGTTTACACCAAGGATCCAGCTTGGCTTTGGGCAGGGACCATGACGGGCACCGCCCCCATTCGGGAAAGGGAGGAGGAGGAGAGCCCTTGTGGGGTGGAGGGCTCCTGGGGTTGGGCCCCGTTGGTCCTGTGGAGAGTGTTCCTATGGGCCGGCACATTGGCATGGTGGCCATGGATCCCGTTGGCCGTCGGTGGGAAGTAGAGGGGCAACGACTGGTTGGAGAGGCTGGGTGTGGGCGTAAGCGTCCCGCTCCGGAGGTGGCTGAAGGGCGGCTTGTAGCCCACCGTGCTGCCGGTGGCGGTGGTGATGGAGGCCGTGTCCGAGGCGGGCTTGGACGGGTACAGTTTGTGATCTCGGGTCGTGTTCAGCGACGACAAGGTGCCGTTCTTGGAGATGACGTCCGAACCGGGACTTTTCGCCCAGGAAAGCGTCTTGGGGGCAACGGCATCTTCCCTGCAAGAGGTGGGGAAACCAACGACAGGGTTAAGAGAGAGGGAATGTGTAGATTTTCTTCATCTACTTTTGGGGCGTCACTAGCAGGTGGCCCATGGGGCGTGGACCCCAATGAAGGGCTCAGAGCCCCGAATCTCAACAGCTCCCTCCCTCCATGACCTCTCCTGGAAAGGAGGTGCAGTCATGGAGGCACCTGCATGGAGCATGTGGAGGAGCACCTCGCCTCACCCAGCTCTCTGCAGCTTCCACCTTCATAGATGCTGCTGTATTATAACATTAGAGTCTTCTAAAAAATGTAAATAATCTGGAGGTACGATTGAGTGTAATTGTCAAAAGGTGGGGCTGTGAGCCCCAGCCCCACATCTTTTAAGTGCCTGGCAATCTCCTGTCCACTTTCCCTCCATGTAGGCATCTTCCCTACAAGAGGCGGAGGAAACCAACAACAGGGTTATGTGCTTCACAGCTGAAACGTGGCTCAAAATCCAGCCCTGGATGTTGACCACTTCTATCTACCTCCCCCCACTGTTAAATTTCAAGTAATAAGTAATACAACTAAAATTAATATATAATCAGATTTAAAGAAAAGAAGAGAAAAGAAAAGAAAAAAGAACACCTCCACAAAGAGAGAGAGAGAGAACCCTCTCTCCGGATCTTCATATTTAACATACAATATTTATCTCAACACCATGAGAAAGAAATGGAGGGAACGAACCAACAAACCAAGGTTTTAAAAAACCCGACTCCCTTGTTAACATCCTCAGCAGTGATTTATCAGAATTGCAACTGCCGGAAGCAAACTGGGATCAACAAGAAATGTTAAGTATCGTCTAGGCATCCAACGTGCTCATCAGCCTGGCCTAAGAATCTCGCTGAGCTCATGCCAGATATTTACAGTAAAAAGGGATTCTTACTTAATCTCATTGGCCATTTCATCTTGCGCTTCTTTCTTCTTCCTTCTGTAGACAAACAGATGAAGAACAACCCAGATGATCAGGCCAAGGCCAATGAGAGATCCCACGACGGCTCCAGCCACCACGGCTGCACTGACAGCTGCAAAGGGAACAGTGGCAGAGAGAAGATTGTAGAGGCGGGTGGAGATAAAAGTTGGGAATGAGGGGGAAAAATCAACTGAATTGATTGGAATTTGAATCGGATTCAAATCGATTCGACTTGAGGCTGCTTGCACTGAATGGAATTTGTTCGAATTGAATTCACCCAAACTCGAATCGAATTCACCCAAATTTGATTTGAATTTGATTCAAATTCACCCCAATTGAATCAATTCAAACGAATCCCATTCGGTGCAAGCAGTTTTGAGTTTAATCAATTCAATTTGAATCAATTAAGTTGAATTTTTTGCACATCCCTAATAAAAGGTCCAAGGAACAAGGCAAATGGGCAATGTTCAACGACACAGGTAATCTGATCCAGTTTAACACCACTAATAGTCAGTTCCCGTTAAACAACACGGCTGGGTGGATAATGGAATCGGTTTAAAAAACATGGGTAATCCAGATTTACCAACCAGGTAATAAATGGATAATTGGATCCAGATCAACACCATAGATGATCACAACTATTTCAACAACACGGGTAATCTGAACTAACCAGGTAATAAGAAGGTAATAAATGTTTTTAGGAAACAATTGAAGACATCCTTTTAGAGAAGCTTTATAATAGTTTATCCACTGCTATATTTGGTAGGTTTCTTAGGTTTTAGCCTTCCATTTATAACTTTTAATTTGACACTTTAAAAATGCATACCTTTAAACATGGTTTTAGCTTAGTCATTTATTTGTTTGTTTGTTTGTTTGTTTGTTTGTTATATTTACATACCGCCTAGTATAAAAATCTCTAGGTGGTGTACAGAATTAAAACATGAAATATAACATTTACAATTCATAAAAAGATAAAAATTACAGACAAAAACACGTTAAAAACACATTAAAATGTAAAAATCAAATCTCAGTTGAAGGCCTGGGAAAACAGGTATGTCTTCAGGGTCTTCCTGAAAGCAAACAGAGAAGGACTGTTTTAACTTTTTAAATGTTATTGTTACTGTTTTATATGGTCTCTATTTTATTGATGTTGGAAGCCACTCCAAGCAGTAGAGTACTGGAGGGGAGGGGCATAGATCTTTTAAATCCCAGAGACATATGTTTGGGCGGGATATAAATTTAATTAATAAGTAAGTAAGTAAAATAATTAATGTAATTGGATCCAGTTCAACCACCAGGCTGGATCTGCCCTTCTCCATTCAAAGTCTATTCGTAAGTGCATGTACAATCATTTCATGAATATGTGGATCTGGCTTCATTGGAATACACAAGACCTCTGTATCTCAGACAGGGCACCAAATGCCACCCTTCAAGCACTCACGTTCCCTCCCCCTTCCAAAAGGTCAGGGGCTGGAGGGCATCTTATGGCTGCCCCAATGATCTGCTGCCTAGGGGAATGACCTTACCTTTCCTCATGGAGGGGTCACTCTTGGGGTTCAGGGTTTAGTTTGTGGTGACCCGTTTATAATGACTCATTCACGCAGTAAGTCGCTGTATCCACAAGCCGTGAGCTTGGCTGTACAAACCAGCCATGAGAAAACAAGCATTTTCGCATATGATCCAATGAATGGCTTTGGGTCCAGGATGTGCCATTCTCCTATGCCATTCATGAAGCAGAGAAAACAGCTCATTCAAAAGTGAAAGTGAAAGTAATCTGGCGTAAAGGAAGTCAAGAACCGTTATGACAGGGGTCCTCCAACTTGGATCTCCTGATGTTGTTGCTGGACTACAACTCCCATCAGCCACCAGGCACAATGACCCTAAACACCCATTCATTTATGCAAAATAAGGTGGAATGCACCATGGGTCAGAGAAACATTTACAGAGCACACGAATGAGCGAATTTGATTCATATTATTTGCTTAAGGCAGAACTGTTTTAAGCTTAGCAATAAACCTGCTAAATTTCTGTAGGGGAGAATTCGAATCAACCCCGTATTTAACAGAGGAACCCAGCCTGATGAGAACGGAGCTCAGGGAGGCGATCTGGAGACAACTGCTCGAGGTCAGAAACAAGTAAAGATCTATTTTAAGCAGTTACAAGCTGCGATAGAAAGCCTGCACCCCGTGCTAGCTACTTCATGATGGAAGGCAGAAGAAAGAACAGAGAGAACAAAGGAGGGGAGGAGTGTCCTAAGAATATCAGTCTACCAATCACAGAGCAGAGATACAAAAATGAGAGAGAACAAGGGGGCAGTTGTTCTACACCAGGGATTCTCAGCGTTGGGTCCCCAGCTGTTATTGGACTTCAACTCCCATAATCCCCAGCCCCAGTGGCCTTTGGTTGGGGATTATGGGAGTTGAAGTCCAATAACATCTGGGGACCCACACATTGAGAATCCCTGTTCTACATTCTCTGCCTCTACGCCTAACTCCCCTAGTGGTCAACAGGAGTTATTAGCATTGAGAGTTAGTGCCTATGGAGTCACATCTCCAACAGTTCCATCCTGGCCAGAGGGTTCAGCATGCTCTACCCTTCCGTTTCTACCAAGGGCTCCCTCCCGGCTCCCACCAGCTGCCCACAGCGACGTCTCGCCATTCCAAAAAGACACTCACTGGGGTTCACTTCCAGCCTGATGGTGCAGCTGGAGCGGCCGGCATCGTTGAACGCGTTGCAGACGTAAGTCCCAGACATGGCCATGGAGAGGTTCGTCAGCCTCAGAGTCCCCTTGTGGACGTCTGCAAAATAAACCGCACCCTTCAGAGCTGCAGCTCCATACTGATCTGGGTTCCAACCTGTTCATCCGTGGCACCATAGCAAGAAGCACTGAGACGAGATTCCCCCCAACAAATGTCTCTACCCTGGAAAACTAAACCGAGCAAACCCAAAGAGGCACCTTCTAAGTGGTGGTTCACTTATATTTAGCAGAGGGAGAACAATGGTCCCTATCCACGACCTATAACACCCCTCCTGGTGTCTCCTTTGTGTTTCTCTTTAGACTGCAAGCCCCACCTTGCTGGATCAGGGCCAAGGCCTATCTAGTCCAGCAACCTGTTTCCCTATGGGGAGCCTCTGGAAAGACCACAGGCCATAGATGAAGGCATGCCCTCTCTCCTGCTGTTGCTCCCCTGCAACCAGTACTTGGAGGCATCTGATCACTGAGCCTGGAGGTAGCCTATAGCCATCAAGACCAGTAGCCATAGGTAGACCATGAAATAGTCTAAGCCCTTTTTAAAGCCACCCAAGGTAGTGGCCATCGTCACATCCTGAGACAAAGAGTTCCACAAATTGATTATGTACTGTGTGAAAAAGAAACTCCCTTTTGTCGTTCCTAAACCTCCTGGCAATTAGCTTCATGGGGTGATCCCTGGTTCAAGAAGAACACAGAGACCCCAGTCACACAATAGACAGGCTATTCTTCCTCTTATACGCCCATTCCAGGAATAATCAGACACCAGTATCCTGCTGCTAACTGAGCAAAGAGGCACCTTTTAAAAGTGGTGATTCTCTTTATTGAGCAGGACCCTATCCATCCCCAGCACAGCGTCCCTCCAGTGGCTGTTGCTGGGGTCTATCTTATGTTGCTTTTTTAGATTGTGAGCCCTTTGAGGACAGGGAGCCATCTTTACTTATTTTCTCTCTCTATGTAAACCACTTTGGGAACTTTTGTTGAAAAGCAGTATATAAATATTCATCTGACTGACTTTGGCTAGCAGGTTTGGGAAATGATTCTATACTAATCTAATTCGTACATATATGTTTCTCCACTGATTCGGATTCATTTCTAAAATATATATTGCAGTGTAAAGGTAAAGTGTTCCATCGAGTCAATGTCAACTCCAGGTGACCACAGAGCCCTGTGGTTTTTCTTTGGTAGGATACAGGAGGGGTTTGCCATTGCCTCCTCCCTCACAGTATGAGATGATGACTTTTGCCATCTTCCTATATCGCTGGTACCTGATAGAGGTGTTTCCCATAGTCTGGCGAACACACTAGGAAACAGTGCATTCCCATAGTCTGGGAAACATACCAGCGGGGATTTGAACCAGCAACCTCTGGCTTGCTATTCAAGTCATTTGCTCACTGTGCCATTAGATGGCTAAATATTGCAGGGTGCCATCTTATTCCCAGAAGTTTTGCGCACCTCATGATATTGTAATTGATGATTTCTCCCCCTACCTTGCACAGGTGAAAAGAAAACTTGAGAGGTGGGTCCAGTGCGTTGCCAATGGTACGTAGGGACAGGTTTGCCCGAAGACGACTTGCAGCTCAGGCTGATATTCGCCCCAACATGAGAGCTTCCATGAACGTCACATTTTGGTTTAGATGGAGGGACTGCAAATAAGGAGGGTAGAGGAATACCTGCATTAAGGAAAGTCTGTTCCAATGTGATCATGTGAAAAATGTTAGCAGAGCAGCACCACCTACTGGCCACAAATAAAACTGTAGCTTGTTCTGAACCCATCAGCGATAAATTCTCACATGGCTGTATTCAGCTCAGCACCCTTCCACTGAAATCTTGGGTGCTTTGCTTTTTCATGCATTGCTTGCTGCACATTGTTGCCAGTTTGCGAAGCTTTGCACATGCTAATTTGCAAATTCTTAAATTAAATTAATTTAAGAACATAGAAATATAGGCAGATGCCTTCTACTGAGTCAGAGCCATGGGTCCATCTAGCGGTGTTGTACACACTGACCGGCAGTGGCTCTCCAAGGTTTCAGGCAGGAGTCTCTCCCAGCCCTACTTGGGGATGCTGCCAACTTGGGACCTTCTGCATGCAAAGCAGATGCACTTCCACTAAGCTACAGCCCCCTACCCAACAAGTGAAGTGTGTTCTAAGCATATGCAGGAGAACGTAGGAAGCCGCATAAGCTGCTTTATACTGAGTCAGACCATTGGTCCATCTAACTCAGGACTGTTTAACCCTGATTGGCAGCAGCTCCCCAAGGTTTCAGGCAAGAGTCTTTTCCAGTGCTACCTTGAGATGCTGCCAGGGATTGAGCCCCATTGAGCCTCCACTGAGCCCTATCCCCTAGGGGTAATATCTTACAGCGCTCACACGTAGTCACCCATCCAAATACAAACCAAGGCAAACCCTGCTTAGCAAAGGGGACAATTCACACCACTACCACAAGACCAGCTCTCCTCCCCAATCTATGCATTTCCATCAAAGTCTGCAAACAGTCCAAAGGCACACGGGCCTCCCCATGTGACTGGTGCCTCCAGATCGCACACCAGGCCAGGTCATACAAACAAGGTCCTGCTGCACGGAAGCACACTTTTTTTTCTACTCACACTGGGAGTGCTGAGTGTCTGGGATTTGGGAGAGTTTCTAACACCTTGTGTCTTACCCTGTGCTGTGACTAAACAAGCAGGAGAACCATCTGAGCATCCCTTAAGTTGCAAGGGGTTCTAATGGCTGTTGCCAACTATTTGGCTTACACAAGTGTGGGCCTGAAAGAAAATGTTGCAGTATTTCCCTGGTGTGCATGCAGTACCTGAGTCTGTACCTGAGCATGGTGAACATTGTAGGCACTTTCCCCCTTCAGAAGCAGAAGAAGTTGTGACTATCTTGAGGAAGTATTATTCAAGCTGAATCCATCCCCCACCCCCAATTCTTTTTGTTTAAGCCCTCCTCCCCCCTTCACCATCAAGTTCTATTAGCTCCGCCCACTTGTTGTCTGTTAACTGCCCTCTGGGTCCACAAGCATTCTGCTCCACTAAGTTAAACAGGGGTAGTTCTGGGGGTTTGGGGGGCCCCTTAACTTTTTCTTCAGATTTCTGTGGAACTCACATATCTGTGAGTTATCCTGAGACTGCTGGTACCACCTCCTTGCCTGCAGATACTTCAGTTATGCACCCATAAGGATAACATTTCCAGTTTTTTTGGAAAGAGATAAAAGACGTAGACTATTCTGTATGCACCCCATGCACTCCTATTTCAGCATGACCAGGCAGCTCCTGACATGCAAGATAAACCTAGGGGAATGGTTTTAAATTTGCATTCATGGAAAGTTATAATGCAATGTTTTGCCCTCCCAACCAAACACGTGGTAATCAGCAGTGCAGGGAAATAGCCGCTATCAGCTCCCATTCCTCTAAGTAGCAGCAAACAGAGGCTCTGTTTACCTAGAACTGTAAGGTTGATTATTCCGATGTTTTTTCCATACTGCGGAGAATCATCCTCCACGTTGACCGTGCACATATACTTGCCAGAGTCTTTCTCTTGGGTTTCATTAATTGCAATGGAGATGTTACGGAAAGGCATGGAGTACACAAAGCCAACCCGATTCTTCAGGTGTGTCTCATCCTTTTGTACTTTTCCGCCCATGTATTTCAATATCTGAGAGACAGAGAGAGAGAGAGAGAGAAGAAATTAAGTGGTCCTACCAAACTGATATCCCCCTGAGAAAAACGAAAGCGAAAGTGACCAATGCACAAGATGCAAAAACATGTCACCAAAAACTCTCAACAATGCCCACATTTTTAGCTGTGCTGAATTTTCATCTTTGAGGTGATAAGAAAATCTGAGTGGTGCAGCACAGAACCTGGAGGGAAAAAATGCAACTTTTCTCTGTTCAGATTCGTTTTTGCACCTTTTCGGCGTCTCGGTTCCCTCAATCCACTGTTGCTTTGGGACAATTTTTAAAAACTTCTTCTCCTCTTCTCAATCAGGGATCACCTAGCAAATGCAATGATGTCACAGCAGCATTTGGTACTATTGTTTAAAACTACTTCTCCTTCACTACAGAATCCTGGGTAGTCAGGGATCACTGAGTGAATGCGGTGATGTCGCAGAACCAATCAGATCTGGTTATGTGGCAATGTCAGCGAGGGTAAGCAAGGACCACTTTGCTTTTACTCTGACACAGCCCCAGGCACCCTGGACTAAGCAAACAGATAAATTTTGAATTGTGTTGTGTGTTCCAACCCACATGCGGTCACAAGCAGGATTCCACCAGAGCTTCAGAACAAGGGAATAATACAGTTTCATAGGAACCTAGGGAGCTGCCTTAAACCAAGTCAGATCCTTGGTCTATTCTGGTATCCCAGGTCTTTTGGAAGGATTCAATGTCTGGATAAAACAAACCAGTCAATAACACCTGTTTGACTGTGCAAACAAGGAAGAAGAAGAAGAAGAAGAAGAAGAAGAAGAAGAAGAAGAAGAAGAAGAAGAAGAAGAATGGCTTATTCTTATATTTACCTAATAGCTAAACATGGTGAACCTCCAAAATACTTGCAGGTGTAACTAAAGAAATTAAAATAAAACAAAATAAATCTATCTGGCAAAGAACACATTTTGTTGACTGGAGTGAGCAAGGGGCTGCACACCTGTGTGCAGTGCCAACCTCTCCCCCTGTGTTGGTGTGCTGATGCAGGGAGAGGGAGTATAGCAGCCTGCAGAGATGCACCTAGGTAATTTTGGAGTCTAGATCTAAAGGCCTTTGACCCCCCCACCGCTGCCCCCGCCTGGTAAGCTGCAATGCACTATTTTTTTTACACCAGAACATGCTCAGGGCAAGTTGGGAACTCTTTTGTGTGTGTGTGTGGGGGGGGTATTTTTAGAAGATATTCTAAATAAGATACTCCACACTGGCTTGAAGAGAGATGCCACATTTTGCAAGTGGCAACCCTGCCACTTAAATTAGCAGGCCGCTCGGCATTTGGAGGCCCCCCCAGGCCTGCATTGGACCGGACCTCCGCCTGGAAGTCCGGTCCAAAGAGCACCACTGGAAGCCTGTCCCAGGGCTGCTGCCAATCTTGAAATGTCTCTATGTGTCTCTATGTAGGAAGCCCCTCCAACATTCCTCCGCTGACATGCTTACAACACCCTTATGGGCATCTTCAGGATGATCTCCCACCCCACCCCATCATGACCCATTGCACCCACAAGGGCACACTTGTATGCCCTGCCTCCCTACACATCCACACCATCCGTGGCTAGTAAGATGCTGCACCATAAAAGAGTGTCTCCCACAAGTTTAGATCTCAGTCTTCTGCCTTCGTTTCCTTTCCGAGGAGGCTCAAAGGAGCCTGTGTGGCGTAGCATTCCCCACCTGGTGTGGTGACAGGTCTATCACATCCAACGGAGGATGCTTGGTTGCCGTGGCAACAGCAGCAGTACACCGCTTAGGTTTCCACAGCCAGGATGTGGGCAAATTCTTTGGAGGCAAAAAGGAGTGCCTTGGGAAAGCAAGGCAGACATCATCTGAGGCCTCGGTTTCACCAGTTCATCCCACGGAAGCAGGACGGCTCTGAAGTTGTTGCATGGTAGGCCGGTTAGGGTTTTGTCTCAATGCAGATGTGGAAAGGGAGGGAGGGTACGATCACCACCTTTTCCCTGGCTCTGGCTCCTGTGCCTTTATTTATTTAAAACAAACCGACACACAAAAATTAAGCAGTGGGCCCAATGAACGATTGGGGAGTGTCTAGCCTACAATATTTGTTTGTTTGTTTATTCGATTTATATACCAGCCTTCCTAAAGTGGCTCAGGGTGGTTTACATTAAAATAAAAAAGACATGGCAATCAAAATCAAAAACCATTTAAAAGCAGATTAAAATTAAAATTAAAGGTAAAGTGTGCCGTCCTGTGCCGTCCTGGTGACCACAGAGCCTGCAGTATGAGATTATGCCTTTCAGCACCTTCCTATATCGCTGCTGCCCAATATAGGTGTTTCCCATAGTCTGGGTAACAGACCAGCAGGGATTCGAACCGGCGACCTCTTGCTCTTTAGGCAAGTTACTTCCCCGCTGCACAAGGGTGCCATTTGCATTTCTGATGGCTTCTTTTGGATTTTATCCTTGCATTTTAGTCCTATAATGTTGCATGTGCATTGCAAAAAAAAAAAAAAAAAAAGCTGCATTTTCCTGTTGGAGGAGGGTTGCACAAACTATTTTATGTTTTCAAAAGGATCTTGCCAAGCTGAAGCATTTTACTGCTTAACAGCGTGTAATCTTGGAATGCGCCCTGAAGGCCTCCGAGGAAGATAATCCTCTCATATCCATGGGGCGGGGGGGGGCATGTTTCAGAACCTAGAGAAGTACCAATCCCAGTTTGCCAACAGTACTGCTGATGTTCAGCAGGTGCTTGCCTGACCTTGGATATGGAGGCCCACACAGGAGTGAAATGTAGTAGAACAAATGAACCCCAAAAGATGTAAATCAAAACCCTACAAACATCCTTATATTAAGTCAGACCATTTGGCCCTCTGGGACAGTACTGTCTACTAATAGTTAAAGACAGAGATCGTATAATATAGGAAACCCTTTAAGCACTAATGCAAATAACAAAAACCTTACCACTTAAAGGATTGCCTATATTATATGATCTCCGTCTTTAATGGAGATGAAGGCTGTGTATGCACTTTCTGATTTTATTGATAATATAACTTCTTTTCATTATCAGTTAGATAGGATTTGTTTTTTTTTTATTGTATCTTGGATTTAGTACCTAACCCCATTCTTATCTTGTCTACACCAGGGCTTCTCAAGTTTGGGTCCCCAGCTGATGTTATTCATCTGGGGAGAGCTGGTCTTGTGGTAGCAAGCATGACTTGTCCCCTTATCTAAGCAGGGTCCACCCTGGTTGCATATGA
The DNA here is from genome assembly GCF_027244095.1 of Hemicordylus capensis. Taxonomy (NCBI): domain Eukaryota; kingdom Metazoa; phylum Chordata; class Lepidosauria; order Squamata; family Cordylidae; genus Hemicordylus; species Hemicordylus capensis. The sequence goes on along the minus strand of NC_069664.1, from coordinate 19,531,551 downwards.
ATGGGAGACTAGAAGTGTGAGCACTGCAAGATATTCCCCTCAGGAGACGGAGCTGCTCTGGGAAGAGCAGAAGGTTCCAAGTTCCCTCCCTGGCAGCATCTCCAAGATCAGGCTGAGAGAGATTCCTGCCTGCAACCTTGGAGAAGCCGCTGCCAGTCTGGGAAGACAATGCTGAGCTAGATGGATCTATGGTCTGACGCAGTATATGGCAGCTTCCTATGTTCTTATGTTGGACTACCACTCCCATCATCCTCAGCCACAATGGCCTTTGGCTGGGGGTGATGGGAGTTGAAGTCCAACAACATCTGAGGCCCAGCTTGAGAACCTCTGGCCTCCACCAACCAACAAGCAGCAGCTGGTTGACAAGAGTCGTTCTGGAGAACTGGAACAGGGACCTTCTGCATGCAAAGCAGCGGATCTCCAAGCAGGGGCGGCTGGCAGGAGGCACCTTTAAGTGTAAATGCTCACCTCCCATACTGCCGCATCTGAAAGCTCTTTCCAGCAGCAGTGCGCCCAGGGGCGGAGCTACCATTGAACAAACGGGTTCAAAGAACCCAGGCCACCAATGGAAAGGGCCGCCAAAGCACCTGTTGCGCATGATGTCATGCACAAAAGGGGCATGGCCTGATTGCCAGAGGGCCCACCCCAGCTCTCCCGATCTTGCTGGATCATTTATTTCCCTTCCTCTCCCTCACTGGAGGGAGAGGAAGGGAAATAAATGCAGCCAGCAGCAAGTGCGGGCTGGAAAGGACATAGAAAGGGCTCACATGGGCTCTGGGCTGCTGGGAAGAGCTTTCAGGTGTGGCTGTATCGGAGGTAAGCACCTACTAATTTACATTTAAAGGTTGCAAACCAGCTGCCACTGTCTCCAAGTCAGCTCCAACACACACACACACACACACACACACACCCGGCACAATTCTAACATTCTGCCCTCACGTCTTCTAGAGTAGCTGCATATCTGTAACTTCTCTGTGTTCTGGCTCACCCGGCTGTAATATGGGACTAATGCGGCTCGCATGAAGCTTTGGGACCTGAATTCATTTACAGGCTGCAAAGTGCTCCGAGATGTTGAGCTCGCACATGCTAGCGTGCATAGGCGGCAGCAGCGAGGAGGCTGGAGAGAGCTGAACAACTTGTACTGCAAAAGTCCACATGGATTTTAGAATGGCTTCACTTGCAATGCAGTTAGGCTCTCAGAGCACACAAAAAAAACCCTCCCCTCAGTTGAAGGGTGTGAGGAGAAACATTCAAGGCCTCACGTCGCAGAGTATGCTCTGGTGGTAAAGACGTTTAGCTCAAGAGATTATAGGAACATAGGAAGCTGCCATATACTGAGTCAGACCTTTGGTCCATCTAGCTCAGTATTGTCTACCCTGACTGGCAGCAGCTTCTCCAACATTGCAGGCAGGAATCTCAGGCCTGTTTTGGAGATGCCAGAGAGGGAACCTGAAACCTTGTGCTCTTCCCAGAGCGGCTCCATCCCCTGAGGGGAATATCTGACAGTGCTCACACATCAAGTCTCTCATTCATATGCAATCAGGGTGGACCCTGCTTAGCTAAGAGGACAAGTCATGCTTGCTACCACAAGACCAGCTCTCCTCTCAATTATCTGGAAACAGTGGGTTGAGTTCAAAAAACAAGTGATAAAAATTTATTAAGAAACTAACACAGATTGAGAGAAAGCCATTGAACAACATAACCAAACAGGCACTAGCCTTCAACAAATGATCAATTCTAAATGACTCTGATGCTGTCTAAGACAGTCACCTTAAGTGGCATAGTGGGGAAATGCTTGACTAAGAAGCAGAAGGTTACCGGTTCGAATCCCCGCTGGTACTATATCGGGCCGCAGCGATACAGGAAGATGCTGAAAGAGGCATCATCTCAATACTGCGTAGGAGAAGGCAATGGTAAACCCCTCCTGTATTCTACCGAAGAAAACCACAGGGCTCTGTGGGCGCCAGGAGTCAAAATCGACTCAACAGCACACTTTACCTTACTTGACTAAGACAGACCTATTAACATCTCATCATGCCTCTAGTGGCCAGAAGAGGTCACTGCAGAGCTAAAAACAATGCTTTAGAATTCTTACTTCTAACACCCTCCTCTCTCTCCAGGACAGGGTATTACATTGCTGATGTCTCTGTCCATGCCCTATCAATATATTGGCAAAAGTGACCACACTTGCACTACTAAGAACCTTAGCTCCCCATAGAGCTTCTTCGATGCAAGAAAAATGCCATGCATGAAGCAGTCCTCAAAAATCTTTAAAATGCATGCATTTCTACTTCCTGGGGTCCCTCCAGAACAACTAGTTTGGGGGAGTAAAGGGGTGGCAAAGAACATTATGAGGGAGTGAGGATTTTGCTGTACATTCGGATTTTGCTATACATTAAATACTTACAAAGGTAACAATGGAGGCTTTACAATAATTAATTCAAGCAATAGGCCCATCACATACTACAACTGACATTTTGCAGTAAAGTTCCAGTCTGGCGGATGGGGGAGCAGGAATTTTTGTGTGTGTGCTGGGCGGGGGAAGCACCCTCAATCCCTTGCTAGCCCCTGGAATCCACACTCCAGATTTCAAGCTTCAGATTTCACCCCTCCCCTGCATCATCAGCGTGGTGTAGTGGTTAGAGTGCTGGACTAGGACCGGGGAGACCCGAGTTCAAATCCCCATTCAGCCATGATGCTTGCTGGGTGACTCTGGGCCAGTCACTTCTCTCTCAGCCTAACCTACTTCGCAGGGTTGTTGTGAAAGAGAAACTTAAGTATGTAGTACACCACTCTGGGCTCCTTGGAGGAAGAGCGGGATATAAATGTAATAATAGTAATAATAATAATAATGATAATGATAATGATAATGATAATAATAATAATTCTGACCCACAGAAGGAGTCCCCCCACCAATACCCTTTGTAAGGGCTTCTCTCTTCACTTTGACCCAGTTCTAGTGGCCAAGAGAGAGCTGCAAATCAGGACTTCCCTATTTTGAATCTTGCCTCTGCCACCAACTCATTAAAGGGGATGACAAGTGCCCTCAGCCCATCACCACCCTGAGCACTTCCGGGGGCCACCAGAGAACACCACCCATGGGGAGCAGCAAGATGGGCAGCTAGTCAGGAAGACAGTCTAGCTTCCTTGGCATCCTAGTTTTCTCTGAGTGCATGAGTTTTTGGGGTTTTTGTTTAATGGAGAAGCAGTCCATCATGTGAGCTCTTCCAGATACAGGTTCACCATCTCTCAGAGAACAGAGGGTGCTGAGGCACACACAGGACCGCCCAGCCCAGCTCAAAACTCCTTTCCTCCAGACTCATCTCTCCCTTGAGAACTCAGTCTCTGTTCCTGCCCCCCTCCTAGTAACAGGCGATACCACTGTCTGCTTCCCAGCTCATTTTACGCACTCCACTGGCAACCTGCACTCCTAACAGAAGCTTCTTTTGTATGTGCGGGAGAGTCTTCCCTGTGGAGTCTAAAGACCCAGATCACACAAAAACAAGCCAGTTTCATTGCAAAGGAGTTCCACATATCAGCTTGGAAACACTGAATGCTAGATAGTGGGCAGGAGCCACTGAATGATCTGAAAATGGAGACAGGCAGTTTGATTTATGATCTTTACATTGATTGATTAATTGATTAAGTGCCGTCAAGTTGGTGTCAACTCTTAGCGACCACCTAGATAGATTCTCTCCAGGATGCTCTGTCTTCAGCTTGGCCTTTAAGGTCTCTCACTGATGCATTCATTGCTGTCGTAATCGAGTCCGTCCACCTTGCTGCTGGTCGTCCTCTTCTTCTCTTTCCTTCAAATGATCTTTACACGGAGTGGTTTGATTTTTAGTTTTTGGATGTGGGGGCATGCATGTATGTGTGTCGAACACATAAAAGGGATGGGAGTGTATATTTTATTTATGTATGTATGTATTTATTTATTATGTATTTATTTAATTTCTATACCACCCTTCCAAAAATGGCTCAGGGCAGTATATAGAGGGATGGAGCTGTCACTCAGTGGCAGAGCAGCTGCTTGCATGCAGAAGGTCCCAGGTTCAATCCCTGGCATCTCCAGAAAGGACGGGGAGGGGGGGAATCTTGCCTGAAACACCTGAAGAGCTGCTGCTAGACAGTGTAGGCAATATTTCCCCCCTTTGCGATGGGAGGAGAGCTAGTCTTGTGGTAGCAAGCATGAATTGTCGACTTTGCTAAGCAGGGTCTGCCCTGGTTTGCATTTGAATGGGATATGACATGCGTGAGCACTGGAAGATATTCCCTTCTTAGGGGATGGGGCTGCTCTGGGAAGTGCATCATCTGCTTGCTTGCAGGCAGAAGGTTCCAAGTTCACTCCCTGGCGGCATCTCCGAGATAGGGCTTCGAGAAACTCCTGCCTGTAACCTTGGAGAAGCAGCTGCTAGTCTGTGCAGACAATACTGAGCTAGATGGACCAAGGGTCTGACTCAGTATATGGCAGCTTCCTATGCTCCTATGAGCTAGATGGTCTGATCTGGTATAGAGCAACTACCCATATTACTAGCAATGGTGTTTATTCTTTAGGGGATGAGACTCAGTGGCAGAGCAACTGCTTTGCATGCAGAAGGTCCCAGGCAGGGTCGACAACACTGAGCTAGATGGATCAAATTCAATAGTCTGAGCCAGACAAAAGCAACTATTGTCTGATTAGCTGAATTAAGTGTGGCTTTATTTTGTTTTATTTTTAAGTGTGGCTGAGGGGTTTAGTGAGGCCCGCTAGGCAATGTCCCTGCATCACAGCAGAGGCACTGTCCACATCACATTTTGCCTTGGAAGAGGAAGGAAATAGTGCTCAAACCGCAGGACATCTTGGCCAGAATACATTCAGACTATTGCAAATTATAGATAGAAAAATCGACAGTTATCCTGATTTCTGATCATTGTTTACAACTCCGGGCATCGTTTGTCAATGACCCGAGGGCTAATGCTATAGATCTTGTTGCCAATAGAATTCGATGGAAGAGAGTATCTGTATAGTGAGATTTCTTAAGGTTTATGAATAACTGGATTAGTGTATTGTTACTGTTTGGGCTGTATGTAAATATTTTCTTCTGGTCAGTGACTGTAAATAAACAGAACTGAGCTCCATATTTAATTCATACTTAAGACAGCGCCTTCTCTGTCATGAACCCTGTTGCCTATTAAGATCATCTGGAGAGGTCCAGTTACGGCTGCCACCGGCTCGTTTGGTGGCGACTCAGGACCAGGCCTTCTCTGTGGCTGCCCCAGGGCTCCGGAATACGCTCCCTATTGAAATAAGAGCATCTCCTTCTCTGTTTGTTTTCAGGAAGACCCTCAAGACTTTCCTGTTTCCCCAGGCTTTTAAGTGAAATGCAAATTTTAATAATATGTTTTTACTTATTGAGATTGTTTCTATCGGTTATGATTTTTAATTGTTTTATATTGGTTTTTATATTATGTTTTAACTTGTACACCACCTGGAGATTTCTATATAAGGTGGTACAGAAATACGATAGATAGATAGATAGATAGATAGATAGATAGATAGGAATAAATACACATTTAAACACAGCATGAGTGAGAGATAAAGCCCCTCATCTCCTGGCCTTCTGTGACCTTTATTAATTCAGGGCTGCTCAACTTTGGCCCTCCTGCAGATGTTGGCCTACAATTCCCAAAATCCCTGGCTGTTGGCAACTGTGGTTGGGGATTATGGGAATCGTAGTTCAAACACAGCTGGGGGGCCAAAGTTGAGCAGGCCTGATATATCCTGCTCTTCCTCCAAGGAGCCAAGAGCAGTCGACATGGTTATGTTTATCCTCACAACAACCCTGTGAGGTAGGGTAGGCCAAGAGAAAAGCAAGTGGCTCAGAATCACCCAGTGAGTTTCATGGCCAAGTGAGGATTCGGACATGGGAATTCCCAGAACTTGACCAACACTCTAACCCCACCTCTATGCTGAGTGACAATTCATGCTGAAAGTATTGTGTCTTTACCTGAAAAGGTTCAGAAGGCAGATGAGTCTCAAGCATCCATATGATGTAGGGGTTCTTCTCACTGGTGGCTGTATAACTGATAGGCAGAACAGCCTGCTGCCCTTGGATGGCTGTCACAGTCTTCTGATCAACGTGCACCTCCAACACAGCTGAAGAAAGACCTGAAGAGAGATCAGACTCTCTGTTAGAGCTGCTCCTCAGGTCCAAGCACCCACGATCCTTCCTGAACCCCCCACCCCACCCCCAGGCAGTCCACAGCCACCAAATTCCTGACACCATCACCACTAGGAATAGGGCTGGATCATTAACTATTCAGGTCCACATGCATTAACTTAATTAACTGTCCAGTTCTACATATGCATATGTTTGTGTCCAGGGAATGAAGGCCTCTTCCACTCAGACAGGCAGGCTCAGATGATCATGTAAACCATGGCTTAGATTTGATGGTCAATGTGCCAGAGTGAGCTTCCAGTTAGTTCAAATATACCAGGATCAAACTGTGGCGTGATATTCAAGTTTGTTAACCAAGCTGAGTTTTGGAGTAAACCACAGTTCCCCTGAGTTCACATGCAACAGGAAACCGTGGTCCAATCAGAAATAAAATCAAAAGGTTCCGCACTCCTGGTTTTGCTCACAAATCGGGAAAAGATGACAGGCAGTATGCATGAGCCCACGTTTCACCATGGCAATGGTGTGACAAACTCTGAAGGGGCCTGTGTGCAAGAGCTGAACTCAGGCCCCAGTGGATAATTTCCCTATAGGGATCAATGGGAAACTCAAAAAAGTTAATCTCCCAAACAGATTGGCAGAAAGTGCTGATTTACATGGTGTTCCTACATAGTGACTGCATTAAATGTTTGGAGGTTCGAGGAGATCAGTCCACCCATTGATTTTAAAGAAGTTTTTTTTTTTTTTAGTTTTAAATCTTTTTAACAAATATTATTAAAAATCACCGGGAGGACTGGTGTCTTTCCACATCCAAACAGTACATTTAATGAGATCCTCATGTAGGAACACATTGCGAAGTTTCAGAGCTTTCTGCCCATCCATTAGGGAGTTATAAAGCTTTTTGAGTTTCCCATTAATTCCTAGGGGTAGATTATGATTTAAGTTAGAAATCTGGCCACAACTCCCCCTAGTGGAGGCCCATGTTCATTGCACATGTTTGCTAAATTGTGGATCTACCCCTGCACCATGGTTTGCTCATGATAATCTAAAACGGGGTTTAGATCAGAGATGGGTAAACTTTAGGCTTCTAAGTTCTACTTTCTTTTCTTTTCTTCTTTTACCAGACAACAAGAGCAAGTCCTTGTCCAAAGTATAGGAGCTTTACTGACAATTGTGAAGAAGCCTATACTAAAGGAATCTTTTTTGTTTGTTGACGTCATAGGCCTAAATACTAGAGGAGGAGGAGGTCCAGAGAGGGGAGCTAAAATACGGAAGATCCTGAAGATTGTACCATAGAAGCTGGTCTTGTGGCAGCAAGCATGAATTGTCCCCTTTGCTAAATGGGGTCCACCCTGGTTTGCATCTGGATGGGAGACGTGAGTAATATATTTCCCTTAGAGGATAGGAAGAGCATCTGTATGCTTGCATGCTGAAGGTTCCAAGTTCCCTTCCTGGCACCAGATGGGGCTGAGAGAGACACCTGCCTGTAACCTTGGGGAAGCTGCTGCCAGTCTGTGTAGACAATACTAAGCCAAAAGGACAAATGGTCTGACTCAGTCTTCGGCATCATCTTATGTTCCTATATGCATAATGACGTGTTCTCTTTAAATTATCTTGTTTTTCAGGGCTTTAAATATCAAGTACTGTTCTTTTTCTCAGTTTAAAACGTGATCTTTCAACCTTCTGCCAGCTTTCCCTCTCTCCAATCTTATAATCCCAATGACAGCAGATCTGATAAGAAAAACACTCCCCATTTCTAAAAAGTGACCAGCAAATTCTTTCAAGAGAAGAATTTCACAAGTTTGGGGTGGAAACACTAGGGCTAGAGTATGTTCTATGCCCCCGAGGTTGCCCGAGCAGTCTTCAACATGACAGGTAAACACACTGGGATCCGTGCAATTATTTCGTATGCTGTTCTTGTCGCCAGACACCCAGCAGGCGAAGGTGATGCACACCCTCCCGCTCGGAAAAGCTGCTACCCTTGCTCATTAGGATTTCTATTTTGGGACTAGCAAAGACTGATTAATTAAGAAAAAAGAAACATGCCAGAAGAGGGCAACTATTCTCTGAACTCTGAGAGCAAAACATTCTTGATGCCAAAGCATTTCAAATCAGCTCTTTCCAAAGCAGAGACATTCTGATAATCAGCAGCAATTTCTGTACTAAGAAGCTGTCTTGCAGATCCAGGTAGCAAAAAGATGGGTTTTCGGGAGCAATTGGAAGAGACAAAGACACTGGCTGATACCCAGGGCACTCACACAATGAAGAACACCGTGTGTGCACACTCAAGGGCCCCATAGATATGCGGATGCTTAGAGTTGTGCAATCTCTTGTGCTCACAGGCAACTTGCACAAGCGCCCAGGGTGCACAAATAGAGCAGAACATGATTTTTAAATTATATTTATTTTCTTATTTTTACTTTTTAATATATTTTCTCCAAGGAGCCCAGAGGGGTGTACTACATAGTTCAGTTTCTCTTTCACAACACCCCTGTGAAGTAGGTTAAGCTGAGAAAGAAGTGACTGGCCCAGAGTCACCCAGCAAGTATCATGGCTGAACGGGGATTTGAACTTGGGTCTCCCCGGTCCTAGTCTAGCACTCTAACCACTACACCATGCTGGCTCTCTGATGTACATGATGCAGAGCATGAACTGCTGCGCCTGGCTGTGCTAGAGCAATGCTCGCCTGTAATGCAAGCTCTTCGTGGAACGAGTTAGCACAACATGTCCGCACAACTGAAGCATCCACCGGGATGTCAGCCAGTTTTTCTAAGGGTCCTCCTCACTTAATCTTCTTCAATCATTCTGTATGTTGCCCATAAGGGCTAGGACGACTGTGGAAGGAAGTGTGGTGCAAATACCAATGAGCGGCCATGTTCAGTGAACACGGGCCACTCAGGGGATCCAGGGCTGCAGGGGCCACCCAATAGGGCTGCGGCAGTGCAGAGCATATGTCCTTCCTCCCACCCTACCCATTGCCAGCAAAGAGCTACAGTGCATGGGCCACAGCTTATGGAGCTGTCTGCACAGTCACCCACATCGGCGCTGGCAAAGCCGAGGGCTATGGGCACCACTGCCCAGTGTGTGTCACTGGGCAGTGATGACATGAGCCCTCGTCATCTTTTCAAGCACCAACAAACTCCCCCAGCCCTGGCCCCATGTACACTGACTCTTTGCTGGTACTGGAGGAAGAGGGCCGTGGGATGCCTGTAGTGCACTGCCCCAACCCCATTGCAACACAGGAAGCTGCCTTCTACCGAGTCAAACCCTTGGTCCATCTAGCTCAGTATTGTCTACACAGACTGGCAGCAGCTTCTCCAAGGTTGCAGGCAGGAAACTCTCTCAGCCCTATCTTGGAGATGCTGCCAGGGAGGGAACGTGGAACATTCTGCATTCAAGCAGGCAGGTGCCCTTCCCAGAGCGGCCCCATCCCCTAAGGGGAATATCTTACAGTGCTCACATGTAGTCTCCCATCCAAATGCAAACCAGGGTGGGCCCTGTTTAGCAAAGGGGACAATTCATGCTTGCTACCAAAAGACCAGCTCTCCTCCCACAGACCAGCTCTCCTCCCACAGACCAGCTCTCCTCCCATGGGCGGCCCATTTGACCCTGGAACCATTGAGTGGCCCGGGTTCACTGAACATGGGTGCTCATTAGTATTTACACCACTGTTCCTTAAGTCGTCTTTGCCAATGCTGGGGAGGGGAGGGGAGGGGCAGGCAGTGGGAGCCACCCCATATTTCTTTGCCACGGGCCACTGCCCACATCACAATGCTACTGGCATGGAACCTCCTTTGTGAAGGTGCAGGCATCCATGCTGATAGTCTATTTCCAGACAGGAAATCATCACGACTCCCTTTTGAGAGCACTTAATGATTTAATTGCAGCAGCCCACAACCAGCATTTCAGAGGGCAGCTAACCTCTCTTGAGAGTGATGGGCTCGATTCCGACTGCTCCGATTCGTACACGGCAGCTGCAGGGCAAAACATCAGCTGGAATCGGACACTCTGGGAACACTCTGCATCTTCCTGACATTGCGCTACCACAGAATATGCCAAAGAGAAGGGAGGCTTGCCCAGGAGGGTCGGAGAATTATCATACATCTTGCAGATTTTGCCCATTGCCTACTTCTTGCCGAATTCCCATAAATAATCTGACGGCAATGTTGCTTAGCATCAGAAACGCAATCTATTCAATGTGAGGCCTTGTATGCAGGAGCTAGTGACCAGAAACCAGTTGTCGGATGAATTTGAATGCACCAACTCCCTTGGGATGCTTTTGCAAGGATTGGCTATTTGCGTTTTCTCTTTGCACCATGACTAATGAAGGGGGATAGGTGGAGTTCTGAAGTTTTCTTGGAAGGGGCTTTCCCAAGCCAACAGGAAGAGCTTGGGCCCAGGGGCCCCCACAAATGCTGCCTTGCCCCACACTCCATGTGGGGGCCAGCCACCTTTACAAGTCAGCCTTTGCAAGCTTTGCAAGTAGTCCATAGAACACAGGAAGCTGCCATATACCTAGTCAGACCATTGGTCTATCTAGCTCAGTATTGTCTACACAGGCTGGCAGCGGCTTCTACAAGGCAGGCAGAAGTCTCTCTTAGACTTATCTTGGAGATGCTAGAGGGGGAGCTTGGAATCTTCTGCATGCAAGCATATAGATGCTCTTCCCAGAGCGGGCCCATTCTCAGCTAGGAATATCTGACAGTGCTCACACATGTGGTCTCTCATTCATATGCAACCAGGGTGGAACCTGCTTAGCAAAGGGGGCAGGTCATGCTTGTGACCACAAGACCAGCTCTCCTCCAAAAGTTGCCAGGAGCCTCCTCTTCTCTCCTCCTGTGTCTTGCAAACTTTGCAAGGAGCATGAGGAGAGGTACTCTCTTTGCAAAACATTCAAGGGTCAGCTCCGTCCTGAAGAGCTGCCCCAAATGTCAGCAGCATGGGGCCTCTCGCCAACCTCCCCAGGTGTTCTTGGACTTCAACTCCCATCATCCCCAACCAAAGGCCACTGGGGCTGGGAATGATGGGAGCTGAAGTCCAATAACATCTGGGGACCCAACACTGAGAATCCCTGGGGCAGACAATACTGTGTCTACACTGAGTCGTTTGTGTAGACAGTACTGAGCTAGATGGACCAATGGTCTGACTCAGTACAAGGCAGCTTCCTATGTTCCTATGCATGTCTAGTTGGAGATACACCCCACAGTGTGCCCAGTAAGGCTAGGATGCAGCCTGAAAGCAAGAGCAATTTAAGGACAGGAGAGAGAACCTGACATTTGTTTGGGTGCCCCACTGACTGCACAGGGACAAGACCCATTTCCTGGTCCCTATCCTTGGTTAAAACTGCAGGTCCATTGATGGGGGGACGACCCACAAGCAGTCTTCCCTGGATCCCCAGATGTTGTTGACCACAAACTCCCAGCATCCTCCGCTGCAATGGACTTTGGCTGGGGGTGATGGGAGTTTGATCAGCAACATCTGGGAATCGCTGTTAGAGGAATGTCCATCCACAAGTCACTAATAATTGCTTTTCATTAATCCTGTTAATTAACACTCAGGTAATAATCCATATGCTGAAAATTGATCTTTACCCTGGGCACATCAAGTCATGGTTGGTCCTTCTGGCCCACGGGGGCATCTGAGCTGGGCACCCCTGTCCCAGACCAAACAAAGGGAACTTTTTATAGCTAAGCTTGTTCCTGGGCTCCCGAGGATCAGAGAAACCGAGATGTGTTCCTTTGGCCACCTGGGCTCCTTAAAGGATACACCAACTGCCTTCAGATGAAAGGGATTTCCTGCCTCCAAAGCTCAGGCGTTTAGAAGGAGGATGCAAGACAATGGCTATACGATGCCCCCCGCCCCCCAACCTTGCAGGAACAGCTCGCTGACTTCAGGCCCAGTCATTTCCACCCAGTGCTTTGGCGAAACAAAACCCTGGAAACGGCTGGGACAACAACAACAGGAAGCGGCCCTGACGTCTTGCTTGATAAGGCGCCCAGACTGTGCCAGAGTGTCTCGCTCTTTCCTATCAGCTCCCCGCAGATCCAAAATGGGAGTACAATTGCAGTGGGGAAGCTGGCCTTCCCCAGTCTCTGCCCGGAAGGTCCCAGGGCCCAGCCCCTCAGCTTCGACAGTCCTGATCAGGGGTTAGCACAGAAGTTAAGGGCGAGGAGAACCGCTCTTGTGGTCACAAAAAAGAAGTGTCCTCTTTTGCCGTTTCCTCGCCAGGAGATTCTGTGAAGGTTTATAATGCAATTCAATGTATAACCCGGCACGTTTCTGATTCTATTTCATCTCTTCTGGCAGCTCTGTGGAGAAATATTGAAGCCTGTGTACTGGCAGAAGGACTAGGGGTGCGAGGCAAGATGTGAATTTTGCCTGCCCATTTACTCCCCCCCCCCGCAACATGTACATGACGTCACAGGCACTATCCACTTGGTACCCATCATAATGCGGAGCTTTAACAGAGCAGTTACCTTTTCCCCAACTGGTGGCGCTCTGTTCAGAACTAGACTGCCAGTTATACAAGTACTTGTACATTCTACTTTGGTCTTATAAAGGTGTCCTGTTCAACACATATGTTGGCCTGGAGTAACTTGACATCTATGAGATCTGAGCAAAGGCATTCCACACAGCAATTGCAAGAGCAATAAATGTGCCAACTGGGGAAATGACTGCATTTTACATTTCCCTGGTATCAAGAATACTGAGATGTGATGTTAGAACATAAGAACAGCCCTGCTGGATCAGGCCCAAGATGGCCCATCTAGTCCAGCATCTTGTTTCGCACAGTGGCCCACCAGATGCCGCTGGAAGCCACAGGCAGGAGTTGAGGGCATGCCCTCTCTCCTGATGTTACTCCCCTGCAACTGGTATGCTGTGTGTGTGGGGGGGGGTGGTGGTGGTGGTGCATGTATTCACACAGCAGAAGTGCCATCATTAGGGACATTGTCAACTGTTCATTTATCACCCACCCACCCACCGAAGAACCAAGAGCGTAATCTTCTAAAAATGGATCTTTCAAAGACTACCTGGTAATGAATCTATAAGAACACAGGAATTCCTTTTCAAGGATACAATAAAGAGCCACCTTGCCAGTCCTAGTTCAACACTATCACCACGACACCACACTGGCTCATCTGGTTTAGCTTCCAGAATGTCCAAACACGGTTCATAAGAGAACATGCACCACATTACATAGATATATTACAGCAGATCTAGGCCTGGTTCCAATCCTAAACACCAGCCCTGCAAAAAACAACACCCCTCCTCTGCCTTAGGGTCCCCATTCAAATCCATGCAGCTAGTTGACCTCTGCAGGGCAGTCTATAAGAAAGCTCCTTTTTACACACCTTAGCCTTATTTTATTTTATTTTTTAAACTGGGGACTTTAACTCTGGTGAGTGGAAAGATCTGAGCTCATTTCCTTGGAGATGGCCCCAAGCGAAACGGTCCACCTGTCACTGCGATGTTCACGGCCACGGCAAACGCAGCCATTGCCACCACCTCTCTAGGCAAAGCTGACGACACCAAACATACACAAGGCGTCAGGGACGATTAACAGGTCGGAGCCCAGGATGCTGGCGTGGCAGCCTTGCGGACTTCTCGGGGAAGAGGGGAAACTCAGCCAGCCAGCAGGGCAAGCGGCTTTAATTGCTGAAGTTACAGCTCTAGAGATTATATTGTCACAGGGCAGGAGAAGGATCTGTGGGAGATTTATCTACTCAAGAGAGGTCAGTGGGGCACCGTTGCAAGGGGAAAGGCCAGGAACTCCTGCCTGGGAAGCCGCAACATCCACTTTCTCCAAAGCACAGGCTTGGACGAGAAACTTGGCTCTCCATTGCAATCTCATGTGCATCGGAAAGATGGGGTTTGGGGAATACATACCCCTGCTAACTGGGCAAAGAGGCATCTTTTTAACCTGGTGATTCTCTTTATTTAGCAGGGGGGAGAGTAACTGGCCCTATCCACCCCCAGCACAGGACCTCCAGTGACTGATGCTGGTGTCCAGCTTAGGTTTCTTTTTAGATTGTGAGCTCTTTGGGGAGAGGAATTCATCATCTTTATTTATTTGTTATTTCTCTATGTAAACCTCTTTGGAAACTTTTGTTGAAAAGCAGTAGATAAATATTTGTTGTTGGTGGTGGTGATTTTGCACCAAAAGGTGGCATTTCTCTGAATACCAGCAGCTGGGAAGGGAGGTAAACATCTGTTCGGGGTTGCTTTCACATCCCGGCCTGCAAGCTTTCCAAAGACGTCTGGAGGGACAATATGACAAATATTTATAGACTGCTTTTCAAAGCGGTTTACACAGATTTAAATAAATAAACAAAAGGGCTCCCTGTCCCCAAAGCGCTCACAATCTAAACAAGAAACATAAAATAGACACCAGCAACAGCCACTGGAGGGACGCTGTGCTGGGGCTGGATAAGGCCAGTTGCTCTCCTCCTGCCAAATAAAGAGAAGAACCACTTTGAAAAGGTGCCTCTTTGCTCAGTTAGCAGGGGGACAATGCTGGAAACAGGATGCTGGGCGAAATGGATACCTCCGTTTGCTTCTGTCTTGTGTTCTACCATTTCTCATGCACACAGGAATTTCTCATGCTCACAAAAGGTGGACCCAGGCGGTAGCCCAGGAGACCAATTCTTGGGGGGCACACCAACAGTGCCAGAATATAGCATTGCCAATTTCCTCTCCATCCTGCATTGCTCCCGGGAAGTACTGTACAGTGGTGTAAGAAGGTAAGCTGCAATACGTACCTGGTCTTGTGGTAGCGAGCATGAATGGTTCCCTTTACTAAGCAGGGTCTGCCCTGGTTTGCATTTGAATGGGAGACCACATGTGAGCCCTGGAATACATCCTTATATCACCTTCTGTCTAATTCTGGATATGGTGCCAAGCATTGTGGGAAGAGTAACACTGCTCACTTAAAAGCACCCCGTTACAACGAGCACCTACTGGATAGTGCCAGTGACAGAACGCAACACAGCAGCTGCTCATCAAGTCTCCGTGATGTACGGAACAAGAGTATTTCCTGATAAGATTCAGAGGAGCACAAATGGAGCCAGTCCAGATCTCAATGTCAAAGTCACAAATATCTTCTCCAGACATGTTGGAGTAGTGATATCTCCTCCAACCACTGAGCCTGTCATTTCTCTTGTGAAACTGCCATTTCCTAGAGCAGGGTTTCCCCACCTGTGGTCCTCCAGATGTTGCTGAACTACAACTCCCATCATCCCCAGCCACAATAAACTGCAGCTGAGAATGATGGGGGTTGTAGTTCAGCAACATATGGAGGGCCTGAGTTTGGGAACCTTTGCTCTAGAGTGGTGTGGATGCATGCCAAGCATGCTGGAAGCACAGGAGAAAAGGTCCCAGAGAAGAGATAGTAAATGCTGGAGGACCCCATGTAAGTGTGGGGAGACCTTGGGAAGGAAGCAAGGTGGCAGCATAGGGCCTCAGGCAATGTACAGAATTGTGTGACCAGGAGGGCCCATAGGACAACACACCCAGGGGCATAACTACTATTGGGCAAGGGGAGACATTCATCTCGGGGCCCGCTGCCTTGAGGGCCCCCCCAGAGGCAAGTCATATGATCATCATCCTGGCTTCCCATATATCTAGCTCATGATATCTTAGCATCTATCTAGCTAAGCAGGATAAATACTCTTACCTCTAGCATTTCTAGTGTGTTCTAGACATTAAAAGTAGCACAAATATATAGTATTCAATGTATATCACTATATATTGTGGAGTGTGCGTGTGTGTATTCAGTGAAATGTATTGCCGGGCAGCATACTTATTTTGAAATATCAGACTTGTATTAGTTGGTTCTGCTGTTATTTACACCTTGTAACTAGTTGGGTTAGTTAGCAGAGACATCGGGCCAGGAGAAGGAGAGGAAAGCATTGAGGGAGGGCATTTAAACATCTCATCTCCGGGCCCACTCCAATCTTGCTATGCCCCTGAACACACTTCTCCTTCCCCTGAGAACTTATACCCTAATCTTGCTCATTTTTCATAGCCTAAGCCGCCGCCAGTCTGTGTAGACGACACTGAGCTTGATGAACCAATGGCCTGACTTGGTATAAAGCAGCTTCCTATGATCTCAGGGAGCCTCAGACTTTGGGGAGCTGCTGCCAATCAGGGTAAGCAACACTAAGCTCAGTGGACCAATGGTCTGACTCAGCATCAGGGGGCTTCACTGGAGTCACAGCTGCCGAAAGAGCCCAACGTGGGTCACACAACACTTTTCTAATGTAGACATTGATTACCTGGCTGCCTCCGAGCAAGATAACGCTGCTAATGACCTCAATAAGCAGGAGAGTCATACAGCCATAATATGATGGTTACATTATTTCATAGATCAAAGGACAGGACATCGTACCTTCCATTGGCTGAGCTACATCTGTGCATGAACATGTGTTCCCCACCTCTTCGCCCATTATTGGCTCATTGCATCCCTATGCCCTGCGGAGTTGAGCGGCCTCTTCCAATCCTGCTGGTTTTCGCCTCCCATCAGACCAACGGCGTCACTCTTAAACATTAATCCAGCCAAGCGGCTTCCTCCTGGGTCTCATTCGGCAGAATCCCCTCCCTTCGTCCTGGAGGCCATTTATCATAGGAGGCTGGAAAGCTGACCTGATGGGGACCAAGAATCTGAGCCCGGTGCCAAAGCTAGACAAGGGCTCAAAAGGCTGCCACGCTAGAAATTAATTACCGCCTCTGGCTGTAGATTACGGAACTGAGACTTGCAGGATTAAAGGCAGCATTAGCTTCAAGGACCTAGATCAGAGATTGTCAAGTGCTGGGTCCCCAGATGTTATTGGACTTCAGCTCCCATAATCCCCAGCCCCAGTGGCCTTTGGTTGGGGATTATGGGAGTTGAAGTCCAAGAACATCTAGGGACCCAATGCTGAGGATCCCTGACCGAGACCGCTGATCTGCACTATTTTTCAAGCCGGGGGTGAGGGGGGCACTTCGGCAAACAAAACAAAACAAAACCCCACCCCAAAGCAAACAAAAAACCCACATACAAAAATTCAGCATGAGAGCCAGGCATTTCCCACTGTGCTGCCCTCTGCACAATACTGCACTTTTCTCAATACTGGGAGAGCCCTTTAAGAGAGACGGAGCTCTCTCCTAAGAGGCTACAAGACTAGGGTTGCCAACAATCCATTGTTGGAACAAGGAACACAGAGGAAGAATATGCGGGCGTAATCAAGGGCCTGAGCAGCAGTGCTATATGTGTTTTAATCACTCTCAACACAAACTAGTTACAACTTAGATGGCTTCTCCTCTGCTTATTGATATAGCCATGGTTAGCCGAGTTGTTAGCCAGCAATGAGAGGTTTCACACACGAGCACCATCAAGAAATCAGCATTTGCATGGTTTGCATGAAACTGATACCTGGAGAAGGGTAAGTCATCGATGGCTATTAATGTCCCCAATACTGGACTCTAGGCAACCTTAGCAGCCCACTAGAACCTCAGAGTACTCCGGTAGGGTGGCAGAAGAGGAAGTCGTTGAAGTTCATGGACATCACCTTTATTTCATTATTAGTGAAAATAACCGATTTGATCTAAGCCATAGGTTCTCCCCATTAGCTGAAAATAAGGGGCAAAATGGTGTCCTATAAGGGGCAGATCATTTTGGACAGGAATAAGGGATGTCCCTGCTAATAGGGGACTGTTGGTAACCCTATAATATAACTTGATATTCAGATTGGATTATACCAATCTTTAGCAAGAGGTTAAGAGATGGCAGAGAGTGGGTGTCAGGAACAAATTAAGGATATTCTCACGATCCCCGCTGGGGTGGGGAGGGTGGTAGCCATGGGGTGGGGGGAGAGAGGGTTTCATCTATCTCCCCCCTACTCGACGATCCTCAGTCAAATCTTCCACCACACAGATTGCTCGAGGCCGGGATTCATTTTGGGCTGCCATCGCCTGGGTTTCGCTACTCATGTGTCGAGCCTTATTGTGTGTCATGAACATCCCAGGAACAAAAGAATCGAAGTCCCAGAAGACTTTGGCATTATTCTGCACGAAACACACTTAAACAGTTCAAAGGGTCTGAATCCGTTACCATGTTATGGGGGTTCATTTTTGGACTGTTTGGACACCCCTACAGGAGGTATCCAGCATGAAGCGGGATTGTGTTCATGTGTACTCTGGTCGGAGAGAAAACAGCGTTTACGCTGAGGCATCTGGTTCAGAGGGAAGCACAGCAGTGACTTCTCATCCAGTTGGGGATCTGCAAAAGCCAATCCCACCCCCAACACCCCAAACAGACACCCCCACATGGCCAATTTCAGCCACTTCCAATACATCCCTGCATCCAGGAATCCAATGTATTCCTGCAATACACTCCTCCTCTAGGCAGCAATTCCACTGAGATCTCCCCTGGATCCCACTAAGCCTAAGATATCTTAGATATCTTAGAGAGCGCCTTCTTTTACATGATCCCCACCGCACGTTAAGGTAATCTGGGGAGGTCCGTCTCCAGCCAGCTGGGAAATGACTTCCAGAGGGCCCTGCAGGCCCTTCTGAGTGTTGGCCACGCCCTCTGTGTGTGACATCGCATGCAGGGGGCGTGGCCAGCACGCCGAAGAGCCCCGTGTGTCTACCCTCTGGCGCTCACTTCCCAGTTGGCTCCATTGCTGGCTATGTGCTTTCTTCATCCTCTCTCTCATGAGCGAGGGAAAGACTCCAGATCACACACGACAGACAATTAAAGCTGAACTCCAGAGGCCATGCAGGGCCCTTCCAGGTGCTGACCACATCCCTGAGAGTGTGATATCACATGCAAAGGTGTGGCCAGTGCATGATGGACCACCAGGGAGAGGGTTGAACACCCCACCCTTCCCTAGCTAGGCGCCTGAAACCAGCTGCACAGCAGATTGATGGAATGGACAAGGAAAAGCAACACGTCCCAAGTTCGAGGTGCCTTCGTGTCACGAACATCCTGCAATAACCTTGGAATCAACATTCTTTAGGTTTCAGAAGGACATTAACCTTTCACAGGAGTCTGGATATATTTAAACTCCTATGACATTTGTCTTTTTGTTCTCCCTACTCCCAGATGTTAAAAAGGAACATTTCCTGAGAGATCCTTACGATCTGGGGACAGGAAACCTTGTCGGTCAGTGATAACTCAGGCTGGCAGGAAGGAACCAGATTCTGAGGCTCTTGCAAGGCACATTTGAACAGGGACATTGTCTCCACCCAAAACGGCCTGTGGGATTAAAAGTTAAACAGAATGGCTGTTTCCTGAAGCTCTAATCAAGTGTGGTTCCCCTCAGTGGGAAGGCAACGGCATTCACCCGCTTTCTGTTGACGGCCACAAGAAATTAGATTAGCCTATCCTTACTGGACACTGGTCAGGTGAGACAACGCCTTGCCTAAGAATAGCTAACTCCTTTATAAGAACATAAGCACTTAAGAAATCCTAGTGAGAAGGGGATGGCTACCGGGCTAACAGCCCAGACAGAGACTATGAACAGGCAGGGGAAAACAGTCGCCCTCTTAGGAACCATAGGAAGCTGCCGTATGCCAAGACAGAACATTGGTCCATCTAGCTGAGCATTGTCTACACTGACTGGCAGCGTCTCTCCAAGATTCTGGGCAGGAGTCTCTCCCAGCCCTACCTAGAGATGCTGCCAGGGAGTAAACCTTGGACCTTCTGCATTTTTGCAATGAATGCAAAAGCGGGGTAGCAGCCAGACAAAGATGCAATACAGATACAAAAACAATGAGTACAAAGAATTTGAAGTTTTAATATAAGGAAAGCATCCACTTCATAAAAAAGACTCAGAGTAAAGGCATACACTGAAC
Source organism: Hemicordylus capensis (assembly GCF_027244095.1). Lineage (NCBI taxonomy): Eukaryota > Metazoa > Chordata > Lepidosauria > Squamata > Cordylidae > Hemicordylus > Hemicordylus capensis. Next base: position 19,511,560 of record NC_069664.1, on the reverse strand, counting down.
AGACAACAAAGAGAACAGAGATTATGGCAAAAAGGAATACGATCGACGATGACTACAGTATGCAAATATTGCTGAGTCTCAATGGACTAAAAAACGATATGTGTAGTGCTAAGAACACGTTTTGGAATCTTCTCCAGTCCAGATAGAGATAATCCAAATCATTCTATCAACGAGTTCGCTCTTGAAAAAATACAATAATAAATCTAAGAAAGCAGCATACCAAGTTTTCCTTAATAAATAGAAGTTATATTCAGCAGAAAGTAAGGAAGCGAAAGTGAAAGTGAAAGAAAGTGAAAGGGAACAAAAGAGGCTGCCCTACACAGAGTCAGACCCTTGGTCCATCTAACTCAGTACTTTCTACACAGACTGGCAGTGGCTTCTCCAAGGTTGCAGGCAGGAATCTCTCTCAGCCCTATCTTGGAGATGCCAAGGAAGCTTTTGTGAGTTGAGCTTCCTTCCTTCCGTCCCTTCCTTGGAGATGCCTTCTGCATGCAAGGATGTAGGTGCTCTTCTACTGAGCTCTGCCCCATCCCCCAAGGGGAATATCTTCTAGTGCTCACATGTAGTCTCCCATCCAAATGCAAACCAGGGCAGGCCCTGCTTAGTAAAGGGGACAATGCATGCTTGCTACCACAAGACCAGCTCTCCTTTCACTTTCACTTTCAATTGTGAAAGTGAAAGAGTAACTTTCTACATTACAGATATTATCTTATTAAGAAGCAAACGTTTGCATCACAACTCAATTTCTGCAACAGCTATTCAGAGGAACCCTGCCTCTGAATCTGGAGATGGGTTCTGAGGCAGGATGCCTCTAGTCACCAAGACTGGGAGCCACAAGTAGACGTGTCATCTGATAATTTGTCTCAGATTCAATCCCTGGCATCTCCAAGTACGGCAAGAAAGACCCCCAACTATTGCCTTGTGAAGACAATATGGACTTAGATCATCCAATAGTCAGCATAAGGAAGAACCATACATCCAGCCCATACTGCTTCCATCACCACATCTCCATTAGGAATGGCACCACGAAAAGGGAAAAGTCAATGTGTGAAGCCACTTTGACCCCATTAAAGCATCTACCCATTCAGGTCAGGTAACCATCCATGGATAATGGCTGACATCCCACACAGAGTGATGCCCACACTGCCACGGGTGTCTAAAACATCACCCACAGTGATGTGCAGTTGCATCCCTGCACTCATATTTAACAATTGTGCAAATGAGTTGCATAATGCTACATCCATGATTTCCAGTGGATGAAGCATTGCACAATTGCATCTGCACAATCTTAAGCATTGGCACAAGAGCGTCCTTGCACAGTATCACAGGAGGGGTGGGGAGTTGTGAACTGGGGCAATTGGCCCAGATCCTGCACCAACCAATCACGGGGGGTGGGGTGGCTTTGGCTGGTCACGCTCCTCCATGGCCCTGCCAGAACCAGCATGGCACACAGCCAAGCAGAGCATGCTGTGGGGCACCCCCATGCCAGAATGCATCCCGCACGGCAGCAGCCATGCCCAGGGCTGGTGGCGGCAGGCAGATGTTTAAGAGAACGCCTTGGTCGCCATGAGCCCCATCGCCCTTTGAAATCATCTCGAGAGGTTTGTCTTACGGTTCCCACCGGCTTGTCTGGTGGCTACTTGGGGACAAGCTTTCGAATGTGGCCCCTGCTGAAATAAGAGCCTCCCCACCTCTGGCAACTTTTTAAAAGGCCCCGAAGGCACATTTGTTCACCCAGGCTTTTAATTTTATTGATTGTTATTCATTCGATTTCTATACCACCCTTCCAAAAATGGCTCCGGGTGGTTTACACAGAGAAATAATAAATAAATAAATAAATAAATAAGATCAGATCAGATTGCTTCCTGTCCCCAAAGGGCTCAAAGTATAAAAAGAAACATAAGATAGACACCAGCAACAGTCACTGGAAGTACTGTGCTGGGGGTGGATAGGGCCAGTTACTCTCCCCTTGCTAAATAAAGAGCATCACCATGGTAAAAGGTGCCTCTTTGCCCAGGTAGCAGGGGTTAGAAGGTGCCTCTTTGCCAAGTTAGCATTTACAGTTTTAATAGTTCTTAATGTTGGGTTTTATATGATCTTAATGTTTTAATCATTCTAAATTTTGTTGAGTTTGTATTGTTCTTGTGCACTGCCCAGAGATGCAGGTGTGGGGCAGTATCCAAACAACCAATCTCTGAGTTGCCTGGGGCCTCATCTCCTATGCCCGGACCCACTCATGCCCACTGAAGGCCCTGCCCGCACCAGCATGCGTGGCTGAGAACTGCCCGCGCTACTCCGTGTGGGATGTCAACCACTGTTCCCAGAGGCACCCCGCGTGGACACAGAGCCAGCCCTATGAATCAAGTGTGTTCACAGCTGCAGCCAGAGAGGCCGAACTCAGAAGCCCATCTCGGGAGTGCGTCTGTAAATAAAGCTGCAGTAGAACTTTGCCACTCCGAGTCGGACAGCCTGGGAAGAGAGAGAGAGAGGCTTTCACCCGCATTGTTCCCAGCTCCTTTTTATTTATTTGTTCCCTCAGGAACTGAAGGAAAGCATCTTCCCGTTTGACTGGCTGGGTTTCAAGTTAAATATTGAAACGCCCCAGCAGCTTGAGGCTATAATGACAGATCACTCCGTACAGAGAGCGACAGCAAACGCCATCAGCTTCCGAAGCGGCTCCTTCGGGGACCGTCACTTGCCGTGTGCTAGGCAGCCCAGAGGGGGACCTCCGCCCACTCGGGGACCCTCCGCCCACTCGTGGCTGTCTCTGCAAGGAGGCTGGAGGAAATACTAATCTTTTCAGAAGTCACCCACACGCAGATACAGGGGGGTAGCAAGGTTGAACTGGCCCAGAGACAAGATTTTGAGGCTGAATAGTGGTAACAAAAAGCATAGTAAAGTGTGTGCGTGTGTGTGTGTTTGCGCACACACACACACACACACACACACACACACACACACACACACACACCCCTATGTGCCACAACAGAACATCATCCTACATTATTTTTAAAAAGGTTTTGTAAATTGTGGACAATGCAAGTCATTTAATGGCACTAGAGAAAGACATGCTGTTCTGGTAGCTCCAGGTCTTCACACCCACATCAGTTTCGGAGAATGAATACAACTGAAGGAAGCCCGGGCGGGTGCGTGGCTGGGGGAGTCAGTCACGTGACTTGCCTCTGGGGGGGCCCCAAGGCAGTGGGCCCCCAGACAACTGTCTCCCCTTGCGGGCCAGGTCCGCAAGGCTCGCAATCAATGGGTGCGCTCAATACGCACAACAAAGCCAGGGCTGATACTGCCTGCCTCCTCTTGACGAAGAGGTTTGGTCTTGGGGTAGCAAGCATGACTTGTCCCCTTAGCTAAGCAGGGTCCCGTCCTCAGTGGTGGATTAACATAGAGGCAGGGTAGGCCTTTGCCTAGGACAGCAAAATCTGAGGAGCGTCTATTCTAGAAAGAAAAAACCAGATCTTGGATGTGGGTGTTGACTCTGTGCTAATTATGAAAGGTTCCCAGATTAAAACAAATGTTGAATCTGAAGTGTCCCAGAAATAAGCAGTGACCTTCGCCATAGAGGCATATCCCCATTGCTTGAATAGCCACTCCCCACAGTCAGAATTATTGGTAGCCTCCAATTGGCAGCATGTCAGATCCTAAGCTGCAGCAATCATGTACAAAGACAGCTCCGTATATTTGGTGGGACGAAGGGCCAGAGTGCCACTGCCCTGCCCTAGGCTTATAGAGGGGGACGAAGGAAGATGCTTCATACAGAGTCAGACCCTTAAGCCGTCTGGTTTAGGATTGCTCAGCACTGGCTGGGCTGAGCAGCGTCTAAGTGAAACATACGGACAAAGCTGCAGTATTCACAAAGCACTGCAACCCAAGTTCCCAAAGTGGTTTAGAGAGAAATGAATGAATGAATGAAAGAATGAATTAAATAAATAAACAAATAATAAATATAAAATAAACATAAAATAAAAGGGCTCCCTGTCCCCGCAAGGATTCACAGTCTAAGAAAAGAAACATAAGGCAGATACCAGCAACAGCCACTGGAGGGATGCTGTGCTGGGGCTGGATATGGCCAGTTGCTCTCCCCCTGCTAAACGTAAGAGAATTGCCACTTTCAAAAGGCGCCTCTTGGCTCAGTTAGCAGGAGATACAGCCAAGACCTCCATGGTCTCAAGGAGGAGTGGAGATAGAGGCAGGTCGTTGCAAGAGGCGAGTGGGCCCATCTTCATTGGGGTTCCCTGCAGTATAAAATAATGGAACACATACACCCTTAAGGACTAGAAACTTGATGTGGACATGGAGCATGACATGAAGCCGGTTGAACAGCTTGATCAGGGAGATCGCAGGAAAGAGAAAGAATGATGGCTTAATCCTGCCCCGGTCCTTAACGCCACTCTGTCAGGGATGCGTGTGCTTTTCTTAGAAGGCTGCCGACTTGTTTCGCAAGCTGCATGAACCCAGCCATAGATGGCAAGCAAGCATCACTGGAGGCGGTGGGGGGGAGGGAAGAGCAGATTCCCGGCAGCTCCTCTTGGCACAAGGAGAGGGGCTCGCGTTTTTCTTGCCACAAAGACAGCCAAGAACAACTCTGAGAACCTGGCACCGGGGATGTGGCAGGCTCCAGCCGCTCAGCCCGGAATGTTCTTCGAGCACCGTCGACGCTGATAGGAGCTGGCCTAGATAGCAGCACTTCGCACATGATTTATTGATTTGCAACTCATCACGGGATGATAGGCCATCAGCCACCGTTATTAAAAATGCCCCACTTGGCTGCATCGCAACAGAAGTTAATGCAAAGGGAACGGCGAGTCCCAGGTGAGGTTGAGCAGCGGGGCTGTCCTTCTCTCCCCGCTACACAGAATGTGCCAGCCCCTGGAAAGGTCAGAACACAGAACAGACTGGTGCGGACCATTCAGGGCTGTGTTGACTGGGCAGGAAGGAGCTGCCGCTTGGTGACAGAGCAGGTGCTTTGCATGCAGCAGGCCCCCAGTTCAGACTCTGGCATTTCCAGGTAGGATGGGGGGAAAGACCCCATCCGAACCCTGAAGAGTTGCTGCCGGTCAGAGCAGGCAACCCCTGAAGCGCTGCTGCCGGACAGAGCAGGCAACCCCTGGAGGCTTTACAGACAGGGCTTCTGCCCCAAATCTCCTCTGGGAGAGAGAGAGAGTGTGCATTCACACACCAGCCAAGCTTACCCCAAACTCCTGACAAGCTCGTTGGACCCACTCCACACAAGTCGGGCTTTGTGATGTGAATTCTAGCTTATCTCGAGGTATTTGGTATTTCCGGATTTTTTAAATGCTGGTTTTAAGCGGGGGTTTTGAAAAGGCGAGCAAACAGAGAGAGGTGCTGACATAGAATCATTAGCATGATAAGAGGCATGGTCTCTTCAGAAATGCAGATCTATCTCTGCAGGGAACTAACTAACTCTCTCCCTCTCTCCCTCCCTCCCTCTCCACCATTGGCTAGGAAGGAAAACACTGATGCCTGCCATGTGTACATGCAAAAATGAAATCTGAGAACAGAGGGGAGGGCCTGCTTCCCTCAATGCCGCGAGTGTACTTCAACGTGGCTTCACTCAACATTTACCCCGAAGCCTGAAGCCAAGTATGAATAACCTCCTGGAGCGCTGCTAAACAAAATCTGAAGTCTGGGAGAATCTGGGTGGGCTAAGCAAGCTGGGTGAGATGCTTAAAATCCAGGTGAAACCCAGAATTTCAGGGGACATGGCAACTCTAGCGGTCGGGGGGCAAATAAATATGTTGTTAAATCACTCTACCTCTGAATATCCTAGTCTCGGCACCAGGGGTTAATTTAGCATAGGAACATAGGAAGCTGCCTTATACCGAGTCAGACCATTGGTCTATCTAGCTCAGTATTGTCTACACAGACTGGCAGCGGCTTCTCCAAGGCTGTGGGCAGGAGTCTCTCTCAGCCCTATCCTGGAGATGCTGCCAGGGAGGGAACTGGAACCTTCTGCATGTAAGCATGTAGGTGCTCTTTCCAGAGTGGCCCCATCCTCTAAGGCAGGGATTCTCAACGTGTGGGTCCCCAGATGTAACTGGACTTCAACTCCCATAATTCCTAACCAAAGGCCACTGGGGCTGGGGATTATGGGAGTTGAAGTCCAATAACATCTGGGGACCCACAAGTTGCGAAACCCTGCTCTAAGGGGAATATCTTACAGTGGTCACACATGTAGTCTCCCATTCAAATGCAAACCAGAGCAGACCCTGCTTAGCAAAGGGGACAAGTCATGCTTGCTATCAAGAGACCAGCTCCCTGGCACTGGAGATTGGTTGAGCCCTGGATTAACTTACACCTCTACAAGGTGAATAATACTGTTGCATCCAAACTTCGTAAAGTCTGTATTAGCTGTCTGTATTGAATAATCAGTCTGTACTGAATATTTTGTAAATTATAAATGTATTATTTTAAATGTTAAGCTGGCCTAAGGACTGTAATAAACTTACTACTACTACGGCCAGCTGAGTTCATGGCACAGGTGAGAGCTGAACCGAGGAAGCCCCAATTAGTCAGGTCAGCCTCTGAGCTGCAACTCTGTGCCATCTCTCCAAGGTTGTGGAACTGGAGCTATGCAGGGGGGAAATCTTTTTTCATAACCAGACTCCCTTGTCAGCTATTTAACAGGGAGGGGAAATGTATAAACAGGAAATGCCCGTTTCAAGAACACTCAAAATGTTCTTGGCAGTGGTTATAGAAAGAAACCCACACTTAATGACACTGTCATTGAAGGGCAAAACCATCCCTCTCTTGATTAAGAGCCTTTTCAAACTGGTAAGTATTTAATCAGCCACTTCCCCATACCACGCCTATGCAAAGAATGCGGGCCAAAGAAATCAACGTGTTAAGATTTAGACAGGAAGGGGCGACATGGAAGAAACTTAAGCAGTGCCTGTGACCTTTCAAAGGCACAACTTTCAAAGATGTATGCTAGGAGACACATCGAACAAGCCAAGTTTAAGGAGGCACCCCAACATCTTCTCCCCCTCCCCAGCAAAAAAACACAGTACCAGAAGTATTCGACCAAAGTTTGCAGAAGCACCAGTATGTTGGCAAAAGCAATACTAAAAGCTTGAAGTTAAAGTTTTATCTCCTGGCAACCACAAAGCCATGTGGTTTTCTTTTGGTAGAATACTGAAAGGGTTTACCACGGCCATGCAGGGGCGTAACGATAGGGGGGGCAGGGGGGCACGTGCCCCCGGCGCCATCCCGGCGGGTCATGTGGGGGGCGGCAGAAAGTGGCTCCCCCCCGCACCCCCCTGGATCGCCCGCTGAGTGTGGCGGCGGGCGTGCGGCGGCGATTTGGCGGTGGCGGGTTGCCCGTGGCATTGGCAATGGCCTGAACTAGTAGCGGGCCGAGTGGCGGCGCGGCGGATAGCCCGCCGAGGACTAGTGCAGAGCAGCGCCGAGCCTGCCTTCCGGCCCGGCGCCGCTTCCCAACTGCGCAGGTGCGCCATTATTTATTTATTTAACACATTTGTGTACCGCCCAAAACACAAGTCTCCGGGTGGTTTGGAATAAAATACAATATTCTAAATAAATACATCTCATGGGGCTTTAATCTCCCCTGAAGTAATCACATGACTAGAAAAGGAAGAAAGGATCCCTTCGCTGCTGACGTTAACATATGTATAGACTGCGTCTGTTTGAAAGGTAAGTTGTATACACACACACACACACACACCATCTTTCAAATGTCCATCCCATGAGGGGTCCTATGCATTCAAAGTACATCTTGAACTGAAGAGGCCTCCTCATCCCTACTGTGCCGAATTTAGATGTGGAAAGTTGACAAGCTCCGTTCAGAATAATCCTCATTTTCAGATTCCAACAAATGGACCTAATGAGCCAAATAAATAAATAAATATGTGGTAATCCCCATAACAGCATCAGGAGCAGGGGATTAAGACAAAGCCATAACCTACCTAATTTTTACGTAGGTTTACAACAACATAAAAAGAAATTAAAAACAAAAACTTTAAAACAATGTAAAACCACGATGAGATCAGTTACTCTAGTCAGAAGCGTTCTTATCTCTGGACTTCCAGGCTGAAGTCCAGCCCCCCCCCTGCCGCCCCCCCAATCCTCTGCAGTCTGTCCCCGGTGGTGTGGTCGTCTTGCCTTGCTACTGGCCAAGCACGACTGTGACCTGTGTCGGGCAGCTGAGCATGAACTCTGCTTCAGAGACAGAAGGGGGATTAAGGAAATAAATGTGTGGGGTGGGGAGATTGATTGATTGATTGTTTAATTTATATACCGCTTTTCATGAAAACAATCCCAAGGCGGTTTACAGCCAAATTTAAACACAAAATTGTAAACGTTGTATGTCACGTTATGAAACGATACGTTACGTGTTGAAACAATTCTGCTACAGCATATTTGCATAAATATACCTGTTTTATATTCTTACATTCTTGTGAGTTCAGTTGCTCAAGAACCCATGTGTTAAAAATACTGTGTGTGTGTGTGTGTGTGTGTGTGTGTGTGTGTGTGTGTGTGTGTGTGTGTGTAGGGGGATGATGCTTAACTTGCATTTGGTGCAGCGGGACTCCAAAGGCCTTTTAGCTCCAGGCTCCAAAATTACTCGGCTGGTTTACATCCAGATTTGCTGGCTTATGTCCGGAATAGGCCATGGACCAAGCGGGCCGAATGGCTGAAAGAATGGCCATCTTCTATCCTGGCTTGTCCTCGACGCTCCTGGCTGGCTATGCACATGAGAGCACACCACTGAGCCCTGATGCTTCTCTCCAGAGAAAGGATTACATTTAATGCTACCTAATTGTTTAAATGTGCTCTTTGATTCAATGCGATGAAACAGCCGCCCGAGCTAGCGTGAACCATGAATAAAAATGTATCCGGAATGAGACGCGCTTAAGTGATGGCATGCGCTCGGCTAATTCAGAAGGAGGACTCACTTAGCAGCGCTAAGGAGTCTTTATCTCCCTATCGCCCCTCACAGAGGCCGGCACTTTCCTTTGCTAAAAGCTGTCTTTGCCATCTGACTTAATAACATCTTGTCTCTCTCTTGCAGTGGTGAAACTATTTAAAAAACAAAATAAAATAGAAGCACACCTGCAAATCAATTTCCTCCTAACCCCAGTTCACAGTGCTACGATGCTGTAGAAAGCAAGAAGTGGACAGAGCAGGTTAAACAGACACAGAGGATCAAAAGTGTTGGGCTTCACAGGATCATAGGAAGCTGCCTTGTACTGAGTGCCGGGTTGGTCTGTCCACTAGGGAGACCTAAGAGGTTGCCTAGGATGCCAATTCTTGGGGGGTTAGGGGGCTCATCAATTCATCAGCAGTGCCAAAATTAAACACTGCCAGTAAAAACACTGACTGAACACTGACTCCTTGTATGGCAACCCTGAAGTAAGGGAGGAGAGCTGGTCTTGTTGTAGCAAGCATGAATTGTCCCCATTGCTAAGCAAGGCCCACCCTGGTTTGCATTTGAATGGGAGACTACATGTTTGAGCACTGTCAGATATTCCGTTTTTAGGGGATGGGGCCGCTCTGGGAAGAGCACCTGCCTACCTGCATGCAGAAGACCCCAAGTTCCTTCCTTGGCTTCTCCAAGATAGGGCTGAGAGAGACTCCTCCCTGCAACCTTGGAGGAGCCGCTGCCAGTCTGTGTGGACAATACTAGATGGACCAAGGGTCTGAATCAGCATAAGGCAGCTTCCTATGTTCCTAAGTACTGCACAGTAGTGGTGGACTAAGAGGTAATACTCTGCTCGGCTCCCCAAAAGAGAGTCCTTTTTGCTTCTCAGCCCCCAATAAGCGGCTGGTCTCCTAAACTGCATTCCTTCACTTGAAAATGAACTGCCTGCCTCTGCATTCAATGCCAAAAAGAAATGGTCTCTCAGGCTGGAATTCCAAACTAACAGCAGCATCTTTTCATCTCTGAAGTGTCAAGAGTTTTGCTCCCATAATAGACTGGGAACTCTCTCCCACTGTATCCTCAATCCAGCACAGGCAAGTCAATTGCTGGTCACCCAGGCAGGCTGGTTATTGGAGCTTACAAATCAGCCTGAGAGACTCAAATTAAAGCCAGTGGGTGGGTGTGGGGTGGCTCTGCATTTCTCACATTTGGGTGAGGGTGGACACCAAAGTTAGACTTCAGCTAAGGCTGTTGCAAGTCCCATTATATTTTTACATCTTCATTTTCTTCAACTTTTTCAATTTTATGGTCCCACCAATGTTTGGCTACAGGTAGCTTGTATTTTTTGCAGATGTTCCAGTGTATCATCCCTGCTACCTTGTCATGCCTTTGTTTGTAGTCAGTCTGTGCGATCTTTTTACAACAGCTGATTAGGTGCTCCACGGTTTCATCTGCTTCTTTACAGAGGCGGCACTTGCTGTTTGTTGTTTTTTTCAACTTTTGCTCTTATTACATTTGTTCTTAGCGCCTGTTCTTGTGCAGCCAGTATTAAACCCTCTGTTTCCTTCTTCAAGTTGCCATTCTTAAGCCATTGCCAGGCCTTGGTGATGTCTGATTTTCCACTTATATTGTGCAAATATTGACCATGCAGGGGCTTGTTTTTCCATTTTTCTGCTCGGTTCTTGACTTGTTCTTTCTTGTAGGCCTGCTTTCTTTCATTGGTGTTGAATAGTTTCGCGTTATTGACCATTTGAAGTCCATCTTCTTCACTGTCCCTTATATATTCTTCAAGGCCTCTTTTCTCCTCTACTGTTTGATGGACTTGCATCATTCCTCTTCCACCTGAAATCAAAATCATTTCTCCCTCCCCATAGGCTGGCCTGAGGAATACAGCTAGTCTCCCAGCTCTCTGCAAGGGCACATATCTTGCTCCACCCTCGCAACACTGCAGGTGATGTTGGCCAGTCTACAGAGTAGACAGGGAAGTGCTGAGGCTTTTAATTAAAATCTACCCATTTCTAAGTTTCGCATTAGAGCAACTGGCCCTCTCCATCCCCAGCACAGCATCTCTCCAGTGGCTGTTGCTGGTGCCTGTCTTATGTTTCTTTTTTAGATTGTGAGCCCTTTGGGGACAGGGAGCCATCTTTATTTATTTTTATTTCTCTACGTAAATCACTTTGGGAACTTCTGTTGAAAAACGGTATATAAATATTCAGAGTAGATTAATTCTTACCAGAACGTCTTGGTTTTTTTCCTGGTGCCTCCACCGCTGAACAGAAAGTAATACCAGAGCAAGACTGGGAAATCAGAACCTTTTACTTAATGCTGCAGGGGGGACTTTTGCGGAATGTGAGTAAACAATAAGAAAGAGCTTGACCATAACTGCTGGATAACACAGCACTATATGAAGTGTTACCTGAAACTTCCATTTTAAGTGCATTTTGGGCACACAAAAACATTCCGGCCCCATGCAGGAGGCAAGACGGAGGGCTCCTTCTTAGCCAGGTTTGAAAGCAGTCAAGCTAAAACAGAGGAGGAATTTATTTGCTTCCGACACACACTGTTTGCCAGTGCACTTCTTTGGTTACATGAGTTTCTCATTCCACTTGTCAGCGGAGGTTTATAGATCCGGTTTTAAATGAGCAGGTGAACATGATTCAAAGAGAAGCTTCTTGCCTGTGAATTGTGACAAGCTGCCATGTGGTTTAGCATCTTATATTAGCAGGAAGAAAAACATCAGGGAAGAAAAGAATTGCCCTTCCCTAACAGGAGCTTGTCAGTGTTACCAACACAGCAACACTGTAGGACTTTACATGTGTGTAGACTGAAGTTATGTACAGGGGAGAGCAGGACTGCGACCATACCTCCCTTACACCCATTCAGGATAATTTGTGGAAGAGCCAACACACATCCAAAGGTGGATACACAATTGAACGGATGTGTGCATAGCACACAGGCTGTCAAGTGGGGTCAGAATGGGGACCGCCAAGCTCACCCACATGATCCAAGTGTGGATCTTACACTCTGTATGGATGCTTCTTCAGGGCGCTGCACTGTTTCCTAAGGCACTCTTACCCTCTGTACACGTGCTGAGCAAGAATCTAGTGCAATTTTCACAGCGCCACCTGCTGGTCAACTCTTGCATTCCAAGAAGAACCCACCCTCTCTCATTATTGTTTCCTGCCGACTAGGGGAAAGGGTGGGTTCTTTTCAGAATAAAAGAACTGTCCAGCAGATGGCGCTGTGAATGTCACATAAGGTCCCTGCTCAGTGTGTGTAAATAGGGTAAGACAGTACTAGGAAGGAGCGCAGAAGCTTGTGGGAGCATCTGTGCAGTAAGATTGTGTTTGGAACTTGTACAAAAGTGTTGCAGATTCTGCACTTTATTACTGTCTGGAGCCTCCTTAGGCGGAATTGGGGAGAAGCCTGTATTTCTCTGGGGCATGGTGGTGGGGACGGGATCTCAAGCACATGTCATCCTGTAATTATCTGTATAAATTGTGTTATCCATTTTGGTTTTCTAAAGATATATATTATGTCTGATTAGAAGAACAGTGTTGGATGCTTTATTACTACATTCATATTCTATCCATTCTCCAAACAGCTCGGGTTGGTGCACATGGTTCCTGCACCATATTTTATCCTCACAAGCACCCTGTGAGGTAGGCTAGGCTAAAAGGGAGCAGCTGGCCCATTGCCACTGTGTGTGCTTCATGACGGAGGTGAAGTTTGAACCCACATCTCCCTGGACCACTCCAAATATATCTTCAGTTAAATAATATTTGGTTTATAACCATTTATTTTCATGTTTGTTTACACATATTTGTTAAGCCGAGGGTTGCTTTGGAAAAAGCCATCAATGGAAATGCATTAGGGGCTTTTTACAATTTCCATCTGCAAGAAAAATCTTTTCCAGTTCAGCACCCGCTTGAGGCTTCCTTCTCTTTTTGTTTTTTTCAGCTTTCAGCTCAGCTGGTTTGCCCAGCTAAGGTTTATTTTTTTGCGGAGGGGGGAATAGTTATTAGCTCCCCCTAGATATTAGAAGCAACAGTTCATTAATTATTTTGGAAGATGCTAAATCTCCTACTGTGTTCTAATTGACAATTTTTTTATTTTTTTATTTTTAGAATGAGTGCATCATTGGATGGAGAATCACTCCTCAGGATGGTTCCTATTAGGGTTGCCTCGCTTGTCAGAAAAAAACGGAAAGACCAATTCTGACCAATGACTCAGAGCAGTTGCCAGAAAAGCAAGGAATGGGGCTGTAACTCGGTGAAAGAGCATAGGTCCCAGGTTCACTCCCTAGCCACATCTCCAAGATAGGGCTGAAGGAGACTCCTGCCTGGAACCTCAATGCAGACAGCACTGAGCTAGATGGACTAAGGACCTTGTTTCATCAGTACCCAGTTCCTCACTGACACGCTGGTGAGGTTGGTAGAAGAGAGATACACCTCAGCCCAATTCTAGAGATCAGCAGAGCTAAAACGAATCTTGTCCACCAGACTAGGGTTAATCACCTAATCCCATTTACACCCTGAGGTGTGATTGGTGTTTGTCCATTTATTTCCCAATCCCATTAAGGAGATTCGAGGGGAGGGGGGAGAGGAAAGGCTGGGCGATCCATCTGTGCTCGGAGGGAAGCCCTCTGAACTTTGGTGCCATTTTCTGACCCACTTTTGAAAGTGCTGCAGGGAAGCGGCCAATCACAGGAACCTAGGACGCTGCCATATACCGAGTCAGACCCTTGGTCTATCTAGCTCAGTTTTTTCTTCACAGACTGGCAGCGGCTTCTCCAAGGTTTTTTTTTTTTTAAGTAAAGGTTAAATACAGGTTATAACAACGTAACAGAAGCCCTGCTGGATCAGGCCCAAGGCCTATCTAGTCTAGCATCCTGTTTCACACAGTGGCCCACCGTATGCCTCTGAGAAACCACAGGAAAGAGGCGAGGGCATGCCCTCTCTCTTGCTGTCGCTTCCCTGCAATTGGTATTGAGAGGCATCTTGCCTTGTTATACCTGCATTTGCTCAAAAGGAACAGGACTCTGAATTTAAGACCGCCTCCAGATTTCTAATTTTAAAAAAACGGGGGCGGGGGGGAGTCCTAGTTTCGGATCCAGACAAATACAGTAAGCTCCATGTATGACAGGCACTAGCAACAGCCACCGGAAGGATACTGTGCTGGGGATGGATAGGGCCAGTTGCTCTCCCCCTGCTAAATATAAGAGAATCGCCACTTCTTAGAATAGAAACCCCTCTGATCCATCCACACCTACTAGTGCAATGGTGAGTATCCCTTCGCCTCCTTCCCCTTCCCCTTTTCTGCTTTCTTTCTCCTTCTTCCTTCTCTCCTTCCTTTCCTCTTCTCCCCCCAACCAGTGCTGAGGAGGCACGCTGCTGTTTTAGAAGGCGAATACAGAAATATTCCAGTCACGGAGAGACTTTGCCCCTGTGACACTGGGGAGGTTGAAACTGCAGAGCACACACTCCTCTCTTGCCCCTTTTATAGAAACAGCCATGCCAAGCTTGTTCTGCTGCTACTCCTCAAGTATCTTACTAGGATCCTGGTCGTCCAAGCCAAGCCTACATCTGGATGTTGCTATCGGACGAAGACCGGGCCTTCACATGTAACACTGCCAAGTTCTGCGCAGCAGCGTGTAAGATCCGCTGGGCCCCGACTCCCGGGCCATAACCAAGTATCAGCCTTGTATGGCTTTTAACTCCTGGATATTTTACTTGCTCACTCAGTCCTCCAAGTTAGCGATGCTATTTCACATATCTTATTTTAGCCACTTCATTTTATAAATATTTTCTATATTTTATGTCCTTATCCTTTTAAACATAGATGCTTATACTTATGACTTTAATCTTAGTGATTTCACAGTTTTGCCTCTGTTCTTTTCTCTATTTCAAGGGGTAGTAAAGTAAAGTAAAGTGTGCCGTCGAGTCGGTGTCGACTTCTGCTGCCCACAGAGCCTTGTGGTTGTCTTTTGTAGAATCCAAGAAGGGTTTACTATTGCCTCCTCCTGTTCAGTATGAGATGATGCCTTTCAGCCTCTTCCTATATCACTGCTGCCCAATATAGGTGCTTCCCATAGTCTGGGAAACATACCAGCGGGGGGATTCGAACCGGCAACCTCTGGCTTGATAATTAAGTCATTTCCCACCTGCCCCATAGAGTTAAGGTCTCTTTTTTCATGGTTTCGTTATCTGAAGAAATTTGCATGATCGGAACCCCCTGTGAATAAGGAGGGCCTCCTTTATATGTAATTGTCCATTAGATTTTTCATAAAATTGGGAAACTCTCGCCTCACCCAGAGAAGCCTTAAAATTCCAGGTGCCATCTGTGTGATGAAAGCCACCTCTGCCAAAATGGCTGGATGGAACGAAATATAGGTGGCCCGTGAGCCGTGACCTAATTGCAGAAGGATCCAGCCCAATAAGCTCTGTTTGAATAACATTAAGCAGAATGCAAGTTAAGATGCTACTACTGGCTTGCTAATCAAATCATTTCCCCGCTGAGCCTTAAGGGGTAGTAGTTTTATAGTATTCTTCATAATACCGTATTAGAGTAGTAATTTTCATAATTTGGTATTGATTCATGCTCTACTGTTCTATCTTATGCTGGTCTTGCACCGTAATAAAGATGATTGATTGATTGACTACAACTTCCATAACCCTCAGCAAAAGGCCATTGCAGCTGGGGGTGCTGGGCGTTGTAGTCAACAACATCTGGGAATCCCTGTTACAGGGAACTCTGGCCAAGATGCATGGAGGCCAAGATGCATGGCGGTCAAGACATGGTCAAGCACATGTGTCTTTCCTTTTCTCTCTCTCCCCCTCACACACATATACTTGTTTCCATAGCACAGCTCGAATTTAGCAAGGCCTATGACATTCATTCCTATGACTAAAGGAATCAGCTGTTTGCTCCACGATATGTCACAGGATATGACTAGATCGGCTTGTGCCATTCTAATCTGACAGTGTAGTGTTCCTGAGGTGGTGCCCACTTGCAGGTCTTGCCAGCATCAAGTCAGACTTTACTCACACATGACACTTAAGTTGGTTGGTTAAAAGAATGAGGGGGGAATGAACAGCACAAGGCAGCTCTGATCCTGTAGGGGAGAATTTGAATCAACTCCTTATTTAGCTAAGAAAACCAATTTGATGAGAATGGAGCTCACAGCGGAGATCTGGAAACAACTGCTTAAGATCAAAAACGTTTATTTGACCAAGTTACAAACTGAGATAGAAAGCCTGTACCCAGCACTAGAAACCTCAAGGGGGGAGGAAGAAGAAAGAATAGATAAAGCAAGGAGTGGCCTAAGTCTACCAATCACAAGAGGAGATCTGGTCTTGCGGTAGCAAGCATGACTTGTCCCCTTTGTTAAGCAGGTTCTACCCTGGTTTGCATCTGAATGGGAGACTACATGTGTGAGCACTGAAAGATATTTCCCTCAGGGGATGGAGCGGCTCTGGGAAGAGCATCTTCATGCTTGCATGCAGAAGGTTCCAAGTTCCATCCCTGGCATCTCCAAGATAGGGCTTCCGCCTGCAACCTTGGAGAAGCCGCTGCCAGTCTGGGCAGACAATACTAAGCTAGAAGGCCTAATGGTCTGACTCAGTAGAATGCAGCATCCTATGTTCCTAATCACAAGAGACTTAGAGTCGAGATACAGAAATGAGAGGACATGGGAACAGCCCTATACGCTTTACCTCCACTTCTTATGTCCCTTGTGGTCCAAAGGGATAATTGGTGTCGAGAGTCTATGCTTATGGAGTCACATCTCCAATAGTTACAAGAACACCCTTTGTACTTGGAAACTGGGTTCTTTAGAATGTATTGTTCTGCCGGACAAACAGGCTGTAAATGGCAACTGCAATTATACAGAAACAAATAAGGTGGTTCCTATCCCTGAAAGGTTCAGGATTTAGGGGTGGAGCCCACATGCATATACATTACTTAGCAACTTGTCAGTGGAAGTGTGGACTACTTTCAAAGTGAACCACGTCCAGGAAATTTAGAGCCGACAAAAGGAAGTTTTTTCACCCAGATTCCATCCATAGAAGCAAACATGGAATTCTCTGCCATGGGAAGTGGTGATGGCCACCAGCTTGGATGGCTTTAAGAGGAACTTAGAGAAAATCTTGGAGGACAGGCCTGAAATATGGCTACCAGCCTTGATGGCTATAGGCTACCTTCACACAGGTTTAGACATAGGATGCCTCTGAATACCAGTTGCAGGGGAGCAATGGCAGGAGAGGGAGCATGAATAGGGCTTATATTGCCCTGAGCCTTTTTTTGGAAGGGTAGTATAGAAATCGAATCGAATACAATAAAATAACATCAGAACAGCCCTGATGGGCCAGGCCCAAGGCCTATCTGGTCCAGCATTCTGTTTCCCACAGTGGCCCGCCAGATGCCTCTGGGAAGCCCACAGGAAAGAGCTGAGGGCATGCCCTCTCTTCTGCCGTTGCTCCTGTGCAACTGGTATTGAGAGGCATCATGCCTCTGAGGCTGGAGGTGGCCTATAGTCATCAGACTAGTAGACCTGTCCTCCACGAAACATATCTAAGCACCACTTGCAAGTTAGCCATCACCCCACATTTCCAGAAGGGCTTTAGCCACCACCCCATTCTGTACTTCTATAAGCAAGCAGCCTGCCCATGCCTACAACTATCAGATGGGCCATGTTGATCGAGAGAGAATCCAAACAAAGATGGCTGTTCTTCCAAGAGAGTATTCCTCCAGCCAGAGGTACATCTAGGTAATTTTGGAGCATGGACATAAAGGCCTTTTGTGGCCCCTCTTATCGCTGCCACCAGCACCAGATAATCTGCAATGCACTATATACATATATTACACCTTTGCTCAGGGAAAGCTGGAACCTCTTTTTATTTTTAGAAAAGATTCTGAATAAGATACTTCCCACTGACTTGCAGAGAGATGCCACATTTTGCATACTCAGCATTTGGAGCCTGCCCCCCAGGCCTGCGGGGGACTGGATCTCCACCCGGAAGTCCAGTCCAAAGAGCACCACTGCGTCCATCCCTGTAGTACAGGGAGAGAAGTGATACAATGACCCAAGATCTCTGGTGAACGCAAAGGTTCCCAGACTTAGGCAGTGCTTTTCAATACACCAAAAAAGGACTGGGGTGTTAGTAAAGAAGTCCCTTTTCTGCTCTGGTTATGAGCTGAAGCCACAAATATTCCCAAGACGGTTCTTTGAATATGCACCCAACAAAGCGTCTCCCACAGCTTTCGTCAAGGACGCAACTTCGCTGCTTCCCATAATACAGCTCCAGCCTTCCGGCTCTGCTGCAGGCCTGCATGGTTTTTAATAAACGTCCGCTGAGTCAAGTCGTAACAGGGTATGACTCCAGCTAGTCACAGTGATCACTGATTGCAGGCGTGCTCCGATTATGCAAGGAGAGGGATGAGAAGTGTGCAGGACCGGGACTAAAAAATTGTAATTTTGTCCCTCTACAGGCTGGATTTCATGACCTAAATTCAGGGATTTGCATCCTCCCCCCCAAAATGATGAGTTTGATCTGTTCAGCAGGATTAAATGCACTCTGTCCGGGGATTCAATCATTGCCACTTCCACAGCGTCTCACAATCACTGTTCACCTCTCTCGTACCCAGGATGCCTCTTATGACCAGTGTCGAAAGAGGCACAACAGATCACACGGAGGCAGGGTTGGAGATGGGACGAGGTGGTTGCCTCAGGCAGGGCGAGGTGGTTGCCTCAGGCGCAAGCAGGAGAGGGGGGGCATCAAGTGGCTATCACTGGCCCTCTGCCATCATGAGTGTCGTCCCAAAGGCAATCCTTCCTTCCATCACCTTCTTCACCACCCTGGGACGTGTTGCTGATCTTGTTGGAGGAGAGCTGGTCTTGTGGTAGCAAGCATGAATTGTCCCCTTTGCTAAGCAGGTCCACCCCAGATGCATTTTGAATGGGAGACTATAGGTGAGCTCTGTAAGCTATTCCCCTTAGGGGATGGAGCCACTCTGGGAAGAGCAGACGGTTCCCAGTTCCCTTCCTGGCATCTCCAGATAGAGCTGAGAGAAATTCCTGCCCACAACCTTGGAGAAGCCGCTGCCAGCCCGTGCAGACAATACTGAGCTAGATAGACCAATGGTCTGACTCAGTATATGGCAGCTTCCTAGTCCCTCCCTTCACCCCACTGGGTCCAGTGTTCCCTCTAACAGGGATTCTTAGATGCTGTTGACTACAACCCCCAGAATCTCCGGCCAAAAGCCATTGCAGCTGGGGATATGGGGGGAATTGTAGTGAACAACATCTGGAAATCCTTGTTAGAGGGAACAGTGACTGGGCCACGCCTCATCTTTCCCCTCCCCATCCCAGACATACACTAGGAACTCCTGTCACTATCACAGCAGCAATTCGGGAGTGATCCGAACTTTTTCCTGGCACTATTTGCAAAGTGTGCAAGAAGCATGAGAAACAAAGCAGCAGCTGCTGGCAACCTGCCCTCTAACAAGAACCTGACTGGATCAGGCCCAAGGCCTCTCTAGTCCAGCACCCTCTTTCCCACAATGTCCCACCAGATGCCTCTGAGAAGCCCACAGGCAAGAGACGAAGGCATGCCCTCTGGCCTGCTGTTGCTCCCCTCCAACTGGTACTCAGATGCATCCTGCCTCTAAAGCTGGAGGTAGCCTACGGCCATCAAGATTAGTAGCCACTGATAGATCTGTTCCCCACTGATAGTCCTGACCTCCATTCATTTGTCTAAGCACCACTTCAAGTCATCCCAGCTGCATTTAAAAAGCTCACAAGGGGAGATTTTGGAAGCGGGCTGGCTCCCAACCAGGCACATGGGGCGAGGCAGTATTTCATACCTTGCCTCAGGTGCTGCAAGCCCCCACCCCCCACCCCGGAACAAGAGAAGTTAACTGGTGACATCCGGTTATTCTTCAGGAGCACTGATATTTCTGGCCAGCTCACTGGTTGTGCACACTGAATAATTCTTGCTCTCAATAATTAAACACCAGGCTTAAATATTAGGTATGCACGTCAAGGACATAGATTTCTTTCTCTTAAAAGGATCCTTTCCTGAACCGGAAGAACCAGACACCAGCTTTCATACCTGGATTACTTCCAGATTAAAACAATGGGCAAGTTCAGGCATTACACAGCACTATGGTTTATTTCATCTAATGGGGATTAGTGTGTATATCTGACCCCGCACTAGTCAATCATCGGTGGTTTATTTCTGGCAGTCAAACCACAATCTGAACCCAAGGTCTGAAGCTGGTTTGGTTGTCCTAGTCCTGGTCTCACGCGACGCCTGAACCCGCCATTGTGGTTTACTCTTTTCTTCTGTCGTTTTGATATCTGCAAAATGGCAGCTGGGGGTGATGAGATTTGGATCTCAGCAACAGCTGGAGATCTGCTGGTTGCCCATCCCTGCTATAAGCAACAAGCCAGCACATTGAGCTTTCGGAGGAAAGCAAGAGTGACATATCACCAATTATATGCTACTGGCGCTTTGCAGCTGTTGAACTGCAACTGGTTACACTCCTCCCTGTTTGAGGAAGCTGCCTTATTCTGAGTCAGTCACACCATCAGTACATCTTCCTTAGCACGGTCTACACTGACTGGCATGCAGGATTTCAGTCTAGAGTTTCTCCCAGCCCTACCTAGAGATGCTGCTAGGGGTTGAATTCAAGGCCTTCAGGCTGCTCAACTTCGCCCCTCCTGCAGATGATGTCCTACAATTCCCATAATCCCTGGCTATTGGCCACTGTGGCTGGGGGTTATGGGAGCTGTAGTTCCAAAACAGCTGGGGGGGTGCTAAGTTGAGCAGGCCTTCCTGTAACATAACAAGAATATGTCACAGTGCTCACATGTGGCCTCCCATCCAAATACATAACCAAGGCAAACCCTGCTTAGCAATGAGGAAAATTCATGCTCAGTGCTGCAAGACCAGTTCTCACCTCATAGAATCTATTCATATATAATTTATCTCTGCTTAAGTTATTCACTCTGATTTGTGCTTATTGCCCTACCTCTTTTTGGTTACTGTTCAAAAGACAAGATACACATTTCAAGCAAATAAAATAAGAGTGGAGGAGGAGAAGTCAGCTCCTCCTATGTCACTTACTATTATTATTTACACCCTGCTTTTAAGATTGTATCAAAAGCAGCTAACATATACAACAATTAAAAGAAACACACACACAGCGCCTGAGCCAAATAATAAACAGAGTCAGTTAAAACAGCAGGAATTACCCAAACAATCATAAGCGGCAGAGAAACACGTTCGCTTGATCAGAAATGACTTCTGAAATAAAAACACAGACAAAACAATAAAGAAATAATCCACCGTGTTAAACACAGTAAGGTATCACAAGGCACGGAAAAGGAACTACCGCATTTACCCGAAGAGAAGGCAACTCTGAATTTGACCCTAACCAGTGTTTCCTCTAAGGCGTGCGCATGGGGGCATGCTCACATGTTTATTGATGTCCCCTCAGTTAATCTTAGATCCCGCTCAGGTTGAATCAGGAAGGCCTCACTCTGAATGCATGTGCGCACACGCACTACCACCACCCAGAGCACAACTCATTCCGCACACAGATGAAAAACAGAGAGAACACGGACCCTAACCCTTCACAAATACAGCTTATACGGACTCTGAATTTAAAATGATCCCGATTTTTAACAAAGAATTTTTTTGTGGGGGTGGGGGGGGGACCTAGCCTTGGATGCAGGTAAATACAGTGCAGGAAATGATCTTAGTACACACACACACACACACAGAGGTATGTGTTCTATGTTTCGTTTCATGCAAAGTAAAGGTAAAGTGTGCCGTTGAGTCGATGTTGACTCCTGGCGACCACAAGGCCATGTGGTTGTCTTTGGTAGAATACAGGAGGGGTTTCCCATTGACATCTCCCGCGCAGTGTTAGATGATGCCTTTCAGCATCTTCTGATATCACTGCTGCTCGATATAGGTATTTCCCATAGTTTGGGAAACATACCAGCAGGGATTCGAACCGGCAACCTCTGGCTTCCTAAGCAAGTCATTTCCCCGATGTGCCATTAGGTAGATTTAGCAACCACATGTTGCATGTGGCTGCCAATCTTGTGCCTCCCATGCTGACATCTCTTTGCACCCACCCACCTTTTCAAAATCAGAAAGGGCATCTCTGACTTCACCACGTTTCTGCATGACAATGAACCCACCGTACAGCACAAGACTGATAAGTAGCTCTATCTTCACACAGAAGTAGGATCCACTTTTGCAGCGTAGTTTCTGACTTTGACATATACACACTCTCCATTACTGTGTTCGTGGGTGGGGAGGGAAATGGCATTTCAGGGCATTAGCATTTTCTTCTCATCGTCTGTCTTCTCATCATTGCTCATTACAGACCTCATGACTGCTGGCATTTGCTGAAGGTTTAGCAGATTTCAACCAGTTAGGTGGCTAATGCTTTAATCGGCTCGAAAAATTAATCTACTACAGGCATGCTTATGTCTGCAAAAACATAATGTTTTTACAGTCTGTAAAAAGCAGGCAATTTAAAACCCATTTTTAACCTTCCCACCAAACGAAAAGGTTAAAAATTGGTTTAAAATCGCCCACTTACCCAGTTCCTTTGTGCGTTGGGTGGGAGGTAGTACCCATCATGCCCTACCATATAACTCATTTTGGTGCCCCTGGGAACTACCCATGGGGAACAATGGGGTGTTTCGAGTTCCCCCATTGTTCCCTATGGCTGGAGCAAGCCACACTCACAGAGTGTGCACACAAGTTTTGCACTTCAATTTGCAAAGCATTTTGCATCCTTGCCTTGAAAAACATTGCAGAACAGCACACAATAAAAGAGAATCTGTCCCTCCCAACACAGAACACACATTTCAAACAGAGTCAAAAAATGGCCAAAAAAAAGGAAAAAAAAGAATCACGGACCCAGAATCCACTGCCAGCCACAGTGTCTGCGTTGCAGGAATATTATTGGTACAAGTTGCTCTCTCACACATAATATGACATAATATGACTCCTTACTTAGCATTGCAACAGCTGCCACAGCAGTAGCCTTGCTTAGCAACAAGCATAGCCATAACTATGCTCAAGTAGAGCAACTTCAGCCACATCTTGACTGAGTACATCTTGCAATGCAGATTGCAGAGCAGAGCAGTGAGTGAAGCACAAGTTAGACTCAAGGCCAGACATG
Organism: Hemicordylus capensis; assembly: GCF_027244095.1. NCBI lineage: Eukaryota > Metazoa > Chordata > Lepidosauria > Squamata > Cordylidae > Hemicordylus > Hemicordylus capensis. The sequence goes on along the minus strand of NC_069664.1, from coordinate 19,488,438 downwards.
GAGCTCATTACAGCAGTCACCAAGAAATATTACACACATACACACCTGCCACAGTCCATTTCTCACCACAACACTATCTCACAAACAAAACAAACCACAACTCAAGGAAAGCAGGCTCCCAAGTTCTGCCTTTGTAAATCTCAGATCCAGAAAAACCAGATAGTTTTAGCAACAATAGCACAGCATATTATACTCAGTGGTCAGAAAACCATAAAAATCAAACCTTCCTTGATTCCTTCCTCCTCTCCTCTCTCTTCTCCAAGAGAGGCACACTATAAGGACCCTCTCTGCCTCCCACTCCCTTTGCACACATTTTGAAACTCCTCCCAGACAATGGGGGCACAGTTGCCCATGACAATACTTGATTTCTACGATAACCAGCCAAACAAGAAGCAAGGAGATGGCAAGCCAAGCCAGTGCCAGAAACCAATCAGCAAAGGAAAAAACAGGCCTCCAAAATGGCGCTCAAAATGTTTCGAATCGAAACGGGGTTGTTTGTTCCAAGCTCGGAACAGGCCCTTTATTTAAAGGGCATTTTGTTTCGCACTCGAAACCTAAGAGGAATACAGCAGACGGTGCTCTCGTATAGTCACTCAACCAAAGTGAACTCTGCTTAGCAAAGGGGACCAGCTCTCTGCTACACTACATTGACTGGCAGCAGCTCTCCAAGGTTTCAGGCAGGAGTCTTTCCCAACCCTACCTGGAGATGCCACCAGGGACTGAACCCAAGATCCTCTGCATGCAAAGCAGACGCTCTACCACTGAACTCGGGCCCGCCATCTATTCATTTAGACCAGAGATTCTCAATATTGGGTCCCCAGATGTTGTTGGATTTCAACTCCCATAATCCCCAGCCCCAGTGGCCTTTGGTTGGGGTCTATGGGAGTGGCAGTCCAAGAACATCTGGGGGCCCAACGTTGAGAATCCCTGATTTAGACAATGCTGATGTTCAGGCAAGCAAGCTTAGGGTTGCAGCCTTATTTCCAATTTAGCAGTGGGAGATCAACCTTCTGGGGGGGGGTGCTTGCTGCCCCCCACCCCAGCACCTCCTGCAATAACTGCATGGCAGATAAAAGCAATGTGAGTTCTCTCTGGTTATTCCCTAGGAAGGCTCTGTGGTTCATCCAAGGTTGCCCGAAGGCACTTTTCCTCATCTGAATGAGTGCCGAGTGACTCATCTCAAGGTCACAGAGAAAGCCGGTCACAGGGCTCAAGAGACTCCAGAAGGCTACACTCCCTGCCCACCCCTCCCGAAAAGCCTCTATCCTTAATCAATTAAGTTGGTGTTAAATACAACCAGAGACAGATCTATAATCCATAGACAAAAGGGAATTAGTAATAAGGATACAAAATAAAGCAAAAACAAGCAAAAGCTCTCCGAGGGGATTAATTCAAATTGATATATTCCGGAAAACACACACACACACAACTAGAGAAAAATAGGAAGAAGAAGCGGAGGGGGGGAGGACCCTGAAAAAGCCAGAAGAGACTTCAGGGCGAAAGGGACAGTTTGTACTATTGCATTCAGGAGTGGAAATGGGAAAAGAATCCAGAGAAGAGGATTAAGGGATACGGTTGGAGGAGAGCTGGTCTTGTGGTAGCAAGCATGAACTGTCCCCTTTGCTAAGCAGGGTCTGCCCCAGTTTGCATTTGGATGGGAGACCACACATGTGAGCACTGGAAGATATTCTCCCTAGGGGATGAGGCTGCTCTGGGAAGAGCACCTGCAGGCTTGCCTGCAGAAGGTTCCACGTTCCCTCCCTGGCAGCATCTCCAAGATTGAGCTGAGTGAGACTCCTGCCTGCAACCTTGGAGAAGCCGCTGCCAGTCTGTGTAGACAAGACTGAGCTAGCTGGACCAATGGTCTGACTCAGTATATGGCAGCTTCCTATGTTCATCTTGAATTAGCATCTGGTAAATGATAATATATAGAGGAAGGGTCTCAAAGTATGGTGTAAGGCAGAGCTGCACATTTCCCCCCCCCCCAGCTGTTACTGAACTACAACTCCCATCATCCCCAGCCATAGGGATCAATAGTCAGGGATGATGAGAGTTGTAGTCCAACATCTGCAGGAGTGTCTAAGCTATGCAGTTAGTCCTGGTCTAAGAGCACACAGTACAGGCACTTTGCTGAAGCTAAGCAGGACTTGGTGTGGCCAATGCCTGGATGGGAGACCCATGTATGCTATCTTTCAGGATGGGGCCGTAGCTCAGTGGCAGAGCATCTGCTTTGCATGCATGAGGTCCCAGGTTCAATCCCTGGCAGCATCTCCAGGTAGGGCTGGGGAAGACGCTGGCTTAAAATCTTGGAGAAGCTGCTGCCAGTCAGTGTAGACGAGGCCTACTCAATTTAGGCCCCCCAGCTGTTTTTAGATGACTACTCCCATAATTCCCAGCCACGGTGGCTAATAGTCAGGGATTATGGGAGTTGTAGGCCAACATCTGCAGGAGAACCAAAATTGATCAAGCTGGTGTGGACAATATCGAGCAAGATGGACCTATGTTCAAATCTAAGGCGGTTTGTGGGTTCTAAGGCTTTTCCTTCTTTTTTTAACTTTTTGATTTTAATCTTTTGATTTTAACTGAAGGGGTAAGCCCTCGAGCCGGCCAGTTCGATGTCAAACCGGTTCGAGGTTGAGCCGATTTGCACATCCCTATTAGAATGGTTGCTTTTAATTTTAACGGTATTGATCACATTGTTGTAGTCTGTGTTTTTAATCCTTTGTAAGCTGCCTTGAGTGTTCTGTATAATTGGAAAGGAAGGATATAAATTTCCTAAACGAGTATATCATTCAAAGTCCAACACAGTACTCTTGGCCTCAGGATTCTGTGTGACATTGGTGGCCAATTTTTGGAGCTTATCTCTGCACCAAAATGAAAAGCTGGGATTTTCAGGAGGGATGCTGGCACTGTCCCCTTTGCTAAGCAGAGTCTGCCCTGGTCTGCATTTCAATGGGCAGCCACAGCTTAGCTCTACGATATTGGGGCCTAGCTCAGTGGTAGAGCATCTGCTTTGCATGCAGAAAGTCCCAGGTTCACTCCCTGGCAGCATCTCCAGGTAGGGCTGGGAAAGCCTCCTGCCTGAAGCCTTGGAGAGCTGCTGCCAGTCAGTGTAGACCATACTGAGCTAGGTGGACCAAGTGGTCTGATTCAGAAGAAGGCAGAGCTTCTTATGTTCCAGAATGCTGGGGATGTGATCTCCAGGCTGCTAAAGCAACCAAGTCCCCAATAAATGGATAGTCATATATTCAGTATTTGAAGGTATTAATGTTTTATGTATTTTATGTATATTATTGTTGTTGTTGCTGTTTCTTTTTTCTTTTTTGTATTTATGCTGGCCTTGGGCCGAAATAAACAAATACACATACCCAATAAATGGCAAGATATGTGTAAACTGGGAGCCTGGGGCAGGGATTTCCACATCCTAAGGGGGCCACCATGGAGAAGGCCTTCTCTCACATGACCACCACACCAGCCAAAATTCTGAAGACAGTGGAACTTGCAGAAGGCGGCCGTCTCCGGCCGCTCTTAATGAGGGAGCAGTTTGATATGGGGAGAAGAGTGGGTCTTGCGGCAATGAGCATGAATTGTCCCCTTTGCTAAGCAGGGTCCACCTTGGTTTGCATTTGGGTGGGTGACAGCAAAGTCTGTGCTTGTGCCGCAGTCCTGCAAAAACGCAGGATCCACACAGCACTATGAGCCAGGAAATGATGTGATCCAAGAAACAGCCTTGGCTGGTGGATGGCCTTGAGAAGCCGAGCAGGTCTCTTCATTCAGGACAAGCTGGTAAGGAACACTGTCTTAGTAGCAGTGTTCAAATCCCCATTCAGCTCTGCAATGCCCTGGGCGACTCACTTATCTCTCAACCTAACCTACCACCCAGGATCGTTGCGAGGATAAACATCATGATGTACACCGCGCTCTGGGCTCCTTGGAGGAAGAGCAAGACATTCATGGAGTAAATAAACAAGGAAACAAAACACACAGCAACATCCCTGACCACTCTGCTTGGCAATCTGTCAGTTCTGGATGTCTCAGAGGCAGATGCATGAAATGTTTACATGGTGCTTCCACTTGCTAAGGAAACCCAAGGGACAGACACAGGAGGGGAACCCTAACTCCGTAAAAGAGAGGAAAAGATGCAATACAGGACATCTTTGCACATGGAAGGACCCAAATTCGTTTCCTGACATCTCCAGTTTCAGCAGGGCCAGAGACCGCTTTGGATCTCCTGCAGATGTTGGCCTACAACTCCCATAATCCCCAGCCACAGTGGCCAATAGTCAAGGACAAGGGAGTTGTAGTCCAAAACCAACTGGAGGACTAACAGTTGTACAGCCATGAGCTAGATCAGGGCTGCTCAAGTTCAGCCCTCCTGCAGATGTTGGCCCACAATCCCTGGCTGGGGATTATGGGAGCTGTAGTCCAAAAACAGCGGGAGGGCCAAAGTTCCACAGGCCTGAGCTAGATGGACCATTGCTCTGACTCAACACAAAAACATCCTAGAGTTTGTGGATGTAGAGCTGCAGACTTAACCCTTGCTTTGCCACACTCTCTGGGCCTCCAGGGACATCTCCTGCCAAGCCTCGAGGCGGATTCTCAACAGGTCTTGTTTGCTGATGAAGGTCGAGCTGACACAAAGGTTTTGATCGGATGTCTGACATATGTAGGGCACCCCTCCAGCTGGCCCCGGGCACTCTTTGACCAGAGGTCCACCCTGCCAGAGACGGTTTGCATCCCGAGCATCTGACACTCACACACACTGATCTGCAAGCTGGAAGCACAGTTCAGCACCTGTGGCCAAAGGCAGCCAGCTTTAAGAAGCTTAGATTTCAGCCACGGGGAACTACCTGACAGGTCTTGACAAGTCGAGAGTTTGGAGAGGACAAGACAGTGCATTCCTCAGCATCCGCAACTCAGATGCCCATCTCGCTTTTCTTTCAAGAGTTGTGTCGGGGCATTAAGTTCTTACACTGGCGTAACAGGGTCTAACTCAGAAGAGTCAAAGCCAAGAGGGACAGACACAACTTAATTGTTGTAAGGATAAATATATAACGATATACTGCTGGGCTCCCTGGAGGAAGAGTGGAATAAAAATAAAATAAAAGACTCTCAAAGCATGCAATTTTGCAGATTATTTTTGTTTTGCAGCTTTAAAAAAAGGTTGTTTGTTTTCAAAAATAGGTTTTGCAACAGTTCTCAGACATGGGACCTGAGATGATATAGGACTACAGCTCCCATCACCCCCTGGCTGGGGACAGTGGGAGTCCCAGTCCAAGACTATCTGGGGACCCAAGTTGAAAAGCCCTGGTTAATAGGAATATTCAGTATAGAGAACCTCCGGATTACAGGAATTCTAGATATTGAATTCAGCCTGTACTATAGCCCACAAAGCAATCTGGCATTAGGTTAGCATACGTAAAAGAGGGATGGAAAAGGATGGACCTAACTAAGGCAGCAACTCTGCTCAGTAAAAAAAGTTCACGCTAGCAAAATGGACACCAGAGACCACCAAGGACAAGAGGCCATGGCAACGAAGAAATAAAATAAAGGTAAAGTTGTGCCGTCGAGTCGGTGTTGACCCCTTAGGCAACCACAGAGCCACGTGATTTTATTTGGTAGAATATAGGAGGGGTTGACCATTGCCATCTCCTGCACAGTATGAGATGATGCCTTGCAGCATCTTCCTGTAACGCTGCTGCCCGATATAGGTGTTTCTCTGGGAAACATACCAGCGGGGATTCGATCGGACAGCCTCTTGCTCCCGAGGCAAGTTACTTCCCCACTGAGCCATTAGGTGGAAACTAAGAAACAGGGCAAGTGAAATATGCCCCCAAGACTATAGCCCTGTTCAAACATTGAGGCTGTTCTCACACACACCCTAACCCAGGCTAGGGAAGCCCATCCTGGGTTAGGCCGAGTGTGAGAACTGCCAGGATCGGGCCCCAAAGCCCTGCTTTCAAATCCAGCTCTTAATCAGGGTTAATGGCTTGTGTGAACCCTTAACCCGGGATCGCGTGTTCACCAGGGCTACGTTCAACCCCGGCGGACGCAGACACGGGTGCCTAGAGTGTCCATCTCCTGGGGGAATCCACCAACGCATCATCATGCATATTACATGGTGCATTGTGGGATATCCAGAGCTCTAGTAGTACCCCTTGTTGGGTAGGGAGCTTTTGACTTGCATGGAGTTGAATCTGAAACAAATAGAAATATCCATTATTTGTTGGGTCATATCTATGAGTGGGTCTTATATTCATTTTGCTATTATATGCTTGGTGCTCACAATATAAGTACAGTTTCTGGTTAATTGATGGACAGACAGACACACACACACACACACACACACACACCCCCTAGTTTATGCTGTGTATGTGTTATAAGAGCTGAGTCCCATCCAGAGTTCCTTCTAACAGGGATTCCCAGATGCTGTTGACAACAACTCCCATAATCCACAAGCAAATGCCATTGCAGCTGGGGATTCTGGGAGTTGTAGTCAACAACATCTGGGGATCCCTATTAGAGGGAACACTGGTCCCATCTTAGCTTTTCTCCAAGTTTTTGCAGTTGGAGAGACAAAGAAATCAAGAACTCACCCATAAGGGTGGTTCAGATGCAATCCCAAATCATGCAACATTCTCCTTCTTTTGCACACTCAGCAAAATCAGATCATTTCTGGTTTGCCTCAAAAGATGTCATTACAGCCAAACCGACCAACTATGGCTTGCGGTTGCCCTCCGATCCAGAATCGTAAAACACAGTTTAAAGTTTGTGTGCAATACTGGCTTGGAAGGCAAATGAAAAAACAAAACAAAAACAATTTGCTTGCCAGTTGGGCAACGGCTCTGAGATTTGGCATTGCATCTGGATCTTCAACTACATGTAACTGCCGATAGGGAGAGTGCCGGGTGCACCAAGTGGGGGGGAGTTCCACAGCTGATAAGTAGTGGGATAATTCGGGTTTTTTAAAGTATATCTTTAGCCCAAAAACACACACCCTGTTCTCCTTTTGAAACAATGCAGTACAGACCATTGAAGAGTCAATTAGTTCAGCATGTGCAGTTCAGAAGTGTGTGATGGGAAAGACACCGACAGTCGCCTTGAATAGGAGATTAGAGATGTTACAGCCATGCCCGTTTCTACCTGCTAAATGTTAGGAGGCCACATGTCCACCAGTTAACGAGAACTTCTGCTTTAAATACATACAAATCTCTGCACAGGCCGGGAGAAACTCCTCCCTCCCTGTACGTCCCAAGAGAACTGATGGCAGAGTGCCAGGATGCTGCTGTTCCAGAGAATAGCACGGCTTTATCCAGATGTGTGGGCTGTAAGCACCTGGCTCCGATACGGCGCTCTTATCAGCTGCGCCCCATCTGTCATGGTGAAAGGACAAATCGCCCATTTCCTACTTTTCCCTCTGCATTTGCACCCTCTCCCACATCTCATTTTGAGAACAGACAAACCTTTCTTCAGGTTCCCGATCAGATTTCACTGCCCGCCCTCGACACCCAACAACATATTTGAAGGGAAATCAGGTATGCGAGATTGATGGGATTTGGGGCGGCAGCCACTGAGCACAGCAATTCATGCCCCAAGTTGCACATGGTGCGTTTTTTAGCCGACTTTCCTTAAGGAAAAAGGAAAGTAAGTTTGTGAGATCACCCTGCATTGTGTGTGGGTGTGTGGGGTGTGGGTGTGTCTGTGTGTTTCCCCCCCGCTGCCCCGCCCCATCAACTTTGCAATGCCTGTACCAATATGAACCAAACTGGGTACAGTTGTAGGGACACCTCAACAGCATAGCTTGTGATGATGTCATCCACCCCAATTCAAGATGGCGGACACAAACATTTGAGGCACGAGTGGGCTAACTTGTAGACTGCTTAACCGATTTGAACCAAATTTGCTACAGGTGTAGGGACACATAGGGACAACTCAAGGGCATAGTTTGTAATGACATCGTCCACCCTGATCCAAGATGGCGGACGTGTGAACATTTAAGGCTGAAGTAGGATAACTTGTTAGGATAGTAATTATCGAATAAGATTATAGCGAAAGGAAAGCAGGCAGATTTCTTACCAGATCTCTGAGGTTTTAGATTTTAAACACAAGGCTGTTAGAGCCTCCAAATAAAGTTTTTTTAAAAAAGCACGCCCATATATGCAGCCCAGCCTCTGGAGCTGCAAGCCAAGAACACTGCCCTACACCCCAACCAGCATGCGTTTCCAGTCGGCAACTGGGAAGACGACCAGGTTGCTGTCCCGACTCTGCCTCTTGCCTGACACTGTAAGAACGCATAAGCCCAGCATTAGCCTCACTTGACCAACCTGATCTCTCCATGGCTCTTCTAGTAACTTCGATGAAGTCCAGATGGACACTTGATCCTTCATGAGAAGGAAGCAGACAAGAGAAGAGCCTATTATGCCCCCAATGGACTTTGCCTCAGTGGGGCCACCTAAGCAGCTCAAGATAAAGAGTGCTTGTCGGGACTGTTTTTTGTTTTAAAGGAAAAATCAGAAGCGCACAATGGTATGCAAGTATAATTCGCACCCGTAGCATGTGCTGGTACATTTTCTTTATCTATGCATATTTGTTTCCCAGAGGGAAACATTCCAGGACATTTAGAAACCAACAGTTTCTAAATCTCCTCCAGGGAGAGGAGAGCCGGTCTTGTGGCAGCAAGCATGACTTGTCTCTGAGCACTGTGAGATATTCTCCTCAGGGGATGGGGCCGCTCTGGGAAGAACACCTGTATGCTTGCATGCATGGACTTCTTTTTTATTAAAAAAAAAACCAACTGCAGGTTTTGTGTCTGGTTCCACATTTTAAAAAGCTCTAATGTGTGTTCCTTCAATCCAAGAGTAATTCTGAAACCCAGCCTGATTGAGGAAATCACAGATTTGCTTGTTGTCAAGCAAGGGGCATGCTAAACAGACCACATTTGAGAAACCTGACAGCCAGTCCCCACCTTTGACCGGGAAGAGAAACCTCCCTCAGGGTCATTCCACATAGCAGGTGCCAGCATGCTTAAGTCTGCTACCGAATGTATGCTTAGCAGGGAGCTGTAGACAACTCCGGCTCTTATAAATCCTTGCTAAATGGGCAAAGACAGTCCTCAGGAGAGGCTCTTTTCCTTCTATTTAGCAAGGCAAGGACATCTGTTCCTATTCACCCCAGCGTAGCATCATAGGAACATATGAAGCTATACATAGAAACATAGGAAGCTGCCTTCTACTGAGTCAGACCATTGGTCCATCTAGCTCAGTATTAACTACACAGACTGGCAGCAGCTTCTCCAAGATTACAGACAGGAAACTCTCTCTCAGCCCTATCTTGGAGATGCCAAGGAGGGAACTTGGAACCTTCTGCTCTTCCCAGAGCAGCCCCATACCCTAAGGGGAAGATCTTCCAGTGCTCACACATGCAGTCTCCCATTCAAATGCAAACCAGGGTGGACCTTGCTTAACAAAGGGGACAATTCATGCTTGCTACCACAAGACCAGCTCTCCTCCTATATTGGGACATCCACCATCTCAATGGGCATGCTCTCCTGCCCTCAACCTTGGAGAAGCTGCTGCCAATCTGTGTAGACAATACTGAGCTAGGTGGACCAAGGGTCTGACTCAGTAGAGGGCAGCTTCCTATGTTCCTACTCTGAGCGCATCCCTTCTTCACATGCAGGGTCCCATCCATCTGAACGCCCCTGCTCCAAATACCTGCACCAAGAGCGTGTTTGGAGCAGTGTTGGCTATAATAGGGTTTCCCAGCTGTTGTTGACTACAACTCCCAGAATCCCCATCCAAAGGCCACTGCAGCTGAGGATGCTGGAAGTTGTAGTCAACAACAGCTGGGAATCCCTGTTACAGGGAACACTGGTTGGAACATCCTCTACCAGTATCACAAGGGGTGTGCTCTTGCATGACCTCACCCCCAGTTGCATATGCCAGGGCAGTATCATCCTTCTTGGATCAAGAACAAGCCATTAAAATTTCCCAGGATCGCTTTCAGCCACCGGTTGAATGCCGTTTCCTGGAGATTCCAGGCCAGTCTGGGAGAACGGGCAACCCTGTCTCACTCCTGAGTGATTTCTCCCCCTATTCCAAACAATTTTAGTTTTGGGGGACCACTGAAAGGTCTCATGATTCGGACAAAGGACCTTCCACTAGACCAGGGCTGCCCTACAGCTGTTTTTGGACCACAACTCCCATCTTGCCCAGCCACAGTGACCAATCATCAGGGATTATGGGAGCTGCAGGCCAACATCTGCTGGAGGGCTGAAATTGTGCACAAAGGCGTTGAAGCGGAGGCCCAGGGCCTCCACACCCCCTAGTGGTCTCCAGATCCTCTTTAGAGACAGAGTGGGGGGAAGAAATATGTGGGATGGGAACATGTTAAGTTGTGTGTTGAAATGTTTCTGCTAATGCATGTTTGCAAAATTTGCATTTTGCCTTTTTAACATTCGTATGTTCTTGTGAGTCCAGTTGCTGTGCGTGCCCTCAAGAACCCAGATGTTAAAAATACTGAGAGTCTGTGTCTGAGAGTCTGTGTCTGAGAGTAGGGAGATGATGCTTGAATTGCTGTGTGTGTGTGGGGGGGTGGCATTCCAGGTCCAGGCTCCAAAATTGCCTAGGTGCACCTCTGATTGTGCAGCCCTGCAGTATACCAACAGAACATGAGACAACGTGTGACTTACTGTTAGCCTCCAACTCGGTCCAGATGTTTCCATGGCCTTGTAGTGCTACCACCTATTTTCTAGGGGGGCAAAAACCACAACAGGCATCTTTCACCCCAGCTGGATCACGTACTCTGACAGGCATGCTAAACCATGATGGGACATACAGTATGATGTCTGAACGAGGCCAAGGACACTTCTAGAGGGAAGACAGCAATCTTGCCAAGGTGCACTGTCAGCAAACATGAGCCTGAAAGTGCACGCGGTAAGCACAAAGCGCCCCAAGGCATTAGCTGGGGGGCATCCCATAGGCAAAGACACTTTGTCTCACGATCAGCATTTCCTCCTGCTTGCCGCAGTGCCACAAACAGAGCAACATCTAGTCCCATGCCGCTCACATCAGCCCAAACCCAGGACAGTTAGAGAAACTCAGGTCCCCAGAAGCTGTCAGACTACAACTCCCATCACCCCCTGTCACCCCAACAGCAGAGGTGGCAGTGGACGATGGGAGCTGTAGACTATCTGGAGACCCAAGTTGGAGAATGCCTAAATTAAAACAGATGCTACATGGTACTGTTCTCATATCTGCCCCTTTCATCTATAAAGGTGGGGGTGGAGGGGGGGTGTCTGTCTTTAATAGTAGGATCACATGGGAGACGGATACTGAATCCTCTGCCTCCAGTGCCTTATCTTGCCCCCCGTCCCGGGGGGAAAAAAGGTTGCCTCGGACTCTGATGTGGAGGTGAGTGGAAAGGGAGAAGAGTGGCTAGAACAATAGGCTGAAGGGACTCAAAGCACAGTAGCGGCAGCTGCAATATGTTCCAATGTACTCGGGGACATAGCTGTGTTGTTTTTGGTTAACCCATTCCTTGATCCAGGCCAGCTTTTGAATGGGGCTTTAGTTACTGATACTCTAGGGTAGAGGCGGGGCTAACACACAGCCAGCAGCAGGAGCACTGAAGAGCAGCCTGCACTTCCCTCTCTATACATCATCAGAGGTGCTCTAACCCCCGGACCTTGGGGCCCCAGTCCGTGGTCTCCAAGGACCGGGAGGCCTCCTGCAGCCACCCGTCCCACCACTGCACGCCACACCAGAACTGCAGGGTTGTTGTTTTTTTATTGCAGCCGCTGTACGGCCGAGGGGTGGCTGCTAGGGGATGAGCCAAGCAATCCTCACATACTCACACACACCCCCGCCAGCGGCCGGAGCAACCGCTGGGCTTGACCGTTCGGCCCAGTGGCTGTTGCTAACTGCGAGGCGCGGCTGGGCAGTTGAGAGAGATCGTCGCAAGCCCGTGACATTGGTCCCTCTGGCCGCCGCTGCCGGGCATGGGGGTGGAGGACTGCTTGGTTCACCCAGCCCCCCAGCTGCACAGTGGCTGAAATAAAAGAACAACTATAGGGCCCCAAAATTACCTTGCTGCGCCCCTGTACATAATATCTATTTCATTAAACTGGCCCTAGCCACCCCAGCACAGTACTTCCAGTGACTGTTGCTGGTGTCTATCTTATGTTTCTTTTTAGAATGTGAACCCTTTGGGGACAGGGAGCCATCTTATTTGTTTGTTATTTCTCTGTGTAAACTGCCCTGAGCCATTTTTGGAAGGGCGGTATAGAAATCGGATTCATCATCATCATCATCATCATCATCAACTGTTAACATTTCTGATTCAACTCCTCTGTCTTGTCCATGCAAACCACAACTCTTTCCCCCAAATACGGAAGTAGTGAGGCTAATATTTTGTACACCGCCTAGAAATGTACATCTTCAAGCGCTATAAAAATAGGCTAATAAATGAATGAATGAATGAATGAACGAAATAAAATGGGCCCTGAGACAAGCAGTGAAGATGAGTTCCTGGGCCTTAGCTTCTCCCCCTCGCCCACCTTGGCCATGCCTTTGCTGCAGAAAAACTATATGGAGGGGGGTGGGTGGGAATAAAACATTTTCGGCACACCCTTTCTCCTGCTCCGATGCAAATAATATCACATACTCTTCACAGTCCAAGAAGGAGCCAGCAGCTTGTCAAGGAAACAGGGAGGTGGGGAAGAGAGCAAAGAGCGGGCTGTTTCCCAACCAGTGGGACCCGTTCCTTCATGAGCCCAGCCAGGACATTAGTTCCCATAGCTATGTCCCTGGACTCCTTTGACTGCTAAAGACAAACCCACCCTGCTTTATATGTGAACTGGATAGAGATGTGAAAAGAAATAAGTTTGCCCTCTGAAGAACTTATCGGGAGAGACACAGAAAGAGTTAACAGGGGAAGGGTGCGTGGGAGAGGAGGATATATATATTTTAAAAAAACAACAACCACCAGTTAGCAAATCAAATTCTTTAAATGATTAAATGACTTTAAATGATCACTCTTTTTCGGTACTGGATCTTTCAGAACAGTTTAGAATTTTTATAAAAGCCCCAGTGGACAAATAAGTCTCTGAAACAGAACTTTGGGCTTTTCACGTCGCTTCCGTAATTCTGGGCCATCGTTCTCCAATCAGATTTCCACCCGATAAGCTATTAAACATTTGGGAATTAAAGGCTGAAGGCGGATTTCATTTGATGACCTCGCTCTATGCGATTAAGATGATTACGCGATGTGAAACCGAGACAGAAATTAAACCGGGGGACGAGCACGATCCTCCCAGCCTCGGTATTAGTTTGACGGACCTTTGCTGGTCCGTGAACTCACACAGATTGCAAGTTCCAGTGGGGAAAAGTGGACCAAAGCGGGAAAACCACCCGCTTTGGAAGACTAAAGGTTACATTTTCTTCTCTGGGGCTGCTATCTACATGATTAGCTTTCCTAGCAGGCACGGGAATCTCCCATTCCCCACTCCAGTGTTGGAAGGAGGAAAAAGTTTGTTTGTGAGCAGAGACTATTTATAAAATTAACAGATAGGAGTTGGCCTTAAGCGCAATGCTTGTTGAGAACGTCCCTTGCTGCATTTCTCACGACCCCAGGGCAGGAGGAACTTTAAGACTCAAGAGAGCAAAAACGCATGAACAATTTGACTTCTCTACTGTGCAAAAGGGAGAGATGGACTTTTAACCCTCAATGTGACAAATGAGAGCAGGGAGGGGACCTTATGTGCTTTATATTATTTTTTAAAAGAGTTGTGTGTGTGTAAGGTAAAGTGTGCCATCAAGTCGATTTTGACTCCTGGCGCCCACAGAGTCCTGTGGTTGTCTTTGGTAGAATACAGGAGGGGTTTACCATTGCCTTCTTCCAGACAATGTGAGATGATGCCTTTCAGCATCTTCCTATATCGCTGCTGCCCGATACAGGTGTTTCCCATAGTCTGGGAAACTTACAAGTGGGGATTCGAACCGGCAACCACTGGCTTGCTAGTCAAGTCATTTACCCGCTGCGCCACTTAAGGTGTGTGTGTGTGGGGAGTGGGGGTGGCATTAATCAGGAACATAGGAAGCTGTCTTATACTGAGTCAGACCCTTGACCCATCTAGCTAAGTACTGTCCACATTAACTGGCAGCAGCTCTCCAAGGTTTCAGGCAGGAGTCTTTCCCAGCACTACCTGGAGATGCTGCCAGGGATGGAACCTGGGAGCTTCTGCATGCAAAGCAGATGTTCGACCACTGAGTTATGGCCCCATCTCTGAAACATAGGAAGTATTGTCTACCCAGACTGGCAGCGGCTTCTCCAAGGTTGCAGGCAGGAATCTCTCTCAGCCCTATCTTGAAGAAGCTGCCAGGGAGGGAACTTGGAACCTTCTGCTCTTCCTAGAGCAGCTCCATCCCCTGAGGGGAATATCTTGCAGTCCTCACATCACATCTCCCATTCAAGAGAAAACATTGCATAATGCACCTTTCGGTTTGGGAGAATAGAAGCCGGATTGGCAAGAGCAAGCATGGATTGCTCCTTTGCTAAGCAGGGTTCACCTTGGTTTGCATTCGGATGGGTGACTCCACGTGACTGAGCGTGGTCTGCTGTAAAATATTTCCTTTAGGGGGCAGGACCATAGCTCTGTAATCCCCAGAAACTCCAGCCAAGGCTCGGAAAGACTCCTACCTGAAACCTTGCAGACCTGCTGCCAGTCAGTGTAGAGCAGTGCTGCAGAACCTTGGCCCTCCAGCTGCTGCTGGACTACAAAACCCATCATCCCCAGTCACAGTGGTCAACAGTCAGGGATGATGGGAGCTGTAGTCCAACATTATTGAAATAAGAGCCTCCCCATCTTTGGCAACCTTTAAAAAGGCACTGAAGACACATTTATTCACCCAGGTTCATAATTAGATTTATGGTTTTAATTTTAAATTTTTAATGTTGGTTTTAAATGATTTTAATGTTAATGATTTTAATGTTTAACTGATTTTAATTGTCTGATTGAGTTTTGATTTTAATTTTTATTGAACTTAATTGTTTTGTTTTGCTGTAAACTGCCCTGAGCCATTTTTGGAAGGGCAGTATATAAATCAAAATCAATCAATGAATCAATAAACACACATTATGTAGAAGGGTGTCCCCGGTGAAGGCAATACTGAGCTAGACAGACCAATGGTCTGACCAGTAGAAGACAGCTTTAAAAAAAAATTATATACTGCCCTATTGATTTATTGATTGATCAATCTATATGCCACTTTTCATTAAAATAATCTGAAGGCAGTTCACAATATAATTAAAACAATGCATTATTAAAATACAAAGGTACAGATGATCTCAAAAATCACAATATATAATACAAAAGTATAGATAGTATAAATAATAAAAATAATCTATATAAAAATTGAATAATCCATAAAATAATAATAATACATAACACAAAGCAGCACCAGTAAAAGACAATGCTTTCCTGCAAAAGCCTGGGTGAAGAGCCACATCTTTACTTTCCCCCTTAAAACTATCAAGGAGACTGAGGAGCAGATTTAAAATTTCTAGGAGGTTTACCATGAAAATCCGACAACACTTAGCGTCTTAAATCATATAAAACAAAATATATGATTTATCATTAAACAGAGCTTTGAAACCTTATAAGTTAAAAGCCTGATAAATAGGTGCATTTTCAAGAGTTGACAGAGATGGGGGACATTATGTTCCAGAGTCCTAGGGCAACCTCTCCTCAGAGAGGAGAGGTCTATCAGTGGCTACTAGTTGGAGGGCTATAGGCCACCTCTAGCCTCAGAGGCAGGATGCCTCTGAATACCAGTTGTAGGGGAGTAACAGCAGGAGAGATGGCATGCCCTCAATTCCTTCCTGTGGGCTCCCAGTGGCATCTGGTGGGCCACTGTGTGAAATGGCATGCTGGACGAGATGGGCCATGGGCCTGATCCAGCAGGGCTGTTCTTATGTAACTCTAGATAAGCTCCTGTTTTCAGTCACCACCAAACAAACCGATGATATCTGCAACCAGACCTCCCCGGTGATCTTAATCGGTGGTGGGGTTCATGAAGAGCTGGTCTTGGGATAGCAAGCATGAATTGTCCCCTTTGCTAAGCAGGCTCCATCCTGGTTTGCATTTGAATGGGAGACTACATGTATGAGCACTGTAAACTATTCCCCTTAGGTGATGGAGTCACTGGGAAGAGCATGGGCATGCTTGCATGCAGAAGATCCCAAGTTCCCTCCCTGGCTTCTCCAAGATAGGGCTGAGGGAGACTCCTGCCCGTAACCTTGGGGAAGCCACTACAAGTCTGTGTAGACAATACAGAGCTAGATGGACCAAAGGTCTGACTCTGTATATGGCAGCTTCCTATGTTCCTATGAAGAAGGTGCTCTATTAAATAGCTTCCAATGTAAGGGTAGCAGGACTCCAGTGAGGATGTCTGGATTCTCAAGTTGCTTGCTTGGAAAATGCTGGAGACGCAAATATGTAAGTTTCATCAATATAGCATTTTCTGCATTGCTTTCCTCTCTGCTCATGAGCTCTGGGCCCTGCTGACAGCCAGAAATAAAACAAGGGCTGGTCACCCGGTCCATTCCCTTGAGAGAAAGGCAGAAATGGTTCCCAACAGCATGTTTTGGAGTCACTGTTTCCATCCTCTCCTTTTAAAGCTATCAGGCAAATGCCACTTCCTTTACAAAGATGCAATTCCACAGAGCTAGATTGCTCACGCTTCCAGTGCTCCATGTCACGTATTTGCTAGTGGCGAGGATAAGGAGAGGCAAGGAAAAAACCAGCAAGAGTGAGAATCCCGACTTAGATGACTCTGGATGCCAGCCTCTCCAAGGAGGAACCCTACGCCCGCTTTCCATAATACGGAGACGGCTTTTAATTCCAACGAAGAAGTGCCCGGGGTCAATCAAACCAACCTCAAAAGTCACAACTGCTGTTCCAGAGACCCCTAAGTATAAAGCAGCCTTGCTACTCAAGAGTGAAGGCCCGGCAGTCTGTGTATGCTCAGAAGCATGACACATCACTTTCGGCTTCCAAGTCTGAATGACATTCAAATGGAAATCTGTCCTGCAGCTTGTGCCTAGCTAGTCGAAGAATGTGTGGGCCCACAAGTCACTCATAGGAACATAAAAAGGAAAACTTACTCTTGGCATAAATTGTAGCTTGGGCTCCTGGTTGGCCGTCAAGAGAGTGCTGAAAACGTATTTGTTTGGTCCGGCCTTCCAAGGTTTTTAAGTTGTTCTTAAATGGTTTGACTGTTTTTTAATTAAGTTTTATATTATTTTAAGCTGATGGTTTTAAATAGTTGTTGGTTCTTTTTGATTGTTGTAAAGTAAAGTGTGCTGTCGAGTGGGTGTTGACTCGTGGCGACCACAGAACCCTGTGGTTATCTTTGTAAAATACAGGAGGGGTTTGCCATTGCTTCCTCCCGCAGAGTGTGATGCCTTTCAGCATATCGCTGCTACCCAATATAGGCATTTCCCATAGTCTGGTCAACATACCAGTAGGGATTCGAACTGGCAACCTCTGGCTTGCTAGTCAAGTCATTTCCCCGCTGCGCCACCCAAAGCCTTTGGATGGATAGGGTGGAATAGAACTGTAATAAATAAAAAGCTGCCTTGTATAGAGTCAGACCATTGGCCCTTCTAGCTCAGTATTATCTACACTGACTGGCAGCAGCTCTCCAAGGCTTCAAGCTGTCCCAGCCCTACCTGGAGATGCTGCCAGGGATTAAACCTGGCACCTTCTGCACGCAAAGCAGATGCTCCACCACTGAGCTACAGCCCGATCCCACCAAGGGCAATATCTAATGCTCACATTTTCTTTATTATTAGATGTACATATGGCCTTTCACTAAAATCAACTCGAAGCCATTTACAATCAATTTTTTAAAAAATACAAGACTTAAAGTTAAAACTATACAAATATTAAATGGGAATATATGAAAACTACAACAAGGCAAGCTTTAGAGGTGGGGATTTGAGGATCATTTTCGACACACACACCCCGGGGGGAAACATCAATTTTGCACCCCAAAATTGTTTGATGACAAAAATTTAGTAAGACTCTCCTTTTTACAACTTCCAGAGCAGTCACAGGGAAGCCGAAATGCTACAGTGACCTTCAGGTATAGCCAGTCCGCAGTGTTTGCCGAGTCTAGTTCTGTTTGCTGAACTTTCCCAGACAATAACTTCATTATAGGTATGATCTGAATTGAAATGCTGTACAGACAGACACAGCGAGAGGAAGAAAACAGCGCAGCAGGAAGAGTAAAAGCCCCACCCTACGTGCTGTCATTTCCCTCCCGGTTGCCTGGGGGAAAACCTGGGGCAAAACCAAAAAAAGCCAGCAGAGGAATCAAATGCTTAAATGAGCATTCCGTAGGTCCTTTCGTTTTAAAACACCATGTTTCTAGACCTCATGATGGAAGGGGCGGATTTGTAACTATGTAAGAAATGCCCGTCGGCATGTCAGAAACAAGGAGGCTTTGGGCAGGGCTTCTCTCATCAGAGGTGGTTGCCGTAGATGGTGGATTACAGGGGGCACCAGCAGAGAGCACAGGCTGGTTTCGAAAGGGGGCTAAGCAAGCCTCAATGCCAGCCATGGAGGTATCTTCCTTCCCTGCTGCCGCCCCACTAATCTGCCACCTATGTCTCACCTCACGAAAGAGTCTGTCCCTGATCCCAGCAACTCGTGACCCTACTTATACGATTCCCCCAAATCTTGCCTCCCTTGACTGTTCCCCACTTCTGTCCTCACCAAAGCACGAGAACTTTGCAGAACCACTAACCTTACACCAAGAAGTGATGGATCCAATACACAGCTTGGTAAAATTCCCACCCTTGTCACAATTTATTTGACCAGTTATTTCTTCCTTGGCACACCGTTTCGCAATGTGCCCGTACAAAGTACACTCAGCGTTACTTTTTCCAGGAAAAAAGTATCTGCGATTCCCCCTGCCTGGCCTTTGAAACTGCCGTCAGGGACGGACCAGGGGCACATATTTCAAAGGATTAGTCTTCGCAACGATTTCACACAAATCATGTGTAGTCCTGTTTGCTCAGGGTCCCGACATTTACACAGTGTTTTACAAAGAGATTATCAGCTTGCCCTCCAATGAAGATTTGCAGCCTAAGTTAGACCAAGATCAACAAACAAGAAAGCCGCTCAGCTTTTTCTATCATGAAAAATCAACACAGATCAAGTACATGCCCTCGCCCAACTCTTTTAGCCAAAGATCGGAACCCAGAGAGCAGACATTCTACTGTAGTGTGTGCATGTGGAACATAGGAAGCTGCCATGTACTGAGTCAGACCATTGGCCCATCTAGCTCAGTATTGTCTGCACAGACTGGCAGCAGCTTCTCCAAGGCTGCAGGTAGGAATCTCTCCCAGACTATCGAGAGATGCCAGGGATGGAACCAGGAACCTTCTGCTTGGAAGCAAGCAGATGCTCTTCCTAGAGTGGCCCCATCCGTAAGTGGAATATCTTACAGACAGTGTTCCCTCTAAGGTGTGTGCACATGTGCGCACTCGCAAGTTTACTCACCAATATATTACTCAGAACAGATCCATAAATGATTAATATCTCATCTGATGAATGGATAATGAATTGCTAAGGAACTGGGACAGGTCAGTTGGCTGCTTATTGCTGATCCTGTGTGGTTTCTACTGGTCAGTGTATTGTATCTTCAGGCAATCCCCACATTCTAGCATAGGCCATAATTCCTATTGCACTTGTGTTCATCCCTTCGGATGCAGGGAACTCTTTCAGAATTCAGAGAAACTGTGTCAATTCCCTTAGAATACAGGGATGGGTCTCAAGCTGGAAGGTCATGCCAATTTGGATCTGCTTCTGTTATGAATTGGCATTGTTATCAACCGGAGTTTTTAGCTGTGTGTTTTTAAAAAAACCAAAAACCCTCGTGTTATAGTCTGAAGAGTTTTAAGGGTATACTCCATCATTTTCAACAGAAGTATTTTGTAATGCATTAACTGCCTTGGGCAATGGGGAAAGTGCCAATAAATGCAGTAAAGAGATTAAAATGTTCCTTTCCTTTGGGATGGATTAGGGAAACCGTGGGGAGTTCAATCTCATGGGGTGATTAGCTCCAGTGGATCTCGGTAACCAGGCAGCCAAGGAAGGAGAGAGAGAGGCAACATCTTTCAGTCCAGATGAGAGTTTAACTAGCACCTGAGCCAGCAATCCTATGCATGTTTACTCAGAAGCCCGTGAGCCTTACTTCTATATCAGGGTTCTCAATTTTGGGTCTTCCAATGTGGACACTAGAGGTGTGCATGGACCATTGGGCATGATTCGACCCGAATTTGAACTGAATTCAGACCAAATCATGGGTGTGCAAACCGGTTCAGCTGAACTGATTGGTTGGTCCCATTGGTTCGACGAATGAGCTTGAACCGGTTCGAACCAGCCCAGTTCGTGACAGTTTGGTTTGCGATCGAACCAGGTCTGCATATCCTTATCTTGGACTACAGCTCCCATTGTCCCCAGCCACAATAGCCTGGGGTTCTCCACCTTGGGGCCCCAGATGTTGGACTACAACTCCCATCATCCCCAGCCTTGATGGCTGGATTGTGGCTGCGGAGGGCGCGGGCGGGAGCTGGAGTCCAACAACGTCTGAGGACCCAAGGCTTAAAACCCCTAACCTAGCCAGGGGTGCTGAAAGGGAGAAAGACTCCTCAGTTAAATTTGGGCTTGGGGAGGAAAGACACCTTATTGGGTGGAGGTGCAGGAGCCATAGGTTATTCAGTGTGGCGGAGGAAAGTTCAGTAAAAGGTGGAGGAAACTCCTGGGGGATCTGCATCCCTGGACCAAGGGAAACGTGCAGAGGATTGCAGCCCGAATTTGTACAGTATTTCATACTCGGCTTCCTCTCCCTTCAAAACAGTCCTGCAGAGCAGATCACTTTCAGCTTCTTTTTAAGTAGGGATAGCCCTGACCTGAGGAAGAGCCCATTTCCAGTGCCACACGACCAAGGCAGATGTGCGACGCCTCGACCTTTCTTTCTTTCATTTATGTATCCCTATTTCTATCCCTCCGCCTGATATAGCCATCTCTAGGCAGGGGAGATGTCTTTCCAGAACTCCGCACCGGTCCTTTTGCCCACGGACACGAAGGTTCAATCAAATACTCGCTCGCTCGCTCCCCCATCAGGAGCCATTCCGGCTTCGCTCCTCCGCGCCTTCATGCGGGAGCAAGCCCCGCCGAGTAGAATGGGACTTACTTCCGAGTAAGCACCCCTCTCGGGCCGTGCTGCGGCAGGAACTTCATCTCAACCCAAAGCGCCCCCTCATCGCGGCGACTACACCACACCGCCACCGCACAGGATTAACGCCTTAATCCGGAATAACTGATACCGGCTGGTGGTTCTTCTTCCCTGACCCCCTCGCTAACGAGGCTTAGAATCTCCGCTTGGTTTCTACACAGCCGCGGGGGAAGACAAGAACAAACCACGTCCCAGGGCGCGCGCGCCCCCCCCCCCCGCAATTGCGCGCCAAGGGGGTCGTGAAAAAGGAGCCACTAATCCGGATTAAGCGACGGCGAGCGCAGCAGCCCCCAAACTAACAGCAGAAGTTGGGATCTGCAGCCAAGCGAGAGTCCCGCTCGCCCGCCCTGTCCTTGGCCGGGGTCTCCGGCCGCGACTCCAGGCAGAGCGAGAGGTAAGGCTGGTGGAGAAGACCGACCGGGAACGCTCCGTCGCTCCCAGTTGCGCGGAGGGAACCCGACCGAGAGCGCTTCTATGGAGAACAGGCAAAGGATCAGGATCGAGACCTGCCCCCCGCCCCGCTCTGGCCCCACTCACCGAGCAAGGCGGCCAGCCCCAGGGCCAGCGGCAGCGGCTCCATCGCGCCCATTCCCAGTAGAGGCGCCTGACGCGCTGCGCGCATCCCTCCCGCAGAAAGCAAAGCAGCAGCAGGTGCAGCAGCTGAGCCCGCGGGCGGGGGAGCCGGGAGCCGCGTGGGGAGGAGCCCCGACGGGTGGGGCGTGGCTAGCAGGTGGGGGAGGGTAGGGGGGCGGTGCCCCGGGGGACAGGAAAGCGACCTATCAGGTGGAAGGGGCGGAGCGCACAGGTTGAGTGCGGGGCGTGCTTCCTGGGGGGGGGGGGGAGGCGCTGGCGTGCGTCCGGTAGGGAATTCGAATCAGCGTCGGGATCGGGTTTATAGGGGCGTCCCACAAGATTTCGTTTTGCACTCACGGCCCCACCCGAACCGGATTGGCTTGAAAGCAAAGCGCGTTGCTTTCAGGGGACTTTCTTCTGATGTAGCAGCCCCGTGGTAGAGCAGCTGTTGTTTTGCAAGCAGGAGGTTCACTCCCAGTGGCAGCAGCTCCAGGTAGGGCGGGGAAAGGCTCCGGCCTGAATGAAATCCTGCTGCTGCCAGCCAGTGTAGACAATACGGGGCTATATTTTATTCTCTCTCTCATTATTTTATTTCTATCTATGCAAACCTCTTTGGGAACTCTTGTTGAAAAGCAGTATATAAATATTTGTTGTATTTGAATGTATTCCTTCCTTCCTTCCTTCCTTCTCTCTCTCATAGGAACATAGGGAGCTGCCATATACTGAGTCAGACCATTGGTCTATCTAGCTCAGGATTGTTTTCACAGACTGGCAGCGGCTTCTCCAAGGTTGCAGGCAGGAGTCTCTCTCAGCCCTATCTTGGAGATGCTGCCAGGGAGGGAACTTGGAACCTAGATGCTCTTTTGTGCCCTTAGGTGCTCTGCATAGGAAATAATGAACTGCTTTGAATTTCCATTATATCCTATGTAGAACTTTTCAGAACTGGTTCAAGTGGGATTTGAACCGAACTGGGGTGGGGAGTGAGGGTCGAGCAAGGCCAAAACCAAACCTGGCTGCCCTGTTTTGACTTTGGTTCAAATTCGAACCAAACCACTTGAGCTGGTTTTGTGCACACCCTAGTACGTGCAGACTAGGAGCAGTGATGACAAGAGAATAGACTGAGCCGGCTTTGTGTTTTGCCCAGTCCGAAACTCTTGCACTTTCCCAGTGTTTTCAAAATTGCACTTGGGGAGGGAGTACAAGGCAAGTACCCCAGGAATTAGCACAGGTGTAGAATTGCACACATCTCTGCTTTCTTTCACCTAACGCTAGGACTCTCAGGTTAGGTGAAAGAAGATGAGAGGCGGGTGCAATAGAGTTGCTTTGTCCAGATGTTCTGTACAGCTGGGAAATCCAATCCGCCCACTGTGCGTAAAAAGGGCACATAGCGTCAGGGCTGCTACTGGGCATGCTCAGCAGTGTGGGGGGGGGGTATTAAAGTTGCTACACTAGATGGGTCCCGGTCACCCTCCCACCAGGTAAAGAGGAGGAGGGAGGAGGAAAAGATGGCAGGGGAGAAAGAAGCTGCACTCTATGCTATGGGGAAAGAGAAAGGTTGGGGTTGGTGGGGGTGGGAGATGGCATGGTTAGAGAGGTTGCAGCCTGGGAAAATCAGATTTTTTTTTGCAGGGGGGAATAAAAGGGCTTTTTGTTTGCGGGGGGGTGGATTGCCCCTCCCCCCAGGCCTTCACATCTCACATATTCACTCATCCAAATGCAAACCAGGGCAGACCCTGCTTAACAAAAGGGGCAATTTATGCTTACTGCCACAAGACCAATTCTCTTCCCCATCATTGGATGCTGCTGATATTGAGTGAATTCCAGGGGTGGGGGAGGGAGAAAGAGAAAGAAAGCATCTCTAACCTTTTGCTTTGCTATGCTTCCTTGTCACAAGTTTCCAGATTGCCGCCTGACCTTTCTGGGAGATGGCTTGGGGATTCCTCTTCCAGGAGAGAGACTTGCACTGAGTCTTGAGAATTCACCATTCCCAGCAGCAGCCTTTCCTTCCTTCCTTATGGGAGGAGATCTGGACTTGTGGTAGCGAGCATGAATTGTCCCCTTTGCTAAGCAGGGTCCACCTTGGTTGCATTTGAATGGGAGACTACATGTATGAGCACTGTAAGATACACAGTAGAAGAGCACCTGCATGCTTGCAGACAGAAGGTCCCAAGTTCCCTCCCTGGCAGCATCTCCAAGATCGGGCTGAGAGAGAGTCCTGCCTGCAACCTTGGAGAAGCCGCTGCCAGTCTGTGTCGACAAGACTGAGCTAGATGGACCAAGGGTCTGACTCAGTATATGGCAGCTTCCTATGTTCCTCTATTCCTCCCCCCGTTAATTTACCAGTTGGTCTTCACTTTGCAATTTGCATTTTTTGGGTCTGTATTAACAACACTCTGTAGTAAGCTGAAAATGTGAAAGGCACCTCAGCTCACACAGAGCCTTCTCTCTCTCCCCCACCCCTTAGAGCTGTGTTCACAGTCTGGCAAGTTTCCGTTGAAAATAAAGCAGGAGAGAAAAGGCAAGGCACCATCATTCCAGTATTAGAAGCACAAATACACTCACACATGTAAACACAAAGCCCAAATAACACCATGCATACAGATGTCATTTTTATAACCGGAAACAGGGGGTATAACTCAGTGGTAGGGCATCTGCTTTGCATGCAGAAGGTCCCGAGTTCAATCTCCAAGATCAGGCTGAGAGACTCCTACCTGGAACCTTGGAAAGCTGCTGCCAGTCTGTGAAAACAATACTGAGCTAGATGGACCAAGGGTCTGACTCAGTGGGCAGCAGCTACTATACTCTCTCAAGAATACGGCTGTAGCTCAGTGGCAGAACAGCTGCTTTGCATGCAGAAGGATCCAGTTTCAATCCCTGGCAGCATCTCCAGGTAGGGCTGAGAGGGATTCCTGCCTGCAACCTTGGAGAAGCTGCTGCCGACCAGAGTAGTCAATACTGAGGTAGACAGAGCAATGGTCTGACTCAGCATAGGGTAGCTTCCTAGACAGGTGCTTAATTTTCCTTTATAAATCTATGCAGGCCATCTACATACTTTTATCTTGAAAAATGAAAATGAGTCCTGGGGAACTGAGAACGCTTGCTCATGACATTGGAGTTGATCCTGGGGAAGATGTTCTCCTACTTCTGCAAAGTTGGATGTCATGGCTGTAAGTCTGTATATTAAACTTGGCATCCGTGTCGGGGTGCCATGATTCCCATTTGGCAGATGGAACCAAGCGCTATCAGGACTTCCCTGAAATGGCTGACCTCTAGCTGAGCAGGAATTTGAGTAGGACATCTGGAGGGGGTGGGGTGGTGGAGAGGATGAATGTGGAGCAGAGAGAAGGGCACCCCACTCATGCCATTGGTAGTCAATTTCACAAGTCCTCCTGGGAAATTGTCCAGGTTCTGACAGATGAAGAATTGCCTCCGAGAAAGCCATGGAATGTTATGCTTGGCATTGAAAGGCTTTGCTTGCATCTGAAGCCAGATGAGAGAGAAAATCCATCCGCACACTCCTCAGCTGGTGATTGACCCACATCATAGGAGCATAGGAAGCTGCCTCATACCGAATCAGACCCTTGGTGCATCTAGTTCCGTATACAGGCACCAATTTCTCCAAGGCTGCAGACAGGAGTCTCTCTCAGCCCTAACTGGAGATGCCAGGGAGGGAATCTGGGACTGTCTGCCTGCAAAGCAGATGCTCTAGGGCAGGGATTCTCAATGTTGGGTCCCCAGAAGTTATTGGACCAACTCCCATAATCCCCAACCAAAGGCCACTGGGGCTGGGGATTATGGGAGCTGAAGTCCAATAACATCTGGGGACCCAACGTTGAGAATCCCTGCTGTAGGGCAAGGTTTCTTAACCTTGGGCCCTCAGATGTTGTTGGACTACAACTCCCAGAATCCTCCACTGCAATGGCTTCTGCTTGGGGATTCTGGGAGTTGTAGTCCAAAAACATCTGGGGGCCCAAGCTTAAGAAACCCTGCTCTAGGGAGTGTACTAAAATGAAGGACAGGGACTTCCCACTAAAAAGGCCTGGTTCTTTCCAAAGGGCCATTCCATGGCCATATGGAAGGATGAACAAAGAAAGCTGCCTTCTACTGAGTCACACCATTGGTCCATCTAGTTCAGTATTGCCTACCCAGACTGGCAGCGGCTTCTCCAAGGTTGCAGGCAAGAGTCTCTCTCAGCCCTATCTTGGGGATGCGGGGAGTGGGAGGACACAGACCTGGAACCTTCCACATGCAAGACTGCAAATGCTCTTTCCAGAGCAGCCCCATCCCCCAAGGGGAATCTCTCCCAGTGCTCACATATAGTCTCCTATCCAAATGTATACCAGTACAGACCCTACTTAGCAAAAAGAACAAGTCTTAACAAAAAGACCAGCTCTCCTCTCGTGAAATGTCATGAAACGTCGTTGAACCCATAACTCAGTAGCAACTTCTCACTGCTTAGGGAAGAGAGGAACCCACATCATTTTCTCAAGAGACCATAAGTAAAGTGTTTCATAGACCAAACATGTTCATTAGCCAACTTCAGAATAGACAATTTAAGAAATGAAATGAGACAAGGAACAAGGGAAACACTCCAAGACTAGGTTTCTCTCCACAGGGAGTAGCCCTGCAGAGATCACCAAACACTTAATTTGACAATTTGTCCCCCACACACTGAAAAAAATAATTGATCTACCTGCCAATAATTACTACCTGGGGAAATGAACGTCCAAATGAACAGGAACCATGTTTCCAGGATACTTAATCAGATTAAGGGTGGGAGAGTAACAACTTTAACATGTTCTTACATCAAATCAGGGCTTTAACCAAATCTCTAAATATGAACAGATTAGATTTGCGCAGCCCAGCTGCATGTTAATCTATTTTGTCCTCTTGGAGAAATCTATTTTCCAACATTTTGAATCATCCGTGTCGAGACGCCCTCCAGCTGAAGAGATGATTCAAGATGAAAAGGGTGAAGCTAATACAATTCCTGACATCGTCTCATTTCTCCTAGCTTGCCCAACACCAGATTTACCCCACTACATTCCTGGATGCTGGGAAGCCCAAGGCAGATGCATTCTGGAGAACTGTTCCCCTCCTGAAGGCATCAGTGATCAGGAAGAGAGTCCTTTCATGCTATCACTGCTGCCAATAAACTACAGCTTTACACTTACAGCGTGCAAATCTCTTTAGCGAGCTCCAAAACAGAAAAAAATTCTAACAAGTAATTCAGTGGCCCAAAGAGAGGTTATCAGAGTTTTTGCTGCATTGAGCAAGTGACTAGCTGGCTACGTCTTCTCCAGAGGCTGTTGCTATGTTAGCACCATCTCCCACGGCAGACCATTAGTGAAGTGGGGGCAGGGTGAGTAACCCCACTGTGATCGTAGAAAAAGTTGCACATTTGCTATAGTAAAATAGCCATTAATGACTTTGGCAAAGATTTCTTAAGAGATGGGAGAGCCGTGGGATTCTTTACTACAGAACACCATCTGCTGGCATAAGGAGGAATAACCATTTTTGGAAGCAAGATGGGTTGTTTTTTGTTTTTTTAAAGAGTATAAAGCCAGTTCTAAAGTGTCTCTAACTTACATTGTAGTGCAACTAGCAATGAGTATTATTAGCAAAAAAATAAAATAAAGAATGCAGGTTTCCAAGGATGTGAGCAAATTGCCTTATTGACATCTAAGAGACATTAAAAAGTCCTCTTTTATACTTCTGCAAATATCTTAAGACTAGAGCTCCTCCTCTCTACTTCTCCACCTTCTATTTTTCTGGAGAAATGTAGCCGCTTTCTCTTACCATGTCCTACCATTCTGCTAACTGAGCAAAGAGGCACCTTTTAAAAGTGGTGATTCTCTTTATTGAGCAGGGGAAGGAACAACTGGCCCTCTCCATCCCCAGCACAACATCCCTCCAGTGGGGACAGGGAGCCTTTCTTTCTGAACTTTTGTTGAAAAGCGGTATATAGATACCCAATGTACTGTATTCTATCACTTTAAAGACATACATTTTAAATATAGACCCCAAACATAGGCAAAACAGATGCTGACTGCAATGTATATTTGATTTCTCAATGACCACGACGATGAATATTTACACACCGCTCTTCAACTAAAGTTCTCAAAGCGGTTTACATAGGAAAATAAATGATACATAAGTAAGATGGTCCCTTGTCCCCAAAGGGCTCACAATCTAAAAAGAAGCATATGGCAGATACCAGCAACAGCCACTGGAGGAATGCTGTGCTGCGCTTGGGTCGTGCATCCTTCTCTGCTGAATGTACAGATACACTTGCTTTTACCACACAACAAAACCAGTGTCTTGGGGGATGCAAAGACTGGATACAGGAGTGAGCGATCAAACATGTACCAAATACAAGTGAAAGAAAGGCCCAGAGATTTGGGCCACGAGAACCATTTCTGAGGACAAAATGCTCCTGCTGACTTTTGCCATCTACTCTCCTAGAGACAGAAAATGGGTGACAGCATTACCACACTTACAGCTTTCCCTGTGTCATCACCCCTCCTTTATCACTACTCCACAAACAAATAGTAACTGTCTTCAAGGCATTAACGAAGATAGTTTTATATCAGCAAGCAGATAGATTTTTTTTATTATTCTAAGAGCTTATTGTCTTATCAGGAAATTTTATGGCTATGAATTTTTATTGATACTATTTTAGTAATTTTGCCTCTAAACCAGGGCTGCACGACATCAGCCCTCTTGCAGATGTTGGCTTATACCTCCCATCATCCCTGACCACTGGCCATTGTGGCTAGGGATGATGGGAGCTGTAGTCCAACAGCAGCTGGAGGGCCAAAATTGTGAAATCCTGCTGTAGGCTACCACGAGGGCTTATCTGAATCACGTGGGAAGGAGATGCATTTCAAAACAGAAAATATGACTTAAAATAAATGCTGTGGATTTTGAAAGGCAGACTGGCTTCTCCTTTTGGCTTTCTGTAGGTAGTTAAACTGTTCACCCAAGCTTGAGGTTAGTTAAGAGTTGGGGGACAGTTTTGATATCTTCTCCCACCTAATGGCACAGCGGGGGGAAAAGAGAGCAAGAGGTTGCTGGTTCGAATCCCTGCTGGTATGGGAAACACCTCTATCGGGCAGCAGTGATATAAGAAGGTGCTGAAAGACATAATCTCATACTGCGCGGGAGCAGGCAATGGTAAACCCCTCCTGTATTCTACCAAAGACAACCACAGGACTCTGTGGACGCCAGGAGTCGACACCGACTCGACAGCACAACTTTACCTTTATTATCCTCCCCGCCCCCACCAATATATCTTAGGGTGTGGTGTTTAAGTTTTACACTGTCATATCTCTTGTACGACTGCTTTTATTGTGATTTTGTGTTTTATTATGCCTGTAAACAGACAGGAGGGCACTGACAAAAGGCAGTATGTTAAAATGGAAGCAAGTGCTGGTTTCCACGTCCAGGGAGATACCACTGAGTAAGAGACACATGTCTGAAAAATCCATGTTTGTTTGTTTTTATTTGGACTGACACATTCATCGTATGTCACAATTTTCACTGATCAATGAGGTTTTAAAAAAAGAAATTAAAAACGCCAGCACTTGCCGGCTGTGTCATGGGGTTTATATAGTAACATTTTGATGAGGCATTAAAAATATTGACTCCCCTGGTCCATCACTCCCCACCCACCCCCACCCCTTCTCACAGCTTTGATTGTATTTGATAAAAAGCATGGTTTGATAAAATGCTTCCCAGCGGTTGAGTTATTTTCATTGCCACACAAAGAGGCTAACTAAAGGTTTTTGTATGGTTGTTTTTTTAAAAAAAGGCCAGGGATTACTTTAATGTAAAAAACCAAAAAACAAACAAAAAAACGCTGATATGGCAACACTACAAGTAAAGTGGGATACATCACAGAAACAGAAGTTTTTTGCAGGCAACACTGGTTGGGAATAGTAAAAAACACTTGATGGGTGAAAAACTGTGAAATGCTAAATTATATACAAGAAGAGCTAAGAGTGGCACCGAAAGACAGTCCCATGTGACTCCAAGTTTCAACTCGTCATTATCTATTGCTTATTTATTACGTAACTGTAATAACACTTAGAGACAGATGTGTAAAAATGAGACATTGTGGAAAACAGCTTTTTCGTATGAAACTCAAAATGTACGTTCATCCAACGTGGAATGTACTAAGAGTCGTCGTATTTACAGGGCTCCCTTGCAGGCTCTGCTCTACAAACCCAGCTATGTGGCCCAAGCCAGTAAGCTGTATATTTTACAGACTTGGGATAAGCCGTTTGTGAAAATCACCTGCAAGCTGCTGCTTTTTCCTTTTTCCTTTTAAATTCAGCTTCCGTTCAGAAAGAGCATCTTCTGCCCAGTCTTGTACTGCAAGGTTCCAGAAAAAGTTCGAATGCTGCAGGGGAGACAAACCCCTGGTCCTTATGAAGGACGAGAGAGTCAGTTGTTAAACTTCAACGGGTATCCAATGGCTTTTTCCAGGCACTCTACCAAGGAGCCAGCAGAAAGGAAGTCCCTTTCCACCTCCACAAATTTTATGTAGATGGATTTGGGCGAAACCCCTGGATCGACAATACAGTTCTGAGATAAAAACCCATTGATTCCAACCCACTCTTTGCTGAAGGTTTTGGTGTTTGCCTGAAAATGCAAGAACAAGCACTGCTGGAGAGTCCTGACCTCGGCAATCCCGAGGTAGCAATAGCTAATTCGGGTGGACTCCATCTCCACTTTGAGAGAGGCCTGCGGTAAGGGCATTTCCGCTTCCCCCAGCGTCACATTGTCAGGGTCCTGGCTGATGACCTCGTGTTCAGGAGAGTGAGGCTTCTCATGACAATCTTCGTAACCAATGGCATACAGCCCGGGGCTCTTAGGAATCCCTCCTGGCAATAAATATTGGACAATGTTTCCACCGGTGGGCTTGGAGTGAGCAATAGGGATCCAGTCAATCTCCATGTGGAGCTCCAGGCACCGGGCTTCGCTAATGGTGATCTCCAGGAATTTGTAGTACACATTCTTCCAGTTCATTTTCTGTACCCTGGTCATGATGATCCTG
This sequence comes from Hemicordylus capensis, assembly GCF_027244095.1. Classification (NCBI taxonomy): domain Eukaryota; kingdom Metazoa; phylum Chordata; class Lepidosauria; order Squamata; family Cordylidae; genus Hemicordylus; species Hemicordylus capensis. Next base: position 19,457,499 of record NC_069664.1, on the reverse strand, counting down.
CCCTCGGGCTTCTCCGAGTTGAAGTACTCCCGGAGGCGTTTGCCGAGGGGGACTTGGGAGCTGATCTCGGCGTAATGGTAACGGATGTCCTCCTTCCACCGCGTGTTATAGCCGATGCCAAAAATGGCCAGTTTGTTCGAGAGGTGGAGCCTGGAGAAGTCTGTCCAGCTCTGAAAGAGCTCCCACTTTAACTGGACGGATTCCAAGATTTGTACAATATTCTGCATCATGTCGCGTTTCCTTAGAGGGGGGGGAAGAAACACACACACACACGGTAAGAAACCAAAAGCTTTAGAAGAGCACAACAGGAAATATGACCCTGGAACATCAAGTCTCATCAAACAGTGTCTGCAGAAACAGATGGTGGGGGTTAACATCCCAAGTGTGAGAAGAAGCACCCGCATTGTGCAGAGCTAGTCACACACAAGGTGGGGGGGGTCACCACTCTCTCTCTCTCTCCCCTCTAAAAGTGCCCTGTGCCACCTGGAAAATATATCCCTAGCAGTTGTGTGATCCTCAGAGACACATTTCCAGGTGGTGCAGGGAAGAGAGAGATTAGCAAAAATTCCCCCCACCCCGCCAAGAAGTGCTGCAAAGCTCAGGAAGCTCTCCGAAGCAGGATCCAGGGCTGGCCCTTTCATAAGGCGAGGCGGCCGCCTCAGGCAGTGGATTCTTGGGCAGCAAGAAGCCACCAGAGTAGCTCTTGAAGACTGATTGGATCCATGCAAGCGAGGCAAGCAACGCCTCTCTACACCTGCTTGCAAGAAGCACCAGGAGAGATGGGGAGGCTGCTGGCAACCTGTCTCCCCCTCCTTGCCCTCGTGCCACTTTCAAAGCTTGTGCGGGGCCATTTTGAAAGGGGGTGGCTTCACCAGGAGCAGCCAGGGACAACAAGGCAGCCTTGGACACCTTGCCTTGGGCCCCACTGTACCCGGGGCTACTCCTGGCAGCGATGTCGCTTCTTGGCACACAGCCAGGCCTGCTCAACTTCAGCCCTCCTGCAGATGTTGGCCTACAACTCCCATAATCCCTGGCTGTTGGCTACTGTGGCTGGGGATTATGGGAGTTGTCATCCAAAAACAGCTGCGGGGGGGGGGGGGGGGGGCTACGTTGAGCAGGCCTGGCACACACTAAGGATGTTGGCCACTGTGTTGGGCCTTATTGAACTTAAATTTTACAGATTTAAGATGGCTGCAGCTGAGCATTTGCCCCACTGGCAGTGGATGCTGAAGTTCAGGCTGGCTGGCATGAGCGGGGCAAAGCAGGTCCCAGCCTGAAGGCTGGGCTTACAAATGGGTACAGGTTCTGGGAAAGCAGATTTAGTCAATAGGCATGCCATCCAGTATAGTTTGGACTGGCCTACAGATCCTGCCCAGGTGAAACCACAGGCAGTTTACTCAACAGCAGGCCTAGAAGACATGACTAAATGTTGGGTATCAAACTAGGATGTGCACGCATTCCAATTGTGCTTTACGGGCCAACCGTAGCAACTATTAATCAGCTGCAAGGAATTTAGTACACTACCGGTAGTTACTATTGATATGTCAGGAGCTGAATATGGCAGGCACTGATTTTACTGCTCTCCTCACCACATCAAACCAATCCACTTGTGTTTCTTTTTTAGATTGGGGACAGGGAGTCATTTTACTTACATCTATGTAAACCGCTTTGGGAACTTTTGTTGAGAAATGGTATATAAATATTTGTCGTATTCATATTCCTCAGGCAAAGCCCGCTTTGGGCTCTGCACCCAACATATAATGAAGTCATTCATAAATCTAGTTCCCATCAAGCTCTTACTACTACCATAGCCAAGTCGGGGTGGGTGGGTGGGGGGCATATTTAAAAAACCAAAGTTGGGGCCCAGATGATGCCACCCAACATCTGGGGGACATTCAAACAACATAATCTTGGTTCTTCTCGGTTATTGTTAGGAAAGGAGAGCTGGTCTTATGGCAGGAAGCATGACTTGTCCCCTTAGCTAAGCAGGGCCCGCCCTGGTCCTCCCATATGAACGGGAGACTAGAAGTGTGAGCACTGTAAGATATTCCCATCAGGAGATGAAGCCACTCTGGGAAGAGCAGAAGGTTCCAAGTTCCCTCCCTAGTAGCATCTCCAAGACAGGGCTGAGAGAGACTCCTGCCTGCCACCTTGGAGAAGCCGCTGCCAGTCTGTGAAGACAATACTGAGCAAGAAAGACCAATAGTCTGACTCAGTATATGGCAGCTTCCTATGTTCCTATTTCTGGGGGAAGAGCATTCATTACGAGCAGTTACTCGGTCTTTGGTTGCAGGAGCACATCTCTGTGCTAACTAGTGCCAAGTCAACGTTCTCTACAGTAGCTGATGGATCGATCTGTGGAGGCACGCCATCCACACAGTGAAAGCTGGACATGCCACAGAGCTCTCTTCAACGGTTATGAAATGTGACTCCAAGCCATCCTGGAAATGTGACTCCAAGCCATCCTGGAAAGACCGGGTGCTATATCTTCCCAACAACAATCAGGAGATGTTGTGGGGAGGGAAGCAGTGCAGAAAGTAGTATGCTGATTATGTAGCCTCCTCCTTTAATCTTTTCTTATGCCATTCCTTCAAAGAGAAACTTTGGGACAGCCTGGGTTGTTAATTTGGTGGTGGTGGGAGTGGGAGCTAAACCTCAACACACCCACACATAAATGAGTGAATGGATTCCTGGTTACTGCACAGCCCATGAACAGTATGGTTTACAGAGGGTAAATCTCTATTTTATTAGGGAAATTTTTGCTTTGATTAGGAAGAAGCTGAACAACTTCAATTACTGTCACAAATGCCTTCTGTAGGCAACACCTGTAAGAATCCTGATTCTCAGACAAGAATAATGAGCTACTTACTGTGATTCTTCAGAAGATTCCTGCTTTATCTTCAACGATTTCTTCGTAGCTGGCATTTCGTCTGAGGAAAGGTTACAAATTAGGGTTTTTAAAAAAGACCAAGCCTTGTCAACTTTAAAATGTAAGAAAAGGAAAGGGAGAGGCACTAGGCCAAATTAAAAAGGAGAAGGAACTACAGAGGCCTTCTGGGATGAACTTTTATGACTGGCCTGATGGGTTTCGGCAAGACCTTATCAACAGCTCTCGTTCCAGTAACTCTCAGTGGTCAGAAAAGGCTCGGAAAAGACATCTACTGTTCCTCGTTGCTAAACACTAGTGCCAAGGGTTTAACTACCAGTAACAGTAGATGTCTTTTCATCTCAGAGGCATTTGAGGTTTCTCTCTCTTTCTTCATTTTACTTTAAAATACGACTATAAGCATGACCCAATCCAATCTGAAGGTTGCCCAGACACACTACAGCAGCAGCACATTGTAAGTGAGAAGCTAGATTTCTTTAGCTTTTTTTCTTTTTTAAAAAAGGTACACACTTTCCGAGTTTAGGGGCATATTCTTCTTCTAACACATATCTAAAGGCCAAGAGAAGAATACTTACTGTTCACATTACTGAATGACATTTTTTATTGAGGTCACTCTGTCTTCCATATATTTAAAGGAAAACCACACACACCACATGTATTTGTATCAGATCTGGATTTGCCTTCTGCCAAACCCTGTTTGAACTAATACCGAATACAAAACGATGTCTGTAAATGCACTCAGATGCAGTTGTTACTATAACAACTGTATCTCTCCAGGCAGTCCCATAGAGCAGACATCATTTGGATATTGAGAGTCACCTGAAACTCCCCAATGCTGTAGCTTCAGTGTTGTAGGTGAGCAGTGTTTTATATAAACAGGCCCCTATATGTATAACATCTAAAGGCCAAGAGTCATGTGCATTAATGTCACTATGAGAGGATGTTACCACCTGAAAAGTTAAAGTATTTAAACTGGCCCTTTGGAAGCTGCAGTACGCCCACGTACAGCTTGGGAGCTCTTCACAAGGATCTTGACATACAGGAAGCTGCCTTATACTAACAGTCAGACCCTTGAGCCATCTAGCTCAGGACTGTCCACACAGACTGGCAGCAGCACGCCAAGGTTTCAGGCAGGAGTCTTTCCCAGCCCTTCCCGGTGATGCTGCCAGGGATTGAACCTGACACCTTCTGCATGCCAAGCAGATGCTTTAGCACTGAACTACAACTGCAGTCCCAAGCATTACTACTACAATGAGTATTTATATACTGCTTTTCAACAAAAGTTCCCACGGCGGTTTACATAGGGAAATAATAAAATAAATAAGATGGATCCCTGTCCCAAAGCGTTCAAAATCTAAAAGAGAAACGTGAGATAAACAGCAGCAACAGCCACTGGAGGAAGCAGACATAAGTGTATGCCAGATCTCAATAAGTGGATCTAGGAGCCAGCCCAAAATATTTGGATCAACACACACTTGATAAAACTACCAGACTTTGTGATGATCAGTGTGTGTGGGGGGGGGGGGGCTAAATGGGCTTCTCTTTACAAGTAACATACTTAGAACAGAAAGCAGGGCTGCCTGGGACAAATAAAGATTTGATAACTAACTCTACTTCTGAATATCTTAGTCGGAGTACCACAGTCAAATTTCTAGGCACCATGGCTCCCTGGCCCCTGGGAATAAGCTTCCTTATTCAAACTGATACGCCTAAGTCTCAACCTTCAAGTACTTGCAACAGCATTATGGTTACTCCATGTTTGCACCTCGGTTTGTGTGTGATGCTGGCCAGCAAGAGTCTAAGTAGCACCAAATAAAACACCACAGTATGAAGAAAGTGAGAGACTTCTTACCCAACTCTTGTTCTCCGGACTGGTAGCAATGGAGATCCTGGCTATGGTTCCCCCATTCGTCCTGTGAGTACTCCTCCATCGTGCTGCCATCTGACTCCAGCTCTTGGTAGAGGCCACTGCTGTTGATAAGCACAGGTTGGCAGGGTTGAGAGTCCCATCCTCCTTGACCAAACACCTGTTCCAACTGTTCAAATGTGTAACTGCTTTTCCTCTTCCCAACACCGTGCTCTTTCACCCGACTGTAACACCTGCGGAGGGTCTAGGACACAAAAGGAAGCCGTTAGTCTGGACTGGCTCACCAGGACTCCTAAATATGCTATGCAGTCTGCAGTCATCTCTAGCTTGGGCTGAGCAATGTTTCTGCCACATATACAAAGCGGGTGCTTCCAAGTAGCCCTATAATCAGGTTGAATCTCCGCAGCCACTTAAACATTTCACAGGCATGAACTGTCACATATATCGCTTGCATGATTTACCAAATGCCAACGTAAATTATGCGATAATCAGTCTAAGACCTCAGTTTTATTTGGTCTTCTCTACTGCCAAGGCTTTTCCTCTTACAGTCCCCAGACTTGCTCTCTGATGCAGAACTACATCCCAGTCAGATACCGACAAGCCCATAAGATGCACACCTTTACAAAAAGGAGGAGAAAGAACAGCTACTGTTGTTCCCAGAGTTTGGAGAAGAAGATTAGGGGAAGGGAGAGAGATAGAAACAGGAGTCACCAAAGGCAGACAGTCGGATCATCCCTTACTCCAATTAGAAAACATTAAGAGGTTAAAAAAATTGTTTGCCTAAACTCTTTAGCTAGTAAAATATATTACTTACATATTTTGCATCCTTACTAACTCACTCTGTCTCTTGGGAAGCTGCTGAAATTTAAAAGAGGTGAAATCAATAATGCTCTGAATTCCCACGCTCAAATATCAAAAACACACAGTACTAAGATGGTCAGGTCTAATCATAAAACATTAAACCCAACACTCCAGCCTAGATTCTGAAGCATCTTAGGCAGCAAGCCCGAATCAGGTTTGGGCCACTTTCGTTCTTGCTCTGAGGGCTCAACCCGGCTGCAAGCAGCATGCATTACACAGCAGCAAGCTTCAAGCTCTGCCATTACTTCTTTCTGGGCCTCTCCTGCTCAGTATTCAAACACCCGTGCTCAGAAAGAAAACAAAAGGTATGTGGGGGGGGGGCACATCTCTCTCAAGGTAGTCTGATGTAAAAATCGGCAGAGACAGAATACTGACTGGGGGAAAACACACCCAAGAAGCATCACGGAGCAACCTGTTTGCTCTGGCCAGAGCAAATATTGCTCCCTTTTTAAAAGGGGGATGGTAGGTAAAAACCTGAAAGTGTTGAACAGAATTAAAGGGAGGTAGGAAATGAAAACAAAGAGCAACTCCCTCTTAAGGGAACCCTATAAGGAAGTAATCTAGTTACATGGGTATCAAAGGACTTCTGCCATCTCCCAGCCCCTCTAGAAGTTTGGAATTATATTCTTACAGAGTATAACTTTCAGTGCTTGCTTCCCTCATGAGTCTACTATTACTCATATTTTTACCATGGAGTTGTACAACAGGGCTTGACACTTAAAAAAATATATATCTATATCTAGAAGCCAGTCCCAAAATTTAGGAGCCCGACACTTGACAAGATGACTGGACATAGTGACAGACACTGTGGAGGAGAAGGGTAAATGGACTTCTCTTTATCTCCTTTACAAGTAACATACTATATTTAACCATATCCAAAATGAGGTCCTCTATCCCCAGTTCTTTCCTGTAAAATATGGCGGGGGGAGGTCATCTTGAATTCAAGTCTTCTTTCTTTTGGTTAAATACAGGCATAACACCTGTATTTAACCTCCATCTTTTAAGGTGGATTTCCCAATTGTCGAGAACCCCTGTTTTAAGGCATCGTCTTAAATGCGAAGTCGTTTTCTATTTGGGTAAATATGGCACTCATGACTGAAACAGGACTGCCTGGGACAAACAATCAGTGCCCTTTCTGATTAAAAGCCCAAGGGTTGGAATCAAGTTAACAGGAATGGCCACCTTCAAAAATCTACTTTGGAGATGCAGACACGGCAAAAAAGGGGTATTGAAAGATGCTGTATTTCAACAGTCCTGAAAATTCCAGAAACAGAAGTTGGTTTTCCCTAATCCCACCATGGCTGCAATACGAGAGTTTGAAATGTTTGACAGAACACCACAAATGCCTACTCTGAGTGCAATACGTGAGAACCTAACATATAGCAGAGGAACGGGCGTTCTCCCTAGGACCATGGTCACCAACTAATTTTACTAGAGGCTGTTTTGAAGAGGGGTGGAGGATGGCCAACCAGGCTTCCACTCCCACTCCCCCAAAGCAAAGCCACGACCACAACCATTGCTTTCTCCATATACCATATTTACCAGAACCAAAGTCTAGCTTTTATCCAAGTTCTGTGATATTAAAAAGCCAGGGGCGGGCGTCGTCTTAAATTCAGAGTCCTTTTCCTTTTCGGTAAATACAAGTATAGCCTACATTTAACCTTTGTTTTTAAGGGGGTTCAGAGTTGCCTTCTATTTGGGTAAATATGATATACCCCTTGCATTTGTGTTGGCAATAGGCAGAGGAAAGGTTAGGTGGATCAGATTTGGCGTGAAGCTGCCAGTTACTGCTCTTGAACCCAACATAGTGCTTCTTAAACCTGTGTCCCCAGATGAGGTTTGGTCATAACTCCCATTATCCCCAGCCTTTGGCCATTGTGGCTGGGGATGATGGGAGTTGTAGTCCAACACCTGGGGACCCAAGTTTGAGAACCACTGCCTAAGACATTGCTTTAACATCTTTCTGTCCACATTTAGAGTGTCTCAAATCCACATCCACTTTGGAGAGAGCACTATAGCAAGTAGGCTCTAAGCCAGGGTTGATCTGGTTTGATTCATGATTTAAATTGCTTCACAGGAGGACTCGGTTTTAATGATTTAAATCACAATTCAAATTACCAGTCAAGAAGATTCTATCCAATCATCATTTTCTATAAAAGTACCTTCTTGGCATCCAATATAACCCAAATATATTTTCACAGATAAAGGCTTCATTTTTAGAAAGTAGGTACACAGTTCTCATAATGCTTTTACGTTCGGACAATCAGGCCTTATTTTTCTTTGTTGCACTGTACAGGAACTTCATTAAAATATGTAAGTGTACTGCATGTACACCATCTGCAGAATAGGACTAATCAGGTCTGTTCTCTCACATCCCCATATACTGCTGTTAACACCTTCATAGAATGTAGTTAGAAGTTATGATTAATACTCATCCTTCTAGGTTCTTTATGAATTGTGTTTTTAAAATCTGATTTAAATTTTAAAAATTGATTTATTTTTTAAAAATCCAAAAAAGAATCTAGTTTATATATATATATATATATATATATATATATATATATATATATATATATATATATCAACCCCGCTATAAACTACTTTTGCTTTTAACCCCTGAAGTTTCCTCAACCAGAATAGCCTCCGCCTTCTATTTCCTCCTATTAAAAGAAAATATTTTGAAAATGTTTGTGTAAAAAAAAAAATCCATATACCTTTCAAACACAGAAACAAACAGGACCATCCGTGTTCAGTAGGGAGAAGACCAAGACATTTATCCCGAAGAAATTGATCACATACACCTTAGCATGTTCTAAATAAAAACAGGCGTTCTTGTTTGGTCCATTTCATCTCCTCCAAACCTTACTATGTCAACTTGCAGGGGGGGGGGGGAGAGGGGGGCTATGTAAAACCTGAAGTGTTGCTAATCATAATTAAAGAACAGGTTTTATGCCTCTACACACTTTCTAGCTTTTCCAGCAAGCGGCACAACCCACTCACAGCAAAGAACTTTGTTTCAAGACTTAATCCCACAGGGAGGTCAATAGCTCTAAATCCGCCCAAATCCACATACTTCTGCTTAGCTGTGTTACAGAGAGTTGATTATCTAGCTAAGCAACAGAATATTACAGCAGATCTAATGCAGATTCATTAGAGAGGATAATAAAAGCATTTAACAGCCCAGCTAAAAACAAACAATGTCTGGAGCACAATTAGCCAAGAAATCTTAATATGCTCTGATGAGGTCTTTGGGGAGTCCCAACATCCAAAGGCAAACATTTGGGGCTCACTTTAGCATTTCAAAGAGGCTTTTCTTGAAGCTTGTTTCAATGCTAAGGAGGCGATTTCACAGCAACCCTGTTGGGCATTCAAGACACCATTTGAACTCAAGTACACATATGACAAAAAGGCTGCCCCAGCCAACCTGCAGAGTGCTAAAGCTACAGGTAGGCACCCCATGCAAGCCTGGCTATAGCTCTGGTGGGTCAATGACTGTAATAAAGGATGAGCTGATCTCACCTGGTTAGAACTCCCTTGACAGATCACCTGTCATGACAGCATCATTCCAAAAAAGAGGCCTCGTCCCTGTTGCCAGACAGACAAATAGACTCTACGTGGGACTGTCTTTGTATGTAGTCTGGAAGCTACCACTGGTACTGAATGTAGAAGCCGGGTTGGTCTGGGACACCTAGAGGAGCCATTTAACACTGATTCTGAAAGAACTGCACTGGATGACGATATGTTTCAGAGCGTAATACACGGGGATGGTCTGTTGCTGCCCACCACACTCTGGAATGCACTCCCTACTGAATTAGGAGCCTCCCCAGTAGGTGGCCCCCAAGGTTAGGGTAACAATGAACAAATTGTACTTTTTCTCTGTTCCCTCTAAGGCGTGTGCACGCTCACAAGTTTTTGGATGTCCGTTCAGTTCATTTTAGATCCCGCTCAGGTTGAATCAGGAAGGCCCCACTCTGAATACATGTGCGCGCACACACTGCCTTGATACTGCCGCACAGAACAAAACTGATTCCACGCAGAGATGAAAGAAATTAGAGAGACCACTAGAGGTCATGTCATTGATGTCATGTTAACATGCCATTGATGGGCAGGAAGGTCCTCCAAAGAATGTCCTCTCCCCATGGAGAAAAGGTACAATTTGTTCATTGTTACCCTAACCTTGGGGGCCACCTAATGGTGCAGCAGGGAAGTAACTTGCCTAGCAAGCCAGAGGTTGCCAGTTTGAATCCCCGCTGGTATGTTTCCCAGACCACAGGAAACATCTATATCGGGCAGCAGCGATATAGGAAGGTGCTGAAAGGCATCATCTCATACTGTGCGGAAGATCAATGATTCCTCTCAGTGTCTTTTTTGAGGGGGGGCATTCCCATTAGCATTTACGCTTCTACTTGCCATTTAATACCTCCTTCTCTATAAGGATATTTAGTAGCCAGCCCTCTCAGTGTTTTTGAACAAGCACAGTGTGATTTTCAGCCAGTCCTAGAATTGTTTACTTGGAAATATGCTTAAAGTTCTGCCGAAGGCTGCAGTCTAATGCCAATTTTGCTAGGGACTTGGAATCAATACTCTTTCTGACCTCCAAGACCCAGTCTTCAGAACAAGCAGCTGCTTCCTGCAGTGAAAGCGACCCATCACGATGGTTCACATGGAGCGGCTCAAAACTGAATCCAAATGGGAACCTGTCAGAGCTACCATGTTTGATACCTGCTGGAATAGTTGTGTGAGCTGCTTACTCAAGAGTAACTACAATTCGGCAGAGTGGTGAATCTACATAGGCACTTGAGCAAGACAGAACAATTTGAAATCAAATGTCCTAAAGCAGTCTGTCGTATGCAAACAAACCCGGATATCTAATTTGTGTACCTAACTAACCACTGGCTCTTTTTGAAAATTAATTACTGTAATTCTCCAGGGGAACAGAAAGCAAGTTATACCCAGAAAGGCAAATGATGAGCATTAAATTATAGGCACTAAATCAAATCTCAGATAAAACCAACTCAGCACAGCATTACAGTATATCAAGAAGGCAAGAAGGATATTTTCATATTCCATAATAAAGACATAATCAAAGAAGCTGCTTTGGACCTAGATTAACACTGTCCAGTCTTCACAGATGGCTGAATATTTGTCAGGCAATAGCTGTCCAGTATATATGGCCCGGTTTCAGTGCATACGGCTTTAGTTAAGATGTTCACAGACTTCAAATTAATACATTTTAAAGACCAGCTTCACCATTGTTTTGACTTCTTGTGTATCCCAGGCCAGTAAGTTTCCTCTATTTACCCTGCTTGATTGAAACATATTTTTTTAGAAATATGATGGAAAACTTCAAAAGCCCATCTCTTTCTAAAGCAAAATCAAAGTGAAATCGACACATTATTTACTTGGGCTTGTTCATCTTTAGCTTCTTTGGTTCTGTCATACCATTTTCTAGAAGAGGAAAAAAAAAACCACACTAAAGAATTCACAGCCCAACCTTGCCAATATATTTACACATGCCAAACAACTATTCCCCACTCCGACACCCCCACCCTCCTTAAAGTTTCAGCTCCATTTGTTGCTCATTAGCTGCTGACCCTTGCTTTGGAGTGTCAGGTCTTTTTTGTAGAACCTTTCAACACCTTCGCCATGAAAATGAGACACAAGCTTACACTGTAAGAGGTAAAACCATTTCCCCAATCTAATTCATCACCCTTCTACTACTTTTAGTCGAGGAATGCAGCACCAATTCCCAGAATCTCAAAACACTGTTCATATTTTGTTAGAGTGGTCTCAGGCCTGCATACAGTTAGGGATTGCCTGATGGCTCCATTCAAAGCTCTTGCTGGAATTATTCAGATCAGGAAGCAGAACTTGGATCTGAAAATTTGGCCACTATATTTGAGCTGCATTTGTACACAAGAGCCAAAGGGCCATACAACTCATCTCAAAGGAGGCCACTGTTTTAGACTCATAACTTCATACTTCTGTTTAATTGCACACTTTAATTAGAATCTTCTGAATTTCTCTCTTATTAAAACATTGTGCACAACAAATTCATATGGAAGAGGTTTTATAAATGTGCTCACAATTGAGAAACTATTCATAGAGGGGGGAAAGAGAGAGACACGATATGAAATCTAAAATGCTGTTGAGGGAGTTCAATTACTTTGTACAGACACTTCCCTCACTAGTTTGTGAGATGTCAGCCACAAGTCAGCCAAGTTAATTAACCTTCAACGATATAGCTGGTATCAGTGACACAGCAAGCAACCCATGTATCCCTTTCTCTAGAGAACAGATTTCATCTGCTGAGATTTGGGGGCCTGTAAAGAAGGGTCAGTAGCAGGTCTCCTAAAAGGTGGAACTTCACATATGCTTAATACAGAACTATGGGCAAGTTAAGTACAGCCTTTATGAGTAAGAGAATCAGACACTGATTCAGAGGCTTAGACACAAAGTCTCTGAAGAGACAAGCATTAGAAATCATTAATAAAGTATTAACATGTACATGGTCATAGTTTCACCCACTGTTGGAGGACTTCTCCGTGAATGGAACCCACATCTCAAATGGCACTTTGATGAGGCAAGAAACATAATTAATATAGTTTCTGTTGCAAAAGGAATTTAAGAAATTCTCAATGGTCCTTGGTACCACCACAGGAAGTTGCAACGTGTCCCACCCAGTCGTTCCATGAGCTTGGATTTGAAGCTAGGTCTTCTAAGTCCAATGCTCATTCCTGTGGTGGACAAGCGTTCTTGCTATACCATTCTTAATATTCTGAAACAAAGGGAAACTGGATTCATCCTACAAGCTAAATAATTAGAAAAATGCCCAAGGCAGAAAGTCACAGAAGAACTGGAACCCAGCAGAGATGCTAAACAAGCATAGGGGAGAAACAACATGAAAGTAATACTAAAGAATTGTGTATTAGTTTTCATTGCAATTTAATTTAAAATTAAACAATACGCTTTTAAGAACAGTTAAATCAACACTACTAACAGTATCAGTCATATAAGACTAAGACGATGGGGCACATCAGTCTAAGCAAACTTCCAGGTCTCCTGTTACACATTGGTCAAAAATACAAAGTGATTTCAATTTCAGCTAGCGTGGACACTCACATATAGCAACTATACACAGCCAAGACAAACGCTTCAGACCAACATTCGTAAAAACTCTCATCTTGCCTATAAAATGTTAGAAGCTCATCATCACCGCAGATTTGAGAGACCAAAGACTATGACCCGATGTAACAGATCTAGCTACATCCCAAGATTTCAGACAAAAGCCCTATGGTATCTGTACAGCTGCTACCAATCAGTGTGGGACATAGAGTCATTTCTAAAGTGAAATGTATTCCAAAAACTACTTCGAATACACTGCTATTCTATTCCACAATAGTTCTCTCTCTCTCTCTCTCTCTCTCTCTCTCTCTCTCTCTCTCTCAGACACACACACACACACATCTGAAAGCACTTCTTCCTTGTAAGACAGGGTATCCCAACACAGCAAAATAGGCATAGAGTAGGTACCAATTAAGCACAAGGAGCCACTAACTTGCCACAACCTTGCAATACTTCAATTCAGCTTACAAACCTTTGTTTCAGGTAAACTCCTAAGTTTACCTGAAACAATCGACCAATTACCTTCCCTTGACCAATGCTTCCTAATCAAGAGGAGCTGACAGGTCTCTGGCACATGGAACAGCTCCATTGCCAGTGTACAGGGCTTCTTGGGAAAGGGAGAGCCCCATATTGGAACTTAAGAAGCTGCATTCACTTGTTAGACCAATGGTCCATCCATCTGGCTCAGTATTGTATACACTGCCTGGTATTTTCAGGCTTTAACGTGCCTTGATAAATCCGTCTGCACAGCCATGGGTTTTTCACTTTTGTCTTTATTTATGGAAAATTGCCTCTGATGAAGCCTTTCGGTAAAACAGCTATTATCCCGGGATGGCTGTCGGTTTGGCCATTCTCCTGGCATCACTCGGCTCCTATCATCCACTATTATCAGCCACCTCAGCGCATGTTGCCTATTCCGTTTGAAAGTATGCATCATCAGCTGAATTTCAGGCATTTATGACATCTTCCTGAGCAGTGAGCACATTGGTCCTTTCCTTTGGATTTGAGCATTTACCATTTGTTTTGTATGTACTCTTTACATTTCCACATTCGAAGACATTCCGGACTCCATTTGGACATCTGCACATACGGTTTTGCGTATTGTGTTGCTGCATTTTGCAATTTTATATGGCCTTATGTTTATCCATGTTCACATGTGTATTACCGATGTGGCTGTCTGCTGTTATGTGTGTTTATAGCTGGTTTTTCATTTTTTCATAATACACATATATTGATTCCATATTGCATTCATTATTTCTTTTGTCCACGGGTTTCTTGCTATTGTTCTTGCTTCTCCAAGGTTTCAGGCAGGAGTCTTTCCTAACCTTACCTGGAGATGCCAGGTATTGAACTGGGAGCCTTCAGCATGCAAAGCAGATGCTCTGCCACTGAACTGCAGCCCCATCCCCAAAGGTGGCATACATGGGTCTCCCATCCAGGCACTGACCACACCAAGACCTGCTTAGCTTCAGCAAGATGACTGTATCATGTATGATGGCGTACGCAACCATTTGTTGCTGAACTACAACTCCCATTATCCCAATCAGAATAAACTGGGGGGGAGGGGTGTGATGGGAGTTGAAGTTCAACAGCTAGGATGCCAAAGCTTGCTTATTCCTGGCTGAGACCATCCTCTGGGACCAGCACATGTGTGGTGCTCCTGGACCACTCCCACTACCAAGTGTGTCATCAGCAATGTCAGCTTTGATAGGGATAAGAGCTAAGGGGAAGCAGACACTGGATTACATCTAGGCATGCTCTCCTCTGAATGAAGAAGAGAATTTATCTCCACTGGCACTGACATAAAACACAACACAGCAGAATACAGAAGTAAAACAGCATGCCAGAATATTTAGAGAACATAATAAGATTATGTCAGCTACAATACTAAGAAGAGAAGAGTGAATAGGAAAATAAAATCCGGGACAACAATACATCTAAGCGCTTTATTTGTTATGTCGATCGCTTTCAAATGTCCACCTATCAACTGACCCAAATGACAAACAGCACTCCAGTGAGTGACTACTTTCACAAATTCTTTGGAACCACTTATGCCAAAATAGAAAAAATAAGGACAATACTTTTGTACTTTATGTGTACTGTATGCATCTTATGCTTATGAAGAGAGCTATTCTTGTGGCAGCAAGCAAGAATTGTCTCATTTGCTAAGCAGGGCCTGCCCTGGTTTGCATTTGAATGGGAGAAAATGTATGAATACGCTGTAAAATATTCCCCTTGGGATAGGGCTGCTCTGGGAAGAGCATCTGCATGCTCGCATGCAGAAGGTTCTATGTTCCCTCCCTGGCATCTCCAAAATAAGGCTGAGAGAGATTCCTGCCTGCAACCTTGGAGAAGCCGCTGCCAGTCTATGTAGGCAATACTGAGCGAGATGGACCAATGGTCTGACTCAGTATATGGCAGCTTCCTATGTTTGTCAGTCATTCCCTGAAAGAAAGAAAATTACCCTCCGTCACTCTCCCAAAGAAAGCCACCACGGAGGGAAAAAAAACCACTTAAGAAGAGATTTGCATTCCCTCCATAAGGCACATTTACCTTAAAGAGGAATGAATTAATTCAGCTAGTAAGCACGTAGGATTTTTGCTAAGTTCAACCCATAGTTCAGGATGCAATCTGTGCCCTTCCAGAACTATTCCAAACCCTTGTCATCTGGCAGAAAACACAAGAAGATGAATAAACTCGGATGAGTTTTTATTATTCAGAGACCTCTAAAGTTAAGCACATTGAGGCATGTTTCTAATGCTCTGAGGTCTAGTTTCATTCTGCAAGAATGTGCCCACTCATTTCTCAAAAGTGAAGTCTTTACCACGTCCAATTCCATAGTCCTTCCAACATGATTAAATTTAGTGATCAAAACCCACAAATATGCCCATCTAAAATTGATTAACGTTAATGATCAAGCCTCACAAATAGAACTAAACCACAGTCTCAAGCCTGCCATTTAGAGTTAAACTTTTCTTTAAGCCTTTTTACAAAACGTATTCACTGTACTTGATCAGAGAAAGCTATTGCCAATTGCTATTCTCTGACATTTCAAAATCCAGAGTCACCCATATAACCTCTTGATCTTGCCACCCAGTTCTGGGACTGCATAAAGAAAGAGCCAGAGTCTGAAAGTCCTTTTACATCCATTAGAGTGAGCTCTGTTCTTACCAAGAACCCCAGCACAACTCAAGTCACTGCTTATCACCACTAGTACTGTGGCAACATCTCTACTGCTGTGCCACATTCCCCCTTCTGTGCACCGAGGTTTTACATTCTTGTGCATGAACCCGTCTGCAAAAACAGCATCCTGGTCTGGCAAAGAAAGAAGAAACAGAGGCCAGTGTTGTTATTTATACCTTTGCCTAACTTGAAGTCTCTAGGACTGAATCTCAAAAACGTAGGAAGCCAACTGGGTTGTCGCTCAGTTTTTGAAAAAGAGAAACACAGCATTCCACCCCCATGAAATGCTATTTCAGTCAGTCGCCACGGACCACGAGACTCACAAAAAGCCACTGAAAATTAGGAGCATATGAAGCTGCCTTGCAACGAGTCAGACTATTAGTCTGTCTAGCTCAGTATTGTCTGCTCTGACTGAAATCAGCTCTCTCTTCAACAGTTGTCTTCAAGCTTTTCAGATCCTTAATTCCAGGCTGCAAAACCTGCTTTTGCATATGTTTGTATTACCTTATTTATACCAGTATTTATACCTGTTTCTTCTAAAAAAATATTTTTCTTATCTGTAGTAAGGTCCAGTCTCTGGCATGCTTGTTGAGCAAATGAAGTTGCCTCATGCTGAATCAGATCATCAGACACAAGAACACAGTAAACTGCCTTATACCAAGTCAGACCTTTGGTCCATCTAGCTCAGAATGGTCTACAATGACTGGCAGCAGCTCTCCAAAATTTCAGACCGGAGTCTTTCCCAGCCTACCTGGGGATGCTAGAGGTTGAACTCGGGACTTTCTACATGCCAGGCAAACAGATACTCTACTATTAATACTAAAAAAAAAAAAATATCTACCACCAGTCAACAAAAGTTCTCAGCACAGTTTGCCTAGAAAGAGATAAGAAAATAAGGTGGTTTGCTACCCCAAACAGCTCCCGAGCCATCAATCCAGAAAGGATTGTGAGAGGATGGGGTTTATATAGCTTTTTTGGTGTGGTTATATGTCAGTAGTGCAGTAGCAGTTTACAAAAGAGTAGATCGAGATAGGCTGCGAATTGTACTCTTCTTCAGGAGACTACAATACAGAAAACATCCCAATGAGAATAATAAGGAATCGTTATAAAAACGATTATATATGAAGCCTGCACCCAATTTCAAAAGAGAACAAGACAAACATCAAGCACCTTCTTCCTTCCTAAGGTCATAACCATGGCTTGCTTTTTACTCGTTTTTAAAAGCGTCGTTTCACAGAGTCCCTTGGGAAACTATTCCTTCTTACCCTCCCTAGTATAGCATCACACTACAGTGGAAGATTTTAAAAAAATGAACACACCACACCATACAGCCCACAACCAGCAGAAAACCCAAACCCGAGGAGGGGCTCTCCCAACTAACGCAGAGACGCTCCGCTCTTCGCAGGGAGGCAGCCCAGGAGCGGGTGGGTTTTGCTGGCAGCCCCGGCGATCCCGGGAGATGCTGCCTCCGGGGGCTCGCCCGGGAAGCCAGAGGCAAGGAGAGCCGCCCCCTTTCTCCCCCCGCCGGGCACGGACACCGCCCCCCCCCACACACACCCCGCGCCAGGCGGCGGCTCCTCCTCCTGCGCCTGCTGAGCATCCCCGGCAGCGGCGCGTACCTTGATGCGCTCCCGGCACTGGGAGGGCGTCCGCTCGTAGCCCAGCTCGGCCAGGGCCCGGGAGACGCGCTCGTACATGGCGGGCCCGGGGGCCTTGCTGCCGAAGACGGTGCCGGCGCCCTCCAGCTGCTGGTAGCGCGCCTCCACCAGCCGCTCGTTGCCCCACACGGCGATCAGCGCGTTGGTCTCGGCCGGCGTCCACGACATGCCCCGGCAGGCGGCGGCCGAGGCGGTGCCGCCGGGCGAGAAGGAGACCGAGGGCGAGGCCCCGCCGCGGGCCCCGCCGCCGCCCCCCGCGCTAGCCCCCAGCGCGGTGGCCGCCGCGGCCACGGAGCCCAGCGCGGTGGGGCCCAGCGGGGAGGCGCCGCTGGGCGTGGAGGGGTCGGAGAGGCTGGGGTTGCCGTCGCTGAGCGCCCCCGGCGAGCCGGGAGACAGCACCTCCATCTTGGGGATCTTCAGCGGCGACTCGGCGGCGGAGAGCTGTGAGGAGCCACAGGGCGCCGCCATATTGGAGCTGCCGAGCCGAGCGGGCGGAAGTGACGGAGGGGGGCGGCCGGGCGGGGCTTCCGCCAGGAGGCAGCGCCAGCGGGAGCCGCGGACGGGGTTGGGGGCGGGAGACAGACGGACACAGAGACAGCTGGAGACGGGCGGCGCCACTGCGCGTGCGCGCAAGGCGGCGCCGGTAGGAGGGGGCGCCCGCCGGAGCACGTGCCGCTGCCGCGGCGGGTCCGCGAGTGGGCTTCGCCTTCGTGGCGCGAGGGAGAGGGGGCGCCCTGCCGGGTCTGGCCCTCCTTGGCCGGTCTAGCTCAGTTCGGTCCACTCTGGCCGGCAGCAGCGGCTCTCCGGAGTCCACAGGTTATAGGGCTTGGCGATGCCAGCGATGGAGACTCCTTGCAAAGCAGAGTCCTTTGATCTGCAAATTGGCTTTTAATTGTTTAATTGCTGTCTTAAACGTTTGAAGGAGCAAGATAGAAAAAGCAGCGACGCTTTTGAACTCTGGAAAGAAGACTTTTGAGGATCCCATGGACAGCCAGGAAAACAAACAAATGGATCATAGAACAAATCAATCCAGAATTCTCACTCTAGGCACAAATGACCAGGCTCAAACTAGCATGCTTCGGACACATGATGCAAAGACCCAGCTCCCGTGAGAAGTCCATAATGCTGGGGAAAGTTGAAGGAAAGGGAAGAAGAGGGCGACCAGCAACAAGGTGGATGGACTCGATTACAACAGCAATGAAGGCACCACTGAGAGACCTTAAAGGCCAAGTTGAAGACCGATCATTCTGGAGAGAATCTATCTAGGTGGTCACTAAGAGTCGACACCAACTTGACAACACTCAATCAATTAAATGTATCCTGTGGTGTTTTACTATTCAAGCTGACTGGCGATCAGAGTTCGGGAGGTATATAAAATGCACAAAATAAAGCCCAGTTCTCTACCACTGAGCTGCAGCCCCTTCCTGAGATACAGAAGTGCGTGCACATGAAGCTGCCTTCTGCTGAGTTGGATTTTGGGCTGTTTAGCTGCCTTTTCCCTACACCAGCAGGCAGTAGCTTTCCAGGATTACAAGTTGGGGTTTTTTTGTCATCCCCCACAACCCTACCTGAAGATGTTAGAGATAGAATTTAGGACTTTCTGCATAGTAAGCAGATGCTATGGCCCAAGAACCTAGGGGTTTGTTTAGAACCTAGGGGTTTATTTTTTTTAAAAATGAAAGTTGGAAATTATGGAGGGGCCTGCACTATCTCCAAGGCGGCCAGCTCCCATTATGGCATTGGCCGTACCAGTTACCAACTGTACTCTACTCTACCATACAGGAGCAACCTAATGGTGCAGCAGGGATGTAACTTGCCTCGCAAGCCAGAGGCTGGTGGATTGAATCCCCGCTGGTATGTTTCCCAGACTATGGGAAACACCTATATCAGACAGCAGCAATCTAGGAAGATGCTGAAAGGCATCATCTCATACTGCACGGGAGGAGGCAATGGTAAACCCCTCTTGTATTCTACCAAAGACAACCTCAGGGCTCTGTGGTCGCCAGGAGTCGAAAACAACTCGACAGCACACTTTACCTTTACCCTACAGGGCAGGTGTGAGGAATAGACTGGAGAGCGACATGTATGTGGCCCCGAGCTCCTTGGAGGAGCATAGGATGAAAAATGTAATCCATAAGAATAGATCTGTTCAATCAGATCAAATCCATTTTATCCAATATTGCACTTTCCACAGTGGTCATACAAAAAGCCTCTGGAGAGCCTACAAGCAGACCATGAAGACAGTAGCCAAATTCACATGAAACTCACATCGATAACCATGGCTTAGTGAGTTGGGCTTCATGCTTGTTTGGCACCTTGTCAAGAAGAGATTGGGGGAAATTTCTGAGTTCTCACAATCCTCAACAGGCACATGTGTGCTGTGGAGATCTGTAGATTCCCAGGGGGCCCCCATTCAATCGATAGTGATAATTGGTCCATAGTGCAGAGAAAGTGGATAGAGAGATGTTTTCCTTCCTCTTTCCCTAACACAATGCTAGAATCCGGGATCATGCAATAAAACTAATTGGCAGGAGATTCAGGACCGGCAAAAGGATGCAATTCCAAAACACTCTGGTTTTTAAATTTGTGATGAATTTAATCATCACAAGAGGTGATGATGGCCACTAGCCTAGATGGCTTTAAGGGGGCATTAAATTCAAGGAAGACAACATCTATCAATGGCTACTAGTAATCTTGGCTATGGGTTGCCTCTAGGTTCTGAATACGAGTTGCTGGGAAGAAGCAGCATAGAAGTGGGACACTGAGCCTTTGCCTCGGTGTCCCACTTCTGGATTTCCCAAAGCCATCTGGTTGACCACAGTGGGAGTTCATGGAAAACCTTCAATTGTTGGAAACTCAAGGCCCATTCACACGTTATGTTCAACACTCATATGGATGTCTACAGGTACGGATCTGTACAGTCATTCACGTGCTATGTTGAATACAGACAAAGAAGTACACTTCTATCATGCATTTGAAGAGCCTGTACCCAGGTTCACTTTTTAAATGGACACAGGTACAGTATTTCCTACAAACACACGTACAAGCGTACGGACACGTAGTGTCTGAATCAGGCTTCAAACTCTTCCAGTTCTGATGGGCTGAATCTTGCCTCATGCCCCTGGTGGGGGCCAGGTTCTGCCCCCATTTTATAGGCACATGGGAAGCTGCCTTCTACCGGGTCAGATGCTTGGTCCAGCTAGCTCAGTATTGTCTTCACAGATTGGCAGGAGCTTCTTCAAGGTTGCAGGCAGGAATCTCTCTCAGCCCTATCTTGGAGATGCTGCCAGGGAGGGAACTTGAAAGCTTCTGCTTGCAGATGCTCTTCCCAGAGAAGCCCTGTCCCCTAAGTGGAATATTTTACAGGTTCACACATGTAGCCTCCCATTCAAATAACAACAACAATCAATCAATCAAATAAACTTTATTTGTTAGCCACCCCATAACAAATTGTTCTCTGGGCGGCTCACAGCAGAGGATTAAAACATACAATAAAAACACAGAACACATTGCATCATAACAGACAAAAAAGGTGAAAAGAAAATACAAAATATAATAGAGCAGCTTAAAAGCTCATTTTAAAATTAGTTAAAAATCAGAACAAATCTGAAAACCCGAGTTTAAAAGGCCTGTGTGGACAAAAAGGGCTTTAGACCCTGCTTAGCAAAGGTCTAACAATTCACGCTTGCTAACCACAAGACCAGCTTTCAAAACCCCTGCAAGTGTTAAGAGTACATGAAGATCAGAGTGGAGGGAAGTTCGCCAGCAGCCCCCCTCTTCCCTCCTGCATCTCGGCAAAGAGTGTGAGGAGAGGCACCCCTTAAAATGCTTGCAAGGGTCTGTTATGGGCCAAGCAGCAGAGGACTCACCGGGTAGCAGGCTTGGATTGCATGGCAATGGCACAGGTAGAAGTTCCACAGGAACAGAGGCCCCAGTGGTGGTCTGAGGCCAAGAGCCCACGTCCAAAGGTACTGAAGCAGCGCTTCAGCAAAGGAGCCGGAGGGAAAGCCTGGGGCAAGCAGAGGCAGGAGCACAGAAGCGTCAACCCCCGGCTGGCAAAGGCACTCCGCAGACAAGATCCTAGTCAAACCGCTGTTCAAGGGAAGGGAGTGACTCAAATTCTCCAGGAAAAGCCACACTCTTTCTCTGGAGCCTGGATCCAAACAGATCTTATTTCTGAGGAGTCCGGCTGCTGCCCCTCCTCCCGAGGAGACCTCATGGCTTCCCGCTTTCTGGCTGCGAGGCAGGCACTCCTGCGGTGTAGGTTGAGGGCCTTGTGAGCATGTGTGCGACAGTGTATCAGGAGTCAGATCAGGGGCCCCGGAGAATATGGGGGTGCCTGAGGCCAACTCCCAGGTTCTGGCTGGGCTTGGGGAGATGGGGGTGGGGGTGGAGCAAGGGGTTTCCCGTGCAGGGCTAGCTGGGGTCGGAGAGCTGGTCTGGTGGAAGCAAGCATGACTTGTCCCCTTAGCTAAGCAGGGTCTGCCCTGGTTGCATATGAATGGGAGACTTGATATGTGAGCACTGGAAGAGATTCCCCTCAGGGGATGGAGCCACTCTGGGAAGAGTATCTAGGCTCCAAGTTCCCTCCCTGGCAGCATCTCCAAGATAGGGCTGAGAAAGATTCCTGCCTGCAACCTTGGAGAAGCCGCTGCCAGTCTGTGAAGGCAATACTGAGCTAGATAGACCAATGGTCTGACTCAGTATATGGCAGCTTCCTATGTTCCTATGAAGGGTGGTTTCTCGATATCCCCTTCCTGGGTGGCAGTTGCGGGGGGCTCAGTGAATCTGCTGGGGGTGGGATAGTAGTTAAGTCCTGAGGAAGGAAATCTGGTCTTGTGGTAGCAAGCATGAATTGTCACCTTTGCTAAGCAGGGTGGGCCCCAGTTTGCATTTGAATGGGGGACTGCATGTGAGCACTGTAAGATATTCTTAGGGGACAGAGCTGCTCTGCGAAGAACATCTGCATGCAAAAGGTTCCAGGTTCCCTCCTTGGTATCTCCAGATAGGGCTGAGAGAGAATCCTGCCTGCAACCCTGGAGAAGCTGCTGCCAATCTGTGTAGACAGTAGTGAGCTAGATGGACCAAGGGTCTGACTCAGTATATGGCAGCTTCCTATGTTCCTGGAATGGGGTCTTCCTCTGAAGGCTGCTCTGAGGAGATTGTGGGGTCTCCCAAGCTTTGTTCTCCAATTCTTACTTGGTCTCTGAGCCGGTATGTCTGGTTCAGATGTCTCCTCTAGGTGGACGCTGATAGAGCCAGATCCGTCCGAGGATCTGATGCCACCAAACGTCGCCTTTAGATTTCTCTCTCTCAGTCTCTTCCAGTCATGATGCAGATAACTTCTTGGTCACAAAGGGCTATCTCGCTTCTGAGCACTAGAGAGAGCTCTTGCTCCCTATAAAACGGTCAAGATGAGTAACTTGCTTTCTGGAACTGGACTGCTAGCATGATCAGCGTTCTCTCTCTCTCTCTCTCTCTCTCTCTCTCTCTCTCTCTCTCTCTCTCTCTCTCTCTCTCTAGCAAACACATTTGTGCAGAATAGCTTCCCATTAAAGTCCTGTTCATGCATTGCGTTCAATACTTGTATGGTCTATGTACAGTGGTGTACACAGGTACAGATCTGTACAGAGGTACAATTATTCACATAATGTTGAATGCAGGTACAGCAGTACTCTTCTTATCTGTGTCCCGCGTTTCAGGGGCTTCTACCTTGATTCACTTTTAACACAAATGCAGGTACAGTCATTCATATAAAACCATACAGATACCTGAAGACAGGTAAAATGTAATTTCGGAATAGGGCTTTGTCTAAAGTAATTCTATGTCGAACACATGCATAGGTATGATGTGTGTGCATCGTAGGGAAGAGAACTGGTCTTGACGTAGCAAGCATGAATTTTCCCCTTTGCTAAGCAGGGTCCACCCTGGCTTGCATTTAATGGGAAACTGCATGTGTGAGCATTGGAAGATATTCCCCTTAGGGGATGGGGCTGCTCTGGGAAGAGCACCTGCATGCTTTCATGAAGAAAATTCCAAGTTCCCTCCTTGGCATCCCCAAGATAGTGCTGGGAGAGACTCCCGCCTGCAACCTTGGAGAAGCTGCTGCCAGTCTGTGTAGACAGTACTGACCTAGATGGACCAATGGTCTGGCTCAGTATAAGGCAGCTTCCTACATTCTTCACCATGTCCGTTGAGAAAAGCTGTGTCAGACAAAACTAGCCATGTGCATCTTCTTGGGATGGGTCTGTGAGCAGAATTCTAGATGAATTCTGTTCATAGCTGGGCCCCAAGCAAGGTCATGCAGGTATTTATTTATTTAATTTTGTTTTATTTTCTGCTTTTCGTTTAGAGAATCCCAAAGTGGTTTACTGTATAATTAAAACAATGCACAATTAAAATACAAAAAGAACAGATGAATATAAATATATCTGTATTGAAAAGTTTATTTTAAAGGATATGAATTCCGACCAAACTTTTGCAGGTGTATTAGGCACTCGGCACGATTAATTTTTTTAATGTGTGAAAATTATTGTTTAAAGGGCCTCCCATGGACACAAAGTGTTGTGTTTTCGGATCGGTCCTTTCATTCCTGCTGTGGATTAAGTGGGAGAATTTGTATGGCAGTTATTCTGCATGATAACACTAGAGGGTGACACTGCTCAGCAAGGAAAACTCTGCAGCTCACCCCATCTATCACCCTTTGGCCCAAAAGTTGCCCATTCCATTTCAACCCACTATATGAAACAAGATGTGCATGGCCTTATGTGCATGACTGCTTATACTAAATAGTTTGCACTACACAAATGGTTGCACTCCCTCCATGGAGAAATCTTTGGAGAACATTCCTGCCCATTTTCATTCCCATTCCTCTGACAGCACCGATAAAATTTCATCGTCTTTTTTGTGTTCCGAAAACTTTCAGAAGCGTTTAAAACACCATTGCAAATGTGGCCACTGCAGGCCTGGTGATCAGGACAAGAAAGGCACGCTAGCTAGCTAGCTAGATAAACTTTATTGCAGTCTTTGACCAGTATAGCACACACTTGCAATGCTATCACCTCTTTTCCATCAGGAGGGGTATGCAGACCTTGTCAACAACCACAATAAGCAGTCATCCCCCAGATGCTATCAACTGCTGGCCTGCATACTAAAATGACCCTTAGTAAGCTGGGAAACCAGGGCCGGTGACATTTTTCTGATCTTTGCTTCTGGAGCACAGGGGGTGCTTTGGAGTCTCAGCCCTTTTGTGCAGGGGACATTGCATGGTGTTGCTGCATGCCTGTACCCACTACCTCAGAGGCTCTCAAACATGGGTCCCCAGATGTTGTTGGACTACAACTCCCATCATCCCCCCCAGATGTGGACAATGAGAGTTGTAGTCCAGCACCATCTGGGGACCCACATTTGAGAAGCACATCTTGTTAGGATGTCAGCCACTGTGTGTTTCCTCCTGCAAATCATGCAAGTGGGGGCTGCACATGGCCTGTCTTTATGCCCCCACTCACCCTGAGCCTTGATGCACACGTGTGGCAGCTGCCGAATCATTTCCCCTTGTCCTGGCCGTTTTGTTTTCATACCCTGCAGCCGATTCGCACTGGCTCTTCCTTCCCTCGGACCGGAGTGCCGAGGCGAGGGAGTTCCTCTCTGCACTGCAGTGGTCGGAATGATCCGCTGAAACGAAAGGTTACTGTCGAGTCCTGGGAATCAGCGTTGCAGCACAGTTGAGCGCAGCTTTGCCGCAGGACCTGCAGACTTTGCTGCACATAATCTATGTTTAATGGCTCCTGCTGCATTCGCAAGGTGCCCTGACTTCAGATTAAATTATGAGCTCCCAGACCTGCCTTGTAAATTTCCGTCGAGTTGGTGCACACAGAAAGAACTTGGAAGCAGGGATGACTCCAAGGGGTAGCGAGGGGGAGAGGGTAACCACTCCCTCCTCCCCAATATTCCCCACTCCTTTCACTCCCTCCTCCAGCAGAGTGTGTCAGTAAAGTGTCAGATGATGTTATAGTATATTATGGCCCCATAGCTTGAATTGATTATTTCCATTGGCCTCCATTCTTTAGGAGCATAGGAAGCTGCCATATACCGAGTCAGACCCTTGGTCCATCTAGCTCCGTATTGTCTACACAGACTGGCAGCAGCTCCTCCAAGGTTGCAGGCAGGAGTTTCTCCCAGCCCTGTCTTGGAGATGCTGCCAGGGAGGGGACTGGGAACCTTCTGCATGCAAGCAGGCAGGTGCTCTTCCCAGAGCAACCCCATCCCCTGAGGGGAATATCTTCCAGTGCTCACATGTGGTCTCCCATCCAAATGCAAACCAGGGTGGACTCTGCTTAGCAAAGGGGACAAGTCATGCTTGCTACCACAAGACCCGCTCTCCTCCGTTAGAGAAGCCTCATGCACTCACGCCTCTACCCCAGAACAAGCAACAGAAGCCAGTGCAGCCCAGTAGGGAGAAGATTCCAGCTTCCCAGGAGCCAGCCCAGCCCCACGTTACTTGGCTCAGGTGCACCCCCCAGCTGCATCCTCTGATTTCCCCCACTTTTCACAGCAAACCATGGTTTGCCATTACATCTGAACCATCCAACCAGGGTTTGTGCTTGCCTTCCAAGTCACAATTGCAAACCATGATCAGATCGTTGTCACACTCTGCCTCGGGTTGCCTCTGTATATTATCTGGCAGGGTCCCGGACAGCTCAGCTAGAGTAGTTCAGGGAGGGGGCACACCTTTCTCCCATGAGAGCTTGTACAGCTCACAAAACCCTTCAAAAAGGATGTTGCCCTGGGCCTTAGCCCAAGTCACCAAGCTCTTGCCAGCACAAGCTCTCCTCAGGAAATGGCCCTCTTCATCGGCATGCTGGCCTTTATATAGTCTCTGACACTCGGAGCAAATCTTGCAAGAGCCGGACCGAAATCTCGCAAGACCTCCTGAGATCCTGCGAGACGTCTCCGAGCTCTCATGAGACGACACTGCTCCTTTGCGCCAACACGTGGTTTCCATCATTTATTTTATTTTATTTTATTTTATTTTATTTTATTTTATTTATTTATTTCTATGTAAACCGCTTTGGGGACTTTTGTTGAAAAGCGTTATATAAATCGTAGTCGTCATCGTCTGAATTTAAGACCACCCCCCTTTTAAAAAAATACAGGTTAAATACAGGTTCTGTTGTCTTTACCGGAAAGGAAGAGGTCTCTGAATTTAAGACGACCCCCTGATTTCTAACATTCAGCAACTTGAGAAAAACCTCATCTCAGATTCCAGTAAATGCCTTATGGGTCTGGCTCATGGGCTACCAGCAACGCCCCCCATCCCAATGCCCTCCCGGCATGCCCCTTAATTGAGTAGGGGTAGCCACTGCCTGGTTATCACTGGCCAAGCAGGGCTAGGCAAAATAAAGCAGCCGCGACTGCAGCCTGAATAGCTCAACCCGTCACGTTAAACTCGTATTAAACTTGGATCGGCCCTCAAAGACTCCCTTCTGGCAGAGCCCAGACAAAAGCCCGAGTCTCTCAGCGGTCACTTTGGCTGGCAGGCAGCTCATTTGAAGAGCATCTGTTTCAAATTTATCGTCCTCGGTTGTCATGCTTCAGGGTAGCAGGTTCTGGGCCTTGCCTCTCCTCTCTGCAGACCCTTTTACCAACGGCAGCCCCAGCTGAGCCTTCTCCCGGGGGCCTCAGTAACACCTTCGGCCAGCCTGCCCCCAAGGAGGAGAAGAGCAGGTGCTGAGCGGGCCGGAGACAGTGGAGTAATTCTCCGCCACATCCCAGAACACACACATGGGCATGTAGGCTGCCCCATGCGGCTTCCCCATTACAAAGTCTCTCATTAGCTTGATGTCTGTGGGGTGATTGTAATGAGGGGTTTGTGGTGCCTGAACGAAAGATCGCTCCACTAATAACATTCATATTGAAGACAGGCAGGGTGGAGCGGGGCTCTCCTAAGCCAGGGATTGAACGTAAAACTGCCAATATAGCCAGGTCCTTATATAAATCCAGGTGAGCCCACACTTGCGACACAGTGTTCAATATCCTTGCGGAGGATATTGTAGAGCTGGAAAGGTTGCAGAGAAGGACAAATAAAATGATCAGGGGGTTGGAACAGAGGAAGCTGCCTTATACTGAGTCAGATCACTGGTCCATCTAGCTCAGTATTGTCCACACAGACTGGCAGCGGCTTCTCTAAGGTTACATACAGAGTCTCTCTCACCTCTCTCTTGGAGATGCTAGGGAGAGAGCTTAGACTCTTCTGCATGCAAGCACACAGGTGCTCTTTCCAAAGCAGCCTCATCCCCTAAGGTATCCTGCCGCCCCAATTACTCGTACGATTACGGCACCACAGTGGGAAAGCGGCGGGAGGGGTAAGTAAACCCTCCCGCCGCTCTTAAAGGTACCCCCCCACCCCGAACCGAACCACCCAGGTCCGGACCGGTCCGGAGGCCTTTTCAATGGGATGGGGCCGTTCTGGGAAGAGCAGGAGGTTCCAAGTTCCCTCCCTGGCAGCATCTCCAAGACAGGGCTGAGAGAGACTCCTGCCTGCAACCTGGGAGAAGCCACTGCCAGCCTGTTCCTATGTCAGGACACCTCGATGCTGAGGCAAGACCTCCCTCAACCAGGAAGACCTTTATACTTCCTATTACATGGGAAGGCCAATGAGTGAACCCCTAGGGCGGGCCTGTCCAGGGCTTCAGTAGCCTAGGCTGCCACAAGGGGCAGCAACACGCAGGGGCTCAGGGCAGTTAGCGAGCGCAACATCCTTGCGCTTGCGCTGCATATGTGCACGAGCAGAGTGAACGTTAGCCATTATCTGCTGTAAGGATGCTACGGAGGCTGTCAATGTAAGGACATTGATTTGCAAGAGGATGCAAGAACCGACCACATGCTTAGCAAGAGAATGAGTCCAGAGACAAAGAAGCATGCGTAGCCATGGGCAAGGAGACTGTGGTCAATTCTTACAACCGTCCCCGTATTGGGATATTGTGCTTACTCATCTGTTACTGCGGATAGAGGCGCACGATTGCTACCTGTCCTTCTTGGACGTGGACAGCATTGAGTGGATTTCTGCAGAACAGCAGTGTTCCTGTCAGACTCCCAGGGGACGGCGTGGGCTCCTGGCCCTTCTTGGACTCCAGAATGACTAGGTCAGCACCAAAAAAAGGGTCAGCCTCGGGAACAGCCAGGGGAGGAGGTTAGTTGGTCACCCGAGTCCTCCTCCTGGCTTGCTGCATTCAGCCAGTTCCCTCTCCCAGCGAACTCCTGGCTCCCATACTCAGAAGCAGCCCCTCCTCCTCAGCTGCCTTGTCCTTAAATACCCCGGTGCAGAGCTGACGGGGCTTCAAGCCTACTTCCAGCCCCGCCCCCTTCCTGATCTCACTTCCTGTTTCCTGCCACACCCAGCCTAGCGTCTCCCGGAGCGGTTTCCTGCCGCCCTGCCTGCCTTGCTCTCTCAACCCCACCGGGATCTGACCAGCCCGGACCCTTCTCCTCCCCACTGCCCCCTGAAGGGAATGGGAGCCCCACAGGAGGGTTGCCACACCCTTCTCCAGACTCCACAGAGTCACCCAAGCAACCAGGCAACATGGCATCCCGACAGTTCCAATACATAAAATGGCGATGAATAAAAAGGTATCAGAGTCAATCACAGCTGCATTGGCAGCTACACTCTTGCACAGCAATCATTCCCGAATGCAGGCATCTTTTGACCGCAGTGCTTGTTGGAGAAATTTGCACACAGAGAAGGCTGCAGCCTTCTCCACTTAGAGCTTTCCATGTACCAACGGTAGCGTCAACTGCCATAGGAGAGGAAATGGGAAGTTACATAGGAAGCTGCTGTATACTGAGTCAGACCATGGGTCCATCTAGCTCAGTATTGTCTACACAGACTGGCAGCAGCTTCTCTAAGGTTACAGGCAGGAGTATCTTTCAGCCCTATCTTGGAGATGCCAGGGAGGGACGTTTGTAACACAGATGCTCTTCCAAGAGCGGCTCCATCCCTTAAAGGGAATATTTCACAGAGCTCACACATATAGTCTCCCATTCAAATGCAAACCAGGGTAGACCCTGGTTAGCAATGGTGACCATTCATGCTTGCTACCATAAGACCAGCTCTCCTCTGCCACCCTTATCTTGAGATTAAATGAGTATTTTCCTTGTTCTCTACGAACAATTCCTTCCCCTTTTTCATATGAGGGAGATCTGTAAGAATGCTTCTGCTCTTTCATGTTCTTGTATGAAGCCTGGGGGAGAGTTACAACAGGGACCATCTAGCTCAATATTGTCTTCACAGACTGGCAGCGGCTTCTCCAAGGTTGCAGGCAGGAGTCTCTCTTAGCCCTGTATTGAAGGTGCCAGGGAAGAAACCTGAAACCTATGCTCTTCCCCGAACAGCCCCATCTCCTAAAGAGAATATCTTACAATGCTCACATGTTGTCTCCCATTCAAATGGAAACCAGAGCAGACCCTGTTTAGCAAAGGGGACAATGCATACTTGCTACCACAATACTGGTTCTCCTCTCTCCTATCTCAGGGGTTCCTGGAGGCCAATAACGGCCACGGTCCACTCCTCTGGAGCTGTTACTCGGGATCCTGTGGGTCGTGTGCTGCAGTGAGAATGGTTGTGTGCAAGCCGGGCACACCCACAGACCCTGGCTCTCCTCCAGTGCTAGAAAAGTGGCCCTTTTTCCCCAGCCAAAAGAATGAGGGGTGGGGGGGAGACTATTGAAAAATTAAACTTGAATGCATATGCACCCTTCAGGTTGATCAACTGATGTACCTTTCTGTGTCCTTGTCTCAAATAAATCCCCCATATTTACCCTAATACAAGACGACTCTGAATTTAAGCCAAGCCCCTTAAAAAATAGTTTAAATACAGCTATACACTTATTTATCCAAAAGGAAGAAGACTCTGGATTTAAGACAACCCCCTTAAAGAATACAAGTTAAACACAGGTGATACCTGGATTGACCCCAAAGGAAGCGGACTCTGGATTTAAGATGATCCTTTGATTTCTAACATGAAAGAACTTGGGGAGAGTCTTGGATTCAAGTACATACAGTAGCACACTTCCCCAATAGGGACCTCAAGCAATGTGGAGAAGCTTGCATCGCCTATTCTTCATTGCATTTCTATGAATATAGACTCATTTCTTGGCTGATAAGAATAGCTGATGTCCAAAATGGATTTGGAGCAGCTGGCTTTTGTCAGGCTGCAGTTGGATCCAGCCTGCCGCTTTGTTCTGGAGCGAAATCCCCCCCAATTCAATGGACGAGAAGATGACAGCAGAAGATGAAATGACTAATTGACTCGTTTCCCTGCTCTGCCAGCTTGGCGACTGCAGAGCGATGAAGAGGCACATGTACTTGTCAAGTGGACACAAAAAGGAGGTCAAGATGTCTATTTTACTATGGCCAGGTCGTGACCCAGAGCCTTGTGGCCATCCTCTCTAAATCCCCCCGCAAGGCGCATTGGGCCTGCGGTGAGCCTGCCTGTGTGCATAAGGAACCCTCCCACTGAGAATGTAATTAAAGCAGCTTGGAAACAGAGGGGGGAACCTGGCGTTCTCTAGGGCTCATTTTATTCCGGCTTTGATTAATGAGGTTGGGTGGAGTTAATGAACGGGGAGTTTAAAAGAGTGAGCGGCCCTTGGCTGATGCATCTCCCTTCTCTTGGGAACTTGCTAAGGGTTATGGGCAACAACAATGATCCAGCAATGGGGGTTTGGGGGATCAGGTGCTGTCCCGGTCTGCTTAGATCATTTATGCGGAGAATTATCTCCGATGGTATTTATCCTGTTCCTTTGGGCAGGGACGCCACTGATGAACCTCTCTGGGTTTGTCGAAGGGAGAGGCGGTGGGGACGCTTGGCCAGCGCCAGCCAGGGTGAAGCATTTAACTTTACTCTCGGTTCCCAGGGGGGTTGGGGCTGCATTGTCTGCATAAAACTATCTCTTCCCCTTGCAGAGATCAAGGATGTTGGAAGCCCTTTTTAGCCTGAGTCATCAAAGATCAGCCAGAGGAAGGGCCTCCCCCCACCCCAATCACTGCAGGGTTCTCTCACCTCTAATAGCAAAGGAACCAGAGATTGCCAAGAGTCCAGGGACCGTGTGCCACAGATCTCGAGAGCAAACAATATAGGATGTGGAGTAGTGCACTACCACTACCAGTGTCCCCTCTAAGGTGTGCGCATGTGCATGCGCTCATACGCTTTTCGATGTCCGCTCAGTTCATTTTAGGTCCCGCTCAGGTTGAATCAGGAAGGTCCCACTCTGAATGGACGTGCACACACAGTGCCTTGACAGTGCCACCCAGGACAGAACTCATTCCGCACACAGATGAAAGAAATGAGAGAGAACACTGACCACTACCATTTACCAATATTTATACAGTATACTGCTTTTCAGCAAAAGTTTGCAAAGCAGTTTACATAGAAAGATAAGAAGATAGAAGAGCCCCTGGTGGCGCAGTGGTAAAACTGCTGCCCTGTAACCAGAAGGTTACAAGTTTGATCCTGACCAGGGGCTCAAGGTTGACTCCGCCTTCCATCCTTCCGAGGTCAGTAAAATGAGTACCCAGAATGTTGGGGGCAATATGCTAAAATCATTGTAAACCGCTTAGAGAGCTCCGGCTATAGAGCGGTATATAAATGTAAGTGCTATTGCTAAATAATAAATAAGATGATTCAGAAAGGTGCATAGTTAATACTACTACTACGAATATTTATATACCGCCATACCACAAAAGTCCCCAAAAGCAGTTTACATAGAGAAAAATAGATAGATATCAATTTGGTTGGTGTCAATTTGGTTGGTTCTGATAAAGATATTTTGAAAACGGGGATCACCATTGTGTGGACTTTACCATTGTGTGGATATAACTTATGCATTCTACCATTCTCCACATCATGAACTTTATTATTTCTCCCATGTTATACAATTGTTCCTTCAATATCATTTCTCGTGGCTGTGTCTTGTTATAGATTGTGTATATTTCCCACAATAGATCTATTGGACTAAGTTGTGTTTGTTCTCCATTCAGTTTGGTGGGTGGATCTTTTTTTGTTTTTTGTTTTGCTGAAACCTAAATGCTGCCATTAGCTTGAGACCAAGGTGGTTCCTCCATGAGGCAAACTGAGGCAATCGCTTCAGGTATGGTCTTGGGGGGGCCCTTTTGGGGTGGAAGAAATCCTCCCTGCCTCTCATCCAGGTATGACCCCAGTCAAACTGGTGCTGACATCAACCTGCCTCAACTCCCAGCCTCGGGCCCCACTCTCAGAACACATCACTTTCACCACTGACAGCAGGTAGAAGGCGTCCTGGGCTTCTCCAAGCTGTCTTGGTAGCCACCAGTGGCAGCCATGTTCTTGGACTGTCACTTGGGGTGGAGAATGTTGCTGATGCTGTGGCAGCTTGGAGAAACTCAGGCAGCCTCCCACTCAATCTCAGAGGCAGCGGCAGTCACATGTTCTTAGAGTAGCACCCAGGGTTGGGGTTGGGGGCGGGGCTATCAAGGGGGCGGGGTTACATTGGTTCCAGCCCAGGGGAGGGGCCAGTGACGGAAGAGGAAGCAGGGCTTTTTGCGGCCGACGTCAAGCTTGAGCAAGCATCAGGTTGGCCTTGGTTTGGGGTAGAAATCTTTTGAACTTGGTATCGTTCATACCACATCATTCATCACGCCCTCCAGTTTCTTGCCCCTAACTGCCGTTAACGAAACAGACCTTCTCCTTGCGGGGAAACCTGAAAAGCCCAGTATTCCGAGAGGATTTCTACTTTGGAGAAATTTCTCTGCATCTCCTGTACGTACCAGGGATGGCTCAAAGGATAAGATTTGCATATCCAAAGTTGTGGCAGCTGTTTTTTGACGTATTATCCCATTAATGGAAGGATGAGAAGTTGCTGGCTTTGTATAATGCTGACAGTTTAGAACTAGGCACTATTCTATCAGTCCAACCACTGAGTAGCTTTAGAAAAGCTGTAGATATTGGAATGGCCGCTCATCACAAAGAGTCCTAATCTCTCCTTTTGGCTGCTAATATCCCTCTGAGGAGCCAGATTAGTAAAGGAGCCTCTCAGCCTGAACATGCAAGCAAATCTGTCGAGGAAGCACATCTGTTGGTGAGTGTTTAAGCCAGTGCAAGTGGCTCCTTCCAAGAATGAGTCTCGGGAAGAATGTGAGAAGGCCTCACACTGCTGCTCTCTAAGGGGAATGGAACATCCTCTCGCTCAGTAATAGTTGCAGTAAACTTGCTCATAGGAATGTAGGCAGCTGCCATATACTGAGTCAGACCCTTGGTCCATCTAGTTCACTATTGTTGACACAGACTGGCAGCAGCTTCTCCAAGGTTGCAGGCAGGCGTCTCTCTCAGCCCTATCTTGGGAGGCAACTTGGCTCTGCCCCCAAGGTCGCATGTGTGCCCTCATTCCCCGGGATGCAGCCACAGGCTATAAGAGCACCATGTGCTGCTGGCCATGGGCAGGGGTGGATTGAGCTTTTTGCTGCCCTTTTACCTTTATATATAAGGTAAAAGGGGGTACTTTCTCCTCACTCACTCCACCCTTGCTGCAGCCTCCGCTGCCCACAGAGAGAGGCAGCAAAATTTGAGGAGGAGCAAAATTAGCTGCTCCTCAAATTTTGCCACCATCGGCAAATGCCTACTCTGCCTCTCCGTTAATCCGCCACTGGGCATGGGGGAGAAAGCTGGTTGGAGCACAGTTGCTGGCAGCAAGAGTGCAGCAGGACACAGCAGCAGCGGGAGTCACTGGCCAGCAGGCCGGCAAGTGAGAGGAGGCAAGCGAGGCGAGGTGAGAGAGGGGAGGTGAGCAAAGTGGCCCCAGAGGCGAGTGAGGCGGCCCTGGAGGTAGGGCGGCACGCGTTCTTCGCACATGTCCACCCAATTATAGCTCCGCCCCGATTTTGACTTAAGACACAGTTTTCAGGAACCAGTAGTGCCAGAAGCCTGCCTTGTATACACTAGCTGGGAATCCATAGAGTCTGTATTGCATCCTATGCAGCAAAACCCACATTTTTTATCCCCAGGTTGTAGAAACCCTGATATGTGTATGCCCCTATTACGAAGTTCTGCTTCAAGTGAGGGGAGGTCCCAAGGCGCGGGAATGTGCTTCCTGCTGAAATAAGAGCCTCCTCATCTCTGACAGCTTTTAGAAAGTCTTTAGAGACACATTTATTCACCCAAGCTTTGAAACTAGAAATGGTGGTTTTGAATTTTTGTTTTAATTTGTTTTATGTTGTAAACCATCCAGTGACGTAGGTTAGGGGCTGTTTGCAAACATAACAAAGAAACACATACATACATACTTCAGAAAGGGAAGATTATCATATTCTAACTGCAAATTAAAAAGGGAGATTATTGCATGGTCCTCGGCTAACTGAGAAAAGTTAGCACCGTTTTAAAGTGGTGATTCTCTTTATTTAGCAGGGGGAAAGCAACCGGCCCTATCTGGCCCCAGTACAGCATCCCTCCCTCCAGTGGCTGTTGCTGGTGTCTATCTCATGTTTCTTCTTTAGATTGTGAGCCTTTTGGGGACAGGGAGCCACCTTATTTCTTACATGCAAACTGCTTTGGGAATATATATACGGTGTAGATAGATATAGATATAGATATAGATATAGATATAGATATAGATATAGATATAGATATAGATATAGATATAGATATAGATATAGATATGTTTGTGTGTGTTCATATGTACTGAGACATAAAACAGCCAACTCTTTAATGTTGCATTGATTGCTCAGTTTTATTTGAGAATTAGTATGGAACAGGAAGAACATCATTTGGGAGGCATTAATGTATTTGAGAAGGAAAATCTGATGCTAAACGGACCTAAGTCCCTACTATCCACTTTTTAGCCCCTGGTAATTGTGATTCATGGTTGAGAAAGCTGGGTATTTGTTCTTGCCTGCTTAATTCCCATTGCCTTTGTGATGGGTATTCCACGGCTCCCATTAACCAAAATGCTTTAATTACAGAGCCAATTGTACCAATGTTGGTTAAACAAATCAGTGTTTGGAGAAAGCAGGGCTCTTCCCGCAGAACTAATTTCCTCAGCTGGGTGGGGAAGGGCTTGAGGGGGAGGAAAAAACCTCCAAAAAGTAATATGGAGTCTCAGCAATCGCAGCTGTCGGGACTCCAGGATGGGAACAATCAGATACGTAATTATACCATTCTAATTACAGGGATTACAGAGATCGTGGCATTACAAATTGCATGAGCTGCGGGCATCAGAATACATTAACTGCTTACGCAAAAGCAAAGCAGGTGACTACGCTACGGGTGCCTTTCTCTTTGTGAAGAAGGGGATGGAATTGAGGACGACAAGCACACAGTGCATAGGCAGCTTTTGGGACTGCGTTGCCACATGTCCAGGATTGGCCTGGTAGGCCCAGGAATAGGATAGCCTGTCCAAGATGGAAGGAAAATGTCATCCTGGGTGCAAAAGGTCAAGAACTTTGAGCAGGAAGTTGGCTTTAACACATTTTACCGACTTTTCTAGTGCTTCTCTCCAGGCATTGTAGCTACGTGGTGTCATCCCTAGCCATGCATCCCTCCAGTGGCTATTGCTGGTGTCGATCATTTTTAGATTGTGAGCCCTTTGAGGACAGGGAGCCATTTTATATATTAATTTATATCTGTGTAAACCACTTCGGGAATTTTTTTTTTGTTGAAAAGCGGTATATAAATATTCTTACCTCTAGAGTTAACAGGAGCTCTGTGTGTGTGGAGT
The DNA here is from genome assembly GCF_027244095.1 of Hemicordylus capensis. Taxonomy (NCBI): domain Eukaryota; kingdom Metazoa; phylum Chordata; class Lepidosauria; order Squamata; family Cordylidae; genus Hemicordylus; species Hemicordylus capensis. The sequence continues at coordinate 19,421,175 of NC_069664.1, read as the reverse complement.
AGGCACAAATTGTTTTGTAGCCGAATCGATTTGCACATCCCTACCCGTAACCCCTTAACCCAGAAAAGCCAGGCTAGGTGGCACTGCCCTGCCAGGATCGGGCCCAATCCCAGCAGTTCTCACATGCTGCCTAACTCAGGCTGGGCTTCCCGAGCCTGGGTTAGGTGGCACATGAGAGCAGCCTCAATAACTTTCTGAAGGAATGCCGGTATATGGGGATGTTCCGGGAATCCTGAAGTTCTGCGAGTTGTCCTATTTCAACATGAATTACTGATGAACTGTGTCTCTAGTTGGAGGAAGAGTTCACAGAGGATGGAAATGCTTGCCGGACACATGCAGGCTTGTGTTACTGACCAGGCTTCTCTGCTGGGCTATAAACCTGAAAACTCAATAGTCCCCTCCTGACGGATATTTTGTGAATGGGAAATAATACAAAAGGAAAGATGTCTACTCAGCTGTATCTCCAGATGCTAATCTGAGGCCAGGACTGTCTGGAAAGCCATCAGACGCCAGTATATGTGGGTGGTTACAAATGTGATTATTGTATTGAAGAATGTTTCCCCCCACCCCTGCATAAAGCATGGAGCCATAACTCTGTGGTAGAGCATCTGCTTTGCATGCAGAAGCTCCCAAGTTCAATCCCTGGCAGCATCTCCAGATAGGGCTGGGAAAGATTCCTGCCTCAATCCTTGGAGATCTGCTGCCAGTCAGTGTATGGACACGAGGCATAGATAGATAGATAGATAGATAGATAGATAGATAGATAGATAGATAGATAGATAGATAGATAGATTGATTGATTGATTGATTGATTGATTGAGGAGCTATAGTTCTGCAACATTTGGAACTATAGTTCTGCAACAGAACTAGTTAACAGAAACTAGTTAACTGAACTAATTAACATCTGGAGCTATAGTTAGGAACATAGGAATATAGGAAGCTGCCATATACTGAGTCAGACCATTGGTCTGTCTAGCTCAGTATTGTCTTCATAGACTAGCAGCGGCTTCTCCAAGGTTGCAGGCAGGAATCTCTCTCAGCCCTATCTTGGAGAAGCCAGAGATGGAATTTGAAACCTTCTGCTCCATCCTCTGAGGGGAATATCTTGCAGTGCTCACACTTCTAGTCTCCCTTTCATATGCAACCAGGGTGGACCCTGCTTAGTTAAGGGGATAAAATCATGCTTGCTACCACAAGACCAGCTCTCCTCTCCTTTCTGCAACATCTTCTACTACTGCTGCTGCTACTACTACTACAAAGAGTATTTATATACTGCTCTTCAACCAAAGTTCTCAAAGCATTTTACATAGAAAAATAAATAATATAAAGTATAAATAAGATGGCACCTTATGTATAATAATAACCACATCTGGAAGACCACAGGTTGGAAACCCCTGGTGTAGACAGTACTGAGCTAGATGCACCAGTGGTCTGGCTCAGTATATAAGGCAATTTCCTCTGTTCCTGTTTAAGGCCTTCCTTTCCTCAATGCTGGAGCACTATTTCTGGGAAAGCAAAAGCAACTCAGCCAATGGAGAGGGAATGGGTTACAGGATACGTTGGGAAATGGAGAGTCTTGTGGCATCTTTACTGCATTAAGGCAGGGGTGCCCAACTGGAGGACCGGGGATGTTGGGAGTTGTAGTTCAGCAACATCTGGAGAACCCTGCATCCCGCTGAATAGGTGTCCCAGCAGAATGCATTTACCCCGGGAAGATTTCTGCAAGCTGCTTCTCCTCCCATTTGCAACGAGTGCTTGCTTGTTTGCCTCCTGCACTTGACTGTTCCCTGAGCAGCCCTAGAAACGATGAGTAGCAGACTGATTACCCCAAAATGCCGTTTGCAAGTCTAATATAGATGCTATCCAAAGATGCCTCTTGTGCTTGGACAGATCTCACCACTGTAACCCACAGCAGCAGGCAGAAATCCACAAATATGGATTTCCTCCCTCTTGCTGTACCAGCCTTGGCTTATCTGAGGTGACACAAACAACTGTAGGGAGAAGAGCTGGTCTAGTGGTAGCAAGCATGGATTTGCTTGCTTTAAGATATTCCCCTTAGGGGATGGGTCTGCTCTGCTCTGGGAAGAGCATCTGCATGCATGCATACAGAAGGTTCCAAGTATCCTCCAAAGTAGGGCTCAGAGAGACTCCTGCTTGTAACCTTGGAGAAGCCGCTGCCAGTCTGTGTAGACAATATTGAGCTAGTGGGACTGGCCTTGGGGGCCCCTCAGACCCTGTCCCCCCTTGCCTAATGGACGCTATGCCTATGATCTCTCTCAGTCCTGTCTGGAGATGCCCGGGAGGTAATCTGGGACCTTCTGCATGCAAGCAGGCAGATGCTCTTCCACTGAGCTTTGGTCTCATCCCCTAAGGAGAATATCTTACAGTGCAGCATCTTACATACAATCTCTATATATAATTCTCTAAGGCATACCCATAGCTAATCCCGTGTGTGGCAGCTCTCATGAGAGTTTGTGAGCAGAAGCACCTGATTGGGCAGTGGAGATTCCATATGCAGATAGGGAGGAAGAGCCTGTGAGAGCAGAAGCACAATGGTGATTGGGCAGTGGGGATTCCATATGCAGATAGGGAGGAGGAGCCTGTGGCACCATGATGACTGGGCAGTGGGGATTCCATATGCAGATAGGGAGCAGGAGCCTGTGATGGTTAAGGTTGGTTGAAATGCAACTGTTACTGGTCAGAAGATGTTCTTGATTGTAGAGGAGAGAAATCTATGTATATAAAAGGATAGTGGGCAGAGGTCTGCGAAGAGAGGGGGTGAGGGGAACAATCAAGTACTAGCGCACAGATGCTCTGTGCGGGTTAAGCAAGTATCATATCATATCTTACAGTGCTCACATGTAGGCTCCCATTCAGATGCAAACCAGGATGGACCCTGCTTCACAAAAGGGGCCATTCATGCTTGCTACCACATCAGCCCTTCCTACCACAATGGCCTGATTCGGAATAAGGCAGCTTCCCATGTTCCTAGTTTATTTCTAACCTATGAGGAATGTGGATGTCTGGCATATAGAGAGAGAAAACCCATTGAAGTATATACAATTAAATCGACGGTCTTTGTGTTTCTTTTGTAACTGAAATTACCTGCAATACCATCCCCAACCAAACTGCACAAACCGAAAAGTAACTTTGCTGGCAGTGCTTTCTGATCTGATTGAGGCTGAGAAATGTCCATTCAGGAAGAGAGAGGAAGGTAGGAATGTTCTCCATCACTGCAAAGTAGAATGAGAGGCAAAACAGCCCATGAAATCCTATAAGCCTCTTCCTGACAGATGATGATCAAGCCTCATTCTAGGAAAGGACAAAAAAGACTGAATTCTTCAAGGGGGGCGTGTCATGTTCAGGCTACCCTCTGCCCTTGTTTTATAACCAATTTGGTCTAATACTGGGAAGGGCTGTGTGCATTGATAGCATGAATGATAGATAATGATGGCAATTTTGGGAATAATAAATAGGGACTGGGAAGCATATACAATCACAGAATTCATAAATGTGCAAATCAGGCTGTGGCTGCATGTTGATTATGTCTGTCCCAAAATTGCGCAGATAGCTATTCCATCCTCAGTTCAGGATTGAGAAACACAGTTCAGACACGAAGGATACTATAACCACAAGAACCGATGCGTTTCGACTATATATCCTTTTCAAGGAATATTTCAGTTGCCTAAGCAGGCCTTGGCAAGATAGAACACATCTCTCCCAGGCAGTCAAATGAAAATATTCCTTGAAAAAGATATATTCTTGAAACGCATTGGAATAAATGTTTCTTCAGCAGCTGTTCTTGTATTGTTTTTGAAGCCATCACAGCTGATATAGATCCTCTTTTTCATTATACTATAAATACCACCTTGCTAAGCTATATGGTAATGAGCTTGGTCAGGGGTTCTCTCGAATCTTGGTCCTCAGATGTGTTGGGCGATAATTCACATCATCCTCACCCACAATGGCTGAAGGCTATATCAACTACAGAAGCATTGGATGACTAGATAGGAACAAAGCAACACAAGAAGCTGCCTTATACAGAGTCTGACCATTGGTCCATCTAGCTCACTATTGCCTACACAGGATGGCAGCAACTTCTCCAAGGTTGCAGGCAGGAGTCTCTCTCAGCCCTATCATGGAGATGCCAGGGAGGGAACCTGGAACCTTCTGCATGCAAGCATGCAGATGCTCTTTCTAGAGCGGCCCCATCCCCTAAGGGGAATATCTTCCTGTGCCCACACATGTCTCCCATTCAAATGCAAACCAGGGTGGACCCTGCCTTGCAAAGGGGACAATTCATGCTTGCTACCACAAGACCAGCTCTACTCCTCTAACCACTGTTTCTGGGCTGGACCTCCGACTGCTGACCTTGTTGTGCCTTGCCCTCTGAATCTATTGCCCGCTGTCGATCTTGGACCGCCTGCCCAGCTTCAACCATGCTACCTACCTGGTCCAATCAATGCCATCACCTTTCGGTGAGTGCCAAATCAGACCAGAGCACAACCTGGGCCAGGAAATGCTCAGCCATCACTGCAATTCTGAGAGAGGCCACTTTTGTCACAGGAGCATGGCCTGAAAATGCTGATCACCTGCTTGAGATTGTGAGGGTGTGTGCATGGGTGACATTGTCCTTCACCTCAGTCTTGGACTACCCCCGAAGGGAGTCCCTTCATCAGATACCCCAGGCTGAGTCCAAATAATTAGTTAAGCCTTAGTACTCCTTATAAGGTGCCATTATGAAGATACTTACAAGTCAAGCTGGTTTGTTATTGCTGGGGACGGGGGGAGAGACCTCTCTTAGCTTATATTTGCTTTTGATGGTGCTTGCAAGGTACAATAAGACCTTACCATGTAGGGTGATGTCACAACTGGGGGAAATACAAAAAACCTACATACAGGCAAACCTCGCCATACGTTTTCCCAACGTCCATGGTTCCGCATATCCACAGTCATCTGTATATATATGGGGGGAAAGGGTTAAAGGGGGTTAATTTTCATGTAACCACTATTTCAGGGTGGCTGGAAATCACCTCTGAGGTCCTTTCCAACCGCCATTATGTCAAACAGAGCCATTCTGTGGCTTTTTTGGGGAGGGGGAAATGTTTTACCCAAATATTTCACAGAAAAGTTGAGGAATCGTGGCTTCTGAGTGGCATTGCTAGACAGCAGAACACCTGCAGGGCATGGTACGGAACTTTACTGCAATCATTTTAGCCATTTTCAGTCTTTTTAAAACCATTTTTTTGCCCCTGCAGGAACCTAACCCCCTCAATCGCCATAGATTTAATATATCCCGTTTTCCGCAGTCTCCTTATCCCCAGAAATCATCAGGAACAGAATCCCCACAGATAATGGGGTCCACCTGTACACTTATGCAAAGCCTGTAACTTCATCAAAGGAAAGTAAATGCTGTACGTGCAAGACAAATCACTGTATATCACATCCTAGCCAATCATTATCATGTCCCAGGGCAATACAGAGGATGATATACGATATGCAAATTCAAGTGGTTCTGGACAAAAAAGACTACTGTGTTTCAAATAGTGGCAACAATTAATTGCTAGTTTGTGGAGGGGGAGAAATCAGAAGGAGAGGTCCGCTCATTCACCTCTACCTGCTTCATCAGGATGCTTTGTTATTCAATTGGCCAAGGCCACTGTGGGCTTTCAGATCACTGTTACTCATCTGAGCTGTAACCGCTTATAAATCAAATTACACTATTTCATTCCGAAAATGAACAAATAGTCCTAATTTAAATTGCGATGCGGCTTTTCAATCAACTGCTCTAGACAAATAATGAATTTTTCAAAAAGTAATTAACCGTTCACCTGATTTGCATTCCTCGCTCACTTTGGACCACTTGGATGATCAAGAGTCCTTCTAATTTTGTTCGTATTATCTCCCTAACAGGGAGGTGTTCATAAGGCAAAGAGGAGGTTTTGCTCAGCATTGGACCTTCTTTAGAGCAAACAGGTCAAGGGATAGGCTTGATGGTATGACATTTGATGTGTTCAGGTCTTAAGAGTGAGAGGCGGGGGTACCTTGGCTTGAGATCAAATTATCTTTCTTTTCTTAGATGATAAGAGCAAGAGAGATTCATTCCAATTTACATCCTGTCTTGGCTGTGTAATGCTCTCGTGAGAAAATCAAACACTACAGAGGGAGGAAAACTGGTCTTGGGGTAGCAAGCATGACTTGTCCTCTTAGCAAAGCAGAGTCCACCCTAGTTTGCATTTGGATGGGAGACTACATGTGTGAGCATTGTAAGATATTCCCTTTAGGGCGTTCCCTGCGCTGGGAAGAGCACCTGCATGTTTGCATACAGAAGGTTCCAAGTTCCCTCCCTGGCGTCTCCAGATAGGGCCTTCTACCTTTATCTGGAGAAGTCAAGAGACTTCTGCCAGCAATCTTTGACAAGCTGCTGCAAGTAGGGGTGTGCAAACCCATTCGAATCCGAACGGGTTTGCTATTGAACCAGTTTGGTTTGAAGGTTCGGGGTCGAGCTGAACCACCCCCGGTCCAGCTCAACCCCGGACAACACACACACACACACACACACACACACACACACACACACACACACACCAGTTTGGGAGGCTTCTCCGAGGTGGTGTGGGGTTTGCGGAGGCTCCCCCTCCTCCCTCCAGACTTCCTTTCTGCAAAAATAATCCAGTTTGGGTGGTCTTCGGCCCTTTCCAGGCCTATTCCCTGGCGTGGTGGCCATTTTGTTAGCCGCCGGACATGCGCAGTGGGACCCTCCATGGCCAGGTCATGACCCAAGCATGTTGTATGAACTCACCGATCTTAGTATATTCTGCCTGGCTTGTGATATGGAACCCAGCATCTATAATTTAGAATTGAAGTGAGGGACAGGTGAGAGCCACCGCCTCTTGGAGAGCTGCTGCCAGTCAGTGGAGACAATCCAGAGCTAAATGGACCAATGGTTTGTTTCAGTATAAGGCAGCTTCCAATGTTCTGACTTGAAAGGCATTTTTTCTTGTTTTTAATTCCCTGCCATGGGATGTGGTGATTGCCACTAGCTTGGATGGCTTTAAAAGGGGCTTAGACAGATTCATGGAGGACAGGTCTCTCAATGGCTACTAGGCTGGTGGCTATAGGCCACCTCCAGCCTCAGAGACACGATGCCTCTGAGTACCAATTGCAGGGGAGTAACAGCAGGAGAGAGGGCATGCCCTCACCTCTGGCCTGTGGGCTTCTCAGGGGCATCTGGTGGCCCACTGTGTGAAACAGGATGCTGGACTAGATAGACCTTGGGCCTGATCCAGCAGGGCTGTTCTTATGTTCAGTTCTATGTTCTATGGACAGCTACCACCAGGAGGCCATGGGGAGGTGGAGGTATTCTGGTAGTCATTCCACGTTTTGGCAGAGATCATCACCCAAAACTATTCATCATTTGTCAACAATGACTGCACAGACAGAACATAATATTTCAGAGGGTTCCCAAGAGGATCACAAGAGAACCGATGAGGAAGAAAACAGAACAGGATAGCTTGATCACATGGAAGACCCACCTTATCAGTCCAGTGAATAGAGAGTCAGGGGCAGCCCTTTCATGGGGCAGGTGAGGCAGTCACTTCAGGCGGCAGACCATGGGGATGCTGGCAGGGTGGCAAAGTGCCCCTGTTGCTGCCATCAGAGCAGCTCTTTGGGACCAATCTGACAATGCGTGCCTTATTTATTTATTTATTTATTTATTTATTTATTTATTTATTTATAAAAATAATGGGAGGAGAGTTGGTCTTATTTAATTTAATTTAATTTAATTCAATTCAATTCAATTTAATTTAATTTAATTTAATTTAATTTAATTTAATTTAATTTATATACCGCCTGATTCCAAAGGCTCTGGACAGTTCACACAAATAAATACAATTTTAAAAAAGCGATTAAAACAGCAATTTAAAACAATTTAAAACATTCAACAATTACTAAAAGCCAGGATATAAAACTGCATCTTAAAGGCTTTTTAAAAGGCTGGTCTTGTGGTAAAGCTGTGCCATCGAGTCGGTGTCAATGCTGGGCGACCACAGAGCCCTGTGGTTGTCTTTGTAAATGGTAGGTTTACCATTTTACCAAAATGGTAAAAGTTTACCATTGCCTCCTCCCACACAGTGTGAGATGATGCCTTTCAGCATCTTCTTATATCACTGCTGCCCGATATAGGTATTTCCCATAGTCTGGGAAACATACCAGCACGGATTTGAACCAGCAACCTCTGGCTCGCTAGGCAAGTTATTTTCCCACTACACCAATAGGTGATAAGTTCCCTCCCTGGCATCTCCAAGATAGGGCTGAGGGAGACTCCTGCCTGCAACCTTGAAGATGCCGCTGCATATTGTCTGTGTAGACAATACTGAGCTAGATGGACCAAGGGTCTGTCTCCGTTTAGGCAGCTTCCTATGTTCCTATGAACAGGCAGAGCCTTACCTCAAAAGTATGGTACTGTAGCCCTCTGATCATCTTGGTTGCCCTCTTCTGCATTTTTGCAGTTCTGCAATATCCTCTTTGAGATATGGTGACCAGAACTGTATATTATTATTATTATTAATTCTTGTTTACACAGTCAGAAAGGTGTTATTGACTGGTTTGTTTTATCTAGACATCGAGTCCTTCCCAAGGACCTGGGATGGCACGTTTCTTCCAGTAACTTTGCTGTCTCCAGCCCTGGTTGCTCAACTGAAGATCCTGAGTCCTGTTGCCCACTTGCCACCAGATGTCCAGGGACTCCAGCACCTGGTGCGGTCCTTGTTGACCCGGGCAACGACCGATCCGGTACAGATTTATTAAAGTTACGTCTCACCATATTGTTGATGGGAGAGGCACTCTTTGTCTGGCTCCTCTGGTGAGACCTGCCCAGTATGGTTGGACCTCTGGCATAGCTCTCACCTTCATCAGAGCACACAAACCCCACAACCACGCCAAGGTAGTGCCTCACTGGGGGATTATTATTATTATTATTATTATTATTATTATTATTATTATTATTATTATTATTTCTTTTTTGCACAGTCAGATGGGTGCTATTGACTGGTTTGTTTTATCCAGACATTGAGTCCTTCCCAAGGACCTGGGATGGCTGAATTTTATCATCAATATTGTTGGTTATTATAGATTTCATCGCAAAATATAGGCTGTTCCCAGTAAAGTTGCTTTTTGTAATTGGCTGATGGTGATCTCTGTGGCCCTCTATCTATCTATCTATCTATCTATCTATCTATCTATCTATCTATCTATCTATCTATCTATCTATCTATCTGTCTGTCTATCTATCTATCTATCTATTTAATTTCTATACCACCCTTCCAAAAATGGCTCACCCCGAAGGGCTCACAATCTAAAAGAAACATAAGATAGACACCAGCAGCGGTCACTAGAAGGATGCTGTGCTGGGAACGGAGAGGGCCAGTTGCTCTCCCCCTGCTAAACAAAGAGAATCACCACGTTAACAGGTGCCTCTTTGCCAAATTAGCAGGGGTTAGTATTCCATATATGAGTGCACCATAGATTTGTATACGGGCATTACGATATTAGCAGTTTTATCGACTTGCAGTTAGGAGTTTTAGCAAATCAAGAGCACACACACGGCTCCCCTTTGCTGGCTGGGGGCTGCTCCACCTCCGACATGGTTGAAGCTTGTGCGAACAAGCCCACCGTCTATCTCTTCCTTCTCAATGAAAGCAGAACAACCACAAGAAAACAGCTGAGAATCAAGTGCTTTAAAATAACATTAAAATGCATTTGATTTCAGTCCATTGCTGCAATAAAATAGGGATATGTCTCCCCTTCTCATTGCAGCTGTTTGATTCTTCTGATTTTTGTCTCAGCACAGCAGGATATTTGAGAAGAATATAACACAACTCAGATGCAAAATGCTCCCCGGTAATCAGGAGAGTGGTTTGCTTTGCATATTTCAAAGTCGTTCTGGGAGATACTGACTATCTTATTCTATCCCCTTGCAGTTGAGGCATCCAGTCTCATTTGGCTTGGTGAGCTTCTGCTGTCTGGGAAATGCTTATTTATGACCCTGCTTTGACCATGTTTCCTTTCTTTATAATTTTGTGGTTTTTAATTTATTGAATACAGCAAGCACATATTTTTAGAACCAGAGATGGCAATCGCAGAGAACTGCAGTGGTATGGTGGGATCCTGAAAGAGGTTCTTGCATGAAAAAGGAGAAGAGAGCTGGTCTTGTGGTAGCAAGCATGACCTGCCCCTTTAGCTAAGCAGGGTCCACCCTGGTTGCATATGAATGGGAGACTAGAAGTGTGAGCACTGGAAGATATTCCCCTCAGGGGATGGAGCCACTCTGGGAAGAGCATCTAGGTTCCAAGTTCCCTCCCTGGCATCATCTCCAAGGTAGGACTGAGAGAGATTCCTGCCTGCAACCTTGGAGAAGCCACTGCCAGTCTGTGAAGACAATACTGAGCTAGATGGACCTATGGTCTGACTCAGTATATGGCAGCTTCCTATGTTCCTAAGTTCTACAATGCTGTTAAACCTGAAGTACAATACAATACAATACGATATGATATGGTACAACGACGGATATTTATATACCACTTTTCAACAAAAGTTCTCAAAGCGGGTTACAAAGAGAAATATAAATAAATAAATAAATAAATAAATAAATAAATAAATAAAATGGCTCCCCTGTCCCCAAAAGGGCTCACAATCTTAAAAAAGAAACTTAAGATAGACAACAGCCACAGCCACTGGAGGAATGCTGTGCTGGTGATACGCTGGACATAGTTTTGTCTTGTGGTCACTCCACTAGCTTTATCTGCAATTCCCATCTTTCCAGAGTCATCCCGGGAACTAAGAGACAAAAGCTGAGTAACATCCCTGGGAATGGTCCCAGGTTCAATCCCTGGCAGCATCTTTTAAAGTGGTGATTCTCTTACATTTATTAAGGGAGAGCAACTGTTCATTTATGTCCCAGAGCATCATCTAAGGGGATTCAGCTAGCTTGCTGAAGCCAAGGTCTTATTTATTTTATTGATTAAACATATTTTTATACTTCCCAAAACTTGCACCTCTGGGCCAAATACAATAAAACAATAGAAACAACAGGAAAAGTTAAAACATTACAACAATTTTTTTTTTTAAAAAAAACAATGTTTAAACTATTAAAACAATATTTAATTAAAAGCTTGGGTGAACAGATGCGTCTTTAAGGACTTTAAAAAAAGTTGTCAGAGATTGGGAGGCTCTCATTTTAGCAGGGAGCCCATTCCAAAGCTTTAGGGCAGCAGCAGAGAAAGTTCCTGGCCAGGAAGGAAGCTGGTTGGTTCCTGGGAGGCTGAAGGTACCTCCTACCTAACTGCCTGCTCTGACTTCTTCTGCTTCTTCTGGGATAGAGGAGGATGTTCTGGTGGATGAGGCATCTTTAAACCACAGACCCCTTATAAAATAATTAATTCAAGAATTAATTAAAGAATAAATGCAAATGCTTTTAAGCTAGCCAAAGGTGATCTTTCCTTAGGGACGCGTATGCAGGCCTCCTAAGCAGAGCAGGACAATTTGGATAATGGTTGCCAGCTCTTCTCAGGAGACCTGCATGTGTTGCTAAGGCCTGGTCACCTTCAGCTAGCTCGAGAAGCATTTACTCTACAGATGTTTGCAACTTGCATCTTTGGTGAGAAAAACAAACTTCATGAGTTTGCAACTTAGAAAAGTTTCTGCCTGTTTTCCTTTGGGTCAAGCAGCAAACAGATCTGGTGGACCTAATCATTTGCCTCACTGATCCTCTGCTGTGGCAGTGGCCAGGCCACTGGAGAGTGAAATTTGAAAATTTCTTTCATTTTAATTACAACAGGGGGAATGGGAAGTAATTTTGGAGGAGCCACCATTAGCCCTTGCTACTCCTTGTAGTCTTCCCTGGGGCCAGGGGCATCATTGAGGGTTGCCCATGGGGCACAGGCCCCAATGGATTGCTCAGAGCCCTGAGTCTCATCAGCTACCTCCTTCCTCCAGGACTTCTTCCAGAAAGGAAGTCCAGCAGTGGAGGCACCTTCACAGAGCATGGGAGAGAACTCCTAGCCACCACTTTTTACTCTCCTTGTTCTCCTCCTCACACCTGTGCTTAAGGAAGTTGCATCACCCTGCCTCATGGAAGGGCCGCCCTAGGCTCTTATGTTCTAAAAGTCCTTCACAATGCCATGGAAAAACAGGATCTGCCATCTACCAGTGCTCTTGAGTCTTTCAGCTCCAGCCTGCAGCTGTGTCCACCAAGGAATGCAATGCCATCAATTGCACAGTATGCAAAATTAGAGCATTTCCATTTTTATCTTTGTTTGCTTCCTGCTAGGAGTTAGGAAAACAGTCTTGCTGATTTAAAATGGATACTCTTCAGCTTAGACTAAAGCTTTTGCTGACTGGAAAGAAGGTTGGTCTGAGTCACGTTAATCAACAGTTGCTGTAAACGGGGAGAGCAACTGGCCATATCCAACCCCAGCACAGCATCCCTCCAGTGGCTGTTGCTGGTATCTGCCTTATGTTTCTTTTTAGATTGTGAGCCCTTTGGGGACAGGGAGCCATCTTAATTAATTATGTATCATTTCTTTTTCTATGTAAACCGCTTTGAGAATTTTGGTTGAAGAGCAGTATATAAATATTTTTTGTTGTTGTAGTAGTTTAGGGGATGATAACTTTTCACCTGCAAGAGTGAAGGGTTCTACCTCTGTATAATCAGCCGATGATCACTTTATGATATTCTCAGAAATTCCACGTTGTTTCAAAATGATTGTGGCTTGTGTGGCATATTTTCAAGTCAATTTCAACTGCACAGGAAATGTCAGTATAGAACACCACAGGCAACCCATCACTTGATATTAATAAGATACTTCATATGACACAATTGAATTAATACCTGGAATGCATTTGATCAAGATGCTGATTTTCCTACACTGACTTGGGGATGGCACAACGGCTGCTCCATTGCTACCATCTAGAACTGCTGAGCTCAGTTTAATTAAAAAGTGCTTCATACAGGGAGAAGTCTAAGTCAAGCAACAAAAATGGGGGAAAATCATGGGTTTTTGCATTGCATAGTAGCCTTTCCCCCATGAATATCTTATGCCACCACCATAGCAGCAAATTTTAATTTATAGGGAGAAAAGAGCTAAATCGGCTGTAAGGTATTAATATTCATGTATTTTTAATATCTGAATGTACTTAGCCTGTATTTTTGCAATGATGCTTCGAAGTCCCATCACTGATTGCATTTCTGTTGGGTCAGGAGCTTTGCAGAGGCTGGCAAACTCATACTAGTACTATACTCATACTCAAACTAGTGGCAGACTGAATCTGCACACCTCAGGCTCAAGGTGGCCTGATATTGTATATAAATATTCTCCATCATTATCATAGTGGTAGTAGGAGAAGCTTTGTGGCATTCAGTGGCTAAGCTTGGCATGAAATATTCATATTCTCTATATTCTGGGAAATGTTATCCCACTCATCAACAAAAAAAATACCTATCTGAAGACTTTCTGGTACCATGTCAATCAGGGGTTCTCAAACTTGGGTCCCCAGCTCTTGTTGCACTGATTAATGGATGGATGGATTGATTAAGTGCCATCAAGTTGGTATTGACTCTTAGTGACCACATAGATAGATTCTCTCCAGGATGATCTGTCTTCAACTTGGCCTTCAAGGTCTCTCAGTGGTGCATTCATTGCTGTCGTAATCGAGTCCATCCACCTTGCTGCTGGTTGTCCTCTTCTTCTTCCCTTTCCTTCAACTTTCCCCAGCATTATGGACGTCTCAAGGGAGCTGGGTCTTCGCATAATGTGTCCCAACTATGACCGTTTGAGCCTGGTCATTTGTGCCTCAAGTGAAAATTCTGGATTGATTTTTCATTATCCATTGGTTTGCTTTCCTGGCTGTCCATGGTATCCTCGAAAGTCTTCTCCAGCACCAAAGGTCATTCCTCATTGAGGGGAATAGGAGTGATGGGCTCCGTTCCTGCACCCCCCAATATTTGGTGCCCTAGACAACCACCTTGGTCCGCCTTATGCATGGGTCGGTCCTGTGTAAATAGCTCCTGCTCTTATTTGGCCTCGAATAAGCAGGCCAATACTGTGTTCCCCCATCCTGGTTCTGTCCTGAGCCCTCTTCCTTTCTGTTTTGAGCATTGAGGGGGTAGGTATGTGACTCTAGCATTTCACTGGCAGTCTGGCAATTGTGGTAAAGCTACAGAATTGGATACGCCTTCCTTGCTGTTTCCAGTATCCGGCATGTCAGTGGTCCTGGACGAAAGCCTATCATCATCACCATCATCATCATCCATGTACCACATCATCCCCATCCAAGGACAGGCTGATATCCGTATCCCATGGCTGTCTGTGTCAGTGACAACTGACATCAGTATCTGTCAGCTGTCTGTGTTAATGACAACTGTTAAATAAAATCATTCACTGCTTCTACTATCTGACCATTAATGTACATATTTCATAGACCAACACTGTACATGTTAATGTGTGCATATTTCATAGAACAACATTTTCAAGGGATGCATGTTGCCTGCACCCCTTACTATGCACAATGATCTTGGGTGGTAATGGGTGGTTCTCCTCTCCCCTTTTCCAAAGATGTGGTGTCTACAGCCGGGCACTACGTCATATCTCTGTGTGTGATGTTTTTGTTTAATCCATTCCTGGCTCCAGGCCAGCTTTTGTATGGTGCTATAGTTCCTTGTATTCCAGTCCTGGAAGAGAGGCGGAGCTAACAGAGATTGCCAGCATGGTGTAGTGGTTAGAGTGCTGGACTAGGACCGGGGAGACCCGAGTTCAAATCCCCATTCAGCCATAAAACTGACTCTGGGCCAGTCACTTCTCTCTCAGCCTCACCTACTTCACAGGGTTGTTGTGAAAGAGAAACTCAAGTATGCAGTACCAGCTCTGGACTCCTTGGAGGAAGAACGGGATATAAATGTAAAATAATAACAACAACAACAAACAGCCAGCAGCAGGAGCACTGAAAAACAGTCTGTACTTGCCTCTCTGTACATAATATTGATTTCATTAAACTATTAATATCCCTGATTCCACTCCACTGCCTTGTCCTTGCATGCCACAACTCTTTCCTCTGGATTCTACAGTATGTACATGTGTTTTGCATGAAACATGTTTGCAAGGTGGGATAGGCCCACAGCTGAGTGGTAGAGCACCTACTTTGTATGCAGAAGGTCCCAGGTTCAAGCCCTGGCATCTCCAGGTAAAGCAGAGGAAAGATTCCTGCAGGAACCTTGGAGAGCCACTGCCAGTCAGTGTAGACCATATTGACCTAGATAGACCAATGGTGTGACTTGGTATAAAGCAGCTTCTGATGTATTGTTCAAGGAGCCGATTGAAAAAAATGGTTTCTTTAGGGAATCAGGGCTGTTGCTGGTCTGTGGGCGTGAGCATGATTTGCTACGCAGGGTCCACCCTGGTTTGCATTTGGATAGGTGCCTACATGTGAGCACTGTCTGCTATAAGACATTCCAGGGATGGGGCCATAACTCAGTAGCAGAGTATCTGCCTGTATGAAGAAGGCCCTGGGTTTACTCCTACCTGGCATCTACAGGTAGGGCTAGTCAAGTGCCTTAAAACTTGAAGAGTTGCTGCCAGCAGGCGCGGCTCATGAACTCTCCTCGGGGGGGGGGGGGGGGCGGCGGCTTCTTTAAGGTAAATTGAGCCGGTGCTCCATGCCACCCAGCAGCCCCTGAAGCAGGGAATTGCTTCCACCACTTACCTGGCCGCTGGTGGGGGCTCAGCTCTGCGGGAGCCAGTTGAGTGGTGGAGGCGATTCCCCGCCACGGGGGCTGCTGGGCGGCAGGGAGCACCAGCTCCATTTACCTTAAAGAAGACACCTGCCGCTCCCCCTGGAGGTGTGTTCATGAGCCATGCCTGGCAGCCAGTCAGTGTAGACCAGGGGTTCCCAACCTGTGGTTCTCAAAATGTTGTTGAACTACAACTTCCACCATGCCCACCCACTGTTTTGTGGCTGGGGATTATGGGAGTTGTAGTTCAGCAACATCTGGTTCAGCAACATCTGTGAACCCCTGATGTAGACCCAGGATTCTCAACGTTGGGTCCCCAGATGTTCTTGGACTTCAACTCCCATAGTCCCCAACCAAAGGCCACTGGGACTGGAGATTATGGGAGTTGAAGTCCAATAACATTTGGGGACCCAAAGTTGAGAATCCCTGGTGTAGACAATACTGAGCTACATGGACCAATGTTCTGACTCAGTATAAGGCAGATTCCTCATACTGTGGTTCTGTATTTTTTTTTCCTATTTCTTGCTGGCTTGTGACCATAATAGAACTACCCTTCCATCCATCCATCCATCCATCCATCCATCCATCTGTTCCTATGTTCCAGAAAGCCCCAGGTTTAATCCCCCCAGCATCTTCAGCTAAGGTTAGGAAAGACCCCTGTCTGAAACTTTGGAGAGCTGCTGCCAGTTGGTGTAGACAAAAGTGAGCTAGAAGAATGAATGGTCTGACTCAGTAGAAGGCAGCTTCCTTTGTTGCTTTGTTCCTGGCCACCCAGATTGTCATCCAAAAGGTCAAAAGCTGAGAGTACGTAGGGGGACCTCAGTCCAGAGTGCTTTTGTGCATGTAAAGTGAGCTAAAACTCCATGGATTTGGACTTCACAAATCAGCCACTTGGCTCTTGGAGAAGTGAGCTCTCTATGCCTGTTCAGTCCTGTTCAAAGGCTGCTTTTCATGCAGCTGGCAGGAGACGTGAGATCCAGCCGTTTCTCAAAAGGACAGCAGGAAGTGGCCACCTCCTTGTTTCTACTGGTGGGTGCGGATTGGTGAAGGCTCTCGCCCTTGGAAGGAGAAAGATCATCTGCAGACATCTGATGGATCCAAGATGGGCTCTTTGTAGCTATCAGCATGAGTCCGGGCCACTTCCTGACGGGCGCTGAGCCTGTGCAAAGAAACCTCCTCTGCCACATGTGGAATACCAACTCGGAATTCAAATTAAATCAGGATAATTAACAATTAACAAAAAGCTAAGCAGACCAGTAATTAGATATTCCCTGACTAGTGTTTACTGTAATTTTGTGACCCATTCATAATTAACCTCAGATTGTAAAGTATATTGATGAGAAGGAGAAGTATAAACTTGTATTAACAGTGACAGAAGAAGATGCCAATTAAACTGCATTTCATTCAGGCTTGGGAAAGCAAAGCTATAATGGATTTTTATTATCTTCTCATGCTTCCTGATGCCTGGCACGTGCCAGAGGCGAGATTAGGCGCTGATGAAAGGGGATATTTAAAATGCCTGTAGCATGTGTGTGTGGGGTGGGTGGGTGGTGGGAGTAATAATAAGGAAGGTTTAAAGGGAAACAATAAAAATGTTAAGCAGCCGTCCCGCTATACTGCAGCACCGACACATACTGAATAGGATCAGTGCAAGCATCCGTTCCCATATGTAAGCTGAGCTTCCTGTGCGTTCTTTTGGCAGGCAACCTAGAAAGCAACTTGTGGGGGTTATTCATGTCTATCTGAATTTCATATGCCATATTATGGGAGAACACACACACACACACACACACACACACACACACACACACACACACTCTCTCTCTCTCTCTCTCTCTCTCTCTCTCTCTCTCTCTCTCTCTCTGTCTCTCACACACACACACACACACACACACACACACACACTCTCTCTCTCTCTCTCTCACTCTCTCTCTCTCTCTCTCTCTCTCTCTCTCACACACACACACACACACACACACACACACACACACACCCTGTCTACATTACATTAAGATGCCATCTTTCCATGTGATTATCTTAAGCCATTTTTTTGTTCTCCTCTCCATTAAGTGTCGTTTGCGTTTCCTGGTACGAGACCACTATCGCCGTCACGGCAGACAGACTATGCTGCAGTGTTACGGCTCTGTTAACCCTGTATCAGCCACCATTTATGAAACACTGCCCATTTACAGGGGGTGGTGGCCAAAGAAAGTTAGTCATGACGACGCACCATTGACATCGGCAAGGCTGGTGAGTTTGTTCTTTTCAGTAGGACTTAGCACTAACCTCCTTTGGATACAACTAATGAGGCCTGTTCCCACAATCATCAGCATCAGGGTTGGAGGCATTCTGGTTTGTCTGATTGTGTGAACTCACAAAACCCCCTCCAACCCAGATTACTCAAAGCAGGGTAGCCCAGCTTTTGTACCCTGTTCTTAACCAAGGTAGGAAGAGACGGGCTATCTCTTACCTTTCTTTTCTGGCTGTGTGGATCTACCCATGGAGGCCACTGACACAATCAAAAACTGTGTTCTACCCGGATTTGGGAGCTGCGTGTGCTCCCAATTTTTGGTTGTGTGGAAGCAAGGTAGGAAGAAAATCTGGGTAGAAGAGATTGTGTGGAAGCAAGGTAGGAGCAAAAGTTACCCAGGTTTCCCTCCTACCTTGCTTCCATTCCACACAATAACTTCTACCCAGGTTCCCTTCTTATCTTGCTTCCACACAATCAAAAATTGGGAGCACACACAGCTCCCAAACCTGGGTAGAACAGATTTTGATTATGTGAATGGTGTAAGTTCCACTCACCCGACCCTGGGTCTGTTGCCTCCAGCCTGTCACCCGGAGTTACATTGCTTGCACAAACTGGAGTTCAGGGGAATAAGCTCCTCCCCCTCTCAAGCAATTAGCTGTCGCGACTGTCCTTCTTGTGTTGAAGGAAGCTCACACAGCCAGTTACTACCCCTTTGCAGTCTCCCAGATTGCAAAGAACAATCGTCTTGGAGCGTGTAGGGGGAATGGAGGAACTGCGGTCCATTGGACATGTGGTTTGCTGTTATGTCTGAAGGCAGCCTCCTCAGTAGTACTCAGGAGTTACTGGCTGACATTCAGAGCAAGGATGCACTGGTGCAGTGAGAGAGCAGCCTAATAGCAATTTACCACTGACTGGGGGAGTGGGGGAGCAGCCATTTTTTATGCCCTCTCCTTCCCCAGCAAGCCTTCTGTGCTATCCGAAAAATATGTCCCCAAGGGCTGTGCAACCCTCAGGGACATAGTTTTGGTGGCACAGAGGTCTTCCTGGGGAAAGGGAGGGCATAAAAAACTGCCACTTCCCCACTGCACCAGTGCAGTTAGTTGGGAAGTGCTGTTCGGCTGCTCTCTTGTTGCCCCAGGGCACTCTTGCTCTGTATGTCAGCCATTCTATAGGACTACTTTTCAATAGGACTTCTCAAGAGTGATTTGGTCTAGATGCTGCCACCAATGTCCAGGGGCAATATGCCACCAAATGCCAGTTGCTGAAGCATGAATAATGGAGCAGAGCTATTCCTTTGCACCTTGGGCTCCCTTGAAGTAGGGATGTAGCTATACTTGGATTGATTGATTGATTAAGTGCCGTCAAGTTGGTGTCGACTCTTAGCGTCCACATAGATAGATTCTCTCCTGGATGATCTGTCTTCAACTTGGCCTTTCAGGTCTCCCAGTGGTGCATTCATTGCTTTCGTAATTGAGTCCATCCACTTTGCTGCTGGTCGTCCTCTTCTTTTCTTTCCTTCAACTTTTTCAAGAATTATGGATTCCTCAAGGGAGCTGGGTCTTTGTATAATGTGTCCAAAGTATGATCGTTTGAGCATGTTCATTTGTGCCTCGAGTGAAAATTCTGGATTGATTTGTTCTATGATCCATTGGTTTGTTTCCCTGGCTGTCCAGGGGATCCTCAAAAGTCTTCTCCAGCACCAAAGTTCAAAAGTGTCAATACTTTTTCTATTTCTATTATAAATAAAAAATAATAAACATCTTGCATCTTCAAAGTCCAGCTTTCGCATCCATAGAGTGTCACTAGAACAAATATAGGCACATAGGAAGCTGTCTTATAATGAGTCTGACCCTTGCTCCATCTAGCTCAGTCTTGCCTACACCAGGGCTGCTCTGTTTTGGCCCTCCTGCAGATGTTGGCCTATAGCTCCCATCATCCCTGGCTATTGGCCATTGTGGCTGGGGATTATGGGAGTTGTAGTCCAAAAACAGCTGGAGGGCCAGAGTTGAGCAGTCCTGGTCTACAGTCACTGGCAGTGGCTCTCCAAGGTTTCCGTCAGGATTCTTTCCTCACCCTACCTGGAGATGCTGCCAGGGAGTGAACCTGGGACCTTCTGCATGCAAAGCAAATGCAGGTGAGGAGGGGGCACTGGGTGGGTCTCAGCTCGCTCTTTGCTCTCTCCATCCTGCCTCTTGCAAGGAGAAGGTGGGATGGGAGGCACTCACCTTGACTTTTTGTCCCAGGGCCCACTCCAACCCAGCTTGGCCTCTACCTGGAAGCATTTGGCCCCGTGGGAAACAGGATGCTCTGATCCAGTGGGCTCTTTTCTTGTTCTTATTGCCACTTCCTTGGCCTGTGAACTTCCCATGAGTACACAGAGTACAGGCTAAGCTGGAATTGACCCCTCTGTGGGAGACACTGAATCTGAGCAGAAAGAATATCCCTTTTACTCCCTGGCTGGGATTGAAACTCTAAGACGGGTCACGTCCTCTGAAACCCCATCTGCCTCATTATGCCGTCCGCACCGCTCCCCCTGCGTGCTGACTCCTGGATGCCCCCACACACCCTGTCTCGTTGGCGTGTGGGTCACTGCTGTTATTTCCCTCCCAAGTTACCGGAGTCATAAAATGAGGCTCCAAAGGGAAACGAGGCAGCAGATGCCACCTCCCCAATTCCCTCAAGTTCCAGACATGGCTGTGATCAATAGCATAAACAAACATGCGCATCAGTGAGCCAGCGTCTGCTGTGCACAGGGACGAGTCATCTTCATTAAGGCACTCTCCAAAAACTTTCTGAAATGAGAGAGAGAGAGCCTGCCTTCTTAATCGCGTGCAGCAACGAAGAAACTAATTTAGATTTAACAAGACATTTATTGGCTATTAATCAGCTCAGGATTGATTATCTGAAAGAAAAGTTTAGGAGTCTAAACTTACTGTATCATAGCCTTGCAGCTATAAACGCCTAACAAATGTCTTATTAACAATAACCTGGTGTAGGATAGCAAACTACTCATTACACGTGATGTTTATTATTCATTCATTCATTCATTCATTCATTCATTCACTCACACAGTCAGACAGATGTTATTGACTGGTTTGTTTTATCCGGACATCGAGTCCTTCCCAAGGACCTGGGATGCCTGAAATTCATTGTCAATATTGTTGTTATTGTTATAAATATAGTAGCAAAATGTAAACTGTTCCCAGTAAAGTTGCTTTCTGTAATTGACTGATGGTAATTTCCGTGGCCCCTATAGTATTGAGGTGAGGTGTTTTGGAATTGTACCAAATTATGATGATGATGATGATGATTTTTACATTTATATCCCGCTCTTCCTCCAAGGAGCCCAGAGCGGTGTACTACATACTTGAGTTTCTCTTTCACAACAACCCTGTGTAGTAGGTTAGGCTGAGAGAGAAGTGACTGGCCCAGAGTCACCCAGCGTGTTTCATGGCTGAATGCGGATTTGAACTCAGGTCTCCCCGGTCCTAGTCCAGCACTCTAATACTAATACACGCTGGTGGTGTATTAGTATTAGTATTATTAACAATACTGATAATAATAATTAATGGCAACAACAACTTTATTTAGCTGCCCCATAATAACTGTTCTCTAGGTGACTTACAAAGTCAATCAATCAGTAAAATAAAACATATACAATGAAAAATACATTAAAATACACAGAAACAGCTACAATGAATTGCAACTAAAAATATAACAAAAAGATTCTTTTTAAAGCCTTTAAAAGATCTTGGGGAGGAGAGCTGGTCTTCTGGTGGCACATCCCCTTTGCTAAGCAGGGCCCACCTTGGCTTGCATTTGGATGGGAGACTACATGTGAGCGCGGTGAGGTATTCCCTTTCACTCAGGGGCTGTAGCTTAGTGGCAGAGCATCTGCTTTACAGGTTCAGTCCCTGGCAGCATCTCTAGGTAGGGCTGGAAGAGATTCCTGCCTGTAACCTTGGAGAAGCTGCTGCCAGTCAGTGTAGACAACACTGAACTTGACCAGTGGTCTGACGTGTTATAAGGCAACTTCCTATCTTCCTATGTCTTCACCTGGCATCTGAAGGAACAGAGTGATGATTCCAGGTGAGCCTCACCGGGGAAGCTATTCCACAAATGGGGTGCCACCACCAAAGAGACCCTCTTCCTAGTCAAGTCGATTTTGACTCCTGGCGCCCACAGAGCCAAGGAAGTGGCAATAAGAACGAGAAAAGAGCCCACTGGATCAGAGCATCCTGTTTCCCACAGGGACCAAATGCTTCCAGGTAGAGGCCAAGCTCGGTTGGAGTGGGCCCCGGGACAAAAAGTCAAGGTGAGTGCCTCCCACCCCACCTTCTCCTTGCAAGAGGCAGGATGGAGAGAGCAAAGAGCGAGCTGAGACCCACCCAGTGCCCCCTCCTCACCTACATTTGCTTTGCATGCAGAAGGTCCCAGGTTCACTCCCTGGCAGCATCTCCAGGTAGGGTGAGGAAAGAATCCTGACGGAAACCTTGGAGAGCCACTGCCAGTAACTGTAGACCAGGACTGCTCAACTCTGGCCCTCCAGCTGTTTTTGGACTACAACTCCCATAATCCCCAACCTAGATGCTCTTCCCAGAACAGCTCCATCCCCTGAGGGGAATATCTTACAGTGCTTACAATTCTAGTCTTCCATTCATCTGCAACCAGGGTGGACCCTGCTTAGCTAAGGGGACAAGTCATGCTTGCTGCCACAAGACCATCCCTCTCTCTCTCTCTCTCTCTCTCTCTCTCTCTCTCTCTCTCTCTCTCTCTCTCTCTCTCTCTCTCTCTCTCTCTCTCTGTAAACTGATTTGGGAAATTTTGTTGAAAAGTGAGTACTGCAAGGTATTCCCCGTTAGGGGATGGGGCCTCTCTGGAAAGAGCACCTGCCTGCTTGCATGCAGAAAGCTCCAAGTTCCCTCCCTGGCAGCATCTCCAAGATAGGGCTGAGAGAGACTCCTGCCTGCAACCTTGGAGAAGCCACTGCCCGTCTGTGTAGAGACAATACTGAGCTAGATGGACCTAAGGTCTGACCCAATATATGGCAGTTTCCTATGCTCCTGGTAAGTCAATTGTATTTATGGTCTCAGACCAGCCATTCCTATGTTCCTGTCATGGGAACAGCTATTAGGGTGTTGAAAGGCTTCTTCAGTGATCGTGGAGGGAAGGCATAGGTCTAATTCTTCTGGCGGAGAATTAAGGGTCTAGCTTCTCTAGCAGAGCAGATGCTTTGCACGCAGGAAGTCCCAGCTTCCATCTCCGGTGGCATCTGCTGGTTGGACTGTAGGAGACGCCTGCCCAGGAATCCTAGAGAGATGCAGCCCATCAGGACACCAAACTGGATGGACAAAGGGTCTGACTCAATAGAAGGCAGCTTCCTTTGTGATGCTGATGCACTGGCAACATGTTGTACTGAAATGTAATGCCATGTTTCTGTGGCTAATTTATGGAGAACTTTTTTCTCCTGAGAGAACTTATGGGAGGAGATCTGGCCTTGTGGTAGCGAGCATGAATTGTCCCCTTTGCTAAGCAGGGTCTGCCCTGGTTTGCATTTGGATGGGAGACTACATGTGTGAGCACTGCAAGATATTCCCCTCAGAAAATATCCAGGAAATATTGGATATTTCCTTTCCCCTCAGGAAATATCCAATATTTCCTTTCCTCCTCGGGAAATATCTGATATTCTTCTTTCCCTTCAGGAAATATCTGATATTTTCCCTTCAGGAAATATCTGAAATTTTCCCCTCAGGAAATATCCAATATTCCCTTCTCACTTTGATAAGAGCACCAGAAGGTTCCGCTGGGAACCCAAATCCAATATTCCCCCCCCTGCTCAGGAAATATCCAATATTTTTCTTTCCCCTCAGGAAATATCCGATATTTCCTTCTCATTTTGGGAAGAGCACCTGCATGCTTGCATGCAGAAGGTCCCAGGTTTCCTCCCTGGCAGCATCTCCAAGACAGGGCTGAGAGAGACTCCTGCCTGCAACCTTGGAGAAGCCGCTGCCAGACTTAGAGAGATAAGTGAGTGGCCCAGAGTTGCCACTGAGTTTCATGACTGTATGGGGGTTTGAACTTGGGCCTCGTCTGTCCTAGTCCAAAGCTGTAACCACTACACCATGCTGTTAGTGGTGGAGCATTGGGAGACAGCACTGGAAATGTTAGCTCAAGAGTCGTACAGAAAGCTGGCACAGCAGAGAGTGATTTGGAAGGGAAGCATCTCCTTGCCAGGATGGGAGGCTACGGGTAAGGGATCGGCGTCCCTGGGTGTTTGCAATTCCAGCTGCCCTGCCTATGAATTGCTTATTTTTGGACAATGGGGCACAGACACTATAATTTGGTGTGTGATCATTGACACGCCCCCTCCTTTGTCTTCCTTTCAAAGCCAATATCCCCGGCCCAGATGGGTTAATACATAATGCAGACATGCAAGTAATTGGCTGCTTTTGTATAGCAGTCACTCAGCGCCCGCGCCCCCGGTCCCTCTGATCCACTATTAGTGGTCATGCAAACACTCCTTCCACCTAATTAAGCACAGCTTTGAAACCGCCCTTCCCAATGATGTTCCGGTCCCCAGCTAGCGATTCACACATGAGCCACTACCTGTTACACTGGCCATCTCCCTCTCTTCGGGGACAACACATCCCTGCCCTCCCCCAGGTGACCCAGCTGCCGGCGAGGCGGAGGACCTAAAGGAAGGGTGGAGTGATAAATGATCTTTGGGAAAGTCTGTATTAAAGAGCTGGAAATGGGATGTTAATAAACCCCAAGCCACTCATTTCGAGAACACATGCTCTCCGGACTAAACCAGGGCCCTGAAACAATGGGCAATAATAAGGCAAGCCTTTTGCCAACCGACCCTTTCCAGAGTCAGCCTTTTGGGTTCTGTGCAGAAAGGTGCAAGGGCATTTGCATCCCAGTGCTGGAAAGAAGAGCTAAGTTCTTGCTGCATTTTTCACCACTCTTGGCACATATCTCATAGGTAGTCATTCCACTCAAATGTTATCCTGGAAACTGCAAGACAAACAACCAGAGGTGACTCCAGAACAACTAGGAACATAGGGAGCTGCCAAATACTGAGTCAGACCATTGGTCCGTCTAGCTCAGTATGGTCTTCACAGACTGGCAATGGCTTCTCCAAGGTTGCAGGCAGGAATCTCCCTCAGCCCTGTCTTGGAGATGCCAAGGAGGGAACTTGGAACCTCCTGCATGTTTGGGGGAGCAAAGGACTGGCAAAGAACTTTATTAGGGGAGTGATATACACTAAATCAGGGGCGTAACTACCATTAGGCAAGGGGAGGCAGTCGTCTTGGGGCCCCACTGTCTTGAGGGGGCCCCCAGAGGCACATCACATGACTCCCCACCCACCCATGTTGCACCCCCTATGAATTATGTTGAGTCTCTTGGAGATCGGCAGGAGCAGAGAGTAAAAAAACTAGATTCAATGTGAACTAGATGTTCACCGTATTCATAATGGGGATGTGAGTGTGAGTGCACTATATATTGTGAAGTGAGTTTGTTTGTGTATATCAGCGAGGGGCCCATTTTAAAATCTTGTCTCTGGGCCCCCTCCAACCTTGCTATGCCCCTGCACTAAATACCTATAGGATACAAAATTCTTTATTAGAGGTTTTGATATAGAAGCACTCCCAGACTGTGTACCTGTTCCTTCTGGGGAAGTGTGACCCCACCCAGACTCAGCAGATCAAAATGGTCTCCTGAATTCCGACCCTGCACAATAAGTACTTCTGCCTTATCTGGATTCAGTCTCAGTTTGTTATCCCTCATCCAGCCCATCACCGCTTCCAGGCAAGCATTTAGGGAGGTTATGCCTTCTCCTAATGATAGTGATATGAAGAAATAGATATATAACTCAGGCTCATATAACTCAGTACTTCTGGAACCACTAACTAATCTTAGGCCCCAGAAGCAAATACATTTGTATCCTCAATCTCCTATTATTGATCAGGATTTTATGGTCCAATTGGCAGAACAAGTTTGTGCAACATGTTTCTAATATATTAAAAGACATGCATCACACAGTTATCTGTCAGAAGGTGCTCACAGCTGGCTACTTGATTCCAGTCATATCCATTCACTCTCACTTCTCCTCCCATTCCCCTGCCTGGATACATATCCCAGTCACTGAAATATAGCAATGAAACCTGAGTTTCTCACCCAGTTGGAGATACTTTCTCACTCATCCAAAAAGGCAATACCATTTTTGCCATAGAAGAACCAAGCTAGAAATATAAAATATTGTTTCTGCCCGCTACATCTATTGGACGGAACAAATTCCAGGGATTTCTCAGGGAGCATAGGCAACCACCTTACCTGTGGTCAGAAGGAGATGGTCAGAGAAGATGCTGGGTTGCTGTCCCTGCTTTGCTTGCCTGTGCTTGTGCTGATTAGGTGCTGTGGACAACATGGGTTTTTTTTAGAGTCCTGGGGCACAAGTCCCCAATGTTTTTCTGGGATCCCTGCTGCTGGCATTGTGGCTGAGCAGGCTGGAGAAACAGCTGAGGAGCACAGTCTATCTTCCCTGCAGTACTTTAGCAGCTCTTCTGCTGACTTTAAAATGCTTTCCAGCTCAGCTTGGCAGCCAGATATCTGGATTTCAGAATGCCTGCCAGAGGAGGAGAGCTAATCTGGTGGTAGCAAGTGTGACTTGTCCTCTTAGCTAAGCAGGGTCTGCCCTGGTTGCAAAGGAATGGGAGACTAGAAGTGTGAGCACTGTGAGATATTCTCCTCAGGGGATGGAAGCCAAAGCTTCCAAGTTCCCTCTCTGGCATCTCCAGATAGGGCTGAAATCTTTGAGAAGCCGCTGCCAGGCTATGTAGATAATACTGGGCTAGATGGACATAAGAACATAAGAACAGCCCTGCTGGATCAGGCCCAAGGCCCATCTAGTCCAGCATCCTGTTTCACGCAGTAGCCCACCAATGGTCTGGAACTGGGTGGGTGGGTGGTAGGGGCAGGTGGGCAGGAAGGCAGGCCAGCGAGGGGCCCTTGGCAGGCAGCTCTATTGGATGGACGGCTCTCGGGTGGGGCAGGAGAGAGGGGAACAGCCTCCTTTGGCGCCCCCTGGCTTGTTAAGATGAGTCACTACAGTTTCTAGTTCTTTCGGAAAGAAACAATTTTAAAAAAATATGCTTCCCAATGAATCGGTCTTTGGAACCGATCCAAAGTCTGTTGAATCGATTAAACGTTGCAGCTCTGCTAGCGATCGTGGAGGAAGCCAGCTATGCAGAAGGCCCTCCGGATGATCGGATCCTAAATCTATGTATGCTTCTTATGTGAAAGTCTGTCTTGACCGTTAATATCTTGGAGTGGATGGAGGATTTGCAGATAATTTCCTGCTGTCTCATTCATCAGCAAACCCGAGCTGAAAGTCTTCCCCTGCCTGGGCAGCAGCAGGAGGAAGCCCGGCAGGATCATTATTCTGCATTAATAGGAACTCCAAGCCCCTGCCTGGCGTTTCCCTCCGTTGCCAGTTCACATCTCTTTCAATCTTCCCTGTCTCTTTCCCTTAACGTGGACTCCTCTCTGCTCGGTTTGTCTCCTGATCTTCTTCCCTTCACGACTGGGGCCATTTTTATTAGCAGTCGGCAAAGCCTCTCTGACAAAAGAGCCCATATGATTTATACAACGCAGGAACACACCACATACCAGTATGTATAAATATTCAAGCCAATTGGCTTTTCTGTCAGGCAGCTGAGCAGAGAACGGTCAACAGAAGAAGAGCCCACAAGGCCTCCCTGAGGATATGCGGATGGTTAAATCAGGGAGGGATTTGCATTCCAAGTATCGTCATTTGAAGCACAAGGCTTTGTCTTGCAGTCACTTGTCCCTGTGCATTTTTGTCAACTCGCCTTTATCCATGTATTCACCAATCTAGGGGTGTGCACGGAACTGCTCCGGGCAGTTCGATTTGAGTTAGAACCAAACTCGAGACGAACTGTCCGATCCATGTGCCAGTTCATTAGAACCAGCCAGAAGTTTGGTTCTGCACTAAAACCAAGTCAAACCAGTTTGCCTGGTTCAACCTGATTCTGCATGCTTGCAAAGGCGAATCCAGTAAGGAGTCCTTCTTACAAGCAAAGGCGGGGAACCCTATGGGGCTGAAAAGAGAGGGCAGGGGGTGGCATCCCCCTAGGCCCTGCCAGTGTTCCCCCCATCAGCGCAGGCCAGCAGGGGCCCGGTTTGGGTCTCCACACACATGCATGGAGGCCATTAAAGCCACCTCCATGCATGTGTGGAGGCCATTTGAGTCACCACACAAATTTGGTTCCGCTCATCCCTGCACCAGTACTTCCCTAGTTATCACCATCTCTTGTTCTTGCCAATGGTGAGAAGTCCAGTGAGCCTTTTGCAGTCCATCCTTCCTATCTTAGAGCTGTCCTAATCTCCTTCTTCCGTCACGGTAAGCAGCAGATTGAAAGTCAGGTTAGAGAACTGATCCCAATTTTATCTCGTGTGCCCTTCGTGTCTTAAAGAGCTTCCAACATTACACATAATTAACTTACAGGATTCACTTATGGATAGGAATGTGGAAGGTTACTCCATCTTAGTACATCAGCCAGCTAGGGCGGTGCCATTTGAGGGGGGACGGATGCTCATTGTGATTTCTGTAAAGTCTACATTGCTCGAGATGGAAAAGAGGTGATGGCATTGCAATACTTTCACTTTCCCATGTGTACTCATGCTTTTCTTGTCCTGACCATTAAGCTTGCAGTAGCCAAATCTGCAACAGGGTTTTAAAAGATGTTTTAAAAACCCAAGAATGGCTAAAAGTTTTTTCGGTGCTGAGGAATGGAAATGAAAATTTGGAACGTCCCCCAAAGATTTCTCAATTAATTTTATTTACTTAGTACATTTCTATACCACACCATACAAAATGTCCCATGGCAGTTCACAATCTAAAAGCCACCATAAAAACATTAATACAATTAAAACAATTTAAAATACAAAAAAACCCTCTAAAACCCAAAGCTTTAAAGCTATAAACTAAAAGCCTGGCTAAACAGGTGTGTGTTCAGTTCCTTCTTTAAAATATTCAGAGATGGGGAAACTCTAATTTCATTAGGAAGAGCCTTCCAGAATCTCAGAAAAACTCTAGAATAGGCCTGGTTAGGAATATAGAAAGCTGCCATATACTGAGTCAAACCCTTGGTCCATCTAGCTCAGTATTATCCACAAAGACTGGCAGCAGTTTCTCCAAGGTTACAGGCGTTGACATCTGGGGGCCCGAGGTTAAGAAACCCTGATATAGAAGATTATCTGGGAATGTGAGAATTAGGGGTGTAGCAAAGTTGGAGTGGGCCCTAGGTCAAGATGAGACCCTCTAGGGTCCAAACCATTAAGGGCTTTAAAGGTAATAACCAGGTTCTCCTGTCATGGAGAGGTTCAATCTGTCCACAGCTGCAACTTCCTTGTGATCTCTGAGAGCAGTTGGAGACTGGATTCGTTTCTGATAATAGGTCACATCAAGCCGATCTTCCTTGGTAGCAAATGTGTACCACTGCGTGAGTTGATTAGATTGTCTGGAAGTATTAATTTCCCTCTAAGTCTTGGCTCCATCTCCATTAGCCACTCGGCTGTGTGGCTACCCATTCCAGAGAGCACCTCCGGAGTCACTTCATTACCATGCAAATGGGGACGGCTCCTTTTGAGGCGGTCGAGCCCAGCGAGCGGATTACACTATAGCTTTAAGGAGAGCATATGCAGAACACAAATTATGGCTGTCATCAATATTTATACAGCTGCTAAAGTTCAGATCTGACAGGCATGGCTTCTATCACAACCAGCCGTAAAAGAAAGATAGATACCTCTACGTCGAAATGTACCGGGCTCACTGTTAAATGTCCCATAATCAAAACACTGCTGTAGTGTTGAAATGAATTGGATTGATGCGGGTAGAAATCCTTTGAGCAGAGGTTAGTGTGCCTGATAGGTGATCTTTGGCAGAGAGAGCCTCTCACCAATATTTAGGACTATTTAGGATCTTGCTTCCATATGTGCTGAATCGGAAACATATCACTCTCCTACTAATTGGGCAAAGAGGCACATTTTAGGAACACAGGAAACTGCCTCATACTGAGTCAGACCATTGGTCTATCTAGCTCCTAAATGAGCAAAGAGGTGCTTTTTTAAAAAGTGGTGGCTCTCTTTATTGAGCAGGGGGAGAGCAACTGGCCCTATCCAGCCCCAGCACAGCATCCCTCCAGTGGCTGTTGCTGGTGTCTATCTTATGTTTCTTTTTAGAATGTGAGCCCTTTGGGGACAGGGAGCCATCTTGATTTATTTTTATTTCTGTATGTAAACTACTTTGGGAACTTTTGTGGGAAAGTGGTATATAAATATTCATCGCAGATATTCGACCTGGATATTCATCATCGGCAGTATTGTCTACACTGACTGGCAGCGGCTCTTTAAGATTTTAGGCAGGAGACGTTCCCAGCCCTACCTGGAGATGCCAGGGAGTGATATACCTGATATCTTCTGCACACAAGCACAGAGATGCTCTTCCACAGAGCTATGGCCCCATCCCATCCCCTGTCTTACAGAGCTCACACGTGTAGTCTCATCCAAATGCAAACCAAGGTGGACCTTGCTTAGCAAAGGAGACAATCCATCCTTGCTGCCACAGGTTCATCCACCTAATGGCACAGCGGGGAAGTAACTTGCCGAGGGAGCAAGAGGTTGCTAGTTTCAAACACCTCTATTGGGCAGCAGTGATATAGGAAGATGCTGAAAGGCATCATCTCACACTGCGCAGGGGGAGGCAATAAAAAAACCGCTCCTGTATTCTACTAGAGAAAACCACAGGGCTCTGTGGGTGCCAGGAGTTGAAATCGACTCGACGGCACAACTTTACCTTTACCACAGGTTCAGCTCTCGTCTTTAATATGGTGACTCTTCATAGTAGAGGAAGAACAACTAGGGACAGATTCCCATAATCCAGGCAGATAATCTTTCCATGAGTGAAAGGTATATAAGTAGATAACAATTTGTGTGGCTCACTTTTGGAAGGAATGCCAATATCAATCCCTTTTTTAAAAATTGGCCCCTAAACAGTAGAACCTGAAGCCCTGATTTGAAGTAAAACGCAAATCCACCAGCATTATTCTTGGAGCGGAGCTAGAATGCACTAGCCAACGTGAACAGTCTCTGCTGCTAAGCAGGGTCTGCCCTGGTTTGCATTTGGCTGGGTGGCTAAATGGGAGCACTGGAGAAGATGGGCCATCGCTCGGTGGGGGAGTATCTGCTTTGCATTCGAAAGATCCCCGGTTCAATCCCTGGCAGCATCTTCAGGTGGGGCTGAGAGAGACTCCTCTGTGCTTTGTGCTTTGCGTAAAGTATTTCTAGAAGAGAACCTTGGGTCAGAAAAACCTTAAGTAAAACAGAGTAGGTTGTGACAAATATCATGTAATGCCTATTGATTGGGGACATGAGGTTGTTGGGGTTTTTTTTTACAGGTCTTATCTTTCCCAGCCAGAGGGAAGACTCTGGTAGTTATTCTCGGTGAGTGCAGAACTAAATGGAGATCTGGCTCGCTATGCAATCTCAAACCGAGGTCACAGCCCTGTGTACACTTGACTTGAAAGTGTGTGTAGCTACCATCAAGGGCTTGCAGTGACGTCACGGGCTTGCGATGATCTCAACTGCTCAGGCATGTCTCGTTAAGAATAAACAAAAAACAAAACAATGGAGGTTTGGCGGGGCGCCCCCCCCCCAAGTGGTTCCGGTGGGGCCTCGCAGCTGGGTGGTCCAGGCTCCCAAATTACCTTGGTACGCCCCTGGAGGTAGGCTCATTGTCGGCCTGGAGCAAGGCAGAGAATGAAGAAACTACCCGGCTGACGACAAAGCCAGCTGGGAATGAGGCTGGCCAAAGCAAAGGGCGAGTGGTAGATACCAGATAGCTCCCAGGAGCTGGGCGGCTCGGGTTCTTTGAACCCATTGGCCCAATTATAGCTCCGCCCCTGGTTAGAGACCCACAATGGCAGAAGTGGGTCTAGCATTGCTTGCGTCACTCTGCAGGATGTGTAAGCCAGTGAGACTTAACTTCCAGATCGGTTTGCTTCAGTACCACCGGTGGGTTGTAGCCGAGTGTGCAATTGTGCCTGGCAGGGGTAGGGTTAGGGTGGCCCCCCAGCTGTTGCTGAACGACAACGCCCCTCCTCTCCAGCTGTAATACCGGGGAGCTGAGGGTGATGCAGGTCAGCAACAGCTGGAGAGCGACACATTGCCTAGCTCGGGTGTATCGGGTAGAATCGTAGTTGTGTTCAGAATGATTTGCTCAGATTTCTGTACTGTACCATTGCCTTGTTCATCTTCAGCATGTGATTAATGAATTGGACCTTTATGGAAAGCGTTTATCTAAAATGTCCTTAATGTAAGCAAGATTTAATCCTGCTGAAGATAATACTAGCAAGCTAACACTGGGGGGGGGACGATGTTGGCAGTTATCTTCTTGGCACTCACTGGGGCTTTTAACAAAATTAAGCTTTCTTAAGTGTGAGGACAAGAGCTTCCCCCACCCCACCCCACCCCCGCTGCCTGCCTCCCTATATGATGATTGCCAGAAACGAGGACGTGAATTGGAGCATTGGAGCTTGGATACCTCTGAATGCCAGTTGCAGGGAGCCAGAGCAGGAGAGGTGGCTTGTGGGCTTGATCTCCTGCTTGTGGGCTTAGGGAGCTGCCTTATACCAAGTCAGACCATTGATCCATCTAGCTCACACACTGACTGGCAGCAGCTTCTTCAAGGTTTCAGCCAGGAGTCTTTCTCAGCCCTACCTGAAGATGCTGCCAGGGATTGAACTTGGGATCTTTGGAAAGCAAAGCAGACGCTCCACCACTGAGCTGTAGTTGCCTCATCTCCGACGGTGTTCCCATGTAGTCGCCCATCCAAATGCAAACCAGGGCAGTCACAGATATCAAGTGCCGTCTCATGCACAGGTACATTTCATACAGCAAAGCTCAACCGCATGCAAAACAGCCAGAAATGCTGCTGTAAACTATGTACAGATCTCCCACCAGGGGCAGAGCCACCACTGTGTGAGGGGGTTCAAAGAACCTGGGCCGCCATGCCCAGGGGCCACGCCTGGCACCCCAGCCACACCCCTTCACCTGAAGTCAGACACAGGGGTGTGGCTGGAGTGATGGGGTCTGGCAGCGGCGAGCTGGACAGGGCCCGCCGGCATTCTCCCTATGCCACTGTCTCCCACTCTCTTCTATACCGAGACCTTCCTCTCCCTCATTTAAATATATACATGAGCCCTCCCCCGTACATCTGGATGCAATATGTACAAATGCATTTGACACATCTGAGCGCGCGGCCCGGCACATCTCGGAGAGCACCAAAGACAGAGGAAATGATAAAAGTCAACTGTCGATCTTTAAAATTTTAATGAAGTGGAAAGACGGTCGGCATGGGCCTGGGAGGAGGAGAGAGACTATCTTCAGTTTGAAGAGATTAAAAATAAAAAAAATAAAAACTCAGGAGGATCAAGGGGGATTAACATGCCCAGAGCTCGGAGTGATGTTTGGCGAAAGGCTGTGCAAACCGTCTGACAAGAGAAGCTAACCTCCTTTTGGAAAGCTCTGAGCAAACAAATACTAATCACAGAATAAAGGGACAATTAGCTGTGATGTCTCCCGTAATAAATCTACTAACAAGAATACAACCTTCTGGCCATTCGCGGCCAGATCCCCGGTGCGGGCTGTTTGCAGAACAGATTAATGGGGACAAATCGGGCGGCTTATTGCAAGGGACAAGCACATTTCTTTGTCTGTCTTGACACAAGGAAGTCAAACCTGCCTGGAATTGTCTCTCCGGCATGATCGACGGGGCATCTGGCTTAGCAAGTCCTCCCCTTCCAGCATCCATAAGTGGCAGCCTCATTTCCTGCTAAAAGATGCCTCTGCTCGAATAATTGAAAACCAACAGTCAATTTCAGAAGGGCACCGTGCGCCCACTTCCTCACCTTCCCTTTTGGCTTTCGGTGCAAATTAAATAGCGCTGATGGAGTCTGATAGGAATTACTGATGTAAACCCATTAGGTGTCACTTCTCGTTCACATCGGGGCGAGTTAGGAGAATCAGTCCCCCAAGGCAAAGGAGGTTTGCTGCTCCTGCAGTGCATTGGGTGTCCAAAAATCAGGGGCACGGCTAGGGGAGAGTGGGCTTGTGTTAGCCGCTCACCCGGTGGCCCCTCGTGCTTGCCAGTGATGCCCCTATGTTTGACATCATGCACAGGGGGCATGCCAAAACCCAGAAGGGGCGAGGTTCACTCCCCAGCTGGCTTTGTTGCCAGCTGGGTATCTTCTTCATCCTTCCCCTCACTTGGAGAATGAAGAAAATACAGTCAGCAATGAAGCCAGTCAGAAGCTCGGGGGCAGGCAGAGCTTGCGGGCACAGGCTAGGGGTGAGCAAACAGGTTCAAATTCGAACCGTCTCAGTGTTGAACATGCCCAGTTCGAAGATTCGATGTTGAGCTGGCCTCAAAATGAACCTGTTCTTGTTTGGCTCAATCTTGAGCCAAATACTCCTGGCCAGTTTGGGGGTGTCATGACCTGACCAGGAAGAGGTCCATTGCGCATGCGCGGCAGCCTCCAAAATGGCCACTGCAACTACACAGAAGCCTGGAACGGGCCTAAAACCACCCGAGCAGGGCTGCAAATGATACTGGGGGAGGCTGGTGGGAGGGGAACCTCCAGAGATCCCCCCATGGCCACAGCAGCTCCCCCAGAGGCAGTGAGGTTCAGTAAAATCAATAAAAATAATTTTTTTTTGTCGCTCGGAATGTTTCAACTCAGAATGAGATCATTCCATTGGAACATCCAGCTTCTCCGGTTGTTCTGACGGAATGTCCCAGGGCTTTTATGTTCCGTTCCGAGCTCAGAACGGAACACAAAATCCATTTTGTGCACATCCCTAACCTTTTGGCTTGATGATGATCTATATGCATGCATCTAGATTTCTTATCCAGTGTGCAGACCTCACCCCCCTCGGGCCCGGACTTCCCTTCATGCTGTCAATTTCCATTACTGACAGTAAAATTGATCTGTATGTTTTTGCCTCTTTGTATCCTGTCCCTTCAGAAAGGTTGGGGGTGGCTTCCCATAGTTAGAACCATCATGCAACATGTCCCAAGCTTCTCCTCCCTCATGTCTGTCTCCACATCGCTACCAGGAACACGTTGGCCATGTGCCAGAATCACTCGCTCCATGTCTGAGGAGCTGGAGGAGAGAGGTGGGGGATATTTCCAAGACGATGCTGAAACAGCTGCAGCTACCAAGGGTTGTGTGAGAATTGCCAGTGTGTGGAGGTTAGTGCATCTCTATTGTGTACTCTAAAACGGAGAAGACAGCTTTCCAAAAGTGAGGAGGGGGAAAAACATACCAGCAGGGGATTCGAACCGGCAAACTCTGGCTTGATAATCGAGTCATTTCCCCGCTGCGCCATTAGGTGGCCATAGAGTTAAGGTCTCTTTTTTCACAGTTTTGTTATCTGCAGAAATTGGCATGACTGGGACCCCCTGTGAATAACAAGGACCACCTTTATATGCCATTGTCCACAATACTTTTCTTAAAATTGAGAAACTCTCGCCTCACCCGAAGAAGCCTTAAAATTCCAGGTGCCATCTGTGTGATGAAAGCCACCTCTGCCAAAAAGACTGGATGGAATGAAATGTAGATGACCTGTGAGCCGCGACCTAATTGCAGAAGGATCCAGCCCAATAAGCTCTGTTTGAATAACATTAGCCAGAATGCAAGTTAAGATGCTACAAGTAATCTGGATAAACACTGATAAGATGAGAGAAAATAAGCATTATGTAAACGGAGGGGAAATAAATGAAACCTCAGCAATAGCCTGTCTGTAGCAAGATGAGCTACAATCCCGAGTCGATTCAGGGGCTGAAATGGAGCTGGGCACTGAACGAGCCACTTCAGTCAAAGGGAGTGCCTTATAGAAGGAAGGAATTGAGATGAGCAAGGCAAGACAGCCAGCGTTAATGCGTCTTGGAAATAAGCTCCATTTGGCTGGAGCTCATTAAATTTCACAGTCAATAAGCAGGATGCTTGCAAGAACTTAGGGACGGATAGAAAGAAGGGAGATAACGTGGATGGGGAGAAGGGAGATTGCAGCCTGCCTTGCTGATTGAATTAATAGAACGAGGAGGTTTCTGATTACAAGGAACAAGACGAAAGTCCATACAAAACACAGGGGCAGAAGGATGAAAAGGGATGTGAGATTAGCAACACCTAGATTTGATTGCTCCAATAATAAATGCCTCTAACATTTCATGGCCTTTTGGCCCCACTGGTTCAATAATCTCCTCTATATTTGTTTTGTTTTATTCCTCTTTGTATTGCTCTTTATATGTTTTATTTTATCTATCTATCTATCTATCTATCTATCTATCTATCTATCTATCTATCTATCTTTTCATTTCATTTCATTGGGAGGAGAGCTGGTCTTGTGGTAGCAAGCATGACTTGTCCTCTTTGCTAGGCAGCGTCTGTCCTGGTTTGCATTTGAATGGGAGACCACATGTGTGAGCACTCCCTGTAATATATTAGGGGATGGGGCCACTCTGGGAAGAGCACCTGCAGGCTTGCATGCGGAAGTTTCACATTCCCTCCCCGGCATCAACAAAATAGGGCTGAGAGAGACCCCTGCCTGCAACCTTGGAGAAGCCGCTGCCAGTCTGTGTAGACAATTCGGAGCTAGATGGACAAACAAAAGTTTCCAAAGTGGTTTACAGAGAGAAATAAGAAAAAAAAAATAAGATAGCTCCCTGTCCCCAAAGGGCTCACAATCTAAAAAGAAACACAAGATAGAAACTAGCAACAGTCACTGGAGGGGTACTGTGCTGGGAGTGGATAGGGCCAGTTGCTCTCCCCCTGCTAAATAAAGAGAATCACCACATTTAAAAGCTGCCTCTTTGCCCAGTTAACAAGGGTCGGTATATGGCAGCTTCCTATGTTCCTGTTTCATTTCATTTCATTTTACATTTCTGTGTCTCTAAATACCAGTTGCAGGGGAGCAAGAGCAGGAGAGAGAGTATGCTCTCACCTCTTGCTTGTGGGTTTCCCAGAGGCATCCAGTGGGCCACTGTGGGAACAGGATACTGGACTTGATAGGCCTTGGGCCTGATGCAGCAGGGCTGTTCTTATGTTACATAGGAACATAGGAAACTGCCATATACTGAGTCAGACCATTGGTCTATCTAGCTGAGTATTGTCTTCCCAGACTGTCTTCACTTCTTCTCCAAGGTTGCAGGCAGGAATCTCTCTCAGCCCTATCTTGAAGAAGCTGCCAGGGAGGGAACTTGGAACCTTCTGCTCTTCCCAGAGCGGCTCCATCCCCTGAGGGGAATACCTTGCAGTGCTCACACATCAAGTCTCCCATTCAGATACAACCGGGGCAGACCCTGCTTAGCTAAGGGGACAAGTCATGCTTGCTACCACAGGACTAGCTCTCTGTTCGTATGGTGGGAGGCTTCTCCTATCTGATCATGTGAACATACATCATGATAACCAGAGCAAAGTCACTGAAGAATTGCTCAAGTGGACCAGGTGATTGTCCCTTCCTCCCAGACATCCATATCAGAATACCAGTTGCAGCTTCTCTGTGGTGAATTGTCCTGTTGAATTGTCCTCTTGGAGCTCCACTGGTTGAGAACTGGCTCGATTCAGAGCAGTGATTTAAAGGGAGTCTATAATAAAGGCTCTTGGCAGAACTCCCTACTTGTCACCTTGTGCTGCATTTAATATTCTGGTATAACGTGAACGTTCATTTCTATTACGGCGAAGAATAATTGTTTTGATAATTGTTTGATAACGTGTTATTTTCAGGTAATTTATTTCGACTTTTCCGCGTGGTGGGTTCTTCTCTGTCCCTGGAGCAATGCGGAGAAATGGAAAGCTTTGTATGACTTTGGAATTAATATTTATTTGGTTTCTTCACTTGCCCAAGAACAAGAGCGTTTATGAATAATACATAGACCCAAAGATGCCAAGATAGGAAGCTTTATATTCCGAATGCCAGGAGGAGCTGGAAAACTTAAATCGAAGGTAAGAATCATCATTGTCGGGTGCATCAGGCATTGCTCAGGCAAATGGGAATTCAGGATAACTTCAAGGCTAGTCAAAGTGAAGGTAGAGTCATTATTATCTTAGGAGAAGGCAGGATAACAATGAGCTAGGAAAAACAGAGTGCCAGAATAAAAACTGGAAGTAACGTTCTAAACTCCCTGGAAAATCGTTTCCAAGAATTTGCTAGTTCTCAAACAAGATCTGTGACTCACTATTAAGGAAGAGAGCTGGTCTTGTGGTAGTAAGCATGACTTGTCTCCTTAGCTAAGCAGGGTCCACCCTGGTTGCATTTGAAAGGGAGACTAGAAGTGTGAGCACTGGAAGATATTCCCCTCAGGGGATGGAGCCGCTCTGGGAAGATAATCTAGGTTCCAAGTTCCCTCCCTGGCAGCATCTCCAAGATAGGGCTGGGAGAGAGTCCTGCCTGCAACTTTGGAGATGCCGCTGCCAGCCAGTGTAGACAATACTGAGCTTGATGGGCCAAGGGTCTGACTCAGTATAAGACAGTTTCTCATGTTCTTGTGACCCGGTATCATATCTTCTCGTGCCACATTAGGTATGGTTTTCTCAGTGGCAGAAAAGAAATTGAGGAGAATTTCCCAGAAGGGGCAAAGTGGATTTATGCATGAGTGTAAATCCCACGTCTTAGATTTCAGAAACAGAAATGAGGGGCAGGTGTGGGGGTAAACAACTTGTCTGGGAGGGTGCTTGCCTCTGTGGAGAGGGCACTTGCCTCTCCTCTATCTGGAGCCGCTCTTGAATTTTATCCAGCCACGACCTAGAGGAAGGGATCGGTCCTCCTATGCCGAAGGGCAACTTTCCCGAAACACAAGGGCTTGGTTTGTCGAATGGCTGTCTGCCATACTTCTCAAGTGGAACTCCTTTGTAGCCTCGTAGTGACATGTTTCCCCTTGTTATCTCTCATCAGCCCTGACAATGAAATGAGTCTGCTAATGCAGCCATCACAGCGCTACAAGATAAAGGGTTGAAAGATGCAGGCATTGCTTATCACTGGATGGATGCGAGCTGCTGGTCAGTAATGTGCTCCCATTGTGCTGAGCCGCTGGGCAAAAAGGCATGTCAGCAGAGGCCGGGAAGCTGACGATTGTACCTTTCGGATTGGCCTTGACGTCCCCCTCCTTAAGCCTTGCTCTGCAGAATGAACTCAGCGCAACGATCACTTCAGCAGTCAATCATC
Source organism: Hemicordylus capensis (assembly GCF_027244095.1). NCBI lineage: Eukaryota > Metazoa > Chordata > Lepidosauria > Squamata > Cordylidae > Hemicordylus > Hemicordylus capensis. Next base: position 19,381,831 of record NC_069664.1, on the reverse strand, counting down.
TTGTTCCAAGGTGGAGCACTGTGTGTGTGTGTGTGTGTGTGTGTGTGTGTGTGTGTGTGTGTGTGTTGCTACAGTGCTGAGTAAAGGTTTGTGAGCCCCCGAGATGGTCTGTATGTTAGCACAATTCTTATTCAAAACGTGATTAAATCCTAAGTTAAACCCTGACAAAAGAGAAAGGCGATCCCAATGAATAAGTAAAGCATGCCGTCGAGTTGGTGTCGACTTGTGGCAACCACTGAGCCCTGTGGTTGTCTTTGGTAGAACACAGGAAAGGTTTGCCATTGCTATCTCCCACACAGTAGGAGATGATGCCTTTCAGCATCTTCCTATATCGCTGCCGCCCGATAGAGGTGTTTCCCATAGTACCAGCAGGGATTCAAACCGGCAACCTCATTCTTGCTAGGCAAGTCATTTCTCGCTGCGCCATTAGGTGGCATTGCTAATGAATAAGTAACTCTGGCAAAAAGGATACTGACTCACAGTAAGAGTCAACAGCAAAGATACATGTGTGGCAAACTGCACTTGGGAACTGGTGGCACCTTTTTGAGCAGCAATAACTGCAACTAAGTATTTCCTGTAACTGGTGGTCTGTTTCTCACACCAGCTTGGAGGAATCTTGGTCCATTCTTCCATACAAAACTTTGACCCCTGTGACATTTGAGGGCTTCCTTGCATGAACAACTCACTTCAGGTCTTGCCACAACATTTCAGTAGGGTTTAGCTTGGGCCACTTAATGGAGCAGTGGGGAAGTAACTTGCATAGGGAGAAAGAGGTTGCTGGTCCAAATCCCTGCTGGTATGTTTCCCAGCTGCAGTGATACAGGAAGATGCTGAAAGGCATCATCTCATACTGCATGGGAGATGGCAATGGTAAACCCCTCCTCTATTCTACCAAAGACAACCACAGAGCTCTGTGGTCGCCAGACGTCGACATCGACTTGACGGCACAACAAAAAAACTTTGATTTGTCCACTTCAAAATCACCATTTCTTCTTCTTCTTCTTCTTCTTCTTCTTCTTCTTCTCCTCCTCCTCCTCCTCCTCCTCCTCCTCCTCCTCCTCCTCCTCCTCCTCCTCCTCCTCCTGGAATGTTTAGGGTTGTTGTCTTGCTGCATGACCCATTTTCAGCTCAGCTCCAGCTCATAGATAGATGGCCTGACCTCGTCCTCTAGATTTTTCTAGTACGCAGCTGAATTCATGGTTCCATCGATGATGGCAGGCCATCAGGTCCTGATGCTGTAAAGGAGCCCCAAACCATGATGCGTCCACCACCATGCCTGATAGTCAGGATAAGGTTCTTACTTTGGAAGGCAGTGTTTGGTTTTCACCTAACAAAATGTTTGTGGTTGTGTCTGTAAAGTGCAATTTTTGACTCTGGATGACCCCTGCTCGATGATTCTGGGCACCTGGATGGCCCACAAGGCTTCTGGAATAATGTTCTCTGGACATATGGCACATTTTATTAACAAAAAAGGAAAACAGATGAGGCAGTTTGAAAACAATATACTACTACTCCAGACCAGTACAAATATACGCTGCTTTTCAACAAAAGTTCTCAAAGCCTTTTACACAGAATAATAAACAAACAACATGGTTCCCTGTCCCCAAAGGGCTTGCAGTCTAAAAACAAGTTTTTGCCATATGCAAATGATTTAATTGCTCGATGAATTGACTAAAAGCCAGACAAATATCTTCCGTCGCTTTAGTCTGGTGACAGTTCTATGAACTGCTCCTAGTTCTGCCAGGAATTGCCACCAAAGCCTGTACAGCTTATGGGACTTTCAAACCTGTCAGTCACAGGACAGACATAAATTGGACTCTATGTTCATTGAAAGAAGCATATTGGAAGCATTAATAAATTTCCCACTGTCACAAAAGGAAGAAACACACTGTCATCTTTTTTTCCTTAACTGTTTTAATTTAAGGCTGATGAAGAAAAGGTATCTGTGAGCCCTGGAATCCTGCTAGTTCAAAGGGACTAATTAAAATAAATGTTTATTTCATCTCCCTTGTAATTTATTTAGCAAGTCTCCATAGTCTAGGTAAAACCCCCACAGTAGTCACCCCGAGGGCTGCAGATACGTCAACACATGATGGGTGTGCTTCAGTTTGGTGAGATATTGTTAGCAGCTAGATTCTTGAACAGAATGGATTTTGATCTGGAAGCAACAGTGGCCACATTCGTACATAACACAGAACCAGAGTTGAAGGGGCCAGAGGTTGTCAAACCTGAATGTCCAAATGCAGGACAGCCCCTCAGAGCTCTGGTTCCACATGGAAAATGACCTGAGTTTCCACTCTCTGAACTTCCATTTGTACCCTCGGGTTGTAGTGAGTTTTGCCACCCCAAGGTTGAATGCAGCCTATTTTATGTCCAAATGTGGAACTGCAGGCTGCGTTCCCTGAAACCGGAGTTGAGGGAGGAAGCTCCTCCCTCTTTCCGACTGTCATTGGCTATGCTGGCTGTCCTTCATGAAAGAAGGAAGCCTGTACAAACAGTTCCTCCTCTCTGGAATCTCCGTGACTGCAGGCTCTCTGTTATGTCTGAATTTGGACAGGAGAGTAGGGTGAGGTGTGGGGAGCGGAACTGTGGGTCCATTAGAGCCCGGTTCTGTGTTACATGTGAAAGTAGCTTGTGATTTCCAAGCAGCAGATGTTCCAGTTGGGGAAACCTAAAACTGAAAAAAGTGTACATTGAACCTTAATCAGCGACTGGAATTGGAAATGGGAAAGTACTTGCAGACACCACGTTCATTGTTGGCAAGCAGATGTGTCCTTTGGAATGGATTGCACATTATTCTATGCACAGGGCAGCTCTTTGATAAAAGAAAGCAACTGTCAGATTTTCTTGCTCAAATTTTGCACACTACAAGTGACACTTTGAAGTCAGTCCTCGGGTGGAGGTGTCTACCTGAAAGGGAAAGGAGGCTTCAAAAGAGACACTCTGTGCTAGGATGGGAACAACGAGGAGTTTCGTAACAGGAATATCAAAGGCCTATTAGGATCAAAACCTGGAGATGCCATATTCCAATCATCCACGCAATCCCTCTCTGAAACTGCTTCTAGCAGCCACAAAGAACACAGTAGCAATTCACAAATAAAAGATACTTCAATATACTATTAGCCTGTTCAAATGGACATCTAAACCTGGGTTATCTACCTCTAACCAAGGCTTGCATGCTCACATGAACCAGGACAAAATCCTCAAGACCTGGTAATCCAAATCTGGGTAAACCTGCTTCTAACCTTCACTCTTAACCAAGGTTAATGCAGGGAAGCGGCCCAGAACCTAGGTTTGTTGATGGTGTGTCCACTTCCCACTCCATTTTCAGGTCCCAGCATCAGGCCACCATGTTTGTTAGAGAGCACTTCAGCTAGAAAGTCTGTGATCTGTGAATGTGCCACTCTGCACAGCCCACTCTATGATCACATGCTTGAAATCAAATTACAGCTTTATCCCAACAGCCTTTTTAACATGACAAGCACTATGCTCCCTGAGTTTTGGTAAGTTCTATGCTATCTAAAGTGTGTTTAGGATTTTCTGTGTGTCAGACCCAATTCCTCACTTTTAGAGCAGAGACCCAAATTGGCAGAGATCCACAAATTAAGGCTTCATTTACTAGCCAGCCATTATCTGTGGTCACCACCAATCCCCTCTCTTCCCTCAGATCCTTTTCTGACACACAGACAGAGATCTTGGGAGAGCAACTGGTCTTCTGGGATGTGGAGGTGGCAAGAAACAGGAAGCCCTCTCCTAATGAACAGAAAGGATTCCTATTGTTTTCTCTCTTCTCAGAAATGAAATAAGACCTCCGGAAAGGAGATCTGTGTGTTGATGGGTGTCCTGCTCTCTAGAGGGCTGGGGGCATTTGCCACTGATGAGCTGGCAAGTGGATCTGAAGATGTCTGAAAATTGCCCCCTACTTTCCGCTACCATTCCTGGGGGAAGGGGAGGAATCATTTCGCTGTTATTATATCATATTAATTGGTTTTGATGGTTTGGTTTTATTTAACCTGTGGTTGATTGTTTCATTTCCCCCCCTGTAAACCACCAGGAGACATTTGCTTTGGGCAGTAGAGAAATGCAATTTTAAAAAAATGTGGTTGATAGTTGGAGATGGTTGCCCAAAGAAAATGGATCAATGGTCTGACTCAGCTGTTCGATCGCGAACCAAACTGGGTGCAATTTGGAATCCTCAGCAGATTCCCCTTTACAAGTATTAGTCACACAAACCGCCGAATGGGTTCAGTCAAATGGACAGCCAGTCAGTTTGACCAAACCGATTCGGCAGCACGAGATTCATCTCAAATTTGATTCGAATTCTAGCCAAACCACGGTTTCTGGTTCGTGCACACCCTTACTGCACATTTAGAAAAAATGTCTGCACTTACACCTTTCTCCATAATAACTGTGACAACAGGAATTTTTTTTTTTTTAAAGTCATAAAACAAAAAATGGATGCCACTCCAGAGTTCCCAGATTTGTGTGGAAGCTAGTCACCTGTATGATCCATTCAAGCAGTGCTTGTCTATCACGCACCATGGCAGGAGACAGATGATCTCTTTATTGGAAAATGTCGGATTTTTAATCATCCCTTGATTGCTTAAGATTATGAAAAAGTAACCAGATTCTGCCCTAGACGGATGCATTGCATGATTTGTGATCATGTCCTGCATATAGATTTCGAGGCTTTTTACCTGTAATCTACTTTGGCGCAAGCACAAATGAATGATTTTCATCCCTGCCCATTCCTCTCTTGATTAGTAATCCCACTGAGCCCTCTTTGTCCCTCTTCATTTGACATTTCCGCCCCCTACTGTCTTGCACTTTTCAAATGTAATCATTAATATCAGAAAATTAACTGATTCAAATGAGCACAATGGCCTTCGCTTTGAATATTCCCAGGATTGCGTCCAGGGGTGGCACTCACACATCTCATTTGCATCTCAGAGCAATGGGCTCATCCGCTGAAATGTTATGTAAAATGCACCACCTTCTGATATGTGTGAAGCAATGTATTAATAAACTGGGTAATTGTCAATTAGGAATTCTAGAGGCATCTCATTCACAACAGAGAGAACGGCGGTGGGCCAAATGCTCCTCTGGTGTAAAGCAAAACAGATCTGAGAAGTGGCCCCGATTTAGCAGTGTGGTGTAATGGATAGAGTGCTGGACGGGGGAGACCTGGGTTCAAAACCCTGCTCAAGAAAGAACCTCACTGGGGCCAGGGACCTTAAGCCAGTTGCTGACATTCTGTGCTATGCATAGGATCATAGGAGGCTGCCTTATACTGAGTCCAACCATTGGTCCATCAAGCTCAGTATTGGCCTGGTTAGACCAGTTGGCAGACCGGCTGGGAGCCAGTGTGGTGTAGTGGCTAGAGTGCTGGACTAGGACCGGGGAGGCCCGAGTTCAAATCCCCATTCAGCCATGAAACACGCTGGGTGACTCTGGGCCAGTCACTTCTCTCTCAGCCTAGCCTACTTCACAGGGTTGTTGCGAGGAGAAACTTAAGTATGTAGTACACGGCTCTGGGCTCCTTGGAGGAAGAGTGGGATATAATAAATAAATAAATAAACAAACAAACAAACAAACTGGTTCAGACTCAAACCAAACCTTCTGGAACGGTTCCATGCACACGCCTACATCTCTGTCAGTATTGTCTATACTGACCGGCTGCAGTTCTCTGAGATTTCAGGCAGGTGTCTTTCCCAGACCTACCTGGAAATGCTTCCAGGGATTGAACTTAAGACCTTCTGCATACAAAGCAGATGCTGTCCTTATATGTTAAGACCACATCCGCAAAGGTGGTATACATGGGTTTCCCATTCAGGCACTGACCACACCAAGATCTGCTTAGCTTCAGCAAGGCAGCTGTCACATGTGCCCTTAGACCCTGCAGTGTGGCTGGTTCTGAACTGCCCCCTGCAGGCGGAAAGGCATGATGACAGCTTCAGCCAGCTAGGCTCTTGCATGGTGACTGAGATGACTGAGTGAATTATTTGGTTAGCAAGAAGTGATTGCCTAACCAGCGCTGGAACAATTGGCTTTAATAGAAATTCACATGGATGCCATGCAGTCTCATAGGCTTGAAATTTCTTGGAATAGACTGGACTTATAGCACACAGAAGAATAGCAAAGCACTGAGCCCCAAGGAAGATCTCAATCAAAACGCAGCTATTTACCCGAACAGGTGATGTGATGACCACACCACTGCTTGCTACATACCCACTATGATGATGCATGGAAAGGAATGTGTGGCGCAACACTATTCTGGTTCACATGATCATTTGAATCTAGGTTTACTGTGGGTTATCAACATTAGTGTAATTGTGTGAACCCACACCCTGGTGGTTTATAGCCTGCGAAGAATCTGAGATTCCTGCCTTGATGTGGGTTCACACAATCACACTGATGTCAGTAACCTACATTAAACCTAGATTTGAACGATTGTGTGAACCAGGCCCCTATCTCACCTGATCCTGAGTTTGCTGCTAGGGATTTATAACCTGATTGGTTGGAACATGGCACTTAATTGCTTACATCACAGAAGTATTCTGCCCTGGTTGGACTTGCCATTTTCTCAGTTCCTGTGCCTTGTTACCTAGCCTCAGTGTGTCCTGTGCGAGATTTCCTTGCCTTATTCCTTCTGGCCCATCTCAGGCTGACCACAGTTTCCCAACATTGCTCTCTTTCTGAGCACGCGTCAGCTCAAGCATCCACCTTCTAAATTCATTGATAGAATGTGCCTTCCTTCTTAGAGCAGGGGACCATGATGCCAGAGGGGCTATGTGGAGTATTCCACTGTAGCCAAAGTTTCACACAGGCCCAATTTGTCAAGGAGCCACATTTAGGGTTGGTGAGGCTGCCACTGGCCCCCAGGCCTTACAGCAATGAACACTGTTAGAGACAATGAATCTTATCGGCAGCTTCATTGGTTACCAGGCCACTTCCGGGCTAGATTCAAGGTGCTGGTCTTGACCTTTAAAGCTCCACATGGCTTGGGGCCGGGGTACCTGTCGGACTGCATTCGCCCATATGAAACTGCCAGGGATCTCCCTGCTCATGGCCCTGCCACTAAAAGAGATTCGGTTGGCGGGTACTTGAGACAGGGCCTTTTTGGTTGTGGCCCCTCGGCTTTGGAACATCCTCCCCAAAGAGATTCATCATGCTCCCTTCCACAGTGTTTAAAACAAACAAACAATTAAAAGCCTATCTTCTCAAAGAGGCCTTTTAATGTTTTATCTGCTGCTTATATCTGATTGGGTTTTTTTTAGTTTCGACTTCTCAGTTTTTAGATCTTTATTAAGAACTTTTCATTTGAAACTTTTGAAAAAAATTTCATTTTCAATGTGGATTTAGCTTGGTCTTTTAACTTCTTTAAATGTATTAATGTTTTATTTGACATGGTATGTGTTCGAATCTTCCAAGACCCTGCCTGCTCTTTTACAGGGTGACATTTTTGCGGCAGCCCAAAAGCTTAGCAACACTTTGAGAGCAGGAAATCTGTCCGAATCAAAGATGTGGTGTGCACCTGCTAGCATGAACAGTTCATGCACTCCCCAGGGTAGGTGGGCAGGGGGTGCCTTTAAAAGAGCAGGTAAGGCACTCCTTCCCTTCTCAACCACACCCTGCCGCCCCCCCCCCCCCCGCTGGCGCTCAGTTTTTAAAGAGACAGGCAGCGCTGCAGCCTTGCTCTCTGCAGCCCTGATTGGTGTCGGACTCGGCACTCACATGTCCGGGGCACACGCATATCATTTGCATGATATGCTGACCACACAAATGGCCAATACGCGGCCATGTGCATGCCAATGGGGGTCAGGACTGCAAGAAGCAGCACTGCATCCCTGCCCGTCTCTTGAACGACTGAGCACTTGCGGCGGTGAAGTGGCGGGGCGGGATCAAGCAGGTAAGGAGCTCCTTGCCTGCCCTTTTAAAGGCATGCCCTGCCAGTTGAGTCAGTTCCAACACTGCCATTCCGGCCAGTTCAGGACTTCCTTTTGGAAGCGCCCATCTGACTCATGCACATCCCTAGGACCTGCTTTCTTAGGAACATAGGAAGCTGCCATATACTGAGTCAGACCACAGGTCCATCTAGCTCATTATTGTCTTCACAATCTGGCAGCGGCTTCTCCAAGGCTGCAGGCAGGACTCTCTCTCAGCCCTCTCTTGGAGATGCTGCCAGGGAGGGAACTTGGAACCTTCTGCTCTTCCCAGAGCGGCTCCATCCCCTGAGGGGAAGATCTTGCAGTGCTCACACTTCTAATCTCCCTTTCATATGCAACCAGGGCAGACCCTGCTTAGCTAAGGGGACAAGTCATGCTTGCTACCACAAGACCAGCTCTCCTCTCAGCTCGCCTTCTTCGAGGGTGGCGTGCATGGTGAGTGAGAATTGAGTGGAGAGTAAAAAGGGACTGATGAATTGGGGAAGTCCCGATTTCATCTCTCCATTTCGCTTTTTTCACAAATCACTTAACCTCCTTTCAATTTCTTTCTGACGCCCCAAAGTGCAAGTGAAGGAGACTAATTATAACCTGCCTCCCCCCTCCCTGCCCGCCCCCCCTCGTTCAATAGCAGCCCCCTTATCTCCCGCCACTCTCTGAATGGTGGGGCCGGACTCCCATCAGAGGATCTGCCGCCCGGAGATACACTATCTCCCCTTATTATCGCAAATTGCAGAGCTCGCAAAGTCTAATAACAGTTGATGACTAATCAGATCGCAGGAGGGAAGGTCCACCAGCTTTGCACACACCATGAAGGTTGAGCGCTGATCCAGTCAGAGTTATTCACGGAATTGCAGATTCAGTTCTTCTGCTCACGGCCCTGATCTCTCTCGCTTAGCCACTCGCAGCCATTTGGACATTCCCTCCTTTGCCTGTGTTCTGGCGGAGTTTTCCTTCCCAAGCAAGTCTCATTAATATAGATGGTACCACTTTCCCCCTTGACATTCATTTGTCATGCCTTTTTATCTCTGTTGTACTTTCTGGCAATCTTCTCTCGGTGCCCCTCCTGGTGTGTGTGAGGGAGAATGTTAATCTCTGCCATGCCAGCCCTCCCTCCTGAGGCGGGACCCGCTTTCGTTTCCAGCCTCAGCGGTTGTCTTGCTCTGGGGAGTCACAAAAGGGGGAGAAAGAGACTCAGCTGGGAAAGATCAGTGACTCGGCAGCAAACGATCCACCCACTGAATGCCTTGGGGATGGCTAGTTGTATATATAAGTGTGGACCGGCAACGAAGTGTTCTAGTCTGTCCCTTCTCTGGTCTGTGGCAGGGATGGGAGGGTTGGCAAAACGGGTTGGCCTGGTTCAGTTCAAGTCCTAACAGACTCAAATTGGACTGGGCATGTTTGGTTTTGGCACCCCTGAACTTGGGGCCTGGTTCGGTTCGATTCGAACCAGTTCGGGCCCGGTTCGGGCCTGGGGGGAAAGGCGGACTCACTGCTGCCGGGGTTGGCAACCCCAGGGGGTGCTGCTGTGGCCGGGGGAGGGTCTTCACCTCCCTCCACCGGGCTTCCCCTCCCTCCACCGGCTTCCCCCCGGTCTCTAAATGGCAGTTTGGGCCCATTTGGGCCCATTTGGGCCCTTTGAGTGTGTGTGGTGACCATTTTGGAGGCCGCCATGCATCCGCACAGGTCATTTGTGTGGCTCGCACATCCCTACTTTGTGATCGAAATAAAGATTCATTCATTCAGTCAGTCAGTCAGTCAGTCAGTATACCCCTGGTGTGAAACAACGGTGAATACTGTGAGTTTATGGTGTGACTGTGTGCACATGTGTGCACACACCATGATCAGCAGATTAACAGATTTAGTGCACAACTTGCCCCTCTGTTCCTCAGGAGAGTTCACACACATGCAGTTGTTTTTGTTATCTGTGGGAGTGGGGCTAAAACCCCACTCCAACAGCTTAAATGTGCCAGACATCCCCACCGCCCCCCGAAACACAAAGTTGTGCAATGGCTGATGAGGAAACTAAAGAGTTTTAGACATCTTTCCCCCTCAGAAGCAGAAGGATGACTCTCTTGAGGGAATATTCTTCAAGCTGAGACATTTTCTGATCTTTGTGTTCCATCTCTCTTCCCTCCACTCCTTGCCACTGAGTTCCATTAGCTCCACCCACCTGATGTCTGTTAAGTGCCCCCTGAGTCTACAAACATTCCACTCCATTGAGTTATACTGCAGCAGTCTGAAGAGGTTTTCGTCCCCTTAGGGTTGTTTCCTCTTCAGATTTTTTCAAAACTGACATATCTGCAGGTTACCCTGGGTCTGCTGGTACCTCCCTTTGGTCTGCAGGTGTTCCAGTTATGTAGCCATAAGGATACATAACTGGATACATAACTCTTTCAGAAATAGATATAAGATGTGCCATTCACCATCAACACAAATGGCTTGATAAAGATCATAAAGAAAAAGAATGAGACTTACAGATGTAAAAAAAACCAAATTTGGGCACTTGGCAGTAGGCCACCCAGACAGCATGGCTGTTGTGTAATGGTCTTATCCTTTGGCGGTAGCACACTCAAACACTAGCATAAGGCCTGCTTCACACAATTGTTCAGATCTAGGTTTAATAAGGGTTACTGACATTCGCATGATTGTGTGAACCCACACCAGGGAGCAAATCTCAGGTTCATCTTGGACCTTGTTTGTGTTCACACACTCGTGCAAATGCTAGCCCAGTTAAACCTAGATGTGCATGACTGTGTGAACTAAGCCAAGGTCTTATGCATTCAAAGGCCTCAACTGAGCATTGCATAGGCACAGCTTGATGGTGGCCACATTTGTACTTAATGCAGAACTAGAGTTTTAGGGGGCAGAAGTTATCTCACCATGTCGTCTCACTGTGTGCACTTCCGGTTCTGCGAGGCGACGCATCCGAGGTTCGGATTTTGAAACTGCAATCTGAACCCTGGTAGTGAGTATCATCGCCTCAGCTCGAGGTTCCACACAGCCTTCATGGCATCCGAATATGGAACCCCAGGCTGCGTTCAGTGTGACCGGAGTTGAAGGAGGAAGCTCCTCCCTCCCTTTTGGCCATGATTGTCTGTGCAGCAGGCTGTCCTTCATGCCCGAAGGAAGCCCACACAGCCAGTTCCCCATCATCTCTGCTGTCTCACTGACTGCAGAAAGAGTGCTCTCCATGACACCCAAATTCAGACAGAAGAGCGTGGGGAGGGAGCAGAACCGCGGATCTATTGGACCCGAGGTTCCGCGTTATGTGTGAACGTGGCCAGTGTTTCCAATGCAAGTAACATCATGGGAATGCAATCGGTCTCACAGTGACGTGGGCAGTTCACTCTGACATCGACATGAAGATAACAAAACCCTGGAACTCTCCATGCTCTGAAACCACTATGGACAGACCTGAATTGTTCTGGGCAGAGGTGAACTCGCTGTTACCACTCTGTTCAGCCAGCCAAACGCTCTGTAGCTCCCCGTCTTCAGCAAGCAGCACCGGTTACATCAGAAAGAGGGTATGGTTGCAACTGACTGTGCAGCGGGCTTTCTGGAAGCAAAGCATCTGTAGCTATTCAACGTTGCAGCTGAGCATGGCACCACTACGAAAATGCTGTTTGCAGAGAACCCTGGGTGAGGCTGACAACTGTGTCTTTTGTGAGGAGTCCTCTAATTAGCAAAACAATGACAATTCCACAGCCGGTTTTGCGTCCTGTAGACAGGACTCCCTTGAGTAGCGCGCACAACTGAAGTGTCTGCGGTTCTATCATCCCGAAGGTTTCTTCCTGCTGCAGAGGGAGAAGGAGGGATCTCCGGGGTCTCATCTCTATTTGAGTGGGGCCCTGACCTGTGAGAAATCTGTCCTGCCCATAGGTGGAAGGAGGCAGGTACAATCTGCTGTGTGCCAGTCAGTAGCTACAGATGAGCACCGCCGACCCACTTAAAATTCAAACAGCCTTCTTGGGGCATATTCTGACGGGGCTGGGACCCACCTGCCTCCTTCTGCTCAGACCTGAGCTGTTCTGGCACATTAAGGAGCTGTCAGGAAGTGATGCTAATGGGCTCAAAGATGTGGGAGGCCTGCCGTTCTGAGACGGCGGAATGGGAATATGCATTATAGTCCAAGAGCCATCCTAATTTCAAAGCAGGATGCATAAAGTTTCGTTTCAGGGCAGGCTGCTACAGCATTTGGGGCTTTTAAGTTTAGGAAAGCGGATAACGGGGGACATGATTGAAGCTTATAAAAATATGCATAATCTGGAGAAAGTGCCTAGAGAAAAATGATCTCTCTCTCTCTCTCTCTCTCACACACACACACACACACACACACACACACACACACACACACACACACACCATTAGAACCGGGGTTAATCAATAAACCCAACTGACAAGGAGATTTAGGACAGACAAAAGGAAGTCCTTCACACAGCACATAATTAATCTGTGGAATTCTCTGCCACTGGATGTAGTGATAGCCCCTCACTTAGATGGCTTTAAAGGGGGATTGGACAAATTCATGGAGAACAGGTCTGTCTATGGCTACCAGTCTTGTTATTATAGGCTGCCTCCAGGTTCAGAGGCACAATGCCTCTGGGTGCAGGGGAGTGATGGAGGAAGAGGGACCACATTTTCACCTCCTGCTCTCCAGAAGCATCTGGCTAACTACTGTTGGAAATCGGATGCTGGGCGAGATGAGCCTCGGCCTGATCCAGCAGGACTCTTCCTTCCTTCTTTTGAGCACTGGAATGAGCAGGCACACTTACATTATACAGCCTCTCCACATGATGATAGAGTCGGAGAGGCCCTCCTGTGGGAACGGTGTGTGTGCCTGATATCTGATTGTCTTCAAAGGGAAAACAAGATCAGAGGATACTTTCATGATCAAGTGGTAAGCAGCAGCTGGGTTGGAGGGCTTTTCCCCCTACCTCATTCAGCAGCTGGGTAGGAGGGAGGCTAAAATGGGCGATGGATCTGCACAAAGTTCTCATGAATTGATTCAAATTCAAATTGATTAGATTTGGAACTATTGGAACATAGGGGAGATTTGTTTGAATAGATTCAAAGTCACCCAAATTCGAATTGAATTCGAGCTGATTCACCCAAATTCGATTCGAGCGTGGGTGAATTCGAATTGATTCAAACAAAGCTCCACTATGTCCAATGGTTTCAAATCTAATCAATATGAATTCAATTCAGTTTTAAATGGAATCTTGCGAATTTCATGGACATCCCTAAAACGGACTCACAGTCTCCAAAAAAAAAAAAAAAAAGTCCAAAGGCGAGACAAGCAACAGCCGCTGAAAAAATGCTAATGCTATGCAACAAATGGGGACTAGAGGTGTGAAGGCCTAGTAGCAAGCATGAATTGTCCCCTTTGCTAAGCAGGGTCTGCCCTGGTTTGCATTTGAATAGGAGACATGTGTGAGCACTGTAAGATATTTCCCTCAGGGGATGGGGCCACTCTTTGAAGAGCACCTGCCTGCTTGCATGCAGAAGGTTCCAGGTTCCCTCCCTGGCATCTCCAGGATAGGCTGAGAGAGATTCTTGCCTGCAACCTTGGAGAAGCCGCTGCCAGTCAGTGTAGACAATCCTGAACTAGATGGAGCAATGGTCTGACTCAGTATATGGCAGCTTCCTCTGTTCACAGTTTCAACCCATTAAAAAAAATGCCCCCCGTTTCCCTCAAATCTTCCCATCTTTAATAGAAATTGAATTTATTTATTATTATTATTATTATTATTATTATTATTATTATTAATAGGAACACATGCTCTCCCCTTGCTTGATACGAGCCATCACTTTCTGTCTTCTACAAAGACATAGGAAGCTGCTTTATACTGAGTCAGACCCTTGTTCCATCCAGCTCAACACGGTCTGCACTGACTGGCAGCTGCTCTCCAAGGTTTCAGGCAGGTTGTTCCCAGTCCTAACTTAGAGATGCTGCCAGGGATTGAACCCTGCTCTCCCAATGAGCTCTGGCCTCACCCCCCAAATGCTTTCTGGGTGGAGAAGTAACACGAGGATGACATGTGATCTGGATACTCTGGGATCTGGAACCAACACGGTTTGTCGGCCAACGAAAGCACCACCGCCAGTGATCAAGTACAATGAAATCCGATTCTGGCAGAGCTACGCAAAGACCAGGTGTGCCGCCACCACCAAATAATGCCCCTGGGCACGCATTAATGAGGAGTCTTGCCTGCTCCCGAGGTTGCTGTACCTGTGCATTAAGCGAACACAAGCTGTTAGCCAGGAGGCCGGTAGCACCGTTAGCAAACAAACAGTTGTTCTTCTCCGGCATAGCTTATCCGGTGATTAATTGCCACACAGCACTCAAACATATTTGGACGTGGCAAGGAGTTTTCCCAGCAGGGCTGCTTTGTCTGTGAAATGTCCCTTCCAATCAGTTAACCTTGTTGGAAGGCAGCATGTAGACACCATCAACTACGACAGGCTGTAGCACAGAGGTGATGTTGTGATGACAGCACGGATGAGGTGGCTACCCTATGAGCCTGTTCTCACGACCATGGTTCACTGGGTAGGACGGGGTTAAGCCAGGAGTCCATGGTTGTCGCCAACCCTGCCAGATCCGCTGGCATGGGGCTGCAGCATACCTCCTTGCAGCCCTGGCCAGTGTCATACCGGAAATGGCCAACGCATATGTGTGTGCGTGCCATGTGCATGTGCATTGGGGGGAGAGTGTCAGAAGGGGGAAAGGGGGGCAGGTAAGAGCACCCTCACTGACCTTTAAAGGAGCCCCTGCCTCTGAACCGGCTTGAACACCGGACCTCCGAACCGGTTCGGTGCTCCATAAAGGATGTGCCAGTTTGTGCACATCCCTGTTCTCAGGACGTGAAGGTGTTTGGGGCCTCTTCAGGTCTATCAACAGGTTACTTTTTGTGATCTGGAAACACACATGTGTGAACTGGGGAGGAGAGCTGGTCTTGTGGTAGCAAGCATGGATCGTCTCCTTGGCTAAGCAGGAAGGATCTGCTTTCTTTTGCATTTGGATGGGAGTGCTGTCAGATATGGGACCACAGCTCAGTGGAAGAGAATCTGCTTTGCACGAAGATGGTCCCAGGTTCAACCCCCGGCACCTCCAGGTAGGGCTGGGAGAGACTCCTTTGGACGTAGTCCGGAAACTGCTCAGAATGGGGGGAGGTGGTGGGGCAGGTAAAAGCCCCCTCCCTGCCCCCTAGGAGTGCATGAATCAGTTCGTGCAGCTCCCTAACTGAGAAGCCCTTGATTTTGTGCAGCTGGAGAATCGGATTTTTTAAAAAGCTCTTCTGACAGTTTCAATCTGTAAACACACACACAATGCCCAAGGCAATTCCCCATTTCCTCCATAATCCATAATCCTTCAGGGACAGGGAAGTCACTTCATGCTTTGGGCCTGGGAGGTTGGTGTCTGCAGGGATATCCATCTGCCTAAGGACTCTTGAGGTGGAGGAGTGTAAAACCCTAATGAAGAACATCAAACAATTGCTCTCCTGGCTAACAAGGGACAGCATCTTCACCGTGACCTGTGGCCAAGCTGCTAAGACTGTCATCGCTCCCGCTACCTTTAAGAGGGGCGATGGGTGTTCCTGACAGTTCACGCAAAATGACTATTCAGAGTATTGATTCAGAGCCTGGATGTCCTTGGGAACAGCATAATTAAATCTGAGTTTCAGCTATTTCCTACTTGCTGTTCAATTTCCCATGATTTGATCAGTGTGGGGACCAGGGCTGGTCTTGTGCTAGCGGACATGGATCGTCTCCTTTGCTAATCAGGGTCTGCCTTGGTCTGCATTTGGGTGGGAGACTGCTCGCGCTGTTACGCCCACCCCCGGAAGCAAACATTTCACCAGGAGGCTGTTCATGCTTGCCTTAAGAATCCCATGACACCGTCCTCGGGATTTCTGTGACTTACCTACGGGGCCGAATTCAACCCACAGCACACTCTCTACAAAGCCTGCTCTTCCTCCAGGAACAAATCGCCCGGCCAACCCCAAGAGAGCTTTTGTGCCTGGGGAAGGAGGTGTCCAAGAGCACCACCTGCTGAGTCCTTCAACAGCAGCAACTCAGACGATTCCGCAGAGGAATCCTGTGTGAGACGTCAGGAAGCGTCAGGGCTGTCTTCTGCCACCACTGTTGCTGTCTTTACCTTGCCAACGATGCCATGAGGTTCCCTGCTTCACCATTAAGCCCACTTCTGCTGTTCTGTACTGCCCGCTTCCCACACGGTGCCCCATATTTCGGGTCTGGCCTGTCCCCTAGCGGTTCGATCATGGACCGAACCGAACCAGGCTCAGTTCAGATGAACCGGTTTGGCACGGTAACGGGAGGCCAGGAGTGGGTGGAGAGGGAGGGGGAAAGGTGCTTACCTGGTCTGCGTGGCTGCCAGTGCAAACGCTCGCTTCCCAGGGCTGCCCCAAGCTCTCTCCCCGCTCCTTTACTGAGCCACCGGCTCAGCGTTCATGCATGCACAAATGCAACTTGCGGGGCTACACAAATGGCCTCTGTGCATGCACAGAGGCCAGAACCAAGCCAAGGCTGAGCTGCCAGCTTGGTAAAAGAGGGGCGAGCGGTAGAGAGCAGCAGCACTGGCAGCCACGCCACCCAGGGAAGCGCCTTTCCCCCTCTCTCGCCATCCCCGCCTCGCAGCCCCTTACCCTTGGAAGGGCCCCCATCCCCTGTACTTGTAAAGGGGAATCCTCCCTGGATTCCCCTTTACAAGTAATGGCTGCCCGAACCGCCTGAATCGTTCTGATCAAACGGACGGGACCAGCCAGGTGGTTCGAATGAATTGGTTCGGAGCAACACGGTTCGCTTCGAATAGATTTGTATTTGAACCAAACTGTGATTTTTGGTTCAAGGCGAGCACACTCCTAGACATGGGTCCCCAGATGTTGTTGAATGACAACTCCCATCATCCCTGCCACAATGGCCACTGTGGCAGGGAATGATGGGAGTTGTAGTCCAACAAAGTCTGTGAACCCATGTTTGAGAATATCTGATCTAAGGTACTCCTGTTTGCCTTCACCCATCCCTTCTTGAGAGAGCTGATTCAGCACTGTGGCTAAGAGAATCACGGTTTCGCTGGGCTGAATCTCACCTCTACCCTGAATTCACCAGGAGGCCTGGGGAATCCGTTTTCTCTAAGCCTCAGTGCCCCTTAATATCTACAAGAAGGAGACAGTATTACTGACCTTACAACTGCAACAGGATTGTTGTAAAGACTGAGTTAATGTACCTGAAGAGCTTCAAACGCACTATATAAATGCTAATCCTCCCCCTCTTGGCCCCTCCTTCTGTTGTCTTCTTGCTGCCCCTAATCTAAATTTAGATTGTTTGTATATTCCTTAGAGCACGGAAGTTTCCTTTGCACATGTAGCTCTGTTTTTGCACCATGCAGTCTATTCCTTTGAAAAAGAAAGAAAGAAAGAAAGAAAAAAAGAAAGAAAGAAGTTGAGTTTCCAACCGGAAACACATCTCTTAAAAATATGTCTGTGCATGCATCTAATTTGGCCCTTAGCTTCCCTTTTTAAAACAAGTCTATTTTCTTTTAGTTATTGCATTGATATCCTTTTCTTCCCCCCAAGAGCCCAGAGCAATCTGCCTGGTTATATTTATCCTCACAACAACCCTGTGAGGTAGGTGAGGCTGAAGTGACTGGCCCCAACTCACCCCATGACCTTGAACTCTGAGCATAGGAACATAGGAAACGGCTTTCTACTGAGTCAGACAGTTGGTCACCCGGCGAATTTCATGGCTGAAGCTGGATTTGAACTCCAGTCTCCCCAGCCCTAGTCCAACGCTCTAACCATTAACCACACTGGCTTTCCAAGTTTTTAGCCCTCAAAGTGCACAGGGTTTGTCATTCACTCACAGGAAGCTGCCTTGTACCAAATCAGACCACTAGTCCATCTGCTGCGGCTAGATAGTCCACACTGACTAGCAGCAGCTTTTCAGGGTTTCAGATGGGGTCTTTCTCATCCCTCCCTGGAGCTTCCCCAGACAACAGGCTTTACCGTGGATTTACTGTGAGCTCAAAGTTGCGCCTCCCCCCCTCCCTACAAAAAGTAGATTTTTTTTTTTTTTTACCCTGTATATAAATCGGGCTACACTCTTAACATGCCATGAAAAACCCAAATCATGTGTGAAATGCTCCCCGGGACTTGAGGGTAAATTGTTTGGCCGATATGTGAACGCACCCCCTCTCATTCTGGAGGAGGTAAAAGCCAGGTGTAAAAAACTTCCTGGAGATGCCAGGGACTGAGTCTGGGACCTCCCGCCTGCAAAGCCCAAGAGGATGCTCCACCACTAAGCTTCGGCCCTATCCCCCGCTCCTCCTGGTCCCCGCACTCTCTAACCACTCCACCACACTGCCTCCTCCACGTGCGGTCCTCTTCTTGCGCACCTGGGACAGTGGAGCAGCCCGCGCTGAGCCTGCCGCCTTGGGGACGCTCTGCCTTCTCCGTTGCTTCTCCCTTCTCCTTCTTCTCAGGCACCGAGGGAGAGAGCTGGGCCTCTCCCTCCCTCTCCCCCCCCCCCCGCTCTCCAGGGAGGGTTATTAATCCAATAATTAAACATTTATTGGCGGCGGCACCTGCTTTCCGCCTGCCCGGCCCCCGAGGGAGCGGCCAGCCCGGCCCAGCTCCGGCAAGGCAGGCAGGCAGGAAGGAGGGGACAGCGGCGAGGAGGCGCAGAGCGGCGGTGCGGCGGCTGAGCGCTGGATGCTTGCACGGCGCCTCCTCCTCCTCCTCCGGATGCCAGCACAGGCGGCGGGCCGGAGGGGCGGCCAGGATGCTGCGGTACCTGCTGAAGACGCTGCTGCAGATGAACCTCTTCGCCGACTCGCTGGCGGCCGGCGACGCCCTGGCCAACTCCTCCGAGCTGCTGCTGGGGCTCAACTCCTCCGCCCTGGCCGCGCTCAGCCCCAGCCTCCTCGACCTGGGCAACCTGACCAGCGGCAACGGTGAGGGGCTGCGCGCGCGTGGGGCTGGGGGGGCCCCGATCCTGCTCGCCCGATCCGGGGAGCTGGGGGGGCCCCCCGATCCTGCTCGCCCGATCCGGGGAGCTGGGGGGGCCCCCCGATCCTGCTCGCCCGATCCGGGGAGCTGGGGGGGCCCCCCGATCCTGCTCGCCCGATCCGGGGAGCTGGGGGGGCCCCCCGATCCTGCTCGCCCGATCCGGGGAGCTGGAGGGGGGCCCGATCCTGCTCGCCCGATCCGGGGAGCGGGGGGTGGGGGCTGATGCATGTTGCTTGCCCAATCCGCGGAGCGGGGGGCCCAATCCTCCTCGCCCGATTCCGGGAACGGGGGGCCCGATCCTCGCCCCCTCCCAGTGGAGTGAGGGCGGCAGGTGAGGAGGGAAGGGGCAGCCTGCCTTTCAGGAAGGAAAAGAACAAGATAGCAGGTGATCTCTCTCACTCACTCACACACGCGCTCAAGTGAAGACCTGCACAGCACGTGTGACTGTGTGAACTTAAATCCACTCCCCGCCCCAGCACGTGTGGACGCCGCGGCCCCGCTTTTCTTAGGATCCAGCTGCACTCTACCTGCGCGGGTTTCTTGCCCCGTGTTGAGGGTGCCGGAGTTCCAAGGGGTGAAAGCTGTAGGGATGGGCGACTTTGTGGTACCTAAGCAGAAGGAGTTCCGGTTGGGTTGTGAGTGTTTGCGGGAGGGGGATCTGGCTTGAGTCCGGGTAGGGGAAAGGCAAGAGATGGGGTGCTCAGAAACTGGAGCCAGTTTCCATCCAGGCATTTGGGAGAAAGGCAAGCCTTGGGTACTGTGGCCATTCAGACGTGCTGCGGGCAGGGCGGGGGACATCCTTCGCGTGTGTGCAGCCTTTGCCGCTGCCTCGGAATTCGCTTCGTGGAGGTTTCGGAAGTGGCGCTGGGCATTTCCTAAGGGATGTGCGGTGTAAGTGACCCGTGTGTGCGCTTAAGTTCCGAGGGCGCATCTGTGGGGCTTGCAGCCTTCTTCTCTGGGACCCTCTCCCGCCTGGGGAATCTGCTCATCCGAAATGTCCCGAGTGCGGGATTGATTCGAATCCGGGCTTCTCAGCAATGCGCCCACGTCGGAAGTAACTCACTCACACCGAGTTCTGTGAGACTCTCTCACTCCCAGGTAAGCGCGCACCGGATTACAGCCTAGTCTTCATATGCCCATAGGAGTCAGCAGCAGCCCTACTGAACTCAGTGGAACTTACTTCTAAGTAAGCCTACTGTGGATCTGCCTGCCTGCAGTCGGGGCTTACTCCCTAGTATGACTCTTATGCCTAGTTTGTTTTTGGTTTTTTTGTGGGGGGTTTTAAATCCGAAGTGCTGCTGTCGGTCCATATATGCACCCTTAGATTGAACTTGATGGGAGGTACTTCTGAGCAAACTTTCTGCGCCCCCTCCCCCACTTATGTTTAATGCCAAAGCAAACACATGAAATTAAAAATCAGTATCTCTGAGCACGTGCAAAGTGCAGTTCTCTCATCCCGGTGGCTTTACAGTTCGGAGACTCATGGATCTGAGGTCAAGGGACAGATCTGAGCTCCTTCTTAGAAATGACCGTGTGTGTGAGGCTCTTTGGTCTCTCAGGGCAGGAATTAGGGCATTGTGGCTGGGGTTACAGGACTTGTAGTCCGATACTCAAGGTGGGGAGCTCCTGTTTTTGGCCATTGCAGCTGGAGATGATGGGAGTTGTAGTCCAACAATAGCTGGGAAATCAAAGTTGAGGGCTCTGTTTTGGCCATTCTGGCTGGTGATGATGGGAGTTGTAGTCCCAAAATAGCTGGGGACTTAAGGTTGGGAATCCCTGTTTTTGACTGCTGTGGTTGGGGATGATGGGAGTTGTAGTCCAACAATATCTGGGGAGTCGCGGTTGGGATTCGCTGTCCTAGAGCTTTAGTCCAAAGTGAAGTCCAATGAACTTTACTACTTAAATTCCATTTTTGAAAGACGGTAGTTGCGTCCACCTTTCTCAGACGTTGTGCGCGCACGTCTGCGCGTCATCTGGAGAGGCGAGGTCTGGCTCTCCTAGTTTTGCGCGCGCGCGCACACACACGCTTTCTTGTGCACCCCAGTGGAGTCCATCATGGAGAGGGGTGAACCCAGGTTCGCCACTGAGCTTGCAGCCCGCAAGCAGCAACCTTCAACTGGAGCTCCCTGCCGAGCGCCTCGGAGTGATGCCTGCCTCTCCCTGGTGCCTCTGCAATACGCAGGACTCCTCGCCTCCCGATCTCCGACTCACACGATCAAGAGAGCTCCCAAACAGCAGGAGGCTGTTGCAGGAAGGTGAACGCCATGCCAAGAGTAGCGCTGATGAGCCATTCCAGCAGCTGATGAGCTGGGATGCCGACGACGAGCTGTTCCGAGATCCAGAGTACGCTGTGGGCAGTATCACAGATCAGCAGCATGTCGATATACAAAATGCTCCGTTAGCACCACTGATGCTTCTTGAACTTTGCGGGAACCAGAAATGAAAAGTAAACCAGCCAACCGGCGCCCCCTGTTGGATCCGGCTGGTAAATGCCATGGGCCTGATTCTTCCCACATCCCATTTCACACTCCTTACAACCTGCTGCGGTTGACAGTCCCAGAATGCATGCATGGCATAGGTAAGCAAGCAAAACTTGCACCAAGCCTTTGTTCAGGGGTAAGAATGTACCTGAAAGCTCCTGACTCCACTCCCTGAAAAGGAAAGAGACCTGCATAGCTCTGAGATTTACACATTGATGCAATGTTATCTCTGTGGCAACTTGGTTTCTTTAAAGCCAGCATTCCCAACCTTGGGGTCCCCAGCAGTGTTCCCTGTAGCAGGGATTCCCAGATGCTTCTGACTACAAATCCCATCACCCCCTGCTGCAATGGCCTTTGGCTGGGGAAGATGGGAGTTGTAGTCAACATCCGGGAATCCCTGTCACAAGGAGCACTGGTCCCCAGATCTTGTTGGACTACCACTCTCATCATCTCCAACCTCAATGGGGATGATGGGAGTTGTAGTCCAACAACATCTGGGGACCCAAGATTGGGAATCCCTGCTTTAAAGGGATGGAAAGGGGTTTGGCTTCCTATTATTGGAGAAAATGCACATCGAGGGACTTATAATGTCGATGCCACACTGAGACATAGTGGTAGGTACTGATTTTTTAATTTATTTACTTATTTGTCAAAATAGAAGTGGGATCGGTTACAGTTTGGTTCCTGGCCCATTAAAAGCAAAGAGTTAGTCCTTAACATGGTTAGTCTTTTATCTATGGCACGCAGATGATTTCCTGAACCAAATGGAAATGACCAATTATCCCTGCAAACAAAGCAGACATCCTTATTTCTATGGCAACACACATCTTCAGTGTCCAGGTAAGTGGCTTCCAGAATCTAGTCTCTCCCTGCTTTTCATTTTCTAGGAATTAGGAACTTAAACACGTCTGTGTTTCCCCCCAATCTTGGCTTCTGTAGCAAAGTCTCTGCCACCTTCAGAAATCCTTTGCAACGCCCTGGGGTCTCTGGTTCTTCCAGAAAGGGTGCTTTCTTGTGACACCCTTCTTGATCTCTCCTTTCCAGCATCTGTGAATGAGTCCTCACTCGGTGATGAGGGGGTAAAGTGGTGTCTGGACTATACCACTTCAACCTGCAGGCAAGTACCACCATGACTCAGTTCTTACTATGGGAAAAATGACAACACCTGTAGATATAAAGCCAGGATGTCAGGGAGAGGACTGGAGTAGACCTCATTCTATCACATCTGCTGTTCTGTTTTCTCTCTCTTCTGAAAGGAAGTGCATTCAGTCATGTGACCTGCCACCTCCATTCTGAAGTGGTATAGCCCAGAACTCAATCCCAGCTGCACACAAAACCAGCATCCCTGTCCAAGTTCAAGGTACAATTTCTAGGCGGTGACATGCTCCATCTTCTGGTCTTCCCTCTGTAGTCCCATCCCACTCGGCACGTTTTCCATAAGCATAGAATCACCGTATCGTTTTAGAGTTGTCTGCTTTTTAAAATCTGCATGAGGTCCGGTTTTAAATGTCCTGTAAAACTCCAAGTTTGGTTCAGTTCCATTCTTTATTATGGTCCGCGTATACCCCATCTAACAGCAAAGAGACACCTTTTAAGGTGGTGGTTTTCTTATATACTGTGGCCAGTAGAGCAATATATACATTTAATAAATAAATATATGAACCAACCAGCTGTTTCTACCGCCAAGGCACCTTTTTCCGTATTCTAGAATTTCAGTATTTGGAAAGGCCCACAATTGTTCTGAACGTAGGAACATAGGCAGCTGCCATATACCGAGTCAGACCTTTGGTCCATCTAGCTCAGTATTGTCCACACAGACTGGCGGCAGCCTCTCCAAGGCAGGAGTCTCTCTTTCATTCCTATCTTGGAGAAGCCAGGGAGGGAACTTGGAACCTTCTGCTCTCCCTAGAGTGGTTCCATCCCCTGAGGGGAATATTTTGTAGTGCTCACAGATATAGTCTGTATGCACTCACATGGCTGCACTCCCCAAGAGGCAGGTGGTATGGGGGCGGGGCAGGCCTCTGGGGGGCCCCCAGAAGTCTTACAGGCACCGGCAGACTGGGGACTCCAACTCCCATCACCCCCTGCCCCAGTAGCCTTTGGCCCTTGCTGCAGGGGGTGATGGGAGTTGTGCTCCACTGAGGCTCAGGTTTGGAAGCATCTGTGCTACAGTAGTCTGCTGAATGATAGAAATGTAGCTATTTTACCAGAATGATCTGGTGGTTATTGCACACCCTCCTGTTTCTAAGGACAGACGTGATCAAAAAGGGACATATTTCTCATCATCTGCCACCATTGTATCTTGATTCTCCTTCTGTCTGTCCCTACATTAGAAAATGTCGGGGTTGGATATGAGTGAAAAGCATGAGGACATTAACTCTTGAACGTGAAAGTTGGTATGGCGGAGAACTGGAAAAACCAAGCCGGGGTTTGAGAAAGACCTTAGTAGAGAAAGCCATAAAGGCCTGCCCGTCTCATTCCTGACACAGGTTGTCTGCCTTTGTCGTGAGCCATGTGTCAGGCAGCTGTTTGGCGGGTTCAGCTTCCCCATCACTGATGCTCTTGCTGGGGTGGAAGCTGCACCTGTAGAATTCCTGCCTGCCCCACGGTTCTAACAGGAATACAACAGTGGAACAGGGAAGGTGCCACCAGATGACCTCTTGGTCTCCAAATCTCTGCATCTTCTGGGCTTGGAGTTCTGCCTTCTGTCGTGCAGTGATGTGATAAGGCAGGAAACGAAAAACCCGGGGTCAGTGGAAAAACAATCGCTAAATAAATAATAGAGGAGAGTCTAGGCTGATGGAATCAGAGTTGTCCCTTTTAAAAATGTAAATGGCGTTAAATGCAGCTTGTCTCCGACTCTCTCTTGGTGCCCATTGGGGACCTTGGTGTGGCCTCCCCCACACTGCCATAAACAGGAGGCCCTTTTCATTAGCATTATTAATTAGTATTTGTTATTAATGCAAATGAGGGCAAGTACAGAGAATTGCAAATCTTTAAGTCAGAAGGGACCGCTGGGACAACCCAGTATATCTCAGCCCAGTCAAATTGATCACACACACACACACACACACACACACACACACACACACACACACTATGTAAATCAAGCTCATTAAATTGCATTTGGCTAGAGAGGGGCCTTCCTTGATGGCTGTCCCTCCGCCCTAAAAGTGTTAAGTGATGGAGGAGCTACCCTTCCCACCCTCGGGCAGTCGGTGTCAGTGGTTATTTCAACCTGAAATGCACTTTGTCGCTAACTTTCAATTAGCCACCTTTAATTGGCATCCATGGGGTCTTGTTAATTTCTTCCTCTGTCAGATGAATGAGGCTTTAGCAGCCGATATATTTATGCTTGTGGAAGTCCTTAAGTATCCAGTCAGTTCCTGGTCTAGGAAAGGAGATCTGGTCTTGTGGTAGCACACATGACTTGTCCCCCTAGCTAAGCAGTGTCCGCCCTGTTTGCATTTGAATGGGAGACTTGATATGTGAGCAATGTAAGATATTCAGGGGATAGAACCGCTCTGGGAAGAGCAGAAGGTTCCAAGTTTCCTCCCTGGCATCTCCAGATAAGACTGAGAGAGACTCCTGCCTGCAACTTTGGAGCAGCTGCTGCCAGTCTGTGTAGACAATACTGAGCTAGATAGACCAATGGTCTGACTCAGTATAGGGCAACTTCCTATGTACCTAGTAAACTAGGCAGATGAACTTGGTACAAAACTTGCATTGATGCTTTTTGTCTTTACGCCATGCTTTCCTTTGTCATTTTTGCCTTTGGCCCAGCAGGCAATATCGAACTTTCCTACTCACTTTCACTGTCAGTAAGTACCATGCATGCAAAAAGTCACAGCAAATGAAGACGCACCATTTCTTTTGAAAGTGAAACTCATGGCACAGTTCGAGGGAGAAAGTGAACACAAGCCAAATAAGTCGTTGTCTCCCTCTTGTGGCTGAAGTGTGCAATTGTGGATGATGACCCCACCAGCATCTCTAGCTAGTATCTCTAGAGATCTTTGGGCTTACATCCCAAATGCACAGGAATCTCCAGAGTTCTTCCTCTGATCATTCATGCAGTTCTGAGCAATCTCATTTAGCACATGTTAGGAGTAGTGAGCTGGGATGGGGACAGATTTGGAACAGATTTGGGGACAGTTTGGGAAGGCATGGCATTCATGCAGGACTTCCGAAATGGTTTGTTCTTAATTTTCAATTCTGCCCAAGGAAACCTGTTCACAAAAGCGTCCTCTCCTTCCAAGAACATTCTGTGGAATGACTATGAAAGGATTCCCACAGATATGGAGACTGCCTTTGCCGAGACGCCATAGGGGCTAAGGTCCTTCATCGTCTGAACTGGCGTTTAATAAAGAAGCGTCTGCTTGTTCGAAGCAGTGCATTGTTTAAAAGGAAGGATCAGAAAGCGGCAAGCGTGAACCCTTGCAGAGTGCTCCGTTGCAAGGCAGCAACTGATGAATATCTATGATGCAGAGATATTAGGGGAGGAGAGCTGGTCTTGGGGTAAGGTCAAGTTGTGCAGTTGCGTCGGTGTCGGCTCCTGGTGACCGCAGAGCCCTGTGGTTGTCTTTGGTAGAATCCAGGAGGGGTTGACCATTGCCTCCTCCCGCGCAGTATGAGATGATGCCTTTCAGCATCTTCCTATATCACTGCTGCCCAATATAGGTGTTTCCCATAGTCTGGGAAACACACCAGCGGGGATTCGAACTGGCAGCCTCTTCCTCGCTAGGCAAGTTACTTCCCCCGCTGTGCCACTAGGTGGCTGGTCTTGTGGTAAAGAGCATGAATTTTACTCTTTGCTAAGCAGGGTCCACCCTAGTTTGCATTTGGATGGGTGACTATCTATCTATCTATCTATCTATCTATCTATCTATCTATCTATCTATCTATCATATTTGTATACCACCTGGTATGTATATCTCTAGGCGGTGTACAACTTATTTATTTTATTTTATTTTATTTTATTTTATTTTATTTTAACATTGAGTGCTGCAAGGTATTTCCCATAGGGGATGAGGTTGTAGCTCCTTAGAAAAGCATCTGCAGGCAGAGGGTCCCAGGTTCAATCCCTGGCTGGAACTCCAGGTAGGGCTGGGAAGGCCTCCTTCCTGGAACCTCGGAGAGCTGCTGCCAGTCAGTGTTGAGACAGCTCTGAGCTAGATGGATCAAGGGTCTGACTCAGTAAGAGGCCGCTTCCAGTGCTCCTATGAAACTGAGCTGAATTCCTTCTTTTGTATCTCTGATGAGGGTTAGGGTTTTCTCTGGTTTCCCTTAGGGTGTGTGCCCTGGTGTTGTTCTCTTGGGGAGAACCCGTGGTAGGGCATATTCTTGGCATGCCTAGATTGCCTTCATTAGAGCCCAATTCAGACATTATGCTGGACAAGTGTACAGATGCCTGTACACTTGTCTATGTGTTTGTGTGAATGACCATACCTGTGTCCGTTTTAAAAGTGAACCATACATGGTGCAGAGAGCAAGTGTACTCTGTAGCTGAGTTCAGCATGACCTGCGAATGATTGCACCTGTGTACACTTGCCGTACAAGTGTTCAACATAATGTGTGAATGGGCCTTTAGGACTATTTCTGGAAAAGCAGCGTGTGCGTGTGCGTGTGTGTACACCACCGAAGCTACTATTAGCCAAGGAAGTGATGGGGGCAAATGGATACCTATATGTTTCCCTTCCACTGGTATTAACCTTTCCAGCAGAGCAATTTAATATGGAGAAATGGCACCCAAGAGAGAGGGTCAGCCTCCCTTCCTCTAGCACTACGGTCCCAGTCCAACACCCCACTCCCTGCACCTGTTTTTAACCAATGGGAAATGGCGCTGTGAGGTCCGCCTCCTCCCATGTTGCATTGAGTACGACAGATAGATAACCAGGATCAGCTGTGATTGTATGCAGGTGGTGGTTCTCTCTCTCTCTCTCTCTCTCTCTCTCTCTCTCTCTCTCTCTCTCTCTCTCTCTCTCTCTCATCTTGTAAATGCAAAAACTTGGCTGTGAAGCACAAACTTTGCAGATGCTGCACGATACACGATACTGCCTTGCCCCAGGTGGCAGGCAGGGGGGAGCCCCTTCCAAAACCAACCCTTGCAAGCTTTGAAGGTGGCATGGTGGGTGGCATGGTGGGGGCAGGGTGGAGAGAAACTTCCCATCAGCCTCCTCTTCACTCCTTGTGCTCCTTGCAAGGAAAATGAGGAGAGGTGCTCTTTGCGAAGTTTACGAAGGCCCCCAAGATCTGCTCCAATGACAAGCCCCTGCTAACTGAGCAGAGAGGCCATTTCCAAAGGGGCGGGTCTCTTGTATTTAGCGGGGGAGAGCCACTGGCCCTGTCCATCCCCAGCTCAGCATCCCTCCAGTGGCTGCTGCAGGTGTCTACCTTATGCTTCTTTTTCGATGGTGAGCCCCTTTGGGGACAGGGAGCCCCAAAGGGCTCCTCTCTTGTATTTATTTATTTTTCTATGCTAGCTGCTTTGAGGGCTTTGAGAAGTGCTATTAAATATTCATCGTCGGCATAAAGTTTCTTGCCACCCTTAAAAAAATATTATACCTTATAGCACTTGGCTATGTCCTTGTGGCACAGCTGCCTTTGAAACCACTGCGCATGTTTTGTTCTATTGCTCATTTCACAAGGATATCCCAAGTAGTTTTCTCTCGCCTTTCTTAGTCAATTATCCCGGCCATACTGATATGTTTTGTCTGCCACACCTTTTGTCTGCTTATGATGACCTTCATTTCTCGAAATGTGCCTACATTTTGCTTTATCGCGCGCCAAATCCGCAAAGAGATGCTTACCTGGCTCTCATCCAGGAGTTCCCCAACCTGGGTTCCTCCAGATGTTGCTGGACTACAACTCCCATCATTCCCAGCTATAATTGATTGTGGCAGGGGGTGATGGGAGTTGTAGTCCAGCAACATCTGGAGGCACCCAAGTTGGGAACCACTGCTGTGTAGGCTCTTATGGCCTACCGCAAACTGTATGATGATTGTATATCTGGCTGAGGACCGTAATAAAGGATATCTGCCTACCCTGCCACCCTGCTGAGGCCCCAAAACTCTGCCGCCTGAGGCTGTTGCCTCGCCTCGCCTCACGGAAGGGCTGCCCTGATCTAGTGTGTCTGCTGCAGCAGAGCCATCCCCCTGAAACGGGAAGCAAATGGGCTGCGCCAGGAAAGAAAAGGTGCCTTGGAACTGGAGAGGGGAGGGGACCCTCGCGTCCTAATGAGTTGCCTCGATGCCTCGCGCGGAGCCTCAGAGCCCGCTCCAAAGGGCCGCTCAATCTTTATGCATGGAGCGTGTGCTGCATAAGCAGCAGGGCTGCGGCTCACACAGGGGGACGTGGCGGCTTTATTAACCCTGGCACTTTCCCTCTGCTCTGCGTTCACCCCATTAGCATAAGCTATTTATCAGGGCCATTTGGCAACCAGGAGGAGCAGCGGCGGTGGGAAGCGCTGTCCTTGGGGACGGGAGAGGAACCGCAGGAAGGCTTCGTGAGGGTGGAGGGATCCAGATCTTGCAAAGCCGAGCTGTCATGCTGGCATGCCTGGGTGCCACTGTCTTCCTTCCCAGAGAACAGCTTTGGGGTGCATTGGGGCCATAGTTCATCTGCTTTGCATGCAGAAGGTCCCAGGTTCAATCCCTGGCAGCATCTCCAGGTCAGGCTGGGGGAAAGCCCTGCCTGAAACCCTGCTGCCGGTCAGAGTAGACAGCCCTGAACTGGATAGACTTGAAGGTCTGACTCGGTACACAGCAGCTTCCTGTGTGAGGATGGTGAACACTGTGCGCCATGAAGTCTAAAAACTCTTGAGAGGCAATGTGGTGTAGTGCTTAGAGTGTCAGACTAGGATCGGGGAGCCCTGCATTCAAATCCTCATTCAGCCATTAAGCTCACTGGGAGATTCTGGCCCAGTCATTTATCCCTCAGCCTAACCTACCTCGCAGGGTTGTTGTGAGAATAAGCATGACCATGTAGACTGCTCTGGGCTCCTTGCAGGAAGAGCTGCTTATAACTGTAGTAAGTAAGTAATAAATTCCATGCCAGGGTTTTCCAACCTTGGATCCTCAGACATTGCTGGACTACAACACCCATCACCCCCATCCTCAATGAATGATGAGAGCTGTGGTCCAAAAACTTCTGGGGAACCCCAAAGTTGGGAGCCCCTGTTTTATAAGCCCTAAATGGTGATTCTCTTCTGTTTAGCAGGGGGAGAGCAACTGGCCCTATCCATCCCCAGCACAGCATCCCTCCAGTGGCTGTTGCTGGTGTCTGTCTTATGTTTACTTTTAGACAGTGAGCCCTCTGGGGAAAAGTAGCCACCTTCTCTCTTTTTTCTGTGCAAAGCACTTTGAGAACTCTTTGTTGGAAAGTAGTAGTATACAAATGTGGTTGTTATTAATATGCCACCAGATGCTCGTTGCTGGAAGGCAAGTGGGGAGGTCTAATGCCTTCATGCCCTCCTTGTGTGCTTTTCGGAGGCATCTGATAGGCCTCTGAGGAAAGGGAGAAGGTGAACTCCATGGACCTTGGGTCTGATGCAGCAGGGCCCTTTTTATGCACGCCACATTCCACAGTTGTCTGCAGAGACGCTGCACTGCCAAAGTTACGTAGGAGGAAAAGTTTGATTGCTGATCTGGAAACCAAGGGCTGGTTCACATGTGCGTGGATATTGTTTCGTTGATGTAGATGAGTGGCAGCTTGAAGGTATGAACGGACTCCCTTGGGAAATGTCATGGTAGAGGTGATGTGAGCCGGGGTTCTTCTCAGCCTTCAGCCATTGGGGCTGCGGATGAGGGGAATTGTTGGGAGTGCCTGGCTGACTGAATCCGCAGTTCAAGCAGTTATACTTGTTTTATACTCAACTGATGGGCAGCTGACCTCTTGCAAAGCGAACAATGCTCTTCTGAACTTGTGAGACAGCCAGGGTCTTGCCAGGAGTTCTGCTTTGGTTGTCCCCTGCTTCTCCTTATAAACCTGACGTTCTCTCCCAGACACCTCCATAATATCACCTCCCCCCCCCACCTACTGATCTGCAACTGACCTCTTGCAAAGCTAATGTTGCTCTTCTGAACTTGTGAGACAGCCAGGTTCTTGCAAGGAGTTCTCCTTTGCTTCTCCTTATAAAACTGAAGGTCTCTCCCAGATAGAGAGTGGAAGATAGTCTCTCCCATAATACTGCTGCAACCACCGCCACCCCCATCTCAAAACCCACCTTTTGGCTTAGCCCCTCTTGCTATCCCATCCTACTGCTATGAATACTAGTACTACTACAATCCAACTGGATAGAATACTACTACTGTCCTACTGGAATAAAACCTGGGAACATGAACTGGGATTTGTGCATATTCTTGTCTTTCCTCCCCTCCCCTCCCACTAAGTTGACATTTGGATTGTAAACTCCTTGGGGCAAAGACCTCTCTGTCTTCTTGCTTATGATAATCTAGGAAGTACTGCATAGAGGTCAGAAGAGAAGCATCTTCGAGCAATGCAGCGGCTGGGAAGAGAGCAGAGGAAACTTTGGGAAATGCCCCCGTGCCTGTCACTGGTTGGCTTGGACCCTGAGGGTGGGTGCTTGGAAAAGAGGAAGGGGGAGAGAATTTGGGGGCTTTAGTGCCTAACCTGTGCAGGAAGATACTCTACGCCGCCTTAGCATCTCCAGGATCCAGGCAAAGGTGACATTAGTTAGTTAGTTATTCGATTTCTATACTGCTCTTCAAAAAATGGCTCAGGATGTTTTACACAGAGAAATAACAAATAAGATGGAACCCTGTCCCCAAAGGGCTCACAATCTAAAAAGAAACATAAGATAGATACAGCAACAGTCACTGGAGGTACTGTGCTGGGGGTGGAGAGGGCCAGTTACTCTCCCCCTGCTAAATAAAGAGAATCACCATGTTAAAAAGGTGCCTCTTAGACAAGTTAGCAGGTGGATTAGTATTTTGTGTGTATACACTTTTTTTTTTTTAAAGGGAAAAGTTGCTTGCTGGAACAGTCCCAGAAAACGACCAGAGGCCTCTATGGAGCGGATGAGAAAAGGGTCGCTTTTGAGTGACAGCCATTAGCGGGATGGCCGGTGAATGACAGCACCGTCCCCCTGCTGATGCCTGGAGAGGCTGTTTCTCGTTGCCTTGGAAACCAGCTCCCTCTCACTGGAGGGCCCCCAGCAGGAAGCAGCCGATCCATCGGCACCAGGCTGGGAGGACGAGGTCAGGGTCCAGATAATGGCCAGCTCCAGCCACTTCAGAGGTAGCCCCTTCCAGGCGAGGGGGCCGGAGGTCGAGCCCAGAGGCTGGCTGCCCAGGTTGGGCTTTGTCCTTGTGCATCCATCCAAGCGCCCGGGTCCTAGGAGGCTGTCCAACCACATCTGGGGTCTGTTAAGTCTGTGCAAGTGGAAGGGGGAGAAAACCAGGCCATTCTGGGGGGTATCCCGATCCCGGCATCTCTGGTTTAGGGGCTGTTTCGGGACACCACCACCCCCCCATCTGTGGCTGATGGTAGAGCTCAGTGCTAGAGCATCTGCTCTGCATGCAGAAGGTGGCAGGTTCCATCCTTGGCATCTCCAGGTAGGGCTGGGAAAGACTCCTGCCTGAAACCTTGGAGAAGCCGCTGCCAGTCAGTGTGTAGACATAGGGAGCTGCGTTTTTGTGAACAAAAAGCATGGTAAATAGAATTATAGGATCTTAGAGCTGGAACGGACCCATATGAAGTTGGGGGTTGTTGTGTGTGTGGGTTTTTTGGCCCAATATGCATCACTTTACACTTGCTTACACTGAACCGCATTTACCATTTTGTTGCCCACTCCCCCAGTATGGAGAGATCCTTTTGGCTAAGCAGGATACTGCCTGGTTTGCATTTGAATGGGAGACATCTGTGAGCAATATATTCCCCAAAGGGGGATGGGGCCGCTCTGGGAAGAGCACTTGCATGCAGAAACTTTCAAGTTCCCTCCCTGGCATCTCTGAGATAGGGCTGAGAGACACTCCTGCCTCCAGCCTTGGAGAAGATGCTGCCAATCTGGGTAGACACAACTGAGCTAGATGTACCAGTGGTCTGACTCAGTATATGGCAGCTCCCTATTTTCCTATGATAGTTTAAAGGTAAAGTGTGCCGTTGAGTTGGTGTCGACTCCTGGCAACCACAGAGCCCTGTGGTTGTCTTTGGTAGAATGCAGGAGGGGTTGACCATTGCCATCTCCCGCACAGTATGAGATGATGCCTTTCAGCACCTTCCTATATTGCTGCTGCCCGATATAGGTGTTTCCCAGCAGGGATTCGAACCAGCAACCTCTGGCTCGCTAATCAAGTCATTTCCCCGCGGCTCCATTAGGTGGCTGATAGTTTAGTGATCTGCAAATCTGGCCACTTCGCTACTTACCCCACTCCTCGATCACTTATGGGTCCTTCATTGCAAGGTGGCCCCCATTCACCCTCAGTGGGGCTCCCTGACTTCGTTGGCCCTGTGTGAAGCTTCAGCCCAAGCTGACCACTCTGCACAGTCGACATCCCCACCTCCCACACCATGTGGGGGTTACTGTCCCCCACCTTGCTGTGCTGCTCTTTGCCCAGAGCTCCCTTGAGTCCCAGGGTCCTCTTGGAAGGCATGCATGGGGCGCTGGGAAATGCCGCCCTTTGAGGCGGTGGCGGGGGGTTCCCCCTCCTCCCACAGGTCTCACTTACAGCACAAACCAGCTCTTCAGCCCATTCAGGCCTTCCCCCTCCGGCGCAGTGGCCAGTTTGGCGGCGGCTGCGCCCGCGCAGTTGGCCTTTGTGATCCATACCGGGCGGGTTCGAGGGGGCGCCAGACTGAATTGACCCTTGAGTCCGGTTCGGACTCGAACCGTACCGGGCCAGCCGTTTCCGTGCAGCCCCTTACCGTGCAGAGGTCAACACGGTGGGGAATGGCTCTCACGTTGAAGGTTTTAAGGGTGGGGGGGGGGGTTGGCCCAAGTGGCCCCTGCTTGAAAAATGCTCCCGATCACGGCGATCTCCTTCATTTCCAGGAGGGGAGGCTCTTTGCGACGGCAGATAAAGACAGTGGGCGGAAGGGGGCTGGCAGATGAAGCTGGCCTTCTGCTTTCTGGCCAGACCCTGCAGATAGATAGGTAGATAGATAGATAGACCCTTTCTGGCCGGAGCCCGCTTTTCCTGGCGGAGGCCTCGCACACACACACCCTGCCATCCGCCTCCTCGCCCCGTGCGCCTTCCCCACGCTGTGCTCACCGAGAGTGTCATTAATTAGCGGCTTTGTCTCCAGCCGCCCGCGTGGAGCAGAGATGCCACTCTTGCTGGCAGGAGGCGAGCCACCACGGCGAGGAGGCAGCAGGGCCTGTGGCGAG
Source organism: Hemicordylus capensis (assembly GCF_027244095.1). NCBI lineage: Eukaryota > Metazoa > Chordata > Lepidosauria > Squamata > Cordylidae > Hemicordylus > Hemicordylus capensis. The sequence continues at coordinate 19,348,038 of NC_069664.1, read as the reverse complement.
CCAATCGCCCCGGAGATGATGCCTTCCCCTCCCTGCAGAAGGCTGGCTGCAAGGCCCGGCTGCTGGCAACCCCCGCCCAGCGTCAGGGAGCCTGTCGGCCTCGGCCTCTGGCAGCAGGGAGAGGCAGCTGCTGGTGGGCTCCAAGGCTCTCCCGTGGCTGGTGGGCTGGCTCCTGACCCGGCCTGGTGTGTCTGGTGTGGGGGCTTGAGAAAAGCTTTTCAGCAGCCCAGAGGAGCTTGGCCTCGGGGTGCCCCTCTTCTTGGCTTTATCGGAATGGCCTCGGGTGGGGAGGGGAGCTGGGCTGGTAACTGAGCGAACAGAGGCACCTTTTAAAAGTGGCGATGCTCTTTACTGAGCCAGGGGAGAGCAACTGGCCCTATCCATCCCCAGCACAACTTCCCTCCAGTGGCTGCTGGTGGTGTCTATCTTATGTTTCTTTATTTAGATTGTGAGCCCTTGGGGGATAGGGAGATCTATCTATCTATCTATCTATCTATCTATCTATCTATCTATCTATCTATCTATCTATCAGAGTTGAGCTGGTCTTGTGGTAGCAAGCATGACTTGTCCCCTTAGCTAAGCAGGGTCTGCCCTGGTTGCATATGAAAGGGAGACTAGAAGTGTGAGCACTGGAAGAGATTCCCCTCAGGGCATGGAGCCACTCTGGGAAGAGCAGAAGGTTCCAAGTTCCCTCCCTGGCAGCATCTCCAAGATAGGGCTGAGAGAGATTCCTGCCTGCAACCTTGGAGAAGCTGCTGCCAGTCTGTGAAGACAATACTGAGCTAGATAGACCAATGGTCTGACTCGGTATGTAGCAGCTTTCTATGTTCCTATGTTCCTATCTCCATGTAAACCGCTTTGGAAACATTTTCTTGAAAAGCAGTATATACATATTTGGCCTATTCAAATCAGGAGCAACACAGAGTCTTCTCCTTTGGTGACAGCCCGTCAGATATTTCAGGATGTCTATCATCTCTCTGCCTGGTCTTCTCCAAGCTCCTTCATCCCTTCCTCATTGGACTTGGTTTCCAGACCCCCTCACTATTTCGTTTGCCCTCCTCTGAACCCATTCCAGTTCACCAGCATCCTTCTTAAAATGCAGGGCCCAGAACTGGACACACTATGCTTCTGCCAATGCAACCTAAGATTGCCTTCGTTTCTGTCGGCAGCTGCATTACACTGCTTGTACAACTCTGCCACCTTGTGGTGAAAGGGTAATATAGCAACCATAATGAAAGCATCCATCTCTCGGTAGGAAAACAGAGATAAATCCGATAGATGCAAATGAATGAATGATGTGACACAGTTGCTTTTTGGACCTCACCAAATTATTTTCTTGGAAGAAATGTGAACATCTAGGAAGCTGGAAACAGCTATATTCTCTCCTATACGCTTTATTAGAGGGTTGGCAGCAGAAAGTGAGTTGCATCTGTTTTAGCTCAGTCTCCTTGTTTACTTGCCGGGGGGTGGGGGGGGGCAGGCGGGTTGTTCTTAATATGAGGAAAGCATCCAAATGTGTCATCATCTGCTTTCCATCTGAAGTGACACAGCCCAGGAAAAGTTGCCCTGTGTGCTTCTGCCAATTGGTGAGATTAGCCCGTGATGATCATTTCTCACTTTTGGCACTCGGGCTCAAACTGCAAGAGCATCTGTCACGGCCACATCTTATTTGGTGGCCACTATAACCCCTTCTTCTTGACAATGCTGAGGCTTAACCAGGCAACTCTGAATGCAGTCCTGTGCATTTGGTTTTTCTTTCTGGGATGTAACACGTTTTGTTGGCCTTTGGAGACTAGACGGAGCATGATCTGTGATAAATCTGTGCAGAAATAACTGCACGTTGTATAGGAATGTTAGGAAAGCTGGGCCCCATTTAGATCAACGCCCAGCATCATGGTTGCAAGCAGCACCGGCGACTTCAGACGAATGCTACTCTGACCATGAGCAGTGTGGGAAGGGGTGCGCCATTGTGGGAATGCCGGTCTGTTTTGTCACGCTATGGGGCCTTTTAAGCTTGGCATCACTGAGGGATGCAGCAGGTCACAAGCCTGCCCTGCCAATACTTTCTCCACTGAGCTCTTCTTCAGAGCGGGCTCCATTCCTCTTCAGGGCTCCCCCAGAACTGAGAAAGGTGCAACACCATGCAGAGGTCAGCACAGTGGCAAATGGCTCTCACGTTGCAGGGTTGTTGCCAAAGTGGTTGCCCCTTGCTTGAATAAAAGAGAAGGCCAACCCTAACTGGGAAAGGTGCCTAGAGATTAGTGCTGAAGGCGCATCTTTGCTCTGCTTTTTATGCCTGTAATGAAAAGAATATCAGATACGCATCCTCTCTCTCTTTTTTTGGCGTTGTGGGGCAGAGTGGCTGTTTTCTGCATGCTTTCAGTGAGGGATTATTAAGGACAAGTTAAAATGTGTGCAAGAAGCAGGAAATCCATCCCCTCCCCGTTTCTGTCTAAGTAGCACTTTCATTTAACCTTTATTGCCACCTTGTGGTTCTGAAGGGAAGCACATTTAATGGCAATCGTGAGCTTGTTTTGGTGATTTATTACATCTAGAGATTTATGTCTTTGTATGTATTTATTATATTTTTATCTCATCCCAAGGAGTTCATATTAGCCCCCCCTTTTTTTAATCCCTACAACCAATCATGAGAGATTGGAGAGAGGGAGAGGGAGAAGAGACTGGCCCAAAGTCACTGAGTATTTAGAGATAAAGTGACTTTGTTCTTGTGTGGTACAGTTAGTGTTCTCTCTCTCTCTCTCTCGTTGACTCTCGGTGGTGGTGGTTTTTTCCTTCTTCTTTTTTCTTTCTTTTTTCTTTTCTTTCTTTTTTCTTTTCTTTCTTTTTTCTTTCTTCTTTGTTTCCTCCTCCTCCTCCTCCTCCTCCTTTCTTCTTCTGTAATCAGCAAAAGGTGAATATTCAGGTTGCCTTATAACATAGCATAATCTGTGACAAGAGTGCCCACAATTCACCCTTTTGCTTAAGAATGCCAGTGTTTTGCTGGATCAGATCAAGATTCATCTAGTTTTGCTGTCCCAGGCTGAGGTCCTTGGGAGAAAGGGCCAATTAAGCTTGACAGGAGCCTGGCCGGGGGGAACAGGACCATGGACAGCTGACTGTGCCACTCCAAAGCTTCAAGCTGGATACAAGGCATGCAAGAGCAGCAAACTAGGGTGTTAACTCCAGCAGTGGTCAAGAGAGGATTTTAATAGCCCTGCTTTCAGAATGGTGCTTCCATCTCTACCCTCTCTGAATAAATGGTCGATATTTAAGGGAATGATGCCCTCTTTCTCAGGCACTGGCTTCAGGGAAGCTAGGGACCTTTCTGAATTACTGAGCAAGTAGGAATCAGAGAAGATGTAGGACTACCTCCAAGCCATGCTGTTGCAGATATTATGGGATACCGGAGCTCCCTTTCTGAAGCAGCGCCTTCTGAGGACAGTTCCGGGACCATCTTTCCAATCCTCTGTGTATTTTGATATCCCTCTGATCGTAACAGGCCTGATTCCTAGTCTCTGGCACTGCTAATCTGACACCAGTTCCACATTGGCTCGTAAAAGACCCACAGTGTTAATCACCTTGCCAAAACCCATCCTCTCCTACTTCGAATATATTTGTACCACTTACCAGCAGTTCATCTCAGAGCAGTTGAGGTAGAAAAAGAAATAATAGATAAACAAGGAGTTTCGCTGTCACAAAAGGGCTTACAATCTAAAAAAGAACGACTAGGTAGAAACCAGCAACAGCTGCTGGTTACATAGAACATAGAGCTCTCAGAATGTATATTCTGAGAACATATGTGTCTTGGAAATTCTCCGGGGTTTGCACACTCCTGGATGGATCAACAACAGTAGGAGAAAGGAGAGAAAACCCACCCCTCCTTCTGTTGCTGCCACCACCAGAACAGCAAAAGACACAGCAGGGGGGAAAGTAAGCCAGGAAGCTGGTTTGGGGGAAGCCTTTTGTGCTCCTCCCCACCCTTCTGAAGTTTTCCCCAAAGTCCAACTTCTTAAATTCTGTATTGTGCAAAGATTAGCAGAAAGCACCCACTTGCCCCACCAGAGGGCACTGTTGCCTCACCTTGTATGTTTTCGTTGGCTCTGGAAGGATTTCTGCAAAGAAAGAAGCCACCTTTCCTTCCTGTCATATTACTATATAAATGTCTATGTGCATAGTCAGATATATTGTTGCTGCCTTTTGTGAATGCAGAAGGCATAAGGAATTCTGATCCATAGAGAAGACCTGCTCTCTTGCTGAGAAGGGGTGCAGTTGTGATCATTCCTAGGATTAACTTCCAGACCAACTGTGTTGGAGGTGGACAGATCAAGTGAATAACCTTAGCAAACAACCATGCCAGTTTGTCCATCAGGGTTGCTTCCTGTCTTGACACCTGGGTGCTTTCCAAATTACACTCTATGACAGCGGTAAAATGCTTCGGCTTGGCAGGATCGTATTGAAAATGTAAATAAAGGGTCCAGCCATTTGTTGCGCAAAGCCACCAGCAGGGGGAGCAGTCTTTTCTAGCTTGCGCTGACCTCCTACAATGGGAAAATACAACTTTTTTTTTTTTTTTTTTTTTTTGCAATGCACATGCAGCGTTGTAGCACTGTAATGCAGATAAAACCCCAAAGAAGACATCGGAAATGTGAACAGCAGCTTGCTGACAGCGCAGGGACTGTGATGTCGAAACACAGGCGGTACAGAAGCATACTTAGCAGATGCATAATGACACAGTTGTTGCGAGTAATCTGGAAAGCACCCTGCCGTGACATCAATGACTGGCTGGTGCTGAAGTCCACGTTATCTATGGACTGGTCTTTATCTTGGGCACATTTTCATGATCTTCTAACTGCTGAATGTTGGGAGGAGGAGGGAGGAGGAAGATGGACACACCTGCAATATGAGGACCTGGAGAAATGACACCCATCTCAGAGCTGGTTTTGTGGTAGCATGCTTGAATTGTCCCCTTTGCTAAGCAGGGTCCACAGGGTCCCTCATTCAGAGAGATGCGGGGGGGGGCACCAAGAGGTAAGAGAGAGGCTCAGAGAGATGTCATGACATTCAGAGAGATGCTGTCAGATCCGAGATGTCGTCTGATCTGAGACGTCATCCCCACCCCACTCAGAGAGACACTGGGGGCCCCCACATCCCCCGTGCACCCACAGGCTCCCTAAGCAGGGTCTATCATTCTTGTCCCTCTCATTCTAAGCAGGCTGCACCCTGACTTGCATTTGAATGGGAGACATGTGTGAGCACTGTAAGATATTCCCCTTAGGAGGCATGTTCTTACAGACAAATTCATGCAAGACAGGTCTATCAATGGCTACTAGTTTGGTGGCTATAGGCCATCTCCAGCCTCAGAGGCACGATGCCTCTTAATAGCAGTTGAAGGGGAGAAGCAGCAGGAGAGAGGGCATGCCTGCACTTCTTGCCTATGAGCTTCTCGAAGGCATCTGGTGAGCCACTGTGTGAAACAAGACACTGGACTAGATGGGCCTCAGGCCTGATCCAGCAGGGCTGTTCTTATGAGGCCGGACTGCTCTGGGAAGAGCATCTGCCTGCTTGCATGCAGAAAGCTCCAAGTTCCCTCCCTGGCAGCATCTCCAAGATAGGGCTGAGAGAGATTCCTGCCTGCAACTTTGGAGAAGCTGCTGCCAGTCAGTGTAGAGTAGACAATACTGAGCTAGATAGACCAATGGTCTGACTTGGTAGAAGGCAGCTTCCTCTGTTCCTCCTCCTGACATCAAATCCCAGATTACCAGTCTTAGGAGGAGCCTGGCCCTCCCCATCTGAGTAGGTCAGCAGTCCACGACGGCTGATATTGGATGTGTCCGTGTTGAGTTGAACTTCAGGAGTTCTTTGTCCTCCGCTTGCAAAAAGAAGACCAGAAAGCCGTGCATGATCAAACCGGGAGGCGGCTGTGTAATTCCCTGGCTAATAACACCGCCTGTGTTGTCCTGCTGCTCGTGCTGTGTTATGCGGGGCATTAAATATTCATAAAAGGGCCACACACCAATGAGCATTTGATTTAGAAAGCGATTATTGTCTTTGAACCATCCATTAAGTCTGTGTGAACAAGCAGGGCTTATAGATATGCTCAAAAAGCTGAGTATTATGATTACCTGCCATTCATTGCATTGTGAATAGGACTGACCGTTTAGATTGCATGCTCCGATAACTGGGTGCCCAGCCCTTTCTCCTTGCCTTCCACTCCTTGCCTTCCGCTCCCTTCTGCCTTCTGCTTCTCAGTGCCTTCCGCTCCCACATGCAATGAATTCCATTCTCCCACAAAGCAGGTGACCCATGAGTTCCAGCTGCCCCTACTGACCAGTGCTGGTCCCTATTTTCTGTACCTTCCCCTAGTAAATCACTGTTCCTATGTTCCTCTTTAGCGTGCCTTCTTACAATAGTGTGGATTGTTGCTGAGCATTACTTACTCATTCATTCATTTATTCATTCATTTGATTTCTATACCACCCTTCCAAAAATGGCTCAGGGTGGTTTACCCAGAGCAATAACAAACAATTAAGATGGATCCCTGTCCCCAAAGGGCTCACAGTCTAAAATGAAACATAAGCTAGACACCAGCAACAGTCACTGGAGGTACTGTGCTGGGGGTGGATAGGGCCAGTTACTCCCCCCCTGCTAAATATAAGAGAATCACCACGTTAACAGGTGCCTCTTTGCCATGTTAGCAGGGACATTAGGAACGTGTCTTAGGACCATAGGAAGCTGTCTTATACCAAGTCAGACCATTGGTCCATCAAGCTCAGTACTGTCTACAGCAGGGGTTCCCAACCTGTGGTCCTCTGGAATTCATTTTATTGTATTTATTTCATTTTAGCACATTCGTTCAGATGTTGCTGAACTACAACTCCCATCATCCCCAGCTACAATTTATAGTGGCTGGGGATCATGGGGGTTGTGGTTCAGCAACATCTGAAGGACCACAGGTTGGGAACCACTGGTTGGCAGTGCCTCTTCAGGTTCACAGGGAAGCCCTCACCTCTTGCCTGTGGCCTTCTTGGAGGCATCTGATGGGCCACTGTGTGAAACAGGATGCTGGACTAGATAGGCCTTGGGCCTGATCCAGCAGGGCTGGTCTTATGTTTTGATGACTCGCTTAGCAAAGAGGACAAATTATGCTTGCCACAAGACCAGCCCTCCTCCCCACATGGACGAGCTGGTACCAAGTCGCAGCCCGTAGCAGACCCCCAGTTCCATCTCATGATCACGGTGACCACCTTGGGGAGAACGAGGCCCGAATCATCAGCCTCTTTCTTTGTCTCACTACTGACAGAATGGAAATGTGTGTGCACCCAAACACACACACACACACACACACACACACACACACACACACACACACCTCTACCTACAGGGCAGAAAAGGATGGGACATGGACAGTATCTATAATTAAATATGAGACATCCCAGACCTAGGTGCAGCAGAGGCTCTGTGGCAGACGATGACCCACAGATGAGGGTCCTGCTTGCTGAAACATCTGGTTATCTCCCAGTACGAGGAGGCCTGGGAGAGATCCATGCACTGCGTCACTCTAGGTTCTGTGCAATAGGTGATCAAAGATTGTAATTATTGACAGCTTGCCCGCAAGGTCAGAGCCTGCTATTAATCACTGGCATCCCCACCTCCCACACAAGGGGATGTGGAGGAAGGAATTAATCAGGATGAAAGACATGGAGATGATGAGCTTTTATGCAAAAGCAAACTCCGGTATCTGCTCTTGTGCAGATGACTACCTGATGCCTAAGCAGTGGGGACACACATTTATCCTCAGGGGCTGATTGCTGAAGAAGCCAGAGTCGAGGTAGACGAGGCCATTGGTCAGAGCTTCGTCTGGCCGGTCGGAAAGATGATTGAAGAGCCAAGGAGCTCTTGGTGAAAGCGGAGCAACTGAAATGTAGAGGAAGGGAGCCATTTTCATCAGAGCGGGTATAGTCGAAAGTGAGGAATTACTCAGGATTGAGTGGGGAGAAGTGAAATGTGCCACTAAATCGTTCAGTGCTCAAAAGGACCCAGACACTCCACTCTCTTGGCATCAATTGCAAACTCACCTCTTAACAATGGAAAGCGATGTGTACAATACGTAAGCAAGGTTCATCTCTCATCATATCATCTCCCTGGGTCTCAGCTATGACATTCTTCTGTTTCCCCTGTCCCTCTTTCTGTGTGTCTCAGTCCAGACTTTCATGCTTAAAGTATTTGTTGTGCCAAGCTCTGTGATATCTCTCCGTGTTTTGTTTTGTTTTAAAAAAACCAAAGCATTCTGGGGCAGGATGTCTACAGGTAATATAGAGGCATGTGCAGGGAAACTTCTACGCCCTATGGTACTTTTCAAGCACAAAATCATGCTCCCTGGGGGAAATAGAGGGTCTTTGTATCTTTCCCCATGGCTGAAAAAGCATTACAAGGAGGTCCATTTTTTGCTGGGGAGGGAGAATGGCAAGAGGACAAAGGATTAAGCTTCTCCACTCCTGCCCCAAGCTTTTTAGTTTGAAAAAATGTAGACCTCTGCTTAGGGTCTAGTTTGAGGCATAGCTTGCTGGTTAGGAATCACATGAAAGTAGTGATTTGCAAATAATCTTTGAAGGTCAACAACACCTGGAAGAGATTCATGTTCAGGATTGTCCCCATGTCTGCCGAAAAGGGGAGCTGTGCAGTCCATCTCCTGTGTACATGGTTATGTTTCTCCTCACATCAACCCTGAGAGGTAGGTTAGGCTGAGAGATAAGTTACCGACCCAGAGTCACCCAGTGAATTTCATGACTGAACAGGGATTTGAGCTTGGGTCTTCCCAGTCCTAGTCCAACCATTACACCAAGCTGGCTCTCCAGTGTGACTTGGAGCAGTCCCTTGAGGACCTGCTAGTCCACGCAGAGAATCTTCATTGCTTCCAGAGCCAGTGCTTACATAATCAGGCAAAGGCCCTTTAAATTACAGAACATCCCCCGGGGAAGGGGCAGGACCAATATACTCTACCTGGGCAGTAGCTACAAAAACCAGTGATCTGCTCGAATGGTGTTGCTGGAACAACACCATTCTTCCCTGTACCCAACCCGGCAGCTTGGAGCTGTCCAAGGTCCTGATCCCATCTTCTGCTGTGTGTGTCTCTTGGAGCTGTCCAAAGTCTGTGTCCCCCTCACATCTGGATTCCTGCTTTGGCAGAGGCCCTAGCTCAGGCATGGACTTCCACGTGAAGCCAGACAATGAGCTCTGTGATACCAGCTGATTCCCAGGACCAGGAGGATTCTGGGTTGTAGTGTTAGTGTCCTGGCTTTATTGGCTTGCAGATTCTTCCTCTGGCCTAGTCAGCAAGGAACCAAATCCTGCCATATATGGGCTCCCACTTTGACACCAGTTTGGGAGATGCATCCTTTTCTCTCGCACGCTCTTGCATAGTATGCAGGAAGCCCAAATCACTCACACTTCCTCTTTCCCCATCCCAGCCTCTGCGTAGCGTCTGAAGCCACCCTCCGGTTGCAGATAGCCCACCTGACCTTCCTATCTGCGACTGCCTCTGTGTATTCTCAGCTTCTTATGCCTGCGGCCACCCAGTCCTCCTGCAGAAGTTACATCTCACTACAAAGACACACAGCTGGTACTAAAAGGCTATGCCTGGTGGAAACCCATTGAGCATTTTCCTCTCCGAAGAAGGACGGACGGACCACACGGCTGTCCCTCTGCAGAATGAAGCTGGTAGCCCCTGAAGCACCATCAGCCTTGAATTTCCCAGCTGTCATCCTACCCTGGGTAAAGATAAGTGCCATTCCTGCTGCGGAGGCTCCCCTGATCAGAACAAAGCCACGCAGAGATCCATGGCAGGCCTCATTCATCCTCCCTATCATGTGCTGCTCCCTTGCTCATGATAAAGCTATGCACGGTGATGCTGTACAGGCAAACCATGGAGCAGCAGGGTAAGCTTTCATCTGCACTTCCAGCTCTTTTTTTTTTTAACCAGGCTGTTATAAGACCACAGAAGAGTACCAAGCCATTTCCAACCTAAGTCCCAAGCATCAGCGACCTCTCCCCTTGGGAGAGGGATCTGGGCTCAGGCCAAAACAAAACAACAACAACAACAGAGTTTTGTAGGAACTTCAGTCTAATGCAGCAGCCCTTCTGGAATTTATTGCTAAGAAGGCATTCTTTCAAGCAGTTGCAGTTACGGTTCCTCTCAGTACAAGGGCGGGGGGAGTTCTAAAGTAGTGGCCATCGGTTCACTTAGGTAATTTTGGAGCCTGGACCTAAAGGCCTTTGGAGCCCCCCCCCCCCGACTAAAGGACACGCCCACCCCACAAGTTAAGCATCATACCCCTACACACACACACACACACACTCACTCTGTGACAAACACAGTATTTTTAACACTTGGATTCTTAGGAACATAGGAAGCTGCCATATACTGAGTCAGACCATTGGTCTCTCTAGCTCAGTATTGCCTTCACAGACTGGCAGCGGCTTCTCCAAGGTTGCAGGCAGGAATCTCGCTCAGTCCTGTCTTGGAGATGCTGCCAGGGAGGGAACCTGGAACCTTCTGCTCTTCCCAGAGCGGCTCCATCCCCTGAGGAGAATATCTTGCAGTGTTCACACATCAAGTCTCCCATTCATATGCAACCAGGGTGGACCCTGCTTTGCGAAGGGGACAAGTCATGCTTGCTACCACCAGACCAGCTCTCCCTGAGGGCACAAACAGCAACTGAACTCATAAGACTGTAAGAATATATATTTATGCTGTAGTCCCATGCTTCTGTGGGCTGTGAAATCCCTTCAAGGCTTTTCCTGGCACCTGGAAGACCGGCTCATGTGGGGACCAGGCCTCGTTGCCCAGCATCCTTGCAGAAAGGGCAGACAGGGGACGTCAGCAGGCCACATCAAGGCTGCTAGCATCTCGATGCCTCCGTCGAGGTCACCCCCTTCAACACTTAGAAGAGCAGCTTGTAAACACTGGATGCCTTCATCCTGTTTCCTCTCCCGTCCTGGGACAAGCCAGCTGTTTGCAAGATGGAAACCCTTTGTGCTTTTGCCAGGAGGCAGCAGAGTTGAAGCCGGAAATAGAAGCAGGGTGGGTCTGATCTCTATGGGATTCTCTGCCACGGGATGTGGTGATGGCCACTAGCTTGAATGGCTTTAAACGGGGCTTAGACAAAGTTATGGAGGACCGGTCTCTCAAGGGCTACTAGTCTGGTGGCTGTGGGCTAGGGGTGTGCATGGAACTGGCTGGTCCAGTTTGGTTCAAGTCTGAACCAGACCCAAACTGGACCGAACCAGTTCAGTTCAGCACCCCCTCAAATCCTCCCCAATTCGGTCTGGCCCGAGGGGGTTTCACGAGCTTCCCCACATTCCTGCCCGGAGGGGGGGGGTTCCTCCGAGGTTGGGGGGGTGTCTGTGGAAGTTCCCCCTCCTTCCGCCGGCTTCCACCAAAACCAGTCTGTTCATCTGTTCTTCAGCCCATTTGGGCCTCCCCCCCCCCGGCACGGTGGCCATTTGGGAGGCTGCCACACCTGCAAAATGGGCCGCTGCATTGCCTAGGTCATGCACATCCCTACTGTGGGCTTCTTCCAGCCTCAGAGGCACAATGCCTCTAAATATCAGTTGCAGGGGACGGAGCAACAGCAGGAGAGAGGGCATGCCCCCCCTCTTGCCTGTGGGCTTCCCAGAGTCATCTGATGGACCACTGTGGGAAACAGGATGCTGGACTTGAAGGGCCTTGGGATGGATCCAGCGGGGCAGTTCTTATGTTCTTATGACTTGTTACTGGTCTCGTGGTGGCAAGCATGAATTGTCCCTTTCGCTACGCAGGGTCTGCCTTGGTTTGCATTTGGATGGAAGACTACATGTAAGTGCTGTAAGATGGTCCCCTTAGGGGATGGGGGTGGTGGAGCATCTGCTTTGTATGCAGAAGGTTTCAAGTTCCCACCCTGGCTTCTCCAAGATAGGGCTGAGAGAGATTCCTGCCTGCAACCTTGGAGAAGCCGCTGCCAGTCTGTGTAGACAATACTGAGCTAGATAGACCAAGGGTCTGACTCAGTATGTGGCAGCTTCTTGTGTTCCTATGTTGCATGTTGGGCAGCCCTGCTCAGAGGCCACAGTGCCAGGGAACACATTTCATGCACCCAATTTCAACAGCAAAGTGTGAGAAACTGACTCTTGCTGCATAGGTGGCACTTGCCTCTATTTACCTGGGACAGTCCCCATTTTCTGGAATGTGCCCCTGGTAAACCATTGTTCCTATTTTGACCCTATTTTCCTCTCTTGGGGATGCCTTGTTCTATTTTTGCTAGAGTTGCCATTCTTCAGCCTGCAACCTTAGAGAAGCTGCTGCCAGTCTGTGAAGACAATACTGAGCTAGATAGATCAATGGTCTGACTCAGTATTTGGAAGCTTCCTATGTCCCTAAGAGTGGGATATCCATGTAGCAATAAATAAATAATGCTGCAGCCAACTATTAATGTTAGGGAAGAAATGAAAGAGGCAATGCAATTCATTGGTCTATAAAAGGGTTATAAAAAATATTCTGTAGTATCATCACCTCCTGCCATGCCCCTCGTTCTGGGGCAGGGTGGGAGGTGATGACACTGCAGAACAATTGGTTATTTAGTTTCAGTTGCTGTATTTACGCTCAAGAGTTTCCAGCTGTTTGAGATAGAGCATTGGCAATGATGTTTTAACATTGAAACACTTGTGCTCAAGTTTGAGAAGATCTTTGTTTTTAATTGTTTTACTTATGCATCAAAGAGGTCTTAATATTTTGTCTGGAGTAAGGGAGAATGCATATATCATCGCCACTATATAATCTTAATAAACAATAAAATAAAATAAAACAAAATAAAATAAAATGCCTCCACCCAGTACCAAAAAATCTGCTCTTTTCAGATTGCCACCCTAGACTGCCCCCTAGAGTCAGGATTAATGCTATGGAAACCAGTGCATTATCAAGGATCATACAACTGACTGTAGGTCTTCCTTGTACAAGTTTGCCCATTTCCGTACTCTGAGTATTTCTATGGGAAACAGTGATGGGTGGAGGAAGGGAACCCAGTAGCAGCATCTAACATCAACACAGAGCCTCTCTGCTAAATTGATCTTCTCTCTAGAGAGTCTTCGTTACTGTTGGCTCCTGCCTGAGATCCTTTTACAATGGCAAGAGAGTGAAACACAGAGTATATTTGCAAACATGTTTCACTGACCTTTGAGAATATGTGACAGGCTAGCTTTGCCGGCTGGTTGTGACCTCTGACCCCAAGTCATGGATTAAATTTGTGACATATCTGTTATTTCACTGGGGAAATATGGAAAGGTCAAACGACAAATGAAGAGATTTTTCTCCTTCCCTCCCACCTTCACACCTCATTAGGGTGATGCCTGTCGAGCACCTGAGATGAATCATGTAAGTTTCGGCACAGAGGGAATTTAACAAGGCTCTGGCTGGAACTTTTGGGGCGGTCTTACCCCTCTGCCATGAGGGACAAGCTCGTAGCCCTTGTTAAGAAAGCTTCCATGCTGTGAGTACTGGCATCCAAATGACACACGCCACGTTAGGTGGGCCATTTTTTGTTCAGACTGTGACTTCTGAGGAAGGCTCTAACAAGGCCGAGATGGAAATTGATTTCCGCTTTTCAGAGGCTCTCAGCAGCAATGCTGAGTTCCCCAGCCCTGTTCTCCTGTGAATCCTGGCAGTGGGAACCTCCTTGTGACTTTGGAAACGGGGAAGAAGACGCACAAGGGTGTAATCTTTGGGACATGGTTTCCAAAATGCAGGATATCAGTCAGTTGGGGAGGTCAGTACCATTTGTGGGGATGAATGCTTGTTGTGGTTTTTGTCAAGGTACCATTCCAAGACATTCAGCTTTCAGTGAGGTCGTTCACATGACCGAAGTGGGGAGTGCTGAGCAGAACCTGTGCTTTATAGCATTGGGTCTCCATCATTCCTTTGTTCTACTGTGCTTTTTTGGGGCGGGGGGGGAGCTTTTTCATAGGAACATAGGAAGCTGTCTTAAACCAAGTCAGACCATTGGCGCATCTAGCCCAGTACTGTCTACACTGACTGGCAGCAGCTTCTCCAAGCTTACAGGCAGGATTCACACTCAGCCCTACCTGGTGGTGCCAGGGATTGAAAATGGGACCTCCTGAACACACAGCAGATGCTCTTCAACTGAGTTATGGCCCCATCTCCTAAGGGAAAGATCTTCCAGAGCAGGTATTCTCAACGTTGGGTCCCCAGATGTTACCTGACTTCAACTCCCATAATCCCCAGCTCCAGTGGCCTTTGGTTGGCGATTATGGGAGCTGAAGTCCAATAACATCTGGGGACCCAACGTTGAGAATCCCTGTTCCAGAGCTCTTCAATCTTACAAGATATTCTTACGGAATGTCTTACAGTCACCCATCTAAATCCAAACCAGGGCAGACCCTGTTTAGCAGGAGCCTACCTGCCTTCCCCCACACGATCCAAGCCTGAACAGAGTTCCCACACCCATGCGCCTGGACTACTGATGCAGTGGCAAACCAGATGGCAGTTGTGGGAGGAACCCAGGCCTCCAGGAGTCCTACAATGCACTGCATGAGCAGCATGCTGCATTGAGAAATCTCTCTGCTGCGGGCCACTCCTTCCCCAGCCTCTATGGTACAGACGACTGCCAGAAGCCCGGACACCTGGATGACAAGATTGCGTAAGGTAGGGGTAGTGTCATATCCCCTACCTCACTTTCTGCGTGGATAGAAAAGCAGGGTTCCCTGGGAGAGGAGTGGAGGGCTTGGGAGCAATCCTGATGCCAGTGGTGATTTCGGTGCCTGGACCAGCCCTTCCGTGAACCGCCCCCCCGCTGCAGGGCCCCCCAAAACCTATTTTGGGGGTCTCCTGCGGCGAACCTCTCTCAGCCCAGCGGCTGTAGTGAACTGTGCAGGCACCCTTGCTGTTCACTACAGCCGTTGGGCTGAGAGGACATATCCAGTGGTCGCTCCCGTTGCCACCGGGGGGGAGGGGGCGGAGAAGAGGTTGGCTGCTCAGCTAACCCCCCACCCCCACCCCCTGGCAGCCACACACCCCAGCCGTGTGGAGGCTTTGATTTAAAAAAACCCAACCATGTAGGTTTGCCATGGTGTGCAGGCATAGGGTGGCTGTAGGAAGCCCTCTGGACCTTGGAGGCCACGGACCAGGGCCCCAAGGTTGAGGGGTTAGAGCACCTCTGCCTGGTGCTTCTCATGACCAGCCTTACCTGGTAGGGCTGGTCGTGAGAATGTCCTCAGTGCGTACTGCGGCCAGGGAAGATGGGAGTTGTAGCTGAAAAACCGCTGGAAGGCCAAAGTTGTGCAGCCCTCCACGAGGTGGTCTAGATGTCTTATCCAGCAAACCTGTTCTGCTCTTCTAAAAATAGAAAGCGTTGTCTTTCTCTTCCTTTTCTTCTCTCTCTTTTGTTTTGTCAGAGTGCATTTCCGGCCCCAGCATCTCATTGACGATTCCTTGTTCCTTCCTTCTGCAAAAGGCATGCCTGTTTTCACTTTTGTCTTCGTGCTCCCCGCCATTGATTATGTTGGAGCCATTTCTCCTGTCCCTTCTGATAAATCTCCTCTCTAAAGCCAACAGGCCCCGCTCTCTCCAGTCCCTTTTCATATGGACGGCTTTTCTCCTGCCTTCTAAACTACTTTTGTTGCCTGCCTGTCTCCAAACCCCGTCGGTTGTTTTTTACGGAGATTATAAAAACTGAAGACAGTCTTCCTGGGGAAGGAAAGGAGGCTGCCCATTTATAGAATGCTGCTAGTCTGTTTTTAGCATCCCTTTTGCCCCTTTCTGCATTGTCTCTTTTTTAAAAAGCCTCTTTTGCATCCTGGTAAAGGCTTCAATTAAGTTGTCCTCAGTGCCTTTACATGTGGAAAAAAAAAAAAAAGGAGCATCTGTATGTGCCTTAGGGCATGTTTACACTGAAGATGCAAACCAGTTTCAAACCGTCTTCATTGTCAAGGTGCCAAACCCAGGAACTTGTGTCCAAAAGCATGACTGGCAATCTCTAACTAATTGTCCTTTCGCTAAAAAGCAATTCTCACTTCTCCTTGAATGTTGAATATTATTATTACAACAAAATTGTCCTGCAAAAAAAAAAAATTCTTGATGCATTTACATAGTAAAAGGAATAAGAAAAGGGTTCCCTTCCCTCAAGCCACTTTCTGATAGATGACCTAGTGTCTGCTTGTTGCTGGGATTCTTGCAAAGAATGCTGGACCACATGGGCTTTGCGGTGATCTAGCAGCACGCTTCGGCTGTATCCGCACGTAACACAGAACTACGGGCCCTACCACCCCCTGAATTCAGATGTAACAGAGAGCAGTCTCTCTGCAGTCAGGGAGACTGCAGAGAGGACAGGGTACTAGCTGTGCAGGCTTCCTTCTTGCATGAATGACAGCCCGTACTGCCAATCCCAGCCAGGGAGAGAGAGGAGCTTCCTCCCCCAACTCCCGTTTCAGGGAATGCATGCTGCAGTTCAAAATTTGGATGTAACACAGGCTGTGTTAAACCTCGGGTTGGTGTTGTGAAACTCACTACAACCTGTGGACTCAAAATGGAGTTTGGAGGGCGGAACCTCAGGTTGCTCTCTGCATGGAACCTGAGTTCGGAGGGGCTGTCCCACATTCGGACGTTCAGGTTTGACAACCTCTGGCCCCTTCAACTCTGGTTTCATGTTACATGTGAATGCGGCCCTCCTATGTTCTTAAGCAAGAGTGCATGCTCAGAGATACATATAGCACTTAGTATAAATATCATAACTGTTAAGAGAGCCTCATAATGCACTCTTGCCTTGTAAATTTTAACAGAGGGCCTCACGACTTGTGCCCTCCAGCTGTTGTTGGACTACAACTCCCATCATCCCCAGCCACAGTGGCCAGTTGTAAGGGATGACAGGAGTTCTGAAGGTTGCCTATGCCTGGTTTGCACTTTTGGGGAAGAGAGCTGGTCTTTCCATAGCAAGATCTGAATGGTCCACTTTGTTAAGCAAAGTCCACCTTGGCTTGCATTTGGATGGGAGGCTACATGTGAGTGCTGCAAGATATTCCCCCCTAGGGGATGGGGCCATAGCACAGTGGAAGCTTATTTGCATGCTGGCAGGTAGGAGGCCCCACGTCAATTCCCTGACATCTTCAGATAGGGCAGAGAGAGATTCCTGCCTGTACTGGAGAGTTACTGCCCATCAGTGAAGCTAGACGGACCAGTTCTGAGCTAGATGGACCAATGAACTGCTTCGGTACAAGGCAACGTCCTATGTCCCTGTGTTTCTAAGACTCAGCACAAATACCATAACTATTCAGAGATCCTCACAAGGCATTCTGGCTTTGTAAATTTCACCACATTCTTGGACCATGGGGATCCTAGTTTTATAAAAGTCAGCCACACACCAGCCTGTCGTTAGCCAACTCCTAGTTTGTACTGACCTTGAGTTGGTCCCTTCTCAGATAGCTTGAACTAGTACTCACCAGGTGCCATGGTGCCAAGGCAGAAAGCTGTGCTTGCACCACCAGAGCTTTCAAAGAGGACAGATAACAATTGCAATGCTGCACAAATGAAAATCTCCTGATTGATTTAGCTGTCAGCCTTCCACACCCACTCATCCATCCACCTGTCCTCCTCTGGCATAATTTCTAAAGCACTTGTTGGAGATGCAGCTCCTGATGGCATCGGTTCTCAGCACCAGCAACCCTCTTGACCCCTAGGGGCATTCGGGATGGAAACGGCCAGTAAGGGCATTCCCTCTCTGACCATGCTTTCTCCGATTCCCCTTCTTTCGATGGATAGGTTTCATTCTCTCGCCTGGAGAGAGAGACCTCCTTCTTCTCCCTCCCCTTCTTCCTGTACGTAGCTGGCAGCAAGGCATGTAGGCCTTCTCTATCTCCCTGATGGATTTCCGAAATAAACGACTTGTGTTAAGAACTTTAACTCCTTGTCTCCAGCCAGTATTAACTAGCAGTGCTCTCCAGTGATGTAGCTGAAAATTCAGAAATGCAGGCGCTCTCCATCACAGTCCCCAGATCTATCTATCTATCTATCTATCTATCTATCTATCTATCTATCTATCTATCTATCTAAACTTTTTCTCTACCGCCCCAAACTTGCATCTCTGGGCGGTTTACAATTAAAATCATCTAAAACATCAAATCAATTAACAATTAAAACAAGAAAACATTGAAAACATTTAAAAACCGGTATTAAAAATTTCAAAACTATAAATCTAATATTTATTAGATGGATGGCCATAGTCATGCCCACCCCCACCAGCCAGAGAAGCCTAAAAGTACTAGCTCTCCATCCCTGTGTGTTCCCCCCTCCACTGCTCCCCTGGTGCTCTCCTTACCTGTCCACTTCCACTGCAGCTGGGGTAGATAACGAAATCTCCCCTCCAAGCTCTCTAACACTTGTCACTGTGGAAGCAAAGCATCAACTCAGTGCTGGCAGGTGTGGCAAGTTGTCAAGTAAAGTTGTTCTGTGCAGTCGGTGTCAACTCCTGGCGACCACAGAGCCCGGTGGTTTTTCTTCGGTAGAATACAGGAGGGGTTTGCCATTGCATCCTCCCGCGCAGTATGAGATGATACTTTTCAGCACCTTCCTATATCGCTGCTGCCCGATAGAGGTGTGTCCCATAGTCCGGGAAACATACAAGCGGGGATTCGAACTGGCAACCTCTGACTCCCGAGGCAAGTTACTTCCCCACTGCATCATTAGGTGGCTGTGTTGCAAGATGTACTTTTATGCTTTTGTGTATGTTGAACCAATTGTTGGATTGAACCATCAATTTGAATAGATTTGCACATCCCTAAGATCAGGTAGAAGTTGTGCACTGCTGAGATCCTTTTAATTCAGGAGGTGCCATGGACTGAACCTGAGACTTTCTGGATGCAAAGCCTGTGCTCTACCACTGAGCTATGGTTTAAATGAATATGGATCGAATCCATATGAATATGGATTTAATCAGCCAGCTTGGTAAGTTTCTGTGAAGAAGATCCTTTTGCCATGTGTACTTCCACAGTTCTAAGGAAACGTAAATTGGAATCAAGGTGCTAATGGATGTATATGGCACCCATCTAGAGTGAGTGAGTGCAGGTCAGTAGCGCCGGGAGACTGATTCTTATTACCGAAGAAGTGTTAAGTCTTCTCAAAGCCATTGAAAAACTGTCTTTCTACAATCCCAGCTGCTGTATTTCTCCTGAATATAATTAAATGAACACATTTTGCTAAGAGGTAAAGTTTCTCTGTAGATTATCCACAACATTTAAGTCCATAAAAACATGTGCATGCAAGCTAAGATTCAGTTTTAAAGGAGGGTTGCAGAAAAGATTGAGGGGCACTCTTGCGATATTGTTTTAAAACTGCCTTTGTGTTTCCAGCAGGAAGTGCTGGGACATGTAATGCTGGAAACAACCCATTGTTGTTGTTTTTTTAAAAGAGCAATGGTGCCTAGATATGTAGGCATTAATACCCAAGGAATTGGTGCAGCTACAAGCTCCTTTGGAAACATCTTCTGTTCTGTAGTGTGGTAGATTTGGACTGAGAAGCAATTTCATGATGGGATCAGTACTTCCCAAATACTACATGGACTTCTTCAATCTACATTCACAAGACAGACAAGTAAACTCACTTCTAGATGTTGCTGTGTTCTGTGGTTCAGGTAGCGGTCAGACAGGAAGCACTTCATAAGATATTTGAAGTGTGGGAGGAGGGCATCCTCCCTGCTCCTTAAAGGTACCCCCACCCGCACCAAACCAACTGAACACCAGACTATGCACATCCCTACTATCTAGTCTAGCATCCTGTTTCCCACAGTGGTCAACCAGGTGCCTCTGGGAAGCCCTTGTGTAGGAGATGAAGATATGCCCCCTCTCCTGTTGGTTCTCCCCGCAACCATCCTGAAGGATGTTCTCACAATGGACAAACTGGAAGAGACATTGAGAGGCAGGAAGAAAACCAACCATACACATACTTTACCAAGAGCGCATTCCATCTTTCCAGATCTGGGTCCCTTCATTAACACCAACCGGAGACATGGGATCCACTTAACTTTTACCATATATGTCTTTCTCCTTCTCTTTCCATGCTGTCTCTTCCCTTCTCTCTCTTTCCTGAGATCTTCGCTCTCCCTCCTCCTTCTATCCACTTCTCTTCATCTCAAAATTTTTTCAACAAAGGTACAACAACAAAATGACATCACCACTGGCACAACTCATCCTTGATGAAGGCATGATGACCCACTCATCAGTCCCAACCCCTTGGTTGAAGACCAGTGCTCTAGAGCAGGTGTTCCCAACCCTGAATCCCCAGATGTTGTACTACAGTTCCCATCATCCTCTACCACTTTGCCACTGTGGCTAGGGATGATTGGAGTTGTAGTACAACATCTGGGGCCCCAGGGCTCCCTGATATGGTGGAATCTATAAACTCCAACCAGAAGTTTCCCCAGTAATACCTCTGGTGGAAATCAGAAATGTTTGTGTGAAAATGCAGATTCATATAAGGACAGTGAGGACAAGGTCAGCAGCACAAGGAAGACTTTATTTCTCCTCCTCTAAATTTATGTCGGGCAGTGTGAGCACAGGACTTCATGATGTGCAGCACATTGTACGATTGAATCAGTTTCAATTTGTGAAGGAGCTGAGGCCATCCTGGATCCGCCATTCTTTCTGTTTACCTGCGCAAGAGGGTTCAGATGAGGCCAGCCCAAATCACAGAAAGCCCGAACTTCAAATCGGGAGCAGCATATCTTCTGAGTCTCTTCCCTGCCAGGGGACCCCTGATTAGATGCAATGAGCACCATTGTATGGCAAAGTGGGAAGAATAATGGACAGACACACAATGGAAAGTTCAAAAAAAGCAAGAAAAGGTTTACTTGGTTCAAAATCTTCTTTGTTCCCAAACAGTGCCGTAACATCAGTAAAAATAGAAAGAAAATGCAGGTTGAGCAAAAGCACAAAAGAAGCAAAGAATATCCAAGACCAATAGACTATGCAAACTAGGCTCAGCAACAGTCTCAAAAGGAGTGCAAAGGCTCATAGGGACATAGGAAGCTGCCTTATGCCGAGTCAGACCATGGGTTCATCTAGCTAGGGGTGTCGCTATAATTTTTCTAAACAAACCAATCAAAAGTGGATGGATTCAAAAAAAAACCTGGGGCCCCTGCTCCTCCCCAGCTCCACCCCTTGCTATTTTCATCATTATCTCCAAGACCAAAGACATTTCAGGCTTGGGAGGGGCTGCACCTCTGCTTGCTACTTCAGGCCTCGGTTTGCCTTCATTTGTGGATGCGCTCTGGTTTCTATCTGTAATGCACTCCCTATTGACATTTGTAGGTTAACATCCTGATCAGCCTTGAAAAGAGCTCTTAAGACACACTTTTTTAAGCCAGGCTTTCAATCATTTCTGAATGTTTTAAATTTCAAATTGCTGTTTATTTTTAATTGTGGTAGTCTTTGAATGTTTTAGATTTTAATTGTCTGATCGTTGGTTTTATTCTGGGTTTTGCTGTATTTATTTTTTGTAAACGGCCTAGAGCCTTTGGAGTCAGGTGGCATACCAACCAACCAACCAACCAATCAATCAATTAATCATGTTTGCTGTGGGATTCCCTGGCTACTGACCTCCTGCTTGTGTTGGACTCTGGCTCAGTTAATCCCTCTTGGAATGATTACCTGGCCTTGACCCTTGGCTTGTGCTTGTCTCGGGATGAGCTCTGTCCCTGATGGAGGCTTCTCCTTCCCTCTGCTTGCCCGGTGGGCTGCTTTGTTATACACCTGCCCTGCCCAGGTACGCCACACACTGAGGATGTTCTAGTCACAAGCTGAGCAGTTATGAGGTGGCTTTTGGCCTGGGAGAGTCAGGGATGCAGCACAAGCCAAGCCGCATTGGCAAGATGGAGCCAGATGGTCAAGATAGGAGCTGAAAGCCAGGAACATGCCAGAGGTCAAGAGCAGTCAAGCACACTAACATAGTGATGTGGGTGGGGGCCTGCAGCTAGATTTCTTGGCAGTGCCTGGCATCACTACTGCCACCATCACCTGCCTGCCTCCCTTTCTCCATCCAGAGCTGCACAGCTGCCCACCTCTCTTCTTACTACCAGTGGCAGTGATGATATCACTGCTGCTTGGTGGTGATGTCACTGGTCTTGCTGCCATGGGCAAAGAGCTGGTGCATGGGCGAATGATGTCGCTGCCGTGTGTGTGTAGCTTGACAGTGATGTCCTCAGCGTATGTGCCAGCTCTTTAGGAACACAGGAAGCTGCCAGATACTGAGTCAGACCATTGGTCTCTCTAGCTCAATATATTGTCTTCACACACTGGCAGCGGCTTCTCCAAGGTTGCAGGCAAGAGTGTCTCTCAGTCCTATATTGGAGATGCTGCCAGGGAGGGAACTGGCGACCTAGATGCTCTTCCCAAAGTGTGTCCATCCCCTGAGGGGCATATCTTACAGTGTTCACACATCAAGTCTCCCATTCATATGCAACCAGGGCAGACCCTGCTTAGCTAAGGGGACAAGTCATGCTTGCTACCACAAGACCAGCTCTCTTCTTACCATACAGTTTGCTACTTACCAGGTTTGTTCACATGGCCACCTACAGGTTAGGAGAAGCGTGTCCCTGAGCAGTCGGAAGTTTCAAGAGCAATGCTGCCCGGTTTGGTTTGGTTTGGTTTGGATGAGAGAGGCTGGCTCAGCATTGAAGGACGTGGCCATAGCTCAGGGGAAGAGCCTCTACTTTGCCTCCAGCAGCTCCAAGTTTCAATCTCAGGCATCTCTAGGTAGGGCTAGGGAAGGACTTGTGTCTGAAACCCTGGAGAAGCTACTGTCAGTTAGTGTAGACCAGGGATTCTCAGCGTTGGGTCCCCAGATGCTATTGGACTTCAACTCCCATAATCCTCAACCAAAGGCCACTGGGGCTGGGGATTATGGGAGTCGAAGTCCAATAACATCTAGGGACCCAATGTTGAGAATCCCTCGTGTAGGCCATGCTAGGTGTCAGAACTTGACCTGGTCCTGAGGCAGGCTGCAGCCAAGGGGAATCTGAGAATGCAGAGCAGGCAGATAAGGGCCAAAGACAGCAAATGTTGTCAGGGCTGGACTGGGGGTGAATACTGGGCGAGTCCAAGGCAGGTCTGTGCTGTTGGCCCAAACTGAGAATCAAAGTCTGGAACCTCAATTATATGGGGCTGGCCAGATCTCTGTTGATTCTTCAGGTCAGAGGAGGTGCAGTACCTTTGCTGGCCATTATACCAGGGGTGCTGCAGTGCAGCCAAGAGCAGCCTGAGAACTCCTTCATGCCTAAGAGCAGCTATGATGGAGCAGTAAGGCACCTGAACCCTGCTGCTAGGATCCCTGCCCTGAGACCTCTCATTGCTTCATACCAGCTAATGGTGTGGCTCAGTGTAACGCACATTCGTAAGAGACAGAAGCTCCCAAGGGGAGGACAGGAGTGGGATATCCTGGATCTCGGAGAGACCTGTACCTTGGCTGTTGCTATATCTAAAATAATCAGCACAGGAGTTGGCTCATTTGCAGCTGCCTTGGGATCCATGCTCCAGGAGTATGGGGGAAGATGAGTATTTTGCCTCTGAAGAAGAGAAGACGTAAATGGCAAAGGTGCCTCCAGGGAAGCCTCCAGGGCTTTCTCTAAAGAGGAGACCCAGGGGGGACAGCCACAGAGAATTCCTTTGGAGTACATCCTCTGCTGTGTGTAGCTAGGGGAGGTCTTGTGCTAAATGGCCTCCTGATTGGCTGGAGGCTATCGAGGCCCATTCCCAGCCTGATTACAGGGGAAGCTTTGGAAGAGAGAACCTGCCACTTCAAAGCTCCATGTCAGCTCATTTGCATGATGCTGGGTGGTATGACTGAACTTCTCCCTTTCAGGATATATCTTTTGTAATCGCAGCTCGGGCAGAAATCACAGGTGTGACCTTTCCCATTGCTGGCTAATGAGCTTCTTCTGTTTGAGAAGCAGCCCTGTCAATCACTTTTGATGTTCCATAAGTGAAAGCTTCCACCCTATCCTCTGCTAAGCCCTTTGTCTCAGTATGGAGATGAAATGCCAAATGGAAATCGAGGTGAAAAACAGAGGAATCCTTGCAGTTCTGCAGGAGAGGGGAGTTTCTGTCCTATTCCAGGTGGGGGTTCATGGCTGAGCTGGAACCTCGGCAGAGGTCCCTGTGGCGACTTGGCCGTGTCCAATTGACCGGCGGTGAGTTGGCTTCAGTGAGTTGGCCATGGCAAGTTGTCCCATTCCCTCGGCAGAGGCAGGAATCTTGATGTTGGTCAGACTCCCAAATCAGACACAGAACTCAGATTGTTCAGAGAGAAGCACAGTCAGCATCAGGACCTTGGATAGCTCAAAGCAGGCAAGAGCAAGCTAAGTAGAACAAAGTATATGAGATGTTGCTCCAGCAAATGCTTGTAATTGACTGAAGGTTTTTTATAGCTGCTGCCCAGGTAGAGTGATTTGGTCCTGCCCCTTCCTGTGAAAGGCTTGTGGCTTAAATTAGTTTTGCCCAGTTTTATAGGACTCTGGTGGTTTAGGGGGATCTCTACTGTGACTCACAGTGTCATGCCCTGGCTGCTTGGCAGTCCTGCACCTTGCTGCCTCTTGTGGCAGCCTACTAACATTGCAAGCAGAATCCTAGGCTTATGAAGCCCTGAGCAAGAACCACCCTATGACATCATTCATTGGCCTCTCCCTGTAGCGGGAAGTATCAAAGGCTTCCAGGCTGAGGTAGACCTTGCCTAAGTATCAAGGTCCTCTTGGGCTGATATGTTGTCTGACTTCTAATGGTTTGCTTGGTGTGATCCTTGGATTCTTCCTGACTCCTGGCTTTTGTCTGACCCACTGGCTCCTGGTGACTACTTGGATTTGACCCTCAGTATGTTCTTGACTCTTAGCTCCTATCTTGATCCTCCCCACTCCCAGCTGCCTGCCTGGTGTAACCCCTGATGAGCTCTAGATTATCCCAGGCAAGGCTTTGGATTTATGTCCCCTGGGAATCACTGCCCACAGTTCAGCTACTTGACAGGCTCAAGGGACTCCTTGGACTCAAAGGATGAAGGTAGGGCTTGGGTCATGCTAGATCTGGTTCCCCTGACACAAGTTGTGGTGGTGTGAGATCACCAGGGGTCTCCACCAAGGGAGAAGAGCTGGTCTTGTGGTAGCACACATGAATGGTCCCCTTTGCTAAGCTGGGTCTATCCTGGTTTGCATTTGAATGGGAGACTACATGTGAGCACTGTAAGATATTCCCTGTAGGGGATAGAGCTGCCCTGGGAAGAACACCTGCAGGCTTCCCTGCAGAAGGTTCCAAGTTCCCTCCCTGGCCATCTCCAGTCTAGGCTGAGAGAGACTCCTGCCTGCAACCTTGGAGAAGCCGCTGTCAGTCTGTGTAGACAATACTGAGCTAGGTGGACCAGTGGTCTGACTCAATAGAAGGCAACTTCCTATGTCTTGGTCATAGGGACTTTCCACCCAGTCTCATTGCCTGAGCTGTCTGCCTCATCTTCCAGTTAGGGTCCCCTGAACCTGACCCTTCGATGTATGCTTGTCTGATCCAGTGGGGCTTTCCTCTTTTGAATAGACTTCACAGAGATGCAAGAAGCAGCTGCTCAGTTACAGGTGGCTGCCAAAGGGAGGGGTGTTACTTTCTGGGTGGGATAGGGAAGGAGGGGTGGGGAGGGTTGGACTGAAGTGGCACTTCAGCTCTGGAGCAGAGCAACAGCTGTTGGTTTGGGCTCAAGCTATGCCGCTTGTGCCGGATCTGTTTTCTGCTGCTGCTGGCCAGATGCTTGCTGGAGAGGGAAGATGGGCTCACGGGGGCAGTTGCGCTTGGATTTCAAGATACATCCGCGGGTGTTCAAGGGGACTTGGCACTTATCCAAAACCAACTCGAACAGGCTGCCTTTGTCGGAAGAGTCAGGGAAGTACTCAAGACTCAAAGGCATACCCTCCAAACATTTCACCGAGGAAAATAGGGACATGGGCTTGGGGGGCATCGCTCAGTGGTGGAGCATCTGCTGTGCATGCAGAAGGTCCCACGTTCAATCCAGAGGTGCACCTAGGTAGTTAGGGAGTCTGGACCTAGAGGCCTTTGGAGGGCCCCTTCTCCCCTGCAAATTAAGCATCATCATGCTCGGCCAGGTGACCACACCACCCTGGACAGACTAAAGAGGATTTTGGGGGCCACAGGGGCTGTGGAGGCCCTGGACCTCAGCCCAGAAGTCCAGGGGTAAGAACACCTCTGGTTCAATCCCTGGTATCTCCAGGTAAGGCTGAGAAAGACTCCTGCCTGAATCTTTAGGGCTGCTGCCAGTCAATGTAGACAGTTCTTAGCTAGATGGACCAATGGTCTGACTTGGTATAGGGCAGCTTCCTGTGTTCTTGTTCATTAGAACACATCCTATTCATTCATTAAATAGAGCCAGCGTGGTGTAGTGGTTAGAGTGCTGGACTAGGATTGGGGAGACCCGAGTTCAAATCCCCACTCAGCCATGAGACTTGCTGGGTGCCTCTGGGCCAGTCACTTCTCTCTCAGACTAACCTACTTCACAGGGTTGTTGTGAGGAGAAACTTAAGTATGTAGCACACCGCTCTGGGCTCCTTGGAGGAAGAGCGGGATATCAAATGTAAATAATAATAATAATTAGGAAAGACCCTTTGGAAAGTAGGGTCCATGTTTGAAATGTAAGAATGACTCATTCTGATCCAGCCATGTTCTTGACCTTGGCATGACCTCTCCACCAGCATCTAAGCACTCACTGAAAAGTGCATAACGTCTTGCACAGAAAACAGAATTATACTACTGTTGTACTAGTTGTGATCCAGTCGACATTCAGGCTCTGATTTAGGCGACTAACTTCAAATGAGGGAAAGGTGCACATTTGAATGGAGATTTGCATTCCAAAAGACCCAGGGATACGGTGCTGCAGAAATATTGCAAACATTTCGGCATACCAAATACATCCTGAAGCTTTTGCAATCTGTCCACGGACAATTTGAAAATGGGGGGTGGGGGTGGGGAGAAAGATGCAATGTTAATGGCATTGTGCATTATTCACTCAATTCCAGCAGACAGTATTCACAGCAATGTAGATTATATCCATCTGTTCCTACATTAAAATAAGCTGTTAGCTAAATAGTGCCATTTGCAAACTCATGATCATATTTTAAAATATCACCTTCAGCTATAGCGTTGTCAGATCTGCCTACCTAAGCAAGGCTGGGTTTGCTGCCTTGGTACAGTACTGGGTACAGTTTGGGTCACTATATCTCAAAATGGATATTGTAGGAATGGAAAAGGTTCAGAAAAGGCAGCTGAGGTGATCAGGGACCTGGAGCGTCTTCCTTACAAGGTAAGGCTACAACATTTGGGGCTGGTTGCCAGGAAATCGAAGACTGACAAAAGCAAGTACTTTTTCACGTGGGCATCATTATTCTGTGGAATTATCTGCCATGGGATGTGGTGATGGCCACCAGCCTGGGTGGCTTCAAGTAGGGCTTAGACAAATTCATGAAGGACAAGCCTGTCAATGTCTACTTGTGGCTATAGGCTATCTCCATGTTTATAGGTAGGATGCCTCCAAATACTTGTTGTAGAGGAGCAGGGGCAGGAGAGGGGGCAGACCTTCATCTCCTGGTTGTGTGGCTTCCTAAGGAATCTGGTGGGCCACTGTGTGAAACAGGGTGCTGGGCTACATAGGCCTTGGGCCTGACCCAGCAAGGCTGTTCTTATGTTCCTGGGAGGCTGCTAGTGGAATTGGGACCATCTTCCCGGGGGAGTCTGTGATGGCCTGGGTTCATAAGGGATAATCTAGACTCTCCTTGTGTCTTCTGCTTTGCCTAAAAAAATGATCCAAGAAATAACCCACTTCACTCTCAGTCATTGTCAGGCTGCTCAAGGGCTTTGTGATCTAGCTCCTGACTCTTCAGATCGCCTATCCATACACCCTCCTGATCAACATCCTCTTGGGGAGAATCAACAGTAAGGCTGGGTGAAAAGTAGTCCAGTATAGTTTTTTGTGGTGGAGGCAGAGACCCGTTAGGCTTCTGAGGCGAGCTTTTCTTTCCCCCCTCTGAGCTACTGAGTTGTTCTGACTGATGCAAGAGGCTGTAATACCTTCTCATGCAATCCCTTGCCCGTATGAGTAGTTAGAGGTTATTCCTATGAGCACAAAAGCTGGGTTGTACAGAGCAAGTCCAGCTTTTCATGGTTGCCTGTGTGCATGGGAAGCCCTCACACTCTCCCCATTCAGACCTGGGTAACCTGACTTTGTAACCCAGGTCTAAACCGAGGTAGAAGGAAAACAGCTCTCCTCCCACCTCGGCGGCTGGTCGTCTGCATCAACGATCCAG
Source organism: Hemicordylus capensis (assembly GCF_027244095.1). NCBI lineage: Eukaryota > Metazoa > Chordata > Lepidosauria > Squamata > Cordylidae > Hemicordylus > Hemicordylus capensis. The sequence goes on along the minus strand of NC_069664.1, from coordinate 19,319,668 downwards.
TTCACCAGCAGCTCTGGCTTCCGGCAGTTGTCAGGACCATAGAGTCCCATGGAGGTTGGGGCTAGGCAGAGTGGAGCTGCTGCAATGCTGAGAGCAGCTCTGTTGCTCACGCATTGCATTGTGGGACCTTGGAGGACCCAGTTATTACAGGGGTAGTTTTGGTCATTCATGTGGTTGACCCTGCAAATGACCAAAACTCACACTCTGGTAGGCACTCCGGAGTTTGCCGCCATACTGCTCGTGGGCCTTCCCTTCTGCTCCGACAAATTTGGTCATTTTCGGTGCAGACGGAGACAAATTTAGGACACTAGGTTGCCACCAATTGCAATGCTAACTGTGTATTTAGTGTGAAGCTAAAGCACTGCCTTGGCAGCCCCACCCTTTTATGCTTGGGGAACAAACAGACAGCAAGAGGGGGGATTCAGGCTTGAAAGCTGATGGAAGGGGCCCCAGCCTACATGCACTTTCCGCTTCCCCAGACAGGCCCCACCAAGGATTGTCCCTGGTGAATTGAGAGACTTGGAACCAGTGTTCCCAATAATAGGGATTCCCAGATGTTGTTGACTACAACTCCCATAATCCCCAAGCAAAAGCCATTGCAGCTGGGGATGCTGGGAGTTGTAGTCAACAACACCTGGGAACCCCTGTCAGAGGGAACACTGCTTGGAACATACAGTATGTTATTCATGTAAGGTGAATAACATATGTCTCCTTGCTGCTATGTTTCAGTCAAGGCAGACCAGAAGATGCTAAAGGCATTCAACCAGCTTTTAGAATAACTTGAGGATACTGCTAATCTCTCTGTCAGTTCATTAGTCTGAAGTTTGCTTGAAACGGCTTTCTCCAGGGCCGTCCGTCATTGAAAATCTTTGCGGCAAGCATGGATTTTCTTTTTGTTTTCCAGCAGTGGGTGCGTGGCTGCCTAATTTCATTCGCAAGCAATTTGTTTTGCCTTCCAATGTTATCAGGATGGCTCATTCCCTTTGGAGCGGCTTGTTTTGCTGCTGTGATCGCCTTTGCCTGTTTACCATGATCCCACAAGGTTAAACACCATTTGGATTGTGCTTGGGGCTCTCGCTGAATATCAAACTGCGGTTATTTGAACAACTGCATATTTATTATCCCGCTGAGTGGCAACGCAGGCGAGAGAGGAGGCCTGTTGCAGGCTTTCCTTCGCGGAGGACAGAGGGTCATTAGGGAGGGCGAGGACTGCGGACATCATACAGAATAATCGGCAGGAAATGATGTGTGTGGAAGCAGGGTTTGCAAGATGGGAGCCAACTTTGATGTATGGGAAGTGAGGTCTACAGAGCACACATATAGCTGTCCTAATCATCTGGAGCAGGGATTCTCAAACTTGGGTCCCCAGATGTTATTGGACTTCAACTCCCATAATCCCCAACCAAAGGCTACTGGGGCTGGGGATTATGGGAGCTGAAGTCCAACAACATCTGGGGACCCAACATTGAGGATCCTGATCTGGAGAGTCAGCAAAGCACCTTGATGCTCAGTTCCAGTCCAATCCCCCCAGAACAGGATTTGTTAAACTTGGGCCCCCAGATATTGTTGGACTACGACTCCCAGAATCCCCAGCCACAAAGGCCATGTCTGGGGATTCTGGGAGTTGTAGTCCAGCAACATCTGGGGGCCCAAGGTTAAGAAACCCTGCCCCAGAAAACATAGATGCATAGGAAGCTGCCTTAAACTGAGTCAGACCATTGGTTCATCTAGCTCAGGGATTCTCAACATTGGGTCCCCAGATGTTATTGGACTTCAACTCCCATAATCCCCAACCCCAGTGGCCCTTGGTTGGGGATTATGGGAGTTGAAGTCCAACAACATCTGGGGACCCAAGGTTGAGAAACCGTAGTCTAGCTCATTATTGCCAACACTAATAGGCAGCGGCTTCCCCAAGGTTTCAGGCAGGAGTCACTCCCAGCCCTACCTGGAGATGCTGCCAGGGACTGAGCCCCTGCAAGCAGATGCTCTACCACTGAGCTATGGCCTCATCCCCTAAAGCAGGGGTAGGCAACATGTCACTCTCCAGATGTGGCTGAACTACAACACCCACCATCCCCGGCTGTAATAAACTGTGTGCCCAGAGTGATGGGAGTTGTAGTTCATCAGCATCTGGAGAATCGCATGTTACCTACCCCTGCCCTAAAGGGAATATCTTAGGATCATAGGAACATAGGAAGCTGCCATATACTGAGTCAGACCATTGGTCCATCTTGCTCAGTATTGTCTACACAGATGGGCAGCGGCTTCTCCAAGGTTGCAGGCAGGAATCTCTCTCAGCCCTATCTTGGAGATGATGCCAGGGAGGGAACCTGGAGTCTAGATGCTCTTCCCAGAGCTGCTCCACCCCCTGAGAGGAACATCTTATAGTGCTCACACTTCTAGTCTCCCATTCATATGCTGGTGGCCATCACCCTGCTTTGCTAAGGGGGTAAGTCATGCTTGCTACCACAAGACCAGCTCTCCTCTCAAAAAAAGATAGTTAGGAAGCTTCCATATACTGAGTCAGACCATTGCTCCATCTAGCCTAGTATGGTCTTCACAGACTGGCAGTGAATTCTCCAAGGTTGCAGGCAGGAATCTCTCTCAGCACTGTCTTGGAGATGCTGCCAGGGAGGGAACTTGAAACCTTCTGCTCTTCCCAGAGCGGCTCCATCCCCTGAGGGGAATCTCTTACAGTGCTCACACATCAAGTCTCCCATTCATATGCAACCAGAGCAGACCCCGCTTAGTTAAGGGGACAAGTCATGTTTGCTACCACAAGACCAGCACTCCTCTCTCTGTTGTCTTACAGCAGACAACACTCACATGTAGTTGCCCATCCCAATGCAAACCAGGTTGGACCCAGCTTCGCAAAGGGGACAATGCATGCTCTCTACTGCAACACCCGCTCTCCACTTGCTCTTGCATGCTTTGCCTCGCCATTCAAGAGACCCATTTGCTTACATGCAACGTGGAGAAAAGACAATTTTCCGTTGTCTGACTCCGCACAAAACTGGCTTTTGTTACATTCCAACGAGAGGCCGACCCTATCTTGGCTAATCAATAGGCTGCTCCATTGTGTGCTGGGGCTGACAACTTGGGTCAACATCCATTTTGCAAACAAAATTTGTCCAAAAGCGACAGTGCCACATCGGCACATTATAGATTTCTGTAGAGATCAGCACTTCATCTCCTAATGGGGTTTGTGCACAGCCCGCCTGCTCAGAATTCCAAAGGAGGAGGGCAGTCGGAGGTGGGGTGTTTTTTTTTTTTTTGCTTGCAAATATCCTTATAAATATGGCAGTGTACCTTGAGGGTTTATTACTCCACATTAAAAAAAAAAAAAAACAGCCTGAAAGGAAAGGGAAGTTGACATAAAGCAATTACCCAAGCTATTAAAGGGATTTATTTGAATGTGCAAATATTTTCTACCAGTGTTAACAGCTCTGCTGGGAAAGGGGGAAAATCTCACCGCTGAGTTTTTGCTTACAGATAATTCAAATATTGCTATTGATGAATAGGATGATGAAGCCTGGGTGAGGCTATCAAAATCTCATTCGTTACCTGCCCGTAAACCTTGGCATGCCAATCAGTGTTGTCCATAAAGTTTTTTTTTTTACCAACAGTAACCTTTTTCAGCATTTCAGAAGTAAGGAGATCATGAACACATGCTTGTTTCTTTTTTAAAATGGGGCACAGGGTGCATAAATTAATGAGTGTTCTGTTTAGAGCTGTAATTAATTGGAGGGAAGGGATTCAAAAGTATGCCTTCCTAATCTGAATTGTCTTTCTACTTGTGTTAGGAAGGAAAGTGTAGGAATTCGCAAGTTAATGCAGAACATTACTAACTCAAAAAACCCTTTATCAAGAATTAAGATAGATAGATAGATAGATAGACAGACAGTATATATATATATATATATATATATATATATATATATATATATATATATATATATATGGAATTTGTGTGTGTATCTGGAATTCTAAAAGTGACTTCTGAAATTGGATCCATTTTGTGAGAAATTTCACATATATGAAATGTTCTTGCTCAGAACACATGCATCCATGTGAGTGAACACACACACACACACACACACACACACACACACACACACAGAGTCATGTTCTACTGGAGGTGAGGCTCTGTATGTTGCTGCCCCTTGTGGCAGCTCATGGCACTGCAGTAGGCTTTTGAGCCTCCATGCTTTGGCAAGCGCCACCCTGTAGACCAACCATTGGTTCCCCTTGCAGCAGGAAGACTATAAAAGCTTTCCTGTCTGAGGCAGTCCTTGCTGTGTTTGATTAATCCATTTCAGGAGTAAGGAGATCAGAAGTAAGGAGCTGTCCTGGATCAAGGAATGGATTAACCAAAAACACCACACTGGCCACACTTTCAATATCTACTGGGTCCTGGTTTACTGTAGCTGGTTTTCTCTGGCTTGACTGCATGTCTTGTCTAACCCTTGGCTCTGATCATGTCCTTTCACATTGTTGACCCTTGGCTTCTGGTTTGTAGGGATGTGCACGAAACACATCCTGCAGATGTTGGCCTACAACTCCCATAATCCTTGGCCATGTGGCTGGGGATTATGGGAGTTGTAGTCCCAAAACAGTTGAAGTTGTGCAGGCTTACTTTACGGGGTGGGGCCAGAATTCAGTGGATGAGCATCTAGGATGACTGCTGAAGAAACAGGAGAGGTGTTCTTGTGGTGGCAAGCATGAATGGTCCTCTTTGCTGAGCAAGCTCCTCCATCCTGCTTTGCATTTGGATCAGTGCTGACCTGGGAGTGCTGTTTGCTGGGAAATATTCCCCTTGGGATGTGGGGCCTTAGCTTGGTGGTTGAGCATCTGCTGTGCCTGCAGAAGGCCCCAGGTTCAATCCCTGGCAGCATCTCCAAATAGGGCTGGGAAAGACTCCTGTCTGAATCCATCTTATTTTTATTTATTTATTATTTCTCTGTGTAAACCGCCCTGAGCCATTTTTGGAAGGGCGGTATAGAAATTGAATTATTATTATTATTATTATTATTATTATTATTATTAATTAATAATCCATGGAGAGCCGCTGCCAGTCAGTGAGGACAATACTGAGCTAGATGGACCAAGGTCTGACTCAGTATAAGGCAGCTTCCTATGTTCCTAGTTGCTTGGGGACATTTCCCGACAGCAGGCTTTACCTCTGGATTACTGCGAGGCTTTACCGTGAGTTCAAATATGCCCCCCCCTAAAAAAAAGATGCAGAAAGTGGGTTTTTATTTAATTTTTTTACCCCAGGCATAAATGGGGCTAGGTTCTAACATGCAATGAAAAACCCACCGGCTGTGAAATCCTTCCCAATATCTCAAAAGGACTTGGATGGGCAAAAAAAGCCGATGGGCAAAAGCGTACCCTCCAATCCGAGATAAAAGCCCCATCTGGAAATTCTCTGGATGAAGTGCATTGTGAATGTGCCTAGCATATTATCAACATCCGTTTGCTTTCACCATGACCTATCTGAACCCGCAGCACAGTTATTGGCATGTGTTTGTGCAATATTGACCTCCACTTCATGCAGGTAAGAGGACAGAACACCTTGATGTGGGATGAAGCGGGGCGGGGATCGATCAGTGTTTGTGCATTCAGCTTTTTGTGCAGCGGAAGATTTCGGAGGGCAAAGTCCGTCTCCCACTGGTGTGTCAGGCTTCTGCCTCTCTGTGTGGTCTTATCAGACAAAGCCCCTTTCTGTTTGGGCTCTGGTTGCCGATCGGTTCTTGCACTCCATCAATTGACATTCCAGCTGCCATGTCGGCTTTGCCCAGCTGTTTAGTCAGGGGAACAGGCAGAGGCAGAAGTTCCAGGCGTTGCGAAAGGTGTTGCTGCGTGGTCACAACAAAGGCTAACCACTGCCCTTTGCCTCGAATGCTGTTTTCAAAGAACTTCTATAGATGTCTAATGCAGCACATGCTACAGGGAACATCCATTTTTAATTCAAATGACAGTCCCAAGAAATGGGGCGGCTACTTTGGGAGTGCTCTGGTGAATGCATGTTTTCCTGTTTCTAAGGACACAAGGCAGCTCTATCCAACTGGGTAATGCAGTCTTTTCCCATTTTGGTCTGATACTGATACTGCTATTAAGAACATAAGAACAGCCCTGCTGGATCAGGCCCAAGGAGGCCCATCTAGTCCAGCATCCTGTTTCGCACAGTGGCCCACCAGATGCCGCTGGAAGCCACAGGCAGGAGTTAAGGACATGCCCTCTCTCCTGCTGTTACTCCCCTACAACTGGTATTCAGAGGCATCCTTCCTTTGAGGCTGGAGATGGCCTCCATCCCTCTAACTAGTAGCCGATGATAGACTTCTCCTCCATGAAGTCATCCAAACCCCTCTTAAAGCCATCCAGGTTGTTGGATTGATCAGGGTCCCGCCCCCCCACTTTAATTTTGTTTTGCCCTATACTATTTTATCTCAATGTCCATGTAATAGATTCCACATGTGCATATATCTATATACATGTGTGTTGATATTTATCTTTGAAGTTCCTTTTATTTGATCTGGATTGTGTATTTGATCAAAGATCACAATAAAACTGAACTACCAGTGGCAGGGGAGCATCAGCAGAAGAGAGGGAATGCCTTCATCTCTTGCCTGTGGGCTTCCCAGAAGCATCTGGTATACGGGAAACAGAATGCTGGACTAGACAGACCTTGGGCCTGATCCACCAGGGCTGTTCTTATGTTCTTATTTCACACATTGCAGGTATGGACCTTGCAGTGAGGAAGGTCTCATTACAGGGTCTCCTCATCCTGGAGAGGAGATCTGGTCTTGTGGTGGCAAGCATGACTTGTCCCCTTAGTTAAGCGGGGTCCACCCTGGTTGCATTTGAATGGGAGACTAGAAGTGTGAGCACTGCAAGATATTCCCCTCAGGGGATGGAGATGCTCTGGGAAGAGCATCTAGGTTCCAAGTTCCCTCCGTGGCAGCATCTCCAAGATAGGGCCAAGATAGATTCCTGTCTGCAAACTTGGAAAAGCCCCTGCCAGTCTATGAAGACAATACTGAGCTAGAGAGACCAATGGACTCAGTATATGGCAGCTTCCTATGTTCCTATGACCCGTGTTCCCTGCAACAGAGATTCTCAGATGTTGTTGACTACAACTCCCAGCATCCCCAGCTGCAATGGCCTTTGGCTGGAGATTATGGGAGCTGTAGTCAACATCATCTGGGATTCCCTGTTACAGGTAATGCTGGTGTGGAGATATACTGGGAATTATTGAGAATGTAATGTAGGACATGTGTGTTTTTCGAGTATATCTGTAGCTCCTAAAACCAAACACCACTTGGGATTGCATTGGAGTTTGCAGAGCAAATGGATACAGCATCTTACAGGCAGAGAAGAGCCTTCAGCAGTGTGTGATAGGGAAAGAGGGGGAGGCTTTACCCGTGATCCTTCATCTAACAATAGGGGTATTACAAGCAAGTCCCTGTTTTGCTCTGTGAAATGTCAAGAGGGTATGTCCTGGGTGGGGCTGATGCCTTGGGCTTGTTTAATAAGCATCTCTTGCTAGCCTGGCCTGTCTGTTTCTAGGCCCACGAGCTCTGAATCAATAACCCCCATCAATTTTGTATGAGCTGGAAGCTGTCAGGGTTCGCTTCCTACCACCCCAGCTTTTCCGCCAACCAGTTATTAGGGCACCCTGATTTCCATTTCACACATAAGGGTTGCTTTTCTCCGTCTTCCGTCTTTTCAAAGCTGTCTATGTGGAGCGGTTGCTTCTTTGGAGCAAGTCAGAGACCATTAACAAAGAATAATTGGACTGCTTTATCTCTTGGCTGTGCAACGCTGAATTACCTCATTGGGGCGGGGGGAGAAAGGCTTGGGGAGACTTGGGCTGGCCATTTATTTTGCTTCTGGGAAGTGTGGTTTGTGTAAGGATTGTGCACCCCCGAAGGCACAGCAGTGTTTTGCTCGATCCCAGATAAGCCCGCAGGATGCAGAAGGCTTTACAAAGAAATTCTTGTACTCGCAGACTTGGGCGTAGAGGGACAGCATCTTGCATAAAATGCCTCATAGCCCGAAGAAAGGTGAGCTGAAAGCCAGACCTCTGTGGCTCTCTTCCAAGATCGCCTGTCAACTATAATTGCTGTTTCTCTGCACTTCAAACACTTCAAACCATGGCAGCCTTAACTAAGGAAAGCCCCGTTAATACGTTTGCAGGTACATAGGAAGCTGCCACATACTGAGTCAGACCCTTGGTTCATCTAGCTCAGTATTGTCTACACAGACCAGCAGCAGTGGCTTCTCCCAGGTTGCAGGCAGCAGTCTCTCTCTTAGCCCTATCTTGGAGATGTCAGGGAGGGGACCTTGGAACCTCTAGATCTGGGCTGCTCAACTTTGGCCCTCCTGCAGATGTTGGCCTACAATTCCCATAATCCCTGGCTATTGGCCACTGTGGCTGGGGATTATGGGAGTTGTAGTCCAAAAACAGCTGGGGGGGCTACATTGAGCAGGCCTGCTCTAGATGCTCTTCCCAGAGTGGCCCCAATATCTGAGTCTTCCATTCAAATGCAAGCAGGGCAGACCCTGCCTAGCAAAGGGGACAATTTATGCTTGCTACCACAAGGATAGCAATCAATCTTCCGATCTTTCAAAACAGGCAAGGCCTTTCTTGTCAATGTTTCAGAGCTGACAAGGGATCCTGAGAGAGGGAGGGAGGGAGGGCCCACATGTCTTAGGAATTTGTAAACTGAGCAAAGAGGCTGCAAGTCTCCAGTATTCTCTCAAAGAACGAAAACCAGAATAGGCCATGCTGTCCATGGAACCTCTCATTGTTCACGGATGTTGGGAAGAAATCAGGTGCAGATCATAGAGCAAAATACTGCGTGAGTGAGAGCGCATAGGAAAACAGGAAGCTGCTGTATACCGAGTCAGACCATTGGTCCATCTCGGTCAATATTGTTTGCACAGGCTGGCAGCGGATCTCCAAGGTTTCAGTGCAGATGTCCCAGCTATTGCTGCTTCAGTTCCCTCGTAGCTCTCATCTCCGCCGAAGGGACCATCTGTAGCCTCTGCCAGCTGAATCAGCTGCAGTCGTGTTTTCAAGAGAGAGCTTTTTTCTGTCAATAAACACCATCCAGCGCCTCTCTCCCCAATCACCTGGCCTTTCTCTGCCACTCAATATTTGCTCAGCTATTCCTAACGCACTTCAGAAAGCTTCATTCGTCAGTCAACAAACACACCTCTCTGCAGGCCATTGCGCCTCACGCTGCTTTGCTTTCGCTGCCTCTGTGCCCATTTGTAAGCCTTCTTCAACACATCATCTGGAGCTTGTACCTCAAGCCTAGAAACATTCGTAGTAATCTTTGCTTAAGCAGCAGACCCCGAGCAGGGCAAATCTCAGGCCTGCAAGCTCCTTAGATGTTCACTCCTCTCCTCCTGCCTCATGGTTCTTCTTTCTTCTGTGCCTAGATAAGAGAGGTCCTTGTCTTTCTTCTTTCTGTGCCTAGATAAGAGACAGGTCCCAGTTTCCCCAACCCAAATGGAACAAGAACCCCTGGTAACTGGGCTATGAGCCACTTCATTAAAGGGGTGATTCTCTTTATTTAGCAGGGGGGAGCAACTGGTCCTATCCCACAGGATCCCTCCAGTGGTGGTTGCTGGTGTTTATCTTATGTTTCTCTTTTAGATCGTGAGCCCTTTGGGGATAAGGAGCCTTTAAAAAAAAATTATATCTATGTAAACTGCTTTGAGATATTTTGTTGGAAAGCGCTATATAAATATTCATCATCTTTGTATTCATAACAAACGCCTTGGGATACATTTTTCCAGAATGTACCCTTTCGTTTTGCTAAACTGGACTGTAGGAAGTAATCTTGCTTGCGGCCAGAGTCCTTTAAACAGTTTTTCTCAGAGCCATTTTTATCGCTGAAGAGGCAAGCCACTTTAAAACTGAACAGTGGCTTGCCTCTTCTTAGCTTTTCCCCATGGAACTATGAGGAAAACAGCTAGGAACATTCCAGCTGCCTATCTAGTTCTTTCTCATGTATACGTGTTGTGTTGTTGGATTCTGAGTCTGGGTCTCTTATTGAATCTCCCGAGCTTCCCAGCAAGTCCAGGTGCTGGCAAGTACATGGACAGGACAAGAACAGAAGGCTAGCCTCTTTCAGCACCAAATTATCTAGTTTGAGAGAATGCACTTGCTCTAAGAGCTTTGTGCCAGGGGTGGCATGTAATTAGTTTTCTGGGATCACCTAATTTATAGGACTTGAATCATAGAATAATAGTATCCTATTGTGTTAGGGTTTGAAGGAAGAACTTCCCTGCTAAGTGCAGGGAACTGTAGGCTACAGGATCTCCAACAGATGGCTATCTAGCTTCTGTTTGGAAATCTCCATCAAAGGAGAGCCCATCATTGCATGAGGCAGGCTGTTCTGAACAGCTCTTACAACTGGAAAACTCTTCCTAATGTCTAGCCTAAATCTGCTTCCTTGTAATTTCAGCCCATTGGCAAGAGGATTCTAGTGGTGGCACTCCTAATGTACCAGTGCTAGTGTCAAGCTTCCTTCAGTTTCCTCCCCAACTTGCAGCCCAAGCGGTACATAGGGAAAGGAGCCAGTGCTTTATCTGCAGGACTCAAGGTTCGAATCCAGAGCACCTGCCTTCCAGATTCTTTTCTTCAGTGGATTCACCATGATCTCCTCTTGCCTTGCCCCAAGGGAAGGGTCATTCCCAGGCCACACAGAAGCCCATTGTGCAGGCATAGCGACCTCCAAAATGGCTGCCAAGCTGAAGGAGGAAGTCCGAAGAGTGGCTGAAGAGCAGCCAGAATATGGCTTAAGAGAGGCTGGCAGGGGGGAGAGGGAACCTCTGTGGACCCCCACCTCCCCACCACCTCAAACAACTCTTCTGGAGGCGTTAAGTGGGGGAAAAAACTTTAAAACAACAACTCGTGAACCCCCCCTCTCCGGACTGAACCAAACCAGGGCGGGGTTTGAGGGGGTGACGGACTGAAATGGCCCAGTCTGGTTCGGGTCTAGTTTGAACTCGAACCGGACCGGACCAGCCAGTTCTGTGCACACCCCCTACCCTTTAGATCTCTCCGTACTAGTTTGCTGCCTCAGTTGATGCTCACAGCCTGAACATCAGCCTGCTAATATCATCTATGACTTTCATTAATATGCCCTTTGCTTCTTCCACCAAATCATTAATGAGGAGATTAAATCAGGTCTGTCCAAACACGGATCCCAGAGGTCCCCTCACAAAATGCCTCCAAAGCACCCCCACCCCCCACATCAAGGCTCACGTTGCCATTCATCATTCCCGTTTGTCATTGGCCTTTTAGCCAATTCTCAATCCATATTTGCTCCTCTCCAAGCCAATTTAAATTACATTTTTAGTTACGATTTAATGAGGCAGTGTATCGAATGCTTTAATAAGGCGGAAGTATATCACAGGCACAGCATTCCTCATGCCACTTAACCTTACTGCTCATTCCAAAATAGTAATTATATTTGTCTGGCACGATTATCCTTTGTAAGAATCCGTGGCTGGAGACAGATGATAGTTTTCTTTCCAGAAAGTTGAAGGCATTTTGAAAGGTGGATTCCTGCTCATGATGCTTACACCCATCCCACTTTTACCTCTGGTCAAAAAGTGGGGCAGGTTTTTGCATTGCTTCAAAAACTTGCCAAAACTCCTTTTGAGCAGGCAACAGTTAATCAAAAGACTGCTCACATGACCATTTGGGTGTGGGCTGGAGGTCAGGACCAGTGTTCCCTCTAACAGGGATTCCCAGATGTTGTTGACTACAACTCCCAGACTCCCCATCTGCAATGGCTTATGCTTGGAGATTAAGGGAGTTGTAGTCAACAACATCTGGGAATCGCTGTTAGAGGACACACTGTTCAGGATGGCTCCCACCCTGTTGGCAGCTCCCCCGTTCAGGACAGCAAACCCAGGAAACAGCCCATTAAGAGAGCCACTCAGTCCATTGTTGAAATCAACAGCTGAAAGCCCTGCCCCTCTGCAGACAGTCCTCCAAGGCCCTACATGCCTTCCCAGCATGCTTTGTGCTGCCAGAAGACTGGAAACCTTCATGACATCAGCAGCTACTCCTGCTTTGGTCACAAAGAAGAAGCAGGAGGCAGACCCAGTCCTGCCAAAGCTTCTCCCGCCTCAGGACCATAGAGTATGTTTTGCAGGCTAGTGCATCCATTGAGGGCAGTCCCTGTAGCCACAGCTCTCTATGGTTTGCATGCAGAGGAGGGTAAGCTGGTGCTAGTGGCTGGAGATTCCTGGGTAGGAGAGGGGTTAACCTAGGAATCTGGGGCACCAGATTGTCTCCTGACCCAACAGTTCTGAACCTGGGTAGGCCAGGTCCACTACCCAGGTTAAAAGTCAAGTAGGGCAAGAAAAAAACTGTCCCGCCTTTTTATTTTGGTCATCTGTGCAGCCAGCATGGTTTGAACTGTTCTCATGGTGGCCATGTTTATCATTGAGTTTTGTGGAAAGTGGACCCAGGGAGAGGAGAGCTCTTGCTGTCTTGAGGGCTGCCTCTCCGCTGCTCCCACAAGGCATTGTAGGAAAGCTGGAGGCCCCAGCTCCCCATTCCAGCAATGGAGAATGCCATGGCAGCGTTCGTGTGGGTGTGAGCTGCAGGAGGACTCAAAGGAGGCTCTGGTGGTCTGGGAGGTGGTTGCCTGGAAGGTGGGAGGGGAGGCACAAACAAGGAGGCACAAACAAGGCCCACCCCTATGGCCATGAGAACAAGCCCACAGTGGGGCAAAATGGAGCTGGGGAAACGTTTCAAACAAGATCTCGGGGGAAAGGAGGGGCTGTATGAAGTAGGGTTGGAGTGGACAGACCAAAGAGTTGGATAATAGAGTGCCAGGGAGCCATGGGCACTGGTGTCCTGTCCAGGTTGCCTGTGAGGTGAGGCAAAGGCAAGGCCAAGACAAACAAGGTTGGTCTACAGGGCCTTGGAGAGGTCCAAGGGAGCCAGTGGCGGACTCAACGCTACTTGGGAGCAGACTGAACCCTGAAGTACTCTTGAGCCCAGACTGCCCCTCATGGGCTCTGCCCACACCCTGCACCTAGAGTCAAAGCCTTGAAGAGGCAACTCTCTGGAATCTGGCACTCCTCCTTCACTCTAGCTGCTCCAGTCAAGGTTGATGACAGTGTTGGTATGATGGTGGAGGGAAGTTTGGCTCTATAGTGGGATCAGATGGTGGGGGTGTTTCCCCAGAGAGCCCAGGCCTTAGGGAGCCCCTTTTGAGCTGCTGCTGGGCTCCACCCCCTCACTGCTAGCCTCCACATTGGGGGAACCACGTCTTTCTCCCATTTCTCAAGGGTTGGCAGCCATGTTTCATCAGCAGGCCTTACCTCTGAAATCTCAAGTTTGGGAGTACATCAAATCCGGCAACCTATTGCCTGGAACCTTCAGCATGAACAAAGATGGTCTACACCTGCAGCAGAGTGTGGTGGGAATGAGGTGGTAGAGTCCTGAGGTGGCGCAACGGACTGGATCACTTTAGCCAGTAGGTGTGAATCACAGTTTTGAGTGCTTCCTTACATTTTTTTTAAAAAAATAAGTATTTCCGCAAGTAGCACAGCATGAAGCAGTCTAGCTAGACCCTTTCTTCCCCACATACTAACTTTTTATGTGCAGAAAGTTCTTGGTGTAGGGAAGCACTCGAAAATGGCGTCACCACCTGGTCTTGCGGCTTGAAGTGGTACAGTCTGGTCCTGTTACTAGGGGTGTTCACAGACCCAGTCGTCTGCATGGAGGTCACTAGAATGTGCTGGAGAAGGCCCAAACTGGGCTGCCGCCAGCCTGGGCTATTCTGGGGGAGGCTGGCGAGGGTGGGGGGGGTAGTCTCCCACCACCATGCCTGCTGCCGCTGCCGAAAATTGAGTTAGATATCCCTGACTCCCCTCCCCCCCACCCCCCCCATAGCCATAGGAAAGCCCCCTTGCCCCCTTATTGGTAAAGGGAAATCCTCACTGGATTCCCCTTTGCCAGTAGACCCTCGAACCGGTCCGGTTCAAACCAGGGACATTCCGGTTCGAACTCAGACCGGCCAAACTGGGCCAGTTCGGTTTGAACCACAGTTTGAGCCACCTCTCACCTACCTATTACCCCACCTTGTTCTGCTGCCTGTATAGATCAGGCACCTCTCTCTCTGAGGCAAGTGGACTTTCTGCTGGTGGTGAAGCCTCTCAGCTTTCAGAGTGCATGGCACAAAGAAGGCCGTGCTGCCACTGCAGCTTAGGAGATCTGCTGGTGCCTCGTCTTCTCCATTTGCGCACATGTCAAGGGCAGTGAGTGTAAGCTCTAGAGAGTGGGCCCAACCCTGGAGAGCCCTTTGCTGCATCTTAAGCACTCGGCCCTCAGAGTGGCCGTAGGCACTCTGTGTGCTTTTCTGCCCTGTCGAGCCTGGTAAGGCCAGTTTGCATTTCTGTCTCTAAAAAGAGATGGCAGGGGGAAGGATCTAGCTTGAAGAAGGCAGCTGAAATCAGAAGCATAAACAGCGGATAAGAAGCAACAGCTGCCAGGTGTCATAAAAGCAAAGGAAGTGGCCACAAGAAGTGGACCACGAGCCTCAGCAGGGAATGAGAGCAAAGCCAAGCCTCATCTGAGAGTCCTGAGCCAACTTTGTGTCCCCTTCATGGGCCGTTGTTTTGTGGCTGGCGATGGTGAGACACCTTCCTGTAACCTTGGAGAAGCTGCCGCCAGCCTGTGTAGACAATGCTGAACTAGATGGACCAATGGTCGGACTCAGCAGAAAGCAGTTTACTATGTTTCAGATTGTGTGTGTGAGTGCATACATACGTACACATATACGCATTATATATATATCAGACTGTGCAGTTGTTTTGGAACGGTGTTGTTGGATCTGATACTGGTGATGTCAGAGAATGTAAGATTAACTCAGACATAACTTTTACAGGATCTTATCATGTTGGCAGTGTCCAAATTTCAGAAACATTGACTGAAAATCCAACACAATCCTCCTCACCAGCAATTCTTAAGGGCACTCATTTGAATTCTGACAGTTTGAATGTCTGATCAGATTGTGTCAGATCAGAGCCAAGCATTAATTTAAAAAAAAAAACTTTTAGAAATTTTTTTTTATTTTTTTTTTTAAAAAAATTAAAAATGCATGTGGCTGTCCTGCTGATGCACACATGTCTAAAAATGCACAAACGCAATTGAAAATAATGGGCACAGTGTTGCACAATTGCATTTGCACAATTTTAGTGATTTGCACAGAACAGCACTCTAGCACAACGACATGGATTTTTTTAAAATGCAGGAAGCTGCACTGTATGTCAGCCATTACGAAAACAAAACACAACTATAAATAGAACATTCTTAAAAAACATATCAAAACCATTAAAACCAGCTGCAATCAAACTTAATCACAGGAGCAGTAAAACACTGGGCAATGTTTCTATTGCCTCACTAGGTGCTGAGCTAACGTGCCACATTGCTCTTTGTAGAGTACAGGCATAAGACATGGGTCTTCATAAATCAAAGGCCCACGTGGCACCCAGAGAAAGGAAACCATTCCACATCGGGCTTGGGTGACAGAAAGGATCTCTCCGAGTAAGGGGAGAAAGTCGTGTTCACAGACTTCACAACTCATTTACAAGACTTCACTTGTTCGCCCATCTGCCTGACTTCCTGCTGCCTGAAAAACAGAGGGGTCATGTCTGAGAAGCAGCCCACTGGAAACTCAAAGCTGTGCATTGATTATCCCCCCCCCCCCCGTTGAGCCAGCGAGGAAGTGAGAGGGCAAGCAGGGAAGTGGTCCAAGGTGCGTAGCATTTCTCACTCCCCCAGAATACTGAGCAGCTGGTTTCTGTCCCCTGTCCAACGCTGGTTTTCCTTCTGGGTCACACTCGGGAAGAGGCTGTCGTTTTTTTGGCAGATTACATCAGTTGGTATTGATCATCCGACTGGTTTATTACCTCATCATTCACCAGGGAGAAAATTACTTTGCTGCAGATTATGCCGCAGTTCAAATTCCTGAGTGAGGGGAGTGGAATACAAATGGAGAGGGGGATTTCTGGCACTGTGGCAGAAAACTGAGCAGGTAGGGTGGGGTGAATGAAGTTTGCAGCCGTTCTTACAGCGGGCTAGATAGGTGATGTATTTCTCAGCCCCCCGCCCAAGGCAAATGAGACCGAGAGAGCTCAAACAACCCCTCACCCCAAAGGATGTGCATTAAATATCAAGTGTTTTGGGATGGTGGGTGGACTAGTTAAAGTTGTCTATACTCCCAACCGGCATAGATGTGATGACCTTCACAGAGGTAGACTGCCTCTGTTCATGGAAATCCATCATGCCATCACAACCAATCACCTTTGAGATGCTTATCCTCCACTGATTTATTTAGTCTTTTTAAAAAGTCAGCTTAGCTTGTCACTGCCGCCATGGTGAGTGCCATAAAGTAACTATGCACTAGGTACGGTACTTTCCTTTGTCTATCTTGAAGCTACTGACAATCAACTTCATTGGGTGGGTTCACATGGTCCATGGGATCTCTGTTAAAGCTGAACTCTGCGCTACGTTCCTCAGCCTTGGGAGCACATCCTCCCCCCACCCCACATCCATCTACTTCCTTTCTGGGTTAAGATAAACCAAGGTTGGTCATGACATCCAAACTAACTAACTTTGGCTTCTTCTAACCTCCTTCCTTCAGAGAACCCAGCTTCTGAAACTCACTTCAGCCCTCTGATTCCAATCTTGGGTTCTCTGAAGCAAGTAGGTTAGCATAAGCTGAGATTGGTAAATTGGGACGTTGTAGTTTAGCAACATCTGGAGTACAGTACCACTAGTTGGGAACCCCTGTTCTATAATAATATTTATTTATTTATTTATTTATTTATTTGATTTATATACCGCCCTTCCGAAATGTCTCAGGTATTCTGGTATATTCTGGTATGCAATATATGCAAATATTCTGGTATGCAAGTGGGCAAATCAACCTCCTCCTCCTGAATTACTTCAGAATTGCAGGCAGGAGAGGTACTCTCAGAAAACTGAGCAGGCAGGAAGGTATTATCCTGTGTTTGGGAAATCTCAAACTTTCCCCTGGGAGGGAGCCCTTAGAATGTCCCACACCCTAGGAAGAGCAGCAAGGGAAAGTCTCTCGCAAAGCAAGGTTAAGGGCTTTTGTGGCATGAGTGAGCATGCCATGCCGCCTCCTCTCCATGCCCCCTCCCCTCTCAGTGTGTTTTTGAAACTCCAGTTCTGACATGGTGAACTGAGCAATGCCATTGCTTACAAACATTCTCACATTTGGCGAGGGCCTTGACAGAAATCGATCAGGGCTGGCATTACAGCAGGGCTGCACAACTCCAGCCCTCCAACTGTTGCTGAGCTACAGCTCCCATCATCCCCAGACACAGTGGCCAGTTGACTGGCAGCAGCTTCTCCAAGGCTGCAGGCAGATGCTTTTTCTAGAGTGGCCCCATCCCCTAAGGGGAATATCTCACAGTGCTCACACATGTAGTCTCCCATTCAAATGCAACCAGGGTGGACCCTGCTTAGCAAAGGAGACAATCCATGCTTGCGACTACAAGACCAGCTCTTCTCTTCTCCACCCCGGTGGCAACCAAAACACTGTAGATACTAGGTTGCTTCTCCTGCGTCCACCACAGTGGCAACCAGCATAGATGCTAGTACTGTGTGGCCTAAAAATGTCAGAACCAATCCGACCCAACAGAAAAATTCTTCAGAGGGTGGCCCTTCAAAATTGTCAGGCCAGATTGTGTCAGATGGGAAACCCGACACTCCTGTTAGACCAGGATAAATGGCTAGTGAGTTCCCTCTCAGCTGCAAAGCACCATGCTGGCCATTGAAAAATGAAACATCTGGCTTTCAGAGCAACTGGACTGCACAGCCCTAAAACACACACACCCTCTGTACCACCAAGGTAAGGGGAGGGAGGCGGTGTCAGGTTTGGATTACAACCTGGAGCCCTGAACTGGAGTTGATAACTGCTGTGGCCACTTGTGGCTTTTTGTCTTCCTTGAGATTTCTCTCCCTTCAGCTCACCACCTCCACCTCCGGTCTACCTGCTTGCCCAAACAGAGCAAGAACAGGAGCAGGTAGTCTTCTGCTTCTGACACTGCTTTCTTTGGTATGCATGTGTGGATACCTAGTTGTCCGCCTTGTATATTCACCAAAAGTATCATAAAAACAAATTACACTATTACAGTTATCTGATACGCCGGCAGACTTCTCAAGTGTCTAATAAATCTCTAGCAAAAGAGGAACAAAAAGGTTAGCATAGAAGTAGAAGGTCGTTATTATGGAAGCTGCATTCTCATTTGTGTGATGGTGTGGGGTTTTAAAGGACAGCAGGCCCATTGCCAGAAATCTTGTGGTAAGGAGCCCTGAGAGGGCGAGGAATTATGGCAGGACAGCTGGACCATAAATACAGGTAGCATTTAAACATTTAAAGTTATTTAATTGCATTACTTCTTCGTGCACAATTGGGTATTGGCTAGGACGCAGCCTGTATGCTTTCCCTTAGATTTCCACAACCAGAAGAACTAGGAATTTATCTCCCTCCCTCCCTAGCTCCGTCCCTTTTAAAATTTTAAGATGAAAATGCAGGGAGAAGGTCAGAAAACCCCTGAGAGAGGTGAACAGCTCCCACTAACTATGTTTCAACTGTCCCTATTTAAAGTAAAGTAAAGTGTGCCGTCGAGTCGGTGTCGACTCCTGGCAACCACAGAACCATGTGCTTTTCTTTGGTAGAATCCAGGAGGGGTTGACCATTGCCATCTCCTGCACAGCCTGAGATGATGCCTTTCAGCATCTTCCTACATCGCTGCTGCCCAATATAAGTGTTTCCCATAGTGTGGGAAACATATCAGCAGGGATTCGAACCGGAACCTCTGGCTTGCTAGTCAAGTCATTTCCCCGCTGCTTAGTCCCTATTTTCTTGTACCTCTCTCTAGTAAATCACTGCTATCCCATTTTGGAGGGTGCCATAGTAGAAAGATGTTCAGCGTCCCTCCCTCTTTCCAATCTGTGTCCTCCTCTCCTTCTCTGCATCTTTCCCTTCTTTCAAGATACCAGAAATTGGGAGGAACGATTTGGGGCAATTTAGGACAAAGTGAACCTTGCAGGGAGGCAAACTCTGTTTTGTACCTTAGATTTCAGAAAGAAACATAACAGCGTGTTTCACATCAATGCATCCATCCTAAACATAAATGAAAGTGATCCCAGGGGAAACTAGTCTTCACGTATATGGATCTGATATATTGGACTGGGTCTCACGATCAGTGAGACCCAGTTTGGGGCAGTGAGCGGGCAAGGAGCCCTGGGCAGCCAGATCGGCCGCTCACACGATGGCAGGGGTGGGGGGAGCGGGGGCTGCATGGTCCCCGCAAGGCATACTGGGGAGTATGCCTTGCAGGGCATACTGGGCAGGGCATACTGGGGAGACCCCTGAGCCGGGAGGCTGCTTTTAAGCCTCCCGGCCGGGGGTCTACTTGTAAGTAGGTGCTGTGCGATGGCGCGCTGCGGCTACTCACGATCCTAAAAAGCAGGTTTGCTGGAGCGCTCACTCTGCAAACCTACTTTTTAGCAGGGGTTCTCGAGCGGGTTACCCGCTCAAGAACCACCGGACTTGGCTGCGAGCCCGGTGGTTCTTACGGTCACCAAAAATCGGGCTAGCCTCTGCTAGCCCCATTTTTGTTGATTGTGCGAATCGCCCCATTGACTGATGATAATGATAAAGATTCTGAGTATTTGAGAAGAGTCGTCCCCCCCCCCCGCCTGCAAGTTATCACAGTGGTCCAATATTGAGGGGAGGGGTAGTGGGGGGTTAGCAACTTGTTTGGGAAGGCCTTCCCCCTCACCCATCTGGGGCCATTCCTGGGAAACATTTCTAGGTGCCTAGCAGTGGGGGGAAGGGGAGGACAGGTCTCTAGTGTGCACACATGTAAACAGATGTTAGGAGTATGCAGTAGTGGTTCGAATCGAACTCAGTTCGATTCGAACTGGTCCAGTTTGACCGGTTTGAGCTTGAACCGGATTGTCCCCCTGAAAAAGAGGGCAGTCCAAGTTCGAACTAGACCCAGTTCATCTCGAACCAGTTTGGCCCAGTTCAGCCTAGTTTGGGATGTTTGCAAAGGGGAATCCAGTAAGCATTCCCTTTTACAAGCCAAGGGGATTCCTGACTCCAAAAAGTGGTTGAAAGGTAGGGCAGGCACCGTATCCACAGCAGCAGCAGCAGTTCTAGGCCCTGCTGGTGCTCTATCAACGCAGGCTGGTTCAACTGCCTGAACTGAACCCCTGGCCAGTTCTAACAAACCAGTTCACCAACTGGCTGTTCCAATTCAGTTTGGATTTGAAACGAACTGCCCAGAATGGTTCCGTGCACACCCCAATGAACATGCAGTTCACAGATTATCAGATGTTGCAACTGTTGAGCTTTCTTCTGAGTTGTTTTCTTTTGGATTGCTGGTCCTACTGTAGGACCATTATGCTTTTCTTGGACCTCTTCAGCCCAAAGACCATACAGCCTCTTGGAGGACAGGCTGCTGCAAATAAAGAGATCCAAGACATGGAATAGAGCCTTCTGCAACTTGTAATGGGGGGGGGGGGATGCATTTGGAAAATAATAGGGGTGTGGCTCTCCAGCACATCCCTCTTGTATGTGGCTGCAGCCCTGAAGCTCAGTTGCTATCCTGCCTTATAACAAACACATGCCCAAGGGACTGAAGCTACGCCAGATCCTTCAGTGAAACTCTCTTTGAGCTTCTCTGCCCCATTATTTCTCTGAGCTTTGCGGTTGTCTGGCTCTGGTTCACAGTCCAGACTATTAGCGTCTCCAGCAAGGGAAGCCAGTGCATATTTTCTGCCTGTACTGGTTTCTCGGTTTCATGACTGGCTTAGCTAAGCACAGCTACAAATCTCCCGAGGCTGGCAAAAAGCCCTTATCCAGCCATGAAATCCAAGCTGTCCTCCCTCCACCCAGGCTGCATTCTGGCTGGGGAGGATGAAGGTGGGGGAGCTGGCCTTTAGCCTTGAAAGCATCCCCCTCCCTGCTTTGAAGAGCAGTCCGGCTGGCCAGTTTTGTAAGAGGGAGATAAAAGAGGGAGATGAGAGCCCAGCCCTCAAGAGCCTCCAGCCTACTAGAAGCTGGTTAAAATGCAGCATAGCACCATGCACTGTATTGTTGTAATTACTTTTTATGCGGCACCATCCAGGTACATGGCATTGCACAAGGCATGTGAAGACAGGTCTCTGCCCCAAGCGGCTTCCAATCTAGGTATTGATGCAAGTTGAAAACAAAGGAAGGGGGAAGGCAATAGAGGTAGGGGAAGAATATGCCACTGTCTCAGACTGTGTCAGCTCGAGTGATGGTGCCACCTGAGGCCACACCAAGAAGTCAACAGCCATGCCCCCTCACACCAACGCACTGATGTCAGGGGATGGAGCCCTCACACCTCCCTTGGCCTCACCCTTTTTCTCTCATTCCCCACATCTCAGGACTGGGCCATGCACTAGCTCAGGCCTGCTCAACATAGCCCCCAACTCCCAGCGGCTGATTTTGGACTATGACTCCCACAATCCCCAGCCACAGTGGCCAATGGCCAGGGATTATGGGAGTTGTAGGCCAACATCTTCAGGAAGGCCGAAGTTGAGCAGGCCTGCCTAGGTGGTCATCTAGGGCGCCTTGGTTTGCATTTGGATGGGAGACTACATGTGAGCGTTGTGAAATATTCCCCTTAGGGGATGGGGCCATAGCTCAATGGAGATCCCAAGTTCCTTCCCTGGCATCTCCAGGTAGGGTTGGGGGAGACTCCTGACTGAAACCTTGGAGAGATACTGCCAGACAGTGTAGATCAGGGGTTCTCAACCTTGGGTCCCAGATGTTGTTGGACTTCAACTCCCATAATCCTCATCCAAAGGCCTTGGGGGGCTGGGGATTATGGGAGTTGAAGTCCAATAACATCTGGGGACCCAAGGTTGAGAATCTGTGGTGTAGATGATACTGAGCTAGAAGGACCAATGGTCTGATTCGACATAAGGCAGTTCCTATGTTCCTATTGAAACAAACTGAGATTAAACCACAATTGTGGGTTCAGACATCACATGAAACCATGGTGAGGACAAACTAACCAACTTTAACCCTGGAGTTCAGAAGTTTTGAAATAACCATGGTTTGTTGACTGACATGAATTCAAACTAACCACAGTTAGATGAAATAAACCATGGTTCCATATGATGCCTGAACCTGCCCCTGAGCTATTTAATAGATCAAAAGCCAAAACTGATAACATGCCATTTGTGGAATTACTATCTTCATATATAGCTTGGAAACCACTAGACAGAATGACCAAATTCTAAATATCCATGGGAGCAGCTTCCAATTGTTTAAGTAAAGTGCTTTAATTAAGCAGTGCCATCCTTGGGTTTATGAATGGCATAACGCTCTGAAGATTTGGGGCCATAAATTTGCCCAACACAATCAGAGTGATGAACTGCATGATGTCTAATACACGGGACTGGAATCTGGCCCATTTATGTCACAAGGGGAGTTGTGAACATTTGGCCGTTCAGCATTGTAGGCATGAACCTGCGGTCACAAAGTGGATCTGATTGTGACCCAGACACACCAGAGTTTGGGGGTGCCTGTCTTTCAGCTGCACCTGCTAGCAAAGTGGGCCAATTTCTCTTTGATTGCCTTCTTTCAGCTTCTTTAAAGTATTTCTGTCGCTCCCAGAGTAGGCCAAAGATTGGCTCTGGTTGAATGCTGCCAAACCGTTGCTCAGCTGAGTTGCCAGCTGTCCCTTATTCAAGGGGAATGTCCTTTACTGGGCCTACTTGCAGCCTCGCAGTGGGTGTTCCTTTCTTTTGAAATGTTGATCTGGCTGCCCTTCTGCTCTCTGACCTTGTGCAGCCGCTCCAATGTAATATGTGGAGGCCAGAGCCGAGGCACACGCCATGGTCTCCTTGAAGCAAAAAGATGCAGTTTTAAAAAATCACACAGAGCCTTCTCACTCAGAGAATATGAATGCAAACCCGGTGGATATTTATAGAACTCTTTTCAACCAAAGTTCCCAAAGCAGTTTAAGGTAAAGGTAAAGTGTGCCGTCAAGTCACCTTAGTGTAGTGGTTAGAGCGTTGGACTAGGACCAGGAAGACCCAAGTTCAAATCCCCATTCAGCCATGAAATTCACTGGGTGACTCTGGGCCAGTCATGTATCTCTCAGCCTAACCTACCTCACACGGTTGTTGTGAGGATAAAAATAAGCATGCACATCTGAGCTCCTTGGAGAAAGAGTGGAATATATATGTATGTATAAATAGATAGATAGATAAATAATAAAAAGTTGATTTCGACTCCTATTTTGGCCACACATTTATTCTACCATGGAACAGAAGGTGAGAATAGGACGATGGTTAGTAAATGGAAAAATCTAGTTTTGGGGAAGATAGACAAGTGTTTGCATTTCTTCAGAATGCCTGGGGGATATTTTCCCCTCTCTCTGACAGCAGGGGATCAAAGAATGAGGCAGATCCCCAATATGATTATTGCCACAGTAACAGAAGTGGGAGGCAAAAAGGATCTCATGCAATCTCCCCTCTTCCGCTGAACATGGCATCAGTTAGAACTGAGCCACTTTAAATTCTCCCCTTAAGGAGAACTTGTCTGACTTGCAGAAATATTCTTCTGTATTTGATAGTACAGCGGTTTGCCAGAAACTGGGACAGTTGAGCATGGACTAATCCTGCCCCTTTCATCCTAGGTACTGGTGTAGAAATATAAACTTATGTAGGGATACAAACATTTCCAGACTGCATGAGCTGGTGTGTGTGTGTGTGTGTGTGTGTGTGTGTGTGTGTGTGTGTGTGTGTGTGTGTGTACATGCACGCACACACACACACGTGTGCATGTGTGAGACATGCAAGCAGCTTTCCTCTCCCTCCATCCTGTTTTGCAGATTAGGCTGCTGTTGTGTCATTATTTTGATTTAGCATGTATTTAAAGGTCACTAGGTGATGTCGTGAAACAGCCCGAGATTCAACGGTCCAGACATCTGCTTTGTTTGACCTTGCAACTACAGTTAATTAACTTGTGTTGAGCTCAGGCTGGCTAGCACTCTCTGTACAGCAGACAGGCTTGTCCGTAGACACAGGGATGGGAGAATATAGAAGAAAAAGGCATAGTACACGGATATTTCCATGTTTTTATATAGTCTTCGGTTGTCTTACTCTGGTCGGAAAACATGAAGGGCCCACTGAAATGGACTTGTGAGGTTGAGAATTCAAGACCCCCTTTCAAAATGCAGGTTAAATGCATATTTTACCTGTATTTACCCCAAAGGCTCTGAATTTAAGATGGAAACCCATGCATCCCATATCTAACATCAAAGAACTTGAGAGAAAAGCAGTCTTGGGTTTAGATAATGTGTGTGTGTGTGTGTGTGTGTGTGTGTGTGTGTGTGTGTGTGTACAAACACATGCATGCATACATATATACAAAAACATACACACACCATATTTACCCGAATATTCAGACAACTCTGAATTTCAGCCAACCTCCATTAAAAATAGGTTAAATACAGGTTATATTTGAATTTACACAAAAGGAACAGAACTCCGAATTTAAGATAACCACCTGATTTCAGGTAAATACCGGGGTTGTGTGTGTGTGTGTGTGTGTGTGTGTGTGTGTGTCTATTCAAATTTCCCAGGATATGGATTTTGTCAGTTCTAAGAATTCGCTATCACTTTCAGTCCAGATTGATGCTAAGGGCTCTATCTGGAATGCTTAATTATTTTCTGGAGATGGGTTGCTTAGCACAGAACATAGATGCAGTTTCTTAAGAAGATCATAAGGCAACACACATGCACACACACAACGGATTGTAACTGCAGGGAAAGGAGAAGATTCCCAGACTCTAATGGTCACCTAACCCTCAGGGACATAGTTCTGGGAGGCACAGGAGCCTGCAGAAGCAAGGAACGATAATCGAAAATGTCCCCTCTCCCATTGTGCGATGGAGAATTCTGTTAAGCCAGTGCCACATCCGTCTGGATATCAGCCATTATTTTAAAATACTGTAGTTTTGATTTTTTTTTTAAGGTTTGCATTTTTTAAAAAAACCATACAGAAGGACTTTTAAAACTCCAGAAAATATAACATTCATCATAGAATTTAAAGAGGAGTGCCTGATCACTGAACCATTTATTTTGAACAGGTTACCATTTTTAATGTTTAGGGATAGATTCTATTTTAGGCTGCAGGCAAGATATTTTAGGTTCAGCTCCAGCTCGTGCAGGAGCAGGGGGATTCTTTTTTTCAGTTTCTGGGTGCCGAGTCAGATTTGGTTCATTTCGACTCCCTGCTGAAAATGTTCTTTAAGGCAAGATCAGTAATGGTTTTGGTTGGTCTCCTTGATCTTGGCTTGTCCGACATCTTGAATTTCAGAATCATACTCCTCCTGTGTTCCCCTTCATTCTGAAATTTCAATTTGGGCTGAAGCCGATTGACAGCCGCTTGGACTTCTGGTGCTCGCAGTACTTCAGTTTATGTTCAGAGGGCACCCTCCCCTCTACTTTCTTTTAGCTGCCCCTGAATTATTACATGCTGACTTCTCCCCCTCCCCTCCCCCCCTTTTTGGATTTGGTGAAATGCAGTTAACAATTCTCTGCCGCACCGAGAGCCTGGTGAAGGGAGATCATTGATTACAATCCGCCTGCTCCTTTTTGCCCTGGGGACTCCAATGGAAATTGGGGCCATTTTCAATCTCTATCTCCTTCTACGATCATCTCCACAGAGGATATATAAACACTGGGCTTGATTTCTATGATATCCTGGAGACATTTTTTTTTAAAAAAAAGGGAAAAGCAAATGTTTTATTGAAGAATGTGGCTGAGAGGCCAACTGGCTCAGGCAGAAAAGCTTTTCAAAGCTGTAGTCCAGCAAGCAAGAATCCAAGAGAGACCCACCAAAGAGGCCCCTTTGAGGTGATGCCTAAGATCTGATTCATATTTTAAAGTGAGAATACTTTTTGTACTTGGGTGAATATGCCTGAATCCAAAATACACCTGGGTTGTGTCTGATATGAAATGTGTATATTTGCAGTTTTCAGAGCTTGTCCCTTTAAATACACAAGAGTAGTCAAGGCCAGCTCATCTATGAGGTGGTCTGAGGTGGTCACTTCAGGCACAGGATGGGTGGGGGACACGAAGGCTGTGCTGCTATCACCACCCACCACCGTCCACTTTTGCCTGGCTCTGCGCTCTGCTCCCCCTCCCCCCCCACACCCCCCAGCTTTAAAAAGAAATGGAGCAGTAGAGGAAGTGTGGAGAAGAGACAAGTGGTGGGCTAGAGTGTCTCTCAGAAGCTTCTCAGGGCAGGTTCTCCGCCATTACTGGATTTCTCATCCAGAATGCTTGGACAACGTCAGCAGAACACCAGTAATCCTTAGAATACAATTTGTGTTCTAAATCAGGGATTCTCAACTTTGGGTCCTCAGATGTTATTGGACTTCAGCTCCCACAGTTCTCAACCAAAGGCCACTGGGGCTGGGGATTATGGGAGCTGAAGCCCAATAACATCTGGGGACCCAACGTTGAGAATCCCTGTTCTAGATCATCATTAAGGAACCTCTTAAATTAATTGAAAAGTTTGTGCTCCAAGAAAATGAAGAAACTTACCAATATCTTGATTTCAAAGTCTGTGCCTCCAATAGGACACCCATGGGCTGCTTATGCCCTCCAGGCTTTACCAGGTGGCCCACCAGAGCTCTTGACCTTCAGCCTGCTAAGCAGATGCTCTACCGTTGAGTTACGGCTCCATCTTGCTCTATACAGCTGGATTTTAAAATACGCATACTCAGGATCCCTTCACACTTACAGCACAACTAAACTGTAAGTATCTGTGATCCTAAGTAGGCACCCTGTCTTAAGAACATAGCACGTGTCCTGCGAATTAGATTAGGGCCACCTGGACAAGCATGCGTTGCAAAAATCCCATCATCAGCAGACTCTAAGTGGGTCTAACCAGAAGTTGGTCAGTGATCCAGCAGTGGCCCATGATCGGCCATCAACCTTGCACTATTCCATACTGCAGGGCTGCTCAATTTTGCCACCCCCACTCTGCAGATGTTGGTCTCGGGGCATTGCTAGGGGAGAGGGGGCCCGTGTTCACCCTCTCCCTGGCAGCTCCTCAGAGTGAGGGAGATAATGAAGAAAATAGGGAGGGATGAAACTGGGGGGTCTGAACCCATCTACTCAATTATAGCTACACCTCTGGTTGGCCTACAGTTCCCATAATCCCTGGCAATTAGCCACTGTGGCAGGGGATTATGGGACTTGTAGTTCAAAACCAGCTGGGGGTCCTAAGTTGAGCAGGCCGGTCGTATTGCCTCATGTATCATGAAAAAACATAGCCAGGGGTACTTTTAAAAAGAGTTGAGGGGTTTTGGCAAAACTTATCCGGATTTTTGCTAAAGGTTTCTGCCCTGGGTCTGTTTTGAACTACCATGGTTGCCAACTCTAATAGTAAAAAGAGTTTGCTTTACTTCACGTTCAATGGCCTATGTTGTTTCATGCAGTCTCAGATTTCATTTTGCTCCAAAGCTATATTCTAAGCCTCAGAGCTATAAAGAAAAATCTTTCAACATGAACCAGAAAATGTGATCTGAGAGGACCCCAGGGCCAAAATACTAGAAGCTCCCCCCACCCCCAGAAGCAGTCTAGGTATACATACATACACAAAAAGCTGCATAATGTTATTTACACAAATCTTGTGAATATTTGTAGCATTGATTCATTATTTCTGGATGCTAAGTTATTAGCAAGGTTGATTAGACTGGAAGTATTCAAACTGGAGCTTCTCTCTACTTTTTGTATCCTCCATCTTGAATGAGCAGCCATCTATTAAATATAACATTTGGATGTTTTGACCATGAAGAATAGGAACATAGGAACATAGGAAGCTGCCTTATACTGAGTCAGACCATTGGTCTCTCTAGCTCAGTATTGTCTTCACAGACTGGCAGCAGGTTCTCCAAGGTTGCAGACAGGAGTCTCTCTCAGCCCTATCTTGGAGAAGCCAGGGAGGGAACTTGAAACCTTCTGCTCTTCCCAGAGCAGCTCCATCCCCTAAGGGGAATATCTTATAGTGCCCACACATCTAGTCTCCCATTCATATGCAACCAGGATGAACCCTGCTTAGCTAAGGGGACAAGTCATGCTTGCTACCACCAGACCAGCAAGACCATGTCTTGCTTTAGTTAATTCCATCCATTAATGATGTGTTATGCTTCCTTTTGTCAGTCCAAAATATCCTGCCCATCATCTGCATGGGATTCCCCTTTTCATATGTTCAACAGACACACAATTCGTGTGCAGAGTTCACACACACCATTATTCACACATCCTGTTCAACCCATGTACAACAGTACAGGTTTCTCTCTGTCGGGCTGTGGCCAGTGTATCAGTCCTGCTTCCCTTCATTATGTGGGGCGAAAATACCATCTGCAGGGAACAAGGCCTTTACCCCGAGTAACCTGAGGCTTTGGAGTGCCTTCCCGACTGAGATCAAAAACGGTTCTTTCCTCGTGGCCTTTTGAAAGGGTTGTAAAACCTGCCTATTTACAGAAGAGTATTTATTGAGCTGCTTATCCGATTGTAGCCTGTATCAATTGCTGTGTGCTGCTGACCATTGGGCTTTAGTGCCCTTGGGCTGCTTTCTCCCAGCTCTGTGGGTAATTGTTACTTTAAATACATTGTCATCATGTCTTATGTAAAATGCTGTGCATACATTGCTTTCCGGAGTATCAGGAAGGCAGTGTAGATGTCACTGGAGGCCTTGATCCATCAGGGTGCTGAAGTCAATCCCTTTTGGTTGTTTAGCACTATTCAGGGTCAGAGTATCAAGTAAACACATTGTGGAAACCGGCTCCAGACTGACCAAAGCCATAGTTCCTTTTCTGGAACTATGGAGCATTGAATTAACCTCCCAGGACCCCTTTTATAACCTATTTTGGAGTGGATTTCCCGCAATCACACAAAAAAAGCAATTGTGACGTTATTTGAGAATGGTCAATCCACGAACCAGTGTAATACTAGCAACTTGGAAACCTGCGTGAGACATAATGACTTCTATGCTTTAGCAAAGGGAGGAAAGAGAGGAGAGCTGGTCTTGTGGAGGCAAGCATGCATTGTCCCCTTTGCT
Organism: Hemicordylus capensis; assembly: GCF_027244095.1. Taxonomy (NCBI): domain Eukaryota; kingdom Metazoa; phylum Chordata; class Lepidosauria; order Squamata; family Cordylidae; genus Hemicordylus; species Hemicordylus capensis. The sequence goes on along the minus strand of NC_069664.1, from coordinate 19,290,464 downwards.
AAGCAGGGTCCACCTTGGTTTACAATTGGATGGGAGACCACATGTGTGAGCACTGTAAGATATTCCCCTTAGGGGAGGGGGCCGTTGTGGGGAGAGCATCTCTATGCTTCCATGCAGAAGGTTCCAGGTTCCCTCCCTGGCATCTCCAAGATAGGGCTGAAAGAGACTCCTGCCTGCCACCTTGGAGAAGCCTAATCCAGGTATTCTACCAAAGACAACCACAGGGCTCTGTGGGCACCAGGAGTCAACACCAATTCGATGGCACAACCTTACCTTTACTTTAGTTCAGAAACAGCTGGGTGTTCTTAATTGAGCAGGCCTGGCTTAATCTGATGTAAACAGAATGAAGAGCCCGTCTCTAGCTTTTGTGATAAGAAGGTATTGTCCATATGCCAACTTGACTGTCCTCCCTCCCTCAGGCACTCCTAGCACCTTAGAAGTGTGGGAAGGGGATTATATCACTCGTTTCCTCCACCACTAGCTGGGGAGTAGTAGACCAGACTTGCTACTCTCTAGTAAACCAAGGCATCCATGCTCTTTCTCTTTTGTCCTTTCTCCCTCCCTCTCTCCTTCTCTCCACCAACTTTCCTCATCAGCAGCACTGGGCCTTCTAAATAAGTATATGCAATCTACACACACACACACACACACACACACACACACACCCCTCTTGACCCCATCCTACGCCCTGTTTTTAGGAACATGAGAAGCTGTCATATATCGAGTCAGACCATTGGTCAATCTAGCTCAGGGATCCCCAACGTTGGGTCCCCAGATGTTATTGGACTTCAACTCCCATAATCCCCAACCAAAGGCCACTGGGGTGGGGGATTATGGGAGTTGAAATCCAATAACATCTGGAGACCCAACGTTGAGAATCCCTGATCGAGCTCACCTACGCTGATTGGCAGCAGCTTGCTTCCTCCGGCAGGGTGCACCAGGCTGCTTCCTGCCACTGCTGTTCCTCACTCTCTTCTGGGATGCCCTCAGTGAGTTCCAGACAGGCCTAAAGAGCCCCTTGCCTAAACTTTGGTTTCATGACAAGTGTAACAGAAGGAGACATCACCAGGTGTTGGAGCTGGGGTGTCAGCCACTTATTGCAGGATTCCATGGTTCAGAGTCTGAAGTCAGAACCGGGAGATGCCAGGCGAGAAAAGAGGAACGTGTGTGCAAGCTACTATGACTACAGATCCTGGCATGGCCGCCCCCACCCTGGCCCCATAGGGGATGGCTTGGAGAGTCTGAGACAGGAGTCTAATTGGGAGATACCACCAACCCAGGCACCTAGTGACCCCCTGCCATTGGGAACATCCACACCAGATGAACCAGAAGCACCCCAATCAGGACCCCTGGCAAGATCCAAGGACACAGCTCTGTCAATGGCCTCCAGTTCCAATGAATCTTCCAAAGACCTCCCAGCCATTATGGAAGCTCCTCAGCACCATCAGAAAAATTGCCACCTGCAAAATTGGGCAAGTCCCCTTTAAAAGACCAAGGCTTGTTCCTGGAATGGGTGGGGCCAAATCACCCTGCCTGAGCAGTGGGCTAAAAAGCCCAGCAGTCTCCCGAGAAATGCTGCTGGAGCAACTTCCCCTTTGGCTGTGATACTGAACTCAGGACAATCCTGATCGGCTCTGACCGTGGTCCTGAAATGCTGCCCAGGGAGCTATCCAAGGCATCCCTGGTCCTGACCATGGCATTGCTTGTAGTAGTAGGACTCAAACCAGGACTTAGGTGTCCAGCAGGATTACAACAATGTGTGAGGCCGACGCCAGGCCGATGATGGGCCCTGAGCCCTGGGGTGGAGTGGCAGCCGCGCTCCCCGGCTAGCCAAGAGAGCTGGGAGGAGGGAGAGGGGTGTTGGGCTGGGAGGCTCCTGAGGCAGGGAGACCCAGCCAGAGGGGAGAAGAGGAGGTGCATCATGCTGATGTCAATGATGCACCTCATTCCAAAGGGAGGGGGCCATCAGAGGGAGGGGGTGGGGAGAGGATGAGGGAGAGTGCAGCAAGGGCCAATCATCATTTGGGGGCCCTAATAAAGTGGGGCAGGGGCTCGTTGTAAGGGGGCTGGACTTGTGCTGTCTGTGCAGGCCAGGGGCTTATAAGGAGGACCTGGGCCAGTGATGAGGCAGGCAGGGAGCTACAGGCTCTGGAGAGGGGCTGTAGCAAAGAGCTTGAACCCCAAGGAGGAGGAACCAGGTGCTGAACAACTCCTTCCCCTTGGTACTTCTGACATCCATACCCCAAAGCCCTGCCAGGTAGCTGAGCAAGACAGGCATGCTCACACAATAGGATCAAGAAGTGAGCCAGGAGTCAGACATAGTCAAGGATCAGAGCCAAACAGACAACCAGGATCAGGAGAGAAGTGGAGAGTCAGAGCTGAAGTCAAGGGATAACACTAAACAGATGACCAGGAACTGTAGATAACACACCAATAAGACTAGAGATGTGCATGACACAAATTTTTCAATTTGTTTCAAATTTGAATTGAATCCTGAAAATTCATTTTGCATTTGAATCAAATTTGTATCTAGTCTGAAAATTAGATTCAAATTCAAATTGAATTTGAATTGATTTGATGACGTTTTAGTGCCAATCAGGGGTCTAGAATGGTTTTTAAAAGGTGCCAAATGGCTCCCAGTTTGAATCTGAATCAAATTTCAAAAATTCAATTCAAATTCTAATTGAATCGCCCTTTTAAGGGGTGATTCAATTCGGATTCAGATCACCCAGATTTGAGATGAGCGGAGGTACAGTCCCCTGTAGGCCTGGGTTCCTCCAACTGCTGAGCAGTCCTCTAATTTAAGTGGCATGATTGTCCATGCAAAATGTGGCATCTCTCTGCAAGTCAGTGGGATGTATCTTAATCAGAATTTCTTCTTCTTCTTCCTCCTCCTCCTCCTCTTCTTCTTCCTCTTCTTCAGAGTTTCCAGAGCATCTTCTGCTTTCCCTGAGCATGTTCTGATGTAAAAATAATAATAATGTGTTGTCACTTATCTATTGGCAGCAGATGGAGGAGTAGGGGGCCCACAAAAGGCCTTTAGGTCCAGGCTCCAAAATTACCTGGATGCACCTCTGCTATGTTTGCAGAAGGCCCAAGGTTCACTCCCTGGCATCTCAAGGTAGGGCTGGGAGAGACTCTTGCCTGTAACCTTAGAGAGCTGCTGCTAGTCAGTGCAGACAATACTGCGCTAGCTGGACCAAGGGTCTGACTCATGGTAAGGCAGCTACCTATGCCGTTTTTACTATCTTTAAACAGCAGTCTTCGCCATATGAATTGGAGCTTGGAAACCGACAGTTTTAATGACAAGCAGGCTCTCTCATTTGACTTCGTTTGTTCTCCCAACATGTAATTATAATTCATGCTGGGTTTAAAATCTACCCAAGGAAGGTGGCTGGCAAAGGAGGTGCGAGGCATTGCCAGGAGAGCCTGCCTTCCAGCAGAGCTGGGCATTGCAAAATTTGAGTTTCCTGCTCTCATTGGCAGTGATCGTGAAGCCACGTATTCTGGAGCAGAGCCATGGAATTCAATGGGACGGTTCCAGCATTTCAGGATTGTCACTTTTAATTCTTAGCAGTGCGCTGAGCGAGAGAGAAAAATATCTCCATGACTGCAGGGGGTGCTGTTTACATACTTCAATCTGTTACTACTGACAGAGTGCCTCAGTCACCAAGGCAGGGTGTCGGTGTAATGGATTAATAGCGCTTGTTATTTTCTTCATCATCAGCACCATCTTCCTCCCACTGCCTCCCCCCACATCTCTCTCTCTCTCTCTCTCTCTCTCTCGCATAATGCAGCCTTTTGTTGTTCGGAGAAGCTCTGGGAGAAATCTAGTCGGCATTTACACTGATATAAACCTATTGAATTCAATAGGGCTCCCCAACATCAGTGACTCCTTTCTCAAATTGTGCAAAATAAGGATTCATCTAGGGCTCATGGGTCTTGTCTTCTGCTGCTGGGGAAAGGGGACGCTTGCTAGATGGTCTATTGACCCTAAGTTCACAATAGCTTTTCTGGCATCACTGTATGATCCCTGGTGCCACACAAAGAAAGGAGCCGAGGAGGTAGAGAGATGTTGGCTCGGGCTTCTCCAGGAAAAGCAGGGGAAACATCGTTGTCTGTCAAATGGGAAAGGATGGAAAACAGCAGGGAGAGGAATTACATCTACCGGCTTTCAGGAGACGATTGCAATCAAACGAAAGTGTGTAGCGTTTGACAGTTCCCCCTTTTAAAATGGCTCAATTAAGGAAGAATCTGGAAAGATCTCTGGATGCCTCTCCTGTAATTAGAGATGTATTAACCCCCCCTCAAAAAAAAAATTAGGCTTGTCATCATGAGTTCTGAAGGGCCAGCTGCAATGGAGGGAATCCAACGGATGCTTGACATGAGTGGGAACTGCTAGGTGTCGAGGAGGAGGAGGAGGAGGAGGAGGAGGAGGAGGAGGCGGAGGAGAGCATCAAGGCTATGAGCAACCGATCCTTCTGGTTACTTTGAGACCTTGTTTTCCATCTGTGGTGGCGTTTAATTAATTAATTAATTGTTTTGGCAGCTTGGCTAGCACACTACCACAAGCTCTTCCAAAAAAAGGGGGAAAAGAAAGAAGCCAATACTGTTGTAGCAGTCGCTCAAGCAGGAATGTTCAAACCATACCAAACATATTGGGGTCCTGTGATGCAAGGATTGGTACTGGGGGACAGGCTGCCCAACAGACAACTCACCTTCCATGGTTGACTTTCTGTTCTGATGTGGCAGCTTCGGGGAACTGCTGAGTGTAATGCTAGGGCAGGGTCCCTAGAATTCTGGGAGCTGTCGCCCCAATGCCGTCTGGGGCACCAAGGCTAGGCACCCTGGTTCGAGGATATCATTTCAGGTTGGACTCTTGGGGTGGGCTGAGGTGCAGGGGTGGAGGAGGCATTTTGTGCCCCGCTTAGGTACCCAAAGGAGTCGGGCTGCCCCTGTCGACTTGGGGATAATGATCTTACCCAGGACATCTCTTAGGAATTAAATGTGAGGTGGAAGATGTAGAATCCAAGGGAAAGAGTTGTGGTCTGAGGGGACAAGGCACTGGAGTGGAATCAAGAATAGAAATAGTTCAGTGCAATAGATATTATCTATTTCCCTGCTAGCTCCTCAGTTAGCTCCTGCTAACTGGGCAAAGGAGCACCTTTGGAAAGTGGGGATTCTCTTTATTTAGCAGGGGGAGAGCAACTGGCCCTGTCCAGCCCCAGCACAACACCCCTCCAGTGGCTGTTGCTGCTATCTATCTATCTATCTATCTATCTATCTATCTATCTATCTATCTATCCATCCATCTATCCATCTATCCATTATGTAAACCACTCTGAGAACTTTTTGTTGAAAAACTATATAAACTTTCATCATGGTCATATTATGTACAGAGAGGCGATTGCAGACTGCTTTTCCGGGCTCTTGCTGCTGGCTGTTTTCTTAGCCCCGCCTCTAATCCAGGACTGGAATACAAGGAACTCAAGCCCCATTCAAAAGCTGGCCCGGATCGAGGAATGGGTTAACAAACAACAACAACAAAAACCCAAACCCACCACAGAAGAGTTCTGGACCAGTTTCAGGATCTCAGATCCCCATAGTCCAGGGTAACTCAGGAGCACAGAAAACTGCCTTATACTGAGGCAGAGTATTGGTCCATCTAGTTGTCTGTTCTGACTAGCAGCAGTCCTCCAAGATGTTAGGCATAGTACGTGAGCCAGCAGTGGTGATCATCAGTACAATTGTGGGGCGAAGGGGGGGCAGTTTTTGACGCAGCCTACACCCCTAGAAATACACCTTAAGTGGCACAGCAGGGAAATGGTTGGTTAACAAGCAGAAGGTTGCCAGTTTGAATCCCCACTGGTACTACATCGGGCAGCAGCGATATAGGAAGATGCTGAAAGGCATCATCTCATACTGCACGGGAGGAGGCTATGGTAAACCCCTCCTGTATTTCTACCGAAGAAAAACCACAGAGCTTTGTAGGCACCAGGAGTCGAAATTGACTTGACGGCACACACCCCTAGAGGTGGGAAATAGCTGATCGCATTGCAAGACTTTCAGCTTTCAGTGTCTTGTCAGGCTTTGACTGTCTCAAGCATCAGGCCTGCAGTGGCCAAATTTGCAATGGCGTTTTAAAAGCTTTAAACAATAAAAAACAAAAAACAAAAAAAACCCAATCAGGCTCTCCACATGAGCAGCATGGAGAGCCGTGAGGGGGTTTGCAGGGAGAACGCGGGCTTGGACCACTCTTCCCGCACACGAGCAGTCAACTCGCCCATTACTGACTCCGTCATGCAGCTGGTTGGGGCGGCAGAGTTTGGAGGCCCCCCCGGGGCCCCCAGAATGCCCCGCACATTCTGAGGAGCCCCTCTGACACCAGGAGGCTTGGTGTAGCCTCCCGGTTGGGGGTCTCCTCGTGAGTCACCATGCCACGGAGCCATGACACACAAGCCAAGAAACGGGGTTAGCAGAGCGCTCGCTCAACTAACCTCATTTAAGTGGAGGAGCATTGAGGGAAGCTTGCTGCCGGGAGCTGTGCTGCTCTCGTCACAGCACACGACCAGGTGAAACCGGGCGAGGCTCCAGTTTCACCTGGTCACGAGAATAGCCTCAAAAATTAATCAGCTTTCATCTATATTATCAGAGGGATGGAAATGAAAACTGGCAGGTCTACACCCCATGACATCTTTAATTAACATCACAACAGAAAAACTGCAAACCATAAAAAGTCCTAAAAAGATGGGCAGGACAGCTGGTCTTGTGGTAGCAAGCATGACTTGTCCCCTTGGCTAAGCAGGGTCTGCCCTGGTTTGCATTGGAATGGGAGACTAGAAGCGTGAGCATATACTGAGTCAGACCATTGGTCTATCTCGCTCAGTATTGTCTACACAGACTGGCAGCGGCTACTCCGAGGTTGCAGGCAGGAATCTCTCTCAGCCCTGTCTTGGAGATGCTGCCAGGGAAGGAACTTGGAACCTAGAAGCTGTTCCTAGAGTGGCTCCATCCCCTGAGGGGAATCTCCTACAGTGCAACCATTTCTAGTCTCCCTTTCATATGCAACCAAGGCAGACCTTGCTTAGCTTAAGGAGACAAGTCATACTTGCTACCACAAGACCAGCTCTCCCCAAACGGCATTACTGTCACCAGGGCTGAAGGGGTGATTGGGGGGTGGGGTGAGCATCCCTAGGCTTCTGGGGTCTGGGGGGGCACCAAGGCGCCCCCTTGTCCCCTCCCACAGCTAGTGAATGAAGCATTTGCTGGCTGAGAGTGTGAGGTGAATCCCTTTCCTGTCCAGCTGGTGCTTCGTTCCAGCACTGTCTGGCTGGGGAGTGAGGCTTCCCAGAGAGGCAGAGGGAGAAAAAACCCAGCCAGTCAGCCAAGGATCAAAGCACCGACTGGGGAGCATTGAGAGAGAGAGTCTGAGCACACACTCTCTCCTAATGTTGGCCACGCCCCCTGCATCTGACATTGAAACGGGGGCGTGATCAGCATGCACCATTTCAATATTTCAGTGAGGTGCAGACTGCCGGCAGAAGCTTGCCCCTTGGCTGCCTGCAAGCTCTCTATACTCCTGGCTGCTACACTGAAAGTTGCCAAAGTGGTCCCCACATGGAAAACAGTCAAGATCGCTTTCCTGTGTTAGGAGGGCTTTATGTTGGAGGAGGAGCCGGACTGAAAAGTTCCGTACGGGTTTCCAGGCATCCCAAATCAGCCAAATGGTGACATCATCCTGCAGCAAGTCCCTCCTCCCCCCCTGCCCCGGCCAAACCTAATAGAGAAAGTGATATTAATTTATCTACTTTTCTACACAGAAAGGAAAGGAGAACGGGAAAGCGAGAGCTAGAGAAGTGAAGCTACGAAATGGGATTATGATCTACTGAGCAGAACTGTTTGGAGTCTCATAATTAGAATGTCAAAAATTGATGGGTAAGATTTACACAAGGAGACACAGGCGGGAAGAGGAGGCACCGTGATGTGCTATTTCCACCGAATGAGCTAAGGCAGCCATATACCTTGATTATGGAGATGGTGGAAGGCCAGTGGGCACTTGGAACTCAGAACCAAGGAGGGAATTATAGATGGGATCCGCTCCAGACCTTACAGACTTGACGATGAATGATGAGGCTGAAATTTCCCTCGACGGCTACGTGAGGAATTTAGAAATCACTTGATGCTTGTTCTCACAAGTGCCTCTAATTGACTTGAAGCGAACCAAATATGTAAAATCAAAAGGGTTTGAAAGCGGTGATAAAAGGCAGTGTTATGATTCAGAATCCACCTGGAGGAGAAGCTGTCCCACAGTCTGGAGCGTTTAGGAGTTAGGTTTGTTGCTAATCCAACCTGAATTAGGTGGGGGCCCCAGAGTTAATAGAGGACTCTCATTTCTTGAGATGCAATCAGTGAGCCCCTATATGTTGTATTCCCTTCTGCTTGTTAGTCAAGCATTTCCCCGATGATCCACTTGAGGTAGTGAGCATAAATTGTCTCCTTTTCTAAGCAGGATCCACCCATTTACATTTATTTCATTTTCATTACACATCAAGGAAGTAGCAGGGTCTTCTTGGCTCTGTCCTAAAGTTGGGAGCCCTTCTGGGTTAATAACAGAAGTGTGAAGAGATACCATCACACCATTGTAAGAAATTGTCAGTATTTGCATGTCATTGACCTAAATAGATTCACACAACCATCAGAATCAAGGTAAGGGGCTTTCTACGCTGGTGTGCCTGGTTGTGTGAACTCACAAAAGTGCCTCCAACTCAGATTACTCAAGGAAAGGTGGCCCAGCTTTTGTACTTTGCCCTTAACCAAGGTAGGAGTTGAGGAGGACTCTTACCTTTCTTTTCTGGTCAAATGGATGAACTTACTTTTTCTATGTCACCACTGGGACTCAGTGGAACTGGAAACAATAGAAAGCTGTGGCTACAGGGGCTACCGTCCATGATGTGCCACTCTGCAAATCACACTCTATGGTCCTGTAGCTGCAGCGACTTCAGCAGGGCTAGGCCTGCGTCTTGCTCCTTCATGGCCAATCAGAGGGCAACTGCTGATGTAATGAGTCTCTTGGCAGCACAAAGCATGCTTGGAAGGCCTGCTAGGCCTTTGGAGGACTTTCCATGCTTTTAGTTCCCAATTTAAGTAATGGACGCCTTGCCTGGTGTCGCGTGTTTCCAGGTTTGCTGACCCAAACAGAGATTATGATCATTTTGCTGCTACTGGAATAGGAGCTCTCTAACCTTTCCCCACCCGCAAATGGTTGTGTGAACAGTCCTAATGTGATGGACCCAAGACTGATGCTCTCCCATACCTTCTTTCATCCTACCTATTTCATTTCATTGCTTGAAGGCAGCAAGAAGCAAAGCCCAGTTAGACACCAAGACGAGGTTCAGGAAGGAAGACAAAACATCAGCAGAGCTTGCGAATCAAGTCAAGCAACCCAGCAGGGCGCTGCAGGCTGCCCTACAAGTATTTCTACAAAGCGGGCAGCTGCATGTGCCAGCCAGTAGCCTTCAAGGGAGAGCTGTGCAAAGTGAGGGCATCACCAAGTCACAGGCGTTTGCTGGATCAAATGTGCAGCAACCCGCTAAAGAAGACACTTTTAAACCACAGCCCAGGAGCCTTTCCATCCCCCTTCTTGCTCGGGGCTTCATATTCATTCTCAGCAACTCAAAATGTGGCAGCTGTTTTCCCATCACAAGGCAGAGGAACAGCAGCCATGTTTCTAGCCAGAGGAAAAATAGCATGTCAGTGGTTTGGCAAGCATCAGAAGCACGCACACACACACACACACACACACACACACACACACACACACACACACACACCCCAGATGTTTTTCATACTTAACTGCAGAATATGTTGAAGGCAGGACTGGGATAGGGTGGATGGGAGATAAAAGCGAGTGGTCTTTTGCAACAGGTCGGAGAGGGCACTCCCCTTGTTCATCTTTATAGGGATACACAGAGTATCCCTGAGAAATTTCACTTGTTTTATGGAGTCTTATCTGGCTTGCTTTGAACATTGTTGGTTTCTTTTCCTTGTGAGGAGCCTTCAGATTCACATTTAATTTCACTTTCCTAACATTTCAGAGCCAGCTCTACCTTAGGTCCAGAGCTCAGGGGCAGAAGTACCGTTGGGCAACTGTATGCAGTGAACACAGGCCACCCAATGGAGCTGGGGCCAGGGGGAGACCCAATGGGGCAGGGGTTGGGTGCTGCCTGATGGGGATGAGGCTACATATCACCTGCCTCTGCAGCCACTCATCCCCTTTCCTCTCTCATCAGTACTGGCAAAGAGCTGGCAAGCATGGGGCAGCAGAGCTGCCCGCCCACTATTCCTCCACCCTTGTTGGCTTTACCAGCTCCGTCAGTCAATCCCAGTTAAATGTTAGGGACATAGGAAGCTGCCTTCTACCGAGTCAGACTTTTGGTCCATTTAGCTCAGTATTGTCTACACAGACTGGCAGTGGCTTCTCCAAGGTTGCAGTCAGGAGCATCTCTCAGCCCTATCAAGACCTTCTTGGGACCCTCTGCATGCACTTGGGACCTTCTGCATGCAAGCATACAGGTGCTCTTACCAGAGTGGCCCCATCCCCTCCAGGGAATATCTTACAGTACTCACATGTAGTCTCCCATTCAAATGCAAACCAGGGTGGACCCTGCTTAGCAAAGGGGGCAATTCATGCTTGGTACCAGAAGACCCGCTCTCCTCCCACATGTTGGCTGGCGCACTGCCAACTTGGCATTGGGAGGTGGTTTGCAGTTCACACGACCCATGCTGTAGGAGTTCCCACCCATGGGTTCCTGGATTCCAGTTAGAAAGACCCTGATTTCTTGTGTGTGAACCAGTCCTATGGCTTTCAGCATAGGGATGTCCTGTGCATCCTCAACCCTGCTTCTCTCTGCTATGATGTTCCTCATCCTGAGTGCTCCCCACCAATAGCCTGCTTACCAGAAGTCTTTAACCAGGCCTCACACATTTTTAGGAAAAGATCCATTTCATTAAAAGGCTCCATTGCATTAAAAGTCCCCATCTTCTCAGAAAGGCAACAAAACCAGAATATCTGGTGCCTGGCTGTCTGGCAACAGGAAGATAATGGACAAGGTTCCCATCATGCCCGATAGCTCCCAGCTCCTCCTCATCTTGGCGGAACTGGACCTCATAACACATTGGCTCTGTTCTCAAAATGTTCTCATTGGAACCATCCCAAATTAAGGGGCAGATTATGCAACTTTTCTTCCAGATATGGTTGCTTTTTTTGCTGGAGGAGGAGAAATGGCTTGTGATAGTCAATCCCTTCCCTTCAAACGCAGAGGGTAAATATAGAGTATGAGGCCAGTGGAGCTTTGTATTTGCACCAACCTTTGGAGAGGCCACAGTAATCTCTTCTGCATGCAAAGCAGATGCCCTACCAATGAGCGATAGCCTCATGTCTTTCCTAGCTCTGCCTGGAAATACCAGGAATTGAACCTAAGCTACAGCTCCTCTCTTGGAGAGGAGAGAGAGATGGCTGCCTCCACTTCTAGAGAAGCACTCAACACAGGGTCTTTCTTGGAGGACCCCTGTGTCCTAAGTTCCTCTCCAAATCCTACTAGAGCTTCCCAAATTGCTTTCATCCTGGTGGGTCCCCTGTGCAAAATGGATAACTAGCACAGAGATGCTTCTCACCTTTGATGAGAAGCTCAGCGTGTCAGGGCTAGGTGTCTGAGGATCTGTGAGTCAGACTCAGGATGTGTCCTCTGAGGTCTGGCACTCTGAAACTCATCCTGGAGGTGATAGCCTGACACCAGGGTTCCTTCAGATGGCAAAAACATGTGCTATATGAATGGCTTGTGCACAAGTTCTAAGCAAGAGTTTACTCACCCTCCACACGCTCCTGCAAGCTTGCATCTTCCTTCCCTGAAGGATCTCACAGGTCATTCATACGGCCAACAGGGACCTTGCACAATTTCCTCAGCGCCACCTGCTGGCCAGATCTTGCCATCCAAGAGTAAACTGAACGCTTTTCATTGCGACTTTTCTGGTGAATGGGGGGAAAGGTGGGTTATTCTCTGGTATGAAGAACTGGCCAGCAGGTGGAACTGTGGAAACTTTGCAAGGTCGAGGTACCTGCTGGCCATATGAATAGCCCATGAGACCCCACAGGGAAAGAAGATGCTAAGCTGCTGGAGTGTGTGGAGGGTGAGTAAACTCTCTTTTAGAACTTGTGCACATAGTTGTGCAGTTTTTGCCAACTGAGAAGGGCCCCAGATGAACGACATCCCTAATTCACATGCAAGCAGTTTATCTACCAGGGCAATTGTACCATCCATTTAAAGCACCTTAGGTTTTTTCTTTCTCTGAGAAATATCACTGCTCACGTGGACCTTTCCTCTCCACCAAGGTCAATTGCAAGGTAACGGTGGAATCACCTCCATTTACTCCTGGTTAGCATTTGCTGAATACAAGCCCCTGATTTTCATTCATCTGGGGTTTCCATAAGCCAGGGACCTATATTTAATGCCAAAATCACTCCTCCTTATACCTTGAGGCTGGGGCTCTTTTGTTAATCGAGTAACCAATTTGCATTTTTATCACTTTCTTGGCTTAACTGATGAACATTAATTCTGCACAAGTTTCCCCGATTGCTGGATACTTAATTATTTGGCCGAAACCTTCTGCAGAGAACCTTGTGCTATAAAAAGGGCCATTTCCGCCTTGATCTATTTTAGTCCTTCTTGGGGGGAAAGAAACAACAGCAGGCTTCATCCCCGAAGCAGTTCTTGGCCTGCGACTCGGTGGCATAAAAAGAATGGGTGAATAATCTGTCTGATTTCTTTAGCTGACGAGCGTCAGCTCCGTTTTTATATTCAAGTCTGTCGACATTGCAACAGATTTCATCTTTGCCTGCGTTCATCAGTAGCTATTCTGTTCCTTTCCATCACTCTTCTGCTTCATTTAAAGGAGGGGGAGGAGGAAGGGGGAAAGAACTTGTGCTAATTTGTGGAGGTTTTTCATATCAGTGTTGGGAAAATGGAAAACCTGGGGAATTAGTAGGCTTGCTTACACAACCGTCAAGAAGAGGGAGAGCTGGTCTTGTGGTAGCAAGCATGGCTTGTGCCCTTAGCTAAGCAGGGTCCACCCTGGTTGCATATGAATGGGAGACTACATGCGTGAGCACTGTAAGATATTCTCCTTAGGGGATGAGGCCACTCTGGGAAGAGCATCTGCACGTGGAAGGTTCCAAGTTCGCTCCCTGGCTTCTGCAAGATAGGGCTGAAAGAGATTCCTGCCTGCAATGTTGGAGAAGCCATTGCCAGACTGGGTAGACAATACTGAGCTAGATGGACCAATGGTCTGACTCAGTATATGGCAAATTCCTGTGTTTCTAAGAAGGCTGGAGGAGCACCCAACCAGAATAGGGCAGACATATGTGCTCCTGGTCCATGCCTGTGTGAATTCAAAGATGGGATAGAAGGCAAGGAAAGTGATCATGTGGGAACTGGGAGTTGGGTAGTGTGGTGGTTGTCTACCAGGAAATTGCCAGGAATTTTAGGACCGACAAACATAGGAACAAAGCAAGTGGCCTTATACCAAGTTAGACCTTTGATCCATCTAGCTCAGTATTGTCTACACAGACTAGCAGCAGCTTCTCCAAGATTGCAGGCAGCAGTCTCTCTCAGCCCTATCTTGGAGATGCTGCCAGGGACTGAACCGGGGACCTTCTGCATGCAAGCATGCAGGTGCTCTTCCCCAAATGGCCTCATCCCCTAAGGGCAACACACATGGAGTCTCCCACTCAAATGCAAACCAGGGCAGACCTTGCTTAGCAAAATTTGTGTTTGCTATCACAAGTTGAGCTCTCTTCTCCAAAAGGGAGTGCTTTTTCACACATTGCATAATTGAACTAATCTCCGTCATGGAATGTGGTGATGGCCACCAGTTTGGATGTTTTAAAGCAAGGCTTAGACAAATTCATGGAGGACAAGACTATCAGTGGCTACTGAGCGTGATGGCTATAGGCTACCTCCATGTTCAGAGGCAGGATGCCTCCGAATACCAGTTGCAGAGGAGCAGGGACAGGAGATGGGGCATCATCTCCTACTTGTGGGCTTCCCAAGGCATCTGGTGGGTCACTGTGTGAAACAGGGTGCTAGGCTAGAGGGGCCTTATCCAGATAAAAAGCTGTGGACAAAATCAGGGTGGGGCACTGTAGAATCCAAGGGAAAGAGTTGTGGTATGGAAGGACAAGGCAGTAGAATGGAATCAGGAAAATGAATAGTTTAATGAAACAGATATTATGTACAGAGAGGCAAGTGCAGTCTGCCTTCAGTGCTCTTGCTGCTGGCTGTTTGTTAGCCCTGCCTCTACTCTAGGATTGGAACACCAAGTAACTAAAGCCCCATTCAAAAGCTGGCCTGGATCAAGGAATGGAGTAACCAAAGACACCACAGGTGCATCATCACACGATCACTCTTCTCTTCTTCTTTGCTTTTTGAGCTCACGCGGGTGTGGATTGGGTGTGCCTGGCCCCCACCACCTGGCTTGGCATTCCTCCAACCCTGTTTAAGGTTGTGTGAGCAGCCACTGAAGTCTATTACAGAACAGTACATGCATCACTTGAATGCATCACTTGGCAGGAAGGGGGGGGCTCGATGGGCTTCATTGCAGGGCTAAAGGTCACCTGAGCTGTTGTGACATGTTTAAAAAGTGATTGCATTGGTTAAAAGAGGATTAATCAAATGCAGAAGCTCAACCCCCCCCCCACCTCCCACTTTGAAAGATGGTATCTGCTGAAGTGTCGACCTCTGTTCAGCACAGGCTGGGGCTTGAGTTGAATGAGCTATATCTTGAGATAGAAGAGAGGAGGGCACTCCTTAGATTGAGGACAGAAGGCTCACAGCAGCCTGAAGCATTTGTAGTGTGATCGGTCGGTGTGTGTGTGTGTGTGTGTGTGTGTGTTGATCTTTCTTTCAAACTTTGTTTCCCCCCGACTTTCCTGATTACAAACAGAAAATATGCTGCTGGTGGGAAGAGGAAAGAGACAGAGCTTTAGAAATCAGGGCAAAACCAGAAAGAACGTTTATGCCATGCATTCATGGTCTCTAAGCTTGTCTCATGATTTCTGTGGAGCTGATGGAATCTGGAATGCTTGGAAACAGCTGTTTTCAGCCGCTTACTGGGCTGGACATTGCGGGGAACCCTAATGGTTAGAAGACCTGAGCTACACACTCTGCAGAATCCCGAGGTGAGCAATTAGCAGGTTAGCAGTTACCCCCTGCCAAGTTAGCAAAGAGACACCTTTTAAAGCGGTGAGTCTCTTTATTTAGCAGGGGGAGAGCAACTGGCCCTCTCCATCCCCAGCACAGCAACCCTCCAGTGGCTGTTGCTGGGGCCTACCTTATGCTTCTTTTTAGATCGTGAGCCCTTTGGGGACAGGGGACCATCTTATTTGAGTATTTATTTTCTTCTATGTAAATCGCTTTGAGAACTTTGGTTGAAGAGCAGGGCGGTATATAAATATTTGGAGTTGGGGGTGCAATCCTTGCTGAATTGCACTATTTCAGAATACAGGTGGGGGACTTCACATTTGAATCTTTTCTATATGTAACACAGGAAAACTCTGGTGAACTGTTGCCAGTAAGTGTAGGCATTACTGAGCTAGATGAAGAGAAGAATGGTCTTGTGGTAGCAAGCATGGATTGTCCCCTTTTCTAAGCAGGGTATGCCTTGGTTTGTATTTGGATGGGTGACTCTATATGAGCGCTGTGAGATATTCTCCTTAGAGGATGAGGCCAGAGCTCAGTGGAAGAGCATCTGAGGTCCTGGGTTCCCTCCCTGGCATCTCCAGACTGGGCTGAGAAGAGCTCTGCCTGTAAACTGGGAGAGCTGCTGCCAGTCACTGTAGACAATCCTGATCTAGATGGACCAGTGTCTTGACTCAGTATAAGGCAGCTCCCTATATTCTTATGACGTGACTCTGCTAACCATGTAGCTCTGCCCTCAGCCGATGCGCGGAAGCCCATGTGGTCTGCAATGGACCTCTTGTACTTGGGAGTAGTAGTAAGTATCCTGGAGAGAGCCAACGTTGTTCATTGCTGGAGTGAAGAATGTCCTTTGGAAAGCCTCCAGGAGCGCTTTCCAAAGGACACTTAACATAAGATCACTTAACATAAATGAGTTGTGTTCCCCCCCCCCCCCCCCGCTCCTTTCCACTGCACATGCAATCAAGTTGGCTAAATTGAAAGACAGGCTTCTGGGTACCCTTTCAGTGCATGCTCATGGGAGATAAGTGCGAGGGATGGCAGACGGGG
Source organism: Hemicordylus capensis (assembly GCF_027244095.1). Lineage (NCBI taxonomy): Eukaryota > Metazoa > Chordata > Lepidosauria > Squamata > Cordylidae > Hemicordylus > Hemicordylus capensis. The sequence goes on along the minus strand of NC_069664.1, from coordinate 19,274,166 downwards.
ATGACTGTTCTGCAGAAGCCCTGCATTTCTTGCTTCTCTCCCTCCCTTCCTCCACTTTCAGTTTAGGGCTACAGTACCAAATCACTTCCCCACAAGGGAAGCTGCCACCTGGATTCTGATGATAGTCTGGAAGATGTCCATCATGAATGCTAATGCAAGTTCTTTTAAAATCCATACCTATTTGGTTGAAGAGCAGGGCGGTATATAAATATTTGGAGTTAGGGGTGCAATCTTTGCTGAATTGCACTATTTCAGAATACAGGTGGGGGGTTACAAATTTGAATCTTTTCTATATGTAACACAGGAAAACCTAACCAAACCTCGCACTTAGAAAACTAGCATGTCAGCAGAAAGGAGCCTTCCTTTCACTATTCTGTGTGACCACCCTAATGGCTCAGCGGGAAATGACTTAACTAGCAAGCCAGAGGTTGCCGGTTCGAATCTCCGCTGGTGTGTTTCCCAGACTATGGGATACACCTATATCGGGCAGCAGCGATATAGGAAGATGCTGAAAGCCATCATCTCATACTGTGTGGGAGATGGCAATGGTCAACCCCTCCTGTATTCTACCAAAGACAACCACAGGGTTCTGTGGGTGCCAGGAGTCAACACCGCCTCGATGGCACACTTTCCATTTACTTTACTACTACTACTAATATTTATATACTGCTCTTCAACCAAAGTTCACAAAGCGGTTTACAAAGAAAAATACATAAATAAAATGTGCTCCTGTCCCCAAAGGGCTCACAATTTTAAAAAGAAACATAGGATAGACACCAGCAACAGCCACTGGAGCGATGCTGTGCTGGGGATGGAGAGGGCCAGTTGCTCTCCTCCTGCTAAATAGAAGAGAATCACTACTTTTGTTTGTTTAGTGGAGGTATTTAAAGTTGCAATCTTCTTTTCCCCTCCCTGACAGGGCATCAAATTCTTTAACAGCCACACAAAAATTCAGCAGGTGAATTCTCTATATTCCAGAAAAGCACCTGTTGAATGTCTGCCTATCACACAGCTGTGAAAGGATTAAAACCACACATAAAACACTTGTAGAAGCTAGCAAGAGACTTATGTATTAAAACATGTTTACCTTGCCTCCCAGTTCAAGATTCCTAAGGCCTCGTCTCTGAAGCAGGTGCTCTGTACCTGCTCAGAGGCACTTTCTTCAGGCTATTTCACCCCTAACAGTTTCCCTCCATCACTGTACCTGCATTCAACTTAACATGCGCTGTAGTTTGTTTTATTACAGTCAAAGACCAGCAAAAATATAATATGTGAATAACTCTACCTGTGTACAGATCCTTATACGTGTGTTTAATGTAATGTGTGAATGGGACTCCTGTGTCCACTGTACACAGATAGTATGAGTGTTGAATAACATTGCGGGAATCGTAAATCACGTGTACTGTCTTCAGACATGATGAGGGTATACCTTAGTGTAGAAGACCTTGTGGGGAGGCAGGATCCTATACCTACACCACCATCCCATAGGGGAAAGAGCTGGTCCTGTGGTAACAAGCATGAATGGTCCCCTTTGCTAAGCAGGGTCCACCCTGGATGGCTTGTGAATGGGAGACTGCATGGGAGCACTGTAAGATATTCCCCTTAGGCTTAGGGGATGGGGCTGCTCTGGGAAGAGGATCTTCATGCTTGCATGAAGAAGGGTCCAAGTTCTCTCCCTGGCAGCATTTCCAAGATAGGGCTGAGAGATTCCTGCCTACAACCTTGCAGAAACCGCTGCCAGTCTGGGTAGGCAATACTGAGCTAGATAGCCCTATGGTCTGAGTCAATACATGGCAGCATCCAATGTGCCTAAAGAGACCCAAAATGAATTAGACACCCAAATATATGATGCCCGCGTGCGTTCTTAAACCTTTGTGCGCCGGAAACGGGTCCTGGGTCCATCCGAGCCTTCTTATCCCTCTTCGGCAGGGTGCGAGAGAGATCCCAGCCCTGCCTGCACGGGCGCGGGGCGGTGGAGAGCGCGCGGGAGAAAGCGGGCTTAGCCTGGAAAGCGCCTTCCTCCGGCTTTGCTGCAGTCAGAGCCAGACGCAGCCAGCCCGGGCTCGCCGCGACTCCTCCCCGCTCCTCCTGCCTGCCTGGGCAGGTCGGTGTCTCTTTAAGCGGCCACGGCGGGGAGGGAGGGAGATCACGCCGCCTGACAATGGGCCAGCGGCCGGGCCGCTGAGTTGGGGCAAGTTCCCGGCGCTGCTGTGGCTAGTCGCCTCCTCCACGAGCGCGCCGAGCGAGGCTTGGAGGAGCAGCAGCAGCAGCGAAGTGGCGGGACCAGCCCCGTGAGCGCGCGCGGTGGCCAGGCAGCGGCGGCGGCGGCGATGAGTTAACCCTCCTCCCCCCGCCCCCAGCGCCGGAGCCCGCCGGGCGCGTCCTCCTCTCTCTCCTCTCCCCTTCCCCGCCCCGAGCGCCGCCTTCCTCGCCTCGCCTCCCCGCCTGGCTGGGGGCAGGTTCGGGGCCCCGTCCCCCCCCCCCCCGCCTGCCGCGAGGCGCTGCGCAAAGGAGCCCGCGATCCCCCTGCTGGATGCGTCCCCGGAGGAGCTGAGCCATGCGGCTGCGGCTCTGGCTCTGGCTGCCGACCTTCGCCTGCTGCTTGGTGGCCTCAACTTCGGGTAAGAAGCGGACCGAGGCGCTTCCCGAGCTGCCGAGATCTTCCGTGGGGCGGCGGGGAGAAATGAGATGGGCGGGGGGGGCACACAGCTGGGGGGCAGAGTGCACTTATGGGTGGGCAGGCTGTGCCCCACATGTGAGAGCTCTGAAACAGGAATGGGGGGCAAGCCACTTTTCGGGGGGGGGGGCTTTTGGGGGGGGTCTTCTCTCCCGTCCCCACCCGCGACCCCTTCCTGCCCCGCCACCTCCAAAAAAGAACTCTCTGCTGGGATAGAGACGCCGGTGGGTCCTTGCCTGAGTTGCCTCGCACTTTCCGGCCAGGCGAGCAGGGCAGGCGCCGCCGGAGCGCAGGAGAACCACCGGGCGGCTCGGGAGGAGATGGCTCCGCGCCGCAGGTGCGGATTGAGCAAGGAGCCGGCAGCCCCGGCCTCGGAGCATCACAGGGATACCCTCGTGCTCGGGAGCGCGCGCCACGGGGCAGGAAAGCAAAGGGACCGGCCGTCGCTCCGGGGCAGAGAGTCTGCTGCACTGCTTGGCATGCAGAAAGCCCCAGGTCCGATCCCTGGCAGCAGCTCCAGGTAGGGCTGGGACTAGAGACTCCTGCCTGAAGCCTGGGAGAGCTGCTGCCAGTCAGTGTCGAGAATACTGAGCTACTGGACTGATCCGGTGTAAGGCTGTGCTCTTAAGCGATGGGAGAAATGGAGGCAGATGATGCCTAAAGCTGCTGGCAAGTCTTTGGGGGGGAGCAAAGGAAATCCAGGTGTTGCACGTTCTGCTCAGAATCCTTGGCGCCAGGTGCCGGCTTGGGTTTCTTAGTGTTTCCCCTCCATGAAGGTGGTAAAGAGGAGGTCACTGAGCCCGATGCGCTTTTCTTCTTTTGCAGGGCCCCACTTTTTGCCCCATGCTAGCCCTCTAAGCTTGTTGCGGGTCTGTGTGTCATTCCCGGCACACTTGCTTTATATATCCATTTCTTACCCCCAGTCCAATTCCACATGGAGACTGGCATGTGTGTCACGTATACGCCAGATGCTGCCTAATAATACCGAGTCAGACCCTTGCTCCGTCCCACTCAGGGTTGCCTACACTAACTGGCAGCAGCGGGGTTCCAGGCGGGAGTCTCTCCCAGCCCTACCTGGAGTGGAGACTCCAAGGGCTGAACCTGGGACCTTCTGCCTGCAAAGCAGAGATGCTCCATCGCTGACCTGCAGCCCCATCCCCTTGGGGTGTGTGAGAGAGATGGATGGATTGGCCTGGATGTATTCCACAGTGTGCATTTGGGGTGTGTACATGCCCGGGAGCTCTTCTCCAGTTTGTGCACACGAGGGGGGAAAGGCGTGTGTGCCTGGTGTGGTCCAGCTTTCCCTTTGCGAACTGTGTGATGTGCGAATGGGTCCCGATCCTGATGGTGTCCCGGTGTTCAGCTGACACATCATTCCCTCCTCCCTTCCAGACTGAAGCCAGCAGAGTTCCAGCCTAACCCAGAGGCTTTTTTGCTTTGCACTTCTGGTGGAGGTAACAGATGGGCCGGAGTGTGATAAAAGAAGTGCACACAGGGGAGGTGGCCGAGGGGAGGCTAGCTTCAGAGGCCAGGCTGTCAGCTGCAGGGCGACTGTCTGACCTTTCCGATTCATGACAATTGGAGATTTTCGTCTCCAGGCCTTCCCTGCCTTGTGCTGGTACACAGTTTGTCTTCGCCAATCCTCGAAGCAGCCTCTCTGTTCCGTTCTCTGGCCCCAGACAGTGCTCCGATTGTCTGCTGTATGTTCTGAACTTGCTTCCTGCAAATGCTCTTAGCTCCCTTTATGGGGAAACAAAAAATCCTCAGCCTGCGAAACCTGCTCAAAATCTGTCCACTAGAGGAGGCATTAAGACACGCTTTGGAAAAGAATGGAGCTGGAGAATGAAAACCGTATTGCTGCTGGAAATGAAACCAATTTTTGGGGTAATAAAAGCAGAAACTGAAATTGCAAAATGTGCCGTATGGGGAAGGGGGGATATCCCTAATTGAAGAGAGAGCAAGTTCTGAATTTTTAAACCTTTAGGGTTTTGTTTTTTAATTAAGTGTTCTGTTTTTAATGTAGGCACAGCATTTGGGGGCTGAGGTTCAGGTTTTTGCAAGATGCTAAACTGAGTTCCAGACCTCCCTGAATTTGGATTTTGTCTTCAAAGATCTGATTTTGCCACTGTGACTTGAATGCTGCTGGAACAGAGACCATTTGTGTTGCAATAAACATGACCACATTTGTGAAATTCCTAAAAGGTTATAGTTGGATGTTTGTTTTTTAAATTTATTCGGTCAATGTTCCTACCTTGGTGGGAATTTAGAGTTCATAGCGGATGGTATATTCCTGTAGGGTTAGCGTGGATATAGTGTGGACTAACTGCAGAGTTAACATGGATGTAGAACTGTGCTACAGGGGACAGAGGTCTCTGCCTAGGTACCCTTATTAAATTATGGCAAATCAGTGCCTGTTTTATGCTTGTTATTGCCCTCAGTACCAGCTGTTCTTGCATCCTCTGTAAGGGGAGCATCGGAGGAATGCTTGCGACTGAATGACAGCAGGGGCTGAAGGATAATGCCAGGTGAAAAGCATGATGGATTCACATTTGAAACGTCTGGGGAGTAATGGAGCTGATTTTTCATCGCAGGCTGCTTTCGGTGGGAAGCAGGCGTTGGCAGCAGGAAGGATCCGGGAGTAGTGCTGCTGATGAACAGGCTAGGCTGCCTGTTGCAAGATCAGCAAAGGAGAGTGTGCTTCTGTTTGCTCGTGTTTACGTGTAGGAAGTCAGCTCAGCAGCTTCCTACAAGGAGGAAAGTGTGTGCTTGATAGTTTGCTTGCTTGCTTGCATGTAAAAAGAAAACACAACCTGTTGAGAACAACTGGAACATTTACTTTACTCTGGGGTAGGCAGCCTTGGCTCCCCAGCTGATAAGAAGATAGGAAGCTGCCATGTATTGAGCCAGACCATTGGTCCATCTAGCTCAGTATTGTCCACCCAGGCTGGCAGCGGCTTCTTCAGGGTTGCAGGAAGGAGATGCTATCTCCTATCTCGGAGATGCTGCCAGGGAGGGAAATTGGAACCTTCTGCAGGAAAGCAGGCAGATGCTCTTCCCAGAGCGGCTCCATCCTCTAAGGGGAACATCTTACGGTGCTCACACTTCTAGTCTCCCATTCAGATGCAAACCAGGATGGACCCTGCTTAGGGACAAGTCATGCTTGTTACCACAAGGCCAGCTTTCCTGCTGCTGAACTACAACTCCTGTGACTCCCAATCACAATTTGTTGTGGCTGGGATTGATGTGAATTGTAGTTCAGCAGCTGCTGGAGAGGCAAGGTTCCCTACCCCTGCTACATATTAGGTTGTGAAGCTAACCCCCAAACTCCTGTAAAGTATTCTCACAAAGGGCCATTGCCTTCCCTTTTTAAGCATTTGACTGGCCTCTATTATAAACCAGATTCTGGGTTAGCTGGGCCCAGCCTGATCAAACACAGCTCTTTTGCAGAATTTGAAAATAGCGTTTGGAGCCCTGGTTGGGATAAAATCCTGGTGACAGTCATCTACTCCCTCTTCCTCTGCCCCCAGAATGAGAGTCACTTCTTTTCAGATGAAACAAACATGCTTTGTTTTTCGTAATAGTTTATAAACAAGTGTGTCAAATTCAACAGCCCTGCTCATAACGGGCTGTAATTGACATGGACAACTGCTGTTGAAGAGCCTTCCTTATGACATGGTATGACCCAGTGTAACTTGTTCTTCACCTGCGGCTTCCTGGTTACACTTTAGAGCCTCTCTGATTATGGCCTAGGTTGGCAAATGTGTGCATTTGTGTTGTGAACAACACAATGGGATAGAATGGGATGCTAGCAGGACAGAGGAGTTTGCTGCTGCCCATATCTTCCTAGGGGATGGGGCTTAGTTTAGTGGTAGAGCTTTGCATGGAAAAGATCCCAGGTTGAATTCCCAGTAGCTCCAGTTAAGACTGGGGGAAAACTCCTGCCTGAAACCTTGGAGAGCCTCTGCTAGTTGGTGTAGACCAGATCTGCACAACTTCAGCCCTCCTGCAGATGGACTACAACTCCCGTCATCCCTCTTGGCCCCTGTGGTTGGGGATTTGGGGAATGGTCATCCAAAAAGGCTGGCGAACTGGAGTTGTACACAGTGTTCCTTCTAACAAGGGTTTCCAGTTGCCGTTGACTACAAATCCCAGCATCCCCAGCTGCAATCGCCTTTGCTTGGGGGTGATGGGAGCTGAGCTCCCTTGAGAAGTCCATAATGCTGGGGAAAGTGGAAGGAAAGAGAAGAAGAGGATGACCAGCAGCAAGGTGGATGGATTCTATTACTACAGCAATGAATGCACCACTGGGAGACCTTAAAGGCCAAGTTGAAGACCGATCATCCTGGAGAGAATCTATCTGTGTGGTCGCTAAGAGTCGACACCGACTTGATGGCACTTAATCAATCAGTCAGTCAGTCAACAACAGCTGGGAATCCCTGTTAGGGCTTGATGGACCAAGATCTGACTCAGTATAAGACAACTTCCTGTGTTCCTACTTGGAGGCTACAGAGAGGAAGAATTACGACAGAACTTTCAGGAAAGTGCCTGACTGTGGACCAGTTCAGACGTTGCATGGAACTACGATTGAAGCCTGATTCTTTGCAATGCCCCAGAGAGTGTTGGAAGCAATGGTGTAGAAATGTTGGCTCCGTTTATCAGCCAGACAAAATATTTGACTCGTCCGGCTATGTGGGTACATGGCTCATCAGGACTTTTTTTCACTTGTCAGCCATCATTTTTCACTTGTCACAGACTAGTAGACTAGTGGATTTCTGCAGCCATGGTTGGAAGTGTGTCCCCATCTCCTGCCCACATGAGCATCTACTTCCGATTTAGGTTAGACTAAACCACGATCAGTCATGATGAAGCAACCGATTGCTTTGGACACACCCTGTAAATTTTGGCATGCTACCTGCCACAATATCGTGTCCCTAAGCAAAGTTGAAAGGGATTGGGTTCAACATGACTTCTTTGGCGATGCCTGGTTTGACATTCTTAACTTCTGAGTGTGTTTTTCTTTTGCTGAGTTTTCCGTTGGGAGCTTGGAATGGACAGTCTGCAGCTTTTGCTGTGGCCTCACCCTGCAACGTGTTGTTCTGATGACAAAGAGGTGGATGTTTTTTCTAGTTCCCAACAGTTTTTAAACTCCCCTGCCAACAGGTGATGCTTAGGTGATGGATCTGTCACTTAGGGGCATCTCAGTGGGTAGAGAGTGGACTTAGATCAAGTTGGCTGACCAGAGGCCATAAAGCAGAGATAGGCCACCTTAGCTCGCCATCTGTTGTTGATTTACAACTCCTATCATTCCCCACCACAATTTATTGCCAAGGTTATCTACTCCTGCAATCTAGGATCAAGCTCTTCTTCATCTTTAGTAGCTGAGCAGAAGTGAGAATTCTGGCCGATGCAGCTTCTCTCTTGCATTTGGCCACCCTAGTTCAAGTTCTGCCTCTGCCACAGATTCATTGTGTGGCCTTAGTCAAGTCACTGTCTCTCCGCTTTAGTTCTCTCTCTCTCTCTTAAATGGAGGTGTCTTCGTGGACTTATTGCACACATAGCAACCATGAAGATAGCAAAACAGTGTCATATCGAAGTAGGGATGTGCATTTCAAAGTAGGGGTGTGCATGAAGCCACGGGGGGATGGAGCAGAGAGCAGTAGCTTTAAGTTTGAGGCACGCACGTCCTTACCTGCTCCTCTGCCGCCCCGCTGGTTGCTGTACTGGTCACGATGCTGTCCTCTTTCCTCCCCTCCAAAGCTGCCTAGATAATTGAGGCCAGACAGTGCTTGGCTGTGTCGCTCACTCTGCGTTTTAATGTCTCGGGGTTTGGCAGAGTCTCCGCTTCCCCATTTCATACGGTGGCAGATGAAGCTAGTGGGAGGTGAGGAGGCGGAAGGAAATGGCACCAGCGGATTCCTTAACAGGTTGCTGGCTGCTGCTGTTTGCGTCATCTTCGGTAGTGGCTGCGATCCATATGTGGGCAGATCGTGGGTCAGAGTCTGCTAAGAGTAGTGGCAGGCATGAATTGTCCCCTTTGCCAAGCAGGGTCTGCCCTGGCTTGCATTTGAATGGGAGACGGCATGTGTGAGCACTCTAAGATATCTCCATTAGGGGATGGGGCTGTAGCTCACTGGAAGAGCATCTGCATGATTGCAGGCAGAAGCTTCCAGGTTCCCTCCCTGGCAGCATCTCCAGGTAGGGCTGAGAGAGATTCCTGCCTGCAGCCTTGGAGAAGCCGCTGCCAGTCTGTGTAGACAATACTGAGCTAGATGGACCAAGGGTCTGACTCAGTATATGGCAGCTTCCTGTGTTCTTATGTTGTCTTAGCTGGACTTGCCACCAGTGCAGGCTGGCAGGGAGTGACTACACTTCAGGCTCTGAGTTCAAAAATTGACTTCTTCTCCCCCTCCCCCTCCTCCTCCTCCTTTTGGAATGCTGGACCCATGCTCTTAAATTCAGTAAAGTAGCAGGGTGGAGAGCTGGTCTTCTGATGTCACACATCACTTGTCTCCTTTGCCAAGCAAGGTTTGCCTAGGTTTGCATTTGGATGGGTGACCCCCTGTGAGCATGGTCTGCTGGAAGAGATTCCCCTTAGGGGATCGGGCCGCAGCTCAATAGTACAGCTTCGGCTTGCCTGAGGAAGGTTCAAGGTTCAAGCCCTGGTGGCATCTCCAGGTAGGGCTAGGAGAGACTCTTGCCTGAAACCTTGGAGAGTTGCTGTAGACAGTACTGAGCTAGATGGACCAAGGGTCTGACTCCGTATATGGCAGCTTCCTGTGTCCCTAAGAACCACTTTATTTTGGGGAATGGGGCTATAGGTCAGTGGTAGAGCATCTGCTTTGCATGCAGAAGGCCCCAGGTTCAATCCCTGGCAGCATCTCCAAGTAGGGCTGGGAAAGACTCCTGCCTGAAACCTTGGAGAGCTGCTGCCAGTCTGTGTAGACAGTCCTGAGCTAGATGGAGCAAGGATCTGACGATATGGCAGTTTTCCTTGTCTGAGGAGTAGCCAGCTGCAATTCAGAGCCCGGTGCACACCCAGAATCCACGTGTGTGGCAGCAGAAATTCCGGTTGGAGGACCGGGAAATGATGGTGTGTGAGACACAATTGTTGTTGGGCACTATGCCAACATGGGCAACCTCTGATCTGAAGTGCTGTGGTGGCTTGGGGCAGTGCCCAACTATGATCACAGTTTACGCCTAATCCCTTCCTGGTCTTCCCGCTTACACATCACCCCCTTCCAAGGATGCTTCGGTCCTCCACAGAAGACAACTTCCTGTCTAAAAGAGAGCCAGTGTGGTGTAGTAGTTATAGTGCTGGACTCGGACCGGGGAGACCCGAGTTCAAATCCCCATTCAGCCATGAAACTCACTGGGTGACTCTGGGCCAGTCACTTCTCTCTCAGCCTCACCTACTTAACAGGGTTGTTGTGAAAGTAAGTAGTATGTAGTACACCGCTCTGGGCTCCTTGGAGGAAGAGTGGGATATAAATGTAAAAATAATAAATAATAATAAAAAGCATGGCCATGGTGGGGTGTGTGTGTGTGTGTGTGAGAGAGAGAGAGAGAGAGAGAGAGAGAGAGAGAGAGAGAGAGAGAGAGAGAAATGGGATCTGTAGTCCAACAGCAGCTGGGGACCCATGGCCTACACTTTCTCTTTGGTGTGAAGAAACCAGACAGCCACCGACTACATCCTGGATGTGGTTGGACTACAACTCCCATCATCCCCAGCCACCATTGTGGCCCAAGGCTGGGAACCCAGGAGCTAAGGAGTAGCATATTTTATGTCCTTGAAGAGTGATATAAAAATAGCAATTCTGGAGAGCGCGTGGATTCAGTCAGTAGAGCATCTGTGGCATTATGATTTTCTGTTCTTTGGAACAAATTCTGTTTGTTTCCTCCAAGACAAAAGATCTGAAGTCTTTTGAAGCTTGCCACCCTCACCCCCCCATCCCCTGTTTTTCTCTCTGTCTGTGTGTGTCCAGGACAATGTCCTTAATTAATCTAGAATTCTGGAGAGGAGACAGGAGCGTCCCTCCCCCCCCTTCTCTCTGTCCCTGATGTAAGGAGGACTCTCTGTGCATAGAATTTGCACACAGCCTGCATTATAAGGCTTCGGGGTAAAAAGCTCAGTTGAAATTGGGAAATTTGTGGTGTGTCTCAGAAGCATGCACCAAGTTTAAAGATGAGCTTATTAGGGAAGCATCTTTTTACATATACTCCCCGCCCCCCATGTTGAGGTTTGGTGGAGTTGGAGCAAGACACAACATGGGGTGTAGCTTTTCAACAACTGCTGGAGTTGTTTCAGGACTCCTGATTTTCATGGTGAGATGGTAAAAGGCTATGGTGCATATAACCTTACTGGTATGGCAGGCATTTCACTGGGCGTTTTTCACATAAGAGGCTTTACTGCGAAATTGCCCCCCAAAACCGGCACGAAAAATGAATATGTTTTACCCTGGATATAAATTGGAGTACATTTTAATGTGTAATGAAAAACCCAAAATGTGTGTGAAGTGCTCCCCAATAGCTTGAAACGTATAGGAAGCTGCCATGTACTGAGTCAGACCATTGGTCTATCTTGCTCAGTATTGTCTTCACAGACTGGCAGCGGCTTCTCCAAGGTTGCAGGCAGGAATCTCTCTCAGCCCCATCTTGGAGATGTCAGGGAGGGAACTTGGAACCTAGATGCTCTTCGGGGTGAATCCGGCCAATATGTGATTGCACACCCGGCATTCCAGAGGAGATACGAGCTAAAAGCCCTAAAAGTTACATTTCTAGGCTCCCTGGCACCTGGGATTTGTCAAGCCCGGGTATAGGCATATGTGAATCCACCTTCAGCATGTCTGAACACAAGAGGATTCTATGTACCTTTGTGGATACTTGCACAGAAGGAGAGTTTGCCACCTCCATAACAGGAAGCTTCTCCTCAAAACTGACCTAAATCTGTCTGCCTGTCGTTGGCAACTCTGGCTGTTTTTCTCTGTGGAGATGGTCCCTCTTCTCCCTGTGAAATCTAAAAAGTGTCTGCCTCTCTGTCTCTCCCACTCTATTCCCTTTATTCTTTTCTCTAGGCTAGGGGCAACCAACTTCTTAAAAGGTAAGAGAGGAGTAATGTTTCAGTACTCAGGTGCTGGGGGAATATTACATCAGCCAAGTATGTGTGTAAGGCAGAAATAGCACACATGCTTTTTAAAGCCCTTTAATGGTCTCTCTGAAAATCCTGCACTGTTCCTGTTACTGTACACATGAACACCATTCACAAGTTCACATAGAAAGCTTTCTCCTACTGAGTCAGAATATTGGTCCATCTAGAGCAGTATTAACAGGTGGTGGTGGTGGTGGTTCTCAAACCTGGATCCCCAGATGCTGTTGGACTACAACTCCCATCATCTCCAGCCATGATGGTCAAAGTGGCTGGGGATGATGGGAGTTGGTAGTCCAAAAGCATCTGGGCATCCAAGTTTAAGAACCCTTGATCTGCACTGATTGGCAGAAGCTCTCCAAGGTTTCAGGCAGGAGTCTATCATGGCCTAACCTGGAGATGTCAGCCTTGTGGCAGCAAGCATGAATTGCCCCTTTGCTAAGCAGGGTCCACCCTGGTTTTCATTTGAATGGGAGACATGTGTGAGCATGGTAAGATATTCCCCTTAGGGGATGGGGCCATTCTTGGAAGAGCCTTTGCTTGCTTGCATGCATGCAGAAGTTTCCAAGTTCCCTCCCTGACATCTCCAAGATGGGGCTGAGAGAGATTCCTGCCTGCTTGGAGAAGCTGCTGCCAGTCTGTGAGTAGATGATACTGAGCTAGATGAACCAATGGTCTGACTCAGTATATTGCAGCTTCCTATGTTACCAAGGATTGAGCCTGGAACCTTCTGCATGCAAATGCTCTACCATTGAGCTGTGGCCCTATTGTGTGTTTTTTAATTGTCATTGCACCCTCTTCAACCAATGCAGGAGAGGACACTTCCCCTACTGTCTTCCTCAATGCTGACCCTTAATGCCCTGCAACTCGACTTGGGTGCTATCCCACGGGTATTCTTCTAGTCCACCCCATCACTTTTGGGGTGGTCTACCACGCTTGTCCTGCTCTCCTGTGAAATTGACAAGACTGGGGGAAGCATTGTCACTTTCACGAGCGAGCAGAGAGCAGGACACAGAAAAGGAAATTGGCACAGGTAACATTGACCAGGATTTCTCCAACCATGATGGATTTAACCCTTTGCCCACTGCAGTTCCAATACAGACCAGAGATTCCACAATTTGCTGTTCTTTACCAACACCAAACCCAAAGCAGATGCATAGGGTCAAACCGTGTGTTTAAAATCACATCTCATTTGATGCTTGTGTGACAAGCTTCGGAGGCCTAGTTTGTGGCAAACCTGTGTCTGGACAGGATCCCAGCACATGTAAAAATGGAGATGCAGGGGAGAAAAAAGTCCAGACTTGCCCTCTCTCTGATATGTTAGCCTTCTGTGTGTAAATCTGCCCATTAGTTTGGGATTTGTGCACATGTGCTCCACATAAAGCCCAAGGATGTGGATCAAAACTGCAGCCATTGAGCTGTGGGGTTGCCTCTTTGGCTGGCTTAGGGTCTGGAATTGAAAGGGGGCTTTAAGCCATAAGGTGGGAGAAGTAACCAGAAGCAAGTTGGGGAGGGATTGCCCTCTTGTTCTGGTTTTGTCCTCCTTCCCTTGTTCTGGGGCTGGGGCTGTGAAGGCTATTGTGACCCTCTTTTCTCTCCCTGCTGCCACAATCGGGGAGGGTGAATTTGCAAATGAATCCCCAGGCTCTAGGAGAGAGAGAGAGAGGTGCGGTTTTTTTGTTTCTCTTTTCCTGCTTTTTTTTTAGAAAAGGAAAAGGCCCTGCCCATTCTTTGCCTTGTTAGGATCAAGACAGATTAGCTGTTTTAAGGTGTTCTTTTGAGGCTGCGGTCTATAGCAACAGTTGGAGGCAGGATCAGAATGTGAAATGACTGTGGGACCCCGAAGTACCACCAAACAAATTGAGATTTCCATGGGGTGACGCCAGTGCAGAGTTCTGATAATGAGTAACTGGGTGCTTCCTTTGCAGCAGAAGATGCTGCTGAGATTCCAGCTGGCCCATGTATTTTTGCTGCCCACCTGTGAAGTTTGATTTTGCTCCCCCACTAGCCCAAAAGTGCAGAGCCCCAGCTTTAAATTGAGGCACACAGGCTACTCATTCAGGAGGCCAGAGGACCAGCTATGTAGGTAACCAGAGAATGACTAGCCCCTGCTGAGTTGAGGATCTAGTGGGAGAGAGTTCCCAGTCTATTACGGGAATAAAACTCTTAACACTGCAGAGATGCTGCTGTTGGTTATCCAGCCTGAGAACATTTCTTTCTGGCAATGAATGTGGAGGCAGGCAATTCCTATCCAAGAGAGGGTGCAGCTTATAAGACTAGTTGTTTACTGGGGGCTGAGGTGCAATCGGCAAAGAAGGCTGTGAATTTTGGGGTGCAGAGTCTGCAGGCCCTTTGAGTGCAGTAATACATTTTGCATACACACAGCACTGTGCAGTACTTTGGGGGTGCCATTCAAGAAGGGGAAGGTGAGTAGTTGGCAGGGCCATATTCTGGTACTGTTGATGCAGCTCCCAAGAATTGGTGCCTCAGGCAACCTCCCAGGTCTACCTAGTGGATCGGTGAGTCCTGCACATGGAGAGAGCAGGCAGAGTGGGAGAAGTCTTGGAGATGCCGTTGGTTTCCTTTAGGAAAGCTGCCATATACTGAGTCAGACCATTGGTCCATCTTGCTCAGTATTGTCTACACAGACTGGCAGCGGCTTCTCCAAGGTTGGAGGCAGGATTCTCTCTCAGCCCTCTCTTGGAGATGCTGCCAGGGAGGGAACTTGGAACTTTATGTTCTTCCCAGAGCAGTTCCATCCCCTGAGGGGGAGATCTTCCAGTGCTCACACTTCTAGTCTCCCATTCATATGCAACCAGGGCAGACCCTGCTGAGCTAAGGGGACAAGTCATGCTTGCTACCACAAGGCCAGCTCTCCTCCTTTAAAGCCGTACACCTCGCCTTTCTTCCCAGGTTGGCAATTTCGGACTGCTTACAGTAAGATATAAATAAAACTCACTGAACATACATAATGAGTCATAATCAAAGCCAGCGATAAAAGCAGCCATGAGGATAAAACTGAGCAATCGGCTTGGCTCAAGGGCTTGGTGGAATAAAAAGAAATGTTCTCACAATGCCCATAGCAGTTTCATGTGAACTGCTCTGACTTGCCGGCTGCTGTTGTCTGGAATCCTGAGCAGGGTGCAAACGCTGTCACGGTTTCGTTTGTGGGTCGCGCCGGGGATTTGGCTGTGAATGGGTTAACCCGCGAGAGCCTTCCAAACATCTGCTAAAAGTCGAAGATTTGGATTTTCCTCGTCCCCAGGGGATTTGCGCGTCCTTGATTCAAGGGCTTCTGGTGGGTCTGATTTCATTCCAGTATTAATAAATTCGAAATAACCAACTGCCGCATGGACCCGGTTTACTTAGCCATCAGCATGAGACAGCGTTTGGGGACTGGAGTGGCTTCGCGCGGAAGTCACTTCCATTTCGGAGGGTGGAAGCTGCAAGTGAGGAGAGAATTGACAGTGGCAGAGCCCTCGAAATTATTCCTCCTGCCGGGAGACTCCTGGGGAGATGATGGAGAATGGAACCGAAGGTCTTTGAAATGGGCTGGGATAATAGCAGAGGAAGGAGAAACTCATTTCACCAGGTCATCAAGTGGCCAGGCTAGATTTTGCTGTTAGGCAGCACGCTGTAACTTCTGCAGAAGGTGAGGGGAAAGGATGCATGGCAGACAGGGTGCCCAAAGGCAAGTGGAACATAGGAAGCTGCCTTCTACTGAGTCAGACCAATGGTCCATCTAGCTCAGTATGGTCTACACTGACAGGCAGCAGCTTCTCCAAGGTTGCAGGCAGGAGTCTCTCTCAGCCCTGTCTTGGAGATGCCAAGTTAAAAGGCAGGCTTCCGCTCTGAAATATATGGAGCATGGAAGTTTCACTCCCGTCTTCAGCCACTGGAGAATGAGCTCCATTGTCTGGCTTCTGCAGTTTCACCGGGTTTCAAGGCTACCGTCATGAGGACTAGAAACCTGATTTTTAAAAGCATGTAAATCATCTCCAGCTGCTGAATTCTGAACCCACAACCACTTTTTGCAAAGTGCATTTACCAAATATGCACAGCTCTATTTGTGACTCAGGAACAACGGGTTTGGGGTAGCAAAGAATGTTACTGGAGGGATGAGAATTTTGCTCTACAGTAAATATTTATGCAAGTAAGTGAGTAAGGATAAATGTTTATCTTATTAACAAAGCTTGCTTGATACTTCAAATTTATTCAGAAAATGGGCCAGATTCCTCATAGAAAATATTGGACCAGGTCTCATGATCCGTGAGACCTGGTTTGGGGCAGTGAGCGGGAAGAGTGGGCTAAACCCGATCCCCCCCCCCCCCCCGAGCAGGGAGGGAGCCCTGGATGGACGGATCAACCACCCACACAATTGCCGGCTCCGAGACAGAGCCGGGGGAGTGGGGGCCAATCGGCCCCCACAAGCTCCAGTCTCCCCTCCGGGGGGTCTCCTCATGAGTAGGTGTGGCGTGAAGCCGCGCCACGGCTACTCATGATAATTAAAACCAGGTTTGCAGAGCGCTTGCTCCGCAAACCTGGTTTTAAGGCAGGGGTTCTTGAGCGGGTTAACCGCTCTAGAACCACCAGGCTCGGCTGCGAGCCTGGTGGTTCTTACAATTGGCAAAAATTGGGCTAGGCTCTCCTAGCCCGATTTTTGCCAATCGTCTGAATAGCCCCACTGTCTTTTTGGATTAGGCCAAACCTCCCAGGCTGATTTCCAGGCTAGTTTTCTCTTCCATGTGGCAGGGAAGACTAGGCTGGGGAGAGAGGTCAGTAAGTACCAGGCCAGCTGAAATCTGCAGGGGAGATGGCCCTGCACCCCTCTGCACACATGGTCTCACCCAGTCCAGGAAGGAAGTGAAAGGGTTGGCCTGGCTCCTGGGAGGCTGGAGGAGTCTCCTCCCTACCTGGCTGCGCTGTCTTGTTCTGGGGTAGAGGAGTGAGTGAATAAGGCTTCTTTAATTAATAATGGCCTTTTAGAATAGTCCGTTCAAGTTCGAGGACAGGGTTTCTTAACCTTGAGCCCCCAGATGTCGATGGACTACAACTCCCATCATCCCCAGCCACAATGGACATGGCTGGGGGTGATGAGAGTTCTAGTCCATCAAAATCTGGGGGCCCAAGGTTAAGAAACCCTGTTCTAGGATATAATATTTTATACGAGATGTGGTGACAACCAACAACCTGGATGGCTTTAAGAGGAGTTTGAATAACTTTATGGAGGAGAGGTCTATCAACGGCTACTAGTTGGAGGGCTATAGGCCACCTCCAGCCTCAAAGGCAGGATGCCTCTGAGTACCAGTTGCAGGGGAGTAACAGCAGGAGAGCATGCCCTCAATTCCTGCCTGTGGCTTCCAGCGGCATCTGGTGGGCCACTGTGCGAAACAAGATGCTGGACTAGGTGGGCCTTGGGCTTGATCCAACAGGGCTGTTCTTACCATGGGTGTATTGTCTGACACTTTGCTGTAAAGTACCAGTCTGGTGGATGGGGGAGCGAAAAAGGGAGTGGGGCAATTTTGGGAGTGGCCACCCCTTGGAGACCTCCCTGAGGCTCATCCTTGGCTATGGCTACCTGTTCACTTCCCCTTGGCCCGTCCTCACTACCCCACGGCTTACCTTCTCGCCACAGTCCCGTCAGCCTTTCTTAGACAGCGAGCCTTCTAATAGCAGACTCTTTGGCGTTGTATATTCTTTACAGCACTTAGGACGCTCATGGCTGGCACTTAATAAATGTCAAATGGTGGCAGTAACAGGAGGATCTCGTGTAATGTTCTCTGCTCAAAATGGGTGCTTTTATTGGGCTGGTATTGCGTATTGATTTGCAACAGCGCCGTTATAGTGCAATGTCAATAGGCAGGGTTGTGTGCATTCCGCCCGAGCTCATTCCGCACAAATGCACTCCGCAGCCGTGCAGAAAGAGTGCAGAATGTGGTGATGGGGACAGAAACCAGCCTTGGGAGGATCTGCGATCGCTCTTTCTTTCTTGTCAGTTTCTAGTCCTGTTGACTGTTAGATATTAACGTGCTTAGGAAATTCAAGTGGAATCCCAGAAACATTTCTGGGAAACATGTAGCTGAACCAGATTTTTGAAGGGTCAAAGGGAGGAGCGCCAATACCTGGATTATCCCTTTGTTTCCTCCCCATAATTAGGATAAGCAGAATAAATTATGCAAAGGTTGCAAATAGGCTGGATTTGCATAACTTATGCACATTTTAGACAATGGCAACCCAAGACATTTTGGTGCCTGAGGCAAAAAAGCCAAATTGCTCCCTCCCACAAAACAGAAATAATATATTATTAATTGCACTGTCACCTGATTAAAGGAAGCTTAGTTGATTAATCAATTGATCAGATTTGCATATGAGTAAAAACCACTGAATTCTGAAGTGAAAAGCATGCTTCCTTAGTTTTTAGAGATACGTGTGTGTCTTGGCCATGGCTATTTTTGAAGAGGCATTCTCTCTTGAGTGTATGAGAAAGGGAAGACCTCTTCTGAGATGGCAGTTGTTAGGAGTTTATACGTACTGTGTTGGAAACAATATCTGTTTTCAAATCTGATGTCTGGTTAATTTGAGCCACCTTTTTTCTTGATCAAAAGGGTACTGACATTAAATGATTATTATAGCTCTAAATAATAAGATAAACCACTGGAACACAGGAACTTAAGAAGCTGCCTTATACCGAGTCAGAGCATTGGTCCATTTTGCTCAGTATTGTCTACACTGACTGGCAGCAGCTCTCCAAAGTTTCAGGCAGGAGTCTTGCATGCGCCAGTCACACCTCTGCATGTGATGTCACACACAGGGGGGTGGCCAGCACCCGGAAGGGCCTGCCCGCCCCTCCAGAGCATATACTTGGACAAATGTGGCGCATGCAAGTGGCCGCCTGGGAGGGAGACAAACATAACCCTTCCTCCTCTAGCTATGTGCCTGCTGCTACCCCCCACTTCTAGACCGTGGGTCTGGTCCGCTGGAGTTGTGTGGCCCTTGCTGCCTCTGCCGTTTGCCTTGGCAGCGCTCCTGTCCATCTTTCTCCAGATGTTCCAGACACTTGCAGGTGCTTGGTGTCAAGCTCACAGGGTCCTGCTAATTGCTCTCAGAAGTGGCTAATTTCAGCCTGGAGGTCTCACCATGCCGAAGGGCCAGAGAATTGATGGGGTTTGTGGATGTTCAAGAGAGCTGGTGGGCGAAGCCTTCCTTTCCCCGCTGCTCTTGTGGCCGCTGCGGTTTTCTTTCCGCCTGTGGCATCTCACAGCTTCTCTTGCCACAAGCAGAAGCGGTTGTTTTGTGTACGGGTTGTGTGAATTGGCCCTCAGGGCAGCATGTTACGGTTTAGCTTGCATGGAAATTCAGCAAGGCATTTGATAGATCTTAGTGTTCAGGCCCTCTTTTAAAAAAAAAAAAAATCTATTTTCCAGCCGAGCACAGCAGGGATGGAAAACGGAGACTGGGATATTAGTCTAGCACATCCGTTTGAAAAACAAAGCTGCAGAAGGCGGAGAAGGGCTAAAGGAATGCTATGGAGTGTGTCAAAAGCCATCATGAAAACACTCAGGGTTTTTGAAAAACGTGTGATGCTTCTAGTTCAAAAGCAAAACCGGTGTCTTCATTAAAGTGTGAGAGAGGGGTGTAGCTAGGGGAAAGGGAGTCCGTGTTCACCCCTCTCCCCAGCAGCCGAGGGAGATAATGAATGAAATAGGGAGGGGTGGAGCTGGGGGGCCCTCAGGAGCTGGGGGGGCTGGGTTCTTTGAACCCATCTGCTCAATTAGAGCTACACCCCTGGTGTGAGATCACTTGTGGGGGGAGGGGGAGAGAGAGAGACACACACTCTGGATATCAAAATTAGCTTCAGTGCACATTAAACCAGGAGTTCTCATCCTTGGGTCTCCAGGTGTTGTTGGACTACAACTCCCATCATCGGGAGTTGTAGTCGCCTAAACCTGGAGACCCAAGGTTGAGAACTCCTGGTTTAATGTGTATTGAAGGCCATTGTGACCTGGGATGATGGGGATTGTAGTCCAAAACCATCTGGAGGCCCAGGGCTGAGAAGCCGTGCATTAATTTACATTCTAGACTAGCTGTGTGTCTGTGTGTTTAAGTTATGATTCTGACTGTTAGGGACATGGTAGGCTACATCTTAGGAAGTCCCCAGTTTGAACCTCCCCTCTGCTATAAACTCACTTGGTGGCCTTCTTTTCTTCCTCTTCTTTTCTCAGCTTCTGCTCACATCTCCAATATGGGGATGGTGATACTGGCTGGCTGACCTTACAAGGTTGTTGTGAGAATTACAATGAGATAATGAGGTCACCAGCCCTATGGGGGTAGGACAGGGCAACCCCAGGTCGGTCCTGTGAAGCGCTGGGATTACTCGCGATCCTGTCGCTCCTAACCTGGGTAGCCCTGCTTCTCAACCCGGGCTTACATTGACATGGGAGGGTAAGCCCATGCCTCCTGCCTCACTCGCCAGTTTCTTTATTGTTACATTTATATACCGCCTTTCGTTAAAACAATCCCAAGGCGGTTTACAGCAGAATTTAAAAACAAGATTGTAAAAAAGACAATTAAAAGCCAGTTGTGTGGGTACTTGGGCTGCTGGCAGCCATCTTGGCCATAGAGGTCGGGGGAAGGAACAGCCCAGCAGCAGGGAGGTATCCCAATGCATTCTGCTGCTCATGCAGTGCATTGTGGGATATAGGGCAGCCCGTCTTCCTTCCCCTGGCCTGCATTTGGAAATTCTATATAGCACTAAATATCATCGTCATCCTCCTATCTGGGGAATATATAGCTACAGCAGGGGAGGAGTGAGTAGTTGCATGCAAATTAGATGTTACTCCGGTTAAAGATTAGCATACTTCAGCTACTGAAACTAGGTGCTATCATCTTAGTAAGCCTCTGTCCCCCACCCGCACCCCCAACTTTGCCAGCGGTGTGTCCTCCTGCCGGCTTGTCCTTCTTCTTCTTCCTCCTCTGTTAATGAAGCGTTGATGGTCCCTGGATTTCTGCAAGAGATCTGCACAATGGAAGTAATTTCCTGAGTTTGAAGACCGCCTGCAGTGGAGGAGGCAAGCCCCCAAAGCAGACTCCCTTAGCTGCCGTGCCACACACCTTGCAAAGACAAAGTGATGCGCGGTGGGGAAATTGCTCTCTTTCTCCGCTCCCAGATGCGATAACTCTTCCTGATTTGCAGGGCGCCCATGACAAGCCTGCCAGATGCATATCGCCGGAGACAGAGTGCTGAAATCCACTTAAAGGGAACCCTGGGAGGCCTATATCGGAGGCTGTGCCCCTCTGGAAAGGGATTTCCTAGGCAGCAGGGAAGTGGCTGTACTGTAAGCTCCCCCGGCCATGGCCTTTGGGTTCGTCATCCTGTTTCATCCTAACAGATGCCAGAGGATTTGAAATATGAAAGCAGAATGCGGGGGGGCGGGGGGGAGAGAGAAAAGGATACACAGCCCACTGACCCACTGAAAGGGTGTCAGCCTTTTGCTGGCCAAGGGGGAAGCCTATCTATAATCCTGTCCTCTGCTGTGCATTTGGGGCTCACCGGGTCCCCTGCCAAAAATATTGCATTGAGGGGGCTTAAGAGAACAGGGAATCATTGCCGAACAGGCAGAATTTAAATACAGGTTGTGGATTGGCCATTGCAGCAAGGGAGGAGAGCTGGTCATGTGGTATTCAGCGTGAATTGTCCCCTTTGCTAAGCAGGATCTGCCCTGGGTTGCATTTGAATGGGAGATGACATGTGTGAGCACTGTAAGATATTCCTCTTAAGGGATGGGGCCACTCTAGAAAGAGCATCTGCCTGCTTGCATGCAGAAGGTTCCAGGTTCCCTCCCTGGCATCTCCAGATAGGGCTCAAAGAGACTCCTGCCTGCAACCTTGGAGAAGCCTCTGCCAGTCAATGTAGACAATACTGAGCTAGATGGACCAAGGGTCTGACTCGGTATATGGCAGCTTCCTACGTTCCTCTAGGGGAGAATAGGAGCCAACTCCTCATTTAGCAGAGAAATCCAGTATGTTGAGAACAAAGCTCACAAAGGAGATCTGGAGATGACATAAGATGAAGGGGCATGGTTTTGATCACAAACGGGCCCGTGTGCCCTGTTTGCAAGCAGATTCCCGCCAGCGCCACATTCACAGTGCGTCCGGGAGTGGCTCTCCCTGCTTTAAAAGGCAGGGAGACGTGTTCCCAGACAGGCTGGGAAGCCGGTGCTGGCTAAGTTTCTGAAAAATGGAGCTCAGGTGCTGGCTTCCCAGCCTGGCCGGGGACATGTCTCCCTTCCTGTTAAAGCAGGAAGATCCGCTCCCGGCTGCCCTGCGAATGCAGTGCTGGCTGGAATTTTCTTGCAAACAGGGCTTATGGTCCCGTTTGCGAGTGAAACCACACCCCCTGCATCTGATGTCAGACACAAAGGGTGTGGCTAGGGCACCAGGCGTGGCCCCTGAGCACAGCGGCCCAGGTTCTTTGAACCCCCTCGCACAATGGTGGCTCTGCCCCTGTTAGTGGTCAATGGAGTATACATGATGAGCCGGCTCTCACAATCAGTGAGATCCAGTTTGGGGAACTCAGCGGGGAGAGCGGGCTAAGCCCGCTATCCCTGCACACGAGCAGTGCAGGAGCCCTGGGCGGCCGGATCAGCCGCTCACACGATTGCCAGCTCCGTGATCGAGCTGGCGGGGGCTGGGAAGTTTGGGGCCCACACATCCCCCAGGAGCTCCAGTATGCCCTGCGCGAGCGCACAGGGCATACTGGGGAGACCCCCGAGCCGGGAGCATGCTTTTCAGCCTCCCGCCGGGGTCTACTCATGAGTAACCTCGGTGCGGAGCCACACTGCGGCTACTCACAATTAAAAAAAAACTGGGTTTGCAGAGCGCTTGCTCTGCAAACCCGGTTTTAGGGGTGGGCAACTTGAGCTGGTTACCCACTCTAGAACTACCAGGCTTGCAGCTGAGCCGGGTGGTTCTCACAGTTGCAGAAAATTGGGCTAGCAGAGGCTAGCCCGATTTTCTGCAATCGTGTGAATAGCCTTGTTATGTGTTGAGAGTTGATGCTTATGGGGTTACAGTTCCGAGCCCAGCAGGCTGGTAGTTCTCCCAGTTGCAGAGTTCAATCCCAAACTGGGCAGATAACCAGCCTGCTGAGCACAGGGTGAGACGAGGCGGGGGTGGAACAGGAGCATCAAGCACCACAGCTGAGACTTGTTTTCCACTCCCTACAGCTTGTTTGCACTGGCTCCCACTGGTGCAAGAGTACCTGTGGACCCAGGCTTGAGAACCCCTGGAGTATAGGAAGGGAGCATAGAGCAGGGGTGGGCAAACCTAGCCCTCCAGCTGCTGCTGAACTACAACTCCCATCATCCCCATTGTGGCTGGGAATGATGGGAGTTGTAGTTCAACAACAGCTGGAGGGCCAAGTTTGCCCACCCCAACGTAGAGGCATCCTGGAGAGATCCCCAAGCTGGGGAGGCTGCTTGCAGCCTTCTGGTCGGTGGGTTCTACTCGTGTGTCACTCACTCCGCTAACCTTGTCTAAGGGGAGGGTTATTTTGGGAGGTTTCCTGCCGGGATCCATACAGCTCCCATTGCAGCACACGATCGCCTAAAAGCAGGCTAGGCTCCCTTAGCCCGCTTTTGGTCGATCGTGAGAATAGCCTCCTAGTCTTATTTCCTGGAATGTTTTACTTCAACAAGGGATTATTTTTAAAATTTTTGCTTGCTTGCTTTCGGCTCTGTTTTGTTACATCTTGCTCCAATCAGCCTCCATCGCGCTGATGGCATTCACCCACTTTTGATCCTAATCCTGCTTCTGTCTGCTCACATCCCAAGCTTCTGTTTGTAATTATACTTAGGGGGATGGAAGGCATGCCGCCGCCCCCAACTTTCCCCTTAAATCCCCATCCCACCCTCCCCACCCCAGATTTATCCTGGATTTACTGCACATTTCCATGGCAGGAAATTATCTGTGATGTGAGCGGCAGCTTTCAGTGCCATTGAAATCACGGCCGCTTAAGTGCACTCCTCGTATTGCACTCCGGGACGCATTTGTAACGACGGCATTACACAACCCCCCGTGTTCTCTCTCCTGCCAGTACACGGAACATGATGCTGTTATTTCAACCCGGGGTTGGCGAGAGGCATTCTGGAGGTGGCCTGCTCGGCAAGCCACACCAGCATCCATCAGCATGGAAATCTGGCTTTCAGCATGCGCAGGAGAAATTCTGTGGAGTTCTCAGGCGTGAAATAACTTTGTTCAGCTGGCAATGAAGGAGGCGGCTGCTTGGCATCTTAAGAGCGAGGCCAAGCCAACAGGCGGAAATCTACTGGAAGGAGCATCTGGGGAAGTAGAAGAGTGAGGTGGGGTGGAATCTGGAGATTAGAAGGGGTTATTTCCCACATCGTCTCAGTTGCAATCATTAAGTAGAGCCAAGTTTTTCTGGTGCTGTGGTTTGTGTCTGGAGTTATTTTGTTGTCTTCCCAAGAGAAAAGATGTTGGAAAAACCCTCTCTGGCGACACAAATATGGCAAATATCACACACACAAATGACTTGCACAAAGGAAGGAGGAAGAGGCGGAGAATGGTGCTGGTCTTGCGGGAGCGAGCGTGCACTGTCCCCTTTGCTAAGCGGGGTCTGCCTTGGTTTGCATTTGGATGGGTGACTACCGCCCTGAGCCATTTTTGGAAGGGCAGTATATAAATCAAATAAATAAAAATACATAAATACATGTGAGCGCTGTAAGATATTCTTCTTAGAGGATGGTGCAGAAGGGAGAGAACCATGATTCTCTGAACCAGATGATTCTGAGAACCAGAAGGGAGGGAACCATGATTTTCATACAGAAGGTCCCAGGTTCACTCCCTGGTATCTTCAGGTAGGGCTGGGAGAGGCTGCTGCCTCAAACCTTGAAGAATTGCTGCCGGTCAGAGCAGACGTTACTGAACTAGATGGACCAATGCTCAGACTCAGTATAAAGCAGCTTCCTATGTGCCAACAGAAAACTTCCTGTATTTTCCTGAATCCAAGACAAGAATTTTTCCAGGTTCTTTGATATTAGAACTGAAGGGCTCCTTTTAAATTCAGAGCCCTCTTCCCTTTGAGTGAATATTGGTACCCGTTGTATTTAACCTCCATTTTTAAGGGGCTCGTCTTAAATTCAGAGTCCTCTTGTATTAGGATAAATACGGTAGCCTGTCGGGCAGTTCTTCATACCTTGGATGGAAAGATAACCCCGGATTTTTCTAGGACTGTGTGTGTAATTAATGGCTGAGGTGTTCCCAGGTACTTGCTTGATAGTCCAAATGGCCAGTCAGTCCGTGAGCCGGGCCCTCAAATTCTGGCCATCTCAGGGGATGCATGCTCATAGTGATATTTGGCAGTGTCTACGCTGCTGGAGATGGAAAATAGATGGTGGTATTGTTTTACTTACAGCTTTCTGTCTCTCTCCCCTTCTTCATTCTTACCACCCCAAATGATGAGGGTGAAATTGTAGTCATTGATAGGGTTAGGGCAGTGGTCCCCAACGTGGATCCCTCCTGATGTCGCTGAACTACAACTCCCATCATCCCCAGTTACAATTTATTGTGGCTGGGGGCGTGATGGGAGTTGTAGTTCAGCAACATCTGGCGGAACCCAGGTTGGGAACCACTGATGTAGGCTCTTATCATCCGCCACAAACTGTCTGATGATTCTTTATCTGGCTAGGGGCCGTAATAAAGAATATCTATCTATCCTGCCACCCTGCTGATGCCCCAAAACTCTGCCGCCTGAGGCTACTGCCTCACCTCGCCTCACGGAAGGGCTGCCCTGATCTAGTGTGTCTGTCTCAGCAGAGCCACCCCCTGAAACGGAAAGCAACATCTGGAGGAACCCTGCTTGGGACCCACTGGGTGAGGGTAACAGTGGACAAATTGTTTTAGTCTCTCTGTGGGGGAATCTTTGGAGGGCATTCCTGCCAATTTTCATCTCCATTCTGCTGGCAACATCGTTCAACTTTCATAGTAGTTTTTTCCTGTTTTAAAAAACTTTTTAAAGCTTTTAAATCACCATTGCAGATTTGGCCACTGGAGGCCTGATGGCCAGGACAAAAAAAGCCTGAGAACACACTGAAACCTGAAAGTCTTGCAAAGCTATCACCTGTTTTCTAGCTCTGAGGGTGTGGACCTTGTCAAAAATCCCCATGAACCTTCATCCCAATCCGGGGTTATCTTTCCATCCAAGATAGTACATAAGCCAGCTGGGGCAGCCAGTGCGAAGTCTGTGCTTGAACTAGACGTGCCCTTTTGTGCATAAGGCTACGGCCACTCCTCCTTTGTTCTCTTTCTTCCGTACACCACCAGAGGGGTGTTATATTTGAGTCCCGCTGCTCCAGACCTCTTCTGTTGTCCTAGGCGCTCCATGCATCTTTGGGCCCCTTGGAGGAGAGCACAGACTGCATCGTCAACTTTACAAAGCCAAAATGGTTTGAGTAAATATTTAGCCTTGCCCCCCTGATGCTAATGTCTACATGGCAAAGATGAGACTGGGAAGAGGCCACGTTTCCCCTCCTGGGTTTTCCAGCTGGAGGGTTGTGTCCGGCTTCTGCCCCAGGGAAGGATCAGCAGGCAATGTCTTCTCCTGCCAGCTGGGATTCCTCTCTCTGACAGCCCTTGGAGTGCAGCGCCTGGCGAGAGGCAGCTGCCTGACTTGCATGCCGAAGAGGCTTGCTTATTAACAGCAACAACTGCTTGAACACACACACACACCCTTATTATTTTTTTGGTTGAAGGGTGGGATGTGTTGGGGTAATCCGTGTAGGAAGGTGTTAGCTGAAAGTTGACAGGTTTGGAGCCATCTTTAAGACATGCACAGATCTCTTCACCTGAAACTTTAGGAGGGTTTCTTTGTCCATCCTGGCAAGAAGTCAGTGAGACAACAGCTGATGACAGAGCATCCTCCTGGACCAAACCCCAATGGATTTTGTTTGCCTTTCCAACACTGTGTCCATGTCCTTCCAATTTGCTGCTTGAATGCTGTGGAGTCCCTTCAGAAATGTTTCAAGGATGGGAGGCCTGAGCTCGTTTGGACTCCATCAATACAGTAGATCAGGGGTTCTAAAAACTGGGTTCCCCAGATGCTCTTGGACTACAAATCCCATCATCCATAGCACTGTGGATGGGTATGATGGGAGTTGTAGTCAAATAGCATCTGGGGATCTATGTTTGAGAATCTCTGCCAGTGTTCTCTCTAATTTTTTCCATCTGTGTGCAGAATGAGTTTTGTTCTGGGTGGCAGTATCAAGGCAGTGTGTGTGCACGAGCATTCAGAGTGGGGCCTTCCCATTCATATGCAACCAGGGTGGACCCTGCTTAGCTAAGGGGACAATTCATGCTTGCTACCACAAGACCAGCTATGCGCATACCACTCTTCAACGAAATAGTTCCCAAAGTGGTTTACACAGAAAAGGTAGTGTGGTGGTTCCCTGACCCCAAAGGGCTCACAATCTAAAAAGTAACATAAGGGCAAAACCAGCAACAGCCACTGGAAAGATGCTGTACTGGGGCTGGATAGGGCCGGTTGCTCTCCCCCTGCTAAACATGAGAGTTACTGCTATAAAAGGTGCCTCTTAGTAGGGGGTTCTTTACCCAGTTAGCAGAGGGTTATGTCAGTAGGACTAACTGAAATCCCCCCACAGACTTCTATTAGGGGAATATAAGTACACAAGAGCAGCCCTGCTGGATCAGGCTGCCTAGTCTAGCATCCTGTTTCCCACACTGGCCCACCACATGCCTGTGGGAAGCCCACAGGAAAAAGATGAAGGCTTGCCCTCTCTCCTGCTGTTGCTCCCTTGCATCTGATAGTCAGAGGCATCCCGTCTCTGAACCTGGAGACCTGAACCTCTATAGACATGTCCTCCATCAATCTGTCTCAGCCCCTTTTAAAACTATCCAGGCTGGTGGCCATCGCCACATCCAGTGGCAGAGAATTCCTTAGGTTAATTATGTGCTGTGTGAAAAAGAGCTTCCTTTTGCTGCTCCTAAATTTCCTGGCAATCAGTTTCATGGGATGACCCCTGGCTCTAGTGGCGGGAGAGAGGGAGAAGAATTTCTCTCAATCCACTCTCAATACCACTTTTTCCAGTTTTGCTGCAATAATAATAATAATGATAGATAATTAATTAATTAATTAATTAACTTTTTCTGTTAGCCGCCCCATAACAAATTGTTCTCTGGGCAGCTCACAACAGAGGATTAAAACATACAATAAAAACACAGAACACATTAAATCATAACAGACAAAAAAGGAGAAAAGAAAATACAATACAAACTCAGTTGATTTCCCACTGCAGCAGCTTTTTCAAAAGACCTGACCGTGGATCTCCTGCACTGCATATGATTTGGGCCTTGTGTAGCAGAAGCAAGTCTAGAATTTCTTACTGACCAAGCAGAGTTGGACCAAGCGGGCAGAAATCAAAATGAAGCACTCAGGGCGCGGTGGGGGGGGGGGCGCTTGAGATGAGTGGCATCATTACAATAGGTAAACAAATCAATATCCACCAAGCTTATCAGAGTTTTGGATTTCAGCACTATTGATCTTTTGAAGCCTGCAGATAATACTCTTCTAAGACCTCACGGTGAGGGCCTCCTTGGGCTCAGCTGGGAAACAGATTTTCAGGCTTCAACCGGGGACAAAGGGAAGTATCCTGTTTCGACCTGTGTTGAGAATTAAACTTCAGATGAATCGCAAATGGAGGCTTACGATCCTCCCCCGAGTAGTTTATGTTGTGCTTGCATTCGGATTCTGTATGCTTGTACGTGCTATTGTGGGAATGACCGTACCTCTGTTCGTTTTAAAAGTAAACCTCAGCAGAAGCCTCGGGAGGTATAGTGCTGTACTTGCATTCAACATATCATGGGAATAACTGTGCCTGCATGCAGATCTGTACCTGTGTGCACTGTATACAGATCGTGTGAGTGTTGAACATAACGTGTGAATAGGGCTTGTGATGACTATGCTCGAGTGCTAGAATCTAGGGATGTGCAAACATGTTCAACAATGAACCGGATCAGTTTGATGGTTCGACGTTGAATCGAACCCCTTGGTTCGGCTCGGCATCGAGCCGACCCCCACGACCTGTTTGGGGAATTGAATTTTTTTTTAATTTTTAAAAAATCAACTTACCCCCTCCTGAGGGCTTCTCTGAGACCGCGGGGGGCGAGGGGGAGGATGGAGCCAGCATTGCGTCCGAATGCTGCACTGCAGTCACTCTCTGCTGCAACTGGAGTTTAGGGAGGAAGCTCCTCTCTTGCTCCAGCTGTGATTGGCTGCTGTGGCTGTCCTTCAGTCCAGAAGGAAGCCAAACCAATGGTCCCTCTAACTTTTTTCATCTCTGTGCGGAATGAGTTTTGTTCTGGGCGGCAATATCAAGGCACTGTCTGCGCACATGCATTCAGAGTGAGGCCTTCCTAATTCAACCTGAGCAGGATTTAACATAAACTGAACGGACATCAAACAACTTGTGAGCGTGTGCACACTTGCACACCTTAGAGGGAACAGTGGCCGATGCAGTCAGTTCCCCCTCATCTCCGCAGTCTCCCTGACTGCAGAGGGCCTCCTGTACGTTACATCCGAATGTGGACAGGAGAGCCAGGGGGTGGAGGCAGAACTGCATGATCAGCATTATGTGCCAATGTGGCCTTTGCCCATTACCAATTGTAAGCCTAGGATTTTCAGAGTTTCTTGGAGTGAGCAAAACTAGTTCAGATTTGTAATGTAGACAAAAAACAAAAGCAACCCCCCCCCCCCCCGGCCAATTTGTAGTTTTGTCATTTTGCCATTTTGTAACCCTTCAGATGCAGGTGTGATTCCCAAGAATGCATCTCTGTGGTTTTTCAGAAATAGCTTTAGTTGGTGGAACAGGTACTTCTGCCTATCTTTTGCTGGCATGTGGAGACAGACACTTGCTGGAAAGTATATGCCAAGTCAGGCAGAAGACGTTAAGTTCCGCACTGTCTGAGGTACTGAAAAAGTCTTTGGGCAGTTCCCAGAAGCTTTAGCGGCAGATGATTAAAAGGATTAACTCTGTCTGACTCTTTACCTTCTACGTTTATATAGCTGCCTGGAGTGTAATTTGTCTTACTGGGCACTGCTTCGTGTGAGATTCATTTTCTGTGCGTCGACAGCCCAAGGGAGTTGCCACGACTCATCCTAGGCAGCACAGAAATTAAGAAGGGTCCCTTCCTTGAAAGACATATTTTGCCTGAATGCCATGTTGTGGATTTGTTAGAGGTCTCTGGGGATAAAATCCAAGTGGTTTGTACTGTCTTGGAGACTGTACTGTATAAGGTAGTGATCTTCACTGTTTTTTAAGCAGGGGCCACCACCACTTAATGGGCACAGCGGGAAATGACTTGACTACCAAGCCAGAGGTTGCTGGTTCGAATCTCCGCTGGTATGTTTACCAGACAATAGGAAAACACCTCTATCGGGCAGCAGCGGTAGAGGAAGGTGCTGAAAGGCATCATCTCATACCGCGCGGAAGATGGCAATGGTCAACCCCTCCAAAGACAACCACAGGGCTCTGAGGTCACCAGGAGTCGACACCGACTCAACGGCGCACTTTACCTTTACTTTGGGGGGAAACCCCTTCCATGTGCCAGCCTTCTTTCACTGTGCTGATCTCATTCATTCATTCGATTTCTATACCGCCCTTCCAAAAATGGCTCAGGGCAGTTTACAGAGAGAAATAACAAATAAATAAGATGGCTCCCTGTCCCCAAAGGGCTCACAATCTAAAAAGAAACATAAGACAGACACCAGCAACAGTCACTGGAAGTACTGTGCTGGGGGTGGAGAGGGCCAATCTCGGCACAATACTGTGCTTTTCTCGGCGCCGGGAGGGCCCTTTAGGAGAACCTCCTGTTAAGGGTTCTAGGAGGAAAGAGCTGGAAAAGGGCTGCACTCCCCCAGCACTCCGTGCACCCCTTCCAAGATGTAATGTAGCAGGGGCTCAAGAGAACTCAGCTTCCTTTAAAAGAGTGGGGGGCCCAGGTGCTGGGCAAAGTGCAGCACTGCATGGTGGGAATGGTTGCCTCCACATTTATTGTGGCTGGGGATGCTGGGAGTTGTAGTTTAGCAACATCTGGAAGAACCCTGTTTGGGAACCACTGGTGTAGAGCAGACCTGCTCAATTTAGCCCGCCCAGCTGTTTTTGGACTACAACTCCCAGCATCCCCAGCCACAATAAATGTGGAGGCGACCATTCCCACCATGCAGTGCTACACCTCCCTGAGCCGTTTTTGGAGGGGCAGTGTATACATAAATAAATAATCCCCAGCCACAGTGGCCAATAGCCAGGGATTATGGGAGTTGTAGGCCAACATCTGCAGGAGGGCCAAAGTTGAGCAGGCCTGCTGTAGAGCAGGGATTCTCAGTGTTGGTTCCCCAGATGTTATTGGACTTCAGCTCCCATGATCCCCAGCCCCAGTGGCCTTTGGTTGGGGATTATGGGAATTGAAGTCTAAAAACATCTGGGGACCCAGTGTTGAGAATCCCTGGTGTAGAGTATTCAGCTAAAGCTTCACACAGGCCCCCTAAACAATCAGTCAGGGGGCAACACTTAGGGTTGATGGGGGCCACCATTGGCCCCGGGGCTTTACAGTGAAGAGCACTGGTATAAGGAAATGTGAACAAATCCTGCAGAAAACCAACCTCTGAGCCTTTAACATCACCTCTTCAAGGGGCGCATCTATCCAGGTGCTGATACCAGAGTCCTAAACATATGCACATGGCGTCTGGGACTGGGTACAAGAAGATGAGATGCAGACGATCAGGCTCTGTTACTTTTTAAAATAAAAAGCAAACTACAGACAGGGGACAAATTGGAGCTATGGTGCTAGAGGAAGGAGAGCTTCATTCTTTTCTCTAACCTGTTTTGAATTATGCCCCCTCTGTGGTGACAGGGAGGGTGTATGGCTTTGTGGAGGTCCTTTCTCTCCTTCTCACTTCCTGGTTAGCAATAACTACAGTTATGGTGAACCAGGAAGCGAGGAGGAGTTTTCCCTGTGTCAGCTATGGTTACTGCAAACCATGGTGTGCCTCCAAGTCTGAACTGGAAACCACAGTTTGAACTGGGTTGGGGTTTGGAAGCAAACTATGGTTTGTAGGAACCCCCATTGGTTCAGTTCGAGTGTAGCAACTCTTGTGGTTTGTTGTTGCTATGTATTTATTTGTTTTGCTGGTCAATGGACAGAATAAAGATGATTGATCGAGTGTAGCAACAAATGACTACTGACAAATACCAGGGAAAACGGAAAGTGAAACCACTTCCTGGTTCCCCTGGCAAAACAGGAAGTGAGAGTGGGGAACCAGCCTGTGAAGAGGAGGGAGACAAAGCACATCCTGACAGCTGTCGTGGTTTGACTGGCACCTAAATTGATGCTACAGATTCATGGCTGTCGGCTTGCTGCCCTTTGATAGATTACAGGTTGAGTATGACTTATCCGAACTGCTTTGCACCAGAAGTGTTCCGGTTTTTGGACTTTTCCAGATTTTGGAATATTTGCATACTGTAACGAGATATCTTGGGCATGGGATCCAAGTCTAAACACGAAAGGTTACTGCACACTATACTTTATTTGTTTAGGTTTTATTTAAAGTATAAAAACAAATAAGCATTGAATTTACGATAACTACAGGTAGCTGTAAATGTAATGAAAACTAATTGCGAGATAATGCAATAATATTGCTGGTCATGTTAGACTCAAACATGGCATTTTAGGTGGAGATGAAATTCAGATTTCATGTGAAAATAATATTTGTTTGTTTGTTTATTTAGCGTATTCATACCGCCCCAAACCAAGGTCTCAGGGTGGTTCTGCAGTTCTTTTGTTGGTGCTGCGGGCACACATAGTGGTGGTTTCCGGATTTTGGAGCATTCCGGATTTTGGATGTCCGGAATAGGCATTCTCAACCTGTATCTGCTTTGCTGTGTTCTGAAATGGTGGTTCTTTCCTCCCGTTGCATCTCAGGTTCCCGTCCCCGCCTTGAAGACTCGTCTCCGCGGATAGTAGAGCACCCCTCTGACCTCATCGTATCCAAGGGGGAGCCGGCGACGTTGAACTGCAAAGCGGAAGGGCGCCCCACCCCCATCGTCGAGTGGTACAAGGATGGGGAGCGAGTGGAGACCGACAAAGAGGACCCTCGATCCCATCGCATGCTGCTGCCCAGTGGCTCCCTTTTCTTCCTGCGCATCGTGCATGGAAGGAGGAGCAAACCCGATGAGGGAGTGTATGTCTGTGTCGCCAGAAACTACCTGGGTGAGGCAGTCAGCAGGAACGCGTCTCTGGAGGTAGCCAGTAAGTAGAATTCTCAACCAGCGCAAGAGAATTTTTATATTGTGTCTTCAGGGGTTCTCAGGCTTGAATCTCCAGATGTTGTTTGACTACAAATCCCATCACCCCCAGCTGTTGTGGCAGGGATGTTGTAGTCCGGGGCTGCCCAACTTCGTCCCTCCTGCAAATGTTGCCCTACAACTCCCATAATCCTTGGCTATTGGCCACTGTGGCTGGGGATTATGGGAGTGGTAGTCCAAAAACAGCTGGGGGGGGCGCAATGTTGAGCAGGCCTGTTGTAGCTGAACAACATAGAATCCTATTACGTTAGGGCTGGAAGGGATCTTGAAGGTCATCTAGTCCAACCCCCTGACATCCCTGACAAAGAGCTCTCCAGCCTCTGTCTGAAAACCTCTGCTGAAGGAGAGCCTGAAGTCTAGCCTTAATCTGCTTTCTTGTAACTTCTACCCCTTGATTCTGGTCCTGCTCTTTGAAGCAGAAGACGTCTGTGCCTCTGTCCATGTGACCACCTTTCAAATATTTGAAGATGGCTATCGTGTTTCCCTTAGTTGTCTCTTCTCCAGGCTGTACATACCCAGCTTCTTCAACTATTCTTCATAGGACTTGGTTTCCAGACCCCTCCTGAATCTGCTCCGGTTTATCAATGTCCTCCTTAAAATGGGAAGCCAAAAACAGGATACCGTGTTCCAAGTGAGGTCTGTCCAGTACATTATTGAGTGGAATGATGACCTCTTGGAATCTGGACATGATGCTTCCATTAACGCAGCCTAAGATTGCATTCGCTTTTTTAGCGGCAGCATCACACTCCTGGCTCATGTTCAACTTGTCCATTGAAACACCTAGGTGCTTTATCTGGGGGCCCCAAGCTTGAGAACCCCTGTCTTAAGTGATATCTAATGCCTGATGCTCTTAACTGTCTTCCTGATTGGTCCATCACTGTTGGGCAACGGTGCGGTGTGATCAGACGCAGTGGTTGATGATATATGCTCTTGTGATGAAGTATTGTCTGACCCTGAACGAAGTGTTTTTGAGAATAATATGCACCTTGGCTGTGGATATTTCTGCTAAATAGGACTAGCATCACTAAAGTTGCTTTGAATTTTTGCACAAAAAGAAATAGGTATAATGTGTTAAACAACACGTGTATTGTATATAGCTATTGATGCTAATATTCCTTGTAGAATTTTTAGTTTGGTGAGTGTGTATTCTTGGGACCTAGTCCATGGAAAATATGTGTACTTCTCAGTGTAAGGCAGGGCTGCTCAACTTCGGCCCTCCTGCAGAAGCTGGCCTACAACTCCCATAATCCCTGGCTATTGGCCACTGTGCCTGGGAATTATGGGAGTTGTAGTCCAAAAACAGCTGGGGGGGCCAAAGTTGCGCAAGCCTATTGTAAAGGAAGTAAGATGAGTTAAGAAGGCTGAGCAGGAAACGTTTGGTCCCTAGTAGCACAGAGTTTCCTTCCTAGGGTGGCCCACTGGAGTTTTTTCCCCGGAGACACTACCTGCTACACCTCACATGCACGCTGGGTTTATTCGATTTCAAAAGTTATTGCTTGGTTCAATACAACCCCTGGAATTGTGGGGACAAACCAGACATGCTGCCGGATAACTATGATCCGATTTTTCCTTCTTAACTTAAAAGCAGCAACGGACAGAGAGAGGAGAGAAGAGGAGAGGAGATCTGGTCTTGTGGTAACAAGCATGACTTGTCCCCTTAGCTAAGCAGGGTCTGCCCTGGTTGCATCTGAATGGGAGACTTGATGTGTGAGCACTGCAAGATCTTCCCCTCAGGGGATGAAGCCGCTCTGGGAAGAGCAGAAGGTTCCAAGTTCCCTCCCTGCCAGCATCTCCAAGATAGGGCTGAGAGAGATTCCTTCCTGCCACCTTGGAGCAGCCACTGCCAGTCTGTGAAGACAATACTGAGCTAGATAGACCAAAATTTGACTCAGTATATGGCAGCTTCCTCTCTGTTCCTCTGACAGGCTCTAATTTTGCTAATTGTCCATTTGTCCAGCTCCTGAATTTGGGGGCTGGATTCCAGATCCAAAGAAAATTTGTCCAAGCCTGTAAAAACCTCCCCTTTTTAGGAAAGCATGCAGGGGTGATGAGGTTTGTATGATTGCTGTCCATACCGAAGTTTCTGGGAGGAATTGGTTCCTTCTCTGCAGATCCCGCCCCCGTTCCATCTGGCTGGGGATGGGAACAGCTTGCCCTGCAGAGGTGCCCTGCACCCTTCTTTTTGTCTCTTTGCCAAACTCTCATTTGCCCTGGTTTCCTTCAGTGCCCCCCAGCCCGCTTTATCGAGACACGTGGATGGAAACATTAAATACCCACACTGCAAGATAATAGAAATGTCTCTGCTAATCTCATTCATTGGCAGGGATTTGGGGTGTTTGCTTAGCAAAACGAGTGAAGCAGATGTCTGGAGAGAAGAGAGATGGGGCTGCTTACATACTGTATTCCTGCCACTTGATCGCTCCGGCTTCAGCAG
This sequence comes from Hemicordylus capensis, assembly GCF_027244095.1. Taxonomy (NCBI): domain Eukaryota; kingdom Metazoa; phylum Chordata; class Lepidosauria; order Squamata; family Cordylidae; genus Hemicordylus; species Hemicordylus capensis. The sequence goes on along the minus strand of NC_069664.1, from coordinate 19,238,521 downwards.
GAAACGCTCTTCGCGCCGCGTCCTTGCCTGTGTGCGACCTGAGAGTGTTTGGGGTAGATTACCCGTCTGTTTTCACTTCCATGCTTTGCTGTGTTCAGAGAGCTTAGAGTGCCTGTGATTGCCCTAATTGGAACTCTTGAGTCCAGAGTTCCGCCTCTTTATTTGAAGGGATTTGAACTGTTTTGCCTTTACTTTGCCGCTGAGGTATGGTGACCACATTGGCGGTCCAAATGGCATGGCTGGGCATGCGTCGGCTGCAGAGGCAGACCACAGTATTACGCTACTTGCTTTGCCCCACACCTCTGGGTATGGGGGGCAACCCCCTTTTCAAAACTGACCCTTGCAAGTTTTTATCTACAAGTAATTTTTATCATTATTTTAATTATTAACAGGTGGTTTTTATGTATAGCTGTAATGCTGTGTTTGTTTATTTGTGCAATTTATAGTTATATTGAAAAGATTTTAAAACTAATGATAGCATGTCAAAGTTGGAAGATACCTTGGAGGTTTTCTAGACCCACCCTGTGCTTATTGCTTTTATGGCACCCCTAGGAAACTGCCTTCTACCGAGTCAGACTATTGGTGCATCTAGCTCAGTATTGTCTACACTGACTGGCAGCGTCTGCTCAACTCAGTTCACATTCTGTTGCTTAGAATGATAATGGTGGTAGTTGTTTAAGACAGTTGTCTGTAGCTTCACTCTGACATAGGGACAGCAATTTGCCAAGGAGAGGAATCAGAAAACAGACCTGGTAGAATCCTAGGTCTGTGGAATTCCCCGTTTTAAAGGGATGTGGTACGATTCGGATTCTGAATCGCGTTTTGTGCAGATCCCTACTTTTAACCTGGGTAGTGGATCTGGGCTACCCAGGTTTGGAGCTCCTGGGTCGGGAGGCTCCTAGCTCCTCAGATGATCACAGATTCCTGGGTTAACCCCATCCTACCCAGGAATATGTGGTCATGAGAACAGGCTCCATGTTTCTGAGAATTTTAGTTAATTGGCCCTGGAAACATGGTAGTCTCTAGGAGCCAGTGGAAGCACTGCTTATGTGACGGATTGAAGTGTTAATCTTTGTGTAAAGGAATCTTACTGTCTCTGCATCGGCTCCGGTCACTTTCTAACAAACATAAGACTTAAGCAAACCCTGCGCAGATAAGTTCATTCACTTCTGGGTGTCTGAACGTTTTCTATTAACTAGCTGGACTGCATTCCGGGCAAGCTGCCTTCAGTATGGCTCTCGCAGAGCAAAGCTCTCCGAAGCGAACAAACAGCCATGTTGATTGTGGGCGCAGAAGCGGTCCTGCTTTTGTTGTTTATCTGCCCTGACCTCAAGACCTATCTCCCCTGTGTGGCTTTGCAAGGGTTCCAACCGCATTGTCTTCTCTAATGGTTTTATGGAGACAAAGATCTACAAACAAACAGTGCGAAAGGCATCCAGGCCTGCCGGGGGTGCCACAAGATGAATGATGGCGTTCCTGGAGAGACAAGGCCAAGCTCCGGGAGCGAGGGAAATGAAGTGCCATTTCTGCTAAGCCTCCGAGTCACTAATGTTTCCAGCCGCTTCCCAAGGTGTACTTTGCATTAGCTGAGCTCTGCAGTGGGACTGGAAGTAGGGGGTTGTGTTGGCGGGGGGCAGGGGGGGGGACCTTTGGCTCCTAACCTCTGTGATTTGTGGCTATTGGCTGGATTGCTCACAACTTATGGCCGAAGTAAAGCTATCAAAGGAGTGTGCTGCAGCCAGAGTAATTGGTCAAAATGCAGACATCAAAAGGAAATCTATAAAATGGTTTCCTGCAAAACTGGTGCATGATGTGGTGGGGGGGGGAGAGAAGAGTTATTCCAAAGGCCAGAGAAGACTCTCCAGTGGCAGATTGTCCATCACCTGCGTGGACCCGTGCTTGGCATTCTTGTTCATTGGGACCTCCGATACAGCATTATCACCAGTCGAACCCTTCCCTTTTGTGCTGTAGGTTTCTGGCTTCCTAACCAGCCAGTGGAAGTGGGATGTAAAGATGTTATGATAGGAGAGGGCTGTTCAGCCCTCCTGCAGATCTTGGCCCAGAATTCCCATCATCCCTGGCTATTGGCCACTGTGGCTGGGGATTATGGGAGTTGTAGCCAAAAATAGCAGAGGGAGGGGAGTTGAGCAGGCCCGTGATATGGCAGTGTCGGGTATGGGCAAGTTAGGCACTGGGCCCAGGACTTTCAAAACAACCTCAGCTGACTCTCGAGGTAGTGGTGTAGCAAAGTTGGCCATTGACTGTGGCTAGTGGTTTTTTTACACTCTCCGCCCTTGCCGTCTCTGCATTGGCCTCCATAGCCCTTGTTCACTGCTGGCTTCGTGCTCTTTTCCATCCATTACCCAGTGTAATAATGATCTTTAAAGCTCTACATGGCTTGGGGCTGGCTGGGGACCGTGTTCACCCATATGAACTTGCCAGAGTCCGCCATTCAGCATCTCAGAACCTGTTCATGGCCCCGCCACTAACAGAGATCCAACTGGTGAGGACTAGAGACAGGGCCTTTTCGGTTGTGGCCTCTCAACCTTGGAACACCCTCCCGGAAGAGCTTCGCCATGCTCCCTCCCTTAGTGTTTTAAGAAACAACCGAAGACTCATGTTTTTAGAGAGGTTTGTAAATATTTTATCCATGGCTTATATTTGGTAGATTTCTTAGTTGTTTAGCTTGTTATTTATACCTTTTAATTTGAAACTTTTCAAATAATTTTTTAATTGTACCATATTGTATCTATTTTATTCACGTTGTAAACCACCCTGAGCAGTAAGGTACTGGAGGGGCAGGGTATACATATTTTAAAGAGATAAATAATGATGTCACCTCCTTGGCATGGGTTTGCATGGCACCTCCCCTTTCCTAACCCCACTTAGTGACCTCTGTGCAGAGATGCCAGGGATAGAGCCTGGGACCTCAACCATGGGCTATGAGGATGATGCTGGCATCCGTGTTCCCTCTAACAGGGACTCCCAGATGTTGTTGACTACAACTCCCATAATCCCCAAGCAAAAACCATTGCAGCTGGGGATTCTGAGAGTTGTAGTCAACCACATCTGGGAATCCCTGTAAGATGGAACAGTGGATGGGAGTTGTAGCCCATCAACATTTATTATTATTATTATTATTATTATTAATTCAGTTTCTATACCGCCCTTCCAAAAATGGTTCAGGGCAGTTTACACAGAGAAATAATAAATAAATAAGATGGCTCCCTGTCCCCAAAGGGCTCACATTCTAAAACGAAACACAAGATAGACACTAGTAACAGTCACTGGAGGTACTGTGCTGGGGGTGGATAGGGCCAGTTGCTCTCCCCCTGCTAGATAAAGAGAATCACCACGGTAAAATGTGCCTCTTTGCCCAGTCAGCAGGGGTTATTTGGAGACCCAAGCCTTGAACCCCTGGAATAGTGGGGCACTCCACCTGAGAGAGCTTTTCTAGGAGGACTCTTTTTTGATGCTCTTTTCTGAGCAAAACACGATTCCAGTGGACAACTCTTTCGCGGATATTAGGCAACTGTCTTATGTACATATATATCTTGCTCAATACAACGGATATGTATATACCGATTTTCCACAAAAAAAGTTCCCAAAGTGGTTTACATAGATATAAATAAATAACGCTGGCTCCCTGTCCCCGAAGGGCTCACAATCTAAAAAAAGAAGCATAAGATAGACCCCAGCAACAGCCACTGGAGGGGTGCTGCGCTGGGGATGGAGAAGGCCAGTTGCTCTCCTGCGCAATAAAGAGAATCACTACTTTTAAAAGGTGCCTCTTGCTCAGTCAGCAGAGGCACAAATCAGGCTGGTAACATAACTGAGTAAAGGCACGCATCAGGCCGGATCTAAATTGTTAGAAGCACACCTCCAGTGTTCTGGCATCCCTTTAGTCCAAACCTCTGGATTTGTTTCTGGCTTGCTGCATAGCTAACAGGCAGGAGAGCCTTCTCAAATGTCAGTCCGTCTGCCTTGTCAAACAAACAACCGAGAAGGAAAAACAAAAAACATAAAAAGCCCCCGCTTTTCGGCAAAGAGCTCGCATGTTTCAAAATAGCTCTTTACCATCTCCTTTTGTCGTGGCTGGGAATACCCTTATGAGAGTTGGCTGCCAGTGCTGGCTAATCTGATGTGTCATTTGATTGACTTCACTGCTGGAGGAGTTCTGTGCTGAAGGCCGCACTGGAAATATTCGGGAATTGGTTTGTTTGCCCGTTTTTATGCCTCCACATTTGCAAGAAACCTTTGTATGGCTGTGGCGGAAGTGCCAACAGCAGGGGTTCTCAAACCAGAACCCCCAGATGTTGTTGGACTACAACTCCCATCATCCTCTGCCACAACGGACCAAGGCTAACTTCATTTTAGTTTGTGTTGTTTTGTTGTACACCGCCTGGAGTCGTGAGTTTTGGGTGGTATATAAATTAGGGATGTGCCTGAAGACTCTTCGGCACTGGCGGGGGTAGCACTTTAAAGGCAGGGGAGAGTGTACTCACCCCCCGCCGCATTTCCCCCGCCGGCGCTCTTCAAATTCCAAGCCCCTCGGGGCAGCAGCGTTCCTCCCTGCTGCCCCGTTCCTCCCGTCGGCCGGAAGTGGCCGAAAGTTGCGAGCGCGCGTGCTAATCACTGCCCGGCAATATGTCTCCAGCAGCGTTCCTTCTAACAGGGATTCTCAGATGTTGTTGACTACAACTCCCATCATCCCCAAGCAAAAGCCATTGCAGCTGGGGATTCTGGGAGTTGTAGTCAACAACATCTGGGAATCTCGGTTAGAGGGAACACCGGTCTCCAGGTAGCCCACACGAGGGTGGAGGGAGAGAGGCAGGTAGGCTGCTATGGAAGTGGGTGGCGTGTGGCTCCCTCGGCCCTGGGTCCTTGCACCCCAGTTCTTCGCTGGTGCCAGTGTGTGCTAGAAAGGGAGGGAGGCTGCAGAGGCCAGCAGTGATAGAGGTGATGGGTGGAACAGGAGGCACGGAAAGAAAATTGAGCTGTAGGCTGCCACCCACGTCACTACACTGTGGACTAGATGCATGGACTGTGGGTTTGCAAAAGAGAGCGAGAGGGAGCAACCTTGAGCTTTCCGTGCAAACTTCCAATGCGTATGCAGGTTAAGTGCCATGACTGACATTCAGAACAACAGACCACACATGAGAGGATGTTGCACCAGCAAGAAGCTGCTGTGCTAGCTAGTTATGCTACATCTGGAGCTTGGGTTCCAGCCTCACGTTACACAACTGCAGCTCACCTTATTTATTTTAGGGGGAACCTTTGCACAATTAAACCACAGGGGTTTTTTATAGCACAACTACGCAATCCTTTTGCATTCTTAAAACAGTGCTCCTTCTGTATGTCAATCCTTGTTCTGGAGGTTGACCACTGACTCTTCACAACAACAGAACTTCGTGATAACGCAACCCTCCTTATCTGTCGTGGAGGAGAAATCCCTGGGTCTAATTAAATCCTCAAGAGCAGAGAATACAACTTTGTAGCGAATCCTAGCTCAGCAGTCCCATGCTGGAGTCTCCCTTTGGAGTTTCTGTTGTGGTTGGAAAATGTTGCCTTATTTAATGTCCAACAGATTGGTCAGTTGCTGTGAACCACCCAGAGAGCAATTTTTTGTGGGGCAGCTAACAAATTAAATTGTTTATGATGATGATGTGGGCTGAGCTGCTACATTGGTTTTTAGAGGAGTTATTTCATTTTATCTTTACGTATGTACTTACTTACTAACTTACTTTTCTATATTGCCCTATCCATTCAGAGGCTCTGGGCAGTGTAGAACAACCAAAAACAAAAACAAACAACAAATCAAATCAAATTTATTATTAGGGTCCATGACCAAGAAAACAAGGAATAAAAACAAAAACAAACAACCATTTAAAACAATCAGCTTAAAACAATATAAAAATAGATTTAAAACCAGTTTTAAAAAACCCCAGTTAAGAACAATTTAGAAACCTTGGAAGGCTAGGCCAAACAAATAAGCTTTCAGGGCTCTCTTGAAAGCAAACAATGAGCCCAAACTAGGTGTTTCTGCCAGGAGTGCATTCCACAGCCAAGGACTGGCGCAGCTGCAGAGAAGGCCTGGTTCTGAGTCGCCACCAGATGTACCGGTGGTGACCAGAGACGGACCTCTCCAGATGACCGCAACATGTGGTGGAGATCACTGCGTTGCATTGACATTTTGAGGAAAGCAGTTGTTGGGGCGCTTCTCACGATCAGCAAAAATTGGGCTAGCAGAGTTTAATTGATCTTAAATTCAAAGTCCTCGTCCATTTGGGTAAATAGGTGTATTTAACCTCTCTTTTTAAGGGGGTCATCTTAAATTCAGAGTTGTCTTCTATTCGGGTAAATACGAAGGTGATTCACAGAACCAAAAACTGTGTTCTACCCGGGTTTGGGGAGGGTTGTGCTCTCAATTTTTAGTTGTGTGGAAGCAAGGTAGGAGGAAAACCTGGGTAGCTTTTTCTCCCACCTTGCTTCCACACAACCGAAAACTGAGAGCACAAACAGCTCCCAAACCTGGGTAGAACAGTTTTTGATTTTGTGAATGACCTCATTGTAGTACTTTTAAAATGGATGCTGCGAAAGTTGGAAGATTTGGACCATCTACAAGTCCTTTTATGGGGGCCTGATAAGCCAACCGGTTCCTTGCAACCGAAATCCAGGGGGTGGCCCTTCCGTGCATGCAGTTTCCCTGTCTTCTAGTGTCATTTTAGCCCTTTGCTTTTAATGAAAGCCTCTGAAGCGTTGTGTTGTGTCCGCATGAGAGATTTAAAGGATGGGAGGTCAAAGATTAGCTCCCAGCAGGGGAAAAGAGCCTTTAAATGGGAAGAGGAAGAAGGGCTTGAGCGAGCAGCAGCGTCTTTAGGGTGGAGCTGAGGGAGTTGAGCAGAACTGCCTTTTGTCCGGGCTCAAGACTTCTTCTTTTTTTTCCCCCAACACCAGTGAAAAGGTTGATCTCCTCGTGCTTTCCCCCCCTCTTTTTGTGCCTCTCAGAAAAGGCAAGGAGAGTGGCTTGGCTTGTAGCAATTAGCACACAGCCTGACCTTCCAGGAGTCCCTCTCTTGGTCCAAATGGATTTTCTGTAGCATTCCCATTAAATGACGGATGGGGCCTTGGGTAAATGGTTGAAGCACCCTCCATCAGAAGAATGATTGGGGAATGGGTTGGGTGATTGTCTACTGGACTGCAGCTAACATCTCTTAATGAAGGTGATGAATAGAACAAGACCTTTTCTGGGGGATTTGCCACATGGTATTGTTGGCATCATGATCTAGAGGCAAATGCCTGATGAAGATACTCTTAAGTGGCTGTTAGAAAGTGCCACAGGTATTTATAGTTATGGGAGAAATGGAGATGCATCACCAGACTTGCTGCTGCCTCATCTTAAAAAGTATGAACTCTGAAATGGATGGTGCTCCCTGAAGGGAGGATTACAATGCATACTTCAGTCCAGTTTAAGATTGACGTTAACTCAACTCTCATGGCTTCCCTCAACCCTGGGAACTGTACTTTTGTTAAAAAGGGGCTGCCGTTGTCTCAGTCCTAAATTTTTGGAAAGCTACCCTCCCACAGTTCCCGGCTCCCACACGATCATTCTTCCCTCCTCCTACCTTGATCTTTTCAAACACGTGGCTGCCGACCAGGAGCACACACTATTCTCCCACCCTGATTCGGCGCTCCCCTGACCCTGCTTCAGTTCACGAGAACAGCTCCTGTGTCTTTCTGATGGCAATAGACCTCTTTGGGCGACCTGTGACTTCCGTTCACAAGCCTTGCTTGAGAACAGCTATATGATAAAGGAGCTATGGGATCAAGGAGGAGAGCTGGTCTTGTGGTAGCAAGCATGAATGGCCCCCTTTGCTAAGCAGGGTTTGCCCTGGTTTGCATTTGAATGGGAGACCACATGTGTGAGCTCTGTAAGATATCCCTCTGAGGGGACGGGGCCGCTCTGGGAATATTATATTCTAGTATTTCAGAAAGACAGTTAATATGAAAGAACGAGAGCAAGAAACTCCCAGTGGGCCTTAATATTAAGGATTTCACACTGATTCAAAGACAAACTCACAATTAATAGCCATATTATTAAGATATCACATTTAACTCACTTATCACAAGAAGCAAAATAAGAGCAAATGAATACAATCCTAGCTCATAAGTTTCAGCTCAGTATTCACAATCCCTGATTCTCTGTAATAGTGCCAAACTGAATATGTGTACAGTGACTTATATTAATTTTTTTTTACCTGTAGCCCCTTAAAATCATTTTTAAAAATGGCGCCCCCTTCAAGTGGCACCCGGGGCATGTGCCCTGCCTGCCCCACCCTAGATATGCCGCTGGCTAGATGGACCAATTGTCTGACTCGGTAGAAGATAGCTTCCTACATTCCTAAGGAAATAACTTTCCTCAAAACTCCATCCAGAGGAGTATCCAGAAGAGACTTCCACAATCTAGGTGGGGCCTAAGTAAAGAATAGAACAGGGTTTGACAAATCTCAGGAGAGGAGAGCTGCTCTTGTGGTAGCAAGCATGACTTGTCCCCATAGCTAAGCAGGGTCTGCCCTGATTGCATCTGAATGGGAGACTTCTTGTGTGAGCACTGCAAGATCTTCCCCTCAGGGGATGAAGCCGCTCTGGGAAGAGCAGAAGGTTTCAAGTTCCCTCCCTAGCTTCTCCAGGATAGGACAAGATTTTGGGAAGAGAGCTGGTCTTGTAGTAGCAGGC